>NC_137456.1:53923841-56717590 GCF_964235325.1 Thermobia domestica | reverse complement strand
ATCGACGACAATTAATACGTTTGAAGTAAGCTCTGGCCAGAACACGACCAGAATGGGAGAACAGACATGATAAACTTATTGTTCAACATGATAACGCTCGCCCACATGTCGCAAAACCGGTCAAAACCTATTTAGAAAATGTCGGATGGGAAGTTTTACCCCACCCGCCGTATTCACCAGACGTTGCTCCTTCGGACTACTACTTGTTCGATTGCATGAACAACGATTTGATTGGACAGCGGTTTACTTCTTCAGAAGATATCGAAACATGGGTCTCTGACTGGATCGCTTCCAAGGATGAGGACTTCTTTTGCCACGGAATCCGTACATTGCCTGACAGATGGGCGAAAGTGGTGGCTAGCGATGGACAATATTTTTCTTAAGGTATTTATGTATTTTGTGTTTGTACTACAGCTTCAATGTGTGCGTACCAACCGCACGAATTAATTCCTAGACCAAATAGTTACTACAAAATAATATTTTAGAAAAAATATGTTTGTAACAAATTATTTTGTAGTTTTAAAATTGTCATAAATTTACCTTAATAAATCTTATATAAATATATTTCAATGTAAAACATTTACAAACCACACTTACACACCAGGAAACAATAGGAAAAGGGACACATTAAACAAATACATAGGGAATTTCACTCTAACAAATAAATTTGAATACTGCGACTTTTTTGTCATTCATAGTTATGAACCTAATGAAATACTATTAAAATTGTATTTAAAAAAATAGCTGAAACATTCTTTTTTCCTAGACCTTGTTCCAAAAAAGTTGCAGTATTCAATATATATAGTTTTTGTACAAAAACGTTGAAACTCAAAAATGATAAAACACAACAGACACAAAATTTTCCTCACATTCCGAGATTGTACTACAACTAATTTAATTGTTATGTAATATTTCCTTGTTGATAAGTAACTTTTTATGTAGATATCATGGGCGCCTGCAGCAAGAGTCTGAGAGGACAAGTACGCTTCTCTGGGTTCTTACTGAGTTCTTTCATCCAGCCCACCTGACTTGTTATTGAAAATGAATTTCTTATGTAATCTCTTAAACTGAGCTGAAAGTTTCTTCTAGGATAACCGATGTCCGAATTGAAAATATCCTCCGCGTTGGAACATCCAATGTACCACCGAACATTGGCAGACTGGTTAAGTGTTCCACCAAAATGGTAAATAAATAGATTTTTTTTACTTTTCTTTAGTAAGTAAATATTGTGGTTACCGTTATAACAATTTTTATGTTTCTGTGATAATAGTGAACGACAAACGATTTTAAAAATTGAATATGGCCATTCAGTTCTTGTGAAAATGTTGTATATTGTCTCGTACGGCTCTCAACGCCAGTAAGTCCTCTGTGATTGACCCACTTCCTATTCCAACTTGCAACTTGCCTGTTTTACATAAACTACTGTGTACATCAAGGTGAGTATATTCGCGACTTCGCTTGTGTGTCAGCCTCTTGCGGGCGATTCTGGTAGATACTATTTTTATCGGATAAATGGATCACTGAAAACGACGATACCCAAAGAAAAAAATATTCAGATGTGAACTAAGTTCTGAAACAATTCTGTTTCTGTTTGCTCGAAATATGAGAAAAATAAGGCTTCAAGAAGCCATTTTTAGGTAATCAGACTTCTTTCATTGTGAGCAAAACAATCTTAAGTCTGTGTCCACAATAATATAAAAAACAGGTAGAAAAACATACTTTGGTACCTTAATTTCATCATGCATACAGTGACACTTTAACAATAATATTACCAGCACAGATGCAATACGTATGAAATACAGAAGAGAGGAATAAAAACTTTCTCCAAATGTACGTATAATAGAAAGTAAGTATTCTTTCCGTACAATACATTTCATTCTGTGCTGGTAGCATTTTGCTGTTCTAATTACTAAATATGTTGACCAAATTTTTGAAAGGAGAGAATCTGTCCTTAATATTCTCTTGTTGATTAACAACCGGAGAAAGAAAGGAGAGAAGAACCTTGCTAGGTAACAGAAATATTATGTAATTAGAAACAAACGTAGGAATCCCTGTCTGGAACAAGGCTGGATCCCAAATAACAAAACGTGCTCGCAATGTTTCTTGCTTTTTGATTAAAAAAAAAAAAAAAAACCTAACAATATCAAAATTAAACCAAATATTCTGGAACTGCAAGCAAGTTTTGCTTCACCTGTGGATAGAAACAAATAAACAAGATGAGGTAATGGGTGATTTTAGTCACCTTTCTTTTCCTCAGTTTGTAGACGGTGTGGAAGTGGGGATGAATGATTATCTGTCTTGTTGATTATTCATAGGAAGCGAGGGGTGGACGGGGGGTGATAGTATATAAAGGGACATAGCGAACTACATCTAAAGAAGCGAATTGTTTATTTCAAGGTGTTGCAAACTGAAAAATAAAAGAACATTGAACTGAAAGAACATAGGGGATTGGGGAACAGAAAAAAAATGAAGCGCATACTATAAAGCAAACAAGCAAAAGGAAAAAATGTACATGAAAAGCAAAAGGCATCTCATATGCCTGGTGAGATCTTGGCAGAAATCTTTTGTTGCAAAAAAAAAAAAAAAAAAAAAAAAAAAAAAAAAAAAAAAAAAAGCTGTTTACAAGTGATATTGCGAAAAGGAAGAAAAATAAGTAAAGTGGTCTTTTTCTTTGCTAACTGAAGGTAAGCGAGCTTGGTAACTTTTGCAAGCAGGTTAGAAGGACGTTACTGGGGGCTGCTGCTGTTAGCAGCGACTTACGTAGATCAGCTTATGATAGTATCTCTCCTTCAAGGTATATAATACAGAAGCGTCATTAAGATATGTCAAGTTAGACATATCTTCGCATTTCTCAAACTTGGGGGGGTTCACTTGTTGCAGTTGGTCCTTCTTGAAGTCCCTCTCCTGTTTACGGAAAAGAAAGTACTCTATTAATAAACACTTTTATCTATTCACACTACAGACATGAAGGAAAATAATAAGATACTCACGTAGATCAATTTACAATAATATCGTTGCTTCAAATTGTGTAGCACACTGGCTTCGTTTAAATATGTCAAGTCGGCCATATCCTCAACTTTCTCGAATTTTGGTGGATTTACTTGAGAAAGCTGATCCTTCTTGAAAGATTTCTCCTAAAATACAATTAAGATTATGTTATCGTGTGCTAAATCCCTTTTGTTTTCGGTTTTCTGGTGGCTCCTGTAAATCTGCATTTTCAGCGAACGATCTCCAACCTTCAAAATAGACACTGGCAGGTTATAATAAAGCAGGATCAGTTGTTTACTTTTTAAGTCTTCTCTTCTTGTAGACACGGTATAATATACGTTAAACAAAAATATTTTATTTGTGACAATTTTCTAATAATGTATACTGTTCATACATTTTGGAATAAGATGTTGTTTTAACAAGATTTGAATTTGTTACGTTAGTGTTGAACTAATTAAAAGATAAAATGTTTGTTAACAAATCTTTTAAACAAATTTTAACATTTTGATTTTAATAATTTAGCGTATACATTTACAATAGGACTTGTGGTTTGGATTCAACATTAAACTCTACCGAAAATTTATATAATATCAGTATTGATTAAAAAAAAAAAAAAACTCTCAATTCCAGTCAACAGAATAAATGAAATCTGCGCACACTACATGTTTTTCTCTAAATATAATTTTTAACTTACTTAAAAATCTTTCATAAACGATCTTTATATATATAAAAAAATCTTTTATAACGTTATGGTTACGTGAGATTATTTCCTCACTGCTTGACTAATATTTTGAACTAATTAAAACTTCAAGTGAATTTTATTTTCAAAATTCACCGAACACGTAACTTATTACATTTCAGAACAAGTATTACTATTGAAACATATGCTTTAAGACAAACACCAATTTTGAAACCTGATTTGTTTCAACATAGCTTCTTGAAGTCTCTGTCTTCTAGTTGCATTTACAGAAACAACGTAGGAAAATATGAAGCATAGTACTGAATTACAAATTTTGTTTATTTGAAATTTTCAAAGGGTTGCCCAAAAGTAGAAGTTTGAAGTGGATTTTTTTTTAAAACCTGTATAAGGTTTTGCCTTCTGCAATAGGATTTTTTTGACTATATTGATAATATAACATGTAGGTAAGATTTTAACACCGAAACATAACATGTAGGTAAGATTTTAACACCGAAACACGGATATTAATTTTAAGATTGAATTAATCTTTAGAGAGAACACTTAGATGAATTAACGACTTGCATAGTATTTCGATTAGTTTTCAAAGAAATCAACATGGCATACGTTTCAACTGTATGAAAGATATTTAGAATATTCCTAACCTTCTATGTGACTATGAAAGAAAGGACAACTAATACATCAGATGAGTATCTAATCAATCTAATAATTTCAATAGGTTTGTTACTTCGTCATTGTATAAGAAGCACAGATAACTATTTTTCTTATGAAACTAATAATGTACATCAAGCCAGTAGCCTGGATAATAAACTCATGAAAATTGTCTTATGTACTCTGGAATTGAGGAGTTTGATGTAATAAGGGCGTAAGCGAGTTTACGCTCTTTTTGCATCAAACGCATTTGTGGCTTTTGCCACGCTTGTTTAACCTCCTGGTAACATTTCAATTGAAGATCGGAATAAAATGGTGCATAATACATTGTTTTATGTAAAAAAAAAAAAAAAAAAAAAAAACTACTTAAATTTTCAACATCTTTTTCTCCAACTGCATGTTTCAGACTTACACTCTTTTTGCATCAAACTCCTCAGTTATGAGTTCATCAGATGTATTTTGTAATTTAACTTGAATAATTTATTTCGTATTGCAGAAGATTTAAGCAGTAATTGTTTATGCTACCAATTATAGTAATGATCTGCAGCTGATATACCTCTCAGAATAAGATTTTTAAACGCAAAATCAGTTACAACTTCCTAAGCGTTAAATATACTTTTAAAACTTTTCAGGGAAACGTTAAACTCTTTGGAGTTTTGTTTTGGCTATGGACTTGTAATACATATGTTTGAATTTTGTCTTTAGGAATATGAAAAAAAAAAAGGTAAAAGATAATCCAACAAATGGGGTACTTAACTATTTCTGATACATTTTAGATTTTATTACTTTGGTTTATGAAAGAAAGAAGAGTTAAGTATTTATAACCTAATCAAGAATTTGATCACTTCTACAGTTTGTAACAGAAAGGAGAGCACATATAGTGTAAGGATTATAATGAATGCTTAATGTAATAGACAGAATATCCAGCTTGATGTCCAAACATTTCTATTTATCCATGATTAACTCACCTCACCACCAGGAAGAGAGACGGTGACAAGGTCTCCCTTGGTGGTCTTGATTTCACCGAGCAGGTAGCCCTCTTTGTCATCTGGAACCCAGCAAGCCTTCTTGGCATCATAAGGTTTCGTTTGGTCGATTCGCTTCTGTTCCAGAGATACGAACAGGTACGGGGTGGGATCGGGGTCATCCCCGGTTGATACTTCAACTCTCGGCATTTTCGACTGTTAAGAAGGACTGCAGAGGACGACTCTTAGACACACAAGAAGGCAGAACAGCCCTGGAGCTTCTCTAGAAAAACAAATAAAGTATTGTTAGACGTTAAGCATACATGTTATAACAAATAATAATTTTAACTTATAATGTAATTTGTGGTAATTTGACGTGCTAATACTTAATGCACATTCATTCTTAATTTTGAGAAATGCGTTGAACTCAAATTTCCGCTAACATAAAATGAAAATTTTGAGAGTTTAGTAACTAACTTCTGTCTATGCTAGCATTTATTTCTTGATATTTTAACATGTAATGTATCTTATTTACCACAGTAGAATTAATCATTAAAAATATACTTTCTTAATTTCTAAAGTCTTCGCAAATATATACGGTAGATGTTGTTCTACTTAAGATTTACTTAGATATCTAGAACAAACATATGTGTATTTTATTGTGAATAAGAACAATAAAACTTCAGCGTCAAATTACCTTTACAATATCTAGATATTTACATAATTAAATATTACATAAACTGTCTGTCATAAATTATTAGTGGCATTTTTATGGCTGCTGATTAGAACTTCTTTTTTAGAAAACTCTTAAGCACTACCAGTTTAGCTATTAATTAAGTGACAGGATAATTAGTAACATAGTAAAAAGTGCAGGTTCGATTCTTGGATTAGCCATCTTGTTGAGCGTTATATACGATTTTCCTTAGATTGCATGGATCTCAGACTACTTAAGGAGATAGTTTTATTATTCCCTTGTTATTTACTTCTGTAGACAGCATTTTAACAGCTGAGAAGTATTATTTCTCGTAGTTATGATAGAACCCAAGTTATAACATTCTAATAAAAGTACAAAAATATATTACTAATGAGAATAACTGTTCATCCTATGTTTATCTTCACTATTTTTAAATTTTATTTAAGGCTATTAGTTGTCCTTCCCACACTGCTCGAATATGAAGAAAACAAAAGCAAGTTTAATATATTGCGAATCAATATAACTAACTACAAATATTTTAAAGCAGTCATTTGAAAAATCGTTATGATGTGTTGCATTATAATATAAATTACGATATTAATTTGATAGTGAAAATACTACGGTGTTTTAACTCCAATATATTATGAGACAAGCAAATCAAAATACTCAACAACTTAATTATAACAATAAAATATTAATCTTTAAATAACAATCATTGGTAAATGAACACCCATACAAGGAAGATGCCCCCAACTTCTTAAAAAAACTATACCAATAAAATAATTTAAATGATGGAAACACAGCACAATTTTAATCCTATTTTTCATCCATACACGCACACTGCACAATTTTTTTTTGGGGGGGCGGGGGACTAAGTAAAAAAAAAGTTTCAAACAGAGACGTTATTTGGAGAGGAAAAGGGCAATTGCACATCCTGAAATTGAATAATACATATATCTTTTAATCAATTGTGTACTAATAAAAAAATGTAAAACTCTTATGTCGGTGGAGAAGCTTGCTCTTACAAGCAAAATCTTTAATAACGCTGCTGGTTTCAAAACTCAAAGATGATAGTGAATGTACTGGTTTTCTTAATTTATTGTAACGTCATTGACATTATAATATGTTAAGAACTTTAGCTATTATTAGGAATGTTATTTGATAAATATTACTTTTAAAATGTTAAGTTAGATTAGGTTAAATTATATATTTGTTTAAAATATTTTAGATTTACAGTTAATAATCAAACATACATCTCTCCCTTAGCATACAGGGCATATCCATGAGACTTTCAAGAACAAATAACATTTCAAGTATAAGAAAAGATATTTTTGAAACATAATAATTACGTGGACACTGCATTGGTGTCTTATTTATAAATGTATTATAAATAAAATATCAAAATTACTAAAAACAAAAGGAAAGTTGAAAATTTAGCTTTTGAAGATGATTATAAGTTGATAATGTACTGAACAACTAAACCTTGTATTCAATATTTTTGTTATGAAGAAAGAATTAGGAGAATGGTTGTTATTTAGATAAATTAATCACATACGTATAATGAATTAACAAATATTGATTAGAAGTACTAAATTGAATAAGTGTTGAATGAATAAAAGAACAGATATTCACACATACATACACACACACACACATATACACACAAACATAATACATACATATAGGCCTACAAATATATATATTGACAGGAATGTTTAATTGTGAAGTTTTTATGTGATTTGAAGGTATACATGAGAGAGAAGATAGTAAGTTAAAAATCATTAAGTCAGTTTTTTAACTGTCCAAACAATGTATCTCAACGAACATATAACCCTCTCCACTCGTCTTGTGCCTAGTGCATGCCTTCGGTGCGCGAAGTCCCGGGTTCAATTCCCAGTGAGAGGGCCTTGAAGTTTAACAACATTACAGTGGTTCGGACTATCTTAAATTGTAGGTACACGCCTCATATAGCCTCGGTGCTAAAAGGATGCTGAACTTCAACCAACCAAACTAAACGACATGTCGCGCTACAACAGCTCCCCTCGAAATATAAAGGTGCGCAGATAAAAAAGCCAATAAGCTTCTTTAAATCCAAACGTCAGCTAATTATAACCAAAGTAATATCTAAGCATAATGGAAATATTGAATGTTTCAAAACTTTAAGTATTTACGTTCTATATGTAATCATGACTTATTTTATAGTTATTCATGGTTTCTGTGGAAATGTTGTGAGACATTTGCACAGGAAAAAAGCAGTGTTTTCTCGTCTCCATAGTATCATGGTGTTCATTTTTTTAAAAAAGAAATACTGTGCCGGAATCAGTAACAGTAATAAAGACTTTGAAGGATAGTGTATGATTTCTCATTTATGTAATATATTGATCATTTTCTCTGAAACCTCGTGTATCATACAAGGTCTGTGAGCCCTTAAGAGGGACAGTTGTAGAAGTACTTAGCTTCCTTTTGAAGAAAGTATCATTTGATTAAATATAATTCTTCGAAGTTTCAAACTACGATAAATATTAAGTTGAAATATAGAATATATGAGTTAATTAGGTTGGAAAATATGTAGAAATCGGCAATATTTCGAAATGAAGTAAATATGAAGAATCGAAAGATGAACTAAAACAACCAGTACATAGTCTTCTTCATAATTAAAAAAAAAAACTATTTCAATAATTTGAACATGATTAATTTATCTTCTCATAAAAAACGGACACAATTTTGCAATTATAAATATTAAGTACATTCAACGATCTTATTCAAAGCAGGATATTTTATTCTTCAAAATATATCATTTTGATAAATCATGTTGAAAACTAATTTGTAAATGCTGAAGGGCAAAGTATTACAATTCACTTATACGATATGTTAGTGTAATATGTATAAATATCGCTGGGTTGTAAAATTTAATGTTAGCTAAATTGTAAATAATGTAGGAAACACAGCACTTGTATGTCATACATAATACATGTATAATATATATATATATATATATATATATATATATATATATATATATATATATATATATATATATATATATATATATATATATATATATACATCTCATCTAACGACCCAATCTTCTTAAGAGTTAAATTACTAAGGAACGTGAATACACATGACTCCATTTTAGACGGATATTTAAGGGGAGGTTTTGCAATATGTAAACATTAGGTCATAACTATTTAAATAATGTATTTTCATATAAACTTTTAGAAATTTAAAATTTAATTGCCTTCTCCTCTCTGAAATAATCTCTGAATGCGCCACTGACTTCATTCAACACAACTTAGTGAAATTAAAGATAACTATGGTTCAATTACAGCGAAATGAAAATACTTAATGTGTGTGTTCATTTATATGCATGAATAAAATTTTCTTTCAAAGTTTCGCAACGTACCCTGGACTTTTATAAATAGGAAAAGATTAAAAATGCATTTGACGTTAACCTAATAATGTTATTTTAATTACATTGGTGGTTAAGATTTTATAACTTTTTATAAACATAGGGACCACAGGTATTCAGTTTAGTAACTAATTGGAATCACGTACTTATTTGATAGTTTAGCAGGATTATTTAGTACACATTCAAGACAAACATACGCTTTAAAATTTGAAACTTAATGGTAACATAGTACATGTCTACTGAATAATAACATTAATGTTATTAATAAGGCCATAAGATCAGGCAGATTAATTTGTTTCTCTAAGTTATTAAATTATTAATTTAGAATGTGTGTAACAACTCGGATTATTCTTACCAACTCTATAAAAAGTTATTTAAAAAATATCATGTAACCTTTTATAACTAGTCACTTTCTTGCTTAGATTTAGAAAGAACATTTTAAATATAGGTTCGTTTTTCAATTACTGTATTTATAATGTGTATTTAAATTTAATATTATATATATATATATATATATATATATATATATATATATATATATATATGTGTGTGTGTGTGTGTGTGTGTGTGTCATTACAATCATATACAGTATGTTTGAAGTGAATATTTAAGTTACAAAAATAAAGTGAGTTGTTTAATGTAATGTTAACTTTATGTAATTTTTTAATGGAACAAGCGTAATGAATGGTACTTATCAGTTCCACTTGCCCCTTTAGATGAATTATCCTGTACAACAAAAACAAAATTAATGATTGAGGTATTATTATATAAGTATAATAATTCTTGAAATTATTCCACCCAAACACATAGTAACCCCACACAAAGGCAACCTACTCAAGTGCTCCGCTCTGTCAATAGGTGTGAGAAATGCTGTGTTTCTCGCTCTATTTAATATACTTAAGGAAGTACTTGTAATTCAATATCAACGCAGCTTCTTTTGGGCTTTTTGTAGCGGACAGAAACACAACACTACATGCCGTTGTTTTAAAATAGCTTCGCAGCCAGCACCAGATGAAGAGTCAGGAAGAAAAAGCGGCCGGGCCGCGCACAGATCCCAGAATTGGACTGTTCCAGGTTTGCATCTATTAATACACATTCACTCTTTCTCTCTCTCTCTCGTACAGACACAGATATATATGTATGTGTCCCAGAAGAGACAAATCTGCTCTGTTACCTGCTGTTTCCTTAATCAAACGCTTAGCTAACTTTTAAAAGTTGATCCTTAGATTTCGTGTTCGCAGTTCAGTTAAAAAAAAGAATAAGAAGAATGAATATGGTAATTTGAGCACTTCATACTATCTTTGGAATGGAATGGAGAGGAATATTTAATTTGAAATCTCACAACTATGTCTTTCAGGCTAAAGAAGGTGAATAATTTATAGAAATGAATGATTATGCAAACATTGGTGGAATGAAAATGTGGGAATAGATGGAAGAGTCCTGGGAAAACTCACGTACACGACATTATTCACCACAAAATCAAATTACTTAGGATCAAACGAGGGACAGCTTGTACTAGAAATAAGCACTCTGTTACTGAACTACTTTTCATTTGATATATTTCCGGAGAAAGAAAATAGAATAAATTTTCGAATATCCTACAGGACAAAATAACTTCTATCATTAACGGCGTTGAATAACTGTACCATCTTTGTTTTATTTAGCCCATTGATTTATACGGAGAACTATCTTTCTGTGTTCTTTAAAATGAATTGGAATTTTAATGATTTGATTTTACTGATAATTTTGTTGTGTATTATTTTCAATATTTAATAATCCAAAATTTAATTTATGTACAATTAAATTTACATGTACTATTAAATTCATTTTGCAAAAGTAAGTAGAGTTTACTAGATTTGAAGAGGAAATCAGTAAAATCACATCATTAAAGTTCTAGTACCTTTCAAAGGAAACAGGAAAATAGTTCCCCATAGAAATCAAATAAATCAAAGATGGCGTGGGTACTCCACACCGTTAAACTACGAAATCTGATGATGGTTTTAGGAGCTGTTATAACACTAGAAATCTCAGTCAATTTAATGAAGGTTTTAGGAACTGTTATAAAACCAGAAATCTCAGCCAATTTAATGGTGGTTTCAGGAGCTGTTATAAAACCAATGTCATTGTTTAAAAAATAAAATGGATATAATTTCTAATTTTTACGTAGAAAGAAGTGTCTACAGTAACAGATAAAATTAGAGATAGAGATATATATTTTAGAGATAATATTAAATACTTTTTTGGGTGTAGATTTTTAAAAATAACTGTATACTGTATGTGACTATCGTTTAAAACCTTATATTTGTTACAAAATAAAACAATTTTACTTTCAAAATGGGTATTTTTAAATGTTTGGATATTTTATTCTGAATAACTTTAAAAAATAACACTTCTGAATAACCTTAATACTTCTAAATAACCTTAAAAATAATAATTAATTAATTTTAATATTAGGACTTGACCCATTTTTCTGATCTTTTGACTTTTATTTTAAAAAAAAGAAGTTGAGTTCACGCAGAGAAACTTTATCTACTGCTGTCAATCAGATTGGATATACATATTTTATTACTCTAGGTCCATGTCTCATGATAGCCCCGGTAGTGGAAAAGAGTGTTAAACCCAATAATGAATCAACCAATCAATAAATGATTTGTTTTAAGATTGATTTTTAATGGTCAATTTTCTGTAATTGGATTGTTTGATTGACTTTTTATTAATTTCCTTCTTTTATTTTTCTGTAATTGGATTGTTTGATTGATTTTTCTATATTTTTTTATATTTGGATAGATTTTTTATTAATTTCCTTCTTTTATTTTTCATTTTTGGATTGATTTTCTATAATTAGATTTATTTTTTTATTTATTTTATTTAAAAATTACTTCACACAGATTTATTATACATGACTTGGCGATCAATCAATAGCCTGCCCACAAAAGGTTTATTACAGATCTTATGTACGCTTAACTCAACAAGAAAATATATAATGTTGAAAATGGAAGATGCTTACATGAACATTAAATAATAATTTGATCATTAATCTTGATAGCATGGGCGACCAATAGGAGGGGAGGACCAGATAACATCATACTAGCTTGGATTGAGTAATAACTGTGGCCTACTACTTATATTCTTTATGGATTCTTATTTTGAAGATACTAATATTTGCGTCTTAATTATATTTTCTTGTGAAATATTTATTGTGCTGTGATTATATATTTTATAACATTTTGCTGAAAACATCTTATTCCATTTTAAATTTTTATGCTCATTACCTTTAAATTTCTTACAAAAAATTTTTTTAAAAAAAGTAGGGATGAGCTTAACGAAGAGCCTTAAGATGCCTAATCACGGCGAAATTAAAATATCGCTAATTTTACAGTAATTATATATATCTTCAAATAGATAAAAGTAATCGAAAAGTGAAACAAGAGCTCGCTAGACAATTATTATTTTGCAGGAGGTACCGTTATCATAAGTCACCTAGTAGTTTTTCGTTTGCAGCCATTTATAAACGCAACAATAAATGCCGAGTTTCTAAGTGGCTGGAAATCAAAAGCAGATAAGTGAGTCGTGATATGGCATTTCATATAAGATATTATCGTCTAGCGAGCTCTTGTTCCACTTTTCGATTACTTTTATCTATTTGAAGATATCACATAGTTACTGTAAAATTAGTGGTATTTTAATTTCGCCGTGATGGGGCCTCTTAATATTTCACTAATTATTTTATTTTCATTCACTTATGACCCATCATCCATTTCTTTAACCTAGAGTAGTGTATTCAGTCTATTCCAAAATACCACTTCTTCCATTCAACTTTTATCTTATATAAACTCTCAAAGTTACTTGCTTTAAATTTTTGGTATCTTAAAATGATTGAGCGTATTCGGTTGAACGTCCCTAGCTTAGAGGACATAATCATGAATCATTAATTCTAAATATCATTTCATTATTTTTCTAATGGATACAGTAACGAAATCAGTTTTTTATGTCGTTCAAAGAAAGTGAGTTGAAAACAAAGAATACATATCTTTCTTCAATCTCGGAGAATACGTAAAATAGCTGCGAGCTTAAGGCATCATACCAATATTTGCAGAAAAAATTCAAAACTAGAGAGAAATATATTTATAATCTTCCTCCAAATAAAATCTGAAAAACTAACGTGACACTATAGTCTACCTCGATGTAACTTGATCCCATGCATTTTAACAAAAAATTATACTACAGACTATAGTCCATGCAACATGATTAGTAATTCTAGTTTCGAGATGCAGGTCATTATTTTCGGAGGCCCCATGATCACAACACAAAGTTGATCAGATATTAAAGCGTAGTGAAGAAAGTGGGTGTAGCTTACTTTTGGTCATATAGCTCTTACCTCTGGTGCGTGGGGTCTCTGATTTGGTTCCCAGCCAAGTGAGTTTGTGGTGGACAACATCGTGTCCGTGGGTTTTCTCTAGGTACTCCCGTTTCTTCACACAATCGCATTCCACAACTCTTCCATCATCATTCACTTGCCTTAATCATCCGTCTCCCTTAGCCTATCAGGCATAATCGTGGGACGTTAAACTGAAAGATTTTTACTTTTGGTCATCCTGTTAGTAAACGTACCAAAACTAATAACATTAAGTTAATATGAATTTAATTGATTATTTTGGTGGAGTCTTTTACATTATAAATCCTAATTTTTAATAAAGCTTCATCTTGGGTACATGATTAGCATGAGAACCACGGTGACTCAATGCTAGAGCGCCTATCTCTGGTGCGTGAGTCCCTGATTCAATCCCAGCTCCTTCCAAGTTGGGTCTGTGGTGAACAAACACCGTGTTCTCGGGATACTCCCGTTCATTCCCACTTTTATAATTCCGTTATTATCATCTATCTCATCATCATTTCCCTTAGCCTTGGTGCGTAATCGTAGAACGCTAAAATAAAAAAAAATCGGTTAACGTAACTAGGGTTCGATTCCCCCTGGGTACTCCTGTGGTTAGGGTCTCACATTAAGTTGTAGGTCCATGTCTCAAATAACATCGGTGCTGATAGGAACATTAAACTTCAAAACAACAACTTATGAAAGACCCGTTAGCTTACTGGTAGAGTGCTCACGTCTGATGCGAGGGAACCCTGGATTGATCGTAGCTTTATATTTTCTTACGAATCTTTCGTTACTTCCATATTTTCATTCCACCATTTGTTTTCGTAGTCATTCATTTTCATTAATAATCGGTCTCCTTTAGCCAACAGGGGATAATCGTGGGAGGAAAAACTACGGACCTTATTTCAATATTACCCACGTAATTTTCAATAATCATTAGATTTTTTAATAGGCTATGAATTTATTATTGAAATTGAAATGAAATTTCTTGTTTTACGTCATTGATTATGCTGCGTACGCTAAAAAGAGACACATGATTAATGAAAGTGAATGATTACGAAATAATTAGTGGAGGAGAATCCCGAGAAAACCCACGGATACGAATGTTGTCCACCATAAACTCACACTTGGCCTGGGATTGAATCAGTATTAATGAAGTTCTTGATATTCTATGATTATTATTATATCAAATGATGACGCAGGGATAAGTTGATTCGGGAAGAAATGATTTTATAAATATACTATGTTCTCTCATCGTCCCCGCCCCCAAACAAAACTGACTACGCCACAGATACTGAATATGTTTGTTGCAGGTATTCCAATGTTGAGCCGATTTTCAACTTGTAAGTAGTTGAAGCTGATTTTCTTCCAGTAATGAGTTGACTATGTAATTACTTAGTTCGGAATAAGTTTATTTTTTTCTTTTACTCGCATTTGTTTAAATGTTGAGAATAGTGTATTTTATTACAATCAAGACTGATTTCACTCTCTTCAAGCAAATGTTGAGAATAGTGTATTTTATTACAATCAAGACTGATTTCACTCTCTTCAAGCAAACTCTAACAAATAGTGTTCAATGTGTTTTAATGCTAATTGCTAATCCGTTCTCTCATATGGATTATAATAACGATCTACTAAGTAGATCAAGTTCTCAGTTGCGGCAAATGACTACTAATAATGGCAGAAAAATACCTATGATGATGAAATATATTAAAAACTGAATGTTAACAATTTAATCAAGTCTATTTTTGTTTCAATGCGTTTTTCTTCGATCTTAACATAAATATAAATTAGGTAATCAGTTACAGTTTAGTTCTCCCCACTAGTCCAGTGACTAGCACCTCTGCTTATGGTGGACGTGGTCATGGGTACGATCCAAGTGGGAAGGCAAAAAATAATTTAATTTCACAATCGTTCACTTTCATGAATCATCCGTCTCTTTTACCCTAAAATCATAAAGTGGAACGTTAACCTAAAAAAATCATTTCATTTTTTTCAGTTATAATTTATAATCAATATGTCAAACAAACAAATGATCAATCTGCATGAGTTTAGATTGACTACTGCAGATTAATTAACAACTTAATAAGTCAAGCCAAATTCTGGGATGGTATCTTATAAAAGGTCACTATTAAATTCTTTCTATAAGCTGGGCTAAATTCAGGAAAAATATCCCACATTCGAAGGCCATTGTAATTTTTCTCTTTATTTGACCACTTAGTAAAATTGAACCAAATTTCGGGATGGTATCTTATAGAAAAGCCAGAGTTGCATTCAATCTGTTCAGTAAGTTGAACCTAAGTTTCGGGATATTACTATATATTCGAAGACTTATTATGCTTATCGATTTAATAAGCATAGCTAACTTCTGAGTGATAATCTACTTAATATATATATATATATATAATTAGGTTTCATGTATTAGTCCTTATAGTAACAAGAATCAAATTTTGGGTCATCTTTCATAAAAAAGTTATACATTCTTATAATTGTCCAACTTAGCTGCTTGAGCTAAATGGTATCTTTGATGATAAGGCCATAAATTGGCTAGTTATTTGTTCTAGAGTTAAGAATTATTCATTTGGAATAATGAACTTCCGGTAATTTTATTTAAACAACTGCCATTTAAGCTCTGAAATGTATTTCTTGTTCATCGAAAGAGTACTTAGGAGATTTCTGATTTGTATGATGGCTACTAATTGGAGTTAACCCATCCATCAGTTAACAGAATTAAAAGTGAAGTGATATAATAATTAATCATTCATTTATGTGATAAAGGCTCCGAATTCAGATTTCGAATTTCACTGAACTTAATTCTGTAATTGTTTTATAAAATTATGTCTAACATTATCGATATTTTTGCTTAATAATTTTATATTTTTTAACATATCGTAGTTGTTGGCTATTGATTTCAATATACCATAACCTAAACTAAACAGTCTTTAAGAGGCAAGGACCCAGCTTGTGATACTGATGCTTTGAAGATGATGTGTGGTCTGCACATCGGTTTCCCTTGCCGTTAATGCAGGCTTTCTAGACTGGGGTTCACTATTTCTTTCTTTTAAGTAGCTCCCCAATTGTACTCACGACGTTTGGTGGAAACCACAAAGCCAACACCAACTGATAAGTACGAATGGTCATCCATCTTTCCTCTGACCAGACTCGGGACTGCTCGACTTCTCAGATCTCACAAAAGTGAGACTCGGGCGTTGACTCAATATTCCATAAGAAGTTAATATAAATAATGATGAAACAGTGTAATAGTAGTCGAATAGAAGGAAATGAATTCATCTATGGAAAAGAAAGAAAGAAAAAAGATACTACAATTGTCTTCTAGAATCCTGCATTTCTTTTGGAATGAAACTTGCAATCTCGCAAGTCGAAGGTGAGCACGCTATCATTGTGCTAAACTCAAATTAAACTTTAGTTTCATATATCGTGGTCAATGACTTAAAAGGAAGCATAATCTAAAAAAAGTAAGGAAATATAAAAAAACATGTTCTACAACTAATTTATAAACTCATGCCACCCTCGTGTAACGGAGGCTTAGTTACTTTTCTTTATTTAAGATAAACAATAAATGATTGGCCACATATACGCACTCACACAAATACACAAGCACACATCACATACATCCATCGAAAGGGGAATAAAGTTTTAACACATTATTTTTGTTATTTAAGAAAAGGATTATTAGACATGAGTTCAATAGAAATTAATTTAAGGTTATTTAAAGCTATTAGCAGTGTATTTATGGTACGTGACTTATTTTGTCATTGTACTAGGTGAAAGTTCAATTTTGTAGGTAAAAATCTGGGAAGAATTAGTCCTTATTTAAAGGTCCATCTCAACATTCGTCTTGTGAAATCACTGACGCCGTCCATCAAAATAAATTGTGCAAATGATAGTGGAGTTTCAATTCTAATATGAGAAGAATGTATCGTATTTCTTTAATATGATGAAAAGTTGTTGATGTTAGTTGCTGGCTGAGCTGCAGGCATAGAATCACACGATAAAAATCAACGTTGAGAAGGAAAATCGAAATTACTAGATTTGCATGTGATTGTCAGAAATATTAAAGTACAACTAGAATCAGAAATCGTTTAATTTGACAGCTGAGTTCATTAGAGTCACTAAAGAATACAACTTTTAATGGCTATTTAAATAACTGCTATGCTTATTTCTAATTCATACCTCATTGGAAGAAAGCTGCTATGTGCCAGCATTAAATTAGACACACTTTGAAGCATTTATGGATGCAATATATTAATACCGTATAGTGATGTCAGATCGTATTAGGTATCATCATCGAAATGGTTGATAATGTGCAGCTGTTGCGTTTTACTGGTTAGACAACCGCTATAAACGCATTATTTTATATGTACATTTTATGATACAATGTTCCAATACTGATAACGCAAGGTCTTTGTACAGATTAGTACTAGAACAAACAATGCTAATAACTAAAAAGTACTATTGCCACGTTTTCGTTCTTAAATTATTTTGTACTACATTTAATACTAGTGTAGCGAGACTATTATTTCTGTATTTTCTTTTTAGCACATTAAAACTTTAATTAAAATAATTTATTACAGAGATTTGACTCAGTAGGATCAGTGAAAAATGAATTCATTTATTATTGAAGTGGTTACGCGGATTTGTTTGCCTAAACAATAGTCTTACAATTTGTTATTAGAATCTTAATGTAAAAAGCATGTTTAAAAACTCTGTACTTCTTATTGTATAATATGTTAGAACTCTTTTACGGATTATTTGTTTAACTTAGCTATGTGTTAATAACACAAGTTTTCCGTTTTAAAAATCCAATTCTTCAAGACTTTTGGATATATAATTCGTTCATATATGTTACGTGTTCGATAATTTCCAATTGTCTTCGCCGATGCTTAGTTCAAGAAGCAATTGAGCTAGACTGGAGCATATCAACTAAAGAGACTTGTAAATCACTAAATTCATTTCATTTTCTCCGAAGCTTTGGTAGTTTTCCGTATGAAAAAGAAAGTTAAAAATAGTTTTTTTTTTTTAAATAAACTAGTGTGAGCTAGTAGTGGTCCTTGAGATCAGCATAGTATATTGTTATTTTTTAAAAGCTATTCTAGAAACTTCTATAATTTAGAGATGTTCTTAATACATGGTGATTGAATTTGAATTTAAAAAGAATTTACTTTTAATGGAAATTTTTAAAAATCATCACGAATCTACTGCTTTTCTATCTGAGAACTTCTTCAATTCAAGGTATTTCATGTCTAGTTATTTGTTCACTTGCCTTCAGAAAATATTAGTATGTTACATAAAGTCTAAGCTTATGATGTAACTTTAATGTTGCATGTGTATGCGTATGTGTGTATGTGTGTGTGTTAAGTTAATGTTAGGTGTTAAAGTAAAAACTACTTTATGCAAATGTCTATAGAGTTGTCTGAGAAAAGATTTTTCGATTAACTTTTAATTTTGTTCGCGTAATATTATAATATAAGAACCATTTTTCGTTCAGTAGAATATTCTTGTCTATTCCTGCATACGAGTTAATCTTACGATTTGTTTTATAGGTATAATGTGTATTTCGACAGTTGTATTTAAAATGTAAATGAGCTATGTAAGACACGTAAATCAATCCGATCAGTTTCCAATGAAGTCTCAAACCATTGGTAACTTAATCCTGCTTGATTTTACCAACAACATGCACGTTCGAATGTTAAAAGGAAGCATCCATTGTTGTTCCGCATTGTTGTATTCAGTGTTGTCTATTAAAACTTAATAAAAATCTAGACGTGTTAATAATCGTTGATACTCATAACTGCTAAACACAACAAAGTAAGAACACTGTAGATTTAGGGTGCTAAATCCATAACTGGAACTGTATAAATCCACAAAAAAGTAATCCACAAGGTATCACAAAATCCCAGTAGACTTGATCCACGCACACACACATAAAACACACACGCTGTGTTTCCACCTCTTCTTTGGGTTGGTAACTTGCTATTCTGTATAACAATAGAACATAAGTAGTAAATACAAAGCCAAACTGAACAATTAGAATACGCGTAGGAGCGACACCACTGTCTCACTTACGTTCGAAAGCTGTTCTGTCTCTCCAAGATGGAGGATCCCCAATATAAACCACTGCAATGTGATCCTAAGCTCCACCCTCTTTGTTTTGAAATGACTCGCGCTCTCTAATTGGCTGTTTTCTGCCGCAACCAGTTTTTCTGCGTTATTTTTAACCAATAGCTGAGACTGTTTCACGCTGCCTGTCGCGTGTGGCTGCTACTAGGAATGACGGAGTAAGGGCCTACCTTTTTAGGCTCAGAACCAGGAAAGAAGTGGCTAGATTCCAATGTCAGGAATGGACCTTCCTACCTAGTGCCTAACAGCGTTGCTGCAAGCCGATCAGACCAGACACTAATTATACTTAAAAATGGCTTACGATAGAGGTGACAAGACTACATGCAAGCATTGTTCGTAGTATTGGGGGATAGAAAGAGATAGATAGTAGTGCGAAAACCACGCGTCTATTGCATAAAATATGTATTAGTTTCTTCTAGTTATTTCTGTTAGTTCTTTTGGACTAAATCATTTCAACAAGTCAACATTTCTTTTGGCAAAGAGATCTGTTCGCGACTTCGAAGTTACAGTGCCGTAGAGAATACACTTCCTGGTCTGGTCTACTCAATTGGTGCATAAAGCGGTTTCAAAATTAAACAGGGTTTTGAGGGTAGGATATTTTTTGTAAAATACAATATTTATATTCAATTATTTACACTTTGCCCTTGGCATTTTTTCTGTCTTTATTTTGCATTCAGATAGCAAACATTCCATTCTAAATAAGGCTGCTAGGGTCGCTGCTGTTTGGTGTTGAGTACAAAGCGCCAAAGCATTCCTAGTTCTTCACCGACTGCTCGGTTTACACTAAGCTATTCATATCTTAGCACAAGTTTTAGTTCAGGAGCGAGCTATTCTAGTATTTGGGTCGTAGGTGCCAGATGAGGCTATCTAACAAAAGAAACACGAGATTCCAATCAAGTGGGTTGCTTCGTTGCCTCCCACATACCTTCAGCTAAAATGACAGACATCCAAATTTATTTAAATTCATAGTCTTTGGGAATTGATGCTCATTTTGTTCCCATTTCGTCAGACCGAACGCACTCATTGACGTAGATTTTCGGTGACAAGAAGGTTGCTTACGTAGAGATGCACTTCATTAATTTCTCTTCACGCTACATATTAAGATGAGAGGGAAATCTGCCAAACTAAGATGATAAGATTATTAAATTAAATCCACAATATCTTCCTGGACACCAATGACAATTCATCATTGTCTGAGAACAATAATCTTCTTAATGAATTTTAAGAAGGTTATATTTTCTCTGTTGTTTTTTCAAATGGAATAGCTTTTAAAAATAAACTATGAGCAATATTCAAGAAATTCTAATTTAGGATGAACTTGAGAACTTCTTTATTATAAAGTATACTCAATACTCATTGCTTCAATGTATACGCGAGAAAATTAGGCTACTATTCTATCCCTTTAATTTTTTGAATCAAAAGATCTAATATATTTCCTTAAAAAAAATTCTTGTACGCCTTATATCTGGAGAACTACATATAGTGTAGCCAAACCCAAGCTATATCAGTTAACTCAGTATAATGTGTTTATTCCGTAAAAAATACGAAAACTAGATTTAGGGGTCGCTCAAAAATTTTGTGATCCCTGATCCAAAGACTAATTCTTGGAAATAATCACAAACTTTTGAAGCATTTTTTAAAAATATTTCTAAAATTCTTGTAATTGCTCTCATCAATTTCAGTACAGTCTCACCCCTAAAATGAAAATCAAACCATATGAAATGCGGACCTACATAAAGACTATACGGAAACCTGTCCTTTCCTTGTAAAATTAACACATAAGAGACGCTATATTTGAACGTGATCTATAATAATATACTAAATTTATCATAATATTTTGAGTACATTATTTTAACTATGGTTTCACTAGTATTGATACTTCAATAAGATCTGGAACATTAAGGAGTTCCGTCCTAGCTATATGGTTAGCGTTCTGGCCCTCGGAGCAGGAAATTCGGGTTCAATTCCCGATGAGAGTTTAGGTAGTTCAGATCAGTGCAGGGCCACGTCTCATACGGCCTCGGTACTCAAAGGACGCTAAACTCTAACTCAGCCATTCAGCTGAAAAATCAAGTAAGCTACTTACATAATTAAAACTATTTTTCTTTTTCTTTAATATTCACAAAGCATTACAGAGTTTCCTGCTGATCTATCACGGCTATCTCTATATCTATTCGCTTGGTAATAATTTCGTAATTACCCTTCCTGCTGTCTTGCGCGCATGTCTTTGATACACGTGGTCCCGAGATCAATTCCCGGTGAAAGAACTCACAAGTTGTGATTCATAATCATTCGCTTTCATTAACCATTCGTCTCCTTTAGCCTAAAGGACATAATTTTGGGATGTTAAAATAAAAATAGTTTCGTAATTGATTGTTTTGAACTGCCGTTGCACAAAATTAATTAACAGGTTTGAGTGATTATATATATATATATATATATATATATATATATATATATATATATATATATATATATATATATATATATATATATATATATAATAAAGCCATTAAGAAAACTAAATAAAAACCCATTCATAAAAATTGCCTTTTAAATACCCTGGGTAGCCGTTCGATCAATCAGAGATAAGCTTTTGTTGACATTTTCCAGTTTTTGCCAATCGAAAACAGTCGAGATATATTAACTGTATCCTCTATTACGTTTTCTAGTAAACTCTTGAATACAATATTCTTAGTACTAAAAATGAAGATCATACCTAATTCTCCACACGAAGAATGGAACCGCGGTGGCTCAGTGGTAGAGCATTCACCTCTGGTGCTTGGGGTCCCGTGTTCGATCCCAGGCCCCGCCAAGTGAACTTTGTGGTGGACAAACACCGTGTGCGTGGGTTTTCTTGGGGTTCTCCCGTTTCCTCCGACTTTCTTCATTCCACCATTTCATTCATTACTGATAATCACCGTCTCCTTTAGTGCCTAACTGGCATAATCGTGGGACGTAAAATTAAAAGATTTCACTCCATTTCTTCCGATCCTTCCACATTATAATTTCACCGATTCTTTCATAATCATGTACCTCCTTTGCATACAGGCCATAGTCGTGAAAAGTTAAACTAGAAATTTAATTTCATTTTGAATAAAATATAAAATTCTTACCTAATAGCATAAAATCCTCTTCAATATTACGTATTTGATATTACTAGTGGTGTTTTATTAAATTGAATAACAATAATATTAAATAATATTATTTAATATTAAATAATATTTATATATTATAATATTAAATAATATTTATAAGGTGACAAAGCTTCGTTACAAGGTTACATTATACTAACAGTCAATAGTAAACAGAAGATAATATAAGCTATATTTTATACCTTTAGTATAACTATAATTTTGCCTATGAGAGTACAAAATGTGGTTTAAAAGAACGATCATTTATTTAGTGGCTTTAATCATCGAAGCCGAGTTACGTGCAACATGGCCCCAATGAGAACAAACCTTGATCATTTAATAGAAGTTTATTTATAGAGGAAAAGATATTCAGAACAAAGAAAAAAAGGGTAAGACGTAATAAAATTAAAGACGATGTTAGAAGGAAGAAGATCAATGGTACGTTCAAAAGAGAGAGTAGTTACACTGATCTATCAAAAACGTACTAGAGCAATGTTGTATCCCTATTTTTACAAACAATGCTAACAGAACTACGATATTCCTCAATATCGACATTTCAAAATATCGAAATAAAAGATAACGAGAAACGATTTCCTGCAATCGATTAAGTGTCTCAAGAATACATTTCATCTCTATCCTTAGCCCTTCACCCCGGGTTCGATTACCGGCGGAAGCTCATGGAGTTCGAGTTCCACGCTAATCAGTAGGTCCCGTCTCATATAACTTCGCTGCTGAAAGAGACGTTAAACTTAAAATCAACTCAACTCAACCTTAACTCTTCACTAAAACCGAACTTCACTACAACTTCCTGTTTCAATGTTTAGTTGCATAGAGCAGAAACGAATAAGAGATAGCGAAAATCGATGTTTTTGGAATCGATTTATCGTTCTAAGAATAAGTACTATCTTCTCTCTTAACTCTTTATTCAAACCAGAAGTTGTAGGGATCAAGCACTTCCAGTTTTAACGTTGATCACTATAGAGTTGAAACGATAATAGATAGCGACAAGCGGTTTTCTGCTATGAATTAAGCGTCCAAAGAATAGATTCCATTTCCACTATAATCTCTCTACTAGCACCGGAAGTCGTATAAATCTACTACAACTTCCGGCTTCAACATTAACTGAGAAAATTTCACGCTACACAAAATATTTTCACTGGTATAAACTTGACGCTACTACATATTCTAAAGACATACAAGGAACATAACTCAGACTTTAAATAAAGTTGAACTGTAATATTTCGACACAACAATTTAGAAACTACAGATTTGCTTTACACAAAGCTCATTCTCAACGTTATTGAAACATCTTTTTTTTTTTTTTAAAAAAAAGAAAGAAACTTTAATTCTAATAGGGCTACGTTAAAAATTAAACTGTCCCGGACTCACGTTTACGTATTTTCTTATCAAATGTCGGGAGTCGATTTCTAATGAATTTTTGTATTTTTGAAACATCCTGTATATAAATTAATATAATTAAAAATGGAACTTTGGAAGAATGCTAGAGAAAATGGTTCATTGACTTTGTAGATTTATAAAAGCTTTTAATTATAATAATCTAGATCAATGGCTTTTAGTAATCAAACATAAGATCTTTTAATACTCACAGGCAAGGAAAAAAAAAGTAAAATATACAATCCAGATAGTAAAAAAGTAGAACTACTTTCGAAGTTTTACTTTTCTATTTCTCAGCTTCTACGTGCCCATATGACTAGCATATGCACTCTCGAGGCAGGAGACCCGTCTTCGATCCTTACTGGGAGTTTATGTTCAGATTCCTCGTAAAGTGTAGCTGCTAAAAGGGACACTAAACTCTAATCAATCCATTTTCTACTTCTTTTACATTTCTGATTGAAAATAATACATTTTACAGAGAGTAGATATAATGTTAACTGCTAATCTATATTTCTTAGATGTAATCAGTCAAACCTATTAATTAATTTCTCGAATTGGCGGTTTAAAACAATTAATAACAAAACATTTTTTTTAGTTTAACGTCTTACGATTATGCTCCTTAGACTAAAGGAGACGAATGGTTAGTGAAAGTGAATCATTGTGAATGACAATTTGTAAGCTCTCACCGAGAATCGATCTCAGGACCACATGCGCCAAAGGCACACATGCTAGCCAACGGGAAGTATGATCACGAAACTGTATTAAAGAGAATTGATAAAGAGATGACCATAATACATCGGGACAAAACCCTATAAGTGGATTTTAAGAGAAGAAAAAAAGGTGTTAATTAGGTAAGTAACTTAACTTCCTTAATTTTTTTTTTTTTTTTAGCTGACTACTGAACTAGAGTTTTGCGTCCCTTTCAGTACTAAGGTCATATGGGACGTGGACCTATAGGGATACAAAATACATAAACTCTCATTGAGAGTCGACCTCCGATTTCCCGCTTCGAAGTCGAGTACGTTAACCATATAGCCACGAGAGAACTCCCTGATTTTTCAGATCTTCTTGCAGTGTCAACACTAATGAAGCCATAGTTGTACTTCAAATTTTTTTTTTTTTTTTTTTTTAATGTGGTGGTAAATTTAGTATATTATTATAGGTCACGTTCAAAGATAGTCTGTCTCTCTTGGGTCTTAACTTTACAATGAAAGAACAGATTTCCGTACAGTTGTTATGTGGGCCACTATTTCAGGTAGGAGTAATTTTTATGGAGGGGGCCAAAAGTAGGTAAAGAACAGAAATTTTACAGTAGAAATGAGTTGTTGATAGTGAAACGTAATTAATGTGTGACTAATATGTGAAGTAAATGGAATGGAAATACAGTGTGTGTAATAGGGAAACAACAGTCAAACAAGATAATATAGTGCACACCTTTTTGAAAGACATTGTCGATCTATACAAATCATGAAGGTACGTAAAATGTAAAGAAACGTAACCTAACCAAAATTAGGCAATAGTTATGGAAAAAAGTGTGAATTTTAGGAAAAAATTC
This sequence comes from Thermobia domestica, assembly GCF_964235325.1. Classification (NCBI taxonomy): domain Eukaryota; kingdom Metazoa; phylum Arthropoda; class Insecta; order Zygentoma; family Lepismatidae; genus Thermobia; species Thermobia domestica. The sequence goes on along the minus strand of NC_137456.1, from coordinate 56,691,583 downwards.
TGACCCCCGTAATTAGAATTTATCCGATATTTTATGTACCTCAAGCAAAAGTGCTCACCTATAACTGTTTTCATTGTTCCACACTTTGAAATACATTAGCCAATTTTAATACAATTTTTCAGTAACATAGGCTACACTGAATTATATACTATCTACATCAAGAGAACTTCTTTTTAACATGATTAATTTTATGAACAAGTGTAAGAGGAGGAAGCATTGCCTGAATGTAATAGATTTTACCTGCAATACATTCAACTCCAGCACACAATACAAATTTATTAACTGAGTTTAGTTCTTCAATGTCAGCAGCAATCTCTACTCAGTTTTTTTCAGTTAATGTTTCAATCTTACTCTTCGCCTCCTTTTTTCTAGTAATGCTTTATAAAACAGGCTTACGAGTAGTTGAAAAATTTGCACTAGATTTGATTCCGAATATGTTTCGCTTAGCCTTAGCATACTGCATGGTCGAATTCAGTTTGATGAACGAAGACAGAATATGCAGAACTAGCCATAAAACTGGCGAACTCAATGTTCATACAATTGAATAATTTAATATTTATAGTAATTTTAAAATTAATATGTATACTACTACTTAATTAACCGTAAAAAACACTACTAATTGAAAACAAATTGAAAATTTAGTATTTTAGAAAGTTAATTGAACTTCCTCGAATATATAGGGCCTACATAATCAGCATTTTATACTTTATATTTATTAATCCTCATCATTTAGGATTCTGTTCAGGATAAACATCATTCAGGATAAACAAACGAATATCGAAATAAAGACAAGTCTCATCTTTAGGAGGTGACAAGGCCTAACAATATGAAATCGTATTATTACATCCCAAAGAAGACCAAGTATAATGGAAAACATAGTGTTTCAGATGCTCATAAATCACTAAAAGTTTTGGATAAAACGATTAAACAATACATATATATATATAGGAAAATGTTACAGAGAGCTTCTACTTGAGCCCTCTGCTCCCTTACCATAGTGAAACATGCCTAAATAGCACAACATGCCTAAATAGCAGGGTGCGAAATCCCGGGGGGGGGGGGGGGACGGGAGGGATTTCCCCCCACCGAAAATTTTGTACTTGCGTTTCCGCCCCACCAAAATATGTAAGGGAGGACACTTTAATATGAAAATATAAGTAGGTCTATAATGAACATTTTTCAAACAAACAATAAATTTGAATGCATGCCTGTTTTTAAAAAACGTAGTTTAGTTGTAAAGGTATCAGGTGTTTAACTTTGTCGGCTGTTTCTTTGTGACGAGATGCAGACCTTTATTCTCTAGCGTACCAGTTGCGTGTAAAATTGGTAAAATTTCTTAAACAGTTGACGAATCTACAAACAGGTTTGCGGATAAGCACTTGCTTTTATATGTAACATATGTGGACGAAGAAAATAACCATTGTTGTTGTTTTTATAAATTAGTGCCTGTAGAAAATGCCGATGCAAAATTCGTTGAAGAGAAAATTATTCCAGCGTTTTCCGAAGATGGCATATTTTTAACCTTAAAGAAAAGCTTGTTAGAATTGGTTCGGATGGGGATGTAGTGTTTACTGGGAGAAACAAGATGTTGCTGCCCAAATTAGAAGAAATGTCGACCAGTGCCTAATTAGCGTACACTACATGGCACATCGACCCAGACAACACATACGTGTACGACACATGTGCACTATCCATGCATAAGCCGTACATTTGCACATGTGCATTTGTGTGGATGATGAACACATACATAACCCGTGCATAAGCCGTACACGTGAATTTGCGTGGATGAAGCACACATACATAACCCGTGTATGTGCACATGTGCATTTACGTGGGTTATGCACACGTACATAACTAGTGATTAAGTTGTGCATGTGCACATGTGCATTTGCATGGATAAAGTACACATTTACATAACCCGTGCCTAAGCCGTTACATACACATGTGCATTTGCGTGGATAAAGCACAAGTACAGAACACGTGCTTAAAGCCGCTATGTGCACATGTGCATTTGCATGGATGAAGTACACATTTATACAACCCGTGCTGTAGACGTTATATACACATGTGCATTTGTGTGGATGCAGCGCACGCACGTAACCCGTGCTTAAGCCGTTATGTGCACATGTGCATTTGCATGGGTGAAGCACACATTTATATAACCCGTGCCGTAGCCGTTATGTACACATGTGCATTTGCCTGGATGCAGCGCACGTACGGAACCCGTACTTATGCCGTTATGTGCACATGTGCATTTGCATGGGTGAAGCACATATTTATATAACCCGTGCTTAAGCCGTTATGTACGCATGTGCATTTGCATGGATGCAGCGCACGTACGTAACCCGTGCTTAAGCCGTTATGTGCACATGTGCATTTGCATGGATGAAGCACACATTTATATAACCCGTGCTGTAGCCGTTATGTACACATGTGCTTTTGCGTGGATGCAGCGCATGTGCATAACCCATGCTTGAGCAGTGGATGTGCACATGTGCATTTGTGTGGATGAAGCACATTTAAATTACCGGTGCTTAAGCCGTTGTGTGCACATGGGTATTTGCACGGGTACTGCACGTGTGTATGAGACGCCCATAATACCGTGCAAGTGTATACTTTTACTTTCATTCTTTTACTCTCATTCTCATCAACAGAAAGTAACCTCCATTTTTGGTAGGTGTCGTTTTTCCTCCAGGCGGTGGTATAGAGACTTTTCGACGAATAACAGCTGAATGATTGTAAAAACTCCATAACGTCCACTGAGCTAGGATATAATATCAACAGGTGGCAGCATTGTACTGATGTAACTACTGTCAGACAGTTCTAAGTTTTACAAAATTATTTCCGTGACCGATTACAGTAGAATATGTTGCGTTATTTTTTACTTGGCAAACATGTCAAAGATACTACCTAAAGCTTTGCTCTTTGCAAATAATAAACTCCAAAACTAAAATTCTCACTGACAATTATTAGTTACTTGTTATATACTTTGAAGGTGCTGTCTTTGCAGTTATAGATTGTGTTACTGCGTAAGACACCAAATATATAAACTTCTTTTTTTCGTTGCATCTCGAATTTGCTTTTACATCAACCCTGTACTACGAGGAAATCACCTGTGCACTACATGTAAGTCATCTGGGTACTGTTTCAAATCACCTCTGTCGTACATGTAAATCATCTGGGTACTGCGTGTAAATCACCTGTGTGTTACGTGTAAATCATCTGGGTACTGCGTGTAAATCACCTATGTGCTACGTGTAAATCACCTCTGTCCTACATGTAAATCACCTGGGTACTGCATGTAAATCACCTGTGTGTTACGTGTAAATCATCTCTGTCCTACATGTAAATCACCTGGTTACTGCGTGTAAATCACCTGTGTGCTACATGTAAATCACCTGTGTGCTACGTGTAAATCACCGCTGTCCTACATGTAAGTCACCTGTGAACTACATGTAAATCGAATACGTGCTACTTGTAAATCACCTGCGCGGTAGGTGTAAATCACTTGTGCAGGACGTGTACATTGCACATGTTCTGTGCACGTGAAGATGTTGAATAGGACCTGGCATGTATATGTGCATCACATGTACAGGCGTGCATTTATACAGATGATGCACATGTTGCATCCGTGCAACTGTACATGTACTATACGGATACTGTACGTGCATTGTGCTGTCTGGGGAATGGTTCTTGTATCTGAAAGAGTTTTTGATGTTGTGAATGCTGTTCACAACTTTGAATGGGTTTGTTAGGCGAACTTCATACAGCTGCAAAACTTAAAATATCGCGACAGTCACAGATGCCGCAGGACTGCTAAAAATCAAAAGATTGTTTCACATACGTTGGATTTCAAATGAGGAGCATGTATTATTTGCAGTCTTTACATATTTTTCTTCTATAATGCAATTCCTACTTTTGGAGTATGGAAATGCTGACCATTTCAACAGAGATAGTTTTAAACTGAGTGGTATTTACCAAAAAAAAAAAAAAAATCTGTTGGAGAAAAAAGAACATTCTATAATTGCTCGGTTTTCTTCTGGATATTACATCCATTCTGTCTAATATTAGTAAAACGATGCAAAAGGAACCAGTTTCGTACAATGAAATAGAGCAAGAATTGAATCTTTAATCCAAGTTCTGAGAGAAATGCATATGAAAGATGATGTCTACCAAAGTCTTTGTATTAGTGCACTACAGACAAGCGTCTGATACAGGGAGTGATGATAGTGAGTTTGATCAGATAAGGGGGCAGGTAATCCAGGGTTTAGTAAGAAGTGGAAAGAAGGTTTCCTTCTAATGATGTCCTAAAGTGCTTTATGAGTAAGATTGTTTATACGGTAACGTAGACGTATATAAAGAAGCTCAATTGTTTGGATTAAATCCTGATACTGCAGTGTTAGAATAGCTTGGTTTGATTTAGTTTAACGTCCTACGGATATGCCTGCTAGGCTAAAGGAGACGTGGACCTACTGATTATAATTGAATCCGACCAGTTTGGTCGTTCAATTGTACACCACCGGGAATCGAACCAGGGACCACGTTAACCGAAGTCAAGCGTGCTAGCCACTAGACCAAACGGGGGTTCTACAGTGTCAGAATGGAGAGAGTACAAGTCAAGTTCTAAGTCGGTAAATGATTTTCAAGTTCTTAAAGACTTAACGCGGAAAGTTCGTTCTGTGCCATTATCAACTGCTGCCTGTGAACGTGGATTTAGTGTTGTTTATATTAAAAGTTTCGAAAGAACCCATATGTTGGCGAGTACCTTTCAATCTTTATTAACAATTAAATTCAGTGGATCTCCTTTAAAATTATGGGATGCTGTTACTGCTGCTCATACGTGGACTTCTTCTGGCCATCACATGTTCAACTCTTGTTACACACGGAAAGAAAGTGAAGTTTAATCTTAATTTTTTTCTCTAACGTAAGGTAACGTAACGTAACGTAACGTAAGGTAAGATACGTTATTGCAAACTATATTTTAGGTCTATAAATAGAGTAACACAATCATTCATTACTCGTATTATTGTGGCTCTCTCCGCTGGTCTACTGGGTAGCATTCGCGCACCATCTTCGGTGCACGGGGTCCCGGAGGAAGCACTTTATAAAAATTTGAACGATTACTGTGGTTCGGATTCCACCTTAAACTGTAAGTTCACATCTCATAGCTTCGCTGCTGAAAAGGGACACTAAATTTAAATAAGCAAATCAATCGTATTGTTGTATTTGTGCTTTCATTTTCCAAGGTTTAACGTCCTACGAATATTCAGTAAGACTAAGGAAGACGGTCATAATGAGATAGATAATAATGGTGGATTAAGATAGTGGAAGGAGGCGGGAGGACCCCGAGAAAACCCACACACAATTGTTTGTATACCACAAGCAGAATTTGGCGCGAGCTAGGATCCAGCCAGGGATTCCACGCACCTGAGGTGAGCGCTCAACCACTGAGGCAGCACAGCTTTTTGTTGTCTATCAAGTATTTGTATTGAAATCATATCTGTTATTTATAATAATATATTCTCGCTAATAATACAATATAAATACATAGTATTATTTAGACTTACATAAGTGACCGGATATCTGAGCGACCAAACTGAAATACTAAATACTTCGGGAAGAAACGGGAATTTCATAAATAATAAAAACTATGCTCTGACTTTACTGCTCATGGGGATTTATGGCTGGCCAGGTGAAGCGCTTCAAGTTAGTAGTTCTAATGCTTGGTTAGGACATCGGTTCTCAGGGACTATTATTTCTGGCTTATAGATCTCTACCGCATTTTCGTGAATGCAGTCTTCAATATGATGGTAAACACAAGGGTACTGTGGTCCCACGGGACTCTAACCTTGGACCATACACACCGAAGTGTATATTAAATGCAGTAGATATGTTATCAATTTTGGTTAAATGAATAAATAACATTAAAGTATTTTTTAAATAATAATGTTGGCTAGTTTGAACATTAATTATTATTATTATTACTAGTAATAATAATAATAATAATAATAATAATAATAATAATAATAATAATAATAATAATAATAATAATAATAATAATAATAATAATCCATTAAAATTTCAACTTTTTGGAGGCTCCACGAAGCATTAGTGTGGATCGCTGAACTTCTTCCCCCCCCACCATTTTCAAATGATTTCGCACCCTGCTAAATAGTATCGTAACAATAGGATCCAGGGGTCAAGTTATATAATGTTTTATTGTAGGAAGACGTTTTTTGCCTGCAGTGCCGTTTACAAGATGGTCGCTACTTAAGTTTGTGTTTTAGCAGTTAGGTAAAATGTTCAATGCTTATACATCGTAACAGTAGAACATAAAAGGATACTAGGTATGTATTAATTGAGTCTTCCAGTTCCAAAACGGCTCTTGCCATTTACAGTAAAACTCAGAAAAAAATGTAGGACTGCATGTTTTGTAGAACTGGGAATACTACAGTGTGTTCATGTCAAAAACTTGAGCATCCTCAAGTATTTCCAGTACTACAAAATGCATCGATCGTACAGTTTTTCTCGGTTTTCTGGGATTTGATATAAATGGACAAGAGCCGTTTTGGAACTGGACGGCTCAATTGCAAATTTGGAGCGAAGTGATCGACCGTTATTGATTACTTATAGATTTTTTTTTTTTAGTGAATCAGTTGTTTTCGTGAACGAACACAACATGCAAGCAGTTGCACTTGACATATCAGCAAAAAACATAATGGCTTTGAAAAACTGTGTTCACAGAACGAAACGAAACGGGCTTGACCCTATTTCTAATACTGAAAATTCTATTTTCCATTGTTTGCAATGAGAATTCGCGCGCCAAATGTTTTTCCAAGGTTAAGTATTCGGGTATCCAGTTATTCGGTGATTATTCTTCAATGGTATGCCCGATCGGAACATTCGACCCCTTACGAGATTCAGCGCACGCTCTCGAATCACCGAATGTCAAATTTGGTTCAAAACGATCCAGGCATCCGGATAAATAAAAGCGCAACTCGAGTAAAGAGGAGCTTTGCTCCAATAACAAAAAAGGGAAATAGGAAAATGTTAGAAGGAATATATAGATAGTGTTGCCAGACGTCCCGGTTTTCTGGGACAGTCCCGGTTTTCTATGAAAGAATGAACTGTCCTGAAAAAATCTTTCGGGACACATGTTTGTGCTGTTTTTATTTCTTCAGATTGAAAAAAAAAATAACAGGCAAGAACTAGTATGTAGAGACCTGCACGAGCACAATCCAGCCCGAATGTACCTAGGCCCGGCCCAGCCAGGGTCCGAAAAGCTTTGGAGATTTTCGGCCCGAGCTCGGCCCGGCCCGATAAGTTTTTTTTTTAAATTCTTGGCCCAAACCCGGAACGGGCCCCGTAAATTTTAAAAGTTTCATTTTATAAGATTTTTCACGGGCACATTTCTTCAACGTTTGCCTTTATTCTAATTATCGTTTAACGAAAGTCAATAATTATTAAAGAATTGCAATTAATCGGCCCCAGCCCAGCCCAGCCCAAAGAAATAACAGAGACGGCCCGCCCAAGCCCAGCCGGGGCTTCGGGCCTCGGGCCGAACCCGACCCGTGCAGGTCTCTACTAGTATGTCTCACCTAAAAAAAGGAAGGTAGTATATCTGACTCAAATGACGACGCAACAAAGAGAAAAGTATATCTTCAATCATAAATGGGAGGATCTGTCGTAATTGGCGCAATATTTAGGGCCTGTTAAAATACAAAAAAAAAAAAAAAAAAAAAAAAAAAAAAAATCTGAAAATGGGACACTAGGCAGCTCTCCTTATGTTCCTTTTCACATTGTTTATACATCCTTTGTGGGGCTTCATTTGTGCTAACTGTGTATAGAATGAACAGGAAAATTGTGAGTACTAACCTGGAAAAGACAGGTAATTAATTGATTCTCACAAAATGAGTAGAAACCGTGAGATCTTATCAGGGGCGGATCCAGGAGGTCTTCTGGGGGGGGGCTGTAATACTACTACTTAGAGTTACTTTTAGAAACACTAAACTCTGGGATGTGTTTTATTTATATATAAAATAAGAAAGTTACCTCTTCTGGGGGGGGGGGCAATCGCCCCGATCGCCCCCTCCTCTGGATCCGCCACTGGATCTTATATATAGCCTGAGATTGGTGTCCCGGTTTCTCGCTTTCAAAATCTGGCAACTCTATATATGGAGTACTCTGCTTTACCCACAGATTCCTCTATCATGGGATCCCGGAAAATGTTAGTCATAAAGTATGTAATTTGACGCATTATTAAACGGATCATGGAAAAACAAACAACTTTTGGAGGGAAAAAAATTCTCGTGTGGTGTTCTGTTTACGAGATAGCCACCATTTAACTATGTTTATCTGACTGTGCAAGACTACACAATAATATACTGCGAATACACGCATAAGAACTAAGTAATTGGAATGGCAATTTGAGTAGTCAGAAATATGCGTGTTACTCATGCTTTCGCTCGCTTTGGCGATCTTCTCCTCAATCATACCACAATGGGCCCCAAAGACTATCATCCTTGAGGAGCCATATCTAGTGGTAGAAAGTCGATAATAGAACACAAGATTTTAAGATATTATGAGCCAACATAATCTAATCTAGCTAACATATCAGTACCTTCTCCTAATCTAAGCTAGGTTAGGATAACTTGAAACTGTAAAAAAAAAAAAAAAAAAAAAAAAAAATCTTTAATTTAACGTTCCACAGATACGCTTTTTAGAGTGAATCAGAAGGTTGATTAATGAATACGAATGAGTGATTATGAAGTAATTCATAGAATGTGGGAAAAAGGGAGGGGATTTTGAGAAAAACATACGCATACGTTGTTGTTTAACACACACTCACATGACCTGCGATCGAATATCGCATCAGAGATGAGCGCTCTACCACTAAAACACCGAAGCTTAACTTCGAAACTTTTTTCTGAAGAAACACTCTATTTACAGTAGTTTTCCTTAAGCTAAGCTAACAACATTATATTACCTTGATGTGAATGAAATGTCGCCTTAAATGTGTCATTTCTCATGGGAAAAGAAAAAAAAACTTACAATACCTTCGTTATAAACTTTTGCAATCACCCTGTCAATGATTGATTTCCACGGAGAAAGAATTCTGAATCAGTTTGAAGTATGCGAAATCTTCAACCATCTGTTGTACTGTCCGATCATCAGAGAAGGTCTACCTCCTAAGAAGTGGTCGAGATGACGGAAGATGTGGTAGTCAACAGGAGAGATTTCAGGGAGTATAACAGTTGAAGGTTTCATGAAACTCATGGAGAGTCTGCACCGTCCTTTGTGCTGCATGCGGGTGAGCAATGTCGTTCAGAATGAGGATGCTATGTTTGATTACCATTGTTGGATACATGCGGACAAATTTGTGATGCATTTCGTGGAGTTCATCACGGTAGTGATTTGTGTTGCAGTGGGTCACTTGGATCATTTGGGACATGACTTTTCTCCAGGGCTGGGATGACTCAGTGGTAGAACGTTCACCTCTGATGCGTTGGATCCTGGTTCGATACCAGCCCGCTTCAAGTGATCTTTGTGATGGATAAACACCATTTGCGTGAGTTTTCTCCCTTTACTCCCACTTTTTATTTCCACCATTATCATCAACATCATCATCGCCGTCTCCCTTAGCACCGCTGTATAATCATGGGACGTTAAACTATAAAATATATTTTATCGGGGTCAACTGGTTTTGGGTGTCACCGGGTGCGTCAGACGCAGTCAGACAGACTCGGTGCCCCGGAAATAGCCACAATATCAGTTTTGCATCGTTACTGCAGACTTTCACGACCCGTTCGGGAGAGTAATACTCCCGGAAGTAAGTCTTTTTTCGCGCACTACCCTAACCATCTGTTCTAAGTTGGTCACAAAATTTATATCATGAGGGTCAAGGTGGAACAAAACGAGGCTTGCTGGGCTTCTAACCCGTTCCTCCTCCTCCTCCTCCTCCTCCTCCTCCTCCTGCTCCTCCTGCTCCTCCTCATCCCCCTCCTCCTCCTCCTACTACTACTAAGGGGGACGCGGTGGCTCAGTGGTAGATCGTCACCTCCGGTGCTTGGCGTTTCTTGTTCGATCCCAGCTCGCGCTGTGTGGACTTTGTGGTGGACAAACACCATGCTCGTGGGTTTTCACGGGGTTCTCGCGTTTCCTCCCATTTTCTTCAATCTACCATTTCACTCGTCTCTCATCATCACCGTCTTCTTTAGGCTAACCTGCATAATCGCGGGACGTAAAACTTAAGGATTTTATTTCATTTTCCTACTTCTACTACTGCTCCTCCTCCTCCTACTACTACTTATCTGCACAAAAGTAAGTAAATCACATTTTTGAGTATTATTTTCATCTTATTTTAATGAAAAAAGTGTTATGAAAATAAAAAAAAAAACTTTCCATGGACAGGGTTTGAACCCACGCCAAAACTCTTTCTGACACTCGTCCGTAGCACTAGCACGCTCGGCCATAAGGACCAATACCATCAAGCATTTGATTTCTGCTATATGCATGCTACGTGGCAATAAACGGCTACGTGGCAATTAATCAGAACCGTGTACTTAGTTCCTACTTCCGAGAGTATTATTCTTCCGAGCTAGTCATAGAATTTCTTAGATTAATTATATCCACTACTCGAGCTCGAACATTCATTTTTTGATTCTATGTGACCATCTATTAATACCTGTCAATCTTCTTGCGTCTTTTTTTTAATTTTATAGCATCAGCATTTGAAACCCACAAATACGCGAAGTATTTTTCGTCTGTAACTTCCGTGCTTTTGCAAAGTTTTTCTTACGAGGTGGGGTTAAACTATGATTTACGTATACCATGTTACTGCTAGTGTAGCAGAGTTGAATAGGATATTAATTTTCTTGTTTTAATTCTTCAATTTTTCCACCTGTGTTTTGCACTTCCTGCAACAACTAATTTTTGATTCGATATATCGAAGATGCTGATTTGTACTCCAAGTATAAGCGAATTGAACTGGGTACAGTTGAGCTATGTCTATTGTTTTTGTTTACATTCTACCAGTCTTCAGAACATTGCGACTTTTTCACTGGTACTTCACTAACATGTAAAAATACTAACATAAACCAAAGTCAGGTTACTTACAATCAATCACATCATTATTTCTTTTCTGCTGTTCACCAAAAACCACTTGAAATTACAAAAATATCCCGAGCATAAATCCTCACACTTTCAGCTATTTCATCGATGCCATATATACATCGTTGCCATAAGTAAAAGGGTAGGAGTGGGTGACTCATCATCGCCGGGCCATATTACTATAGGTAGAAACGTGAAATTTGGGGAGGGTAGTCCTCTTGTCATGATAGGAAAAGACTTTCCGAAATACCTATTTTAACTAACTAAGTCTATGGATTATGGAACCCGGAGGTTCAATGCCGCGTTCACAAAAGCTCTTCACTGACTTTTATCCTTAGCCAACTGGAACCAGTTTCTACTTTATATTCCTATTTCTGTGAGATCCATCTTAATGTTGTCTTCCCATCTGCGCCTACGTCTTCCTACAGGTCGTTCTCCTATTGCTCTTTCAGTTAAGACGTTGAAGGCGTTTTTACTTTCTTCCATTCTGGCTATATGACGTGCCCACCTAAGCTCCCTAGATTTGATGACCCTAACAATGTTTGGTAAACTGTATAAATTGTCAAGTCTCACGTTATGAAGTTTTCGCCATTACCCATATGAAAAAATCTGCAAGAAGTAGTTTACTTTTATAGTAAATTTCCTTCGGGCGAAAATTTCCGAAGACGCCATATAATTATCTTCGTATTTCAAAAGAAAATGTTTCATTAATTGCTGCAGCTCAACATGATTTAGCATTTGGAGCGAGAAAGTGTAGTGCGGCGGTCTGTACCTTTTATTTCGTATCTTAACTCATAACAGAGTTGGCCTATGATACACCCGGTATAATCGTATTATCAATTAGCTGTTACCATCAATAATACTCCAGATCTTTTTGATTCTATTCGATTGTTCGATTTAGAGGGCTACTTTGACATGTGCTCAACTATTATATGAATAGACTTTAATTTATACGTAGAAAGGAATCATTTGTAACCAAACGTAAAACATCGGGCCGTTACAATTTTAACCCCTTTCTGCATGTTTTTCTTCTTTTAGCGAAAAAAATAATCAGTATTGGAAATCCTCATATGGGAACTTGAAAAATGAATTAAAACTTGAATTTTAGATTTTTCACTTAATTCAAACGAGAAATAAGTAAGTGCCATATATGACACACTTACAACTCACAAAGAACATGCCAGATAACACCAAAATCTCTTATTCATACACGTCAATATCTCACACAGCAGACAAAGCAGTCATTTGATGCCTTTGATAAATCACAAAAAAAAAGCTAAAGTGAAAAAAGGGTATGTGCCATATATGGCACGGCATGGAGTAAGGGGTTAATTAAAAGGTACGGACCACTGCACTAATCTTACTTGCTCCAATTCCTCAAGCTAAACAATGATATGTTGCAGTTATTAATGAGTCCTTTTCTTGTGAAATACAAACAAAATTATAAGACATTTTCGGAAAACTTCGTCTGAAACTTCGTCGGAAAACTTCCAAAAGTATACTACTACTTCTGGAATTCTTCAGAAGAAATGACTTATGCCACAAGTTAAGATTATTCATGAAATGTTTGTTTATAAGATATCAACAAAATTGCATGAGTCGTATTCGAGAAAACTATAAATAAATAGGTATGCCATAATTGTAAATTTGGAGCGAAACAATCGACTTTTATTGATTATTCATAGATTTTTTAATGCATCATTTTCGTGAGCGAACACATGTGGGCATATTAGCGAACAACATAATGGCTTTGAAAAATTGTAACAGAAAAAATAAAAACGAAAAGTGCTTCGCCCTATTTCTAATGCTGAAAATTCTGTTTTCCACTGTTTACAATGAGAATTCTCGTGTCAAATGATTTTCCAAGTTTAAGTCTACGGACCTCCCGTTTTTCGGTAACTATCCCTCAATAGTAAGTCCGATTGGGACATACAACACTCAGCGTGCGCTCAGAAATTACTACATCAAATTTGGTTAAGAACGATTCAGACGTTTGGGAGGTACATCCGGACAAACAAACACTTAAGTCAGGTAAGAGGACCTTCGCATTGAAAGATTGCATTCGTAGAATAAAATGAAAAGGACTTTGCTATATTTCCAATGCTGAACATTCTATTTTCCATGTTTACAATGAGAATTCGCGCTCCAAATTCTTTTCCAAGTTTAAATATATGGGCATCCCGTTTTTCTGTGATTATTCCTCAATGATATAGTAAATTTGTACTATTACTGTCTAATTAGAGAAATGCATGAGAAGATGGAATTTTTCCTGAAGATATTAAAACGATTGCGAAAAGCCGCTTGACGCTATGTAGTCTATTACCTTTTTTGCTCTATCCCGAACAACGGAAGCGGAAGTGGTTGATTTCTACCACTTTCAGTTTAAATTGAGAGCAAAAAGAGGAGACGGAATTTATTATTGATACGCAGAATCAATTTCAAAAACTGCTTTCTCGGTACCTTTTACTGTTCTAGCTCTATGGAAATCAATATTGAAACCGGAAGTACTAGAAAATTTCTACCATTTGCAGTTGTAATAGAGTGTTATAGGTGAAGATAGTATCATTTCTTGAGAAGATGAATTAAGTGGAAAAAATTACTTGTAACTATCTATTCCCGCTTTTGTTCGATGATGATCAACGTTGGAAATGGAAGTAGTAGTTTTAGTAGAGTGATACGGATGGTGGTCTTTCCTTGAGACACAGAATCGATTCCATAAAGCACTTGCTATCTATTACCATTTTTGTTCTATTGTGATCAACACTGAAACAATAAACGGTTGATTTCTACTACTTTCGGTCTTAGTAGACTAATATGGGTGAAGATTACATCCTTTCTTGAGATGTTGAATCGATTTTTTTTTTAAAAAAAAGACTGTTGCTATCTATAACAGTTTTTTCTGTGGCTTTCAATGATGAAACTGAAGATGGTTGATTTCTGCAACTTCCGGTTTCAATAGAGGGTATTGCAAGAGATGTAACCTATTCTTTGGATAAAGGTTCCGCAAAATATCTTTTACCGTTTTTTGCTCTATTGAAATCAACACTGAAACTGGAAATATTAGTAATTTTGATCTACTTCCGGTTTCAAAGTTACGAGATGGTTATGGATATTTTATAGAGACACTGAATCGATTACAGAAACTCCTTGTCGTTGCCGGTATCTTTTGGCGTTCTTGTCCAATGGCGATCAATGTTGAAACCGGAAAATTTTAATTCCAACTACTTCCGGTTTGAATATAGGGTTATTTGAGGATATGCAACGTTTCTTGGGGAGCTGAATCAAATGATACAAACAGCTTTGCGATATCTCTTACCATTGATGTTCTGATACCTGTCGACATACAGGCACTCGGACGGAGGGATAAGTATTCATAGTATAGTTGGGAAGTCTAAGAAGCTAAAGAGTCTTATAAAAATCTTGAATTTAAAATTTGATGCAGATACGTTGAACAGTGTGGCCTCTGTGCGATTGGACATCTTTACATGAAACAAACGAACGGACAGATATTACTTTTACGCAGTGGCGGCGGTTGGACGTTAAAAGTGGGGGGCAAGACTTGACGGAAGGTTGTATAACTAATAGGATACTATCTTTTTTGTTAGAATACCGGATACAGTATTTCATATTTTATTAAGTAAATTGACAAGATCAACGCAAGTATGTACTAGCCCTTTGTACTCTTAAACAGAGATTTGATTCCTTGCTCATGAACGTCTTAAAATTCAAACCTGCTGAATAATATACTGAATCCTTATAAGAAGTGAAAATATGCTGAAATTGTTGTGTTCCAATAGGTTAATTTTGGGGTATTTTCCGTGGCAATTAAAACGCAATTTCTGCAGCTTTCTTAACTTCACGGGAGGATAACCATCACGTACTCACGCAACGGCGAATATTATATGGCACAATTTTTTCTATACACCAGTAATACATACAAAAATTTTACATTTCCAAATGAAACTATATACATAAATGGTTTACATACAAAGTGGGGGGGGGGACTGTCCCTCTTTGTTCCCCTAATCACCGCCCATGCTTTTACGGTATGTAGAAGGTACGAAATGTGTAAACCTAATGAAATTTCGAATTTTACTTTATTCAAGTTACTACACTTTTTCTCATATTGTCACTCAAAAGCAAATAGAAACACGATATTTATAGTTTTAACTTTGTGCCTTAATGTTGCTTATCTTTACCAAATTTTCATTAAAAGAGAAACATGTTATGTAAAATTCCAAATGGTGCTATATTTCAGTTTAAGTAGGCCTATCCATAGATTTGTAAAATTTAAAGAACAAATATTGGGTTATTTCAAAAGAGGAAATGTAAGTAATCAAAATGCATGAAGATCTTACCTCTGACATCCCCACGGGCGTCTCTGGCGGGGGACGAGGGGGACGCGTCCCCCCAATATTTTGAAGTACAAAATATTCAATATTCTATTCTAATTTAATTTATTTACTAACGACAATAATATACAAATATTAATAGTTATATTTATTTGAAATTTAATATTCAGACTGTGAAACGATTATAACAGAGTTCTTGATATGTTTCAGGGGGTCCGTGAAGATAAGCAGGAAGATAAAAAATGGAATTGAACATGATAAACAGGTTGAAATAGGTACTACCATTTACATAACTTTCTTTGATGTCCCCTCAAATTTTACATGCCAGAGACGCCATGGATATCCCTAATAATGTTAAAAAACGTAAGCCTAACTGTATGTTTGTAACCACGTATAGTCCATAACAAAGCCATGAATAAAATTTGTAGGTCAATGCAGTATCATATTATGATTCGTAACGATATAGCTGTCTTACACGTAAAACATCTAGTAACACGAGGAACACATTGTTTACACGCATATGCACCGTCGCTGGCGCGCCTACTTCCTTGCACATTGCGCTACCGTGCGGGCCCAACAGCTTTGCTGTGCCCTGAATCACTTAGATAGCATTAATGCGTTTTGCGCAAACCTAGCACAGGTTGGTTCGTGTTTTTGGGACTTCTGGACTCGATTTTATGGACTATGTCAGCAAGACATACGACATGTAACGCTTAGCCCCTCGTAAAGTGAATACGCACTCATAAATTCAACTCTCCTCTCCGCCTTAAGAAACACTTTATAAGTCACTAGCAGTCCATTTCCTAAATAAAGAAGTCCTAATTCATGAATTCAATTATGGATAACTAAACTGGGACAGTACCTTTCAAATACAAACTTGTCTAGGTACAATATTTGTAAATTTTCTTTTAGTCATTATGGTTAAATATTAATATCTTTTGGGAAAAGGGGATGAAGAATGTATAGTTAAGGTAAGTATTTTTAGATTATCACTGGAAAACGAGTATCCAGTTGCATCTTTGTTTGGCTACACTGTGATATGACATAATCACAAGGAGGAGAGGGTAATGGAACACATTAAGTTGCATTTAGAATAAAGGTAAGTGTCCTAAGTAATGTCACATTATGAAAGAAATAATTTTTGATGTTTATCGATTTTTATAGTGCATTGAAAGCCATAAACGATTTCTATAACTCAGTATACTTGTAGAAATAATTAAAATAATTTCATGGAGATTTGCTTGCTGTTTTTGCAGTATGCAAAGCTTGAGTCGTGTCGTATCACGCTTATTTTCATTTCCACAGCGTTTAGTCTTTTATACTGCTCATTTCCGGTATCCTGGCTTCTTTAAATTTTTGTTTCTTTAAATGTTGGTTATGCTGTCATAACAGTTATTGGCAATGTTTATTAAGTCAAATAACTGGTTTGGCAAGTGCTGGACTATCTATTATAGTTATCAGATCACGTGATAATGAGTAAACTGGGAACAGAGAGAATTTTGCAAGATGTTGTGAATTAGTTATCACAATCCTTTGTCTTGTATGATTTATTACTGTGCGATAAATACAGATAAAACGTATTCAATAATAAATTGCAGGTGTTGTATTGATAACATTATATTTCTCTGTAGTTGAAAAAAATATCATTTGTATAGGCCTATATGTAGAAAAAATAACGTACATTAAACATATTTGAATTCGAATACTAATATCAACGCTAATATAGTGTCAGTTCGACTTCGTTTCGTTTATGAACATTTTCTTTATTTAAAAGGGTTAAAGGTATGACTTATTCCGTATGCAGAAAATGGTATGCAGAAATCTGTTAACAGGGAAGAACATAGAGTCCATTCATGGTGAAAATTCTGATTTTTCGTTTGAACAAATATATGATATGGGGCCGCAATGGCTCAGTGATAAAAGTGCTCACTTCTGACGTGTGGGGTCCTAGTTCGATCCAAGTGTGCTTTCTGGTGGCAAACACCATGTGCGTGGGTTTTCTCGAGGTTCTCACGTTCGTCATTCCACCATTATCATCCATCTCATCATCATTGTCTGTGTATAATCGTGGGACGTTAAATGTAAAGTTCTTATCTAATTATAATCTATTCTCCAGGTTAAACCTTAAACTTCTGTCTTGGTTTAGATATACTCGATGGAATAATGCAGGGGTAAAAGTGGATCTGAACAGGTGAGGGGACGGTAGGTAGTGGCATGACACTACGCCATTCCCCTGCCTATCTTTGCCCATTGTAATTTTTAGGAACTGGAGGGACGCCTTACAAATTTTTTCGAGGTGGGGGACGGCGTTCCCCCGCACTTTTAGCCCTGGAGTAATGGTAATTGGGAAGTGCCATCTTCGATTGAAACCAAACTTTCTGCACCTTCTTTCTTTCAATTTCCATTTACTCCCGGCAAATGAATGCCAAGATGGAAATTTAATTGAATGACACGCCGGGACAGGCCCATAGTTAGGGAGTGACAAGATTCTCAGCTCCCTCTGTGACAGGCCCGTATCCAGGTCTAATGGGTCCGGGCCCCCGTAAATTTTTACTGTTCCCCTCGTAAAATTTTCACAGTAGGCTTACAAGTGAACTATAATATGGTGATGAACTATAATGTGGTTGGATCAGGCCCTCCAAACTTCGACCGCCCCCCCTAAATTTTTGGGTTGGCTACGGGCCTGCTCTGTGACCACCTTTAGGCCAGTGATTCTCAACCTTTTTTGATTGACGACACACTTTACTGAAAATCCAGGACATCTTGACACACTTGTTTGATATTTTTATTATAAATATTATTATTATTAATATATATATATATATTATGATAGTGAAACCAATTAGTTTTTATAATGACAATGTTGTACTGAGTATGTAACAACGCTAATGCTCACACTAATGTTGTGAGCATTATTGCTACCGCTGGAGGTGTTGACTGGTACAGTCTGTCTCGATCTTCATGGTTTTTAAATTATATAATTTCGCGACACACCTTAGGGTAGGCGTGATATACCAGTGTGTCGCGACACATCGGTTTAGAGCCACTGCTTTAGACTGCTAAAACTTCCTGTTGTTTGCTTAGATAACCATTATTATTTTTTAAAAAAACAGTCAAGAAACTCCTATAATATACCCTCCATTCCCAAAGAAACCGAACGTTTTAAAAAAACAAAAAAGCAATGTACTACTATGAGCAAAATAAATGACGCGTCTCTTTATTTTGAAGTTTTTTGAAAATATCTCCGTTTTCTTTACATGTTCTAAATTTCGGAAGGTTTACCCAACAGGACAGGTTAATAACAAACCCGTTTTTAATATTTGTATTAGATATTAGCTTAAAATAAATAAATTAGAAGCAAGAAACTTTAAATCGACAGAAATCTCGAGAATTACCAACTCTGCTAAAGTGGGAAATTTTGAAGAACGCGAGGAAATTCTGCAGTTCAAAACGAAGCAGCGACATCTATGTCATTGAGAGAAACGTGGATTAGATCTACAGACGAAACTTTTAACGACACATTTCTAATATGTCTTACTACATTCATTATCAGCGAACTCCAAATATATGAATCTATGTTAACTATTAACGTATAGATAGAGCAAATAGTGGAAATTACCTATGGAAAAAGACGAATTCTTAGCACAATCGTAATGAAAATTTCTCTTTACCGTAGAACAGGCGCAGTTCACGTTAGAAAACAATTAGCTCAGGCAGTTAAAGGAACTAGTCTGTATGATGAAGGTAGTGGCTTCGAATCTTCCTCGAAGTGCCGTTGTCATTCTTATTACCCCATCAGGATGCCGCGGTCGGCAAGAGGGATTGCCGCCGTCGACGGTGGCAGGCCGCCGGTAGGCAGCCGGCACCCGTCCGCGGCGGCACGACGATCTACTTGTTCAAAATTGCCGACCTTTTGCCGAGGCGGCAAGCGGTCGAAAATCGTAAAAAATGATGCCCTTTGCCGACTCTTTGCCGACTGTTGCCGACCGCCAGAGTCGGCAAAACAGTCGGAAAGACCTCTTTCCGACCCTCTGCCGACTCCTTATGCCGGCCTCTTTTCGACGGCGGCGCCGGCGCATTTACTGCACCTTTACGGCTGTTTGCCGACTGCTCGGCAAGGCAACTTTCCGACGGCGGCGCCGGCGCATTTAATGCTCATTTCCGGCTGTTTGCCGACTGCTCGGCAAGTCAACTTCTCGACGGCGGCGCCGGCGCATTTAATGCTAATTACCGGCTGTTTGCCGACTGCTCGGCAAGGCAACTTTCCGACGGCGGCGCCGGCGCATTTAATGCTCATTTCCGGCTGTTTGCCGACTGCTCGGCAAGTCAACTGTTCGACGGCGGCGCCGGCGCATTTTATGCGCCTTTCCGGCTGTTTGCCGACTGCTCGAAAGGACCTCTTTTCGATGTCGGCTTCCCGATTCTCCCACTGGCGGCATCCGACTTCTTGCCGCCGTCGAAAAGTGGCCCTTTGCCGACTGGAAATCAACGCTTCAGGAAGGCAAAATTTTCATCAGCTTTTACATTAGTCTTGCCTAAGTCTTCCTCCATGCTATGATTTCTCGACAAGGAGCACCCTTGGAAGTTCTTGAAGTATAATACTTGCATTTTTTTGTGTGTCCCAGTACAAAATTTGTTCTTTTTTCTTTTTTGCAGCACTTTCAGCCAAAAAACAAGAAATTGAATGGGACATGGAAGTATTATATACTTTCAGAACTAGCAATTGTGCCCTTCATGAGAAATCATAGCACGGAGGCAAACTTAGGCAAAGCTACTCTAAAAAGTGTTGAAAATTTTGCCTTCCTGAAGGGTTGATATCCAGTCGGCAAAGGGCTGCTTTTCGATTGCGGCAAGAGGTCGAATGCCGCCTGTGGGAGAATTGAGAAGCTGACATCGAAAAGAGGTCCTTTCGAGCAGTCGGCAAACAACCGGAAAGGCGCATAAAATGCGCCAGCGCCGCCGGTGGAAAGTTGCCTTTCCGACCAGTCGACAGACAGCAGAAAAGATGCGTAGCACTGCAATGAAAATCATGGCGGATTCCCACCAGTAATAAAAATGAAATGAAATCTTTAATTTTACGTCCCACGCTTATGCCGGTTAGGCTAAAGGAGACGGTGATGATGAATAATGAATGAAATGGTGGAATGAAGAAAGTGGGAGGAAACGGGAGAACCCCGAGAAAACCCACGCATACGGTGTTTGTCCACCACAAGGTTCACTTGGCGGGAGTAGGGTTTGAACCTGAGACCCCTAACACCAGAGGTGAACGCTCTACCACTGAGCCACCGCGCCCCCCCCCCCACCAGTAATATTGCACTCGGTACATACGCAGTACATTTCTACAATTCTCAGTACGATTTAAGTGCTATATAGAGGAAAAGTATCTGGGAATGACTTACAAATGCTTAAAAGCGAACTAAAAATAACAACTGAGCAGCTAATAATGAACGTTAAGAATAATTCAATTAACATGTCTGTGCGCCTAATGTGAAAAACTTATAACAGTCAGTACATTTTCTCCCTGAAAGCACATCTTTCACTATCACGACCACTAGGAACAACACTGTTCTATGCAATCAAAATTTGCTAGTTGCAAACGCTTTCTTCGAAAAAAAAAAAAAGCCGCAGCAATCCGTCGGAAATACGGTCTTTTTAGGTTGTCGTTTTCCCATCAACTATTGGAAAAGGATTTTAAACGTCAATGATTTTCTAAATTTTTTTAAAGTACAGGGGTCACACTCCCAATGGAAAATGAGATTTAAATAAAAATTAATGAAGTAAAAATTATAAATAAAAATACTGTAATAAAAGGTATGTGGTGGCGGAGAGATTCAAACCGAGCCTACACGCAAAAAAAAAAAAAAAAAGGTTAAAGTAAACAAGAAAAAGGTGGACAGTAACCATGTTAGTTTGTCAATATATGGAAAACAGAGACGTGTATCCAAGCAGCCAAGCCAAAATGTCTCTGCATTTGTTGTAACTTTGGTATATATATATATATATATATATATATATATATATATATATATATATATATATATATATATATATATATATATATATATATATATATATATAAAAAGTGGCCGGAGCGATCACTTGTCTGCTTACACCCTTGACTATATTCGTAGAAACCAAACACTGAAATGCACTAAACACAAGTTCTAACGACTAAGCTGTCAGTTCTAACTCTATTTCTTAAATATTTATTTAAATACACTTTAAAAGTGGAAATCATATTAAGATAAAATAACAATTAAGTAGGTAACTAATTGTTCATTTAATGCGTTCCTATATGATTTATACATTAATTGTATACAATGAAACAGAAAAATGTGAGAAAATAATTTATATCGTAAATGAAACAGCCACATGTACAGTATACTCATAGTGCATACCCATTATATAGAGAAAAAGGTTAATGAAGTCATTTACATAAAAAATGAAGTGTTTTAACATAATACTTTGCAAAGATCCTTTGTTTTAAAGGAATTCTTTAAGAGAATAAATGAAGGGAAGATCACAATTTTTTCTGGTCTATATTAGCACTAAAAACACACCAAATTGTATTAACAAAATACAATGCACATCGTATTAACTTATATACATTAGCCTATGTAATGAACCTTATCATCATTTAGAAGTTATATGTAATATACCTTCGGATGTACTACTACTTTTTTTTTTTAAAAAACAGAAATTTGTAGCATTCCATAACATTGAGTTTTAACACAGATAGCCTTCATACAGTATGTAAAATCAGAAAAGCAAATATATATGAAGTGATTACAATGTTCAAAAAAGCACTATATTATTCTAAAGAATTCCTGCTATCCATATTTTGTCTTGAATAACTCAGCCATTTTTCTTTTTTAGCCCATTGATATATACGAGGAAATCTTCCTCTGTTTCTTTGAGATTTTAAGGGTTTTACTTTTTATTATTTTTCTTCAGGTCTATTTAAATGTCTCTTACTTTGTGGAAATAAAATTCTGTGTTGTATGTTTTTAATATTCATAAATGACATCTAATTTAAATAATAATATACTTATATATACTAAAAGATCATTTTGACAAAGCAAGGGACATTTAAATAGATATTCAGAAGAAATCAGTAAAATCAGAACATCAAAAATTGTATTCATTTCAAAGAAAAGGAAGAATACTTCCCCTACAAATCAATGGGATAGAAAAGAAAGGAGGCGATGGTACTGAACCTCACCGTTAAGGAGCTTGTACTCAGAGAAATATAATTACACTTTCTCTCTTAACTGATTCCACGCAAAAAAAAAAAAAAAAAAAAAAAAAAAAAAGTGAAGAACAATATCAAACAACAGTTGTCTTTATAATTGAAGAAAACTTCAAACCTATGAAATAGTAATGTAGAATTTAAATAGCTCAGAATCAGGATTGTGAGAATATAGAGAAATACAGAAAATTTTACAACACTGCATAGAAAAGATGAAGTAATAATAAAAAAAGAATTCAACGACAAAAACTGGGATAGGGAGTCTAAGGTAATATTGGCAAAACAAAAAAATCAATTTCAAAGCCGTAATTCTCAATATTCGCTTCAAAGGTAAGTGATGACCATAATTCCCGTGTGATTTGAAATAAACCGCATTAAAATGGGAAATGTTTTACAAATGTTATGATTGAATGAAATTCACCCGTTCTAAAAGGAAAAAAAAAAAAAAAAAAACTGTAGTCCCACATATATCCTACCACTCTTCACAAATATCTTTAAGGATGTTAGTACATATGATTTTTGTCAATACTCTCCGTTAGTGGCGTAGGGAAGGGGGGCCCAGAGAGGCCGGGCCCCCAAAGAGGTCCGACAATGTAGTTTGATGTTTGTAATTTTTTATATATTTTTATGTTTATATATTTTTTGTTTGGAATTGTTCCATATGTACCTATAACAGCACTTGCCCCACCAAACACACATCCTGGCTACGGTACTGCTCTCTGTGGGTCTTCTTCCATTGCAACACTTCTGTATTTCTTGAGCAACATTTCCCCTTGCTTCCAGAAATAAATGAACTATCTAAAATAGAACAAATACAATGCTTTGTAAAATATACTCTTCAATGTGTACGGCGTTGGCACATCACGTATATTTATTACAATAGAAAATATACTTCATCACACCAAAACCAAACCAAACTACACAGTGTAATAGACCTTGTTGCAATGAACCGGCTTCAACGCTATATGTTACAAGAAAACCTGTAAGAGTAATGAAAACTATAGTCACTGATGAAGAATTCAATTACGTCGAAACAGTTAACTTTTACTTAACCTTCTGTCACTCGCGCTGTTGGAAAAAAGCAAACAGGTGAGTAAAAACTAATGATTTTTACGAATGGGGTCGCATTAGCGGAGTCGCCCTCACTGCTATTCCTCAAGTGGCTCCTTCCCCTCTTTCACCTTAAAGCTCGCTGACGTGCTGCAATTGTAGTAGCTTCCAGTACAGGTTGAGGAAATAGTTTCGTCTGCGTTTGCTTTTTTCAAACGCGCAAGTAGTTCCGTGATAACACTAGCAAACACATATTTTTATGGAGTTTGAAATTTTCCAACGCGCGATCATTAATGTGATAATTAATGTTTATGAGTGAAGTTTTGTTTTTCTAAGCAACGTCTCGCTTCTTGAATAGAAGTGAAATAGAGAAGTGGCTTGACAATATTAATGATGAGTCTGATGTTAACTATCGAAAATTAGTGGCTGCTGAAAGTGATGCGAATTGAAGTAATGAAAAAGTGAATGAAGATGATATTGATCATGATAGTGAAGCAGATAAGAACAGTGTAGATGCAGATTCAGATGCAAACGATATGGATGTGAATTACAGTTACAGTGAAAATATTGTTTCATTGGGAAAGACAGGAAAACAAAATGTAAATAGTAACTGGCAGCATCAGCAAAGACAAAGTGTAAAAACATTGTGAAAAAGATGCTAGAACCGAAGTTTACTGCTAAGGGTATTACTGAGTAAACAGTTTTTTTTTTGTTTTTTTTTTTTTTTTGAAATTTATCGATATAGCCGTGATTGATGAAATTGTAAAATGTACTAACAATTATTTGGATAAATTACGAACAAGTTTCGGCGAAGAACGCACTGCAACTGTACAGCAACTTCAAGAGCAAAATTAATGACTTTATTTCGACGTCTTTATTTGATTGCCAAAAGAAAGGAGCACGTGATGATGTACGATCACTGTGGACATGTGACGGAACAGGAATTCTAATCGTAAGAGCAGCAATGAGTTACACGAGCTTTTTGCTGCTACTCAGGGCATTAGATTCGATGATTTCGAAAGCCGATCTCAGAGAAGAGATATTGACAAGCTATAGATATACCACATTGACTTGACACCTAGTTTTCTGTTCCAAGCGTTGCTATCGGCTGAAGGAATTCACTCCCTTTCGCCAAGGCTCTCTCGTTTAGCAACAGCTGAACCCTTATTGGCTCAACGCGTGGATGTGTCGATGGTTTGAACTTTAGTTCGCATTTTTGCCACGGATCAAGACATTTTGACAGCACTATAGCAACAATTCCAAATATCCTAAGTATTTACTCAACAATTGCATGCATTACTTCAAATAAGTTTACTAAATATATTGTTTGTATCTCAAAATGTCAATGTTGGAAAAAAGCAAACGCGCGAGTAGTTATGTTACTAAATTTGGCGCGAGTGACAAAAGGTTAATCTTTATTACAACAGTACGGTCGCCACCCCAAACGAGAATCAGAAAAGAAAAGAAATCCTGCCGTATATCCAATGGTAGGAATTTGAGTTTCTTGAGAAATCTTTGAAACATTACCTTGAAGCTGCAAGTTAAACAATAAATCCCTAAGTCCCTCACCAGACAAAAAGATGTATTAAAATAGAATATTTTATTTAGTGAAGATAGCATTATATTACTTTGAAATAGAACTTCGATACGCGTCAGGGTTTTGCGACACTATTGTATTGGCAATTGAGAATTTTGTATTCGGCTGAATACAAAATATTACATCTTAAAATAAAACCTTGTTAATGGAACAAATAAAATGCATATATACTTAAATAAACTACAGGTAAAATCGAACAGGTGGGCAAAAATGATAAAAGTTTCAAAACAAATACATTTTATGTTCTCCTAGGAGTCAATTTGAGTAACATATCTAAAACACAAACCATCTGTAATAAGAATTCAATCGAATGAACATAACTTTGAGAAACGCTATAAAAAAAAAATCACAAAACTATAACTTTACATTTGTTCGTTTGTCTGCCGAGCTCCTTTATGGCTGAGCGGTTAGTGTACGCGTCTTAGGCGTGGGTGACCCGGGTTTGCTTCCCGGAGAGAGCTCACGTGGTTCGGATTCCACCTTAATCAGTAGGTCCCGTCTTATATAGCCTCGCTGCTGAAAGGGACGTTAAACACAAAATCAACTCAACTTTCGGCATTTTAAGTTAAAATTTTCAGAGTACAAGCATAAGACACTCTAAATTCCCTGTTTAGATTTTGGCGGCATACCAACGTAATATATCAAAATGGCGGCCATTTTGTCAAATGAACGAGTATCTACGCTACGAAGCGCAATTTTCAGTCTTTTAAGTTGAAATTTTGACGGTAGAAGCACAAGATATGCTAAATTTGCTGTGTAGATTTTCTCGGCGGTCCAATGTAAAAAAAAAAAAATAATCAAAATGGCGGCCATTTTTTCAAAACGGCAGTGAGTAGAAAATTGTTGCAAGTTGTGACAATGACAATATTGAAATATAAATCACATTTTAACACTTTTACCCCAAAGACATTGAAATGTTTCGAAAAAAAACCGATTAAACCCGAAAAAACCCAATTAAACTCGAAAAACACCCGAAAAAATGGGCCCAGGTGGGTTTGGCTTTTTCAAAAAAGCCCGGGTTTTTTCAAACCCTCGTTCATGATGAGCTTTTCTCCTCAAAAAAGTTTTAATAGTAGTCGCTAATGGTTTTCTACAGATGTTAATGTTAAATTGTTAAATTTTTTCAAACTTCCGATGTCCAAGTTTTTGTACCTACACATCGTGAAACAGTGTCAGGAGAAAGGGTTAACACTCGGAAAATGAAAATGAAATATTTGAGTTTTACGTCCCACGGTTATGCCGGTTAGGCTAAAGGAGACGGTGATGATGAGAGATGAATGAAAATGGTGGAATGAAGAAAGTGGGAGGAAACGGGGGAATCCCGAGAAAACCCACGCACACGGTGTTTGTCCACCACAAAGTTCACTTGACAGGAGCAGGGTTTGAACCAGGAATCCCATGCACCAGAGATGAACGCTCTACCACTGAGCCACCGCGGCCAGCAAAAAATCAAAATAAGACAGTCTGGTGCAGGTGTAGTTTTGGTGCACTACATTTTGGAAGATTTACAGGTAAAATTCAATACTTTCCATGAAAAGACATGTTTATAAGGAACGAATTTCTACAGGTAACTTAATTACATACAATGTAATACAACTGTATCTTACGTTTACTAACGTTAAACCATTACAAGTGCTTTACGACGAATAAAACAAATGAGTGCATATGAAAAATGGCTCTATTAGATGTTATTTTCCACGGGCGGCTTATTTCTGCACCGTGTACACCGGCATCATATTTCTGCACAGCGTGCAGAACCTGTATTTTGTTTACAAGTGGAGAGTTACTAGTATGAAACAACAACAAGTGTTGTTGAAACTTGTATTATTCTCAAAACGCACTTCCTTCCATTACCCTCACTTCTCCGCATACACGCTATCGCAGACGTGCCTGCTCCCTTCGGACGTATTCCAGCGCAGGCCCACCAGCTTCGCCCTATCTGACTCGGTTCGATAGCATTCGTGCTATTTAGTGGCCACCCAGCACAGATTGTTTTGTGCTTTTTTGCGCTGTTTTTATGCTAGACATCTGGAAGCCTTATTTATACGCAAATCGTAAAAGAATTATAATTTTTCAACAATTAGTTCTAGAGGTCCCCTTGAATTTTATTTATGCCAAGTAAAATATATTCCGCCCATTTGAAACCGACTAGGGGACAATAAAAAAGAAACTGGTGAAAGAATTATAAATTTTCATTTTTTTTTTTAGTATTGCGCCACAAGTAAACCTGTACACATGAGCGTTTAACCACTACCTCATTTCTCCTTTTTTTAAAAAAAAAAAAAAATTGGAAGTTTTCGCTCACATGTGAAACAAGTCCTGCAGTATATAATCTAGTGGATCTTAATAGGTTACTAAAGATACACTAAATACTAGAGAATACTAAAGGAACACAAACCTTGCCATGGCACAAGCATTATGAGAAATTGTCCATTTTTCTCTAAGATAATTTAGCACCAGGTGCTAGTTGGCCAGTAAAGAGCACAAATTCTATATAACTGAGTCAGAGCAGGGCAACGCTGATGGGCCCGCGCGGTAGCGCGGGGGTGTGTCCGAAGGGAACAAGTGCGTCAGCGACGGTGGGTATACGCGTAAGCGAGGGTAGTGAAAACATATGGGCTTTGGTAATCATACATTTTTCAATATCACTTTTTATGGTTTCATACTAGTAACGCTTCAGTTGTAAACATAAAATACAGCTTTCGTACACTGTGCAGAAATACATTGGCGTTGAGTTAGAATACACTTATCTTAAAAACTAAGACATGTAAACTTTTGCAATTTCAAGAAGAAAATAATGTACTACAGTTTCTTAACTGTCCCTCGTTTTGTAAATAAAAATTAAGTGAAACCTTTAAGTTTTTTGTCCAACGGTTATGCCGGTTAGGCTAAAGAAGACGGTGATGATGAGTAATGAATGAAATGGTGGAATGGAGAAAGTGTAAATAAACGGGAGAACCCCGAGGAAACCCACGCAGACAGTGTTTGTCCATCACAAAGTTCACATGGTGATGGCTGGGATCGAACCCGGGACCCCAAGTACCAGAGGTGAACGTTCTACCACTGAGCCAGCGCGGACCCTACAATTGTAAGCGAGTTCTTGATATACCGGTAACTCTTTACTTTGGGCAAGGCAATGATATCCTGTCAGTACATAGTATTGCCGAACGAGCGTTAGCGAGTGAAGGCGGGTTAGAGCCCCGCAGGGCACTTTGTTTTCTGTCTTTCCTTCTTGGGAACTGTAACTATAATTGCGGGAACCAGTTCAGATGACTTGATTATTGTCACTGCCTTGCCTAAAGTAATGACTTGCCGATATACCTTAGGGGGTTCGTGAAGGTAAGCAGCAAGGCAACAAATAGAATCGAAGTTAATACACAGGTTGGGCTAGGTAGTACCATTTAAATTACTTTCTTTGATACCCCCCCCCAGGGATGTAATGGGGCGTATACGGGAGTATACGGCGTATACCCACTTAATATTTTTATAGTCCGGCGTATACTTACCTTAAAGATACGAAGGAATGAGCTTATATTAGAGTGCGTATACTCCAAGTAGTCTTGCGTATACGCTGTATTTTTGAAAATGATCGAGCGTATTCCTACCAAAAATTATAGCATTACAGCACTGCCCCCCCAAAAAAAATTTTATATGCCAGAAACGCCAGTGCGCGGGAACATACTATAACCGAATCTTTTTCATGCGCAGCAACAATTAACATATGTAACACAACATATAAAATTCATGACAATTTGAAATGTATATACATAATATTAAATTAACTCACCCCATGTATATGCATAATAAGTGCAATAATATATGCAAATGTATATGAATAATATTAAATTAACTCACCACTCTCTCACTTCATGTTTTCGTGGTATTTGCTTAACCAGCAACTGCGTACAGTTCCAATGAATGAATATTTTTATGATAAACATTATTTTTCCCATTTGTAAACTTATCTCAACGAATTTTTTTTTGAAGGACTTTACCCACACTGCATCACAATGTGACAAATGAAGAACGCGAACCGAACATACAGGCAGCGCAACCAGACTACGATTTCTGCAATCAGGCTCTTCAGCGGCAAAGGCGGCTCGGCGCCTGTCCGAGCATCTTTTCAAGGTCGGTCCATCCGCTGTTTGCCGACCTTCTTTCGGCTCCTTTACTTGTCGGCACGCCGCCAACGTTTCGGCGTCTTTCCGACAATATTTGCCGCGGTCGCCGTCCGCTGTTTGCCGTCTCCTTGCAAAATGTTTGTCAAGAATCCTCTCGTACTTGTCATTTATTTTAAGTATTTACTTCTCATATACCCTTTACGTGCAGTCCCTTTACTACATTTCTTTTCATGCATTTACCTTTTTCGTGGTCGGCACGCCGTCAACGTTTCGACGTCTTTACAACCATCCTTTGACGCTGTCGTTCCGTCCGCTGTATGCCGACTTTCTGCCGACTCCGTTTTCACAAGACATATTTTATGGAATTAGTGCCCACCCACAAGAAAAACCTTCGGACAGTTTCAATTTTTACTTCATTATTAAAGAAGATACAGGCTCTATTCATTTTCTAAAATTCGACTCTTTGCCGCTGGTACGCGTTATTGCAACTTTCGCCGACGTCGTGCCGACGTCGCTTTTCAAGAAATTGCCGGCAGTCTCTTTTTGCAGTCGTCGTCCGACTGTCTGCCGACTGTTTCGAGAAAGCTTTATACGAGGGAAATATAAGCCCTAATTCGTATTTTAAAGCAACAAATTACCTTCTAACTCTCTTTGTTTTCTATTGGTGAACGAATCTCTTTTTGCTCGTCGCGGTCGAAAATCGAGCGGAAAGACGCCGGTGTCCGGCGCCGGCAATCCGACCGCGGCATCTGGTCGGCATGAACAAATTGTCCGACTATAGGCGGCAGGATCCTGATGGGGTAGTATGGTTATTTATTTTTATTTTTTTATGTGGAAAAGATTCAAATTGTAACATGTGTAAAACTCATGACTCAACCAAAAAAGGAGAAAATGTTGTGGCACTTGCATTAGTGTTTCTAATTTTCGTTTGCAAACAGTTCGTAATTATTTCCCCTGTGCTCACTGCTCACTACATGCTCAATGGTGCATAACGAATGTTTTCCAGTAAATGTTAATTCTAATTTGGAGAATTTTATAAAGTTTCACAATGTTTCTCACTTGATAGTCTTCTATCTACGTTTTTGGACACTTTGATAACAGATTTCCCTATATATATTTAATTACGGAAAAGTTTTACAATGTATTTGTCTTAAATTGAAATTGTTTTGAATTTACCACATGAGGTAAGTAGCCCGAAGGAGGAGAACTCAAGTAACTGATATTCTACGTAAAAGCAACCTGTTGTAGAATGATTATGCTTCTTACCTTCGGCACATAATCTTTACGTTAGAGAGTCATACAGAGAAAAATCCTGTTTTTTCCTCTCCTATGACCACTCATCTTAAAGCTCTATATGTAATGATTCGTGTCACATAATTTCGGCTCTCCGAAGACATTCATATTTATTATTATTATTATTATTATTATTATTATTATTATTATTATTATTATTATTATTATTATTCCTGAATATGCCACCCTTACATAATGTAGTAACTTTAGACATCTTAGTTTAAAGTACTTTCTTTAGTAATAATTTGACCAACCACGTAACAAAATTTAAGATGTATGAGGAGGCACGACGTTTTATTTCCCCCTCTCTTTTCAGCACCGTCCCAACAGAAAGTATATAATTTCTGAGAAGCAGGGCAGACAAAATGAATAAGAAATATATTTAGAGTATCCTTTCCTCCTTCGTGAATGAAATATAAAGTAGCATTTTTTATTCTACCGAAGACGACTCTAGGCCATTATGGTTAGGTAACAAAAGAAATACCTAATATATTTATTGCGCCCCTTGACTGTAATATTACCTCTTCTTTATTTGTTCGAGGCCGCCCTACACAACCAAGGGTGACAAAGAATAGGAAAAGAATAGGAAAAAGAATAGGAAAAGTGTCTAAAGATTACAAAGCACTTTATATTTTGTCAGAAACAAGGAAGTGTATACACAGCATTGCTTTCGTTAACAAGTGTTTCACCCTTGAGTCGCTTATAAAATTAGGCAGAATAAACTTTTGCCGATCATATAGAGGGATTTGTCCAGGATGGTTTGGCGTCGGGCTAATAACGATGAGTATCCGGTATGTTTATTTACATCGCCGTTAAAGAAATAGCAAACTTTCTGAAAGGAACTTACTTAGGAAACATCAGATCCTCCTCCTACTTAATTTCATCTAGCGTTCTGAGTGAAAGTTCTATGGGACTATTGGAAAAATATATATTCCGGTTCCCGTTTCCACGCTGAGGTAGAATTTCTTAAGCAGTTATTGAATTACGTTCGAAGCATAGGCGTAAATACCGCCCCCGCAACCCTGTGGCGTGGGGACCGCACAAGCTGCAAGGCCAAAAAATATACAGAAAGTACGCAGTGGCGGACCAGGCCAATTTTCACCAGGGCAAAGTGACTTTTTGGCGCCCTTCCCCTGGTACTAGCCTATATTTTACATTTTACAATAGTGTTTTTAATATTTTAAACCCATTTTTCAAAAAGACATTCATTACCTAGGAAAACTTCACAAAGGATATGGCCCGCTATAAACAATACGACCTCCGCCCCCCCCCGTTTGGTCTTGTGGCTAGCACGCCTGCCTTCTGTGGTACCGGGTCCAATTCCCGGTGGATTACTGTTGAACGATAAAAGTGGTTCGGATTCCACTATAATTAGTATCCACATCTCTTTTGGCCTAACACCGTGTGCGTAGGTTTTCTCGGGGTTATCCCGTTTCCTCCCAATTTCTTCATTCCACCATTTCATTCATTACTCATCATCATTGTCACCTTTAGCCTAACCGGCATAACCGTGAGACGTAAAACTCAAAGATTTCATTTTTTTCTCCTTTAGCCATTAAGGCATAACCGTGGAACGCTGAACTCAAGGAAACAAACAATGCTTACTCCCCCGCCACTCTTTATTCTACATGCCATCTCTCCATTCCATTTTTCAATACAGCCCCCTTATTACTATGAAACTCTCCTCTTCCATGGTTAGGTAATTGCCACTACTTTACAAGAATATAAACCAAAAAAGTCAGTAGAAAAGACGCTATAAAATTTACTTTTTGAGGCTCGTTTTGGTGCCCCTCTTTCTCTGGCGCCCCGGGAAGTCGCCCGGCCCTTGGTACGCATAACTAAGGACTGCGGAGGAGAGGTTAACCTTCATGTTATGCCACTGGTTTAACGTGTGTGAAATGTTCAGTGACTGATCGGTTAGTGAAATTTCGACGGTTACTGATGTTTAAAGTTTAGCTAAGACAAAGTTACCTAACCAAATACATTTGATATCGCGATGTCACAATTTGATTTTTCCTCACATAAAAAAGATAAAAACAATAGTAATAAAAACCCTTACTCGTACTGGGCTCAAACTACCAACCTAATTCGTACAGACTAGTTGCTCTGACCAACTGAGTTTCGATTTCTTACGCGAAAGAAGTCTGTTATATTACGAAGCATGCTTTTCATTCTCAAAACTGTTCGAAGTAATACGAACATGGCTTAAGAACAGAGACGGAACTGAATTACCACTCGATTGACCTTGAGGGCAAATCACCAAAAGGTAGCTATAAACGTAAGTTCAGCATGCATTTTTGTGGAGTTCTGTTCAGTATTCCTATCTGCCAATCACGCTTGTTCGTTGGAGTAATTTACAAACGTAACCTTTCGATAGAGCACAATGACAGACCAAAGAGAAGAAATTCTTGCCCTTGTCAACGTTGGACACCACAATGTGCAATAAAACTGAAGTGATATTTTATCGAAAATAACTGTTTTCCCTTTATATATCCGAAGTTTTTGAGGGTTTCAAAATGAGGAAACGTTACTGTCAAACAAGGACGCATTTAGGGGTGGGTCCAGGGGGTCCGGACCCCCCTCTGAAATCCCAACTTTTCTGTGAATTTAGCCTAATTTTGGGGATTATTTTTTAAAATATTATTATAATTTACCCTAATATTGAAGTCGGACTCCTCCGGAAATAAATTACTGCATACGTGCCTGCTGACAATGTTCAATATATTCGTTAAATAATAAAGCAAAATAATTAGGTAAATTAGGAGCAAAAAGCTTCAACACGGGTTAACTTTTGTCCATTGCCAATATTGTTAGAAGGGATATTAATAGCAAAAACTGCTAGTCAATGCTGTACCTTGGAACTTCACCCCGAACAGCAAGTCTATTATTGAGAACTGCATATGAAACATTTTAGCAAAACTTATCCAGCTTTTGTCTGGCATGTAATTATTATATATACCTAAATGCACTCTCCTAAAATGTGTATCTACGTATCTACG
Organism: Thermobia domestica; assembly: GCF_964235325.1. Classification (NCBI taxonomy): domain Eukaryota; kingdom Metazoa; phylum Arthropoda; class Insecta; order Zygentoma; family Lepismatidae; genus Thermobia; species Thermobia domestica. The sequence continues at coordinate 56,657,813 of NC_137456.1, read as the reverse complement.
AAGCAATGAAAATTTTTTATCGAAATATGTGAGCAGAAAACTCTAACAGCCAGCCATTTTATTTAAATCGTAGTAAACCTTGTAACCGTGCGTTAACGTGAAGACAAAGCTTGGTCCATTGATAAAGTGTTGGAAGAATGAAAACTCAATGTTCGTAGGTTCGAATCTATCCACTCACCACATTTTATTCTTATGTGTAACGATGAAATAAGAAAGAAAAATGTATAACCGTTAAGACAAAACTTCAACCAAGTCTGAAGAGAACAATACTAAAATAGCAACACAATGACGTCAACCAAGAATTATTTCATGTAGCGTTTGGACGAAATTACAGCTGTCAACAATTGCAGAAGTAAAAACAGGCTGATAGGTGTAATGCAGTCTAGACTTCTGAATGCATTTACTTCCTGAAAACTTCCGTCTCGTCATTGGTATGCCGTTAGTCATTGTAAAACCTTTCAATTGGAAGTGAAATGACACAAACTAAAACAGTTTTAAATCAATAAATGTCTATGTGTAAAAGTAGGTGTCTCTTATCCGTAGTTCTGAGTGCCTTTTACTTTGATCATGTGGTTCGGATTCCACGTTAATCAGTAGGTCCACGTCTCATATAGCCTCATATAGCTGCTCTCATATAACCTGCCTCGCTCATATAGGGACGCTAAACTAAAATCAACTCAACTGCTTTTACTTTGAAGTGACAAATGAGAGAAGAAAGTATGGTGTTCGAAAAAAAATCAAATTTGAGATTTCAACGAATTTACACGTATTATAGCCCCTAACACCGAAAAAGTTAGTTTTCGATACATGTCCATCTGGGATTCGTCCGTCCGTTCCCTACACTTTTCTGTGCACTCGTCTAGAGGCCATACCGTTCAACTTATCTGCACCAAATTTTAGCTTAAGATTTTCATAGTATTACCTATAGTTTCTTTCATTTCCCTCCTACTCCCGAAACAAGGATAGTTTCCTGTACGATGAAAATAGAAAAAAAGATATTTTCTCATAACTGGCTCTAACGATCTTGTTTTCTTTCTTTTTATAAATCAATATTTAATTAGCAACCCTATTTTGTGGTATAAGGCATTTATCTGAGAAAAATCTACAAGGGGTAGTTTATACTTAGGGGTGAGTTTTTTCTAAGTGATTTTCTCAAAATGGACTCAAGTGTTTTCGATCATATTTCATAAATAAATATTTCACTATTAACTTAACAATATGACATAACTCGTTTGTCCTAAAAAATGCGAGGGGTAGTTTATTCTTGGTGGAGTGTGTTGTCTGGGCGATTTTCTCAAAAACGACTCAAAAGAGTTTATTCATATTTCAAAAATACATATTTCGTTAATAACCTAACAATATGGCAAAACTCGTTTGTCCTGAAAAAAGTACGCGAGGGGTAGTTTACTCTTTGGGGTGTTTTTCCTCCACGGTTTACTCAAATATGAGTGAAGCAATTTTGTTCGTACTCAGAAATAAATATTTCATTAAAAACCTAATAATATTGAATAGCTCGCTTACCCTGAAAGAATCCTCAAGAGAGAGTTTATTTGGGGGTTATTTTTCCCTCACGATATTGTCAAAAATTACTCGGACAATTTCATTGATAATTCATAAATAAGTATTTCATTAATAACCCTATATTTTAGTATAAGTCATTTCTATGAAAAACAATTACGACGGATAGTTTATTTTGGGGGTCAAGGTTTTTCCCGACAATTTTCTCGAACGACAGGCGATTTTGTTCAAATTTCGCAAATAAATATTTCATTAATAACCAAAAGTATATCTTAACTCATTGTTCGAAACAATTCACAAGAGGTAGGTTGCTCCTGACGTGTTCTTTTTGAACGACTTTCTCAAAAATGACTAATTTGATTTTTTTCATATTTCATAAACAATTATTGCATTAATTGTTCTATTATATGTCTAATGAAAATATGCTCAAAGGGCGACTTAGTTTTGTAGTGTGGATTTTCTTCAATCGAAGTTTTTTATTCGATAATCTGACATTCGATGTATTTGAATAATACGATAATTTTATTCGTATTATCCAAATACACACTTCAGTAACAACTGCGGCCTAACAGAGTTAAGAAATTGAATTGAAAAAGTTTAGTGCGGTGGCCCTGTAATTGAATATTTTTTGGTAAACTTCCTAGCTTTTTGTGGTAAACTCAGGCTTTTCTTTTTCGAGCGACAAAAGAGAGAAGAAAATATGGTGATTGTGAAAATAGTATATCAAATTCAGATTTCAACAGATTTACATACTTTATAGCGTCTACATACCGAAAATGTGATTTTTCGATACCCGTCCTTCCGGTCCGTCCGTTCGGTACACTTTTCTGTGCACTCGCCTAGAAGCCATACCGTTCAACGTATCTACACCAAATTTTAAACTTAGGGTTTACACAGTATTTCTAAAGGAGATTTTCCAATTTTTTTCCTACCGCCTAAAATAAGTGTGATTTACTAACAGCCGAAAATCGAAAAAAGCTATTTTCTCCAAAATGGTTTTAACAATTTTGTTTATTTTTCATTAATCAATATTTAATTAGCAAGCCTATATTGCAGTACCGGTATCAGATATTTCTCTTAGAAAAATTTACGAGGGGTAGTTTATTCTTGGAGGTGACTTTTCCTCGACGATTTTCTCAAAAAAGACACTGGCAAATTTTGTACGCACCTCATAAATAAATATTTAACCTTGCAACATGGTATAAGTCAATTGACCTGAAAAGTATATGAGTAGTAGTTTATTCTTGGAGTTGAATTTATTTCCTTAATTTTAAGGCAGAGAGCTACTTTTGAGAGAATAGATCTTGAAAAATAATTTTAAAACTTAGACTTTTGTTTTCGAGACATTTCAGACAAGACGAGACATTTTAAAAGCTATCTCGTGTCCAAAACATTTGTCACGTCTTATTTTGGATGTCACAAAGCGCGTCTCGTCTCTTCCTCGAGACATGTCTTATCTCGTGCGCATTCGTTAACACTTGGAAAGGATTATCTTTCTACTGAAAGAATTGTTTTTATAATGGTTGCATATTTATGATAATTGCCGTCAACATAAATTACAGTCCTTTCAGTTGAATTAATTGTTTATTATTATTATTATTGAAATTAAAATTAAATGGAATATCTAGTTGCACGATTATGCACCTACGCTAAGGAAGAATGATTATGAATGAAATGGTGAAATGAAGAAAGTTTGAGAAAAATGGAAAATACCAAGAAAGCCCATACCCATGCACACGGTATTTGTCCACCTCAAATTTCACTTGGCGCGAAGTGGAAACGAGCCGCGGACCCCATGCACCAAAGATGAATGCTCTATTATTATTATTATTATTATTATTATTATTAATGATAATAATAATAATAATAATAATAATAATAATAATAATAATAATAATAATAATAATAATAATAATAATAATAATAATAATTGAAGTGAGCTTAACGAGTTTCAACCGTCCGACTCAACCAATGTTTGGGTGCCTGTTCGTTCGTCTGCTCCATGACAAACTCTCATAAAAGACATTTCATTTTAATGAATCTATGTAGTAAGTGCCTTCTTTTAGCTTTGAGAAGTAACTATTGCTTGGAATTTGAATCTGCAAAATATAAGAGGTAAAATTAACCAAATGGTGCAAGTTTCCACTCATGTATACAAAACAATTTTGCAATATCAACTACGAGAATCTTGTCCCATAAAGAAGCCGAAACCCCTACACCGAAGAACCCTCCGAAATTTGATCATTATCCACACGGACTGAAATTGTCATTTGAAGCCAAGACTTTAATATGAAGCCAATAATTTCTTTAAAATAGACGAAAAATTCGAAAGTTATAAGCATTTTCATATTTTTGCCTTTTCCCATAAGGGAGCCGTAGCCCCCTATACTGAAGATTCCCCCCCAGGATTTGATCATTGTCCACTCGGACTGAAATTGTCATTTGGAACCAACACTTTAATACGAAGCCCAACATTTCTTTAAAATAGACGAAAAATTCGAAAGTTATAAACATTTTAATATTTTTGCCTTTACTCATAAGGGGGCCGTATTAGCCTACACTGAAGAGCCCCACGAGATTTGATCATTGACCACTTGGACTGAAATTCTTATTTGAAACCAAAACTTTAATATGAAGCCAAAAATTAAACTTTTACATCAATTTAAACTGACTGGGTTCCGCTTCACCCAACTATTATGTTTAGTGTAGTTAAGTGGTAATTTGTGACAGCTTTACATCATCAAAAGAATCTTTCACTCCCCTCCCCCCAGAACTTTGTGCTGGATCCGCCACTGGAATCAATAGACACTTTTCCTATTCTTTTTGCCACCCTTGTAGGGGCTCCCTCGTACAAATAAAGAAGCGGTAATATTACAATCAAGAGGCGCTATATATTAGGTATTTCTTTAGTTACCTACCCCTAACCGCACAGGGCCATCTTTGGTAGAATAAAAAATGCTACGTGATATTCAATCATACAAGGGGAGATGATGCTGTAAATATATTTCTTATTAATTTTGTCTGCCCTGCTTATCAGAAATTATTTTCTGTTGGAAGGATAATAAAACGAGAGGGGCAAAATAAAACGTCGTACCCCCTCCTACATGGTTGCTCAAATAATTACTAAAGGAAGTATTTTAAACTAAGATATCTAAGATTTAAACTAAGAAATTAAGATATCCTTACATTATGTAAGGATGGCATATTTAGGATTATTATTATTATTATTATTATTATTATTATTATTATTATTATTATTATTATTATTATTATTATTATTATTATTATTATTATTATATGAATGTTTTTGGAGCACCGAAATTTTGTGAGACGAACAGAGGAATGTAGAGGTTTAAAATGGGTGGTCATAGGGAGGAAAAAACAGGATTTTTTTTCTGTCTGACTCTCTAACGTAAAGATTATGTGCTGAAGGTAAGAAGTATCATCATTCTACAATAGGTTGCTTTTACGTAGAATATCAATTACTTGAGTTTTCCTCCTTCGAACTACTTATTTCATATGGTAAATTCAAAACAATTTCAATTTAATACAAATACATTGTACAAGTTTTCCGTAATTAAACATCTAGGGAAAATTAAACATTTAATAGGAAAATCTGTTATCAAAATATCAAAACAAGTAGATAGAAGACTATGTAGTGAGAAATATTGTGAAACTTTATAAAATTCTCCAAATTAGAATTAACATTTACTGGGAAACATTCGTTATGCGCCAGCGAGCATAATGTATAGTGAGCAGTGAGCACAGGGGAAATAATTACGAAACTGTTTGCAAACAAAATTAGGGATGCTAATGCAAGTGAGACAACGACTTTTTTTTTGTATCGTTATGAGTTTTACACATATGTTACAATTTGATTCTTTCCCACATAAAAAATAAAAATAAATAACCATACTAATAAGAATGACAACGGCACTTCGAGGAAGATTCGAACCCACTACCTTCGGCATATAGAGTCGTTGCTTTAACTAACTGAGCTAATTGTTTTCTAACGTGAACTGAGCCTGTTCTGCGGTAAAGACGACTTTTCATTACGGTCGCGCTACCAATTCGTCCTTTTCCATAGATAATTTCCACTTTTTGCTCTATCTATACGTTAATACTTGGCATATATTCATATATTGGAGTTTGCAGATAATGCACGTAATAAGACATATTAGAAATATTTCGATAAAAGTTTCGTCTGTAGATTTAATCCACATTCCTCTCAATAACATAGATGTCGCTGCTTCGTGTTGAACTGCAGAATTCCCTCGCGTTCTTCAAAATTTCCCACTTTAGCAGAGTTGGTAATTCTCGAGATTTCTGTCGATTTAATGTTTTTTGCTTCTAATTTATTTATTTTAAGCTAATATCTAACAGAAATATTAAAAACGGGTTGGTTATTAATCTGTCCTGCTGGGGAAACCTTCCGAAATTTCGAACATATAAAGAAAACAGAGATATTTTCAAAAAACTTCAAAATAAAGAGACGCGTCATTTATTTTGCTCATAGTCGTACATTTTGGAACAAATCATTTTAATTAATCAATGTATTCCCCTTCTGCATCGATACACATATTTGCACGCTCCAACAAGTTGTCAAACGACTTCTCCATGGCCTTTATTGGAATGGTCTTTAGGACGGCGGTCGTCGCCTTCTCAATGGCATCAATCGATGCGTGCCACTTTCCTTTCATCGCCAAATGCAGTTTCGGGAACAGATAGAAATCGCACGGAGCGAGATCTGGTGAATAGGGCGGATGATGCAACCGAATAATGTGATTTTTGACCAAAAATTCAGTTACAAGTCGCGAACGATGTGATGGTGCATTATCGTCCAAAAGAGTCCAACTGCCGATTTCGCGATATTCGGGCCGAATACGACGAATTCTTGCCAGCAAACGCTTCATGACGCCCAAGTAAAACTCTCCAGTGACTATCTGGCCGGGCTGAACAAATTCTTTGTGGACAATTCCTTTTGAATCGTAAAAGCAAATCAGCATCACCTTAACTTTTGACTTCACCAAGCGACTTTTTTTGGGTGTTCCTTCATCCGGCGCTCTCCATTCAGCACTTTGCCGCTTTGTTTCGGGCTCATATTCAAAACACCACGTCTCGTCACCAGTTACAATCGATTTCAAGAAGTTTCGATCCTGCCGAGCACTTTTAACGATGTCTTTGCAATGCGCAATTCGATCAACTTTTTGGTCTTCGGTGAGTTTGTGTGGTACAAACCGCGAATTAACCTTCTTAAGGCCCAAAACTTCGGTCAAAATGCGGTATGCGGTTGTTTGAGGAATGCCTAATTCCATTTCAATAACTTTCACCGACGATTTTTTGTTATGTTTGATGAATTCACGCACTTTTTCGATGTTTTCTTCCGATAATCCGGTTCTGGGACGGCCTGATCTTTCGTCATCATCCAGCGTCTCTCTACACGATTTGAATCGCCTGAACCACTCGTAAACTTGCGTACGGGATAGACATCACCATATGCAGTTTGTAGCATTTGGTGCGTTTCACTAAAAGTTTTACCCAGTTTAACACAAAACTCAATTGAAGCTCGTTGTTTGAAACTCATTTTCCGACCGATGTACACAACACACTGACAGTTGAAACGCAATAACTTTGTTGCCGTGCATCCAAATGTCATGACATATATATCAGTTGTCAATGAGGGACTACGCCATCTACCGGTAAAATATTACAACAGATGGCACTAGTGGTACTATTTGTTTTCAAAAGTTCGGTTTCTTTTGGAATGGAGGGTGTATATTACATTGCAAATAAGAAAAAAGTCCGATTTCCTTTTTTGAGCATAATCGAACTTAACTTAAAATATTATTAATTCTGGCCCATTGTTTCTCCCAAAGAAGGAAATATATATACACTGAGCCATAACCATTGGCGGAACAAGCAGTGCAGTACACCGGTACCCTCGTTTCATCTGTTTGAAGCTTATGTGAATACTTAAATTACTAACCTGCCATAGCCGGTCTCAAGCTTACGTTGAGAAAGGAAGGAAGGGACTCAAATTTTTGCGAGAGTCACCAAATCAAAGGCGCCAAAGATGCTAGAGATTGAAATTTGACAAAATTTGGGAGAATTAAATAATCGCCATGCGCTTGCATTACTCTTATTCATAATGAAACACGGCGATGGACATACTGTAGGTGTAGGTGATGATGAAGGATCTCTTGCCGGGTTAAAAGCTTAGCCATCCTGATAAATGGGTGACTAGCTCTTGCCATTGGCTCAGAAGAACACGTTGCATCTGAACACAAAATTTTAACTTTTAATTATTGCCGTCCCCACCGGGGGAGAGTGCAGTCTCCCAAATAAAAATACCTGATTTTCAGGTGGTTTCCATCAGTCATAGGGCTCGGTAATATACGGTGTACCTTTACCGTAATTGAGAGGTAATTAGAGGGAGAGAGGCGTTGGGTTCTGTTTCAAATGGTGAGTTACGTATAGCATTGGATCCGGAAGATGTGCTTAGTACCGTACATAACGTGCTCATGGTACCTCAGCACATTGGCGTCTCTGGCATGTAAAATTTGGGGGGGGGGCATCAAAGGAAATGATCTAACTGCTAGTATCTCAGTGGAATTTTAGATTGTGTCACTTTAAAATATTGGGGGGACGCGTCCCCCCGCCCCCCCGCCAGAGACGCCCATGCCTCAGCATGTAAACTTGAGGTAGCCGAGGTTGTTCAGCAATGGGTGGATTCGGACAACCCTGCAAAGGGATGAGACGCTTTGCCTGACTCTCAAATGGGCCAGTAACACATGCCATTGGGTTTAGGAGGTGGTGGTTGGTGATACCTCATCGCGAAATTCTGAATGATCTGAAGTAGATAGGGCCGGGAATTAGCAATCACGCTTTGGAATTTGAGGGATCGTAGATTTCGGTTCGTCTCTGCCTGGCTGTGGTCATACTGTGGGATTCGGTACCTTAGTATTTTCGGCACTATAGAGGAGGCGAGCTTCCCTTATCGCACGGGGCACCCTCTAGATGCTAGTAGTGTCCAACTCGCTAGGAAAATTCCTTTAATCAGTAATTATACTGGTAAGGTCTCTGGGGCCCCAAGAACCTGATTCAGGAGACTGGGGTCGGTCAGGCTTAATGAGTGTAACCCATTACCTTCTTTGAAGGTTCTGTGAGCATTGCGTAGGCAATTAGAAGGGAGGAACAATTACTGCTGTCTTACAATTACGATCCAGCCATAAGCCGTCAGGTAGGTGTTATAAGAGAGGTACGTACCCATCTCACAATGGGAAAATAGAAATGGGGTAGACACTTCAAAGATATTGTATAAACTTAAATTAATCTGTTATTTATTTTCATGTTACATATGTGCATCACAAAATTTCATATTAGTAACAAACTCGTTGAACCCTCTCTCCATTATTAAAATGCAAGAAATGTTTAAAATGTAACAATGTAAAACTGCTAAAATGAGAAACATCCCGCATATTACGACAAGCCTACTTAGATTAAGCACTTAAATACACAATAACAAAAGAGGCAATGTAACGATGGTGAAACTGTTTATCATATATCATTATGAAATTATCAAAACTTTATATGTAACATGTCTTTATTCAAATCGAAAGATTCTTTGAGTACACTAACTTGTTTTGTTTAATGTTGTTAACTCTTCTTGCCCCTCAAAAGGTCCAACCATTGCTGAAACAAAGGCTCCAATAAGAGAACTCCCCACAGAACTAACCTGGTACCATATACATAAATTAATTCACGGGGGACCCTTGTCGTATGAATTCTATGAGGGATCCATTGTCCATCAAGTTTTAACTGTTACATCTTCAAAATAGCTGACTGATTAAGTAATTCCAGAAATAATTTCCTGCACTAAAGCCCCGAACAAAATTGTTGCGTCACTGTAGCATGTTTCTGCTCCTAACCATGCTGCTTAGTGATAAAAAGATTGAGTATACTGTCAAATTTCACTGCTTTTGTCCTTTTATGTACTCATATAATGTCAGATACTGTCAATTTTCAAACACATTTTGGCAAGCTTAAGTGCGAACATTTCAGGCAAGATATAGTCAATTTAGTTATTGTTTCTAAATTTATTGCTATAATAATAAATTCTTGTATTATGTTCTTCTTTTAATGTTGCGTAAGGCGTCATGGTCTCGTTTTGAACTATTGCACCTTCAGATCTCTGTTTTCTGTTGAGCCTCATTATATCTCCAAGGCCCTAGGTAATTTCCCGTTCGTGCAATCGCATCATTTTCCATTCCATCTTCCCTAGAAAGAAGACATTTTAGAAGCCACGATTTTAAGAGGTTACTCCATCATTAACTTAGTAGCGTTAACGAAAATATAGGATTCATCGAATAATAATATAACGTGGGATACCAGGGTATGATTCCCAGTGGGAGCTCATGTGGTTCGGATTCCACGTTAATCAGTAGATCCCGTCTCATAAATCCTCGCTGCTGAATGAGACGTTAAAATCAACTCAACTCGAATAAAAATAGCAATATTAATAAGAAGGGTATTAAGTTACCGTATGTTTATTAGGAATTAGGTTTGAATTACAAACATATTGTCATGGTAATTTCTTCCTATCAAGTTTCAGTCATCGTGGATCTAAACAAATTTTAGTTTTGGGAAATTACGCTGGCCGTTGGCTACTGTTACAAGCAGTAACACTAATAATGTAATAAAATGTAATGTGCAGATTGACTTGTCAGATCAGTAATTTAACTACAATCATCAGGAAGTAAGATTTATACAAAAAATATTTATTTAAGTAATATACTTGAATTTTGAATACTTTAAGCCAGTTTTTGCCAACCCCCAAAAGCTGGCATCTGTGTTATCGTGGAGGTTTCTCTCCATATTTACTTCATTTCATTAATTTCTTGTCTTCAGAAATTCAAGTACGCTTTGTCGCAAGCAGAGTTAATTTATTGTGCTAATCTGGCTGCTCAGATATTTCTCAGGAGGGCGCGGTGGCTCAGTGGTAGAGCGTTCACCTCCGGTGCTTGGGGTCACTAGTTCGATCTCAGCTCGCGCCGTGTGGACTTTGTGGTGGACAAACACTGTGCTCGTGGGTTTTGTCGTTGTTCTCCCGTTTCCTCCCACTTTCTTCATTCCACCATTTCATTCATTTCCCATCATCACCGTCTCCTCTAGCCTAACCGGCATAACCGTGGGACGTTAAACTTAAGGATTTCATTTCATTTTTCAGATATTTCTCTGTTTCTTTTCATGAAAGTTCCAAATTATGTTGTCTTCTGCAGATTGGTGTGATTAATATTACTTGATAGGACTAAGTATAGTCTATATTTATTTTGTAATCAATTTTCAGAAGCGGTTAAGATGACTGCTAATTGTTCCAAGCACTTCAATTGTTTTCTTTCTAGCTCATAATAATAACATTTATGCACTAAGAAATAATGAATACAAGGTGAACTCAAGATAGCTTTCCGCAAAATTATCTCCCCCCTCTCACTTGTTCTGCTTACGGGTCTGTCCCGATGCTACTGTTAATTCAAAGTTTGGCAACATGTGACGCAAGTGTCATACAGACATTTTTAATGAGTGAATAAAATGTTTGATATGTATTATTATTATTATCTTAAGGTATCTGATTCCAAAACTGTGTTCCTAAGGTTTGTAATTGTTTCTAATGATCACAAAATCAAAGCTAACGTTTGAAATGTTCATTAGTTTCCGAATAATAACATGGATGTAATGCAGTATCTATGTTTTAAAGTAATGTTTAAGTTGTATTGCATACATAATACAAAGGAATAGAAAAATAGCCGATAAATACGTATGTCTCAAAATTTCTTTTACTAATACAGTCACAACTCCAAACTAGAACATCACAGCCCCTTGTAAAATGTACTCCAACTCAGCAAGTTATATTTACCATTAGCGAATCTCAATGTGTATTATTTAGGTTATTCGCAGAATGCCAGGACGAAATTCAATCTCTCCTCTGCATGTCTCTGCATGTCAACATAAACATAAACAACAACATTCATCTCCCAGAGAGTGGCTACTCAATCAAAAATATTCCAGACATGATAGCAAAAATGAGAGGGTGCCCTGATATATTAAAATGATGAAAGGCCTTAATTTCTCCTCTTACAGAAAGCACTGTTCTAGCATGTAGCAATGTACATTATTTAAACTGAAGAAAAATGGACCAAACACGTTATTTTGCATTAGCCAACACTATAAATTCACCTTACAGGTTCTGTGAATGAGTTCACAGTGGTATGAGGATTTTTAGAACCCCATATTCACACATTGAGATAATTAATGTGAGCTAACGCATAGATCATAACTTCTTGTCCAATGATTTTGTTTAACATGGAGAAAGCGAATTCAGAACGCAAAGGACAGTCATTCGGCTTCTACATTTGAAGTTTTTATATGCACAAATAGGTTGCCGCTTATGCAGGTCCATGTGGACAGTTGTTTCAATACCTATAATTCACGTGAAACACAATGGATTGATTTCTTAGTTCTACGTTGAAATAAAACTTACATAGTGTCGACAGTTTCTTGTAATACTCCTGGTCGTCGAATCCACGGTAGATCACTCACTCCTCATTCTAAAGTTCTTGGGCTTGGAGGGAGGATCACGTCCATATCGATGGCAAAAGTTTATTTTCTAAATAATTTGAGACTTGATCTGTACATACTACGGCAAACACTGAGCCTTCTTCAATGGTGTTTAGGTTTTCATTTATTTAGTCTATCTGATACGAAACTAAACAACATTGAAAAATAGTGGCATTAAACGAAACTCGATAGTCGAGATATCTTTTGCAAGAGATCGCAATTCTTTATGTCATGTGGTTTAGAAACTGTTATTGATTTTGATGGTTACGGGATTTTGGAACACCTAGAGCATTGGTCAAATAACATCAGTAATATTGTTGTTTTTGTTTTCAGATATCATGTCAACAGCAGCTTGTTTTGTACAACATCACACAGAATGGCGAGAACACGGTTTTTGTTTGATGTGCTGCTTGTACAACTTATCTCGGAGGCGATCAGAAAGACGATACGGAAAGAATTTCCAAGCAACTGTGGAATTAAGTGATCTTTACTCTAAGCTAAAAGTTCATCCTAATCTTCTGAAGAACCTTGAAGAGAGACCAGACGTGATTGAGCATTTCTTCTACATTTTGCTTCGTAAGTATTCTACATATTTTCTTTTCTATCTGCCAGAACTGTTTGATATACGAGTTGATGAAGATTTCAACAGTTTATCTTTTATTTTATTAACTTTGTTTCGCATTGTGTGAATTTTTAATATATTAATTTTTAAAGTAATATTAAACTTTCATTTTTATTTTATTTTATTTTATTTTTTTTTGTTCTCATAATAAAATCTTTACACAATTTTCCTTTACTTTTGTGTAATGATCCAAGATGTTTGTATTTTTGTATTCTCTGTTATCCAAGCAAATAATTTTGATTTTTGTGCGTGTTAGCTTGTGTATTAACGAAAACGTACTAAAACAAGACAAGAAACGGACCACCAACACCATTTTAGTCGACGTTTTAATCTTATTGCTTATTTACTTGCTTACCTGAATTACACCTTTGAAAAAAAATAAATGTGTCACCATAAGGTCATGCAGCATTATGTAGCAGCTTCTAGTAACTAACAAAGTTATGATTGCAATATATTTTTTTACACATTTTTTAACTCATTCAACCCAGTAGATAAGTGGTATGTGCTGCATAATACAAAGTAGATCAAATGAAGCTTTTGATGCACCAATAATGCATCATGATGCTCGAGTTTACTACCTCTACTCATATTACTGTGTCACAAACATTTAGTGTACTTCGTATTCCCAGTGTTATAATATTTATGGAGGTAATTTGGAAGGAAATTTTGAAATTTTATATGGATCTAAGTATATAAAAGCTGGAAATTGGAGTTGCTTAAACGTGTAACAGGTATTCAGTTCTCCAAAATACAAACTAGATTACACTTATGACATGTATGTTATAACCCTCAAGTATTTCAGGTAATAAATTACAATTGTAACGAGGTCCAGTTATTACAGCTGTAAGTTATTACATTTTTTAAGGTCATATGTTATCTCTTGGTATTTCAGTTTTCTTCAAATAATATAGTGCTTCCTTTCCGTGTTAAAGTATACGAGGAACAACAGTCATTACAAATCTACTTTCAGCTATTCTTTATTCAGGAACAATACTAGTACAATGAATTTGAGGAGGATTCGCCGTAGATAATGCTACTTTAAATCGATTCTTTGCCTTTCATTTCTTTTTACCTTTCATTGTCGCTGCCATATCAATAGTACACATTCTATTTCTCCATCAAACAGGTTCTAACAACCGCTTAGGACTTAATAGAAACCAAGATAAAATTCCTTTCCACCCCTACTTTTCAACAAAGGATACTATTGGGTTCCTAATAATAATAACAGGCTTAATATTACTTACTCTTTGAAATCCTTATATATTAGGAGACCAAGAAAATTTCACTCCAGCTAATCCTCTAGTTACACCTGTGCATATTCAGCCAGAATGATACTTCTTGTTTGCTTATGTCATTCTTCGCTCCATTCCTAATAAACTAGGAGGAGTTATTGCACTTTTAATTTTAAGGAATATTATCAAATGGGAGAAAAATACCCCTGAATGATTTGGCGGTTGCTTGTTGAAGTAAGAGAAGATTTTAATCTTCATTAAGAACCGATCTATTACAACTCAAAGAGTTTACCGTTTTCATTTGCTCATTATATCTTCATAGAATAAAAAAATAGGCATTGGCACAGATTAGTTGTTTTCTCCATTTTCCATCCTACATAAATCAATCCATTTATTTATAGGTATGACGCCGAACGTTTTATTTGTCCTTCCTCCGTATTTCTGCTCACTACACTCTTCAACCACCTTATTCTTTCGAAATATCAGGTCGTTGAAGTAGGCTAAATGGATATGGACGTCTTGAAAATGTTTTACAATTATTAAGAATCAGCAATGTTTGGAGGAATATTGCAGCACTAAGGGTTTCATTTTTAACATGGAACTGATTTATTTTCATCCTTCGTTTGATTTTCATTTGTTTATTATTATCGTCCGCGATACAGCAGAACTCATTCGATCTTCATTAAACTTGACATGGACTTTGACTTGCTTAATGTATACGCTAAATACAGTGTCCGGCAAAAATACCTCTCGTATTTGGAGACGTGCTGTGTGAGCTGTTTTGGAGATATGGCAGCGGAGGGAGTATCTATCTATAGCAGTATACGTGCCATTTTCAGTAGTCGCAATGGCGTGGTGCGGAGAGAATCGCCGATTGTTGTGGAGGACTATATTCGTAATGGTGGCTCTGTGATTACTACTCAGCGCGCATTCCGTATTCGATTCGGACTTGGCTGACATGATTCTGTTCCGGATAGAAAAACTATTCAAGTTTGGGTATCAAAATTTAGAGCAACAAGTTCTGCATGGAGAAAAAATCGCCTGGCTTACCTGTTCAAGTGCTGAACGCTTTGGATATTGCTGGATGGACGCTCTCACACGCGCCACATTTTCCGAAGTTGTTACGGTCCATGGTCGGGCAGGTGATTTCTTTCTCAGTGTAGAACCTGTTTTGATCATATTTATCAGAGTGCAAAATGTTGAACGAAAATGTTCAAACCAAGATTGAAATTTTTGTTTGTAAAATTTTGTTTCAAAATCTTTGTTTGAAGCTTTTTTCGTTCCAAATTTTGTTAGAATTTTTTTTGTTTGAAATTTTTTGTTTCAAAATTTTGTTTGAAACTTTTAGTTTGAAAATTTTTTATTGACGCAATAATCGGGCCAAACTACCTCTGACTCATTCGCACTAACGCTATGATCCATGGGGTCCCTACATTAGATAATCAAAAACGCGATAGGGTGGGGCCCTTATTACTATAACGCACTCAAATTTGAAGGCTATCCCGTCGGTAATCAAACCTGTGAGCCCGTGCACCATATATATGGACATAGCTACTAGAGGGGAGGGCAGTTTGGACTTCGAGTAAATACCGTAGAGAAGTCATTTGATCTTGGCCAAACTTTGCCGGGAGTGGAATCTTGACTTCCTCCTATGCATGTGAAATATTTTCCTTGCAAATTTTTTGTCCCTGAGTTATCGATCACAAAGTTGAGAAAATCTTTGAAAACTTTGAGTGTAACGTCCCACAATTATACCTGTTAGGCTAAGAGAAACGATGAATAAAGCAAGTGAATGATGACGGAAGAGTTTGTGGAATGAGAAAGTGATAGGAGAAGGTAGTATCCCGAGAAAACCCACGAGATATGTTGCCCACTACAAACTTACTTGTCCGGTATCGAACCAGGGACCCCACGCATCAGAAATAAGAGCTCTACCACCAAGTCACCCTGAGACTAAATGGTATATGCGTAGGAGGTTAACGTTTGATCCTAGTTTCCATTTTCTCAACTGTTCTCGTTTGCTGCCTGCGAAATCGTTATGATAGATTTAAGGAACAAATAGTGTGTTTAAAACTTTACTTCCACCTTGAAAAATCGGCAACGGAAGCTTGTCAAATGCTTCAGTAGGCTTTTAAGTAGGATGCTATGAGCAGCACAAAGTTTTCGAGCGGTTTTGGCACTTTAAACGTAGTAAGGTGAGTGTTGAAAATCATGCTTGTTCTGGGTGCCCTTCATCATCTCGAAAAACATTGAAATATCTGCCAAAAAATCAACGAGGATCGTCTTTTCACGCTCGACGAAATTTCAGAACAGACGAAAGTGAGCTGGAACTCTATCAGCGGATTTTAACTGAGAATTTGCAAATGAGACGTGTTGCCGCTAAGTTTGTTCCTCGCCTGCTCGCACAAGATCAAAAAAACATTGATCTGATTTTGAGCCAGGACTTGAAAAATCAGATCAAAAGTGACTCTTGTGCGAGCGTGCGATTTTTTTTGACCAAGGTTATTACAGGTGATGAGAGTTAGTGTTGCGAATATGACCCCAAACCAACCAAGGGTACAGGCCGATTCCCATGACAAAAAAGGAAAAAAACAGTGACGTCGAATGTTAAGACAATGGCAATTGTTTGTTTTTAATTTTGATGTTTGTGGAATTGTGCATTTGGAATTTGTTCCTCCTGGTCAGACTGTTAACCAGCACTTTTATTTGGAAGTTTTAATACGTGTGCGGGAAGATATGCGGAAGAAACACCTGGAACTCTGGCGATCAGAGGACTGGTTTCTTCACCATGAGAACGCCGCCGCACAACCGGCCTTTGTTTGTGAACCGCTATTTGGGCCATCAAGGATGGGCTATTGTTGCCCACCCTGCGTATTTTGCAGACCTAGTACCGTGGGACTTTTTCTGTTCCAGAGAATTAAAAAAAAAGCATATAAAGGAGAAACGTTTTGATGATGTGGAGGTTGTAAAAATAGCCCCGCAAAGGGCACTGTACGATATCAAAGTTGAAGAGTTCCAGAGCCGAAATTTCAATCAGTCACAGAAGAGTGGAGAAGTGCATCGCATTTAATGGAGAGTATTTTGGAGGAAACTTTAAGAATTTTGTTTGAAAAAAAAAACTTCAAAAATTAATAAATTAGAACAAAAGTCCGGTTTCTTTTGGGTCTCCCCCTCGTAAATCTGATACGGGGTGTTTGAAGAACAATAGAAAGAAATACAGAGATTTTATTAAAAGCTTGCAAGGACATGTGTTTAGAATTAAATGCAGAGAAAACTGAATACATGGAAGTTCATCGGGGTTACAATACTGCAAATTATGGATGGGTCAAAATATCAAATAACACTTTCGACAAAGTGGATACAAGTCTAGGATCAATATTAACAGACCAAAACTATATCCACGTTAAATTAAATGTCAACTTAAATCAGGGAATTCGTGTTATTATTCAGTTTAATATCTTTTGTAGTCGCGAATTCTGCCGAGGAATTTGCAGCTTGAAATATATAAAGAAAATATGTCTTTTGTGCTGTATACCAGTGAAACAGGGTCGCTTACTCTGAAGGAAAAACGTAGACTGAAAGTATTTGAGAATAATATCCTGAGACGAATATTCGGATCCAAGAGGAACGGAAATGGAGAAGGCGGAAACTTCATAACGAGAAACTGCATAGTTTATACCATTTACCAAACAATGTTAGAGTCATCAAGTCTAGCAGACTCAGGTGGGCAAGTCACATAGCCAGATTGGAAGAATGGGGGAATGCTTTCAAAGTTTTAACTGGAAATTAGGAAGAGCTAGACGCAGATGTGAAAACAACATTATGATGGATCTCGCAGAAATAGGAATACAAAAATAAAAACTGGATCGAGCTGGCTAAGAGTAGAAGTCAATGGAGAGTTTTTGTGAACATGACATTGAACCTCCGGGTTCCATAGGTCATAGAGTTATTTATAATAGAGATATCATATATTATTTTTTCTGTAAGATGATGCAACAAGTCACACAATCTTTTGCTTCAAATTTTGAACATCTTTTGGATAAATTCCATTTATTAAAATAATTTCATTTCAAATTTTGAAGAAAGTGTAAGCTAATAGATTAATTACGTAATCATTTCATTGAGTGTTCAGTATGTACAGGTACTTATGAATTTAACGGAAACACCTGGAATTGGAAACACGGCAGATATCGGCTGGCAACTGTCAGGTGGCGATCACAGCACCGGGATGTTAGTGGTAATGTGTTAGGTCAAATTCCACACTACATGAGGATCAGTAGAAAGACAATATGCAGTGAACTGAACAGACAGTTATAGCGTAAAACGGGTGACCTCTCTAGTTTTTAAAGAGAGCAAATTGTTGGCGCTTGGCTTTGTGGTGCTTGCGTGACGAAAGTCGCAAGTGTGTTGGATGTGTCGTGAGGGACAGTGCTCAAGGTGAAGAAGATTTACACAATTCATGGCAAAACCACATCCTATAAAAGGAAGAGTGGTCGAATGGAAACCGTCATTGAGAGGTCTCTCTGAGCATCAAAGCAGATTATCACTCAGAATCTCATGCGACTGCGGTGCAAGTGAAGGAAGAACTCAAGCAACACCTGCTACAGCCTGTATTGACAATCACAACCCACCGTGAGTTACATGACATCGGCACACGGGGTCCGATTGCATAAGCGAAATCGCTGATAATGGACCACCTGCTTTAGCATGACACCATGGTGCTGCGAACTTGGAACATGGACCGCTGATGGCTAGATCTGGTCTATGGTCGAGTGATTCGTGATTTACCTTATTTCAAACTATGTATATGTGGCGGACGCCTAAAGAAACCAAAGATCCGCAATGTCTCCATCTAACCGTGAAACATGACGGAGGCTCTGTGATGCTGTGGACCGCAGTAATTTGGTTTTCAGTCGGTCTTGTACTGACGCTTACCAGCTGCGCCACTGCCCGTGATTATGTCGCTATTTTAAGGAACCATGTAGATCCTATGGTCTAGGTGTTGTTTCCGGAGAATAATGCCATATTTTATAAGGATAATGCGCCCATGCACAGAACTAGACTTGTTAGGAGGTGGTTTGAGGGACATCAGGATGAAGTTGAACTCCCGTGACCCACCCAATCCTTAGGCCTCAACTTATTTGAACACCTTTGTCCTTTTCGGGGACACGAATCTGGCATAGATTTCTGCCGGACCCTTTCTCACGGAACTAAATGATGCACTGCAGACAGAATGATGTAATATTTCACTTCCTACCATTTATGAACCCTATGACTCCATTCCATGTAGCATCAGCTAATCTGAGGGCGGAAGGTGGTCCAACGCTATATTGATTTGGAAAGTTGCAATTTTTCAGACTTTTCCGTTAAATTGAAAAGTATCTACCTGTATGTCTCAAGTGGAGTATTTAGCGTGTTGAAATCCATGCTAAAACTAATTTTCTGTTTCATTTTTCTCGAGACTGTTACAGTTAGCAACTTTGTATCATGCTTCAACGAAATTTCAATAACTCTATTGATCCAACTCTCTATTTCAATCTTCCTGCATCTTTGGCTAATATATTGCTTTAATTATTTTTAAAAAGGTTGATTTCTGTCAAGTGCTATTCGCTTATCACTTTAATTTTTCGTGTTATCTGTTAATTATAGGCACTAGTAATTGCAATATGTAATAAATATCTTTCTATGTTCTTATTTTCAGAACTTCTAGTCCGAAATGAAGAAAACGTAACAGAACTTTCCGGCAAAGGTAAGTGATATATCTGCAATAAACAGAATGCGGACACTTATTGCTAGTAGAATCATCAAAGAAAATAATAAATAATAATAATAATAATAATAATAATAATAATAATAATAATAATAATAATAATAATAATAATAATAATAATAATAATAATAATAATAATAATAATAACTTTCATTTTAGAATTGGAACGTACGAACTTTACGACGTCGGTTGAACTTGAAAATATAAAAGTGGAAAATAGATAAATGTAAAATGAACATAGAGTGCTTGAGTGAAGTTAGATAGGAAAAGGTGAGATAGTATCGGGAAATTACACAATATTATATTCGGGTGGCGTTAAGGCCGAGAATGGTTCGTGATAACAATGATAAATGAAGTAGCAAGAAGCGTAATCAAAATAGAATACTGCAGTGATCGCTTGATGTTTGTAAAGCTAAGCGCAAAACCAGTGGATATTGTGATAATACAAGTGTATATGCGAACAACTGACCATGGAGTAGAATATGATGAGAGTAGTGAATATTGTATCAGGAGGGAAGAGTAAGGTTAACACTATAGTAGTGAGAGACTTCAACAGCGTAGTAGGAGAAGGAGCTACAAATGGCTTGCTGGTATCATTTGGACTAGGTAGAAGATACGAACGGAGGCAAATGCTTATGGACTATTGTAGGCAACATATGGTGGTGAAAAATACGTGGTTTAAGGAAAGAAAAATCAAGCTGTACAAGGGGTAAAAGTCCAGGAGATAAGAAACGCTACCATAGCGATTAAATATTTTTCAGTGACTTTTCAGGAATAGTGTAAGAGACGTGAAGACTTACCGGGAGCGAACATTGATTCGGGTCACAAGCTCCAAGTGACAGAAGTGATTACCTGGCTAAAGTCAATTAAGAAAAATTGAAAGAGATATTGAAAACGAAAATTGGAACGAGTAAAAAGTATGGGCAGTGATGTGAAAGAAAAATTCTGTGCAATGGGCGATATGGTCGGCAATATAGAAAATAGTTCGGGAAAAGTTTAACAGATTCTACTAGACATGCTCAACCATAACATCGGCAGGATAAAGAGAGCATCGAGAAAGCCAGGGATAACTGAAATGATGCTTAAGAAGATGTAGGAACGCATAAGGGTAAAAACCATGGATAACAAAGAATACAGAAGGCAGAATCATAAACTGAGAAGATAAACGAACAAAGCCAAAGCATAATCAAGAACAATCGTTGAATTTTTCACCAAAACTTTTCTCACAAAAATCTCCATGTGTTATAATACGTCATCGTGGTTCCACAGTTCGGCTCTTTCGTGAGGGATATTTTCACGTAAACGTCTCATGAGGCTCAAGTAGTACTCTTTGTTGACTGTTTGTCTTTCTTGCAGGGATTCTGAGTGGATAGCAGCACGATAATCGTAAAATAAACAGAAGCATTACATTGATTTTGGAGCGACTTTAGCTTGCTTTTTGGTTTTGGCTCATTATCCTCTCTCCATTCAGCAGCCTGTTAACTTGTTTGCATGTCAAACTCGCATACTCATGTCTTGTTTCTTACAATAATGTGTTTTATGAATGTAAGATCGGATCTGAACCAATGGAGCATGTCTTTAGCAACTTGTTTCTGATGTTCTTTTTGGACAAAATTAAGCTGTTTCAAAACAAGTTGACCAGCGACACGTCTCACGTTCAAACTGTAAATAAGAATAATACGAACGGTTTCATCTGAAATGTTGAGGTCCAGAGCCACCTTTCTCAAGCTTGCATGACAATTTTTCATTACTATTTCTTTAATTTTATTGATGTTTTTATCGATCAAAGACTTAAAGAACAACCAAAACTAGACAAATCTTGACCCATTTCTCGGCCTTCTTGGAATGTTTTGCACCATTCGTATACTTGAGTTTTGGGTAAAACTGATTCACTATAGGTCTTTTCCAACATTCTTAAAAACTGCGAACACTAAATTCTGTTATCAACACAAAATTTCGGACAATCTCTTGGTTGAATATTTTTATTCATTGTTAAAATACAACACTTGAAGTCGACTAACAAAACCAGAAGATGTAGATAAACTAATTGACCGATCACGCTCATATTGCATATCGTAGCTAGGCACGGTGCTACCATCTCACAGCAGAAAAGGAATTACAAAATATTTTACGTCGTATTTTTAAATTATAAATTCCGGATATTTTCTTGACAGAATGTATAATCCTATGAAGAGCAGCAGTGGCGTAATCGGTAAGCAGGTACCTACTAACTGGATGTACGTGGTTCAATCCTCAGCGGGGTTGATTTTATTTCCCGTTCTACTCTAATTGCAAACAGCTCAGAGATCCACCTAGAAATTGTTTAATGCGTACTTTTGGAATCCTTGCTGAGAATAAAGATTGCTATATGGTGCTGACTACACCATTCTTCACACTTGCCGAACGCAAGAAAATGTGGAGCCATATTTTCGATCGCTCTTGGGCCATCTTACCTGTCGAAATGAGAGCAGTTTTTCTCTCTTTTTTTAAAGAAAGTTTGTTACTACATATTAAGTGGTTAGTGTAAAGTATAACAAAATAGAAGTAAAATACATACAGATTGTGATCAGAAAAATGGAAACACCTGAACGAAATTGCAACTTACCAGATTAATATGGTGTCGGGCCACCTTTCGCCTTCAGGACAGCCTTGATGCGACGTGGGATGAAGGCATAGAGGTCATGAATAGTAGCAAGTGGAATTTTACATCATTCCTCGTGCAGGGCATTGGCCAGTTCTGTGAGAGAAGATGGAGGTGGAAATCGTCGCCGGAGTCGTGTTTCCAAGACGGACCACAGATGTTCAATTATGTTGCGATCTGGGGGTTGGGCGAGCCAGGAGAGGTGTTGAACTTCATCCCGATGTTCCTCAAACCACGCTGCAACAACGCCAGCTGTGTGAATGGGTGCATTATCATCCTGGAAGATGGCGTCATTGTCCGGGAACAACATCCAGACCATAGAATGCAAGTGGTCTCCTAAAATTGCGACATAATCGTTGACAGTGATTCGTCCGCTAAGTGTGACCACAGGATCTAATGAAAACCATGATATTGCGGCCCACAGCATCACCGAACCGCCGCCATGTTTCACAGTTGGGCGGAGACACTGCAGATCATAAGCTTCTTTGGGAGTTCTCCACACATAAACACGGCCTGTGGTTGGGAATAGGGTGAAGGATGACTCATCCGACCATATCATACGTTTCCAGTTCTCAACGGTCCAAGTTGCATGGTCGCGGCACCATTTGCGGCGTGCGAAAGCGTTATGGTCCCTGATGAGCGGTTTGGCCCGTGCAACACGGCCCCGTAAGTTCATGTCATATAATTTGCGGCGGACTGTGATTGTCGAAACAGGATGAGAGAGGTGCTGATTGAGTTCCTCCGTCACTTGCTCCGCAGTGGCACGACGGTTCTGCGTGACAATGCGCTTTAATACCCGGCGTGACCTGTCACTCATGATTTTCTTCCGTCCACTGTTCCGCTTCCCCGATGTGGTTTTCCCGTGTGTTGTGTAGGCCGTCATCACCTTCGACACTGTCCCACGCGACACACCTAACACAGTAGCCACTGCCGTCACACTCACTCCACATAACCGCGCACCAACAATTTGCCCTCTTTGAAAATCTGAGAGGTCTCCAATTTTACACTACCTCCGTCTGCTGCAGCCACTGGACACTGCTGTTCCACTGCGCCTGACGTAGTATGGAGACCGACCTAACACACCACCACAAGCGGTCCGGCGCTGCGGGCGCCACGACACCACTGCCAACCCATACATCTGACGCGTTGCCAACTACAGGTGTTTCCATTTTTCTGATTACCATCTGTATGTAGTCTATGATGTAAATCCGCATTAGAAACTAATTTCTCATGGCACTTGGATATTACTGAAGTTAGAGAAGAAATATTTAGATAGCTTCGAAATGTGGTGTTGGAGGAAGATAGAGAAAATAAAATGGGCACAAAAAAGTAACAAACGAAGATGTTTTAAAACAGATAGGAAAGAAGAGGACGCTTTTAGCCACCATGCTTCGTAGAAAGGCCAATTGGATTGGACACATTTTGCCAAGAAATTGTCTTCTTTATACCGCCATAGAAGAAAAGATGGAAGGAAAACAAGGAATAGGAAGAAGAAACACACAAATGATCGATGATTTGAAAAATAGAAAGATATATTGGGAGTTAAAAGAGGAAGCTGAAAATTGGGAAACATGGAAGAAACATTTCCAGGCCCAAACTGAAAATTAAGAAGGATTAAAGAAAAAAAAAACTCTTTTAGCCCCAGTATTTGCCAAAAGACAGAATACTTAATAATAATAATAATAATAATAATAATAATAATAATAATAATAATAATAATAATAATAATAATAATAATGTAAAGTAATAACAAAGATATTTAGTTAAGAAAATATCACTTTCTCTTCTCACTCATATAATTTCTTATTTATATGTAAATGCGGTGAACATTCATATATTTTTCTTTATTCTGTCTACATATCCATTTAAATTGCATTCTACCAAGAATTATGGATGAATTTCTTGTAATTGGTAGGATTATTTTATAGAACTGTTATTACATATTACTATTACTGTTTCTTTGTTTAAAACGTCCAGATACTGTTGGGTGGAAAAATAAATGGAAGCTTTTGTAATATATTAGTTTAACGCGTATCGTAAAATATTTATATCACAACCGTAATGATCTAAAACCAAATTGATTAGCGTTCCTCAATTGGTAATTATTTGTCCATTATTACAGATTAATATTTAATATATAATGCTTAATTCCCAACAGCATTCTCACTTCCCCTTGCGATCTTTTTACAATCCCTTGGATTCTTTCTTTTTTCCGTGAAGTCTTTATCAATATTTTCCATGTCCATTCTTTCTTCCTCTTTGACTATCCCCTTATCCTCTGCTTCTACTATGTTTATAACCATAATTTGCTTCTGACCAACTATTGCTGCTTCTCTTCTTTCAACTGATTTCTTTCCCTTCGAATGTCGCTACGATTGTTATCTGTTTCTTTGACTGCTTCCTCTCCTTTGAAATCTACATCACAACAAAGTAAATGTCAAGGCAAGTTTTAGTTTTTTCTATTATCTACTCGGCTTTTTCATCTGATCTGCTCTAATATTCTTATTTTGTGTGGAACTCATATGGCTTGGATACATTAACTGATTTGAATGGATACCAACTATATCACTAGGTTCAGTGGGGTGCCTCGGACTCACATGTACTGACTACAGTTGTTTGTAAATCATTTATTGTTTGGGCCTGAATTTTATTAATGTAAAGAATTTATTTTGCTTTAAAAAATCATTAAAAATTTGCTGCGAGTAATTAGAAACCCTTGTTAACCAGATTTTTTCTATTTTCAATCAGTGGCGCCTTTAGCGGGTAGGTACGGGTCTACTAAAAAATTTTGAAAAATATATAAGCTCTAACAGACACAATAATGAGTAAATATATTTTCCATTATTTATATTAATAGTAGATAACTATTTAAGAAAGAGCATCAACCACTAATGTAAAATTAATTTCCTACAGTTATTAATCAATCAAATGTGTATCTATATCCATAAGCAAGGGAGTGGGACTACCCAAAATTAAAAACCTAAAGGTGTCCCTGTTCTCGACCCTTGTTGACACACCTATAGAGGAACATACATAAGTAAAATGTCCTTGACTTTTGAATTTAATACAAAGCTTATTCTTGGCAGGTCAAAGTGTTTTCGTGACTCACAATCAGAAAACGAAATTCACAGAGCTATGAACTCATGAATCATTTTCGATAGCATCTATAACATTCATATATGTGTGTGTGTTCGTTCTGAGAATCTTCTTAAGATAACATCCATCTTTCATCAAGTACTATATGAACATATCCCTCTTGTAAAGTTTGATCATGAACCATGTTTAGTGGACTCCGTGAAGCAGAATGCTTATAACCTGCCTGGACTTCTAAATTATGACCCATTTTGCTTTGCCTACTTGAGTTTCATCCTCGTCGTCGCTTTTAGGGTGGAAAAAGAATTGGAAATTATCAAGAATTATAACTACTTTTCGTATATATCCTTGTCGCTGTTATTCTCAACAAGTAATTACTACAATAAATCAGTATCTTAAACTATACTGGTGTGCAAAACTTAAGGACGAAAGTAAGTTTCGCATGCTATGCTACTCCCATCTAGCATAAATCGGTGAAACTTGAAAGAAACAGTAGTGATATAGACGTACGTACAAAGTAGTGCTACAGTATGATGCAGGAAACAACTGAGAACACGTGATTGGAAGAAAGTGACACTTTTATATAGAGACAATAATTTACATGCAAGGCACTCCGACCCCTGACATTAAGAAGAATGAAATGGTGCTTAGAGGGATGTATGATCACCATGGACAGTGATACATGCTCTGAAACATATTTCTATGCTTATCATAAGGTTGTAACGAGTTGTGGTATGGAGTTCCATTCATCCAGTAGCGCTGTTGACGACTGCTAGGTGTTTCTTGGTGCATCTGGGACGTGATACAAGTCGTCTTTGTACAGCATTGCATACGTGCTTGTGGGATTCAAGTTGGAGGAACAGCCAGGAGAGTCCATTTGCCGAATATGCACTCTTTCAAAGAGCACCACCATCTGCGCTGTTCGATACAGTTATACATTATCATCCATAAAGATGAAACCGAGACCGACGGCATCTCTGAAATGAAAAAGTATAGTGCCACAATAACTTTGACCGCTAAAAGCACCACGGCCAAAAAATTGATGATCGGGACGCCCGTGCAACATTATGATTTCCCACACAAAGGCACTTGACCACTAAAACGCTAATGGTCCACAATGTACCTGTTTATTGAGTGTTACCATCTCTCGCCAGATGACTGTACATCCCTCCCGAATCAGTACTTAGACTTAGCCTACTCTTATCTTAGAAGAGAACGCGACTTCAGTCCTTGTAGGTTTAGTCTTGATGTTCTTGGCACCACAACAAACTGTGCCGCCCATGTGCGAGTGTGCAAAGAAACACAACGTAAGACTGTCGGACAAACAGACCATCCGCATGCAGTCACCATGCCATTGTGGAGCGTCAAGTTGGGCGCTTTGTAGTCTTGTTAAATGTGTTTGCAATTGCACCTGCTGTTTGACGTCAGCCCCTTTAGGTCTGTTGCAGAATGAAGCTGTCGTCCGCTGCTGTAGTTGATCACCACCTCTACCTCGCACAGCATTGCCTGTAATTCGAAATGCTCCCTATGCACATGAAACGATGTTGTGGGGAATGTCAACTTCTGGGCGATACACGTCACACTTTGTACATCTTCCAGTGTCCCGACGCTGACGTCATGCCATGCAATATTTTGCTGCCTGTGGGCGCGTAGAAGACCTCTGCTGCGGGCTTTTATTCATTCCCACTGACTACACAATCTCGTTCTTAAGTTTCGCACACCACTGTATTTATTATGGCCAATAGTTTAATACTTATCGTAACACAAATAATTGAAGTACTCTAAATTCTAATCTTAAAAAGCTTATATTGCAGTTCTTATCTAAATACCAACTTCCTTTGTTTCGAACAGCCAAATTGCCTGGTTTGAATTCTTAGAGAAGGCATACATTATTGTGATACAATTGGAGAGCTACTTTAATTAGATGACCGAACTCTGATGTAGAGTGCCAGCAATTATGACACTGCGAACTGTATGCTGAGTACATGTCTCCCAAGTAAAAATAATTTCTTAAACCAAAATTTTCGTGACCTTTAATTCTGAAGGGTATAGTTTTGAGTTTACAAATTATTATTTCATCCAGATTACTAAAATAGAAAATTTTTAATTTCAGTTATACTGTTCTTATGTGAAGTAACAAGAAATGGGGAGCTTATTAAGCAGACGGTTCAGTTTTTGCTTAATGTTGTAAGTAATCTACATGTATTTTTATTTATGTTAGTAATATTTTGATTTTAGAAGCGAAGTATTTTGTATCATTATGAACATGTGATTTTATTTTCGAAATTTTATGATTTAGAAGTCAATTAGGAATGCCATATGATTATTTTTAGATAGTTAAAATGCTGTGAACGTCGCAACACAATTAAAATATTTTAGAATTGTAAAATTATAACAAATGGACAGCATCATTTTCAAAATCCAACTACAATGCTATTTTATGTACGATAGGAAGTTCATAAAATAAGTTCCGTTTCGATTTTCCCCGCGGCAGCGTTACGATCGCAGTTCTGCTCATGCGCGCTAGTTACTTTGATCCAAACGGAACGAAATGACGCCATTTTGAGATTGCTCCGCGTTGTGTGTCATTTGTAGTGATTGTTTATAATGGCAGCATTGATAAAAAGAAAATTCCGCCGCTTGTGAAATTAGATCTGTGATTCGTTTTCTGAATGCGAAGAGCGTGAAAAAATTACATTCATTGACAAATCTGCGAAGTTTACTTAGAAAATGCAATGAGTGATTCAATGGTCAGAAAATGGGTCCGACAATTTAAGGAAGGGCGTGATGAAGTGCATGACGAACGATGTGGGTGTCCATCTGTGGTTTCTGATGAACTGGAGAGTGCAGTCAAAGAAAGGATTAAGAACAACCGTAGGTTTACGATTAATGATCTTAGTCTTGAATTTCCACATATTTCACGAACGGTACTATACGAGATTGTTACTGAAAACTGGGCTTTCGTAAACTTTGCGCACATTGGGTTCTTAAACTTCTTATTGAAGAACACAAAAAACAACGGATGGACAGAGCACTTGATTTTCTGACACATTATCATGATGATGGCGAGAAATTTTGATCGCAGATAGTCACGGGGGATGAAACTTGTGTTACTTATGACACCCATGAAACGAAACAGTAATTCATGAAATGGAGGCACACTTCGTCCCCAACAAAGGTTAAACAAAAGAAAGTCATGTGCACATTGTTTTGTAACAGACAAGACATTTTACTGATGAAGTTTTACTAAGAGGTGCAACAATCAATAAAGATGTTTATTGCGAGATGCTTAAGATACTGCACCGTGCAATACAGAACAAGCCCAGAGGAATGCTCTCAAAAGGTGTGGTTTTCATTCACGACAACGCCCGACCACACACTGCGAATGTGACTCATCAACTCCTGGCAAGCTTTGGCTGCGATATTTTTGGCCATCCTCCGTTCAGTCCCGACCTCGTTCTTAGCGACTTCCAGCTTTCTGCATCTTCAACAACGCTTCAACAACGATAAAGAGTTAAAAGATCATGTTACCACATGGTTGACAACACAGGCGGCAACATTCTATGACGCAGGAATACATACACTTATACCACGCTATGAAAAATGCCTAGGAAATTACGGGAGGTATGAAAAAAAAAAGTAGTGTAAGTCCTATTGATTTTTGTGCAATACATGGCTTTTCTTTATTTGTACTCAATTTCTTTTTTATTACCAAACGCAACTTACTTTCCGAACGAACTTCATATGTTGTATCGAAGCGTGATATGAGTGAATCGATAATTTATTGAATACATAGATCATTTCCGATTTCAGGAAGCAGATTTTATTCCTCATCAAGGAAATCGTCAACAATTTAATCTTCTATGTGTGGTGTGACACTTAGCTCTAAACTGCTAGAAAGTTTTGCAAAGTACGCCTCAATTCTTCTACCATCACCCTTCCTTACGAACTTCTCGTAGCTCATCTACATTTTAGAAATGTACGTATATTATATAGACGAACAATAATCTATCATTGATATATCAGGAGTTCTTACTAAAATCTCACTGAAAAAAGTAGTAGGAATTTCTGATTCCTGTTCAAGCTGTTGCAGCGAACGTCGAGTTGGTGCAGAAGTGTTTTGTCTCGATGAACTCTCTCACAATTAGTGCACTACTGTCGGAACCAGGACTGGCTCTACACAATTTACTGTCAGCGCATTAACATAATTTTCCGCCCACATTCCTGTCCTTACATGTATGTACAGTCTTCCAAAAGTCCTGCAAAGAAAGTAAAAAGCTGTAACCTTTAAAGTACTACTTACAATTTTGTATTTTGTTTTTAATGTTTGTGGAAATTTTAAAATTTGTGTTGGCAACAATAAGCGGATGTAAACGTTGACGTCATAACCGCAAATCACGTGACACATATGGCGTATACTCAAGAGAAAGCGCACTGTGTTGCGTAGTTTTGTCCTTGTCGCAGATCCTTGGAGCTGCGAGTGCCAATGACAACGCTACACAATATCGTTCGTAAGAAAATGATAAAGAAGTTTACAAGCAAGAACCGAAAGATGTTCAGGACCTCCGGAAGAAGATACGTGATGTGATTGGGAGTATTACGGATGAAGCACGTCGAAGTGCCATTCTTGGATTCCCGAAAAGACTTCAGCAATGTTTGGACATAAATGGTGCTGAGCTGGAGGTTTGGCGTTGAAAAAATGCATGGAAACAAAATTTCAGACTTTCTTACAAGTCCACTAAAAGTTTTGTACAAATACAATAAATGGTTAGAAAGTTACAGCTTTTTACTTTTTTGAAGGACTTTTGGAAGACTCTGTATGTATGCTACTGGACTTTTCTCTGTAATAATGTAAGTCTAAGTGCTGTATATTTATTCATTCAATCCATACAAAACGAAATAAAAATCTCATGAGAGTTATCCCACGTCAAATGAATCGCATCAAATTCTCGCCAATGTATGCTACTGGACTTTTCTCTGTAATAATGTAAGTCTAAGTGCTGTATATTTATTCATTCAATCCATACAAAACGAAATAAAAATCTCATGAGAGTTATCCCACGTCAAATGTATCGCATCAAATTCTCGCCAATGCTGCCAATAATAATAATAATAATAATAATAATAATAATAATAATAATAATAATAATAATAATAATAATAATAATAATAATAATAATAATAACAGCGGCGTAGCGTAAGAGAACGCCGGTATGCCCGGCATCCCCTGTTAATAAGAAAAAGTACGTATTTCATTATATATAAATTGTTTGCTTGTAATTATCACAATTATTTCCACTGCAATCTTCTGGCGCGCTCTCTCAACTTACTTTGACAAGAGGAACCTACGCATGCGCGTCGCTCAGATGCACATTTTCTGTCTTTCCTCCTGTCGTATGCTATTTTCCTCGGGCTTCCAGGCCTGCTGAAACCATCGGGGTTTTCGTCTGCTTTCTGTTGAATGCGCATGCGCAATACTTCCCTTCTCACTCCTCCTCATCCCTTGCAATCCAACATTTGCTTTAGATATACGCTGGCATATTCAAGTATTTCCAACTGTATATTTTGAACTAAGCTATAGTTTCTGAACAGAACGTACGAGCCCTATATAAAGGAAATAGAACAAAACGGAAATGGTTAGTTCAACGCATTTTTGAAGCATGCCGGTTATGTAAATAATAGTATTAAAATAGTTATGCCTTAATCGCAACTAAATGCATCGTAATTGTAATCTTCATCGTAAAGGAGCTCAAAGACACAGGCATAAATATAAAGCATTCTGTAGAATTACGGTCACCGATCTAGTAGGACAAGAGAGCCACCACTCCCCGTCACTCGCAAAGATTGTGCCAGGGCCTTTCAGTCACTGGCACAAATCTCGGGGACATAAGGGGAACATGTTCCCTACAATCTTGTCCACTTCCCCAATAATCCGATTTGAAATTGTGATGATGATTTCTATCCGACTGCCACAAACGAAACTGATGTCCTTTGACTAGTTTCATTTTTAAAAAATAATCGTATTCTTTAATATTTCATTGTCATTAATTATTAGTAGTCTATTTTCAACTATTTGTTTAATTCCTGTAACAATTCCTATAATGCTATTGTGCTAATCATAATTTTGCTCAGATAAGAGTATTGTTGCGCCAAATATAGACCTGATTGATTTTCTTTCATAGTTTTGGGGAAGTCATTATTTGTATTGTTATAAAACAAATGTCCTAAAATTTTAATGTGGATCATTGTGGATGCGTAAGTAGAAACATGTCAATTATTATTATGCATATATTCAAATTTCAGAATGTGCTCACGGCACTGAGTTGTAATAATGATATGTACTACCATGAGCAAAATAAATGACGCGTCTCTTTATTTTGAAGTTTTTGAAAATATCTCCTTTTTCTTTATATGTTCGAAATTTCGGAAGGTTTCCCCAGCAGGACAGGTTAATAACAAACCCGTTTTTAATATTTGTGTTAGATATTAGCTTAAAATAAAGTAATTAGAAGCAAAAAACATTAAATCGACAGAAATCTCGAGAATTACTAACTCTGCTAAAGTGGGAAATTTTCAAGAACACGAGGGAATTCTGCATTTCAACACGAAGCAGCGACATCTATGTCATTGAGAGACATGTAGATTAAATCTACAAACTAAACTTTTAACGAATATTTCTAGTATGTCTTATTATATGCATTATCTGCAAACTCCAAATACATGAATATATGCAAAGTATTAACATAAAGATAGAGCAAATAGTGGAAATTATCTATGGAAAAGGACGAATTGGTAGGACGATCGTAATGAAATATCGTCTTTACTGGAACAGGCTCAATTCACGAAAACAGAACAAGTAGCTCAGTTAGTTAAAGCAACGAGTCTGTATGCTGAAGGTAGCGGGTTCGATCCCGTGGAAGTGCCGTTATCATTTTTATCACTACACTACGGTTAATTTTTTATTTTTTTATTTGGGAAAGAATCAAATTGTAACGTATGTGTAAAACTCATGACGATACCAAAAAAAGAAAAAATGCTGTTGTCGCACTTGCATTAGCGTCCCTAATTTTGTTTGCAAACAGTTTCGTAATTATTTTCCCTGTGCTCACTGCTCACCATATGCTCGCTGGCGCATAACGAATGTTTCCCAGTAAATGTTATTCTAATTTGGAGAATTTTATAAAGTTTCACAATATTTCTCACTAGATAGTCTTCTATCTACGTGTTTGGATATTTTGATAACAGATTTCCCTATTAAATGTTTAATTTTCCCTAAATGTTTAATTACGGAAAAGTTTTACAATGTATTTGTATTGAATTGAAATTGTTTTGAATTTACTACATAAGGTAAGTAGACCGAAGGAGGAGAACTCAAGTAATTGATATTCTACGTAAAAGCAACCTATTGTAGAATGATGATGCTTCTTACCTTCAGCACATAATCTTTACGTTAGAGAGTCAGACAGAGAAAAATCCTGGTTTTTCCTCCTCTATGACCACCCATCTTAAACCTCTACATATCATTGTTCGTCACACAAAATTTCGGTGCTCCAAAAGCATTCAAATAATAATAATAATAATAATAATAATAATAATAATAATAATAATAATAATAATCCTGAATATGCCATCCTTACATAATGTAGGATATCTTAGTTTCCTAGTTTAAATCTTAAATATCTTAGTTTAAAATGCTTTCTTTAGTACTTATTTGAGCAACCATGTAGGAGGGTGTACGACTTTTTATTTTGCCCCTCTCATTTCAGTAGCCTTCCAACAGAAAGTAATTTTTGATAAGCAGGACAGACAAAATGAATAAGAAATATATTTACAGCATCCTCTCCCCTTTCATGATTGGAATATCACGTAATATTTTTTATTCTACGAAAGATGGCCCTGTGCGGTTAGGGGTAGGTAACTAAAAAAATACCTAATATATAGCGCCCCTTGATTGTAATATTACCGCTTCTTTATTTGTACGAGGGAGCCCCTACACAATCAAGGGTGACAAAAAGAATAGGAAGAGTGTCTATTGATTCCAGTGGTGGATCGAGCACGAACTCCTGGGGGAGGGGAGGGAAAGTGAAACATTCTTTTGATGATGTGAAGCTGTCACAAATTACCACTTAACTAAACTAAACAATAGTGGGGGGAACTGGAACCCAGTCAGTTTAAATTGATGTAAAAGTTTAATTTTTGGCTTCATATTAAAGTTTTGGTTTCAAATGAGAATTTCAGTCCAAGTGGTCAATGATCAAATCTCGTGGGGCTCTTCAGTGTAGGCTAATACGGCCCCCTTGTGAGAAAAGGCAAAATTATTAACATGTTTATAACTTTCGAATTTTTCGTCTATTTTAAAGAAATATTTTGCTTCGTATTAAAGTGTTGGTTCCAAATGACAAACTCAGTCCGAGTGGACAATGATCAAATCTCCGGGGGGGGGTCTTCAGTATAGTGTGCTACGGCTCCCTTATGGGAAAAGGCAAAAATATGAAAATGCTTATAACTTCTGAATTTTCCGTCTATTTTAAATAAATTTTTGGCTTCATATTAAAGTCTTGGCTTCAAATGACAATTTCAGTCCGTGTGGACAATGATCAAATCTCGGAGGGCTCTTCGGTGTAGGGGTTTCGGCTTCTTTATGGGACAAGATTCACGTAGTTGATATTGCAAAATTGTTTTGTTTATATAAGTGGAAACTTGCACCATTTGGTTAATTTTACCTCTTATGTTTTGCAGATTCATATTCCAAGCAATAGTTACTTCGCAGAGCTAAAATAAAGCACTTACTAGTTTCATTAAAATGAAATGTCTTTTATGAGAGGAGCAGACGAACGAACAGGCACCCAAACGTTGGTTGAGTCGTACGGTTGAAACTCGTTAAGCTCGCTTCAATTATTATTATTATTATTATTATTATTATTATTATTATTATTATTATTATTATTATTATTATTATTATTATTAATAATAATAATAATAATAATAAAGCATTGCAGGGACCTTTGGTGCAGGGGGTCCGTGGCTCGATTCCACTTCGTGCCAAGTGAAATTTGAGGTGGACAAATACCGTGTGCATGGGTATGTGTTTTCTTGAGATTTTCCATTTTCCTCCCACTTTCTTCATTTCACCATTTCATTCATCATCATTCTCCCTTAGCGTAGGTGCATAATCGTTCAACGTTAAACTAGATATTGCAATTTCAATAATAATAATAATAAAAATTAATTCAACTGAAAGGACTGTAATTTATGTGGACAGCAATTATCATAAATATGCAACCATTATAAAAACAATGCTTTGAGTAGAAAGATAATCCTTTCCAAATGTTAACGAATGCGCACGAGATAAGACATGTCTCGAGAAAGAGACAAGACGCGCTTTGTGACATCCAAGATAATACGAGGCAAATGTCTCGTCTTGTCTGGAATGTCTCGAAAACAAAAGTCTAAGTTTTAAAAATATTTTTCAAGATCTATTCTCTCAGAAGTAGTTCTCTGCCTTAAAATTAATAACGA
The DNA here is from genome assembly GCF_964235325.1 of Thermobia domestica. Classification (NCBI taxonomy): domain Eukaryota; kingdom Metazoa; phylum Arthropoda; class Insecta; order Zygentoma; family Lepismatidae; genus Thermobia; species Thermobia domestica. Next base: position 56,622,804 of record NC_137456.1, on the reverse strand, counting down.
CATTTGTGATTAAAAAAAAGATAAACAATGCCTAAAGTTAATAGTTAACTTTTCGAAAAGAAGCTTCATTAAGGGTGAACCTGAAAGATGTCCACAAACTTCGGAAGGTGATTCGTGACATCAAAAGGAGACAAATGGTCCTCTTGCAGTTTTCGAATTCAGCTTCGTTGTCGAGATACAGGGTTGCCAACTGGTCGTGTTTGAGAAACTCACTGGGAATAAATTCAAGTCCAAGAACAAACTACTACTCATATATTTTTCAGGTCAATAGACTTATAGCATGTTGTAAGGTCAAATATTTATTTATGAAATGTGTACAAAATTCGCCAGTGTCTTTTCTGAGAAAATCGTCGAGAAAAAGTCACCTCCAAGAATAAACTCCTCCTCGTAAATTTTTCTAAGAGAAATATCTGATACTGCAATATAGGGTTGTTAATTAAATATTGATTAATGAAAAATAAACAAAATTGTTAAAACCATTTTGGAGAAAATAGCTTTTTTCGATTTTCGGCTGTTTGTAAACCACACTTATTTTAGGTGGTAGGAAAAAATGGAAAAGCTCCTGTAAGAATACTAAGTAAACCCTAAGTTTAAAATTTGGTGTAGATAAGTTGAACGGTATGGCCTCTAGGCGAGTGCATATAAAAGTGTGCCGAACGGACGGACCGGAAGGACGGGTATCGAAAAATCACATTTTCGGTATGTAGACGCCATGAAACATGTAAATCCGTTGAAATCTGAATTTGATATTATTTTCACAATCACTATATTTTCTTCTCTCTTTTGTCGCTCGAAAAAGAAAAGCCTGAGTTTACCACAAAAAGCTAGGGAGTTTCTCAAAAAATATTCAATTGCAGGGCCACCGCACTAAACTTTTTCAATTCAATTTCTTAACTGTGTTAGGCCGCAGTTGTTACTGAAGTGTGTATTTGGATAATACGAATAAAATTATCGTATTATTCAAATACATCGAATGTCAGATTATCGAATAAAAAACTTCGATTGAAGAAAATCCATACTACAAAACTAACTCACACTTTGAGCACATTTTCATTAGACATATAATAGACCAATTAATGCAATAATTGTTTATGAAATATGAAAAAAATCAAATTAGTCACTTTGGGAAAGTCTTCAAAAAGAACACGTCAGGAGTAACCTACCTCTTGTGAATTGTTTCGAACCATGAGTTAAGATATACTTTTGGTTATTAATGAAATATTTATTTGCGAAATTTGAACAAAATCGCCTGTCGTTCGAGAAAATTGTCGGGGAAAAAACCTTGACCCCAAAAATAAACTATCCGTTGTAATTGTTTTTCATAGAAATGACTTATACTAAAATATAGGGTTATTAATGAAATACTTATTTATGAATTATCAATAAAATTGTCCGAGTAATTTTTGAGAAAATCGTGAGGGAAAAATAACTCCCCGAATAAACTATCTCTTGAGGATTCTTTCAGGGTAAGCGAGTTATTCCATATTACTAGGTTTTTAATGAAATATTTATTTCTGAGTACGAACAAAATTGCTTGACTCATTTTTGAGAAAACCGTGGAGGAAAAACACCCCCAAGAGTAAACTACCCCTCGCATATTTTTTCAGGACAAACGAGTTTTGCCATATTGTTCGGTTATTAACGAAATATTTATTTTTGAAATATGAATAAACTCTTTTGAGTCGTTTTTGAGAAAATCGCCAGACAACACTCCACCAAGAATAAACTACCCCTCGCATTTTTTTTTTTTTTAGGACAAACGAGTTATGCCATATTGATAAGTTATTAATGAAATCTTTATTTATGAAATATGAACGAAAACATTTGAGTCCATTTTGAGAAAATCACTGAGAAAAAACTCACCCCCTTAGTATAAACTACCCCTTGTAGATTTTTCTCAGATAAATGCCTTATACCACAAAATAGGGTTGCTAATTAAATATTGATTTATAAAAAAAGAAAGAAAACAAGATCGTTAGAGCCAGTTATGAGAAAATATCTTTTTTTTATTTTCATCGTACAGGAAACTACCCTTGTTTTGGGAGTAGGAGGGAAATAAAAAAAACTATAGGAAATACTATGAAAATCTTAAACTAAAATTTGGTGCAGATAAGTTGAACATACCGTAAATTTTTCAACTAATTTACGGTATGTTCAAGTATGGCTTCTAGGCGAGGTATGGCTTCAGGTATGGCTTCTAGGCGAGTGCACAGAAAAGTGTAGCAAACGGACGGACGAACTGATGGACATAAAATTTTTTTTGGTGTTAGGGGCTATAATACGTGTAAATTCGTTGAAATCTCAAATTTGATTTTTTTTTCGAACACCATACTTTCTTCTCTCATTTGTCACTTCAAAGTAAAAGGAACTCAGAACTACAGATAAAAGACACCTACTTTTACACATAGACATTTATTGATTTAAAACTGTTTTAGTTTGTGTCATTTCACTTCCAATTGAAAGGTTTTACAATGATTAACGGCATACCAATGACGAGACGGAAGTTTTCAGGAAGTAAATGCATTCAGAAGTCTAGACTGCATTACAGCCTGTTTTTATTTCTGCAATTGTTAACAGCTGTAATTTCGTCCAAACGCTACATGAAATAATTTTTGGTTGACGTCATTGTATTACTATTTTGGTATTGTTCTCTTCAGACTTGGTTGAAGTTTTGTCTTAACGGTTATACATTTTTTCTTTCTTATTTCACCGTTACACATAAGAACAAAATGTTATGGTGAGTGGATGGATTCGAACCTACGAACATTCAGTTTATATTCTTCCAACACTTTACCAATGGACCAAGCTTTGTCTTCACGTTAACGCCCGGTTACAGGGTTTACTACGATTTAAATAAAATGGCTGGCTGTTAGAATTCCCTGCTCACATATTTCGATAAATAATTTTCATTGCTTCGTTGATACGTAGAGCAATGTTTAGATACACATTTTAGGAGAGTGAATTTTGGTGTATATAATAATTTCATGCCAGGTAAAAGCTAGATAAGTTTTGATAAAATGTTTCATATGTAATTCTCAATAATAAGCTTGCTGTTCGGAGTGAAGTTCCAAGGTTCAGCATTGCCTAGCAGTTTTTGCTATTAATATCCCTTCTAACAATATTGGCAGTGGACAAAAGTTAGCCCGTGTTGAAGCTTTTTGCTTCTAATTTAGTTATTTTACTTATTTAAGGAATATATTGAAAATTGTCAGCAGGCATGTATGCAGTAATTTATTTCGGGAGAAGTCCGACTTCAATATTAGGATAAATTATAATAAAATTTAAAAGATAATCCTTAAATTTAGGCTAAATTTACAGAGAAGTTGGGATTTCAGAGGGGAGTCCGGACCACCTGGACCCACCCCTAAATGCGTCCTAGTTTGTCAGTAACGTTTCCTCATTTTAAACCCTCAAAAACTTCGGATATATAAAGAAAAACGAGTTATTTTCGATAAAATATCACTTCAGAAGACGCGACAGTTTTATTGCACATGGTGGTATCCAACGTTCACAAGGGCAAGAATTCATTAATTTTGATTCTCTGTCATTGTGCTCTATCGAAAGGTTAGGTTTGTAACATATTACTCTACGAACAAGCATGACTGGCAGATAGGAATACTGAACACAACTCCAGAGAAATGAATGCTGAACTTATGTTTATAGCTACGCTTTGGTGATTTGCCCTCAAGGTCAATCGAGTGGTAATTCAGTTCCGTCTCTGTTCTTAAGCCATGTTCGTATTACTTCGAACAGTTTTGATAATGAAAAGCATGCCTCTTAATATAACAGACTTCTTTCGCGTAAGAAATCGAAACTCAGTTGGTCAGAGCAACTAGTCTGTAAGAATTAGGTTGTTAGTTAGTTAGGAGCCCAGTACGAGTAAGGGTTTTTATTACTATTGTTTTTATCTTTTTTATGTGAGGAAAAATTAAATTGTGACATCGCGATATCAAATGTATTTGTGACATCGCGATTAGGTAGCTTTGTCTTAGCTAAACTTTAAACATCAGTAACCTCGAAATTATTTCACCAACTGATCACTTACTGAACATTTCAAACACGTCAAACCAGTGGCATAACATGAAGGTTAACCTCTCCTCCGCAGTCCTTAGTTATGCGTCCGTACTTTCAAGGGCGGACTAAGGGCCGGGCGAATGCCCGGGGCGCTAGAGAAAGAGGGGCACCAAAACGAGCCTCAAAAAGTAAATTTTATAATGTGCTTTCTACTGACGTTTTTCGTTTATATTCTTGTAAAGTAGTGGCAATTATATGATCTTTTTCCATTTCACTATGGAAGAAGAGAGTTTCATAGTACTAACGGGGCTGTATCGAAAAATTGAGAGATGGCATGTAGAATAAAGAGTGCCGGGAATTAAGTATTGTTTGTTTGTTTGCTTGAGTTTAGCGTTCCACGGTTATGCCTTAATGGGCAAGGGAGATGTGGATACTAATTATAGTGGAATCCGAACCACTTTTATCGTTCAACAGTAATCCACCGGGAATTGGACCCGGTACCACAGAAGGCAGGCGTGCTAGCCACTAGACCAGGGGAGGTGGAGTTGGTATTGTTTATAGCGGGCCATATTCTTTGTGAACTTTTCCTAGGTAATGGATTTCTTTTTGAAAATGGGTTTAAAACAGGGGCGTCATTTAGGGAGGGCAGGGAGGGGCATTTGCCCCCCGTGAGTTTGAGATGTATATAGATTTTATCATTAGAATAGTAGTAAATCAGTGAAAAACGCGAAATTTTACTTATATCAAGAGATCTTGCCCCCCCCCCAAAGCAAAATCTGAAATGACGCTCCTGGTTTAAACTATTAAAAACACTATGATAAAATGTAAAATATAGGCTACTACTAGGGGAAGGGCGCCAAAAAGTCACTTTGCCCGTGTGAAAATTTGGCCTGCTCCGCCCCTGCGTACTTTCTGTATATTTTTTGGCCTTGCAGCTTGCGCGGTCCCCACGCCGCATTGTTGCGGGTGCGCTATTTACACCTACCCTTCGAACGTAATTCAATAACTGTTTAAGGAATTCTACCATCAGCGTGAAAACGGGAATATATTTTTCTAATAGTCCCATAGAACTTTCACTCAGAATGCCAGATGCAATTTTTCAGAGTGGACTCTGGCTAAGTAGAAGGAAGATCTGTTTCCTAAGTAAGTTCCTTTCAGAAAGTTTGCTATTTCTTTAACAGTGATGTAAATAAATATACTTATCGTTATTAGCTCGACACCAAACCATCCTGGACAAATCCCTCTAGAACAATGATCGGCAAAAGTTATTCTGCATAATTTTATAAGCGACTCAAGGGTGAAACACTTGTTAACGAAAGCAATGTTGTGTATATACTGCCTTGTTTCTGACAAAATATAAAGTCTTTTGTCATCTTTAGACACTTTTCCTATTCTTTTTGTCACCCTTGGTTGTGTAGGGAAGCCTCGAACAAATAAAGAAGAGGTAATATTACAGATAAGGGGCGCTATAAATATATTAGGTATTTCTTTTGTTACCTAACCATAACGGCCTAGGGTCGTCTTCAGTAGAATAAAAAATGCTACGTGATATTACATTCACGAAGGAGGAAAGGATGCTCTAAATATATTTCTTATTCATTTTGTCTGCCCTGCTTCTCAGAAATTATATACCTTCTGTTGGAGGGTGCTGAAAAGAGAGGAGGGGAAATAAAACGTCGTGCCCCCTCATACATTTTAAATTTTGTGACGTGGTTGCTCAAATTATTACTAAAGAAAGCACTTTAAACTAAGATTTGTAAAGTTACAACATTATGTAAGGGTGGCATATTCATTAATAATAATAATAATAATAATAATAATAATAATAATAATAATAATAATAATAATAATAATAATAATAATAATAATAATAAATATGAATGTCTTTGGAGAGCCGAAATTATGTGAGACGAGCAATGATATGTAGAGGTTTAAGATGGGTAGTCATAGAGGAGGAAAAACCAGGATTTTTCTCTCTCTGACTCTCTAACGTTAAGATTATGTGCTGAAGGTAAGAAGCATCATCATTCTACAATAGGTTGCTTTTACGTAGAATATCTATTACTTGAGCTCCCCTCCTTCGGGCAACTTTGCTTATGTAGTAAATTCAAAACAATTTCAATTTAAGACAAATATTTATAGAGAAAATTAAACATTTAATAGGGAAATCTGTTATCAAAATATCCAAACACGTAGATAGAAGACTATGTAGTGAGAAACATTGTGAAACTATAAAATTCTCCAAATTAGAATTTTATAGTTTATAGGATTTTTCTCTCTCTGACTCTCTAACGTTATGTGCTGAAGGTAAGAAGCATCATCATTCTACAATAGGTTGCTTTTACGTAGAATATCTATTACTTGAGCTCCCCTCCTTCGGGCAACTTTGCTTATGTAGTAAATTCAAAACAATTTCAATTTAAGACAAATATTTATAGAGAAAATTAAACATTTAATAGGGAAATCTGTTATCAAAATATCCAAACACGTAGATAGAAGACTATGTAGTGAGAAACATTGTGAAACTATAAAATTCTCCAAATTAGAATTAACATTTACTGGAAAACATTCGTTATGCATCAGTGAGCACAGGGGAAATAATTACGAATCTGTTTGCAAACAAAAATTAGAGACACTAATGCAAATGCGACGATATTTTCTCTCTCTTTTTTTTTTTTTTTTGATCGTCATAAGTTTTACACATATGTTACAATTTGATTCTTTCCCAAATAAAAAATAAATAAAATAACCTTAGTGATAAAAATGACAACAGTACTTCCACGGGATTCGAAACGTCTACCTTCGGTATACAAACTTGTTGCTTTACCTAACTGAGCCAATTGTTCTCTTACGTAAGCTGACCCTGTTCTACAGTAAAGACGATTTTTCATTACGATTGGGCTAACAATTCGTCTTTTTCCATAGGTAATTTCCACTATTTGCACTATCTATACGTTAATACTTAGCATAGATTCATATATTTGGAGTTCGCTGATAATGCATATAATAAGACATACTAGAAATATTTCGTTAAAATTTTCGTTTGTAGATCTAATCCACGCTTCTCTCAATGACATAGATGTCGCTGCTTCGTGTTGAACTGCAGAATTCCCTCGCGTTCTTGAAAATTTCCCACTTTAGCAGAGTTAGTAATTCTCGAGATTTCTGTCGATTTAATGTTTTTTGCTTCTAATTTATTTATTTTAAGCTAATATCTAACACAAATATTAAAAACGGGTTTGTTATTAACCTGTCCTGCTGGGGAAACCTTCCGAAATTTCGAACATATAAAGAAAACGGAGATATTTTCAAAAAACTTCAAAATAAAGAGACGCGTCATTTATTTTGCTCATGGTAGTACCACTATTTCATCTACATCATTTGGTATATAATATACGAGTACAACAGGTTTACCTCAGAAATCTGATTCATCTACTGTAATATGAGTCTCTTCTCCCCTCCCCCCACAATAAGCCTTAAAATGTACCCTCCTGCCGATGTTATAGACAACTCTGCTTCCCTAATCCTCCATAGCATTTTTTTCAACTTCATAAATATTTTGAACATCGTTAAAAAAGGAAAGGATTATGGGAACAGTCTTACCCATCCCACGAACGTTGAAGACAGATTTGCGCCCTTGACTTCAGTATCTGGATACAGAAACAGGCCCCCAGAGTTGGTTTAAGTGCTTTGTATTTACATCTTCAAATGATATATACAATCAGGCCCATATTCACGAACGGGCGTCTGAGTTCCGGATCCAAGATGACAAACTTCTAGGGGCGATATATATATATATATATATATATATATATATATATATAGTTTTGAAAGAACGAGATTGACGTGTGGTATGTGGAGAAAAAAGCCGTCCACAGGAAAGAAATGAAGGGAACGATACTGGAAACAATGTTCATACAAAAGTGGGGCCTAGTTTTCTCGTCACAACGGTAGTAGCAAGAAGGAGCTGAGACAATTGGTTTTTAAATTCTAACGTAATTCACGCATTCGCTTCTCTATGCCCCACTAGACCTCCAATTAGGGGGGCTTCCTCCTAAATTTTGTATAACCCTATATTTCTATTCGGAATAGCTATGTATTGCTGCTTGCAGTAGTACTATATCGCACAAATAACTAACTTTGGCATCCCCCTTTCGGAATATCACGCTACGCTACTGAATAATAATAATAATAATAAAAGTTCCTTACAGTTTCATGTTGACCTCTCATATTATGGAATAAAGAACAATAAAACACAATACTTAATTACATTGTCATTATTACAGTGCATCATTACTAAATTGAAACTGTAAATAAGATTAAATTTTGATAAACTGTGCTTTCCGCTTGCAACTATTATAAGCAGTGACAATAATTTGTCATATGCAAGTAGATGGGTCAGATCAGTAAATTTACATATTCATGAAGTCAGGTTCAACTAAGAATTATTTATTTTAAACGATTTACCTTATATATGTAAGGGGCAATCAACTGAAACACGTTCAGTGGTCATAATTCATGAAATAAATTTTATTTCGAGCGGAAACTTGCACACTATTTAGAGGCGTCTATGGTTAGCGTGCAGTAAAAATATTGTTCAGAAGTCACCATGAGCATTGAGACACTTGTCTCACTGTGTCACTAGCTTACAAATGCCATCCACGTAAAATTTGGACGATTGACTATTAAACCAATCACGCACAGCGTCCTGAACCTCAGCGTCAGACGGAAATATCTGACCTTTCAATGCCTTCTTTAGAGGTCCAAAGATGAAAGTCACAAGGTGAAAGGTCAGGGCTGTAGGGCGGGCGTTCCACTTGAATCGTTGAAACAAATCCTGCACTTGGTTTGCAACGTGTGGACGCGCGTTGTCATGCAACACAATGACTCCAGCAGTCAATAAACCAGGCCTTTTGTTTTTGATGGCTCTCCGTAACTGTATCAAGGTCTGATAGTAGCGTGCGGCGTTGATGGACTGTCCTGGTTCTTTGAAGTCGAGCAATAATGGTTCATGGCAATCAAAGAACACAGACACCATTAAGTTTTCCCGCAGACGTTTGCGTCTTGAACTTTTTGGGACGTGAAGATGAGGGGTCTTTGCACTGCATACTGGAAGACTTTGAACTCGGCAGCAAGAAGTCGTTACCTTCCAAATGGTAACGTGACAAATGTTCAATGGTGCAACTCATATGCTCCAAGTTTTGGTCTTCTCTCAACACCCTGGGGATCCACTGCACACACACTTTATGATACCCCAGATCTTTCACAATTTTCTGAGCAGTACCATAACTCATGTTTAACCCGTCGTTTGCTATGGATTGAATGTTAATGCACCTATCCCCGGGCTTGACCAGGACGGGGATAATCAGTGGTTTATTCACGTCCCTTCCGAAACATTGTGGCCCAGTCCACCACTTGTGTTTTGGAGACGCATGCATCACCATACACGTCTTTCATACGCCGGAATACTTTATCTGGTTGACAACCTTCGGCACTCAGAAACTGGGTGACGGCACGCTGGTCCTGTTTGGACGGATTGGGGATCTTGAACGCCATCTTTCACTCGTTATACCTGCAAAACGGAAGCACGCATCAACAACATTCCTACACCCAATACACAAGGACATTAGCCAGTACACACTATTAAACAAACAATATTCTCCTACACACTATACCAATAATACATGGAACGAACGGTTTTCAGTTGATCGCTTCTTATATATATATATTTCAATGACGTATGCTTTATTCCAAGCTTGGTAGGGACACAGTCAAAAAAGTTCAAAAGCTTTTTCAGACCAGCCATCTTGAGTGAAGTTTTCCTGGGTTATCCTAACTTACACCAGGCAAATGCCGGAATGGTACTTAACATAAAGTTCCCAGATTGTTTTCTTCCTTCCCCATTCCTCGGATAGTGTGATCGCCGAGAGATGTCATCCCTTATACGTGACGGGCTAACATGGCTATAGCTGCCAAAAGTCCAGAAATCAATTCCTAATCGTACTTCTTTATTCCAAGCTTTTGCCTTCCCGTGCAAATGGCATGTTGCACATATGGTAGAGCCAGTCCCGATCAGGCATTACCATAACTTATGGGGGCAGGGCAGGGGTCAACTGTCCCCTAGGAAGCCCCCCGCCGTTTGAGGGAGAACCACTTTTAAAAAATTCTTACTCCATATAGAATACGAACATGAAATTATAAATGAAGCATCAAACAGATTCACTATATTGCATAGATAGAACAACACACAGAAGGTAAATAAAACAAAATGAGTCGTGAACCCATTTCAGTAAAAAATGTCTACTATTAGGGGCCCTAGAAATAATATTTACTTGTATAACCATGAAGTATATCAATATTGTCCCCTTAATTAATTTATCATGTATGGAACGGGCCCAGAGGCGTAACTAACGGACCCGCAAACCTTGTCGTGCAGGAGGACCCACAGGTTCCACGGGCCCACAAAGAGTAAGAGAAAGATGGAATGAAGGAGCTTATTTTCGAATTTTGCGGGAGGGCCCACGCGATCTTTTTCTAGGGGGCCTAAATATTATTGCTTACCCCCAGAAAATAATATAACGAGGAATGTCCATAAACCGTGAGAGTTGAATTTTGATGAAAATTAGTGACAAGATTCAGTTCGAGATGCTAAGTAACGTAGTAATAGTCACTCGATGCGCAAGTGCTTCGTTGAGCTGCTACACCGACGCCATCTTGAAACCCAATAGGCAATGTCCAAGAATACCCTTTTGGCACAAAAATGAAAAAGCTTTTGGTAGATCTGACTTCAACATTGTAAACCGGGATAGGACATCTATATGTGGGAGTACTTCCAGTGCATGATCGCCATCTTGAAAGGCGCCATATTGAATTGCGGTTAAACATGATAAATAACAAGGGAGTCGTGTGGAGTATCAAATAGCACTGGAATTTACTCTTGAATCCATTTCCGTAACCAAAGTTTACATTTCTGTTTTCACTTCAGAGTTAAAAGCTCTTTCACCCACAGGAACATATTAAAACTGTGCAAGTTAAATTTGTGTTATGAAACACGGTTGTACGAGCAAATGCAGGGTTCTAACTAATGCAGTAGTAGTCACTTGATCTACAATAGCCACTAAGCCTATCAGATTTTGAGCCGAATGAGAGAAATCTATAATTAAATTGAGATGCCTATAGCGAAAAATGGAATAGCAGCACTGTACCAAATTATACCTATTTCGAAGTGCGCTATATATATGAGTCTGTGTGTGTGGCGATTATGCATAGCATTTAAATGCTGTAATATAAGTTATGTGCAACGGCACATATGACTTTACAAGGATATGTCTTGAAGTTATTAGAAAAATAATAGAAAAATTACCAGGAAAATAATATAAACTGGTGCACATAAGCAAATATTAACCTACTAACCTTTTTGCTCTTCAGTTGTGATGATGGAGATTCATAACGAAGTGATTAGTACACAGCATCATGGAGCAGTACAAACACTTAACAAATGCACTTTCGTCATAATCTTCATGACCACAGACACTATTTTCTACTTCAACATAGTTTTCAGAACATTTGTAAATGAACCAACTATTAGCCACATTTCTGCCATGTATATGCAAGCATGTCCTTTAGGACTATCGCACAAAATTGATGATACACAACAGAATGCATTTTCATTATGAAAATTCTGTCATATAACTTGTTCGGTGTATCACAAACAATGAATTTCTGTCGAAAATAATCCTCAAGTCTCCGAATTTCCAGCTTACATTGCCGAAAAAAGTATTCATCAAAGACTGAATAAATTTGGTGGTCTTTGGAGGTATAACTTCAGCACGAATGTTTTCCCCATGTAACAATTCTCGCACATCTTCACCCGTCTGTCCACTCCACGAATCAAGCAACAGCAGGGAATTCTTTTTCACATCAGGAATAAACATCTTTTAGCCACCGTTTGACGTGTTCGCGAGTGAGTTTAGCTTATTTGCTCGCATCAATAACAATGTTGAAAGGTGTCTATCTAGCTAACTGTTGTTTCACTTCGGGTTAGAACACGCCTTTAGGCTCCTGGAAACATATATATATGTATGTGCCTAGCAGTACTGAGGAAATGCGAATTTGAATGGTATATGCGTGGGACACTGAGGCCAAAGACTGAACAACTGCTGTAGTATGTTTCTCACCTATTTCTGACAAGAGTTCTACCAGAGGTAATTTCGTACTCAAACCTAGACTGATCATTATTAAAGGTGCATTCACTGTTGTACGGTTTCTCATGTATTATTTTATTAATTTTAATCACAAAATTTTGGGCATTATCAAGTAAATTCACCTTCGTTACAAATTGCGTAATCGTTCGTGAGTGAATCCTGTGCTCGTTTTCAAATTTGTTAATGAAACCACGAGAAACACGGAATGGATAGTTCAGTTTCCTCGCTGTCAGTAACATCCACGCTTTTAAATGGTAATCATGTACCGTAAGTCCTTTAGTGCGATAAATGTTGAGCGTCTTTAGTACTTCGTATTTTAGTAGTGACATGACATGGGAGTGAGGAGGTTTGTTATGGAATTTCAAAGCCTTATACATAAACGCCGTATTGCATCAACATGCACGGCAGTGCATGGCAGCCAAGTTCCGCGAAGAAAATGAAAACTGGCCTGCACTGCCGTATATTATACACCAACAAGAGTTTTGGGTAAAATCGCCGATTTCGAGGCTTTGTAAAAACGATTCTGGTAGAAACATGAAATGTAGAATGTAAGGAGATATGCCAAAGATGTACTCATATGCCAAATCTTACATTCCTACCTTCAACCATATTCGAGTACTGGACCTCCAAAATATGCAGTTTTTAGGCTCACTGACTCACTGACTCACTCATCAAATTGATTAGGTACTTCCCAATGAGATAGAAATTTGAAACTTTGCATATAGGTACCTTATAACGACCTGAGTGTGAAAAAAGTCCGAAATCTGAGGAATGTGCTATGGGAAATCTTTTATGGGCAAAAGAACTGTCCTTAGCCAGGAAAAAAATCGTTTCACTCACTCACTCATCAAATTGATTAGGTACTTCCCAATGAGATAGAAACCGGAAACTCTGCACGAAGGTACCTTATAATGACGAGTATGGAAATAGTCCGAAATTTGAAGAATGGTCCTGTGGGAAAGTTGTTATAGGCAAAAAATCTGTCCTTAGCCAAGCAAGAAATCGATTCACTCACTCACTCAGCAAATTGATTCGGTACTTCCCAATGAGATAGAAACTTGAAACTTTGCATAAAGGTACCCTATAACGACATGAGTATGGAAAAAGTCCGAAATCTGAGGAATGTGCCATGGGAAATCTTTTATGGGCAAAAAACTGTCCTTAGCCAGGAAAAAAAATAGTTTCACTCAGTCACTCATCATATTGATTAGGTACTTCCCAATGAGATAGAAACTTGAAACTTTGCATAAAGGTACCCTATAATAACTTGAGTATGGAAAAAGTCCGAAATTTGAAGAATGTCCTTTAGGAAAGTTGTTATAGGCAGAAAACTGTCCTTAGCCAAGCAAGAAATCGATTCGCTCACTCACTCAACAAATTGATTAGGTACTTTCCAATCAGATAGAAATCTGAAACTTTGCATAAAGGTACCCTATAACGACCTGAGGATGGAAAAAGTTCGAAATCTGAGGAATGTACTATGGGATATTTTTTATGGGCAAAAACTGTCCTTAGGGAGGAAAAAATCGTTTCACTCACTCACTCATCAAATTGATTAGGCACTTTTTAATGAGACAGAGACGTGAAACTCTGCACAAAGGTACCTTATAATGACTTGAGTATGGAAAAAGTCCGAAATTTGAGGAATGTTCTACGGTAAAGTTTTTATAAGCAAAAAACTGTCCTTAGCCAAGCAAGAAATCGTTTCACTCACTCACTTATGAAGTTAGTTAGGTACTTCCCACTGGGATAGAGACATGAAACTCTGCATAAAGGTACATTATAATGACTTGAATGTGGAAAAAGTCCGAAATGTGAGGAATGTGTTATGAGAGTTATTTATGGGCGAAAAACTGTCCTTAGTCAAACACAAATCAGTTCATTCTCTCCCTCATCAAATTGATTAGATATTTTCCAATGAGATAGAAACGTGAAACTTTGCATAGAGGTACCCTATAATGACTTGAGCATAGAAAAATTCTGAAATGTGTTTCATGTGTTATGAGAAATTTTTTATTGGCGAAAAACTGTTCTTAGGCAAGTAGAAATCGTTTCATTCTCTCAATCATCAAATTGATTAGGTACTTCCCAATAGGTATAGACGTGAAACTTTGCATAGAAGCACCCTATAATGACTAGAGTACAGAAAAAGTCCGAAATGTGATTAATGTGCTATGGGAATTTTTTATGGCCGAGAAACTGTCCTTAGCCATACATAAATATATTCGTCCTCTCACTCATCAAACTAATTAGGTACTTCCCAATGAGATATAAACTTGAAATTCTTCATAAAGGTACCTTATAATGGCTTAAGTGTGAAAAAATTCCGAAATATGAGGAATGTGCTATTGGAAATTTTTCATGGGCGAAAAACTGTCCTTAGCAAAGCACGGTTCTTTCACTCACTCATCACATTGATTTGTTAGTTTCCAATGAGATAATGACATGAAGTTGTGCATAAAGGTACCTTATAATGACTTGAATGTGAAAAAAAGTCTTAAATGTGAGGAATGTGCAATGGGATTTTTTTATGGGTGAAAAACCATTTTTTAGCCAAGCAGATATCGGTTCATTCATTCACTTGTCACATTGATTAAGTACTTGTTTATGAAATATTGACGTAAAAGTCTGTATATTGGTACCTTATAATGACTTGAGAATGGAAAAGGTTTGAAATTTAAGTAATGTACTAAAGGAAATTTTTTAGGGTGAAAACTGTCCGTAGCCAAGCAGAAATCGGTTCACTCACTGATTGACTCATTCATAGCATTAATTAGGTATTTCCCAATGAGATAGAAGGATGAATGTCTGTATAAAGGTACCTTATAATGATTTGAAATGAAAATGAAATCTGTGAGTTTTACGTCCCACGGTTATGCCGGTTAGGCTAAAGGAGACGGTGATGATGAGAGATGAGTGAAATGGTGGAATGAAGAAAGTGGGAGGAAACGGGAGAACCCCGAGAAAACCCACGAGCACGGTGTTTGTCCACCACAAAGTTCACTTGGCGGGGGCTGGGATCGAACCCGGGACCCCAAGCACCAGAGGTGAACGCTCTACCACTGAGCCACCGCGCCCCCTATAATGATTTAAGTATGGAAAATGTTCGAAATTTAAGGGAGTGCTATGGAAAAATTTTATGGGTGAAAATTGTCCTTAGTCAAGCAGAAATCGGTTCACTCACTTGCTCATCACATTGATTTTCTATTTCCAATGAGATAAGTCGTGAAACTCTGCATAAAGGTATCTTATAATGACCTGAGCATGGAAAAAGTCCGAAATGTGACGAATGTGCTATGGGAAATTTTTTGTAGACGAAAAATTGTTTGTAGCCATTAGGTACTTCCCAATGAGATGAAGACGTGAATGTCTACAAGAAGGTAGCTTATAATGTAGCTTGAATATGAAAAATATCCGAAATTTAAGGAATGTGTTATGGAACTTTCTATGGGCGAAAAATTGTCCTTACTCAAACAGAGATCGGTTCATTTACTCACTCATCATTGATTAGGTGCTTCCAAATGAGAAAGAAAATTGAAACTCTGCATAATGGTACCTACCTTATGTAATGACCTGTGTAAATAAAGGTTCCAAATTTAAGGAATGTACTATTGGAACTTTCATGGGCGAAAAACTGTCCATAGCCATTAGGTACTTCTTAATGAGATAAAGATGCAAAACTCTCCATGAAGGTACCCTATATCGGCTTGGGAATGAAATTTGAGGAATTTGTTACGGAAATTTTTTCATTAGAAAAAAAAAAACTGTCCTTACAATCAGAAATCGGAAACGATTCCATTATTGAACACATCATGTGCATGGTGATAATGTCAATCGTTTGAGTGGTCGAGTTGGTGCCTTCCTCGCTGGTCTATTGGCTACCACGTGCGCCTTTGGTGTATGGGGACCTGGGTTCGATTCTCGGTGGAAGAGCCTATGGAATCTTAACTCTCCTTGATGTTTCTGTGTTTGTGTCCCTGTCGTTCTAGGTTAATAGAAAAATGAGCTAAGGTCACTGAGAAAAATCCGTTATCCGGATAGCGGTATATTGTACAAATATACGGGATCCTTATGTTTACTACAGAAATCAATACTTAACATACGTTATCCATATGCTACACACGTACTGCCTTCTTTCCCGCTTAGATGTTACACAATGTCGTTGCAGGATGTCTGACATCTAATAGTCTTCCGTACATTACGTACGTCAGCCATAAGTTACATACGGCCATCTGTATGTGAGATCCTGACCGCCTACATACAGTCTTTTCGTTCGTGTGGAAAGTACGTTTATTCGGAACACTTATACGGAAAGTACGTTCAAATATATTTTTTCAGTTATACGTTTAGTGTACGTTAAGTCCAACAACTACAGGATTTACACATGTAACAAACGTTTTTACGTACGCCACATAGTTTTTCTCAGTGTGCGAGTAAAATAAGTGAAAGCTAGTAATAAGTAGTTAAGCAAGTTAATGAGGCACGTTCTGTGAACCAGTTAACTTTTAAAACCGTGGATTACGACACGTACATACTGCCTAGAGGTGTTCCGGATTCCGGAATTCCGGAATACTTCGGAATGAAAATCTTAATTCCGGAATCGGAATTAAAAATTCAGTTATTCCGGAATTCCGAAATCTCGGAATTCCGTAATTTCGGAATCTCAGAATTCCGTAATTTCGGAATCTAAGAATTCCGGAATTTCGGAGTCCCGGATGTTCATTCCGAAATTTCGAAATCTCTAAATTCCGGAATTTCGGAATTCCGAAAGTTCACCTCGAAATATCGGAATTCAGGAATCTCGGAATTCCGGAACTTCGATCAGAAATTTCGGAATTTCTAAAACTCGGAATTCCGGAATCTCGGAACTTCAGCTAAAAATTTCGGAATTTCGAAAACCCAAAACTTCAGCTAGAAATTTCCGAATTCCAGAATATGAGGATTTCGGTTCAGCACCTCTGAATCTTTGAAATTCGAAATTCCCAATAACGGTACGTCGATCCAGCATATCGGAATCTCGGAATGCTGAAATGTCAGCATCTGAAATCTTCAAGTAACATGATTATGAGATAGACATCAACACTCAGACAATGTAATGATGAAACTTACTCTTTTTTACTCATTGTCAGTGGCGGCAATACTCCGTCTTTCTGCAGAACGAAATGAGCTGAGCAGAAGGACTCATTGAACAAGGTGTAAAGACTTCATTTACTGGTTCTTGTCTTGTTCTAATGTTTTACCCAAGGGCAGGCTCTAACGTGTTTATACATCGTTGCTAGCTGGGTCACTAGTGCAATACGGATAGAGTATCGACCAGTTTCTTCCCTGCGTGGCTTCAAAATGACATATAGAAAATGAAAAACTTAGAAACAGGGCGAAGCCATAGATTGCGAGTTTCGTATTCATTACCTATATGTTTACTTGCACACTTGAGCGGATATTCCTCTGCTATTATATCACCCTTGTACTTCTTAATGTTTAGAAGTCAGTTTCTGGACACGTAGCTGAAATGCTCGTTCTGCGCACGAAGAGATTAAGTTTATCAAAAATATTTGAACCCCCAACTCCCCTTAAGATACACATTTCAACGATTGATTTCACGGTTTATCTCGAAAACGATGGATTCGACACTAATATCGATAGTTTCCAATTATTGTTACATGACACCTCTTCTCTCTCCAACCATCGGTGCTAGGGATCTTGAGAGCTGAACTTCAACTTAAATGGAATCGAGAGTGTCATTTTTTATCTCAGCGGCAGAAAAAACTATGAATTCCGAATTAATAGCAGTCGTTTCTAACTATTTTTGCATGTCATCCTCTTTCAATCTACCTCCTTGTGGAGCTAGGGGGTCTTACAGTCACAATTTGTTTCCAAGTTGTAGTCATATGTGTACCAACTTTGGTTGAAATTGCTTCAGGTGTTCCAGAATTATGCTGGAAAATACATACTTCCATTTTTATAAGACAAAGGATCTAGCTCTTCTCTCTCATAATTTTCTTAGTTTTTAATTTTTTGTATTAAGAAAACAACTTTTCAACGAAAACATGTGGTTCGGAGCTCACATACGTAGTTGGTCCCGTAACTAGCTGATAGCAAATAGTTTTTTATAACGTAGGTTTTGCATAATGCTGTACCATAATTATGTAATTTTTGTAGATAGCATGGCACAAAAATTAATTGAATTATACCATGATATCCTTTTTAATACACAAAATGAAAACTTTCCTTAATGTCAATTGTATTTTGCGTTAATATAAAGAAGAAATAAAAATATGATAGATCAGAACTGCGGAAAAATAGAAATACAATGTAATACATTTATAATAACAGTATTTAATATTTGTAAAAACAGTGGAAAATATACAATCAATCTAGATTTCAACATAAAGTAATAATGAAATGCCATACCAATAGAATGTTAATCCTCTCAAATTTCTTTAATTTAAAGGAAACCTATAATTTTAGTTTCTACCGTAATTTTTTCTATCAGAGCTTTACATAATAGCGGATTCTTACTCTTATAAGTTAGGCTACCTGTTCATAAGATCAATAAAATAAACAAACAAAAAATACCTTATTGTGTTTAAAGATGTTGGTTAATGCGATATAAATTTCGTATAAATTTTCATAGATTAGAATATACATTATTACAATTAATTTACAAAAACTAAAAAAAAAAAAAGTCCTCAAATCCAATACTATCATTGTACAACATTTTAATACTTTTCTGAACACGGTACTCGCGGTTATAGAACAATCTTTATATCGTCGAACTCTGATGTATAAAATCAGTTCTTCGATCCCGACTCGTGAGAGGATAGTTATGTTCGTGACAATTTTCAAAAGAATAAATGTTTTAAAAATTAGAAATAATATCCTATATATTTGATGGATGCCATTAAGCCTGATTGTATGTGTAAATTGTTTCTACTACAGAAGTTTACTTTTGAAAATCATTTTATCCTTTCATAGCGTTTTCAGTCTGGTTAGTTTTACTAGGACATATATAAAAGGCAGAATGGAAATGTACATTAACTACAAATTAAAATAAAAAGTACTTATCATGATGAAACATAAGGAAATGTTATACAAATAACATAATAACAATATATATCACACATATTTAATACGTAACACTAGAAAACCAAGAAAATGTTATACTGTACAAACAACATTTTAAATAGGAAATATTATGAAATTTAAGAAATATATTAATTGAAATATTACGAGTATTAATATTATGAAATCTAAGGAAATGCTATTTGAATAATATACAGATAGATCTATGCAGTGATAATGACACTGGTAACTATACCTTTCTCAATAGCTTAAATTTACCGTACCTTTGAAAATAAGAAAAGAAAAACAGATACAGAGACCGACAGAAGTATTGGAATAATATAATTAATACTTTATTTACATTGTATGTATTATAAACAAAATAAGTCATAGCACACAATATATAGAGTCTACTATATTTCTCCTGCGGTCTCACTTACAGGACGACATAACGTCTCCAAACGAGTAGCCACATGATTGGATGCATATTTTATGCCCCCACCACACAGTCGTTGTATTCATACTGTACCTCGCAACAGCAGCTCGCAATTGTAGTGTAGAGCTAAGCATTCACATGGGGTGTAAAGGTAAGGAGACAACAGTCGAAGAGAGAAATGTTGTAATTAATCTGTACAAACAACACAAACCCCTCTCCGAAATTGATAGTACAGTCAACAGAAGCAAAATCATGGTGTTCTCCATCATTCAGCGCTTCAAACAGACAAATAGTGTTGTGCGTAAGCCGAGATATACCGCTCATTCTAAACTTACTACTAGAGACAGGAGCCAAACAAGCATAATCCGGCATCTGAGATTAGAGGAAGCCTTGAACAATATTCTGGCACTGTGATGCAGACAGGAACAGTTGGACGGGTTTTACGTAGTACCGGTTACAATGCCAGTTTTCCTACGAGGGAGTTTTCCAGGATTGTGTGAATCAGAAAAAGGGTCTAAAATTTGTTAACCTGTATAAGGGAAGCCAACAGAATTCTGGGATCACGTTCTCTGGTCGGATAAAAACAAATTCTGCTTATACAAGGGTGATGGACGTGTTACAGTGTGGAGGCTATCAAATGCAGCTAAGAACTTGGTAGCTACAGTGAAACATGGAGACAACAGTGTGATGGTATGGGGATGTATGGCTTCATCAGGCGTTGGGGAACTGGTGCACACAGATGGAATCATGGACAAATTTGAATACAAGAGAATTCTTCAAAACAGTCTTAAGAGGAGTGCACAGAAGCTAGAATTGGGAAATGGTTATTACTTCCATCAGGACAATGATCCAAAATATGCTGCGGATATTATGAGGCTTTGGATGGTGTATAACACTCCTCACACTTTGAAGATACTGACCAAATCACCAGATTTAAATCCTACAGAGAACATCTGGAACGAGCTCGAAGATCGTGTTAGGAAACACCACATTAGAAGTAAGGACCATCTGAAAGAACTTCTTCAGAGTGGAGAAATATGAACTCTGCAGTCACCACAAAAAAATTTTAAAAAAAGTACAGTCATGTTAAAAAATTATCGTAGTAATCCATAGAAAGGGGAACATAACTAATTACTAACTTTTCTCTGTTGAATGCTGATATCCAGATGTAAACAAACTATTTTCATCCTTTCTGGTAGTGGAAATAAGTAACCGATGCTTTTCATGAGTTTATATATTTAGTAGAAGACCCAACTTTATTTTGTAGCAGTTGTATTTTTGTCTACTTTCTTTGCATACCTATAGAAATGATAAATCTAGTAAACATGTTTATGTTAGAATAATTATGTCGGACTCTGTACTTCGTGTTGATTTAAGAATCCCCTGTTATGCTAAGCCAGCGATGTGAAACAATGAGAAAATTTAGCTTATATTCAATAGTATTTTAAAATGTTTTTGGGACAATAGCTTTGTTCATGGACAGCAATATTAACTGTCCAGCATGCTCAGCGGTAAGATTATTTGTGTGCACAAATATTTTCTTGTTAATTTTGTTAATCTTGAAAGATGGTGGGAATGATTATTCCGCCAAAGTAGTGGCTCTTCCTCCAAATCTGCATCCCTAAGGCTTAGGTACAGGTTCAATTATTTTATTTAACTACCTTTATCCTGTCACCAAGTTTCCTTCGTTTTAGGCAACTGACAAATATTTCAGTACCGACATTCCCTCGATCATCTTTTTTAAGATTTCCTGCTGGAATGTCTCAACTTATACAGTACTCTACCTTTTGTTATCTCAATATTTATACCCAAATTATCTTCTTTAAACCTGAGATCTAAGAAAGCACAAATTTTCAACAGAATTCTGCTTGCTTCATCCTTCTCGAATCGCGATCTCAGAAAAGACAAAATTTCCATTTTCATGCTTCTTTCATCTTCTTTGAGTGCTGCTTTTAAGATCTATTCACTATCTTCCTCTTCAGTCAAAGAGTCATAGAATGAAAGATGTGTTTCCTGCGTACTTGCTTCATCTTGTTCTGATATATCGTCTATCTGTTGAGATTCTTCGACTTGAAAATCTTTTGAAATTTGTTCAAATGATGGCCATATGTCCGACGCTGTAACAGATGTTTCTGCTGACATACTGTCACAAAGTATTTGAAAGGACAATAATAGAGACATAATCATAGTTAATAATTCTGTTTCTTCGTTCTGAAGGATAAGATTTTTATGTATTGTTTGAGACAGAACTTTTGCTATTTCTTCTTGGTGTGTTAAAACTACCAGCATCAAAGGGATAGTAAACAATCATCTTGTTGGCGTGCATGAAGGAAGTATTTTACGCAGGAGGTCTAATGCATCTTACTCTTCTTGCAGCGCATGTCTCATTTTCCTGCTTTGACTCATAATTTGTCTGTTTCCGAAGGTCCCTGTAGCTCAAGAGCTTTGTTTACTCTAATATTCAAAGTATGGCCGAAACAGCTCAAATGTTGGAAATCGCTCAAGTCAACAATGGCCTTTACAATATTGGCACTACTGTTGTTAGAGAACGAACATTTTCAGTTGGTATTTCCCTCATATCTATACCAAAACATAAAGCCTCTAATAGATTTGATTTCGGAAAATCGGAATTTCGGAACTTCATCGCAAATATCGGAAGTTCGGAATTCCGGATTCTCGGAACACGATCCGAAATTTCGGAAGATCGGAATTCCGGAATCGCGAAACAAGATCTGAAATTTCGGAAGATCGGAATTCCGGAATGCAAAACACGATACTAAATTTCGGAAGGTCGGAATTCCGGAATCTTAAAACTCCATCGGAAATTTCTGAAGATCGGAATTCCGCAATTTTCGGAATTCCGGGATCTCGGAATTTCGAAATTCCGGAATTCCGAGATTCCGAAAATTCCGAAATTCCGAAAAACGGAATTCCGAAAAATTCCGGAATTAACGACATTCCGAATTCCGGAATTGAAATCTCAATTCCGAACACCCCTAATACTGCCGTAAGTTTCGTGGTTGGAAACCCAGACAAGGAAAGCCCCTATTTTGTCTTTTTTCGGTGAATATTTTTCCTTTATTGCAGTCATTGGTATTAAATAGATATTGAAATTAATTTGATAAGTAAGATAATGTAGAGGTGAGAATGTTTAAAATTAATGAAGTTTTCGAAGAAATGAGAAATCCAATTGTTCGAATTTATGTGAGACTAGCAACAAAATATAACCAATTTCGTAAATATGTTGGTACCACGAGTTATATTATAGTTACCACAGTCGTTATGTAAAAATGTACTTGATGCTTGGTGTCTCTATCTGTGAACACTGTGCGAATCTCTTTCGTATCAGCCTTTTCATCAACAGTGAATTTCGTGCCTTTGCTCTTCATATTTCCTTAATTTGCCCTCCTGGGGGTTCGCCCGCACACCCTCGCCTTTGCTCGTCCTACTTCCTCACACCTCTTAAGCTTACAATTCCCAAATTTCAAGTTTCTTTTCCTATTTCAACTATCTAAAAGATAAGATTTTGTATTCCAGGAAAACGCCTATTTAAATAACATGGTGATTTCTTCATCTCCCTTTAGACTCCTTAAAAATTAAAAATATTCAATTTTAGCAATTTTCCTGTTGGTTAGTCCCTGGAGGCTACAATCGTGCCAAATTTCATCATTCTAACCCTGCCGGAAGTGCCTAAACATTTTGGGGTGTAGAAGACGTCCAATATAAATAACATGGAAAAGGTTTTTCTGTTCCCCGTAAAACCACTCTAAATTTGGATATTTTCATTTTTACTGACTTACTTAGGTAATACTAACGAAAACGTTGAAGCATACCGAATTTCACGTTTGTATTCCAATTTCAAGTACCTAAAATATGAGATTATAAGTCCAAAAAGCGGCCTATTTAAATAGCATGGGGAATTTCTTCATCTCCCCTTTAGACTCCCTAAAAATTAAAAATATTCACTTTTGGCAATTTTTCTGTCGCTAGTTCCGAAAAACTACAATCACGTCAAATTTAATCATTGTAGCCCTACAGGAAGTGCCGTATAATGTTGAGGTGTAAAAGGTGTTCCATATAAATACGTGCCATAGGAAAGATTTTTCAGCTCCCCATAAAACCACTCTAAAGTTGGAATTGTTTATTTTTACTGATTTACTTAGGTAATACTAATGAAAACGTACTACAAGCATACCGAATTTCAATTTTTTATTCCAATTCCAAGTTCCTAAAACATGAGATTATATGTCAAAAAAAAAAAAAAAAGACCCATTTAAATAACATGGGAAAATTCTTCATCCCCCTTCATCATTTCAACTTTCCACGTCAACTGGAAGCACCCCTTTAATTTATGTCAGTTCATCTAGTTTTATATACAGTTACGATATGTTGGTGCCAAATATTATTAAGTTTACAAGCTATTTGAAAGGTGCATATCATTGGAAGGAAAACCCGAGGCAGTATGAAACTGCGCAACATGCGCGTCATGTTATGAACTCCGTAATTTCGCAATGTGAAAAGGTAGAGAACAACTAGGTATATTGAAGCACCAACTATGTCTAGTAATGTAGCAGCGAGGATTCAGCATCAAGGGTTTTGGGCCCTGTTGATACTCTTCGTATTTAGGTAATGAAAAATGAGATGTTAGCGATCGTGATTTTGTAGTTCGGGTAAATGAATTGGAATCTCGTTTGGACATAACACTCTGACAGATATTTAATAGAATAAATCCTCCCCGCTGTTCTAGTGGCTAGCATGTGCGCCTTTCTTGTACAGGTCTTGGGTTCGATTCCCGGTGGGAGAGCCCTTGGGAACTAATGTTGTATGTGACATATTATGACTCCTTTAACAATATACAATTTTAAATTTAAATCCAGCAATATGCCACAATTGAGAATTCCAATATACGACATTGACATGGTGAACTACAAAAAGAAGTGAAATATGAACAAAAACACCAGAGGAGCAAAAAGTGCAGCCAAGTTCGTCAGCCTCAAAAAATGTTGAGATGAGGATGGATGAGCCAAGTTCCTTGGCCACTGCATCTGAAAGGAACACTGGAACTTGGCGCAAGGTGTCAAGGAAAATGATGTTAAGGAACCTTAGGGATAGTGGTGGTGGGCGTGGTGGGTTTGGGACCACCATCAACCTTAGGAATATCAATTTTGCTAATGCGCTAAGGCACATATACACTATACTGTAGTAAGATTGGTGGTTCGAAACCCAGACAAGGAAAACTTATATTCCTCCACGAAGTATCAAAGTAAATGATGTTAATGAGCCTTAGGGGTGGTGTTTGTGAGCGTGGTGGATTTGGGGGTCACCACTAGCCTTAGGGCTGAAATGTCCAGGCCGTGAAACTAGGAACAGACATCTTAATGTGTTCGAAGATGTTAGACACCTCGCGCCAAGTTCCAGTGTTCCTTTCAGATGCAGTGGCCAAGGAACTTGGCTCATCCATCCTCATCTCAACACTTTTTGAGGCTGACGAACTTGGCTGCACTTTTTGCACCTCTGGTGTTTTTGTTCATATTTGAATTTCTTCGCTGCAGCTGCAACAGTGTTATGTTTCCCACTCATTTTCAATAATGCAACGTGCTCCTGAATTTGTTTGCATTTGTTAACGGCAGCTTCTGTTACACGTACAGATTTAGTCCAGCTTGGAGGTGACATCTTAAACTCGCTCGTAGAAGGCTCACTGTCGCTAATTGATGGACTAGTTATCTGTTACAAATCCATTTCCTTTGTCGAATCTTCATGCTAACTCTCTGTGTCAGTGCCTACATCTAATGTGTCACTAACTGTTAGTGAAACGTTACTATCATATTTGCTTGCTATCATTACAAGCAATGTACCTGCAAATGTCTTATCTTCTACCCCATTCTCACTCACGACACTATATTTTTCACTACTGCTTGATTTAAAACGTTGACTGTTTATCGGATTAATTGTTCGCATTTTATGCACGGAACGAATGTTTCACTGGTTCAACAAATGTGTTAGTACCGAATGTCACACGCCTGCCCGCACCAAAATTGCTGTACTACTACCGTTTGTCATTCGGCAATTGCCTGTTACAATTGCCTGCAGGAAAATACTCTAAATTCTGTAAGCTATGTCTTAAAACCCTAAACAATAGTCTAAAGTCAAGAGAACTAATAAGTCTACTACTTTGTTAGTTTTTAATAATAACGGAGTACAATATTGGGGGAATTCACCACATTTCCATGGAGTATTTCAAACACAAAAAAGAGCCATACAGAAACTCACTTTAATATTCGGCCACCCCACATTGTTGTCATTTATGTCAAAGGACTCATTAACGTAAATACATAGGGATTTTTAAGCGATGACAGGGAACACCTATCATGTCTCGTGTACTATTTCCTAATATGTAAAAGTTGTAAATGCATACTATGCCTAACTAACTGCTATGTTTCTACGAACTGCCTTCATATTATGCCACTTTAATATTCGGCCACTAAAGTGACTTGATGATCTTACTGCTGTATCTCCAGTTTACAGAACGATATGAGTGGGGGAAGGAACGTCGTATGTACAACTCTTTTCTCGTCTTCGTGTTAGAAAGTGTGAATGGGTTTTGGTTTTGCAGTATAACACTTCCAATGGGGCAAAAAAGTTGTAACACAATCTTTGAGCAGAGCCAGCTGGTCATTTTTCGTCATAAAAGGGGGATTCCAATAGGTATATTGCCCGTCTCTTGAATATACCACGAAGTACAGTCGGTGATATCTTGCGACGTTATAAGAACGAAGACACGATAGAATCCGTGAAGCACAAGGGTAGGCCTAGCAAGCTAAATGAACAAGACAAACGTGTGATTGTGAAAAAAGTGAAGAAAAACCCAAAATTAAGTGCACTGAAGATTGCAGCGGAATTGTTGCAAGAGTGTGGAAAGGATGTACACCCAGAGACTGTTCGGGAAGTACTGAGAAACGAAGGAGACCACGGAAAGGTAGCTACAATGAAACCATGTGTCAACAAAGTGTGCAGATAGAAACAACTTCAGTTAGCTAAAATCTACGTGCAAAAGGAACCAGAATGGTGGAAAGACGTTATTTTTGCTGAGGAAAGCAAATTCAACATTTTAAAGATAGATCGTAGGGTTATAGTGTGGCTAAAGGCGAATGAAGAACTAAGGAAACTGAATTTACAAGCAACAGTCAAATATGGTGGTGGTAACATAATGGTTTGGAGGTGCATATCTGCTGTCGGTATGGATGAACTCAGGTTTATAAATGCTAAAATGACAAAAGAACAATGTCTGAGCATTCTAAAAGAGACTTTACACAAGAGTGCAGACAAATTTGGAATCAGCGAGACTTTTAAATTTTATCACGATAACGACCCAAAACATAAGGCGCATGTTGTGCGTGACTGGCTTCTGTACAACTGCCCCAAAGCTATCGAAACTCCACCACAAAGTCCGAACCTCAATCCCATGAAAATTTGGGGGATGAACTCGATCCTGGAGTTCGGAAAGTGGCGGTAACATCAAAGGAGGAACTTGAGAGAAGGTTAACAGAAAAATGGGCCAATATTGCTGCTGAATATACTGCAAAAATAACTGGAAATATGCAAAATCACTTGAAGGAGGTGGTACACAATAAAGAGTATCCAATTAGGTATTAAAACCTTTATCTTGCATCGAAGAAGGCGACAAGAAAGTTCCACATTATGTGGTGGCCGAATATTAAAGTGATTATAATTTTTGTGTTTGAGAAAAACATGTTCTGATTTTTGTACGTAAGAGTTAAAATTTTATAGTTTAATTTTTGTAAAAAGTTTCAGAAAATATAGAGGTTTCACATAGCATAAACAATATTATCACTCTACTTTACTGTAGTTCATAATATAAGATAAAATGCCAGTTCAATGTGGTGGCCGAATATTAAAGTGAGTCTCTGTATATATCATTATGAGTGTTAAAGCACATGAAAACAAGTCCCAAAATGAATTTCTTTAGTTGTCAAGTACGTGATTTAAATAATAAATAAGTCCTCGAAACACCTGCTACAATTAGTTATTTATTACAGTTTTGATATGAAAACTAGTCTTGCCCTTATTATAAGTGAGTGTTTGATCGTTAAAGGTGGGAAGATAAAGATATTTAGTTATTTAATATTGAAGGAAAAAGCAAGAAAGAGGCTTGTTTTATGGATTGCACCTTGAAATTGAATCTTGTAATAATCCTTATTGCCATCTATCCTTAGCAGGTGTGTATGGATTCTCTTATCACTAATAGCAGAACAGACACAATAAAAAGTGAATTGTAAGTTTCCAGGTGTATATTCTAAGAATAGGCTGTGAACTGATAATTTAAAACCCCTTCATTGTTCAATGCGTCAGCAATAAATCGATTGTATTTAGAGAAACTGACAATAAATACATTAAAGTACTTTAACTTTGTAATATGCACGGTAAATTATAGGTTGTCAAGTGTGAGTATTGGAAAAGAACGCAATATTCTGCAACAATGAGGGTGTTTGAGTAAGATTTCAAGATTGGAAAAGAAAACTTAACACAATATAATGGACATATAAAAATTGCCTAAAATAGATTTTTGGTCTGATTCAGTTCCAACGTCCCACACTTATGCCTCCTACGCTAAAGAAGACGTGGACCTACTGATCATAGTGGATTTTCTATATATATCGGAATAATCCCTTTGGTATTCTCTGCTCGTCAGTACTATTAAACATGTTTCATCGACCACCAGTCTATTCCATCGCACTTTGAAATAGGTATAATTTGTTACAGTGCTGCTATTCCATTTTTCACTACAGGCATTTCAATTTAATTAACGATTTCTCTCACTAGTCTCAAGATCTGATTGTTATAGTGGCTATTGTACATCAAGCGACTACTACTGCATTAGTTAAAACCCTGCGTTTGCTCGCACGACCGTGTTTCATAACACAAATTTACCTTGCACAGTTTTTATATGTTCCTTTGGTGAAATAACTCTTAACTCTGAAGTGAAAACATATATGTAACTTTGGTCACGGAAATGGATTTAGGAATAAATTCCAGTGCTATTTGATACCCCACATGACCCCCTAGCCATTTATCATATTTGACCGCAATTCAATATGGCGCCTTTCAAGATGGCGATCATGCACTAGAAGTACTCCCACATATAGATGCCCTATCCCGGTTTACAATGTTGAAGTCAGATCTACCAAAAACTTTTTCATTTTTGTGCCAAAAGGGTATTCTTGGACATTGCCTATTGGATTTCAAGATGGCGTCGATGTAGCAGCTCAACGAAGCATTTGCGCATCGAGTGACTATTACTACGTTACTTAGCATCTCGAACTGAATCTTGTCACTAATTTTCATCAAAATTCAACTCTCACGGTTTATGCACTTTCCTCGTAAGTTACGGCGCTGCGATCAGGACTTGGAATTTGTTAGCAACCTGTCTGTTTTTTTTGTTTTTTTGTTTGTTTTTTTTTTTTAGCTTTCTATCATAACATAAAACTTTTTGTTTTTCAAAAAGTTTCTTTCCGTTCCTTGCAAAGCAATTTTTCTCCTTTGACCTGAGATTTCAGAAAAGTGCCCTAATTTCGCTATTTAGTATTGCAATGATTTCCTTTTCTTTTGTGATTAATGCTGAATACACAGCTGTCTCCAGTGTCTTGTATTCTGCGCTGTAACGAGCACAAACCTTAATGTTAGGGTTGCTAGTTTGAACTAAAGGTAAGCCTGGAGACCAGCAGCATTTATATAACGGTGACACACCAGGGGAAGGAGAAAACTTTTTGTTTTATACATAAATAAAACCCAACCCAGAGTTTGGAGCTCTTAAAAGTAGATCTAAGTAGCAGTATTACAACCCACCGTTCCCCCGAGAAGCCCGTCCTGGATCCGCCCCTGATTTGAGGCTTATTGTTTGCACGCTTACTGTATTGTCGCTGTTACTCTTAACACTTATAACTAGTCTTACTATTACTAGACACTAATAGGGGAAGATGGGGCAAGATGATACAGTTGTTGTTTGTTATCAAATGGAAAAAGTACTATTTATTGCAAGTCGCAGCTTTTTATACCGACAGAAAGATTGGTATTTCTAATAAAAACGAACAAACTGATATTGATGTTCCCCCAGTGGTTGCCGAGGAATATTTCATTTTAATGATTAGGTTAAAAATATTATCTTATCCCACATAGTGAGGCAAGACGATATTAATACTGGGGCAAGTTGATACAATATTAATACTTTCCTTACGTATAAATAGTATATAATTTTGTAATCTAAAAGTACAAATAAACCTATATCAAACATTTTAAATCTATATTAGTGATAAACACAAATGTTACACTGAGAGATTCAACGATGCAGATAGAAAAAAACTAGGTTAATACGGCATTTGTAATTTGAAAATAGAAACCTGAAAAGGATTAGTCTACTCATAGTCTATATTCAGATTATTCTTCTAATCTTATAACTTTAAAATAAAACTATTATTACACATTCTTCATTCGCAAATAATAATTTTAATAAAAAGTGAATTGACTAATTCTGAAGTAATATGGAATATAAATGATAAGAATAAATCTAAAATTAAAATTAAATGGGAAGTGAAACTTGACGTGTGGCGAACTCCTATCACTAATCATTTACCACTTCCAGATACCGCTCATCACTACAGATAAAAGGACTAACACCTTTATAATTTGTAGGGTTCTCATGAAACCACTGTTTGCAGTTACAGCACTCAATATAATCAATGGACAGCGAATCGACATATTTTTCTGAACATATTGGCCAGTACGTTTGGGTGCTGATGACTTCTAGATACTTTTCCCCAAAAGTGCGTTTCCCCTTCCTATTCTTTGACGCAAGTTCTTTATCATTTTTACTAGCCATTAAATGAATTGCGTGCAAGGTGACATGCCCTCAAGAAATAAAGCATAGGTTTCCGAACTTTAGATGCGCTCTTCTGAATAATTTACAAAGTGTGACTTAACGTACTTCTTCCCTGTATCCTTCATATAAATAATAATGGGGTAAGGTGATACATTTACCATTTTGCCCTATGTCTTTCCGTATCAAATTGTCCCGAAGTACACTTGCAAATATTTTTCGTTATTTTCCAACACTGCTTGTAGTTATTTCGCCATGAGGCCTATAAGTCTTTGTTCCCAAAACTTACCAGTTCTCGTGGAAATGCTTAGAATTTTCGCATTCACAGACTAAATTTATAAAATACTTAAGTACTCATCAACTGGAATTTTCAATCACACTACTATTTTTCTTTCACATTAGATAAACACTCTGTTTTTAAAGCAAATTCATCGGTATTTGTGCACTACCTCCACCTTGATATCTTCTTCTTCCTCAACTTCTACGATTGCTTATTGCTTACAAATATAGCCACTAGAGGGAAAATACCATCTTGCCCCTTGTACCATCTTGCCCATTTTCGTATACTACCATTACTAACTAAACATAGGCCTAATGTATCGAATTAAATAAAAATAAATTAATGATTATAGACATCTACCTTATTATTCTTATTTTTTGGATTTCGGACTCCTCACTGCGTCAAAATGAGTCTTATTTTCCATAACAATTTGCGGAAATCTTGATCGGTCATTTTCATTTGAACATAAATTTCGTCAATCACATAATATGTTGAAATTCTGCTTTTATCATCTGGCCATCTAGCTTTCATTACACTAAACATTCGTTCGATATATGCATTACTGACTGGTATAGGTAGAGCATGCTGTATTATTTTGGATAGATTTGGTCCACCTGCTTTCTCGAAAAGTGCATTCTATAATATGTAATTAGTATATTATCCTTGCTATTGAGTGTTAACATTATAGATTTCAAAACAAAAAACTCATTTTACGTATATTTCCATAGAAACTAATTTTAAATTTCATCTCCAACGTTGGCAATATTGTTAAATGCTGGTGCTGCGCAAGAATGCAGGTGCAACAATGAAAAGCACGTAAATTCCAATGTAGTAAATTCCAAACCAACCAGCCTGTATTTCTATACTAGCATTAATTATTAATTGAACATTTAAAAATAAAATCGTGATTAATAAATTTACGCTACTGTATTAAACTTTTGAAAGAAAGTTTACTGCAGATGTGGAGCGTAGGTTGAATATTACTATGCAAGGAAGGGGCGTTCTAGCACTCAGATGAATGTAATTACCAAGGGATAACATGTGTTCGCGTGGAATCGTTTTGATACGGATTGTACATTTTTATGAAGAACATTTAGGTACGAGGCGTAATGACACTCCACCAGCCAGTAAGGTGACCTAAACCAGTTTATTGAACCTTTTCTCAAAAATAATCATAATCTAAATGTTACATCATTGATGACTCATGACGATCAGCATAATAATAACACAGCTGCACTATCAAAAAATATACTTTTCGTAATCATTATAGTAAGAATATAGTGGAATATCAGCTTATGGTGTTCATCATAAGATAATTCCAAATTCAAGATCAGCATATTCGTGGCGACCATCATTAAGAACAGTCTAACTATAGCATCACATGATATTCATGGTGATCATAGTTCTGAAAGGAATCATTTGCTGTTAACCTGCAAGTATTTCAAGGAGGACGCAGGTTGAAATTAACAGCATAACTTCGGGGGAAAATAGGAAGAAATACTTTCCAACATAAGCACGCCGAACAACAGAACAACAGCTCTGTGTTTTTTAGTGTGTGTGTATGTGTTTAACTTCCGTACTTTTCTTTGTAACGCTGCCAAAATAGGTAAACAGAACGTAGCGCGACAAATTCTGATCCAAAAATGAACTGTTTTCTTTCCAGGTGTGTCATATACAATTATTAGATACTCATATCCATTTATCATTTTCTTTTCAATTTTATTTGTTAATCATACTATTTATATTTATAATCCATCTCTTCGCTCAAGTTCAATGAACTGCAAAATATTTGTATTTGACTAGATCAATGTGAACACTTACTTTCAGGAATAAGAATATTTTTCTTTGAATTGTTTCTCACTCCTTTCATATTTTAAACTCAACTTTGATTATTTTAGCTCTAAAGGTAAGT
Organism: Thermobia domestica; assembly: GCF_964235325.1. Lineage (NCBI taxonomy): Eukaryota > Metazoa > Arthropoda > Insecta > Zygentoma > Lepismatidae > Thermobia > Thermobia domestica. The sequence goes on along the minus strand of NC_137456.1, from coordinate 56,590,005 downwards.
TATTTTAAAGTAAGAGAGAGAGAGAGAGAAAGAGACAGTCCTTTTGTTTGAGCTCTAGAAGACTTAAGGTAAATTAATACGAGATTTTAAGAAAACTAGTTCCAAAATTCTCTTCTTTTTCATTTTCGACCTTTGTTTGTTTAATCTCCTGTATGAGATATAGACTTACAAAGCTTCCCTCGAGATTCTAATCACATACCCTGCACCCTTCTGTGGGAAATGAAACTCACTCAGTTGCAAAATTAGTATTGCTATATGTATGAATACATTATTCTGAGCTTTAGCTGCACTAGCTTTTCTAAGAAAATGCGAAACAAAATAAGATTTTTGCAAAAGTGAGAAAACTTTTTTTATCTCCCTATTCATAAATAAAGGAGTAAATAATAATAATAATAATAATAATAATAATAATAATAATAATAATAATAATAATAATAATAATAATAATAATAATAATAATAATAATAATATAAGGAACAATCGTAAGGTAATACTTTATGCCAAGAAACAATACATCAACACACGAGCTTTGGTGAATGCATTATTCTGTACATAACTTACACCCAAAGTGATAGCCTTGTCTCCTCCAGGTACTAACTTTTGGATGCTGTTCTTGTAGAAGCCCTGTGTTTAGCTGTCCAGAAAGTCGTTCACAGCGGCAATGACGTTATTATTGTCATTGAAACTCCTTTCACACAAGGAATTCTTTCATTTTCAAAGGGGGATGAAGTTGCTGGATGAGAGGTTCTACAGGAAACACACAGTGTAAGGGAGAATATCGAAGCCCAAGTGACAGCAAGAATCGCCGTTTCCTAAGCGGAATGAGAGGGGAAGTTGTTGTGGAGAAGCCACTCTCCTTTCATCAGGATTCCATCAAGTTCCTTCATGATTGTATCAGTGATGGTTTACTTGTTGCAGGCGGAAGCTGTCCCAGAAGACACTTGATGTCGCAGTGTCACAACCTTTTCCTTTTCGTGATCCGTAGTTGTGTTTCCACTATTTGCTTTGTGTTTTCGTCTCTGGGTCGTAATGGTGCACCTAACACTCATCCGTAGTGATAAATTTTTGGAAAAAGTCCTAATTGGCCATGCAGAACTGAAACATTTACATGACCACCTCCTTTCTGTTCTGCATTTGGAATGGGTCATTAAGTGCGGGGTCCAGCTAACGGCAACCTTTATAATGTATAATCTTATTGTGTTTTACGTTAAATACTGACCCCGCCCTGACTAATGTTCATCTCTCTTTGTGGCTACAATAGTCTGTGAACGCGAGAGACTCCATTTCTTCGCAATTCCTTGTTCCACCTCCATTTCTTCGCAATTCCTTGTTCCATTTCCTCTCTGTACATAGCTAGAAGGTTTTTTTAAATACATTTTTCTGTTTTAAAACGAAAAGCGAATCACACCTAATTAGAACTTCATATTATTTCAGGGGATGCTCCATCGTGGATTTCTGGTTCACTAGATTTGTTCAAGAGAATTACTTTACGCAGAATGTTTACCGATCCTACAAATTCTTGATACGAAGGGTAGTCGTCACTCGAAACAATAAAGTTGCTGAACTAATTTTTGGTTTCTATGCAGTTACATGTCTGAAGTCCTGGAACACGTTGAAATCGCCACTCCACAGCATCATAGGACACTACTAGAGGAGCTAAAACAAAATGATGCAGTCCATTGATAAAGTGGAATATCGTGCAGTAATTCGTTTTCTGCATTTGAAGGGAACGAACGCTGCAATAATCCATGCTGAGCTGGTAGAAATGTGTGGCGAGAATGCACCATCATATGATACAATGGTTAGGTGGCGGAAACGCTTCTAGTGTGATAAGTCTAAATGACAAAGAACGAAGTGACAGACCATTTCTCTGTGAAGAACCAGAAATCGCGAGAGAAGTGGAAGCCGTGGTGCTCGCAGACCGGCATATCACAACCGAGATGCTAGCGGAAAAAGTGAAAATCAGTCATGGATAAGTTTTCACCATCTTGCACAACATTTTACACATGCCGCCCGCTGGATTCCGCAACTGCTAACACCCATTCAAAAATCGCGCCGAACCGAAGCAGCAGCGGAAATGTTGCAGTTTTATCAGGCCAATTCAAATGGCTTCTTTAAACACCTAATTACCATACAGTGTGTAACACTATGACTCCTAGACAAAGAAGCAAAGTAAGCAGAGGAAACATGTGGATTCACCACCACAGAAAAAGGCGAAGGCCCAACCATCGTGGAGCAAGGTGATGCTGAGTGTTTTCTGGGATTTCCATAGTGTGGTGCTAACAGATTATGCTAATAAGGGACAAACCATCACAGGAATATCCTTCCAAAGTCTCCTGACGAGGTTACGGGAGACTGTCAAGATGAAGCGTCGAGGAAAGCTGTCCAAGAAGATCTTTTGCTCTACGACAACGCCCCAGCTCATTCTACATAGGACACAGTCATACATGCTGTTTCCTTGGGCTATCAAATTTTGCCTCATCCCCGTATTCTCCACACAAGGCACCCAGTAACTTTTCCTCTTTTCGCGGATGAAGAAACCATTGCATGGCAGGCGTTTCTGAAATGACAACGTGGTGATTTTCGAGGTGGAACGTTTCCTGAACAGCCAAAATGAAGACTTCTACAGCCAAAGTCTTCGCCAACTTATCCATCGATGGGAGAAATGTGTTTCATTGAAGGAAGAATATGGAGAAAAGTTTTATGGTCATAGCTTGATTTTTTCGAAATGATAATTAAAATTTCATGACTACTCATACTCGTACAAGCCTGCATGTGGAAATAAACAATTGTTACTTATGAACGTTCCGTGCAATAAGAATATGAACAAGAATATGAACTCTGCTGACCATAATTTGAGATCGTTAACAGCATTTTTTCTTATTTTTGCATTAATGATGACGATTTCAAGTTCCAGTTTAAATCCTGATCAAGTTGATCAGATAGATATATTTAATATCTATCGTACTAAGTTAATATTTTGCAGATATTCTCTTCAGTGCATGTTAATGTTTAAAATGTTAAATTTTCGATTGAATTCCATTTTAAAAATTGGTAGTTGTTTGCAGAAATTTTTCAAATGTAAACTCTTGATGAAGACAATTTAATATACCGGTACTTAATTTCAATTTGAAACCACTTAGCACTTTGATAACCTTGAAAATTATGGTATGATTTAAATAGAATTCTTCTTTAATATAAGGCAAACACGAAACAGACAGTATTGCTAGTAAGACAGAAATACTTATACAACAATCAATTAAATTAAAAATATTATTATCAGAAATTGTGTAAAGGAATATATATATATATTTTCCGGCGGCGTACAAATAGTATATTGCTTCAGTTGCAAGTAATTGGTCACCTACTTGGCATATTTGTGCTAGGCCTGGTCATGTCAGAACTCGTGGTCCCATCTCATGCTACTACAGTTATCGTCTTATCTGGCATGCTCTCTATCAGTGTGTGTAGAACATTGGTTGGAATGAGCTGCCGTACCTCCTGCAAAATCTCTACCAACTGGCTAGTGGGATTTGGGATGACATGGGACGACACAGCAGACGACTATTCAAATCAACCCAAAAATGCTCGATTAGGTTGAATTCGGAAATCTAAACTGGTCAATCTTGCGTTGTACATTGTTGTCCGCATGTCATTTCACAGTTATGGTGGAAACGTGTATTTTTTCATTATCATACTGGAAGAAACGAGGATGCTGGTCGTAAAAATACACAAATTTGGAAGCATTTGATTGTCTAGAATGGTGTAGTATGCCTGTGTATTATATCGCAATAGGCAACTATCAGTGATTCTACATTATGGTAACTGAAACATCCTCACACTTTCATGCACCTCCACTGAATTTTCTTATGGGCAGAATACACGGTGTAGTACGTTCATTGGGTAGCTCCATACCCATATTCGTCCTTCAGACTTAAACACGGTCATTTTGCTTACCGGATCATTTAATGCAATGTAATGTAATTACATAACTCTATCGTTTTCTGCACTGCAGTTCAATCTGAGATGAAAGTACATGTATTTCCTACCCCTCATTTATCTGGAAATTAATATGTCAAAGCCTTGTAGCTGAAAAGGAAGGTTAAACTATAAATCACCACCTAATATATTAAAAAAAATATATTGTATTGAAAAATATTTATTTTCAAAGAAATGTAGTTCGTTTCTAGTGAATGTTCTAATCTTCAACACACAAAATACTAAAGAAAGAGGATTTTGTTCTTCAGTATGAGTCATATGGCACAGCGGCTCTCCATATTCTTATTTGAACATACATTAACTTGTCATTTGAATTGAAATGGTTTTATACCTTACCGTAAATATGTTTGGCACTGTTTAATTCAAAAAATATTGGACCGATTTGAATGAAATTTTAATCAATGTCTTCAGTGAAGAAGCTCAGGGTGTTTCTTCATAGGCTACCCACTATCATGCTTAGATTCTAGGCAACTATCCAATAGCGTAAAAGGTGGAGTAATGTGTAAAATATCGAAGAGTAACTGAAACAATATATATTGCTTAACAATTTTTATGATGCAGAGTGAGTTTATCGTTGAAAGGCTTAACTATTACACGCGGCAGCCGATTTGACTTTTCAGTGATGTTGCCAACGTTATGATAATTCAATTCTCCTAACATGCTGTGTGTTCTTAATGTAACGAGAACCTTATCAAAATATTGCAATAATCTCACCCGTATAAAGCAAACATTTCATCAAAAGTTTGGTAACAGTACATAGCAAGCTCATTGGCTCATGTGAAAAGTCAATTCGGCTGCCGCTTAATATAGCATCGATTTTAGAAAAGGAAATAGAGTTTGGGAAAATTCATTTCGAGAGTTGATGGTGAATTACTTTTCCGAAACAATTTTCATAAAAGTGGTTTTGTATGTGTGAAAAATCGAATAATAACGCCCTGTTTTCATTTTATCGTTTTGATTGACCTAGGATTTATATTACGTTGTGTGGATCTATCGTTCCCGGGTGCAGGAAAGCAATTTAGCCAGTTATGGGGGCTTGGAAAAGTCATTTATTGACGACTTTAGAAGGGGTCGGAGAAAAAGTGTTCTGAAGTCTTGTGAATTCAAGCTTTTGTCTACGAGTTTCTTGTCTTCAAACTTGGAAAATATTTGAAACATACGTGCAAATATTTCAAATATTTTCCAAAAGTGTATTTTCCTGAATGAAGAAGCGGGTACCTTGCGTACGCAATAAGAGTTTGCGTAATTCGAGATTTTAATATGAGACCAAAAACACGTTGTTTTAAATTTACTGGACTTGAACAATTATTATTAAAAATAATAATGGAATGAGAATTGTTTCTGCAGAAAAGAACGTAATATATGCAAACTCGTTTCTTCTCCAGTTTATCTATTTTTAAATCTGGTCGCCATCAAACTCAACTTGCATTTATGTAAGTTGTATTGTATTTTTACAAACTTTTTACGAACTTACAAGATTAAGAATAAAAGTGTTCCAAAATGCTAGGTCAAGGCTTCAGTTGCCAAGAGGCTTTCATTGTACGTGGTTTACTTTCGGACGCAGCCTTTTGTTTTCGACTCCCGGAGTAAACATCTAGATAAAATATCGTCCATAAAATGCAAAGATTCACGATAACACATTTCATTCTTTCTCAACTAATTTTGGAAGAAAACCAACGGTGAGAGGATAATATGGTTAGTTTCAAAGTTGATATTTCACAATCACGAAACTTTCCACGAAGAACGTTCCAGAATATTACAAAGATGCTAAAATTAGCGCTCGATCCATCATGATTCACTTCAACTTTAATTCGCATCTTTTTCGTTAATAATCTTTCTCCAATAAAAGAATAAAATGAATTTATGTTGGAAGATAGATGGGAACAATATAAATACGCCATAGGTTCTTGTGTGACGAAAGATATTAATAATGACGACATAATATAGTGCTGAAATTCGTTAAGGGCTCTGATTGGCTAAGAAACGATTTCGCGGTAGAGCACATTCAACTCAATGATGTGTGTTCAGTGCATCTACAAGGTGATTAAGAAAATAATGCCTCCAAGGCGGTATCTTTATTTCTGTTTGACAGATAGCACCGATACAGGTATGAGTGGAAAGCTTGCAATGTCTATAAAATTTGAACAGCATTCTTTTAGCCAAAAGTTGGGGTACTAGAAGATAACGCGAGTTTTTGTGCCTTCAGTGCGAAAGGCGTTGGTCTATGGAAATACATCTGCTCTGGAAATTGTAGGAACTCTTCTCATATTATCTGTTTGCTGAAAAGGTATTAAACTCCAAACAATCAAGAAGATAGGGTGTTTCGAGTAGTATTTGGACACAAGCAATCTGACAACTTCTGGCTGTCAACCTGAATCTATAAGAGACCTTATTCCTGAGAAAAAGATTTTACATATTCAAAATGTAAATGCAATAAATTAATTATCAAAATGCAACATTACAGAAGATTTTACTGTACTGTAACTAGCAAAGTCGCTCAAAAAATGACTCGAGTTTTCTGGTTGAAAAAAAAAAAAAAACTACAAAGACAAATTGTAATATAAGTTTTGCTTCATAAAAATAAAATTATGTAGATGGGAGGTTCCTTACAACTATATAGATCCGTTCTGGGCCTCTAATAAGCAAAAATTCAGCGCTGCTGTCTAGGGGTGGATTAGAGAGCTGTTAATCTGACATGTCACTGTAGCTACAATTGTGTGTAGAGAGTTATTGAATCAGTCTGGAAGATTTTGGAAATTCTTCGTTGCTGTTACTAATATCTTGCGTATGTTCCGAAGTGTTTTGGGTTAATTGCTTCATGTTCTTTGCTCTTTTAGCTGCACTTACTCTTGTATTTGTGAAGTATAGGTAGTCGACCTCTCGTTTCTCGTTTGAGTATTGAGAAATCTCGCCCTCCCGACGTCCCGGGACAGCTCCAAGTTTAGTTTAGGGTAGGAGACTTTCCTGTTTTATCTTTTGTCCTCGCTCTGGTGTATCAAAAGACGAAGCAACCGCGCCTCAGTGGATCCTCGATATTTTTGGGTCGTAACTGTTGCATGCGCTCTATTTAAAAAACGTAGCCTAGTTTTTGTTTTCAGTAGAATCCCCCCTCCCCCGTCGCATGGCTTTCGTTGTTTCCAACCTCTTGGCTGTAGCTCGGCTTAAGGAGAAAACAGGAGCTTCCGTTGAGTCTCAACAAGACAGTTATTTAGACTTGTTAATGGCGGAAAAGCGGTTATATTTAATGCATGTAATCTTCTCTAAGATCCTTTTACTAAACCATTTTCTTGATTGAAAATCACCAATATGTTAAAGATGTAAAACATATTTTCCTAGCGAGATAAATACCAGAAATTATGGTTCATTTTTTAATACTTTAATAGTGGCGTTACTAGGCTCAATGTTGCGTTTCTTGAGAGAACTTAAGTCTCTGCAAACAGATTTGAGGGCTTTCCCTGAAAATGGCAGTATTCAATTAAACAGTGGGCTATACACAGAATGGACTTCAATTGTAACGTTGACATTGTTCCTACTTATACATTGTGCGAGCAAGATTATTTCGAAAGTTTGAATTGAGAATCGTGATATGATAAATTAGTGTAGAATGAGCGTGGATATGGTGAGAAGTAGATTACACTCTTATCACCTAGATTATACTCTTATCATCTAAATACTAAGCAAAATGATTATTCTTAAAGCTCTTTAAGTCGACGATAATAGTAGTTTGTAGTGGTATAATTAATTATACGAGCATATTTAACACCTGGAGATGACTGTTATTTAACAGACAAACATATCTAGTCAAGGCACCCGGCAAGTTTAATTCCTGGCAGTGGTATATTTATATGATCTCCAACCATCAGTATGAGACACCATGTTTACTGTTGACGTGACACCCGATATGATTTATGTAACTGACCTGATTGCAAGATCAAAATAAACGAAACTCTGGTTCGATGTGGTTTCGTTGGGAAATATGAGAACTAATATTTTATTTTCCCTCTTTCCTTTCATAGGCAAGTGGCTAACGCGTATGATTTCCGTATGTGATTTCAAGGGTTTGGTCTCCACTGGTAGAACTAGAGACGTATAAAAACTAAATGATAATTCGAATCCCACTCTAAGTAGTTGATCCCATCTCAGGCGCTCACCCAGAAATCTTTGTTGGGAGGAATCCAAAGTTTGAGGCGGCCCAATACCACAGCACACTACGTGTATGTAGTATTGAACCGTAGTTATTCTGCACCTGAAAAGACTATAAGTATACTGTTAAGTCCTATCATAATAAAAACCGATAGAACTAGATTACTTTTATAAAAAGTGGAAGGGTAGCCTAGAGATGAAGTGAAAGAAAATCTTTACGCTTCATCAACTATTTCTCTGCTAAACAAATATGTATATTTTTATTAAGAAATTGTGCAATGTATACCGAATTACAAAGTCCTTTTTGGAGGGGTCCGGACCCGGTGGCCCCCCTACGTAGGTGCGCCCCTGTCACATTTCATATATGGTGTTTTCCACGAGACGAGAAGTCTTTTCCAAATTCGAGACGATACCAGAAACTTAATGATTATCGTCCCGTTTTCGAAACGAGAGAAAAATCTCACAAGTTTCATAGACAGCATTAGTTCATTCAAGTGCTCAATATACGCCAATATTAAAAACGGTTTAAATGTTATATAACACCCTTCGTGGATCTCTCGTGACGTGGAAGGATTGTGATATCTTCTAAATTAAATTAAGAAAGAAAATCATTGCATACATTTTGTGAAGTATATAAGTTTACTAAACATGACGTGAAAAAGTTTGAAGCGAGACAAGAAAAACATTTTTGGAGATTCGAGAATCAGAGGAGAAATAAGTATTCGAAAATCGAGAGGGACGAGACTTCTACAAAATTTACGAGATGATACAACCTCATTTCTCGTCTCGTTTCGTGCTAAAAGGGGACAATAAATACCAATCAATTAAACATTTCTCTTTTTTTTTTTGGATTCTGAAAAGTTACATGGTCTTCACTGGAAAGAACTTATTGTTGTTCTTTATAATGGATGATCATTGTCATTCAAAAACTGAAGTTATGAGGAGAGGACTCCCAGTACAAATACTAGCACCCTTTGTATAACGGATTTATCTACCCATATTACAGAAGAAATTCTTACATATTCAAGGTGGCTTAGTGGTAGAGCTCTTACATCTGGTGCGTGGGGTTCCTGGTTCGATCACGGAACAAGTAAGTTTCTAGTGGACAACATTGTGTTGGTGGGTTTTGTCGAAGTCGTTCCGTTTCCTCCCACATGCTCATTCCACCGATTCTTCCATCGTTACTCACTTGCCTTAATCATCTGTCTCCCTTGGCCTGAAGGGCATAATCGTAGGACGTTAAACTGAAAGCTTTCATTTTCATTACTTTTATTATTATCGGGTAATAACATAACTACAAAATATACCAAAATTAAATTCGGTAAGCGTGGTGTCAACCAGGAAATGCAGCCAAGATATAAATTAAGTTCGTTTCACAATCTTCTCTTGAAATGAGGTCGTTGGCAGATGCAGCAGAATTTTTCATTTACATGCAAACAGCAGAGATAATTTAATATTTTGCAATTACAATAAAGTTGTTTTTAATCGATATGTTTGACTGTAAAAGTAATCACACATCGTTGCATAAAGTAAGACTCTCAATTCGTTTACAAAATATGTCCTTACAGAAGAGCACATTATGTTGTTATAGAAAGTGAATATTCGTTATTTTGAATCAAGTTGCAAAGTTGAGTCAGTAGTTATAATTTTAGCTGCAGTGAATACTCCCACTGACAAGAGCAACTATGCGAGAAATACATTTCCTCCTTTTGCCCACTTTCTGAAGGCTGGGCGTAATGATCCATACGTACTCTATATTTTGGAGTTGATCGTTAATTTTGTTTAGATACGCAGCAACTTGAAATACCAAGACAGGTGTTCATAGCAAACAACTTAGTATATATCACTTTTGAATGGACGTAAATTTCTCATGCAACAGCCGCAATGCAATATGGATGTGCATTTGCACAGAGCAGCTCGAAGACATGATTCAATCAGATACCGTGGAAATACTAAGATTAGCTGTATTTCTCAGATAAAATTAAGTATGTTAGACCACACACATGTACACAAAATCTTTTTGAAATCAAAATGAATCATTTAACACAAACGACAGTGTCATGTTGTTTACACACGAGTTTTACTATCCAAGTTTTTATACACCATTTTAGCAACTCTTTTACAAAATTAAACATTTACAGTTTTTCGCACTTATTTCCAATTGAAATGTTATTAACAACTATGATTTGGTTGTGAATTATCACGTAGATCTAGGTTTACTTAAAGTATTTAAATTACACAAACTAGGAAGTGTAAAATTGTGTAAGATTTGGGACAAAAGTTGAAATCATACTAAAAAAAAATAACTTTCTTGAAGCACTACGTTCTCTTAATGTCACGTGGTAAATATTAATACATTTGCTCAATTAATCTCAAGTATCTCAATTGATCAAAGAAGGTTAACATTTACTTTAATTCTTCTATTATAACAATACCTTACTTTATAAAGAGAGCTAGGTGGCTAGATGTTCGTTTTCTGTACAGTCATTGACAAAAGACAAAACCTGTACAAACAGCAAAATTATACGAGAATGTTAATGTATCAATTTTACAGCTTAAAATAGTATATATCTATATCAATAGCTTGATCACAGATATATAGATCCGATTATTATTATTATTATTATTATTATTATTATTATTATTATTATTATTATTATTATTATTATTATTATTATTATTATTATTATTATTAACCCCTTGCACTGAAATGACGTGTCTAGCCCGTCATGGCCTCCCGGTGCCTAATCGCACAATGACGAGCTACACTCGTCATAAAATTTAAACTATTGTAGCATCACGTAGGATTACTATATTGATGTTTTGAAGTTATATAATGATAAACCATCTATAATACACTTTTATAACTGATACTTCAATTATCAGAATTCAGAAAATAAATCGTAGTGGAAGGGATTATTATTATTATTGTTATTATTATTATTATTATTATTATTATTATTATTATTATTATTATTATTATTATTATTATTATTATTATTATTATTATTATTATTATTATTATTATTATATTAGTGCTTGTTTTAAGTAAATAAAAATACTTTTTTAAGCTGCAGCCTCAAATGTTAATAAATATTCATTCATTGTCTAAATTTTAATTTATCTTAATTCACTCAAAAACTTGTAATTATTACAATAATATCCTTCAGTATGTTATTGCCTGGTCCGATAGAGGTCCACGATAGTTTAGATAGTTTAGTAAATTCTCACATCTGAGCCGTTTATATTAAGCAGGTTATTATTATACTTGACTTCTTCGCTTCTCCAGCTTTACTGCAACTGGACCTCCGCCCTCCCGAAAAATGCTAAATTGCTTTAACGTTCATCTGTCCTACAGAAAGATTTGAAAGGAAGGCTTGACTGTTATATATATCGCGACATCTAGTAGTTTGAAAGTAGAATTTGTTTTCCCTACCCTAAAAACGGACATAAAGGAAGATCTTGCAAGGAAAGTTGAGATTTACTGGGGGACATTAATTGACAGTATTTACAAATTGATTGTCTAATTATCCGTAAACACAGTCACACAGAAGATGGGAACATTTATACTTCTTTTGATGCACTGAACCTACTTAAAAATGTGATCTACAGAATATATGAAGGGAATGTACTATAATCTCCCTGGGGCATATTTTCGAGTTTCCGAGTAAGGTTTTCTCCCAGGTTATTCTGGATTCATCCCTCCCTCAATTGAGTTAAAAAGAAATGAAGGTAAGAAGTGATAATTTTAATATGTTGAAGCATTATATTGGCGAACAGAAAGTAATGTGCACTAGCGTTTGTTCTAGGCATACTTCCAGGGTGGAGACTCGATCCGGAGTTAATCTATCGCTTTCTCCGGAGATATAAATTGCCATTTCATGTGACTCTTGTGAGGGAAAGTCCTTTACCAAATAATACCCCTGTACGGCCCTCTCATAGTTTGGTTTCTCCCCGCCCTAATCAACGGACAGTTCAGGAGAAAGTCTAGTGTTCACCAGTCGCTTGTGTATATTGTGGCAAAATTGTTTATTTAGTTTCGGTTCAAATAGACATACATGGAGAAGTTGGAAAAAATGTTCTTGTGGATCAAATATTAAGACATTTTGAAAGGTACGAAGTTCAAAGGAGCTCATGAAGATTATATAGAAGGTGAGAGTACAGTTAATTATTATGACAGAAATTGTAATTTCTATGTACAAAAGAAGAAATTCTGATTAACTGACTGAATGAATGACATTAACGCTTTGGCCAAACTGCTTAAGCTAGAAACTTGAAACAGTACATAAGATTTGTGGCGTAAGGTACCACTAAGGAAGGAGTTTTGGAAATTCGATGTGGAAGGTTTGAAATGGGTTTTGTTATTATTATAGTAAGATGTGTATATCTTGAAATCCCGAAGATAAGAGACATGAAATTTGGCATTTGGACTTTATTATGAAGTCATGTTTCAACGATTTTAGATGTTTGACCTGGAGTGGAACTAAAAGAAATGGCAATGGCTCACTAAGATAACCATACGAGGCATTCGAATGGTTCAGGTGAATTCTATATGAAAAGTGCAAAAGGAAAATCGCAAAATATTGCCTACGGTAACACTTGGGAGCATTTACTTGTGGATAAATGTATTATGAACGAGTTCTGGGCTTATCAATTCGAGCCTGGGACTAAACGCCAGTCCATGGTGTACAGACCCATTCTCTCTCCGTCCTAAAAAATTCAAAACGCAATCATCAGCAGGGAAAGTTATGGTCGTCATCTTTTGGGACAGTGAAGGTGTGGTACTGATTGTTTCCTGCAACGTGGCGCAACTGTCAACTTCAAGTGCTACGTGCAGACACTAACGAAGTTGCGGGCATGTCTGCGTAGAGTTCGTCCTGACAAAAAATGCAATCCTTCAACGTAACGCAAGGCAATACACAAGCCGGGAGACCATAGGGGACTGCGTGGCAGAAGCTCCAATTCGGGGATATTTCGCCACACACACTTTGCTGCCGTGATGTGGTCCCCTATGACTTTTAGCTATTTCCAAAGCTTAAGAAGACCTGAAAGATCGGCGTTTTTCATAGGATATGGAGGTCATTAAGGGGGTGTTCTTGGTGTCGTCAGCAACCTGACCACCAACATGTAACAGCTAATGTACCGTTGGCGCAAGTGCGTCAACGCCGGTGGTAACTATATTAAAAAGTGAAAGACTCTACAGAAAGCAGAAGGTTCAAGATTTCGTTTGACAGTAAACTTATTCACGTACAACAATTAATTAAAAAAATAGAATGTTGTAGTCAAAACTTATTGAACAACCCTTACTACTTGTAATTATAAATACAAATCTGTTACACCTTTAACAAAACCATCATAGAAGTTACGTTTTCTTACATAGTATATCATCTTAGAAGTGTTTCATCTACGAATATTGTTTAACTATATGAAGAAGCACAGTAATTCGATAAAAATACAACTAAAAGTGGTTGTTCTGCCTGCGAAAAATATAATAGCCTATTGATCTGTTGATGATTATACTCGTACTTCCTGAAGAATACAAAATTGTGTAAAAGAGTACTACCCTGAAACCATTTCACGGATGTCAAAAAGGTTTTTTAAAAAGTTGAAACATCAATCATGATGGTTGTTCTAAACAGGACTTCCCAACAAGCAAGCACTCTTAGATATTGGGTCACGAATGCTGAGTATACAACATATTTATTTTAACTGTTATACATGTACCCTCTCATGCGCATGGCAGAAAATCAAATTAAAAAAAAAAAAAAAAAAAAAAAGCAAGAAAGAAAGAGAAGCTGTGCCACTTAGGTCCCCTCATTTTGTGAGCAGAAAAGATGCAACGACAGGCGATGGTGAAAATCTTGGCAAGTGAAAAACTAGAACAGTCCTACGGTGTTAGAGCTATCTTAGGAGAAAGACAGGAATATTTGCTGTTCTGTCTTTGGTTTTCTGATTTTTGAAGTCTGAACAGCAGATGGTCTTCCAATCCAATTGACCATATTATTGATGACACAGTCGCTGAGGTTGGACTTTTTTTTTTAAAAAAAAAAAAAAAGATAAAAAGTGAAGTTGCAAGATGTGGAATTTTTTCTCTTATGTATGATCATAGCGTGAAGCTATTCTCTTTACCAAGTCGTAACGTTGGCTTGTTTTCAACAAGTGTGCGAACTCACACGTGTGTTTCATGTTACAAAGTTGCAGCCGTCGTGTTCTAGACAATTTTTCTTTCTTTTTTCCTAGTGCAAATCCTTCAGTACAGAGATCTAAGAAAACAACAACTTTTTGTGTTTTTACAGTAACGCATAGAACAAGGCTATCATAATTTGAGCTACCTCAGTTACTTCACTCATAATTTACTCTCTGTTTCTATCCTTTGTCAGAGTTACAAGAGAAAAAATATCTAGAATAATTTATCATCTCTATTCTTTCAAGTTTGGAAAGTCTTCGAAACTAATGCTGTAAAAATTGGAATAATTCACTATTCAAAATCTCGATTATTAGATTCTTCGAATATTCAAATAATTTTTGGAATAATTATTGGGGTAATGAATTTTTGATTATTTTTAACAGCACTGTTTGGAACTATACTGTAATAGAAGAAAATTTTATATCTTCGTAACGCAGTTGATTCTGTGGAACAGTGTAGCTACATAATTTTTGCTCTATAAGTTGGTCAATGTAAATAAAACTAATGAGACTGGGTTTGGTTTCACTCTATACCTCTATAGCTTTTAACGCATTCAATGCACAATGGAATCAAGCCCACTTTTTGCTCATTTTTGATACATTTCATGTTTTTAAGATCTCTACCTGAAAATTTTTTCAGAGCTTAAAATATCAATGTTCAGTTATTGTAAATAACTCTTATTATGAAAAAAAAATGTTAACTAAGTGTGAGTTCCTTGATATTTTAAGGAACTAACACTTAAAATGTTCCATGTTAGTAAATGTTCTAGTGAGTTCCTTGATATTGTTGAGAGATTTCAATTGCCTCGGGGAGAGATTTGACCACTTTACCTCTAATTTACTTCTCTGTTGTACTTGTCTAGCTGCATTAGATAAATGGGCTAGAGCCTGCATTCGGGTAGAACGTCCTAACAGTATATATGTTTTAGCGTAATCAGATGGCTGTAACAGTCACTATGAAAGTACCGACTCTGGGGTTTTATTCACTGTGATCCAACATTGCAGAATTTTTGGTGTTACATATGATATTAAAACACTAGTAGTGACGCTTTTAACAAGTAGAATCTATATAGTCGTATATTATCGTCCTTTATTTGATTTTAATTCTTTTCTGTCCAAGACTAATTTTTAACCACCATTGAAACTGTATTATTACGTTTTTATTATTCCTAATGAAGAGATTTAGAATTTTGATTATGCATACCCTAGAAACCATATACCCGCATATCATGATATTCCAATACACTCGTATAGCAGGTCTATGTCTACGATCATGCCAAATTTGATACTGATTGGATGAGTTTGGCATTTTTTTAAACGAGTTAAAATTAAACCGCCCATAACTGGGAATCGAAGGCCTGCAGAAGATAATATTTCATACGCTTATATGGCAGGCCAATTCTACAACCATGCAATTGTGATCTCAATCGGATGAGTTTTATTGAAGTTGTACGATTTACAAAGCCTTAATTTTTCAGGGGAAAATCAAATGAAAGGCAAAAAGTAGTGAACTCAGATAGCCAGAAATTTCAGTTATAAAAGTCAATTGGTGATTGTACATCAACAACTAAAAGCCATTGTAGGGCCAGACTCCTTGTGTGTTTAGTACTATGAAATTTAGTTCGTTAAATTGTGCTCTTTTATAACAACATTTTTTTATGTATCGAATTCTTTCCTTTATATACATATTTATTTCCTTTCTTCTCCTACTCATCACACTATTTAACTCATTTTCATCCTTTATTTGATTTCCTCCTTGAAAAATTTATATCAAGAACACTGCATACCGAACTCATTCGATCTGAATCAAATTTGGCATATTGCTATATAATCTTGCGGAATGTTATGGTCTAAAGGCATTTGGTTTCTAAGTTATACGTGAAATAAAAAAAAGTATAATATATATTTTGGTGAAATTTGGAAGAGAATGGAGGAAAAGCTGTCTAAACGGACGTGGTCTTTTACAAGGAATTGTAATATACGCTTCGTGCGGTTTTTTTTCTTTCTTTCTTTCTTTTTTGCCATCCTTCTTGATGGTGTGTCTGAACGTCAAACAGAGCGCACCTACCTAACCCACCCTTTCTCCAGCGTGGTTTGCTTATGCTTCCTGTGCTCGCGATAGTATATCCACTTTGCTAAATAAAGGATAATTTCTTTTTCGTATTTTTTATATTTAATTATATGAGGAAAAGTCAAAAAGTAAAGGTATTTTTGAGAAAAGGTACGTTTATTCTAATGATAGAAAACTGAATCATACATTATTTTTCCACACAATCTCTCCACTGCAACGCATTTTTCCCAACGTTTCACAGGTTTTTTGATTCCGTCGAAAAAGAAAAGTTTTTCATTTGCGCCTGTAACCAATTTTGCACCGCATCAATGACTGACTGATGGTTGACGTTTTAAGTTTCTTAACTTCTGGTGATGATGGATGTTTCCAAACCAAGCTCGCAGTCATACTTTCCGGTTTGTGATGATGTACCCAAGTTTCATCTACAGTAACGATTTGCTGTAAAAATCCATCTCTCTCGAGATGACAACGGGCCAAATGTTTACGAGAGATCTCCAAACTTTGTGCCTTATGCTTCGCGATAAACGCTGTCACCATACTGCGCTTGCATTCTACGAATAATTTCTGAAGGTTTAACACCTTCCGCAAGCCAAAAGCGAATCACTGCCTTCATTTCCTCCTTGGTGCAGATCGCCAATGGAGCTGCCATGTTTAACGGTCTGCTACACTCCAACTACTAACGCGGGAATAAGAGTGACACGTTGCATAGAAGTGTTGCAGACGACACTAATTCAGCGCTGGATACTAGTAGTGTTACCAAACCCTAGTGCGAGAAATTACGTCCTTTTACTTTTTGACTTCTCCTCGTATAATCAAGTTATAATGATTACATGCACTTAAAATAAACACTGTGTTCGGGACCATAAACGTATATATACGCAACATGCTAAATAGAATTTTCCGAATCCGCTTAAAGATTTTGTCTGTTGCTTAACCGTTTTCTGTGTGTTATATACGAGTAGTTCTGTTTTACATTTCGATATTGTATTTGAATGATCAAATTCATAACAATAGTACAATAATAGCAATATTTATCCTTGAACACAGAATCTTATTCATATTTTACATTATACATTATATTTTGTTCAAATTGTTTGGAGCAAAATTCGATATTAGTTTTCCAAATAGTGCATAGAAAACTTCATCCAGTTTACATAGTTCTCTATGTGATTCTAGACCAATCCAACTCCTCTCCACTTTTATTAACAAGGGTAATTGGTCAGCTCTACTTCTTAGAGTAGAATCAATATTACGGCATCTGTAATCTAGTTGTCCTGCTAAATAACAAAGGATTTTACGCAAGCAATCGATCATTTATGTACACTGTTAAAAATGGTTTCTTAAATTCGAGAAAAAATCCTGGTATTTGAGAACATCCGTTTCTTATCTGTGCACCGAGTAATACATTCTTAAAAGTGAGATTTCGATTTTCTCAAATCATTTTGAGAAATAATGACTCAAACGCGAGGAATTATGTCTCATTTCTGGGGGTGCAAATGCTTTCTCAAATTTGAGAAAAAATGTATTCTTTCTTAAAATTGAGAAAGAAACATCTGAGCAAATGAGGCATATAACCCCCATATTGAGAAACACATTTCTCAAAAAGAATTGAGAAATGTCTTTCTCTAAAGCGAGAAACGGCGCACAGAAACAGGGTTCTCAAATACGATAAGGAGAAGGGAAAAGGGTATAAACAAAATATAAACATGCAAAAAATTCAAACAATTAGTACATACAGAATGCATATTAAATAAACACGGACAGTTATAATATTTAAAATATATCATATTTAAACCTTCATTTCAAGAAATTTTCATTCCTATATTACGAAATATTTGTTTTACAACAAACCAAAAAAATAAGCAGATAAATTCTCTAAAAGCTGCCAAGCAACGAATGTCCTCATTTTCACTACAGTATTATTATCCATCTTTATCACTGTCTCCCTTAGCCTTGGAGCACAATCTTGAGACGTTAAGAGAAAATGAAATCTTTGTTTTTACGTCCCACTGTTGTATCGAGTAGGCTACAGGAGACGCTGGTGATGAGAATAAATAAGATACAGGAATAAAGAAAGTGAAAAAAACGAAAGAATCCCTAGAAAACCCACGCACACTGTGTTTATCCAGCACAAAGCCCACTTGCCTCGAGTTGGGATTGAACCAAGAACCTCATGCACCACAAGTGAACGCTCTACCACTTAGCTACCGCGGCCCCTACGATAAATTAATAACAAATGGGTATATTGCTATACGCAGTGTGCGAACTGACGGTGGATGCCAATGACTTCTCCTCTGAGAAAAAATTTAACGCCCCTGGAGAAAATTTTCATCCCTGGTAGAGATAACTTTTCAAATTTTATCTATATAGATAGTGTGCATGAGTGACGATGCGTATATGGGTGAAATTGGATACATATATAGGTGAAATTCATCTCTCCCCTGGGAAAAATATTCGGTACAGATTGATTATACGAATCCACATATTTGTAAAATTTACAGAAGAAATTTGTAGTAATATTTTAATGGATTAGTGTGTAAGTAATCAAAATATGATGTGCTCTTACCTGTGATATGCGTATTTACGTGTAAATACATTAATGAAGGTCGAACCTTGTATGGTATTCGCCCATAAGGTAAGTAGTGGTAAATTAATAAAGGAAATATGACGTGAGACGAATGTAACGAACAAATGACTTTCACAAAAACGATATCTTTGTATCATGAAAGCAGTGTTTTTTATAATAATTGTTTACGAGCATACACATCATCGCTGGCGAGCCTGCCCCCTTCGGACGCAACCCCGCGCGGCACCATACTGCGTACATGCCCTGACTCGGTTAAATAGCATTCGTGCGTTTTAGTGGCTACCTAGCACATATTGGTTGTATTTTGCACAATACATCTTAAAGTGAATCTGCACCGGGGAATGTAAGTACAATGTAACAAGCGAATGACTTTAAAAACACATATCTTTGCATCGTCAAAAGTGTGGTTTCCCAGAGTCTTTCTTTACGCGTATACCCGCCATTGCTGACGCGCCTGCTTCCTACGGACGTCACCTTGCGCGGGCCTCCTTGCTCCACTTCTGCCCTGACTCGGTTAGATAGCATTCGTACTTTTAAGTGGCCACCTAGTTGTTTGGTGTTGTATCACAAGACCCCCTAAAGTGAATCTGTGCCGGGGAATGTAAGTGTACACCTCAATGTAACAAACAAATGACTTTATCAAAAATATATCTTTGTATCGTAAAAACAGTGAGTTTCCATAATCCTCCTTTACCCGTATAACCACCATCGTTGACGCGCCTGCTTCATACGGATGCACTCCCGTTACACTCCTGGCCTGACTCGGTTATATAGCATTCTTTTAGTGCTTTCTAGTGACTATCTAGCGCAGGTTGGTTGGTGTAACAAGACATCTTAAAGTGAATGTGCACCTGGAAATGCAAGTGCAGAAAGTAAATTCAGAAAGAAGTATATATTTCATGAATTGTTGTATGGATTCGTATAATCAATCTGCACGAAATATTCAATTCGCACAGCGACTATATGTCACAAATAACCTGCAAATTTATGTTTTAGAAAGATTACAGGTGAGGAAAATAGGAGGCGCCAATCTATGCTAGGTGATCAGTACAAAATACCTTTGCATTACAATTCCATAATAATAAATCACACTTTTCTCAACGCTGTTTCTAACTTCACAGATGATTTACGTGTTCTTTGTTTCCATATATAAGCTATTTTACATCTTATAACGAAGGGAAGGGGTGTAAAACATTGGCATGCCTTCCCATTCTACTTATTACTACATAACAAAAAGAATAATTACAGTAATTGATCCATTTATTCTTTACCTTTGCTCTTACTGTAAACTAGGATCAATTACCACAATAGTGTTCCACCATTAAACTAAATGAACTTACATTACAATATCAATTTTAATAAAACGCAGGTAGTAACTTCCAAGAATGTTGGCTGATAAATCTATATGTTTATTTTCACATGCTGTTTACTTTCTCGACTTTCGTAATGGTATGGTGTATTCATACGCCACCTCAGTCGCATCACCATACTGCGTTCTCATATCCATTCGCACACCGCTACAACTGAAATCTTTTATCTCGTTTCCTGTATAGTAATTAAGCCCTAGCAATATTAGACCCTAGTAAAACATAGTAATATTATTTCGGTAAGATTGTTACCTTTATTTTTCACTCATGTATTACATTACAAATCACGCACTATTTCATTCTCATTTTTAAGAACTGATAAAATCTCATAAATGGGAACCTGAAAATTGGCCTTGAGCTTACAAATAAAAACACGTTTGAAAATAATGAGAGATTGTGTCTCAAATATGAGTAAAAATTACTTATTTTGTTTTGAACATGCATTTTTCTCATTTCTGAGCAAGGAAATTTTTAAGAGTGTATAGTGTTGGCAATGAGACAAGATTTAAGACTGTCTCGTCTCGAAAAGATATCGTAAAAGTATTGTCTCGTCCCGAAATGTATATTTGTTTCTATTGAATTATCTATGTCTCGTCTCATATCTCGTCACAAACATTGTTTCATCTCGTGTACAACACTGTTTTTTGTACGAAGTTTCGGGAACTTTATTTTATGTAAAACGATATCGAAATGTACACATATTGTTCGTCTTACTTAGAACCTTAGTTTACGAAACCAGAGAGCATTCTGCTTGTAATGCTATATTATCATATTTAGTAACAGAATTATTCTCGTTCAGTATGTCGGCACATTGGTTGTTCATTGCGTCCTCGCTACTCTCATCTGGTTATTTCAGGAGTAAGTTATTGACATTTACTCGAAGTTGCAATAGGTGTATCCTATTTTTATACATTGCGAATAATTGATATCATGAAATGTTCGAAACCGGAAAAAAATATTAAACCATTGGTTCGGTTTAGATGTCATAAGGAAATATATATATATATATATATATATATATATATATATATATATATATATATATATATATATATATATATATATATATATATATATATATATATATATTTGCTTCTTCCTTATCTCCCTCATATAGATCAAAAAGTTCACTTGACGACTATACGATACCTTTTGGAATAGCATTAAGATTCTGTCGCTTCATACAAAATAAATTTTCTGCTATTCAAGATGTCTTGTACATCGAAAGCTTTTTCAATTTATGAACGCAATTTTGTGTCAAATGCAAGATCACATCAAACCAATTATTGTAAGTTTGGAAAATACATTATCCTCTTTCTCATCAAGTAGAAAACATTCTAAGGCTTCATTTTTTTTTTTTTTTTTTTTGGTGATGGTAGGGAAACAGTTGAGTTGCGCATAAAACTCGTTGTCTTTTGCGGAATGTAACTGGGATACATCTAATATGAAGCAAGGCAAGGGCAGTTCGCCATAATTATTATCTAAATTAGGCTGAATTATTGCTTTAATTATGACAGTATCTAAATATGAAACACATTCTTTAGGCCCTATTTAAAAAGAGGTTTCTTAAGGATTTCAGAACCAGAGATGTTCACCCTCGCGAGGGTGGCCCTCTCGAGGGCATCCTCACCCTCAAGTTCCCTCGCCCACAGTGACGCGAGGGCGAGGGTGCGCGAGGGCGAGGACAAGTTTTGGCCGCGAGGGCGAGGGTGCGCGAGGGCGAGGACAAGTTTTGGCCGCGAGGGCGAGGGTGCGCGAGGGCGAGGACAAGCTTCGATGGCGAGGGTGAGGGTGCGCGAGGGCGAGGAAAAGCTTCGACGAAGAGGGTGACGGTGCGCGAGGGCGAGGACAAGTTTCGGCAGCGAGGGCGAGGGTGCGCGAGGGCGAGGACAAGCTTCGATGGCGAGGGTGAGGGTGCGCGAGGGCGAGGAAAAGCTTCGACGAAGAGGGCGAGGGTGCGCGAGGGCGAGGACAAGTTTCGGCAGCGAGGGCGATGGTGCGCGAGGGCGAGGACAAGCTTCGATGGCGAGGGTGAGGGTGCGCGAGGGCGAGGACAAGTTTCGGCAGCGAGGGTGAGGATGCGCGAGGGAGAGGACAAGCTTCGATGGCGGGGGTGAGGGTGCGCGAGGGCGAGGAAAAGCTTCGACGAAGAGGGCGAGGGTGAATGAGGGTGAGGGCCAAGTGTTACTGCGGGAGCTAGGGTGCACGATGGCTAGAGACAACTTCCTTCAGGAGAACGAGGGCACGCGAGGGAGGAGGACAAGCTTCCTTAAAAGCAACTGTTTTGAAGTTTGCTGTTTGACCTTTTTTGCAGAGATGCAAAATTTAAAATATCATCTGCCATCCTAGATGAAAAGTTAGTGTCATAGCAAGGTTATACATTAATCGTATTTTTCCTTTCAATTAATTGCAGTAGACAATTTCTCGTGTGTACGTACATAATTATTAAAAATAATAATGCAAATAAGAATAATATTCGATTTTTCCCATGAA
The DNA here is from genome assembly GCF_964235325.1 of Thermobia domestica. Taxonomy (NCBI): domain Eukaryota; kingdom Metazoa; phylum Arthropoda; class Insecta; order Zygentoma; family Lepismatidae; genus Thermobia; species Thermobia domestica. The sequence continues at coordinate 56,567,159 of NC_137456.1, read as the reverse complement.
AGTTTTCGGGTAGAAATAGCTCTACATTAAGAAGTAAGTGTGCCTCATTGTTGCCCTCCCTGTGCTGGAGGCGTTTTAGATAAGAAGTGTCTACTACACTGTCATGTTTAAAGAGTGTTGGTAGACAGACAGACAGTCACTCACCTCATTCAGCAGTAAATGACAAGAGCGCTGATATCTGAACAAACACAATCAATGAGAGAACCGTCAGAATGCAGTAGATCAGATGGAAAAAGACTTGATGGAATGACTTTGGTTCATAGATGGCCATTTTGCTCTGGACTCGGGGTCATTTTTATCAACTGGGCTCTCGCTCATTTATCCCTTTGGGAATCGTGCTCGGGCTCACTTCCCTCAGTTGGACTCGCGCTGACTTATTTCGTTGGCGCTCGGGGTAGCGCTTAATTATTGAACCCGAGAACGGTTGAGCGCGAATGCCGAGCTAGCGAGCGTTGGGCTCGTGAGTTTGGATGCCCATGAAATGGGCTGATTAATAGCATACATTCCTCCAATGTCCACCACTGATGAAGTTGTTACAATTAATCGGAATTTTTAACTTTTCATAGTTTTGTAACAGCCCAAACTATTATCTGAATGGATATTTGTTAAAATAATGTCAGTCACTATTGTATCGATTTTCATTGTTTCTGCTTTTATAATCTACGTGGGTAGAGCTATCATTTAGTTACAAAATAAATAATATGTTTTTTCTTGTCCTTAAATAGGAATATCTGACACGTTAATACTGAAATTTTGTTAAAAGAGCAGCTTTAACAAAATAAATTTAATAAGTTCCACAAGACATAATTTGTTTATGCAGCCGAAATTTGCAACTGTTGACTGGTTGCCGTTTAGCGTCCTCTTTCGTCGGCGAGGCTATATGAGAAGTGGACCTATAGGTTTAACGCGGAATTCGATCCACTGTCGTTCAATGTTCTCCCACTCGGAATTGTCCTCAGGACCCCATGCACCAAAGGTTCGCGTGCAAACCAGTGAGATAGGGTTTGTATGTTGTGTTGTTCAATGATTTTTATTAGGAATAAAATACGTTACAGGATGATATACTGATTGTAAATATTATAGTGCAAGTATTGAACGATTGTGTGGTAAAAGGAGAAATATAAATTTGGACAAATTAAAAAAAAGGCCTGAAAAAAACTGTAGGATATATGAAACATATAAAACTTAGGAAAAGCCACTTCAGTAAAACGAGCAGGATTTTGTTGTGGGTAAACAGTTTAATCATATTATTATTAATTTCGCACAAATGTGCCACACATCATAGCATGGGCGGCGATTAGGGGGGCAAAGGGGGACAGTTACCCCCCACTCTTTTGAAATGACCCATTAATGTCGCTATATAGTTTCATTTGGAAATATAAAGTTTTTGTATGTATTAAGGTTCATAGAATGAAAATGGTGCCATAAAATATTTGCCGTTCCGTGAGTACGTATTAGTTGTCTTCCCGTGCAGTTAAGAAAGCTACAGGAGTTGCGTTTTAATTGCCACGAAAAATGGCTCAAAAATTAACCCATCCGAGTGTACTTTCATATTCATTTCTTCTTACAAGGGCTCGATATGTTAGTCAGCCGCTTTGGAACTAATTGAGATAACATTTCGCAGAAAAAGAAGTCCTTCATAAGCAGTGTTTCTTTCAGAAACAATGTTCTGGGGGGGGGGGCACACTTAGTATCCCGGGGCGGCACTGCAGATACTATTCTATTCATTATTATATTATAGACGTATTATTTTGGTCTCCTTCGGGGGGAGGCTCTCAGAGCTTCGAGGGGCAGTACCCCCCCAAAAAAAATTAATATATCCATATTTAAAAACGTTCTGTGTTTAGAAGGAAAAGAATGTAACTAACAGGTGAACAGAATATTTTTTTTCAAAGTGTAAAAAAATAAAACTTGGGTGTCACACTATTCTTTGTTCGTGGAATTTTCCAATGACTCGTTTGAGTTCAGAGGTAGGAAAAAAAAAAGCTTAGCTCACGAATCTCTGCCGCGATTCTAATTCTTTTTTGCTGTCAACCGCGGCAGAGATTCGTGAACCTCGCTTCCCATCTCAGGTAGAAATATCTTAATAGTAGCTAGCAGGGATTTGCAGAGGTTTATGCCTTTGTCGGAAATATTTTTAGTGATCTGATTCACATCTCTGCAATTCATTCTTCAATAGTGAGACTGACGGTGAGACTACCAAATGTGTCACTTTGAGGATAATTCAATTCCTAGAATTTGCCAAGACCAAAGAATTCTGTGAATACAAGTACTTCGTTTAAAAGTGCGTCCAAGCGTAAAATCATGTGATGCTTGTTTGCATACAGAAATTTCAACAATTAGATATTCATTAGATTTCAACAATTAGAAAGCTCGTTCGTATTTTGTTGGATAGAAACAGATACGTTGATCATAAACCACAAAGCAATGAAGGAAAAGAAGGGTTATATTTAACTATGTGAAGCTGTCATACATAACAGAGTAAACCTTCGAAGAGGTCACGCGTTCAATTCCGACTATGATTTTTTTTCCTAGTCCTACCAGTTTACCATTGTTTTAGGTACATCCGTCTTTTCAATTTCCATCTCATCCCGTTCTATTCTGAGAAGTGCAGCCAATGAGTTATTAATTGGTTGGCACCAACACGGCATACAACGGCAAATTTTACAAACAGGCTGACAGATTGGGTTTATCTATTTAGAAATAGATCTTAATATTAAATCAGTTGAGAATGCTCGAATAGCATTGCCAGAACAAACTTGAATTATTTTTTTCGAAATTTATATGAAATTGTATATTAAATGTATTTGATTAAACTCAATAGATAATACAATATATATAATTATATTAATATAAATTATAATCGTAATAAAGTAATTAGAAAAATATCATACAAATTGTAGGTAATTAATTAAATGAAAAATATGAAAAATATGTAGTTATTTAAATTATTTAAAAGTTTAAATTGAAATAACTAATGACGCAATAATTTTTCGATCAATAACTAGTATTGGTATTAAAGTGACGCTAAAAATGCCTCACTTCTTTTAGATATTTTTTGATGCTCCATCGAATGGGGGGGGGGCTCAAAATTGAAAAATTCGCAAATAACACACACACCAGGGGTGATCGGGGCAGTCCCCCCGCAGAAGAGGAAACTTTCTTATTTTACATATATGAATAAAACCCATCCCAGAGTTTAGAGCCCTTAAAAGTAACAGTATGACAACCCCCCTTCCCAGAAGTCGGTCCTGGATCCGCCCCTGACACAAACACACACACACACACACACACACACACACACACAGAGAGAGAGAGAGAGAGAGAGAGAGAGAAAGACATATAGAATTCAATAACGAAATTTTTAATGAATTAAATGTAGGCACCGTAAATTTATAACACATATGTAATCCACTTCATCAAAGTCAGTTATTAGTTGATCAATAATTTTAATTGATCTTAAATTAGGATTATCTTATAAATCACTACTGTTAATGGTTTAATTGAATTGTCAATTTTGTAAATAAAATCTCATTCTAAGATAATTACGTTAAGTGTAGATCGCAACTATCTAGGCCAGGCCACAAACTGTTTTTAATTGAAATCCTATCCGTTTTCCAAATACCCAGTTACAAAACTATTAAATCAATACTGAAAACTAAAAACGAAAATATTTATTGCAATTAAACGATTAACACGATTGGTATTATTGGACGGGAGGACGTTGGCTCAGTGTACAGCCAATCTCTGGTTTCAGGGGTCACTCGTTCGATCCCAGGCCAAGTGAGTTCGTGGAGGACGATAGCGTATACTTGGGTTTTCTCGGGATTTTCCCGTTTTCTCGTTCCACCTATTCTTTCATCATCATTTACTTGCAATTCCATCAGTCTCCTTTAGCCATCGATGGCATAACAGTTGGATGTTAAACTAAAGATTTTTTTTTTAAGATTGGTATCTTCGAAAGCGTTTTTAATATAGTGTAAGAATATGCAGCGCACAGTCTTGAAAAGGGAGACTATTTTGGGCGTCCAGTAGGCTTCTTTCTGTGATCTGTTACCCTTCATTATCGACGTTTTTATTATTATTATTATTATTATTATTATTATTATTTTTCGCTAAATCTATATATATAAAAGAGAACGCACAAATCCTTTGTTACCTCATCACGCTAATACGGCTGAACCAATTTCTTTTATTTTTGGGGGGTTATTAGGATTTGGACCCTAGATGGTTTTTATCATATCACTTTAATTTTTAATTACCAGTGTCTTGAGATAATTGACCATTCAAGTGTCCATAACGTACAAATCCTTTGTTAGCTCATCATAGCTAAATCTAACCGTATTTATATGCAACCCACATGACCGTGTCACTCGGCGGGTTAACATAAATGACAGGCGATATAATGTTAACATTCTTCTATGGTTTTTACCATATCACTTGAAAGCGAAAAAGTAAAAATTATCTAAGTAACAAAGTTTATTGCGTTCCAGGGTGACCGCAGCGAAGCGGGGTGAACGCTGCTAGTAGGATATTAAAATAGAATGATTTGGTTCTATATCGCAAGTTTTAAAGCTCCCTGACAACTGATATTTAGTCAGCAAAGCATAGGAAAACAGAAATAAAGAAGCAAAACTACCTGAAGTATTCGGCTATGGTTCATCTAATCATGGGCGTCGTAACGAGGGGCTTGGGTGGTCGCGTTCCTCTCAGATTTTCATCACACGTATGTAAGCAAACTAAGAAAATAAAAGCATATATTCAGGGGTGTAGTCGAGAGTATACGAAGGTGTATTGCTCAATCTTAGTCATTTGCGCATACTTTCTGCATCAAGGCGTGTAGTACTATATTCAAAACTAGCATATATAACCTGTGAAATTTTTAAGACTAGCGTATACTCTGTGAAAATTTTAAGACTATGGTGTACGCCGTGTGAAATTTTAGGACTTGAGCAGGAAGTTTTTGATAGTCTATTATTGCAACACAGCCCCTGCCCGCTGCAGCCCCTAGTTATTCGCCTCTACTTTCTAAACATTTTCTATATATTTTACATCCCTGGAGTTGGTGGCCCCGCATCGTGGAGGTTGTGGGGACATTATCTAAGCCTTTGGTCAAGTGACCTTACATTTGGACCTGTCAAGTGACCTTACATTTACATAGATTACTATTGAGATAAGTGGGTAAAACTGCATTCAGGTTTACACCTATAATTTCATGATTCTTAGTGTTCATCCTCCCGAAGGGGAACTTTCGAAGATGTCCTCAATTCTAACTATAGAGAAACGTTCTCACACAACAGAATAAACATAATTTCAAACCGTTCATGATCTATATTTAGAAAAAAATAGCACTCTACTAACGTAATTTGCTGTTTTGGAAAATATAAGTTTTACTTATGAATATCTGGGAATCAGTCGATCTGTCTGTATTCTGACGTATTAAAGTTAATGTCTCTTTACAATTCATCACCGATGCCGAAGCTAAATGGTACGTGAATCTATAGTTTATGGTAGGATCCGAACCACCATAATGCGTTCAAACTTCACTCAAGGGAATCGAACCTGAGACTTGCTGCAAAGCAGACATGCTTGCTAGACACTATACTAACTTCCTTTGTATAATTCAATATCATTAACTTTCAGTAATCACCGATAATCGACCTATAACCAGAGTCGAAGTCTAAGAGGGAGTTATTGAAAATGTTTAATTATCCTAATTTTTATGTAAATATTTCACTTTAGAATATTAGCGTTTAAATACTCCTCTCCCCGATACAACCATTACACACGCTAATACTATGTAACAAGCAGTAACGAACAACTACATATTATCAGGTGCAACACATAATCAATAAACATATAACATATAAAGCTTATAAAATTTTAATTAGTCAGCTGGATTACATCTTATGAAAAAAGTTGAATAATTTCAACCTTATATGTTAGTTGTTTGACGTAACGTAAGCATGAAGGTAAGCTTAGATCTTTGTACGAAATTCACATTGAAATGATATTCGCAAAGAATCTTCAGTGGGCTGAATCTCTTTCGTCCCATGTTGACTACAATACTGCGATAATCGTAGGACGTAAAAATGAAGATTTTATTCCCAGTCAGAATTTTTAAACTATCCTATCTCTTCAAGTCAATAATTGTCTGTTTTCCATTATTACTTTTCAACCACAGAGCAAAATAATTCAGTCACTCTACTCCTGTTTTAATGATGTATGGCAGCGTGTAACAAATTGTTGCGAGGTCCTGGGCAAGAAAAGTTTGTGGTCGCCCTTTCAGTTTGTAATTGCTAATTATAATAAAATTTCTGGAAATCAATTAATCTACACATTTAATTATTTGTGCTAGAGAAAATAAAGGTTTGTTCTCTTACTTTCCCGTTCCACCATTTCTTTCATCATCATTCACTTGCAATTTCATCCATCTCCTTTAGCAGTTACATAACTCTGGGGCGCTAAACTAAAGATTTCATCTTTTCTTTCATTACTACAATCTTAAAGTTTGCACGTATTAAAGTTTGCACGACATTATTAATTGTTGAATTGGCGGATTTATAAAAGTCAGTGCTAAATCATTTTAGGCTCGATAATCTTTCCAAGGCCCCTGGAGGCGCTAAGCTCTGAGCGTGCCATTTAGGGAGGAACGGTGGCTCAGCGATAGAGAAATTACCTTTGTTCGAAGGGTCGCATGTTCGATTCCCGTCCAAGTAAGTTCGTGGTGGAGGACATCGTGTTCGTGGGTTTTCTGGGGATTGTCCAGTTTCCTACCACATTCTCATTCAACTATTTCTTTCATCATTCACTTCTGTCTCCTTTAGCATTTAGCTTGCATAATCGTGGGATCTTAAACTAAAGATTTCATTTTTCATTTGCCTTTACGTATTTGTAGTGTAAGGAATCCTTGAGACAACGTTTGAAAGATATCATTTCATAATTGTGGGAATTACTGAAAATAAACTTTCCAACAATGATAGCTGCCAAAAACGAACCAAGACCAAAGTGATAAAGTGCACAAATTGGCCCCTAGGGTAGTTTCTTAAGACAAAGTTTCATATTTATGGCAATTATTGAAAAAAATTAAAAATTTTAACGTTGTTAAGGTAGGACAAATGTATCTCTATTAGTGGTGAATATTAACAATATTTGAGCATCGAAATTAACCTTACAAGCACATTGACACATTTCAGTTTATATTTTAAAATACCAATTAACTTAGATTCACATTCAAATCAATGAAGTCATTCATGTTATAGGTTAGAGTGGGTATATATTTCCGAGTGATAATTCAACAATAGTGTTCTGAAGTATTTTATTTGTTTGCTGACGGATCTTCAAAATTAAGCTCTTTAGATCTTTCCCTTTGAATTTGTTCAAATTCCTCAGTTACGCTACATACATCAGGGATGGCCAACGTGTTGACTGTCAAATTCTGACAGATAGTCCGCGGCAGTCACTCTACCGCCACTCATCAAACCTTGATTTCACCCTCACCCTCATGAGAGCCACCCTTGTGTGGCTGAATACTTATGCTTGCATCGTAGTTCAAGGAACATTTTGAAGTAAAGACATTGGATATTGTTGATAAATGATGTAAACGCCACTATCGACCGAGATCTCCATTGTAACAGTTGTTCCATTTTAGGTGTTCCACAGTAAGTTATACGATGATATGTTTAGTTTCCTTTCTTTAGAACGTATGTTAAGCAAGGGCGGATCCAGGACGGACTTCTGGTGGGGGGGGGGGTTGTAGTACTGCTACTTAGAGCTACTTTTAAGAGCTCCAAACTCTGGGATGCGTTTTATTTGTATATATAAAATAAAGAAGTTTCCTCTTCTCGGGGGGAGCGATCGCCCCCTGGATCCGCCACTGACGATAAGGAAATAATTCAACAAATAGGTTGAATAATTGATGCTCTGATCCTCACGAAGGAGGCCCTCTCGAGGCCTCCTCACCCTCAATTACCCTCGCCCTCAATGAAGGTGCGCGAGGGCGAGGAAAAGTTTTGAGCACGAAGGCGAGGGCGAGCGAGGATAATGGACAACTTCTATCGCGAGGGCGAGGGTGCGCGAGGGCGAGGAAAACCTTCGACGAAAAGGGCGAGGGTGTGCGAGGGCGAGGAGAAGCTTCGACAGCGAGGGTGAGGGTGCGCGAGGGCGAGGACAAGCTTCGATGGCGAGGGTGAGGGTGCGAGAGGGCGAGGAAAAGCTTCGACGGCGAGGGCGAGGGTGCGCGAGGGCGAGGACAAGCTTCGATGGCGAGGGTAAGGGTGCGCGAGGGTGAGGACAAGCCTCGATGGCGAGGGTGAGTGTGCGCGAGGGCGAGGACGAGTTTTGACCGCGAGGGCGAGGACAAGCTTCGACGGCGAGGGCGAGGGTGCGCGAGGGTGAGGACAAGTTTCGACAGCGAGGGTGAGGGCGCGCGAGGGCGATGGACAATTCCCTTCGCGAGGGCGAGGGTGAACGAGGGCGAGGGCCAACTGCTACTGCGAGGGCGAGGGTGATTGAGGTCGAAGTAAAATGAACATCTATGTTCAGAACATGTGATTCGTCAACAAGTAATATCTGAATATCGTTTGACGGATCGGTGGGATTCACATTCATTTCTTTCCAAATTTCCACTATTACCTCCGTCTGAATCAAACACACAAGTCACAACGTTATACTTAATAGCTCCTAGATGTGCTAAATTTGTATTATATATATTTTTCTTTTATCAGAGCATCAAACAATAACATAGTTTGTTTCTGTTGTAAAAAATTGTCCTGAGCTAGATAATAATAATTAAGGATAAACAAAACAAATTTGTAGTATTTTATATTTTCTTATAGATAGGCCTTATCATTTTTTAATTTCATTATCTATTAAAAAGAGGATGAAAATAAACTTCTGAGTAGGAAATCAAGGGTGTGAAAAGGAAAATTCTAAGTAGAAAGCTCATCAGATGTAATAGCCATACATCACGTGGCCAAAGAAAAATACAATGTTTATTCCAGGCATACTTGTGGAATAAACACTGTATTTTTTTCTGGACAACTCCGGGGGTTGCCTAATCTCCCCTAAAAAATTCCGATTACATGTCGCTGTTCTCCACGCCACCTTCTTTAGCAAATAGCGACCTAATAAAGCGTTGTGTAGTTTTTGCCCGTCGTGCCGTTTCCCCATCGTGGGTTTTCCTCGTAATGATTTTCTACTCGTGTTTATTGCCCGAAAAATACAAGTGATTTCGAGCCTAATGTTGAAGAACTCCTTTGCTCTATCTGAATCCTGAATCACAATCAAAAGCAATAAAACCAACCAGAAAGATGAACAAACTCGAAAAAAAAACTTTGAAAATGACTTTTCTTTCATCTTCAAGTGAAACAAAGCAACACATAACATTAAATAAAGAGCTATACATTGTAGATGAGAAGAAAATACGCTTCATAGCTCCTGTAGTTGATTACCTATTGGTTTGATTGTATGACACCTTTACCTGTTTTGTTCATGTCTTTGAAATGTGAGTTTTAAAAGTAAGTGCTAATTTGTTAATTGTTTCCAAATATATTATATTGAAGAAAAGATCGGTATGTAAAAGGAATTACACTGTAGTTTGTATTAAACATGAAGGGACATTATTTCATTTTTACCTTCCTGTTTGTGTTTCGTTCTTTCATGGATGCAGAACTTCTTTTATTCTATATTTACTAATCTTTCAGAGTTTCATTCCAGTTTCAATGCTTTTGTTCTACTGTTTATGAATGATAGATATTTCTATTGTTATTCTCTCTCTCTCTCTCTCTCTCTCTCTCTCTCTCTCTCTATATATATATATATATATATATATATATATATATATATATATATATATATATATATATATATATATATATATATATATATATATATATATATATATATATATTGTTATTCTGTATAATTATAATGGAATGTGTGAAATTTGTACACATTCCGAACAAGATCTGGCAATATTATTCCCCGAAATTGCTCGTAAAAATGCACAACTGTGATAAAATGAATGACTTTGAGTCAGATTCTGACACTGGCAAGTTGCTCGATGGTTAATTCCATAATTTTTAATTGCAATTACCTCAATGTGTTACTAGCGAAGAAGGAAGAATATTTCCATTTGGAGTAACCATTGGCAATTTGTTATCGGAAAAATGTGAAGAAAACCAAATAGTAATAGCAACAAAAAAAGTTTATACAAGTTTCCTTTAATTATCGTGGATAGGCGTTCGACCAATCAGAGTTTATTCACATATTCCACTTTTGGCGAATCACAATCATCCAGTCCCAAGCCTGGGTAAAGTTGAATTTTGTTTTGAAATTTTTGTATTACATTATTTGGATTCCTTATGAACTTTACGGATTGAATAGATCTACAGTATCTCAGTAGTGATTTGCAATAGAGTATATTTTAGTACTAAATAGCATCTTATTATCATGATTTACTTTTTTCATATATGTTACTTCAGTATTGTAGTTTAATTTCAAACTGTAACTCTGGATCTCTATTAATAGTGCAAAACTTGAATGCAGTAAAGCTTAATGTGATATATTAGAAAATGAGACCATCTAATTTTTCTGTGATTGATTTTGTAAAGTGCTCCAGTTCGTTAGACTGAACTCAACTGCGGGGCTTTTGCCCCCTTAAACCGGTTTTCCGCACAAAAGAACAATTACGTGTTCTCTTTTTTTGTCTTTATGTGACATTTCGTTGAATTCATGCATGCACGTTTTGGGGTTATGCTAAAGATTGACGAAAAATATCACTTTCGCTTGAAAATGTGTTTGGAGGTGGCTTCTGCCCTCTTAAACAGTTTTTTTTTTTCGCAGGAAAGAAAGACACGTGTTCATGCATTTTACGTCTACTATTTGTGTTTAAAGTTTCATTTCAATTGTTCATGTCTTTGCGTTGATTTGAGCAGTGGTTACAAATAATTTCAGAGGAGGCATTTCCCCTTTTAAACCATTTATCCGCAGAAAAGCAAAGACCCGTATTCGGCCATGTATCTACTTTCAACCTATAATTTCGTGAAAATCTGAGTGCAACACTTTGTGAAGGTTCCTTGTAAGAGATTTAAGGAAAGCTTATTTTTGAACGGGCATCATAAATAAAATAGTAACATTAATTTGTTTCGATTAAAGAGTTATTTTATTATTATGTCTTTCTATTTATTTATTTCAATAGTGTATTTTAGTTTCTGAACTTGTTTTTCTGAGTATGTTTTGGAACAAATAGGGAAGAAATTAATTGAAGAATGTAGAAAATTATAAAGTATATAACGAGAAATATCACAAAATATACTTATGTATCACCTAGTGCGGACAATTCGATAGAAATGTCTCAAAAGTATGATATACTTCGCTGTACTTCGCTACATGATTAACACACAAAAGACACTAAATGTTAACTGGAAGGCATTTAGGAGAAAGCCATGTTGTTAGACCATTCAGAAGATGAAAGGATAATATTGCCATATGTCACAAATGTATTAAGTTGACTGGAAAATTGAGGGCGAACTACTGTATCAAGAGTGGAACCACAGAAGCCGTAAAATTAAACTCAATATAAACAACGAGATGGCGAATATGAACTTTAACATATTAGTTAAATGTGGGCTCAAGAGCAAACGTCAGCAAACAACTGGACAAAAATTCAAAAATAAGACAGTGTTTAGCTATAACAGAAGACTTACTTAGTCTATATTTATATAAACTTATGAGTGTATAAGAAAGTTAGTTGTGTTGATATTATGGGTGTATTTTACAGGAACATAGATAGTAGATGTCCGAGATAATTCCTTATTTCAACCTATCGGGTCCCTTGATTATATCTATGTTGACACTTCATTAGTTTAGTCGTGACTGTTTAGTTTTGAAGTAGCTTCTTTCAGGATTCCTTTCTTTTCTTACCCATTTTATGTTTGTTGAATTTCTATGCACGTAGAGGAAGTGTGATCCTCACATTATTTTTTTAATTTAAACAAAATTATGTAACTTCAAAATCCTTGTGCGCCATTGTGAAACATGTCGAGCCGGATACAATTATGAAAAATTGCACTAATACAAATAAAACTGCTTTCAACGACATAACGTAATTAATATACTTTTACATAGAAGAGTAAAAATGACTTACTTTTCAACACTAAGGCCATACTACGAGTTTGTGACAAGACATGGTTTGTAAATAATAGATTATTTGTCAATTTGATGTTCTAAAAGTGATTTTAGAGAGGGTTTTAACTTTTGTAATTAAGTAAGTTTACAATGAGTACTAAGTTTTAAAAGGGTAAACGTTTTTAAAATTGGTGGTTATGTTCATTGTACTCCATCTCGATAAACCGCCCATAACTTGAACAAAAAGTTTGGACAGACTGGGTCTGTAGCGGATATGAGTTATCACCGAACAACCTTAATGATGTAATATATTCTGTGGTTAAAAAATGTAATTTATGCATTGAAAATGATGGGAGACACTTTGAATTCTTGATTTAGGTAACTAATTTCCTAACTTGATTTAATGTTATCATATAACTTCTAATAATTTCATAGTTTTGTAGTTAATAAGTAACTTATTTCAAATGCGTTTTTGTCAAGTGATCAAGACCAACCCTGTATTTATGGATTTTTTTAAATATAGACCCTACATCGTGGAACAATTTCAACGTGTTAGTTGTTTGCTTTACGCAGATTAGCATGCCACTTTATTTTAAAATGTATTATATGTGTTGTCAGCGAAATGGGAGTAAACAAACAAAAACTTGAGAGTGAAGCAATACCACTTTTATATTTTAGTGACTAAATAATTATTCTTTTAGCACTTGAGTGAAGAGACCTGAATTCGATTTCCGGTGGAAGTACTTCTGATTCTTGTCCCATTATAAACTGTTAATCCATGTCTCATGACATCTAAAATGAGACATTAACTCCTAACAATTGAATACCATTATACTTCACTATGTTGCAAATTTTGATGTTAAGGTTTCCACTCAGTAATATTTTACTTAGACACACACTATCAGCCTCCTTTATGTGTTGTGTCGTATCGTCGTGAAGTAGGGTTTCTCACTATCTCTGGCATTCAAGAAAACAAGTGTTGCCGCAAAGATCCAACTGTAATGAGAGAGCTTAGCTGGGACTCAAGAGATATATAGTCTCCGTAGCATTTCTCCCTCGTTCCGTTGGGTAAAAATAGATGAACCTTTCTGTAAGAGAAGGGACGAGTCAGTGAAACAGATACACGAAGCTTCTTGTATTATCCACCTTCTTAAGAATCATACTAATTTATCTTTCAAAACACAGAATTTCAAATGTAAATTTTATATTCCCATTTTTAGCTCATCTAACATACTCACACCACGTATCTTTAAATTTCATAATATCAATCTAGTAACAGAAAACAAGCTTCTTTGAAAATATATATATATGCTTCTTCTTACTATTGCTATAAATTAATGAAATGCTATTTTCATCTAGCGCAGTGTGCCGCGATGTATATTGATGTATCGCGAAATTTTAGAATTTAAAAATCATTAAGCATTTAATAATATGTTAAAATTAATTTTGTAATAGACTGTATTAGTCAAGCCTCCAGCGACAGCAACAATGATCGATATTACACAGTCACTACTTTATAGAAAATTATAGGGCCTTATGCAGAGTCGTTCTGATGCTTGATTAGTGAAATACTGAAGAAATAGATTAACATATGTTTTCTGTAGTAGTCAGGCCTTTAGTATGATGCTAATCATATATCAAAACGACTCTGCATAAGGCGGATAGTCTTTACACTACTATAATTTATATCTATCTATCTATCTATCTACATAAATAAAATTCAAAGTGACTATGTTTGTGAGTTAATAACTCTTGAACTATCCGACTGGTCTCAACCAAATTTTCAACGTAGATGAGGTTCGGGTCTGGGATGGTTTTTGTAATTTCACTTTGACGGTGGAACTTAGGAGAGCGGAGGAGGGGAGATATAACAAAATGATCGAAAATAACCGATAGTAGTGCCGAATCCATAGTTTTCGGGGTCGCTGAGATGAACAGTAACACTTCCAATGCCGTTTAAATTCAAATTCAGTCCCCGCAACTTGAAGAACGGGGAGGGAAGAGATATACAAAAAAAAAAAAAAAAAGATCGAAAATGATCGATATCAGAGAGCGCTTCAGTAATAGTAAAAAATGGCTGACTAACGGAACATATTACTAATTTTTACTATTTTAACCCAACGAAGCGAGTAACTGACTCTAGTTGTTACTAATTTTAAAAAATCAAACAAGTGCGTCGCGATATCGTGAGGACTCAGTAAAATGTGTTGTAAGTAAAAAAGAGATTAGAAACCTAACGTATAACTACACGAAGGTAGTAATTTCCTTATATATAAATATCAATGTCATTACCTGTGTCAATATTTTAAAAAAATCAGAGTCCTTAGGTTTGAGGAATTTTTAGGTTTATGGAATATTTGGGCATAGGGTAGCCCACGAAAAGAGTTCTCTCTGGCAGTTAGGTTTTCGTTGCATGGGGCTTTGCATTTGATTCTCGGTGGGCAAATCTTGAAACTTTAAACGCATTACAATGGTTCGGATTCCACTTTAAAGTGTAAGTTTATGTCTCATATTTCTTTTAACCTCTGTGCTGAGAAAGGATGTTAAATTCGGACCAAATCACGAAACGAGACAAATTTCCGTGATAAAATACAACAGAAAATAGAGCTCTTCTAATAGAAACAGATACACTCTTTCCGAGACAAGTCATCACTTTCCCAAAACTTTTTCAAGACGACACAGCTTGTATGTAGCCAACCCTAACTGTAAGTGAAGCTATAAATATTCAGTTCGTGTATACATTGTATCTCTAATTTTAATTCTCAGTCTTTCTCTTCACTCCAGATTTCATAATTTTAGGCTTTTCATATTCTCTTGGACTAAGCAGAAAAATAAAAATTTGACAACCTTCAAATCACAAGTGAGCAGTCAGCACTCTAGTACTCAGTTGCTATGCCTCCTTCCTGTAATTTTGGGGTTGTTTGGGATTGGGTTAATACCACAGGGGGCGTTAAGGAAAATTGCTTTCACCCAAAGGGATGCAAAGCTGGGAAAGGTTGAGAACCACTGATGTAGTGGACAAATATCGTGTGCTGGGGTCTTCTCGGGATTTCCCCCTTTCTCCCAGTTTTTTTTTCATTCCATCATTTTGTTCATTGTCATCATCACTGTCTTCCTTAGCATCGAAGCATAATCGTGGGACGTTTAAAAAATATCATTCGCTATTCAAATAATTATTTGAACAACTATTTGTTATAGAATAATTATTAATTTATTCTAATAAATATTTCAAATAATTAGGTTTTGAATATCGATATAATGCATATCCAAAGAATGTGTTGTTCAGTTTGGGGTCATTAGAATTTAAACAGTACGAGTTTCAAACATAAAAAATCGAAATACATCAAAATCTTAAAAGTCGACTCTTTTTCTTTCTCTTTCTTTTCACTTGTAGTGCTGCTTGGAAACAAAAAGGTAAGGCATTCACTCAATAAATTAATTTCAATTGGCGTAGAATATTAGCTGTATGTGACAATAATTGCCGCTGTGGTTCAGATTAAGTTTGTCATGCTTTAAATCTTGACAAATATCAAGTATGCACCATGTACAATACGATTCTAGGTTATGACTATAAGCCTCCCAGGTGAGAATTTTCTCATAGCTATATTTAATATAGAGTGAAGTTCTCACTTGCCATTAACGCTTGTAAGATTAATTAGGGTTCTGCTATTCCGCCGTCGCCTGACTCAGACTAGCAAATATCTTGTTCTCCGTTGCTTTGCTGCCAAATACCTCTTCCTCTTTCCCTCTTCGGTTAAACATAGAGTCAAAGTCCAGTGTTGCCATATATAACATCCCAGACCAGAATGTACTTGTTGTTGAAGTTACGTTCGGCAGCCTACATTTCCAATCAAAAGAAAGAAATTAGAGAGGTCTAATTTTCTTCCTGCTATTGTGGTGTAGAAGCTGATGTACGACAACAATAGTTGTTTACTCTACTTTGTACCTGTGTGTTCATTTCAAATACTTAATTTAGGAGTTAGTCTATCGTCAGTGTCAGTATTTAATTTGCCTTCTAATTTATTTCAATAGGTTTGATGGTCTTGATGTTGAAGCACTGAAACATAAAGTTGTTCATAGTAAATTGTAAAATACCTCTGAAGGAATACACAAAATGTAGTGTCATTTTATATTAAGTATTAAATAGGGGGATGATCTAAAAAAAGAAAAAAAAAAGGTTACGAAGTCTATTACGGCTTATGTGTAAAACATACAGTAGATGGAAGATCAACACCTAATGATAGAGGGCACCCAATAATAGACACTCTCGACGTAAACACAATTCTTGTTCAACCATTTATCATAACGGCAGATAAAGGTTTCTACACCATTTGCATAGAAATCCGCGTCAAGTTCTCGTAGCCACCGTGAGACAGCGGTTTTGACATAATCACATGCCAGATAATGGTGGCTAGCCATATTTTGCTTTACAACAGGGAACAGGTAAAAGTCACTGGGGCTAGGTCAGGGCTGTAGAAGGGGTGCTCTAGTCTTTCCAAGCGTAACGTTAGTGGTTGAAGTATTGGATGTACTGCTTTGCCCATGGTTGTCATTAACAGTATGGTCTGTCTTTCTTTGAAAGCACAACACCACTTTCCTATATGTTACTTTGAAATTTAGCTTCCCCATACACATCTACAACCTGCCAATGAATGTCAGCAGGTGTAGTGTTTGATCCCACAGGAACTGCACGACTGACCTCACTTCTACTCTTGACTAATTTTCCAGACGAGTCATCATTTTTAATTACCCTTCTCGGATATACATGATTAAAATCCTGTCTTCAAAACTGCAACAAGATAGATATATTATTAATCTACAAATAAATTTTCGTTAAATTACAGCGAATAACAAAAGTTTTATGCTTTGTAATCTTTTTTTCGATCATCCCTCGTAGGAGAGATGTTTGTAGTAGTAGTGCCAGAAAAAGAAATGAAATTTCCAGGTTTACGTCTCACTGCTTTACCCTTAGGCTAAAGAAGACGGATGATTAATGAACGTGAATAATTGTAAAAACATTGGCAGAATGAGAATGTGTAAGGAAGTGGAAGAACATTGTGAGAAATCAAGGAAATGATGTTGTTCACCACAAACTCGTTTAACGGGGGATCGAATCTGGGAACCTTCGCGCCAGAGGTACGTGAGCACACTATCTCTGAGCCACCGTGGTTCCAGTAGTAGTAGTAATAGTAGTAAAACGTACAGTATAGCAGTTATTATTTACGTGTATCAATTCCGTTAGTAACTGTGGTGGGCGAACAAACGTAAACGATATGTATGTTGTATTAACATACTCCAAACTACATCCCCAAGAATTACATGTTTTATTATGGGTTATTACGCAAAAGGCAACTCTTTTACAATATTTAAGTCACGTAGAACACCAAAAACCCCATTAGTTACAACATTAATTATAGTAAGTCTGAAAGATGAACAATAATCCAAACTACATAAAAGTAGACTGTCCGCAGTGTATGTTAAATAAACATCTATTGCGCAACATATAGACTGATTTTTTCTGAGCTTTTTAGTAGTAATTGTACTGAAAGCAATGATGTAAACATTTTTAGTATAAGACTAAAGAATGCAAATGTCATGTTGAATAATAATGAATTTATTCATAACCTTATCATTAATAGTGTTCAGTGTTCCATTATTAGTAGTGAGTTACCTACATCATGATTCCAAAGTAACTTTGTCTTGAAATAACAATGGCTCTGTTGGAGTAAGAATTAGCAGTTAGAATTACCAATTGATTCCGTATTCTTTCTCTTCCTACGTTTCTTTCTATCAATTTCTCTCTAGTCATTGTTCTAACCATTTTTCTTTATTTATGCCAAATATATTTTAATCTCTTATCCTTTCCACTGACTTCCTTTTTGCTATCCATTTCCAGACTAATTCGTTTTGTCCATTCTTCTCCACATTGCCATTTTGTGACATTTATTGTTTTCAACATCTCTTTCATAGTTCCTGTTCCTGCTCCATACACGAAACATTTGAGTAGTTTTCTTAAGTTTTCATTTGAAGGTCTATGCTTTATTTATAAACGGTTGTTCCGCATTTGTAGTTATGTACGGAATTTTGTTTGTTTGTTGAAGTTTACATTGTTCCGTTTTAAGCACCGAAACTATATGAGATATGGATTTACAGTTTAATGTGGAATCAGAATTTTAATGTCAATGTGCTTCCACTGGGGATCAAACCCGGGATCTCATGCACCAAAGGCATGCGCACTTTCCACTAAACCAGCAGGCAAGACTTTATTATTGCTCAAGTGGTCGCAATTTTAGGTATATGTGTATATTAACACCCATTACTACATAAAGAATGAATTTGTTTCAAACGTCAATTTAAATTATACTTAATTATGCACTATAAGACTTCTACTTTGCACTTCAGGGGTAACTTTGCACAAAATATGAAAAGAGTTGCACGGTATTCTATTGGTAAAATCATGAACTGTAAAAAGTAAGTTCCAACTGCCACCGTAAGATAGAACATCTAATTGTACTTTGGCTATAATGTTGGCGGTTCTAATTACCCGGAGGGTTTGTTGTTGTAGAGGTGTGGAAAGCATCACTGTAAAGGCCGACAAAATTTGCAAGATATCACGTACAAGAATTTCCGTCAAAATTAAGTCAGTTTCGTAGAATGCTACTGTTACAATGCGACTTTGAAGCAATAGTTGAAATTGAAGTGTGAAACGTTTTAAAGTCATTAAAAAAATAAAACTGGAAGAAGGCGGTTTCAGCATCTAATCGGGGTTACTTTGCACCGGTCCAAAGTAACCCCTTAGGTAGGAAATTATTACTGCTGGTACCTTCTGCCTTCAAATTTTAGGTAAATTTCCTATTTATTATTTAGACGCCGGAATGGATTTCTGATAGGGAAATACATTATGACTAGTGGCGAATCCAGAAAAATAGTTTGAGAGGGGCTTCACTCAGAAAGGCTTCGTTTTTTTAGAAATCACTAGACTTTTTTTTGGGGGGGAGGCTTGAAGGTTATACGCATAGAATATTAGATTGTTTTTTCAAAACAAATTATGCAATTTGTATGGGCTTAAGCCTAAAAGCCCGAAACCCCGTAAATCTTCCACTAGTTACTGTTGGGATGATAGTCTTGGACATTAAGAGCAATCAAGGCAAATCAGTTCACAGGGATTTTTTTTTTCTGTTCCTGAGTTGGCATTTGTGTGGGACATATGCTAAACTATCAGAATGTGGTTCCTGTGCAGGTACCAGAAAATACATAATTTTCTTTACAAATGTCGGTAATTCATACTAAATACTGATAGCGGTAAAATCATTCTAATATCAATATCTGTAGACTGCATGCAGTTTTGTGTAGGAAGTGAAATGTGTAAATACTGAAGGGAAAACATTGCACGGAAACATTATACATACTTTTTTGTATGTTGTGCAAAGTATCCTCACCTATGTGGTTACTTTGCACTAAAGGTTATATTCGAATAACTATGGTCATACTGAATTTTTAATGATCCACTTGCACGAAGGTTTTCCTTATATATCTAGCTATTATATATTTAACCAGTTGAGAATGCTCCAAGAACATTGCCAGAACAAACTTAAAAAGAATGGAGAGATGGATCGGCAAGGATAACTGTCATTGTTCCTAGATATAAAAGTAAATCTTTTTATCCGCACCTTATTCTCTTTCTCGCAAAAATAAGCAAAATATCATCTCTCTATCACTTAAAGTTCTCGAAATATGGCTACATAAATATCTAATAATTCGAACTTTATTGACCAATATCTGGAGAACGGTGGCCAGTTGGCCAGTAGACAGTTAGTCAGTGGCCACCGGTTACTATTTGGTACCAAAATGTTCACCATCATCTTAGATATTGATCAACAGCAATACGATCTCTGTGTGACTTCCACAGTGGCCACCGGTTACTATTTGATACCAAAATATTTACCATTCTCTTAGGTATTGATCAACATCAATATCATCTCTCTACAACTTATGGTCCCCGAGCAATGGCTACTTGAATATCTAGAAATAGGCGTCTTTTGGCCAATATCACGGTAACGGTAGAGAGACGATATTGGTGTTAATCAATACCCTAAGAGGATGGTAAACATTTTGGTATCGATAATAATTGGCGGACACTGGCCATTGACCAAACCAGTGGCCACCGGTTGAACCAAAATATTTATCATACTCTTAGGTTTTGATCAACATCAATATCATTTCTCTACAACTTATGGTTCCCGAGCTATGACTCCTTAAATATCTATAAATTGGCCATTTTTTGGCCAATATCACGGTAACGGTGTGTCATAGAGATATGATATTTGTGTTAATCAATACCTAAGAGGATGGTAAACATTTTGGTACCGATATTAATTGGTGGCCAGTTGTCCACCGGTTACTATTTGGTAGCAAAATATTTAGCGTCCTTTTAGGTATTGATCAACGTCAATATCATCTCTCTACAACTTATGGTCCCCGAGCTATGGCTCTTCAAATATCTAGAAATTGACCATTTTTTGGCCAAAATCATGGAAATGGTAAGTCATAGGGAGATGATATTGATGATAATCAGTACCTAAGAGGATGGTAAACATTTTGGTACCGATAATAATTGGTGGCCACTGGCCAACTGGCCATTGGCCAAACCATTGGCCAGTTGGACAGGTTCCGCCGAGTACTATTTGGTACCAAAATATTTACCATCCTTTTAGATATTGATCAACATCAATATAATCTTTCTATGACGTACGGTTCCCGAGATATGGCTCCTTAAATCTCTGGAAATAAGCCATTTTTTGGCCAATATCTACGGTAAGAGTGACGCGAAAAATTTAATCACTTTCTCTGATAGTTTTTGATGCTGTATCGAATACAGGGTTCAAAATTTTTAAAAAATCGCGAATAACAGACAGACAGACACACAGACATAGAGAATTCAGTAACGAACTTTTTAAGTTCGTTGAAAATACAGTGTTCTAAATCATTACGATTTTAAGTTACATGCGATTTTCTTTAAAATTCCTTAAATCTGGTGCAAAGTCTCACGGTATGGTAAAGTCGTATGAATCTTTATATATTTTTACGAAACAATTTACTTTATTCATGCAAAAAATCTTAATAGTTCGCGGTTACGTTACTCTGTTTGTTAAGTTAAACCAGTCGTTCCCAACCTATGGGGCGCTCCCTGCAGAGGCATTAAGAGTACGGAAGGGGCGTAAGCTACTGAAAGAAATAAACTAAAATTGTGAATAAAGTACCACTTGTAATAATCATTTACATTTAGTTTTAGCGAATTTCACAAACGTTACATATTTGACATCTTTTCTGTTCCTATTCAAGATTTCTACGTAACTAAACAAATATAAATGGAAATTGGTTATAATATGGTTATTATTACCTTCCTAGCTGCGTGAAAAAGTTTGAAATATTATTGAAAATATTTGAAAGATATATTTGATCCATCTTCCCTCTTACGAGCATATTTGGTTTGAAATGAAATAATAAAAAAAAGAAGTCCCAGCTTGACCCAAGTACTAACTATGTTCAAAATTCATTTCATTTGATGCAGTCATTATTTTTTAGTGAAAATTTGATCCCTCTTCTCTCTTAGCATACAAATTTTAATGAATGTGGCATGATAAATACCAATACCGACCGAAGTGCTTTGTTGAAAAATTCATTTTGAACAGAGATACGGTATGAATTTGTATAGTAGTCTTAAATTTTGAACGCACACTCCCTTACCATTTACATTTTAATTGGAGAGGAGTTACTGGTATCTATGTTCCAAAATTAATTTGAAGCTATTAAATAGCTTTCCCATGATATTGACAAACAACATAGATTAGAATGGGAGGAAAGCTATGGAAATTGTCCATTTTATTTTTAAATATCGAGAAAAAATATATAAAAATGCTCCTTCCAGCCTTTTCTAAACTACTGTGACTGGTACCCAAGTATTTTAATGAGGAATTTATATATAAAATTTCATCTGCTTACCTTGAAAGGATTCTGAGGTACTTAATTTCTAGCATAAATTTTTAACCACATTCTACTTTTTGAACCCCTTTGCAGTAATTTGCGATACTTAAAACAATTTTAAATAGCTTTAGTCTATTTTAGACTACGATGAAAACTTGACCCACCACCCACTATGAACCATTCACCCACTGTTACCCATTCCGACCCACCAAAACCCATCGTTATCAACTCTGACCCATGATCCACTCTCTTATATACTGACTAAAGAGTTTACACTTGTAATAAAACAAGGCTGTGAAATTCTCACTAATCGGAGTTTGAATTTCTACTGTCAATCACTCAAGCGCCGCTCTGTTACAATAACGGTGGACCTTACTCTTTACAATATAAAATGGTAAAGTGTTTGTCATGGGCTAAATTACTTTACATTTTAATTAAATTATCGGTATATTTATTTCCTTGTTGAATTACCGACACTTTTCAGTGGAAAAAAGAACGATATTTGAAAGTTCGAAATCAAGGTAAGTACACCAACGTAAAGGAGGAAAAGGGTAAAATTTTCCATATAATTAAGTGTACAGTACAAACTTAAAATTTCCGTGTAATCAAGTTTACAGTACAAATTTCATGTCGATTTTTCTCACAACTTTATGGATTGATTGCCTTGTGCTCTGAGCGCTCCATATAATAAACACAACCTTCAGCAATTATTATAATAGAAAGCAGTGGATATATAAAGCGAAGCACTGTATTTTTTGCTTCTCAATTAATAATTGTTTCTGAATTTGTTTAGAATAGAATAGAATATTTATTGTCAATAAGCAACATGTGTTACAATAGACAGTCAGCATATAAACAAATATACAAAAAAAGGAAAAAAGTTACATTTTAGACTTTTCTTCAAATTCGTCGATAATATAAATAGAATTATGTACAAGAAAAGATTTACAATGTTTTTAAATCATTATCACAGATCATTCGTATATGCACTGGCAATGTATTGTATAGTTTCATACCTGTATACTTATAACTTCTTTGTGTTATACTTAGTCTAATATAAGGAGTATTTAAGTCATCTTTGTGTCTAGTATTATGTGAACGGATATTGTTATGGTAACCTAAACTATCCTCATTTTCTTTAAGATACATAAGATAACTATAAACTCATATCGATCGTTTTCTCAACTAATATCGATCGTTTTCGATTATTTTTACAAATCAATCCACTACCAATTTCCCATATATAGAAAGTGCACCGTCCCCCATAAAAGGAAATTTTTAAAAAAATGCTAGGACACATTCTGTTTATTTTTAATAAAGAATTAATATACTGAATTTCAGATCCTTAAATTGAATGACTTGTGAGGTACTAAATTTTTTCGTAAAAATTCGGATTCCCACTACCCCCTTAGGATATTATTATAATGAAAGCGATATGATAATATCTCTGAATTAAGAATTGGATTCTACGCTTTATAGTTTCGAAGATTTGGTGAAGGGCAAAAAATTATTCAAGCTCCCCATTCAACCTTGAATAAGAAATTCCCAAAACCTTTGCAGCCTAGAATACAATGAAAACCTTTATACAAATTTTCAAGGTTTTCTACCTAATGGTTTCGGAGAAATGGAAAACGGTATAAAAAATAAATAAATAAATAAATAAATAAATAAATAAAGCCGCCCATTCCCTCTTAGAATACGCAGTTTCCGAAACTTCGTCTTACTCGCATTTAGATCCTAGGGTGCAAGAATATTTATACAAAATTTTAAGGTTCTACGACTTATAGTTTCGGAGGATTTAGGATTCAGATTTCTGGGCTTTCGGCATCTAGGGCCGTTTAACTCGTCACGTATGAGGGATGACGTTCCTCGGCGAGCACATTATCCGGGGAAAGGGAAATAAGAAAGAACTGGGGAAGGAAGGAAGGGACCTGGGACCTATAAGTTAGGTACTACCCTGACATTTGCCTGGTGTGAATGAGGAAAACCCAGGGAAACCTCATTCAGGATGGTTGGCCTGAAAAAGCTTTTTACACTTTTCCAACCGAGTAGCCCCACGGTAATCGAATCCGGAACTACTAGCACCGAAGGCGAGAGCGTTAGCTACGCGGGGCAACTTATAGTTTCAGAGATTCCCGAGCAGCAACAGTAATTTAAACCTCCCATACCCCTTAGAATATGAAATTCCCAAAACCTTGTCTTATTTGTAGCCTAGGGTGAAAAAGAACATATATACAGAATTCCAACGTTTTACATTGTATAGTGTCGGAGATCTCGTGACGAAAAAAAAAATATAGCGGACGCCAGGTAAAAAATGTTGGGAACCACAGAGTTGAATAAAAAACAAATAAAAACAATTTTAATTAGTGTTTTGCCTGTTGATGAGCCACGACGGCACACTTGGTTAAATGTCTCCCTACCAACTGGACGACCAAATTCCCGGTTTAGAAGGAATTTCTTTTTCTTTTTTTTTTTTTTTAATTCTAACCTTGTCAAATGAGGCTCTATCAGATAGTTATACGGTAAAGTAGGTCGGAGCTGGTACTGACAACATCAGAGCTTCTTTGTGATGACGTGAGACTATGGACGTGTGGCTATCCTATCATCACATCGGTCGTGAACCTCATCTGCCTATTTCGAATGGAGAGGGGAGGGATCTACTTTTTCCTTTTATTTTGATAGTTGAGAAATGAGACACGAAAAGGGAAGTATAGAGTGTTTTAGAGCAGTAGGGAGACCTGGTTCAATTGTAACAAATTTTACATTTTATTTTTTTTTCTCGTATGTTTATGCTCCAGTAAGTCTGAAATTTATACAATATCTTAAGTGAAGATTTGTTGCGCCACTCAATTTTTTTCATACATGACAATTTCTAATATAGAAAGTTACGAAGCATTTTATGATAGCATCAGTCCTATTACAAACGTCCCCGTGCTCGAGTCAATTGTAACAGAACTTTGGGATAATTGTAACATGATGCTTTTGATGAAAAGTACAATATATATGGTTAAATAATACTGATATTACTAATAATAATACTGATAGGTTTAACAACGGATGGGGACAACAAAATAAGATTATAGACTACATCCTCAAATTTAAAAGTAGACCTATTTAAAAATATACTATTTCCACGCGTCAACAAGATGCATAAATGATGAGTTACTTGTTACTAGTACCGTGCCACATTAGCTCGAAATATCTTTTCTTCGGCTAACTTAAACATGGACAAGCAAGCCAAGATTAAAATATGATGTAACATAGAATTTTTATGTCAGTGACGTAACAATGGCGTTTGGCGTCCCTAGGCAAAATCCGTAGTAGCGCTTCCATTCCCCTAATATGCTCAAGCACACTGCGCCCCTAGGCAAAGTCTACCCTGCCTACCCTATTGTTATGCTACTATTTCAAGTCCTAATGATATTGTACTAATAGTCCCCCAGACTGCATTTGTAATCTCTATACACATGCCTTACACAACGACGCGAACAGAGTGCGCTACTGTGCTAGAGATATTAAGTAATACAAGTGAAAAGTTACATTGTTGATTATTTCTGATGAATCAGAAAGAGAGCCTATTTGACAAATGAGTCTTTAAAAAAACTTATAGGCTATTTAAAGATATCACAGGGAAAGAACATATTGAAACATTAGCATATTCTGATACAACATCGAAAAGCAGTGATCCACAGCCAGCCACAAACGTTTGTGAGGATTATAAAGAAGTTAGGGGAGGTCCCATAATGAAATATGGGGTGAAAGTCTGTTTTTTCCTATAGTAACCGTAATGATATATTATACACTAAGTCAGACAAGGCTTTTTGGGGGGGGATCAGCCCCCCTACGTACTTGTGGCCCCGGAAAAGCACACTTAATACATACATTGTTTTATTAATTACACCAATTGTATTATCTTCGGTCATATTAAGTTTATTTTCATAATGTTTCAGTAGAACTTTGTCTGGAACGATTGTAACGTGTTACAATTGTCTCTAATTGGCCATGTACCCGTTCAACGGTTAGTGATAAATACCACGATTTCTCATAATTACATTGAGTCAAAGCATCAAACACAATATCTACGTTGTCAAGGAAAAATCATAGATTACATAAGAACGGGGTATTTGTTTACAGTGAACACATATCTATCAAGTGAAAATAAATACAAGTCAATTAATTCAATTGACTTTGTCAATTTGTCTACTAGGTACAAATATCCATTAACATTTAGTGATCCTTTTTTTTACTCAAATTACGAGGTCCATAATTTTTGTCTTTTTCTGTATGGGGTATAGGAATCTTATTTTCGGTACTTTTAAATCTTTCCGGCACTATTGTTAATTAGGCTCTTAACAAATGGCAACATAATAAGGAAACTGTAAGTGACTCTGAACATTGGTTTCTTCACTGTTGCCAGGGACTCTTGTCTGTACGCGAAACTTCTGTTTATAAATAAACTCTAATTTTCAATTCATATTACCATTTCTGAAGGCTTCTCATTGTTTTACACGCAAAATGAAAGTAAGACTGCATTTCAATACACAGCAAGATGGAAAGTAAAAGCCAGCACAAGTTTTACGCTTGAAAATATTTAATTCCTCACTGGAGCAATACTGTGTAAAATGTGAAAGTAAAAGGAAACGATATTCAGCTATATCTATAACTTCCAAATATTTTGGCCATATATTCAATTTTATTTGTTTGTACTTCTGAAGTTAAAATACAGATAAGCGTCCTTTTCAGCACCGAGGCTATATGGGACGTGGTCCTACAGTTCAACGTAGGCTCCGAACTATATGGACTCCCGTCGGGACCCTACAGATACATGTATGAAACTAAGTTGCACGATACCGAACAAATAGTAGTGCATGACTGCATACACATAGTTCTTCAAAATAAGCACATTTGAGGTAACTTCCTACTTTTGAAAAAAGAAAAAAACACTAACCTTGGTTAGATTCAGGTCATTTTTTCGCTGAGAAAAGTTTCTCTGATTGTGTAGGGCAACCATATAAATTTATTTTTAACTTTACAAATGATTTGTAAAGCATCTCACATATACTGAAAGGCCTGTTTCTCCACTGCCCAAGTGATGGCACTAGTATGCTGGCAAACTGGTCTCTGAACGGAATATTGCTGCTGTCCAGGAACATATTACAGATTTTCTTCGTTGTTCTCGAATTCACTGAAATGTATTATGCAGCGTTATTCGGTGGGATGTGTCAATTATTCGGTGGGATGTCCCAGCGTTATTCGGTGGGATGTGTTATTTCATTTACAATTGTACGAAACAAATGGGAGCGCTGAATCTTTGTATTCGTATATCAGACAGATCTCTATTCCCGGAAGAGTGAGTAGCAATGACTCACCCACAGGGGGGGAGAAATCCAATGGGACCGGAGCCCCCAAAAAAACTTCGTTACTCAACATATATTTGTACATTTTCTCAATAAAACTATACTTGTTTAACTGAAAAATGATTGATGTAGCATGAAAATGTGATCTTACAATTCATCTGTACTCTTTCTCTTATAAAAATGTTATAGTTCTCTCATTTTTCCCCTGAAAATATAGGTGGAAGTATTTTACAATTACTTATAATCTTTTCGGATGCAAAATAATACCCGTTTAATACTACATATGCGTAGTGGCTTATAGTATTGGACCCCCAAAACAAAAATTTCTGGGTACGCGCCTAGTAAATAGTAGTAAAATTTAGTCAGCCTAGTCGAGTTCTGAAGGTAAATCTGGAATTTTCTGATTAATACATGGATTAAATACCTATTAATTTTGTTCAAGCACAGTTTAAATGTTTTATATAAGGAAGATAGCGGGTTAGTGACAATCTTCTCTGTTGGGAAGAGTTTTTGGTTCGATCTTTGATCTTGTAAACTTATGGTAATTGTATCCATTGGGTTTTCTAGAAAGTTTTCTTTTCCTTCCATGATGCATTTGCATTTATTATCCGTCGGTTTTTTAAGTTTTTGTTTTGGCGCCCTTATACAATACTGAGGTTATAAGGGATGGGAGCTATTGTTAACGTGAGTTTCAAACTTCGACCGGGACTTCAATCCAGCACAGTTAGCAGGTGAATGGACCATGCTGTGACATCACACCTCACTGTATATGCCATTCCCCACCAGACTATTTCGCCTCCACACCACCAATCCTGATTTTGATTCCTGATGGGATATATCATTCAAGCTGTAATACCAATCCACTGAACTAAAGGTTATCATATATGTTCTACATTTTATTAAATATATTTTTCTGTTTCAATAGTTGATAATCATGATTTGCAATAATTCAAGACCAACTAGCTTGTCTTTTCACAGTAAAGGCTAAGAAATGTGATATAAAAGCACAGAAAGCAAGTTATTCGCTTTCATAGCAGTTTTCTTAATTACAGCCAGAGATGAGTGAAATTAAGCAGCCGGAAAAAGTGTTGAGTGGTGACAAGAACCGGGAAATTACTTCAAGTCTTTCAAAGAATTAAGAAAAATTACGTTTCCAAGTCTTGAAAAAAAAAATAAATGGTGACTAAGTACAGTCAACTGAGGAGGGGGCCGCAAATGCTATCAACAAATCGAATCTTTTACATTTTTCGTCTTTGGTCATCTTATCGCGTCTCTTGTTCTGAGTCAGTATTCAGCCGAACCGAACAGTTCTTTCTCCAAACCACATCCATTCCACTTGCCATAAAAGGCTGGATAGCTATTTCGGCATAGATCGGCTTCGGTCGGAATAATCCGTGCCAAGTAGTGCAGTAAAATTAGCGCCTAGCCAGGGCCAGTACGGCCAATAAAGAAAAGGAGGCTAGTGAAGTTGATTCCACATGCAGGCAGCCCACACTCATCACTAGCATTGTTTTTTAAGCCTGTGACATCGCACGGTGATGCTGTGCTGGTTGGCAGTTGATTAAAAAGGAAAATGATTAATCAGAAAAATGTTCTCAAACACGTTTATTATCTAGGTAGTTAGAAGCATAAAAGAGTTGTTGTAACTTTGAATTATTGTTCAAATAAAAATGTTGTCCTTCCCTGTTTCTGGATGATAAAATCAATTTTTCTTCTTTTAACGATTCGTGTTGTACTGTCTAGGTTGTATCTCCATTATGAAAGAGTAGGGTTTGAAACCAAGATCTTACCTCATAGAAAGAAATTTAAACTATTATAGGTCAAGTGCTTTAGCTTTTTTTCTTGTATTCTGCAATTATTCGAGAGGTCCCGAGTTCGTTTTATTTGCTGGCTATCTTTCAATGGCAGGTTTAGACATTGTCACCCATATATATAGGTATTACTTGGAGAAACAAAATACAATTGCCGACGTTTTTTTTGTATGTGTTAAAATTCAATGCATAAT
This sequence comes from Thermobia domestica, assembly GCF_964235325.1. Lineage (NCBI taxonomy): Eukaryota > Metazoa > Arthropoda > Insecta > Zygentoma > Lepismatidae > Thermobia > Thermobia domestica. The sequence goes on along the minus strand of NC_137456.1, from coordinate 56,537,684 downwards.
ACTTGAACAGCAGATTTTACTTCATATCTCTTTTTTCCTTCCACTGTATCTTCTTTACATCCTTCTCAGCCAGCGTCTCAATCAGTTTCTGTTCCTACTTTTCATTAATCCAAAATTATTACTTTTCCTCCTGCTATTTCTAACACATCTTCATTTGTTTACGATTCGGCTCAGCTTATTTTTCAAGTTCTTCTCCATACCCGTAATTTGAATATTTTTTCGTGCTTTTGCGTAGTGTTCAATAATACTCAGCTTCTGCATAGCAGCGACAATACTGAGTACTATACTCTGATCAAAATTAAAACGAATCAATATTTGGATGATAACGTGTTGCCCTCCTGCAACGTCGTGAGTATTCCGCAGTGCTCCTTTCATCAGAAATGGAAGCAGTGCTACGGTGTCTTTTAAAAATGCATATTCTATGCTATTAATAACACAATCTCGCATAACAAATGCAGGCCATTAATGTACTAATATTTATAACTAAATTATTCGTCAAGGATCAGCAAACCTTTCATTTGCTAAGAACAATAACTTAGCAAAGATATCTTACACTAGTCGTATTTCGTAAAACATAATTTTTGTACCATAATCTTATACGCAACATGCTCTTAACCAACTTCTTCCAATCCTTGCTAGTTGTCACCATTGGCGTAACTAGGATAGTTTACTCATGGGGGACATAGCTTCTTACTTCTGAAAATTGCAAAATCCTTTTAAAGTCTTTATTATAATAATGTTGGTGTTACCTCTGAGGACCCTCTCTCCGTCCTCATTGTTATTTCTCCCATTTCTTTAGTTCTGCCCCCCCTTTACTTCTGTAATCTCTCACACGGGACTCCTTCGTTCGTTGATTCTTTTATTTCCATTTCCCCTCTTTATTTAAAAAAAACACAAGTTTTATGTGTTTTGAACCCGACACTGTCATGTATTACAGATCAGTTAAATTTTATGACATCAGAAATGCTTTCAATTATGTTTCCTACGTTCTGTTGCTACTAAATAACTTGTTCTCTTGAGACGATGAATCAAGACGAAAACAGCTTGTCGTCGTTATATATTAATCGATGTTCTATGGCGATAAATGTTAAAACCGAAAATGATTAATTTCAGCCACTTGCGTTCGAACAGAGGGTGAACGGAGGAGATGAAACGTAATCTTGGGACACTGAAGCGACTGGAGAAAACCGTTTCTCGATATTTCTGACCGTTTTTGTTCTGATACTTGTCAACAGACAGATGGATCGACGTAGCTGTTACATAAAACTTCCGACGCTTACGCATAGCATCGTTTGGAAGTCTACTTATTGAGTACTTTCCAAGCAAAAGTGTACCTGTCACCAAAAAATCGAAATTGAGATTTCAATCGGATATTACTTTTAGTTTGTATCTCTACCGAAGACAATACACAGTTCCAACAACAACAAAAATACTGGTCCCTTTATTTTATCATCTGAAAATTGAATCAGACAATGCAAAAAGGGCTTCAGTCACACAAACTTAGATATGAGAAAAATAAGAAAAACATTGCACTTTTCAAACTATAAAATCAAGAAGAACAATTTTTTTCATATAGAAAAAAAATATATTAATCGAATGCTATATAGGAAGACCATTTTCTTTTGGCGTTGCCATGTAAACAAGACTTTTTCCGCTGTAGACTGAAGCCGTTTTTGTACGTAAATCACAGACTAAGCCCTGTATGCAAATAATTTTATCTATTTTATTATTTTGTTGCTCTTTGTTAACAAAAAATGTGTTATGATGATTTTTGCCCAGTTAAAATCTATAGTAGGTGTAAATACGTAACTCCAAATGGAAACAAAGATATGCTTATTGACTGCATTAATTTACTAAACACAATGTATTGCATATTGTGTTAAGGTTTGTTCTCACATAACAAAAAACACAATCAATCGTCTTGGACTTCTGACTCGATCTGCTCAACTATAGCCCAATTGATGATCAATGTGATTCATAGAAGTGTTTGTACTTATCGAGAACATAGGGCAGAATTTCCCTGATGTCATTGATTTTGGCACACTTGAGAGATCGGCGACAAAAGCTATAGGTGGCGCAATGTTGGTTTTTGTTGTTCCTCTTTGCACATTTTGAATGAGTGTTTCACTATACTGTCAATGGTTTGACTTACAAAGATTTTACCCAAGTTCTCTTTATAACAAGGCACTGCAGTTAATTTTAGGCTAGGCGAGTTAGTTGATATTTAGTTAGGTTAGGAATCTAAGAACATTGTAATATATTAGGGCTACCATACCTCCTAGTTTTCCCGGTCATGTTCTTTTTTCGGACCCTGTAATTTGCATCTTGGGCGGGTTTTCCATGTAGTTAAAAATTACGTTAATTCAATGCTATTGCAACTAACATATAAAACAAACATAATTCTCCATACAGAAAGGGCTTCAGTCCTTGATTCAAGCCCATTCTGCGTAGAATAATCAAAGTTTATGGCTGTTTATAAAATGTTAGAGCAATGAAACTGAAACCCTTTATGCATAGAAACATAGGTGTACCCTATAAGAACAAAACTCCTTTGTTAACTCAATTTCGAAATTTTGGTGACTGAAACCCCTTTTGCACGAACTAATTCAATTGTTGTTTGCATGTAATAATATGTTCATCGAGGGCTTTTTTTTTTCCATATTGCCAAAAACTGTTTCAGGTGGACATGTGCCTTTCCGAAACGCTTGTAATTTAGAATTATAAGGGGAAAAATATAGAACAAGTTTGAGGTTAACATTTTCGTTTATGGGATGCTTATATAAAACTTCAGAATTCTGCCATTTTATTACATTTTTGATATACTGGTAGTTATATCTATTAGACAGCAGAAAAATAATAAGACATACGAAATACATGGCAAATAAACTTTCAAATATTCTATTTTGAAATGAATGCATTTATTGATGTTGTTCGGTGCAATCTCTATAGTATTGCAGTGCTAAATTCGGGCTGCAGCCGCTTCTATTTATATGTTTGTTCAAGTCCTGCTCGGGCTTTGAATTCACAGTGTTAAACGTTAACCCGTTAAACTTTAAGTAATGCATGAACTTTAGTAAACTTAATTTTTTTTAATTGGAGTGCCAATATATTGCAAAAAGAGCGATATCATCTTCTAATTAACACAAAATATTACTTGGATGTTGATGTACTTTGGAAGCATTTGTATCAAGATAATTCATAGATAATGCAAGTTTTCAGAGAATCGAACTAAATACATAAAGTATAGTATATTTTTGTAGCGATATATATATATATATATATATATATATATATATATATATATATATATATATATATATATATATATATATATATAAAATTTGTACTGAAATATGTACTTATTCCAGATATTCAACGGATCTGATCCTCCAAAATGTTATGTGATGTTCGCTTTGTTGGATGCTGTCCTCGACAGATTTCCGAATCACAATTGCCAGCTCTTCAATCATCCATGTAAGTAAATTTTCATGCAAGTTTTATGTAAAGATAAAAACATTAATACATCTTCTCTGAATACTTTAATGTATATAGAACAATAAATAATTTAATATGTTAACTAAAAAATAGTTTTCATGTATTATAGTAATAAAAAATGACAAAGTTTTTAGTGTGTGCTTCACGCTAATTTTTTAATGAGCAATCACACTAACAGATGTCTTTATCTGCACTACCAAATATTCAACCATTTAATATCCTAGTTACATGTAGTTGGTACAGGTATGGTTTGGTTACTTCAACCATTTTTGTTTTGTTCATGGATGCAAAACGAAATGGACTTGCCCCTATTTTGATATGTCTCTCTTTGATGATAGATTTGGCCAAAGAGTCAGGTCCGATTTACCATAAAAGATCGAATTAGTTATGTTAAGTAGAAATCTTAAACAAATTATACACTAAAATTGATCTTTTCTCATTATATTCTATTTCATTTCTGGATGTTTCTCTTTTCTCAGAAAAAAAAAAAAAAGTTGGCATTAAGTACAATCGTAAGCCCGCGCAAAGTTCGTATTATTAAGTGCAATGACGCTATGGGATTTTAACAAAACATTCGAATAATATATAAGACTGCTACTTTGATGCGTTTACGATATAGTGACGATTTCTTACAAGCTTAAAACACTCGTTAAAAAAAAACAGTATTTTCAGACACGCGTGAATTCATTGTTAAATATAGGCAACCGAATTATCTTTGCTGCTAGGAGGGTTGCCTAGAGCTTAGGGATGTAACAGGCTGACCTGTGATATTCCACAAACGAATTTTCAGTTATGTCTCAAGACTGACTGAACTCCGTGCACTCTATGTTATTATCGTAAAAGGAAGATAGAGATTGAACGTAGTAGCAATTGCATTCATAGCCTATATCGTTTGTAGTTTTTGAACAGAAGCACTTCCCGTTGGTCTAATGGCTACCGTGCGTACCTTTGGTGCATAAAGTGCGGGTTCGATTGGCGGTGAAAGAGCTTTGAAAATTGAACGTTTCGTGGTGGTTTTCAGATTCCATCTTAAACTCTACCTCCACGTCTCATATAGCCTCGGTGCTGAGAAAGGACACTAAACTCCAATCCAACTGACCAATATTTCTGAACAGGAGACGTAATAATATAAAAAAGGTCAAAATTCGAATATGGAAGTGGATATGGAATGTGTGTCAGGTTTCAGTTCCTGATCTATCAGTTAATATTTCTAGAAAATCTCATGAACCCTCTTCTATGCTTTGAAGCCAGCATTGTCTCTGCCCTATTTCATATCCGCGAATACATTAGTGGAATCTAGGCTCAAAAAGCTCGGCTGTTTTACCCCTCCTTGATAGGACATTTCGTTCTCAAATTATTACATTTAATTTTGCCGTTTCGACTCTTTTCGACGGACCATAAGCCTCGAAATGACGAATTCGTAGATATCTATAATTTTTTAATGTTTTCGTGTAAGAATTCAAAGTTTTATTGTGTTGTTCCCGCACATTCTGCATAAATAAGGCTAACGGTTGATGCTACAGATGAAGAAATCTGTGGTGAAATAGGTGATGATGCTACAGATGAAGAAATTTGTGGTGAAATAGGTGAATAATTGTCCTGATATCATATTAACGAACCATGAAAATAAAGATAATATTTGTTGGTTGATACAACTCTAAAGGACGCTGTGATAATCAATTCGTAGACAATACACGTATGTTTGCTTAGTGTATCAAAACACACTAAACCATCAGCGCTTCAAATCGATTATCGGAATCAATAACCAAGATAGTATCCATTTAAACAACGGTAGGCAATACTGAGACTGACAACATGTCAGACATTGTTGAAAAACATCTTGATCTTCGATTCTGGAGTTTTGCTTTCAAATAGTGCAGAAAAACTCACAGAAATCAAAGGCAGGAAGACAACTTAGATGTTGACCCATCTGAATGCTTTTCCGTGGAACGCTTTATTTCTGGGTCTACAAACAATAATGAGAATTTGAGAAGAATAAAAACTATTAGGGCCTTATACAACAATTTAATGTAGCATTCTTGTATTCGATTAGGATTAGAATTGTCGTGTTTTGTTCTGGACAATGCAATCCCGACTCGAAATTATGATAGATTTTTACAGGATAAGGACATCGAAATGCTTTCAATTTCAATTTATCCTCTCAGGGACTTCTAGTCGTCTTGCTCCAGTAGCTTCTGATTGTTTCCAAAAGTGAAAGATTCATTAATAGGCAGACGTTTTGCGTGCAGAAATGCCCTCGAGTGTCACTTTCGAGTGTCTAAAACAGATCCCGAAAGGGTTTCACAGATTCCATAGCTATTTAACTTAAAAAATCATAGCGTGTGAAAGTAGATGGATAATATGCGCAGAATGACAGAGATATTACTTATAAATAAAAACTGTGGAAGATGTAAGAAAAGGATTGTAGTTTTGATACCCAAGTGAACACCCCCTCCATTAGCATCGAAATATTCTTACCCGAGACGTACTTGAACCTGAACTCACAAAGTGGGGGTAATGTATATATTTCCTGAAAGCTTGAATCAAGGTAAGATCAAAACCGGTTACCAAAATTGGGGAGGTCTCATGCATTCCGCTTGGGGGCAACACTTTACTAATTTTTATTGAAATCTTTAAGCGTGTCCATAAAGTATGTTGCAACCCCGAGAAATCTGAAACGGCAAGAGACATATATGAAAACAGAAATACATGTTCTTCATAATTTCAAAAGTATAACGTATCAAAGTAAAATAAATTGTTCCAGGTTCCCCCGCAGGGCCCCAGACGGGTCCAACTCAAAATTTTTAAATGGAAAGGGGAGTCAACTTGCATATCGTATGAAAGTTGGTGTTAAATGAAAGAAGATAAATCAAGTCTTGACTCTTTACGATAAGCCTGTGCAAAATGGCGGAGGGTCAAAATATCAACACAAGGGTCATTGAAAAATCTGTGGTCACTTCTATTAATTTGAAACGGCGAGAGAGGTGTAAAAAAATAAAATGTATCAACACGTTTGTATTGACATTTTGACCCACCGCCATTTTGCACAGGCGGCTTATCATCAAGAGTCAAGACTTGTTTCATCTTCTTTCACTTAACATCAGCTTTCATACAATACTCAACTTGAACCCCTTTTCCATTTCTACATTTTGAGTTGGACCCCGTCTAGGGATCTGCGAGGGACCCTTGATTTTTTTGCTTTGAATCATTATACTTTTGAAATAATGACATATCCGTGTTTTTGTTTTTGCACCTATCCCACCATTTCAGGTTCATACGAGTGGCCACAGACTTTGCAATGAAGATTGTGTAGATATTTTGACCCACGGCTATTTTGCACAGGCTTATCGCAGAGAGACACTTGATTTATCTTCTTTCATTTAACACCAACTTTCATACGATATGCAAGTTGACCCCCTTTCCATTTAAAACTTTTGAGTTGGACCCCGTCTGGGAGTCTGTGGGGTACCCTGGGACAATTTATTTTACTTTGATACATTATACTTATAAAATGATGAAAGACACGTTTTTCTGCTTTCATATCTGTCTCACCGTTTCAGATTTTTCGGAGCTGCAACGGAATTTATGGACACGCTTACGTATTTTAATAACAATGAATAAAGTGTTGCCCCTAAGCGGAATGCATGAGACCTCCCCAATTTTGGTAACCGGTTTTGATCTTACCCTGACTCAAACTTTTAGAACATATATACATTACCCCAACTTTGTGGATTCAGATTCAAGTACATCCCTAGTTAGAAAACATTTATTCATCCATTTTTCACATTAAAAATATAATTAAAGAAGAACACAATTGCTCTTTTAAAGCTATCTTTGAGTTAGGTATCAAATAATCACCGAGTTAAGTGATCTGAAATTTAAAAATAGTTCGCTTAATTCTGAAAAATTGATGTTCGTTGTGAAATTTTCTTTGGATCAAAGCACTTAAAGGTAAGCAATCTTAACTTACGTTAAAACATTGTTAAATACTCATAGTGTAAATAGTAATATTTGGATGATAAAAACTACACTATTCTTCTTTGGTTTTCTTTTCTTTCTTAAAACTGAAAACGTAATGAGCTTTAATTAACATTTCGTCAAAATATTATTATTGTTGTGCGTTGTTATGAAACTAACAAGCTTTCTAAGAGGTTATGAAAACTCAGCGTCTCTATAGCTGAAGTAAATTCAGAATCAACCAAATGTGATACGATATCTGAACTAAATAGAATATTTTCAGATGGAGGAAATATCAAATATTATTGAGTTTTATTAAATATCGAGAGCGAATGTTTTGATTTCTTTCTGAGAGTAGTTATTTATGTTGATTTTTCTCTTAAGTGAAAGCAAATAAGTTTGTCGTCTCGATGCCCAAGTTGGCTAACTTTGTTGATCAACCACTGATCCTATTTATAATCGCCTGCTCACCTACTTTTCCCCTCCCTTCAATAGCTATTGCCAGGAGTCTTTGCTGGTCGAACACCAACATCGACCGTCCATAGTTCTTACATCACATAATTTTGAAAGAGCTTATTAAAAGATGTGCAGTTAAAAATCAAAAAGCCTCTTGTTGCTTTGCCACAGTGCTCTTTCACTTCATTCACTTTTATTACTTCTGTAAATCATCCTTTTTAGAAGTTTAATATGAGTTTTAACTTAGTAATAGCATAGGCCATCCGGTGCTGTCTTTGCTCAGAGTGTAGAATGTAATGGGTTACAATATTATTTAAATATTCAACTTCTCGCAGTAACACCTTTTTATGTATCACTCCCATATTTGTCCGTTTAAATTGAGGAAACAAATATTATTTATAACTACTGCAAAAAATCTAAAAACCAAACAATAGATCGTTTTATTTCATCTCTGCTATAACCAAAGTACTAACAGTAAGAGCTGAAGTAGACAATCTCTGTCAACCTATGCAAATTTAGAACATAGTACACTGGCGTGAAAAATTTAAGGACAAGATAGATAAAATAACAATACTATTACGTAGTCGTTGAAATGAAAGAAAGCCTAGCAGCATAGTGCCAGAGGTTTTTCCCACACGCGCAAGAAGCAAAATATTGAAAATATTGACGTTAGCTTTGACCATAGTACCGAATGGGTCTGCTCCCCAACATGAAGTAGTTGAACAAAAGCGACGAGACAGTGTATGCCAGTCAAAGAGCTGTTAAGGCGCATTTTGCTGATGTTACAACAACATGGCCCGGAGAAAACACGAATGATTTTTCATCGGGAAGAATCGCCGGCAAACTGGAAAAAGAGCGAAGTGTGGTCAGGAAGTTTGGTATTCCCAACGGCATTGTCTCACGTACATAGAGAGATCTCATTCTGAACCCACAGCAATGCTATGTGAGAGAGGAGTGGTGGTCTATACGGTCAACTACAGCAGCGCACAACTGCTACATTCTGCAAAAGCCAAGAAGTGACAACGTCAAAAAAAAAAAAAAAAAAAAACCCTATAAAGGCTGTACCAAGGTATATTTTGTATTTGGAAAAAACTTCAAACCTATGAGTTTCTGTTCTTATACAGGGTGTTTCAGATAAAACGTCCAGTGCTTATAAATCCGAAATGGCTGAGAATAAAAAGATGAAACAAAAACTGAGATAGGAAAATGTCATAGGGCACATCACATGATGTTGTCGTGGTGACCCACAAGGCCCTCCTTCAAGGGGGCCCAGGGGCCAACTTCAAATTTTCAAATAGGAACATGTATTGAATCATACCTCATTCAATAGTCCTTGAAATACGAAACAACTTTTGTAGGAAACAATTTTCGATTTGGGGCACCGTTTTCAAAATGGCCGCAAATGTCCTGGATCAGTTTGAAGTTGACACCTGGGCCCCCTTCACGGAGTTTCCTGAGGGTCACCACAACACCACCATTTGATATGCTTTATCATCGTTTCTATCTCAGTTTTTGTTTCATCTCTCCATTCTCAGCCGTTTCTGATTTAGGCCTATAAGCACTGGACGTTTTATCTGATACAGGACATTTTTTGCGGCCATTTTGAAAACGGTGGCCCAGATCGAAAATTGTTTCCTACAAAAGTTGTTTCGTTTTTCAAGTACTATTGAATGAGGTATGATTCAATACATGTTCCCATTTGAAAATTTGAAGTTGGCCCCTGGGCCCCCTTGAAGGAGGGCCTTGTGGATCACCACGACAACACCATGTGATGCGCCCTATGACATTTTCCTATCTCAGTTTTTGTTTCATCTTTTTATTCTCAGCCATTTCGGATTTATAAGCACTGGACGTTTTATCTGATATAGGACCCACTTTTTGCGGCCATTTAAAAACGGTGGCCCAAATCGAAAATTGTTTCCTACAAAAGTTGTTTCGTTTTTCAAGTACTATTGAATGAGGTATGATTCAATACATGTTCCTATTTGAAAATTTGAAGTTGGCCCCTGGGCCCCCTTGAAGGAGGACCCTGTGGGTCACCACAACAACACCATGGGATGCGCCCTATGACATTTTCCTGTCTCAGTTTTTGTTTCATCTTTTTATTCTCAGCCATTTCGGATTTATAAGCACTGGACGTTTTATCTGAAACACCCTGTATAGTACAAAGTTAGTAAAAAACATGGATTGATCTATTTTTTACTTTCGAGCGATGAAAGGAGAAAAGAAAGTATGGTGATCTAGAGAAAAAAATAGAATTCGAGATTTCAACAACTTTACATGTTTCATGGCCCCTACTTACCGATAGTAAATTTTCGATATCTATCCGTCTGTTCATCCTGCTTTAATCTATATTTGCCTAGAGGTCATATTGTTCAATGTATCTGGACCAAATTTTAAGCCTAATGTTTGTATAAGATTATCCTGTAGTTTTTTCTAATTTTCTTGTTACCCCCCAAAGTAAGGGTAGTTTAATGAAGGATGAAAATAGAACATTCGATTTTTTAAAAAATAAAATCTCGAATGAGTTTATTTTTCATAAATCAATATTTCATTAACGACTCTATAATATACAAATATTACAAGTCATTTCTGTAGGAAAAATCTAAAAGATGTAGTTTATTCATGGGATGACTTCTTAACGGATGATTTTCTCAAAAACTACTCAAGCAATTTTGTTCATATTTCGTAAATAAGTGTTTCATTAACAAACTTATTGTAAAAGTCATTTTCATTAGAAAATTTACAAGTGGTAGTTTATTCTTAGGAGTGAGTTTTTACGGACTTTTTTCTTTAAAAAAAATAACTGAACAGATTTTATTTATATTTCATAAATAAATATTTCATTAAAAATCCTTCAATACATCATAAAAAATCCATAATAACTGCAGCACGACATGATTCTATTTAAGAAGTGAGAGCGAAAATATTTATTGCTGTAGCCCTTTTCTTTTATTTTCTTATCGTCCTTCAACGTTGTATACACGGTTTACGAAGGAGGGCGTCAAGTAAACAAGGTTGGGAACCTTTGTTTCACAGAATTTGAAATGCAAATTTAATGAAATCTTTAGTTAACATCCTAGAGTATGCCTTGTGAACTACAAAACAACGAAATAAATAAAAGGGAATGATTATGTAAGAATTGATGGAAAGTGAATTTAGGAGTAAACAAGAGGATCCGGGGAAAGGTCACGGACACTCTGTTCTCCATTACACTTACATGGCCCGGAATCAAACTAGGAACATCGCACATCAGAAGTGAGCAATCAGCACTGAGACACTATGCCACATTTTCTTTAGAGAACGTTTGATGTAGACAATTGAAGACTTTGGGGTAAAAACCTGTCAAGTCCAAAAAGTAAAAGTGTAAAGGAAATAGCTTTACAATAGTTTCTCGTCATTCGATTTTCTTCAAACTTGGCACATCTATACTAGGCCGAAAGTAAATAGACACGTATCTTTTTTTTTTTGTTTCTTTCGGAAAATAACTTAAGGGGAAAAGGGCTCCTATTCAAAAACGGGTCCCCTTAATTAAAAGGGCCACATTAAAGAAACGAAACTCTGCCGATGCAAAGATGACTTCAAAATAGGAAATACGTGTTTTATCGTTTTTGCGAAAAAAGGGTTGCAGGAGGCAATGGCCCCCTTTGAAATGACAAAGGACCCGCACAATCCTTACGGAAATTGGATTTCGGTGGAATTGCTTGAAACTGTAATACTTTGTACATATTGTGTTCTTGAGAAAAAGTCTCAATCGGCACAACCAGAAATCACTGACCGTTTGGCCAATACAGGGCCACTTTTATTAAAACAGCCGAAGACAATGATATTTTGGATTTCGGTAAAAATGACTGAAACCGTGATATGTTGTAGATATTGTGATCCTGAGGAAAAGTCTTAACGGGCATAACCACCAATCACTGATCGTTTGGCCTTACGAGACCACTTTTTTGAAAACAGCCGAAGATAAGAATACTTTGGATTTCGGTAAAAATGAATGAAACTGTGATATGTTGTATATACTGTGATCTTGAGAAAAAAAGCTTAATGGGCATAACCACCAATCACTGATCGTTTAGCCACTACGAGGCCACATTTTTTAAAGCAGCCGAAGATAGTGATATTCTGGATTTCGATTAAAATTGCTGAAACGGTGATACGCTGTGGATATTGAGATCCTGAGAAAAAGTTCCTCATTGACCGTTTGGCCACTTATTTTTTTAAGAGCATGATATAACGGTATTCTTGATTTCGGTGTAACTGCTTGAAACCGTGATATGTTGTAGATATTGTGATTGTGAAAAAGATCTTAATAGGCGCAACCACTAATCACTGACCGTATGGATGCTACGAGGTTACATTTTAAAAGCAGCCGAGCCGAAGATAGTGATATTCTGGATTTCGGTCAAAATGACAGAAACTGATATATGCTGTAGATATTGTCATCCTGAGAAAAAGTCTCAATGAACACTACCAAAAATCACTAATCGTTTGGTTACTACAAGGCTAATTTCTTGAAAACAACCTAGTATATCGATGTTCTGGATTTCGGTAAAAATGAGTAAAACTGTGATATGTTGTAGATCTTCTCATCGTGAGAAAAAGTGTTAATGGACACAACCATCAATTATTGACCATTTTGCCAGTTAAGGTTTTGGAAACAGCTGAATATAACGATATTTTTGATTCCGATGTAAATGAGTGAAACTGTGATATGTTGTAGATGTCGTGATCTGAGAAAAGTTGTCTACGGCCTTCGAGGGTTTTCCTTTGTCCCTCAAGATGAACATCGGAATATTGCTATGCTTAAACGATAATGACCGCTACTCTCCCTATCCCTTTTCTGGGTTGTGGGATAGGACTTTTCTGGGTTTCATACGATTCCACAAAAATTCCAGAATATCCTTATCTTCTGCTGTTTTAAAAATGTGGCCCCGTAGTTGCGAAATGGTCAGTGATTGGTAGTTTTACCCATTGAGACTTTCTCTCAGGATCGTAATATCTACAACATATCACAGTTTCAAGCAATTACAACGAAATCCAGTATACCATTACCTTCAACTGTTTTAAAAAAAGTGGCTCTGTAGTGGCTAAACGGTCAATGTGCAAATTGAGACTTTTTCTCAGGATCACAATATTTACAACATATCACGATTTCAAGCAATTGCACCGACATCCAGAGTACCGTTACCGTATGCTCTTTTTTTAAAAAAATGTTCCTGTAGTGATTAAATGGTCATTGATTGGTGGCTGTGCAAATTGAGACTTTTTCTTAGGATTACAATATGTACAACATATCAGGGTTTCAAGCAATTCCACCGAAATCCAGAATACCATTATCATAAACTCTTTTCAAAAAAGTGGCCCTGTAGTGGCAAAACGGTCAGTGATAGGTGGTTGTGCCCGTTAAGTCTTTTCCTCAGGATCACAATATCTACAACATATCACGGTTTCAGTCATTTTTACCGAAATCCAAAATATCGTTATTCTTCGGCTATTTTCAAAAAAGTAGCCCTGTAGTAGACAAACAGTCAGGGATTTCTGGTTGTGCCGATTGAGACCTTTCCTCAGGAACACAATATCTACAACATATGACGGTTTCAAGCAATTTCACTGAAATCCAATTTGCGTAAGGATTGTGCGGGTTCCTTTGTCGCTTCGAAGAGGGTATTACCCTCGCAACCCTTTTCTCGCAGAAACGATAAAACACGTATTTCCTATTTTGAAGTTATCTTTGCATCGGCAGAGTTTCGTTTCATTAATGTGGCCTTTTTAATCAAGGGGACGCTTTTATGAAAAGGGGCCCTTTGTCCCCCTTTACCTATTTTCCGAAAAAAAAAAAATACGTGTCGATTTCTTTTCGGTCTAGTATAGATGTGCCAAGTTTGAGGAAAATCGGATAACGAGAAACCCTTGTGAAGCTATCTCCTTTACATTTTCACTTTTTGGACTTGACGGGTTTTTGCTCCAAAGTCTTCAATTATATGTAGATGAATTTTCTGATTATGTATAGATGAGAAATTAAATTCCTGGCAATGTTGGAAAACGTTGTCAGAAACGTCATAAGTATAATAAAATATTAGTATTGAAAGCTTTCATAAATGTTTAACCTTTCTATTTTATAGGTTTCTGCGATCCTTAAAACTTAATTTATATTTTTTATGACGAGTGAGGTTCCTTGAAGATATCTCTTAACACAGTCTAAGAGATGGAAAATAGAAATAAAGACCAAAAAATCCCTTTAGGTACTATACTGCTTAAACACCAAATATCTGATGAGATTCTATCGCGTCTAGGAAAATTGTGGCAAACAGAACAGTATTTTTTTAAAGTAAGGCAATAAAAAGCATTACTTCATTAAATGCTATCCATCATTTAATGTCAGTTATGTACACTCATGTCCAAAATGTTTGTCGTGTATCTATAATTGTCTTCTTGTATGAATATAATTTGATAATGATTTTGCGGGATGCTTTTAATACTGATACTATGCTGATACTATGTGTATAATCGGGAAATGTTACTTGTGGTAAATTTCGCAGGAAAAATAATTATAAATACGAAAGTTAGAATGAATAAAACAAAATATTGCTAAATGGACAAGAAAGTTTTATTTTCGTTTTATTGTTCTTATTTACTACTTTTTTGACATGAAATTTGCCACATACATGTCTTTGCCGATTATATACATACCAATATTATAAGAAATACCGGGCGAATTCGTTATCAAATTATATTCCTACAACATATTTATAGACATTCGACAAAAATTTTGGACAAACAAATGGCCCAGAACGAATAGGGGGTGAAATGAGACTGTAGGATCCATTTTGATACATATGGTTTCCTTGACAAAATAATATTGAGTCAAACTGGGAAGGCTACCGATACAATCGAGACGTTTAGTTCCTTTCAGTCATGCTAGAAAATCCTTTCGTAACCGAAAATGACTCAATTGCAAGTGAACTTTAAAATTAAAAATTATTTTTAAATAATTAGGTATACTTCGTGCAAAATGCACTGAAATGTTGTATACGGTATAAAAATTGTCAGGTAATACTATTAAAATTATAAATATAAGTGGCAATATTGAGCTACAGAGTGTTTTACGTAATTTCAACTTCTATAAGATATTCTCAATTATTATTTATTCATATTCTAATCAGAAAGTACGAAACAAATAGACGGGACTATTAGAATGATTATCTTTCATAACTAGTTACAGACAAAAATATAAAAAACATATATATTTTGTAATTTTCATAGGAAATGAGGTAAATGATTTCTTGAGTAAGACGTAGAAATGCTTCCCTCAAATGATCTTGTTTTCAACTTACAGTTTACACTTGTCATTAAATTTGAGTTGATACGTAACGACCACATATTTTCTTCATTCGCTGGGTTTTTTCTTATATAACGCATATGAGACATGGCTGAATTTGAGTGACATCTCACAAAACTAAATTTACAGCCCTTCCGCAAGTTGCCAGAGCGTTCAGGCAGAATCCTATTCCTCATCACCCACTCGCATAATGTGTGAGGCCATTGAATGCTCACCATGTTTGCACGTGTTCTTCAGAGTCTGAAAATAAAACCTCTGTCTGGGCCAAAACCCAGCAGCCGCTTCTGCGTACACCGATTGCCTTGACATCTCCGTAACTGGGGACAGAAATTTCCTGTTCAAGTTTTTCTTCATCTTTCTTTCATTTTCTTACGCTATGCTTTTCAAAAGTACAGCTGCAATTATTCGGGTAATTTCCAATAAGCTATACGAAATTTTTCATTCTATGAATAACCTTCATCTGTTCCTTAATAATCGACTCTCCTCTGATTATGAGATAGGATTATACATCTGATATTTGTTAAACTCTTTACCTGATAGCTATTTTTAATTTACATCTTGAAAATAAGATTAATTCATTTCGTAGAACCGTACAGAAAGAGTGTGAACCCCATCAAAATATGAGTAAAATTAATATACAAAAAACAGCCTAGCGTGAATTTTTAATAGTACTATTTACCACAAAGATTACGAAATAATAAATAAAAAATTAAAATTATCTGGTGGATGTTCTACAGATATGAAAGTTCATATTGAAATATATTCGATATGTCTTTGAGTCGCAATAATACATCGTAGATGAACAACAAAATTATGGAGAGAACACTCAGGTTGAGCTGTGAAAGTCATTGTGATGGGTAGCCTTTACACCTTCGTTGTATTATCATCTTCCAGTTTTCATATTTTCATTTAGCATACATCCATGGGACGGAAAACTTATAAATGAATAAATACCGAGAACATTGTGTAGCATATCTTTTAGAACAAAAAATGTGTTATTAATGACTTGTTTAGGATCAGAAGTGCTTTCAAACACAATATCCTTTAGATACCCATCTAAAAAATCGTAAAGGGTTAGATCAAGCGACAGAAATGATCATGCTATATCATCACAACGCACTTCAGGATAACGATTACGCAATATAGTCCTCAAACGTCGTTAGGCATTCCAGAGCGATTTTTGCTGTATGAAACCTGCGTGATTCTGCTTTTTGATACCCGTATCAAACAAATAGAACACTAACTAACCCGTAATAATACCCCGATATTAATCACTTCCGATGTTTTCATCAAAAAGCAGTCACTTACAAATTCCAATTGTACATTTTGTTTGTTCACATATCCATCTAAATATGTTATGTGCTTGCATGAAATGTAATGCAAGGACTATCATATTCCACGTATAGTATTATACTGACTGCTTAGAGAAAGACGAGTGGATGTCTGAATCTTTGTATAGATAGGTTGACAAAATACTTTGGTAGAATAAACTTTCGTTTGCACATAACAATAACACTGCACAGACATCCACAATTCCTTCTGGCGTTCGCACTGATAGTCGTCCATCAAGTTCTATTCCTGAAACTAAAGCGCTGCCAGCCCCCTCAAAATTGTTCACCGACCAGTCTCAATGCTATTTGCTTATAAGGTCTATCAACAGCATTGAAACGTTTACGGTATTTCCTTTGTGTATGTAATAACGACAAAACCGCAATTGCAGTAATAATATGCTCAATGACTACCTTCTGTTCAGTACTGTATCTATTTCTTGTCAGTACTAGAAATTCTTATGAGGTATTACGAATACTGACAGGCTGTCCACCAAATGACTTTACGTACCTTATGTTCTCTTCATACATCGTCCCAGAGAAGAAATCATATCACGAATATCATATCATATCATATCATATCATATCATATCATATCATATCACGGTTTTCATTGTTGAAAGCACTGCTGGAAGTTCGCTGGATGTAGTGTGTTCAAGAACTGTCATGATTCCACTCGGATCTCTTCAATGGGGTTAAAAGGGCGCTCTATCAACTGGAATTTTGTTTGTAGAAAAAGTAGAAATTGGAAGGGACTAGGTCTAAGGTTGAGATGGGTAGTGATAGTGCCCAAGTTGTTTGTTGAACCGAACCCGATTTTCTCGTTGATCATCGCTCAAAGAACGGAGAACAAACTTCACTGTAATTCGTCTCATATTCAGTTTATTTGCTATAATACATTGAAATGTCTAGCATGACAAACCAACATTATTACAATTACTATGAATTGTATGCCTACTGTTCTCAAGGATATTTCACGCACTTTCCCCACCTAGAGTTGTGCATGATGTCGGCCGACTTAAGGTGGATCACCACCCGAAAGTCAGTACGTATTTTAGCTCGTTCCCTTAACTACTGAGCAATGAAACGTTACATATTATAAATATTGTACTATAAGATAAAGTTATGTTTCAGCTACAACACAAGACACTGATTCATTTGGTTGTGTCTCCTGATATCGAAAAGGGTAATAAATAAAAGAAAATATTTGATTCGTTTTACAATGAGCACACAAGATGGCACTTACTGTTAGATCTTACTAGAACTACTCAGTTTTACGAAATGTTTATTTGTATATGTAAAGTATTTTAAAGTAACAATCTTATTACGAAATAGATAGTTTGTTTGAAAGTTTTTCATGTTATGCTTCACATTTTATTTGAATATTAATTTACATTTAAGGAAATAGATTTTTAGAAGTAATTTGCGCAGAACGCCATAATGCGTTGTTACCAAATTTGCACGTTTACTGTGGTAGTCACAATAAGAAAATTCTTGGATTTTAGCGTTGCAGTTCGAGAAGTAGGACTTACCTTTGAATTGCGGTAAAAATCGAAAACTAATTTCACCAGTAAGTATCCAAGCAGAATTCCATGATTACTTCCTTTATTATCTGGCATCAGTAAACACTCGACACTAACTGGCAACACCGCTACGTTTAACATACCACCGAGAACACCTAGTGATCCACCTTAATGCTTTTCATCCTCCACAGACCCCGGACCATCTTTGAAATGCTTAAACCACTCGATGTTGTTGCTTGACTTAAATGTTGCTCTTTAAATACAACTTTCAGCATTTGGAGGGTTTCATTTTCAGCTTTTTTCACCTTAAAACAAAACTTAATGCAAATCCTTTGTTCCTTCACATATGCAGAACCTTTGTTCCTTCACGTTTGCAGATCATTTATTCTTTCACGTCGACCATTCAAAGATTAGAGCAAAACATGATGTAACTAAACCAGTAAATTTAAGAAACATGTGCTTTCAAACAATGACACTTGGCAGACTTCCAGAAAAAGCAACTAAGGCGGAGCTTCCTAACTGGTAAGGGCGGAATATTTAAAATTTTCTTAAATTTTGGGTAGCAGCTTGTATGTATATTAATACAAACACAATTTAGCCATTGGGTTAGCTCATGTTTAGTATGACTGAAAGGACCTTTCGTTTTGACTTCAGACTTGACTGATGGATAATTAGGACATTTAAAAAAAGTTGTTCTCGTGATGAGTTGAGCGCTTGTTCTGTCCGCCATATTAGATTTTGAACGGTGTTAATGATGTTTTCAGAAAACTAGTAGGTTTTTAATTAAACAGCTCTGGCATAGGTTGTAATTATAATACAGAAACGAGTTATACCTCGTTCGAATTACAAATATCCATGTTTTAAAACGGTGTATATGATATGGATCTTTGGCGCAGGAATTAGAAGTTACGGTGAGGAATTCCCGAAAATTTCCATAAAAAATCGCTTTTATCTACTTTGATCGCTTATAAGCTGGGGACCGTGAGAGTAAGAAACAACATCAAATTTGAAAGAAAGTAACAATATATCTGCAACACTTCTAGAAAGTTTGAGGACATCTAAGAAATCTAGCGTTGAAGTAGAGAGTACTTGAATTTGGTAAAAATGTGTAGTGTTAAAAATTATACACAGTGATGAGTAATCCTGAGATACAAGGAAACAATTGGTGCATTAATATGGATTTACGCAACTTTTGTAATCGGATCATTTACAATAAGTACAACATTTGAGTTGAGTTGAGTTGATTTTGAGTTTAACGTCCCGTTCAGCAGCGAGGCTATATGAGACGTGGACCTACTGATTAACGTGGACTCCGAACCATTTAAGCTTCCGCCGGGTACAACATTTGAAGAAGGCTTGCCTGTATACACAGGTACCTTCTCTGGCACACTCCTCGCATTTAGAAGCTTTAATGAAATCATTAGGTAAGAGAGATTAGAAGTTATATCTGGAATATAGTATTTATCACCATAGACATAACTAAAATCGATAGTATGTAATTCTTCGCACGTCTAAGAGCGTTCATCCATCAGTAGCACTAAAAATATGACCGTTTTATATGAAGCACCACCGTACTTGAGAGGGGAAAAATATTTCTGAAATTTCCTTTCCATTGTTTCTTCTGTCGCAGGACACAAGGAAGAATGTTCCTATCAGAGCAGCTGTCGACAATTTTGAGCACGAAGAGCACACCCCATCAGGAATAGGCTAGACGCATGATAATCTTCCAGGACAAAGCGATTCTGGACGTGGACTCCGAGGCATTTAGAACTAGTAATCAAAGAATGTCTGTTGAATATGGAGATATTGACACTTCCAATTGGAATTTATCCCATACTTTGCAGTACCAAGAACGCCTTGTTTGCAATAGGCTACCAGAGAGAGAAAATGTGCCTTCCACGTTTGTTCCATCCGCAGGACCTGACACAAGTCAATCTGGTAATCGATGTAGAGAACAAGATTTTCTTTGGTTCCTCTCTGGGTTTCTCCAAATAGGCACTTTCGAGATTTAAACGAAGACATTCAACAAGTATCCTCGTGGAGATCATTCATAATATGATAAATGAATATCAACGCATCACCCAGACCATATTCCCTCCAATCATTCCACATCCAGCAACAGAGTTTGGTACAATATATACTTGTATGGTAAACTTTGAAGGCTGTGCAAAACAAGTAGAGGTGGAAAGTGGATCCTTGTGGTATGATCATGGTGTGTAGCAGGTTGCGAAAAAATACAACTTTTAATACCAAATAAATTTGACGACATCTTCATCGGCTTGGGTGGATTTCATTTTATAAAGGATGTCATTGCGTGTGTTGGGAAATACCTGTGAGACAGTGGAGCAAATCACATACTTATAGCAACAGAGATTCTTTGGAAGCGTAGCTTGCAAAAGCGTCTTCAATGGTTTTACTATGATAGGGGAATCAGAGTACTTTCTATATTGGCAGAGGCAATGGAACGCCCGTGCTGATTGGGTTTCGCATGTAAGTATGATGTCAATAAACATGGCCAATGTATCTGTGACCTGCACAGAATACAACAAGCCTGCCAAATGAAAGATGAAGACTGTGTTCGTGAAGGTATGAAGAGTGCATGTGGACATTCTGCCCAGTTAAAAGAATTCCAAGCTATTGTAGTTGATGGAGAGCAGAAAAGTCTTCTGGAGTCAGTTCGTCCATGTATTATTTCCCATTATCTGTGACCTGCTTCGTACCCATCGTGAAGCCAACTGGGAGATATTTATGAGTGCTGTGTCCCGATCAAGTACTCTTTTCTTTGCTTTTGAGAAGAAAAATTATTCTCGTTGTGCTTCTGTATTCCTAAAAGACTGTCTAGCTTACCACCTACACTTCCTAATATGTACCTCTCTTTTAAAGCTGGTTTCTTTATAGTAAAAAAATACCACTCGAAAATTTAATTGTGTGCCGATGGATTAAGGATTAGAGCAGAACTACAACAGGACAGCAAAAGACACTAGTGGCGTCATCAGCAGAAAGGAAGCTGTGGCCCAGTATGTTCTCGTCAAACACGAATAAACTCTTATAGGGCAGGTTTTATGTACTTTCTGTGACATGAATGATGAAGATGAGTATTTCCTACACCACGAATTTTCTTCTGCCCACACTATTCGGGATGGAGACTGTGTCAGACGTGTTGTTGATATAATCCAAGCAAGAAAAAATTCCTTCAAAGTTTATACCACCACATTATATAATATTGCCACAAATAAAGTGATGGACTCTGATGAGCAAACTTTCCTACTGAACTACATAAAACACGGTAAACAACTTCACGAACACTTTATCAAAGAACGCTTTGCTGACAAAAGTAAAAAGTTGATGGATCCAATTGCGAAGTGTTCTACGCAAACCTGTAGTCCGAACTGAACGACTGGATATTCAACAGGAAAGTTCAAATTCATTGCAAGTCATTGACGTTGCCAAGTCTTCATACATGAACTAGAGAAGTATCTTAGTACCCCCACCTCCTTCGCAGATACCACAGGGTGGCATAGTGTATAATGTTATTGTGGACTTGATGGGGCAAGCTTCCAATTAATCCAACCAGCTTATAATACTCATCTTCATCGATTGAAGCTGAAGACATTTGGTGAGTTTGCTGATTACTTGTGGGGAAAGATTAAATCCTTGGTGCCATTTTCGCTACCGGTGAACCGTTTGGATGTTGTTTTTGATATTTATACGAAAACAAGCATCAAACACTCAGAACGAACGCGAAGAAGTAAAACAAGTTCCTTAGAGTATGATATTCCGTCTCCACTCGCCCCATTTCCGGTTCATATGGAATGTTACTGGGCCTCTTCTGACGATAAAGTAAAATTCCAAGAGTTACACATAGCATGGATATTGGAGAAACAGGACATCTCTACAAACCAAGACCTCTACCTTGGTGGTGCACATACTAGTGACAGATCGAAGTATGTAGTGATCCGCAACAAATCTGTCAGATGAAAAAATCTTCATTCTGAACATGAAGAAGCTGACGACCGAACGTTACTTCCAAGGATGTTATAAAATAGAGGATCTGCATACATGTATCTTCATTCTACCTAGGTATTAAATAAATGAAGCCAAAAAAAAAAAAAAGAAAACGACCGAGCATCAGTACGTTTGATTGGCTACTCTCGTTTCCGCCATTGTCTGATTGGCTAGTTCGTTTCCGCCATGAATGGTGGCTCAAAACATTGCGATCTTATTGGGAGGAGTGGGCAGGGTAGGAGTGACGAAAGTATGACGTATGGATTCAAGATTTTGTTGTAAGGGCAGATTCTCTATTTTATTACATCCTTGGTTGCTTCACATCAACCATGTTGTAAAAACAGGAATAACTCCAGGTGTAATTGTAATGTCACCAAATACAGATGTTAGTAAATGTTTTGTACCATTACAAAAATACATGGGACTCTCAGCACCTTCAGGAATTGGGGATGCTGTTTGGTGTTGATAGAACACCTCAAGCAATTCCAATTCATAATGTTCCGACACCACTTAACTGTCGGGATAGAAACGAGAGACACCTAAGAGGTGCGGGATAACAATACCAAATTTATAGCAATAAAGCACAACTAAATGGGGGCGACTCCACCACTAGTCTTAGGCGACTAGAACCATGAGCAAAATTAGACAAGATAATGAATATGAATTTAGTGTTAAAATAATTTGAAAATAACCAATGCATTTTCATTGAAAATTGGTATCAATAAGGGCGTTAAGGAATGGATGGTAGAGCAAGGGAATAGCAACTACTTTTGAACAGTCTTACCCTAATTGGAAGTAGTTCCAATCTTCTCCCTCTTACACATAGGTGATGTTTAGGCGCTGTCCTCGAAGTTCCAGTGACTTGCAGGTTGGGTTGTCCTGATGAAGTCCATGATGAAAACTTGTCCGACAATCAACCATGGTATTGAATGCCGGGTCCCAAAGGCAGGGAGACTCCGATCTGTCTCGCGTCGTAGTTGAGATCCAAAAGACCCAGATCGTGCTCTCTCAATTGCTTTTCACCTGACTGTCCCTCTGACGTCAGCATGAGATGATGGTGACACCACAGAGTTTCTTGAGCGTGGTCGATTACCCAAAACTGACATTGACCAAGTCCATGTTTCTACATGTCGTCGACTCAACACAAAGTTCTCAAACTTGCTCCTGAAATTGCTATCGTTGACAGGTAAACGAACTAAAAAGAGACTGACCTGAGTCAAAGTACTTACTTCTGTATTTATTACTTCATTGTTGTAACATCGTGTCGTGGGTAAACGAACGAAACGGACAATGTCTTGCAGTAGCCTGACTATGAGGGGCCAATGAGGTCGAACCAATTGAGAGAAGCAATTGATCTAACAAAGCAAATTAAAAGCGTCGCGTGTGAGACTGTTTGGTAGGCAAAAGGTAATAGGAAGTTGCTACCAGTGTTTATTACAAATTACAAGTACAAAGACTTCCTCAATAACAGCAAAGCAATAGTTAATTTATCTTTTGATGCAAAGTCAGCTAGCGACGTACAACAGAATATTGGTGTTAATAACATCAGGCAGTGAACTCTTGAAGGCTGCTTGACTTCCATTGATGGCTGGTTGAATTTCCACATGAAATAAAGATGTCCTGCTTGTCCTGACTTCATATCCCGTAACAATAAACTATCAAACGAAATGAAAGAAACTTCAATCCTTGTTTTCCCTGCAGTCTATGCACTAACTGATTGTGATGCAACTACCATCGGCACTGAAAAGGGAGTTTAACTATCAAATCAATCAAATTATGGTACGATTGGCGGGCAATCGTAATGTATAGATGCTTTAGAACTTGTGCTGCAGGCGACTTTCCATATTAGTAAAATACATACGATAATGGTTACTATTTGGTTTCGGAGAAACTAGGTTCATATAGATTAGTTTCACGTGGTAATCATACGACACTTTCAAATAAAGCGAAATTAATACTGAAACTGGAAATAATAGGTTTATAACTTTCGGTTGTAATAGGGAGAATGAAGTCGGAGATGGAACCTAGTCTTGTGGTACTAATCTACATTTAAAAAAAACTGGCTTTTTGACACATATGTCCATTTCTTCACTATAGTGATCAGTGTTGAAACAAGAAATTGTATAATTTTCACCGGTTTTGAATAGAAACATTAAAGTCAAGATTAAACTTATTCTTGAATAAATCCATAAAAAAAAAAAAAAAAAAACATTTCTCGCTATCTCTTTCCTTTTTTGCTGTATAGATATCAGTATTGAAACCAGGAGTAGTGGTAAATTTCTACCTTCCCGTTTTAGTAGAGATACGAAGGTGAAATGTGTTTCTGAAACGTTGAATCAATTCCAAGAAACCGGTCTTAGCTGTCTCCTGCCGTTTTTGCTCTGTGATGATCAAAATTGAAACCGGAAATAGTTGATTTATAGCACTTTCGGTTTGAAGAGAGAAGTAATGGAGGGGGCAAGCCCTATTCTTTAGATCCTAAATCGATTCCAGAAAGCTCTTGTCGATATCCCTCATGTTTGCTTTTATACCTAGGAATGTGCACAAGTCGAATCGAGTCGAGATTTAAGCCTGTCTCGACTCGAAAATATGTTTCTGTCTCGACTCGTATCTCGACAGTTTGTGTCTCGACTTGACTCGAATTCGAGACAAGACGTCTCAAAATGGGAGTAGAGACAAAATATATGAGTTAAAATATTTCCCCACACTAGCCAGAACATTATGACTACCTACTTACGAGTAATTGTCAGTATCTCTACCTTTGGCACGGATAACAACGGCGACGCGTCTTGGCATGGATACAGTGATCCTTGGTAGGTCGCTGGAGAGAGTTGGCACCACATGTGCACACACAGGTCACCTAAATCCCGTAAATTCCGCGGAGGGGGCCGATGCGCTCTGACGTTACGTTCAATCACACCCCAGATGTGTTCGATTGGGTTCAGATCCAGCGAGTTGGGGATCAGCATATCAATTGGAACTCGTCTCTGTGTTCCTCGAACTACTCCATCACACTCCTGGCCTTAGTGTTACAGCTAGTGATCTTGAGGCCTGAAATAACCAGAAAATTTTGACTTCCATCCGGAAAACTAAAAACAGTTTTTTCTTAGCTTTTTTTTCGGCGTAGATTTCGGCCAAACAACAGAAGTTTTTCCATGTCAAAGAGATTTAAAGGCAACTTCAGTGGTCACGTTTCCATCACGTATTAATTATTGGTTTTAATTGAGCTGAAAATTAAATCTTGATCTCGAAAGATTCACTATTAAGTTCATGTGTTCTGTACCTTTCTAAAGTAATAAATGCTGGAATTGGTTTCAAGGTTGTTTCTGAGTGAATACTTTCTTCAAAATAATATTAAGAGTTATAGAAATATATTCGAGACATTCGAGTTGAGTCGAGTTTTACTACCAGTCTCTTTCGACTCGAAAATTCGAATCGAGAAATACATTTGTTTCGACTCGTTTCGAATTTTACAAAGTGCGTCTCGACTCGAATTGGAGTCGAGATTCGAGACTTGTCTCGACTCATGCATATCCCTACTTATACTTGTTGACAAACTGACAGACGGACAGATGCATAGCATAGTTGCGAGGTCTAAAACAACTTTTTTCGCATTAGGTAGGAATAAAATGTGTAATTGCATTGAACTCTTGAATTCCATTTTTTTTTTCATGATCACAAGGCTTTGTTTACTCATATCATCTCTGGGGCATTAAAACCTCTGCAAACCTTAATGTATGTGCAAGAATCATGGATGCCTTTCTATTTATAGGTAAAAATGCATCATTATTTTTGCTCTTACATTTTGCGCAGCTGTAATGTCAGAGTCACGGAATACTCTTTTTTTAATCGAGGAAAGTGCGTAGGTTGTAAATGGAACAAGTTCTGTTGAGATGTCAACTTTTATTCAACGCAACACCTAGAACATGACAGAAGACAGATTTTTCTTGTCCTACATAAGCATGCCTCTTTCGAAGTCACTTCCGCTCTTTGCTGGCCAAGATTAACTAAACATTTTCATCTTCATTTTTCCTGCGTTTTTTTTTCAAGTTTTTAGCAGTTTTTAAAGTAGAGATCGTTGTGGTCCAAGAAAACATGATATCTTGTAATACCAAGCCATTTGTTTTAACGAACCACCCATCAGATAATAGCTCTATGCTTAGACTAGAGCCGTTGAAGTTATTCTAATAATTGTTAAAGTAACTTTTCCTCTTATAAACAGGCCCTATTTAGGTAAGTGCTATTCTGTGCTCGAGCTTAGGGCGGCGGAATTTAGGAGGCTGCAAAATTTCGGATTTAAAAAAAAACACAATAAAGTAATTTAAAACTAGCAATCCGCAGAGTTCCGAGCAAGCACAAGGAAATAATATTGTGTTTAATTCGCTCTAATTAGGCTTACAGTAGTTACTAATTAGCTAGCTTATGTGATTATTTTTAAAAAGTCATTTTCTCCCACCCAAGGGATGAAGATGAACATCATGAAAACTGAGCGACCTCCAAAACTATGAATTGAACACTAATATCTGTCGTTTTTGATTACTTTTAAAATCTCGCCTCCTCCCTGGGAAGTGAAGTTTGACTTTGAAGTTGAATTGGATTAAAATTGTCACTATTCATCACAACGACCCCAAAAACTATGAATTCAACTCTAATAATGGCCGTTTTCCTGGGGGGAATTTTGTGCGGGGCGGCAAATTATTTAGAACACTGGGGCGCACAATATATAAATATGAGCCTGCTTATAAGTCCAGTGTTAGTCGTTCGTATAGTTGATCGTTATCCACATACATATTAGACTTCTAAACTATGTTATGCATAACTGTTGGAAGTCTTATAGAACGGATTTGTTCGTCTGTCCGTCTATCGACAGGTATCAGAGCAGAAACGGTAAGATATATCGAGAATCAGTATTTTGCCATAGATTCAGCGTTCCAAGAATAGGTTACTCCATCGTTAACTCTCTGTTCAAATCGGAAGTAGTTCAAATTAACCATTGCCAGTTCAACGCTTGTCACCATAGAACGGAAACAAAGGAAAAGTAGTTTCTTGCTAACCATTTAGCGTCTCAAGACAACGTACCGTGACCATCCCCAACATTCTACCAAAATCGGAACTGGTTCAACTTTAATAGTACTTTCGTTTTCAAAACTGAACACAGAGCAAAAACGATAAGAGATATCTAGATGTGGTTTTCTCAATCTACTCATTGTCCCAAGAATAGATTTCATCTTCTTGATCAACCTCTGTTCAAACCGGAAGTGGTTCGAATTACCCATTTCCGGGTTCAGCACTTACCGCCATGGAATAAAAAAATGGTAATACATAGCGACAAGTGGTTTTCTGCAATCGATTCAGTGTCTCAATAGATCACATTGTCACAACTTGCAACACTATACCAAAACCGAAAATGGTTGAAATTTATTGCTACTTCGGTTTCAATACTGATTTTTATAGTCTAAAAACAGTAAGAGATATCGAGATGTGGTTTTTCTGCAATCGATCCACTGCTCCAAGTATACGTTTCATCTTCTTAACCCTCTATTCAAACCGGAAGTGGTTCGAATTAGCCATTTCCGGTTTCAACACTTATCGCCAAAGAACAAAAATGGCATATTTAGCGATAAGCAGTTTTCTTCAATCAATTTTGGGTGTGAACAGTACATATCATCATAACCAATAACACTCTACTAGAACGGGAAGTTGTTGAAATTCACTATTACTTTCGGTTTCAATACTGATTTCCCTAGAGCAAGAACGGTAAGAGATATCTAGATGCAGTATTTTTGCAATTCTATTCAGCTTTCCAGAAGTAGGTTCCATCTCCTCCCGTATCCATCTATTCAAGCCGGAAGTGGTTCAAATTAACATTTATCGCCATAGAACAAAAATGATAATAAATAACATTTTCTTGCAATCGAGTCAGCTTTCCAGGATTAGGTTCTATCTCTTCCTTATCCATCTTTCAATCTGGAAGTAATTCAAAGAAACGAATCCCAGTTTTAACCTTTATTGTCATAGAACATAAACAGTAAGAGAGCTGGTAATTGTTTTTTGATATGAATTCAGCTTTCGAAGAACAGGTTCTATTTTTGATCGTACTAATCTATTGCAGTCAGTAGTTATAAATGTACTACTTCATATTTGAGTATTGAATTTCCATAGTTTGGAAGTCTACTGTAATTTCACACTGTGAAACGAAACTCACTTGTTAATTTATTTGAATGCATATTTGTTCACTGAAGTTTAATATATCTTGTCCCTGCTGAGATTATGTGAGACGTGAACCGGCAGTCTAAGGTGGAATCCGAACCACCAGAAATCGAACCCGAGACCCTGTGCACCACGGCAGCCACTAGACAAACGGTGAGGGCTTACTTGAATATTTGTTCGTACAATTATTCGTTGTTTGAATAAGAATTCGTTGTTTCGAAAGTAAAATTAGTCCAATTTTAACAGTAATAATCTATACGTGATCGTGATTGAAATATTGTATGAAAGTACTTCGCATTCTTTTTGAATAATTTTGAATAAGCTATGCATTTTTGCAATTTATTGCTTCATTCTGTCTTTAACTAACTTATGGGTTAACTCTTGCACTACCAACGGGAGATTAGTAGTATTTTGTGCCAATCCTTTTCCGACTGAATTACATTTTTTACTATAACTTGATATGATAGTAAATTGTAGTAAATTGAGGATACATTATATTATACAAAAATACATTTTGCTTCTATTGTTGCTCACCAGTGCTGAGGAGAAAGGAGACTCAGGAGTTCCGTCAGGCGAATAGGTCTCGACATTATAACACACTCAGGAGAAATAATGTATGAGAAAAGAAAATGGACCTTAAAAATCTCTACAGTCGGAAAAGGGTTAATAGTTTCTGTAAAATTGTAAAAAGATATGTTATTGTTCAACATGTGTAACTAAAGCGTATACCATACGGTGGTGCAAATTGAACTTTAGTGTATCTCATAAATTATCTTTTAAGTTGGTGGGCACAAAGTCCCCCCTCCCCCCGTTGGTAGGAGATGTATCTGACATTTAGAAGTGTCACTCCTAGGTGACAGTGTAATAAATAGCTGTATCCTGCCTTTTCTGAATTTGGCAATTCGTCTTATCCCCTGTACTGTTCATGTTGAGAGTTTCATGTTAGCGTGTCATATAAATTTGCAATTTTAAGTTGTACAAAGTACTCCCCC
This sequence comes from Thermobia domestica, assembly GCF_964235325.1. Classification (NCBI taxonomy): domain Eukaryota; kingdom Metazoa; phylum Arthropoda; class Insecta; order Zygentoma; family Lepismatidae; genus Thermobia; species Thermobia domestica. Next base: position 56,508,376 of record NC_137456.1, on the reverse strand, counting down.
TTCCCCGTTAGTAAGAGATGTGACTGACATTTAGAAGTGCAACCCCCAGATAGTAGTATAATAAATAGCTGTTAGTCTTATATAGTGTACTGTGTTGGTACTGTTCACTTCAGTCCCTGTAGATTTTTGTGAGTTTCTAATTCGTTTCTTTTGTGAGATATATTTAATCTTAACAGGTGAGTACAAATGACCCCCATTTGGTAGTCCGCGATACAAAAAATACCTACGTAGTGCGAGGGTTAAGAATATCAAAGGTTTGTCACTACAGAAACAAATGTTGGTAATTAGATAACTTGTGCAAAGCCATTCCAATCACAATTGTTGTTACTCCCTAAGATACTATTTTGTATTATCTTTCCAAATTCCCCTTGATCTACCTAAGGATATGTTTCTCAACTATACTTCAGTTATCCTCTTCCGCATATGAGCGATGTGTCCTGCCTATCTTAATCTTTACCATATAATTTTATGATTCGTCAGTCGTCTTGTTTTACTTTCATTTTAAGTCAGTTTATATGCGACACTAAATATCAGTTTATAGCACCTTCAGTTTTTTCTGTGTATTTTTTCTAACCCTGACTTCTCCGTTTTGTATTTTGCCTCCTTCTTTTTTCTGTCATTTAACTTAAGTATGTACAGCTTATAATATACAAAGAGTGAAAGACCGTCTTATTATGACAATGCTTTAACCACTTCTGAGTGGATGAGGAACAACTTTAGAAGTCATAGCCATAGTAGTGCATATGTACAGTTGTTCAACGAGCGGATATCAAAGTGATATGAATTGGTTATGACATAGTCATATCTCAGTTCAGTCGTGCATTTTTCCACTCTTTGCATATTGTAATATCCCCCATGGTTGTGTTTACAAACACCCAACAAACTTCTATTTACAAACATCAACCATGTGCGTCTTAATATGGATTACTATGATTGCAGACGACAGGGACAGCAGCGACACTATTGGTTACAGGGGCGGATCCAGGGGACGATCGGGGCGATCTCCCCCCCCAGAACATGAAACTTTCTTATTTTATATATATAAATAAAACCTATCCCAAAGTTTAGAGCCATTAAAAGTAGTAGTATGACAACCCACCGCTCCCCTCAGATGTCGGTCCTGGATCCGCCCCTGATTTGGTTATGTGACGACGTTGGAACAACAGCGGCACCGCCTCAGCTGGAGGACATATAAATATATAGCTGAGAGGATTTCAACGAGAAGCATCAGTCTGTGACTGGTCACCCCTCCTCTAGCTTGCATGGAGATCTTGTAGATACCTAGCCCAAAGCCTTTAGTTTGCCTCGAAATCTACGCTTCCTCTCATCTGCCTTCTTAGCTTGCTCGTAGCTCTGTTGGGAATCCTAACCTCAGTTATCTAGCTTGCTTCAGAGCTCTGTGACTCTTAACCCGTTTACTGCTTGCACGTTGCGTTGGGGATCCAAAAATCCACTCCACCTAGCTTGCTTCAGAGCTCTGTGACTCTTAACCCGTTCACTGCTTGCATGTTGCGTTGGGGATCCGAAAATCCACTCCACCTAGCTTGTTTCGGAGCTCTGTGGAGATCCTGCCCTAGACTGCCTCTTTATCCAGCATTAGAGAATTTACATTATACCTAGGTAGAAAAATTTTGTAATATACTGTTGATTATAATTTTTTCATGAAAACCGGTAATGGGAAAACGATTCCGGACTGTAATTCGCTCTAACTGTGCTCTACCTACACCTGCACAAGCAGAAGTTAACAATATTACTGAATTTATATCTACAGAGGAGTTGATGTGACATAAAATCAGTTATTTCCTCCATTTGTTATATAAACTTGCAATACTTATCTATTTAAAAGTATCCAACTTTTGTTCGGGAATAGTACCTTGAGGTATGAAAGCATTATTCACTTTCAAAGTAGTCTTTCAACACATCGGTTCCGCGATTGTTGGAAACGTTTCATAAGGAAATGGAGTGCAATTTGATACTGGCATTCGCTTTGTGTATTTGACTTGAATACTCTAGTTTCTCTATAGTTGATATATGCACGAATACACATGTAAGTAAATTTAACATAAAAGTATATTCTAATTGTGTATTTATTTATGTCTTTGTAGATATATTATATTATATGAATATAGTTTTGGATGAAAGTAATAAGGAAATTCAATGTCTGGCTGTCAAAATGTTGGCGCGTTTGTGTCAACACCAAGAGCTCTGGAGAATACAGGAAGGCAGTTTAAAAACCATTCTAGCGTCTAAAGTAATACAGATTTTGAATAACAGCAAGGAAAAGAAGATTCAGAAGTATTGTCTTGGTGAGTACTATTTTATATTATTCTTAGTATGATGAGAGGTATACCATGGACCCACTCTACATAGGCTTACACTGTAAATAGTCTAAATTAAATAAATTATGTATCCACATATAGTCAGGTATTTAGAGTTTTGTGTTAAACATTACTTTCAATGTGTTTCTTTAATAATTTGCAATTGACAGTTGTTTCTTTGAAGTATCTTACTTTAAAATATACTTCCAGAAATTAATTTCTGTGGCGTCTGAAAGAAATATTAAAGAAATATATTTTTAAATCAATTTATTTGAAACTATTAAATAGTAATCAAAGTACTTGCATATCACTTTGTACGATTTTATGATTTGAACGGAAGGTAAGAGTTTTACCATTGAACATGGTACTCTATAGTTTATTTCCATAAAATTGGCGCATCAAGGACATAGATGGAGTTTCCTCCTACTTGCTCCCTTCACTTCAAATAACAAGATAAAATATTAGCCCAATACCGAGCCACTATATGAATGATAGAGTCGTAAAGGATTTCGATAGGCGTAATAAGTGAAAAGAGAAAGGATTTCTATGTGGGTAACCTTGACACGCCAATCACCAAGTAGATGACAATATAAAACATTGTTCATTCAAGCATTCCAGCTTGTAAGTCTAACAGTTTGTATATTCAATGATATGAGAATTGCTTTAACGATAACTTAAATAGCGGGTAGAGAGCCGAAACGAATAGATTATCTCCACTTTTGTCAAACAAAGAAATTGAAGACTGAAATATATCTTATTATGAAGAAAACTTTTAATTAGAACTTCGATGTTTTAATATAACCGAAAGTGTTTATAGAACTTATTTCTGCCGTTATGAGATTTTTGTAAGTGATATTAACATAACATATTCAGGATTTCTCATGAATCAGGAACTAAATTCAAAATGTCGGATTCAATGCATCGTTTAATATGTCCATCGTTGATTAGTTACGTCAAGACGGAAGACATCTGAAGTTGTTCAGCATTTGAAACAAATCGTGACCAAATTTATGTAAACTATTTATTACAAATTTGTGTGAAGTTTCTTCCAAAAGGTCTGTAAAAACTTCCTATTACTCAACCTTCGAAACACATATGAAAAGCGTAGAACATCAAGAATGTACAATATGCGAGAAAGAATATATGGATAACCAAAACTCTTGAAACCTATAGTATATAAATCATCCAAAACTGATCATAAATAAACCTAATTTCTATCAAAAAGACAGCAACAATAAAAGTATGTAATCAATATAACAATTTTCAGCCGATTATGATATCTCCATAGTTTAACTTATTGAACAAGATTGTTACAAACAATAGCATTGAACGATAAATTCTCTAAGATTTTGTTCTTATAGACATTTGAATTTTTTATGGACATTGGACAGTACACTTTGGATTTTCGTCCTACAGATATAATTGAAGTGTTGTGAAATTTATAGTATTGAAGAACCATTCAATTGGTCCTTCTCAGCTAAACCATAGTCCAAGAAATCGCAAGTTCAACTATGTATAGATATCTTCGCTGTATTGTTTTATTGAAATATGGTTGAAAATTCCCTTCTGAGTTCAAGAATTATAGAAATGTTTTTCTTTGTAATACCACTAAGTTTATCTGTCCAATCAGATTTTGTCAGGAAAAGGGGATCAGTAGGTTAATTCCATATGCAGCATCACACCATGAAGTGACCATTATTTTATGATTTTGAAGCCTAGATCCAATGGAAGTTTTCCAAGAAAAGGAATGTTTATTCACTTTTTCATTGTCATCGAAATTGACCTTGTTGCTAACTAAGGTGGGTAATAAATGCAAAAGTAATCCGATATTGATCCAAAACAGTTACAGAATTTGACTCTTGGGCGGGGCCATCCATATTCAATGCTTGTAGCAATTGTTTGTGTGGTGGATGCCATTCATCGTTCTGGATTACTGTAGATAGATATTTTTTTTAGAGATTCCCATTTTCACAGACAATATACGGATGCACTTTTTAGGAATTCAGAGAAAACTTCCAGATATTACCAACCGGTCATGTGTTGATCTAGTTGGTGATCCATCCGAGGATATTTGTCTATCATAGAACTCATTTCTTTGACATTTTGAATGATTTTCCATAGCAAATGTGCAATATATGTGCTCAATTTTGGTACAACCGATTCAGTTCTTACCGACTTTTCACTGTGACCTCCAATAAGCAGAATAACTTATTCCTTACGATTCCAGGGGCCGTGGTGGCTCAGCGGTAGAGCGTTCATCTCTGGCGCATGGGATCTTTGGTTCGATCCCAGCTCGTACCAAGTGAGCATTGTGCTGGACAAACACAGCGTTCGTGGGTTTTCTCGGGCTTCTTCCGCTTCCTACCACTTTCTCCAGTCCACCTTTTCATTCATTTCTCATCATCGGCACGTAATATGGGACGTAAAACTTAAAAGATTTCATTTCATTCTGACAATTCCAGATTTATGAAACATCCAGTACATTATGAACGTTTCTAAATTCCTAAATTCCTGTCACGGATGATGATACCCAATCTGGCCTGTCCCCTTCATTACTTTATGGGGGCATGGTTGCTCAGTGGCAAAGTGCTCACCTGTAGTGCGAGGGGTCTCTTGTTCGATTTTAGACCATGTGAGTTCGTGGTGGACAACATCATGTTCATGGGTTTTCTTTGGGTTTTCCTGTTTCCTTTCACATTCTCACTTCACCAATAATTTTACTATCATTCACTAGCTTTATACATTTGCCTCCTTCAGCCTACAGGACCGCGGTGGCTCAGTTGTAGAGCGTTCACCTCTGGTGCATGGAGTCCTTGGTTCGATCCCAGCCGCCAAGTGAGCTTTGTGGTGGACATCCACCGTGTGCGTGGGTTTTCTCGGAATTTTTCCGTTTCCTCTCACTTTCTTCATTTCAACACTTCATCATCATTGTCTCCTTTAGCCTAGCCAGCATAACCGTGGGAGTAAAATTTAACGATTTCATTTCTTACAGGTTATATCTGTGAGGCATAAAACTAGAAATTTCATTCATTTTTTTCTCATTACTTTCTCCAAAATGTACAGTTGTAACGGTTCAGCGACGCTCTGAAATGTTTGTCCGATCTCCTAACGCAAAACATGATTTTCAGAACTCAATACTTCATTCTAAGTTTAGACAAAATATGTCTTCTCCGCTCTCATGAAGCTGTTAGTTAATCGGCTTGAAAAGTTTAACTGCAACGTAACCAACGGTCTCTGTGTAGAGCCAAGATCCATCCCCTCCCCTTTCTATCTATATAGCTGCACCCACATACTCACCCAAATATTTTGGGTATAAGGACTAATGATAGATAGAAGGAAAACTTAAATCACTGGTGAATCGTGAAACTTCAAGGCATCTCGCTGTTCAAGTAACTGATGCTCCCGTAGAAAAAACAAGCAAACTGGTGCAAGTCCTATTTATAGGCTTAAAACAACTTTATGAAATGCAGATGATCTGTGAATAATTAGAAGACACCGAACACGGCAGTCTTAGATTAACATTTAAAAGTGAATTTCTAGATTTCTTTAATATTTTCACCTTCTTTTGCTTATGCATGAGAAAATTACAGTTATACTTATTCTTTATTTCCACTGCATTAGATTTCAGCTCAAGACTAGTAATCATCTGTCTTCATACAAACAACATAGGAACTTGTAGAAAATGAAACATTTCTGTATTAAATAACAAAATTTTATAGTACCATTTTGTTTATTAATTTTCATAACTTTAAAGCTCTTCGCTAATATGAACCTACTTTTCTAAAATTTTAGTAAATAACTAGCAGAGTACCCGTTCTTCGTATGGAAAAAATAAGTTTCATTTTGGACATAAAGGGCACCAAAACTGTCACCAATAAACTTAGAGACCCCTAAAAATTAATTCGACACCAATATCGGTCATTTTCTATTATTTTTATATGTCACTGTCGCCCCCTTTAGTGAATGGATGAATTTTGATTTAAACGGCATATCATTTAAACGAAGTGTCACTGTTCGTCTCAGCGACTCCGAAAACTATGGATTCGATACTAATATCGGTCATTTGCTATCATTCATTCATTCATATATATATATATATATATATATATATATATATATATCCCCTATCTCCTTCTCCCAAGTTGAGGGCTGAATTTGGATGTTCATCTCAGTGATCTCGAAAACTATGGATTCGACATTAATGTAGGTCATTTTCGATCACTTTTCGAAAATCCCCTCTCCTAAGTTAAAATGAAATGATAAAATCCATTTCAGTATTATATATATATATATCAAAATTTAGAAAGTAAGTCAGGATATATTCACAAAATTTGACAGCTATTAAATAAAGTAATAACCGCTTCCAAACCTTTTGTTGTAGATCAGAAATTTGGGTGCGCAGTTAATGGTATCAATTGTTGGGTACCCAAATTTGTACACTATACGAAAAGTTTTGCAAACAATTTTACTTCATATAATAGCGTTTTATACACACTGTATAGCTTACTATATAAGCGTATTAAATAAGTGTTACGTTGATTAAAAATACACTGTTTTTCTTGATCAGTATATTCTACTCACGAAATAAATAGTGCAAGCGAGCGTAAGCTTCTAGTATTTGCCACTCAGCCCAACATGCATTTATATGTTTATCTAGTCCATAATAATTCTCGTAAAATTTATACTATTGAAATAAGACTTAGCATGTGCTTTCATGTGTGCATTACCCTATTTTGGCGAAATATGGCGTTTATTGTCTTTATGGATTTCCAATAACCCAAATTGCTCAGGGTTGTAATTGGTCAATGATAAGGGGGCTAAAGGATGTAAAGTCACTCTCAACTTCAAAGTTTTCTAACTTATAACAAAATAATTCTCCGTGATAGCTTTCTTAAAACTGATTTAATTGTGATGCAACATGGCATATATTGTTTCTGAGGCTTCACAATCATCATCATTGGCTAGGGCTGAAATTTACCAAGAATGAAAGAGTAAATTTATTCCCTACCCTATTTCTAAAAATCTGTTCCAGAGTCGAATATTTTCTCTGAGACTTTTAAATGATTCCTGAGGTTTTAGTCGATGTTTCATAATCACTTCTGTACAGAAAAACACTGGCTTTTATGTACCGGATTATTTAAATTTTGATGTATCGGGTGATTGCAAAATTTCCTGCCCGAATTGAAAGTAAAACAGAACCAGTCATATTTGAGGGAAATAAGATTTCCATATCAATAATATAAAAAGACTGTATCTTTAAATTTGACTGAAATTGAATTATTAGCAGCACGCAAGTCATATGGTTATGGTGCATTAGCTGACTAAAGCAAAAATTTATATCTATGATATTGGCGACGTTGCCATAGGTAAGATTGCGTGTCCATAAGATAGTTAAACAGAAATTCGTGTTATTGTCAAAAGTTTTGCTGCAAACACAATCTTTTGCCTTGAGACGGCACCTTGCATGAAGTAGAGATTTATACACGTTGTCTTTTCCTACAGAGATTTATACAAGTCGTGTACAATTGTTGGAATATTTTACGAATCCATTATCCGAATAATTATTCGAACAATTGTTGGAATATTTTAAGAATCCATTATCCGAATAATTATTCGAACAATTATTGGAATACGGTATTCTAAGAATGCATTATCCGAATAATTCTTCGAACAATTATTGGAAAATTTAGGAATCCATTATCAGAAAAAATATTCTAATATTACGAGAATCCATTATTCGAAATTTTTTGGAATATTTTAAGAATCCATTATCCGAATAATTATTCGAACAATTATTGGAATATTCCAATAATCCATTATCCGAATAATTATTTGAACAAATGTTGGAATATTTTAAGAATTCTTTATCCGAATAATTATTCGAACAATTGTTGGAATATTTTAGGAATCCATTATTCGAATAAGTATTCTAATATTACAAGAATCCATTATCTGAATAATTATTCGAACAATTGTTGGAATACTCGAAGAATTCGTTATCCGAATAATTAATTATTTGAATTCTTATAGCACTAATATTTACTTTCTTGTCTCTGACTCATTTTAGCCCCTAACGATAGAATTGAGTCTCAAGTCTTGAACAAAATAAATTATGTTTCATAAAAATCGTAGAAATATACGAAATTTTTATGTGTTGAAACATTATTCTTTTCAAATTACGAGAAGTAAATTAACTCCCTCATTTTTACTCTACTTCAACTCCAACAAAGAGAATTATTGGAAGTCTAAAAGAAAATATACGTCATATTATTGGATGATTGCAGAAATTCGTGTCTTATTTTCATGGCTACCGATGGAGAGGTGATGACAGACATTTCAGTGACAGACATCGTTGACTAAAGTGAATTTTTGTGTGAGAAAACTTTGTCTAACTGGACAATGAAACGTTACATTTTCACCATGTCATGCTATACAAGTATCAGAAACGAGTAAGTAATGGGAAGTACAATAAAAAGTACAATCGGGGCGTATATTTGGCCGTCCTGAGAACGCTGCTGTCCTTCTGCTGTCACAAGGGAGGGTCACGAAGTGACTCCACTGAAATTCGAACGAGACAATTGTGTTTGCATTTAATATAACTAGACAAATCACAAAGTTATACTGCCACCGAGCGTTATATTGTGAGTTACAACATATTTTGTTATGTAAAAGCTACAAAAAAAAAAAAAAAATGGCTGAATAGTTTGAACCGAGTCATTTGTTAGGAAACGGTTGGGTAAATGGAACTCGGCGAACACGTATCCCATCATTTTCAAGAGCATATTTTTGGGGGTAAAAGTTTGCCCCAGTGTTCCCAGCAGGGCCCCAGATAGGGTCCAACTAAAAAGCTTCAAATAGCAAGGGAAATTGAGTAGCACATCGTTTGAAAGCTGTTATAAATGAAAGAAAATGAAGCAAGTCTCGACTTTCTACAACAACCCTGTGCAAAATGGCGGCGGGTCATAATGTAAACAAATCTTGATTGAAAAGTTCATGGCCACCCCTATAAATCGGAAACGACGAGACAAATGTGAAAACAGGAAAGGACGTGTGGCATTATTTTTAAAGTACAACGATTTAAGTTAAAACGTCTTGTCCCAGGGAACCACAGGATCCCAGATGGGGTCCAAATAAATAGTTTAAAATAGCAAGGGAGTTAAGTAGCACATTTTTTGAAAGCTGTTGTTAAATGAAAGAAGATTGAGCAAGTCTCGACTCTCTATGACAACCCTGTGCAAATTGGCGGTATGTCAAAATGTAAACAAAAGCTTAATTGAAAAATCTATGGCCACCTTGAATCCAAGATGAACGCTTAAAACCTATATCGAAGGATAGGTATACCAAACTGCTCAAGCTAGGAAAACCAAATTTGGCATGAATGTTCATCAGTAGGTGACGAAAAGATGCGAAATGTTCAAAAACGTGACATCTTGAATTCAAAATGATGTACTATGTATCGAACGCATGTCCAGCTCAAACCACTGGTGGTGGATAAGCGAAATGTGGTATTTACATTTATGGTCGATAATAGATATCCACAAAGTATCAATGAGCATCATCCAATATGGTTGCCAGCGTGAAAAATGTTTTTGTGTATAAATATGCTATTTATTGGAACATTGTGAAAAAACCAACAAAGTTTGACGCAGCTCGATGTACTGAAATGAGTTACACGTGGTATGGTACTGCTCGCCAATCTTGTAAATGCACTATTTATATATTTGGTTTTGCTTGAAATATTGCGATCAAACCAACGAATGGCATGCAAATGTAACGATCACGAATACGTTATAATAGAGCCCCCAACCTGACTGGTGCAGTAAGTCCTTTATATATGAACTACGTATGATAAAATTAGAAAAATATTCGAAGGTATTCAACTTTTGTTTAGTAGTATGAATAGGAAGTCAGAGTTGTGTGTTCATCGCATATTTGTTATATTTACGTAATTCATATCGAGAGAACCGTGACGAACGTGCATTAGGAAGAGAACATATGTGTTGTTACTAAATGAAATAATAGTTGAAGTGAATCGAAATTAAATTCTTCTTTAGTCTTCCTATTGCTTCTAAATACATAATAGAGAAAAATAGATATTTAGATTTGTACTCTTATGAATGGCTTAGGTTATAAGCGGCCAGCTTAGATTCAAGGTGGCCATGGATTTTTCAATTAAGTTTGTGTTTACACTTTGACCCGCCGCCATTTTGCAAAAGATTATCGTAGAGTCGAGACTTGCTCCATCTTCATTCATTTAACAACAGGTTCAAACGATGTGCTACTTAACCTCCTTTGCCATTTGAAACTCTTGAGTTGGGCAACGTCTGGGACCCTGCTGGGGACCCTGGGGCAAACGTTTTTATCCCAAAAAGTGTGCCCTTAAAAATGGTGGGATACGTGTTCGCCGAGTTTTCCATTTACCTAACCGTTTCCGAACAAATGACCCGGTTCAAACTATTCTGCCAGCTTTTGTAGCTTTAACATTACAAAATGTGTTGTAATTCGCGATATCGCGCCCGGTGTCCCGTATAACTTTGGGATTCATCTAGTTAAAACATATCAAATGCAAACGCAATTGTCTCGTTCGAATCTCAGCGGAGTCACTTCGTGACTCTCTCTTGTCACAACACTAAAATATGGTCTCGTGAATTTCGAAATGATCATTTTAATTTGGACGACAAACCCCGCTCTGGACTATACGGTGTCCATGATGAAGGAATCTACAGACTTATAAAACACTTGAAGCAAATGAGTTATGCCATATTGTCAGGTTATTAATAAAATATTTATTTATAAAATATGAACGCAATTGCCTAAATTATTTTTGAGAAAATTGTCCGAAAACGCTCCTCCCCAAGAATAAACTACTACATGTAGATTTTCCCAGAAAAGTGACTTGTACCATAGTAATTAAATATAGACAAAATAGTTTCCGAGAATATTCCATTTTTTATTTTCATCCCTCAGTAAAGTACCTTTACTTTCAGGGTAAAAAGAAAGTTCGAAAACCTCTCTGGAGAATCTTGGTGGGAATATGTTGAGCAGTATGGCCTCTAGGATAATGAACATAGGATGAACGGTTAGACAGACAGACAGATACTCAATATAACTTTTTTAGAGTGTAGGAACCATGAAACGTGCAAATCAGTTGAATGAGTTGAGTTGATTTTCAATTTAACCTTCCTTTCAGCAACGAGGCTACATGAAACGGGACCTACTCATTAACGTGGAATCCGAACCAGAGGAGCTCCCGCCGGGAATCGAATCCGAGTTTCCCACGCCAAAGTTGCGTTCGCTAACCGCTTAGCTACGAAAAAGCTGTGCAAATCAGTTGAAATCTCGAATTCGTTTTTTTTTTCGCGATCATCATGTTTTCGTGTTTCCTATCGTCGAAAGAAAGTAAAATAAATTAATTTGAGTCATAATGGGATAAATAATGAAAGAGTTGATTATTGAATAGCTGCTGTAAATGCAACGTGTACTATAATAAACCTTTAAAAAGTCAATGAGGATCGATTTTTTCCACTATAAAGAAACTTAAAATGCAATTAGTTACGTTAATTGCATTTTAAATAAAAGTTCCATTTATATTTACGAGAATGAATATGAGTACAAAAGTACAGTTAATACATGACTAAATAGGCGTATTTTTAGTTGTTTGTGCTAACCAGGCCAGAAGCTTCAGGTCCAAAATATCCATTCATTATTTAATTCATTGGACTCATGAATGTTTTTATTATTATTATTATAGATGTTAACATTCCATTTGTTAGTAAGCGCTGTGAGTAATATCTGAAAGTAGTTGCAAATATGCTCTTTTAACTTTGCTTTTTCGCAAAGAATAATCATCTGAGATATTTCTGCTTCTCTTATCTCTATGCATGATTTCTTTAAATTTCTCTTCTGTTCCATTCTTTGGTAATTACCCAACGTATTCAGTCTAGACTTTCTGGCTTCGGTCCATGCTATTTTCACTCTGTTGGATAGCTACCGACTATTATCCATCCACCTTCTACTTCATCAATCTGTACTTTATCAGTATGTTATAGTAGTAGTAGTAATAGTAAGAATGCAGTTCTCAAATTAGAATCTAGCACCTGACTTTTAAAAATTGGTTCTACGCTTCGTTATGAAATATCACAAGTCTAATCTTTGTTGTAGCGTTTCATAATGCTTAATCTCAATGGTGGCTCTTGATGGAAGTAACATCGGTCAAAAATGACGAAAGAATCCTTACCTAACGTTCTTAATCTTGTATAGAAAAAAATAGATCATTTGGTAAGGTTTCTTTCAATAGATTGTAGTGATAACATTTTATTTTTTTACCGATAACTTCCCACAAGGATCTCCATTGTCTAATCTAAAACTTATAATATATAATCGTCACTCTGACAGAAGTAACTAAGTCCATAATATTAGTTTAGAGATATAACTGTTTTAAACTTTGAAGCCATTTTTAAAATCGGCTTGACAATACAGGGTGAGTCAAAAAGGACTTTACAACTTTGAAAGCATATAAAAATTTATTGAGATTATTTACAGGAACGAGATAGGTATCAATTTGTAGCAAAACACTTCAAGTTTAACATCAGGGTCTCATTTTGGTTTGGGATGTGACTGCCTTGGTGACAGAGGCGGCCTTAGTAGTATGCGGGGCCCCGGGCGGGGGGGGTTTGTTAGGCGAAGCCCCCCCCGAAGCCAGGAAACATAGGTGAAATTTTTGAGGGGATAAGGGGTTCTTATGGCATGGGGGTCGATATAACTCACCACATTAATGATTCGGAAACATTTTACATGCATGCAAGATCAACAAACTAGAACACATAATAAAACTATCACTGACTCACGAAGCAGCTGCTTTGACGGTCACAGACGGAAGTCCACTTTTTGGCTTTTCGCTGTGCACAATCGTTGATAAGGTCCTCGTAGTCCATTGTTGAGGCAACTTCCTTTTCGATGGACAAAATAGCTAAACCGCACAATCTGCTTTGCGACATTGTTGATCGTAGATAGTTTTTGATAAGTTTCAACTTCGAAAAGCTTCTTTCCGCGCTGGAAACTGTAACAGGAATTGTCAACATAATTCTGTATGCAATAACGATGTTGGGAAATGAATCTCGAATGAGCCAAACGTACTGAAGACACTCTTGGGCGGCATTGATGTTATCAGGAAGCATTTCTCGAAAAATCTTCAATTCTGCGCACAAGTCAATTCCATCCAAATCGCGTGAATCTTCTGCGCGTAACATGTTGTCCAAATCCATGCAACACTTTAACAAATAATCGTCGTTCAATGACCGCAAACCCTTCAAGTTGTATAGAAATCCAAAGATTGAAGCATACTCTTCCAGTTGTTCGAATCTTTTTTCCATTGAGGTAAGTGGTTGATCCACTATCCATAAGAAATATCCTGTTCTGAAGGACTCCTCCGACTAAGATGTTTCTTCGTCGTTACCCTCATAATCGAATTGTTTTTTCTTGCATCTGACTCTTCGTTCCTTGAATTTCTGAGCTACATTCATTTCGGACGCAATTTCCTTTGCTGCGATCATAGCATCGGAGAATCCGGTTTGCCGGTACTTTTTCAAGAAAGTAACAAGGCCTTTGATTTGCTGTATTGCCACATCGAGCTGCATGTCAGCTGATTGCAAAGTTTTGCTGACAGCAATCACAGCAAATAAAATGTCATACCATATGATTAAGCTCAGAATAAACTCGAAGCTTTCGAGCTCATAATTTGCAAGACATTCGGCTTCACTTTTTACTAGCGGATCATTGGCGGTATCTGCGACAGTCGACAGTGCCTCCCTGACTTCTTTCGTCTGATAACGCAGCGCTTTCAGACTTTCCAGGCGGCACTCCCACCGCGTTTCTGAAAGTGATTTTGTAGTCATGAAAGGCACGGTTTCTTCCAAAATTGTCCACCTTTCAGCCGAGGCAGCAAAGCATTTATATATTCTCTGTATGACACCAAAAAACGTCACTGCTTGGGAGTTGCAATTAGCCATGTCTCCTAAAACAAGGTTCAAATTATGGCAGCCACACGGAGTGTAAAATGCTCGACTGTTCATGCGAAGAATGTGCGCTTGAACTCCTTGGTGTTTTCCCTTCATGTTCGCACCCCTGGCCACGGCAATCGGCGACGTCCAGACCGAGGTTCGGCAGTGCGGCAAGAAGAGCTTCAGACAACCCCTTTCCTGTTGCGTTGTCCACATCCAGAAATTCGATGAAGTGCTCCACCACGTTCACTTCCGGATCTGATACGTCCACAAAACGCAATATTATGGACATCTGCTCTTTGTGGCCAACATCAGGCGTGCAGTCAAGGATGACGGCAAAATATTTAGCAAGTTTCACTTTATCAATAATTTTCCCCTTTACTTCTGACGCCATCAGATCGATAAGCTCGTTTTGGATCCTATGCCCGAGGTAATGGTCGTGAGCCTCGTCGTTCTTAATTCGGCGGAGATGTTCTTGCATGGTTGGATCGAATTTGGCCAGCATCTCACCTAAGCCTAAAAACTGACCATTGATCGGCGCATAAAGTTTCTCCGTTCTCCCACGAAATGCGCTGTTGTTTTCGGCAAGGTACTGTACAATCGCTAGAATTCTTGTTAACACTGCGCGCCAATTCTTTTCTTTTCTAATTCGTTCTAGCATCATGTTATCTATTGCGCTACCATTGGACATTCTACGAGCTAATTCCAACCATGCTGTCATGCACTTAACGTGATTTACAGAAACTTCGTGGTGCTGAAGTTTATCGCCAAGATGCTTCCAGTCGCAGCAGCCTTCGTTTGCTAACTGGCCTCTAGTAGCTATCGTACCAAACAACTTACAAGGAAAGCAAAATACTCTGTCTCTGATCTTCGAATAACTTAGCCATCGCCTATCCACTGTTTCTCCGTTCGGCATCCTCCGTGTAAAGAAATTGTTCGAAAAATGTCTGTTACCTTCGTCCTTTGGGTATTCACAGTAACTTAGCCTGATTGGACCCTTCTCCACTAACATGTCACGCACTTCACTGTTAATATGTTTCCAATTACCTGGATCGTATATGTCCTCGAACAGTGTGCTCGTCGTTTGAAGAGTGTCAGAAGTATGCAGAGGAATGGTCGCACTTTCACAGGAGAGGTCACTTTCTGGGTCTGTTGCAACAACGTTGTCCCCAGAGAATTGCTCCAGGTTTTCATTGTTGCTTGTGGGACAACAGGGCGTAGAAACAGTTTTGTTGCCGGCTAGTTTGTTTTCTTCGTCGGACGCAAAACTTGGCATCACAACCTGGTCTGTCGCATCACACCGGTCGCTCACAGTCACAGACAAATCATCATCCGTGTTCTCAAGTTTTTGGTATTGATCCGCTGATTTTACCGCTACAACAAACTTGTCCAAAGATCCCTTTTGCTTCTGAATGAAATCTTCTTTATATTTCCGTTTCTTGGCTTTCGCAGACCCACTTTCGTATTTACGGAATTTGTCTCTGTCTCTACCACTCATGATGGTCACTTATTCTTTGCCCAATAAACGAATAATCGGAAGACACTCACGCACTAATCATAATATTACGTATCCACATCTCACTACGACTGCGCGGTCCGAATTCCGAAGCCAATTTGAGGTGCTACACAAGGCGTGCAATAGGAGCTATTTTTTGGAAGCGATGACTCAGAGGTATCCGTAGCAACAGGATTACTCTTCTGACCCAAAAGCAACAAACAACATGACTTCTCACTCTATTTCGACAACAAAGAAAAGTTGAGATAATGCCATTTAGAGCCACGTGCATGGTATTAGCGTCGCCTTGTTTGCTGACCCATTGTTAATCCGAAACTCAAGGGCGTAATAATTACGGTACTTTAAAACTAAAAATTTCATGCTAAACGCTTTCATAGAAATGGTGTAGATTTTGGGAATTTAAGGCTTCTAAAAGTAAAATATTGAGTAAGAAGTTCTGGTTTATGAAAACTGGTTTCCGAAGAAATCCACCACACCGTATTATTAGCCAAAGTATTCACTTTAACTCTAAGCTACGGTACATTAGAATGTTGCAGAGGCCCCGCATATTTGAGCTGACTGTGACAAGAGAATATTCTATCGCGGGGCCTGAGGCGGGTGCCCCAGTCGCCACCCCCAAAGGCCGCCTCTGCTTGGTGACGCGCCAAACATCCCACCGGAACTCAATTTCTTCCCACACTCGTTCCAGCTGATCGGGCGTAACTTCTGCAACTTCAGCGTAGATGCAATTTCTCAGGTCTGCAAAATTGTCATGAAATCATCGCTGAATATAATTGTGTTAATAAATGCCTCGTCTTCCTCCATCCGATCCAACATTTTCCACACAAAATTCTCCACTAGCAACCTTATCTACGTCAGTAATTTGTGGTACGATTGTAAATCTGTACTGTTTCAAGTGTAAAACTGTACGTAGCATTCGCCAAACTGTATTTTGTAGAATGCCTGTCTCCCGAGACGTACTTAGCGTTGATTATTATTATTATTATTATTATTATTATTATTATTATTATTATTATTATTATTATTATTATTATTACAGACAAAGTTTTCCCTAACCTGTTCGACAACAGCAGCAGCAACGGACGGGCAACCAGGTAATTTCACATGAAATACCTCACACACTGAGCACGCTCTGCACCAGTGAAAGTCGCCATTTTAACTTCATAACGAGGAACTACATAATTTATATGGTTTACCCAACATTCTTAGGATCGTCAAGTCTAGGAGGCTTGGGTGGGCGGGTCATGTAGCTAGAATGGAAGAAAGTAGAAACACTTTCAAAGTCTTGACTGGAAGACCAATCGGAAAACGACCATTAGGAAGACCTAGGCGCAGATGGGAGGACAATATTAAGATGGATCTCGCAGAGATTGGAATACAAAGCAGAAAGTGGATGCAGTTAGCTAAGGATAGAAGTCAGTGGAGAGCTTTTGTGAACGCGGCATTGAACCTCCGGGTTCCATAGGCCATAGAGTTAGTTAGTTTAGTTAGTTATATAATCAGACGACACTGTCACATACAGTACAATGAACGAGAACAAACTTCATTCTTCTTTTTGTCTTTCATGTGATTTTTCTATTTAAATTGCCACATATAATATACGTATATCGTACGTAGTCGCTGAAACTCATTTGAACTTGAAAAAGTTTGCCATGGTTGTAGACCTTACCAAGCTTAGAAGGCATAAGAAAATATGGTGTAAAATCTTTTATTCCCGACTTGATTTGGTTGCAAAGTTTTGCGCAAAAAAAAAAAAAAAAAAAAAAAAAGTGCTATTTAGAACAAGCCGGTTATTAAAGGTTATTTTGTTAAAGATTAAATATTATACATATGCTCTTACATATTTAACCAACCTTGAAATCAAATTAGAATCCATCGGGCTTTGCTCTGTTAGATTTACATGTCCCTGACCAGGTACGTTCGCAGGATTTTTTTTAAAAGAGGTTCTAATCTTTTGGGGGGATGACGTCGAAATTCAATAAGAGGATAAATTATATTAACATTTGCAAAATCACCCTTAAAATGAGACTAATTTACAGAAAAGTCGAGATTTCGGGGTAGAAGGTCCGGACTCACATGACCAACCCCCTGCGTACATCTTTACCCCAGGCTAATCTGTTGTAAGGTAGTGGAGACAGATCTCCCACTAACCTAAGAATCAGATCCGGGACCTGTGAACCAAATGTAAGTACACTGCCCACTTGGCTACTTATATTTTAAAGAAATATGTTGAACATCTTCAGATACAAATTTCGATTAAAGCAAGATTATTAAAAAAAAAAAAAAAAAAAAAAAACATTCCAAGCGCTGTGTTCAAAAAATCATTTCAAACGGTTAAGTCGTTTTCTCTGCAACTGGCGATATGCATCCTTTATATTTTTTTATATAGAGATAAACCTATTAAAACAATATCTAGGATTAAACATCTCCTCCCCTAGAAAAGGGGGAAATAAAGGAAGTTACATAGTACGAAAATCTGATATACAAGGGACAGTCAAAAAGTTCTTGGAACGTTGTTGTAGTTCTGACATTTGTGACGCAATCACAGAGGATCTTGTACAGTACAGTTCTTAGGTTGCCTACTTATGAATCTATCAATTTTCTACGCGTCTTAACAGGTAATGTACGAATACAGGTAGCTAAACGGAAGATTGTGTAGTGATCAGTTGGTGCAATTTCACAGATCGAGCAACTCTCAACCATCAAGTTCATGTCCAAGTAGGAGAAAATCGGCTTCAGAGACTCTGATAGTTTTTTAAAAAAATGATTTAGCACCAAGGGATGTTTGGCTCTTCCGAAAGCTAAGAATGGGCCTCAAAGGTATCCGTCAAAGAAGAAATCAAAACGAGCGCGACGGCTGAATTTCGCAAGATACCAAAATAGGACTTCCACCGATGTTTTCAGTAATCGCAAATCGCTGAAACAAGTGTGTGTTCCGAAAATACCTCCTTTGAAGGCGATTAAGTAAATTTATAATTATCTTGTGGTAATAAAGGGCTACAACAAAATTCCAGGAAATTTTTGACAAGCCCTCGTATGTACTTCTAACATGGTATGTATAATATTAGACCCTAACGTCTATGATGGGCGAGACGTGTAGCTCGTATGTTTGATTGATTTGATTGGAGTTTAGCATCCCTTTCTGTACCAAGGTGTATGAGACGGCACCTACCGTTTAACGTGGGATCGGACCTGGATTTGAACTCATGTCTCCCATTCAGAAGGCGCATTCGCTAAACATAAAGTCACAAAGGAGCTTTTGATTGATTGGAGTATCAAGTTCCTTTCCAGCAAAAAGAGCACATTATAACGATATAATGCGCCGCTATTATATAGCTGAGCGACGCATTACAAAATATTCCTGAGAATGGTTTAAGGGATACTAGTCCGTACCAGATGGTTTAAAAAATTGCCAATCTAAAAGAAATTAAATTTTCAGAATCGTTATTGGATAAATAAACTGTTATAATTTCTATAGTGAAGAGACATTTTGTGAATTAGTTAATATGTATTGTGGAAATATGTCTTTAAAATTTGTGAGCCTCGGATCAAACATCGACGCTATCCCAACTGTAGTTCTTATATAATATTGTGATTAAAATTAAAACCATGAGATAGTACAATGAATAGTTTTCATAACACAGAGTAATGGACAATTAGCTGAATGATGATGCCTACATGTATATATTGATATGTGATTCTAATGTCTTATTACTATATTCAGCTCCTGGTAGAATATAAAGTGATAAATATAATAATAATAATAATATGAGAATAAATATGGAAAATAAATATAATTATATGTGATAAGTGTATGTTAATAATAATAATGTGCAAATTGATGAAGAAGCTGTTAAAAGAGTAACTGAATTAATCTCCAATAAAATATTTCTACATGTATGTACAGACACTAGCACGTTCTTTATCGAATAATATATCATCCAGTAAATAGTACAAGAAATCATAGGCTGCAGGCACGTCTGATATGGATAATAGAGAGAATAATATTCTTTACTGTGGGATTCTCCATTCACACAACGAACCTGATATATATATATATAAAACCTAGAAATCGTAATATCCTTCTACAGATTAGTGAAAGTGGGATACTACAACGGTACATTCTATTTAAAATAGAATCCGGATTATTCAATAATGGTCATTTTATCTGAGCTAAACACGCACACTAATCAAACCCGGAATTGAATTTGGCACAAGATAGGGCCCATTAGTTGATCAACATCACAAACGATATAGTACAATTAATATTAACGTTATACAGCTCTAAATGATTGTAGATTTAAGCACAAAAGTACTTGAACTAACTCGTTAGGTTCTGCATTCGCCTGAATCTCTTCTGAGCTTGTGAGAAAGAAGTAAATAAGCTCAAGTTTCTTCTTGGGTGAAAACTACATGAAGATTGCCAAGACACAATTAGCAACATGTTTATCCAAATTAACAAATTTTCAAGAATATTTCCAAAGATTGCACGCTTGACCTCTTGAAGAACTCTTTCTCTTACTTCATTGTTATTTCTGCTTCAACATTTGCTATCAAATAACATTTTGAACTTTTGACTAATGGAAGAGAACAAAACTAGGCCAAACCACAGTTAAAGCTTAATGGTGAGGTTGCCAGTTGTGCATTTGTAAAACAGGCAGTCAAAAAAAGAAAATGTTCGGTGAGTGTTTATTCTTTTTTGGTGAGTTTAGTGAAGTATCTGATAATATATATAACGAGATTATAATAAATGTTACAGACCATGTGTAAAATACTTTTTCATGCAGATCCGAATTGGACATTCTTCATTACAACACTAGTGTGTCAAAAGAAGCTTTCCGTAGTAATGCATTTTTTAGTATCAAAGTAAACCAATACACAGACTCTGATAAACATATTCAACAATAGGTTACGAAGTTCAATATGACCAAAACCAGTATAATTAAAATTTATTTTATTAATATCATTATGACTGGTATTTCTTTTTACATCGTGATTACTATGAATAAGGAGTTTGTTATCAGACTATAATAAATAGAGCATGTGGTTGTCAATACCAATATGAGTAAATCCTTTTGCTATCATCATCATCATAAGTATTCTGCCAGTATTGGCAGGTCACTTGCTGCAACTGAGAAGCTTCCGTGCTCCATGGTCTTCCGCCAACCTATTCGTCTTCAAGTACGATTTCTCTGTTTTGATGTCGTCCATTAATTGTAGTCTCCTTCGCCCTCTCTCCCTCTTTTCTGCCACCACATCCTCTAGCACGTCCCTCAGTTTACAGTTCCTTCTTACCGAATGTCCCAACCAGTTTCTCTTCCTGTTCTTAATAATACCTAAAATTCTTTTTTCCCACACAATTTCTAACACCCTCTTATTCATTTTCCGTTTTGAGCTCCTCCGTGGCTAAGCGGTTAGCGTACGCGCCTTTGGCCTGGGAGGCCCGGGTTCGATTCCCGGTGGGAGTTCATGTGGTTCGGATTCCACGTTAATCAGTAGGTCCACGTCTCATATAGCCTAGCTGCTGAACGGGACGTTAAACTCAAATTCAACTCAACTCAACTCATTTTCCGTTTGACCCAGCTAATTCTTTTCGTTCTTCTCCACACCCATATTTCGAGAGCTTCCAGTCATTGTTCATCTATCTTGCGTATTGTCCATGTCTCCGATCCATACAGCCAGTAGCGTACCCAGAAATTTATTTCGGGGGGGGGGAGTCCAAACTAAATATGAAGGTATTTTATATTAAAATTTCTAAAATTGCCCCTAAAATTAGGCTAAATTTACACAAAAGTCGAAATTTCGGGAGGGATCCGGACCCCCAGGACCCACCCCCTGCGTACTTCCCTGCATACAGCACAATACTTCACACGAAACATTTGATAAGTCTTTTTCTCAACTGTTTATTCAAGATCCCACAAAATAGTATTTTCTTCCTATGCTTGCTTTTATTTTATGTTCACACTTCATATTATTATTAATAATACTACCCAGGTATCGAAAATTAGTCACGTGTTCTATTTCTCCCCTCCTTCTTCTATATTTGACATCTACACCTTCGTTACAATCACTATGCCTTTTGTCTTTCTAACATTTATTTTATCAGACTACAATAAATAAAGTTTATTGTTATCAAGGTTGTAAAGATTGTTGTTATCAAAATACAAGATCAAAATGAGTAAAGCTACACCCTCCATTCCAAAAGAAACCGAACGTTTTAAAAAAACAAAAAAGCAATGTACATTTTGGAACAAATCATTTTTATTAATCAATGTATTCCCCTTCTGCATCGATACACATATTTGCACGCTCCAACAAGTTGTCAAACGACTTCTCCATGGCCTTTATTGGAATGGTCTTTAGGACGGCGGTCGCCGCCTTCTCAATGACATCAATCGATGCGTGCCACTTTCCTTTCATCGCCAAATGCAGTTTCGGGAACAGATAGAAATCGCGCGGAGCGAGATCTGGTGAATAGGGCGGATGATGCAACCGAATAATGTGATTTTTGACCAAAAATTCAGTTACAAGTTGCGAACGATGTGATGGTGCATTATCGTCCAAAAGAGTCCAACTGCCGATTTCGCGATATTCGGGCCGAATACGACGAATTCTTGCCAGCAAACGCTTCATAACGCCCAAGTAAAACTCTCCAGTGACTGTCTGGCCGGGCTGAACAAATTCTTTGTGGATAATTCCTTTTGAATCGTAAAAACAAATCAGCATCACCTTAACTTTTGACTTCACCAAGCGACTTTTTTTGGGTGTTCCTTCATCCGGCGCTCTCCATTCAGCACTTTGCCGCTTTGTTTCGGGCTCATATTCAAAACACCACGTCTCGTCACGAGTTACAATCGATTTCAAGAAGTTTCGATCCTGCCGAGCACTTTTAACGATGTCTTTGCAATGCGCAACTTTTTGGTCTTCGGTGAGTTTGTGTGGTACAAACCGCGAATTAACCTTCTTAAGGCCCAAAACTTCGGTCAAAATGCGGTATGCGGTTGTTTGAGGAATGCCTAATTCCACTTCAATAACTTTCACCGACGAGATTTTGTTATGTTTGATGAATTCACTCACTTTTTCGATGTTTTCTTCCGATAATCCGGTTCTGGGACGGCCTGATCTTTCGTCATCATCCAGCGTCTCTCTACCCGAGCCTGAACCACTCGTAAACTTGCGTACGGGATAGACACTCATCACCATATGCAGTTTGTAGCATTTGGTGCGTTTCACTAAAAGTTTTACGCAGTTTAACACAAAACTCAATTGCAGCCCGTTGTTTGAAACTCATTTTCCGAGAGAATATACGCCATATTGTATAAAAATAAAACAATTTTGTCAAAATTATAGAGGAAAATTATTATCATATTATTTAAATAAAGACTTTGAAATTTGGAAGAACTTACCCCCTCTATCAGCGTATCCTTGACCAATTTCAACCGCAGCCAATGAGCTTCTAATAGTGTAAGTTGGTATTATACAGCTAAAAAACGTTATTAATATACCCAACTGTTATTAGTTGTGCAACTGTACTTAATCTTGAACTTTTATTTGAAATACTTTCCTTGGCTAAATAAAAATATTGCTTTATGTAGGTGAATATGATATTTTTACTTGTTTATAATTAATAGCATGGAGGCTAGCTCCCTAAAGGATTTGTACTTTGTTTGGAGTAGTTACCTATGGTCTATATGCAATATTTCAACACCAATAAAGAAATAGCAATAAATGGGTATGCTTTCACAATTTCGTAATGCTGATAGTTAATAAATGTAGTACATAAATTCCGTCTTTAATACAGAAATTCACTAGTCAAGATTTTAGGCGCGATGGGATTAGGCAAGATGGAAATTCCCATTTCGTATAAAATGGAAGGAATTCTTATCTTGGAGAAATCAGTGGCTGATAAGCCTTTAGGCTAGACGGGAGAACACCTCGAGACCATATGCAAACATTTTATACAGATCCCCTATGAAAGGTTCGTATTACCAAGCCAACTAACCTAAAGCTTCTTGTTATCAAAATCACTATAATTAAGATATTTGTTATCAATTTAGTTATAACTAAAGTTTCTGGCTTTCAAAATTACTACGACTAAAACTTGTTTAAAGCTTCTTCATAATATACACAAGTATTAAGTGTACCATTATGTCTTTGGTGTAACAATGAGATCCAAAAATACATATATGAAGTGGAAAAATATGTGATATATGCAATTAAGAGAATACAATGATGCACTTAACAGAGATTTAAAAACAAATTAATTTACATTAAAAAGTAAAAAGAAAATGTCTTTGTCATAAATAAACAGACCATTTCTTGTACGTAACACATCTGATCGGAACTGCAGCTTGTATCATATGCGTTGTTGCCTGTCCTTAACGATCGAAATGGCACTGTTGATTCTTAATTTTAAGACACCAACGTTCTGCAACTTTGTCTAATAAATTATATTATTCATATATACCCATACAAGCCCATATGCGTAAAGTCTGTGGTGCGTGATGATCATACTATTGGACCAACCCGTCGAATTCACTTCGGAGTGAATGCTGTATTTAAACTAGTCCTGAAAATTCCGTCTCCAATGATGTAGCATACCATTCTGTTGAAATACTAACACTTATTAAAGGTCGTTAAGCTCTGGTATAACAAGGAAAACGTTCGGGAAAACGTCTACTATCACTATATTTTCACTTAAGAAAAATTGTTCTGCATAACACCACTTCACAAGTTCACTTTAGGATTGTCTCGTATCCTGTTTCGCACGAGGATTTTCACAGCATCAAACCCTGATATTGTCTGTTTAGCTACTTAAAGACATGAAAAATTACTTCATCCGAAAAAAAAAAGTAAGAAACTTAGGATTTTCAGCCAGTTTACCTAGCATCGTTAGTGCACATTCTTTTCATTGTAGTCTATCGTTCGACGCAAATGTTTTTAATAGCTGGACTTTATATACATATAGATGTGGATGTTTGTGTTGTACTTTGTGCACCATGGATTCAATAGTTTGTAATTTTTTGGCAGCAGAACAAGTGGATTTGTTTTGAACTTTTGGGGAACACTTTCGATGTTATTATTTATTTGTGGGCAATTACTATGATCCAAAGATGGAACGGGTTACGAAGTTCGTGATCCATGACCTAGAGGCAGTCAGACGTATGACCCGTTGACCCGGACCAATCTATGGCCTAAAGTGACTCGATGTGACCCGAGATGAAGAATATCGTCGGGGAATGTATGTGAGGCTGCTAATGTAACCCTAATAGACACGATTCTCTCCTCTGTGTGTGTGTGTGTGTGTCTTCTCACTAAATCTATAATTTTCTTATTCGCTTGTTGCTTGCATCTGTGTGTCAAAATATTGCACTGGAAGATAACTAGCTTTATCAAATTATAAAACACGTAAGAATCACCGAAAAGATAACTGTAAAACTTGTTGTTTAGATTATAAAATATGCCGCTGAGCCAAAGAGTGTTTTATGAAATCTTTTTGTATATTCTATGTTCAGAAACCATTGCATTATTTTTTAATAGAGAAAGACGAATTAGCTTGAAATTGCATTTGAAATGTTCGAGATATATTATCTTGATTTAGAAATCTCACGCCGAGAATAAAGCAAATGAATGTTCGAGATCAATAGTGAACATGATCAATCCACTTCAAAAATTCTGCAATAACGGTGCAGAGCTGATAATTCTGCTGTTTCCGAGTCATCGGCTCTGTCTGTGTCATAAAGTCTGTCTAGGTCTCTGGGTCTGTCTGGGAGTAGTAATCCCGATAGTTGGTCTCACTTTTGTGCCTAAGGCTATACCCTTTAAATTTTGGTAATAGATTCTTTGGTTCTTTCCCTTAAATTGAGAGAGGAGTACAAATGGTCATTTCTTAAACTTTGGAAATCGCCAAAATAAAAAAAAAAAAAAAAAATGTACGATAGTGTAAGACCAGGCTATGTAGCATTGTAAGTTTGGTGGTCCATTTTATTCCCTTCTATGAGTAAAAAAATTGATAAAAATTTAAATTTCTGCGGATTTTGACAGAATAAATTCTCTTTGATGATGGTTCATTACGTTATATAGTTATATGAATGAGTACACATGGCTTTATCTTTCATGGGAGATAGGTACGTTGAAGTTCTCCTCTAAAATTTTGGGAGGGGTGCATAGGATCACTTCTTAAATTTTGTAAATTTCCGGAATTAAAAAAAATTAGTGAGGTAGTATAGCACCAGAGTACCTATCTCTAAGTTTCTATGGTCCATTTCATTTCCATCTAAGGCTAAAACATGTCCAAAAATCCAAATTTCAGAGGTTTCCCCCTATTTTTATCCTCTTTGATGAGACTCCATTGTATGGTATGGATGTGTGTAGTAGTAAATTCTGTTTCATAAGACAGGTACAATGGGTCACCCTTCTTAAATTTTGGGAGGAGTACATTGACACACACCTTAAATTTGGGAATTAATAAAAAAAAATAATTATTGCTAAATGTTCTCTAGTACTCAAACATGTATTTCTACTACGGTAAATTTGACCAGCCCTACTTGTCGCTTTCTATGGGTAAAAAATTGACGAAAACACGTAAAAAATACGTTTTACCACGTGGTAAATCATTGACCTAATTTTTCTTCTTTGATGAAGCTTCATTACAACATGGATGAATTTAGAAACTCATTTCCTTTGATAGAACACAGGTATCATGGTACGCATTCAAATTTTGGGAGGGCACGAAGTGATTCGGTGACCCATTACAATCACTGTTACGATTTTGTTTCAACACAATGCAGTCTCCATAAATCTCTGGTGCCACTCGAGGATAGTGTGATGAGATGGAGGATTTTCTCGTTCGTAATCTGGCAATGTCGATGCGTTAGTACAGAGTTTGTTTCGCATTGTACTCCCACGAGCTGAGACCACATTTATATACAACACAACATTCTATGTCAGTATGGTAATGCCAACTATTTGATAGTTATAGTTTATAAAACAACAAATACCGCAAAATTAAATAGTACAGAAGGAGCTCAGTGCTTACTGGTAGAGTGTTCACTTCTGGTGTGTGGGGTTACTGGTTCGATCCCGGATCGCGCCAATGGACTTTGTGATGGAGAAACACCGTATACATGACTTTTCTCGATTTTCTCTCGTTTCCTTCCACTTTCTTTATTCAAACATTTTATTTATTCCCATCATCATAGTCTCCTTTAGCCCATCCAGGATAACGATGGAACGTAATTTCAAATGAACTTCCATAAATAGTTGTTGTTTTCTTAAAATATGATAAGCTTAGTTACAACTTTTCTAGAGCCTGTGATTCTAACTTTACACATTGTCAAGACCCATGTTACAATGGGCTACATACTGTAAATAATAATAATAATAATAATAATAATAATAATAATAATAATAATAATAATAATAATAATAATAATAATAATAGCCGCGGCTGCTCAGTGATAGAGTGTTCACCTCTGGTGCATGGGATCCCCTTGGTTCGATCCCAACTCGAACAATAGTTATTAATGAAATATTCTTTTAAGAAATATGAACAAAATCGCCCGACAATCTGGCGTAATTCATTATTGTACTGAAAGAATCCTCTAGAGATACTTAGTGTGCTTTTAATTGTGAATACTTTCAAGTGATTTTATCAAAAATCACTCACGTGATTTTGTTAACATTTCATAAATAAATGTTTCACTATTATCAATACAACACAACGTAAGTAATTTTTTAAGAAAAAGTCCACAAGAGATAGTTTACTTTTGGGGCTGAGGTTTCCTTAGGTGAAGTTTTCTGAAAACGTCTTATAATTTTGTTCCTGTTTCACCAGAAAATGTTTCATTAATAATAATCTAGTTTAAGAAATTGGAGCGAGAGAGTTTAGTGCAGTGGTCCATAATTGAAGTTCATGGAGAACACGGTGGCTCAGTGGTAGAGTGCTTGCCTCTTTTGCATGGGATCCCTGGTTCGATCCTCAGTCAAGTAAGTTTTCGGTGGACAATATCATGTCCGTGGGTTTTATGGAGTACTCTCGTTTCCTTCCACTTTCTCATTCCACCAATTCTTTTATCATCATTCACTTGCTTTAATCATCGTCTCTCTTAGTGTAAAGAACATAACTGTGGGACGTCAAACTAAAATATTTCAATAGAGGTTCATACTTTAATTAATATGGTACTTTTTCATCTTAAAATACACACTACCCAGTATTATTTGCTTTTTGATTAATACCTATATAATTACCTCGAAAATCTAAATTGAATCAAAATCAAAATAATTGTGTATTTCATCATCATTCTTGACGCGAGTGGGAAACTGCAATTTCTAGCGCAAAACGCAGTACTTTCGGCAAGAGAGTGTGGCTGGCACGCTCGACTTGTTCTACGCGCTTGGTTGTCAGCGGAATTCCTAAAAATGGAGTACGCAATTGGCGTTGGCAACCAGCACCGTGTCGTGTGTTGCAGATAGATCCAGAGAAAGTTGGCAAACGTTCTACTCTATTACCTCGTCCTTAACAGAAAGTTCTAACACCTCTCAACAGATGTCACTACCTGTCAGAGATTAATTTTCCGTAATTTTTGGTAAAACCAAACCAAATAAAATTAAAAAAAAAAAAACTATTTAGCGTGAATAAAATCTATCTCTGCAGATCTTATAACTAGCAGCGCTGATTTCTGCAAAACTTTCTGGAGGGAGGGGGCGTTCATGTGTTTAGTTTTCAGATATTGTCTGACAAGATAGGCTACTAATGAGGATGTTAATGCAAATACAAAGAACTAAACTAACTTCAGGGGACCCCTTGACCTCCCAGAATCGGCACCCACTGCGATGAAGTGGGGAGAGCCTGAGGTAAGCTACTGACTGGTTAAATTTTAAGATAATATTTGGAAGTTTCCTGGGAAACTAAACAATTAGAAAATTACAGTTTCAGAGGTAAAGTAGTTTTAAGCCCATAATGAAATTGTCGCAAGAACCAATTAGGACCTAGGAATGTCATAAAATTGTAAAAATAGAGATAGCCGTGACATCTGCTGGCAGGTTTTGGTATTTAGTGATGTTGAAAAGGTAAAAATCAACTACTATCCCATTGAAACAAAGTAAGACAGATTTGTAATGCATGGAAGAAAACATAAAACATTAAAACTTAAATGTTTTTTTGACACCCTTGTTTTACCTTTATGATAACAATATTAAGTATGCTGTGATCTTGTATTTCAGCAGTTATCACCTGATTGGTGATATGATTCCAGATTTGGTTTCTGTTAAGGAAGTTCTTATTTCATTGATTAGATTTTTAGAGTCTGTTTAAGCAGTGATACTACGTAAGACGTGGACCCATAACTGAATATGGATTCCGGACCACGTGAGCTGCCATCGGGAATCAAACTCGGGTTTCCCGAGCCAAAGACATGTATGTGATAAACCATATAACCACATGGGAGCTCAGTTCTTATTTTGTTGATTTAATTTGATTTTCAGTTATGAGACTATATGAGACATGGATCTACAGCTTAACGTGCAATCCGAACCACATGAGCTTCCGCCGGAGATCGAACCTGGGTCTCCACGCCAAAGGCACGTACGCTAACCGCTTATCCACGAGGGAGCTCAGTTCTAATTTTTGTATTAGTTCTTATTTTGTATTAATCCCGGAATCTCATAAAACTACGAAACGTTAATTGATTATACCAAAAAATAATAATTACAGATTTTAAATTATCAACTAGATCACTGTTCTAATTTTTTAGTAGGATCGATAAAAATTTAGGATCTTTAAGTAGCGGTATTCTTATTAAGTCATTGTGTGCGAATTTGCAGAAGAACGCTTGGAGAAAGAGCCTAGATTTGCACTGCTACTTGATGTTTATGGAAACAAAGTTAAAACATGTGCACTCTCAGATCTTTCTTTCCGAACTAGACAATGAGTGAAGCTGTGATGCACCAGAGTCTTGAACAGTGTTGCGTAGTTTGAGTGAAATTTCGTAGAAAAATCTAGCAAAAAGGAAACGGGGATTTTTTCGATAAAACATGATAATCAACGGAAATCTGGCGCTGACTAATTGACCAATATAAATACTTAAGTATATTTCTTTATTTTTCAGAAATAAACAAATACAATTGCAGTAGTGTGTGTGTGTGTGTGTGTGTGTGTGTGTGTGTGTGTGTCCAAAGTAGCATAATTTAGACTTATTGTTGACTGGGGGTATTTGTGTTTATTTTTTTTGTACAAAAAAGTGAACGAAAAAGTAAAAATAATAGAAGAAGAAAGCAAATGAACAAAACAAATGTAGCTGGCACTTTATTTAATATAGCTAAGCTAATATATTAACTTCTGCATAGGAATCGGACACTCAGCAAACCAGGGAATATTTGATAACAAAAGGGAAAATTTGGTGTTAGTCGGGGGAAATTTTCTTAAGTAAACCTATGAACACTGCTCTAGAAATGAAACGCACATTTCTGTGTGTCCCTAAAATGCTGGAAAGTGTAATCCAAGAATTTAACAAATGAGCTTTCAAGTAACAAATAAAAAAAAAAAAAAAAGCACTAAAGTAGTATCATTCCCAGTAAATTGGCATCCTTTTACATTTCTTTTACCATAATTTCAATTAAAAACACTTCGTTAAGCACGTAGGTGTGTGTGTAATTTGTAACAAAATGTACTCGTATCACAAACTCAGGAGTTTTGGAAAAAAGGAATTACATAAATGAACATTCACTTTCACTGGTGACTATATAATGCCATATTAGATAAGCGTCACGTTATCGTCCCTTCTGTTTCTCACTTTGTACTAAGCAGAGTGCAGGTGTACAGAACGCAGGTGGTGGCATTTTCCAGATGTGAACTTCAATTTCTATACTGTATCACAACACGTCGTGTCAGAACTGATAAAGTGATCTGATTTTTTTCTTGATTATTTAATAATAAATAATTTACTTTTTAAAAAAATATATATATAGCCTATGTATTTATGCACGGCTAGAAAGAAAAGCATGGGAAGCACTCTCATATACAAACTCTTGATTTACATGAGGATTGAAGTACTTATAAATTGATAACGCTCCCTATGCTTTTTTTTTCCCGTCATACATAAATAGAAAATGAAAGGTACGGACCATCGCACTAAGCTTTCTGCCTCAATTTATTAAACTAAATCACGTTATGCTGCAGCTATTACTGAAATATTTGTTCGTGAAAGACGAATAAAATTATAAGGCATTTTCGGGAAACTCCGTCCGAAGAAGCAAACTACCCCTTGTAGGTATCCAGATTTTTTGGTAGTGGTGGCGTATATTGAGAAACAACGAAATTTTGTACCAAACTCCGAATTATCATAATTATACTAATATTATAATAATCTTCAAGCTAATATAAGTAATAACCAGGGGCGGATCCAGGACAGACTTCTGGGGGGCGGTGGGTTGTAATACTGCTACTTACTAGTTAGAGCTACTTTTAAGAGCTCCGAAGTCTGGAATGGTTTTATTTATATATAAAAGAAAAGAAAAGTGTCCTCTTCTGGGGGCGATCGCCCCCTGGATCCGCCACTGGTAATAACAATGATAAGTATAGAGGCTATGAATGAGGTAGAGGCTCCACACTTTCGTAACTTTGACACGAGTTGAGATCAGTGTAGTCAGCACCACACTCCATCCAGCTTTACTTCCCCAGGTCGCCCTAGATACTCATTTTAAAGAGACTGGATGAATATCAGACCCGCATTGGAACGAGAGAAATTTCCCACTCCATCAGAATCAAACCCGGCTGCTCAGTTGGTAGGTGAACGCCTTACCACAACTGTTAATACAAGTAATAATTTTACCATACGTCTGGCTAACATAGAAAAACAAATCACATATCCAAAGTAAAAAAGTTAGAAAACTGATTGAAATACTAATTCATCTTCTCAATTTTTGGAAAATACAATCGTTTCTGCAATTCTTTTGGGAAAGATTTTAGTAAGAAGATATGAATACACAAATTCATAACCATAATACTTATTTTCGCTCAATTTTACTAAAATGGGAACAAACAAAAACAATACCTAACTCAAATTAGTAATATTATGTTAAGGAGAAGTGAGTAAACAATGCTTTTCTTTTTAATGTTAGGAGAAATCCACCTCGTTATCTGTGACTAGAGTTGCCAGCATCGTGTATAGAAAAAGTTGTCCTGTATTTTTACAATCTATTTTTCTATATTGTATGAAGATTGTAGTGTATGGTCCAGATATGTGTCAGGCGCTCTGTATTGACAGTAGATGGATGAATGACAACCTTACCCTTGACGAATTTCAACCTAAGCAACAGAGACAAGCCTTAAATTTTAAAGGAACTGACCACCCGTTTCATGAACACCGGATGTTCTTATTACAAAAATTAACCTGAACCAGTTAGTAAAAGTTAAAGGCAAGTTTACTCCCTTATCCTGGATAGATTTCAACTGCAAGCAAAGATTCAATTTCAAAACCTTCAATGTCATGTTTCATAAAAATTGGATAATTTTAAGGAGATTTATCTTTAAACGTATTGTTTTTCTTAATTGAATAAATACATCTCCCAGGGACACGGTGGCTCAGTGGTAGAGCGCTCACGTTTGATGCAAGAGGTTTCTGGTTCAATCCCACTCCATGTAAGATTGTGGACAACTACATCAAGCCCGAGGGTTTTCTTGAGTTCCTTTCGTTTCGTACCACATTCTCACTTCACTAATTCCTGCATAATCATTCACTTTCCCGTCTGATTTGGCCTACAGGATATAGCGCAGGACGGGACTAGCGGATCCAGAAGGATCGTTTGGAGGGGGCAATTCGCTTCCTGGAAGATGAGCGTAGCCTCAAAGTGACCAGAATTTTAATTTGGAAGAATAGTACCATATAAATCCGGGGCTAGAGGGGGGTAAACCTGATTAACAGATTTCATTTTGGGACCCGAATTTGAAAGTTTTTCTTTTTTAATGGAAGTATATTCTTTCTGTAGGTTTAAATTAAATACGCACTTCCTTTTCGGAGGCGTGGTGGGTCATGATTCACTTCACACATAGTCACAGCGATATATCAGATGCACTGTCTCACACAGTGCTTACACAAAAGAAATTACTGTATTGACGATGGCATTCATTTTAACGAAAGAATGTGCAATTTGCTCTAATCATTTATATTATAATAGTAATTGCGGGACAACGTTTTTTTTTTAAAAAAAAAAGGCTCGGTCTACGCAAAAATAGATAACAAAAGTATAGGTCCTACATGCAAATAACAAAAGACATTATGGTATTTCTATGTACGTTTCTTGATAGTTGAAAATACAATAATTAGTTATAAAATGATGTTTGATAGTATATGGTACACAGTGTTTTAAGTGGGTCAAAATATAGGGGAGCAATCTTTACATATTGCTTTCATTTCTGTTTATATCAGGATATAATTCAGCGAATTGAAAATTGAAAATAAATAAATATAATATTCAAACTGAACTGCAAGGATGTTTTAGTGGCTCCGTGATTATTCCCCGTGGTAGTGATTGCCCGAACACGAATTTCGTGTCTCTCCCACAAAATAAGAATGTTATGGTTTTCCCTTAAAAGAACTGGCCTGCTCACTAAGTACATAAATCAATTACAGGAGAATGAAATGCACTTTCTAATACATAATACTAATCATTACTGCATTTAAACATTGTACTGTACTACTAACAGGAACCCAGAGCGACGGTTTGAAATTAAACTACAGCAGTAGCATACAAAGAAATGAATTGTGAATATAAATCCTATATAAATATAGTATATTGCAGTACTCCTTAACCATATAAATCACTACTACGGTAAATGCACAATTTATTCAATAAAATACTGCAAATAATGTAATAACAAAAATATCAATACAAAACTTTCTTTTGCAAACTCAACAGAAATTTTGTCTGATCTAGCACGAAATGTGTATAAATTTTACATGAATTAAAATTATATAGAATCACAATACAAGCCATTACAGTGCATAAATAGTAAAAATATGAAACCCTCTGAAAGATTAGCAAAGCCTACAATAAAATGAACGAAAGATCAGAAATGTAAACCCAAAGTGATGTTTCCTTTCATTACTGTACACAAATTATATTTCCTTTAACATACCAACTGGCGATATTATTTGACAATATCAGATATTTGGAAACAAATGCAAATTAAAAGTTAATATTAAAAAATTGTCATCTTTAAATTAAATTACCAATAGAGAATAAAGTACGTTTAACTTGTTGTTTTCTTTCATCTGACGTGAGATATACAAATAAACTCCATTTGACCTAATGGCTAACACGCCACAGTTGAAAGAAAAAAGTTGTTCAGATTCCACTATAATCAGAAGGTCCATTTCTCCTTTAGAAGTCCTGGCACCATCGTGGGACGTTAAACAAACAAATCAAATATCATATGTATAATATATAATTGTCTATTAAAAATATAATATATACATATATTTTACGGTTGTGCCCTTTTCTTTCAGTTAAAGATTTTTTAAAAAAATTCAAAAACTTCTTCGAATTCTCTCATCTTCTTTGATTTTGTTTGCGAACCAGATACATCCAGGGAGTTCAACTTTAGACTCAGACTCATGACTTTCGGGGCATACCTACGAGTTGGAAATAATTACGGGCAAAATCCACGACGGACGGAAACCACACAACAGCCTTAGTCACCTTCCAGTCCATATGTCCTTTCTTGTTCCAGCAAACCTGTCGATGACACGATTGTAATCAGACAATATCAGTTCTTCCTTCAGTGTCTTTCATATAGAATGGGATTGTGCTAAAACTCTGTCAAGAAAGTCAAACTCCTCGTAAAGCATTTTAGTGAACCACCCCTATCTCATTTCCTTCCCTTCCACGTTGTGATAAAAAAAAAACTCTCAAATACATGTTTAATTATTTTAAATGAAAAATCAAGCTACCAACTTTCATAATAATAATAATAATAATAATAATAATAATAATAATAATAATAATAATAATAATAATAATAAGAAGAAGAAGAAGAAGAAGAAGAAGAAGAATTCCCACCCCTTTTCTTCTCTTCCAGGTAAAAT
This sequence comes from Thermobia domestica, assembly GCF_964235325.1. Taxonomy (NCBI): domain Eukaryota; kingdom Metazoa; phylum Arthropoda; class Insecta; order Zygentoma; family Lepismatidae; genus Thermobia; species Thermobia domestica. The sequence goes on along the minus strand of NC_137456.1, from coordinate 56,473,458 downwards.
ATGAAAAACGCTGAAATACATATTGAATTATTTTAAGTGTGAAGTCCATATACCAAATTCCTTGTTTCTAGCCTTCAAAGATTCTTAGATATTGATATCTTATCATAATAATTGCAATACCCGCCCTTTTTTCTTTACACCTCTTTTACCCCATTTTACTAAAGTATCAAAAAACGTTGAAACCCGTGTCAAATTATTTTAAATGAGAAACCAAAATGCCAAATTTCAAGTCTCTAACCTTAAGGGATTCGGAGAAAATCTTTGAGTTTTACGTCCCACGATTATGCCGGTTAGGCTAAAGGAGACGGTGATGATGAGTGATGAATGAAATGGTGGAATGATGAAAGTGGGAGGAAACGAGAGAACCCCGAGAAAACTCATGCACACGGTGTTTGTCCACCACAAAATTCACTTGGCGGGGGCTGGGATCGAACCCGGGACCCCAAAAGGGATTCGGAGAGATGGCCATCTTATTAAAAATAATTTCTACCCCATCGCCTTTCGTTCTTCGACTTTCCAAAAAATCCTCCCTTAGTGATACCCTATATCGCAAATTTTATCTACTGTCCGAATTTTAAGTTTCTAGCTTAAGCGATTTGGCTTGTGCAAAGATTATTTATTCACTCAGAACTTCGTCTTGTATCAATGAATTACAATAACAGCTTGTGTTATTTTCCAAGAAAAGATGAAATGCCATTGAAAGTAACAATGAATCCCTGGTCCCTTCCTTATGTTTCCCAAAAGTCATGGCTCTCTTTGTTGATCTAGTAGCTAGCGAACGTACCTTTGATCTTTGATGCTTAAGGCTCTGTGGACTGATTCCAGGTGAGTGAGCATTGAACGCACTACAGTGGTCCAGATCCAACTTTAAACTTAAGTTCTCGTTCTTTTGACAAAGGACGTAAATACGTACCAATCAATCAACCAACCAAAAAGTATCAGATTCAGAGAGCTTTTCGGTAAAAAGCGCTGAAAATTCTACATTTCTCTTTATTCAAGGTAAAGGTAATTGAAGTTTCGGACATTTCCGAATCTTTTTCTAGAACACAATTTTAAAATAAACATTTTTAGTTCAAAGTATGAGCCATCTTACCCTCCTTCCTACAGCTGTTCCAACGAATTAATCATATTCTCGCCCCTTTGGGGCTTATGATGACTGCCTCAAGGAACTACGACAGAAGCATTCACAATTCAAATATGTCTGTATTAAATAATATTAAGGACCACACATTTTGATTAGACTCTGCTAGGCTTGTCACACAGTTTGGATCGATCGAGGAAAGACCATATTTGTATTTCCCAACTATACACGCTGGAAGTAAAAATAGGCCTTTGGGGGGGCGGTTGTTCCCTCCGCCCCCTTGGATCCACCAGTAGCAGGACGTAAAACCAAAAGAAATCATTTCAAATACACTTCCTTCTTCTACCAAATAGATTTCATCTCTTAGCAATGATCTCATTGGGAACCCTCGCAGAAAGCATATTGTAAAATTTTCTCTGTTCTATAGCGTAGAGCAAAATACGGTACACGGGAATTTGGACTTTCCGATCACCTTTTATTACAAAATCTCCTCTTTAATACAATACAGGGTGGCCCAAAGGTAGGTATACACCCTGCATTAATCAAGTACTATAGCTCTAGTTTATGGGTTTATTTGCTTCGGCTCTTCCGAGCTTAAGATGTAAGTAAAAACACATTAAGAACAAATAATAAAGAAACTAAGTCTGCCCGATTGAGAACAATAGGAAATTATGTAATGTGCAATGAGCTGATAAGTACGGTACTGTATACCTACTTTTGGGACACTCTGTATGTTACAATAAGTAAAATTTCCTCTAATTGTGGGTTAATAAAATGAACCCAATGACGAGGCGTCTTACGGTGTGTTGGTCTGGTTAGATACTCTCAATGATCGGGCATCTTAGAGCATATAGGAAAGGTACTTCTCAATGACCAGGGGTCTTAGAGAGGAGTAGGGCGCTCTGAATGACCAGACGTCTTTGAGAGTTGGTATTTTGATCAACCGGGCGAGATTGATACTTCCTAAGGTATTTTCTCCTCTTTTATACCAAAATGTTGCTGACAACTGGCTTCTGCTTTACTTTTCGAATGTTGGCAATAATGGACAATGTCCTCTTCGTTGCTGTCATCTGTAGAGTGTTTGTGTACTTCAAGCATGTGGAGTAGAAACATATGGTTACATCCAGCGTGGTGTGAGACACGTGGCAACTTTACAAAATGCAATGTTTAATGAATATGGGGTAATTTTAAGGGAAGTTATCGATCAACATGTTTCTAAGATAGAAGTGAATTCGCACCTGATAAATTCGTAACTAGTTTCAACTGCAGGCAATGGTGCCAAATTTATAATGGTGTTTTGTACCTACATCATTTTAATTTTCTAGTCCATTTATTTATTTATTTATTTATTTATTTTCCTTATCTTTGAAATGAACTGGATCTTAAATGATGTGATTTTGCTTATTTATTTTTCAAAGTCTAGTTAAATGTCCCCTCTCTCGAAATGAATTCGTATTTTGAACCTAGGTATAAATTAAATTATTAAATATTAAAATTGTATAATATTAAATTTAATTTTCATCAAGTAAGAAGCATTAAGTAGATTTCAAGGTAAAATCAGTAAAATCAAACCATTAAAGTTCCATTCATTTCAAAGAAAACAGAAAATTACGTAGTTCCCCGTATAAATCAATGAGGTTAAAAACAAAGATGGCACTATTATTCAACACCGTTTAGCCGTGAAAATCAGTGAATCTATAAATTTATTGTGGAGCGTATTTTTTAAGATTGGGTTATATTTTCAAATTTATTCTTGACTGTTTTCACCCATTAGCAATAGATTTATTTCCTAAGCCTCAAAGAAAGCACACGTCAATTTTTAAAGGGAAAGATAAATTTTGCGTATAAAAGTGTGGAGAACGAAAAAGTACTTCATATAAGAGTTGTGTCTTTTTGGTCGCAGAATTGGAATCTGCAGTATAAACAGGGGGGTATTTGAAATTTTATAGTTTCCTTTCCTCTCCCTTGGGGAGGGGGACGACAACTTCTCTTTGTGTTAGTTGAATAGATCTTTTTAAAATATTGGACACGTGTTTCGTAATATTTGGATCGCAAATTTCTCGACATATTCCATTGTCCCGACCTTTTTGTTACACTGCATATACCTTTAGAGATCTAAAAATGAAACTTCTTTTTCTGTTTTTATTTTTTAATTAGATGTGATCGAGTGCATGGTTGCCAAATTGGACATGTGTTATTACGTATTCAACGATGAGAAGTCATCTGAAATTATTGGACCATTGAAAAGAATCATGGTGGGAAGAGATGATTCGTTGCAGGTAAAATCCATTGAAATTTATTGAAAAAGTCTATGTGTAATATCAAACTTTGAACTGTGTTTGCTAAAAAATAATACATAAAATTTGTGAATACAGTAAAATACCAGTATAACGAAACTTTCAGGACTGTTAATTTGTTACAATGAAATGTTACACTGAAATGGATCGATTCTCAAGGGCTCATCTGTTGTTATGTTCACTACACGGTACACATTGATTCAACAGGAATTTACAGAGAAAATGTCAATATTTATTAGATGAGAGGAAAATTATGGTGTATACACGAAGTAACAGACTCAAAAATAATTTTAATGAGTAGTTATAAATGAATTAAAGAATTCTTAAGAGGGAATATTACGTCAAAATGTACATGTAATTAATTAAAATGAATCCAGAAGTTAATTTTTAATATTTATTATAAGAGAGAATCTGTCTTGACTACGACTTAGAGCTTTAATTTTTACATTGGAAGATGCGGAAAGCTTATTCAATAAAATAACGTTCATTGGTTACTTTCAAATCGGTACTCTGTTCGATTGATCGCGTACATGTATGAAAAATGGCTACCATATCTGAAAGGAAACAGATTCAAGTGTGATACGAAATTATGGACGGGTTTATGCACAAACGAAGTGTTTTTGTGTACAATTAAACCTATTAGAGGGGAAAACCCTCGATCTCAACCGTACCGCAGATATAGAGAAATAAGAGGAAGGCTGGCGTTTCGATATTATGCGAATTTTTGAATATGTAGCGATAGTACAAGTAAAAGAGACTTTTAAGAATGAAGAATTCCTTCATCCACGAAACTTTAGTAATACGTCGCCTTAGACATGAGAGTTAGAAAACCGGACAGTCCATTAAAATTCTAGGGGAAGAATGTATTGGAGGGAGAAAGCGAAAATACCGGAGTTCCATTATTGCCTGAAATAAGCGCGTAAGGTGTCTATGTATAGGTTTCTTGGTACGCTGAATCGAATAAAAGCGTCATCACTCAAATAGAATGAAAAATGTAATATATATATATATATATATATATATATATATATATATATATATATAGTGGCCGTCCAAACTTTCCAAATATTTATGATTTCTACAGTTATTAACCTATCGAAACTGTGTTTGATGTACAGTACAGAAAGGCGTACAGGTTTCCGTTTTTTAAGTGGAAGATACTTTTTTTGTTTATTGATTCATACTTTGCGTTTTAATATATGTCACACTACTACACACTATCGTACTTACATTTGCAACTATACGTGTTTATGTTTCATATTATTTGATTTGTTTTTCTATAGCGCTTTTGCACAGAATATGACCTTCTTTTTTTGTTCACATAATAACATCTCTGTTCTATTGGCAATATAATTAATACAATTTCATATAATCTTTTCTCATTTTCTACGAACTAAAGACATGATATATTAGCAAGTAATATCATACAATTTTGTTCTTCGTGTCAATGGTGTTTGTTATTCTTCATAGCCCTTTTCTTTCCGGACCCGGGTAAAAGCTGCGCCACTCACTTCAACATTCAACACCACTTTTATTCGCTCTGGTGAATCTTAACGTTTCAATGCAATTTTCAAACATATTCACTCGCAACAGCCGAAAATCCACAAAATATCAGAGCACCAGCTTTCTCCTTACCTCTCTATATCTCCGGAACCTTTGAGATCGAGGATTTTTCCCTTCGATGGGTTCAATTGTACACAAAAACATTTCATTTGCGCATAAACTCGTCCACAATTTCATGTCACACTTGAATCGGTTTCCTTGTGAGTAATAAAATAATGTAATAAAAACTATTTATATTATAAAACTTAATGAACTTTGGTTATGTTTTGGAAAAGTAAATGTAAGTATAGGCAAAAAGATGAAATTTTCATTCGAAATACTGAAAGTTCGAAATTTGTTAAAATGAAATCGGGAAAGGGAAGGAACCTAAAATTAACTTGAAATTTTGAATATTTTTTGATAGGTACTACCGTTCGTTACAGCGACATTTAACTGTAGCTTGAGGTGCTCACAAGAAACAGAGTTGTGATAAAGTATGTCTTTAAAATTTTAGAGGAGGATTTAGGCGAGAAATTGAGACTTTTAGATATGACAATTAAAATGTGTGTAATTGTATAAGAACAACATTTTAATCAATCACATATCCTGAATGATGAGTTGAGGTCAGAACCATTGAGAAAATTTTAAAGTAAACATTGGTGGGACATTTTAGGTTAAACTAAGAGGATGTGTTATGAGCCTTGGGGGAAATCACTCTTTGAATATATCACATTATCTCATGCGATTAAAGATATAAAGTGTGGACAAATGTATTTCCTCCGGAAGGGTAATACATTATTCCTTCAATAGCTTTAGCTGTATATGTCCCTCAGCATAAATCTTTAAAGTCAGTAGGGTTGCCAACCGTCTGGTATTTTACCGGACAATTCGGGATTTGGCCTTGTCCGGTTTCCGGTACGATCTCAAAACCGGACGTTAAATATCCGGTAATTTTTCCTCTTACTAGTCATATTCTCTGGTCTGTTAAGATTATTTTGGAATGACGAAAGAAATCGTTTGTCAATGAACATGGTTAAAGGAGAGTTTATGCGCGGAATTTGCTGAAGAGTTGAAGACAGAAAAATTTACGAACTTATCAAAACTGCTAAAGATCAACAAAAGTACATTTTTAAGAGCACAGCTGGCACTGCTTCATACTTAGCTACATCTTTCAATTAAATATTGCATCCAGATCCAGCAAAAGTATATAGTCATTATGAAACATTACCAGCCCTAGCGAAGCTGGTAAGACTCATTTTTCAAGTTGATTTGGTTCACGTCATGATTATATTGCCAATCATATTTGTTTTTTTGTTTTCCATACAATGTACTATATTGATGGTTAACAACGAAAATTACATGTGCCGACTCAACCAAAACTGGAATTAGTAAGTTTAATAAATGCTTCACAAGTAACTAAAGCTATCAAATTCGAACTCCGAACCACTCAATTTTATGTGAAGTTTTATGTGTAACCTCTTTTAGGTTGTTCACATTTTTGACGAGCGAGAATGTCGTAATCTTAAGAGTACACGTACTCCAGAAAGGTATCCGGTATTTCCATTTTCAAAAGTTGGCAACTCTAAGAGTAAGGATTGTTTATAGTGTACTAAAACACAAAGAAAAGGTTCGGATTTCTCATAGGAAACATGGCTCGGAGCATGCGCGCCGACTACGTGGGTGCTCCGGGGCTACAGCACCCACAAGATTTTTAGTTTGGCCCGGGTTTAAACCCGTTTCTCTTGCGTTTAAGTCAGCCGTGTCACCGACTGAGCTAGGGCAGCCGCAGCTTATCCTTATAATACCGGTATATTTTACTTTATCACAGCACAGGCCTTTATGACAGTGTTCATAAAAGATGTTAACTAAAAATAAATCAAACAAACATCGAGACTTCCCTGAAAACATATAGGCTAACACGTCCCGCCATTGATACGCATCCACATAAATTTTGGAAAGTCGGCTCCATTGGCTCGGAGCGCGGACAAAGAAACCTCCACAAAATCGGATACCAATCACAGCAAAACATCTAAAGAATACTGTATAATTGTGACCACTGCAACAATTCGCCAGATCTGCAATACTTTTAGAAACAATAAGGTTAACGATTTCGAAAGATTTAGGTTACTTCAAAGAGCAATGCGTAAGATGATAATTAACTGCGTTAAAACATTATCTGCACATTATCGCAATATAAGAGTAATCGTATACATTACATTAGATAACAGAAATCGTAAATAGAGTTTACAGAAATTTACAAGTATGGTGATACTTGGACGACTTTTCTTAGTAAATTGTCGAACTTGTATTGTATCTTTAGTAATATTTATCATAGATCACTCTTTAATTGTAGCTACAATTGTCTCATTACCATAATCAACAGCAACTCATCGTATTTCATCATTTCACATTACATATTTGAAATCTAATTGTTGATCCAGCAAATCCAATGGATTTCTCAATATTGTGTAAATACAGGTACGGTAAACACCTCGTCTAAGTTAAATGATAACCACCGATTACGTACCGCGTTCAGATATCAATCAATATACACCTAGAATATTAATCATAAATATCAAGCATATTTCCCGTCGTGAATATCTCATTGTAATGAAAGTTGGAACTAGATCATCTGTTGTTAAATATACTTAATTACCCTTTATTTGGGTTGCAAATCGTTGGTGCGAAGATGGGAAGATCTTAGGGTTAGTCTACTAAATTATTTGACTATTAACCATATTAGCGTTTAGTTACGAAAAAATACAAAACTATTAGATACAAGTTGTAAAATAATGTGTAAATTAGAAGCTTTTGGATAAATTATTTAATCGCCAGATTATGAGAATTAAACGTCCACGATTTAGAAGAACTATAACTTTTCTTTTCTGCAATAGAATGTTTATATCTGTTTAGACCGATTTTCAAATAAACAAGAAAAATATAATACAGAAAACAGCAATTAGGAATTCCGTAAAAACTCGTATCACATTAAATTAGTTGCGAGTGACGACCATTTTGGATACCCAAATTCTCAAGTAAGCAACAACATACACATAAACTTGACATAGAATGTTAATGTGTACATGTTTACATTGAAATTCAATAATTGTTCAACATGGCTAATGTAAGATAAGAAATTCAAAGAAAGAACATAAGTAAATAAAATATTAACATAATATTTATACGTAAATCAGGACAGAATCTGTTCCATAACACAAACAAGAAATTGAATTCACTTTTAATAACTATTCGTTCAGGAACTTCTAGTGTAACAATCTATATTCTCTAAAAGATATATTTCAGTTTATTAAGGATTTTTTGTTTAAATACTTCTGTCTTCCCTTATATGAGCTCATACATCATAGGTGCTCATCTGTTTTGTCCACGAAATACGTTTATCCTCATCCTAGGTATGACCTGGCTTCTTCAAACGTATTATTCTTGTATACATTATATATTATAAAAATTACTCATTAGTTTCAACTGTTTTTTTCTAGAATTCCCTAAAGTTTTAATGGTGCAATTTCCATCATGACCCCTTTGTGGTCACCTCAATATACATAGATAGAAACAGTAAAAGGATTTATTAATCAAATTAATGAAACATAAAGCTACTTAACTTAAAAATATATCTCTGACTTTCCTGCAACTCTGCGATGTGACTATGTAACTTTGTGATATGAATTTGTGACTTACAGTTAGTCATCGATTTACGACCGACTTCGGTTATGACTACCCAGTCATAAGTGGACTTTTTGTCGTAAGACGATCAGGTGGTAGCTTACTATACGAGTACAGTATGACATAAAACACATTTTTTTTTTATTAATCGTCAGCCTTCGATATAGGCTACGGTTACACTGGTTCAGAATTCGTACAAAATTCGTTCAAAATGATGTTACAATACAAACAGCTAATTGTTTGTTTCTTGTTTTTAATTATATTTCTAAAGGAAGACCGTTCTACAGAATAATGCAATTGTAGGTCAATGGGCGCAGTATTTTGAAGAATGAAAATAACAAAGAACCAGGAGAAGATTAAATAAAAGGATCTTTTAATATGTAGAAAAAAGCATAGTCAAGCATATCCACAACTTAATCACGAAAATATGGCAAGAAGAAATACCACAAAGCTGGCCAACAGGAATAATAAGCCCAATCGTCAAGAGAGGGTACAAACAGTTTGCATATAGTTGCATAACACTAATCAATTGACTTCACTGAATTTTCGAGGGGATTCAGTTCTTCGAAATACGAGTCGAAACATATTAGATTTGCTTATTCACACACTATAGTATATTTGCTGTAGTTAATGAAGTTACGCTATGCGCGTGAGTAATTGTTTGACATTAATTTTTATGAGCACACGTATATCAAGGTATGTGTATATCTCTCCCTTCCCTCGGGAAAATCCTGCAGGCGTTTCTAAACGATAGCTGTTTAAATATTAGTCATATGTATATTATTACTACTGTTATTATTATTACTGCCGTTATTTCTCTAATTTTTATTAATATAAGTCGTTGATAATAACCAGCTAACCCTTACAACCGGTCACAAATGTGAATAGTCGTAAGTCGACGATTAACTGTACTCTTGTCTGGTAGTATCTTAATACGAATGCATACAGGTTATTTTGTACAAATTGTAATAATGTGTCTTTCGTATTTTTTTAACTTCTACTTTTGAATAGCTAAGAATAGCTACACTGTTATTTACCTCGCAATTTCTCTGTTATTTTATTGTAAGCGAAACAATATTTATTGTTTATTATATTACTCTTTTCTGGATACTATTTGAATACGTTAATATGCATGTAGACTTTTTTCTTACAAACTGAAATAGTGTGACTTTCATATTTTTTCACTTCTACTTTCAATAGATTGGAGCCATAAATTGTCTTGCAGTATGTTTATCTACCTGCAATCCAAATACTATGGAATTTTCGACACTGAAATTTCACGAAAAACTGCTGGAAGCTGATGTTGCAGAATATTTATGTGAAGCTATGGCAACTCCAAATTTACTTGTCCTTCAGTATGTATGTTTTTTTGTTTGTTTTGTTTTAACTGCTACTAAACCAAGAATACAGCGTGTAGCTTCTTTTTTATTTTAATTCAAATTTACAGTAGTAGTTCAGATTTCACTTTAAACGATAGGTCTCGTCCTACATAGCTTCGCTGCTGACAAAGGATGTAAATTCAATTGAGAAAGGGAAGAAAATTATATAGCAAGTTATCCCTAGATTGGCTTTACTTTGTTCCTCTTATTCAAAACCTTACATGTTCATATACTGTATAACAGTTCAGGATGTCCCAGAATTCTTCCCCTGACTTCAAACATTCATAAGGCATAACATATGACACATAGACAAATACTTGTTATCGTGAATTGCGTGTAATATATTCAAGTTTTTGTGGACATAATACATTTCTACTTGTGATCCTTTCGTTGCCCGAAGGATATCCAGGCGATATTCCAATTCCACCCATGTGTTGGTCAACATTACTTGAGGGATGGATGTTATGACTTCAGTAATTATGCACCGTAATGCTGCATGTCGTTCACTGGTGTTAGGTAAATCTGGTTTTGACATAATGCGAAAGGAAGAAATCCAGTGGTGTTATGTCCGGTGATCGCGGAGGCCAGTTTATGGAACTATCAAGCCCGATCCATCTTCCCGGATCGTCTTTTCACTGAAGAAAAGATCCTATGATTTTAGTGTGCATGAATCCGCACTACACGTTCAGTTTAAGGCTGTCTCTGACGGTCTCAAACACAGCGTGGGAATTCTTGGACACCCAGATCCTAGTATTATGTTGGTTGACAGCAACGTTCAAATGAAATGTGGTCTCATCTGAGAAAATGACCCGTTTCAGATAGTCAATCTCTACCTCAATCTCAGACAGCATGACAATAGCAAAGTCATAACGAGTATTATAATCCGTTGGTTGTAGGGACTACACAATCTGGACTTCGTACGCACGAAAAGATATTTATGTAGGATAAAGTGCACTCATGTGAAGCTCTGCGGACTGACTTCTTGGGACTTCTCACGAAGGGGTCTCTCACTACCTGAATTGTCTGCGCACTAGGTCCAGGGCTGCCAGTTCTAGAGAGATAACTAACGCTGCCTGTTTTCTTAAACTTAGCATACCACATCTCGGTGCTTTTGACATCCGGTGGCTGTCTATGGTATGTCGTCTGGAATTGTCTCTGGACTGTTTTCGCGGACTGTGTCTCGTGATACCAGAAGACATATTGGGCCTTCTCCTGGTTTAAGTACATGCTTTTAAAATTCGGTGTCCGATTCCGCTCTTGTTACGTCACTGGGCCCTGTAACAAACAGGGAAAGAATTCTGGGACACCCGGTATTACACACAATATAGTAAATTGTTTCGTGAAAACTGGCAATAAAGAAATTGCAATTGCATGTAAGAAAGAAAGCGTATGTTTTCCATTCAACGAATTTGAATGAAATGCTGCATAAATCACTGCACAAACAAATGATTATTAATAAAACAATTTAGTGAATATTGTCAGGTAATCCATGAGGTCAAATCGTACTTAGTGGTTTATTAATTTTCGGTTAACTTCAGCAGTGCCCCTCCTTTTTTCCTAAAATTTTGGAAAATTTACAGGAGAAAGGAGGTAAGAAACGTTGACTTGGAGAACTTATGTAGTCTTTAGATGTGTAAGGTTGGGAATAAAGTTATGCTTAATACGAGAAGTTATATGTAGAAGTTGGTACTATTTTCAAACTGCAGAAGCTTTTGCGGAAGGTTTCGACGCTCGAGAAACATAATAGTCGTACAGCATGACCAAGTGGAAGGTAACCTAACCTAAACTACAATTTTTAATATTTTAAGTGCTTTTTTGTAGGCTTGAAACTGGAAGAGCACTTCTAAAGATAAGCTTTAATTTTACTTATAATTTTGCTTTAATAAACGTATTGATACAAATTAATTTTTTAAAAAAGATACATGTCAAGTTTTGGTAGAAATGAAGTTAACAACACTATTGTTTGATACGCGCGGGTACACATTTTGTGAGATGACTGCACCTGTCAAACCTTGCCTACGCTTAGTATATTTGTAATAAATATACATTTTTTATTATAAACTATAGCGTGTGCTATCGTTTTTCTCATTTTTCTCAAAACTTGGTTTTTCTGACATGTCTCTTTTACAAAAAAAAAAAAAAAATCAAATATACAATTGTCACAAAAAATAAAAAATGTATAGTTAGCATAGAAGTAAATCTCCTAAAACAATTCGTTCATTTTTTTACAGATCTATTTTCAACTGTTTAAAACTCTTAACAAACTCTAAATACTTTTTCTCTCGGTGTCACGTGGTGTACACACTTGAATCAATTCTAAGGACACTTCATTTTGTAAAAAATCAGAATAATATCAAAATTTTAAGCAATGGGCTTGAACTACTTGCCATTATTCTTCAAGGGTAAGATATTTTCAGACGTATCTTTGATTTTAAATATTATGTAGCTTCAAAAATTATGTGTTTGTACTAGTGTAAAAAATTTGTTTCAGAAGTACAATAAGATGATTCTTTACTGCATGGATTATTACTTTTTTCAACTATTTACTGCATTTTTAACTACTAAGTAGTAACTGCTCTTCAGATATATATATATATATATATATATATATATATATATACAAGAATTTCAGTATTAGGCTTAATGTGTAAAAAGAAACTGAAATTGGAACTGAAAACAGAAGACAAACCTGACATATGATCTTCTAAATAGCAAACTGACTCTTAAAATCATAAGTGTTGAAATGTGAATTATAGAATATGAATAGTACTCGAGATTTCTGTTTATATATGGGCCCGTATTAAAGTATCATGTATGTTATGATGTGTGTAGAAAGCATGCAAGGCTATTATCGTATTTTTGATTTGTTATGAATATTAATATCGTATGTACCGCAAATAGCAATTTAATATTTCTATGTAAACACCTAAGCACAACCTTGTATGAAAATGTGAAATTTATTTCATTTAAAATTTGAGAATTATATAACTATTGAAAACCTATTACAGCGACAATTGTTAAGAAAATTGACTTAATTCAGATCAATTGTCACTAGAAATTAATTGCAAAGTTTCCTTTTCTTTTAAAATACCCATATATATAATTTGCTGTAAGTAAAGATTAACTTAATTACTATACAATTTTATTTCCGTATTTAGATAAATAACTTCCTTGCATTTTAGAAGTTACTTCATAAGAATGCTTCAGTGTATTTTCATTTATGAGAAATTAGTTCTTTGTCTTGTTTTTAGCATTTGTAGAGATATATTTCCTAACAGCTGCTAAAATAGTGACCCTATGTTAAATATCAAATTACATAATTTATTAAATATCTACTATTATTCTCAGCATATGTACAATTCAAGTAAGTTAGAAGTTACAATACAATCTCAACAACAAAATAATGTAATAAGAAAAAAATATTGTAAAACAGGATGAATTTCAATTATATTTTGAAACAATGAAGTTAAGTGTATGAAATTTTCATTCGTTATGCTGAAAGCACGGAATTCGTTAAAATGAAACAGGAAATGGGGAAGGGCCCTCAAAATAATTTCCCAATTCTGCACATTTCGTTCACAACACAAAGTTTTTTTTTATTCTACAATAGGATTCTTCTTAAATTATACGAAAGAAGTGTTTATGTTCAGACTTCTTAAAATTTCTAATAAGAAAATGTTATTATACCATTTATGAAAGTTACATTAAATTATTGGTATTTATGCTACTTAGTTTGTTCATATTTTATTTATTTCGTATTATTTTATTAAAGAAGCATTCATATCATTTTATTTTCAACTAACTATACGGTTATTGGTGCACTTTGTTACCAATACTGTATGACTTGAATTACATGAACCATTAGAGTAGTCATAGTACTCTAAATATGTCTAGAGTACAGTTAGAATTAGGACCTGTATAAATTATTGTAATATGTTGATATAGTTTATACTTTACAGTATCCACAGAGAGGACTCAAACAAAGCTATGGTGCTAGGAAATGTTGGCTATTTTATCCAGCTTGCAAATATCATATCTGATGGATTGTCTCATTCTTCTATCACTATCAGATGGGATGCTGGTCGTATACTGATAAGTTTACTGAATGGTAGCCAACTTAAGCAAGTTCCTATTGTTTCTGTGTTCACTCTTGTAGAACTTGCTTTCAAGAACTTGACGTGCCTAAATGGTCAAGACTCTACGGATAGTTGTTATATAGAAACTATTACTATACTTTGTGACATCGGATACTATGCCGTAAGGTAAGATTTCAGAAAAATACAGGGTTATTGCAAATTTTATTCATTAGGTTTTAAAATAATGTAATTCTAAAGCTGGAGATCGCTCTTTTTCCTGCTAAATCATGTAACGAAAATGCGTATCTCAAATGTTCATCTCGTGTGCAAACTTTCTTGTTACTGACCAGATTGCAACATGAGTTCAGTTTGTAAATGAAATGAAACGAATGAAATGAAAATGTCTTTATTGAAGCGGGTGAGGTTCAGCCGTGGCTGCTTTACCACCTAACCCTTGTCAAAAGAATACAATATTAAACATTATCAAATGGAACGAAAAAGAAAAGAAAAAAAGTAAAAATTACCATACAAGTGAAAGACTAAATCAAAAAATAAACAAGTCACATATGCAATAAAAATGTATCGATATTGTTGGATTTAGCTAAGTTGTTACATAAAACTGTGCATGTCGTAAGTGCCAGAGGCCAGTCGCTGGGATCTCATCAAATGTGATTTTAATGAATTTCGAAATGAATTAAATGACTATTTCCGTGAGAGCTTTTGGTATCGCATTCCATACTCTCGGACCTGCTCTAGAAAATTATCCTTGTACTATCTTCAGTTTAAGTCTTTGTACATTCTTACTGTTCCGCGTGATGTGAGAGTGAATTTGTGACCGCTTTGTAAATTTACAATATAAATATTGTGGGGATTGTTTTAAGGATTTAATATATCAGACAACTATAGCGCAGATATCTTCTTCTCGACATTGTTAAAATATCGTTTCTATTTAGCACTGATAGGATATGTTCCGATTTCTTTAAGTTAAGGGCAAACCTAATGCACGAGTTTTGTATTTTCTGTATAGTTTTAGAATTGTAAACGGAGATAGATGGTCCATATACAGCGTCAAAGTAGTCTAATAACGGTAAAACAAAAACTTGTATGAGATAAAATTTCATAGACTGACATAAAAAGTCTTTGGCTTTGTAAAGTCGACGTAATAAAATAATAGCTTTATTACACTGAGTAGATATATGATTATTATAATTTAGTTCCTTACCCAATATAAGTCCTAAACTTTTCACATGGTTAGAGTAAGAAATTAAGTGTCCATAATTTTTATTTTTAGATCCGCTGCCTTGATTTTACTCAACTGTTGTGAGGTTCCTATAATCGTAAATGTACACTTACTGGGGTTGATGATAAGACCGTTATCGGTACACCATTCAGATATAGAGGTCAAATCTCTATTAACAAGTTCTACAGTTTGTTCAATATTTTGTGGTGATGACATGATGCAAAGTTGTGGGTCATCCGCATAGCAATGCACAGTAGAGTGTTTAATGGAATCTATGAGGTCAGCAATGTAAATAGAAAATAAAAGGGGACCTAAGATTGATCCTTGAGGTACTCCTTTGTTTATAACGAGTGAGGAAGATAAGGGATTTTGAGCTGTCCTAAGATATACTTGTTGCTTCCTGCTAGTAAGTAGCTTTCAATCTAGTTTATAACGGTATCAGATAATTTATAATACCTTAGTTTAGCCAACAACAGGTTATGATTAACTAGATCGAAGGT
Source organism: Thermobia domestica (assembly GCF_964235325.1). Classification (NCBI taxonomy): domain Eukaryota; kingdom Metazoa; phylum Arthropoda; class Insecta; order Zygentoma; family Lepismatidae; genus Thermobia; species Thermobia domestica. Next base: position 56,457,662 of record NC_137456.1, on the reverse strand, counting down.
TTTGATTAGGTCTAAGAGGACTATGATTGCAACTTGAGAGTTATCAACTGCGTTTAATATCCCATCTGTTACCTCGAGCGTCGCACTGACAGTACTATGATGCTTACGAAAACCGGATTGAATAATAGGGATAATATTATTATGATTTACATAGTCGTATAATTGCTGGTTTACTAATTTCTCGACAACCTTTGACATTACTGGTAAGATACTAATTGGACGTAGCTCGTTTAAGGTAGTTACACGGGGTTTCTTTCGTAGGCACCACTTTTGCTGTTTTGCAGGCAGTAGGAAAGCAGCCGTTAACTAGTGAATAATTAATTATTTTTGTTAGAGATGATAGTATGAATGGCAACGCTAATTTGATCATTTTAGTGCTTATTGCATCAAGGCCAGCTGAGTTAGATTTTATGCTGTGTACCGCCTTTCTCACATCGGATTCATTTACTGGGTCGAATAGAAATGTTGTCTGAAACTGTGGATGTTTTTTTAGAGAGAAATTTCTTAGTTTGATTGTCAACTCTCTCAGTATTAATAGGAGGCAAACCAGGAAGGCTGACGAAATGATCATTAATAATATCTGGATCATTGATTTCACTGGAAGGTGCTACATCATTGTTCCTGTTACAAAGACTCAGCTCTTGTATTACTTTCCATTTGTCTTTAACTGCAGTGCAGTTTTTAATACGATAAGAGAACTAAGCAATATTTTCTTGTCGAGCCACTGACGTTGTAAAATTCCTAAGTCTTTTAAACTCTTCCCAATCTTGGGGCCGCGGTGGCTCAGTGGTAGAGCGTTCACCTCTGGTGCTTGGGGTCCCGGGTTCGATCCCAGCCCCCGCCAAGTGAGCTTTGTGGGGGACAAACACCGTGTGCGTGGGTTTTCTCGGGGTACTCCCGTTTCCTCCCACTTTCTTCATTGCACCATTTCATTCATTACTCATCATCACCGTCTCCTTTAGCCTAACCGACATAACCGTGGGACGTAAAACTCAAAGATTTCATTTCATTTCATTTCTCTTCCCAATCTTGTTGGTTCTGGTACGCTTGAACTTGAGATGTGCTCGATCACGCATTTTCTTTAATAGCTTGGTATTACTTGAGAGATATGGGAGTTTAGTTTTAGAAAGCTTGATCTTTTTAATAGGAGCATACACATCAAATATATGTGTTAATGAGTCCTGTATAAAATATGTGCTTTAGAATATGACTCAGTTTGTTAGTTGTTACAGTGCAGAGTGCATTCCAAAGACATGCTTTGTGACTTTTTCCTCTGTTTGCGATTATATTAAAGACGTTCTTTGTGTGTCCTCGTTATCAGGCGTCGTATGCAGATTTTCTTCCAGAGAATTTTGTCTGTGGAGGAAAGGGAAAGAGAAATATGAGAGGGATTTACTGAGACTCTACTTGCTAAAGAATTTCTTGCACAAAAGTGCCAAGTAATCGCAATTTAATTTATTCTAGCTCAGTAGTGGAAAATGGGGTGGAAGAAGGTAACTCCGGAAAGAAAGTGTGCTTGGAAAAAATCGTAATTGCATGAATTCATGGGCCGTATTATCGATTTTAGTTTAGTTTAATTTCCTTTTTGTACATACATGGCAACAGGAGACCAAGAACATAGGATATTTCAGTAAACATTAATATAACCAATTACAAAGCATAAAGTAAATCATTATTTTCTAATTGCGCGATTGTACTTCCTTTACCAAAATATTTACATTATCCGAGTATAAAACTATATCACTGGAATCCAAAAATTTATATAAATCATTTTTATAAATTACGAAAAGAATCTGGCCTAAAATGGACCCTTGAGGGACTCCTTTGTTATTAATACCAGGATACGACTGCTATCTTGCAAGTTGACTGTTTTGAGATCTCAAAATTTGAACAAGTTGTTCCTGTTCTTCAGATAGAAAGAAAATAAACTGTAGCCCGTAGCTCTTATACCATAATTGTGAAGTTTCTGTAGTAAAACCGAGTGATTCGCGTTGTAGAAAGCTTTAGAAAAATCAGTGAATTTCTTTCATATTCATGTTGATTAATAGCCAGACAGCCTTCATTCTGTTTCTCAACTTACTAATTTCATTATCGTATGAAACATTTTTGTTGCTTGAATGATCTTCTTGTATGTTTTTTTTATGTGTCGATATAAGAAATTACATCGACGGGTAAACACTTGCTTCTCTTTTAAAATTTTATTACAAGAAATTAGTTTCTGCTTAGATATTTTGATTTATGTTGTTACCCATTTCTTTTTATGTGTAGTATGTTCCTTAAAAGTTATTAAATTTTTATTATTTTTTTTAGATATATTAAATTTTTGAGGTGACAACTTAAATTATTAAGAGATTCCCAGTTTTCAAATGAAGGTAACGAAAATAATTTATATTTTTATCGGAGAAAGATCTAGTTATTATAATCGTATTGGAAGTATGCTTAATATACTTTTTGCTAATCATCCAAGAAAAATTAATGGCGTCATGATCGGAGAAACCTACATTATATACATTTAAAACATATCCATTTTCATATTTACTAATAATAAACTGATTGAGTGCGGTCTGTTTACATTTTGTCGGAATATTTGCTATAGATTTCAAATTAAAAAGCTTAAGCAACGTTTAAGCTTCGATTTGTTCGTCGAAACTATTAACCAATCTACATTAATGTCACTGCATATGATAATGTTACTGTGATTCAAAAGTGACTCGAGCTTATTTGTAAATATGTTAATATCACCTGAAGGTCTTCTGTAAATAGAGATAACACACATATTAGTTTGCGAGAATTTCTTAGCATCAATTTTTATGTGCATTTCTACACAGAAAGTCGTCACATCTATGTCACAAACATCAAGATCACTGTGAGTAAAAATAGCTATACACCATGTTGTCTGGTGAACCGTAAATGATAAAAAATAAGCTTCAAGCTATTGAATTAGACCATTGTAATTACACGTGTATTCAACCAATGTTGAGTCACACAAAAAGAAATGCACAGTCTTATCCCCACTTTCTAAAATAACTTCAAAGTGAGATCATAAATGATAAACTATACGTATGCCATATGACGAAAAGGAGGGCATATCGAATATTTGTAATAGTATGAGTAAAACATGATAATTTCTATTGTTTATCGTGTATAATTTAGTATTAGCCTATGTATAATACTCTGGATAATATTACATATACCGTACTCGTGAAATACAAATTATTAAAACCTGCTATATATTATATGAGTAAAAATAGAAGTATACAATGACCATAAAAAATATGTGATGATTTGGTGTTCTTTACGTGATAATTCAGTATTATAAATTAAGGAATGAAAAAATAAAGGGAAAAATATTCCTTTGATTTTTTTCAAACATATAGATTCTTTTCTTGATTGAATTGATTAGAAGACTATTCTTAAACCTTTGTTCTTGTAGGTTTTGCAAGGAATCTACATCTGAGACAGATATGGACCTAGATTTTGGCATAGAAGAAGTTGCAGCTCCAGATTGCTGCAAGAAAACATTCACCCTAGTAATACATTTTATACGTGAAAAATGTGCACCTTTCATTTTAGTAAGTAGCCGTTACGATATTTATATAAAACCATTGCTGAAGGACAATTTGGTTCAAAAATTTTATACTATTTGAACAATTCTCAAAGAAGTGAGGATAAACTCGCAATCGAGATCACTAGTTCTACTTTAATTACCAAAAAAAAAAAAAATTATGTAGTCTATCTTAAGAACCAGTCAATATTTGTACTTTGGTATCTTAATATTTACCAAAGTAAAACTTCTCCCTTACTATTGGCATGTTATGATATCACTTTTTTCTATGTAAAGTTTTAAACGATATGTAGCCTCTTATTATTTTTTTGTACTAAAATAGAAGCGTTGTGTTTGTAGTCCTCCGATATACTTTTACTAAGATACATCGATCTATCGTTGGGGAAGATTGGGTGCTGCTGTGAAATTTACAACTATGTTGGTAGTAGATTACTACTGAAGAGCCATCCATGCCAAATTTATCTGTCGTGAATTACCCAGACGAAGAGTGTCCTGAGAGGTAGTGCTTCCAGAGTAAAGGTGTCGGAAATAATATTGATTTATGTGCAAACGTAATGTTAATTTCAGGCATTTCAGAGTGACATTAATTGCTGGAATACTCGGTGTGGGAAGCAAAGGGAGACTACTACACTATTCCTCTAGTTTGCAGCAAATTTATATATGCAGTCGACAAGAAAAGAAAAAAAAAATACTTTATTACAAACTGGACACAAAATATGCGAACATCTTTTAGGAATGATTACAGTATGAGCATTTCGTAAAAATAAAAATGTGGAATTAAAATACTCCTCCATTCACATTTGAGGAGAGGGAGAGATGTCTAAGAGAAAATCGTTAGACAAGAGCGTGACAGCAGATTGCAAATAGAAAAATGGAATATTCATAGTACAGTGTTACAAGAAGAGAAATTAGAAAGTTTGAAAACAGCTATGAAAAATAATACTTTAGATTTACATCGTGTAGAATACAAAATTAGATGGAAAAGTAATACTGTAGATGAAGCAAAAACTATAGGATATCCTAAATCAGAGTGCGTAATTGATGTATGCTGTTAAATTAAGAAAAAAGGATTGCCTAATGCGTCGTGTAATTATTAAAACCGAAAATTATTTAAGTGAATACTTCCACTTTTCTCTCTTGACGATCCTTCCGGTAAAATGCTTTTTACATCCCAAACTCGCATGCTATTCAGCAATGTGAGAATGTAACATACGAATTTGGAATGAGAGAAGCATTTGGCATGAAGACTTACTAACTGAAAATCTGATTATTCACTGAAACCATTTTGGCAGATAACACGACGCATTAAATAGGTTTTGTTTTCTTAATACATGGTATTCTATTCAGGTAAATAAATAAATAAATAAATACAAGGAAGTCAGTCTTAAGAGAAAGGAGAAAGATTTCGTGGCAATTCAAACTGTGTAACCATTACATATACATCGGAAGGAGTGCAAGGAAATTATTTAAAATTTTTAAAAAAGCATATTTAGAAGAGAAGAGGGTATGCATAATTGTAATGGTCGATTTCAGTGCTGTTTCAAGAGAGAGAGAGAGAGAAAAAAGAAACGAAATGAAACCTTGAAGTTTTACATCCCACGACTATGCCGGCTAGGCTAAAGGAGACGGTGATGATGAGAAATGAATGGAGTGGGCGGAATCGGGAGAACCCCGAGAAAACCCATGCACACGGTGTTCGTCCACCACAAAGGTCACTTTGGCGCGAGCTGAGTTTGAACCAAGGATCCCATCCACCAGAGGTGAACACTCTACCACTGAGCTACCGTGGCCCCAGGCAAGAGAAAGGTAAGTAACAGAAAGGTAGCATAGTAGATAAACAAGATTGTAAAGAAACTATGAAATATATGAAAGAAGATAAGTTTTAGAAGGCGTAATTGACTACTAATAGAAATAGCTTGGTTCAAACAGCACAAGAGAAGCAGAAGTCCTCAATAGTTCAAGGGAAGTAGATGGATTATGTCGCAGCACAAGAAAGGAAACTATTTAGATAACATCAAGGTTGTTCCAGGGGCAGATATCTTTTCAGAAGGACTAGGGGACAAATGACTCGTTACTTTGTTTACCGGTGGAATAAAACTTAATATGTTAAATGTTAAACGAAGAAAGAATTAAAATATATGTGTTGGTTGTAAATAGGCATTTGGCCGAGTGAACTGAATATCTAGTTGGGAGTGAAAAAGAATGTTAGATAGAAGACTCATAAAGAATTTATACATGATTTCACTGGTAAAAGTTTAAAATAGGAGAAAAATGACAGAGGAATGTGTGATTGAAAGTGACAAACAACACAGTGTTGGAAAGAAAGAAAATAGTAAAACGAGAGATAAAGTATTAGTTGCGTGCTAACAAGTGACGAGTGACTTAGAATGTACATGTACGAGCAATACGCACTAACATAAATATTTATGCATATGGTGATAGTTATGGTAAAGTAATATGTAAGCTGATAAAATAACACGAAATAACAGACAAGATTAATTAATAATTGGACGTAAGCTAATAAAAAGTGACGGATACAATACTCTACTACTAGATAATGACTAAAGCCAACATTAGCTTGAAGATACTGCGTTTGTTAGACTTTCAAACTATGCTATGCATAAGTGTTGGAAGTCTCATAGGTTTCGTCCGTCCCTCTGTTGAGGTATAAGAGCGAAAACGGTCAGAGATATCGAGATGCTGTTTATTGCAATCGATTCAGCGTTGTAAGAGAGGGTTTCATCTCCTCAGGTTAACCCTCTTTCCAAATTGAAAGTGGTTCAAATTAGTCATTTTCAGTTCCGACAATTATCACTATAGAATGAAAATGATAGCGAGAAGCTGTTTATTGCAAACAATTAAGCTCCTCAAGATAATGCACCATGACTATTAGCAAAACCAGAAACGGTTCAAATTTACTATTACTTCGGTTTCAATACTGGTTTCTTAAAGGAAAAACGGCAAGAGATACTGAAGTACGGTTTTTGCAGTCGATTTAGCGTCCCAAGAATAGCTTCCATCTTCTCCGTTAACGATTTATTCAAACAGGAAGTAGTTCAAATTAATCATTTTCAACTTCAGCATTTATCACTATAGAACAAAAATGGTATAAGATAGTGACAAACTGTTTTCGGCAATCGATTCAGAGTCTCAAGAGAACATACCGTCACAACCTGCAACACTTTACCAATACCGGAAGTAGTTGAAATTTATTACCACTTTCAGTTTCAGTACTGATTTCCATAGAGCAAAAAGGGACTAAGGCAAAGTGGTTCAAATTAACCATTTCTGGTTTCAACATTTATCGCCATAGAACTAAAACACCAAGGGATAGCGAGTAGGCCTAATGACTTTTTGATATGGACTCAACGTCCGAGGAACAAATTCTATCTTCAATCGTATTACTCTGTTGCAACCAATAGTTATAGATGTACTACTTCAAGTTTGAGTATTGAATTCAAATAGTCTGGAAGTCTACCGTAGCTTCATACTGTGAAACGAAACTCATTTTTTTATTTTTATACGATTTTTTATATATTTTATAGTTTTATTTGATTTTATCTTTTTTAAAAATTAAAATTGATGGATACTTTACTATGAAAAGACTAATAAATTCAAGAATGAAGATTATGTGTGTCCTAATGGTGAAATATGTAGTGACCGGAGTGTTCACTATGTGCAACAACATGTTATGCAGTATGGTGATAAGATGTTATGATGCGAATGTCCATGACCATTGTAAAGAAAAGAGTACAGATCCTTCCTTTTGAAAATATTGGAACTGATACGATATAAAAATTTTTCTTATTATCAACAAGTACTGAAGTTCCACCAAATAGCTCTTTCATTCACATGACAGCATAAGAGACTAATTTACTACCATTAACTTAATTCGTTATTAATCCACTACATATTTTTGATTTCCTGTTGGTTAGATGGATGACCCTCCATTGCTCAAATAAACATCGATTTCATATCAAAGTATAACAGTTGTCATCCACAATATTTATATGATATTAATGTTATAATCACTCATCAATCCCAACTTCCTTTTCTTCTATTTTTGACATTACTTTCTTCGATCTTTACTGCCAACCTCATACACTATTCATTTACAACATAATCTCCAATCTACCTGTAGGAATAATTTCTTTCAATAGTCGTTGTTCTGAAGTTGCTATTACGTTAGTGACATCTTAGCAATAATTTTATAATACACTTAAGTCTGTATGATTCGTGCATCGTTATCTAAGTGACAATTGTATACTGTATTTATATCTGTGTTAGCTTTGACACTATTAAAGGAATATCGTGACAAAAGCAAGGGATTTGATTTATATAACTTGAAGATTGTGTTTTAAAATTGTTGCCAAAAATACTCATTTAGTAGTTATTAAAAATAGAAAAATACACAAATTGTGAAATGTACAATACAGTAATAATCTCATTAAAACAAATGTAGCAAGACGCCCCAGACGTCTCTTCATAATAACACCCAGTACATTGTTTGCTATTTATTTAATTACAAATATAAGAGAAAGTATCGCATATCTTATTTTAACTACAAAATTATTTCACTTAATAAGAACTTGATTTAGAAAATAATCTGATTTGTCTCACAAAATTTCTCTTACTTAATATCAACAGATATCTTTAAGTTTATTTCTCATATAATTAAGAGTACGTGAAAATAATTCCATGTCTGTCCATTCATTTCATGTCCATGTAATACTAGGTAGATAATATTAATTATTTATGAAATTTATTCCAGGAACAACCACTGAACACTGTATTTCAAAAGTTATACAAAAGTTTTTTCATATGTGTTAACATAATATACGAAACAACCATGGAATCTACGGGAATGTCCTTTAAACTTATGTCTCGAGGAATACTTGTATATATTTGCCTTATTCGAAGCTGCAAAGGCGTAAGGTATGTCCAATAAACTTACTGCTTCTTGTATACAATATTGTACATACTGATAAAAAGAAGAGACATATAGAATAAACTAAAACATTATACTTTTTTAAATACTGCAACTGAATGTTTTTTTTTTTAATTTTGCGTATAATTTGTACACAAAAATGTAAAATAATAAATACTATATTAATTTCCTTTTGTTGTGATTTTTTTTTTAATTTACAATGAAGTCGTAGTAAAACATCAGTTTGTGTCACTTTATGGTCTTAAAGTAGAATTAATCTTCTTTACTTTTTATCGATATTTCGTTATCTTATTTCACAAGTTATCCAACTAGACTACTAGTTCTTTTAAATGTAAGTACTGGAAAGCCAATTAAAAATAAAAAGGAAATAATAATATTACTGTAACTAATTTTCTCCTATCAATAGGAAAATACTTCAACAACAAATCAACCTCAAATACATACTTCAAATCAACCTCAGTGAGAACGAATATAAATATACAAATAAAATAAGAGTTAGAACGTATTTAGAATCTCAATAAATTACATGGTGAAACATCTTAATTTTTATGTGAAATGATATATAGTACCTAAACGAAACATGATCAAAGTTAACGGATATTAAGAACATGTTTCTTCATTTTACTGAGCTATATATTTTATTTTTCAATTATGATAACTTGTGCTCAAATACTTCTGTTAAGATAGTGACTTCCTGTCCTTGAAAACAGACATACAAACATATACTAAACACCCTTAAATAAATAAAAATGTATACACAAAAGGCGGAAATGCTGTAAGAGCTAACCGTACAAATTTCGTAGAGTCCGTGTAGATTACAACTGATAGGTATATTTTGTTACAGTTCTTTTTATATCAAAATGTACTTATTTTTTTTTAAGTTGGTGATCTTTGTAAGTTAGAACTAACGTAGTAATGTAGACTTATTGTGTTGTCTTGAGTTTTGACAATAACAACGTTGGAATGAATAAGACGTTTGATTGCAGTAAGTTACACAAACTTAACGTTCCTTCTTCATAAAATTCTGATTGGTCGTTTCTTTCCGAAATTACTGACAAAACCATATGTACAGGATGGATATCTATACACTTTGATAATATTTATTTAAACTTTACAATATTTTATTTAAGCTTATTGATATGGATTACTCGTTTATTGATTAGAAATAAAAGTGTATATTTAGGTATATGGATTTTATATTAAAGGTACTTTTTTTTGTTATTACATATATTCAGTGGTGTCATTCAGCCAGTTTGCCAGAACTGTTAGTTAAAATTAATTTTCCATCTCCAGATCTTGTACTTGATACTATGTTTTAGAGTCTAGTACTCTAGTGTATATAATATTCCATTCCAGCTTTTCCAAAAACAATTAAAATATGTCGCAATTGAGATATGGCACTTTAATTTTTATAGAATCTCATCAATGGAAATATAATTATGCCAATATGTAGGTTGACTTTGTTTGTGTAACAAGTGTTTAGTTTTCTTAAGAAATCATTACTATGGACTGGATATTTGGTGTTACGAAACTGACAACACTATATCACAGTTCTGCCATATTGTTTCCAAACAGTGATATTTCGGTAGCGATGGTCTCCTCTAAAGTTCTAGGCTTACCTGAACACGTGGTGAGTTTTACCAACAAAATATCAATACAAGCACGCTTAATGACTTAGTTCTAGTCACTGTTATTAGTACCATTGTAAAAAATAATTATATATAAATATCCGGAGACTCCCAAGTATCTGGCCTAATGTAGCGGAAGGGCAGGCCGGATAACATAAAAACCGGATAGGTCGGAGTTCTATGAACTCATTAAGCATACCCCAAAAACAATTTACGAATACAGTAGGGTTACATACTGTGCAGTTATAATCAGGAACAGCGGCAAGCGTACTGTATTGTGGTCCGTTACACACTGACAAAACAATGAAGAAGGAGCAGGATGCTGCTCTTTTCCTCACAACTTGTATTTGTATTTTGCATACGACACGTAGGAGGATCGTAGCAGACGCCCGCTTCCAATGCCTTGGCAATGTTGTCAATGCAACTCCTTGCCTTCCTCATGTAATTACGACAAAATAAAACTAGGCCGGATAGTACGGAGTCTACTATAGTACATAACGATGAGTCTACTGTACATAACGATATGATCATGTAGTAATAATATTAATTTTAAGTCAAGTTACTATGTTAATCATAGAAGCCTGGTAAATGATCTGAACAACACTACTGCATATATCGAATTAGTAAGTTTGGAAAATAATATTTATTGTCTTTTAAAAATCAAATTACTATTTAACACTTTTGAACCCTTAAAACATTAAACATTTTATTATTGATTTAAACTTTCATTTACAGTGATCCAGAATTATTGGCAGTTACCCGTACAACATTACTTTATATTTTGACATCTCTGTCAGTGGCTGTTTTATCTGTGGATAAACTTTGGCCTGGTGGAGTATACAATTTCCATCAATACATAGCGAAAGGCTTAGAGGCACTACCTACTGATTATCAGTATTGGATGCATCTCTTTACTTCCAAAAATGTAGATCATTCTGTGAAAGTTGCCGTCATAATTTTCATGTATTTTTATAGCTTGTCTACAGAGAGGTATGTTAATTAATTTAGACAACAAGATTCAGATTTAGATTTTTGTTTACATCGTTTTTAATAAACGAGTGTATGTGAGAGGTTACTAGATTAATGTGATCACTATTTGTATTCTATGTTTAAAGCAAACATTGACTCCAAAGTTCCCTTATTCCAAGATTATGGGCAGCATCTTATAGAAAATTTATTTTGTGATTTATATAGAGATTTGCATATCCTGTTTGTCAGCCATAGATATTTTCTGTTTCCATATAATCACGATAAAGAGTATTGAATACGTTATAACTTACCTTAAATGCTCTGTTACTAGAAGGAAATATCGTGACGTAAAATTTCTTCATGAACGAGTAACAACTCGTTTAGAGGACTCTGCACACGTAACCAGTGGACGAAATGCAGTCAAATTGGTAGAAGTATATTTGGGAACATACAAGAACGATTGGCATTGTAAAAAGAAAAAAGTTCCTGTTCTCGTCATCAGAGGAAATCGCGGCGTAGGACAACGCCAATTAAGTGCACCATTTGTGCCACTATTGCTGTTAAATAATAAGAAAAGTCGTAATTATTTTCTCTGTAGGTCTCGTGGAATTGATCAATACTACTAATTATACCTCGTGGTCTAGTGGCTCCCACGTGTATTATGAGTGGAGGATAAGAAAAAAAATTAAGCAAGAATGAAACCAAACGCCAGAATGTGAAGATAAGCATTCTACTGAGCAAATAGCGACACAGCTGGGCATGAAAACGCTCTTACACAAGGAAAATACCGTAGTTATCGTTTAATCTATACCTGTAAAATGGGGTATGGAATACTGTTTAATGTAAGCTCCATCCTGATGCTTCATGAACAAATCCGACTTACAGCATTGTCAATTGCCGGAATACAGTTGGGCTGCAGTAACACTTGGACGTACTGAATATGTTCTGACGCAAAATATTCGAATTCGGAACGCATCCCTATACACTAGACCTTTTAGGTACCCCACAACCAAAAGTTACAGGGGGTTAAGTCAAGTGATCGAGCTGGCCATGGAAAAGAAAAAAAACTGATAATAATTTTGTCATCTGTGAAATGTTCTCAAAGAATTTGCTCTATGTTGCACTTAATATGTTGGATTGCTCCATTCTATATGAAAATAGTTGAGTTGAGATACCGGTCTTACTGCAAGTGAGGAATAGAAAATGTGGTCAACATTTTGATTTAACTCTGAGAAATGTTGAACCTTGTCAATGGCCCATATGGACTAAGATCCTCCAAGAAGTACGATCTGCTAATTGGGTAGAAAATCTCCACCACATAACCTTTTGTGAATGCAATTGCACCCTAAGTATACCATATGGATTTTCACTAACCGATATGCGGAAGTTATGGGTGTTCGTTGTTTCATTTAAGCAAAAGTGGGCTTCGTCACTCCACAGAATATTCTACAGCCAAGCATTGTTCACTTCTTACGACACTTATATGATATCACATCCGTCAAAAAGGTGTTCTCAATATATGGACACTGGGTTGTCCAAGCACAGCAACTATGCTGTAGTACAAGCCATGTGGTCTGAGTGAAGAGCACCGACTTTAGGAGTGGGAGAGTGTGTGACTATTCTGGGAAGCGGACTGGGTAGCGTAGTGGTTAACTCATTTCCATGGTATGCCGACGATCCTGGGATCGATTTCCGATCCAGTCATTACATTTTTTTCACTCTTTGTGTGTTATACCAAGTTTGGTTACAGTTCGTCTGCTATTTGCATGTCTAGAGCCTTCTGAACAGCAAGACTTTAATTATGATGACATGCTATATGCAAAATGAACATCAACCTATTTCCTGCAGACGATGGTGTGGGTTGACAGTTTAGTAGAAATCCTCTTGGCACAAAATGGGCTTCTTTTTATTCCTTCAGAGGCGACAGTGAATGTCGATGACGTGAAACTAGATCTTGTCAAAGAAGCCCATTTCCATATTGAATTTAGTTTTTCTCAGATATATTGCAAAATGATTCGTAAATTAAACCCTTAGTTATGGAAGATTTTTAATGAAAATTACAAACAACTTATCCAATTCATATAGAATTTCTTTTAAATGTTTTGACAAATTTGAAGTCAGATAGCCACTGTATTTGGTGTTTCTGGTGTGCTCTTTTACTGTTGAGTTTAATTCTTCTATTTTCTTTTCTTTCTTGAAAGAAGGATTGTGAATACAAGAACATGTTACTATTTAGTAGGATTATAACGAAAATTATTCCAATTTTAATTTAATTTTATTTATTTATTTAATTTGTTTTGGAGAATTATTACGGCATTTTCAAAAATAACAAACAGGCTTACAAGAATTAACACTTTTTCTCGGCATTCATTTTTCTTGTCTAGTAAATTGGAAGATTTAATTTACATTTCGTGATCTCTTTTCCTTGAGTAGAAAGAAAGAAAGAATTTTGAAAGTTCATTTGAATAAATTTTCCCAAACTTTAGGCCTTGTTTTTATTAAAATGATCGGAATATTTCTAAATATAATAGAATTTTATAGAACCTTACCCATATATTTTGGTGTGGGTAATTTCTATAATTCTCCCTGTAAATGAAAAGATTTAAGAAATTGATATCAGTTCTTCTTTCCTCTTTTGTGACTTAAATAATAAAACAGATCTTACAATATTAAAATGTTAAAAAAAATTGAACAGGAACAGCACTGTGTATATAAAAAAGTATAATTTACATTGCAAAAAAGTATCTATAGCACTTTTATTCTGAAGAAACTGCTCCAATCGGAGCAATTAAACACAATATATATCAAGAACAGAGACGAAGGTTTTTCCATTACTAAACCATCAGTTAATGAAATCGATTTTTAACTTTAAATACTTTTTAACTTTTATTAACCAATCTTGTAAATGTAGCAGGAATTTATCGAATCTTATGTTTGTACTAACATATGGATATATTACATTTACACGATTGACTGAAAAGATATGTGACATCAAATACCTACAACAATGCTTTAACATCAGATTTATCAAAATATTTATAGAAAGTATAATCGATATTGCTGGGTATTAAAAAGTATCCATCATACACAGATAGAACGAACACGAAACTTTTTTTTTTTTTATTATTGAAACGAGAGAATTTAAACTAAAGTATTACGTTTGTTCTTCAGACAAAAAATGGGTTTAAATCTTTCACACTTTTATCATTACTAGCAGTAAAAGAAGAGAAATAACAGCAACTTAAGAAGCTGTTACTGAAAATCATTAACTGTAACGTTTTGATGCATATTACATACACATTAGGTAATCTCCGTTTTCCTACAACAGTGTCCTTTCATTCTATTTTATTGCCTTGAAGATGCTGCAAACATGGCAGCAAAAATTAGACAAATCTATGAAAAATTGAAGCATGAGACTTTCAGAAAAAAAAAACATCAGGGCAACATTTTTTGTTTTAAGGATTTAGAACTTTAGATTTCCGGGCTTTCGCATCTATGGCCATGTTAGCCCATCACGTTTGAAAGATGACGTTCCTCGGCGAGCACACTATCCGGGGAAAGGGAAGGAAGGACGCGGCCTGGGACCTATATGTTAGGTACCACCCCGGCATTTGCCTGGTATGAATGAGAAAAAACCAAGAAAACCTCATTCAGGCTTTTTACACTTTTTCGACCGAGTGCCTCCACCGGGAATCGAACCCGGGACCGCACGGACCAAAGGCGAAAACGTTAGCGACTACGCTACGCGGGGCCACTATTTTGTTTTAAATCAGCAGTAATTGACAAATATGATAAAAGAGAGTTAAACTAGGTTGTTAGCTTATGCTATTGAAACGGAGGAAATAAAATGATGATGAATCGGGTGCTTTCATTCAATGGTTCTTCATATTTATTGTAGAGAATAAGATTAAATACACTGTATAAGAGGAACCTAGGCACAAGAAGTACAAGTACATTTTGATCAAAATCAAAGCTTATATTAAAGGTAAATGAATGTTAGTTTATTTGTGTGTTTGTTCCTTATAGAAATTCACAGTATTGGCTTCGTACACTTTTAAGTGATTGTAGAGATAAGGCCGAAGGCTATTTAGAAATATTATGTACCCTAAAGCTCTTAATTAGTCAATTAGCATGAGTCCTAGAGAATACTAAGTCAAGTATCTCAGCTAACTAACTACAAAAGATGCATGATTAAATCTAATACTGTCTTTCTGGAACCAGCACTTTTTCTGAAGTTTTTTTTCTTAAATATTGCTGTTTCTCTAGCTTCTTTTTATTTTTATGAAATGCATTTTTTAATTTAAAGACTGGAACCAGAGTATGTTATATTCATTTAACAGGATGGCAGCGAATCTTCGTCTTATTTAGATTTTAACATTTGTCTTCGCAGCCAATCAGAACGCATAGAATAACATCCATGTTGAGTACTGACACCTTGTTTTCCAATTAAAAAAGGAAAAATCTCTCTGATTAAAACATTTCGACGTTCAGTTAGATAAATAATGTGTTTACAGTAGAAGGTATGTTTTTAAATACTACTGAAAAACAAAATTACAAACCCTTTTTTTTTTTTCATCTCTCAAGATGGACGGACAACCTCTTCCTCTAGAACTAGTTTGCTAAAGGACACTGTAAAATAAATTAAATTGCGGTTATATGCTACCCTTGTCCAGGGTGTGTCCTTTAGCAAACAGTGTCCCAGTACTGACCACTCAGATTTTGATCGTTCCTTATACCTACCTTCTTCGGACAAAATTTTCTGTAAGAAAGCCCTCTTTAACGGATTAAGATTATATATTAATTTTTATGTAATGTTTCATCAACATATACAGAAAATAAAAATCATATTATCCCTTGTGCTCTAACTCTCTCAATGCGAGAACTATATCTTTCAGATATTCAAATGATGAGCATGTCCGTTTTCTGTGGATGGTCTCAAATTCGATTTCCAAAGGGGGTTACAAGATTCATGCTATTTTCTCACCATTGCATTATAAGGCAAAGAACTACTTTAATTAATCAGTAAGGATCTCCAGAAAAAAAAAAAAAAAAAAAAAAAAGAGAGAGAGAGAGAAATAGTCTCAATGGGACTTGCTATACATACCATAAATCACCCAGCTAAAAACCATAGCTCTTCGTGTGATGTAAATCCAGTTTAATTTAGTTTCTGAAGATATAAAAGTCAAATAACATAATATTTGTTTTATTATTTACAGAGTAAGCCTCACTGCTCCATTCTTATGCCCTCTTTTGGACTTCCTGTACTCTCTACATAGTGCTGCTTCTATTCCTATGCCGATAGTAAAAGCTGTTTGGTTGACATATGCTGTAAGTATTGTTCCATTATTTTTTGCGAAATCTTCTTTAAGTTGGCAGTTGCAAGCTACAATAACAAATTGAAAGAAAGGAATAACCCTAAATATTTGAAATGGACTAAGGTTGCTTCACCTTGTTGGGTTGTTGAGTTGAGTTGATTTTGAGTTTAACGCCCCTTTGAGCAGCGAGGCTATCTGAGACGGACCTACTGATTAACGTGGAATTCAAACACGAGCTCCCGTCGAGAATCGAGCTTGAGTCTCTCTCGCCAAAGGTGCGTACGCAAACTGCTTAGTTACGAAGGAGCTCTGTTGGGATGTTATTTAACATTTTTTTATTACTTGTCAAATAGAAGTTACGGAAAATATTCCATTATATTTGGCCAAACTCTGGCTTAGATGTAAATTCGTTTATTAGCTACCATGAGTTTTCTATGAGCGTTATGACGTGTACTTACAAAAGTTTTAAGCTCTATTTCTTATGGATATTACGGCGATTTAAGAGCTCTATAAAGAATATTTTATATTGTGAAATATTTATTATCACAATATATATTACAACTATTAAGTTTGTAGTTGTGGTTTGTATATTTGGGGTTAGAATTAAAAATTTAAACCGGTAACTGTGTGATGTTTTACAACTTAATGGTTATTGCTTTTTATTATTCTTTTTGTGTTGCACTCATTGCATGTTAACGGTGTTTAATTGTGTTCGTTGAAGCACACGTTTCTGGGAGAATTAGCAAGATCTTTTAACTTATCCTGACTAATACAAGTAAACTTTTTAAGTCTAATTTAACAGATTATCATATTCCCTGTAAATGTCTTCTTGTCAAAGGGCAGTTGTATTTATTTCACTATTATTTGGTATATAATTTTATGTTATTTTTTATTTACATACTTTTTACTAAAGGTCAACAAACTTTTAAAAGTGATAATAGCCACTGTAGCAAATGAAACAAAATGCTTATAGCAATAATGCCATGTTTTTCGAAGAACACGGTACTCATCATCAGCTTCCTTAAGTATGAAAGGGATAGAAGGGTTAAAATATATGGGAAGGTGAAAAGGCTATAAAATGGTTCAAAGTAAATACATCATTTCACCTCATCAAAAAATTCTATGACAAATGAATCGCCGTAACTCACTAAGAAGCTAGTCATTGTTCATTGCTCATTGTTATTATTTCTCGTTCTTTCCAACCGGCAGCAGTATTTTTTTTTTTTTTTTTTTTTTTTTTTTTAAACTACAAATCAGATTAATTTCCCCTTCGTCCAGACTGAGTGCAAGATTCAATTTATGAATGTGAAAGACTCTTCAATTTTTGTATTGTCTTCATGTTTGCATTATTCATTAAGCGCTCATTAGCAATATTATATCTACTTTCCTTAAGATGTAATGGCAGTTCAGATAATTGTTGAGGATTGATAGTCCTCATAGCACAAACATGTTCACCTATTCAAATATTCCTTTTGGTTTGACCTATATATGATTTTTCACACTGGCAAGTGATTTTGTGAGCCCTAATAAATTTTTGAGATTTGGTAAAGTAAGATTTAAAATAAAAAGATCGATTCTCAACAATCCAATAGAATTGCATAAATAAGTTATACTGAGAATCGGCATTGCTTTTTGGATCAAAAGATTCAATATATTTCAATCAAAAATTTTCTTATGTAGACCTTATGTCTGGAGAACTACATATAGTGTAGCCAAACCCAAAATATCAGTTAACTCAGTATGATGTGCTTATTCCGTAGAATATTCGAAAACTCGATTCAAAAATTTTGTGACCCCTGATACAAAAACTAATTATTGGCCAAAATCGCAATCTTTTGATTTATGGAGTTTTATGATATACGATGAAAATATCTTCCAACTTGTATTATTTTCTACATCATACAATTATAGATGTAAATACATATTTAAAATATATATATATATTGGCATAATTTCACAATTTAATAGTTTATGTGGTCTTCACAAATTATATTTCCACATCTATTATTTTTGCAGATGTCGTCCTTATGCAACAAGAAATTGAATGTGATAGATATTGAAGAAGGTAATGATGTAATTGTAAAAATCCTTAATGATTTCCCAGATGCCAAATATGCATATACACACCATCCAGCACTTCTTTATTGGACATTCTCTTCCGAAAAAATTCCTCAGGAACTTCAAATTAGTGTGGTAGGTTGGTACTGTCTATTTCAATTATAAGGTTATATAATACTGAAAGCTTCATCTGAAAAAAAAAAAAGGAATATGGGCACTGACATCTTACTTTATATTATTTTTATCTATTTTAACATTCAATTGGAATCAATCTGCTAAAAATTTATGTGTGCAGTACGTAAATAATAACGTACCTTAACATAGTCAATACATTATTGTTATAATTATTACCAGTACAATCCAATGTAAAAACGCATACATATGAAGACATTTAACTTAGTTATTTTAGGAATTTCAAACAATAAATACACCTCATACTTCTTCCATATGTTGAAAATATCGGTTATGTTTATTATATCACTGACACTCCAATTAATTTATGAAGCATGGAAAATTTATGTTATTATGATCGATGTATTTCTTGGAGCAAAATCATGATCTGCCTTTCTTGAAATGCATATTATTCTTATAGTGTGAATATGCAACTCCATAGAATATCTTTTTTTGAAATTTTTGGAAGATTTTCTTTCAAATTTTAGTCTAATATGCTAACCTTTGCAGTTTTTACTCTCTTTCTATGTAATATAGGAATCACATTTCGTACCTAAAGTGTGGAATTCCTCTTTTGTTGACGCGATAATTTTTTTAGCTAAAATTCTGATAACTTCGTCGAATGTTTGACTGCTATTTTATAACATTCGGGATGTTATTTCTCTTAACTTAAATTATAAATTATCTTAACTCAAAGAAACCTTTAAAGAATCAGCCCAAGGAAGTTTGTAGGACTTTCGCTAACGAAATTATCGCTGAAACAGAAGAGGAATTACCCAACTGAGGTAAAAACTTCATTCTGAAGTCTAAATTTCTAATCATAATTCCACTTCAGCAATATCTTCACCTACAAAGAATGTTTTAATATTTACATTTCTTGACATTGCGTAGTTCTGGGAAATCAATTTGTAGTAGATCAGGCTTGCTTTCATTTCAAAGTAAAATATCTAATTTGCTTTATATAATAAAGCGTATATCCAAAGTGCGTAAATATTTCTATTATCTTTTTGCTAGATGAATTTTTGGCTTCAAGAACAACGAGAAGATTTACCGAATTCTCACTTCCTTGATTTGTTAATATCTAGTTCCGATGCCAGATTATGCTTATTGGTAAGTTTTGTTTTAATAATTTTCAAGCATTTAAGTTGAATAATTTATATTTGTTTCAAATTTTCTTAATCGTACAAATATATATCGCCCCCAAAAAGCAGAAAGGTGCTAAGCGCAATTCTCCTTGATTTCCAACTAAGTGCATATCCTGACTACCCATTTCATGTTTAATGTTGTGCAGAAAGAAGACAAGTGGTAGGAGACAATATAAAAGGTCTGCAGTTAAAACTGAATTCTAGAAGAAAGAATCGGAATTAATTAGTGTTTCATTCGTTTTATTCATCTCCTAAGGAATCTGCATTTTGGCACTTAGCACTTTTCTGCTTTCTGAGAGCGATATATTTGTTTCTTTGATCAAGTAGCAGTCTTAAGTTTAACTTCTCCGATAGAACCATGTAGAGTCATTCCAACCTGTGTGACTTATAGTGCTGCCATTATCACTGAACAAGAATTGACAAAAATTTCTCGTGATGTCTTCGAAAGTAAAATACTGCTGGTTGTTGTACTTCAACAACATTGTTTAAGAAAATAAAAGAAAGCTGGAATATGAAAGTTCGTTAGTTAATGAATACTGCAATGGGTAAGAACCTTTAGGGTACGTTCACAGTATGTGGAAACTATTAAGATGTTGGAAATTTTGCAGAGAGAGTTGAAAACAAATAAAGTGATTATCATTAACTTGTAAAATTGTGTAATATGTCTATGTGGAAATAAAATAAATAGCAAAATAAAACTCCTCTGGTACGACGCATGAAAGTCAATAGAAGTTCATTTTCGAAAATACTTCTTCAAAATATTTGTGCTAAGATATGAACTTGTCATATATGACAAAGATCAGCAACTATTAAAAGTCGTTTGTTCATCTAGTATAGAAAACCATATAAAACGAAATTGAAATGCCACTTTGCAGTGAAAGCTCCTTATCAAGATTTTTATTTTTCAAATCATTGAAAAGATAAGAAATGCATTAATTTCGAGAGCAATGCTAAATAAAATTAAACAAACATCTTAGGTATGTATTAGGAGAAGCTTCAGCATTATCACTTGAAAAATTTAAACAATGAGAGCCACAATCCTGTTGTCTGACGACATCGACAAAATATTACTTAGTACTTTTTTCTTTTGTGATCAAAAGATCCAATATATTTCAATCAAAAATTTTCTTGTAGCCTTATATCTGGAGAACTACATATAGTGTAGCCAAATTCAAACTATTACTTAATTCAGTATGATGTGCTTATTCCGTAGAAAATACAAAAACTCGAATTAGGGGTCGTTCAAAATTGTTGTGGCCTCTGATCCAAGCTCCAATATATTTCAATCAAAACTTTTCTTGTACGCCTTGCATCTGGAGAACTACATATAGTGTAGCTAAATTCAAACTATTACTTAACTCAGTATGATGTGCTTATTTCGTAGAAAATACGAAAACTCGATTTAGAGGCCGTTCAAACATTTTGTGGCCCCTGATCCAAAGCTAATTATTGACCAACATAATAATATTTTGATTCTTTTTTTTTTTTTTTTTTTTGGATCATTCCTAAAATTTTTATACCAATATGTCTCTCAGGCTCACTGATACTCTGTTAAACTCTAGTTCTATATCCTGCAGCGTATGTCGTGATTTTTTCTAGTTCACCCTGTATATTTTTTTAAAAACGATGCGGTATCACCCATATACTGATATAGACTTTTTGTTGCCTGTCCATAAAGGAATCATCTTCTGAATTTTAGACATACTTTAGTAGTCTTCATATACCACTTCAAACGTTGAAAATAATTTATTCCTCTAGTCTCTAAATGTATATTCCTGGGGAATAACATTTTCTTAAGGAAATTTTTATAGAAAATATTTCCTCTATTTCTTTTCTCTACAAGATTCATATATTACTTGTAATGTATATAGCAATGAAAATTTCTTTTAATAGGAAATCACACAGCAAAGTAATGGAAAAATAGTTGAAAGAGCAATGTATACATTATGGTATGCAATGAACTATGAAATGAAAAAGGGAAATGAGAATTTGGCCATTATGCTTTGGAATGTGTTACCGTGTGTTCTTCAGAAATATGGTATTGATAAAGAACTTAAAGATGATGCCGGTAAGTACATTCAAAGAAAGAAAAAAAAATATAAGTTGCAATGTATTTAGGAAATAGAATTAATTAGTTAAATCTGTACAAAATACATAACTGATTCTTGAAACTTTTTAATCTTCTTCTTAAATAAACTTTCAAACTTTGCTGAGGCTCTGTACATAGAAATGAAAATTAATTATAATACATGGTAATAAAATATAAATAAAATTTATTGTCATCAATAATACTTGATGATCATGAATTAGATGATTTAATTTGAGGAGTTTCACAGTTATTCCTCATTTGTTTGCAAAATATGTTTATGCGATCTTTTCTTTGGTTAATTTGTAAGTAAATGTTTCTTTAGGTATTTTTTTTTCATTCTTGTATTTCTTGTTCCCAATACCACTGTAAAATGTTTGATCGATTAGTTGATCTTCGTCCCTCTTCATCACCGAAGCAATATAAAACGTGGATCTACAGTGCAAGGTGGAATCCTAACCACTCTAGTGCCTTCAGATTTCAAATCTTTCCCACCGGGAATCGAACCCAGGACCCGTACACCAAAAGCTAGCGCGCTAGCTATTAAACCAGCGAAGAGGATGCAAAATATTTGAAACTATAATTTACTTTTCAGTAATTTTTTTTATTTATGCATTGATATTTTTGTGATTTGCAAGCATTTTTTAACTTCCAAATATTTTAATCAGTTAATACATTTGTAGATACTGCATGTTTTAATTGTTCGCTATTTTCTGTTTTAGCATTGAATCTTGCAAGTGTTCTCAAATTGACATCAATCTTTGTACCATCGCGACCTGATCCTTTCACCGTGACACGAATTGCATATTTGTTAACAGGTGTTTTAACGCAACAGAAGAATATTCCTTCATTTCTTTATGCTGCAGGACTCCAACAGGCGTACCAATTGCTTGTATTATCATGTGATTTCAATGACACAAGGAGTAAGTTATAATATAATATTTTTTTTATGAAGACTGTCATAATGTAAACGCGAAGATTATTTAGTACTTGCATGCAGTATTTATATTTATTGTGATCTAGAATGCATTTTACATCCGATCAATATTTTCCCTATTGACTTGAATTTTTGTATTATTGTATACATGGTTTTTGTGACAATGCATGATTGTCAAAGTAATAAAGTCGGTAAATCTGTTATATTAGAGTTTATACAATTTTCAGATGAGAATGTATTATTTGTTTAGTTCGTGATCTTATAGAGAATATAATTCTGAATAATAATATACATATTGGCTGTATTTGCAACACATTAAATAAAAGTAAGATTCAATGTCTGTATTATAACTGGTTAAGCAAAATAAAAACAATAGTACACAAACAATACAATGATAGATCCCAGGTTGAGTCGCAGTCCAGTCATAGATTTTCTCATTCTTTATGATCTTGAAGCTTTGCTGGCGTCTACTATTAATCCAATGTTCTCGGGATTGCTGCCAGAGTGAGTGTTGTGCTGAGCTTTCGTTACCATACAAGATGTTGCCGCTGTATGGTAACGAAAACTCAGCACAACAACACTCACTCTGGCAGCAATCCCGAGAACATTGGATTAATTTCTCATTCTTTGTTTATTATTGAATTCGCACCTACAGAGGATTTGGTGGGTAAAAATAAGTTTAATTCAGTTTTTTCCTCTTTTCATTAATATAAAATGATGGAAAATAATAGAAAAATAATACAAAAATAGGTGAAAAAAGAACGTCAGTTAGGAGGGGGTAGCTGCAATAATATTTTCAAGTTAATACATAACTGTTGGGGTTCCAAACTCGAAATTGATGTCCACTAAATTCCATCAAAATTAACCGTCACCCAATCAAGAATTCCCATCAAGTAAGCACCAAATTTGAAGTTTTCACTTGTTATCCGTATATATTGTGCCGATGTAGATCTCAGTTATTTCTCGTTCCCCACCAATATTAACGTCGATTTATTGCGTTCTGACATAATCTACAACAATGTATGTAATTTTTTTTTAAATATATCACAATAGGCTAGAAATATCGAAACGTAAGCTCAGGTAGCCATGACGTGGAGATTGGTAAAAGTTCCATGGCCTCTCTCAGATTGCGGGAAATGTAAACACAAAAGTGACAATATAACAAGCGGAACATGCCACTATGTAAGGAACGAATTGAATATTGAATTGTATATCATTTAGAGAATCATTGATAACTGACCAGTTTTCGTTGCTATGATAACGATAGAAACAATACATTGAAAGGTTGTAACACAGTCAAAGTTAGCAATAATGGAAAGTGCCAGAAATTATGATAATGCACATAATATTAGGATAATTTCATTCTCAACAGCCAATCAGCGGTGAACCTACAACATAATAACTGACCAACTGTCGTTGCCGTAGTAACGATGGTAATAATACATTTAAAGGCAGTAACAAAGTCGAAGTTAACATCAACAAAAAATTGTTAGAAATTCCTATGTATAATAAGGCACATAACACTAAGATACTCTGCACATAATAATAGGATACTTAGTGATGAGCCTACGATATTTCTTTGTAGATCTCCGCAAGAAATGGCATTTCAGTATTGAAAATATAGGTGTCCAATTTTGATGTCATCTACCTTAGGAAAAATCATGGGACCATGCCCTCGATGTGAAAACCATGCGCCTTGAGAATAGCCTTGTACCGTAACTTTGACTGTAGGAGGCTCAGCTGAAGTACAGGAACGGGAATCTTGAACCATTCCTCCTGGTAGGCTTTCCAGAAGCCACGAACAGCGGTAACACGACGAGATGGAAGTGCTCTTTTCAATAGTCCAAATCCGCAGAAATCAATGGGACTGGCATCAGGTTTCTTCGAGAAATTTGCTCTGCACTGGCGGATGAAGTCAGGACGGTTTTTGCGTCTCGTGGGGTGTAGGTTATGGGTCGAATTTTGCACAATCTGATAGATAAATCCATGCTTCATCCAGTATGGCAACAAACTTCCACTTTTCTCAGATAGATGGCGTTTGTAGAGCTGCCCGCAGTAGTTCTTTCTCTACCTTCTATGGTTCGCAGAAGGATATATCCATAACTTTTAAATACCATCCAGAGCTTTAATTTGCTACGTAGGTTGCGATTTACAGTTGACTGTGCCACGAGCAGTCGTCTTGCCATCACACGCTATGTTTTCCTACGGGACCATTTGACGCAACTTCTGAGGTACAGGTGGAATCACCACAGTACACAGTCGTTTTCTACTTCCCTACAGGGTGAATGAAGTGCTAGAACATCGTGGTATTTATGTCGATTAATTATGTTCTTGATGATTACTGACCCCAATGCACATCTATTTTCCCTGCACTGCTTTTGAATGTCACGGAAAACTTGGAGTTGAAAATTACTACGACGTAGCTTTCTCAAAACCGGTTCACCTTGGGACCCATGATGCGCACACCACATAAATGCAAACTTGACGCGATAATAGAGACTTTTGGCTTTCTCCTGTTGCTTAAATAGCTCAAATCGGTCTATGCTGTGGGCAGGGGTAGAAGTTTAAAATCGGATACAGACGGATCAACCTTCTGTAGTAATAATAATAATAATAATAGTGATAAATACTGAACAGAATATTGCATCTTCCTCACAGACAATATACTAATACTCCCAGGAATTTTAGCTATGATCTCACTTGCTTTAAATTCCAATAGCTAAAAATTCCTTATGCTTCCATGCTTTTGGCTTTTGTCTGAAGCCTTGTTCATGGAAGATGACAATAGGAATGAAAGAAATTAAAACAACAAAGAAATATAATGGAATAGACTCACCGGAGAACAGCAGTGAAGGTACACTTTGTCAATTGTTGTTTATTATCCGTCAAGTAATGGTGTGGGACGTTGTGTAATGGCACTCTTCTTAGTGAGTCCATTTCCTTATATTTCTTTGATGTTTTAATTTTCTATTACTTCATCTTCCGTGAACAAGGCTCCAGGGGAAAACAAAAGCCTGGAAGTGCAAGGAATTCTCAGGAATTGAAATTTGAAATAAGTTCTTCCTACATCAAAAAATAAAATAAAATAAAATAAAATATTGGAAGTTACATACAAAAACATAGTGAATGTGAATACTTACTTTTTGCTGGTGATTATACAATCTAATCTAACATAAATAAAATAAAGAGTTTGTCTGTCTGTCTGTGTGTGGCCTGGGGACCAGACGAGTAGACCGAGAGTTACAAAATTTTGGTCATGGGTACCTTGGTCCAGGTCCTAAACCAAGACGAAGCAGTTTTTTTTTTTTTAATTCGAACCAGGGGGTGCGTTTACCGGAACATATAAAAGTAGTATAAAATGACCGATGTTAGTGTCAAATTCATAGTTTTCGTGGTCGCTGTGATCAATGGTAAAGCTCCGATCGTATTAACTTCCAAATTCCCCCATTCGGCTGCGGCCCGGGGTCACCAGGGGGTAGGAGTACCGAGACATGTAAAAATAATCCAAAGTGGCCGATATTAATGTCAAATCCATAGTTTTCGCGGTCTCTGAGATGAATGGTGATACTCCCACAGGCGTTGACTTCCAAATATAGCCTTCATGCGAAGAATGGGTATTTCAGCTAGTATATGATAATTACATTAGCATTCTTAGAAATATTCACTCTCTCAGAATAAGCATTTTTTCATTTTCTAAGTTTTCTATCTGATTTCTTCAGTTAATGCAACATTATTTTATAATCTTTGTTTTAGCGTTGGTAAGATACTTAAACCATCAAGCTTTCCTCAATGTTTTAAAAACCGCTACGCAAGTGGATGATATTGAAGTCAAAGCAATCGCTTTCCTATTCTTATCTTTCATGGTACATTCCCAAAATAAATATAACATTCAGGTAAGCAGCAGTTTGTAACTTCTTTCTGTGTTTTGTAATTGCTGTTGATATTTAACACATTTACTATCAATAAAATTACAATAAAAAATAATTGCCAGCCCAGCAAAATTAATAATATTTTCGCAAATAAAATCTTAGTGTAAACATATTGTTTTCTTGCTTATTATTATAACAATTGAATTGAACTGAATGATTTCTAATATTTAACCAGTCAAAATAATCGTTTCTAGGCAGCATTAAAGCCAATTACAAATCTTTAAAGTGTGAGTCAGTTTAAGGTAGGAAAGTTAAGATGGTGGCCATTCTGTTAAGTATATGGGAGTTTTGCTCTCATTTTTTATTCACTTTTTTACTTTTAAACAACTTTTACTTTAGAACGTTTCTTATTTGTTACAATCTTAAATATGTTACAAATATTTTCTATATATTTGGCGCCGCTTTACTCTCTCTCATACATATTAAATAGTTAAAAGCAAGTTCACTTTTAACCTGCTAATCGTCCATATTGGATAGGTCATTTTGTGCTACAAATATTATTATATGACAATTTACAGTGGCTCAATCTAACTTGGCTTAACTTAACCTGTGACTTTCAAATCTTATTCCTCGTAAGAGAACGAAAACGAACACTTTAAGGCATCATATACACTTGAGAATTCGCATTTTAGAAACACATTATGACTTAAAAAAAAAAAATAATAATAAATTAAAAAAAAAAACCTTTATTGAACAACTAACGGTATTAATTAAGGTGTCAGATTAAAAATAAATGTATCGTTTATGGTTATTCATAATGTACAGGGCGAAAATAAACTAAACAATTCGGAGCATCCGTGGTATGCAAAACATCATTCATGGTAGCAAACATATTGTGTGATAACGATAAGCCATACAATATACTTAAAGGTAAGGTGGGAAGCACTGCGGTAACTGCTTCCTTCGCAGTGCATTCGTCATTTGTATTTTGCGTAGAAGGTTCTGGTTTAGTTATAGTATTTTTCTATATTTTGCGCTTTATGTATCATTTTTTCTTTTCTCAATAATTTATGATGCGCAGTATTTAATATATATATATATATATATATATATATATATATATATATATATATATATATATATATATATACAATATATGTATGTTTAGCAGAAGGGATCAAGGATTTATTTTCTAAAAAATGTTATAATTTCGGTAATTTCTGTTCACATTAGATTAGTTTAGGTTAGATTATGTTAGTGTCAGCATAATTTTCCAAAAAAATGATAGAATTTCGCTTATTTCTACTAATATTAGGTTAGTTTAGGTTAGGTTAGGTTAGATTTAATTACGTTATGTTAATGCGTATGTAATTTTTTACTCTCAAAATGCGGACATGTCCGCATAAATGCTGATGTATGGTAACCTTATGCTGTACACAGTATAACACTCTACACAGAATATTTGATGTTTTTTCTTACATTATTTTTTTTCTTTGATGTTAGACAAAATACGGTTTTCTTAAAGGCTTCTGTTATTCTTATCTACACTTTTGTTTTTTGTTTACATTTCAGATCTTCACTAATAACTACCCATACAATTACTGGAGGAATTAAGCTGACTCATGATTATAACTTTTAACCTAAACTTAGGAATGCGTCTAAATATTTAGTAATGACATTTTTTTCAATAAGAGAATCCACCTTCGTCAGTAGCTTTTTCTTTTCTTTTCTTTTCTTTTCTTTTCTTTCTTTCTTTTTTCTTTTTTTTTTTTGATCAAAAAATCCAGTATATTTAAATCAAAAATTTCCTTGTAGGCCTTATATATGGAGAACTACATGTAGTGTTGCCAAACTCAAACTATCAGTATTGATGTGCTTATTCCGTAGAAAATACAAAAACTCCATTTAGGGGCCGTTCAAAAATTTTATTGCTCCTTATATAAAAATGAATTATTCGCCAATATCGCAATCTTTTGATGCATTTTTTTTATCATTCCTAAAATTCTTGTTACACACATCCACACACACTGTTGTTTATAACTTACATCTCTGTACCTTTAAGTGGCATTAATAAATATTTAGACGCAATCCTGAGTTAATAACTACCTAGATGCTTAAAACTAGTCAAGTGCCCTACTTTCTCCCCTTTAACTTCTAGACATGACAATAAAATCTGCATCATATCAAACCTTTTAATCAGATTTTTGTCCACGTTTTTCTTTTGCAGGTAGCAGGAACTGAAATGGACATAGAAGCGATTGTGTTACTAAAAGCTCTTAGAAGTGGAAACCATAATGCGTTATTTGGAATCTTACAACTATTAACAGTTTTATTTGAGAACCACATGAAGTCTGAGTTTGTTAAGTTGAAATTTTCTGCTGATTCTGATTCTATTACAAAGGATTTCATTCGTGCGTTATACAGTCAACTGCAAATGCTGTGTGTAAAGGTTTGTTTAATTTCTTTTTGGATTTCTTTTTCAAATATTCAGTGACGGCCCGTGAGGGAAGTCACATTGGTAAAAATTAAACTTAGTCGTTACAAACTAAGGGACAACACTTATAACCTATATGACGAGATTGTGCATTTGTTTCGTGGAGTCGCTGCTGTGTGTTTATATGCTGTTAATAGTTGAAAAAGTTGTCGAGAGGGGAGGTATGAGTGCTTTTTTGCTTTACTTTATAGGGTAGCAAGAATATACGAGCACTGAAATTCAATACACATAGGTCAATTCAATACAATTTCATGGTTTGTTGTATTATAATATTGTTGTGATTTGAAGTGGAAAATGGAATCGGAAAAAAGAAATCAACCCACAAAGTAATGCATTCTAATTTTAGAAGGACTACATATAAAATGCTCCAGCAGACACAACTGCCTGTAAGGTAGACAAACGTTGAGAACTGTTATTTGAAGTGGTATATTTTATTTAGTAATTGTTATATTTTATGCATAAATCCACACTGTAGACCAGTGGCGTAGAGAAGTGGGCTGTAGCGCTTAAGGCTACCCATTCATGGTATAGTGATGTCAAAAATTAATTTTATATTCTATTTGTGATCCCCGATAATACAAATTTTTCTTATAATTTATCACAAGGAATGTACAGTCATGTTAAAAACAAAATTTACTTCTCAGAAGTTCTCATTAGCCCTACATAAGATGTTACCAAATCTGTTATGTATTGAATTCTCTTTTTTTTGGGGTAAGGGGCTCCTGAATTGTTAGCGCATGCGACTTCGTAGTGCATGGTTTGTAGTGTTATTAGGTCATTAAGAACACTATATTATTTGATTTAGGGATTTAGGATTTAGGATTTAGATTTCTGGGCTCTCGGCATCTTATGGCCATTTAGCCCGTCACGTTTGAGGGATGACGTCCCTCGGCGAGCACACTATAAGGAAAAGGGAAGGAAGCGGCCTGGGACCTATAAGTGAGGTACCACCCCTGCATTTGCCTGGTGTGAATGAGGAAAACCCAGGAAAACCTCGTTCAAGGTGGCTGGCTTGAAAAAGCTGTTACACCTTTTCGACCGAGTGCCCCCACCGGGAATCGAATCTGATAAGTTATTGAGGCTACTTGGAAACTAGTAATATAGGATTCTTGATGAATGATATGTTGTAGAATCACCGACATAAAGATTGAGAATCGAATTATATTCGAACAATCCCTCTCAATCAACAACAGTCCAATAAAAACTTGAAGGTTCATGTTAAAGAGAGTGCTAACTTTTTAACCAATAGAAAAACATCTTTTATGGCTGATAACTAAATATATGAACAACTATCTAAACAACTGTTCTTCACACTAGGGAAATAGCTTTCTGGGAAAATATTTGAAATGCGGATATGAATCTACTTCTCTTAGGATGTGCATTTCAGTAGCAGTCAAATGGTGAAAAATCAAGCTCGATCCAAATGATTGCTGTTACTCTGTTTCTTCCATATGATTTCGTCTTCCTGTAATGTTCTAAGCCTGTTGTTGGACATAGATGCCCGCTTCATTTCCTCTCTGACATTGTATTGTTTTCTTCCTTCTAAACCTTTATAGGTAAAATTGTATTGAGGCAGCAACTTTGACCAAGTCTTCTACATCACTCAGTTTATTACAAAGTAGAATTGAAATAGATAGAAATAATAGTTTCTGCATATACTGCACCAAGATGACACAAATAAAAATCCAAATCTGGATGCAAATCCAAAAATCGACATCCAAATCCAAAGAAAACTATGGAGGAGTTCTAGCGTCAGATGTATAACAGTTAGTCGTCAAGATATGAAGTTCACAGCAATATAAAAATTGTTACGAAATGTAATCATTGTAAAAAGAAAATAATTGTATCAAATAAGAGGGTAAAATCCTGGTACTTAGCTGCCCGCGATCTTGTGTACATTGCCAAGAATTCATGGTTTATGTTGAAATTCTACATTAGAAACAAGGGAAAATACTTTCTGACGGGTACCAATGAAAAAGGATAATATTTAATTATATTAATTAACGGCCGTATCATTTCGGCGTGAGATATTTTTTGGCATAAATTTGTCCTCCCCCCTCCCCCCCTCTATACCTCTTACAATACATATTTTAATCAGGACACGATAAAAACCTAGTCAGAGATAGTATAGGCACTAACTATATTTGAAAATTCACGTGAATCAGTGCAACCATTCGGCTGTAATGTGAGGAATCATGAACAAGATTACATTTCCTTTTATTACTATAGATAAATGTTTTACTTATATTTATAGTGATTATGATTTTTTCCTTTTTATAGGGTTTACCAGAAATAGAAGCATCGTGTTGGAAATGCTTATTAAGCGTGCTGAACTTTACTAATGCCTATGATAAAGAAATTACTTATCAAATAGTGCATCAACCATGGATGTTTCGAGCTTTGAATATATATGTAGTAATGCATCCAGAATGTGACTTTAGCATTGAGTTTCTTCACTTTTTTGAAAAATGGATTGACCTACAATCGTCTGTTGTTGTTAAGAAAGCAGTTCCGCATGGGTCACTTAAGACATTTTCACAAAGCATTATGGATAAAAATACATTTACTATGTATGATGAATGTATTTTAAAGTTGTATAAATGTGTGAGTTCAGCGAAGGTTGATAACGATGGGAAGAAATTCCTTACTGATATTATAACTAAGGTAAGTAAGGCCAAATTAACAAATATTCTTTTTTTTTTAACTTCTGTTTCTTTGTAGCAGCTGGTAATTAATAAGTTAATTGATACATAACGTTGTTAATTTTATTAGAGCATAGCGAGAGTAGTTTTATTCTTTCTCAACCATATAAATTAGTTGTACAAACATAATACAAAGGGCGACAACTAGAAAACAAGATTGGGTCAGTAAGAAATAAATGAATAATAAGTAAAAATCGCCTTGGCCCACACATAGCTTTTCACTATCCAGTAAGTCATGGACAGTGGTGCTATTCTAATCTTTTAACAACTGGCTCTCTCTCTCTCTCTCTCTCTCTCTATTGTTCCGTAACCCATCCCAGAGGTTCCGGATTCGATTCCCGACGATGTACACAAGGAAGATTTTATTTATTTATTTTTTTTCTTTTAAAAAAATGTTCTCGCATGGTCACACTTCAGGACTTGAACCAGTATCCGCATTCATGTGAAATTGAAGATCCGAGGGGTCATCGTGTTCGCTCTCTGTATCTACTGAAGTGGAGTGGGACGGTGGGTGAGGAGCCACTCCTCCGCCGACGAATCTTTGCTTCCAGTTTTCCAGTCTCATGATCTCTGCTTTTAAATCAGCTACCTTATCCTGCAGATCTCGAACTTTATCACTATCGTCCAGATTACTCCTCAATTCTCCTTCAGCTACCATCTCTTCATTCTTAAGCTCTAAAATTGATATTTTCTGTGTAAGTTCCGCTACACACTGTGTATTTTCAGCATCTCGTATCCTTGCAAGCATCAGCTCTTCTTTCATTTTTGATTCAAGATCTGAATATTTGTGCTGCTGCTCACGAAGTTTGGTCAGCTGCTCCCGTTCCTTATTAGCTGCCTGCTCGAGCTCTTCCCGTAATCTTTTGTTTTCTTCGTCTTGTCTTTTAAGTTGGTTTGTGCTCACTTGTACCTGAGTTTCAAGTTCCATTACTTTAAGTCGAAGCTCTTTAAGTTCCGTGAGAGCTTCCATTTCACGAATTCGTGTTGTCATAAGGTCTTCTTCTAATCGCTGCGTCTGCTCTGCTCGGTTATCCCAGAAGAGAAGTTTTTTCGGAGTACTATCGGGAGGAGGCGTGGCTTCCATATGATGCTCCTGCAAATGTCGCTGCCATTGTGCATTTAGTTCTCCTACTCTTTGGCGAAGGTCTTTGAGCGAAAGATTTGCTTCTGCTTCTCGCAATTTCACCGCTATTAACTCTTCTTGTAGATGCGCTACTGAGTTATCTGGCGTTGATTCGCGGAGAGTCTTCTTGTCCTCTTCTAGCTCTTGTATTCGTGCCCGCAGATCACGAATAAGAGCATCATTTTCAGCTTCTCGCAAACGCACTTTGACTAGCTCTTGCTGAAGACATTCAATCAATTCCTCCTTTTGATGCAAAAGCTCATTTTTAAGTGATATTTCTTCCATTGACGATTGTTGAGAATTTTGCGTCTCTTCCATAAGCAGAGACAAATTCCTGATTTCTTCCTGGGCTAGTTCTAACTGATGTGAAGTCACTAGATGAGTGTGCCTCAAGGCTGCAAGTTCTCGCTGCACTACGAACGTAGTTTCTTCTTCTTCTGCCCTTGACACTTGGCCCCTCACCAACCGATCGGCAAGCTCACTTGATTCAGCTTCTAACAATTCCACTCTCTGACGTAGCAAACGGTTCTCAGTTCTCAATCTCCTTAGTTCCACCATTTCCTCCTGCTCCTTCGTCTTCATAACGGTGTATTCCTTTTCTAGTTTCTTCATTCGCTTTGGATTGTACTTTGTATTGTATGCCGTAAGCATTAGGCCATCTGGATCTGCTTCAGCTCGTGGAGGTAAATCTTTCTGAAAATACTTTAACATTCCCTCCATATCAAGACAAAGTAAATCTTCTTTGCCAAGTGTTAAGAGAGCAAGAGCAACTTTGAAAATTACTTCCATGCCCTCAGAAAGGAAGACGTCCATTATTCTGCATGCAACAGGAAGGGGCAAGGCAGTAGTAAATAGAGTAAGAAACCAGCTGCTGGCATACATGCTAGTATGGAAACTCTGTGACTGGAAATGCACATGGAGGTCCGGTAGTAACTCCTGGACGAGATTCTCAAGTTGATACATACAGAGACCAAGTTCAGCCATTGTAGGTTTAAACATATCCCTCATTTTATAATCTTGCATCAGCTTTACTAGAACAGCAAATGCTTCTTCTTCTGGCATCTGCATAAGCAGAAGTCCAACTATAAAACCAGATCCTTGACAGTATCCTACTTCGCGGTCATGAAGTGAGTATGCTTTCATTACGTTAAATAAACTTTCTTGCCCCAACCCATCCTTTTCTTTAAAGAAGTCATGTTCTGGGTAGGTTCGAGCGATATCCCTTCTTATCACCTTTTCACATGCTGAGGTAGCTTTGATGTAATCTGCATACTGTTTTTTAACAGGAGAGTCATGGGCTCCACAAAGTAGCTGCCACACAATTCCTCGGAAGTGGTGAGGTACACCTTTTCGCACCAGTTCCTTAACAAACTGATTTCGTTTCTTCCAATAAGTATCCCAGTCATTAACAACTCTTCCCCAGACGGTCCAAGCATCTTCCTCTCCATCTTCCGTCCTTTCTTGGCTTGAACTTGTCCCTGATGTCACTGATATTTGTGAGGTGTCTGAACTCTTCCGGGAATGACCGCTGTTCCCGGACAATGAGTTCAATGATTTGGCATCAGCCTCAATCAGCCTGTTGGCCTCCTCCAGTTTGGCCAGCAGCGCCAGATCTTCTGCTGACGGTTCGTTGTTGTTGTTATGAAGGTTATTTGTAGTATTAGTGCTGTTGTTATTACTGGTACACGCTTTATCCGCAACGATTGTGCTTTGAAGACGGTTCACTGTTTCGCCACCAGAATGCGCCACCATCGCCGAGCTCATGGCGAACCCTTGTGGCGCGGCGGGTAGATCGGTGGTGGGACGGCCATCAGTTCGGACGCTGGCGTTCCTTAGTTTCTACACACGTTCCATTTATTATTTTCGTACTATATAACTCGATCACCACTTCTTTGTTACACACTTAACACTATTTAAAAAATACACTTAAATAAGCGATTTTTCAGTTTTTAAATTCTCCAGTCCCTGTTTCTTTCTTTACGAATGCTATCTGTCACTTTCTGTCTGCTCTGACTCGTCGCACGAACAGGCGTAAACCTCCAAACTGGCACCTCCCACATACGTCATGAAGCCCAACGTCAGCTTGATCTTTTGCAAAACATGTCCGGGGATTGACCATACGAGCGGGCACCAAACCCGGTAGAAATTCTGACGTGTAAGCAAGCAAAACCTAAATGCAGCAACAAATCATAAATACGGAAGATACGTAGCTCAGCAAGTTATGACTTCCTTGTAGACAACCAAACAGGAACATTAGATCAATACTTCAGCATTCTTTAAGAATGCAGACCTATAGGGAAGTTAGGACAGACAGGAAGAGAATAAAGGAATCCAGAAGTGAAATATTAACTAGCTTTGCGGAAGCTTGGGTAGGAAAGGACATTTGCCTTGTGCCATCATTTATTATTAACAGAAAGAAAAAAAAAAGAGAAATTACAGCGTGCTCTTCGAGCCTTGAGACTACAACAATAATTGTAAGGAAAAAAAATAAATAAATAAAATCTTCCTTGTGTACATCGTCGGGAATCGAATCCGGAACCTCTGGGATGGGTTACGGAACACTATATATATATATATATATATATATATATATAGTGTTCCACCAGAAAAGTGACATATTTTGAGGAATGATAGTATTGGTCATGACAAGCAATCGATCGGGATACCGATGAAAAGTTTACATTGCTTTGAATGTACATATCTCGAGAACTAATGAAGACATTGGAGTCATTTAAAAACGTGTTGCAGATAAGTAGCACACGTAGTAGGCATTAGGGGCCGTTTACATATTACGTAACGCTGTTTTTGATCAATTTACCCCTTCCATCTTCCTTGTCACACTTCGTAATGCAAGGCTGAACCCCTCACCCTTTATTAAGTAACACTTTTTTATTTTTTTTTATTTTTTTTTACCAATTTTGCTTATTTTGGGGGTTATCACAATAAAAGAAAAAAAATAATGGCAGAACTTTTCATTACTAAATGCTTGTATTTTGATTATATTTGTAGTGTTTTTTCGCCAACAAATCAAAGTATTAGAAAATGATAGTACCATAATAATATTTTAACCTCATAAGGTTGTTTAATTAACCAGTCTTAATTCTTCGAAATTCCATACTACCGTTTTAACAAAAAGATCGCACCCAACCTCTTAGGTCACGAATGATTGGCAAGAAGGAAGTGCTGCAGGAAGATACAGATGAAACAGTCCTAGAAAGTTGACATTGACCTCTTTTCTGGAATCTAAGATGCTTCCTGTATTTGAAGTTTCCCAGTATCGACGTTACAAATATCTCTTCCCTGTAGATCACAGATTCGACGAGTCTCGTTTGTGAACAAGCTTTCTGCCATTTTTTGAGCTTCAGTTTACCCCTTTTCAAATACATATATTCTTGTCCTATATCAGTGCCAGAATGCGAATAAACTCGATTTCTCTTGGAAAATTCAAATCTAAAGATAAAAAATTTAATATGAGATGAATATCCGACGAATTCGGTTTTTAATATCTTATTTTACTTGGATCGTTCTGTCGAGGAAAATATTATTAAAAAAAATGTTTCTTCTGTTTCACATGCGAAACCCCTTAAAAGAATAGAGTGGGTAATGATTCAAATCAAAAGTTTGAAATCTATTCTCAGAAATAGCTATACGATTGGGAACGCGAGGGCATTTTCAAGCGGTAGTTACGATCGCTAACAACTAACTCCAGAAAATGTATCGTAAATGCATTGCGACAATTGCCACAAAACAGAGCTTTATTGTATTGTAATACACGCAGGGTTCGTCACCAGCCATGCTGTTGTCTAGAGCGTCTTCAAATCTCTTCTGTATGATTCAATTTATACAGACTATATGTTCTCAATTTTCCAAAACAATATAAATATTTATTTATAAAAATGAAAAGAGCTGAATAAAATTGTTTAAAAGATTGCATATAAACCTGAGAATAAAATAAAAATTACAGAAAAAACGCGTTACGTAACGAAGACGTTAACCCACTACTCCTTCGTGTCATACTTCGTAACGCAGGGCCGAATCCCCTCTCCCCCTTTGCCACGTCAGGTAATATGTGGACAACCCCTTAAATCGTATCACATTCATTACACTCACAGATCCCAGTATCCCGGACAAAATCGCGGAATTCATATTCGAATTTCTATCTGTCCATTCAAATTTCTGTCTGCCCATTGAATTGAAACAATTGAAAGTTGTTTGTTTGCATAACAATACAAGCGTGCGGGAAAAGTACAGAGGCATTTTCACTAATTTATTTGGTTTCTTTCTTTCACTCTTAGTTAGGTCATGCGTGTGGGTGTTTATGTCAGGGTATAACAAACAGTTCTACGAACTTCAAATATTTTAGCAACTCGTTGTAGCGAACCGGTGCAAACCGGCTGAATAGTACCACTGGTCATGGCGTGCTTTCTGGAAATCCTGAACTGTAATATTAAAAATGAAATGAAATCTTAAGTTTGACGTGCTGCGGTTATGCCGGCTAGGCTAAAGGAGACAGTGGAAAATGAAAAAATGAAATGAAATTTTTTAAGTTTTACGTCCCACGATCGTGCCCGTTAGGCTAAAGGAGTCGGTGATGATGAGTGAAATGGTGGAATGAAAGAAGTGGGAAGAAACGGGAGAACCCCGAGAAAACCCACGAGCACGGTGTTTGTCCACCAAAAAGTCCACACGGCGAGAGCTGGGATCGAACCAGTGATCCCAAGCACCGGAGATGAACGCTCTACTACTAAGCCACCCTCATATATTCAAGGTCCTCATCACTGTTTTTTGGATGATGGAAACATTATTAAACATGCTTCACATATGCTTCTTAATTTGAGGAAGAGAAAGTAACCATAGAGGACGTGTCTGGCAACTATGTGGGATGTGGTAATACACAAACATTTTTGTAAGTCAAGAACTCACAAATAATCACTGGGGTGTGTGCTGGGACAATGATACAATATTTCCAGTTTCTGCTCTATTGTTCAGGAATGGGGCACAAATCATGCACATAGCTTCTGTTTCTTTAAATCCTTCCTTATTATTTGACAAAAGGTCCGATATTATCCTAAGACTTGTATTTATACCATACAAAATGATATCCCAAACTTCGTCAATCATTTGTTATCCTGACAGACCTTCTTGGACATGGGTACTTTCGTCTTCTACAGATTCCCTGCAAACACTGCACCTCTTATGCAATTAAAATACACAGCAAGAAAAGCTACTGTCTTCATAAAACTTTCTCAACACAAAATATTTCCGTTGGAGTTTCTTTTAAACGTGCACAGAGCTTCATATAAACTATTTATTCCATTGTT
The DNA here is from genome assembly GCF_964235325.1 of Thermobia domestica. Taxonomy (NCBI): domain Eukaryota; kingdom Metazoa; phylum Arthropoda; class Insecta; order Zygentoma; family Lepismatidae; genus Thermobia; species Thermobia domestica. The sequence goes on along the minus strand of NC_137456.1, from coordinate 56,419,331 downwards.
GGTGATGGGGTATCACAATGCCAGTTTGTACTTAGCCATGCCACATACCATACTAGCGACTGGCCGAGCTAGAAATTTCTGCACGTGTTTTCAAGATTACACGGAAAATTCACCACTACGAAAACTCCTGTGATAAACCTAACTTTGCAGAAAAAAGAAATTAGTCTCGCTTCCTAATTGCCGCCCTTGGTATTATATACTTATTTGGTGTTCGTTATTCGTATCATACTATCCTATTGTTTCTCTTTCTACATTCCAATTGTTTCTCATCTTTCTTTTCACACTTTTTCTCCTTTATTTATCCAACTTACCACCAACGTGGCACCTAACATATGGATGGATGTAATCTCCTATTTTTTATTTCATATATATCTATATATATATATATATATATATATATATATATATATATATACAGGGTGGTTATGAACTATACCGACAAACCGTAAGAAATAATAACTCACATCAAAATATGCGAAAGAGTTCATATGGACCTATTGCGAAAAGTGCACAGTTTCAGACCTAGGGCTGTCCAAAGTCGCGAAAAAGGTAATTTCAACAGACCCTATTTCGAATTCCAGATGGTGGTCCTTATCAGCGTAAAGGAAGTCACGCATACACAATCAAAATATGCATATTACATCAATTTTCAGTGGCTGTGCAGGGTATTCTGTACAGGGTATAACTCTCAAATATGTTCTGAATAGAGTTTTTAGATATACCCTGATTTCAAGGAAGGTACAAAGTAGGCAGGAGGGCAAGCCTTGGCAACAATCGACATCCAGTGCTTTGGAGGGAAGTCGGAAGTGTTAGGAATCGGCAGCTCCATGTTTTTTGTGTTCGGAATAACGTGTGATGCGATGTATTTCGTCACGGTATATTTCACGTTTTCTTCACTTAAAAGTGTGAAAGAAAACATCGCAGCATGCTTTTTCTCGAGTACGAGAGACATAGCTGTTGAAGATCCTTAACACTCCCGACACCGCGCCAAAGGATTCCATGTTCACTGCTGTCAAGGCTTATCGTTTGCCTACTTTAGACCAATCATGAAGTCAGAGCATATTTCAAAATTCGGTTGATGGCATGCCTGGGAATTTCATGCTGTAGGGAATACTTTGCACACCCATTGAACATTAATGAAATATGCATTTTTGGATTGTGTATGCGTAACTTCCTTTACGCTGATAAGGACCACCACTCCACGATTTCTCGAATTCGAAATAGGCCTCTTGAAATTTTACTTTTTCGCGATTTTGGACAGCCCTAGCTCTGAAACTATGCACTTTTCCCCACAGGTCCATAGGAACTTTTGACTTATTTTAATGTGAGGAATCACCTCTTACAGTTTGTCGGTATAGTTCATTAACACCCTGTATATATACTTTGTATAAATGAAAGTGACTATGTTTATGACTTCGCACCTCTTGAACCACCCAACTGATATCAATCAAATTTGATACATAGAAGAGGTTTTACTTTGACGGTGCAACTTAGGGGAGGGGGTAGGGGAAGATATATAAAAATGATTGAAATTGACCGATATTATTGTGAAATCCATAGTTTTCGGGATCGCTGAGATAATGATACTTCCGATGCCGTTTAAATCCAAATTCATTCCCACAAACTTGAGGAGGGGGATATATATATATATATATATATATATATATATATATATATATATATCGGGTGTTGCAAAATAAGTGTTACAACTCTTGGGAGGTGACTCCTGCCACTGAGACAAGAAAAAAAGTTCTCTTCAACTTTCTGCTATCGGACATAGTTTCAGATCTACAAGGTGCCGAAAGCGTGGGAAATTGACTTTCGGACGCCAATAGTTCGGAAACTATTCAACATAAAGAAGGCGGGTAAAAAATTCACTGAAGAAGTCATATCTGCTCTATTGAATTTTGCATGTTTCACAATCCTACAATGCACGCGCAAGGGATTCCCCAAAGGAACGTAGGGAGTCCCGGATAATCTGCCAAATGAAACTTGGTCTAAATGAATATGAATTGATAGACTTTCTACCAGGTAACAATAATTCGTTTGTCTTAAGTCGATATCTGGAACAAATACAAAATGGCGGACATCTTTATGCCCGTTGTGTGTGGTTGCATAATCGCCAGGTACGGATGTTGGCCAACAGTGACGTTCTGAGTATTGATTGTAGCGAATTTGTACTCAAATGTTCTAGAAAGACATCTGGAGTGTCGGTAGAGCATAACAGATGAAGCAGGGTGATTCACATGATTGGAAACACTTAACGAGAAATGCCCAGAAACGCACTCATACTCAGTAAACGTGAGTTCAAAGCGTCGGAAATGTAAGGATTAGCGTCTAGAACATGAAAGCCATTGCCAATTCACCAATAATATTCCCTCAAACCGATGCAATATGATGTGCACGGTTGCATACCAATAAGGATGCAACAACTGAGTCAAAGTTGAAATTGTGCAATGGCCTCAGTAAGAAACTGGGTAAACTAAATGAATGTCACTAATGGGATCGCATGATCGATATTGAAATGTGGCCAATGTCTGTGTTGATATCAACATGTAGCTAATGAACAAATGTCAACATGTCCCACTACTGCCGGGACATCGTCCCACGTGCGAAAAATAGGAAAATACCTACTCGGGTCTTGAATCTGAGGCCGTGGGCTCAAAGTAGGATTGGAAACTGCGACCACGCGAGCAAAAGCGAGCGCTCTAGCCCTGAGGTTGGAAGGAGCGTCACTTTCTCTGTATTCATTTCTTTGAGGAGTACCCACTTTGTTTGGCAAGCCCTCTTGTACAGCCTCCCGACATACTTGTGTCTTTCATTTTGTTACTCCTACTGCACAGTTGTAAACAATCAGAGCTTTAAGACGTTTCTTCCTATTTCTCATGTCATTTTATTTTCCATATGTATGGTGTTCCAGCTGTAGTGTTAAATATGCCAAATCGGTTCATTTTCGTCTTTGTCTTGGCATGTGCACTGTGTGTAAGATACGAATTTCTGAAAGTATTTTCCTATATTTCGAGTACGTCATATGTCTCAGAAGACGTGGGACATGATACAAGTTTGTTATTTTCACGCTCTATCAGAATTTGAACCATGGATTGAGAGATTTCTTTTCATATGTGTCGACTGTGGGACAATGTCCCAAACAAAGAGGGACATTGATACAATCGTGTTCTAGTTACGTTCTACCAAAAGGTGCACCAGATGCAATAGCAGAATGTACGTTATTTTCCTAGTTTTCGCACGTGAGATGGTGTCCCAGCAGTAGTGCGACATGTTGACATTTGTCCATTAGCTACATGTTAATATCAACACACGTATTGGCCACATTTCAATATCGATCATGCGATCCCATTAGTGACATTCCTTTAGTTTGCCCAGTTTCTTTGTGAGTCCATTGAATAATTTCAACTTGGACTCAGTTGTTGCATCCTAATTGGTATGCAACCGTGCACATCATATTGCATCGGTTTGAGGGAATATTATTGGTGAATTGGCAATGGCTTTCATGTTCTAGACGCTAATCCTTACATTTCCGACGCTTTGAACTCACGTTTACTGAGTATGAGTGCGTTTCTGGGCATTTCTCGTTAAGTGTTTCCAATCATGTGAATCACCCTGCTTCATCTGTTATGCTCCGCCGACACTCCAGATGTCTTTCTAGAACGTTGGAGTACAAATTCGCTACAATCAATACTCAGAACGTCACTGTTGACCAACATCCGTACCTGGCGATTATGCAACCACACACAACGGGCATAAAGGTGTCCGCCATTTTGTATTTGTTCCAGATATCGACTTAAGACAAACGAATTATTGTTACCTGGTAGAAAGTCTATCAATTCATATTCATTTAGACCAAGTTTCATTTGGCAGATTATCCGGGACTCCCTACGTTCCTTTGGGGAATCCCTTGCGCGTGCATTGTAGGATTGTGAAACATGCAAAATTCAATAGAGCAGATATGACTTCTTCAGTGAATTTTTTACCCGCCTTCTTTATGTTGAATAGTTTCCGAACTATTGGCATCCGAAAGTCATTTTCCCACGCTTTCGGCACCTTGTAGATCTGAAACTATGTCCGATAGCAGAAAGTTGAAGAGAACTTTTATTCTTGTCTCAGTGGCAGGAGTCACCTCCCAAGAGTTGTAACACTTATTTTGCAACACCCGATATATATATGTAGATAGATAGATAGATAGATATGGATTCAAATTCAGCCCACAATAATAATATTTAATTTTTACTGTCATAAGGAGTTGTGCATTTAAAGTTTATATTTCAATCAGCTAAGCGGGTAATCAATGCTAGTATATATATTCAATTTTTGTTACAGTCTTCTTCTTGCTTAAACTAATAAGCTATTTTAATTTATCTGTTATTCATTTTTCTTGAAGGAATGTCCATTGTCGTTCGAAAGTATCGGCATATTTATGTATAATTTTTGTATGTGTCACATGTAACCGATACTATACGTTTAATTTCTTTAATTTCTTTACTTGAAGGTAATCAGTAACAACGCTGAAGTGATAAGGTGAAAGTCATATTCTTCATAACTTTACTCATCGTTCTACAGTAATTGAAACAAGTGTATAGTAGAAACTGCTTCGATAAGACAAGAATAGGTGTATACAATGAATGAAATGTCTTGATTTACCTTTGAAAAGTTATATAAGAATATTTGTCACTAGTTGCTCAAACTTACTAAGTATACATAAACTGAACATATATTTTACAGTTAAGTTACAATTACAACTCAATTAAGTGTGCTGTGAAATAATCTATAGGAAAGAAATACCATATTACTTTTTGCTTTACTAGTTTCGTTATGGTAATTGTATAATTTATTTCATATTATTCATATCTTATGTTCGGTTCTCGTAAATATTCACCTAAACGCCTGCTACCGAATGGACAAACTTTTGCAAAGCAAACATCAGAAATAAGTTTATAAGCTCATTTTGAGGAATACATAAGACATTCATGCTATAATTAAAAAAAAATGTTAATTCAATTCACACTGATATCATAGAAAGAATAGAAATTACGGAAACTTGTCACATATTCTATTGACCGAGAATTGTAAGACAGAAACAAAAATATATGAGGTTTGTTCTTTCGTCAGCAACCACATAGTAGCATCATAGTAGGGAGAATTATATAGGATCCATATAGTAGGATTACACAGGCTTAAGCCTATAATTGAATGTTCTGCCCCAAGTTATTTATTCCAATTTTCAAGTTTATAATATAGAGAAATATTATATAAAAATATACTAATGGATTTTTGAGATAAAGTAACATTCAAATCAATGTACATATTCTGATTTTTACATTCAGTTAAAGCTTGCATATAGGAAACAGCATAAATAAATGAATGATGAATAAATAAAAGCTTCAGATATATAGAGCTTAAGTTCAAGCTTTTATTGTACGCAGTGTGTGCTTATAAATTTGAGTTTGATTAAGTTTAAATCTGTAACTGTAAAAAGCTTCGTAAATCATTAGACATAAGTTAGTTAGACACCTTACTCAGTCCAACGCTTAGTTTACACATGACAACTATCTAATATCTTATACTTTCTCATCATATGAAAAACCAAACAATTTGAAGTTAATAAAATTAGCTACTCGTGAATGTTCCCATTCATTAATTTGTACCTTATACTGGCTTAATTCATTCGAAAAAAGACTTCAGGATAATATTGATTTTATAATCAAATATAAATGTATTAGTAGCTTAGCGTTGGCTAAATATGATTATTTGTTCTATATATAGTGAAAACAATCACATACACTTAAAAGAACTATAAGATCTTTCTTTAAATACTTCATCAGATGAGAGGGAAAAAAAAGGAAAAATTAAAGAACAGATTAAAAAAACAGTGAAGCATCCAGGTAGACACCATATTGAATATATATATAGGGTGTTTCAAAACAACACCGACTACGTTTGGGAGGTGATTCCTGACACCAAGCTAAGACAAAAAGTATAGACAACTTGGGTGCACAAATGCTTCCTTTCGGAGTTATAGGCTGCCGAAAACATGAAAAAGTTAAAGGTCCATTGCTCCAATAGTATGGGACCTATCGTAGTCGGGTGAAGACTACTTCACTCAGGAACTTGTATGTGCCATATCCAAATATCCATGTTTCAGAATCTTTCGGTACTTCCGCAACAATTTTTATAGAGGAGGTTGGTGAGTACTTGAAATTATATGCCCTTAGCCAAACTACTTCTATAAAAATTGTTGTGTGAGTACCGCCGGCTTCTGAAATATGTATTTTTGGATAGCGGACGTATTAATTCCTAAATTTAGTCTTGACCCGACTACGGTAGGTTTCATAGTAGTGAAGTTATGTACCATTGAACTTCATTTTTCATGTTTTCGGCAGCCTATAACTCCGAAAGGAAGCATTTGTGTACTCAGGTTGGTCTATACTTTTTGTCTTATCTTGGTGTTAGGAATCACCTAAACGTTGTCCGTGTTTTTTTGGAACACTTTGTATAAATATATTAATTGCTAGTTTTTAAAGGGTTTTCTTATCTTCTATATTACTACTCTGATTTTTTTTGGTAATTCTTTTACGAGTGAAATTTGTTACTCGTCTTACATACTTTTATTTAGTGGGCTTAAACTTTCATCATTTGAATAATTTCTGAGTTGAGTGTGGTAATATATTTGTAATACACAAATGATTTTTTACTGTTCTTCTAATTTTTCCTAATAATTTTATTGTTTCCATTTTCTGTTTATAAAATTTAATAATAATAATAATAATAATAATAGTAATCCCAATTCTGTTTTCATCTTTCTGTGTCATAATGATAGTCTCTTTCCAGAAATCAACTTTTGTACAAGTTAATTGATTTTATTCAAGTTTGTTTTTCTAACAATTAGATTAACAGATTTCCAGAAAGTGAACCAACAGAAATAGAGATAAACTCTTCTATTGAAGTAAAATGTAACTTTTTTAAAAAGAAAGTAGCAGTTCAATTTAAGAAATTTCTTTCATAGTAAATATGTTGATTTTGTAGTATTTAGTCGTATCAATGTTATGATCACCTAACGAGAACTAAATCTTAACTGATTTTAATTTTTGCATATCTCAAGGAACAAATTCTGAAATTGATTTTTCAATTAACGATGTTTCTCTGTTAACATATATCTGATAAGCATTTAAAAATATAAATGTGTGAATGCATACCTGAGATTTCTTTACCGTCGTGTGAAAATGTTTCAGTGAAATTTTGCTGACTTTCCGTCAACATTTTCAAGATGTAATAATTTGAAGTCCTTTAGTATTAATATGAGGGATATTGTGATAATACCGGACTGTTTCTAAGTTCATTAAGACTCCAGAAAAAAAAGGTTACAAAATATTTTTGTTTTAAATAACAGGAGTCTTTTATATGCTGAGTATTCCTACTATGATGAATATTATGCTGTTTCTAAGTTATCATTAAAAAAAAAAAAAAAAAAAAAACACTAATTCATATAAAATAGTTATATTTAAAACAAAAGGAGAAGTATGAGAATAGTAATAGCTCACTTGTGTATGTTTTAATACAAAATATATATTGCATTCCTTAAGCTTGAGAGAACTTGTAAAACTTGATTTTAATTGACAACAATTCTCTATCCACATATATCTGACATATGTTAAATCTTTAAAAGAATATCACAATATTGCGAGCAGTGATAATATTTATTAAGAAACAAGCAAAAAGGCTAATACTCACTTCAAAAACAACAGAGTTTTCTTCTATATGTAAGAAGCGCTTTCGAAAGAACCTTTCGGTTTGCTTAAAATTGAAAGAGAATTTTAAAACATGAAGAAGAGTGTAAAAGCCAAAAAATTGTTTAAAAAGGATTAAGAAATGTAAAAGACAAATATTCTGTCAAAAATTAAACACATGCGAATGGGCACTCACTGTCATTGTTTACTGCTGTTCACTGTATTTCTTTTCTTGCTTTCCAGATGGCGAAAGAATGTAGTAAAAATTTACTCCAAATCATATTTATTTCTCCTCTATCTGACTTAAGTATGAGTTTCTCTTTATGATTGTAATATGATTCCTTGATTTTTTGTTCCGAAGCTGTTTTTGCTATCTCAATTAAACAATGCTATCTGCGATATTATGGTTATAATCTCTAAAATGCGTTGCCAGACCAGACAGCTGTTGCCATCTGGAAAGCAAGAAAAGAAATACAGTGAACAGGAGTGAACAATGACAATGAGTGTACATTCACATGTGTTTAATTTTCGACAGAATATTTGTGTTTTACATTTCTTAATCCTTTTAACCATTTTTTTGCCTTTCCATATTCTCCTTCATATTTTCAAATCCTCTTTGAATTTTAAATAAGCTAATGATGGAGGAAGGTTCTTCCGAAAGCGCTTCTTATACATGGGAGAAAACTCTGCTCTTTTTGAAGTGAGTGTTAGTCTTTTTAATTTTTTCTTTAAAAAATACTTTTCTATTTTTAAAAAATAATTGGTATGTATACTTACCTGACATGTTTTCTCGTATATAAAAGTGTATAGTAAAATTTTTCTAACCTTGTGACAGAATCTTCGAAACGTATAATTTAGAACATATATATGTACAACTTGTAAGAATATTTGTATTTTTGGTACCTAATGTTCTAAGTACTATCAAGCTGCTTCTAAGTTGTTATTAAGAAAACTCAAATAAATAATTCGTATAAAATATTTTTATTTAAAAGGAAAGAAGAGTACATAGCTTAATTCAAATTCATGATCCAAGGCAAACAAATATTACGTTTTGTGATTATCTATCATATACTATTTTTACTGTCATGTATCTTTCGTAATATATATATTGATTTTAGTTATATTAGACTACCATAAATAGAGCGAATTAAACCGCAGTAGTATGTGTTTAGTATAAAATAAATTTTGCATTCCTTGGGATTCATTTGCTTCTGCAATACTCATACTAGGAACTTGTAAACGTTCAGCAATAAAAATGTCGTTGGCATATAAAAGGAAGCAAAAGAAATTACATGATACTCATGAATGAATTATCATTAAAAAAGAACTTTTTTGGCTGAGAAGTACTGTGGAGATAGATATTAGTATGTGTTTGTGTGTGAATCATTCCATATGTATGAATTCGAATTCTAAATTGTATTTTTCATATTTAAAATTTAAATTTATTTCATAAAATTTACGTTTCTTTCAGTTTATTTATGTAGTTTTTGTAGTTACTTTTGCATAATTCACAATGTAGGTACAGTTACGTTAAAAACATGATTCTATTCAATGATTTAGTCTATTTCACATTTTTTTACTTATAGAACCCTAAGAATATTTTAGTAGCTTCTTTCTTTAAAAAATGAATTTCATGTTTTGAGTTAGCATAGCAGTTGATTAATGATTATTCAATGTTGACTAGGATATATATTAACCTATAGTATCTATGGAATACATGTTACTATAGGGGAATTATTTCAAATCAGTTTTCAAGAATAAAAATAGAGTATTTCATGTGGTTGTACTTACATTGTACAGAAATTGTACTTAGATTGTGTATAAAATTATAATTGGTATGGAATGCGTTTCAATATATTTTTTTATATTCAATAGTTTTGTCTAATACAACATTGTACCTTAACTTTTGTATTTTTAATATTTATCCTTTATTAACCCATTTCTTGTTCAGTTTGATGCTTCAATTTCATGGAAATCATGTGTCTTAATTCACACATTGAATTGATTCTAATAAATTTACTGACGTCATGGTCTTTGTCTCATGACCCTTTGAATAAAACAACCCTTAAATGAATTAAGACGGACGTCTATCTCGCCTTCTTCAAGCTGAAATGAAATGAAATGAAAATATTATTAAATTTTGTTCAGAAGAAGTTACAAATTCTTCTTCTTCTACTACTACTACTAGCACCACCATCATCAATAATAATAAAATAATCGTATATTCCTCGGTACAATTTATTTTTATTTTATATCTTTCAGAGAGTAATCTTTTTTTCTCTCTTATTCTGGACCAATTACAATCCTTAGAGGACTATTGGAGTGAATCCTGTGTAACCGTGTCGTCAACATTGCGTGCATATATCAAGGTATCTGAGAAATGGAAGGGTAGGGTTTAGTTTCCAAAGTGATCAGTACTGAGGTTTCTAGGAATCATGAGGCGGGGTTACCCATTTTTAATCCAGAGTACTATTTAAATAATTGATCTCTGAATTGAAAACAGTTTTTTCCTAGACATACTTTTAGTATAAAAAAATTAAAAATTTTACTTTTAATTTTTACACAAAATTAACCATTTCACTTTGGGGTCGTATGTTTTATTGCTCTGTAGAATCAGTTTGTACTCCTTATATTTCCTTTGGTTGAAATTACTGTAAACTTCTGGGCATATGCAGTTTCAAACAACAGGCGAGTGGAAAACTTCTACATCTTACATATTCCATCTTATTTTTAAATGTCTCAAAAGGTACACCGAAACTGAAAAAACTAATATTATTTGTTTAACTGCAACATATCTTTGAATGTCTCGTCTGCTGAAACTGTATTTACCCAAAAGAAGTTCACAGTAATTCCAAGCAAATGAATATAGAGAGTACAAATTGATTCCGAAGAGGAATAAAACATGAATTTCAAAGAAAAATAATTACATTTTATATTTTTAATAGTTGGACTATAGATGTGACTAAAACGGTGTTTCTTTCTATGTAAGACTTTTTGGTACCACGTCTAAGACTAGCGAAGGAGGAATGCAACCTTATGTCTTCGCCATTTTGTAGTCTTTGGTATTTTGATTATTTAACACATTTGCTCTCATATCCGACCCAGGTCGGACATGAATTGAGATGTACAGCCTACACTTTCCGACTAAAGTCAAATCATACTAGATTGTTATCTAAAGGTATGTAAGAAATTCATATTGTTCTGATTTATTGGAATAAAACCAATTTCAGTTGAGGATGGTTTTAATTAGGAGTAGTGAAATATCATTTAAAAGGGGTGGTTTGGGCATTTAAATACCGTGTAAATTGCTGGTCGTGAATGTGTGGACTTCACTGCTGTTTTTGATGGTGAATTGGAATTCGTCAAATCCATAAATTTACGCTACTTACTTCCTTAATTATTATTATTTTTCTGACTTCTTCAATATGAGATGTGTCACTTTGCCACGAATATAAACAATTGAAGAGAGTCATATGTTTTAGATTTAGGAATTTTTAGGACTACTCAAATTAGGCTTCTTATATTTAAAGGTTGTTGGGTTAAAATACAGTGATATATCGACTTACTGAACTAGCTCTGTCCAGAAAGTCAGTCACATTAGGAAACTCTCGTTTCCTGAAACGAATTTTCTCATATAAAATACTATTAATTATCATAGGAAAATAAATCCTATTAATTCGTACTGCATCCTAAAAATGTAAATATAAAAACCAGCAAATATGGTATTTTATGCAGATTAAAGGTACAAATAACAATCGTGAATACAATAGAATAATATAAAAAACTTTTCAATGAAAAATAAGTAAATTTCAACGTAGTATTTGTTCACTTAATACCTGCGGTATAACTTCAATTATTCGAATTCATCAAATATCCGGATCAATTAGAAAGTGCATAAATAAATAAAAACATTAAAATGACCTTATTAAAATGCAAACCTAATATACTTCCTAAAAATATAATTTACTTCCTATTTAAACCAACTAAAGTAGTTAAAATTTAATTAATTCATGTAAAATTAATTTATTTCTTCGACTAATTTTCGAAGTCTATTTTTTTATTAATAGTGTTATTTTTAATTGTTTGTAGTAAAAATAATCTTATTTTCTACATGTACGTTAAACCTATATTTTTATTAAGGAAAAACGATTTTAGAGAAATTTTTGTTTACATAACAAACGTAACTTTATTTATTTATTTATGTTTAATATTGCTCCAAATATCCGGGTTTCTGTATATTTGAATTGGGCTCAAAACTCATTAGTCCGGATATTATTAGAGTTTCACTGTATTATGATTTAAAAAGGAATAGAATTAAGTATAGAACATTGTTGCGACTGAAGATACCGTAAAGCACTAATAAAAAGAGAGAACAAAAGAAAGGCATTACACGCTAAAAATAAAACTGATCATTGTTGTGAGGAAAGTGCTCACAAGTTGGTTCTCTGTCTCTCTCACTCTCTCTTCGAATATTTCTATGTCGAAACTTAAATTCCTCTCAAGACGAAAAATCGTACGTTGGAGCATTGTACTGACATTTTCTTCATATACATTTTCAGAAGTTCAGAGCCTTATTCCGTTTCCCTCGTAACAAGAAAACATAATCCAAAATTCCAACGACCAGTCCTCCAACTGGCAGAACCTATCGGTCAACGTTGTCGTACGTCTAAAACTTTTCGAAGCAACTAAACTTGCTTTAAAAAATAAATAAAGTAAAAATTTTTACAGTTAATTTAGATCAAGCAAAGATGGGAACATGGTTCTCTTTTATCTGGTTAAACTTTCGAAGTTGTAAAGTTAAGAAAATCCTTTCAGTTCCTTTTGTTCAGTATTAGAAACGGCAGAAATGCATCCAATACATACCAACACAGAAAACTGTCAGTTTAATTGACTACTGTGTTACCGATCATAAATAAGCCCCACACTGAATGTGGTGACATTTTAAGCTACCTACAGTGCAGACAGCAAATGTACAAGAGAAAAGTGTACAGATTTTACCAATCTATTTATGAAATTTTGGTTTAAGGTATTACAAATAATTTTATTTCTTTTATTCTTCTACATGAATATGAGAGGATCAAATGAGACCCATTCGCACTCATATATACACCGTCAGATGTGTCTTGTTATAAAATGTACAGGAGAAACACGCGTAAATCGTGACTGTGTCATGGTATTTGTAGTTCAGAAGTTCCCGTAGGCGTTCAGGCACTTGTCCCACTGTACCACCGACGATACTTTAGTGCCTTCTTCAGTGGACCAGCAAACACGCAGCACGATTATGATCTATGGCAACAACATACGTCTAGCCAGGACGGGAAAGATTGCTTATTGTTCGACCTGTACGAAACATTCATGTCCAATCTACGACGGTCGTCTTCTACACACGCACACACACATGCATCCCCATAGACGTCCTTCATCCGACGGAATACCTTAGCCGGTTGACATTCCTCTGCACTCAGAAACTGATCGGACGATGAATACCATAATTCAAACCCCATTTCTGCGAAGACCTGAAACGCTTCAATGATTACTATACTACCACAAGTATACAATGTCACTATACACAACTCAACAATACAATCCTATGCCATCAACTGGTCCTATACCAGGGATGCCGAACAGGTTTCATTTGATCACGCCTCATATAAGCAGCAACACATAGTGATGGTTCAAGTTCTGAAAGGAAATACTGAAGCTTCTAATCACGGTAAACCTTCGAATGATGACATTGTTGTTGATAATGATATTTATTAATTTACTTTAATTACTTTATACAATGAATTAATGAATTTAGTACAAATAGAAAAAAATGTGTATATTTGATAAACTGTTGCATTGTTGTTTGCGATGGTATTTCATTTTAGTCAAGGACAAAGAGAGCATAAACAAGAAGTGTGAAGTAGGAGATTGAAGAAAATAAAACATTTGAACCATAGACGCAGGTGGTGATAAGAATTATTTTAATATGCTAATTATTTATAGTATATTTGCAGTGTATGTTGCTACTAAATGTTATATTAAAACATACTTCCATAAACTACTCATTTTCGACACCAAAAAGCCTACAACGTGATCACTTTGTTTTAAAACTGCCCGGACTTCTCAAACTTCAATATCAGTCAGTAGTTGATTGAAGAAGTTTACTAAACTTCGTGTTGTGTATAAAAAGTTTTCGTTGATACGCTTAAAGCTGCAATAATAATAGTTAGCATTTTAATGACTAAAAGTGGTCGATCAGATTTTCTTGATTTTTCCTTCTAAAAAGTTGTAAAACTCAACATAGCTTCATGGGATTGCAAAATAAAGTTCCCAATTTCAAGTAAGAGAATATTAGTCCCTACATCAGCTTACAGTACAATCTTAAATGATTTGTAAAGAATAAATAGGCCTAGTTATACGCTAATTCTAAATTACTTTTAGTGGCCTGATTTCTAGTTTATAGAGTTTGGGATCCGAAACATATACACAATGATATTATAACAAGCGGAAGACAGTCCGTGAACCGAACTCAAACTCCCGACGTGCAAAGCTGTGGAACACAGCCTCTGTTGCAGAGCCGAGCCTGTTCTTGTCCAAATTCGGCCACCAAATTTAACTATCTTTATTTTTTAGACGATGGACTACTTGACTACCAAATTTAGTTTGGATCCGACCAGTAGTTACTGAGAAATAAAGTACCACACATAAGCCTGTCTCTGTTCCAACTCTGCCACCAAATATAGCGACGTTTTATTCCTTAGACAATGCACCACTTGCCCTCCAAATTTGGTTCAGATCCGGATAATAGTTATTAAGAAATTCAGTACCACATAAAAAAAACTGATCTGAAGCTATTCCTGACCAAGCCCAGCCACTAAACACAACGATCTATATTCCTCAGACAATTGGCTACTTACATACAGTAAAAGCTCCTTATTCGCGCTTCCTTCATTCGCGTTTTCACTATTCGCGGATTTAAAAAAATGCGACCCAATTCCTACATTCGCGGCTAAAGATTTCTTTATTCGCGGATCTAATCAGTACGTACATACATGATAATAAAAAGGATTCCAATAGGTATCCAACCCAATATCCTTTGTAAACGCCGTCAAATGGACTAATAAAATATAAAATAGACCTTATTACAACTTTGCCTAAAGTATGTTGTTAAATGATATCGCCGCTGTATTGGTTCGGACTTTGACATAAGCCGCCTTCGCCGCAATCGGTGTTTTTGAGAATGTAAACAAACAGAATGAAAGCAACCTTATTACTCAATGAATAAAGTATATTTTTAAATGCCGCCACATTATTAGACGTTCCGTCCTTTGGTAAGAGCCGCTTTGCGTGTTTTATTGTTTCGTCTTTTCATTCGTTACAAAAATTGTGATCGAGTAACACGTCTCTACCACTGTCTTCCTAATGTATACAGTAATGTCAACTAAAAAAAATGAGAAACGAGTTTCGACACGAAAAAAAAAAAAAAAAAATCTGTGTTACCGCTTAAAGTGAAAATAAAAATGCTTGATCGTTTACGCCTTGGAGAGTCGTTTGCATTCATATCACGCTCATTCAATGTCAACGAATCAACTGTACGATCGATAAAAAAATTCGAAGATAAAATAAGGTCGTCTGTAGCTTCAACTTCAGTCAGCGAAAATTGTTCGTGATCCAGCAATAGAAAAAATGGAAGTGGCGTTGTCATTATGGATCGAAGACCGCAACCAAAAAAGGGTGCCCCTGAGTGGTCCAATGGTCCGGGAGAAGGCAAAGCGTCTTTACGCTCATTTTAAAGAACCTGATGGTAGTTGTAGTGGTGAATGTACAGATGGAGGATTTCAAGCATCGGAAGGTTGGTTCAATAAATTTAAGGTGAGACAATCATTGCATAACATTAAAATCGTTGGAGAAGCTGCATCTGCAGACACTGCTGCAGCAGAACGATATCCAGAAGAATTTGCAAACTTAATAGCTGATGGAGGATACAAACCTGAGCAAGTATTTAATGCAGACGAAACTGCACTGTTTTGGAAGAGAATGCCAAACAAAACATTCATTTCTAAAAGCGAAAAGTCTGCTCCTGGATTTAAGGCAGCAAAGGATAGAGTTACACTGCTGCTATGTTCTAATGCATCTGGAGATTGTGTCATTAAACCACTGATGCTTTACAGATCGTTAAATCCTCGGGCTTTAAAAAATCAAAACAAGGACGACCTGCCAGTGTTTTGGCGTGCTAATAAGAAAGCGTGGGTTACAAGCGCTATTTTTTGTGACTGGTTCCGGAATTGTTTTGTTTCTGAAGTTGAAACTTATTAAAAAAAAAAATAGACTTTAAAGCAGTTCTAGTTTTGGACAATGCACCAGGTCATCCTCGCGAACTTGAAACTATACATCCAAATATAAAATTGACATTTTTACCTCCCAACACGACGGCTTTGCTTCAACCTATGGACCAAGGAATAATCCAGGCCTTTAAGCTCTATTACATTAGACGAACCTTCAAAATCGTATTGGATAATATGGAATGTAATCCTGATATGAATGTTATGGAATGCTGTAAGAAATTTGAGATAGCAAAATGTATCGTAAACATAAAAGAATCATTGGAAGAACTGAAGCCACACACATTGAAGTCATGATGAAAAAAACTGTGGCCTGCTCTGACTGCGGAAAATGACGAAGAATGTGTGCAAATTCAAACTTTGACTGCAAACATAGCCGAAATTGCGAATGGAATAGGACGAGATGGGTTCGAACAGACATAATCAAGTGACATTCAGGAATTTCTTGAATCACAAGATGAAGATTTGACTGAAACCGACTTGGAGGAAATGTTAAATTCACAGCCCATTGAAGAAGAGGCTTCAACAAGCACTGGAAACGTGACATTTAATTTGAAAAATCTTAGTGAACGTTAAAAAATGGCAAATGAGCTTTGTGATTTCTTTATGAAAATTGATCCGTCTATGGAACGAAGTCTTATTTTTAAGAGCCAAATTGCTAATGCCACTGCTGAATATCAGTCTGAATTGAAGGAGCTTTTAAAAACTGCCAAGCAAGAAAAAATTACAAAATTCTTCAAATCATTGCCTAAGCCTGAAGATAATAATTAATCAATATGGTCAAAAACTTCAATTACAGTAAATTGATTTTTTTATATATATGTATTTGTTTTTTTATTTTGTCACCTAGGAACGTATCCTCTATAATCCCATATAAATTACCATTCCGTATTCACGGTTTCTGTATTTGCGGCATATTTATGGAACATATACCCCGCGAATAAAGAGCTTTTACTGTACTAAATTTGGTTTAGATTCGGCCAGTAGTTACCGAGAAGTAAAATACCACATATAAGCCTAGCCGAACTTATCTCTGATCGAACTCAGCAGCCAAATATAGGAATGTTTTATTCCTTAGACAGTGCACTAGTTGCCCGTCAAATTTGGTTAGATGTGGCTAGTAGTTACCGAGAAATTAAGTACCACATACAAACCAAGCTGAGGCTATCCCGACCAAGCTCAGCCACGATATATAGCGATCTTTATTTCTTAAACAATTGGCTACTTACATACTAAATTTGGGTTAGATTCGGCCAGTAATTATCGCGAAAAAAAGTGCCACACACATATAACCTTTCGTGAAATATAAACTTCCATATGCTTACGTCGGGAGCTAAAAATAAACGATAAAGGGAACGCCAATATAATTACCATTGAGTATAACCTTAAGTGTGCAAAAATATCAATTCGAATTCGTAAAATAATTGACTTTATGAATCACTATTTAGCATTTATCGATTTGTTGTGGTTTCTTCCCAACAAGAGATTAAAAATGTGATCAGTTTCAAAAAAATACACCATATCATTTATTGAAAATCAGTTGTTAAAATATAAAATAGAAATTTCAAATATTTCGAAGTGGAAAGAAGTATTTTAGTTTACCTCATCAGCTTTGTAAATATCCAAATAACATGATGGAGAAACACAGTCCCTTACACAACGTGTTTTCATAACTCCTTTCAAATGCATGCATGCGGGTGTTTGTTCACAAGCAGATTCATATTCTCGATAAGCCATTTCCTATAAAAGAAACAAAAATAATTTATAGTTGTAAAAAACATAAGAAAAATGTATTAATCTGTCAGAGCTATAGATTTTACGGAACTATACTTATCCTCGTGACGAAGTATAATATTTTGCTAACTTCTGATAAGCTTCAAGAAATATTATTCCATTAATTTAAGTTAGATTGAAGAGAAGTTTATTGGTGGATTGTAAGTATTATCAAATCCATGGTTACAAATTTCTTTGTTTATCAATAACTTTTTCAATCAAACCATTTCAAGATTTAACTACCCAATAACAGAAATGAAATTATAGGTCTGGAGTATACAGTTCGTAGTTCTCAGTCTCAAGTGAGGAAATATTTTTGCTTGCATCAGAAGTACAACCTGGAATCCTTTGTAAAAAGGCATTTGCCTCGTATGTTACTATTTGTGTAATTCAACCAGTTTTATAGGTCTGGTTCCTAATTTCACAATTTTATCCCATCTTAATTCGTATATTCTGATGAGTTGAAAAAGGCTTTATTCAAGCTGGGGAGGTTCAGCATATTTAGGGCGGCCATACGTCCCGTTTTCCCCGGGACAGTCCCGTTTTAGGGGCGTGTCCCGGCCATTCCGTCAGTAGATGGAAAAAAGTAGTATTTGTTCCGTTTTATGCAAGTGAAAGAAGTAAATAACAAATCCAGTACCGGTACCTTTACTCCTTGTGCAAGTTTTTGGTAAATTAGGAGAGGAAAATATAAAGTTTGATATTCTATTGAAAGCAGTAGGAATTGTGCGTGCCTAGTACATCCACTCCTGTCGACCTTGCTTTTCCAATCATGAATAACATATGGACAAGTGAAAAATTTTCTTTACATGTTGCAACAATGAAATCTATGTTACTGGTATGGGCAAACTTCACAGAGAATTGCAGTGAATTTTATGAAAAACTAGAAGAATAAAGCTATTCTCAAGAAGATAGGTTCTTCTGAGAAATACGTCAGGCATTCTTCAGTTCAAGAGTGAACTTCTCACCCAATGTAATATCAAGGATTCGAGCTAGGGCAAAGGAGCAAAGGCAGGTAGCATCATATCCTACTATATTCTAAGTTAAATGCTGTTCGTATTTTATAGCTTATATATATTATGTTACATTACGATATAAATGTATTAGGTATTGCTAAGGTAAACAGAAACTATTTTACGCATTGACCTGTTTCTCATTTCTTATGATTTTTAAAAAGCCGGCCCCTGTCCCGTTTTCAGTCGAAAATTTTATGGTAACCCTAAGCATATTGCTGCTCTACCATCTAACCCTTGTCAAGGAAATACATTGAGTTATACAAATGGCAGTTATACAAATACATTCAGTTATGCAATTCAGTTATACGTACATTCAGTGATACTTTTAGCAACCCCACCCCCCCCAAAAACATACAAATACAAACATGAAAACGAACACAAACCGATCTATAATATAGAGACAAATAAGGTATGCTTGTTATTGGCTTGTTATTGCGGAGGGTGGAGGTGATGAAATATTTCTACAATGCATGATTATTTAATATAAAAAAAGTGTAACAAGTCAAGTCTGATTTCATTTACGTGGTTGAAGTGATAGAATACAAATAATGGGTATCTGAATTTAAATTTTGTTGGCTGAGTAAATACATTTTTAACATTTTCATGAAGTTTATCGGAAGTTTTCGAAATGTTGTACAGTAATGGCTTCTGTGCATTTTGTGGACTTTAACGCAGAAAACGTCTAAAGTGGTATTTTCTAATAATAAGCCCTACGAAGTAATTAACAAAACTTTCTTATAAGTTTGAGAATATTAAGTGCAATTTACATTCTTTACTTGTCACTTAATTTATTATTATTATTATTATTATTATTATTATTATTATTATTATTATTATTATTATTAAAGTTTTATCTATAGTAAGAGATTATAACAGGTACCCAATATTTGAGTTTCAGTATTGTATAAAATTAAACATTTTATTATTTAAGTGTCTAATATTTACATATGTAATAAAATATTGTGAATGAGTAAAGTTTCTTGAATCCAATGGAGTAAAGATCCATCATGTCCTACTGTAATTATTCTCGCCCTTGGAGCATAAAAGTTTGGCTCAATTCACAGTGGGTGCATGTGTGGTCACTGCGCATAATAATAATAATAATAATAATAATAATAATAATAATAATAATAATAATAATAATAATAATAATAATCTTTATTTTAGTGCCGCGAACAGCTTTTGGCAAAAATACAGCACTTGGTATCAGAGTATGCGATGGCATAATAATACTACTAAAAATAAATAATAAGAAAGAAAACAATAAAAAGAAGGGTACTAATATAAAACACAATGTAGCTAAAAGTCAGCTAAGCAGAAATAATTCCTTGTCAGCGCAGTAAAACTTATCAAGTTTTCCATCCATCTAAAACAACAAGAAGCTAAGAACAGCAGCCATAAAATTACATTTGGCTTAATGTTTCTAAACGTCATTGATTAAAAACTATCAGTCAGATCACATAAAACTTTCACATTGTTTGATACAATAAGTCTAAAATGAGCTTAAAGAATATGTCAATCTTTTTAAAATTTCACATTTTCAATTCAGAGGAACTAAAATCATGGTATTTCTTATGCTATGATTTGGCACTTTAAAACCTATGTTTTGTAAACAATATTCACTGATATAAATGTTATCTAGTATTTTTTGCATGCATACTCTGTCGAAATTTTTTCGTCTATTCATAAGGCTTTCTAAACCCCAATAATCAGTCCAATATTCATAACTATGTGAGTAATAGCTCATTTTCATTTTAAAACATAGAAGTCGAATAAAACATTTTTTTTAACATATTCAATCTTGTTTGTCAAAGTTTTAGAAATGCTGTTCCAAATTACCGAACCAAATTCTAATTTTGGTCTTACAAGTAATTTATATAGAAATACATACGTTTTATCTCTGAAATACAGGCCACTGTTTAAAAATAAAACCTATTATCCTTCTGGCACCTTGTACAATATATGATTAGAAAATATGTGATTATATATGATTAGAAAACTTTAACTGACTGTCAAATGTAATACCTAGGTCTTTAATAATGCTTACTTTCTCAATTTGTACACCATTGATCTCATATTTACTGACATAATATTGAGTTTTATTGGTGTATGTCATACATTTTGTTTTCTTATCATTAATTTTTAGAAAATTATTTCTACACCACGTGTTTACTGCATTTAAGTCTTGTTGCAGTAAATAATTATCGAACTCATTGTTGACTAATCTGAACAACTTCATATCGTCAGCATATAGGAGAATTTTAGAGTATTTTATTTTTTCTGTCAGGTCATTTAAAAATAAAGAAAATAAGAGAGGGCCCAAGGGCGACCCTTGTGGTATTCCGTTTTTTACATAGCCTACACTAGAATGTACAGGTCCGATTTTAACTTCGTAAGTTCTGTTTGACAGATAGCTTTAAAACCAGCGAATGTACAAAGGTGACAAACCAATATTTGATAACTTGCTAATGAGATACTTATGACTGACAGAGTCAAAAAAACTTTTGATATATCTATGTATATTACATCGACTTGCAATTTATTTTTCAGTGCGTTATAGGTAAAGTCTGTAAAATGAATTAGATTTGTTACAATTGACTTGCCCTTATAAAAACCATGTTGAGACTCATTTAAGATATTTCTTACATTAAAATATATGTGTTTATGGACAATTAGTTCAAATATCTTCGAGAATGCATTGACAAGAGTTATTGGCCTGTAGTTGCTTGCAATCTGTCTATCACTTGATTTACTGCAATAATAATAATAATAATAATAATAATAATAATAATAATAATAATAATAATAATAATAATAATAATAATAATACTTTTTTAAAGTATTAAGAACATTAGAAGCTAGGTATAGCATTGTGATAACTAGAAAAATATTACTGACTAACTAGGTCGTATATGAAGTAAAATGCGGTACACTTTGATCATTTACATTTAAACTTAATAAAATAATGTTGAGACAAAATAGAGTAAGAAAATAATGACTAAAGTGTTTTTTTTTAAAATCAAAAACACACCCTCATGAGGAAGTATAAAATTATATTAAAGAACTATATAATGCAACTGGTGAGTAGAAAAATTAATAATGTACAAATTTAATTTCTTTGATCTAATAGATAGATAACGCTCTATTCCTGAACATTATAGATATATTCAAATTTACTGCAATAAGACAGAGGTTCCGATGATAGATTCAATTCATGTCTGACATATTTATCCACATACTGTAATTAATCCCTGCTTTAAAACTTATTAATTCACTTGATCAAATCACTTTGTGAGGCAAAGTAACCAGTTCACATAACGTTCACAGAGGAGCCGAAATTAGGCATCAGAGAATCTTAGGGACTTGTCTAACACCTCTATTATTATTATTATTATTATTATTATTATTATTATTATTATTATTATTATTATTATTATTATTATTATTATTATTATTATTATTATTATTATATTTTTTATTGCGTATTTTATAAACTTTTTAACTTTCTGAACGAAGAAAATCAGAAGATCGAGTATCATATTCACTACGTTGGCGTCATTGACGAAGCCATACACATTTATACTACAATAAATGAGAAAAAATGAAATGAACAAACCGAAGCTTTTAGTTTAACGTCCCACATTTAAGCTGTTTAGGAAACGGTTCGTTAATGAAAGTGAATGATTGTGAAATTAATTTTTTCTACTCACCTTCCGGAAACCGAACCTGGGACAACATGCAACAAAGGCGTACGCGCTAGCCACTTTATTTCTAATTATATTTATTTAGTGCAATATATAATACATTTGCATCAGAAACAAATATATATATATATATATATATATATATATATATATATATATATATATATATATACATCGCGCGAAGTCTCACTGAGGTAATATCTCATCGTGCTCAAAATATTTTTTATGTATGTGTGTAATAGAAGCAACAGGCTTGAATCGAAAGTCATAACTAAATACCTAAAACATATGAACAAGGATAACGTTTACAACACGAATAATATTAATAGATGGTTAACGTTAGACATCTAAAGTCACCTGGAGAAATCGAGCGGACAATCGTTGTTCGTCTAAGAAAATGAATTGATTTTTCCGAACGCGGTTCAAGTAGCTAAGTCAAGTAGAGATGTTGGGCACAGTACGGTCGATAAGTGTCTATAAATAATATAGTACTGCTCATGAGCCAGGTGACTGCTCGTGGTTTGGGAGGCGGAAATCACTGAAACTGCGGAAATAAAAGATCAAAGGTGAAAAAAACTCCCTGAACATCGATAAATCAACTCAAGAAAGGAACAGAGAGTTTGCCACACAGTGTGTAGCTGCACATTGCACGTGCCAGTGTTCTAAAGTGTACACCTGCGGGCAAAAATCACATATAGTATGTCGGGCGTATTATTACCAAACTAAAAGTATGGTGTTCGTGGCAGTTAAATTGTGTACTAAACGATACCAGGTTTCTGTTATTGGAGTCATAAGGTATGGCGCATTAATGTTACGCCAAGTAGTAGGCTAATCGTGGTGCTGTTCTCTGTCGATGTAGAGGGGCTACATCCATCAAATCAGAGCGCAAAAAAGTTGTATAGGCTTATATGATTTAGATGTCCAAGAAGTGGAAGGATCGTCACTAAGCATCGTCGCCAGGCTATGTATATTTTGTTCACAGTTAATATAAACTTGACAAGGAGGTAAACGATGAATACGATGTATTCGATGGGAACCGACAAAAACAGTAGAAGTCTTCTGTTTATGATTTTGGCCAATAATTTAACTTTTTGATAGAACCTATTGTAGATGGGTAAAAAAAATATTTAGTTAAAAATAATTCTACATGTTTAGAAAGTTGATTATTATGTACATGTTTACACCATGCACATGGTTTAGACATAACTAAAATACACCATATTCTCAAATTTATGTTTTCTCTTAAATTCTTCTCATTAAATTTTTATCCGATATTAGAAACTCTCACTATCTGATATTAGGCAAGTTTTTTAAATACAAAGAATGCAAATATATATATATATTATTCTTTACGTATTGATTAAAAACTTCAAAATTATAATCTAAACAAGTAATACAACGTTTAGAAGGGGGCATATCAATAAAATACTGTTAGTAAAATTTTTATCACTTGTTTTTAAAAATAAAAATGTATCCGATATTCGGGACCTTTCCTGTATATCACACTCTTCGTGGACCTTTCGTGATAACTTCTAGATGAAATTAAGAAAATTAAATTTCTAGATCTAATTTCTAGAAATAATGATCTAGAACATAAATTTTGTACATAACTTTACAAAACGAGGCGAACAAAATTTCGAAACGAGACGAAAAATGTTTTATATAATCGAGACGAGAAAGAGTTTTTCGAGATCTACAAAGTATTTACGAGATGAGACGAGAATCTTATTTCTCATTTCATATCGTCTAGTGAGCAACGCTATTAGGTAGTCTCAATGTTTTTATCGGGTCGTGGCAGGCCCGTATCCACGGGGGGTGGGGGCAAGAGGGGGCCGGGCCCCCCTAAATTTTGGCAGGCCCCATAAAATTTTACGGTAGGCTTGAAAATGAACTATAATATGGTGATGAAGTATAATATGATTGGGTCGGGCCCCCCCTAACTTCTACCGGGACCCCCCTAAGTTTTGGGGCTGGCTACGGGCCTGGGTCGTGGTTCAATTAAAGTTGAAGTGTAGTACTATGAATCATCTTAGCAAGGGCAAGAGGGCTTTGGAACTGGGGGTAAAAATCAGGTAAAAAGCACCATGTTTACAGGAGAAATGAGTTGATGTTATGTAGGGGTAATTACTAAGCACTAACCTAACCTAACTTAGCCTAAACCCTCAAAAACACAGAAAACATAGGGAAAAAAGTACGAATTTTAAGCAAAGAATTCTTACCCCCTCAAATCCAAAAATTCTACCTTAACAAACTTAAACTAACCTAAACTGACCTAACCTAAGCTAAACCATCAAAAAATACAGGAAATATAGCAAGGAGGTACGAAATTTAAGGAAAATATTCTGGCCCTCAAAGCCAAAATTATGCCAGGGCAAAAATACGTGAGAAAAAAATGGCTTGTACTTTAATTTGCACTCTCTCTCGCTGGATTACAGCTTTTCCTAAATTACAAGATTTTTTTTTAAATGTTCATAGTTCCTATATTAATTACCATAACATAATAGATGATAATTTACTTCAAAAGTATTGTAACACTCTTTCATTTGGCATTCAAAAGATAACTTTTAGTTGTTTTATAACAACACGGAATTTTTTAGTCCTATTAATCTAAAAATTATAATTCGAACATACATCCTTTAAAAAAAAAAGACTAGCCATTCTATTCAGTCTCCTATTTCTGTTTTATATACAAATGGAATCAATACATCTTTGCCCAATCAAATGAAATCTTTACTTTAATGAAAGTATTGACATTTCCTATATGCGAAAATATGACCTTTAAAAGAGCGTAGGAGAGTCAGTTTTTCTATCTTCTTTTAATTAAAAAAGAGACTATACCTGATCCAGTAATATTAGAAAAGTTATATAAAAAAAGTATGAGTTGTTTACATCGTTCAAACTTACGTAGGCGCATAAGCATAATTACTTTGATATTCATTACCATAATCCTACAATAGTCGTGAGAGAGTCTGGTATGATATTAACTTTGCAGGATTCATTTTTAAAATTGTTTGGAATTTTAACGTTCCTTTTCAGAAAATATACAAACCAAATTTACTCCATGGGAACTAAAACTCGAGTTTCCCTAAGAAAGAAGATTATAGGGTCACCAAGAAGCTCTAACAGGATTCAAATATACTTAAAATCCATTATTAGAGGGTTTATGAAAATAAAAATAGTTTCCTTTATCAGAGGAAGATTTGCGTTTGTAGCAATAGCCAGAAATAAAAATTATTAGCAAAGATTGAATTTCTGATTAGACATATTGTAATTAATTGTTGGTGCTCATATTTATTTACAATCCTTTTTTATTTAATGATTAATATTATCTTTAACGTGTTTCTTTTCAGTCAAATAGATTGATTCGTTGCTCATCAAATATTTAGTAGAGTCTGGTTTAAATTTATGTGGCTTTGCGAAGTATCGACGTTTTCCCCTACCATGTTTTTCTTCGTTGAACTTCAGTCTCCAATCTGAGCACGTTTTGAGATTGACGTCATTCTTTGAGGGTCGTTAGTGTATAGAGGTACGCCGGTTGCTAAACGATTATGGGAGTAGGCTCCTGGTTCACAGTGATGCCTCTGTCCTCGGATTGAAAATGGTTTACTATAGTACGCTTAAAACCTCATAATACTTTTCTTATTGACTGATACTTGTTGTATAAGTGTTTGCACTAAACAACTAATATTTTCATTCGGAGAAACAAATCGAAACAAACTTGGTCAAGAAAGTAAACAAAGAGCGGGTCATGGTACTATTTTAGTTGAAAAAAAATGGAGCATGAGCTAAAAATAAAGAAGAAAAATACTTACATTTTTTGTTGTTTCCTTATACTGAAACTCGGGAAAAGTAAATATAGCCTTTTTGCAATCATTATGAACTAAAATAGACAGAAGAATTAAAAAACTGGCACTGAAATAAACATTATCCACACCAAAAGCCATTTTCTGTTAACGTGAACACTGCTGCCACCTAGTAGCACTAGCAGGATTAAATCAATACCGTTGTTGGTTGTGGCTTCACGAAAGAACTTCTAACTTGGTTTATGTTGTGTCGATGTGTTCCTTTGTATTCTTTGCTTTTTTTTTCTGTTAACACGAACCAGGTACTTTTCTTAAACAGAAACAAATATCCTTTTTGTAATAGAAAATTAACTTTCAAACAAGTGAGCTCTCGTAATAATTCGTTATTCAAAAATAAAGTTCGTTTTTTTTTTTAAATCATATACTGCTACACTAATTATATTATTATGACAATGAAAATTCATTTATTGTTGGGATAATTAGATAACTTAATTTTCAGATTTTCGCTTAACAATGAAGAACTACCAGCAACAATGTAATTGAATTAAGGCTTCAAGATTTACAACGAACAAAGAATTATTTGCCATGGTATTGTTCTTATTATATTATTGTTAATGAGATATAGCCCAAAAATTATGATTCACTCTTGAACTGCTTAACTAAAATATTGGCTAAAGATGGGATCGTACACATGACACTTAGATGTAGAAAATGATACGTTCAAGAATAAATTATCATGAGTATTTTTTGAGAAAATCGGCCAAAAATAATTTTATGGCGCTAAAAGGTGAAGGTGTGATCAAAAAGTAGTTACACTGTCATCTATCTATGTTGGATCCATTTCACCTAGTAAGCCCGGTATCCTAAACCTTTGATACAGATAGTGTCGAGTTTGAACAAGTTGTGATATGTTAGTTTGCTTCCAGAGGCAGAAGAATGGAGATGTGTTAGGGTAGGGACATGCCGAAGATACCTCGCGATCGAGGTCGAGGTTTAAGCCGCGGTCGCACCCTCGATACTGGCACAAACCCATGTATTCAAATGAGTAAGCGCGTGCCGAAGATGTACGCTACATCGCGACCTATAGGTCGACCGCGAGGGTGAATTTGTGGTCGCGATGATGAACAACTGAGTTTGTTTTTACATCGATGCTCAGCGGAAGCATCGCTGTGGCTCGTGTTCTCATTGGCTCTCCCTGAAACGTTACACGGAATAAAGTCTTCATTTTGATCTTGAAGCTTTGCTGGCGTCTACTATTAATCCAATGTTCTCGGGATTCCTGCCAGAGTGAGTGTTGCTGTGCTGAGCTTTCGTTACCATACAGCGGCAACATCTTCAGAGCTATCATAGAACATTGGATTAAAAGTCTTCATTTGTTTAGAATTTAGTCTGCAGAGAATTGTGTGTGTCTATGGTCGATAGGTTTTGCTGCACTATTATATTTGCTTATGAAAGACATATTAATAGAACTAATGAGGAATGTTCCAGCAATATAGAATAAGAAACACAAACATCATCATAATAGGCCGTTTTAAATAGATAATGGAAGAAAATAGCAACTGAAATGGGAATGTCAGATAAGTTATTTATTTGAGAATTATACTGTAGCTTAGCATTATATAAGGCAGTGGCGGTCACAAGGAGGAGGCTTTCGGGCTGAAGTCCGTAAATTGTAGAATTTTTAAAGAAAAAAGAAGCTACTGTTAATCATATCTATCCTTAAAAACTCCACGCCCCCTGCCAATTCCGAGATTAATAAAAAGGGTTTCTTCTAAATTCGTTATTGATATTAGATAAAGAAACCTGTAAAGACAGGCACGTATCCATAGAGAGGAAACGTCGAATAATGGAATTGCAGTGCCGAAACTTCATTTGCTGCAGTTAATATCCCCTCCATCTCGAAACCTGGAGATATACCTGATTTATTTATTTATTTATTAAGTTTTACTGGGAAAACATTAAGTTTTACTGTCCACATTCGCTGTGCTCTCCAGATATAGCACCATGCGACTTCTGGCTCTTGTCATAAAATAAAACTGTGCTTAAAGGAAAACGTTTGACACCATTCCTGACATTGAGAGGGCCAGACAGAGCAGCTGAAAGCCCTTCCAAAAGAAGTCTTCCAGAAATGCGTCCAGTCATAGATTCAACGTTGGAGTAAGTGCATTGCTAGCCAAGAACAGTATTTTGAAGGAGATTAAGTCAAATTCCATATAAGCTTATTACTTTGTTTCTAATAAAATTATTCACCGTACTTTTTGATCACACATATGTTGTCCGTTGCTAATATAATTGATAGTTTTTATTCTGCTTGAATAGATTATTTCTATGAAAAAAATACTTCGTTAACTACCATATTTTATCTATTGTTGTTCGTCTTCTGAGATAACAATGACACATGTAGTCCTAACAGAGATTCAGATACTCGTCTAACAGATACAAGCATGCTCCTAAGAATCACACAGATTCTATTTCTAATGTACAACTTACATCCAACATTTCCATTCGGTTCATTGTAGTAGTAATTGCATGACCTGAGGACACTTTTGGCCCCTGGGTCCCTGCCTCAGGACCCATGGTCCCCGGCCCGGGGTCAATGACCTAGGGGTACATAGAACCACCCCCTCTAAATTTTGGCAGGGGTACCATGGCCTACCCCCTAAATTTTGGCAGGGGTACAAAGGACCACCCTCCTTAAATTTTGGAAATTGCCAAATCTAAAAATTTGGTATGGTAGCCTAGGACCATAGTATGTACCTCTATTAGTATTGGGGGTCTACGTCGTTCAGTTTCATGGGTAAAAAATCGCCAAATATTCAAATTTCGGAGGTTTTTGACCTAATTTATCCCCTTTGATGAGGTGTTATTACCTTATATGGTTATATGGGCGTATACAGGGGTCCATTACCTTTCATAAGACATGGGTATATTAATGCACCTCTTGAAAATTTTGGGAGGAGTACCTTGGCCCACCCCTTAAATTTTGGAAATTGCCCAATTTAAACATTTGGATTATAGTATTGGACCCTAACATGTATTATGATAAATTTGGGTGGTCCACCTCGTCCCCTTTTAGGGGTACAAAATTGCCAAAATATAAACGTAAGCAATACGTTGTACCACGTGTTTGGTCTTTTGGCCCAATTTATCCTCTTGGATGAGGTCATATTACCTTATATGGTTATGTATAGGGGTCTATTCCCTATCATAAGACATAGGTACATTTGTGCACCCCTTTAAAAATTTGGGAGGGGTACCTTGGCCCACCCCTTAAATTTTAGAAATTGCCCAATTTAAACATTTGGTATAATAGTATAGGACCCTAATATATATTACTATAAATCTGGGTGATTCACCTCGTTCCCTTTTAGGGGCACAAAATTACCAAATTTTACTACAACCACGTGTTTGGTTTTGGCTCAATTTATCCCCTTGGATGAGGTCCTATTACCTTATATGGTTATATGGTCATGTATAGGTGTCCATTTCCTATCATAAGACATAGGTACATTTGTGCACCCCTTTAAAATTTGGGAGGGGTACTTTGGCCCACCCCTTAAATTTTGGAAATTGCCCATTTTATATATTTGGTATTATAGTATAGAACCCTAATATAGATTACTATAAATTTGGGTGGTTCATCTCGTTCCCTTTCATGGGTACGAAATTGCCAAATTTTAGTACAACCACGTGTTTGGTTTTGGCTCAATTTATCCCCTTGGATGAGGTCCTATTACCTTATATGGTTATATGGTCATGTACAGGTGTCCATTTCCGATTATAAGACATAGGTGCATTTGTGTACCCGTTTAAATTTTTGGGAGGGTTACCTTGGCCCACCCCTTTAATTTTGGAAATTGTCCATTTTATATATTTGGTATTATATATAGGACCCTAATATAGATCACTATAAATTTGGGTGGTTCACCTCGTTTCCCTTCATGGGTACAAAATTGCCAAATTTTAGTACGACCACGTGTTTGGTTTTGGCTCAATTTATCCCCTTGGATGAGGTCCTATTACCTTATATGGTTATATGGTCATGTATAGGTGTCCATTTCCGATTATAAGACATAGGTGCATTTGTGTACCCGTTTAAATTTTTGGGAGGGTTACCTTGGCCCACCCCTTTAATTTTGGAAATTGTCCATTTTATATATTTGGTATTATATATAGGACCCTAATATAGATCACTATAAATTTGGGTGGTTCACCTCGTTTCCCTTCATGGGTACAAAATTGCCAAATTTTAGTACGATCACGTGTTTGTTTTTTGGCTCAATTTATCCCCTTGGATGAGGTCCTATTACCTTATATGGTTATATGGTCATGTATAGGTGTCCATTTCCTATTATAAGACATGGGTTCATTAATGCACCCCTTTAAATTTTTTTTGGGATGGGTACCATGGCCAACCCCCTTAAATTTTGGAAATTTTCCAGTTTAAGCATTCGGTATCATAGTACATGCCTCAACATGTATCATGATAAATTTGGGTGGTCCACCTTGTTCCTTTCCATGCATACTTCCCAGATGTTATCCAATAGCTTCGAGCCGAGGTGCTTTTAATATCCCATGGGAAAACGTAATCACTATCATAAAATATGCATAGCTACATGCACTACTAGCGTGGGAGGCACGTTCGCTCCGGCAGATGTCATCCGCAAATTCAGAGAGAGAACTCAAAAGAATCGATTTTCACAAGCACAAAGAATAGGAATTGAACGAACTAACTTTGGCCTCTTGTTGTCAAGGGAATCATTAGCTTTTGTCATAGACACGGATAAGTTCCAAGTACTCTTCTATATATATAGTTGCTTAATCACCTTCTTCTATCGCTTCTGCAGTGTAGAGTCAAGAACCTTCCTACATATCCAGAAAAGGGTTAGATATACATTCGTTTTGTAAAGAACTTCGAACTTTGAAACAGTGTTTCTTCCAGACCTGTTTTTAGGGGCCACTGCCCCACCGGAGGAGACCAAAATAATACGTCTACAATACAATAGTAAATAGAATAGTACCAGCAGTGCCCCTCGGAATACTAAATGTGCCCCCCGGAACATGTTTTTGAAAGAACGACTGCTTTCAAATAAGACAGCATCTAGAGTGGTAGTACAGAAACTTAACAACACGAACGCACAACTAAATCCAGAGCGCCGCGAACAGCTTGTTAGCTAAAATACAGCATATTCTGAGCTCCATTAACTTGGAACGCCACTATCTTAAAATTCATTGTTTTATATCTCATCGTTTTGCACCCATTTTGCACCGTTTTGCACCTTGCTTTAAAAATTTTGTATCCTCACCATTAGTGAGAAATTCAAAATTCAAAATGGTGTTCCAAGTTAATGGTATTTCAGCCACTAACTCATTTCCAAGATAAAACAATACCATAATCATCTAGTAGTTTTGCACCGTTTTGCACCCTCTTTCAAAAATTTTGTACCATCAACCTAACCGAGAAAATAACATTTCAAAATTCAAAATTCGAAATTTGCCACAAAAGCAAAATTTAAGTTTCAACCTGCCATAAGATAGAGCGCGTTTTGCACCTTCCGAAAATACCAATATTTCATTTTGTACTCCCACAGTTACCGAGAAATTTAAAATTCAAAATGCCGAATTACCATTAACTTGGAACGCCACTATTTTGTACTGAAGAATTAAGAACACCAGCGTCTTCTACGAGTTTTGCACCCTCAGAAAATGTCGATATTTTATTTTGTACCCTCACCGTTAATGAGAAATTCCGAATTCAAAATGCCGAATTACCATTAACTTGAAACGTCACTATTTTGTACTGAAGAACTAAGAACACCAGCGTCTTCTACGAGTTTTGCACCCTCAGAAAATGTTGATATTTTATTTTGTACCCTCACCGTTAACGAGAAATTCCGAATTCAAAATGCCGAATTACCATTAACTTGGAACGCCACTATTTTGTACTGAAGAATTAAGAACACCAGCGTCTTCAACGAGTTTTGCACCCTCAGAAAATGTTGATATTTTATTTTGTACCCTCACCGTTAATGAGAAATTCCGAATTCAGAGTGCCGAATTACCATTAACTTGGAACGCCACTATTGTGTACTGAAGAATTAAGAACACCAGCGTCTTCTACGCGTTTTGCACCTTCCGAAAATACCAATATTTCATTTTGTACTCCCACAGTTACCGAGAAATTTAAAATTCAAAATGCCGAATTACCATTAACTTGGAACGCCACTATTTTGTACTGAAGAATTAAGAACACCAGCGTCTTCTACGAGTTTTGCACCCTCAGAAAATGTCGATATTTTATTTTGTACCCTCACCGTTAATGAGAAATTCCGAATTCAAAATGCTGAATTACCATTAACTTGAAACGTCACTATTTTGTACTGAAGAACTAAGAACACCAGCGTCTTCTACGAGTTTTGCACCCTCAGAAAATGTTGATATTTTATTTTGTACCCTCACCGTTAACGAGAAATTCCGAATTCAAAATGCCGAATTACCATTAACTTGGAACGCCACTATTTTGTACTGAAGAATTAAGAACACCAGCGTCTTCAACGAGTTTTGCACCCTCAGAAAATGTCGATATTTTATTTTGTACCCTCACCGTTAATGAGAAATTCCGTATTCAAAATGCCGAATTACCATTAACTTGGAACGCCACTATTTTGTACTGAAGAACTAAGAACACCAGCGTCTTCTACGAGTTTTGCACCCTCAGAAATTGTCGATATTTTATTTTGTACCCTCACCGTTAATGAGAAATTCCGAATTCAAAATGCCGAATTACCATTAACTTGGAACGCCACTATTTTGTACTGAAGAATTAAGAACACCAGCGTCTTCTACGAGTTTTGCACTCTCAGAAAATGTCGATATTTTATTTTGTACTCTCACCGTTAATGAGAAATTCCGAATTCAAAGTGCCGAATTACCATTAACTTGGAACGCCACTATTGTGTACTGAAGAATTAAGAACACCAGCGTCTTCTACGAGTTTTGCACCCTCAGAAAATGTCGATATTTTATTTTGTACCCTCACCGTTAATGAGAAATTCCGAATTCAAAATGCCGAATTACCATTAACTTGGAACGCCACTATTTTGTACTGAAGAACTAAGAACACCAGCGTCTTGTACGAGTTTTGCACCCTCAGAAAATGTCGATATTTTATTTTGTACCCTCACCGTTAATGAGAAATTCCGAATTCAAAATGCCGAATTTCCATTAACTTGAAACGCCACTATTTTGTACTGAAAAATTAAGAACACCAGCATCTTGTACGAGTTTTGCACCCTCAGGAAATATCGATATTTTATTTTGTACTGTCGCCGTTAATGAGAAATTCCGAATTCAAAGTGCCGAATTACCATGAACTTGGAACGCCACTATTTTGTTCTGAAGAATTAAGAACACCAGCATCTTCTACGAGTTTTGCACCCTCATAAAATGTCAATATTTCATTTTGTACCCTCGCCGTTAATGAGAAATTCCGAATTCAAAATGCCGAATTACCATTAACTTGGAACGCCACTATTTTGTACTGAAGAATTAAGAACACAGTGTCTTGTACGAGTTTTGCACCCTCAGAAAATGTTGATATTTTATTTTGTACCCTTGCCGTTAATGAGAAATTCCGAATTCAAAATGCCGAATTACCATTAACTTGGAACGCCACCAATTCGTATTGAAGAACGAACACCAGCGTTTTCTACGAGTTTTGCACAGTCAGAAGATGTCAGTATTTCATGTTGTTCCCTCACGGAAAATTTCAAAGTGTCGAATTATCATTAACTTCGTACGCCACGAACTTATTTTGAAGAAATAACATCAGCGTTTCCTGTGAGTTCTTCTCCGTCAGTAAATGCCGATAGTTGGTTTTGTGTCCCCACAATTGACGACGAATCAAATTCAACATGCCACAAATTACAGTTTGTCTACAGTAAACAACATATTTCGGCAATAGGATTGTTTAGTAATGAATAAATAATTAAAACTGTACTAATAGGAAACCGGATACTCTTATGAAGATATTTTGTTATAAGATTGTTCAATTATGTTTAAATATGAATAAGTATACTGATAACGTACATTATTTTATTATTTGCATGGGTAAAAGTGGATCTGAAAAGTAAGGGCCGCATGAGGTCTCGCTGTCCTCTGTGTCTATCTTTGCCCATTGTAATTTTCTTAGGAAGTGGGGAACGCCATGCCATAGATATTATCATTAGTTTTTAACGGCATAGATAGTTTTGGAAGCTGGGTAACGTTGTCCACCTACGTTCCTCTCACTTTTACCCCCTAATTATTAGTGATAAATAACAGACATTAACGTGGAAATTGTGGGCATTGTGGGGATGCGTAAAGTTATGAAAAGATATAAGAAAAGATATGGGAACTGCTGATAAAATATTATTATTTGTGTGTAAATATATTACATTAACATCTATATTCAACAGTAGTAAATAAAATAACAAACAACCAAACTTTGCATAGCATTTGAACAAATTGCGAACAACATTTAACCCTTACGGGAACCGGTTTTTTTAAGGGTATTTTTTCGAATTTCAGTCAAACAGCTACTGCATCGTCACTATTTATCCTAGGATCATACCTCATTCTCTTCAGAATAGAGCTGACTTTCAAATGGTATCACTTTCATGCCCAAACCATATACCAGAAGAGGGAAAAGTGATGTCAAAGGGAAAATTTCGTGGGATTTTTTTCACAATTTGGGCCTGTGTGAACGTAGAGATCTCAGAAAAATCTGATAAATAGTACTTGTAAGACTGAATGTGTGTGCCAAATTTCAAGTTTTTATTTTGAATACTAAGGGCGGGAGAAATTTTTATCAAGAATCCCCACAATGCCCCAAATTACCGCAAAAGACCATCATCTCAGGTAAAAATTTTCCTGAGACATCTCTATTTACCCTATAATCCGCCAATCATTCTCTTCAGAATAGAACTGCCTTTCAGGCGGTACCTTTCACATGTCTCGATAATGTATCTAAGGGATTTTTTGGTCTAAATATCCTTTTTTTAACTTTATGTCCCTCTGGATCCCCTGTTTTAACGCAGAAATCTGAAAAATCTGTTAAATATTACTCGGCGGGCTGAATGTTTGTGCTCAATTTCAATCTTCTAGGTGCAAAAATAAGCCCGCAAAAAAAAAAAAAAAAAAAAACGAAAATGTCCAATATTATACTATACAGGTAAATTCCCTGAGACATCCCTAATTACCCTAGGGTCATGTTTCGCATATCCTTCTCTTCATAATAGAACTGCCTTTGCGGAGGTACCATTCACATGTCTCCATCATGTATCTAAGGCGGGAAAATCCCGAAAAAAGGGATTTTTTGGGTAAAATATCCCTTTTTCAACTTTTTGCCCCTCTGGATCCCCCCTGTTTTAACGCAGAAATCTGAAAAAAAAACTCTGGTAAATACTACGCGGAGGGATGAATGTTTGTGCAAAATTTCAATCTTCTACGTGAAAAAATAAGCCCACC
Source organism: Thermobia domestica (assembly GCF_964235325.1). Lineage (NCBI taxonomy): Eukaryota > Metazoa > Arthropoda > Insecta > Zygentoma > Lepismatidae > Thermobia > Thermobia domestica. Next base: position 56,383,459 of record NC_137456.1, on the reverse strand, counting down.
AAAAAATAATGAACATAGGCTTAATACAAGAAAATATATATTTTAAAATTATGACGTCATCACCTCCTATGTCTCGACGCAGGAAGGTGTGAAACCATAAGTAAGGTCTTCTACAATGCCTCTGGACTTGAAATACAAAAAAGAAAAAAAAACCGGGCGAAAATGCTCGAATAGGAGAGTTATAACGCAATGTACCATGAAACACCCGTATGTTACCCCCCCCCCCAAAAAAAAAGAACATGCAGAAGTGCAACACTATGTCTTCATTTTCCTTCACTTTCTGACACAAAATGCATATCTTGAACTGTTGCTATGGAAATACTACGTACACCCATTTGAAAAGGTGTTGCATCTTAAAATTACTAATTATTTTGTGTTTATTGCATGGGTGTATGGAAACCCTAGCCCAGCGTTTCCCAACCGGTGTGTCGCGAGGAAATTGAAACAAAATTAATAATTCTATAGCAAGTAAATTGCAAGACATAGGAAAAAAATATATTTGTATTTCACATTACTATGAACCTCTACAATGAAAAAAAAAAATACTGTAATTGCAATATTATTGAGCATACATTACTGTGTAGCAGATAGTATTTCGGAAACAGAATTTTATACACATTTCCATGGTTAGCTCCTGTGTTACGCTTCAATTGAAAGTTCATACTAACACCGAGAAATGGAAACACTTGTACGGTACGCGTCAAGCGAGAACAACATACGTGGATTACTAGAAAAGTATCCGATCTTTTTTTTTTTTTTCGAAAATCTGATGGAGTTGGAGCAGGCACGCTTGCGTAAGCCGATCTTGAACCTTCGTGCGCATGCGTGAATTTTTTCCCGCCTGTCGAAAGCGTAAGTTGTTGGCAAGAATCATCTCAGTGAGGTAATAGTGTAGTGCTGCTGCATGTAAGTGAAATGACGGAACGACTGGAGCAGCACTACTTGCATCAAAGTTTGCCGAAAACTGGGCGACAGCCAGGTGGAAATCATTTGGAAGATTCAGACGGCTTTCGGGAACGATGCTATGGACGTCACACAGATTAAGGAGTGGTACAACCGGTTTAAAGACGGTCGAACATCGGTGGAGAGCGAGCCACGCTCAGGTCACCCAACAACTTGCCGAAATAACCAGGTCATTTCCAACGTGAACGCTGTGGTGATGCGGGACTGCCGTGTGACTATCCGAGAAATAGTGGGAGAGGTGGCCATAAGCACTTTTTCTGTACACTCCATTTTGACCCAAGATTTGGCCATGAAGAGAGTGGCGGCAAAATTCGTGCCGAAGCTGCTAACGGCCTAGCAAAAGCAACTTGGTGTTAAAGTCGCACAGGATTCCGCAAACACTGACCCTGACATGCCTGAAGTTGCTCCCCCCACCTCTCCCAAATTACACCAAACATTGCACAACGTTAGTGCACTCCAGTGGCGTAGCACACTTTTGCGGGCCCCCCCGCAAAGTATAGAGAAGGGGCCCTAGTTGTAAAGCCGATAGAAGTAAGATTAAAGTACTACTTCTTTAAATCTTTATTCACAGCAAGACTTCGGGGCCCCCTATACCTCGGGGCCCCCCCGCACTGCGGGGGTTGCGGGGGCAGCTGCTACGCCACTGGTGCACTCAGTAGTACGTTAGTGCTACCAGCGTTTACGAGATATTGAATATTTTCGGTGGGGGGGGCAACTTCATATGAAGTTAGCCCCCCACCCATCTTTATGCGAACAGATTTTCACAAAACTTAGCGCATCGTTAGTGCACTTAAACACACTAAGCACTACTGTTAGTGCTACCATATTTTGGTATTTATTCAAGATTTTCGGTGGGGGGGGGGGCAACTTCAGAAATATCAAATTCTATACAAATAGAGGTTGAAACATGGAGTTAACGGCAATCATTAGTGCATCGTTAGTGCACTTAAAAGCACTAAGCACTAACGTTAGTGCTACCATATTTTGGGATTTATTCAAGATTTTTGGTGGAGGGGCCAACTTCAGAAATATCAAAGTCCATACAAACCTTTAGTGCTTTCTAGAAGCACTAACGATCCACTAACGTATGGCATTAATTTTTTGTTACTGCTTGAAGTTGGGGTAAGTTCAATGTGCCCTCCAAAGATATTGTACTTCTAGCACCTACACTAATGAAGTACTAACGTTAGGGGTTGGTGCACCATAAACCACTAACAATTGCACTAGAACATGTAGTGCTTTTGAATTTGGCGGAAATTTGATGCAATTAAAAATTCCCAATAAATTTCTTATGGGAGTTTCGTGACATGTAATTGTCCATAACTGCACTAATATTGAAGTACTTACAAAACTGTTAGTGTTTTCTAGAAGCACTAACGATGCACTAAGGATTGCGCTAGAATAGATCATTAGTGCTCTTGAATTTGACGGAAATTTGATGCAATGTAAAATTTCCCATAAATTTATTATGTGAGTTTCGTGACATGTGATTAGCCATAACTAAACTAATAGTGAAGTACTGGCTAAACTGTTAGTGTTTTCTAGAAGCACTAGCAATGCACTAACGATTGGCACTCAGTTTTTTGTTAGTGCTTGAAGTGGGGGCGCTAAGTTCACTCTGACCTCAAAAGGTATTTTAAATGTAGCACATATACTAATGAAGCACTAACCTTAGGTTTAGATGCACTAAGAAGCACTAACAATGCACTAACGATTGGTCTAGAATAGATCATTAGTGATTTTGAATTTGGCGGAAATTCGATTCAATAAAAAATTGCCATAAATTTTTTGTGAGTCTCGTGATATGTAATTGGCCATAGCTACACTAATAGTGAGGCACTAACGAAATTGTTAGTGCTTTATAGAAGCACTAACGAATGGTACTATTTTTCCGTTAGTGCTTAAAGTATGGGTGCGAAATTCACGCTGACTTCCCCAAAGGTCCTTTTACTTGTAACACCTACACTAATGAAGCACTAACGTTAGGTGTTTGTGCTCTAAGAAGCACTTAAGATGCACTAACAATTGCACTAACAGAGGTAATTAGTGCCTTTGAATGCGATGGGAATTTGATACAATGAATAATTCCCCATGTGTTTCTTATGGGAGTTTTTTGACTTATAATTGGTCATATCCACACAAATGGTGAAACACTAACGAAACTACTTGTATCTTCTCGAGGTACTAACAATGCACTAACGAATAAAACAAATTTTTTCGTTAGCGCTTGTAGTGGGGGCTAAGTTCACGCTAATTTCGAAAGTTTTCTTTACTTGTAACATTAGTGCTTCCTAGTGCACCTACACATAAGTTTAGTGCTTCATTAGTGTAGGTGCTACAAGTAAAAAACCTTTACGGGCCAGCGTGAATTTGGTTCCCACTTCAAGCACTAACGAAAAATAAGCCCATTCGTTAATGTATCGTTAGCGCTTCTGCAAAACACCCATAGTTCCGTTAATGCTTAACTATTGATGTAGATATGGCCAATTATATGCCACAAAGTCCCATAAGAAATTCATGGGGAATTTTTCATTGCGTCAAATTTCTGCCAAAATAAAAAGCACTAATGACCTCTTCTACTGAAATCGTTAGTGCTTCATAGTGCACTAACACCTAACGTTAGTTCTTCATTAATGTAGGTCCTACAAGTAAAAAAAAAACATTTGGAAGCCTTCATGAACTTGGCGCCCCCACTTCAACCAGTAACGAAAAAATTAAAGCCGTTCGTTAGTGCATGGTTCGTGCTTCTAGAAAATACTTTCAGTTTTGTTAGTGCTTTACTATTAGTGTAGTTATGGCCAGTTACATCTCAGGAAACACCCATAAGAAATTTAAGAGTTTTTTTCACTGTGTCAAATTTCTGCCAAATTAAAAAGCACTAGTGATTACTTCTAGTACAATCCTTAGTGCATCGTTAGTGCTTCTTCGTGCACCAACCCCTAACGTTAGTGCTTAATTAGTGTAGGTGCTACAAGTAAAATATCTTTGGTGGTCAGCGTGAATTTGCGCCCACTTCAAGCACTAACAAAGTAATTAATGCGTTCGTTAGTGCTTCCTGGAAATACTGACACTTTGTATGGAATTTGATATTTCTGAAGTTGGCCCCCACCAAAAGTTTTGAATAAATTCCAAAATATGGTAGCACTAACCTTAGTACTTAATGTGTTTAAATGCACTAACGATGCACTAACGATTGGCGTTAACCCCATGTTTCTACCTCTATTTGTATAGAATTTTATATTTCTGAAGTTGCCCCCCCACCAAAAATTTTGAATAAATCCCAAAATATGGTAGCACTAACGTTAGTGCTTAGTGCTTTTAAGTGCACTAACGATTGCCGTTAACTCCATGTTTCTACCTCTATTTGTATAGAATTTAATATTTCTGAAGTTGGCCCCCCACCGAAAATCTTGATTAAATTCCAAAATATGGTAGCACTAACGGTATTGCTTAGTGTGTTTAAGTGCACTAACGATGCACTAACGGTGCGCTAAGTTTTGTGAAAATCTGTCTGCACAAAGATGGGTGTGGGGCTAACCGAAAGTTGGCCCCCTCACCGAAAATATTCAATATCTCGTAAACACTGATAGCACTAACGTTAGTTCTGAGTGCACTAACGTACACTAACGATGCACTAACGATGTGCAATGTTTGGTGTAATTTGGGAGAGGTGGGGAGGGGCAACTTTAGGCACGTCTGACCCTGACTTCATGAATACCATCATCACTGGTGACGAGTCCTGGGTGTACGAGTAGGCCCCGAAACCAAATCCCAGTCGTCACAGTGGAAGCATTCCTCGTCACCAAGACCAAAGAGGTATCACAAATATTACTGTTGTAAAAAAAAAAAAAAAAATACATAGGCGAACTCATTGAAGTTCAGGGTATCGAACTATGTGAATCTTGTTGGGTCATGTAATTTTCGGAGATGTAAGCATGTCCTCGTTTCCATGAAAGAGTCGATTTTTTGTCAGTACGCCCATGTAACACTTTTAAAGAGAAAATAATGTTGGAATCTATGGCCTTTCTTAAAAAAGAAGGATTAGCGTAGAGGTTAGGTCCCACAAGATAAGTCCCACAAATGAACTAAATTGTTAAAAAAAAGGAAAACTCAGGATATCTCAATGTGTCCAATGACACCTATCTTATTGGATCAAAAAAATCGGGGTGTAATCATTTGGGTGAAAAATTTTCTAAACTCAAAGGACTTCGAGGATTCCAATAGTATAAATCTTGTGAGCACACCCAAACTCTGAAGTGTGTTCAAGACATTCGAAGAAACTTTATCTTCACAATATAAACATCTATGGAAAGCATGAACTCTAGTGAGTACGCTCACGTGATTTCTATACAAATAAGACATTTTTAAGGGATGTATGGCCTTTTAAAGAACAGGTAGTATAGGTTTAGGCTACCTTACAAGGTTGGCCAATCTTTGTTTTAAGAAGTCGTAAGTGTCACACATATGATATTGTAAAAATATTTCATGAGCCAACTCTGGAGATTTTAAAGTTTCCAAACATAACAATCCTTTTGGGTGACAAATTCTCTTAATGTCTGAGTATAACTAGGTTCTGAGTTATGAACAGGCCCTTCGAAAAATTTATATCCACATCAGATGGACATTTGTGGAAAACATGAGCTCTTGTAAGTACGACTGTGTATTTCTTTTACAAACCAGCTAATTTTGTGAGACCTATGCCCTTTTAAAGAAGTAATGTTCAGATTGAAGCTACTTCTAAAGACTTGATATTCCTTGGTTCAAAAGAATGTAAGTTCCAACAATGTTAAAGTGTGAAAAATTTACACCGCAAAACTGAGAAATCTTCAAAGCTTGAAACATATCAATCTTGTTAGATGAAAACATTTTCGGCAACTGTTGTTAATTCTATAAAATCTAGCGCCCGAAGTTAACAAGCTATCCTCATCCAGAATTTAGAATTTATCATCAACTATGATAGCACAACATGAAATATCGGAGTTTTCTGAGGGTGCAAACTCGTGGAAGACGCTGGTGTTCTTAGTTCTTTAATATGAGTTGGTGGTGTTCCAGGTTAATGGTAATTCGGAATTTGGAATTTTTCACTAAATGTGAGGGTACAAAATGAAATATCGATATTTCTGAGGGTACAAAACTCGTAGAAGACGCTGGTGTCTTAATTCTTAAGTACGAAATAGTGGCGTTCCTAATTAATGGTAATTCGGCATTTTGAATTTTAAATTTCTCATTAACTGTGAGGGTACAAAACGAAATATCGACATTTTCTGAGGGTGAAAAACTCATAGAAGACGCTGATGTTGTTAATTCTTTAATTCGAATTGGTGGCGTTCCAAGTTAATGTTAATTCGGCATTTTCAATTCGGAATTTCTCATTAACTGTCAAGGTACAAAATGAAACATTGACTGGTGTTCTTAATTCTTCAGTAAAATAGTGGCGGTCCAAGGTAATAGTAATTCGGCATTTTGAATTCGGAGTTTCCCAGTAACTATCAGGGTACATAATGAAATATTGATATTTTCAGAGGGTGCAAAACTCGTAGAAAACGCCTATATTGTTAATTTTTTAATACGAATTGGTGGTGGTCCAAGTTAATAGTTATTCGGCATCTTGAATTCCAAAATTCTCATTAACTGTTAGGGTACAAAATGAAATATCGACATTTACTAAAGGCGCAAAACCCGTAGAAGAGGCTGGTGTTCTTAATTCTTCAGTAAGAAATAGTGTCGTTCCAAGTTAATGGTAATTCGGCACTTTGTATTCCGAATTTCTCATTAACTGTAAAGGTACAAAATGAAATATCGACATTTTCTGAGGGTGCAAAATTCGTAGACGCTGGTGTTCTTAATTCTTCAGTACGAAATAGTGTCGTTCCAACTTAATAGTAATTTGGCATTTTGAATTCCAAATTTCTCATTAACTGTGAGGGAACAAAATGAAATATCGGTATTTTCTGAGGGTGCTCAAACTGATAGAAGACGCTGATATTCTTAATTCTTTGGTACGAAATAGTAGCGTTCCAAGTTAATGGTAATTCGGCATTTTGAATTTTAAATTTCTCATTAACTGTGAGGGTACAAAATGAAATATCGACATTTTCTGAGTATACAAAACTGGTAGAAGACGATGTTGTTCTTAATCCTTCAGTACAAAATAGTGTTGTTCCAAGCTAATAGTAAATCGGCATTTTGAATTCGGAATTCCTCATTAACCTTGAGGGTACAAAATAAAATATTGATATTTTCTCAGGTTGCAAAACTCGTAGAAGACGCTGGTGTTCTTAATTGTTCATTACAAAATAGTGGCGTTCCAAGTTAATGGAAAATCGGCATTTTGAATTCGGAATTTCTCATTAACGGCGAGTGTACAAAAAATATCGACATTTTCTGAGGGTGCAAAATTCGTAGAAGAAGCTGGTGTTCTTAATTCTTCAGTACAAAATGCTGGTGTTTCAAGTTAATGTCTCATTAACTGTGAGGGTACAAAATAAAATATCAACATTTTCTGAGGGTACAAAATGAAATATCAACATTTTCTGAGGGTGCAGAACTCGTAGAAGACGCTGGTGTTCTTAATTTTTCAGTACAAAATAGTGGCGTTCCAAGTTAATGGAAATTCGGTATTTTGAATTCGGAATTTCTCATTAACGGCGAGAGTACAAAATAAAATATCGACATTTTCTGAGGGTGCAAAACTCGTAGAAGATGCTGGTGTTCTTAATTTTTCAGTACAAAATAGTGGCGTTCCAAGTTAATGGAAATTCGGCATTTTGAATTCGGAATTTCTCATTAACGGTGAGGGTACAAAATAAAATATCGACATTTTCTGAGGGTGCAAAACTCGTAGAAGACGCTGGTGTTTCTTATTCTTCAGTACAAAGTAGTGGCGTTCCAAGTTAATGGTAATTCGGCATTTTGAATTCGGTATTTCTCATTAACGGCGAGAGTACAAAATAAAATATCGACATTTTCTGAGGGTGCAAAACTCGTAGAAGATGCTGGTGTTCTTAATTTTTCAGTACAAAATAGTGGCGTTCCAAGTTAATGGAAATTCGGCCTTTTGAATTCGGAATTTCTCATTAACGGTGAGGGTACAAAATAAAATATCGACATTTTCTGAGGGTGCAAAACTCGTACAAGACGCTGGTGTTCCTTATTCTTCAGTACAAAGTAGTGGCGTTCCAAGTTAATGGTAATTCGGCATTTTGAATTCGGAATTTCTCATTAACGGTGAGGGTACAAAATAAAATATCGACATTTTCTGAGGGTGCAAAACTGGTAGAAGACGCTGGTGTTCTTAATTCTTCAGTACAAAATAGTGGCGTTCCAAGTTAATGGTAATTCGGCATTTTGAATTCGGAATTTCTCATTAACGGTTAGGGTACAAAATGAAATATCGACATTTTCTGAGGGTGCAAAACTCGTAGAAAACGCTGGTGTTCTTATTTCTTCAGTACAAAATAGTGGCGTTCCAAGTTAATGGTAATTCGGCATTTTGAATTTTAAATTTCTCGGTAACTGTGGGAGTACAAAATGAAATATTGGTATTTTCGGAAGTGCAAAACGCACTCTATCTTATGGTTGGTTGAAACTTAAATTTTGCTTTTGTGGCAAATTTCGAATTTTGAATTTTGAATTTTGAAATGTTATTTTTTCGGTTAGGGTGATGGTACAAAATTTTTGAAAGAGGGTGCAAAACGGTGCAAAACTACTAGATGATGATGGTATTGTTTAATCTTGGAAATAAGTTAGTGGCTGAAATACCATTAACTTGGAACACCATTTTGAATTTTGAATTTCTCACTAATGGTGAGGATACAAAATTTTTAAAGCAAGGTGCAAAACGGTGCAAAATGGGTGCAAAACGATGAGATATAAAACAATGAATTTTAGGATGGTGGCGTTCCAAGTTAATGGAGCTCATATTCTGTAGTGTCAGAGCACTACTTTAAGATATAATAATAATAATAATAATAATAATAATAATAATAATAATAATAATAATAATAAATTTGAAAACGGCCAAAATAAGAAAACTAATATAAAATATAATATAGATAAAAATCAATTAAGCAGAAATGATTCCTTGTCAACGGTATAAAAATTGTTTCTTGAGCAAAGTGGGATTATCTACCGAGAACGTAAGCAGAAAGTAGTTCCTGCGGGTCCGGTTCCCTCGGAAATCCGTACTTCTCTGCAAATTTAGTCTAATTTTAGTACCGTAGTGTTTTTACAAATTTTAATAAAACTTATCTTCATATTGAATCTGGACCTGTCAAAGTTTTGGATCCCTCTCGAAATAAATTTCTGCGCACGTCTCTGTTATCTACCACACAGGGAATTAATATTCACAACTTCGAACAAAATTTCAGATTTTGACGATTTTTCATAACACATTGTAAAAAAACAAACAAAAACTTTAAAGAAATTAACAAGCAAAAAAAAATGGGTAAAAAAATTGCCAAAATATAAACATAAGCAATATGTTGTACCACGTGTTTGGTTTTTGGCACAATTTCTCCCCTTTGATGAGGTTCTATTACCTTATATGGTTATATAGTCATGTATATGGGTTTATTTCCTATCATAAGACATGAGTACATTGATGCTCCCTTTAAAAATTTGGGAGAGGTATCTTGGCTCATCCACTCGGTTTTAGAAATTGTTTAATATAAGCATTTGGTATCATAGTACAGGACTTCAATATGTATCACTATAAATTTGGATGGTCCACCTCGTTCCCTTTCATGGGTAAAGAACTACCAAAAATCAAATTTCGGAGGTTATTGACCCCGTTTGATAAGGATTTAACACGTTATATGGGTATGTACAGAGGTTTATTACCTTCATATGTTTATGTTCCATTTTAAATTTGGGAATTATCAAATAACAAAATTCGGTAAACGTTTTCTAGGACCCATTGTAGATGTTGGTGTTCCTCTTGTGGCCAAATATTCAAAATTTAAAGGTTATTGACCGGCTTTATTATTGAATAAGTACAGGATTTATTACTTTTTCATAAGACACAGGTGTATTTGTGTACCAATCTTAAATTTTGGGAGGGGTACATTTCTTATTGTCGTATCAATAATTGGTAATTGTTCTTAAAATCGGATAGTATCTCATTCATTGGGTAAATCATTGTCAAATATGAGTATGATCACGTGATCAGTTATTGACCTATGATGGGGTTACGAGTCCAGGACATTGGTACATTGAAATTTTGTAGGATAATTTGAGAATTGTCAAATGAAATTGCGTCATTGGTTTTGATTATTCCAGCCTATGGACCAAATATAAACGTAAGCAATACGTTGTACCACGTGATTGACTTTGATGAGGTAGTGTACAGGGATTCATTTCCTTTGTTATGGTACATACAGGGATTCATTTCCTTTGTTGTGGTACTTCTTAAGTTTGAGTACACACTTAAACAGTTGGTTCTACTCAGGTAAACAAATGACGGACATTATTGACCTTATTGAACATATAATGATATGATTAATTCTAAGACAGGTATATCGAGAGAAGTATTCTTTAAATTTGGGAATTGTGATAAACAGAACTTTAACATAAGGCGCGAAATTTGAAACAATACTTTGAACTTTAGTCACAGCTCATAGTCTAAGATCATTTGTGGTGATTGATTTGACCTTGAGCTTTAGAAATCTGATAGCTAACCTTATTGAATCTTGACTCATAGTCTTAAGGGAATACATGCTACAACACTGAAATTTAGTCACAAGGTGATGTAATCTGACACTGGCAAAGTTATTGTTGATGCAATTTGATTGGTTGGTCACTATCTTTCGTGCAATCTGATTGGCTGATCACTATCTTTCGTACAATCTGATTGGTTGATGAGTTTCAAATCTTTGATGCATTCAGTTTTGTTTTAACATTTAAAAAGTTTTTGAAATTTTGTTTGAAAATTTGGTTTGACATTTTTCGTTTGATATTTTTAGTTTAAAAATTTTTGTTTCGAAATTTTTGTTTGAAATTTTTGTTTCAAAATTTTTGTTTGAATTTTTTTGTTTGAAATTTTTAGTTTGAAAATTTTTGTTTCGAAATTTTTGTTTCAGAATTTTTTGTTTAAATTTTTTTGTTTCAGAATTTTGAAATTTTTAAATTTTTTCGTTTCAAAACTGAAAATTTTTTGTTTGAAATTTTAGTTTAAAAAGTGTTCGAATTTTTTTCTGTTTAAAAATTTTTGTTTGAACATTTTTGTTTCAAAATTTTTGTTTGGAAAATTTTGGTTTCAATATTTTAAGTTTGTGCACTCATTAGTAAATAACCGAAACTATTTAAGAAAATTTTGTTTGAAATTTTTTTGTTTGAAAATCTTTGTTTCGAAATTTTTGTTTGAAATTTTTGTTTTAAAATTTTGGTTTGATATTTTTTGTTTGTGCACTCATTAATAAAGAACCGGAACTGTTTAGAACAAAAACCTCTGGCATCATTGTTATCATGGTGCAATAGTACACGTCAGAACATGGGGTTGTACTTGAAATGAAAAAACACAATTCATTGAAATTGATCATTTTATTACACTCCACATATATCCATACCAGAAATATGATCTGGATATTGACGATACAATGTATTTTGAACTTGTTGCACTAGTTTTTCTTCAGCATATAATTTTAATTCCAATTGAAGTCTTTTAAGGTCTATTGCAATATCAATTGGTGGAAACTCAATGTCCATTTGATCACAAATAAACTGTTTATCAATACAGGTATGCACCCACGAACGATGTTGACAACCATCACAACATCTAGATACATGCTGTACAATATGCATGACACATTTTACAAAATAGTACTTTTTCAGGAATATACTTGTTTTGTTGCACACTTCCACTGCATGTTTTACACACTGGAATACGTTGATGAATTTGTTCCATTCCGTTTGCGTTAGATACACCATGTTGCGAGGGAGATGCAATGTACTCTTTTTACGTAACAGCACCATCTTCTCTTCGAGGACTGTACGCAGCACCACTTCATGATTTGAGCCTAATGATTTGACTATGGGCACATTTAGCTCATCATGAAAATAATCATTCATTTGGTCGATTCGTGAACATAATATTTGCCATTCTTCACAGATCAGTTGTACACCAAATTGTTCTGCTTTGCCCAATCGAATCACAGGTTCAAATGTTCTAGCACTGATACCAATCATCACATGTTTTGTTTGAAATATATTTATTGGATAATAGCTTGCGAAGAGGAATTCTTTATCGTTAGAAGTACACATCTTTCCTGCTGAAACGCACTTGCTAAAAAAATTTCATGGGCTAACACTGTATTTGCTTATTTCATAGTTATTGTTGACGTCATTGGAAAGGAATGTGCTGACGTTTGAATTCATGATTTCATCACAGTAGCTGACGTCATGCTGACTAACCAAATTCATAGATCGCATTCTGCATACAGCTACGTCTGACGTCAAAGGAATGTGCTGATGTTTGAATTCATGATTCCATTACAATTGCTGACGAAACCGGCTGTGTACTAAATTTAAGTTGATGACTTCGCCCCAAGAATCCCTTGTAACATAAAGATACAGATCCAGTATTTAAGAAACGCAGCAGTTCTTCTTGTTTTGATGCTTCCATGGGTAAATATCTTGCTGGTAAAGTTATATTCTTATTAGTTTCAAGCTTCACTAAGATTCTTAATCGAAACTTTGTAGGGATTTTTTTGGCTAGCTAAGATTCTATAAGGTACATTTTGTAGTAAATCAGTAATCTTGGAAAATGATTTCATTACATCACGTGTGTTTAGAAACTACAGACAAGTAGCCATGATGATGTTATCATGAATACTAACGCGAACGATGATGCAAAACTGATGACGTTGCATTATCATGTTCTGACGTGTACTATTGCACCATGATAAACAATGATGCCAGATGTTTTTGTTCTAAACAGTTCCGGTTCTTTACTAATGAGTGCACAAACAAAAAATATCAAACCAAAATTTTGAAACAAAAATTTCAAACAAAAAATTCTCAAACAAAAATTTCGAAACAACAATTTTTAAACAAAAAATTTCAAACCAAATTTTCTTCTAAACAGTTTCGGTTCTTTACTAATGAGTGCACAAACTTAAAATATTGAAACCAAAATTTTCCAAACAAAAATTTCGAAACAAAAATGTTCAAACAAAAATTTTTAAACAGAAAAAAATTCGAACACTTTTTAAACTAAAATTTCAAACAAAAAATTTTCAGTTTTGAAACGAAAAAAATAAAAATTTCAAAATTTTGAAACAAAAAAAATTAAACAAAAATTTTGAAACAAAAATTTCAAACAAAAATTTCGAAACAAAAATTTTTAAACTAAAAATATCAAACGAAAAATGTCAAACCAAATTTTCAAACAAAAATTTCAAAAACTTTTTAAATGTTAAAACAAAACTGAATGCATCAAAGATTTGAAACTCATCAACCAATCAGATTGTACGAAAGATAGTGATCAGCCAATCAGATTGCACGAAAGATAGTGACCAACCAATCAAATTGCATCAACAATAACTTTGCCAGTGTCAGATTACATCACCTTGTGACTAAATTTCAGTGTTGTAGCATGTATTCTCTTAAGACTATGAGTCATAAGATTCAATAAGGTTAGCTATCAGATTTCTAAAGCTCAAGGTCAAATCAATCACCACAAATGATCTTAGACTATGAGCTGTGACTAAAGTTCAAAATATTGTTTCAAATTTCGCGCCTTATGTTAAAGTTCTGTTTATCACAATTCCAAAATTTAAAGAATACTTCTCTCGATATACCTGTCTTAGAATTAATCATATCATTATATGTTCAATAAGGTCAATAATGTCCGTCATTTGTTTACCTGAGTAGAACCAACTGTTTAAGTGTGTACTCAAACTTAAGAAGTACCACAACAAAGGAAATGAATCCCTGTATGTACCACAACAAAGGAAATGAATCCCTGTACACTACCTCATCAAGGTCAATCACGTGGTACATCGTATTGCTTACGTTTATATTTGGTCCATAGGCTGGAATAATCAAAACCAATGACGCAATTTCATTTGACAATTCTCAAATTATCCTACAAAATTTCAATGTACCAATGTCCTGGACTCGTAACCCCATCATAGGTCAATAACTGATCACGTGATCATACTCATATTTGACAATGATTTACCCAATGAATGAGATACTATCCGATTTTAAGAACAATTACCAATTATTGATACGACAATAAGAAATGTACCCCTCCCAAAATTTAAGATTGGTACACAAATACACCTGTGTCTTATGAAAAAGTAATAAATCCTGTACTTGTTCAATAATAAAGCCGGTCAATAACCTTTAAATTTTGAATATTTGGCCATAAGAGGAACACCAACATCTACAATGGGTCCTAGAAAACGTTTACCAAATTTTGTTATTTGATAATTCCCAAATTTAAAAGGGAATATAAACATATAAAGGTAATAAACCTCTGTACATACCCATATAACGTGTTAAATCCTTATCAAACGGGGTCAATAACCTCCGAAATTTGATTTTTGGTAGTTCTTTACCCATGAAAGGGAACGAGGTGGACCATCCAAATTTATAGTGATACATATTGAAGTCCTGTACTATGATACCAAATGCTTATATTAAACAATTTCTAAAACCGAGTGGATGAGCCAAGATACCCCTCCCAAATTTTTAAAGGGTGCATCAATGTACTCATGTCTTATGATAGGAAATAAACCCATATACATGACCATATAAACATATAAGGTAATAGAACCTCATCAAAGGGGAGAAATTGTGCCAAAAACCAAACACGTGGTACAACATATTGCTTATGTTTATATTTTGGCAATTTTTTTACCCATGAAAGGGAACAAGGTGGACCACCCAAATTTATCATGATACATGTTGAGGCATGTACTATGATACCGAATGCTTAAACTGGAAAATTTCCAAAATTTAAGGGGGTTGGCCATGGTACCCCTCCCAAAAAAATTTAAAGGGGTGCATCAATGAACCTATGTCTTATAATAGGAAATGGACACCTATACATGACCATTTAACCATATAAGGTAATAGGACCTCATCCAAGGGGATAAATTGAGCCAAAACCAAACACGTGGTTGTACTAAAATTTGGCAATTTCGTACCCATGAAAGGAAACGAGATGAACCACCCAAATTTATAGTAATCTATATTAGGGTTCTATACTATAATACCAAATATATAAAATGGGCAATTTCCAAAATTTAAGGGGTGGGCCAAAGTACCCCTCCCAAATTTTAAAGGGGTGCACAAATGTACCTATGTCTTATGATAGGAAATGGACACCTGTATACGCCCATATAACTATATAAGGTAATAGGAACTCATCCTAGGTGATAAAATGAACCAAAATACCAAACACGTGGTTGTAGTAAAATTTGGTAATTTTGTGCCCCTAAAAGGGAACGAGGTGGATCACCCAAATTTATAATAATATATACAACTAGAGTCCTATACTATTATACCAAATGTTTAAATTGGGCAATTTCTAAAATTTAAGGGGTGGGTCAAGGTACCCCCCAAATTTTTAAAGGGGTGCACAAATGTACCTATGTCTTATGATAGGGAATAGACCCTATACATAACCATATAAGGTAATATGACCTCATCCAAGAGGATAAATTGGGCCAAAAGACCAAACACGTGGTACAACGTATTGCTTACGTTTATATTTTGGCAATTTTGTACCCCTAAAAGGGGACGAGGTGGACCACCCAAATTTATCATAATACATGTTAGGGTCCAATACTATAATCCAAATGTTTAAATTGGGCAATTTCCAAAATTTAAGGGGTGGGCCAAGGTACTCCTCCCAAAATTTTCAAGAGGTGCATTAATATACCCATGTCTTATGAAAGGTAATGGACCCCTGTATACGCCCATATAACCATATAAGGTAATAACACCTCATCAAAGGGGATAAATTAGGTCAAAAACCTCCGAAATTTGAATATTTGGCAATTTTTTACCCATGAAACTGAACGACATAGACCCCCAATACTAATAGAGGTACATACTATGGTCCTAGGCTACCATACCAAATTTTTAGATTTGGCAATTTCCAAAATTTAAGGAGGGTGGTCCTTTGTACCCCTGCCAAAATTTAGGGGGTGGGCCATGGTACCCCTGCCAAAATTTAGAGGGGGTGGTCCTATGTACCCCTAGGTCATTGACCCCGGGCCAGGGACCATGGGTCCTGAGGCAGGGACCCAGGGGCCAAAAGTGACCTCAGGTCATGCAATTACTACTATTGTCTTGGCGTTATTCACTAAAATTCAAACTGTTGTGGGAGATGGAGCGAAAAGCAATAATTACCGCAATCTATGGACAGAATAATTGAAGCGAGTTTCTACTATTCTATTTAACCGGCTCTTAGTCCCGGTTTCGATTCCCGGTGGGGACACTCGGTCGAAAAAATGTAAAAGCTCTTTCAGGTCAACCATCCAGAGTGTGGTTTCCCTGGGTTTTCTCCATTCATACCAGGCAAGTGCCGGGATAGTACACAGGCCACTTCCTTCCCTTTCCTCGGGTAGTGTGATCCCTCATCCTTCGTAGGAGGCTAACATGAACATAGACGTCAAAAGTCCAGAAATCTAATTCCTAATGCTAATTCTAATCAACTGGCTCTTAGGTGTATGTTTGTTTTACGATAAATTTCATTGTAAAATATATTCGATTTTAATGAAACTTCGCGTGTGCAACGAAGAAATAATTAATTTAATCCAACTACCCGCTTATAGATTACTAGCAACGATCATCCGCTTTGCTGGGTTAAAATGAAAATTTCAATGCGCAACTTCGTATCTAATTTGTTTGGTACCCGTGAAATATGCTGTTTTCGTTTTTAGCGACATTGATTCAAATGGCACCGGAAAGATCACTGTTCATCTCAGCAATTCGAAAACTATGGACTAGACACTAATATCGACCATTTCCAATATATATATATATATATATATATATATATATATATATATATATATATATATATCCATCCCTACTCCATGTTGCAGGGTTTGGCATTGGAAGTGTCACCGCTCATCTCTGACACCGAAAACTATAGATTCGACACTAATATCGGTCATTTTCGATCATCTTTAATGTTCCTCCCCTTCCTTCTCCCCCTAAGTTGCATCGTCAAAGTGATATGGCAAAAAAATGAAAATGAAATGAAATCTTTGAGTTTTACGTCCCACGGTTATACCGGTTAGGCTAAAGGAGACGGTGATGATGAGTGATGAATGAAATGGTGGAATGAAGAAAGTGGGAGGAAACGGGAGAACCCCGAGAAAACCCACGCACACGGTGTTTGTCCACCACAAAGTTCACTTGGCGGGGGATATGACAAAACCATATAAGGTCTGAACCTCATCTATGATGAAAATTTCATCGAGATCGTTCGGATGATTGAAGAGTGATGAAGTCAAAAAGATACATATATCCCTCCTCCCCCTCCCCTAAGTTGCACCATCAAAGTAAATTAATGAAAATCATCACAGGCTCTAACCTTATCTATACTAAACCGGGAGCAAGTGGTATGAAATCGCACATCCGTGCGATTTTAATGATACAATTGTGAGACATGTTTTTTTCTGTTTTGGTATACATTACCTATGCCAAATTTAGATGTTGCCAAATGAAAAAAAAATCGCAGGCCAATATGGCAACTATTTCAAAATGGCGGCTTAGCTATACATAAAAGTGTTCGTATCTCGATTATTTTTCATACAATATATTATTTACCACTAGGCTGTACATTTTACTTTAAATATAGTAATTTTTCTAATTTTAAAGGTTACAGTATGAAAGTTTATAAAGCAATGATCCCCAATGTAACAAATACGAAGAAAACCCATAAAAATGATAGAATGTACAGCATGTTTTCATTTTATAAATCATATTCATTCATTTGCAAACTCCCTACCCCAGAATATTTCAGCTAGTGTGCTGCACTGATCACATACAGCTTAATTTGAGATACCTTACTAAGAAGAGCTAAAACTCCTCTCCATCACTCTCATCATCTGATGAATGTTCAGCGCATTTACTATTCTTACAAATCTGAATATCATCGTCTCCACACATGCACAGATCAGTGCACGGAGGCATGTGTTGCCGACAGGAGCACAAGTTAGTCAAACATTGACTTTTATGACACGAACATTTCACTTATTCAAGTACAGCAGATGGAGCAGGGGGAGTTGTAGTCATCAGAGGAACGAAAACACTATTCCGAATAGTCCAGCCATAACCGTTGTCAGATTAAGGAAGTTTAGGATTTGCCGCACCATACATTGATAAGGTGCTCGTAATAAGGCAAGATGAAGAACTGGCTGCGTTTGAGGCATTTTCTCGGATTCCAAACACTTCTGAAAAAATAGTACATCGTGCATCACTAACAGCTGAATTCTTGGCATTGGGGATGTAAAACATACACAAACTTTTCCAAGGCACTGAAAATGGATTGAGATGGTTTATGTTCCAATACCATTTCCGTAAAAGCACTGAAACATGTGGAGTCGCACGTTTGGAAAGTCTTCCAGCAAGAGATTTTGCCTTTCCCAACAAATCCACAGTTGTATCACAGCCAGTAAAGGCATTGACTTTTCTCCGATCTTAGAGGATCATATATTTTTCGTTTCTTCTGACCAGTTCAACAATACACGAAGCGCCAGGACAAAGCATAGGATAGCGCCGTAGAGCAAGAATTACAACATTGGTATCAGGTGAGTAGATGGCAATAGAAGCTGCACCTCGGTTTGTTGCATCAACAGCATGAAGTATGATCTTCGTGTCTGCTTCTTCCTGGGAACTAGAGGGGTGCTGTACATCACAATGTGAGGAAGCCACTACAATAGTTTTTAAATTGTTCTTAACGCACCATGCTACCATCTTATGTGCTAAATACCCCATCATTTCAGATTTAGTTTCTTCATATGACAAAAGCATCTTCATAGGAACGCTGTTAGTTCTGGTTGAATCAGTAATATGGTAAGCGGTTCTCACACCATCAGCTAAGCGCTTCACTCTTGGCTGATTCTTTAGTGACATTGGTAAATCGTATCTGTCAAACACAATTTGAACTTAATCATATTTGTCGAAGTAGTTGTTCACACGACTGATCTTTCATGTCGTGATAGATGGTGGTTTATCAAGGCCTTGCAGCAGTGGCATTCCATCGAATATTGCAACCCACATTCCAGAATGAACCACAGGAGTTTTGTATTGAGCTACAGCAGTCAATGTCTCCAGAATGCATAAAAGATTGCTTTTCTTTGGTGGTAACAGCATTTGACCTATGATAAAGCGAGCACGTGCAACAACACCAAGCTCATAGTTACTGATTGCATTCTTAAGGTTCACAGTTTGAACCTGATGCTGTTTTTAACACATGGCTTACGTTCTTCGTCCAGCACGGGAGATGATATCGCACATCTATGACATGTCCATCTTCTTAATTGATGGCTGTATTAATTTTTATTTGTAGTAGTTTCACTTTTCTTTATTGCATCATTAAGGTTTTTCTGAGACTGATCATGTTTTCTGAGAGGATTTTCTCGGATGTGGGGTCCATTGCAAAATAAACACTCACTTTTACTAAATGGAACACACTGAGAACGTGTCAACCTGAACGTGCTGGGTATATCTAATTCCATTGGCTCAGACAGAGAAGACAGATCCTGTTTTTCAAACCTTTGCTTTAAACGATGAAGTTTATTGTGCTTGGTAATGGCTTGGTAGCAACTCCTATGCCATGAAGCCTTTCTCCCAAGTAGCGTGTTAGATGTGATTCCTCGGAACCTTCCAGCTGCAGCCACACACTGTTCGCCACAGTACTGAGTGCGTTCTCTGATATAGTTTAGTACTTGCTTATGTGAGGTTGGATTTTCAAATCATTTTTCCTTGGTACTGGTTTGTATGCACAAACTATAGTCATTGGATATCTTCGGAATTTTTAAAGGAAGTGTCTCTTGATCCATCGTAAACTTCTGATTTTAAGTTCCGTTTCTTTCGAAATCCCAACGACCAACGTCTTCTTGGTGTTTACCTTTATCCACAGTTTCGGGGCTCAACAACTTTCTCCTATTGGAAACTCTCTCATTATGCACTCCACTACACGACACTGAACTGCACTACACTGCACTGCACTGCACTGCACTGCTCTACACTACACTACACTACACTACACTTTCTCGCGAGTTGTTACTAAATCAAGGACTTTAATCTTAAGTCGTTACAGTAACAATGATTTAGGAAGCGTTTATATACACAAGATTATAAAAATGAATTAACCTAAATATTATTACAACTACTAAGGCAGGTTTAATACTTTAATATTCCTTTAAACTTAAACAATATGATGTAAATGTAAACTTAAACAATTAAAAAAAAACAATATTATGTAAATATTCGTTATTATATTTTTAATCATCAATGACTTGGAGCACATTACATAGCGCTATCTATTGTCCACATTTTTGGGAGTAAGAAATAACGTTTTTCTTTTAAAACTGGAAAACCACTTCAGATAGCACAATAAGTGTAACAACTAAAAATATTGTTCCAATATAGACTTGCAATTTTCTTTTTTTAAAAAAGGATAATCCAAATCGGATGAAAAATAAAAAAAAACGAACACTTTTATGTAGAGCTCAGCCACCATTTTGAAATGGTCGCCATATTGGCCTGCGGAATCATTTCACTTGGCAACATCTAAATTTGTCATAACTCATGTACAACAAATCAGAAAAAACATGTCACACAATTGTATCATCAAAATCCCACGGATGACCACTTGTTCCAGCACTATACTGAAAATTTGATCGAGATTCGTCGGGTGGTTCAATACTTAAGTTTTATTTATTTTTATATTTATATCTTCCCTCCCCTCCCTCCCCCTAAGTTTTACCGTCAAAGTGATATAATAAAAACCATCCCAGGACCGAACCTCATCTATGTTGAAAATTTGATTTGATCAAGATCTGGCGGGATATATATATATATATATATATATATATATATATATATATATATATATATATATATATATACCCTCCCCTAAGTTCTAACGCAAAATGATATGATGAAAACCACCCCAGGTGCGAACCTCATCTATCTTGAAAATTTGATCGAGCTCTGTTGGGTGGAGTTATTAAGTTTTATTCATTTTGATATAAATCTCTCCCTCCGCTCAAGAGATTAAGAGTCACAAATATAGTCATTTTCAATTTTATAATATATATAAGATTAATGTGTAATACCTATCATATTTGGAAGATTTATTAAAATACACTTAAAACAAGATTTGCAAATTCGATATTTTGCTCCGTAGAATATAATTAAATCCGAAATATTGGAGTGTAATAAGCAGGGCCCGGATCTTGTTGACAAGTCAACTTTTTTCTGTTACGCATAGGACAAGGCAAGTTCAAATAGAAACGTTATCCATCAACTCTAGATTCTAAAAATATAGTTTTTTTTTAGGGTCAACTTTTGGTCACTTTTTGCCGTTTTGAAATTTCAGGTCATTTTTTAAAATATTTTAAGGTGACTTTTAGGTCACTTATGGTCTTTTTATTCTCTTTCTTCTTCATAAGGAAATATTTAAGTGAACACGGTTTACGGATGTGGAAAAGACGAAGTTGAACAATCTCTTTTCTTGCTTCCTGACTATTGGGGTGGAAAACTGCATTCTTAACAAGCTAATGAAAACTAAGCTGTAGCTGGTTAACGAAAGGTGGGGGTTGGTAGGTGTCCAAACAGATAGTTTTGTGTTGTTGACCACAAAGGATGTGATCACGTGAATAACTAAAAATGGGTTAGAAGGCGTACACAGTTTTTAAACAGGTTTTTATCTATTCTCATGTAGTGTACACTTGGGAACTTTTATTGTTTAAGAGCGCTTCTTAGTTTCAACTCGGGAGTGAATTGACGCTTTCAATACTTAGGACCTACAATGCCGTATAATGGACTGATCAATAGAAATAAATGATCAGTGGAGTGCAACTAACTGAAACAAATTTTTTTGAATATGAGTAGAAATGTTAATTAAAAATCCAATGGATATTAAAAAAATGTGAATGTTTAATGAAATAAACGTTTAAGAAAACGCGTTTTAAGATCAATTTTTGTGATTTTTAGGGTCATTTTACAGGAATTTTAGTGTCATTTTATAGGTCACTTTTTAGAAAATTTTAGGTCAACAAGATCCTGGCCCTAGTAATAAGCAAGTTTGTTAGGAAGTTATTAGACATTCTGTGAGCACAGATACAGCGGGGCGATCAGGAGGTGCTACACCAACATCTCAAACATTTCGCAGAATTAGTTCCTTCAGGAAATGTTATATGTATTCAGTAAATAACTTCAATAGGAAAACTTTGCAATTATTTCAGTACATTCAGTAAATGTAATTTTACCCAACACATTTTCTAACTTTATAAAAGTTATTTGTCGTTGAAAAACACAGCCTTACGTTAATAGGAAAAAATTATCGTGTATTTGCTGGTAGAAAGAAATTATTATAATCCTGATCATACAAAAACTTCATTAACATGTTAGAAATATTTTAGTACAAACCATTTAAGGAGAAGAAATGTTTCTATTCTTTTAGGACGTGAATTATACTAATATTGGATACAAGAAAAATTAAGAACAAGAAACCAACTTAGTGCATGACTTACATTTTAAACTACAGTATTAGCTAAGAAGGTCACGGTGGCTTGGTGTTTGAGTACTTATCCCTTGCGCGAGGGATTCTTGGTTCAATTCTAGACCAATTGAGTTTGTGGAGGACAACATCGTGTCTATGGGTATTGTTATGGTTGTTTCGTTTCCTCTCACTTTCTCATTCCACCGATTAATTCACAATCTGTCAGTTTCATTAATCGCCCATCCCATTTGCCCTTATTAGCATTTGCGGTGGCTAAGTGGTAGAATATTCACTCCTGGTTGAGCCCAGCTCACCGCAAGTACCGTATATTTTGTGAAAAAATTAAATCTTTAAATTTTACGTACCACGATTATGCCGCCTAAGCAAAAGAAGACGGCGATTATGAGAAATGAATGAAATGGTGGAATAAAGAAGGTGGGACGAAACTGGAGATCTCCGAGAAAAACCACGCCTATGGTGTTTGTCCACCACACAGTTCATTTGGCGTTTCCTGGGATCAAACAAAGGACTCCAGCCACCAGAGGTGAACGCTCTACCACTGAGCCAACGCGGCCCCTAGAAGGCTTTGTGGTAGACAAACACCGTATGCGTAGATTTTCTCGAGATTCTCCCGTTTTCTCAAACTTTCTTCATTCCACTAATTCATTCATTCTCATCATTACCATCTTTAGCTTACACGGCATAATCGTGAGGCGTAAAACTGAATATTTGATTTTCCTCACTTAAAAATTTCATTTCATTTTATAATAATACTAGCTTCATTCAACCCCTTTTGCTGGGTTTAGATACAGGAAATAAAATTCTAACTGAAAGTTTCCAAATAATAATAATAATAATAATAATAATAATAATAATAATAATAATAATAATAATAATAATAATAATAATAATAATAATCAAAAATAAAATTAATGGAAAAGCTTATAATGACAAAAAGTAACAAATAAGGTGAAACAAAATGAATTATAAATGTTAGGGCAATAAAGTAGCAATGAATAATTTGAACAGAGGGGATGGCCTAATGGTTGTCTCTTACAACGTTACGTTAGTACTGGTTGTATGGAAATTAAGGTGGATCACTACCCGGAAGTCAGTACATATTTTAGCTCATTGCCTTAACTACTGCGCAATGAAACGTTACATATTATAAATATTGTAGTATAAGGTAGAGTAATGTTTCAGCTACTACACAAGACACTGATTCATTTGGCTGTGTCTCCTGATATCGAAAAATATAATAATAATAATAAGAAAATTGATTCGTTTTACAATGAGCACACAAGATGGCACTTGCTGTTAGATCTTACTAGAAGTGCTCCGTTTTATGAAATGTTTATTTGTATGCATAAAGTATTTCAAAGTAACAATCGTCTCACGAAATAGATATATTGTTTGACCTTTTTTCGTGTTATGTTTCATATTTTATTTAAGCATTAATTTACATTTAAGGAAATAGATTTTGAGACGAAACTTGCGCAGAACGCCATAATGCGTTGTTGCCAAATTTGTATATTTACTGTAGTAGTCACAATAAGAAAATTCCTGGATTTTAGCGTTGCAGTTCGAGAAACGGAATTACTGTAAGGGTCGAAAACTAATTTCTCTAATAAGTATCCAAGCAGAATTCCATGATTACTCCCTTTATTATCTGGCATCAGTAAACACTCGACACTATCAGGCAATGCCATACTATTGAAGCACCGTTTAGCATGGCACTGGGAACACCTAGTGATCCACCTTAAAATCGAAATGTAAGGAACAAATTAATAATCAGTTATTTCAACTTGGAAATAACTGATTAGTGTCAATGTAAAATGATAAGAACACATCTCTATGTTTAAAAGTTCATTTCAAACGGTTCAGCTGTTTTGAGGTGAAAACAATACACAACATCGATTTCATTTATACAATACATTTACTAATATAAGCAAATATATCTCAAGAAGACTAACAGCCAGGAAATCATATTTATTATACAAAAAACAAAAGGAGCATGCCCTTTAATAGCATTTAGAACGTGGAAGATAATTTTTGTGAGCAGAAATCAGTTCATTTCCTGTTTTCTATAGGGTGGCACAAAAGTAGGTATAAAGTTCTGTACTGATCAACTCACTATTGTGTTGTATAATTAAAAAGAACTAATTATTTTATTTAGTTGGAATATTAAAATTTTTACCATGTATGTGAATCCGAACTTTTTTTTGAGTGTGTACTCAGGTAGAAAAATAAGTTTATTTTAAAAAGTGAACGGAAAATCCAAGGACACAAACACTCTACAAAATAACACTGACGTAGTTAAGCTCTTGGATTTTATCAAGACAAACATGTTATTCACAAAAAGTAGAATCATATAAATAGTCTGGAAAATATACATTTTGTATCACTCAATCCCATTCTCTTCAATCGTCGTCTTGAAAAACTACGACTCAAGTGGACTCATACATGGACGTTTCTCTCTTAATAAGTTTCACTGGACTTTAATATTCAGAGACATGAGAGAACTTAAGAAACCGCTATTTGCATTGTAAGTTTTTCTTTTACCTTTACTTTATTAATATGTCTTTTTGAAAATTGTATCTCAATTGGTGGTCTCCTAAGACTTACCTTAATATGTATTTAAATTGCTTTAAAACTTTGAAGTAACCATCAATCATGCAGACCAATTTAAAGTGCACTTTACAATTTGTCTTGTTAAGCATATTTCCTTTACTATCAGAAGTCTGCATCTTGTCACATTAAAATACTTGTAATAAATAATGAGCAATAAGTATTATCTTTCTTTCCAAATCTCTAATAAGGTAAAAGGGATACCAACACTATTACTACCGCAAGATATGCTTTCACTTAAAAGGTATTACATATATTTTATAAAATTACAAATTAGCTTTTCTTTAAAAAGCATATCACACTATTTTATATCATTTCTTATTGTTACCAAACAGGTAGACCTAGTTTTTGTTATTATTTGTTGTTAACGTCTATTTACTTAGAACTTAAGCCCGGAACAGTCGAAGCAAATAAACCCATAAACTAGAATGTTATACTTGATGTATGCAGGGGTGTATACCTACTTTTGGGCCACCCTGTATAAGGAGTAAAAGTACATTAAAACAATGACGACTTTGTAAAACCGTGCTTCTTAGCTTCAGACCAGCATAATATATTCTAATTGTGATGTGCAGCTGCGCACCTATCCGTATGTTGTTCCTGTATCCATTACCTTTGCTAACTCATTACACATCAATCAACTTCTGCTGCCGATGTTGCAGGTACGTGCAACAATATTAAAATTCAGGACGCAGTACTTCGAGTTCGATCTCCTCCACGAAGAGCTGAGAAAAGGTCGAGTTTAGATTGCCACTCCGTCTCCGAATGAGGAAATATTAAAGTTTGGGATACTAGTTGACAATTGGTACGTCAATTTATGTATGAACCTCGTACATACAAAATTATAGTAATCAGTACGGTTTATGAGATTTTCAGACTTCATATTCCTAATTGGTTCTACATTCGGATGTTGACAAATAATCATAATTGTTGCCATACTGATGTAAAAGTATCAACCTTTACAGTCTTGTAATATTTCGACAACCAACAACAAATGGGTGTATATCCGTGATTGGCCCTGAGTACAAGGTTAAACTGGTCCAAGAGGTAATGTGACAATTTAACATAGAGGCTGCCATTCCATCAGTATCTTCAGTTAGTTTTTAGTAGGAGTGACGATTTATGCTTAACAATGTCTGATAGTACATGAACTGTTACTGTATGAGTTCAACTCGGGCAAGCTAACATAGTAGGGATACTTCTCTCCATAATCTTCTAATGAATCTTGTTCAATGTTCTTCATAATCTATCACAACAAGGTTTCTTGTCTTTAAGATCTTCTAATGAATCTTATTTACTATTCTTAATCCAGCAGATGGTTTCCTGTCTTCGTGGTCTTCAAATAAATCTTATTCAATATTCTTAATCCAACAAGGACCTTGGCAGCATGGTCTTCTATAAGTCTTATTCAACATCCTTAATTCAACACAAGAAGGACACTTATCGCCATCGTCTTCTAATGTTTTGTTTCGGGACCATAGTTTGCAAATCCATGTTTAGTTACCTGTGACGCAGGCCCGTAGCCAGCTCGAAAATTTAGGGGGGGGGGCGGTGGAAGTTAGGGGGGGCGATCCAAAAATATTAGTTCATTCCATATTATAGTTCATTTGCAAACCTACCGTGAAAATTTTAGAGGGGGCCAGTAAAAATTTAGGGGGGGGCGCCCCCCCTAGACCCGCCCTGGATACGGGCCTGCTGTGACGATATTATAAACGTCTTTACTTTACCCCCGCGAAATTATTTTAAGCATATATCGGCACCACTCCACACGGTCATCTTTTTACTCAGGCGTAAGCACATGTGGGACCCAACGACTGCAACGATTGGAAAGGCCTACATAATTTATTATGTACTAGGTTTAAGTTGATCCATTCTCCACGGGCGATCCTCTATCATAAGATTTGTTATCACTGCGACATTTTCATCCTTTAATTACGGTGCTAGGACTCTTTGAGCGGCCTCGGGAATAGGCATTGAAGGGTAAGTCTCCGTAGCCCATGGTGGCCTCTGGAGAAGGTATTGTACGTTAATCATCAGTACAAGACACTGATGATTTCTTGGTCCCGTCGTCCTCTTTTAAAGCCATTCTTTGGAGGGAGAACCTGTGAAGGGCTGGTCGGATTTCTTCGTGGTTCTTCGTGCGCGCTTCGTCTTTTCCTGGAAGTATAGTTTCCATCTGTCGTCTGCCACTGTTTACAGATCGTTAAAACATGTGTTTGTAGTAAAAACATGTAGGTTACAGTACGTGTTGGCGTACGGATCCTTCTATTATTAAACTCCTTAGTTAAACATTTTTGTCGTTGAATGTTAACCTAATAACTCATTAAACTATTCGTTGGAACTAGAGTTCGCCCACAGAGTTGCACATTTTTGTCATATTTTACGACTGATTTTCTTTGATTATTGAATTTTGTTCGGATTTCCTCTTCAGAATGAAGTAATTAAATGTTTTTTTTTTTTTGTGTGTGTGTGTGTGTGTGTGTGTGTGTTATATTGGGCAATTCAAAGTGAATCGTACTAGTTATCTCTCCACTAAACGAAATATTCTTTTTTATTTTATAAAAAGCCGAGTTTTTCACTAGCTCTAGCATCTCTAGAGCATTTTTAGACTTTTTACCTAAATGAATCATTATCATAAAAACTGCTGAACAAATATCATTTATTATTCTCACCCTAATAGTAATAACAGCACTAATTACTCTTTTTTACTACATACGAATTGCTTCCCAATATACACCGCTTCGTCTTCTAGAGATTCTACACAAACTGCAGCTACAATAAAGAGGCCAGAGGGAAGGAGAAAGCTGTTATTCAGTGGTAGAGAACTCAATTGTGGTGCGAAAGGTTCCTGGTTCATTCACAGGTCAAGTGGGTTTGTAATGGGCAACATTGAATCCATGGATTTCTGGAGTTTTTGCCATTTCCTTCCACATTCTTACATTCGAATGATTCTTTCCTAATCATTCACTTTCATAAATCATATTTCTTTATCTTACAAGGTACTGGCGTGGAAAATATTTCATTTCATTTTACAGCTATAGCTACAGTACAAAACAGATGCTAGGATAAGGACATCGCCGCCCTACTCTCTACTCCTGTGGTAAAAATACAGAAGCTAAAAACTTTAATCACAGATAAGTCTTTTTTCTTGTAGAGTTTGTGTTGTTTGTTTACAGTGTTAGCACGTGTAACTTTAAAACTCATGTTTTAAAGGAAAACTAAAAAGCTGTTTAAATCCGTCAAGATAATCGTTGTATAATATAAAAATAATTTATATTATATAAGTTAGTACGCAGAATAGATGACACTCGATGGTTGATTCCTCTTTATATGGAGCATACTTTCCCAGATGTTATCCAATAGCTTCGAGCCGAGGTGCTTTTAATATCCCATGGGAAAACGTAATCACTATCATAAAATATGCATAGCTACATGCACTACTAGCGTGGGAGGCACGTTCGCTCAGCTCCGGCAGATGTCATCCGCAAATTCAGAGAGAGAACTCAAAAGAATCGATTTTCACAAGCACAAAGAATAGGAATTGAACGAACTAACTTTGGCCTCTTGTTGTCAAGGGAATCATTAGCTTTTGTCATAGACACGGATAAGTTCCAAGTACTCTTCTATATATATAGTTGCTTAATCACCTTCTTCTATCGCTTCTGCAGTGTAGAGTCAAGAACCTTCCTACATATCCAGAAAAGGGTTAGATATACATTCGTTTTGTAAAGAACTTCGAACTTTGAAACAGTGTTTCTTCCAGACCTGTTTTTAGGGGCCACTGCCCCACCGGAGGAGACCAAAATAATACGTCTACAATACAATAGTAAATAGAATAGTACCAGCAGTGCCCCTCGGAATACTAAATGTGCCCCCCGGAACATGTTTTTGAAAGAACGACTGCTTTCAAATAAGACAGCATCTAGAGTGGTAGTACAGAAACTTAACAACACGAACGCACAACTAAATCCAGAGCGCCGCGAACAGCTTGTTAGCTAAAATACAGCACATTCTGTAGTGTCAGAGCACTACTTTACGATATAATAATAATAATAATAATAATAATAATAATAATAATAATAATAATAATAATAATAATAATAATAATAATAATAATAATAATAATAATAAATTTGAAAACGGCCAAAATAAGAAAACTAATATAAAATATAATATAGATAAAAATCAATTAAGCAGAAATGATTCCTTGTCAACGGTATAAAAATTGTTTCTTGAGTAAAGTGGGATTATCTACCGAGAACGTAAGCAGAAAGTAGTTCCTGCGGGTCCGGTTCCCTCGGAAATCCGTACTTCTCTGCAAATTTAGTCTAATTTTAGTACCGTAGTGTTTTTACAAATTTTAATAAAACTTATCTTCATATTGAATTTGGACCTGTCAAAGTTTTGGATCCCTCTCGAAATAAATTTCTGCGCACGTCTCTGTTATCTACCACACAGGGAATTAATATTCACAACTTCGAACAAAAATTTCAGATTTTGACGATTTTTCATAACACATTGTATAAAAACAAACAAAAACATGTTTTCTTTAAAGAAATTAATAAGCAAAACAAATATACTAAAAAGTAAAAGAAAAATAAAAAATATTTATCAAACACATACCTTCCTTTTAAAAAATTAACAGACTAAAATTAATCATACTAAAAAGTTTAAAAAATAAGAAAATTACTTTTCAAACACATGCTTTTCTTTAAAAATTAACAAACAAAATAAATCGTACTAAAAAGTAAAACGAAACTGTTTTTAAGAAAATAATTTAAAATTTTTATTTCTACATGACTTAAAAGGAAATATTGGGTCATTTATATGAGAATTAAAGTATTTATAAATTGATTGTACGAGCGTAATCCCAAAAATAATGTCTCCTATTTTATAGAAATACAAAGACACGTTTATTTCCATAATGCTTATATCATTTTAAAGGTTGTACATTTATCTATTTTTCTACATATTCGCCATTTCGGTTGATGCATTTTTATAGGTGCTGTGGCCAAGGGTGCCCATCAGGGGGGCAAGGTGGGGCCTTTGCCCCCCTAAGAGGAAATTGTACTTGGGAATATCGAAAACCCAATAGAATTTTTACATTAGTTACAGCAAAATTTGAAACTATATTTGAAATGTCGCTTGTACTTGCCCTCCCTTGGAAACCACAACATGGGCGCCCTTGGCTGTGGCAGTTTTTACGAGATGTAACACACACACACACAGAGACAAGGAAAACCGGATTGAAATAATAACTCAGAGTACATTATTGGTTCCTGTCAATGGTGTTATCTTCAAAATAGTCCCCCCTCTGCTTCAACACACTTTTTTCCTTCCGCTGCCATTGTTTGTAACATTCCTCGAAGTCATCTTCTGTATGAGCTTTTAGTATGTTTTCAGTTTTTTTTAAACTTCATTAAAGGAGGTACATTGTGTTTCCTTTGGTTGAGATTTGATTTTCGGGATAAAATATACCATCAGGTGCAGAATCTGGCAAGTACGATGAGTGCAATGCCAAAAATTACTGTGCGGATAATGCCTTGTGAGCGAGTGCATTGTTCTGATAAAAAATGAACTGAAAAGACAAGATAGTTTATCCCTGCAAAAGCTATACGCATCCAATTAATTATTTTTAATAATAAAGCCACAATTTTGTGTGTGTGTGTGTCACACCTCGTATATGCCCATGTCATACCAGCCTGCCGCCATGTGTATGAGGAAGTGTTGAACTACATCTTTTACCTCGTTGTCGTTGCTGAAGCGCGTTCTGGCAAAATTCAACTTAAAAAAAAGAGGTGCTAGCTAATGGTTTGCTCAAGCTTAGCAACTATTTCGTCGGAAATTCACGGTCTCCTGGTCCTTTGTGAAAATTTCAGTACGACCAGTTGCAATCTACTGCCTACTTCACTTGCGGACATTTTTAACATACATGCGTGACTCGCCATATATTCCCGTTGATTGACGACGAGTTTTCAACCAGTTTAACGCCTTTTGCATTCAAAAATAGAACAACTGCGCCAACCTCGCACTTGGTGAAAACTCCAAGCGCCGATACTCAGACTATAAGTGCTAAAAAATATTATCCCTTTCTAATTTTAACGTTGATCGTTGGAGAGCAAAAACAATAATGGATGAAGAAATGCGGTTTTTCCAATCGATTAAGCGTTCAAAAATTTATTACATATTCATCGTTAACTCTCTACTTAAACCGGAAGTGGTTGAAATTCAATACAACTTTCAGTTTCAATTTAGATCTACGTAGAACAGAAACGATAGCAGATAGTGAGGAGAAGGGAATCAATTTAGCGTTCCAAGAATAGATGCCATCTTCTCTCTTAACCTTCTATTCAAGCTAGAAGTGGCACAAATTAATCACTTGCGGTTTTAACATTGACCGTCATAGAATAAAAACCATAATACGTATATAGCAAGAAGCTGTTTTCTGTATTCAATTAAGTGTCTCAACATTATATTCCATTCCCACTCTAATCTGTCTATTAAAACCGGAAATAGCAGAAATCAACCACTTTCAGTATTTGCGTTGATCGCCATAGAATAAAATCCGTAATATATATAGCAAGAAGTTGTTTTCTGTAATCAATTAAGCATTCCAACATTACATTCTGTACCGGAAGTGGCAGAAATGCACCACTTCCGTTTTTAATGTTGATCGCTATAGAGTGAAAACAGTACCAAAGAGCAGTGAGAGCAGATAACTTGTTCGTGAAACCACTATGCAGTCATAAATGTGATTATACAAGTTGGGAAAGGTAAGGGCGAGCAGTTTGAAATTATGACGGAAGTACTTGAGCACAATTTTCTTTAGAAGCAGAAGTCCAAATTATATCAGAATGACTCACGTTATTTTTTTTCTTCTCAAATTTTCACGATACACATAACATAAGCGACAAGCTATCCTAATGAAATCAACTAAATAAAATGTTAAATTATGAATCTAAATGCGAATAAGATACGATACTGAGAACTGACGTTGTCATTCTTATTTTGTCGTACAGACACCCTAGAAAGGTCAAATAAGGAGTTTACTAAGCATCATACTCGGAAACAAGCGAATCAAAGAATTGTCTACTTGTTGAATGAAAAGACATAAAGTTGGGAATTTATTCTACTCTACAAGAAGTTTGAGCCCAGGTCGTATATGGGCTTCTTAATTGTTGATTGATTGATTTTGGTTTTACGCCCTTATGAACACCGATATTATGAAGCGTGAAAACTCCATAATGAGGAACTGCATAATTTATACTGCATAGTTAGGATCATTAAAATCTAGAAGGTTCAGGAGGACAGATCACAGCCGCAGTGGAAGAAAGTAGGAAGGCTTTCAAAATTTTAACTGGAAACTTAATCGGAAAAAGGCGAGTATAACAGTTGTTTTGTGTTATTGTGATGTAAATTACGATGAACATGTTTCCATGATTTAATACTATACTATTCCATTGTCGTAAAAATGATATACCTACAATGAGGCTCGCGACGCCAATTAGTGCTCTGTGATCGGCAACCTACTGTTCCAAGTTACACATCCCTGCTTTAAACTAAGATGACCAAATGTTTTTTTTTTTTTTTTTTTTTTTTTTTTTTTTATAACGAATCCGGGGACGTAGTATTAACTCCGAGAACGTCTCCATAAACTGTTGGTTCACCTCCTATGTAGTCTCGGTATTCAGAAGTCACATTATACTCCAAGGATAACTGGTATACAGACTCTTAGTGTAATATTCTTCAATTGAGAGTAAATACAAATTTACTAAATTAAATGACGACATTATTATTGAGCGGTAAATTGCTACGAACACATAGTGACCCATAATTGGGAACATGATTCGGAGAGAATGTAGGCCCTTAAGAGGCCTCATCACTGCGAAATTAAAATACCGCTAATTTTACAGTAATTATGTGATATCTTCAAATAGATAAAAGATAATCGAAAAGTGGAACATGACCTCCCTAGACAATATTATTTTTCGTGAGATACCGTTATCAAGACTCACTTATCTGCGGTCGATTTCCAGCCATTTAGAAAATTGGCATTTATTTTCGCGTTTCTAAATAACTGCAAACGCAAAGCTACTAGGCGACTCGTGATAACGCTACCTCATGCAAAATACCGTCGTCTAGGGAGGTCTTGGTCCACTTTTCGATTATCTTTTATCTATTTGAAGATATCACATAATTACTGTAAAATTAGCGGTATTTTAATTTCGTAGTGATAAGGACTCTTGCAGCGACGGGGCGCCTGTACTGCAAACCTTGCAGACTCTAACGTTGCACCACTGCTCACAAACCACGTGTGCCTCTACTGATACGGTATATTTATTAAAATATACAGATACGGAAATGTGTCAACAAAAGTTATGGGTTAATATGTGTCTGTTCCTTGCAATTGTTAAGCGGTGTATGTAAGAAAATGAAGGAAAAACAAGCGATTTTGTATACTTTTTGTCAAGTATTTTGTTTCACCTCTTGTATTAGTGCTTTTGTTGTGGGAATGGTACAAATATACGAAAAGCATACTATATTGTGAATTTGCGAACGTGTGTATTTGCTTGTTGAATCTATAGAGGACGAAATTGAGTTTCAAGAGTGTTTCGCTCTCTCCTTCTCTTTCTTTATCTAAGAGTCTAAAATTGAAAACAGAAACTGAAGAAGGGCGTCCATTGTGTAAGTTTCTTCGAAGAAATGACTTTCTGCCTGAAAACTCAACTTTGCTTTCCAATTCACTCACCATTACAATGCACTTTATTTTATTTTATTTTGCGATACTTTTCTTTTTCCCCTTTCTTTCGTTTTCTTTTCCTTTTCTTTCTTTTTCTTTTTACCTCTTTAAAATAGAAGTGATTCAGAGAGTGCAGTCAGTTATGTTTTTGAGAACATATTGCATATACTGCACATTTATGTTCAGTTGCTTGTGTAACATAATGGCTTAATGTTAGAGCGCTCGTCTTTAGTATGAAGATTGCCTGGAACGATTTTAGCCTTTGAAACTTTATGGGAATAGTACAAATAGTAGGCAACCCTGTTCCTGTGGATTTTATTACCACTCGCCCACATTCTTTCTTGTGGCACAAATGTGGAATGTTAAAGGTTTGTTTTTTTATTTATTTTTTTTAATTAAATTAATCGATCATATCCCTATTTAGTACGAAGGATATGAGACATGAACTTACGATATGGTTTCGAGATGCATTTCTCATTGACGGCATATTGATTCTCGAAAGTATGTCAACTTTTACTAAGGAACAACTTTCCACTGATGCTAGAAAACATTCCACTGGAGAGCAGACGAAACACTTGGTTCCAGTACGACTGCTATCCTGTCCACAATGCATGACTTACCACGATTTTTATCTGTCTTAAGGAAATGTTTGAGAAGTAGAACAAGTTACACCGTATATATATATATATATATGAGAAGTAGAACAAGTTACACCGTGTGCAACAACGTACTAACGACATGAAACGCCGTGTTATAGCATCCTGTTCTACCACTTGGACTAAAATGCTTCATGTTCAGCAATTTTTACCTGCTACACTGGAGGTTTGTCATGCAGCTAACGGGCATCATTTTCAACATAACTTGTAAATGAATGTGTTATTTTCAGAACAATAAAACATTGTTTGGCCTATATATTGTTTCGCTTTTAATCACCCCTTCTATACACTCGACGTCTATGTAAACAGCGCATCAATTGTGTCTTCCATTCCCGACCTATTCGCGGTATATGAATCACCCTGTATAGAAGATATTGATAGGTTGATCCTTAGTTCGAGTTTAGCGTCCCTTTTCAACACTGAGTATATTTGAGAAGTGGATCTATAGTTTAAGGTAAAATGCTAACTACTGTATTGCGTTCAATTTTCATGCCAGGACCTCGTGCACCAAAGGCGTGTGTGCTAGCCACTAGACCAAGGGAAAGGGAATATAAGGTCTTATTCCAACATTCGGTTGGAAAAATCTTGGAAGCTACTCAATCAGAATTGTGGCCTGCAAGATTCTGTCCCGGAACCAGGGCGGCTCAGTAATAAAGTCACAAAGTTACATGGCTTCCCAATTAACTTAGTTTTTTTTTTTTTTTTTTTTTTTTTTTTTAGTATATTTCCTCGTATATACGAACGAGGAAGGATGGAGTACAACTTTTAGTAATTTTGATAAGAAGCCTACAACTCTCATTCATATCCATGAGAGACAGGGTTTCTTTCAGGAATAATGTTCCGCGGGGGCACACTTAGTATTCCCGGGGGCCACGCTTAGTATTCTGGGGGGGGGGGGCACTGTTGATATTATTCTATTTAATATTATATTAAGGACGTGCTACTTTGGTCTCTTCCGCGGGGCACTCTCAGAGCTCCGGAGGGCAGTGCTCCCCAAAAACATGTCTGGAAGAAACACTGATAAGAGATATAGCTACATAGTCTAACAATGTAAGTAACGATGCTTGTTGTTACCCTCTGTTCACGTATTCTGGTTTCGCTCTTTCGCGCATTCGCCTGCATCCAGAACAAACTTTTAAACGCCTGTTTTTACGCACAATGTAATCACACTTTTACAGTGACTGATTTCTATTTCGTTATGGCAGATGAGAGAGAAGGAAACAGTGTGGACCTCTAAACTCTATGCTGATTATGCGAACTCTGCAAAGAAGAAAGAGGGAATTTTTTTTTGTTTGTTTGTTTGTTTATGAGAAAAAGCAAAAATATTGCTTTAAGGACGAGACAACAGCACTGTAGATTTTCGAAGTGCATATTATGTTTGTGATGCTTATATACAAATTTTTATGAAGCAAGAAATATAATTTATTCCTTATGCACTTTACAATTTTGGAGCGTAATAACACTGGATCTATGTTTACGTAACTTTTTTCAT
Source organism: Thermobia domestica (assembly GCF_964235325.1). NCBI lineage: Eukaryota > Metazoa > Arthropoda > Insecta > Zygentoma > Lepismatidae > Thermobia > Thermobia domestica. Next base: position 56,347,283 of record NC_137456.1, on the reverse strand, counting down.
AAGCATTTAAGAAATGAAAGCATACTATATTTTCTTAAACTATATTTTAAATTACTTCACATTTGAAATATTCCTACAATGGCATTAGTGGAAAAGTGCAGTATAGAAGGTATGATAATGAGCGAGACGACACCTGTACAGTGCTTTAAAAGAGCATTTTGGGGACAGCAACTGAAAAATGTCATAAATTTTCTTTTCTGCATTCGATCGATACATAATTTCTTCCTTTCTAATTCATTGCAGGCTTTTTTTCTTTAAAAAAAAAAAAAAAATCATCAATAAGATTTTGGCTATACAAACTGCTGTTCAAAAAGTTATAATGAAGGAATAAGTAGTATCAATTGCGGTTTTCATTTCTTTCTTTTCTAAATTGCTTCATCTTTCAAATTCTTAACTTCAATTCTTTTTTTTATTCATTACCTGCTACTGTACATGTTTGTTTCCTAAGATGTCTTTAATCCTTTTCACTTAAATTTCCTGGAGTCCAGATTCGTGATAGTAGTTTAAAATAACGAAATGGAATTTTTGGATAGTTTAAAAATAACATTATTCTAAAGAGCTATGTCGCATTCTCTTAAGTCTTCGGCTAGCTGAATACTAGCTTAAAATCGTGCTTTGTTTAATTATGAAATAATTACATTGAAACAATGTAGTTATTAAGATGCAATTAAATCTTCAAATTGTGTGCACTCTGACTCCATCTACTGGGGTCAGGCAGCGCAAGTACGGACGCCTATTAGGACGACTGTGAACTATTGCGAGCATTACTCACAGACTGTGACGTTCTTGTATTATAACAAGGATATAATTATATTTATACAGAAAAAATGAAGTTTTCTAGAAAAAAATAGATGGTACCAAAATTACTGACTGACTGCCCGTAGTCATTAAAATTATGAAGAAACAATGTGAATCAATGTGGTAAAGTAATGTGGATCACTATTAGAAGTTATCTCTGTCACTATTAAGAGTATTATACATTGTTCAGCGTAAGCTCTAAACTCCGATAAACAAAATATTTGTATCCTTCCGCTTGTCACAAATACGATTGGCTAGTGATGTATCACTCCCACTCCTCACGGGAAGGAGCAAATTATACACGTGCATTTTGACAATACTGTCTCGTGTTGCCCAGATACTTACAGCAGCAGCAGAAAAGAAAGAAAAGAAACTCGAAAGATTAAAAAAAATATATATTTGAATTTCGCTCGTAAACAATTGTTGCTTAGTGAGTAAAGGTTTGCCTTGTTGGTGTTTCACCACAACACTCGCGGAACCGGGATTCATGCAAGTCATCTTTCAGACTTTAAAAGCAGAACACCCGTCCACAGTTGAGTTGGCGCCATAATTACTGCGCATGCTTAGTGTTTATTTCTATTGTTTCATTAGCCACACTCGATTGCAGTATTATTAGATAATCCGTATTATATTTTTGTCATTTATAATAATATATAGCAGTTTTATATGAAGCTTCATAGTAAAAGTAATAATGCAATCACATGAACTATTTTGCGGAGGAGTACAAGCGTCGGTAGGACAACAGCAAATCAGAGAGATTTAGTTTCACGTGGCTTTGTTTATCGCAGTTTAGAGCTTACGCCGAATAATGTGTAGTTGTTTTCTCCAAGTCTTTGGCTCTCTGTACACTATAGGATTAATATATGCTTAATTAAATCTCTAATTGTTTACATGTAACAATAATATTTGTTTATTATTATTATTATTATTATTATTATTATTATTATTATTATTATTATTATTATTATTATTATTATTATTATTATTATTTTATTTTAGATTTTGCCCACCTATTACACCAAGAAGATATTTATGCAATTATTGGTTTCAGGCACGCACCCGGAATTCTTTGTTGAGTAGCGTTTCAAGTTTGTGGGATTATCCAATACTACATGACGCATCTATGTAATGTCTTCTGCACCGATATATTATTAAGTTATAATGTATATTAAGTTACGAAATTAGTTTGGGAGAAATTCAGATTTGGTGGACCTCCCCGCACGGATATACCCCTGGTTGATTTAAATAATTGAGTAGCAAGTCATATCAGTTAGCGTTATCTATTGACATCTGACAGGGGGGCATTCCAAGTAGCGACACCTATTACCGCGATTGTTAACTATTTAAAATTAGTTCTACGCACCTGGGCCTAGGGGCGCAATTTGACAAAAACTTATTAGCCAAGACAAAAAAAAAAAAAAAAAGCGTTGTACAGTATATATTTTGTAAAATAGAAGTATATATTTTGTATCAAATTAAATAGTGCAAGAGCCGTTCCAGTTGTTAGGTATATTTGACTTATACTAAGTAAGAAGCAGTTTTGTTATTTTAATCAAACTTCATATTAATATCTTATAAAGTCCTAAATATTGTTTTCTGAACAAATATAATAGCATAGTTATTTCTATAATATTGTTTGACGTTGCTATTTCTTTCATACAAAAGTTCAGTCGAATTTAGAATTTTTCACTCAACCTGCAAAGACGAATCTCTTACCGGTAAGTGTAGCTACAGCTGAAGTGGAACAAATTTTCAGGATGTTAATCTGTAAGTGCTTTTGCTATTTTTAACTACTTTTTTTTTTTTTTTTTTTTGAAAGAACTCTTGATCGGTAATGATGTGAATCTTAAATCATGAAGGACAACATACGTAACAAGTAGCTTGAATATAATGTCCATTTAGTTTTAGGATAGGCGAAGTTTAGTATGAACAAGCCAATATAGTAATCCTCCCATTTGATGTAAGCGTATAACGAGACATAAATTCACTACTTGTTGCATGGCTCCCATATGTTATATTACTAACATCGAACCTTCAAATTTCGGAATTTGCCTCCTGTTTGAGGATTTTGCTTCGTTCTATTCATATCACGGTTGGAGTACATGCTTGCAGGTAAACTCAACTGCCCCACTTCCGGTTTAGCAAAAGCATTTGCTGTAATTTTTATTTACACGCTTTGCAGCATTTGACTCAAACATCCAAAGTACAAGCGCTTCTTTCTATTCATTCCGTTCAACGTTTGATTAAGAACTGCACCATTACATGATTTAGTTTAAGGAATCGGAGCGAGAAAATTTAGTGTGATTGCCTGTATCTTTTATTTTAAATGTATTTAAGCTCATCTTGTATCACTTCATTGTTTTTTTTTTTTTTTTTGTTTTTTTTTTTTGTTTTCGAGAGTCTCTGCGGTTCTCTTTAAGAAGCACTCTAGTTCCTAAAAACTGCAGTGTTATGAAAACAAAATAAAATGAACTTTTTTTTTTTTTTTAGTTTAATGTCCCACGATTGTGCCCCTTAGGCTAAAGGAGACAGATGATTAATGAAAATGAAATTAATTTTTTGTGCTTTCACCGGGAATCGAATTCGGGACCACACACACCAAGGGTACACTCACTAGGCACTAGACCAGTGGGAAGGGTTGCCGTGCCATGGGAAGTCTCTACGAGACTCACCTCTTAATAATCATGAAAAGCATTCGCATACTCGAATCATGCCCGTTTCTTCTTACCGGAGTTGTCAACCCCAGTGAACAAAATTATCGATTTTCGTCTTTAAAATTGTCGTATATTACTAAAAATTATCGTATATTCGTTATTCGTGTGATCATTGTGGAATCAAGTATAATACTACTAATAATTAAAATACTATATAATAAACTTACCTACTAATATTCACTTTTGAACTTCAAATCGACGTCACTGTCCTAACCACTTTTAAAAATCTTTATTAACACTCCTCTGAACAACATCGACATTTCTATCCCCTTGTAAACGTAGTTGGATTTTAAGAATGGATGTAGGGTTGCCATTTGTCAATTCTTTTTTTTTTTTTAGTCGGAATGACTCTTAAAAACCTCATGTGTGTGTTTTATTATTATTTAATGCAAACTACAATTCATTTGCACTTTCAAAAACTGCAAAAAAAGTGTGCGTTCTAAAATTATCGTATATTCGCCTATTATCACAAGGGCAGCATTAAGGCTTACATTATCGTACATCATGATAAATGATCGTATGGTTGGCAAACCTGCTTCTTACACAATGTCTTGTGGACAAAGCATCAACAAGAATTATATGTTTATTGTTGAAATAGGATAGTGAATCTCTTCAGTTTATGATCCAGCATATGTTTAAAGAGAAATGCATCTTGTTGCGTTTTACTTTTGTTGAACAGAAGCTTTCTACATAAATCCATTATCATTATAGAAAAAAAAATCAACTATCACCTCTTCGTTTGGTCGTATATTCTTCTGATAAATGATCGCAGGTAATGTCGAGTTTCTTTACATTTGCTTCTGTATACTACATATTTTTAGCTTTCTGTTTTTACTTTACCTCCTTCATTTCCTCATTCTATAGCTGATGTGCGCATATTCTTGATCCACTTCACAGCAACTTTAGTGCCGGCTACATCACACGCCGTCGGGAGCCATATTATTAAGAAAATCTCAACAATAAAAGAAAGGATGCATTGTGCTACACAGTGTATTCTTGTTTATTTTCTTTGAATGTATGTTTCATGTCCTCATCAGAATTCATTAAAGAAAGAAAATGATTTTCGTGTAGAAAGCAAGTTTTAATGTAATTCTTGCGCAGTAGAAAGCTAGATAAAAATTTGAAAAAGAAACTCAAATTTAACATATTATAAAAGTAAATAAACTTCTGTTTAAAGAAGTTCACATGACCATGTAGACGACATTCATATGTAAAGAAATTAATTTTAAAATTTCTTTTTTTTTTCTGCTCCAGAAAGTGAGTTTGGGAAAAAGCGGTTTTTAAATGACATTTATTAGTGATAAATGTGACTAGGACCTAGATCTGCACCCGAAGATATGAATTTTCAATTGAGGTTATGATATAAACAAATACTCAGTATTTCAATGCCGAAATAGATGTAGTTTCTTAGTATTACCTTACAGCGGATTGGAGTGTTATACTTGAGCGTACATCAGGTTCAGATCAGTGAAATATTTTTGGGATCGCAGGTTGAAAAAAAAAATAAAGTTTATTACCAACTCCCACGAATCCCACCGTTATTTTATACCGATTTTTTTTTTTTTTTTTTTTTTTTTTACATCTTTAAACCAACTCTATTAACATTACTTTTCACTTGTCTATTTTCTCTGTTTATCCACCACAAAATTTGATTTCTTCATGTACGGGTCAACCATCCCTGTTTCGATTATAAAAATTCCGTCAGTTGCATATTCATCCATTCAACTTATATTATGTTTTTCCGTTCTTTGCATGGATTATTTGCTTTTGAATATTTAGATGAAAAGCTTGATGTGGCTTGGCTTGGAATGACTGGACTGAACTCTTCGGTGCTTTTTCAGTATTCAAAGTAAATTAACATGCAGTAATTGGATTTTACGAAATATGGAAGCGATTCTCATACCATCCGACGCTAGAATATGTGTCAGCAACATACATATGCGTATCTTTAGCTTTAGAGTTTTAAGAAAGAGAATTTTCATATGACTTTGATCACTGAGCAATTAACTTTTTCTTGCAGGTCTATGTTTTAAACATATTTTGTAAGTAGTAATATCAGCAAAATTTCAAATGTGAGATGACTTGAACGGGTAGGTAGAGCTATGATGTATCATGTTCTACGAGAAGAGAGAAAACTAAAGGCTATTATGGACAGTCAATTTTTCCTTCCAGTATGACGTTAAACTTTTAATCCAACTCTAGTTTGGTCGTGTATGGTAGCAAGTGAAATGTCATTTTCGTATGACATAGAATATTTGATCCAACCTTTTTCAAGTAAAATCCTTCATATGTTCCATTCATTTTGACCTTTTAGCAAGTGAAAAGCGTGCACGTTTGCAATAGTTGAAGAGTTGATTTTCAAAATGTCTCTTGTGCGTTTTTGATTCAAAATTCAGATACTGACTAAACTAAGATTTATTTATTTATTTATTTATTGCTGTTATTTGGTTTCAAAATCAATAGAAAATCTGAAAGTATGTTAGTAAAATTAGAAAAGAACTTCTAGTTTAAACTTTGCCTGAATTTTGATTTAAAAATGGACAAGAGACGTTTTGAAAATAAACTCTTCAGTTGATCAAAACAAAAATATATTTTGTTTTACTTTCCTTGCTCTAAGTAATTATTTTCTGAGACATATAGGGTCTATATGTTTTTATGCAAAAAAAAGAAGAAGAAGAAGAAGAAGAATCGCACCAACGTTTTCTAGGTTGTAGTAGAATAAAACAGAGTAAGGTAGTTTAGGTGCGTTATTCGGCCCCGAAATTCAAAACTTAAAGAGAAATCAACATAATGAGACGAAATTTCAGCATGAGAGTAACAATAAAGGTAATGAAGGCCATCAGTGTAGGGTGATTAATTAGAGAGAAAACAGTGGCGGATTTAGCACGGGGCCGGGGGGTCAGCCACGCAGTTTTTTTTGAGTGACAAAAATAATTTAAGCTATTATATATACTTTTGACAGTTTATAGTAAACTCATGATATAACTATCATAGTCTGGGTTCTGGATGGCATCCCAATTTTCACCTCCTAGATCCTCCACTAGGAGAAAAACGAAGTTAAATTCTGGACCATATTAGTTCGGTTATTGATCTGATATTAAACAAGCCATAGGACATAATAATGAAAGTGTTTCAAACCTACTGTTTTGTTAACTATCTAGAACTAATATATTCTGTAGCTATATTATATAACCATAACCTATCTCACTCTATCCTGGCGAAGGGGCCACGGTGGCTCAGTGGTAGAGCGTTCACCCCTGGTTCGTGGTGTCCGTGGTTCGATTCCCGCTCACGCAAAGTGAACTTTGTGGTGGACAAACACGGTGTACGTGGGTTTTTCCGGGTTCTCCCGTTTCCTTCCACTTTCTTCATTCCACCATTTTACTCATTTCTCAATATCACTATCTCCTTTAGCCTAGCTGACATAACCGAGGGACATACAACTCAAAGATTTCATTTCATTTCTACCCTAGCGAACGTTGGTGAGTGGTTTTTGCATGAAAGTTCGCTATCACGGAACATCAATTGCCACATATCATCAATCTGCACGCAATTATTTGGGCATGCGCCAGGAAAATATAGTTCAAAGTGTTTCAGAGACTCATTTAAAGCAAGAAAATATAGCAAATTAGTCCTTTTCATTTCCTTTAACTGAATAAAAATAAGACAGATTTTGTTTTAGAAAAGCTGGATCAAATGTCCCATATCATGCGAAAAGTACATGTCGCTTGCTACCACACATGATCAAACTGCAGTTGGATAGTTAACTCGATATCATAGTGGATGGAGAAAATGGATCGTCCATAGTAACCTCGCAAACTAAAATACGAATTTCGTGTGTCGTTGATGCAAAACGTTAGGGAATAAGGTCGCTAGACCTACGACTTAAGATGGTATCCGTATTGCATTCAATATTCTACGTTCTCCTATTTGGTGCTGTACAACCACTTCCCAAAACTGGGTCAATGTTGTATGTCACAAATGACCAGTAGAGTTGGATGCAGTATTCCATGTCATAAATTTGATGAAAACATGGACTAATTAATACAACTGTATTTTAATGTTGATTTTGTTTTACCACTTCCGATTAATCTTTTTAAATTGTATAAAAATTATTTGCAGCTTGATGGAGGTCCTAAGTATAACGTTATAAGCTTCAAATTCTTCAGCAGAATTCGCGACGACAAGAGAATTTGAACTGAATTATAACACGAATTCCCTGCTTTTAGTCGACATTTAATTTCTTCGTGAATATGATTTTCGTCTGTTAATATTTGAAAGTATTATTTAATATTTTAATGCATCAACAATTTGCCGTATTACGATCCTGACGCACTACCATGTATTTAGTTTTCTCTGCATTTACTTCTGAACTCATGTCCCTGCAAGCGTTTAATAAGACCTCTGCATTTCTTTCTATTGAACTATCATCCCCTATTAAATTTACATGATCAGCATACACCGTAACCTGGTGAACACCGTTCAATTGGAAACAAATTATGTTTGGATCATGTATGGGACTTGACACAACATACGTTTGCCAATATTTACAGAAAAAACAACTAGGATCTTATATGAAACAATATCACCACCAACTCAATGTAGTTTTGAAAACTACTGTCGTAACAATCGCTAGAAATACACACGTGGCACACTCACTGAATTAATTGAATTACTCCGTTAAATACGCATCATGATAAGAAGACATTGTACCTGCAAAGTTTGGCAGTTCTGTGTAGCAGATCTTGGTATCTTCATCTTGACGTAACTAATGCGTATAACAAAGAATATGAAGGTTTCGTTTGGGCTTATTCTTGAATATATTAAAGTGATATTAAATTTATTATATTTATAAGTTCACTTACAAAGAGGCAAATCTTCGATCCCAAAAGATGATGAAAACATTGAAATATAAGTTCTACCTAAAACATAAAATTCAAATTGATGCAGCTTGTTGCTTTTGAGCCTGTAATGGCTCAAAGAATGCCTACGTTGCATAGTCGTTTAAGACTCGGATTTGTAATTTACAGTTCCTTGTTCGAATCCAGGCCGTACTACATTCCTTTATTTTTATTTCTACAATCCAACTGCTTATTATTGTTAATTTTTGTTTACTTGTTTTAATACAGCTTCTTGTTCCTAATGCAATAAATAAAAATTGAGTAAACCAGGCACTGTTTGACGTTTTTGGCAATTCAGTATTTCTTTTTTGGTGAAAAATGAAAGATAGTGACAATAATAAATTGCAACTTAACAATGGAATGAATATTCATCATGTGAATATAGTGGGGGTATTGTGTAATCCCGTGTGCATTGCTTGTTAAAATTGAACTAACTCTTGATTTTTATTCTTTCGATGATGCTTTGAAATTCTGACAAGGTTGCCATTTTTTTCGTTCATCCGAATCCAATATGGCGGCTATCAAAGATGACCGCCTTCGCGAATGCACAGCGCTGTCTTTAAAAGCCTCTATCTCTCAAACTAATTGACCAATCTTCATGCAACGAACACCAAACGACGTAGAAAATAATAATTTTTTAAATTTGACAAGAATTATTATTTATCAATGCAATTACTAACGTGAGAAATAATTTATTTCAAATTTTGCACATTTTATGATGTGTTTTCTTTATATTTTTTAAAAAAATGACAAGTAAACGGCAAATAATTGAGAACAACGTTGTGTACCTATTAAAAGAGTAATAAATTGTCTTTAAATTTTCATGTATATAATTCAGTTTGGTTAAGAAGCAACGAAGTTATAACAAATTAATATTTCCTTTTTTGCTTGATTTTCCCACATGAATAGAGGGGGCCAAGAGTAATAAAATAACCAAAGAATCACTTTGCTGAAATCTTTCCAGTTGGATGTGTTGATATTATGATACGATGAAAGAGGAAAAATGAAATGAAATCTTTGAGTTTTACGTCCCACGCTTATGCCGGTTAGGCTAAAGAAGACGGTGATGATGAGTAATGAATGAAATGGTGGAATTAAGAAAGTGGGAGGAAACGGGAGAACCCCGAGAAAACCCACGCACGCGGAGTTTGTCTACCACAAAGTTCACTTGGCGGGAACGATGAAAGAGGAATTGACGGGGTCCCAGTCTGACAGGTTGGCCAAATCCAATGTGGCGGGCATCAAAATGGCTGCCATAGTGAAAACATTGTTCTCGCTTACACCCGGTAAGCACCTATTAATATTGATCCTTGGGTGATATTTCTGATGAACGAAAATTGGTACTCTAGTTATTGCTATTACCTCTGACAACTGAAATGAGAGTGCATGTAAATAAATTATCCTCTATTCCTACGTCCTGCTCATGTTTTCTTTTGGTATTAATTCAGTCATGTTAAATATTGTAAAACACAATTTTATTTGCTTTAACAGACTTCATAATAATAATTGAACATCTTTAATAAAACTTAAGAACACTTAATGGGCGGTGAAAATAGTTTGCTCAGACAACACAAAGATTTGAAAAAATATTAAACTTTGTGAACGCAAAAATACATATTTAAATTGTATATGATAATTATATTTGGCTAAGATAACGCTGAAATAGAAAATATTTTGGACAGCATTATACAGCAGCCGTTATGCGCAATATGGTAACATGCATCTTTCTTGTGTCCAAAAAAGAAAAGAAAAGTTTGCGCACGTAGGATCTCTCCCTGTTGGTATATGCATCAATATGTTTATTTTAAAAAAAATACCACCCATTTACTTGATTCACAACGCTCTCTAATTATATAAAAAAAATATTTTAAGACGCAAAATACATGAATGTGGAGACTTAAATATAGAGTAGCGAATGTTTTTGACGTTAGTGTTTATCAAAGACCTTGAATTTTTTTGTTTTCCTTAAAACAGTGTGAAACTGTTTCATAGTTACGCTGATTCTTCTTCAGAATTACTTTCTTCATAGTCTAACACATGATCTGCTGAATTTTCACACTCATCTCCACACTGACACAATTCCCTGCAAGGTATTTTGCGTTTTTTGTAACGGCACGCATTGTATCCAGTTTTACAGACAGAGTGAACATTCAACAAAATTGCGTCCGGCACCAGTGGCTGCAAACAAGATAGGCTGGAAACGATGTTGCTCTTCTGTCCATCCGTAATTTGTTGGGGATGGAACTTCGGGATGGGGAAGGCGACTGTTTCTTTACACAAGGCACACGTAATGGGCTCTCCAAATGTGAGGTTTTAAACTTGCCCATGTTGGTGGAAGTCGTTCCCCTTCGGCATTTTTGCATGAGAAGAGTTGCCATTGCAACTCTGAGAGGTCGCTACTGGAGTTACTGCCTATTAAGAATATACCACAAACAAATCACTCTAAATTACTGCATGTTCCCTCGGTTGGTAGGTCCACAGTCTGTCCTAAAGAGGTAAAGGACTCTAATTTTTTTTGTCGCTGTTTTGATAGATTTTAAATGCTGTTTTTTTCGATTTTCCAGCAAATTTTCCAGAAATACCTGTGCCAGTGAATGCATGGAAACCTAATAGTCCTATAGACAAATCAGTTCCGAGAGCTGAATAGAGATCCCAAAGATGAATTACGCATCTTTCCTGGAGATCACCGACAAAGGTGAATTGCGTTCCAATTTCTTCAAAGTAATGTAACAGAAGCAGTGTTACGTCTGTATCTGGTGAATATATTGTCAAGTGAGCGTCAGAGTATTTTCTTTGAGCTTGGATTGAATGGAGAATAATGAGTGTATCCGCTTCTTCATGGCTGTGCTGAAGAAACAGAGACATTGAATCTCTGACTTACAGCCTTGTACCAGCCAACGCATGAACTGTTGGAGGATTGGTGGAGAGCTATACCCGTCAAAAGATCCATCAAATTTCCAGTGTTCACTGGCAAGGATTTCGTCACGAATTATTTGTGATGCTTTGAGTACTGCAGTTGCGTCAGCATGAGAAATGTTTTCGAAGCTATGAACGGCCTTTTCAATCGTCTTGGAAGCGCAGAGATTCTCAGGAGCGTTCATTTGTGATGGACGGACAAAGTTCACATTTGGTAACTTCTGTATTTGTTATTTCAGATGACGCTTATAGTTGCCATCAACTATATTTCCACTTTTCTCACAAGCAACGTACAGAACAAGGCAGGATCAGATCCGACTCAAACTTCGCCCAGAGGACACATAATAGAAAACAAGAAAAATGCCGAATTGGAACTGCCCCCATCCAGAAACACCAGAGATATGCTCCGCAACATAACGCACCAAGCGACAATATGATATAAGGTAAACGTCGCAAGATACCCATTTATGTCGAAAACGGAATGGATGAGCAGCACCAGGATAATATAAGATATTTGATATGCTATAACACTGACTTGGTGGCCATCTTGAAAGCCGCGATCTTGAATATAGCATAAGATATTGAAATGAGAAGCGGGCTGTGTGATATATCAATGTAAGGTAAAATGCAAAAGAAAAAACAATGATGTAACCGCGAAAAACATATGTGTAATGTCTGGACGGGACGAAGTGTTGAAGACTCGGGCAAAATAAACGTATGTTCGAAGAACAGAATAATAGGGCCCACGACAATGGTACGCGACAAGTAACTGCAACAGTGTCTGTGCATGGAAGAGCATCCACCTTGACAGATTATGCCTTTCGATATTGGGATTCCGTTTGGGGCAGTGAAAACCACAGTTACAACCCGCGATACGAGCGCTCGTTTGGAGACTACATAAACTACAAAGGACTATCTCTTATGGAACAGCAATTCGGCAGCTCGCTCCGGAGTGTAGGAGATATCATGTTGGATTGGTGAACAAAACCACGACCTACCTGGGATTGAAGCCCACTCCTGGACAACGTTTTGTACGTTTCTTGTTCAATTTTCTTGCTGTTTCGTGTAAACAAAGGTCATTTCGGCCTACGTTTGCTAAAACAACACTATCTAAAACAAAGTGTGTACGGATGAGAAAGCCTAGATGTTTCTTTCCTTTGCGCGGTTTGCTACACTGTTTCGCGACGGTCCCAAGCAGTCACAATATCAGGAAAAGGTAGCGATCCGCATTGACTCGATGAATTCCATGAGTTGTTGCAGTCTCCCACTAGAAGGCTAGTTTACCACACAATGAAACGACTCGAATTGTGTCTACGGCACATATGGAACGAAGTGAACGTGACAGCAGAGGCCGGCAAGTGAGAAGTGATAGTGTGTTTGTGGCATACGCAAGCAAAAACACGCAATATTCTGTATAATGAATGTGTCTGCAGTATCGTTCATCTACAAACACCAATGTAGAGTTGCAATGGCGAATCCTGTCAATGTGGTGTTACTAATGTAAAGCGTACTTCTAAAACAAGTGTACATCCAATCAACAGAACCGACAGTGGCCGAACAACAAGCAACTGAACACATGCTAGAGATTTTGAACAACCATGATATAACAAAAGTGAATGTGGATGAGACTCTCGAAACCAGTTGACACAATTCGAGTCTTTTCATTGTGTGGTAAACTAGTCTTCTAGTTTGAGACTGCAACAACTCATGGAACTCATCGAGTCAATGCAGAACGCTGCCTTTCCCTGATATTGTGACTGTTTGGGACCGTCGCAAAACAGTGTAGCAAACCGCGCAAAGGAAAGAAACATTCGTAAAGAAATGCAAGCTAGAATTTGGCTGGACTTTCTCATTCGTACACACTTTGTTTCAGATAGTGTTGTTTAAACGAACGTGGGTCGAAATGTCCCTTGTTCACAGCAAGAAAATTGAACAAGAAACGTACAAAACGTTGTCCAGGAGTGGGCTTCAATCCCAGGTAGGTCGTGTTTTTGTTCACCAATCCAACATGATATCTCCTACACTCCGGAGCGAGCTGCCGAATTGCTGTTCCATAAGAGATAGTCCTTTGTAGTTTATGTAGTCTCCAAACGAGCGCTCGTATCGCGGGTTGTAACTGTGGTTTTCACTGCCCCAAACGGAATCCCAATATCGAAAGGCATAATCTGTCAAGGTGGATGCTCTTCCATGCACAGACACTGTTGCAGTTACTTGTCGCGTACCATTGTCGTGGGCCCTATTATTCTGTTCTTCGAACATACGTTTATTTTGCCCGAGTCTTCAACACTTCATCCCGTCCACACATTACACATATGTTTTTCGCGGTTACATCATTGTTTTTTCTTTTGCATTTTACCTTACATATATCACACAGCCCGCTTCTCATTTCAATGTCTTATGCTATATTCAAGATCGCGGCTTTCAAGATGGCCACCAAGTCAGTGTTATAGCATATCAAATATCTTATATCATCCTGGTGCTGCTCATCCATTCCGTTTTCGACATAAATGGGTATCTTGCGACGTTTACCTTATATCATATTGTCGCTTGGTGCGTTATGTTGCGGAGCATATCTCTGGTGTTTCTGGATGGGGGCAGTTCCAATTCGGCATTTTTCTTGTTTTCTATTATGTGTCCTCTGGGCGAAGTTTGAGTCGGATCTGATCCTGCCTTGTTCTGTACGTTGCTTGTCAGAGAGAAGATTAAGATAAGTTGTATTGACATCCCGCATACTTATTATAGCATCTTTATCGCGATAAAATGTGCATTGCTAGATATTTATTAATTCGATGTCAGCCAAAATGTCTGCCGAAGATGTTAACAATCCAGTTTCATGTGGTTCTGATAAAGATTTTCTTCTTTAAGCATACACCAAGCATTTTAAGTGGTATTTCATGTCATATGCAATTGAGTTCCCGGGTCCGTTCAAGAAGACGAGAAGGCAGCACTTCAATTCATCAGAACTATTTTCAACAACGTTCTTACTTTTTTGCCCCATGGACAACGCCTGCACTAAATGAAGTTCAGCCTCAGCCTCTTGACAAAATATGCATTTGTTTTTGTCAAATGAAAAGGTAAAAGACCTTGTTGAACTTGGAGCATCCACTGTTGTCTCCGAACTTGCACTATTCACTGTTAATTTCGATGAACGTCCTCTTTTCGCAACCTTAGGCACTATGGATCTATGTTTTAAAGCCTCCTCATATCTCCGCTTCGATTTATCATAGTGTCATTTGTGAACTAAACTAGAGTAACAGACTTTGTGGAAGAATGCTGCCTTTTCCTGCAGATGCTCAGGAGATAACGGTTTAAGAAGAGATAAGACCGCTGAATACTGAAGATCACCAAATTTGCTTCTGTCCACTGTAATTGTTATTAGCTTTTCTAGTGATTCAAGAGAAGGATTTCGAGTTACGTCTCCTCTTTTTTGATCCTGGCACATGATACAGAGATTTTAATCAAGTTCTTTCGGATTTGGTGACTCCATCTTGTAAGTTAATTACATAGTTTCATTTCTGAAAATACAAGAAAGAATTGGGGAAACACTTAAGAAACGAAGAGTAAGTCACAAGAGGACTAAAGGTAACGTAAAGCAAGTGATAAGATACAATACTTACGTTGCAATTGAAATTCGGCAAGTAACCGCACAGTTTCCCCTGCTAACTGTGAGTAGTTCCACTTTCCGCCGCACTTATATACTTTGTCCGAGTACTAGAAAGTTCCAGAAACTTCCATTTAATTCTAATGGAACGTTCTAAAACCCCAATGAATTCTAATGGAGAGTTCTAGAATATTCGATAAAGTTCTAGAAAGTTCTATAATGTTAGAAAAAGTACAAGAAGTTCTAGAACGTTTCAATAAAATGCCATGGAAGCCTCTAGAGCCTCCTAGAACTTTCCATTAGAATTTTATGGCTATTTCTGGAACTTTCTAGAAGTTTTGCATAAATGGTGATATACTTGAGGTGCGCTAATAGAGATGTCTGTCAGAGTATAGCATGCGACATATCAAACTACTTGTCTTGGAGAGTAGATCACGGATTCATGGTTGGTTTTCCTATAGGTCTCGGTCTCCCTCTGCTCATGTGGGAATATCAAGCAAAAAAAAAAAAAAAAAAAAAAAAAAAAAAAAAAAAAAAAAAAAAAAGAAAAAGAAAAAGAAATATTAATTTGTTATAATTTCGTTGTTTCTTAACCAAACTGAATGATATACACGACAGTTTAAAGACAATTTATTACTCTTTTAATAGGTACACAACGTTGTTCTCAATTATTTGCCGTTTACTTGTTAATTTTTAAAAAAATATAAAGAAAACGCATCATAGAATGTGCAAAATTTGAAATAAAATTATTTCTCACGTTATTAATTACATTGATAAGTAATAATTCTTATCATTTTTTTTAAAAATATTATTTTCTACATCGTTTGGTGTTTGTTGAAGATTGATCAATTAGTTTGGGAGATATAGGCTTTTAAAAACAGCGCTGTGCATTCGCGAAGGCGGCCATCTTTGATAGCCGCCATGTTGGATTTAGATGAATGAAAAAAATTGCAACCATGTCAGAATTTTAAAGCATCACCGAAAGGGCAAAAATCAAGAGTTAGTTCAATTTTAACAAGAAATGCACACGGATGTGTAATTTCAGACATAGTGCACCCCACTAATAATTTCATTTGAATGCAACCATGTTAAAACAAATATATTACACTGCGATTATATACTTTTAAAAATCGGGACACACCATGAATCAGGTTGTTCCAAATTTTAAGAATCTTTTTGACAAATTTTAAGAACAAACGATGAATAAAATATTCATAAAATGCTCTTTTTGTGAAGCATTTTTTTGCCACCTTTGTTGTATTTTGCCTGTATAGTTTCACGATGCATAAAATACCCACTGAATACAACTTCTGAGTCTTCCTCAAGAATTTTAAGATGTCATAGCCTTTTAGACACACACTACAGCGACGCTTTATAGTCAAAAGTACATTACTAATACATTCGAGACCCGTCATCCAGTCTCAATACCATACAAACAGACATTCCACACAATTCTTGCAAACTACTGATCACGTCATTGCCGCAACTTTACGCACTCTACCGACATACCCTTTCTCCTTGTCATCCGGATTTCGAAGCAGTTGCAGCTTTTTTCATCACCAATCATTCCTTATTATGTAGCACCCTTATCTTTAGCACAGTAAGAACTTTGGCTTAACAGGACACCTATTTGTCTTCATTTCGTCCAGGGTTGTTCCTGACAGAAGATAACCTCATTTATTCCACTATTATCTATGGGAATCACGGTTCGTTTTTGTGTTGTGTTTTAACAGTGCACTGCATGTTTCTCATTTTGAAATTCATTCCCTGGATTCTCTCTCATCATATTTTTATCCTTCTTCTTGAACATCCCCTAGACCTTATTTTCCCAATTGGTGGTTCCCCGACCCTCTAGACTCGTGGAACAAATTTAGAGGGTTTGTGGCATTGTTTAAATCTCATAATGCCATGTCTCCCAATGTATATAGGGTGTTGCAAAATGTGTCACCGTATTTTGAGAACAGATTCCTCAGATCAAAATAAGATAAGTTCAAATAGACCTGTGCTCAAAAGTAGTTTCGGAGTTATAAGGTGCTGAAAACGTGAATCAAGTTCTTAACTCCACTACTATGGAACCTATAGTAGTCGGATCAAAACAACACTGAGGAACTAGTATGTAAACTATCCAAATATGCATCCCACCCAACACAAGTACATACTGATCATGTGTAAAGAATGTTCCTCGAGGTACATTGGAATGTACATGATAGGTACGTGAATAGAGCAATCATGTGAAATACACATGTAAGGAATAAGGTTACTTCCGCCCAAAAGTACGTGCATGACACATACCGAGGAATGTATATATTATGTGTATATCACGTACCGTGTATGTACTTGACACATTTACTTGGCATTGGCATGTGCCAGGAATGTACTAGGCATGTCAGTAATGTTCCTTAGGGCAGTGCTATGCAACTGGGGGTGCGAGTACTTAAATACTAAAACCTTAACGCTTCATTTTTACGTTCGAATTTAGAAGCTTGTACTTTTAAAAAAAAGCCAAGCAACTAACTCTGAAAATATATGCCCTCCTCCGGCATCTGTGTGGCAATTGAACTATCTATTAAAATACTACAGTAACATTTACGAGCGACCGAGCTCTAACCTATAATCTTAGCATTCAAACCTTTGATTTACGGTTATTTGTGATTTCACGTTTATAACAAAGACAAATATTTTTAAAAGAGTGTAGTTTAAATAAATTACTGAAATAAATATTTTTCGCAAAGTTTATCCTTTTAAATTATTGTTCAAAGGCCTTTGCCTTTAGTAAGCCTTCTCCGAAATACATGCAAATGAATTGTTCTGCCATCTTTGGAGCTCTTTTAAAATACACATATATGTTTCTCGACAATGAGATCTCAGAAACTACAGGCTCTAGAAAGATGACGTTTTCACTGATCGATTGCAAATTTCATGTAGATTGTCCAGTTCTAATTGAATATTTAAAAAACATGGGCACTATTTCTTTAGTACATTTTTACGGGTACATTGGAAGTGTTGAACTTTCAAAAACATAAAATAAAACATCACATCCTAATCATTACACATTCCAACACCACACTGTTGTATATAGCGGTTGTATATGTCTCCGGCATTTGTTTCATAGCCAAATAATAATGGAAAAGGAAGGATAACCATTTCCTGAAGGATGTCTATATTATCAGGCTGAATTTCTTTAAGGAGTTAGTTTATACTTAAACTTACGTCTTCCCGACAATTTTATTTAACGTCTAGTTTTAACGTACAGGTTTTGAACTAATTCTCTGCTGTGTAACGTCACAATATAACCATCAATGCTAATTTTATGAGGACAATTCTGCCAGTGGGGTTTAGAATGTTACAACCTAGAGAACGCATCAAACGTCAGAAAATTGCAAAATGACACACACAATATATTACAATGTGGCTAAACTCAGAAAGTGGCTATAGAAGTGAAAAGCATATGGCTAAAAAGCCACTATTGGCTCTTTGGAAATTATGTGACTAACGACGTTCTCAAAATGGCCAGATCTCGTCACAAAGGGGCTAAATTGGCAACCCTAGTCGCAATACGAAGCAACTTACGCACAACCATGCCATGGTACATGGGGTATGTGCCATTCACATTCCTCACATTCCAGTGAAGCATGTAAAAGTACCTTTCAAGTGTCAGAAATTCCTCGAAAGGCACGTACCTAGCGACAAGTGCTATGCATATGAAATGTACATTTTTCAAGTACCAGGTACGTAAACGGTACATATGGAACTTAAATGGCACGTTCCTAGAATGTACCTGGTTGGGTGGGATGTTTAAGAATGCTTCAGTACTTGCACACCAATTTTTAGAGAGGTAGGTGGAGAGTGATCAAGTACTCCCAAACAGCCTCTCTAAAAATAATTGTGCAAGTACAGAAGATTCTGAAAGATGGATATTTGGATAGTTCCCATCCTAGTTCCTCAGTGATGTTTTGACCCGACTACGATTGGTCCTAAAGTAGTGGAACTTTAAAGTTCATTTTTTCACGTCTTCGCTACCCTATAACTACGAAACTATGAACTTCCGGCCACAGGTCCATATGAACTTTTTTCTTCTTCTGATGTGAGGTATCAATTTCGAAAATATTGCGACAAATTTCTGTAACACCCTGCGTGTACTGTATGCTCTATGTTTATAGCAAATAGAGGTTTACATCATATTTAATAGTTGTTAATATCGCTACTTACCTCTTAATTACTACTACTACGCAAATACCAATATTTAAAGGTATGCGGCTGTTACCTTACTTTAAAAATAAAAAAGGGGATTTTTAACTGTGTAGTAATTGGGAACTACTGCCCTAGACCATCGAACACTATTAATCTCAAATAAGTTACTTAAGTCTCTTACCGAACAGAGGGCACAACCTTCTAACCGAAGAGAAGCAACTGAAGTTTGAGAAGAAATCATATGTGTTTGTCTTATGCTTCTTTATTTGACTTGATCCATCAACAGTTTTACTCCAAGCAAAAAACATTTTATATTCTTTTGAATTATATAGTTATTTGTATTTATTGGATTCGATATACTCTATTATAAAAATGACAGACAATAAATGGAATTGTTGGTATTCGTTTTCTTTTTCTTTAAGTATGAGCTTTCGAGAGTATTTCCATCGCCATAAAAATACACATCATTCCATAGGCAGACACTAAATGTTTATGGTTGAGTACGTATTAGAGCAATAAAAATGCTTTGAACGTTTTTATCTGTGAAACAGGAAGATGGTGCGAATAAATATACCATCACTGAAGCACTGGTTCAGTGCGCTTTTAGCATAGATATTTGCTAAAACTGTTTATATGTTTCTCTTATTTTTCCGACGCAACCAAACTATCAATTTGTAAGATAATAAAACTGAAAAATACTCCCATAACATTTAGTTGATATTAAACTTGCTTTTAATTTTTTTTTTTTCATGAATCAACTATAACAATAGAATATGGATTACTTCGGTCAATGTTGCTATTTCTTTCGCGTCTGTGGTGATACGTTATTTCGTTCAATAATGTCTGGACAGGAAGATTATTATTATTATCTATGTATATAGTATAATATGTCTCCTTACGAGCTTCAACAACAGTTGAAATGAAAAGAAAGGAAGATTTGCGGAATTTTTCATGAAACATGCACAAGTTGCAAATGCATATTGCATTTCTTAATATTAGTAGTGTTATTCAATTTACTACCCCACTTATTATTAAACAGTGTTGAATATCTGCATCCTCGTGTTTTAGCCGATTGATTTACGCTGTACGGCCATGAACTAGAAGTTTAATGATTTGCGTTTACTGACTTCTTCTAATCTATATAAGTTTCTACTGACTTCTTCTAATCTATATAAGTTTCTACTGACTTCTTCTAATTTATGTAAGTTTCTACTGACTTCTTCTAATCTATATAAGTTTCTACTGACTTCTTCTAATCTATATAAGTTTTCCTTTCTTCGTGAAAATTTAATTTTGTTAGATTTCTTGGACTCTAGAATTTTTAATATCACTAGATCAGCCACCACAGAATATAACACTAATATATATATAAACAACTATAGTCTCATTCCAATAGAATGTGATAAGGTCATTGTTTTTCTGAAATGGTAATAAGAAACTTGACCACTAGAGAATTACATTGCCATATTTCATTACAAACTTGTACCAGAAGATGCATTGATATAACAACTAAAAACGATTTAAATGATAAATAAAAATAGTGATTTTTTTTAAAAAAATACCTCCCCACAATATTGCTACGAGAGTAAAGAAGATAGAGATGATGAAGAAGGATAAACCCGAGAAAACCCACGCACATTGACATTTCTAACTCGCTCGTACCATTTTTGATTTATGTAGATTCAATATTGAAATTACAAGAGACTTTTGCCAATTTTAGTTTTAATAAATGGGTAAGGTCAGGATTTATTCTTGAGACAATGCATCCATATGAAACTAACCAAAATAAAAATGTAGCGGAAATAATACTAACCAAACCTAATCTTGCCAACCAAGAGAAAAATGTAGAGGAAATAATACCTAACCAAACCTAGCCTTGGAAATCAAGATAAAAAAAGTAGAGGAAATAATACCCAACAAAACCTAACCTTGACAATCAAGATAAAATGTAGAGAAAATTATACCTAACCTAACCTAATCGAAAGTAAGTGAATGTAGATCAACCAACGTGCAAAACGTAGGGAAATTTGAAAATGTTGAGCCATAATCTGCAGGAGAGTCTGCGGAAGTAGTACCACCGAAATTAATTTTATTTTCAAACACTTATTCTTCATATCACTTCATATTCACCTCAATATCTTCAAAAAACAGTAACACGTAATAAATCTATTCAATAACAAATATGATTACGGAGCTCATATTTAGCACATTCTTCGACTAATGATGATAATATGTACTTTGCAATCACTCATGTATTTTAATCACGCTCGATTCTAGCCATACGAACTAAATAGATCGTTCTATTTGTTGAAGTTATCAGTTTCTCGCCACGTAGGATACATACAGGGTGATTCAAAACAACACCGACAACGTTTGGGAGGTGATTCCTGACACCAAGATAAGACAAAAAGTATAGACCAACTTGGGTGCATAAATATTTCGGAGTTTTATACTGCCGAAAACAAGAAAAAATGAACTTTAAAAGTCTATAGCTCCAAAACTATGGGGACCTACCGTAGTCAGGTCAAGACCTCACTTAGGAACGAATATGTGCGCTATTCAAAAATACGTGTTTCAGAATCCTGCGGTACTACGCAACAATTTTTATAGAGGGAGTTTGGCTACGAGCATATAATTTGAAGTACTCACCAACTACCTCTATAAAAATTGTTCCGGAAGAACCGCAGGGTTCTGAAACGGATATTTGGATAGAGCACATACTAGTTCTTAAGTGAAGTCTTGACCCAACTACGGTAGGTCCCACAGTTTTAGAGCTATGGACCTTTAAAGTTCTTTTTTTTTTCATGTTTTCGGCAGCGTATAACTCCGAAAGGAAGCATTTCTACACCCAGGTTGGTCTATACTTTTTGTCTTACCGTGGTGTCAGGAATTACCTCCTAAACGTTGTCGGTGTTGTTTTGAAACACCCTGTAGTATGCTACGTGCCGAGAAACTGATAACTTCAACAAATAGAACCGTGTATTTAGCTCTTCAAATTTCGCAATAGGATCATCTCGGAAACGTTGCTGGCGTTGTTTTAAAACACCCTGTATAACACAAATCAAACGCTTGTTGCTGTCGGTCTTCGTGGCCGAGCATGCCGCTGGTCTAGTTGCTAACACGTGCGCCTTTGGTGTGCGGGGTCCCGGGTTCGATTCCTGGTGGGAGAGCGTTTATGATTTTAACTGTCCTCCATGTTTCTGTGTTCGTGTCCATGTCGTTCTAGGAAATTGGAAAAGCCAGTTAAACGAATAAAGCAAGTAAAATTAGTAATATGTAGTTCAAGTAAGTTACTGATACACGTTCGGTGAGTCAGTTAACTTTAAAGAAAATTAAAAAGCGTGCTAGGGATCGAACTAGTAATGAAAATCGCTTTTGACGTGGGTTCAAACCTCGCCGAAGGGAAGTTCTTTTTATTTCTTTTTAATTTTCATAACACTTTTATCATTAAAATATGATAATAATAATAATAATTTGTTCTTGTACGTAGTATATAATGCATAAAAAGTTATTTACTTACGTTATGAAACATAACTGAGCGAGTGAAGGGAGTTAGGAGCCTCTCAGGGCTCGTTTTGTTCCAGCTTACCCCCATGATAACACCACGTGACATTACGTCACACTTGGCTGGTCCAATTTCGAACCTCACCCGCTTCCTTGTGACCAAAATGCATATTTTAGGGTATCTTGTATATATATATATATATATATATATATATATATATATAATGTTCTTATGAAATGTAATCCAAATATAATTATCTTTTTATTTTTATCAACACACAAAATGGATATTTTCTTCTGTTGCTATAATACACAATACATACACCAGAAGGAATGGACAATCGCAAACAGCAACCAATCAGAAACGTGTAGTTAGTTCCTATGGCTAGGGTCCAGGTGAAAAAAAAATATATATATATGCTGCAATCACTATGATACTGTTGCTTCAAGTTAGGCGGTCCCATGAGGTGCATTCCACTGCTAAACTCCTTTCTTAACAACAATTTCTCTCAAAAGCTGCACGAAATTGCTTCTAGATAAGAAGTTGAAAATAATAATAATAAAAGAAAAGAAGGAAAAAGACGGGAATGTCTTAATCCGTGATCATTTTCATTGCTGAAGGTTTTTAAAAGTTCACTCAAACACTCAAAGTGAAGCAATATTGGAGAAAATTATGTGAAATAGTTAACTCATTATTACGAGTTTGTGGAAGTTTATATGCGGTATCGTTATCTGTTATTTACTATATTTTTCCTTCATTATTCATACCTGGAATATTACGCTATCTATATGTTTATAGCCCTCATTTCTCAGAGTAGAAACTTATTTAGAAGCTGCCTTTTATTCTATGACCTCTGAGGTTCATATGAAATGATTTGTCTGGCGTCCCTTTTAAGACATTCGTGTCACGTATCGCTACTATCTCACCATGGTCTTTGATATTCTTTGGGAGACCACTGTAATCTCTTTTCCACTGATTCATTTTGTCGCTTCACTTGAATTCTTCTTGTACGCTGTGACCTGTTCTATTCCCGCACACGATACGAAGCCAAAAGTAGTCCGTGCTGTTGTCTACAGATTGCGAGTAATTGAGTGTAACCCAGAAATTGTGTCTCGAGATACTTCCTTAACGCTCAACTCGCTGGCGTAGATTACTTTTCACAGTCTAAAAATTTCGTAGAAGATAGCCTGTACGCTTCTTGTGGCAATTTCATGTTCTGTCCAAGTGGTTTGTTGCAGTGGCGTAGCCAGAAGAACATCATGGGGACTAACAATTGTCATATCTAAGGAGATCACACCCACCCCACCACACCGTGAAACTAATGAGTTTATCAGGAACTGATAAGAGGTTTTTGAAGGAAATGTGATAAAACGGAAACAAGTGAACGTGTAAATGGAACGCGCTTGCCAGTGAGAGAATTGTGACATTTAAGCAAAGAAGTAGAAGACCATTAACACTAATCAATGACAGGAATATGTGTCACGTGGATGTAATTATTCGTGAGGACTGGAGAGTCAGGTTACAAGACATCGCATATTCATTCAGAATTTCGTACGGGTTAGAGAACAGCATTGTGCATGACCAATTAGGCTAGGATGAAATGTATTCGCGCTGGGTGCCCCCCCCCCCCCAAAAAAAAAGAACTGAGGAAAATAAAACTCAATGGATGAGCATTGCCCTAATACACATCACACGAAATGCAGCAGAGAGATCGTTGTTTCTTCATTGCGACGAAATGACTTTGTCCTTCCGGATACCTTAGTCAAAAAGACAGACACTGACATGGAAACACTCTTCGTCTCACAGACCAAGAAATTCAAAAACAACAACTTTTGCGAGAAAACAACAACTGCGTTTTGGGTCCGTCTCGGTGTTATTCATGTAGGGTTCCTGCCATAGAGTACTACAATTACAGCCGAGAGGTACCGGCATTATTAAACTATAGACGGACTTCAAAACGCCATACTCTAGAAATGCAGAGGGTCACTATAGTGATTGCGAGGAGTCGTGAAACTTGACGTATATTTATTAATATCAATACTCAATAGAACACGAGAGTGTGTCCCGGTCGTCAACCCCCATCAATGAAATTTTGACAGTGTCGTCTCTTGCGCTATACGGAGAACATCTCCTGAGGCTCTAATGTTGTCGGATTATCGCTAAGTTCGTTTTTACTGCTACTGTTGTTGTCACTGTGTTATATTTTTGCTATTCTTATTGTTATACCCTTTAGTTCGAATATTTGCTAGCGTTCGTGTTATAGTTTAATAAGTGTTCTTTTTTTCGCTCGTTTGCAATATCTTCTAAATTTGACAACGTTGTTACTGTATTTCTGCTGTTTCACTTTTTTCCTCAAGTGTGAGTTCGGAAGACAGCTGCACGAATCGTGCCCAATTCTCCCGATGCATCATACGTGAGGGGAAACAGTTCCATGAAGCCCAGGCTTCACGAACCATCGCGATCACTATTGGACAGTGTGTAATGTTACATCACAAAGCGAGATCGCGTACAGCCAAGCATATCTGTGCTCACATCATAGGTTTCAACTAGAGTTGAGGAGAGAGGGCGAATGGCGGATCATCTACTAGCGTACGCATAGTGTCAGACAGAACTTGACCGAATGTCTCCACATCAGTATGACAGCGAAATAGAAAAGTTTAAGCTTGTAGATTTACGAATCTATAAACACAAAAGCAAGAAGAACAAATCGCGCGTAATGTTTCTTTTCTCTAAACTCCACAGTTTAACTTTGTGTTTTGTTCAAGTAGTTATCGAGCACATTATAGAATTTGTATCACGTCCATATCGAATCTATACCAAGTTATGAAATCATTAATTACGTTTCAACTGTTGGATTAAAAACAAAATATAAAAACGACAAGAGTCAGTCCATTCTAAGTGATCAAGCATGTGCCGCTCGACCATCTGCAAAAAATCTAATTTTTTCATGAATGTTTAACTATATCAGTGTACTTCAAAACCACAATGATTTTTTTTTTACAACCTAATGGTGACGCACCGGCTTCCGCCATTTTGCGTTTTCTCAATTTCAGGCGTTTACGTTGTTTTGAATATCTCAGCTTGTATTTGTCCTAGCAAATTGAAAATTGCTGGGCGTCTCCAACTTGTGCAGAGCTAAAACTTTGATATCTTAACATTTTTGTCTAAAACCACTTGAAAGGGGTGAAATCAGAGCCTATAGTAGCAACATTTTTGGACATTGAAGACTTGATTGAGAAGAGGATACAACTCATGTAGAGGTCTGAGTTTATGTGTGCAGGTAGTACGGGGCCATAAGTTTATACACAAAAATTTGCAGACCTGCAGCTGCTCCCAAAGGCCTGAAAAAACTCGTAAATTTGGAGAATTATGCCAATTTGGCGTGTATCACTCTCCAATATCTCAATGGGCCTGGATAAAAGATCTGAAACTTTAGGAAAAGTTATTCCTTTAGTATACCATAACACAAACCACAGCGCGTTTTGTGTTTTTGAGCAGAAGGGGTCAAAGTATTAGGGAATGACGTCATACTCTAGGAAGTGTTTTGTTCACAAATTCAACTGGAAACTTGTGAAGTAAAATAAAGTATGATGAATGGTTAGTCAAGGCTCTCAAGCTCGTTTCTTACTTCTAGTTGTGACTCACTGTCTTATCACACCCACAGTAGCACTGGTGAAGAACGCTGCTATCAGAAGAATCGATAAAAGTCAAAATGTACACTTGGCAAAAAGTCCATAAGTACACATTTCTGTTTCCTATATCATTGATATTCAATCACGATTATTCTTGTTTTAACTGTCAACTCGTGCAGCAGACTGTTGTCCTTTCGTTTGATCTATATTCCTCATTCTGTGAACGCTTACTCACTGTAAACATTGACTGGGGAAAGGACAACAATCCCCTGCATGAGTTGACAATTAAAACAAGAATAAACAGAATTGAATATCATTGATATAGGAAACAGCAATGAGTACTTACTGACTTTTCACATTTTGACTTTTCTCGCCTTGTGCTGATGGCGAAATTCTTCAAGAGTGCTGCTGTGGGTGTGATAAGACAGTGAGTCACAACTAGAGGAAAGAAACGAGCTTGAGAGCCTTGACTAACCATTCATCATACTTTATTTTACTTCACAACAAGTTTCCAGTTGAATTTGTGAACAAAACACCTCCTAGAATATGGTGTCATTCCCTAATACTTTGACCCCTTCTGCTCAAAAACACAAAACGCGCTGCTGTGTGTGTTATGGTATACTAAAGGAGTAATTATTCCCAAAGTTTCAGATTTTAACATCCAGGCACATTGGAGATATTGGACAGTGAAATACGCCGAATTGGCATAATTCTCCAAATTTACGAGATTTTCAGGCCTTTGGGAGCAGCTACAGGTCTGCAAATTTTTGTGTATAAACTTATGACCCCGTACTACCTGCACACATAAACTCAGACCTCTACATGAGTTGTATCCTCTTCTCAATCAAGTCTTCAATGTCCAAAAATGTTGCTACTATAGGCTCTGATTTCACCCCTTTCAAGTGGTTTTAGACAAAAATGTTAAGATATCAAAGTTTTAGCTCTGCACAAGTTGGAGACGCCCAGCAATTTTCAATTTGCCAGGACAAATACATGCTGAAATATCCAAAACAACGTTAAGGCCTGAAATTGAGAAAACGCAAAATGGTGGAAGCCGGTGCGTCGCCATTGGATGTTGTAAAAAATAATTAATTGTGGTTTTGAAGTACTCTCATATCGACTAAACATTTCTGAACAAATTAGATTTTTTGAAAAGGTCGAGCGGCAATTTTTTTCTCGATCACTTAGCATGGATTAACCCAAGAATGTTGTCTATAATGAATAGTTGAAGCACATTGTTGTGTTTTGTCCTTTTCAGTATAACTAACTAACTAACTAACTCTATGCCCTATGGAACCCGGAGGTTCAATGCCGCGTTCACAAAAGCTCTCCACTGACTTCTATCCTTAGCCAATTGGATGCAGTTTCTACTTTGTATTCCTATCTCTGCGAGATCCATCTTAATATTGTCCTCCCATCTGCGCCTAGGTCTTCCTAATGGTCGTTTTCCGATTGGTTTTCCAGTCAAGACTTTGAAAGCATTTCAACTTTCTTCCATTCTAGCTACATGACCTGCCCACCTAAGCCTCCTAGACTTGACGATCCTAACAATGTTGGGTAAACCTTATAAATTATGTAGTTCCTCGTTATGAAGTTTCCGCCGTTCCCCATTCCCGTTCCTCTTGGGTCCGAATATTCGTCTCAGGATCTTGTTGTCAAATACTTTCAGTCTATGTTCTTCCCTCAGAGTAAGAGACCACGTTTCGCAACCATACAGAACAACAGGCATGATTATCGTTTTATATATTTTAAGCTTCAAATTCCTCGACAGAATTCGCGACGACAAGAGATTTTGAACCGAATAGTAACACGAATTCCCTGCTTTTAGTCGACATTTAATTTCTTCGTGAATATGATTTTTCAGTATATGCATTTGTAAATCAGAAATTCTTTTTTTTTTCTTTTTTTTTTTTAATGTACGGTATAAATTTAAATGATTCTTGTTCCACCACGCGTATGCTCTGAAATGTCATATTCAGTGAAAATTCATGGGGATAAGAGGGTTGACTACTCCCCTAGTCAACTGAAGAGAAATTGTGGTATAGTTTTATTCGTTGATTATTTAAGTGGGTGGCCCGGGAGAAATCCTCCTCAGAGATGCGAAATTCCTTCGGGGCAGAGGGATTGTTTGTACTCAAAAATTGTTACCAATATTTTTATAGTTCTACTTTAACTATCTGGATAATGATATTCCTCTTATATCCTTTGACATGAGTCGCTATACTTGTCACAAACAGCTGTTAAAAAAATGTGCTTCACAAAAGCAACCACATGTTTTAATTTTGCAAGAGTTTCTCAAAAATTTATAGCTTTCCAGTTTCTACAAACACTAATTCTCACGCTTAACGATTTTAGCGTAGTATATGGTTTATAAAGAAAATTAATAACTTAACTCATGTTTTTCGCATCGATTACGTTATAATAGTCTGAAAACATCACTGGTTTTAACGCTATTTCTAATTATTATGATGATTTGGAAATTTTTAAAAAATGAAGATAACTCCTCCGAATTTATATTTTGTATTGGAGAGACACATCTCGGGGATGGGTCATGGAAGTCCGAACTCCCCGAAATCCCGACTTTTTTGTAAATTTAATCTAATTTTAGGGGTGATTTTTACAAATTTTAATATATTTTATCCCCATATTGAGACTTCCCTGAAATAAATTCCTATGTAAGCGCCTGTTTATGTGTTATAATCCGTTGTATTCATTCTGTTTCTTGAAAAGACGAGTGTGCGTGAAGTTTGAAATAGTGGGTTTACGAAGACTGACACCAAATTGTACCCTCACTCGCAATATTCTATTTGTAAAGTTATCCCACAGCCAGCTACAGTTCTCTCCTGAAGCAGTGATGCCAACCAGGGCTAAAAGTGAGGGTAAACGCGGGGGGGACGCCCTTACCTCACCTCCAAAAAATATCTATGGCGTCTCCCACTTCCTAAAATAATTACAATCGACAAAATTAGTCATGGCGGCCAGCATGACGTCACACGTCCCGCTACCTTTACAGATCCTCGTTTACCACTGGTGGCAACCTGAAACTTTATAAAATTCCATCTCGAGAGACAGAAATTCCATTATCGCTCTTCAATTTCCCACGTTATACTAATTGAAAAAGTTAAAAAAAAAAAAAAAGTGACATATAATAGTGTCACCGTGTATATTTCTCACTTTTGTCAATATATAAGTGAACTATCGTCAATTTCGATCTGCTGGTTTATTAAATAGTTTTACTTAATTGAAGGAGAACTCAAATGATGACGTAGACAAGTACCTACATTTTGTTGTCAGAATTTAGTACGGTATTTATATTGTACCTTTGTGAGATCATCTTTTAATGAACATTAACGATATTAAAAGAATTGTATTCTCCAGTTAGTTTTGTCGAACATTTTCTAAGTTGGATATTTCTTATTTCGCATTTTACTTTTTTTCTGTTAATTATTTCCTTTGTCCTTTTTAAATACCAGAGTACAATTTACATTTCTTGGAGCTTGTTTCTAGAAAATCAAAAGTTGCTTCTGCACTAGCATGCATTTTCCAGTAACAATTAACACTGATTTGAAGCTTATTGAGGACTCATTAGTCTGTTTTCTTCCCATAGAAAATTCTGTTGTTGACAATGAAGTATGAAAAAGTCCATATATACATTTGCCAATCGCGATGAAAGTTCCCTTTATGCCTTTTTGATAAATTGTCAAAAAATTCTACAAAATGGGATTTATGCCTCGGGTTGGCATCACTACCCTGCAGTCAGGGTTGGCAAGGTAATTTACTTGTTACGTATTTTACGTAAATTACGTGTAATTTACTAGTAATATACGTCATGTAGAAAACCAGTTTTTTACGCAGACGTAGAAAACTATTTCTTTCATTAAAACTAATATCATTTTGAATAGTCGGTTATATTGTAAGCTTAGTTTTCTTATTTAAGCATTAAAACATTATTATCTTCTAAACATTATATTGAAAAGTAATGATTTCATGCCAAATCATAGTAATAAAAGATAATTTTGGATAGCCCCTCGCCGGACCACTACTACTTTCCACCTATTAACGCACACACAAGCACAACCACCCAACATAAGCACACACAATAAAAATATGTGTTGGTTCGGATATGTTTGAAAGTATCAAGTAACCTTTTGATTATAACAATTTATTGTTATACCTTTGCAGCTTTTAATATAAAACTCGAAACATTTCAGTATACTTTGAAACTTCTATTAGAAAAGAAAAAGAGATTGACTGTTAGGCTCATTTCACCTTCATATTACACACTAACACACACACATAACTGATACGAAAAATACTGATCAGAATATTGAAATAATGAAATTTTAGAATAAACTGATTTGTTTTTCTTCCACGTCTCAACGATACTATATATACCACTTTACTTAGCACTGGGACATATTGAATTTTCGATGTAAAAGTTATTAGATTCTTATTTTAAACACACACAACTGAAAAAATATAAAAGCACCCAACAGAACAATATACTACATTTTTCGGAATGAACTCATTTATTGTGCTCTTTTCTTCCAAGTCCAACAACACTAAATATATTACTTCCCTTAGCACTTGACTATCATTTGAACATTTAATGTAGACATTTTTCATGCTTATAATAAATAGACAAAACTAAAGAAAAAACTCAACAGAATATCAAACTACTTGTTTCTTCTTCTTTTGTGTGTGTGTGGAAAGAAACAATTTGTCTTTCTTCCTAGTTCGAATACTGAATATATTTCACTTGGTTCCAATAAAACTGCGTATATCATTTCATTTAAAACTTAGCCATTATTTTAATTCTTAAAAAAAAGTTTATATTTCATGCCATTTCAATTATAGTTTAGTACAATTCGAACACAATACTTTTAATCACACTAATATTCATAACTTGAGTGGTCTTGTAATTTGAGGGTGTAGTATATTTGAAGTAGTTTCTTCGAACGTTCGAAGCTGAGCCGGTTTCTTGTGACCTTATGGACAAAGGACCAATTTGAGAAAAAGTCTTTCAATTTGCGCTGAAGATGCTAGGATGTTCAGTAACTTCATAGCAAATTCCGACAACTCCTTATGTTGTCGAGTAGCGAAATACCAGAATGTGCGTGGTGTTGTAATTCCCTTCTTCATAAGTTCTTCAAAATTTCCACGTTTTCCCCGATATTGCTGGTAGCTAGTTATTCCTGAAGGGCCGAGGTTTTCCAACAGAAACTCCTCTACTTGTTCGTGGTGCTTTTCTCAGACATTGCAGAAAGTTGTCACAAATGGAGACCACGAAGGCTTACCATTGTTGTTGTATTGCACAATAGTTTCTTCCATGGCTTCTCTGGCATAAAACTTTTCGCGATTACAGAGGGTTTAAAACATGAAACATGATGAAATGGGTTTTGAACGGTCACGCGTACAAACCGTATTATACAATGCTACTTTACAAAGCCAATACAAAATTCCCAGTTTATGCTTACGGATTAAGTTCTGCAAAATCCAGCTAGATTCCATACAATTTTAGGAAGAATTTTTTTAAAGCTCAGCGCGTAGAACGTTTTCTTTTAATTTGTAGACCTGTTTCTAATTTTTTACGTACTTTACGTTTTTTACGCGTATTTTACACGTCACGTAGAAAACCTTTTTTTACGCGTAAATACCCAACCCTGCCTGCAGTGCTGCATCGTAGCTATCATCTTATTAGAAATCGGCAGTTTTCTGTTCGTTCCCCAATTAATTAAACAGTCTGAAACCAATGTTTCTAGCTTGTTCGTGTAGGACTTGATATTTACTCATATTGCCCTCTATTATTAAAGATAAGAATCCCAACGGCTAAATGTAGGAATGAGTCAAAACAATCACAACGTTTAAACGCCGCACACTGTGATCACCTGTTGAAGAATGACAGTGATAGGTAGAGTTGCCAACCGTCCCGATTCTGTCGGGACTGTACCGATTTCTGACTTATTTGTTCCGTGTTCCTACCGGACACTCGTCGGGACGCATTGTCCCGATTTATCGATTTTCAAAGTTAATTAATATTTTACTTTCCCATATTTACAAAGGAATAGCTTATTCTTTTAGACGCAAAGTTTTATGTATAGAATCAATTTGTGTTTTAATTTGACTTATGAAAAAATAGTTAGCAGCTCGTCTTTATATTATAGTTAATTCCAAATTGTTTTGAGTTGATAATCCAGCCGATTGTGGTTACAGTATATCCCACGCAGCGCTAAGTGGCAATACTAGCGCTCACTTCAGCGGGTGGCCGCTACGCTAAATATACCGGATAAGTTACCGGCCGTCTGCCAGATCTGCCACCAGTGTCGGCGTCTTCTGTTTCACTTTTGATTTGACGCGCAATCGCATTGTTTACATTAATCTGTGCTGTGCAATATTATTCTATTCTTCGACGTTAAGTTATAAAGTTATTTTTTATATACAAAGATGGATGGTAATGAAGAACACCTTCAATAATGAAACATTCAAATCGAAATACCGGGGAGAAGAGGGTGTTTCAACACCAATTGTCCCGCCTCAAATTTTTCCTTAAGATTCCAGTGAAAAAGAGGGCGCGCCTTGCTACCGCGCCTTTAAATTCCATCCGCCTTATGACCTGCATCCTACTTTTTTTTTTTCCTAAGCGATTCTCTGTCATCGTGTAGCCTTGACTACCATATTACAAACAGAGCTTAGAAGACACTTCCATCTTTACCTGGCCCACGGGTTTGATGGAAGAACGTTTTGGAATGTGTATGGATGATTTGGTCTCCAGAGAGAATAGATGTTGAACCACAGGCAGAATCTGTTGCATAAAACTCATGCATGTCGCGTGTTACTTTTCTGCGTGGATTATCAATAAATGTCGACCTCCTACACAATAAAATAATTTGTGAATATTTTCCTTACTCGAGAACAAGTATATTTTGTTATGTTGAAAGAAATGTAGTCCACATCTTTGTATCACCACCTTATACTGAGGCGAACGATACTAGGAAAGTTTTTGGAACATTTGCCAATTGATTATTTCTCCTTTGATATTTTATCTTCTTTCTTTCATTGGTTCATTGTTTTTTTTCCTACTTCAAACAACAGAACATAAATTTCGTTTCTTGGTACTTGATTTTTAGGAATCATATATGAATTAAGTCAGTGCTCATTAGCATGTACTTCGCCCATGGGCGAAGTTATGGGGAGCATGGGGGCATTACTCCCCCAAACTTTTTGACAAAAAATAAAAATGCTACCTATAAGATGGACACCTACCAAGACATCCGAGACCGACAAAAAGGTCTGCCCCTACTGCCCCCCCAGCAGACAATTCCTAGCTTCGCCTATGACTTCGCCGATAAGAAAGAAAAGACTTCATACGTACTAAAAGTTGACAACATTGACATACACTATGTCTACTTCCCTCTCGTAGAGAATTTTGTTGTCGTGGATTATACAAATAATGAAAAAATTCCATAGAGGTTGATAATTTCGACGAAAATTTCCTTTATTCTTTCCGATAATTAACGTAAAAAATTCCCACATAATGGGATTTTTCTCGGCTTGGCATCACTGTGTAGAATTGTAGTGTAGTACCATGTGCAAAACATATTACAGTTTCATTTTAAAGTCCTTCGCGTTCATTATTCACCTTACTTTTTAATATTCATCTTACTTATTTATGATCCTTTTCGTACATATCAGGAAGACCATCTACATACGAAGCTGTATTATTGAGTTTATATATATTCAAATAAATTGAGCAATATTTTGTTGGTAACGTAATTGAAAACTTATTTTCGTTCACCCATATACATAAAATATACAAAGGAAAATGATATTTGGTTTTAATCAATATAACAGTATTCATGAGCTATCGATTTCTGATCGCTGCAAATATAATTTGTTATTCAATTTGATTTCTGAATGTAATTTTACCAAAGTGTAATTATTGGATATGCGGTTAATTAAATCGAACTATATGAACTAACAAGGCAGGTATATTGAATTTCCAATATCACTTATGGAATCTGAAGTACGTACGTATACATATTGATAGTTTCAGTGCAACCTAAATATTTACTTTCTCAGTGAGTTTATTATATATTGGCACTTGTGCTGTTAACTTCCTTACTTTTTTCCCCCCCGTGACTGCATTCGTTCTAGTACAGTACTCACTTACGAAAAAAATATGCTACTCTCATGTTAAATATTCTTTTTTTTAAAAAATAGAGCTAATTAGAATACTTTTAAATGCGTTTGTTTTATCAAATCTGCTTTATACAGGGCAAGTCAAAACGATGAACCCGATTTTAGAAATTTATACACTGAAATATAATAAACATATGATGTTGTGAGACATGTGCTGAGAAAGGTAAACAGTAAAAGTTTTCTTCAGGGGAAGGGATCACTCGCGCACGCGCAGATATCTTTGGTATTGCAACTGCTGCTTCTGCAGACCACGAACTGCACTTTAATCCTTTTGTTCTATTTCTCTCTTAGAAATCTGTTCTAATGACCTCTATTTCTTGTTCTAGACTAAGTGACACTTTTGTAAACAAATTGCGACATTTTTATTTTCTAAATACAGCTACAACATATACACAAACACTGGAACAAACACATGCATCGTCTAAGAGAGCGAACTCTAAATGCCACACTAACTAGTTTTTTTAATTCCTTTGTCATTGAGAC
This sequence comes from Thermobia domestica, assembly GCF_964235325.1. NCBI lineage: Eukaryota > Metazoa > Arthropoda > Insecta > Zygentoma > Lepismatidae > Thermobia > Thermobia domestica. The sequence continues at coordinate 56,312,343 of NC_137456.1, read as the reverse complement.
GGAAAATGCTTATTATAAACATTGTGTGTTTCTTCGACGTTTTGTTCCTACGTGATGCATAGATGGAAGAACGAAGAAAATGCTTCGAATGAAGATGAAAGAATAAGCAGTGTTTTAGATTGACTTTTATATAAAGAAACAAAGTAAAACATGAACTATTGGAGGTAGAATCGTGTTCAACGAACTTAAAATGATCGTTACTGAATTCTCTATGTCTCTGTGTGTGTTTGTGTGTGTCTGTTATTTGTGATTTTTTTTTTAAATTTTGACCCATCCATTCGATAGATCATCCAAAACTATCTGAATGAATTGATGGATTTTTTCGCGCCACTCTTACCGTTCCCGAGATATTGGCCAAAAAAGTTCCGATTTTGGGAGATTTAAGGAGCCATATCTCGGGAACCGTTAGTCAGAGAGATTATATTGGTGTTGATCAATACCAATATTGATTCAATACCAATACCAGATATTGATTCAATAATTTTTGCGTCATTAGTTATTGATTCAGTAATTATTGCGTCATTAGTTATTGATTCAATAATTACTGCGTCATTAGTTATTGATTCAATAATTATTGCGTCATTAGTTATTGATTCAATAATTATTGCGTCGTTAGTTATTGATTCAATAATTATTGCGTCGTTAGTTATTGATTCAATAATTATTGCGTCGTTAGTTATTGATTCAATAATTATTGCGTCGTTAGTTATTGATTCAAAATTAATTCTTTTAAAGTTCGTTCTGGTAACGCTCTTCGAGCTTTCACTTTTTTCGTACATGTTTAGGAGGGAAGGTCCCCTCCTAAACATACGCTAATATTCTTGCAAGAGATTAGCAATTCCAGGCGGGAGCTCAGGTGGTTCAGATAACACGTTAATCAGTAGGTCCACGTCTCACATGGCCTTGCTGCTGAAAGGGAAGCTCAAAGTCAACTCAAATCTATCAAGTAATATTTCTTCCAACCATCAAATGAAGATGACCGTATTATGCAACATCGCTTAACGTTCATTGGCTATTGTGAAAAGGAGGACATTCCTTAAACGTCAGGAGATTTGAACCGTCCAGTAGTCAAGTTTTCACAGAGAAAAATATAATTTATATTTAGAACAAAAATATAAGGAATAAACTTTTATTAAACATTCATTTGTGGCATAAAAAATAAATAATGAGACGTTTGACTAGCTATGTTGTAAATGTAATGTGCACTGATACTAAAGATAAATGGAATATAAACCTGTTATTATTTTTTTTTTTTCAATTTTAGATTTGAGCCTGGAAATGTTTCTTCCACTTCTGTCAATCTTCAGCTTCCTCTTTTAACTCCCAATATTTTCTCCTATCTTTCAAATCCTCGATCAGCTATGTTCTTCTTCTTCCTATTCTTCGCTTCCCTTCTATCTTTCCCTCTATGGCAGTGTAAAGAAGACAATTTCTTCTCAAGATGTGTCCAATCCAATTGGCCTTTCTACGAAGGATGGTGGCTAGAAGTATCCTCTTCTCTTCTATCCGTTTAAAAACATCTTCATTTGTTGCTCTCTCTATCCATTTTATCTTCTCCATCTCCCTTCAACACCACATTTCGAAGCTCTCCAAATATTTCTTCTCTAACTTCCGTAATGTACAAGTCTCTGAACCATACAGTCCAATGCTCCATATATAGCACATCCCAGGACCTGCTGGATGGCAGAATAACTAATAATAATAATAATAATAATAATAATAATAATAATAATAATAATAATAATAATAATAATAATAATAATAATAATAATAATAATAATAATAAAACGTTATCTGAGGCATAAGAAAATAAATAATGAAATGTTTTATTAGCTATGTTGTAAATGCAGTGTGTACTTACGACAAACATTTGCTAATGAAATCTAATAAAAACGAATTTCCTACTAAAAAAAAAAAAAAAAAAAAGGAAAATTACTACTAACACTAAAAATGGAAGATCGCTTTCTCAACAGACTTGTGTGCGGATAGATAAACTTAAACACTTCCTGTCAGCATATACAGATGCTATTGACAGGGTAATTCAGTTTAACTTCAAAGTGTAAATTTCAGTCTATTATTTTCCTTCTCACTGGGCAAATCAATCATGGAGGCGCGTTTTTGTAACGGTAATTCAATTTACGGTACGATCATCTTCAAACAAATAGCAGGTCATTATTATAAAAATTGATGACGCATATAACATTTCAACGTATCAATCAGGCTTCAAGTTCAAAATTTAAAAAGAAGAAAAAAAAAACCTTTTGAGTAAATTAACTCTCCAATGCACTGTGGATTGTATTTAATATTTTCTCTTTAATTTTAATGCTGTAAACAGTAACACAAACGCATTACTCGTTGAAAACTTTGAAATCGGACCCTACAATGAGCAACACACGCTTTGTATGCTCACTGGACTGTTTATTATCCATAGTTTGTGATCATTTTACTTCACAATAGATAGATTTCATTATCTATTACTGTAGTACATGACAATTTTTTAAATTCGAGATGAGACGAGAGACCATGACAATAGTTTTTGAGACGAGACATTTCATGAGTCTTGTGACCCTCAGTCAAAAAAGCGTAAAACCTTTTTTTTTAGGCCAGCCATTCTGTTTGAGGTTTACCTGATCCTGGGTTTTCCTCATTCATACCAGGCAAATGTCGGGATGGTAGTTAACATACACGACACAAGCGACTTCCTTCCTTCCCCAATCCTTACTTCCTTCCGTTTCCTCGGATAGTATTATCACCGAGAGACGTCATTCCTCATACATGACGGGCTAACATGGTCATAGATGACGAAAGCCCAGAAATCTAATTCATAATCCTAATCCTCATACATGACAAGCTAACATGGCCATAGATGTCGAAAGCCCAGAAATCTAATTCATAATTCTAAACCTCATACATGACGAGTTAACATGGTCATAGATGCCGAAAGCCCAGAAATCTAATTCCTAATCCTAATCCTCATACATGACAGGATAACATGGCCATAGATGCCGAAAGCCCCGAAATCTAATTCCTAATTCTAATCCTCATACATGACAGGATAACATGGCCATAGATGCCGAAAGCCCAGAAATCTAATTCCTAATCCTAATCCTCATACATGACAGGATAACATGGCCATAGATGCCGAAAGCCCAGAAATCTAATTCCTAATTCTAATCCTCATACATGACAGGATAACATGGCCATAGATGCCGAAAGCCCAGAAATCTAATTCCTAATTCTAATCCTCATACATGACAGGATAACATGGCCATAGATGCCGAAAGCCCAGAAATCTAATTCCTAATCCTAATCCTCATACATGACAGGATAACATGGCCATAGATGCCGAAAGCCCCGAAATCTAATTCCTAATCCTAATCCTCATACATGACAGGATAACATGGCCATAGATGCCGAAAGCCCCGAAATCTAATTCCTAATTCTAATCCTCATACATGACAGGATAACATGGCCATAGATGCCGAAAGCCCCGAAATCTAATTCCTAATTCTAATCCTCATACATGACAGGATAACATGGCCATAGATGCCGAAAGCCCAGAAATCTAATTCCTAATCCTAATCCTCATACATGACGGGCTAACATGGCCGTATATACTGAAAGTACAGAAATGTAATTTGTAATCCTAATCCTCCACAAGTCTCGTGCTGAGCAACATTAGTTCACCCAAGTCGTAGACCTGAAACACTGTTTTGGTGTTATACAATTCCTAGTATTAAAAAAACAACAACTATAAACTATTATAGTGATTGTACGAACACAATGACGAGCACTTATCTACGTTTAAAGATACGCAAGTAATTACAAAATATTCTTCAATAATAAATTTGGTTTAAATGTTGTTATATCACACCCTTCATGGACCTCTCGTGGCGCGGAAGGATTCTGGTAACTTCTAGATGATTTTTTTTTGAAATCATGGTAATATTATTATTATTATTATTATTATTATTATTATTATTATTATTATTATTATTATTATTATTATTATTTACATAAATTTACAAAACGCAATTTCTACAAAATTTACGAAATGAGGCGAAAACACATTTCTACTCTAGGACCAGCATGTGTTATATATCGTTGGAAAGGTCACACCGAGTACACCTCACATGTAAAATATCTCGCTTGAATGGAGCCTGTAGGGAGCGTGGCGACCATTTGAAGATCAGAACAAGGCACGATGATCCGAAATGCTAGAAAACGTGGACAAAATAGGAAGCTATGATGTAATTGTTTTGAGACATGGTGTATATTTAAATTTAAAATGTAGCTGAATACGAATCTGACATCAAATGTTTACAAATCAAAATAACGGATCCAACATGGTGGATACAAATTAAAAAAAAAAAAAAAACTATGGATCTGAAATTGGGTATATAGATATATTCGACATTGTATGAATCGGATACCAAAAGTGTACAATTGAAAATGGCGGACCCAATATGGCGGACAATATGCAAAACACTACTAAGGAACTGAAAGCGGGTAGGTAGGGGTTTTCATGGTCGCGGAATACGAATCCAATGTTAAAAGTGCAAAATGCAATATGACAGGTCCAATATGACGGACAAAAAGTACAACAGTACAGAATGGACGTATGTGTATCGAGACGAGCCCAGACTCCGTCTCGATCTCGTGTCGATTTGGAAAAGTACATCTCGGTCTCGAATCAGAGACGAGACCGAGACTAGTCTCGATGTCGGTATCATCCCTACTCATGAGAGTAGATATTTGTCATACATATGGCTTACAAGTGTACACGGCATAATGTGAAACCGGAAAGACAGTTATGGAAGCTTAACGATGTTTCAAACTCCAATGCGCACTTTTTACTGCCATTGTTCGGATCATTAGATGATATCTGCAAATAATCGCAACGTACCCTACAGACGCCACTCAAGTGAGATCTTACAGATGTAAAGTGCATTCGGTGCCAACTTTTCAACGATATATAACGCATCTCAATCCCCGCGTCTCTTCGGAGGCGAGGAGGGAGTTGGTGTAAAATAATTATTGTCTATGATTGCAATCTGTTCGTATCATAAAACTTTCATGTGAGGTACAAAACCTGTCCTGCACTTGGTGCCTCAATTTTGGCATGATTGTATAGCAAACCATGCTCCCTGTTTATTGTAAAACATCACCTGTCTTTACTTGCTCCGTTATCTACTATAGGTATTTTCCTACTACATGTGTAAGAATAACATACGTATTTCGCTTCTGTATATTTTTTTAACTTTTCGTCTGCCACATTGGACCCGTCACTTTGAATTTTACACTTTTGATGTCCGGTTCATACATAACAAGTCGAATATCTCTATATATCCAATTACATATGCATAGTTTTCTTTGTTTTGTAATTTGTGTCCGCCATGTTGGATCCGCCGTTTTCATTTATAAACATTTGATGTCGGATTCATATTCAGCTACCTTTTAAACCTATATATACACCATGTCTCAAAACAATTACATCATAGCTTCCTATTTTGTCCACATTTTCTGGTATTTCGGAGCGTGCCTTGTTCTGAACTTCAAATCATCGCCACGCTCCCTACAGGCTCCATTCAAGCGAGATATTTCACATGTGAGGTGTATTCGGTGTGACCTTTCCAACGATATATAACACATGCAGTTCCCCGCGTACCACTTGTAGTACTTTCCTAGTTAGTGTTGCTGTCTTCTTCTTTATCCAATAGATTTTAGGCATCTGACCTTAGTAGTAGTTTCAACTTTTCCTTCACCACTACAAATCCATGATGACCCTCACCAGAATCACTCTTTCATCCGTGGGTTTTAAGAGAACAATAGCGACCTAGCAGGCCTATACCTAGGTCCCTGCCAGAAACATGAGAGTCATCTGGTGAGCGACTTCGGAAACTCGAAATATTTAGCCTCCAAATCAATTGGGCCGAGGAATCGGTACAAAACCTAAATGGTTTTTGGTGAGAATTTTAATAAACTCTGGTAGAGGGTAAAAGGGATCACGCACTAGAAGTTTCAATTTCGTCCGGTAGATGTCAACCGCTAGAAGATGTTCGATCCCATCTAACGACGCAATGTGTTACTCCAAGTACTTTTGTTTCAATATATCAAATAGGATACGAATAGCTTCAGTTGAAACCAAAGTGACCAGTGAAAATGTTAAAGGATTGAATCCATGAATGAACTCGACTGGTTTAGTCCACCTTTATTCGTATTTATTGCAAAGAAAAAAAAAAGAAAAAAAAGAAAAGAAAAAAGAAAAATCAAATGATTTGCTTTCGTTCAAAAGTCCGTCCGGAATAACGGACGGATGGACGGTTGGAAGTCTCACTGCTTGATCCTAATACGGTAAATTGGTGTCGGCAGATTTCTCGTACTATTTCAAGTGCCACTGTTAAAAATGCATATTACTTAGGTATATAGTGTGGGTCCAAAATGGAGCTCTACTAAGTATTAACCCCAGCATGAGGATTTTTTTTTTTTTTTTTTTTGTGCACTGAGAGTAATAGCAATGGTCAGAGGCTTATTTTTGTGCATGTCTATTTACGTATGTCAGGGTAAAGTGTTAAAGTATTTTCATAAGAGGAATGAACTTAAAGAAACTTAATCAACCATCACCTCGACAATGCCTGAAATTGAACCAGCAATGGTTCTTAACAGTTGTCCATTTTAAAATACATGCATTTAAAACTTTATATTTTCCCTTTTATTATTAGTCATTTTATAATTTAAAGAAAAACATTATTATGATGGTATATATAGGCCACTTATGCACACATTATGAATACAGCTGATGGACGGTATCAACACAGAAATCGTACGTGAAGACGTAGAAGTTACTAAAGACCGTGGAACATGGAAGCTTCTCAGTTACAGTAAACTACCTGCCAATAACCCCACAATACTTATGATGATGATAATGATGACTTACGCATAGGAGGCGCGGTGGCTGAGTAGTTAGCCCTAGCACGTGCGCCTTTGGTGTACGGGGTCCCGGGTTCGATTCCCGGTGGGAGAGCCTTTGTGATTTTAACTGTCCTCGATGTTTCTGTGGTCGTGTCCCTGTCGTTCTAGATCATTGGAAAAGCAAGGTAAAATGAGTAAAGCAAGTAAAATTAGTAATAAGTAGTTCAAGTTTCTGAGGCACGTTCGGTGAGTCAGTTAACTTTAAAAAAAAGTGGTAGAACGCTCACCTCCGGTGCTTGGGGTCCCTGGTTCGATCCCAGCTCGCGCCGTGTGGACTTTGTGGTGGACAAACACCGTGCTCGTGGGTTTTCTCGGTGTTCTCCCGTTTCGTCCTACTTTCTTCATTTCATTTATTTCTCATCTTAACCCTCTCCTTTAGCCTAGCCAGCATAATAGTGGGACGTGAAACTTAAAGATTTCATTTCAAAGATTTTTTGACTTATGCATATCCGAAGACTCTGAAATTACAAAATTCAGGCAAATGCTAAAAAAATGAAATGAAATCTTTGAGTTTTACGTCCCACGGTTATGCCGGTTAGGCTAAAGGGGACGGTGATGATGAATGAAATGGTGGAATGAAGAAAGTGGGAGGAAACGGGAGAACCCCTAGAAAACCCACGCACACGGTGTTTGTCAACCACAAAGTTCACTTGGTGGGAACAATTGCTAAAGTATCACCCTAGTGATGATGGGTAAATTAACATTTTTATCATGGTTTCAGTAACCCTTAGTATACTTACAGCGCTGAAATTTAAAATACGCTGGGGAGCACGATGGGTTAATGGTAGAGCGCTTATCTCTGGTGCGTAGGGTCCCTGTTCGATCCCCAGTCAAGTAAGTTTGTGGTGAACAACATCGTGTTGTGAGTTTTCTCGGAGTACTCCCGTTTCATCCCACTTTCTCATTCCACCAATGCTTCCATCGTCATTTACTTGCTTTAATTATGACCATTCTTATTCTAAAACGCACATTCATGGGACCTTAAACTCAAAGAATTTTTTAAAATACCCTGAAATTCGATCATGCAGTACACGCATGAAAGTTATATTTATTTTTTTCGAAATTAATTAACTTTGTTCTTTGTTATGGTAAGACATGCCATAATTAGATAAATGGAGATGGGATTCATCTGCCAGTGACATCTGACCATGAACAATATTGTTAAAATAGTAGTAGCTACTGCTAATAAAAAAAAAAAAAAAAAACGAGTTTATACTGTATATGACTAGCACTGGCAACAATAGTCAATGTGACAACAGCATGAAAAATAACAATTAGGTCGCTGCAGTGACTGGAGGAGGGCTTTAACTTCTTCGGGGATAAGTAGAGAAACAGAAACATTTTAAGGAGCAGCTACTTTTGCATATAGAAAATAAGAGTGTTTTATATTACTACTTGAGAAATGTTACAGTATAATATGCCTAGGTGGCAATCGGTGGAGAAGGGGGGGGGCAATGTTACCACAGGGGCTGCCCCTTGCTCCGTCTAACGTCTCATTGGGATAGAGTGCATACAGGGCCGTGCCGTGGGGGCGAGCGAGCGGGGCGATGGCCTCGGGCGCCGAAGTAAGCGGGGCGAAAAATTCGGGAGAAAAAGAAAAAGATAGGAAAAATTGCCTCGAATATATGTATGGGGGCGCCGTCGTATACTCTTGCCCCGAACGCTGATTTTCCACGGCACGGCCCTGAGTACATATTAAAATCTTCAACATGTTCACTAAAGTATAAAGAGATAAATAAATATTTAATAAATTGTACATTTTATCCATTAGAAAGCTCAACTATTACTAATTACAACCCATTAAATAAAAATGTAAGGTAAAGAGTGCTTTTCGAATTCACAATTTGTGCTTCTGTGCAAGTGTTTACGAAGATATATATACATATAGTTGTTAAAATAATGGAAACATCATTGTAAGACAAGGGCGGTAGCGCAAAGAGATAAATAAATATGTAATAAATTGTACATTTTATCCATTAGAAAGCTCAACTATTACTAATTACAACCCATTAAATAAAAATGGAAGGTAAAGAGTGCTTTTCGAATTCACAATTTGTGCTTCTGTGCAAGTGTTTACGAAGATATATATACATATAGTTGTTAAAATAATGGAAACATCATTGTAAGACAAGGGCGGTAGCGTAAAGAGATAAATAAATATTTAATAAATTGTACATTTTATCCATTAGAAAGCTCAACTATTACTAATTACAACCCATTAAATAAAAATGGAAGGTAAAGAGTGCTTTTCGAATTCACAATTTGTGCTTCTGTGCAAGTGTTTACGAAGATATATATACATATAGTTGTTAAAATAATGGAAACATCATTGTAAGACAAGGGCGGTAGCGTAAAGAGATAAATAAATATTTAATAAATTGTACATTTTATCCATTAGAAAGCTCAACTATTACTAATTACAACCCATTAAATAAAAATGGAAGGTAAAGAGTGCTTTTCGAATTCACAATTTGTGCTTCTGTGCAAGTGTTTACGAAGATATATATATACACATATAGTTGTTAAAATAATGGAAACATCATTGTAAGACAAGGGCGGTAACGCAATGGTAAAACATTCAGAGTCACCTGGTTTGATTCCAGGTCATTTGAGTTTGTGATGGACAAAATCGTGACTGTGGAGTTTTCTCGGGTTTCTTCCGTTTCCTTCCACATTCTTATTTCACCAATTATTTTATAGTCATTCACTTTCATTAATGATCAGTCCCCTTCAGCCTAAAGGGCATAAGCTTAAGACCAAAAATTGAAAGATCTCATTGTTTTCAATGCACAGCAACAATAATGATTCTGACGAGTTCTTGTATTACATGCTGCATCAACATCATAGACTTTGATTCAATATGATATCCAAATTATCTTAGTATTTTATGTTGGCAACACTGTAACTTATCCTAGTTTCTCGAGTGGTCTTCTTGCATAGAATAAGAATGCTGCGATGAGCTTGATTTTGAAGGAGAAAAGTAGATCTTATTATCTTGAAGTGGAGATGCGTTAAATTTAGAATTTCCCTCGACTTCTCTTGAAATAAGGAAATAATATTTCCATTGTATCTTCAAGGAATTGATTAGAGAACTTCCAGATCAGCGCCCTCGATTTTGGTGACTCATAGCTCTTGGCTTACGATAAAAAAGAAAGAAAGAAAAATACAGTGCAACCAAGGGGAGACAATCTAGATTCTAGCCTAAACTTTATGGTTGGAAGAGCTCTCAAGGGAGCCGATCCCAAATTACGCCAGGGCTGTTCATGTTCTCAATTTCTCTCCCTTTTGTGTTGGAGGAGGGAGAGAGTGGGGTGTCAGTGACAACTTGCTTCTCTTAGCTTATACAACTTCCGATTTAACGGGAAGATTCAACAACTTTAGATGCAATTCCGCTGGGAACGAATGACAGACAACTAAAACGCTTCACATTGAGAGTTCTGGTTGTAGTACCTTGTTTCGGATATACCAGTGAAATGTAACTTGTTTCATATGTTCTGCCAACGCAAGTTCTAGACCACTTATTTAGCTTAATAGTGGTGTGGGAAAATAACAGTGATGTACTGATATTGTGGACATTTCGTTTATCTATCGTTCAGAAATATATTCATGGTATATATATAAAAAAATGAATACTAGAGAAACTGCCGAGAGAGATAAATTGAGAATTAAGGTTAGGGACTATGGGGGCATGATAGCTCAGTGGTAGAGCGATCACTTCTGGGGCTCAATGGGATATTTGGTAGAGCAATCACCCTCCAAGCTCCGTGGTTCCTTGAGTTTGGACCAGCGCATGCTGCGATGTATTTTTCACGTTTTGGTGGCCCTAGCTGCGAAACTATGCACTTTGCACACAGGCACGTTTTTCTCATTTTGATGTGAGGAATCACCTCGTAAATTTGTTGGTATTGTACATTAACACCTTGTATATATATATATATAACACCTTACGAGAGCCTCGTATATACGACGCTTGTCAGGATGTAAAGATACAAAGGAAATATAATATATACAAATCATGTATTGGACGCTAAGAAAGCTACACTGAATACACTGGTACAGAGGCTCTTTCTCCACGTAAGTGCCACCATTATCCAAACACTTTTTCAAATGTCGAACAAATTTTTGCTTCCCTCGTTTTGTTTAATTAGCATACTGGTAGGATCACAGTGATCAACTTAGAATGACTGACTCCTACTGATGTGGTGGGCTACCGCAGCCTTGTTTTCCAACTAAACACGCCTACGTGGTGAACCACTGAGTCACAAACGGGAGAATAAAAAAAAATCACAGAATCAATGTTCAAATGCAAATGTGAGATTAGTAAAATGAATACTTACATGATAATTGTTAGCAACTATTGTTGCATTTACTTTGTATTAATCTTTTCGTTGAATACGAAAACATTTCAAGTAGTACTTGAAGACATTGAAGCAAAGGTCCCTCCACTATTATGGGTTATTCATATTATGTAATGCCCGGAGTAGGCAATTTTCTTATTAGTCCCCTCTGTATTATTTTTAAATTTTAACCAAACGTTCTATCTTTTTACTTTGCTTCGGGGATGGAAACATATTAATAAATAATTGGGGTAGGGTCTTGCTAATTTAATGCAGGCAGTATATTTTCATATACTTTGAGCGTGACGAGCTCACATGTGCCCAGTCTTTCATTTCATAGTAAATGAAATATTTTTAGTGTTATATTTACACATGTGCTTTTAATATGTAATCTTAATAAAGTATGAACATATCGTGTGCACTATATCATATGTTTTACTTGTGTGAATTATTTTGAATATCCTTGATAAATATTTTGTGTTAATATGTCAATGAACATACACTTTTGAATTTTATGAATAATATTGGTGTTTCAAATATAATAAATTTTTATGCATTTAGTCGTAAGGAATATTTTATTTTTATGGAAAGTAAAATCATGATAAGTTGAATTACTTAGTGATATATGCTATTCTTGAGTGATATTATGTGTTTTATTTTAGAAATTAAGAAGCATTATTGCAGAATATTAAAGCAACTCTACCATTTCAAACTTATTGGTATACATTTACTTTGTATTGTTGTGTATTTTTAAATATGGCATTGAATACAATACCTTACCAAATGTAATATTTTATTAAATATATTATTGCATTGAATATATTAATATGTTTGTGTAATTTAGCTTGAATTTTGAAAAACATTATGAAGTATAATGTTGAATAATATTTTGAATTACAAATAGCTATTGATTTATATTCAAATAGTGAAATTATTTTGTGTTTATATTTCAAGGAATAATTGAAATAAATGAAAGATAAACAAATAATAAAAATGAAAAGACTCAAAAGACATTTACGAAATGGCCCTCGCGTTATCGTAAATGGCCCTCGCGTTCGTTATTCTTCGAATTTTGCGATCATGTGCGTTCGAGTGAAGCTATAAACTGTTATTCTTCAGTGAAAACGAACTTCAAATGATATTAACCCTCTATGGACTAATGGAGTGCTGTGATTGCTGTAGTGTTGCAATGTGGTTAGGAAAATTTGGATTCCAGGGTTCTTGCCCACTTCTGCGGTACCTTCAGTGGACAGTCCGTCGTCCACCATATGTGACAAGATGGATTGGCTTGAATTTTTAAACCAACCCTCGTATTATTCCAACATCAATTCTTGGAAATGAAATGCGACTAATCAACAGTTGGGAGAGAACAATGCTTAGGAATTTCTCACCCAAAAGGTACCTCACTTCTCCAGACAGTCTTGCTTCCTCCCGTCAGCCCATATTTGGAGGAAAAATTTAGCTACTCTCGAGAGAAACGCCCACGCATAAGTCCTCATGACGATGACAGAGTTTTACATGACAATGTGAAGTCTATCAATAATCGTCGATTGTACAACTTATTCGAACAATCAGTGTTTTTAGTGTGATTTCTATGAACTTATGAACTATTCGTTGTATATTATTAGCAATATAATAACGCAAAAACTTAATGTTCTCTACGAACTATATTTTAGTTTAGTCAGTGTATTCTCGCGCTGTGAACTGGCAACGATGGGACGCAGGAAGAGAAGTGTGTGTGTCTTGTTTGAGCCACCATGTGAGCTGAATGTACTGTTTCTGTCTTCACGAAAATTATTGAAGTATGTAAAGTCTTAGTGTTTAATTACCGAAACTAATCATTGCCTTTTGATATACCAGTGAATAATGAAAACGACATAAGAAAATAATGAAATCCACAATTCACAATGTCAAGGAAAGCATCGACTTCTTCACCAGTTGTAGTTGACTTCTTCGAATGAGGAAACTTATAGAAGATGACGCAAAACTCATCCTTCTAAAACAGTGGACTAGTGAATTGTATTCGGTATAGTCGCCGGAACCGTCGTGCGCGTTTACAGATCGTCGCGAAATCCTTCAAGGGCCAATTTCTTTTCGAGTGAAATGTTAAAAGTAATATGAAAATCTTAGTATTGTTCTACATCATATGTAGTGTAACCCACATAGTGCATAATAATACAAAGTTATTTACAATTCTTGTTATCATTTCTATAAGTGATGATAGTGCTAACCAAATGTGTTTAATATGTTATGCCCTTTTTCTTAGTGATTGAAATGTGTACCAATTAAAACGTACACGATGTGAAATGTTTGCCAGAAGGTAAGGTATCTATCAATAGAGAAGTTCAAACATTTACTTTCGTCTCCCACTACTCGTCTGGTGTTAATCACGCATGGCTATCCTACCTTGCACTTTTTTACAGGTATTGACCAATGTATCTTGGAGCTGACGTAACAGCGATGGTGGGTGGGTATATGGCTTAGGCCTGTGATACATATAACGCCCGAATCCTAGGACCGTGGAGGAGTGAAGATACTTGTTTATTGCCAGTCTCTTAGTTCAATTTACTAATTTGTGTATTTGAATGAAGTTGTAAAGGAGACTTTGAGAGGTCCAAGGTTCGAATCCCAATATTATTATTATTAGTCGGTCTTCTCGCACTGGAACAAACGAGTATCGAACCCCATTCTCCTTATATCTGGCACTTCGAACACGGACATCCGGAACTCGAACCCAGAAACGGCACTCCCCTTATATCTGGCGCCCGAACAGGGACACATGTTTTAGTGGGGAGAAAGCGAATATTTGAACTTCACTATTTTGTATTCAATGTCTGGTGTGTTGTGTTTTGTAGTATAATATTTTGCAATGTCAAGTCCTAACGAAATGGAAACACTGCTTGACGCGGTGAAAAAATTGTCCGCGGATTTAGCTAATACTAACCAAGTGATAAAATATAATCGTAATGAGTTAGTCAAACAAGGTAATAGTGTAAAAGCAGAAATTATAGAGTTACGGGAAAAACATGAATTTTCAACTCAGGAGCTTACGAATGGTATACAGAGAGTAGAAGCTGAGTGCAATGCCTTTAAAGTAGAAATTAAAGTTGAAATTGAAAATTTGAAACATGAAGTTAGGGATTTTAAGGCAGAAGTAAATGATCGTTTCAATGAAATGAAAATTCAAACGAACAACCAGCTGATCGAGACACGGAATGAGTTGTCATTAGCTATCCAGCAGGTTGAAGCCCAAAGTTGTAGTTCACTAACTCAAATGAAGCATGATTTTCAACAGATTTCTAACACGTATGAGTGTAAAATCGTAGATCTTGAGGAGAAAATACGTAGCAATCTAAATTCATTGGTAGACATTGAAAGTAAAATTCAAGCTCACCAAGCACAGGTAGTCCAGTGCATGCAAAAGGTAACTCTAAATGAAAGCGTAAACAGTTGCGGCATGGAAATTGATCGGATTAATCAATCGTTACTTTTTCTCAAAAATACAGTAGATCGTTGTAACAACATTGTAGTAGAATTAACAAATGATAGGGAAAAAGAATCAAAACAGTATGTTCAGATCCAGAGTACTGTTTTGGAGGTTAAAAATGAAATTGGTAACCTCAAACAAGAACTGCAAATGTTACAAGCTCAACTAACCTTGACACAAAAACAAATTTTGAACTTGCACGTGGAATCTAGACCCAGTAGCATTGCTAATACTCGTAGTGTAACTAATTCACTATACAGTAGTGTAGCTAATACCTCATCAACCCGAAGTTCCACTAGTCGTAGTAGCAGTAGTGGCACTAACACAAGTTATGAATCTAATAGTAAACCAAAATCTAAAAGTAAAAACCGTAATCGTATTCACAATAGAAAACCAGTTCAGATTACGAATGCTAGGCCCATTAAGCGTAGTGATATTGAATCGTTTGAAAAGTTCTTAGGACACGAAAGTGAAATCACAGCTTCAAATTTCTTAGAACTGTTTGAGAAAAATGTTAAATTAATGCAAATTCCTGAAGAGTAGTATTTAGATATTTTAGATTTCTTGATGCAAGGATCTTCCAAATCTTGGTTCCTTACTCGTAAACCTGACTTTAAATCATATAGTGATTTTGTTTGTGCTTTCAAGCAACAGTTCGAATCTCCGCAAGTTGTAGCTGGTAAAATGTCAGTATTGCAATCCAAAAGGTACGACCCCAAAGCCGACGGTACAGTTTACCAATTTGTAGCAGATCGTACCATAAGATTCGAGAACTGAATGAAAACGTTAGTGAAGCTTTTATCTTGAATACAATTAAATTGTTATTGCCTAATTATTTTCAGAAACAATTGGTTTTGTTACCATCCTTAGATTTACAAAGTATGTTAAATGTTGTTCAAAATCTGGAAACATTGTCGAAAAACAATGACAACTTTAGAACAAATAGTGGATTTCTTAAGAAACAGATTCGTGTAAATCAGGTTAATGTCCAAGAAAATGAAAGTAATGAACATAATTTTAGAGAATCACAACATCAAAGCAAAAACAAAGGTAAAAAGCAACCCCACAGCAAAGGTAAAAATCAACATTTTAAGAATAAGAACAAACCTAGGAACGTTCATTCTCAGCATAATCCTGAAAACGATAATCAGTACGATAGCCAAGAAGGTATACATTACACTGAGACTAGGCGCGCTGATAATGGTGGGCACACGCCTCAACCATTTCCAACTTTTCATCCTGGTAACCAACCACCTTTTATTTCAAATTTTAATCAACCTCGTACCTTCCCTCCTCCTACATCATCAGGTAATCAGACTAGACAAACACCGTTAAACTAGAAACGCTCTGCCGAGAGAGTGCTTCTGGTAGAGCTTATGAAAACTTTAGTAATAGTCACGATTTTAGTAACGAAGATGCACTCACCCCAATTTTTCCTGTGGAATATGTAACGTTGAGTAAAAATATCAATAATGTTGTTAATTGGGACTTAGATATTTCCGAAGATGAAATAGAAATTGATGAAATTGTAAGTCAGGGTAATAACACTCGCACTGCAGAAATTTATTGTAAAGTATTAGATACTCAGTTGAAAGCATTGTGCGATACAGGGGCATCAGCATCTCTTATCAGTTTTGAGGCATGGAAACGTATTTCTTCCGTAATTTCACATCCGCAATTAAAACCTGCACCACATATTCTCTTGGTAGATTATTCTGGTAAAAGAAAAAAGCAGGTTAAGCGTGAAGTAAATATTTGTGTGGAAATAGAACACTTGATGTTCGACATAAGAGTTCTGGTAGTAGATGAATTAAACACAGAATGCTTGTTAGGTCGTAATTTCCTCACAATCGCCCATGCGATGATAGATTTTTCGAAAAACGTAATTAGTTTTTCTGACGGAAAAGAAATTGTTGTTGTTCCTATGCTCATTGAAAAATCACATAATAAAGAAAATAGTTGTTGTCAACCTAAAAAGATTTTGACTTATGCTGATCGAATAAATAAACCTGTTGACACTGAGTTAAGTATTTCTGTAGAAAATAATAACTTGTCAGATGAAAGTTCAGAGTTCGAACCCAGTCATGACTATACATCTTCAGCATGTCCTGTAATTAATAACTTGGTTTCACAAAAAGGTAAATTAGAACAAGAGTGGATCCGTGTTTTACATGAACGAGATCAGGCGTATTCACAGTTGAGAAAGGAGTCGAAAAATTTTCGAATAAAGGATCTTAACATAAATCAAGCAGTAGAAGAGAATTTTTTACTCGAGTATTATGGTTTACAAATGTCAGAGATTGATAATGAGATTCAAAATGCTCATGGTAATAGCCAAAGTATACAGGAAAGTTGTGGGGATAAGGTATCAAATGATAATGTTATTTTTGAAAATGTGTGTGCTGTAGCAACAATAAACGAAATTAGGGAAAAGGTACATGAATGTGATCATTTAAGTAATGAGGAAAAACAGCAATTATTTGATTTGTTGGTAAAACACCGTGATATATTCACAGATTATCCAGGCAGGTGTAATTTATATGAATATTCCATAGACGTTGACACTACTAACCCCATAGTAAAACGGCAATATACGTTACCTTACCATTTTAAAGAAAGCATTGACAAGCAAATCGATGAATGGTTAAAAGTAGGTGTCATTGAACCAGCAGTGTCGATACATAGCCACCCAATTTTCTGTGTACCTAAGAAAAACACCACTAAACCTAGAGTCGTAGTTGATCTGACTGAGCTCAATAAGCATGTTAAATTAAAACAATTGAAAGTAAACCGAATTGATGATTTATTGTTGAAATTTCAAGGTGCTAAATTTGTAAGTTCAATTGATCTTGTGTCATCGTATTCACAAATTCCTGTGTCTGAGGAATCTCGTGATTTCATTGCCTTCTCTTGGAACGGTCATGTGTACAGATTTACTGTTATCCCATTTGGATACATAAATGGTTCTGTCGCTCTCATAGATGCATTACAGAAGGTGCTAGGTTATGCATTGTATAATAAACTTGTTTCATACATCGACGATTTAAGTATTCCAACCTTTTCTTTTGAAGAACAATTACATTTATTAGATCAGTTATTTACTAAGCTGAGTGAAGCTAACATGACTGTTAACCTTTCAAAATCTTCATTTTGTAAAACTAGTTTTAATTTTTTGGGTTTTGTCGTAACACCTGAAGGTATTTGTAAAGATCCTTCTTACGTAGAAGTTATTCGCCAACTACCTCGTCCAACCAATATAAAACAATTGCAACGAGTTTTAGGTCTTTTCGAATGGTGTTCTAAATTTGTACACAAGTTTGCTGAACTAGCTGTTCCTTTATTTGAACTTATCCAGAAAGGGAAAAAATGGATTTGGACTCCAGAATGTGAACATAGTTTTCAGTCCCTTAAAGACAGTTTGGTTCAAGATGTACTACTCACTCACCCAAAACTTGATTCCGATTTTTCATTGATCACCGACAGTTCACAAGTGGCTGTGGCTGGCATACTTTTTCAAGAAATTGATGGTAAACGTAACATTATTGGCTTCTGTAGTAAAACTTTAAATAAAGCGCAGCGTGCGTATACTACAACTGAACAAGAGGCGTTAGCAATAGTGATTTCTATTCGTAAATGGGGACATTTACTGTATGGTAAACATGTTAAAGTGTATACTGACCATAACTCTTTAGTGTACTTACATAAGATCAGAAATTGGAATTCCCGTTTAGCTCGTTGGAGTCTTGAATTACAAAGTTTTGATTTGGAAATCATTCATATTCGTGGAATTGACAATAAAGCCAGTGACGCTTTGTCACGTATAGTTTTGGTTCCTGAAACTGAAACTCATACGGTGAATAACCTCGAAGTGCTACCGTCATTTTTCGGAAACATGACCATACAGGAACTAGTCGAAAAACAACGTGAACATACAGAATATGATTCAATAATGAAATTTCTTCAAAATCCTAACGACCCATACTCTAAGGTGAAAAACAGAAATCTTGAAAAATTTTATAAACTTGAAAATGGTGTACTTTTGAACAGAAATTTCCATTTCCCAAATTCTTGGAGAATTTGTATTCCACCTTCATTAGTTCGTTTTGTCGTAGAACACATGCATTGTCAACGAGGTCACTTTGGAATTGAAAAAACATTTGGTTTTGTAAATGAAATTTGTTACTGGAAATGCATGAGAAAAGATATCAGTAATTTTATCAATGATTGTATTGTATGTAAAGAAACGAAAGTAGAAACATCACCTCCGGCTAGACCAATGGAAAGTATTACTGTTAATGGTCCTCGTGTACTCGTTTCAATCGATATTTTAGGACCATACGTTTCTTCTTCCTCAGGTTATAAATATGCATTGTCAATTTTAGACGTTTTCACTAGATATTACACTTTGTATCCTATGCGAAACGCTACCACCAAATGTGTATTACGTTGTTTAGAATCATTGTATTTTTTGCATCTAGGTATTCCTAGTGCTATTCTGGTTGATAAGGTAGCTGTTTCATTTCTCGAAAATTCAAAGAAAAAATGTCAGAATATGGAATCAAAATACATTACGTAACACCATATCACGCTTCTTCTAACCCAGTTGAACGAATCCATCGTGAGACTAATCGTCTATTTAAATTGTTTTGTAGTGAAGATCACACTGCTTGGGAAAAATTCATTCCTCAAATTGTAATTTTGTTAAATTATTCAATCTCAAGTAGCCTAGGTGTAAGCCCTGCCAGTTTGCATTTGAATGTAAAGCCTTCTGAATCAGTATTTAAGCATTTCGGTATTGTGGTTACTGTCTAAAAAGGTCTCAGAAAAGGTTTTTGAGTTAACGGATCCACTCACTGGTAAATGTTTAGGATTACATTCAGTTGACAGATTAAAAGTTTGGAAACCTACTAAAGAAACAAAGAGCATTTGGCTTAATTTAGCTACTAAACACTGTGGAACCAAAAGTGATGAAATCCTAAAAGAACAGAGTAAAAGCTCAGAGTTGAATAGTTGTATTGAAGAAGTAACCTATGATTCTATCAATGCTGTAAAGGTAAATCTTTCAAACCAATGTGATTCAAAAATTAACTTGAATAGAATTGGTAAAATTCTTGATGAAATTTTAGAATTAGATTCATATTTAAAATATCTCACTGAATCATCATGGTGTAACGTACATAACTTAGAGTTTGCATTGACAAATTTTATTAATCCTCTCGTTTTGTTTAATTAGCCTACTGGTAAGATCACAGTGATCAACTTAGAATGACTGACTCCTACTGATGTGGTGGGCTACCGCAGCCTTGTTTTCCAACTAAACACGCCTACGTGGTGAACCACTGAGTCACAAACGGGAGAATAAAAAAAATCACAGAATCAATGTTCAAATGCAAATGTGAGATTAGTAAAATGAATACTTACATGATAATTGTTAGCAACTATTGTTGCATTTACTTTGTATTAATCTTTTCGTTGAATACGAAAACATTTCAAGTAGTACTTGAAGACATTGAAGCAAAGGTCCCTCCACTATTATGGGTTATTCATATTATGTAATGCCCGGAGTAGGCAATTTTCTTATTAGTCCCCTCTGTATTATTTTTAAATTTTAACCAAACGTTCTATCTTTTCACTTTGCTTCGGGGATGGAAACATATTAATAAATAATTGGGGTAGGGTCTTGCTAATTTAATGCAGGCAGTATATTTTCATATACTTTGAGCGTGACGAGCTCACATGTGCCCAGTCTTTCATTTCATAGTAAATGAAATATTTTTAGTGTTATATTTACACATGTGCTTTTAATATGTAATCTTAATAAAGTATGAACATATCGTGTGCACTATATCATATGTTTTACTTGTGTGAATTATTTTGAATATCCTTGATAAATATTTTGTGTTAATATGTCAATGAACATACACTTTTGAATTTTATGAATAATATTGGTGTTTCAAATATAATAAATTTTTATGCATTTAGTCGTAAGGAATATTTTATTTTTATGGAAAGTAAAATCATGATAAGTTGAATTACTTAGTGATATATGCTATTCTTGAGTGATATTATGTGTTTTATTTTAGAAATTAAGAAGCATTATTGCAGAATATTAAAGCAACTCTACCATTTCAAACTTATTGGTATACATTTACTTTGTATTGTTGTGTATTTTTAAATATGGCATTGAATACAATACCTTACCAAATGTAATATTTTATTAAATATATTATTGCATTGAATATATTAATATGTTTGTGTAATTTAGTTTGAATTTTGAAAAACATTATGAAGTATAATGTTGAATAATATTTTGAATTACAAATAGCTATTGATTTATATTCAAATAGTGAAATTATTTTGTGTTTATATTTCAAGGAATAATTGAAATAAATGAAAGATAAACAAATAATAAAAATGAAAAGACTCAAAAGACATTTACGAAATGGCCCTCGCGTTATCGTAAATGGCCCTCGCGTTCGTTATTCTTCGAATTTTGCGATCATGTGCGTTCGAGTGAAGCTATAAACTGTTATTCTTCAGTGAAAACGAACTTCAAATGATATTAACCCTCTATGGACTAATGGAGTGCTGTGATTGCTGTAGTGTTGCAATGTGGTTAGGAAAATTTGGATTCCAGGGTTCTTGCCCACTTCTGCGGTACCTTCAGTGGACAGTCCGTCGTCCACCATATGTGACAAGATGGATTGGCTTGAATTTTTAAACCAACCCTCGTATTATTCCAACATCAATTCTTGGAAATGAAATGCGACTAATCAACAGTTGGGAGAGAACAATGCTTAGGAATTTCTCACCCAAAAGGTACCTCACTTCTCCAGACAGTCTTGCTTCCTCCCGTCAGCCCATATTTGGAGGAAAAATTTAGCTACTCTCGAGAGAAACGCCCACGCATAAGTCCTCATGACGATGACAGAGTTTTACATGACAATGTGAAGTCTATCAATAATCGTCGATTGTACAACTTCGAACAATCGAACAACATTCGAACAATCAGTGTTTTTAGTGTGATTTCTATGAACTTATGAACTATTCGTTGTATATTATTAGCAATATAATAACGCAAAAACTTAATGTTCTCTACGAACTATATTTTAGTTTAGTCAGTGTATTCTCGCGCTGTGAACTGGCAACGATGGGACGCAGGAAGAGAAGTGTGTGTGTCTTGTTTGAGCCACCATGTGAGCTGAATGTACTGTTTCTGTCTTCACGAAAATTATTGAAGTATGTAAAGTCTTAGTGTTTAATTACCGAAACTAATCATTGCCTTTTGATATACCAGTGAATAATGAAAACGACATAAGAAAATAATGAAATCCACAATTCACAATGTCAAGGAAAGCATCGACTTCTTCACCAGTTGTAGTTGACTTCTTCGAATGAGGAAACTTATAGAAGATGACGCAAAACTCATCCTTCTAAAACAGTGGACTAGTGAATTGTATTCGGTATAGTCGCCGGAACCGTCGTGCGCGTTTACAGATCGTCGCGAAATCCTTCAAGGGCCAATTTCTTTTCGAGTGAAATGTTAAAAGTAATATGAAAATCTTAGTATTGTTCTAAATCATATGTAGTGTAACCCACATAGTGCATAATAATACAAAGTTATTTACAATTCTTGTTATCATTTCTATAAGTGATGATAGTGCTAACCAAATGTGTTTAATATGTTATGCCCTTTTTCTTAGTGATTGAAATGTGTACCAATTAAAACGTACACGATGTGAAATGTTTGCCAGAAGGTAAGGTATCTATCAATAGAGAAGTTCAAACATTTACTTTCGTCTCCCACTACTCGTCTGGTGTTAATCACGCATGGCTATCCTACCTTGCACTTTTTTACAGATATTGACCAATGTATCTTGGAGCTGACGTAACAGCGATGGTGGGTGGGTATATGGCTTAGGCCTGTGATACATATAACGCCCGAATCCTAGGACCGTGGAGGAGTGAAGATACTTGTTTATTGCCAGTCTCTTAGTTCAATTTACTAATTTGTGTATTTGAATGAAGTTGTAAAGGAGACTTTGAGAGGTCCAAGGTTCGAATCCCAATATTATTATTATTAGTCGGTCTTCTCGCACTGGAACAAACGAGTATCGAACCCCATTCTCCTTATATCTGGCACTTCGAACACGGACATCCGGAACTCGAACCCAGAACCGGCACTCCCCTTATAGCTTATTGACTCTATTGTGTGCTGTACACTCATGGAGATAAGCGAAACTATGCTCTCAAAGAAGCTTCATGACGTGGCAATATTGTGCTAGTTATTATTGGTGAATGACTTGCTGCAGTTTGTCTTTTTTAGATTTGCGCCTACGAAAAACTTTTGCAGGTAAGTTTTCTTTACTTATTTCGTAGATAGATTTTGCAAATAAAATGCCCAACACTACAGTAGTGTGTGCGCCTTATGTTGTGTTTCTAGGGAAGAGAACGAAATGTCACGTTGTGTGTAAGATTTATTTGAGGTGTGAGTGTTTTACAAAATGTCCATGGGAGGGGGTTATGGAATACTTCTATTGTTGGTAGCCATGTGCTGTTTGGTTGTTTATTTGGAGTTTAACGTTCTCTGTCAACACCAGGGTTATATAGGACGAGATCTACTTTTTACGTGGGATCCGAACTATTGTTTGAGGTTTTATCTGAAGCTTGAACCTTAGTATAGACGTTGTTTTTCTTCATGGACAAAATCTGCTCACAGTTTGACTTGGATTTCAACAAAAATGTGAAGGTTACAGTAGGTAGCTAGTCTACATATTTCTGGATGAATAGAATAGACTATAGACTAGTTTATTAGAAGCGGTAGACCAGATTCAACTCTTTTGGTCGTTGAAAGTGTTCATGAAGAGTTCTCTCAATAATGTATCACTTTGCTGAAAGCTTTCTCTCTTATCTCAAGGACCATCGACAAACTCATCTATCATTCCCTATGATATTTCACCACCACCATCTCAGAAAAGGAGATCATCTACACGCAGACGTCAGCGCATGTTCTGACTTCTTCCCCATACAAGGAACACATTCGCATGAGAGACGAGAATCCAGATGTGTCGCCAATTGTCCTTCTAAAAGACGTGCTTCTCCGAATAAGGTGCAGGAGTTAATGAAACCATCTTCATCTACTGACTCTAGTAGTGAATCTGATGAACTGCATCTTTAAGATTCCAGTGATGGAGAGGTTGTGACTTCGTATTTCCAACCAGAAGATGGAGACTTTACGTGCATCTTTTGTGACAGCAAGTTTATGGACGATGTTCGTGGGGAAGTGTGGATTAAGTGTGTGATTTGTGCAATGTGGGCTCATGAAGAGTGTGTTGTATCCGACAAGGACATCTATATATGAGATTTCTGCAAGTGAGAACGTGAAGAGTATACGAGTTGCGAAAAGCTGCACAATTTATATGTACTTCTTCTTAGAAAGACAGCAATTTCTAATGTACTACGCTACTATTCTATATACCCAGTTCTATTCCATATCCCCTACTTTTATCTACATTTAGTATTTTTATTTTTATGTTCTTTCTATGTCTGCTAGGAACTTCTAACGATGTCATATTATAGTCCTTAGTCCTTATTAAATATCCTTCAAGCCTATATACTAACTATTTATTTAACACGTATCCTCGGACATTTATTTTCACATTGAAGGGTAAGGGGAAAAAAGAAGGAATGTCACAAAACTGCATTTTCGAGAAAACGGCGTTTTAATATTGAAAACCACGTGAAAAGAATAGGGTTAGTTAAGTCTTTTGCCCCCTTTTACATGGACATTTCTACATTTACGCATGCATGACATATACAGTCAAATAGTACCAAGAGTCACCAATAGATACGACAAAGCACCCGAAAAAGCACATACAAGGACATTCCTTGTTTTTCCCCGTACCCTTCTTCTGTAAACGTTATCCTATAGCCCCCCTTTCTCTCTCTATATATAAGTCTGTCCCTCTGTAACGCCATTCTGTATAAGTTGAAAACCTAATATATATATATATATATATAAAGTGTTGGAGATAAGTGAGATTTAACGTTACCATAATGTTATATCGGGTTTGGAGTTCAATACATTTCAATGAGTACTGAAACACAGTTGTAGTTCTCTGCTTGTTTACGCAATTCAGTATAATCGAGGAGTGCTTGTGAATTCTGCACTTGTGGTGGCAAATGTCGAACAGTATTCTAAGCCAGTGCAGTAAAATGATGCTTAGACATGAACGCTTTATTATCCTCAATAACTACGTGTGTACAGTATCAGAGTATTCATCAGTTGAAGTGCGTGCTTGCTTCTAATAATGGAACCGAGTGCTTTATGCATAGTTTGGTAGCCTATCAATACATACTTCAGAGAACTCTGAGGAAGTGTTATTATTAGGGAACTCTATTACATTATACTCTATATAGTATCTTTAATATCGAGTGTTGCTAGGTGAGTCGGAATAGTGTGAGAGGTACGTAGATAAATTTACTGATCATACAAGTTTCACATAATGACCAAATAATATTACAGTCCGACATTAATAACATATTTGTCTGGTGTGCTAGAAATTCATTTACTGTAAATATAAACAAATGTAAAGTTATGTCTTACACAAGGAAGAAAAATTTTACAGCAAATTACTCAATTGATAATTATCAACTCGACGAAATTAATTCAATTAAAGATCTTGGAATCTACTTTGATACAAAACTATCGTTTACAACTCACTATAAGGAGTTAGTAAGTAATGCAAACGAGTTGCTAGGATTTATAATTAGAAATACTAAGTATTTTAAGAAACCAGAAATTCCTATAATTCTCTATAATAGTTTAATTAGGAGTAAATTAGATTGTGCAGCTATTATTTGGAATCCATATTATAAAGAACATATACATGACAGAGAACATATTCAAAATAAATGTTTAAGATTTTTGTATTACATGGTCAATAATAGCTATTACCCATATTATTTGTATACTATTATTTACTCCAATACAATACTAAGAGCATACGTTAGACTAACTTCACTCAGAATTCACTCAGACTAACTTCAGATCAGTTTTGTCGTTGATTTTTCTAAAAAAAAAAATGAACAATAAAATAGATTGACCTTCTTTACTCTCACATGTTTCTTTATATATATCAGGTTTTAGGCCTAGATATGATATATTCTTTTATGTTTCATTTTCAAGGACCAATCAACACAAAAAAATCATCGATTCTAAGAACTTTAGAACTATAAAATTTTGTGTCAAAATATTGTGATATATTTTTTGATACTCAACCACATTTTCGCGGAAAAAATAAGCAATTATGTATGGTTTGGGAGCTCTCTGGATTAATGTTTTGAAATGGATCTTGGATTTTGATTTCAATGTCAATGCAAGGGATAATAGTAGTAATCAAATCATTATTGCTATGTCCTTTTTGTATGCAATACGTATTGAGAATATTTTTTGATATTCTAAAATAATGAATTAAAAGTACATTCGAAATACATTTATATATGTAAAAGTTGCAGGAAAGTTTTTATAATTACATCTATTTTTTCTCTTTACTGTTGTATTTTATTTTATCGTATTTTGTATTTTGTATTTTCTATCTTTTCTCGTTCTGCCTTTGAAGCTTACCTATTTTCCTATAGATTAATGGTATTCTATTAAATATATTATGTTCATAAGACAATTGTAGGATTGTAATCCTGTATGCCTTTTACAAATAAATAAATACTTCACTAACTTATTTAGATTTTTTTTTGTACCTGAAAGCTGTATGTTTCCCCCCTACATTTAAATAACATTTTCAGCTCTCTCTGAAATAACGATAACTAAGTTACTTGAAATTTGAAACTGAAGTAAATCGTTAACTGTATAATTAAAGAAAAGATTCATTAAATTTTACGAAAATTTCTGAAACCTTTTTAACGCTGTAATTTATAACTAGATATTCGAACACTTAATCTGGAATTTCTAGCCTGAGACCAGTGGTTCCAAACCGGTTGTCGCGACAAACACATTGGCGTGGCACTCAGTCCATTGGGTGTGTCGGGAAACTTTCGAATTTAAAAATAAATTTTATACCATTCAGAAATTCAGAAAGTCTCTATTGTGTAAAATTCGGGATTGTGTAAAATTGTGTACAAATCAAATTTCAATTATTTCGTAAGATGTGCACTGCTCACTCCACCAAAGTTTGCATTTGTTACATTTTATTTAATCTTCTATGATGGATCACTGTAGATGTCATCGCACGCTGTACACTTGCATAAGATGTTATCTTTTTTTAGCTTAATGTTCCACGATTGAGCTTAGACTAAAGGAGATGTTAATGATGAGATAGATAACAATGGTGGACTACGTACGAGTAAATGAGGGAAACGGGAGAGCACCGAGAAAATCATGAAGTTTGTTCACCACAAAGTAAACTTGTCGCGTCCTGGTATTGAAACAGAAACCCCACACATCAGAGATGAACCACTGACCAGGGATGACTCCAAAGTTGAACATTCAATTTGCGGATAACCTATATATTTCCTGAAAGAGTTTGTAGAGTAATTTCCAAAACAAGTTTCAATTCTTTGCTCAAGGTTAGAAATATACATAACAACTTGACCTATATTTTTTATATATCAAAGTGGTCTGGAAGACCAATGGATTAAGAATATAAAATGCAATATTCAATTATATCCCATATTAATGAATAAACCAAAAATAACATGAGTATTTCACTATAAATATCATATACGTATTAGTGGACATATAAAGTTGAGAAAAGCATATTCACAATATCCAGTCAACAGTAAACTATTTGGTATCACAGCTAACGTTATTCATTGGATTAGAAATTGAAATTCTTACACTGAATGCGTCACATCGGTGTAAGTATTTCAATTTCTAAACTTTCCATGATTTCAGCTATATACGTTGTCAGATCAGTACGTTCATTATACATTCGTCAACTGCTCATTTAGACGAATTGTTTGATACGTTGAGAGGGAAGAAGGCTCCGGCTGAATGTTATTTACCGGAGTTTGGCTTTAGTTTTTGGCTATGTGAGAGACCGTAACTCACACGTCACGGTCCTGGCAAGATGGTGCTGCCAGTACTTGGCCTTTGTTTTTAAGGTGTGAAGGTTCGTAACTCACACTGTGTCACGATCACTGTACAACATGATAGTGGGGTTCAGTGATATAGGATGTTTGTAGTGAAATAATCAATTTTTGGGTTTAATACCTTGATATAGGATATAATTTAGTAGTGCATATTATATTCTTAATCTTCTAGTCATGTTGAGTACTTTGATATATAGATCAATTTGTTCTATATATTTCCAACCCTGAAGGTGTGGGGTCACTTCCGGGCGTGAAATTGAAATCTGTTTCGGTACTTGCTCGACAAACCCTTTCAGGAAGTATATAAAGGTTATTCCCAGATTCAATGTTCAACTTTGGAGTCATCCCTAGTAAGGTACCGCTATCTCGAAATATTATCATTTTTCTTCTTTACACTGTTGAAAGTGTTTCTCATCTGCAATATTATTTGCACACCTTTAATGTTTCCCCCTTTTGACAAGACTTGTGGTAGCCTTTGAACGACTCCGTTTTTGAGACAATTTCTACTTGAAAGTGACGATGTTAGTATTTCAAACTGTCTGCCAGCTGATTTGCATTTAAGAATAGAAGAACGTGTGGTTGTTGGTGGAGGGATTATTATAACTAATGGAGGAAAATATGGCATCGTTGGCCTCTAAGTAATGGTATATTTATATAAATAATGAGTTTCTGATTATTAGATTTCAGGAGAATGATGTACGTTGTTTTCAACTGACGGAATATTTTCGTCACCAGAGCCATTACTAGAATTATTTTGCGACTCGCTTTCAAAAAATGATATAATAGATAGCAATAAACTTGTATCAGTGAAGATATCTAGATTTTGTGGAACAGTAATACTATGTTGTGTAAAACCAGACTCAGCGTTTTCAATGATTGCATTATAATAAACCTGAGGAAAGTTTTTACTTGTTATGCTTGATATAACTGATAGCCACATGAAATTGTATGTCATGATAGGTGATTTCTCAACCACTTATTGCAAGCTGATGAATAGTACATTTTCAAGGGACCAAAGAAACCTCAATCCATAGACTGAAGCTTGTTAATAGTATGTGGAAGCCAGCTCAACCTTCCAATGTTTGAACTTTCATTTCAAAATTTTATGAGAATGTTGGGTGAATGATTTGGGACTCCATTTTTGGATTGATTTATTGATTAATTGGCACTTTATGAGAAGATACAGCATGTGTAATAAATTTCTAGTGATCGCAAGATCTAAAAACCAAAATGTACTATACCCTAAGAGTGTCTACGTTTGTTTGCATTTGGAAAATTCTTTGTCGATTTTTTTTTAAATATGAAATCGTTAAAACTTTTTTGTTGCATAAAAGTGGAGCGAAAATAGATAATAAACACGAGTAAAAGGAGTAAAAGGAAAATAATTTAAAATAAAAACACATAAAACCAAGGATGTTATAAAATAGAAGATCTGCCCATACGTATCTTCATCCTATGAACTATGTGAGGCCAAAAAAACAACTGAGTATCGTCTTAGCCGGCACGTCTGATTGGCTACTCTCGTTTCCGCCATGTTTGTTGGCTCGAAACATTGCGATCTTAGTGGCGCGGAGCGGGCAGAGTAGATGTGGCGAAACTGTGACGTATGGCTTCACGATTTTGTTGTATGGGCAGATCCTCTATTTTATAACATCCTTGCATAAAATAAACCACTTGGCATAACGCCTGAGCCTCTCCACGCCATCTGTTAGTGATTGGTGAAACTACGTCCAGCCTAACAACGAACGCGTGGTCACCGCGCCACGTCGCTCTATCGCTAACCGGCGTATCGGAAGCTTTCCTAGTGGCTGTGACGTCTTTTATTCAAGTGACTTCCCAGTTTGCTTCACGACGCTCAGTGGACGCCGGAATTTGGGGAGGCACCGGCCAGGAATCGAACCGCGGACCACACGAACATGAATCCATCGCTCCAACCACTTAGACTACGGTGTTCCCGAAATAATTTAAAATAGCTGAACGGAAATGAAAAGCGATGAATTAGTGTGGCAGAAAAAAATAAATTAAAATTAAAAGGATGGAAGTTTTGGAGGAGAATTCTGACTGGATTGATGGAGAATGGAATTTGATATAAGGAAAACAGTAAAGAAGACGTAAAGTGAGATTTCGGTGACACTATATTAAATTGGTAAACTCTTATGTCAATACTAGTAGGAGATTGTAATGTATAAAGCTTCTCAATGTGAGGGTGCTGACTTACCATGATATTTATTTTATTATTATTATTATTGTTATTATTATTTTCTTGATCCAAATGTAATATGGAATCAGTTCAGTTTTTTATCTCCAGTGATGCAGTACAAAAGAAAAGTAACTTTCTTATGCAATACCCTTTGACTTATCGGCCTATTTCCAACGGACTCTAAGCTGCCAAGAGCTGCTGGATAGAGACTGACGTTTAAAGATGGAAAGAAAAAGAAAGGAAAAAAGGCAAAGACGAATTTATCTGTTCGAGAAGAAACGTTGGGGAAATAAAATAGACCCAGAGGTCCAAAAGATATTTCGTCTTCTTCTCTTTGAACTAAGAAGAAATTTTCTATGTATGGATTTCGATAAAAATAGAACATTATTTATGCATGGATTATTCTGCATGATCAACAAAAATATCTGCATTCAACGTATTTCCAACTATTCGTGATTTCTCAATTCAAAATATAAAGATTATTACGAAAATCAAAATTGTTTTCCTCCACCGAAATCTTACAGATATGTTTCAAGTGAAGAACCATTACTATGTGTACGATGTCACAGTGATGGTCAAACGGAAGCCTGCTAGCTGAATCCATCCCGCGAGTATATTTCACTTAGCACGCGAATGAATAACAGAAGAATGTGTTATTTTTAACTTCTTGCGTAATTTTAGGAGCATAGCTGGCTATCATAATATGTCTGAATCGAGACTACTTTTAACTGTGCAAATATCTTCTTTAACATTTTGGTTTCCAAGCGTATTCTGCGAGGTATGGCCGTTGGTGTCGGGCTGATTTTTTTTTTTAATAAACGCTGATTTCATATTCCTACAGTTACTTTTAAAGGTCCGTAGTTCAGGGTACAATTAGCCTACATATATAAAACAAGAATTCGGGGCATAAAACCTCGCATCCAGATTCTCGCCGACCGAAAGCTCACCTGGATATACCCTAGCTGCTCAAAACCTCGCGGATGAAAAGATCACTGGACAAGACAACGACCTCTGTTCAGACGGCCGTCCAGGATCTCGCGGCTCAAAATTTCGCCTGGCCAAGAGTTCGCGGGATGTAATCTCAACAGAACGATTTCTTTAATGTAGAATATACACACACAGCGGAGTCTTTTCAATTCTAAATCCAAGGGGACACGAAGAAGTTCGATCTATACAAAATTCAACTTATCAAAAAATATGCATTACGCGAACATAACTACTGTACCTACGTACAAAAGTACGTAATATATAGTAAACTTTAGCTTTAACGGTGATATTTGCGTGAAATAATACGGCAAACAAACTGCATTTACTCGTACATAGTTCAAGAAACAAGTACCATGAAAAAGTACAGTATCACACACAGTGAATGAACGTACAAACATACAATGGCCTACATACACGAGTAATAGTCTTAATTATCTGCTCTCACTTATTAAGTTCGGGATCTTGGTTTGATTTGAATTGATTGTACTTACATTACCAACAAAACCTTCAAATTCGTTTATTCTGTATAATGCTTATGAGGAACATATTGTTGACACTCAATAGGTCATTTTAAGAATTCATCATCACATTTAAAATTTTCAACCATTTCCGAAGCTTCAGATGAGGTTGGCACACGTTGTTTCTTTAATTCATCGTGGATCTCGTCTTTACCTTCTTCTTCATCAGATAGATTGTGATTTGTGTCACTCTTCTCTACAGTTGCCTCTGGATAACTGAAGAGCAATTATAGGGTCTAACTTTATTCTTCTGTTTCTAATCAGTTCAACACTAAAAATTCTTCTACTATATTACTTTGAATTATTCAAACAGGAAGTCCGAAAGTTCGATTTACCCACGTATTTTTTTACCATTGTTTCCAATAGAGTTTTTAAGGGGAATAGAGTTTTGTTCGAATAAATGACAGTCCACTGCAGAGATGGGCACCCTCACTCGTTTGTGCCCTCAAGAGTGCCGCCCTCACCCTCATTTCAGTAGATGAGGGTGAGGGTGGCTGAGGGTAAGTGTGAGGGAGTCCACTGAGGATGGAGTGGCTGAAGGTGAGTGTGAGGGAATCGATTGAGGGTGAGCGTGAGGGAGTTAACTGAGGGAGAGGGTGGGTGAGAGTGAGTGTGAGTGTGAGAGAGTCAACTGAGGGTGAAGGTTGCTGAGGGTGAGTGTGAAGGAGTCACCTGAGGGTGAGTGTGGCTGAGGATGAGTGTGAGGGAGTCAACTGAGGATGAGGTTGACATGAGGGTAAATGTGAGGGAGTCGATTGAGGTTGAGTGTAAGGAAATTGATTGAGGGTGAGGGTGACTGAGGGTTAGCACAAATGTCCATCTCTGGTCCACTATGTAAAAGTTAATCTAAAAATTGACTGAACAACATGACTCCAAAACTGTTGCGCATGCTGCAATTTTGTTCAAATATTCTCCTTGAGTTCTAATCTGTAGATGCGAAGGTATGTGGCGAAATGTGAGCTCTAAGAGGCTGTAAGGTGTGAACTTAGACTTAAATGACATCGTAAGTGTCACTTTTTTCTCAGCAACCCCGAAAACTATGAATTGGACACTAATAATGGTCGTTTTCGACTATCATTACATGTCGCCCTTTTACCTGTTAACCCTCTTGCCGAAAATGTAATGAAAATCTAAAAAGGAGAAGGCAGACTTTGGTAAGTGAACTTCGGAGCCATTTTTTACTTGGTAGTGCACATTTAAAGAATTAATATTGCAAATTGGGAGAGCGCAATGGCCAAAAATAACGAAAAAAACCGTCTTAAAGTTTTATACTCGCTGCATATATTGTACGACGAACACATTTGCCAAGTGTCGGCCTTGCAAAGTGAGGAAGATCTTTAACTCATGAGTAAAGGGTTCCGGGTTCCTGTCCGAGTCGTACATCTTTTTTTTTTTTTTTTTTTGCTTCAGCCAATGAAGTAGCCATTTGTAACTATATGTAAAATATTAATTTACTATATGTTTATAATGAATAAAACAATAGAAATTTTCAAATCACTTGTAAAATCTTTCAATGTTCTATGTTAACTACGGCAGGAACAAAATTTAATCTCTTCCGTAAATATTATTGTTACCGCAGTCGTTGTGTAAAAGAATATTCTTGATGCTTCGTGTTTACATTTGTAGACAGTGGGCTAATTACAAGGGGAATGAGGAGGAAATCTCCTTTGGTTATAGCAAATCCAGTATTAGCAAAGGGGATTTCCCCCCAACTCCTTTGTAATTCGCAAACTGTCAACAGATGTAGACAGAAGCGTCAAGAACATTTATTACACAACGACTGTCGTAACCAGTGGCGTATTTAAGTGGGCGCTTCCGGGCTTAACCCCCCGAAATGTTATTTACTATATTAAAGTAAATGAAATATCTTAGAGAATTTTCACATTTCCAGGACTAAAGTTGGCAAAGCCCCCCGAAATAAAATCATAAATACGCCACTGGTCGTTACCATAATATAACTCGTGATATCAGTATATTTATGGAATAGATTAAAATTTATTTGACAGTTGACATGGAATATTGAAAGATTGTACAAGTGATTTGAAAATTTCTTTTGTTTTATTCACATACGGTGAATTAATATTTTACTAATAGTTACAAATGCCTACTTTATTGGTAGAACCAAAGAAATGTATGACTCAAACAGGAATCGAACCCGGGGAACTTTACAAATAAGTTACAGATTTTACTCACTCTGCCACACCATCACTTGGTAAACTCGCGCGTCGTATAATATTCGTAACAGTGTTGAAGACTTATATCCTTTATAAACTATGATAACAAGGGACTAAGGAAGACATCACAGTTCCAATACATGAAATATTTCGACAAGAGTTCTAGGTAAGTGCTCAAGAATCTTTCCCTCTAACTACACTTGTTATAATTTGCAATATGGAAATTACTATCTGAACATCTTGCTCTCAGCACCATTATACATGGTTGTTTTTCTTTGTATTTCAATTTCACTAGAAATAACTCAAGTGGCAGAAGATAGTTGATAAACAGGTTGCTTTTCTCTTCAAGATAATTCAATTATAGCTAAGTAATTAAAACAAACAGCTTTTAACACGAAATAGAGAATTACGTAGAATTGTTACGTTCTGTAACGATTGTATTATTTTATTATTATTATTATTACAAGTAGTATATCTGTAAAGAGTAGCGTCTCGTCGTAGGAAAAGATGAAACAACAATCTGCTAGGAGAGCCTGCCTTACTTAAAATGATACAAAATTTACTTCTTTTTTTTTTTTGCTTATTTATTCATAAGTAAAAGGAGATAATGAAATGCAACTTACCCCAACCCAGTGTTACCAGACCGATCAGTTGGAAAAGCAGAAGATTCGAACATAAAACACAGGAGAAAGC
Source organism: Thermobia domestica (assembly GCF_964235325.1). NCBI lineage: Eukaryota > Metazoa > Arthropoda > Insecta > Zygentoma > Lepismatidae > Thermobia > Thermobia domestica. Next base: position 56,277,868 of record NC_137456.1, on the reverse strand, counting down.
AGTAGACACATAAAGTTGCGGCATTTTAGTGCAAATACAGGGGGACCAAAAATTGCCATTATTAAGGAAACAGCGGTCAAAACAAGAGGTCCAGACTTCATTATTACTTTAATTTCAAAATAAAACAATACATACAAAACATAAATTTGAATTTTAATTACTTCAAAATAAGAGCTGAGGATCGTGGAGAAGTGATCTAAGCTACTCTTCCAACCAGGGGTAAAAGTGGTTCTAAAATAGTAGGATGACACATGATAGGCCGTAGGCCGTCCTCCTTGCCTATGTTTATTTACTGTATTTTTTTTAGGAAGTGGGGGATGCTATAGATATTTTTGGAAGTCGAGTAACGACGTTCCCCCAGCATACCCCTCACTTTTACCCTGCTTCCAACCCAAGTCCCAATCTGAACAAAACAATTACTCGTAAATCTTACACATGATCGCCAACCATCATGCATATAGAAGGTGACGTACAGTTGTATCCTTGTATTCATATTATATACATCAAAACTCTATAACTATTTGCACTACAGAGCTTTATGTATGGATACAGAGAAATTTCCTCTTTTTATCTAAGAATAAATAAAAATTCAATATTAATAATATATTTCTGTAACTTCTCGAAGGAAAAAGCAGGAGATTGGTTACTTTTCATTTTCTTTCACAGTAGATCAGTAGAACGTAGAAAAAGCAGCTCTCCTGCAAAATCAGTAGGTCTGGCAACACTGCCCCAACCATAGATAATGTTATTCTACAACAGAAAATATAAACCTGAAGAATTTTCAGTGTTGCCATCCATAGAAATTACAGTGTTACCAGAATTATATTTCCACAAAAATCTAAGTTAAGGCAGCGACTAGAGGAAAGAACTCAACTGCATTTGTTCACGTATTATGTTGTTTTGGTTTCCTGTGAACCACTTTTTAAATAACATTATTATTTAGTTTTAACAACTGTACGCTGAAACTATTTTGTTTATTACAAACTAAATACAACTATTATTTAAAAAGTAGTTCACAGGAAACTAAAACAACATGATACGTAACTAAATGCAGTTGAGTTCGTTCGTCTACTCGCTGCCTTAACTTAGATTTTACGGGCGTTGCTATTCTGGCAACACTGTAATTTCTATGGATGGCAACACTGAACATTTTTCAGGTTTATATTTTTTGTTGTAGAATAACATTATCAATGATTGTGGTAAGTTGCATTTCATTTTCTTCTTTCACTTATGAATAAACAAGCAAAAAAAAAAAAAAAAAAAGTAAATTTTGTATTATTTTTAGTAAGGCAGGCTCTTAGGGGCGTATTTTGCTACATATACAATACACAAATAAATATCAATTTTTCCAGTAAATTATTATTGGCGACGAATAACATACGAGAATGATCAGAAAGTAAGGTTACAAAGCCTACAGTAAAACATGTAGGGTAACTGTCCCAATAATTGATAGTATAAGAACAGTGTTTGACAAATTGCAAGTTTCTTCACCCTTTAAATGAGCCTGGCTTACTGATCTCTCGTAGAGGTACGAAGGCATCTTTCCTTCATCTACATAGACCATCATAAAAATAATAGACTAATAATTATTATTTTTTACAATACGTATACAAAAAGTTGATCATTGTACCAGTTATTGACACCAAGATTTGTGAGATTCACCAGTAATTGACACCTTGTGACCCAGTAATTGACATCTCCTAATATATTATTCTAATGAACCATATAATTTTCTACCAACTTATCAAGCTGATTTATAAGTTTCCACCTGGATAAACATGTTTATTTCTTTCGCTAATATAGCTATTATAGTACTATTTTGCACTGTCCATCGATTTTCTATTTTCTTTGGAGAACTACTACTTAGAGGCAAATATTAACAGTGGTGTGGGATTAACAACACTGCAAAGGAAGAAAAGGTGGCAGCATTTGCTTGTACCTAGTCCCGCAGTCTTGTTGCGTCGGAAAAAAGACGACAGTGTCAATTACTGGTACACTGTCAATTATTGGGACAGTTACCCTATATATTATTTCATACAACCAATGTAGCCAACTGATAATACATATACGTACATTAGGTTATTTTTTAACATAGTCTCCATATTGGTTGAGGCACTTATCGTTGAGTTTCAAGACTTTCTCCACATGGCACATGGCACTTACTGAGATGAAATTGACACTGAAGTATTCTCTAATTAAGCTCTTCATTATGGCATTCCCAGGACAACATTGCATATTATGATTAATGAGATATAGCATATAACCATCATTAATTCTAAAATTTTAATTTCTGCTTAAATAAAACATCCAAATATAAGGCATACGAGGAAGGATCAGAGACTAAGGTTACAAGGCCGATATTTCTGTAGTTTCGTCTGTTATAGTGGAATGAGGAGTGTGTGGTAATTTTAATACATGGAGTTGGCAACTGTGCAGAGTTTCATTCACCCGTCACCTACGGCACTAGTTGTAAGTAGACACAAATGGCGACTCGTTTGGAAAAGTGGTCTCGAGAAGAAGTCCGGTCAATTTATTCGATTTTCGTGGGCAAAACATATTGTATAACCGCGGCTGAAATTCACCGGTAGAGGTTTACGGCAGCTGGTAGAGGTTTACGGAGAGACTGTAATGTCTCGTCTGCATGTCACAGAATGGTGTCGAAAGTTTGCGGATGGCAAAGAAAACGTCACCAACGAGGAGCGCAGTGGCAGACCCAGCATGGCATCAACAGTTTTGAACGTAAAGGATCTGGTTCAGAACAACAGTAGGATCACATTATGGCATCTGATGGCAGAATTGTGAATGTCATTTGGAAGTGTTCGTCACATTGTGCACGATATTCTACACTAGCGGGAAGTTTGTTCCCGATGGGTTCCACGCAAAGACAGGATTTTTACCAGGAGAAAGTCTTGAAACTCATCCAGGGTAAATCCATTTGAAGTGGTCCAGAAAAGGAATAAATCGTTGCTCGACAATTTTGAAAAAATCTGATTTTTTATGTACAGGTAGCTTATCATGTCGTTAGTTCAAAATAAGCATTATTTTAATTTTATTGGCTTTTGGTTTTGAGTGGCAGCCATATTTGTTTTCGAAGATGTGCCATTTTGTGGTGTTGTAAGGGGTTACAGAATCTGAAATATCTCAGCCCCTAATTATCCTATCGGTGTGAAACCAAAACCAAAATGTTCAGTAAGTTCTACACTTTAAGAGTGTATATTAGTTATTGTCATTCATAAATTATGAATGGGTAAAATTAAAATTTGAAAAAGTAGGTGATTGACGTTAAAAATCCCAACTTTGGCACCTATTATTTTTAAGAAGAAAGTGGTCAGGAAGTTGAGCTTTACTGAATAAAGAGGTCTGATATGGTTCTTATTACTCACCAAGTTTCAACCCTTAGACGTGTCCCCCTTTGTTTCTAGAAATTATCAAAAATTCAGAAAAATGGAAAAAGTGCATATTTCCCAGGTATATATCTCTGGTGGGGGACCTGATAAAAATATACAATTCCTCCCCATAACAGGTCTACATGATATTATTCTATACCCAAAATTAGGAGTTTCAGATTAGACTATAAGTACCTTTATTATGAACACAAAGTTATACCTATAAATAAGCATAGGCAAACGTACGGATAAACGAGAGTTTACTGTATATCCATCATAAATCGGTTGGCAATGGATGAATAATGCATAGAGTGGTTAAGCACAACATACAAGAACAAGTGTTATCCTGTTAATAAGCAAACAGAACAAATGTACTGAAAACTCAATTCAGCAGAGTTCTTGTTCCAACTAGGGGTGTTCGATAAGGCTGAAGACCTATCGAACTTCGGGAGTGAAAATTTATCGAGTTGTCTTCGGTTACTCGAAACCGTTCGAGTATTTTAAATTATCGATGTTTCGGGTATTATCGAAATTTCGAGTATTATCGAAGTTTCGGGTATTATCAACATTTCGAGTATTATTAAAGTTTCGGGTATTATCAACATTTTGAGTATTATCGAAGTTTCGGGTATTATCGACATTTCGAGTATTATCGAAGTTTCGGGTATTATCAAAAGTAGTGATGAACAGTTCGGTACCTTCACCTCTCCAATGATTTCTTCTTGCAGCCAAACTAGTCAAACAACTTTTTTCATCTGATAAGTTATTGCAAAGTTGTATTTGTCGAAATCATATGTAAAATTATTTTTCTGCCTGCCCCGTTATTGGCGCAATCGGCAAAGTGACTATTAGTAGACTAATGTTGTCTTGGATTCCAATTCCTTTCGGGTGATGCATGTTTTCTCTTTCTCTCTTCTGACAGACTGCTTAAACCTTGTACAGATCTGTGGGGGAAAAAAACTTTCCCTTCACTACATTGCTAAGGAAAGAAGTTTTAAAATGAACACTCTGCATATACAGTATGTAATACATATTATATACAACTATTATAACCACGAATACATCGTTTCTTTCGAAAACTCCGATAATCCAGAACTTTTCTGAATATTCAAGCGACTCGACAAATGCGATCATATTAATATATTTCTGTATTTGCTGCTTTCAAACAATTCGAGATTCTCGAACAGTTCGAGTGTCTCGAAGTTGTCTAATGTTTCTAACATTTCGAGTGCCTCGAACACTTCGAGAGTCCCGAACATTTCGGGAGTCTCGAAAATTTCGAGAGTCTCAAACATTTCGGGAGTCTCGAAAATTTCGAGAGTCTCAAACATTTCGGGAGTCTCAAAAGTTCGATAAATCGATAAAATTAAAATTCTTTATCGATTAAACGGTTTTGAAATTTTATCAAATTGTTATCGATTACTCGATTATCGTATCGAACATGATGACGTGAAAGTGCATTTTTACGAACCCCCAGGACCATGAACTTCATTCAAAATTTCAAGAGACAACAAGACATGGGTACCTTTCAAGAACATTTTACGAAAGCTTACACCCAATAAGCTTACAACAGCAACGGATCGGTGTCATACTATCACTCCGCAGTTGTGTGATCAAATATCCAAACTTTTTGTGGAACAGACTGTTTAAAGTTGTACGTAAGAGCCAGAATTGTTCTTGTATGTTGTGCTTAACCACTCTATGCATTATTCATCCATTGCCAACCGATTTATGATGGATATACAGTAAACTCTCGTTTATCCGTACGTTTGCCTATGCTTATTTATAGGTATAACTTTGTGTTCATAATAAAGGTACTTATAGTCTAATCTGAAACTCCTAATTTTGGGTATAGAATAATATCATGTAGACCTGTTATGGGGAGGAATTGTATATTTTTATCAGGTCCCCCACCAGAGATATATACCTGGGAAATATGCACTTTTTCCATTTTTCTGAATTTTTGTTAATTTCCAGAAACAAAGGGGGACACGTCTAAGGGTTGAAACTTGGTGAGTAATAAGAACCATATCAGACCTCTTTATTCAGTAAAGCTCAACTTCCTGACCACTTTCTTCTTAAAAATAATAGGTGCCAAAGTTGGGATTTTTAACGTCAATCACCTACTTTTTCAAATTTTAATTTTACCCATTCATAATTTATGAATGACAATAACTAATATACACTCTTAAAGTGTAGAACTTACTGAACATTTTGGTTTTGGTTTCACACCGATAGGATAATTAGGGGCTGAGATATTTCAGATTCTGTAACCCCTTACAACACCACAAAATGGCACATCTTCGAAAACAAATATGGCTGCCACTCAAAACCAAAAGCCAATAAAATTAAAATAATGCTTATTTTGAACTAACGACATGATAAGCTACCTGTACATAAAAAATCAGATTTTTTCAAAATTGTCGAGCAACGATTTATTCCTTTTCTGGACCACTTCAAATGGATTTACCCTGGATGAGTTTCAAGACTTTCTCCTGGTAAAAATCCTGTCTTTGCGTGGAACCCATCGGGAACAAACTTCCCGCTAGTGTAGAATATCGTGCACAATGTGACGAACACTTCCAAATGACATTCACAATTCTGCCATTCACAATTCAGTTTTCGAGAGAATGGAGAAAAAACTATTAATTTGGACACCTAAAATTAGATGACGTATGAAACACATGGCACTTACTGAGATGAAATTGACACTGAAGTATTCTCTAATTAAGCTCTTCATTATGGCATTCCCAGGACAACATTGCATATTATGATTAATGAGATATAGCATATAACCATCATTAATTCTAAAATTTTAATTTCTGCTTAAATAAAACATCCAAATATAAGGCATACGAGGAAGGATCAGAGACTAAGGTTACAAGGCCGATATTTCTGTAGTTTCGTCTGTTATAGTGGAATGAGGAGTGTGTGGTAATTTTAATACATGGAGTTGGCAACTGTGCAGAGTTTCATTCACCCGTCACCTACGGCACTAGTTGTAAGTAGACACAAATGGCGACTCGTTTGGAAAAGTGGTCTCGAGAAGAAGTCCGGTCAATTTATTCGATTTTCGTGGGCAAAACATATTGTATAACCGCGGCTGAAATTCACCGGTAGAGGTTTACGGCAGCTGGTAGAGGTTTACGGAGAGACTGTAATGTCTCGTCTGCATGTCACAGAATGGTGTCGAAAGTTTGCGGATGGCAAAGAAAACGTCACCAACGAGGAGCGCAGTGGCAGACCCAGCATGGCATCAACAGTTTTGAACGTAAAGGATCTGGTTCAGAACAACAGTAGGATCACATTATGGCATCTGATGGCAGAATTGTGAATGTCATTTGGAAGTGTTCGTCACATTGTGCACGATATTCTACACTAGCGGGAAGTTTGTTCCCGATGGGTTCCACGCAAAGACAGGATTTTTACCAGGAGAAAGTCTTGAAACTCATCCAGGGTAAATCCATTTGAAGTGGTCCAGAAAAGGAATAAATCGTTGCTCGACAATTTTGAAAAAATCTGATTTTTTATGTACAGGTAGCTTATCATGTCGTTAGTTCAAAATAAGCATTATTTTAATTTTATTGGCTTTTGGTTTTGAGTGGCAGCCATATTTGTTTTCGAAGATGTGCCATTTTGTGGTGTTGTAAGGGGTTACAGAATCTGAAATATCTCAGCCCCTAATTATCCTATCGGTGTGAAACCAAAACCAAAATGTTCAGTAAGTTCTACACTTTAAGAGTGTATATTAGTTATTGTCATTCATAAATTATGAATGGGTAAAATTAAAATTTGAAAAAGTAGGTGATTGACGTTAAAAATCCCAACTTTGGCACCTATTATTTTTAAGAAGAAAGTGGTCAGGAAGTTGAGCTTTACTGAATAAAGAGGTCTGATATGGTTCTTATTACTCACCAAGTTTCAACCCTTAGACGTGTCCCCCTTTGTTTCTAGAAATTATCAAAAATTCAGAAAAATGGAAAAAGTGCATATTTCCCAGGTATATATCTCTGGTGGGGGACCTGATAAAAATATACAATTCCTCCCCATAACAGGTCTACATGATATTATTCTATACCCAAAATTAGGAGTTTCAGATTAGACTATAAGTACCTTTATTATGAACACAAAGTTATACCTATAAATAAGCATAGGCAAACGTACGGATAAACGAGAGTTTACTGTATATCCATCATAAATCGGTTGGCAATGGATGAATAATGCATAGAGTGGTTAAGCACAACATACAAGAACAATTCTGGCTCTTACGTACAACTTTAAACAGTCTGTTCCACAAAAAGTTTGGATATTTGATCACACAACTGCGGAGTGATAGTATGACACCGATCCGTTGCTGTTGTAAGCTTATTGGGTGTAAGCTTTCGTAAAATGTTCTTGAAAGGTACCCATGTCTTGTTGTCTCTTGAAATTTTGAATGAAGTTCATGGTCCTGGGGGTTCGTAAAAATGCACTTTCACGTCATCATGTTCGATACGATAATCGAGTAATCGATAACAATTTGATAAAATTTCAAAACCGTTTAATCGATAAAGAATTTTAATTTTATCGATTTATCGAACTTTTGAGACTCCCGAAATGTTTGAGACTCTCGAAATTTTCGAGACTCCCGAAATGTTTGAGACTCTCGAAATTTTCGAGACTCCCGAAATGTTCGGGACTCTCGAAGTGTTCGAGGCACTCGAAATGTTAGAAACATTAGACAACTTCGAGACACTCGAACTGTTCGAGAATCTCGAATTGTTTGAAAGCAGCAAATACAGAAATATATTAATATGATCGCATTTGTCGAGTCGCTTGAATATTCAGAAAAGTTCTGGATTATCGGAGTTTTCGAAAGAAACGATGTATTCGTGGTTATAATAGTTGTATATAATATGTATTACATACTGTATATGCAGAGTGTTCATTTTAAAACTTCTTTCCTTAGCAATGTAGTGAAGGGAAAGTTTTTTTCCCCCACAGATCTGTACAAGGTTTAAGCAGTCTGTCAGAAGAGAGAAAGAGAAAACATGCATCACCCGAAAGGAATTGGAATCCAAGACAACATTAGTCTACTAATAGTCACTTTGCCGATTGCGCCAATAACGGGGCAGGCAGAAAAATAATTTTACATATGATTTCGACAAATACAACTTTGCAATAACTTATCAGATGAAAAAAGTTGTTTGACTAGTTTGGCTGCAAGAAGAAATCATTGGAGAGGTGAAGGTACCGAACTGTTCATCACTACTTTTGATAATACCCGAAACTTCGATAATACTCGAAATGTCGATAATACCCGAAACTTCGATAATACTCAAAATGTTGATAATACCCGAAACTTTAATAATACTCGAAATGTTGATAATACCCGAAACTTCGATAATACTCGAAATTTCGATAATACCCGAAACTTCGATAATTTAAAATACTCGAACGGTTTCGAGTAACCGAAGACAACTCGATAAATTTTCACTCCCGAAGTTCGATAGGTCTTCAGCCTTATCGAACACCCCTAGTTGGAACAAGAACTCTGCTGAATTGAGTTTTCAGTACATTTGTTCTGTTTGCTTATTAACAGGATAACACTTGTTCTTGTATGTTGTGCTTAACCACTCTATGCATTATTCATCCATTGCCAACCGATTTATGATGGATATACAGTAAACTCTCGTTTATCCGTACGTTTGCCTATGCTTATTTATAGGTATAACTTTGTGTTCATAATAAAGGTACTTATAGTCTAATCTGAAACTCCTAATTTTGGGTATAGAATAATATCATGTAGACCTGTTATGGGGAGGAATTGTATATTTTTATCAGGTCCCCCACCAGAGATATATACTTGGGAAATATGCACTTTTTCCATTTTTCTGAATTTTTGATAATTTCTAGAAACAAAGGGGGACACGTCTAAGGGTTGAAACTTGGTGAGTAATAAGAACCATATCAGACCTCTTTATTCAGTAAAGCTCAACTTCCTGACCACTTTCTTCTTAAAAATAATAGGTGCCAAAGTTGGGATTTTTAACGTCAATCACCTACTTTTTCAAATTTTAATTTTACCCATTCATAATTTATGAATGACAATAACTAATATACACTCTTAAAGTGTAGAACTTACTGAACATTTTGGTTTTGGTTTCACACCGATAGGATAATTAGGGGCTGAGATATTTCAGATTCTGTAACCCCTTACAACACCACAAAATGGCACATCTTCGAAAACAAATATGGCTGCCACTCAAAACCAAAAGCCAATAAAATTAAAATAATGCTTATTTTGAACTAACGACATGATAAGCTACCTGTACATAAAAAATCAGATTTTTTCAAAATTGTCGAGCAACGATTTATTCCTTTTCTGGACCACTTCAAATGGATTTACCCTGGATGAGTTTCAAGACTTTCTCCTGGTAAAAATCCTGTCTTTGCGTGGAACCCATCGGGAACAAACTTCCCGCTAGTGTAGAATATCGTGCACAATGTGACGAACACTTCCAAATGACATTCACAATTCTGCCATCAGATGCCATAATGTGATCCTACTGTTGTTCTGAACCAGATCCTTTACGTTCAAAACTGTTGATGCCATGCTGGGTCTGCCACTGCGCTCCTCGTTGGTGACGTTTTCTTTGCCATCCGCAAACTTTCGACACCATTCTGTGACATGCAGACGAGACATTACAGTCTCTCCGTAAACCTCTACCAGCTGCCGTAAACCTCTACCGGTGAATTTCAGCCGCGGTTATACAATATGTTTTGCCCACGAAAATCGAATAAATTGACCGGACTTCTTCTCGAGACCACTTTTCCAAACGAGTCGCCATTTGTGTCTACTTACAACTAGTGCCGTAGGTGACGGGTGAATGAAACTCTGCACAGTTGCCAACTCCATGTATTAAAATTACCACACACTCCTCATTCCACTATAACAGACGAAACTACAGAAATATCGGCCTTGTAACCTTAGTCTCTGATCCTTCCTCGTATGCCTTATATTTGGATGTTTTATTTAAGCAGAAATTAAAATTTTAGAATTAATGATGGTTATATGCTATATCTCATTAATCATAATATGCAATGTTGTCCTGGGAATGCCATAATGAAGAGCTTAATTAGAGAATACTTCAGTGTCAATTTCATCTCAGTAAGTGCCATGTGTTTCATACGTCATCTAATTTTAGGTGTCCAAATTAATAGTTTTTTCTCCATTCTCTCGAAAACTACGCATGAGTTTTTTTTTGACACTCTTGCACTTCATTTTGTTTACCACAATAGGGTATATTCATTGGCATATGTCTCATCTTTGGACACATGTTAACAAGAATGACACGTGCTGCTATTTCTTCTTCCTCATTTGTTTCAGATAATAAAAGAAAATGAAGTAGATCTGATGACTGGCAGTTCAAGTTATCAAAATGTAAAATCTCAGCTCTGTAAAATCAAGAAAATAAATTTTAGGTAAAGATCAGCATCCTGCGACAAGTTTGTAGGTACAGTTTCTGAAAAAAAAATCTACTTCTAACTTCCCTAATGTCATTAATTCTCTGGCAGCGCACATTATTTAAGAAGATCAAGAGATATGTGCGGTTGATGATACCAATATACAAGACAGTCAATAAAGTAGTTGGTCAAATTGCATTTTTCTGCATAAATTTACTCCAATTGTTCGGAATAAATGTCATCATTGACGACTGTTAGAAACGGACTCGAAGTAAATTATACCCTTGTAATTCCACCACACACAGAGCGTGATTTTTACCCCGAAACTGAACTGTTTGACGACCACTTCTGGAATTCGACCTTTGCTAAACCACTGTTTTCACTCATTTGGATTTCGGATAAATATCCAGGAAACGCACACCACACGGATTTTGCAGTAGATGTCAGCACACATCCACTCTCCTCTCTAAGCCTGAGCTGGGGCCAACTCACATGACGCAATGGGGCAACTCCTATTGGTTTTCTCGAGCAGGACAAACCGAATTGGTTTGACAATCTATGTGTGCTGATGGATGAATTTTCCTCAATGGTGTGTAGTATCACTTGAGGATCTGTTACCCTTGGGCGGACAGGCCTTGCTGATCTTTGACATTTTTACAACCCGCACGAAACTTGTGGAACCAACGAGTTGCTGTCCTGTGGTTTACTGAACCTTTCCCTTTCGCATGACAAATGCTTTTTTGTTGCTGCCGCAGATGTGTTTGTGTACCTTGTTTCGAAAATCCTAGAATTGTCGAACTATTTCCAGAAAAGTTGTTTTAGCAGTTGTTTTAAAAATACAATTTAATAAAATTATGCGCATACATACTTATCTACTGCATGTCTATTGAACATAACTATGGCTAGAAATAGATCAAGTATCGGCATTACAAAAAAAAAAAAAAATTACAGAACAATCTTGACCAATATTCAAAATACAGCTCAACGTGAAATTCTAGTCACATGAGGCTCCCTCGGGAATCGAACCTAGGTCTCCCATGCCGAAGACACGTACGTTAGTTACGTAGAAGGAAGCTTAAGTTCATATGGTTTCAGGACTTTTGTATACATATCTTAAAATCGTAAATGTTCATTTTTTATAAGATATTGTTCAAGGGGAAAACAATACCCTTGAAACCTTTAAAACCCTGACTGACTGACAGAGAATGAACGCCATTAGGTAATTTACAAGTAGATGCTTTTCCAGAAACTGTACCTACAATCTTGTCGCAAGATGCTGATCTTTACCTAAAACTTATTTTCTTGATTTTACAGGTTAAAACCCTTGAAACCTTTGTAGCGTACGCCATTGTTCTTGAAAGGAAATATTTCCAATGATAGTGAACTAACAAATACCTTTATACCAAGGGATATTTTGATTAAAAAATAACGTCATTGCTAAAACTTCAAGTGTCCCATTTAGATTTCTCAGGAATTTTTGTCCTGAGGAGGGAGGGGGATAAAAATGTGGAGGGTCTGAATTGGGGTACTATTTACTAATTAACATGCCTGACATATGTGCAAGAATTACATGTAATTACAATAAATTTTATCTTACCTCCGGGACACTGACCCAAATTCCGGGGGGATGAGGGGGACATGTCCCTTCCAATCTTGAAACTGGGGGACTGTCTCCCCAATAATCCGATTTGAAATGTACTTTTTGGGGAAAAATGTGATGATTTGTGTTCGATTACCAAAAAGGAAAGTGAGATGAAATTGATATTCCCCAGGATAAGACTCAAATCTGCCAGCCTCCCAATGTTGAAGACAACTATGCTCCCTGATCCTCCACAGGATTGTTTCTCAATTTCACAAATATTTTGAACATCCCTTAACAAAAGAAAAAGTCTTACGTCCCCCGCAATGTTGAAGACAGATTTGCGCCGCTACTCCGGGGGAGGGGGTATTAGCCCCAGCAAATATGCGTGGAAGAAACACTGGCTGGCCTGGAAGACATAGATAGCACTCACTTTCTTGTATTTGTTTTTTACCGAGAGAAAGTAAAGCTGTCTATAGAAGATTGTTTAAAGAAATTGGCTCTAGAGTAGAATAAACAAACTTTAAAAGTACTTTTGCTATATATATATATATATATATATATATTTTTTTTTTTTGAAGCACCCTAATACCATTGAATAACATTCCCTGCTTCACAGTTTTTTAAAGAATGAAAATCGTATTATTTAGTATTCATTTATATTTCTATAGCTTTTATGTGTTAGTAACGTCTACAGTCGCTATGTCAACGATTTAATAAAATATCTGTTACTTCATGTGAGAGAAATAATAGAAATCCATCCATGCGACTTGGAATGACAAAGAGAAAGATGAGAACGTGCTTTATTACATGAACAAAATTCTCAGAAATCTCTAGTGGAAAGGTTTCAAGTGAATTCAATTCAGGGGAATTGCTTTTATTAGAATTAGTGAAAATAACTTTGAGGTGGAACGCTGCAATGGTTAGTTCTATTATTTCCATATGCTAATTCAATCAGAGCATTTGGTTGCTTTTGTTAGAAATCTCCGATGTATATTACTTCAAGGGAAATAATTAACAGCGTTAAATTGAAAGGAACATACGTACATTAGATATAGGCACAAAAGGACTTTTCTTCCCTTTTAATTTAAGTAAGGAGAATTGAAGTTGCTATTAATTCCTCGAGTGTTATGGGTTTTAGATTCCATTAGATAAGTTAAAGTACTGTGCATTATCATTAGATTCCACGAAGTAATTACTACTAATTAAGACTACCAAAGGTTCATCGTCATAGAAACAGGCTTTGTGAGTGCGTCCTATTCTATTCCAACTAAATCGATCATAATTAATGCTTCCACTTCCCGATGACCACTTTTTTAAAGCGTTCTTCTACCTTCTTCATTTACCCAAAGGTCTCATTCCTTAAAACTACACAACTAGAAAATCTGTATTTTCTGCATGTATGGTATCTCTCATATATGTGATGCCTTCTGTTTACCTTAAAAGTAGGAAATTGTGTTTCCCAAAATAGATGGTAGGCTCCGAGTCCTCTTTCTAAAGCAAAGACGATTAAAGGTAAATATATATGACACACGTCCACCATGTTTTATCTTGTAACACGGTTTTGAGTAAGGAAGAATGGGATTTGCAGGCAGCGCTCTGAAAGGGATATATCACGTAGGTAGGTTGTGAGGCATCTTAAAGCACTGCTAGGTAGTATAAATAAGGGTATTCGTTTATGATTGTGTCTATTAAAGACACACACACCCTGACAAAGTTCAATAGACATCGAGCAAAAAAATCCTTAAAATGTACTTGTACTTGCGTTGCATTTCTGAAAGATTCTCAACAGAATCTTAATTCCAGATGCATGCCTAATTGCTTCCGATTTTTCATTATTGGACGTTCAGTTATCTTTTGCTGCTACTATCTCACTCAAGGTGCCATTGCTCCAGGACATTCACTCTGATGCCAACATCTTCACTATTATTAAGAAGAAATATTGTAGTCTCAAGCATCTTATGGATGCATTATTGTAACTTCTTACTTCATTCAGAAATCGAAATAAAGTTAAGAGTCAACTTGTTCCCTTCTTGCAACCTTTCTTCTAAAGCTTTCCCAAACCATCATCATCACCCTTTTACCTATTGTCAACACTACGTCACAACAGACAAGCTTAGAGGTTCACAGGGTCGTTATTTTCGGTTGTATGGTTACTTTCATCACTTCTACAAATCTAGCTTACTTTACTTCACTGCTTGAGGACAACATTCTTCTGTTATACTGAGGTATCTGAAAAGGTCAGGAAGACCGAGTGACGGAGTACATTGTCATTGCGCTGAGGTTCGAAGATTTTGGACAAGTGCCTTGCGTTGTTAGAAGCCACTAGATTTTCCATCGATTTTAAGACAGTTTGTACCTAGCCATACGTGCTGTAGGCGACGACCATTGTGACCGCGACGCTTGCCGAGGTTGTTAAAAACCTATGATACTTTCAATTTGGATTGATTCCTGGAGAACACGTTCTGAGTACATGACACACTTCTCTCCTTCATCTTTCTTATCCCTAGATTATGTTATATGAGCTACAAATCCGTTTCTAAGTATCTCTTCTAGCTACGATCACTAATACTGACTTATTTTTACTTTTTTCTTAAATAGAACCACTGTTTTATTTCAGATGTAGACTATTAGTCTAATAGTAACATTAAATCACGAATAAGTAACCAACCACTAGTTATAATTGTTTATTGTATTCTTACTTAAATATCAGTAATAAGTGGAGAAGTTTGAAAGGTTAGCACTTTTAAGTGCACATTTATTTGGTAAGTCACGAACATAAATAAGTAGAGGTAAGAATCTTTATATCTTATGGCTCCAAGCTCCACTTACTTATGTTCATGGCTGTACAAGCAAATGAATAAAGATATAGCCTACCCTTCGCTACGTCTTCCACGAGATGTGACCCCCTTTTTCTATTTCTTAACACTTATAAGAAATCTTTGCCTCCAGGTAGAATCAAACTGGACAGTGGCAATGACAAACTCTAAAGACAATGACTCAGCCACGGAAACGTCTTCGGATGCGGAAGACGTTGTTGGGGCATCATAAGTTCAACGATTGTATACCCACATATAGTGGTACAGACAGACCATTTCATGTCCACAACAAAATTGTGTTCTGAGTTCAACTGCTATGGCCGAGTTACACTTATAGCTGATCATGAAAACATTTCTGAGGTGTTCCGCAACGTATTTTGTGTTGAATTCCGAAATTTTATTATATTGTTAATGTGTTGATTTCGATGTCATTACTTCATTCTACAATTTCTGTTACTGTTTCAAGCACATAAAATCTTGTTATTATTTAATAACTATTGATTTTTTTTAGTTCCTGGCAAGAATCTACACGTGTTTTCGAACATGCTCATAACTTTATTTTTCTTTGTAATGAAACGAACTGATATACTAGCAAGAATTATTGTTCAGGTATGACTCCAAAAGTTTAAAAGTCATGAATTAATTGCTCAAACCGTGTTTAGATCGAGAGAATGCAATGTAAATTTCTTGACTAACATGTCTACTGTTTGTGACCTCATAAATAGTTAAATGTTAGTAGAACCTGATATAATGGTCTTCTAAGACAGTAAAACCTAAGTTGGTCATGTCTTAATTTAATATCTTCGATGTTACCGTCCTAGCTCCGGAACTATGCAGTTTTACCCACAAGTCCATTTGAACTTCTTTTCTTACTTGTCGGTTTAGTTCATTAATATCCTCAAAATTTATACAGTTGAAAACTATGTACAGCAACATTCGTCATTACGAACCTTACTTGGTTCTATCTGCCATACGCAACTAATTTTGATATGAATCAGCCGATACATCACACAAAAGCCTTCCTCTCTTGTTTGCTGCCCTCTTGAGTTACTGTCGCTCTAGGGGCAAGCTGTGCAACTAATATATCAGATTTGCCAGATACCAAAAATTTTAAGTTTCTCTGTCACTTGATATCACTTTCATGAATGGACGTGTTTAATGTAAGTTATTAAAGTTTGTAATCGGGAAGATAATTTTAAATAGCCCTGTATAGCATGTTGGTATTAATGTGTTATTAACGATTACGATTACGATTATTATCCCCGTCAATTACTTTGAAGTCTCATTGAGTATCTTAAGTAATTAATGGTGAGAATTATGAATATAGATACAAAAGTAAAATGAAATGACTCGACACAGAAATATACAAAAGTGAATGTAAATATATGAAGAATAGAAGTGACGAATGAAATAGTAATAATAAAATCGACGAATTTTATATTGCTGTTTGTAACTGCAATGGACCAGACATGTAGTCAAGGGGTGGGTCCGGACCCCCTTCGAAACCAGAATTTAAAAAAAAATTAAGGAAGAATGAAACAAAAAGAAACGAGTACAAGAAAAATCAGCGTTAAAAATATGGTTACTATTTCTTATGAGAAGCTTTGATTGAAGGAAATGTGTTGGGGATCAAGTTAAAATGGATGTTATTGTAACGAAGCATTCCGAATTTTATCTAGCTAATCCTATGGATTATAAATAACGATCGATAAACCTGTTCGATCAGATAGACTCTCAGGTAGAACTTAAGAAATGCCCACAATCACTAATACACTAATATGAGCCTGGCAACGTAGATTCTAGTTATCCAGTTAAACTTGCTAAAAAAATTTTTACTTTTGCGGCAACACTAATCCATTTTATACGATGTCTTTACTGCCGAAAGAAATTTCGTTGCTATCTTCGACGGCATTAAACGAAGATAAGGAAAAGAGGAGAAAAAGACCAGAATAATCGAGTTCGAATGACCTCGGAACACTATATATTTTTCAATACTTTGTTTTGTATTTTTTTACTCGAGATTTCTTCATAGTTTGTTACTAAAATACTTACTAACATATCCTCATTTTATTGTCCTAACAAATCAATATAGGTATGTTGCCAATAAAATAGTTTAAATTGATTAAGCCTCTGGTGTGTAACTACAGTATTTCATGTCATCCCCCCCATTACGAAATACTGGCTAAACGAACCAATATATGTTGCCAGTAAAATAGTTTAGAATGATCGAGCCCCTTGTGTGATAACCACAGTAACGGCCCCCCTGCTATTACGAAATCCTGGCAACGTGCCTGCATGGCCAAGTACAGTTTAGTAAGTTCTTACTGTAGTAATGGATTGTATATGTCTATTAATTTATTAGACAACTAGCAATTTTCTGTATTGCGATAAAGTTGATTCCTTTGTGACAAACTTTGTGAATTACAATACACTGAAAGTACAATAAAATGTCACGACAGTGACAGTTGAGAAGTTAAAAATATATACATACATTCTTATTGTAGATATATACATACAGACACACCACATAACCATATAGAATAAATGTTAGGTTAAGACTAATAACACAAATAGAATAATCTATTATAATATGATATAACATCTATATTTCTTTTTCAGCTATTTCGCAGTTGCTGCAGGACATTTCAGCAGAGGTCCTTCCACATGCATTCCAGATGTCAAAAGGAGTACGGTAAGTACAAAGTAAGTACAAGGTTAGTATTCCTTTATAGTATTTTGGGTTAGGCTAGGTGATAGAATTTTCTTCAGGTAAGTATTTAGCTGTAGTAGAATATAAGTACTATAGGATTAACTAACAAGGGAATGAAGGGAGAATTGATATCGAGTTGGAACGTTGTGCATACATCAATCGAATCTGTAATAAAAAGTTTCCACATAAATGTATTGAAGGAGTTATGTCGATTTGTCACTTTTCACATTTTGCGAGATTTTGTTGTTTTGAAATTAGTTAAGTAGGTGAAAACAAAACGATGAACTCAACTCACAGAGCTTGCTACCTTCCAAAGCTAATCATCTATGTGAAATGCGTAGTGAGAAAGCATCATAAGCCATATTGCACGCATAATAAAGTCCCTGTGTGGTACTGCCATTTATGCGGTAAAGTGCGCAATAACTTCGATTCTCCCATGCCTAGCTTCGGACTGTAAACACACGCGAACAGTTGTCAGTGTGCTCTCGCCGAGGTAACAAGGTGGTTGTTTTGATGTGTACTCAAATGTTGTTCATTTGTTACGTCAAGGTGCAAAATGCCGCAAATGAATATTGCCAACGTCTTGGCAATTGTAACTGAACAAGTCAGCGACTGTATCCAGCGGAATCGGATCAAGTCTGCTGAACAAATGTCAAGTGAAATTGACTTCGCATTCGCCATTAGCGACATGATTATTAAAGGGTGTGAAAAAGGCAATGCCATTTCAGAAACTTTGGTTTTGACAGACTTTCGCATGATTGACGGTGATACACCAGTGGCACATTTACATACATCACGAAGGAGCTGTTCGATTTTGGATGAAGACCCTGATTATGAACCATCGACATCAGCAGGTTGTCCGAAAAATTCAGACACTCGGATATATGCAGACGACGAGATGAGGATGGTTCTTGACTGTGCATGGACCCCGCGAGGCAATTTCAGAAAAATCACTGCCATCCGTAAGAAACACTCTTGGGCACCACCAGACTGGCTTGTCATTCGTGCGTGGAAAAGGCAATTCGCTTCTGGTGGCAATAGAGAATTGAAGCTGAAGCAAATAAGTGGCGACACGTTTGCCTATTTCAACGCAACTGCTGCGGCTGGGCATCCAATTCACGACGACGACATACGAATCTGGACGATGAAAAATGCAGCCAAACTTGATTTCGCTCATTCGTTCGAGGCTTCGTCTTGGTGGGTACAGCAGTTTAAAAAAGCCAGTGGAATTACCTGCCACCGAATCACGAGTCGCGTGACGAAGTCCTGCTTCGAAGATCAGGACCTTTTGAAAACGGAATCAGACAAATTTGCGACCCGCATCAGCAACACAATCAATGAAAAACGCATCGCTGCCGCAAACGTTTTGAACGCCGATCAGAGTGGTGTTCAATATGAAATGACAGGAAATCGCACTCTGGCGTTCAAAGGACAAGATAGAGTTGAAAAAGTTGTGCAGTCAACAAGTGCTACAACCCACTCTTTCACTATGTTGCCAATAATTGCGATGAGCGGAGTTGTTCATGACAAAATGATGGTAACACTCCGAGATTCTAGCGGAAAATTTGGACCAAGGGTGTAAAAAACAATGAAATCCGAAAATCTAGTGCCTGATGCATCGAAAAGTGGCATCATGACATGTGACGGCCGCGACAAGTATGTTAAAGACTTGCTGTCTGCAGCGATTTCACCGAACGAAGAAAATATCGTTCTACTTGACCATTGGGGTCTGTTTACAGACCACACGCGAATTGACGCGTGTTTGCCAAATGGCGCAATGGTGAAGGTTGAGAATATCACAAAAAAACTGCACGCTATTCTGTCAGCCGTTAGACTTTTATGGGTTTGTTGTTTGGAAACATTATTTGAAAAAACTTTAACACTATGTGAAACTCGAACTTGATTGGTATAAAATATTTGAACGAGACCAGCGCATTATATTTGCTTCGATTCTACCCAATCAGATGAGTTCACCAAGATACATTGGGTTGTATCAATATGTATTTATTAAAGCTGGTTATAAGACTGGTGAATATCCTGCTTTTGATTCGCCAAGCAAATTTGGTTTCAGGTTTGGTGTAGCCAACTGTAAGCATTGTGAGAAACTTGCCAGAATCTGTTGCTCTTGGTGCAAAGACATTATTTGCTTGAACCATTTTCTTGTTGATAACCCTGAGTATGTGCTGAAATATCATTACTGCACATCTTATGTCAACTAATACATTTGATTCTGTTATGCTCCAAACGTTATGTTTCCTCAAATATGAGTAACGAAAACACTTCCAAACGATTTCTAGTGCGTGAATTAGTCGTTTGTATTAGTTTGGTAGCGATTGGAATTGAAATAACGTGAAAAAGTGCGAAAACTGTGAAAAGTGACAAATCGACATAACTCCTTCAATACATTTATGTGGAAACTTTTTATTACAGATTCTTAATCAGCGTCATTAGTGCTTTCGATTGATGTATGCACAACGTCCCAACTCGATATCAATTCTTCCTTCATTCCCTTGTAAGTTGTAAATCTTGGTATGAACACGGTACAATTGTAAAACCTCTTAAAATTTTATTTTCACCATAATAAACAAAAGTAGAATTTCTTAATTATTTATACTATATATTAACGCTTTATAACTACCAAAACTGTAATAGCACGCCATACTTTAAACCATTGAGATAATATATAGGTCTATCATTGGTGGGTCTCGGACCGTTTTTTGGTGGGTCGCGAGAAGTTTTTCCTTTTAATTATAAAAAATATTTTGATGCAAAAACATATGTTTTGAAGTACTACTCAGAAAATGAAAATTGGAAGCGTTTGTCAATGAGATAAAGAGTAAGTGGTTACTCAGAGCCCGGCCCTGTTGTACAGTCACTAGAGATGCTGGGTTAGGGTAGAGAGTAGGTGAGTCAAAATCTGTCACGGGTAGGGTATTGGATCGGGAGTAGTGTTAGCTCTGTAACACTAGAGCACGAGAAAGTTTTTGCGGTGATTCAAAAGTTTCTCATTAATTGCTTATGACACTTTTTTTTGTCCAAAATTGGCTTGGAGACTTAAGAAGTGATCCTATAAGTATTGCAATATATGTTTTGCTTATAATTATGTCGCTCTTGGAAAAAATGGCGGTTATTGGAGATACGCCCTTTTGTAATCCAAACTCAGTTCACGTATTTAAGTTATGCCTAAGTAATGCACGGATTTTCCATAGAATATATTTACTTAAGAGACAGTATACACCTAATTTTGTGTGATTTATGTAGCGTAAGATAATTAAGAATATACAAATATTGATGTAATTATCTAACTTTGCTTTCAGAAATCAACGCCAACTTTTATTTCAGATTTTTTTTGAATTTAGAATTTAATCTTTTAAAGCCATTACAAACTTCTGCCAGGCTGGGTGGGTAATGAGATAATTGGTGGCATGAACAAGTGGGAGGAAAAGGGAGTACCCGGGAAAAGCCACATGTATGCGGTGTTTTTCCACCACAAAGTTTCTCTTTTATTATTATTATTATTATTATTATTATTATTATTATTATTATTATTATTATTATTATTATTATTGCTGTAATCTATAGTTTCATACTATAGAAATTCAAAAGTACAGTTTTGATCATGCTTTTTAGTACAAACATTTAACACAGAAAGAAAATTTGCTTTAACTATATACTTTACTTATGCAAATAAAAACAGTTATACTCTGATGTTACGAAAGAAAGTATCTCAATATATTATAATTTATAAAAGATATAAAAACCTCAATAATATCTCCAACTAATTTTGTAATGATGAAGAAACAGGTAAAATGCTACAAATTCTGGATACGTGATAATAGGCACTGAATCAAAACACAGTGAGAGTAAGTCTTGGTATTTTGCTTCTGATATCTTCGGAGCTTCATTATTAACCCTTTCACTGTGGAAGGCGACGGAAAAAAATTTCCCTAACCTGCGAATGTCGATTATAGTCGACGTGTTAAAATTTGTCTGTATCTTGGGTTTGTCGATTATAGTCGCCAAAGGTTTTCTGTGTGATTTCTATTGTTTATTGAAAACAATAGAACACAAACAAAAATGAACGGTACAACTGTGGCGACTACTCTCGACAAAGCCAAGATACGGACAAACAAATTTTAACACGTCGACTATAGTCGACATTCGCATGTTAAGGAAATTTGGTTCTGTCGACAAAAGTCGACTTCCTCTGTGAAAGGGTTAAGATGTTGAAGATTGATGCTACTGCCTTGATCTGAAACCTGTCTGTATTTCAAAGTAAGCGTTCTGTAAGACTCCTGCATTGGACTGCTCTTGAAAAAGATTCTGTCAGGTTCCTCCTTACGAAAATGCGATTCCGCCATTTTAGTCTCTTTGTTCGTCGTTCTTCCTACTCTTTAGGATTCACATGTCTTTGGACAAGCGCTTGAAGTCCATGAAATCATTATACTCTAGAGATTTAACATTGTATGGCTCTTTTACGTCTAGACAGTCTGAAGATAGGGACAAGCTGTGAAGGTACAAAGAGATCGCCCGATTTTTTAATAGTCGTTGAAATAGCACTGTGTGCTGAATCTCCCTCGTTCTGTCCCTCAAAAAATAAAGAGTAATTTCCTCCACATTGGTGAAGTTTTCCAATGCGTAGATAAATATTCCAGCGACAATTGAATTTCTATTTTATCCACTGCATTCGTTCACAAAACGAGAAAATAAAAGCGATTACTTTCCATTTGCCATTGTGTTTCATGTTTCGCTGTCTTCTGTTTGGGATTAGAATAAGAAACATGTCTAGTGATGTATTCCCTTTGAAGTTGGAGATTCCTCAGACCCTAAAAACATGGGCGGCAATTAGGGGGGGGCAAAGGGGGCAGTTGCCCCCCACTTTTTTGAAGTGACCCATTAATGTATATATCTAGTTTCATTTAGAAATGTAAAATTATTACTGGTTCATTACTGCTATGTATTACTGGTTCATAGAAAAAAATTATGTCATATAATATTTGCTGTTGCGTGAGTATGTATTGGTTGTCTTCCCGTGGAGTTAAGAAAGCTACAAGAATTGCGTTGTGATTGCCACGGAAAATGGCCCAAAAATTAATCTATTGGAGCGCAATTCCAGGGTACTTTCGTTTCTTCTTACAATGTTATTCGGCTCGATATATTAGTCAGCTTTGAAACTAAATGAGACAACATTTAACACACACACACACACACACACAAAGGTCTTTCACAAAGTTATTCTTTAAAAATTGACAGTTTCTAAAATGTCTTTAAGTCTTTCTAATATTAAGGAATATTGATTAAAAAGAGAGTAATAAGAAACAACTTGTACCTTTTCCACTGTTTTGCAGTGTAATATACGAGTGAAGTGATGCGTTTAGGGGTGTACGAGTGTATATACAATTAAATTTAGTGAATTCATCATAATTCTAGGTTTTAGGATTATTTTGTATAAGTGGAGTGTGGAGTGATTCTAAGTATTGTTGAGTTTTGATGTATTCTAAGAAAGTGAAGACTGCACCTAATGGCAACGAACATATTTCGGAAGGGCCTTGGTGACTCGGTAGAGCGTTCATTTCTGGTGCGTGAGGTCCTTGGTTCGATCCCCGCTCAAGCCAAGTGAACTTTATGGTGGACAATCACCGTGTGCGTGTGTTTTCTCGGGGTTCTCCCGTTCCCTCCCACTTTCTTCACTCCACCATTTCATTCATTTCTTATCATCACCGTCTTCATTAGCCTAGCCGACATAACAGTGGAACGTAAAACTGAAAGATTTTAATTTCATTTTAACATGTTTCGGGAAACTGCAAAAGTACTTCTCTAAATTTTGTACATGTGCTTGTAGTATTTAATGTCCTCCTAAGAGTAATAACATACATTTAGAAGCATGTGTGGAATTAAAAATAGAAGTTGTTCATTAATCCCCAGTTTCAATATAACTTTTTCAAAACTAGCCTCATTATTTATTACTATGATTAATATTATCCTTTCTATTTATTTGTTTTGCAAATTTGTTATTAAATAGCTACCGATAGTCTGATCACACAATTTTCCAGACAGAATTTTAAGATGTGCATAAGCAAGGAATCAAATCTCTTGTTACATCTTCGTTGTTTAAGAGTACAAGGGTTATAGTACCTACTTGTGTTGCTCTTGTCAATTTACTTAATAAAATATAAAATATGATGTACGGTATTTTAACTGAAAATGATAGTATCCTATTAGTTATGCAACCTTTCGTCAAACAAAGTGTTAGAAACAACCAGTGAAACTAACACTGATATACAAATATTCAGATTATGTCTTGCCCCCCTACTTTTAACGTCCAACCGCCGCCACTGCCTAAAATGATGTATTTCTTCAGTTTCTTCATTACTGAAAGCAGAACACCATCTCCCACCTCTCTGATAAAATGTTCCAATGCATCGAGTACCAACTCTGCGGCACTAAATTCATTGTATTAACTTTATGTATGGTTTCCCAGTTAAACGGAATTGCTTAGCAATTAATTCCTTATTTACTCTCTTCTTGTTCAGTTCTCATACTAGTTTTTGTCCACACAACGTAGTTCTGAAGAATGAACTACATTTTTTCTCGGGGTGCCCCTACAACGATGTACTCGTTCTAAATGTTAATAGCTGATATTTCAGGAAAAGTTGATCCCAATGATTCTGTGCTCTTCTTAGGTATGTTACCTTGTTTTCCTTGGATTTCTTTCGTGAGCTTCATAGGTGATTGATTAAAGAGAAAGTACAGCTTCTCTGCAGGTGTAGGCAGCAAACGTCTTTTACACTGCTCGCAGGTGCTTATAGCATCTTCATCGCACATTTTCGCATTACAAGTTCCCATGTAAGATGGATCTTCATCTTCAACACCACCAGTTTCACACCAGCTATATTCACCGCTTCCTATTTTTTCTCTGTAGAGTTTTGATGTATTTCTAAGGTTACGATAACTCCTTGAAGTGGCAGCTAACTGAGACTCAGATGTGAAGTAGCAGATAACGTACAGTTTTGAACATTCCAGTGGACTTTCTTCATCCTTTTCTAGATATGTGGAGACAGAAGGCACAGCATCACTACACTAGAGAGCTTTACTTGGAATCAATGAAAGATCATCTGCAGACGACCACTAACTTGAACTATCTTGAGATTCTAACTCACATGAGTATTGCAAAGAATTTGCGGCAGTAGCAGTGTTCAACACATGTCCATAATACCATTTTCTGTCATACCACATTGTCACTAATGATCCAGTTGTGAAACTAGTTTTATTTGTCCATACAGCGTAGTTCTGAAGAATGAATGACATTTTTTAATCCGTCATTCCTTTGTACTAGAACATCCATCTTAACACTTCAACGAACGGAACAAAATGAACTACCAACATTGGAGTAATCACGGCAATTTTGAAAAGAGGACTGCCAACAACTTAGCGCGCAAAGTTTCGAACAACTGAGGATTTTGATGTAATAAGGGTGTAAGCGAGTTTGCATCAAACGCATTTGTGGTTTTTACCATGCTTGTTTAGCCTCCTGGTAACATTTCAATTCAATATCGGAATAAAATGCTGCATATTGCATGGTTTTATGTAAGAAAAAAACATTACTTAAATTTTCAACATCGTTTTTCTCCAACTGCATGTTTCAGACTTACGCCCTTATTGCACCAAACTCCTCAATTACATGCTACGTGGTTTGAACCAAGATGCACACATACAGAAAAGTCTATTGTTGAATAAGCAAGCCTTTCTTTGTTCTGGTACAGGCACAAACAAACTTAAAACTCTTTATTGATGGGAAAATAAAATTTAAAAAATCCGATAGGCGTAAATCAACTCACAATGGCTTGGGGAAAAAATCACGATCACAAATAGGAGTAACTTAATTTACGCCTCTTTGTGATCTGAAGGCTGATACGCCTCTTTATGAGATACGTCTTTCTGTTTTTTACTTATAATTTCGACACTAACAGGAATTGAGCCATGCCGATTTGAGAGCAACAAGATACCACCGTTGCCCATGCTCCAATGGACTTATCTCAAAAATGCATTTTTTAGAGTTACGCCCTTTCGTGATCTTGACGACGATATGATGCAGCTATTGAGAATGCCTATGTGTATTTCAATAAATGTAAGTGGGTCACAGAGTACTTTTATTATTTAATGTGGGTCGCAGTAAGAACAAGTTTGAGAACCACAGCCTTATATATTAATAATTTCTTTTTGCTTAGTTTAAGCAATCCAACATTAAATCTTATATACGACTGCTCGACCTATTACATGCTATGTGAAATACTAAGGTACCGGTAACCTAAGATTCTTTTAATCAGATACCTGTGCATGTAAAGTATTTGTTATTTATCCTGACATTTAATAATTTTGATAAGCATAGTCGGGCAGAGAAATACACGGATCGTAGCAACTCAACGAAAATTCGTAATACATTTGCTTCATTAAGTACTCTATACTAAATTTATATACTTTACTTTAGACTCAACAGTTACCGGTAATTAAAGTTACCGAAGGACGTTAGAAGTGTTATAATCAGGGGTGCCCACAAGGGGGGGCTATGACGCAAACTGCGTCATTGAAATATTTGGGGGGGGGGGTAAAAATCTATATAAATATGTTTGAGGAGGTGTAAAAATTAATCGAAAATATTTTTTTTTTCATGGAAGAACACCTACGGATAGACAATTGAGGGGGGTGCGTCATGGACATGAGGGGGGTGGGCACCACTGTTATAATTACTGCATTTCTGCTCACTTCATCGCTAATTCTAATGAAGTTTCAAAATTTTACATATAAAAATAGTTTTGGAACAATTTACGATAACAAATTCCTTGTGAATTACCTATTTAAACTTTAGGACTTTAAAAATTAGAGTGTTGGTGTAGTTTTGGCGCACACATTTTGAAAGATTTACAGGTAAACTACCTGACAAGAATAAACGACCAAAACTGCCATTGAAATTGATGGCGTTTGGTAATTTATTCTTTTCCCTTACTATAAAATTGAATACTTTGCGTGAAAAGACATGTTTATAAGGAACAAATTTCTACAGGCGATAGAATTAAATACAAAGTAAAACAGCTGTATTTTAGGTTTACAAATGTAGGGTTACTAGTGTAAAATCATTCAAGTGCTTTACGACGGATAAAATAAATGGGTGCATATAAAAGATGGCGCCTATTAGATGCTATTTTCCACCGGCGGTGTATTTCCGCACAGAGTACGAAGCTGTATTTTACATTTACAAGTGGAGCGTTGCTACTATGAAACCGTGACAAGTGAAATTAAAACTCATATTACTGCCAAAACCCACTTCTTTGCACTGCATTCGCTTTTGCGTATACTCATCATCGCTGACGCGCCTGCTCCTTCGGACACCCCCCCCTACCAGCTTCGCCCTGCCCTGATTCGGTTAGATAGCATCCGTGCTTTTTAGTGGACACCCAGCCAGTGATGAAAATTTTCCGATTCATAAAAACATACTCCACTTATTTCAACATCGTTGTATAGCCCTGATGTGATGTGGAAAATTTTCTTCTATACTTTTCCGGAAAATTTTCCGTTCTTAACAAATATCAGTGATCAAGTAACAATTCCTCAGTATTCATAAATTGATTAAATTCATGTGTAGAAATGTTAAAAATTGAAAGATTGCTTAAAGAATCTCAAAATTTTCATGGCTGAGACAATTTTCAGTACTATGTAGGAACAAGTGAAACAATTTTTCATGAATCGAAGAATTGTCTGTTCTGTACAGCGATGAAAATTTTCCGGAAAATTTTGAAACGGAAAATTTTCCGATTCATAAAAGTATACTCCACTTATTTCTACATCGTTGTTTAGCCGTGATTTGAGATGGAAAATTTTCTTCTATATTTTTCCGGAAAATTTTCCGTTCTTAACAAATATCAATGATCAAGTAACAGTTCCTCAGTATTCATAAAATTCATTGAAATCATGTATAAAAATGTTAAAAAGTGAAAGATCGTTTAAAGAATCTGAAAATTTTCATGGCTCAGACAATTTTCAGTACTATGTAGGAACAAGTGAAACAATTTTTCATGAATCGAAGAATTGTCTGTTCTGTACAGCGATGAAAATTTTCCGGAAAATTTTGAAACGGAAATTTTTCCGATTCATAAAAACATACTCCACTTATTTCTACATCGTTGTTTAACCGTGATGTGAGATGGAAAATTTTCTTCTATATTTTTCCGGAAAATTTTCCGTTCTTAACAAATATCAGTGATCAAGTAACAATTCCTCAGTATTCATAAATTGATTAAATTCATGTATAGAAATGTTAAAAATTGAAAGATTGTTTAAAGAATCTAAAAATTTTCATGGCTCACACAATATTCAGTACCATGTCGGAACAAGTAAAACAATGTTTCATAAATCGAAATATTTTGTGTCTTGTATGGAAAAATTGAAGAATTGAGCAGGAAATTTTTCATCATTTTGAAGCAAAAAGTAAAACAACTTTTTGTGAACTGGAAAGTTTTATTGCTCTGTAGAAACAAATGTAAGGAATTTTCATGAATCGGAAAATTTTCATCAGGATGTAGAAGCAAGTGAAAACTTTTCATAATCCGGACAGTTTTGGATATTATGTATAGTGATGTTAGGTGGAAAATTTTCCACTACATCCGCTTGTTTCACTTTTTAACATTTTTATACATGATTTCAATGAATTTTATGAATACTGAGGAACTGTTACTTGATCATTGATATTTGTTAAGAACGGAAAATTTTCCGGAAAAATATAGAAGAAAATGTTCTACCTCACATCACGGTTAAACAACGATGGAGGAATAAGTGGAGTATGTTTTTATGAATCGGAAAATTTTCCGTTTCAAAATTTTCCGGAAATTTTTCATCACTGTACAGGACAGACAATTCTTCGATTCATGAAAAATTGTTTCACTTGTTCCTACATAGTACTGAAAATTGTCTGAGCGATGAAAATTTTCAGATTCTTTAAACGATCTTTTTTTTTAACATTTCTGTACATGAATTCAAAATATTTTATGATTGGTGAGGAATTGTTACTTGATTACTGATATTTTTTAGAACGGAAAATTTTCCGGAAAAATATAGAGGAAAATTTTCCACCTCACATCACTACACCCAGCACAGGTTGGTTTGTTTTTTGCACTGTAGTTTTTATGGCATACATTCGGAAGCCTTATTTATACGTAAATCGTAAAAGAATTGTAATTTGTCAACAATTACTTCTCGTGTTTCATTTGAATTTTATCTATGCCAAGTGAGATATTTTCATGTCGCCCACCGCAAATATTTTAGGGGACAATAAGAAGGAAATTACTACAAGAACTATATTTTTTCAATAATTATTTCGGGTGTTGCGCCAAAAGTAAACCTGCACGAAATAGTTCCAAATTTCTTTGATTTTGTAACTTACTATAATTTAATTTCCTGCTTTTAGAAATGAAGACCATCTAGATTTAGATTTCTGCCCCAGTCATCAACATTTTAATAGTTCTAAACAAAATTAGAAATTGCATCAATAAGAAATGATTAAGTATTTAAAATTAAAAACAATGCATAAAATAACAAATGATTAAATTATTATAAAAAAATAAAATAAATGAAAATAAGAATCCAAAGTGATTCTGCGATATTGCCGGCTAGAGTTATAACTAACTGCATCATCTGCTACTGGCAGTAGCTAAGTGTATCATTGGCTAGTTCTATCAGACTCAGGCGCTCTGAAAGATTTGATTCGTTCTTGCTTTTAGTAGTTCGTAGTACCCAACTTCCTTGAGTGGTGGCGCCACGGTCTCTACAGTTTCAGCGGAAAGAGCAGCTGAAACCTCTTATGCTAATTACCCTATGCCAAAAAAGAAGTTTACATGTTTTATTTTCAAACATAAAGAAACAGTGTGTGAAAGGGTAAAAGTATTTATTTCTTTCATGGAGCAGAAAATCACATCAAATATTCACCACATCTTAAAATAAGAAGAAAATAAGGAAAGTATGTTCCAAAGGCAGCCTTCAGTCAAAGCATTTAAAGAGCAACCATAACGCTTGAAAAAGAAAATTCAGGCATGCTAAGTGGTAATATTTGGTACGCATATTTATTTAAGGAAAGTTAAAGTTTGTTTTGGTTTTTGCTGAATAGCTTTTGTTTGTATTCAAACTAACTGCAACTGCTGCAGCAGAGGAAGAAGAAGATGCAGACGACAATTTAAACAAGCAGTTTACACAATTTCGTCAAGCAGAATAATGCGTTTTCTGTGTTGGTTGCAAGAAACAAAGAGAAAATTAAGTTATGAAAACAAAATGGATTAGTCCGGAACGTTCGTACAATATTTTACATTTTTTTTTCTGGGGAGGTTTTCTTTTTCAGATTATTTATCTGAAGCATCCTCTCTCTCTCTCTCAGAACAAGAAAAACAATTAGTTTATTTCTCTTTGCATGAAAACTGTGGCAGAGAAAACACTGAATTAGTGAAAGTATCTTCGACAGAAAGACAAAACAGAAAACAATGATAAATACAAGTTTGTGACGTATTAATCCTACTCTTTCTTAGTATAGTGATGTCAAAAATCGATTCTGCTAATATGTAGTTTCTATTTGTCATCTCGGATTATATGAGTTTTCTTCTAAGTTTTGTATTGTCATGTTAAAAACAAAACTTACTTCTCAAAAGCTTTCTTCAACCCTACATACGATTTTAATTTATTATATGCATTGAATGCTTATTGTTTTGGGGAAAGCTACTCTTTCCTGTCAGCACAAGCAGGCCCGGACTCTCTACGTCGAGGGCCCCTGGCGTTGATAGCTGCTTGGACCCCCCAAACTGTTTGTAAGGTCATTTTGCATTTAAATTGTAAATCACTGTTAGGAAAATGTAGAGCAAGTAACTTTCTGTATCCCTAATGATCCGTTTCCGTATTACCACTAAAACCAGACTCACAACCAAGGTTTAAAATGTTATATTTAAATGAAATTTTCTTACACACCAAAGAAATTGTACATACGCAAAATATAAATATGATATTCTATTCAGCATATTAATGGATTATAGTTGCACAGCACAGGATATATTTCCATAACTGTAAGTTTCAAAAAGATAAAACACACATTTCCTAGAAACACAAAACTGATTAAGAATCAATACAATATTAGAACATAAATAGTTTTCACGTTACAGTACTTATTTTAATAACTTCAATTTCAGGTCGTCGCTTGATTTGGCTATTACATACTCGCCAGATCTTTGTTAATATTTGAAAACAGTCTCATTCAACTGCAATAAGCATTAAATGAGAGAGCATCTCGTTGGTCATAGAGGACCTTAAGCTTTATTTTATTTTATTTTATTTATTTATTTTTTTTTTTTAGTTTGGAAAAAATCCTCTCGCAAGTTACTTGCATACTGGGCTGAGTCACTATATATATATTTAATATTGAATACAAATTTGGAAAGAGACCTGACTGGGAAGAAAGCTCATACACAATTTTGAATGCACACGATAAACATTTTGAGCACTTTTTCTTCTCTTGGCTGTGGTATTCATATAGAATTTCATCACAATGTTCGGCATGATCATCTTCTTCAGTGTTTTCATCATTTTCCTTTGCCTTTGAAGGGTTTTTTAGTTTATAGAAATGTAGAGTAATATATGACAAACTGCTTCACTGCCTGTATAAGTTTCGATCTACTGCATTTCGTGAGTGTGCAGGCTTTTTGACACACACTTTCAGGGATTTCTTCGTTGGTTAGAATCTAATCATATTTTTGGGGGTCTAACAAAGAGCAGTCAATCAAAATAACATTGTTTGGGACAAATCTATCAGAAATGATGTTTATAGCCTAATCTAAAATATTGAAATACATTGTTTTCAATTTTAGAATCGAAGAAATCCGCCTACTATCATCTCCAGGGAGTTTTTTTTCTTTTGCGGGATTCTTTTTTCTCGAAGAGAAGTTTCTGTTTTCATTTTGACGTCCTTGTTTTCAAAAAATCTTTGAATTAACGTAATGTACTTTCCCAATTTCAAAGTTTCAATGTTTTCAAAGTTGTCATCCATGCCTTTTTTGCTTACATGACTCAACAATGTATTTACCAAATGCCATGCTTTTGAGTAATCTAGTCCTTTGCTTTGCAGAAACACTGAGACAGGTGACATCACATAAAAAAGATCCAACAAAACAAATGCTACAAATTTTCAAATTTCCTCCATTACCAATTCAAATTTCTGGCTATAAATTTAATTTTGCAATCAAAATTTCCATTTATCAGTTCTAATAAAACTGAAAAGAAGTTTGCAACTTACTTGACTGAAATTAGTCTTGTTGTAAATCAAAATCAACAATGGCTTGAAAGGCCTTATGTTTGCTCCACCATCGTGTAGCACCTATCTTCTGTAATCTGTACAATATTTCTGACCCTACTTGACGCTTCTTTGTCTTTTCTCATACAGATATCTTCTTGTATGAATGGTTCAAGAAAGTTGCAGATTCCTCTACAAGGCCAAATAAATTTTCTGTTTCAGGACAATCGATAGTTACGTACAGTTTCTTTCAGAAGCAATGCCCGGGGAGCACATTTGGTATTCCGGGGGAGCACTGCTGATACTATTCTATTTATTATTATAGACTATTATAGACGTATTATTTTGGTCTCCGGGGGGCACCCTTAGGGCTCCGGGAGAAGCAATTCCCCCCAAAGCAGGTCTGGAAGAAACACTGGTTGAGTCAGCCATTACTAAATTTAAAACATGGCCAATACAATGAGTGTAAATTGTATTAGGATTGTTAGCTTTCAGATGGGCCTGAAGACCCTTGTAGCATCCTTTCATATTTCCTGCACTTACGAAAGAGCAGGTAATAAAATTTGATGTGGAAACTCCGTGTTTTTCTAGTTTACTTACGACTTCATTGTAAATTTCTCTCCACTCGAAAAATGAAATGAAATCTTTAAGTTTTACGTCCCACGGTTATGCCGGTTAGGCTAAAGGAGACGATGATGATGAGTGATGAATGAAATGGTGGAATGAAGAAAGTGGGAGGAAACGGGAGAACCCCGAGAAAACCCACGCACACGGTGTTTGTCCACCACAAAGTTCACTTGGTGGGGGCTGGGATTGAACCCGGGACCGCAAGCACCAGAGGTGAACGCTCTACCACTGAGCCACCGCGGCCCCCTCTCTCCACTCGAGTTCCAGGAGTTTTTTTTCATATAGATTTTTCCCTTGAAAAATGTATCTAACACAGACAGCTAACTGCTGTATTATGAAATGTCTTGAGTACTGCCTACCGTAAAACTAAACCAAACATTCTCATTAAGATCTCTCAAAATAAGGTTTCGCTACAATTTTCACCGCTGTGACGCTACAATTTTCACCATCTTATTAATAAAATTTTTGGACAAAAATGTTAGAAGAGATCCTCTTGCCACTCGACGCCTTCCTGACGCATTTCATGTTTATTCAAAGAAGACAACATTTTCGTTTCACTTTCCATAGTGCGTTTGTCAACATGAGATTTTAAAATAGCATCATATTCTGACACTAATAAGACTAATTGTAGGATATTTCCATTTTTATTGTCAGAATCAAGGGAATAAGCTCCTTCATTTTTATTGCCGCTGTATGTTAATCCTTGCCTACCAATAAACACAATAATATGTATCTATCAACCTCTTTAGAACTAATTTACGGTTTCTATTTCATGTTCACTTTCTTTCACTTGATTTACGTTAATGAGGGTGTAACTATCACCTCCTCTACAAGAAAATTTTAAGTATCTAAAATCAAGCAAATGGTTTCAAGAACTTATTTTTTACACCACTTTATTTCTATGTTCAGCATTCGGCGTTATTCATTTTTTCACTTTTCAGCACTGTGGGCCCCGGGGGCCTGGCCAATCCGGGCCTGGGCACAAGAATCAAAATTTATGTCTGTAGGTGCGAGTAAGAACATCAAGAAAGAAACAGATTGTTCAATTTTTTTAATTATTGACCTGCTTAGCTGAACTGTTAACTAACGTGATTTCGTAGTGTTGTGTATGGTCCCTAGTTCTGTTCCCAATTAGACCAGTAACATTTTCTGGTGTTGAACTATCATCTAGACCAGTAATAGAGCTCTCCTCTCTTGTGCATATGGTTTGATTCCAGCTCGCTCGAAGTGACAATCATCATTGCATGTGTTTTTTCACAATTCTCCCGTTCTTTTTAATTCGTTCATTGCCATTACCTTTCTTATCCTTCAACACATACTCATGAGTCGTAAAGCTAAAAGATTTCATATTTTTCATAATTATGAGCCATTT
Organism: Thermobia domestica; assembly: GCF_964235325.1. Lineage (NCBI taxonomy): Eukaryota > Metazoa > Arthropoda > Insecta > Zygentoma > Lepismatidae > Thermobia > Thermobia domestica. The sequence goes on along the minus strand of NC_137456.1, from coordinate 56,243,615 downwards.
GGGGAACTTCGTGAATTAAGAATAACGAACTCAGGTCCATAAAGTCTGAAATAATGACATCTGCGAGCTGACTATGTATAAAAGTGTTATATCTTGCTATGAAAGTGCTATATGGCTTAATGTGAGATCCTATGTAGATGAGTTCTCACCGGCAATCGACCCATGGACTCTCGTGAAGAAAGCATGTATGCTAACCGTACAATCTTTATCACGTATGCTATCATTTGGACGATAATTTTTAGGGTTTGAGCGAAAAGAAAAGAAACTGTTACAAGGAACAAAAAGTGAAACGAACTGAAAAACTTAAATTCAAAGGACTATAATTAGAAAATGAGGCATTTTTCTATTATCCGTATGCGTACAGTAAGTATTTATTTATTGTCTTCTTCATGTATTTCATATTTCTGCCTCGTGTAGATGCACTCAGTGTTGGGTAAGTTACTTGTAAAAATGTAACGCGTTACAAGTTACTTTACTTTCTCTTAAAATGTAACGCGTTAGTAACGCGTTACTTGCCCCTAAAAAGTAACTGTTACTTTACTTCGAAAGTAACGCGTTACTAACGCGTTACTTTTAGATTCAAAACTTTAAATATGTGAAAAAATATTACTTTAATTTTCCGTACTACTATTACTACAGCTTTAATAATAATAATAATAATAATAATAATAATAATAATAATAATAATAATAATAATAATAATAATAATAATAATAATAATAATAATAATAATAATAATGTTATTGCACGTTCTGAATCGCTTTATGTAAATGCAAGGATAAATTTTTACTTGATATATGAACATTTTCATATGATGTTGTAACATTTATAAAATACCATACTGAGTTACTCGTAGGGATGGACACTAGCGAGTTTTCTTTGAAACTCGATTCGAATAGAAACAAACATCTTTGAGCTCGACCCGAGAACTCGGCTCGAAAAATTTCCTCCAACTCGACTCGAATTGGGGTCGAGTTTCGAGTCGAGTCGAGCCAAATCCGGTGTGTAATTTCGAATATTCTCTTCAAGTATATTACATAGACAATATAATTATTATCAATGACACTACTACTACTACAACTTTTATTATTATTATTATTATTATTATTATTATTATTATTAATAATAATAATAATAATAATAATAATAATAATAATAATAATAATAATAATAATAATAATAATTAACAACATTGTATATAGCCCACCCAACCGACTCGGCTAGAGTCCTCGGCTCAGTTGAGCTTAACCGAGCAGTTGGCCCATCCCAACCAAGCCAGCTCGAGCTGATGGTTCACCCCAAGCGAGCCCACTCGAGCAATTTTCTCAGTTCAGTCGAGCCGAGCTGAGCTTGTTATAAAAATCTCTTGTAGTCTCGCTGTCGAGACGAGACGAGATACGAGCAGTGTCCCCTCCCGTGAGCAACACTAAAAGTATTCCATATTACTGCTAAGCTTACATTTCTCATGGTTTTCGCTTTCCTGTAATCAGGCCATGGTTTCAAAACGAGTTAAAACGAACGAGCCATTTATCAAACTCGACTGGACTAAAAACTCGACGCGAAAAATTGAAAATTGTATCGGCTTGGAACTCGACTCGAGAATATTACCTTTGACTTGACTCGAAACTCGACTTGAATTCGAGTCGAGTCTAGTTTTAGCTTGACTCGTGCTTATGCGTTAGAAAAATGGTTGCTTATTGTTATTCTGCTAAACTAATTATATAATAATAACAATTTTTTTATGTAAAATTAAAAATACAGAATATAGAGAAACATTACACTACAACTAATAAAGTGAGAACACATGAACTGGGGGGTGAATCAAAACTTGCCAGTAACTCTAAAATCGATATATGCTTTTTAAAGCTAGTTTCAAACTCGGACTCTAGGATAAGGAAACTGATCTGAAAGGACTCCAATATTACATACCATCAGCAAACTATTTTCTAGTAATAAAGTAGACCTGCTCATCAGAACACAGTTTATTCATATTAACCCCTTACAGTATATCGTTAATTATGGCACCCTAGTTGTTGATAAATATTTTCCGCCGGGGCACTTCAGACACTTTACTTTTAAATTCTGTCCGCCATCATCCTCAGCTCTTAAGAAAAAATATTCTTTCAAATGTTCGAACGGTAAAATATTTTCGTTCTCCATCTTTATAAAAACAAGACCAATCCAAGTAAAATAAACTACCAGTATCATTGCACTCCTAGTTCACTCACTGAATGTATTGATTTGGAGCTGTCAAAATCTACGACAAAATCTTCCAGGTGCTTGCAATCAGTACACGTGATTTCCGAGGCTGTCCTCACCTTCCAAAAACAGCAAGTGGCACTACGAACTTATCTGTTTCTCTGTGTGTCGGTGACTGTCGGTCACTGATATACGTAGTTCATGCTCCATTGTTTCATTCTGAGAAATTCACTTACAGGAAGGAAACATTTGTTTCCGAGAAAATACATATATTATAGTTACTCATCCGAAATGTAACGCGAAAAAAGTGACGCAAACCAGGTACGTTACTTAAAAATTTGTAACGAGTTACCGTTACAGTGACTTTGGAAAAAATGTAACGCGTTACTAGGAAACGTTACTTAAAAAGTAACGAGTTACAAGTAACGCGTTACTTGCGTTACGTTACTTCCCAAGACTGGATGCACTACATCATCCATTGGTACTGATAATGTACTGTGTACCTCTTCCGTAAAATGAGGTAAGCAGGACTTGATTCCTTGTCTTCCCTACTTGAGGAGGAAAGCGTTATAGATACCAACCAAATGGGCAACTAAGGCGTTCGCTTGGGTTCAAGAGGTGGTGTTTGGACGCCTGCGTGGTATCTCTTGATACTGTGGAGCGACAAACAAAGCCAGAATCCGAACTCCCTAGAGGTCAATCCACAGTTCCTGGTTTGGATTGGACTCTGCCGGACTGTAGACATGTGGGATTCGGTAACTTGGGTCTATGTTCTCCAGAGGGGAAGTGAGTTTCCTTGATAATGCTCGGGTGCAATCACTTCTTTTGATGATAGACTCCCATTAATTAGGGGAACAGTCTTAGTTCGTTAGGGTATAACTAAGAGACTCTATAGCTCTGTCCATAGTATTTCACTATTAAATGTATTTCTTCTGGAAATACTTCCTTACGGGCTGGACAAACTTATAAGGGCAGTCTGAACGAAGATTGCTCCATGGCGATGACCACCCTAACAACACAAGATGTGCTAGGCACGTGCCATTTAGGTGTCCCAGCTACTTTTTAGGTACCAGACATTTGGTACATATGATATTCATAAGCTAAGTATGTACTTCAGCTACCTCAAGTTTTAGATGCTTGTTACACCTAATTGATATTTGCGACTATGTACCACAAATGTAGAATTTATATATCTGGCTCAGTTTCGCACTGTGATAGTCATTTGTTTTTATGTCGTCACTTAGAACATATATCTTTCATGTTCGAGGTACTTCCTTTAGGTGCATACTTTTTTAGATACTTATGACACATAATTGATATCTGCAGCGATGTACGAATAACAATCAGCTGTTTGCATTTGCTCATGCCCAGGAACATGCAACTGTTTCTCACCCTTTCTGCTCCATTTTCTGTCCTAGTACACAATCGCTTAGAAAAAAAGAAGCAACAAATGCATCAAATTTGGAAGATGAATTTAGAAGAAAGAAATGACATAACTGATGAATAAAAATTAAGATGAATCTTTCATACATATGTGAACAGTTAATTATTTACGTAGTTAGGGATAAAGAATTGTATTTTTTAGATGCCAACTGTCGCCGACCATTTAAAAGTGAATATGGAAGAACCATGAAATAAAGTAAAGAGACGCGCGTCATTTTGTTATAAAATTACATGGCCAGCGGATTTTATCTGATCCCAAACGGTTATCCTCGAATATACCAACACTCTTTTCATTGCCTCCGTGGCCAAGCCAAAAGAGCATGCAGCTAATAATCCAAAGTTTGGTGGTTCGCACCCACCCTGGGGTATATTTTTTACTTGTTTAATGTGTTTTTTAGACTCACCTTAATGTAAACACATTACTCATATAGGCGATTTAACATATTTTGGGGGAGTAATTTTGTGGTTCATTGACATGGCATGGGGAACATACCTAGAACATACTAGGCATGTTCCCCAGGTACATGTCAAGCATGTGCCTAGGGACGGACATAGACTATGACTATCACTTACCATCCATGTGATTTCTCTTTCATAGGTACATAAGGCACATACTGGGCACATTCCCATGTACCTGAGGGAACATTATACGCATATGCCTGCTATGTACTTGTGCTGTTAGGGAAGTAGACATTCATTACCTACCCACCCAACACAAGTACATACTGATCATGTGTAAAGAATGTTCCTCGAGGTACATTGGAATGTACATGATAGGTACGTGAATAGAGCAATCATGTGAAATACACATGTAAGGAATAAGGTTACTTCCGCCCAAAAGTACGTGCATGACACATACCGAGGAATGTATCTATTATGTGTATATCACGTACCGTGTATGTACTTGACACATTTACTTGGCATTGGCATGTGCCAGGAATGTACTAGGCATGTCAGTAATGTTCCTTAGGGCAGTGCTATGCAACTGGGGTGCGAGTACTTAAATACTAAAACCTTAACGCTTCATTTTTACGTTCGAATTTAGAAGCTTGTACTTTTAAAAAAACCAAGGCAACTAACTCTGAAAATATATGCCCTCCTCCGGCATCTGTGTGGCAATTTAACTATCTATTACAATACTACAGTAACATTTACGAGCGACCGAGCTCTAACCTATAATCTTAGAATTCAAACCTTTGATTTACGGTTATTTGTGATTTCACGTTTATAACAAAGACAAATATTTTTAAAAGAGTGTAGTTTAAATAAATTACTGAAATAAATATTTTTCACAAAGTTTATCCTTTGAAATTATTGTTCAAAGGCCTTTGCCTTTAGTAAGCCTTCTCCGAAATACATGCAAATGAATTGTGCTGCCATCTTTGGAGCTCTTTTAAAATACACATATATGTTTCTCGACAATGAGATCTCAGAAACTACAGGCTCTAGAAAGATGACGTTTTCACTGATCGATTGCAAATTTCATGTAGATTGCAAATTTCATGTAGATTGTCCAGTTCTAATTGAATATTTAAAAAACATGGGCACTATTTCTTTAGTACATTTTTACGGGTACATTGGAAGTGTTGAAATTTCAAAAAAATAAAATAAAACATCACATCCTAATCATTACACATTCCAACACCACACTGTTGTATATAGCGGTTGTATATGTCTCCGGCATTTGTTTCATAGCCAAATAATAACGGAAAAGGAAGGATAACCATTTCTCCAGTCTAAGATGAACTTTTTTGGGGAGTGTTTTTCCCAATAAGCACCATATATAACTGACAATATATTAATTTTGTATGTAATGTATTTGCTTATTACATACTGCATGCAAGAAGAAAGAAAACACTGGTCATACATGAATTAGAAACTCCAACCGGAAGTAGGCTCAAATCTTGCAAACGGTGCGAGATATTCAGAAAAATAATCGAAAAATCTCCCCTTTCTGATACCCCTTGGCTATTTTTTAATCAATACGTCTTTAACTTGTGTCTGTAAAGAGACGTGTACAGATGTTGTAAGGAATGATAAGGCGATTTATGCTCATATGCGAATAATGCGCTGTGTAGAAAGAACAGGTTCAGCTAGTTTCTAAAAATTCTTGAATCGAAGATTTATAATCGCCACTGATTTTCAATTTTGTCGATATTATCTTCAAATTCCACAGAAGGTGAAAGAAGAAGCTAAATCAGTAAAAGATGTTTCACCGGTTTCAGGCTTATTGCCACTGAAAAGCGACATTTCCTGAAGGATGTCTATATTATCAGGCTGAATTTCTTTAAGGAGTTAGTTTATACTTAAACTTACGTCTTCCCGAAAATTTACGAAGCAATACGAAGCAACTTACGCACAACCATGCCATGGTACATGGGGTATGTGCCATTCACATTCCTCACATTCCAGTGAAGCATGTAAAAGTACCTTTCAAGTGTCAGAAATTCCTCGAAAGGCACATACCTAGCGACACATGCTATGCATATGAAATGTACATTTCTGAAGTACCAGGTACGTAAACGATACATATGGTACTTAAATGGCACGTTCCTAGAATGTACCTGGTTGGGTGGGTATACTGTATGCTGTAGATGTCAATGTGAGGGTTTTGGATCGTCCCCATAAAATTTAATCTTTTTTAAATTAGGCTGTGCCAATTATATAAAGTAGCTACCCAAATTCCACAGAAACTTAGAATATTCAATAACTTCATTGGTAAACGAACCATGGGGACCAATTGACCACATCAACAGTTTCCAATGTTTCTTAACGAACGATATACTGTAGTGAAAACCCACAACACCCTGATACGTTATGTTTAGTTAAGGATAAGCACTGTTTCTGGGATTTACTGATACTGTCTTATCTCAAAATTGATCTTAAGTTAATAACTAACAAATACAGAAGTGGTCGTTCTTCAAACTGACTGAACATTATGCAACCTGTAATATAATAGAACAATTTGGGTAGTCTAACTTGAGGACCTGAGATACTCCCTATATTTTTGAAACTCCAAAAGTTATGAGTCCCAGTTTTCCTTCGAGTCGAAAATCGATTTTTGGAAAAAAAAAAAAAAGCTTCTTCAGCGATAAACTTTGTAAAAAAAAATGGTGGCTGTAGATCATTCCTTTCTGCGAAAATCTAAAGACACACACGATGTAATAGAACGTATGTCCAATTTTTGCGATTTTGAGTTTTTGGCATAAACCCAATGAGGAAAAAACACGTTCTAGCTAACCCTCATATGCTAGAAGAAATCCATTGCTGAGAAACAATCGATTATAGTGTTACCTTGCATGTCAATTGTTGGAAATTTCAGGTGATATATCGTATGGCAGTGTGTTCAATGTATTATAGCCATTTGTGTTGTGATGAGAGGAACTGTGTCAGCGTTTTTTAAGAGAGAGACACACTTTTTAGAATATATGTATAGTTCTGATGTATTAATATTGTGAATAGATACAGATGAAGTTTTTTTTTTTTTTTTTTCGTCTCCTGCAAAGTTAACAAATTGGACATCAATGCACGTCTTAAATGACGATAAACACACCATACACACACGTTCTTTTATATGTTAGTAAGGAAAGTTTCACGATAAAAAAGAAACGGAAATTTGTCGTATACTAGACTTTTTAGTACAAGATTTTTACTAATAGCATTCTATACATTCGAGCCGTTTACTGCAGAAAGCAAACGTGTCCAACATTTACACATTCCCTTTTTTGTGACAATAATGGTGCCCTCAATTATCACTTACGTTATACATAAATTTTGTATGTGTATTTTAATAACCTATATCTATCATTAAAGGAAAAAATACATCTTATAGTGGAAAAAATATCGTAAAGATAGTTTTCTTACAGTTTTTTGCCTCTCCTGCAAACATTACGGAATGTAGACATGTTTGCTTTCTGCAGAAGCGGTTCATATTTATATTCCAAAAAAAATTCGACAGGCTCCATGAAGGTGCGTGACATATTGGTTGGGAATGTCTGGGCTCCATAATGACAACCTACTTCCATGAAGTCACTACTACTGAGCTACCATGATCCCAAATTTACCAAATTTTGAAGAAAATACTGATATAAAGTAAATGCAAAATGCAGGTAAAAACGGGGGAGAGGGGGAAATAAAGATTATGATACCTACATCATGAGTTTACACAAATCACTTTAATTTGCAATCCGTTTACGCACTTCGTTAACAGGAACTAGGAATAAAAAATGAGTAATTTCTTTCACCAGTTACAGTTAGACATGAAATACAGATTAGGAATTAATGAATTGTAGGCATTTAGAGGTACGTAGCTAAACGGATCAGTCACAAGCAAGGGCGCCGATCTGGGGGGGGGTCTCCCCCCAAAAGTCATGTGGTTCCCCTATTGCATTTATGAATATATAATATTTGGCATAATTTGAGTGCAATTTGTCTTCAAATCCTGATATACCTTCTGCATCTGAATGCCCCCCCCCCCCAATTTACAGAGAAATCGGCGCCCTTGGTCACAAGACATTATGCTTAATATCGCAAACATTGTAATTGACACTGAAATTAGAAATTGTCGGAGAAAATAATAAATGTTGAATACAAATATACAACTCATAACAATTAATGTTATCCTAGAAGTGTTCAATAAACAGTGAAAGTCAACACTTACTATAAACTTTTAAAAATAAACAAATAATAGCTTCAATTATTTTTGTCACTCAAAAAAACTGATGAGACCTAGACGCTCCAGCCCCGGGCTAGATCCACCACTGTCAAAATGCCTAAAAGAATTACTAGTAGTTGCTTTTAATTTCTTCTTTCGTATACGTTGAAAGCAAAGGCGGCTATTGAGGGAAGTCACGTTTGTAAAACTACAAGCTTAGGGGATGAATACGGATTTTTATCACTGCAAATTGTATACAAAAATTAGTACATATTTTAAGATTTATTCCCGTAGCTTTAGGGATAAAATGTTAAATTTTCCCGATGCAATTTGCCTCAAGAGCCGCCTCTGGCTTCATGATGCTCAACAACTAAACTAATAAATGTGTAGCTGACTTTAATATTCGTTTCCTTCACTATTAAAGGAAAAAAGAAAAAAGAGAAAAGAAAAGAAAAGAAACATGAAACAGAACTTGGCCATTCTAGTGGCTTTTTATTGTTTAATAAAGAAAGAAAGAAAAAAACTTCTGCCCTTGACACTGTCTGAAAGTGTCAGAGTCTTGAGGATTAAAGATATTTTATGGATAAAACTTTATGTTAGGTTTTCACGAGTCACCAAACGCGTAGCACCAATGGAATTAGAGCTGTCAAACTTTAGACGTGTGTTATCGGCTCTCACATGCATTCTGGATTCTCCGCATTGCTCTGTTAATTCAAAGGCAGAGCGGAAAGGGAAAAGGGACTTGGCAAAAGCCTCTACATGAATACATTATGAAGTGGAAACGAAGTTTATCACAACGTCGAATAACAAGTGTATATATATATATATTAATGAAGTAGTGAAACTTTCTTTCGTCTGTCGAACTTATATGTTGTGTGTAGTTCTTGTTGCGGTGTGTGACGCATTAATGTGCTATTTTAATCGTCAATTACAGCTCAAGAACGTAATAATAAAGTTGGTCTTGTTACTACGTTCATTACGGAAATTTCAGACGAATTCAAATTTTGCAATGAAAATTAGCGAAAAAGGAAGGCAAGAATCAAAATAGAAAGAAAAAAATGTACTTGAAATGTTTTCTTATTACGGGATGCATTTGAATTCATATTTGCTTCGCTCCGTTTAAGCCTTCAACAGTTTTCACAGCATCCACAGAGCCTGACACTATAGATAATACAAAAAATTATCATTTTTCATTTTTTTTTCATAATTGAAAGTAGATAATGAAATGAAACATACTACAATAATAGATAAGGTTATTCTACAACAAAAAATATGAACCTGAAGAGTTTTCAGTGTTGGTATCCATAGAAATTACAGTGTTGCCAGAATAACATTTCCTCCAAAGTCTAAGTTAAGGCAGCAACTAGAGAAACGAACTCAACTGCATTTGATTACATATCATGTTATCTTGAAATTACGTGAACTACTTTTATAAAATAATAGTTGTACTTAGTTTGTAATAAACAAAATACTTTTAACCTACATATATTAAAATTAAATATTAATGTTATTTAAAAAGTAGTTCACAGAATACCAAAACAACATGATACGTAATCAAATGCAGTTGGATTCGTTCCTCTATTCGCTGCCTTAACTTAGACTTTGGAGGAAATGTTATTCTGGCAACACTGTAATTTCCATGGATAGCAACACTGAAAATTCTTCAGGTTCATATTTTCTGTTGTAGAATAACATTATATATGATTGAGATAAGTTGCATTTCATTATCTCCTTTCACTTATGAAAAACAAGGAAAAGAAAAATGGTAAATTTTGTGTTGTTTTTAGTATATCAGACTCTTAAGTAAAAAATGCCGTTGAGACGCAGTGGGGAAGGTTAGTGCAAGTAAATACGATAGGAAGATTATTTTTCAATTTTTGGTGCTTGTTACTCATACTTTTCATCTTATATTTACTTCCTATTATTATTATTATTATTATTATTATTATTATTATTATTATTATTATTATTATTATTATTATTATTATTATTATTTAACATTTTCCGCTTTTCTAATTGCCGTTTTCTGCATGTGGTCCTGGATCCGATTTTCGATGAGGGAACATTGAACGCATTACAGTGCTTCGTGTTTCAAGTTCAACTGTCTGTAGGTCCACGTTCCATACAGCCTCGGCGCTAAAAATGTGTTGTCAACATATTGAATATTATCGATTTAAAGCAAAAGTTTTCTAAAATAAATTTAGATGTCAATAAAGCTTTAAATAAAGAAATTTTAAATTAGACACACTAACGACTGCTGTAAGACAATCTACTAAAAAGAAAAATAATTGTACAGGGAGAACCTGAAAGATATACGCAAACCCCGGGAGGCAAGGGCGCCCATGTTGTGGTTTCCAAGGGGGGCAAATATAAGCGACATTTGAAATATAGTTTCAAATTTTGCGGTATCTATTCTAAAAATTCTATTGGGTTTTCAATCTTTCGAAGTACAATTTCCTTTAGGGGGAGGCGAGCGCCCCACCTTGCCCCCCCCATGGGCGCCCTTGCCGGGAGGTGATTCGTGATATCAAAAGAAGACAAAAAGTCCTCTTGCATGGTTCTTTGATGTGCACATCTTTCTATTCCGTTCCAAATGTCAGGATTCGACTTTCGATTCCAAGTTGGCGCCCCTGTCACTCGCACACGACGCGGAATTCGACAATATGCAAGAGGACTTTTTGTCTTCTTTTGATGTCACGAATCACCTCCCTGAGTTTGTGCACATCTTTCAGGTTCACTCTGTATATACGTAAATTTAATATTTTTATTCTTAATTAAAATTTAAAACATTTGAATGTAATTCAGCATTCCTTTATATTAAAAATATCTAATTTAAACTGTCAGTAACATATGAAGTATAAACTTCTACGAAAACTACACTCTTAGTAATCGTTTGTAATGAAGTTTTCTTTTTATTATTTTTTTTTAAATGCCAGCAAGAAAATATAGTTTTAATGTTACAGACACTTTCTTTGACAAAGGAGAAGCTTTGTTATGTCTCTCTATATATGCGACATCTAACGTAAGCAAGCATGATTCTCACTGTGAGAAGATGGAATGCAAACAATGAAATATATTATGAGCTTCAAAGCTTACCTAATGAAATCTGTTTAATTAAAGTTCCAAAAGAAGAAATTTAGTAATAATACTAACAGAGATACGCGTAAAAAGCTAAATTTAATACTTGAAAATATTTCATCTTGAAATTCTATAAGAAAATATGAAGAGTGGTTAACAAACGCTAGAATTGAAAATGAATTGTGACAAGATATTATAATATTATTTGTGTACACGAAAAGCTGACAAAATTTTAATATCACATTCTTGAATTTGAAGAAAATGTTCCGCCAATATTCTTTTATTTTTAGTGTAATATCCAACGATTATGCTCCGAGGGCAAGTGAAGTGAAGAAGCTGAGAGAAAATGGAAGAACCCAGAGAAAAGCAAAGCACAAGGTGTTTGTCCACCACAAAGTCCATTTGGCGAGAGCTGGAATGAAACAGAGATCCAACGCACAACTACAATTCAGTCTTAATATTGGTCTACATAGACTAAAAATAAAAGATAGTAAAAAGTCAGTTTTATTAAATCTATTTAGCGATATGGGAACCATCTCTCTTAATCTCTATCGACCATTTGTAGTATCTATGCTAGTGGCGTATTTACGATTTTGTTTCGGGAGGGGCTTTGCTAACTTTCGGGGGGGGGGGCTTTGCCTGAAAATGTGAAAATTCTGCAAGATATTTCATATACTTTACTATAGTAAGTAAGATTTCGGGGGGGCTTAAGCCCGGAAGCCCCCCTTCCTAAATACGCCACTGATGCTACATCTGGATTTTTTAAAAATGAAATACCCAAGCTTTGGTTGTGCGAATGGCCACTTGTAGTGCCTTTCCTACACATAACGCAACGCGTCAGTAAATTTTTTCTTCAAGAAAATGTGCAGTTGGAGGGCAATGACGACTTTGTAAGGATGACATTGGCAGCACGTCTCCGATTCGGGAAGAAAAAAGAAGGTAAGTTAATTATTTTTCTGCAAAACTTCCCTTTTTCTTAATTATAAAGTAAAGAAAACATAAAACGGAGAATGTGTGGAAATTGATTGTTGGTATAATTTGACAGAAGTAGACTTTGCACGTTGTTACGTGTTTGTTTGCAGCGCTGCTCCTACATTGGGTTCTAGTGACGATCTTACATAGTAGAGCAGTGTTGAAAGGCGTGTTTCATTCATGACACTACAATACAGCGTTTGTAAATTGCAATACTTTTCCTCTGAAGTCGTATAAATATATTCATTTGTTAGCTATTATGAGGTTAAAATTTTAGCCTTCATTTACTATAATTTGAAAGCAAATGGAAAGAGTAATTAACAGTTTTTTCCCTAACATTAATAGAGTGTATCAAAAAAAGACTTTGGAAACTCATATTTATTTATTCATCTATCTTACAGATGTGGTTTTGGTGTCATTTTGTAGCAAAATACTTCAAGTTTAAACTCACGTAGTACATTAGTTCATTAACAGAGAAATAAAGCGGCATTCATTTTTCTTTGTTCAAAGTTGTACCGGATACTAAGATACCAGATCTTTAGGATATTATTGATGAGAACATACCTGATTTTTAACTATCTGAAATCAGTGATGCTGATGAAGATTACATTCCGAGCCAAAATTAGAATGAAAGCAGTTCAGCGGGTGAAGAAAACAACTAAATAGGCGACCAAACGTTAAAGCATTACAACAACAACATGGGTCATCTTGAACTCTTGAAAAGGGTTATACAAAGTACACTATGGTGGCAAGGATTAATAAGTGGACAGTTAGAGTTATCCATCACTTTTCGACTTCACATTTGCCGCAGCATAGCTTGAGTATCGCAGTTGCCAAATCTATTAGGTTGCCGAAGAAAGATACTCTTGATTACTTTGACTTCAGAATGGTAATTGCTGAAGAGTTGATATATTCAATGAGAAGAGCCCATACATCCCTTCAAGTTGAAGAATCTGATTCAAATTTTTAAACAGAGCAAAATTCATCTGCCACTACTACGAAAGGGAAAAGAAGACACACGGTTACGCCATTGCCACGAGAAGCACGGAAAAAGCTCGATATATCACTTTTTGAAAATTTGAGAGGTGTACGTTAGACCTAACATTTCTTTTGTGTAAAATTAAATAAATAAATGTATTTATTTATAAACTGATGTCTACGAGATTAAATTTCTATTTCTTTCCTTGTAATGGATTATATATGAGATACAGGGTGTCCCACATAAAACCGGTACCTCACGTACCTGTTAATCACCTTTAGTTAAATTGCTTGTGGGGTAACAACACTGTCTCGAAAGTTTGCCACACTGCATTTCATTGGAAAATTGAGTGCAGCAGTGTGTTCGAGCGTCAGTTGTTTTGAGAAGCTGGTATTGTTGAATTGTTGCAATGTGTCATGTGTTGAGTCAGTGCTTGTGGTAAGGTCCCCCAAGATCCCAGACTTAATATCGTGTGATTTTTATTTATGGGGCACACTGAAAAGCAAAGTCTATGCTGACAATCCTCACACAATAGACAATCTTAAGAAACATTACTAAAAAAAATAACGTCACGCCTGTAGAATTACGCCGTGTCATCAAACGAGGTCAGCGATGCATCGATGCCCATGGCCACTACTTCCAGCATTTCTTATAAAAAGGTAACTATTTAACGTTACTATTATGTATTCATTGTTAGTTAGTTTATTATTGCTCGATGCAGTACTTTTTGAAAATTTGAGAGGTGTACATTAGACCATCATCAAATTTTGAAAATTCTCAAAACTAAAAAATTGGTAACTTTTTTGGGACTAAGGTATATAGTTCAGTTAATTTGGATGGTCCATGTCATTTTCTTCTATGGGTAAAAAGTTGCCAAAGATATAGTTTTATGGTAATATATGATTATGTGGATGAATGCAGGGCCTCATTTTGTTTCATTGCACGTAGCTTGAAACATTTTTCTAAAATTTTCGGGAAGTTACATTTGGCTCACCCTTAAATTTAGCAATCGTCAAAAATAAAATTTGGTGAAAAGTTAACTACGTGTTTGGTTTATATTTTTGTAAATTTGTATGGTTCACGTTGATCCCTTGCATGGATAAAACGGCCAAAATTTAAATTTGGTGATATTGACCTTATATAAGATAAGATACTTCTATTATATCATATGATCATATGGATGAGTACAGGACATAGTATAAGGGTAAAGACATACCGAAGATACCTCGCGATGGAGGTCGAGGTTTAAGTCACGGTCGCTACTTTGATAATGGCACAAATACATGGATTCAAATGGATAAGCGCATGCTGGAGATGTACGTTATGGTGAATTAGTGGTCGCGATGATAAACAACCGAGTATGTTTTTACATCGATGTTAAATTGAAGCATCGCTGTGGCTCGTGTTCTCATTGGTTCTCCTTGAAGTGCTGCACGGAATAAAGTCTTCATTTGTAAAGAATTTCGTCTGCAGAGGAATGTGTGTGTCTATGCTCGAGAGGTTTTTCTGCACTATTAAATTTCATTATGAAAGATATATTAATAGAACTAGTGAAGAACGTTCCAGCAATATTAGATAAGAAACTCAAACATCATAATAGACACGTTTTAAATAGAACATAGAATAAAACGGCAATTCTAATGAGAATGTCAGATAAGTTATTCATATTTATTTGAGAATTATAGTGTAGCTGATTATTATATAAGGCAATAAGGGTTACAGGGAGGGTTCTTTCGTGTTGAAGTTCCTAAATTCCAGAATTTTTAAAGAAAAAAGAAGCTAGTGCTAATAATATCTATGCTTTAAAAGTTCACGCCCCCCATTTACGAGATTAATTTTAAAAAAAAGAATTTCTTCTAAATTTGTTACTGATATAAGGTAAAGAAATACCTGTAAAGACAGACACGCATTCATAGAAAGGCAACGTCGAATAATGGAATTGCAGTGACGAAACTTCATTTGGTGAAGTTAATACTCCTTTTATCTCGAAACCTAACGACATAGCTGTTTTTCATTTTACTGGAAATGATTTCTAGCCTGAGTACTGAAAGAGGGCATTTCTTCACAGAAAATTGAGAAAAAAGGTAAAAAAAAAATGATTTATTGATAGAGATGGAGAAGAGATGAGACTAAAATAGTTTTGTGAAACATGGGACGAAACTTTGACGTTTCTCATGTCTCGTCTCGCGTCCATCCCTATTTATAAACTGTTTGGTCCTTTCAATTTCAAAATGTGGTTTCGCAATGATTTTAATGCACTGACGGAATAATTTCACATACGTCATAGTAATGTTTCTCTTCAAACTGAGAACTTACAGCGAGGATGCAACCTCCGCTATGTGCGGCCTTCATCCATTTAGATCTAGACATCGATTTAGCAACCGCGATTTAAATCTAGACCTCCATCGCGAGGTATCTTTGGTATGTCTTTACCCTAAGATTGTTGGTGGAAAATTCAGCGATTTAGTTAACCCGGAAATTCAGCTAATCGAAATTCCGTTAAAAGAGAACTGTAGTTATCAGTGATTCCTTCTAGCCTGAATGAAGATTCCAAGATATACCTTGTTTCCGTTTCATTCAATCATTTTTAACTTTGTCTTCATGAACATGCGAACAATAGGACGATTTTTTATGGTCTGGGCCTTTAGTAAGCTGACAGTAGATCGACGAAACTAGCTTATCAGTTTTCCATGAAATAAGTTACATTTGGGTCTTCATTTTATTTTTTTGATGACTAGTAAAGACATAGATTAAATTAAGTTTGGAAATGTAACCCAGACTAGGCAGTGTAATCCGAGTTAATAAAAGTAATAATTTAATGAAAGTATTAATTAAATACATACACATGATCTTGTATCCCTTTCTTATCGAGTTAACATAGTTTTTTTCATGCTTTTCGAAGTCAGTGTTAAAAAAAACGTACAGTGAGAAGCAAAATGCTCGTACAATATGCACTTTAAAGACGATATTTCAATATATGTATATATATACAATAATCGGAGTTCAATGCATAGAATTTGAATCTCAGCGTGATAAAGAGAAATACGTTAATTAAATTGTATTAAATCAAGTTGTTTACAGTTGATTCCTATGTGTGTAATATGGCGTAACTTGCTCATCACACCTTGAAAAGTTATCCTTTTGGGGTATTCACACTCAATCTACCGTAGCCTGACTAACTAACTCTATATCCTGATGATCTAACTTTAATGTTCTAATTAAAATTTAATTACCTTGCAGTAACTGCATGAGCACGCTGGAAAGGGTAGACAACGTTTTCTTTTTTTAGAGTTGTTTTTAAGTACGTTTCAACTTGAAAGTACACGTACACAGAAGCATGAGTCTCTCGTGGAATTTGAACTTGCGATGTTAGTTGTATCTAATTTCTACCATAACTTGTTATATATATATATGCTACTAACGTTGATGCTACACAAGTGTAATCACATATTATTATATTCTTTTAAACTCTTCTGTCACTGATATGGACATTAACAGTACTATTAGGCATTCGTGTTAATTATCTTCTAATTCTAACAGGATAACAAATGTTGATCAATAGAATACAATACAATATAAACAATCCCGAAACGGCAAAACAAGTAATAATTTCCTTTTTCAATACAGTACACACGAGATCTTTTTCTTTTAATTGAGTTCATTAGCTTTTTGTGCACATAAAACACATCTTGCATTAAATTCTAGAAAGAAATACGCGTCATGTGCTCATCATCATTCTTTATCTATGTATTAAAATGCTAGGTTTATGTATTTCCTTTCGACAATGAAATCTCAAAAACCACAAGTGCTAGAAACATGCCGTTTTCGCTGTCCGATTCCAAATTTTGTGAAGAGTTGCCAATTCTCATTCCAATTTTCAAAAACACTGTTTTTATTCTTCTATTTCACATTGTAGGCGTCGTTTTAACCCTATTAGTTTAATATTGCTGCTGGGACGTTACGGTCGATACCCTTGTAAAAGGCAACCAGTAGAGGAGCTACGTATAGCGGGTTGATGGACATTTCAGGCGCTTTGCTTTAATCTGAATGACAAAACCTATTGCAAGTTGGCGACTTCGAAGGCTTGTGGACCCACAATGAGGCGTACTCGAATATGGCATTATAAGAAAAAAAAATATTGTCATTTGGTATCATCTATCACTGATCCAAGTAGCCACATACTCCAAGCATTCTACATATTAAAATACTACATTTATATGTTTGTCTATAGCAATTCACTCCATTTGAGATACTTCCTATCCTTTATTTGTGTCCGTAAACGGACTTGCACAGATATAGTGAGAAGTATGAAAGAGATTCACGTTCATATTAGAACTGTGTGCTGTGTAAATAGCGCAGGTTGAGCTAATACTTTAAAAGAGCTCTTTTGAGTAACTAAATAAAGAAACAAATTCGAGATTTCAACGAATTGGCGTTTCTTATAGACTCTACAAATTCGAAATCACAACGTTTGGACCTTCATTTATCGGTCCGTATGCACAACGTGCAATATGTATAAACGTAGATTCCATTAATCTTAAACGTTTAATATCTTGCTCAATGTGTTTCTCATTAACTTATCCTTCAACATTGTTTCTTTAATTTACACTTTCGTTCTTGATAAACACTATTGAGATACAAGTAACAAGACTTCATTCCTTACCATTTGTTTTAAATATATAAAAAAAATCGATTTGAAACTTACGAGACACTACATACATCTTCTCAGATCAGCAATCTTCCGATTGGTTTGACCTTTTTTGTTTCCATGTATTATTTTTTCCCTATGCCTTGTATTATTTGGTTCGTAGATTTCAGTCGCAGCCTTTCTCTGGGTATTTCTTCTTCTGACATTTCCTTCATAGCTAATAGCGTGAGTTCTCTATGTTTCATAATGTGTCCAATTATGTTATCTTTTCTTTTCGAAATATATTTCAGTACACTTTTTTCTTCCTCCACCATTTTCAATACCCTTACATTTGACACCTTATCCAGCCACCTAATTTTCAACCTCCTTCTATAGCACCAAATTTCGAAGGTTTCCATTCTCCATTGTTCCATATCTCCTAGTATTCATGCCTCACATTCCTACAATGCCACTCAGTTATATGTCAACATTTCCGGTTAAAAAGCCGGTTACATCTCCTTTCTTGACCATTTTTCTTGATTCTTGCACATCGCATAACTTTCGTTTTGCTCTTTATGATCTTTGCTGCTAAGTATCTGTTGCATTGCGCTGAGGTCTGCCTCTAATTTTTTTTTTCTCGCCATCTGCCAACATAACGATATCATCTCCAACTCTAAGTGTGTGTTTATGTTTTCTGTCCATAAAGAGCTATTCTCAGACTGTATTTTTTAAATTTCTTCTTCAATATAGATATTAAACAACATTTGTAAAGATCAACATTCCTTGTCTGACTCCTTACTGTAATGTACCATTACAGTTGAAAGTAATGGCAATTTTTTTTTTACGCATCCTATACCTAGTAATTTTTTTTTTATTCAATTTCGGTTTAGTTACACAATTTATTTACTCTCTTTACTTCGAATTAAATATAATGAACCCAAAGGTTTCGTTAGTAACCATATTCCCACTGTATAATATATTTATTTATATTTTGATTAAGTGTAAATCCCATTTACGGATATATAACTTGAATAGTTACAAGGTTTACCATTCTGACGTCATACCGAAACATAGTTCCGTTATTGGATATAAATTTCCTTAATTTCAGACCAATGTAGAATTTAGCCAGGTACCTAATCTTTCCCTCACCCCCTCTCACTAGTCCATAGTCACTTTCAGTTCCGGTTATATCTGGATTTGCCAAATTTCTATTTGCTTTGTAATTTCCGCGGCTAAAGTTTTCGTTCTGATTGGAGGAATTCTCCTACCTCTGGCCTTTTCGGCGCAATGTTATCAGAACAATCGAAGACACCTTGCAAGGAGCAGCTTGTGAATTTTGTGCTACATATTTTTCGGGAAGAATTCCAATTTCCAAGGACAACTAAGGTAACATATAATGTAATTCAATAGTTAAAGATTTACAACGGAATAGGAGCCCGAAAAATCCGCAAATTTTGGTAAAGAAGCTGCAATTCAGTGAAATAACAAATTCCAGTTCTGTTTACTAGGAAGCCATGTTTGCTGCCTATCGAGAATAGACAACAGTGAAAGAGTGACTTTATTTTTTTTATTTCAAACTCAAGTAGGGATTAGGGAAATTACGACCTGTTTGGTGCATGTTGTTCGTGTATTAAGTAAATGTGACTTTCTATTATTTATTCAGTAATCGCATGTACGTAGGTTTGATGGTTGTAAAGTGAATAATAATAATGGCAGCTTAAGTTAGCTTAAAAGGGCTCCTATCCCCTTTTCCAAATTGAACCAGTTCTAGCGGGGGAATGGGTTAGTTATTGTTCGTTTTAGGGCCTTTTCCCCTTTCAGGGGAAGGGTCCCTCCATAAACCTCGTTAAGGTTCCCCCAGGGCATCAATTTTTGGCAATCATTATGTAAACAATTGGTCAGGTCAATTAGACCTAGTGTTTACCTTTCTCATTTTACCCCCTTTAAATTAAATAGAGCCGACTATGTATATATCGACGAGGGAGTAATGTATTTTAAATTTAATGTGTTAGGTTATTTTCGTCAACATGCATGTAACTAAATGGTGCATGTTTAGTTTAGTTAGTTGTCTTTATGTGTAGTACTAACAGTGGTGTATGTAGTTAGTAGTTTTGTGTGAGTGTGTGAATTTTCGATTTGGACAGTGTATAAATATGCTTTAATTTAGTACCATTTTTCTAACATAAATAAACCAGAGTAAATATTAAATTTCTGATTAATGAGTACAAGTATACATTTCAGTACACGGTAAATTATGCCTCCACTACAGCGCCATAGCGTCAGTTTTCGGTAGTCAATTGTTTGTTGACAGTACGACATCGCATGACTTAGTGATTTAGATTGTTTGATTTTGGACAGTTATTCTCAAATTACTTCCCGTGGACATGGTTTTCGGTTCGGATGAGTATACCTTCGTATAAAATAGCATGAGATCTTACTGTACTGAAAATTTCAGCTTGCTAGGTCCAGTAGTTAATGAATAATCCGCTGAAATAAAGAACACCTATTTTCTTAATAGAAGTAAAGCCCATATGCTGTTACTGTTTGTTTAAAAATGTAGTATTAAATTCTTTTTTCCCGTGGCTGTCGAAAATTCCATTGTTGCTTCAGTTTTATCAACAAATCAGAAATAGATTAATCATTGACAATTTAACTTTCCGTAAATACATGTATGATTTTTTTTTTTAAAACCTGCAAGGTAAATACAATTTGGGTGCTTCGAAATAAAGAGTACGTGGTTCGATGAATGTGATCGTGTGGTGGTTTGAGCGTGATAGATTGTGATAGTTATATATATATATATATTTATTACTGCGTAATGTAGATATGTGTATGGCCTGCGTGTAAAATGTACGAAATAGGGTGTTTATAAAATATTACTTCGTGCGAAAATTAGTAGATAATGAATGAATGTAATGATATGTTAATAATATGATATATAATATGAACGAGATGACGACCCCTATATTTAAATGGATAGGCCTAGTGAATTTTATATAGTGAAAATATGAATATGTTTACGAAAAAAAAAAAATCTCTCGCGTTTTGACTTCCACACCAGTGCATTCATCCAACCGAGTTTGCTACTTGAATGTAAATTATAGTTGGGAATTGTGTGTTACTTTGCATTTATGTACCTCATAATAACAGCCCCAGATCTTAAAACTTTCAATAGATAGAGTAGTATCATGTGGGAATTACTTCTAAAGGATGACAGAAATGATAATTAAGAAAACCAACTGCTATATCCTGTGATCATCGAAAAGTACAGGTTTCGGTCATTTGTACCTTTAGCATTCATAGCCTCTCCGAGATTTTTTTTTGTTGCTTACCTTATTTATTTATTGTGCAGTGTTCATATAACTCAGTTCGGACTATCCGATTAAATTAACTGCTACTAAATATCGCGTACCCGGATGTCGACCCCTAGTCCCCTTAAGTATTTTCGTTTCTTTTCTTAGTTTAATTAGATGAGGGAAATTAACGACATCCCAGACTGTGGCGTGTCTGCGCAGGGTAGCTATCGGTGATGTTTTGGTTATTGAAATCACCGATCCAAAATTCAGTTTATTTAATTTTTTTTAATTTTGGCAAATCACTAATTAGGGATATCTTAGCTATTACTCTAATTTCATTACTATTCTGGAATCTTCTAGTTTCCAAGTGGTCGGATGATTTTTTTTTCCCTTTGAAATCCTAAATTAACGCCTACTCCAACCTTCCGGACGATTTTCGGGACCCTGTTGGTTTGGGCCGGATACGGTTACTAGATAATAATTTTACAAGCAATAACTTGTGAAGTTATTATTTACAAGACACAGACTTGCTCCTTGGCAGCAGGGCGCTCCTTGAGTCTACGTATTTGAGTAGACCACCCTTTTGGCATTTTAATAATATTTTGGCTAAGGATTTGTTGAGAGTGAAATTCGACTTCTGTCTTTGTAGCGTTAGTTATTTCTCACTTAAGTCTTTGGCGCCCCTATTCTTCGTCTTCTTTCTTTTCTATCTCTCTCTCTGTCTTCATTACTTAGAGATTTTTTTTTCAAATTTTTCAACCTTGCCCCCCCCCCCCGGTTTCTGAAACTCATAAAACATACAATATTCATTTCACTTATTTCGATCGTATGTACTAACTGAGACATCGAAGGATGCAATTCGTGGAGGTATTGCAGCACAACTCAGGACCATTTTCGCGATATTCAATCCACCACGGGAGAAATTGACGGGAAGGTACACTATGCTTTCAGATTCCTAGAAACCTTCGTTATTCATTGATCATACAACTTATATCAATTGATTACTGATTTCTGGTTTTTATTTCTATTGATTGGTCATATAGTGTGTATGTATTAATAGTTTGGGCCCACTAGTTTCGAATAACATTGATTTTTTTTATATACATATATATATGTACTTACATAGTTTTAAGAGTTACGTGCCTGCTCTATTTGTTGCATTTTCCACCTCTTATATCAACTCATTAAATAACACCAGCTATTTTTTTTTGTATATATACGCGGATCTTTAGTAAATTGAAAATGATTATTGATTATCGGGTTTATTCATATGAAATACGATGTTGCAACCTTATGAAGGAAAAAAGGTGAATTTTGATAGTCAGGGTTTTTGTTTTGTCTTTGAGCCAAATAAATATAAATATTTATAAAATATGAATACTTGTCGAATATGAATGGTTATGTAGAATTTAAACGTCGACGAAATATTAAGATAGATATTAAAGTGAAATTTATTGTATTGATTAATATGAATACATATATATATATGCGAGTATGTATGTAATGGGCTCGATATTTACCCTGGTCTTGTTAGGTTGCCATAGATTTTTGACACTCGGTATTAATTAACTATTTGTGATATATAGTATTCCCGCGTAAATTGTCATAAATTACTTTTTGTTGAGTTGTTATTAATTTTTGTAACTATTAAAGTGGAATATAATGTTAACTACTGCATGTGAATAAAACAAGTAGCGGGTCGTAAGATAAATAAGAATAACCCTAATCCTTACCCAAATTTACTTTGCGAGTGAAATTAGCAACCTACGAAACAGTGCGCCCCTCCAACGACTTTTTCCATCAGTAAACATGAAACAAATCCTTCCCCTGCGATCGGAAACCAAACTATTCAATATTTAGAATCTTTTGACTACAAGATCTATACTAGGAAAAAATTAGTGATCTTAAATTCAACGAACTGAAAGCTGTTTAATAAGTTAATGTGAATACCGGAACATGGAAATATGTTCCCAATATCTGTGACTGGATTTGATAATTTTTCTTTAATATTAACAAACTTTGAAATTTTAGATCAAGTGCGTCGAGTGACAAAGTGAAAAATATAAACATATATGTGATATGAAGCAGTTAGTCGTCTATAGTTAAAACAAAACCAATTGAATACTCTCATGGACACAAACCACAGTGCGTAAAGAGAGTTAAGAAAAAAAAAGGAGCTATTATCGACGTAAAAACAAAGACTCATAAAACTGTCGATATGTCTCCTATTGAGACAAAGACTCAATAAAATATTACTAAAGTGTTTTTTTTTTTTTGAATGATTAACCAATTATTTTTTCTCTTTTGCCTGCAACGATATGTATTCATTGCATTGAATTTTAAATATATCTTGACCCTTGAAGTTTTTTTTCTTCTTTTTTCTTGTTTCGTCTTTGGTTTAATTCTTTTTCATGTAATTCAACTTTTAATATATATATATATAAAAGGGAAATGTGTTATTTGATCTTGTTGCAAGTAGCGAATTTCTGTGCATGTTTATGAAACATTCTTTTCATGTATTAAATTTTTTTGTTATGTCAAACTAAATCTTCTTCTATTGAAATGTAATAAATGTCTATAGCAATGTAGTTAGGTTAGTTTAATTTAACTAAATACAACCCGAAGTATACATTGTCCTGTATGAATGTGTGTGTGAGTGAAATGTAGGTTTAGTATTAAGTGCATCCATTATCTTGTCATACATGTGTAATTTATTATAATTATTGGTAGTTATCAATTGAACTCATTGAATGTTAATACTAACTTAAGTTGGCTCTATGAAGGAAGTAAAAAGGACTGAAGTAGCCTGAACGAATGATCATCATGAGAGAACTGTGAAAGTCAAAATCTTCGACACATATGTGATACTCTGATTTTTTTTTTCCTGTGGTCGTTTCTAACATGCCATCAACTTCGTCGTTCATTTTTCAAATATTGAATATTAGTCTAAACTTTCTGGAAATATTGAATAAACGGTAAAATTAAACTTTCTCATCTATCTCCGAGCTAGATTGGGATAATTCGGTAGTTGGGGTCAAATGGATCTAGATCGGGGATGTATGGGTTAACATGTGTCTATCTTTGATCACCCTAATACCAGACATTCACCCAATAGCTATTGGAAATGATCCCAATTAGATAATTATTCACTTTCCTTTACCATATTCCTCAAAATATCCAGTAACAGTTTCCTCTTTAGCACCTTCTTACTTTACCTCTTTCCTCTTCTATCTTCCTCTTCCTTTCTTCATCTTCTTCTTCTATTTTTTTTTTAATAAAACTGAAAGGGGGGTCGTGACTGGGAATTCTATATGTAATAAACACGGTCATGTATTTATTTGATTTTATTTTCTTTAGAAGTCCGATAAAAAGTTTTCTCGTTTCGATCGAACCTAGTATGTTTCGAAATTAAGAAATGGAAATTATATTCCAATATAATTAGGCATAAGCTGATAGCTTCATGAACATCCCTACCAGGGGTGAAGGGTTCCCACTCACGACTTATTCTGTGCATCACTTTTGTTGCAGATTTTTTTTTTTTTCAATCAGTTTTAGATTGACGAGCGGTGACAGGATTCGTTGTTATGGCAACAGTGGTTTCTATGACAACGGCCCCTTTTTCCAGTTTTATTACTGAATTTCGCTTTTCCTCTCACCCTTTCTACGTCAATTGTGTCCATCTGTTCCTCGTACAGGGGTTATATATTAATCTTCATTTCTTACATTTTTCCTAATATTTCCTAATTTCTTCGCAATCTTAAACATTTTGTTTCATTCTACATTACCAGTGGCGTATTTACGATTTTGTTTCGGGAGGGGCTTTGCTAACTTTCGGGGGGGGGGGGGGCTTTGCTTGGAAATGTGAAAATTCTGCAAGATATTTAATTTACTTTACTATACTAAGTAAGATTTCGGGGGGGGGGGCTTAAGCACCCCCCTAAATACGCCACTGTACATTACCAAGTGCTTTCTCAAAAGTCCAACACCGTATAACATTGATTTACAAACTTATTTCATCTCACCTTTTGCTGATCATTTCGTCTCGTCTTCTGGGAATTGTTGTTGGGTGTTCTAAAGAAGATAGGACTGGAATGGAAAGATCGAAGACTCATAAGAAACTTATACATGAACCAACAAGTAAGTGTTAGGATAGGGGAAGAACTGACGGAAGAGAGTGCAATTGGAAGGGGAGTTCGATAAGGATGCAGCTTCTCGCCAACACTGTTTAATGTCTATCTAGAAGAGATAGTGAAAAAGAGCCTACATGATGATGACGGCATTTTGGTAGGAGGTAGAATGATTAGAGGCATAAATAAGATTTGTAGACGATATAGCGCTTGTTGCAGAATCTGCAAAGAAAATCAATAAAATGTTAGAAAACCTGTGGATGGCCTTTGAAGAATATGGGATG
This sequence comes from Thermobia domestica, assembly GCF_964235325.1. Lineage (NCBI taxonomy): Eukaryota > Metazoa > Arthropoda > Insecta > Zygentoma > Lepismatidae > Thermobia > Thermobia domestica. The sequence goes on along the minus strand of NC_137456.1, from coordinate 56,217,956 downwards.
AAAATAAATGATAGAAAGACAAAACCCATGATGATTGGATCGAAGAGGTCTGTGTCAAATATAAAAGTGGGAGAGGAGAAAATAGAATAAGTGGATAGTTGATATCTAGGTAGTATTCTTAGTAATGATATGAAGTGCGAACTTGAAATAAAAGCAAGGATAGGAATAGCGAAAGAAGCTTTTAGGAGGAAGAAAAGTTTGTTTTGTGGAACTTTGAATAGAGTTGAGAAAAAGACTCATAAAATGCTTCGTAAAAAATGAAATAAAACCTTTAAGTTTTACGTCCCATGTTTATGCCGGTTAGGCTAAAGGATACGGTGATGATGAGAGATGAACGAAATGGTGGTATGAATAAAGTGGGAGGAAACGGGAAACCCCCGGGAAAACCCACGAGCACGGTGTTTGTCCACCACAAAGTCCACACGGCGCGAGCTGGGATCGAACCGGGGACCCCAAGCACCGGGGGGCGTGGAGTGTTGTATTGTATGGGGCGGAAACGTGGACATTGCGTAAAGGTGATGAAAAACGACTCGAAACCTTCGAAAAGTGGGTGTGGAGAAGAATGGAGAGAATTAGTTGGGTCGAGCGGAATACGAACGAAATGGTGTTAGAAATGGTGGGGGAGAAAAGAACACTTTTAGATATTGTTAGGAAGAGGAAGAGAAACTGGTTGGGACATTGCCTAAAAAGAAATTGTATCATGAGGAACGTCTTAGAGGGTATGATGGCAAGAAAGAGAGGTAGGGGGAAAAGAAGACTACAATTAATGGATGATATAAAAACAGAAAGATGGTACGTCAAGGCGAAGAGGTTAGCGGAGGACCGTGGAGCATGGAAGCTTCTCAGCTGCTGCAAGTAACCTGCCAGTAAGGGCAGAAAACCTATGATGATTTTGCTGATCACACTGATCAATGATTTCGGATTTGTCTCTTTTCGCCAAGGCATTGGTTTCTAGGCGTCTTCTCTACGCTCACTACGCTCTCTACTACGCTCTCTCTCGGAACACTTTCACTGTACATTATACAATCTCTGTTGCTTGTGACGTTTTAAATAAGTGAGTTATGTGAAAAATGAAGTCGGTTAAGGTTCTTTTTTCAAAAAAGAAAGAAATTTTATGATTAGAATGGTATTTTTTGAGTACGAATATTTGGCTGCCCAAAAGTATTATATTGTTTATTGCTACTGAGTTAAATTGTAAATAATTAAATAAATAAATAAAAAAAGGTGGGGAAAGTGTAGTTGAAAGCCTTACTTTAATTAATTTTCTGTGCAGATATAGTTTTACAAAATGAGTATTTAAAATTTCTTAATATTTGCCAATATACTTATAAAATTAAAGCCAGGAAAGGATGGAATGAAGTATCAATCAGTGAGTCCTGGACGTAGTATTTAGAAGTCCTGGAGCCTTCACTGATATGTAAATGTCTATCAACTGTATCATTCAATGAATCTTGTCAAAAAGATAACGGTGGGGTGGTAGAGCGTTCACTCCTGGTGTGTTGATACAGTTATTAAGTAATTAAAAACAATATGTGCGTCAATCTCAGATTATGTGTCACTAGTAACAAATATTATTCACTAGTATTTCATTTTACTCAGGTAGATGTGATCCATCTAATGCAGCGTTTCCCAACCTTTTTTAACTTGCGGCACACTACAGGTGTAACTTGAATTCTCGGGGCACACCCATCTATCTATCTATCTATCTATCTATCTATCTATCTATCTATCTATCTATCTATCTATCTATCTATCTATCTCTATCTCTCTCTCTATCTCTCTTTCTCTCTCTCTCTCTCTCTCTCTCTCTCTCTCTCTCTCTCTCTCTCTATATATATATATATATATATATATATATATATATATATATATATATATATATATATATATATATATATATATATATATATATATATATATCTTACTATTATTATTTGTAAATATAAAATACCGTGGTATTTTTCTGTGAATACTGATCTCCTTCTTACAGAGTAGAAAGCTCTATCACGAGTTTCCCCCCTTGGTAAATCATTATGCTTATTTTTCATTCTAATTTTAAAATAGAAAATTGCAATGAAATATAGGACTCGGGTTTTTAAAAATCCACTTTCTCTTTCGAAAACTGTATCTAACCTTTCACTAAAAAGGAAGATCACTAAATAACGAAGAAATAAACAAATCTCCTGTACCTTTAAAACACAAATGTAGGTAATTTGTATGCATCTTTGCTTTGTTGAATTTATTGAATGATATGTTAAATTTTCAAGTTACGAAATAGTTCTAACAATAAAGAAGCAATAATGGTTATGACAATGATAAATACGTTTTTCAACATTAGAAATGTACAGAAAAGTAACACAGTATGAAACTTAAAATTGTAGATTTATAGTAGAGGTTCATAGTAATGTGAAATACAGATATACATTTTTCCCTATGTCTTGCAATTTGGTACCTATAGAATTAATAATTTGTTTCGATTTCCTCGCGGCACACCGGTTGGGAAACGCTGATCTAATGTCTTATCTATGGACAATATTTGTAGTTAAACAAAAACAAAGTTTTAAATGTCAACTCATTGTGGTCTTTTCTTGAATGGGACTCGGTATTTAGTTTACTCATTCCAGTCCGATGTAAGGTCACACACGACAGCATTGGTAAGAAGTTGTAATTTGTGACCTGGAACCTGTTCATAACCTGTAATAAACTGAATATCAAAACGCTGTAATTTAACAAATTGATTCAGACCTGTTCAGACAATCTCAGAAAGAACTAAAAAATGATCACAAAGGGCTAATAATAATTTCGTGATGCATATCGTTAACGATACTGTGTGGTGAGTACTATAACCTTGCTAGACTTATAATGAAAAGTGTGTATTTCTGTATCAGTTTGACATTAATAGTTTTCATGATTATCGTACATCCATTTTTATTTTCAGAAAAAGTTTTTTTCTCGAAAAGTGCGCATGAGGATTTACACTTACTTATATTGTTTTATTCAGCTTGATGAGGCCTATTGATTGGTAACGCTAATATTTTGTAGTAGTATTGTCACTATTAAACTTAATTGATTAGATTAAAGGAAATGTACAGAAAGCGATCATTGGTTACCTCCATTGCTATCCAAATCCGATGCTTACTATTTACGTAAAGGCACAACATTTGCTAGGTTTCCAGCATAGCATGTTAAAGTAATACGTACATGTATGTTGCATTTGTGAGAGTAACACGCAGAGATTAATGGAGCATATTAACGGGTACAAGGAAAGCACAGAGGCAAATAAGCTTAATTGATAACTAGATACCGGTTTCCATGGGGTGGTGGAAAGGGGGGAAAATGAAATATATCGCATAATCCGGGATGCAAAATGTTTCTCGCATTTACCACGTGACCGGAAAACAGTTACATAATTTGTGCATTACGTGTTCGCATAAGAGAAGAAAAGCACGCGGGAATATATTCAAATCAACGTGATAAATTCTTATTTTTTTACGTAGTTATAGTTGTTTCTTTCTTTTTCCGGCAGTTACAGTTCTTTCTTTCTTTTTTCTATTTGTTAGAATTCGTTAATCTAGATTGTCAATTAACTGTAACATGCACATGTAGTTGGACTTTATTTCATAGGGAGGAATAATCAGTATAGTTTTTTTTTTTTTTCCTAAATACACCGTATGTTCGAATTATCCACCTTTAAAGGAAATTATAAATAGAGGAAAACGTTTGGAACTTAATCTGCGTATCTGCCTGTTTTTGTGACCTAATAGCTAACTAGAGTGCTTTATGCTCTTAAGTCCCGGATCCAATCCCTGGTAGAGGCAGAGAATCTTGAATAAAAATACGAGTAGTAGTTTTGATTGCAGTTGATCTTGTCTCGCTTAAGTTAGTCATTTCTAATTGAATGGTCTGTGACTTTACAGTTTTTGATCTCTTTCTCCTTAAATCACACGGACAGGAGAAGGAGCAGGTACGAATCCAACCGTTGAGAAAAAGTAGTAGTGGCAACCAAACAAGAACATTGATAACATTGTTGATGTTTTTAAAGGCACACTCCTTCTGTGTCTCTGACTACCGATGCTTGTTTATTTAATTCTATTCCCTCATCTCCTCTCCAGTCTTTGTTCTAGAGCAGGGATAAGCATGCGGGCTCCAATATTTTTTCCTGGCTGGGCAAGTTCGTGCACAACTACCTGCAGCTGGGCAGAATTTACCAGCTTTGTCAGCGTTGCCAACCAGCTGAGAGTAAAGTATGTTAGTTACCGCTCAAAGTTTTAGTTACAAATAGCCAAGGATTGTAATATGAAATGTTGTGTCTATTTGCTCCCTATGCATATTTGCCTAAACTATTTGATCAAGTGGGCTGTCTTATATACATTATTCTAGTAAATTAACGAATTACAATCATTGCGATCACCCCTCCCACAAAAAAAGAAAGAAAAATGACCACTCAGTCTAAAGGAAGGAAAATCTTTCATTTGGTTAAATGCTGATGGCGTTTTCTGTCCCTTCTGCCGTAAATTCATTGAAACAATATTCTAACAGTTATAAACGAAGATTTTTCTATTTAATTCAATGGAACATTTTCTTTGAGTCGTCGTATGTACTATAGGACGAAGCGCATTTAAAAGTTTTGAAAACAACGAATGATACACATATTTTCTAAGTTTATTATCACTGATGTTCAAAATAGTTAACAAGAAGTTCTGTGCATAATGATAATAATAATGCTTTTATTGATATTTATCTTCAAGATTCGCCTAATGTGAAATTATGTTGGTAGTACTGGCAAGGAGTGACACAAAAATATTTATTAAAGTATGAATATATTTTTAAAGTATGTATATCAAAAGAGTTTTACGCCCAATTATATGGCTAGGTAGGGCCATACAGGGCTGTAATAAAATTACACAAAGTTACGAAAATGATAAATACAATTAGCATAAACTACAAAATAAAGTTAGACCCTACTCAAATTATCAAGGGGTATGGTGGCTCAGTGGTAGAGCGCTCGCCTCTGGTGTGAGGGCCCCTGGTTCGATTTTAGATTATATGAGCTTGTGGGGACAATATTGTGGGCGGAGAACAACACTGGTTCAATACTACATAGACTCTTCCAAACTTTGGACTCTTGTCAACAAACGTTTCTGAGGGCCTGCCTGATTATGCTCAATCTCCTGCTAGGGAGATAATGTTTTCAGTCTTCTGATATTACGAAATCCCTGCTGACTAACTACCTATAGTCATAGCGTGACTGGGATATATTACAGGAACTGGCTACAAAAACTTCGTGATAGTCTGTAGGAAAAGCGCTGTGACATCCTCATCAAAGTTTTCTTTTCTTTTTTTTTCTTTTTTAAAAGTAAATAGGGATCCTTTCCGCAAAGTTTAGGGAACATTGAATATTGTGCAGAGTTCGGTCACCAGTTACCAGTTTCCCATCAGTCATTCTCCCTGACTCGTGCCGTCAGACTTCTTGCTTTCTGAAATGAAACAATAGCTGAAATGAAGGCTTTACTTAGGTCATTTCCACTGTGTAAGCTTGGTTTTTTAGACAATGTGACACATTCTACAAAAAAGAGGTATGGAAGTTGAATGATTGTTTAGAGAAATCTGTTATTTTACACGGCGACTTTGTGGAAAGTGCCAGTAGGGATATACTTATTGATCGCACCTCGAATTAGTATTAAAACTATCTCAAATTATGATAATAACTTCCTTAAACAAAGAAACTCATCCGCAATGCTTCAAACATTGATTACGTAACAAACTTCTCATATAATTAAGAACATGCGAAAAGTCGTCATCACGTATTCCTTTGTCAATAACTTTGGAACAAACGCACAAATTTAAGAATGGCTTTCAGGAACTTTGAGAAAATTACCTGCTACCTTTACAAAAACTACTCAAATTGAATTATTTAGAGATAGAGTAGATTAATTCTACGAACAACGAAGCTTGAGGAAATGTGTACTCTCTGATAAAGTTCTTGTTGAAAACAAGAAATAAAGAGTAATAGGGTAGTCTTCTAACTTCTCTCTATTCTCCATAATCAACCGCGCCACCAAGACTATACTAATGATGAATATTTATAGACAAATGCTTAAGCGGTACATCTCAACACCCTAAAATGAACTGGCTCAACAGTGATGAGTACCTAAGCCATCTTTATTTTTAGGCCATTGGTTAATATACGAGTAATTATTATTTTGATATTTTCTTTTAATTTAACTGGACATTTTAATGATGTGATATTACTAATTTCTTCTAGACAAATTAATACAAAGGAGGGCATTTTTGGACATGTTAAACAATGGCACTGGTCAACAGTGAAGATGATTCAGAGATAAAAGTAACCACTTCTTACTGATTTTAGGGTGCTGATAACGAATATGAAATTATTTTTTGAGGATTGGTTTGGGTTGTAAAGAAATACCTTATCACCGAATGTGCTCGGTGGGCAAATTAATTGTTCATGGCATTAGGAGCTGTCCTCTCATTTCAATAGACTTCCATTGTTTGACGGTTAGTTTCTTTACTATCCTCAGGGACGTACGCAGGGGGTGGATCCTGTGGGTCTTGCGCCCCGAAATTCCGAGTTTTTTTTGTAAATTTAGTCTAATTTCAGATGCAATTTTACAAATTTCAATTTAATTTAGCCTCAAATTGTATTTGGACCCCCCGAAAAGCTTAGGACACCTCCCAAAATAAATTCCTGCGTACGTATCCGGCTATCCTTATTACTTGTACAGTACTTCATCGCTGATCATGAAACATCAACCACATCACGGTTTAGTTTATATTGAGGAGTTTGCCAGAGAAAACGTGTTGTGTAGGGTTCTTTTGTAGTTACAATTTGCCTTCCCGGACGTCGTTTTGGTGAGATATTGGGTGATTGTGTGCTATTATTATTATTATTATTATTATTATTATTATTATTATTATTATTATTATTATTATTATTATTATTATTATTATTATTATTATTATTATTTATCGTTCTATGACTGTACTGAGCAGAAACATGTCGCGTAAATGCCTTTACAGTGAGGAGCAAATTGTTGTTTTTAATGAAGTGAAACGAAAAGTGGAATTTCACCGCCTATCACATTGAAAGCCTATCACTTGTACCTTGGCTGTAAAGTGGGAGATATGGACAAGAAGTCGGCATCACGTAATACTTGTTCTACAAACTAGCGGGACTGGCTACATGGAAAAAGGCCATGCATGCCATTTGCAGTTCCAATGATACGGAGAGAGCCGACAGATTATACTTCAAACTGCTATTTTTGCACGGTTCCTCCAATTGAGGGTCTACCCAAAAAAGAAAAAAGTGGACTACTACTTACCCAAATATTCCTTGAGATGTTCGGCATTGTGCCACATTCTGAAGAACTAACGGTTCCACAACATCCCGCACCTTACTCCAGTGTTTCATCCGATGAAGAGCAAAAGGCGGACAAAGTCGACCCAGGTTGTCAAATTCTGCTGCAGATTTATCGTCTTCCACCGATCTTGACTTCACAAAACCAACATATCATTATCTATTCGCCATGTGATACTCAACCTGAATTAAGTTACCTGGGGTTGTCAAAAAGTGGCGCAGAAGTAAGTGGCATCCAAACTTAAGCAATGGATAACTTATATTGAAGATCTAAAAGTGTTCGGGTTTTGAACACGTAAGAATCCCCTGAATAGTATTTTCATTTTTACTTAGAAAATGACATAGTATGTAGTAACAATGTATGAAAATAACTGGTCTTATGAGTAAACTTAACATAGAAGATAATTCCAATTAATGGCAACTATTCATAGAGGCATCAAAACTATTCTTCAAATATATTCTGCGTAAACTTCCACAAATTGCTGAAACTAAAATCAGGTAGGAAATCCTTATTGGCCCTCAAATTCGCTGACTCCTCAATGATCCTGAATTTGTTGCAGTGTTAGAAGATAAGGAGAGGATTGCATGGGATTCTTTCCGAAAAGTAGTGACGAATGTTTTGAGAATCGATCTGTCTCAGAACTATAAGGAAGTAGTGGAACTCCTAATATTTTCTACCAACCAATGGGATGTAATATGTCACTAAAAATGCAAATGTTGCACTTCCACATAGATTTCTTCCCAGAAAATTGTGGAGCAGTCATTGATGAACATGGGGAACATCTCTACCAAGTTATATCTATGATGGAGGGACGATATTTGGGCCACTGGAGCAAATATATACTTGTGAATTATTGTTGGACAATTGCTAGAGATGATCCAGAACCACAATACAACTGATAGGCAAAGAGGTCCCATTTGTAATATCACTTCAATTATCACTTCAATTTTATATAGTTTTATTTTTTTATTAACCATTTTAAATTCTTTGAGACAAACGCTGTGCCACGCACACATATAATAAATTATCATACCATAAAACCTATACTTCTTCAAGTGATTTTTGTCTCATGTCTAGAGGGTCTATGGTTATAACAAAATGCATTTTCCGCTCTTTAGGTACAAACGCCACTTGATACATTTTTATCTCACTTTTTCCTATATGAAATTTGGTATTGTCAAGCAGGATTGGAAAATATTTTTCCCTCATAACTTTTGTTGATATTATAATGAAACTTAGCACGCGCATTACGTATGATCCACAGTAGTTTTCAAGGTGTATTATATTTTGGTATCTTACCCTGGGCCGCGCCAGGGTCGCTACATTAAAAAAAAAATGCTTTGGACGGAAATTTCCCAACTTTACCTCAAATTTTCCTTCTCTTATACATCATATACACATGCATGTAGTACCATTTGCAAGTTTGGTTTATTCTAAAGAGAATGAAATATGAACCGTGATATTAGGGTGAACAATACTGAAGCATAGCTACTTAACTGAAAGCCAACATATTCCAGTAAATGCAAGTATCTAAAAGTGTTAACACTACGTAACACATACAGATGGTGATCAGAAAAATGGAAACATCTGTAGTTGGCAACACGTCAGATGTATGGGTTGGCAGTGGCGTCGTGGCGCCCGCAGCACCGGACCGCTGGAGGTGGTGTGTTAGGTCGGTCTCCATACTACGTCAGGCGCAGTGGAACAGCAGTGTCCAGTGGCTGCAGCAGACGGAGGTAGTGCAAAATGGGAGACCTCTCAGATTTTCAAAGAGGGCAAATTGTTGGTGCGCGGTTATGTGGAGTGAGTGTGACGGCAGTGGCTACTGTGTTAGGTGTGTCGCGTGGGACAGTGTCGAAGGTGATGAGGCCTACACAACACACGGGAAAACCACATCGGGGAAGAGGAACAGTGGGCGGAAGAAAATGATGAGTGACAGGTCACGCCGGGTATTAAAGCGCATTGTCACGCAGAACCGTCGTGCCACTGCGGAGCAAGTGACGGAGGAACTCAATCAGCACCTCCCCCACCCTGTTTCGACAATCACAGTCCGCCGCGAATTACATGACATGAACTTACGGGGTCGTGTTTCACGGGCCAAACCGCTCATCAAGGACCATAACGCTTTCGCATGCCGCAAATGGTGCCACGACCATGAAACTTGGACCGTTGTGGATTGGAAACGTCTGATATGGTCGGATGAGTCATCCTTCATCCTATTCCCAACCACGGGCCGTGTTTATGTGTGGAGAAGCTTATGATCTGCAGTGTCTCCACCCAACTGTGAAACATGGCGGCGGCTCGGTAATGCTGTGGGCCGTCATATCATGGTTTTCATTGGGTCCTGTTTTCACACTTAGCGGACGAATCACTGCCAACGATTATGTCGCAGTTTTAGGAGACCACTTGCATCCTATGGTCCGGATGTTGTTCCCGGACAATGACGCCATCTTCCAGGATGATAATGCATCCATTCACACAGCTGGTGTTGTTGCAGCGTGGTTTGAGGAACATCGGGATGAAGTTCAACATCTCCCCTGGCCCACCCAATCCCTAGATCTCAACATAATTGAACATCTGTGGTCCGTCTTGGAAACACGACTCCGGCGACGATTTCCGCCTCCCTCCTCTCTCACAGAACTGGCCGATGCCCTGTACGAGGAATGGTGTAAAATTCCACTTGCTACCATTCACGACCTCTATGCCTCCATTCCACGTCGCATCAAGGCTGTTCTGAAGGCGAAAGGTGGCCCGACACCATATTAATCTGGTAAGTTGTAATTTAGTTCAGGTGTTTCCATTTTTCTGATCACCATCTGTATGTCTGTCGATTACACTTAAACTCGAACCAATTCAGCATTTTTATTGCCATTTTCGTATTCAGCACCTCAGTTGCACAAGAAAATGAGGACTAACTCGGGAGAGTAATGCTCCCGGAAGTAGAAACGAGAAACACAGTTCTTGCCACGTTGCATTAAAATAGCAGAAATCAAACGCTTACTGCTATCGGCCTTGGTGGCGGAGTGAGCCAGCGCTATATGCTAGTAGTAAAATTCTCTTTTGGCGTGAGTTCAAACCCGGCCCGAGGAAAGTTTTTTTTTACATTTTTTTACGTTTTTATAACACTTATCAAATTAAAATAATATGAAAATAGTACTTAAAAAAGTGATTTATTTACTTTTGTGCAGATAAGTAGTTGTAGTACTTATGCCTTACTCCATGATATAGGGCTCGTTTTGTTCCCCTTGTACTTCATGATATAAATTTTGTTACCAACTTAAAACAACTGGCTAGGATAGCGCGTAAAACAGCTGTCTAGAGTAGCGCGCGGAAAAACGTTCTTGCGGGAGTATTACTCTCCCGAGCGGGTCGTAAAAAATGTACTTTTCACTTCCGAAGCATGAAAGAAGTAAAATTTTGTTGTCCAGTGTGGCCAAAAGTCGTTGCTAAACAATGTCCAAATTATAATCAAAGCCTGATTTATTTATTTTTTTCAGTGTGGGCTTATAGGGTCCGGCGGAAAGACCTCCTGTATTTGGAGAGGGCGCTGTGTGGGTTGTGGGGGGATACGACGACGGAGGGGGTATCGACCAATAGCGGTATACGTGCCATTTTCAGTAGTCGCAATGGCGTGGCGCGGTGAACATGGCACGTATACCGGTACCCAAGGATACCACTATCGATCGAGACTCCCTGTGTCTTCGTATCTCCACCACAACTCACATAGTGCTTTCTCCAAATACGGGAGGCCTTTTTGCCAGATCCTATATTAGCTTTCCCTAACTACATACTTAGTATCCGAATTCTCAGCATGGGAGGTCAAAATTTGATTTCAGGTGAGAATTCATGGTACGGATTCCACATTAACATAGGGTATAACGTTACGTGACGTTAAAACTGTAAATAAAGTAATCAACCACAATGGGCTTAGGGTCCATGCTAAATTTTCAGCTGACAATGTAAATACGCGTACTTCATGAGAAAGTTATGTGTTAAAGATGTGTTGTACAGTATGAATTAACTTGACCTTTGAAATTGTTAGTTGGGATATTCCTTTAAAAGAAATGGAATTTGCCTGGTTGCAAAACCAATTACATCCATATATAAAATTTTAAAGGAAAACATAAATAACTTTAACACTTTCCGCCATTTTCATGTTCATTCCGAAGGTTTTATATTGATTTTAAGAAGGCATAAAATCAAAATTAATTTTCATGTTTTTTTTTCCTAAATGCGCATATCTGAACTAACTAATTACGTAGGATAAAATAGTGTTTCTTTATTTCTGCAAAAAAATGAACAAATTGACTTTTACTCATCACTCCAAGATTAATTTATTTTTTACGAATTTGTCCGCAAGGTATCTAAAAGTAAATTATCGATAAAGATACTCAGGTAGTTTATTGAATTAATGAAAGTGCTGCCTATATTTCCAGCGTTCGAAAAGTCCCTGTGTTATTTCAGCCAGAGAAAATTCCTTCCACATATTTTTTTTATATACATATACACACACACTGGTATGAGTGCTGGAAATAAGTGGAGATACGCAGAAAATGATGCTTGCCTAAATGGGTGAACAAGGTTTCTGCATATCCTTCATGTTTTGAAAACGTAGGGCTTCTCTAAAAAGGATCTCATTTACTATAACAGCCATTGGGCGGAGCTGTTTCTCCTTTTTTTATTTTCGTTTTCTCTTCGCTTATAACGAGGATGAAAGTCTGCTACATTACATCAATAGAAGATGGTTTTACTGGCATAATGAAGAGAACGGATATATATAAGTTTCTACCGTAGAGGTTACGAGACATTCTTTCTCAATTTAGTTTCCACTGTACATATTGGGTTGGTGCGAAGTTTCGTAGCGTTTTCTTTCCAGCGGGCGTGTCAGAAAAAAACTTCACTTTATATCCTTAGACTTCCTCTTTCAAATCTTTTTTTTGTTTTTAATTTTACTATAGTGATACTTTTCTGATAATTTAAATATCACGCAGTGAAAAGAAATTTCTGGCATGAGTTTTTGTTTTAATCAATGTACCTGAAGTGGCTAGAAATACTTACAGTATAAGAAAATAAAGTGAAATCTTTTCAGTTTTACGTCCCACAGATATGCTGGCTAGGCTAAAGAAGGCAGTGATGATAAGAAATGAATGAAATATTGGAATGAAGATAGTGGGAGGAAACGGTAGAATCCAGAGGAAACCCACGTACATGTTGCTTATCCACCACAAACTTGGCGTGAACTAGGATCAAACCAGGGACCCTACGCACCAGAGGTGAACGCTCTACCACTGAGCCACCGTGGCTCCTTGCGGTATAAGAGGAGAATACAGTTACTAAAATTTCAGGAAGAAGACCTCTCGTTTTAGAGGAGGGAAAAGATTTTAAAAAAATAATGCCCCGTACTCACTGTGAAATTTCGAGAAGTAATGTGTAAACGCTTAGATCCAGGTCAATCAATTAGAAAGTAGGATAATTACTAGAATATCATTGAACGCAACCACTTCAACAATCTATAGGCCTATACTACTTCTACAGTCTATTAGGATTCCATTGTTCCCATGTGGATAACGTACGCGCCATTGACATAGGAGACGGGTTCGATCCCCGACGGAAGCTTATGTGATTCGGATTCCAATGCCTCATATAGCCTTTCTGCTCGTCGGGACGTTTAACTCCAATCCTGTCCACTGGAAAAGATTTTTATTAAAGAAATGGACTCATGAGCTTCCTATACTTTTAAAAAGTAAACAATGAAATTCAGACGTCCTGAAGTGGTAATACATTGCCACTACATTAGTATTTCTTTGCTACTTAGTCACTGTTTAGTTAATTGACATTATAAATCGTTAATCCGGTAGCATTTAACTCCGCCAAAGCCACATCATTTCTCAACAATCTGTGAGGATATTTTCTCCTTTGTTTTCTAAGTGAATGAAGTTACTCTTCGAAATTGGTTTGACAAGTCTTTTGACAACAATTGAGCGCTGACAAGCTATTATAGTCAATACAGTTAAGACTCTATCTTTGATTAATACTGTATTTCCATTTCTTTTGTACAAAAATAAATAAATATATTAGTTTATAAACTGATGTCTACGATATTACCTTTCTATTTCTTTCCTTGTAATGGGTTATATATGAGATACAGAGTGTCCAACATAAATCCGGTCGCCTCACGTACCGGTTAATCATCTTTACTTAATTTGCTTGTGGGGTGACAACACTGCTCGAAAGTTGGCTACACTGCATTTTATCGGAAAGTTGAGTGCAGCAGTGTGTTCGTGCGTCAGTTGTTGTGAGAAGCTGGTATTGTTGAATTGTTGCAATGTGTTATGTGTTAAATCAGTGCTTGTGGTAAGATTCCCAAAAGTCCCCGAACTTAACATGGTGTGATTTTTATTTATAGGGCACACTGAAAGCAGAATTACAGCGTGTTGCTGGTAGCGTCGTCAAACGAGGTCGGGGATGCCTGGATACCTTTGGCCACCACTTCCAGCATCTCTTATAAACAGGTAACTGTTTAAAGTTACTATAATCAATTCATTGTTAGTTTATTTTTGCTGTTAAAGAGTTACTTGAATTTCGTGTAAGAGACATAACGGTTTTATGTGGGACACCCTGTACTATACAAAGGAACTTAATTTAACTAAATGTGTAATGATAAATAGCAAAATAGGCAATCTTATATAGTCTACAGTTATATCCAACTCCAGCAGTGTCACTGACAAGCGAACAGTTAAAAACATGACTGTCGCCAGAAAGGGCATGGGTGGATAAGTATAGCGAAATGGCCACAGATGAATCTTGGGACGACAAGTGGGTGGTATGTAGATACCCCCAAGATACATTAATCTCTCAGGTTTCGAACCTCAACTCTCATTAGTTCATGAGAAAAATGGGGAACCGGTCAAAACCCCCACAGCCAAAACACCCACACTCAAGAAATGTCAAAACGCCCATACAAACGGTCATAACCCCCACACAAATGGACAAATCTCCCAAACACACGAACGGTCATAACCCCCACAGCCAAAACCCCCACACTCAAGAAATGTCAAAACGCCCACACGATCGGTCATAACCCCCACACAAATGGACAAATCTCCCAAATACACGAACGGTCATAACCCCGACAGCCAAAACCCCAACACTGGTAATCGGTCATAACCACCAACGGTCATAACTCCCACAGAAATGGACAAAACAGCCACACATAGCAACGGTCACAATCCCCACATAAATGGACAAAACCCCCACACAAATGGACAATACTCCCACATGCAGAAATTGTCTCAACTGCCACACAAATGGACAAAACCCCCACACAATCGGTCAAATCTCCCACACTGAAATGATCCTGGTTGTATGTCTTGCCCTTGTACTTTTTAATAACATTTTTTATTCCACTTAAACTGATGTTGCAACAATTCTTCTAGCACTGTTTTGTAATGACAGAAACACTAAAGTGGGCGTCGTAAAGAGCCGCAACAAAGACGTGCAATCACGATATTTTCAGTGTGGGGGATTTCTCCGATTGTGTGGTGGTTTTGTCCCTTTGTGTGGCAGTTGTGACAATTTCTGCATGTGGGAGTTTTGTCCATTTGTGTGGAGGTTTTGTCCATTTATGTGGGGATTGTCACCGTTGCTATGTGTGGCTGTTTTGTCCATTTGTGTGGGAGTTTTGACATTTCTTGAGTGTGGGGGTTTTGACCGTTCGTGCGTTTGGGGGGATTTGTCCATTTGTGTGGGAGTTATGACCGATCGTGTGGGCGTTTTAACATTTCTTGAGTGTGGGGGTTTTGGCTGTGGGGGTTTTGACCGTTCGTGCGTTTGGGGGATTTGTCCATTTGTGTGGGAGTTATGACCGATCGTGTGGGCGTTTTGACATTTCTTGAGTGTGGGGGTTTTGGCTGTGGGGGTTTTGACCTGGACTCGAAAAATGGAGCAAAATTGGAAAAGTAAGATTAATTTATTTCTCATGAATGGCTCGATCGATTTTGTTCAAATTTGGATGTATATATAGGTGTATACAAGGGCTTTGTCTGAAAAAAAAAATTAACAGCTCCCCCAGACCATTTCCCCCTCAAAAAGTTTGATTCAATATTTTGAGCCCCCTTTTGACATATGATGATCTCCGAGCACAATTATGAAAAAATAAATTTTAGATGTCGCTTTAACCCTACAATCACATATATTTTTTCCAAAATTGTATCATGGGTACACCATGGTCAAAATTAGGCAAAACCAACCATACCGTACCTATAAGGGAGCAAATGCAAAAAGAACAGCTATTGATGTAGCATTAGCATAATTGCTACGTGAATGAATGAAAAATCACACCTGAACTGCCAAATTCATTGAGACCCCATTTGATGGCGTGTGGTGCCCCCATCCCTAGTTTGGGGTATAGTGAAACTGTTGATATTTAACAATTTATTTGGGAATGAACACCCTTGTCACTTTAAAACAAACACAAAACAATGAATCTTTGTGATTGAGTAAATTTGTCGCGAAAAAAGGAATATTGACAGCCAGGAGCGGCTATTGCGATTTTTCTTGGGGGGGGGCAAGACCCCCTATCTATATAAGAATTGTTTTTTTTTTTTTTTTAAATAGTAAATTAGTAGTCGATGGATTAAAATATAGACCCTGTAAAACTTACATTGAGAACAAAAATTATAAAGTTCCCATGCCTGCTTTTAAAGGCAAAAAAATCACAATTGTCCCCTGCAGAAGCAAATGATACTAGATTTGTTACAAGAATTCGTTGGGCAGTTGAAGCTACACATAGAATACTGAAGGAAAAGTATCGTCTGTTGGATGAAATATTTGACAATGAAATGATAGCTAGTATTATAGAATTGCTAGTTCTCTACGCAATAAATTCTCCGTACGTGTGATACCAGATGAAAACCACTCCGCAATCACAGCAGTCATGAAATCTGCGAAAAGTTCAGGAAACGAAACACCTTTGCAGCCTTTGTTGAACAGAAGAAATTGCGAATAAGATAAATTTCGTTTACCTCTATTTCTTCACAGGATCTTGAGGATTTTCCTCGAATGACGAAAAATATTTGAAAGGATTGTTTTGCGGATATTCCCAATATAAACAGGCAATATGTTATTTGGCTGAAATGTTGGATGAAAGAGGTAATATTAATATGCAGTATGTTAAAGATAACGATGAGACAATGAAAACGACAGTGCATTCAAGACATACAAATGCTTCATCTAAAACCAAGTACAGAAGGTTACAAAAGTGTCATTAGGTGTTGTTACGACTGTGCAAATTGATTACGAACAGTTGGCTCTTGCTCCCATGTTGTAGCCATTATTTATTACCTAAGTTATGGAAGATATTTGTCGATGATCCCAAAACCAGCACAAATATTGAGCAAAATATTCGATCACGACGATATTTCTGTGGTCATAAGTGAAAATAGTGACAAGGACTGAAGTATGTACTACAATGTTCCTTTCATCCTTATTTGTTTCACACATTGAAATACTTGTTCTCCTTATATGTAACTTGCTATCCGTTTGTATTATATTTTCTTCTATTTCTTGGATGAAATGTACCTTTCACTCAAATATTGCAGTTTTCCACTACTCTACTTCTTATCCCCATCCCCCCTCTCAGGACCTATTGGAAACACTACAACAAAGGTTGCATTACATTAAGTTGTTGATGATGGTTATTCTCTTTACAGCCGAGGTTATTTTACTTTGATTGGACACTGTACGTATAGGTAACATTGATTTTCTGTATGAACACTTTCACTGAAACTTCAGGCATCCTCAAATGGGATACTTACGGGAGTCTAATGGCAATTTTAACCTCATATTCATGTTCAGGCTTCTTGATTGATATGAAATAAACACCACAATCAACAGTTTCACTTTGGCTTAAAAGGGGATGGGGGCGACACAGACCATCAAATGGGGCCTCAGTGAGTTTGGCGTTTTTCAAGTGTGATTTCCCATTCATTCACGTATCATATATACTAAAGCTACATGAATAGCTGTTCTTTTTACAATTACTCAATTATAGGTATGGTATGGTTTGTTTTGGCTAATTTTGACTATGGCTTATCCGTGATACAATTTTGGAAAAAATATATGTGATTTTAGGGTTAAAGCGACATCTATTTTTTTTTTCATAATTGTAGGTCAAAAGAGGCTCAAAATATTGAATCGAATTTTTTGAGGGGGGAAAATGATCGGGGGAGCTGTTATTTTTTTTTAGACAAAGCCTTTGTATACACCTGTACATACATCCAAATTTGAACAAAATCGATCAAGTTATTCTTGAGAAATAAATTATTCCCACTTTTCCAATTTTGCACCATTTCTCATGAACCAATGACAGTTGAGGTTTGAAACCTGAGAGAGGGTACCTACATACCACCCACTTGTCGTCCCAAGATTCATCTGGGGCCATTTCACTATACTTATCCATCCACTCCCTTTTCTCAAGCTTGAGCTTAGGTATAGGTCTATTTCCTTGGCCAGGAAGAAAGTGCATGCCGAGTTTAATTAAAATCGGTAAATGTTTAAGAAAGATATTGTGAAACACATACACAGAGCAATAGACACACACACAAATACACACCTACAAACGTATATTGAGGCGAATGGTAGTCGAAGATATCTGTGTTTCTAAAATATTTATTACGGCCATTTGCTAATTTAATGTAGTGCGTGTGACAAGGAATAATTTTCATTATGCTTTACGGAAGGAAATCAGCTATGTGGCATAAAAAAAAAAATCAGGTAGATAACACTCGTACACAAAAACTGTAATTGTGCCATGACACCAATGTTTGAAATACTTTCTATATATTTATAATTTGTCTATCTTTTAAAATGACGTCAAAATGCCAGCCACGTAGCCAACAGAATCTTATTTGGTTGTTGAAGAGAGAGAAAGAGAGGAGGAAGCGAGAGAAAAGTTATGGCTGTGTAAATTTCGAAGTTGAAAAAAAAGTATGGAGTAATTTTGATGACGTCGTAAATCATTTTTCTTTTAACCTTCTGCTGTGATATGTTTTTCCCCTTACATTTATTAGGGTTAAAATGTTCCATCGTGTACAGCACCTATCACTCTCTAAACTTTTGTATACATATGTTTTATATTAAATTCGTCGCTTTTAATACCCGGACCATCACCTGCATGGTAAAGTAAAAGTAGTTTCTTCTTGCTTTGTCAAATATCAGCAATATGGTTATATCAGCTTTAACTAACACGTTCAGCACGTACCACAATAGCATAAGTAGTTTAATTTATTTTTGTTCTGGGTAACATGGAATACCTTAACCTTTACTCAAATTTGATCTGTATATTATGGATGACCAACATTATTTTAATCTATTTTTATTATGCATACTATAATTTCCACGGTATTTCGTTCTGCACATCAGACGACTTCAGTCTTTTATTTATTTATTTATTGTCCTGGACACCCTTGACAACCTTAATGGTTTACTTTTACCCCGAACAACTTAGTCCTATATTTTTGTCCTACAAGCGGTTTGGGTCTTTTATTTTTGTTCTGAACTCCTTAGATAACCTTAACTTTTTGTCCTACACACAACACACAAACTACGGGAATAAGACAAATTCTTTATTGGACATCTTCCATCCTCACGCCGAAAGACTGATTATGTCGTTCAATTATTGCAGAGAAGCAAACGTAGAAACATACTGACTAGGGATGATTCCATATCGGGACCAAGTACCTGGGGAAAAAATATATATCGTCTGAAAGCTCTTGGTATGAGAAGTACGAAATCGTTTTCAAATTATGGGCAAATCCGCAACTTGACCCTATAAGGGGCCGGATTGATAGTGTTTGTGACCCTATGTATGGCATATTCGACAGAATAAAAACGAATGTTACGCATAAGCGCCTGAGGCCATTATGCTCCTTTTTGGCTCATTGCTAGAACGTGACTCGAGCAAGGGTTTGATAATATCACTTTGCATCCAGATATACCCATTTGGTCAGTGTTGCCAACGAACTATAAATACAATGTGGAAGATGATTTCTGTACAACTGAATGTATATTCATGAAACGTGGAATAAACATCATTCGTCATTAGAGAAAATATACTGTGGACATATTCCTCTCCCAAGTACCCCAGTTTGTCAGTGTTGCCAACCAATTGTAAAATGAGATGTAAAGCAGGTTCCGTACGATGAGACGTTTATACACCAAGCTTGGCAGAAACATCACACGACACTATAGCAAAAAGGCGTTGAGCGTTACCGTTTCCCAACCATTCTAGGTTGTCAGTGTTATATACCTGGTACATCCAGTGGTATAGAAACCATCTACCACATTGTATTTAAAGTTCGTTGGCAACACTGCCCAAATGGGTATATCTGGGTGCAAAGTGATATTATCAAACTCTTGCTCGAGTCACGTTCTAGCAATGAGCCAAAAAGGAACATGATGACTTCAGGCGCTTATGCCTAACATTCGTTTTTATTCTGTCGAATATGCCACACATAAGGTCAAAAACACCAACAAACCGGCCCCTTATGGGGTCAAGTTGCGGGTTTGCCCTGATTTGAAAACGATTTCGTACTACTCATAGCAAGAGCTTTCAGAGTATATATAAGTTTTCCCCAGGTACTTGGTCCCGATATGGAATCATTCCTAGTGAGTGAGATCAAAGCGGCCACCAAGTGTGTACTATGTGAAGTAATGCGATTTCTCCAATCCGGCGGAAACTCAAGTGTTCGGATCCCACGTTAAGCCGTAGGTCTACGTCTCATAGGGGTGCTGTAAGGGATGTTAAACCCAAAATCAAAATCGATTTTTCCAAGCAGATGGACATAATACAAATGTGGTTCATCGTCGCGTGAGTAAGTTTTATGAAGGGCACTTTATAAGTGATAACTGTGTGCAGAGGTACTACAGAGGTTTAAAAAAGAACTTAAGGACGTACACGATGAAAGCACCAATGGTGGAAGGTTGAGGAGGGCAGACAATGTGTGATGAACGTATGAATCATGTGGTTCGTGAAAGACGTAGGTTAGGATTTCTGAGTTATCTGATGTTGGAATTTCAGGGAACCCCGGAGCTGCTTGGAGAATTACTTCATGTAGTTCACACTTGGCAGGCGCCTTGATTGCTCTCGGTATGTTTGCATACTTGCTACTCTATAATAGTTTAACGACAAAATCTATGTTTCGATGTACGGTATGTACGATATCCAATAAACAATTTGTGCTATCCTCGTTCCGTTATCTTACGTCGTTCTCCTAGGTAGCTTAACGAAGTTTAAAAAAAATATATTTCATCTATAACCGTCATGTTTTATTTTGTATCAAGGTAGGTGCTGGTAAATACGCCATGTTAAGGCTATTGGATTTTTTTATGGCTTTAATTTTTATGAAACACAAAGAACACATGTGCGTTGCGGAGTAGCCATTTCCACGTGTAAAAAAATGTGACAATGATTCGGCTCACTTCTATTTTGTACCCGAGGTAAAAGAAACAATGTTTCAAAGTGGCGTATTTATCAACACGTGAAGGTAATTATGCCAAGTCTAGGATACTACTAGAAACCTGTAATAAATCTTGCAACTGCTTACATTGTCTGTATTATACGAACGCAAATATTACTACACAACATGGCTGAAGCAAAAAATAGAATAACCAAGTGCAAGATGAAGATAGAAAGATCTCCAAACTTAAAATGAATCCAAAAGAAGATAAACGAACAGTGTAACTGTCTGTGACTTTAAAACACTACACCGATATTACATGGAACATGTGGGACAAATGAAAACATCTTTGTCTTGTATAGTGGCGTATTTCGCTGCATGATGCTTGATATTTATTTAGCAACCATGAAATCACAAATACTGAAATTACACTTACAAAACAAAGTGTTCCTAGACGGACACGCAATAAGGCGCACATTGCTGTAAACAATCGGAAATGTTCTCAGTTAGCACGGTACTAATAACGGATTCTTACCTCTATTTAAATAATAACATTCTTGTACGAAACTTTTCCGAAGCAAACAACACTGCATGGGATGGCGAACCCAGCCTTGTCTCCCGGAGTATTCGTCAAATCGGACTTGTCCAAGACCGTGGCACATATTGGAGGCGCACTTTAGCGGATTTCGTCCGAAACGTCCCAGTACTGAGCACTTGTCGTATTTAGCTGCACTGGCGTATATACACCTGCAGTTACCTTACATGCTATAAAGGAAATTGGGAATTTAAAACCAATTTACTTTAAAGAAGCTTATTTCATGTACGTGCTGTTACCACATTTTATTTGTTATACTATAATAGATCTCCGA
Source organism: Thermobia domestica (assembly GCF_964235325.1). Classification (NCBI taxonomy): domain Eukaryota; kingdom Metazoa; phylum Arthropoda; class Insecta; order Zygentoma; family Lepismatidae; genus Thermobia; species Thermobia domestica. The sequence goes on along the minus strand of NC_137456.1, from coordinate 56,196,251 downwards.
TTTTTATTTTCGTTCTGTCCTGCACATAATTGACATTATTCGCTTACTTTTGTCCTGCACAACAATCTTTGTTGTCTCATCTTGTACTGCACATCATACGCAGCATTAGTATATTGATATGTGACACATGCAGTACGTAAGCCACTGACTGGAGTACACATATAAATAGTGCAAAAACCAAGCAACTCCCCAGCGAGATCTAAGAAACCGAATAGGGAGCAAAGTACAAACAAAAGATAATGGATTGATAGAGCTTGAATGAGTAAATGAAAGAATCAAATAGTTATAATTCTCATAGCGTAAAACTTAGCCTGAAGAAAAGCAACGTAAATGTGAACGAGTATATTTAAAAAAAAAAGAACTTAATTCTTTATATTTATGACAGAAAACGAGAATCAATTTCTTTTTTTGTCCATTTCACCATACGCGACCTTACTAGTGCATTTCACATTATGCATCACCTTACTTATTTAATATATTTAAATCCAATACACCGTACACGGCCTTAGTTATTTATTTTTGTTCTGCTCATCGTTTACTACTTTATTTAATATATTTCTGTAATTTTCATCGTAGCTGACTTTAGTTACTTATGTTTAATCTGCGTACCATACTCGTAGATAATTTCATTTATTTTCTGTACTCTACAGACAACGTTATTTATTTATTTTTATTGTATACACCATACATATCCTGGTTACACCATGTACAGACTAAAAGACAAAAGATGATAAATGCAAATGCATCGTAATTAGTAATATATGTTCGAAAATTTTCCGTTCTACATAAATAATCATAACCAAGTATTAATTCCATATGAAGCTATAAAATAGGTTCAATGCATGTATAGGAATATTAAATAACAGCAAATTATATAACTTTCCGATAGCAACTTTTCATAACTGGAAAAGTTTCCAATATTATTTCGTACTTGGTAATGAAAAATGTACATACTGTTTCTCTCTGCGTGTGTGTGTGTGAGAGAGAGAGAGAGAGATAGTACAGAGAGAGACATAGAAACTAAAGTTTTTTTTTAATTTAATGAAAAAAACCACGTAAAAGTTCCTTACTAAGAAGATTATTTTTTCTATGACTCTGCAAAACGGGACGTACCGAGGGAGTTTTATGTATGTTTCTTTTTCTCTCTCGCTATATATATATATATATATATATATATATATATATAGGCTACAGTGGGCGGGAATCAATCCACTATTTGAAAATTATTTATAACTTTTTTAATACTTAAGCAATTTTCATGAAACACAAAGCATTTTGTTCCTTGTAATAGTAGAATTTATTACATGATATTTATATCATTGCAAATATCAATGACGGACCATGGTGTAACATCTGATCTTGCGTGAGTGGGCTCAGATATTACCCAGGTACGAAGTATAATACCCCCTCGAAGTATAATACCCGTGCTACAAGTGCAAAAATAGGACTTTGTGCCTCGCTTGATGCAAAAACCATAAAGAACTGTCATTCAAAGCTAATGGAAACCGTTTATATAGCAGATATTAAGAGACTGCAGGAAAGGAAGCAGTTCACTGGTAGAGCTTCCAGGTTTTTTTTTTCTTCTAATAAAAAAAGTGGAATAGTTGAAATAGGTATTTCATCATGGAACATTTCTTGGAAAGGAGAACACGAACTCCACGGGATTGACATGGATGGATATAAATTATACACGTTGGTTGATTTATGATTTCAGAGTTCAGCATCCCATTCAGCACCGAGGCTATATGAAACGTAGATGACTACTTTAATGTGGGGACCGAACCACATGGGCTTCCTCAGGAATACAGTCCGAGCATCCTGCATGAAATGCGCGAACGCTAACCATATAGTTAGAAAAGCCCTGTTTAACCATGTACACTCATCTCCAAAATTATTGTCGCATGTCAATAAATGTGTTGTTGTAGGAATATAATTTGATAACAAATTCGCCCGGTATTTCTTATAAACATTAGTGTGTATAATCGGCAAAGACACGTATGTGTCAAATTTCATGTTAAAAGAGCAGTAAATAAGAAGAATAAAATAAAAATATTTTTTGTCTATTTAGCAACATTTTGTCTTACTTATTCTAATTTTCGTATTTATAATTCTTTTCCTATGAAATTTACCACAAATATGCATTTCCCGATTATACACATAGTATCAGTATTAAAAGTACCCTGCAAAATCATTATCAAATTATATTCTTAGAAGAAGACAGATAGATATGCGACAATCATTTCGGACATGAGTGTACATGTTAGCAAGGTTGTATTTAGGTATACGAGTATACGTGGATGCATTTGTTTTCCCCGAGCTCATGATCTACTCTGTGAGTAATTATGAAGTTCTTTTATTTAACCTATGCATGAACATGTAAGTTGTGCTACGATATAAACAGTGTCGTACCTGTAAAATATTATCATTGCTTTACTTGCATGACCTTGTAACGTGCGTCAAAGGGTGCCGTTCTGGGCCGCTGGTCATATGATCCAGGACAATTATATAAAGTTTTTAGGGGGTTAGAGATGTCAAACATAAATTTTCTTACTTATGAAATAAACTGGTAGTGGCGGATCCAAGGGGAGGCGGATCCTTGACGCTCAGGTTTACACTGGATAAAATGGGCTTCAATCTTGGTTTACACTGGATAAAACGGCAAACTATGGTTTAGCCCCTCCCTTGATCATATCCTAAATCCGCCACTGTATATATATTAATATCGTTCTAACGTACTTCCCGGGTCTTATTATTACTAGGTTATGTATAGTAGGTTCTATTAATGGAAAATCAGATTTTTCTCTTTTATAGAAAAATTTATAACAATTATCAAAAATTTAACGATGGTATACATTTAATATGATTACAATATGGTAATGATATATTACTAATATGAAATATCTTTGAATATAATACCCTAATATGCAACACAGCTTGTGATTATTTAGGTCAAAAAGATACAAAATATAATACTGCTAAGTTCTTTAAAGAAATAATAAACCACAGCAATCTTATTTCTTGTAGAATTCCTCCTGAATTTATATAGAGTTTATAACAATTAAATATATCTCACATCTTGTTACCTTATACTATAATTAATAGAATTTATATTAGAAAAGTATATCACTCACCATTTTTCAACCATACTGAATACCCATTAAATACCTCCGGGAGGACTATGTCTCAATTTCGCCTCTATATTCCAGCAGATAATTAGACACCAAATAAATAACTGATAATATAATATATCACTAGAACAACTTCAAGAGAACATTAACACTTTTAAAATATTCTCAAATTTAAATCACTTTAACTATTGAACCATTACGGTTTTCCGATTAAGGTTAAATATACGATATAGAACCAGTATAAATTCGACGTTGCCCAGTTCTACATTTCGTTCCGAATGGCCGCTTAGGTAACCTGCAGCTCATTCGAAACTCAGTAATTTCAAAGTTTTCCACTAGAGGCGCTACATAAGCCGAGTGTTCGGAAAGTTTGCATAACCTCTAGGATAACATTATGCTTAACTATTATTTCTTTTTTTTTTTTATATATAACCAAAATTAAAGTGTGATAAAGCTATCATACGTAACAACTTATAAGCATATAACCCAAACTTCAAAGTTACCTTGCACCTTTTTCAACTCCCTCCCCTACATTTTACTGTTCACAGGTTGTGACTGGCGTGCAGATTGGATTATTATGATGTGAAATAGTCAGATTTCAAGTTGTTAAGGTAAACGTCAACAACGTTTGTTCGAGTTTGTACTGGTAACTCAAACCTCTATCTGTCTCATTTAACCTTGGTGCTGACAAAGAACGTTTAAGTGCAATCAACAAATTAAAGCTCAATAAAATGATTGATCAACTAAACAATTTACTCTAGCACCTGGTAGCCACAATGGCGATCCCCTTATTAACATTAGACTATCAGTGAGAGCAAGTCCTGTAATCCATCTTGTTCCGAAGGCAGGATCTCATTCTTTCCTCTGAAAAAGAAGATCTTCTTGTCACTGTTGAAGCACAGAAAATGCCAAGATCTTAGGCAGCACACTGCTTAAGGGAAATATGACTGGATCCCATGTATTCGATACATCCGTGTTTTCCAGATTCTGCACGTTTACTTGGTTCTGCATGCCACTTTTAATACACAACCTTGATGATTTATTCTGGAGCAAAATCATTCCATAGTCCTTAATTTTGCAGAGATCATCGTCTCTTACATATACATTTTTCTGCAGAAAATATAACAGTTCCCTATCGTTGGGGAAATCTTTTTTAAGTCTGCAACTTACGTAAACTTACCCGTGTATAAATATTATTATTCTTAAGATACCCTCCTAGACAGATGCTTGGTAGATTTCGTCTCTTCGTTTCTTAACCAATCACATGAGTTTCACTCTTGGACAGATCGTCTGTAGCAATATATTTAGCATTTAAAGCAAACTGTCCTTTAGAATTGTCTCTCAATTTCTCCATCTTTTGATTGTTTTCGGCATATTTGATAGCATACGCCAGCTGATTTGAAGGTAGACAGATAGTCTGGTTTAAGTAGTTCACGGAGTGCATTAGAGGAGTAATGAATGGTGACGTACTGTTTTTATAATTGCTTTCCGGTCTAAGTTTCTCAGCATTTTCTTTCAGTCATTACTCAGCTAAAGCATTGTTCCTGAACAACTTACATCTTTAACGATGGTCCTCACGTTAGGAAAGGGTAAAGTGTGAAAAAATATGAAAAAATACGAAGTTGACTGATAAAAACCACACATCAGAATTGCTGAGTTAATAAAGTGTGTGTAGTCAACATAATTCATTGTTCAAATCGTACCCAAAATATCAACCTCATGCAGATAATCAATGCTGCAAGAAAGAGAACGAGTGGGAGAGAGTCAGAGAGAGAAGAATCATATTTAAATATTAATCTCTACAATATACGTATATATATACATTTTCTTTCTTTCTTTCTTCTTTCGAATGTAAATGACCTGAGAATAAAATGTATATATGCAGATACATATAATACGTGCTTTGGCTCTTATAATATGAAGAAAAACAAGTAAAAAGCTAATTGCTGTAGACAAAAGTGTTGGACGATATCTTTACAAATTCTCTTTTAAGGATTAGCAGTATTACATGCAAATATAAAGAGTGCTTATGTAATATTTATCGAAACCTAATTTTAGCGGCTACGGAAACATTAATCCGTCTTATACGATTAGGTAAATTCGTTATGTATTTACCATACGCTCTGAAGGGAGAAAAATAAGCTTTATCTGACGTAGGTTATAAATTATCTCCTTTCTTCAGGATTTTGTTCTTTTAATCTGGTCTGCATCAATGTTTTTGCGCTAGTAACACTCGAGAATCTTGATACGATGGGTTAACTCCAAAACAATTATCAAATAATAAAATGGAACTGAGGAGGATCGAAGATATTTTTTTTTTAAAAAAATAAGACGTATTTATTTTCTAAACCTAATGTATGAGAGGACCGAAGTCTTGGTGTTAATGTTTGTTTCGTAGAACACAAAAACTAACGAAAATATATACTTCACTCGATTTGTAAATTAAGTCTATTGAGATCTGAATTCGCAATAGCAGTTCTGGATTCCGAACAGAAATTTTGCCACATTGATTCCCTTACCATCATGTACCTTAACCACAAAAATACCACATTTTAAATCCTAATAGAAAATGAAATCCTTGAGTTTTACATCCCACGGTTATGCTGGTTAGGCTAAAGGAGACGGTGATTATGAGAAATGAATGAAATGGTGGAATGAAGAAAGTGGGAGGAAACGGGAGAACCCCGAGAAAACCCACGCACACGGTGTTTGTCCACCACAAATTTCACTTGGCGGGGGCTGGGATCGAACCCGAGACCCCAAGCACCTAGAGGTGAACGCTCTACCACTGAGCCACCGCGGCCCCAAAATCCTAATAGAAATTACTGCCATATACATAAGTGGATCCTGGGGGGCGAAAGGTCTTTCGACTTTTCCTACGGCACAGGGGCCAGTGCCGCAAAAGTCCCGGTGAGAGAAAAAACTTTGAATCTTTCATTGCCACCCCCAGAAGTCCAGTCTGGATCCGCCCTGGTTATTTACTCAATGCCTAATACATATTCCGTTTTATTGTAAATACATTTTCTGAATTAGTTATAATAAGTGTTCATATAGCTGGAATGTTTTTCATTAACTCTTTTTGGAACAGAAAAAATATATGACATTTCAATATTAGACAAGTAATACGGCTATAACTAATGCAAAACATCTTAAACTCAAAAGCGGACGAGGAAAATTTACTTACAAAAACTGAACAATTATTTTACCCGCATTAACAGCATGTGTCGTGAAGACAGCCTAAGAACACAAAATTAACCTGTATACAAGTGAACTTCTTATTGTGAAGGAATAATTAGTTACATGTCATTAATACTAATCTATATTAATATAATAAAATGATGTGTTTGTGTATCTATCTCTCTGCCATCAAATTTTCGCATGGAAAGGAGTGGTCAAGAGTCACCAAATTTTATACTTCAGATACGGTGAATTATTTCCGTATTCTGTACGAAGATTTAATCCTGTACGAAGCCTTTTTTAAATTTTCGGCTCCGGGGTGAAAATGTACGCAAAACGTGTACACATTTCTAGGTATCTAATAACGCCTTGTGTGTATGCAATCCGTTATTACCTCATGGTTGTGCGGGTTTATATAACGTCATACCATATATATACACCAGAGAATGCAGTAAGGATTTTTCCCTCTCTTTTCATCCATGATCTCAATTAAGATCCGACAACGGATGCTCACAGCTAGTATTTTCATAAATGTTTCTCGATGAAACGAAAAAATACACATTTATAATTTTTGCAAGTTTGCAATGCTTGTTTTATTTTCGAGAAGTACACAAAAGAAAAATCAAATAAAACATACTATACACGCCTTCTTCCTCCTATTCAGAATCAAAATCACCGGTAGACCTAATATCAAAATCAGAACCGGATTCCTTGTGATGAAGTTCCAAAATCTAATCAGCACCCCGATTATCCGATTCAAGTCTTAACAGCACAAACGTAAAAATGGTGTCTTAACAGCATGTCTGATGAATTTCTCAGAAACACTGTTTAAACCTATCATCAGAAAAATGTTCGTGTAATCGCAGACGAATCAGGAATATGTTATACCACCAAGGTATATTATACCGCAATATATCAGGAATATTATTATTCGACGGTTCCGTGGGATTGGTAAGGCGAAAAGTTAGACCCATGGGTACCACTGACGTGAGTGTACGGAATAACCGACAAAGTTTTCTTCATCGTATTGTCACTTCCGATAAATAATGGATCTGCTACAGCATTTGCAACAGGACGGTTTACAAAACCACCCTTAACCCCAATAAAGTATTGTTACTGGTAGGGTGATCTATGGTGAGGGTTATCCATAATTTCTTTGTCCGTCGAGGCAAAACCTTCGGTATGGACTGAATTGCATGAAATACGTTACAAACTTGTCAGTAAGTATCCAAATGTGATCAACAAACATGATGTCCTTACGTTGAACGACAATGCATCCATATGTCGCCCGAAGGACGTCGCACACTCTTCCCGAGTTGCAGCATGAACTCCTTCTTTACACATGATAATCTCAATCTTTCCCACCAACAATTTCCTCTTTCAGTTAGGATTAGGAATTAAATTTCTGGGCTTTCGGCATCTATAGCCGTGTTTGCCCGTCACGTATAAGTGATAACGTTCCTCGGCGATCACGCTATCCGAGGAAAGGGAAGGAAGAAAGGATTGAGGAAAGAAGAAAGCGGCTTGAAACCTATATGTTAGGTACCATCTCAGCATTTGTCTGGTGTGAACAACGAGAAACCAGGGAAACCTCACTCAAGATGGTTGGCCTGAGAAAGCTTTTATACTTTTCTACCGAGTGTCCCCACCTGGAATCGAACTCGTTGCCGACGCACCAAAGACAAGAGTGTTAGCGACTGCGCTACGCGGGGCCGCTACCTCTTTCCGTGTCTCGGTCGCTTCTTGTCAGAGAAGAATTTCTCTAATGATCTCTGGAGCTCCAACACGCATTGACTACTCCTTTGCTTGTTGATTAATTTGAAATTTAGCATCCCGTGCAGGTCCGAGGCTATATGAGACGTGTCCCTAGAGCTTAACATAGAATTCAAACCACATAAGCCCCTACCGGGAATCGAACTCGGATCTTCGATGTCGAAAGTACGTACAGTAATCATATAAACACGAGGGAGTTCTGAGGACTTCTTTGCATTGCAGACTTCAGACTTCTAACATCATGAAAGTCGTTGGCTAATTGATGGCAAAAATATGTGGCTGCAGCCGACGACTACTTTGACTAACTTGCTATTGTTGCTGTCATTTCTTTGGCCCTCCAAAGTGACAAATGTCAATCGAACATTTAAATAGCACCAAACAATCAACTGGTAATTAATTAATATTATGGGGGTCGGTTCTCTTATCAAATTGAATTTAATATTAGAGGGCAACCAACAGATAAATGTATAGCTGCCAAATTATTTTATAGGCAGGGTTACCCTAAGAAAATGTCTATGTTCCCACTGAGAACTGAACCTGACCATTCCCATTAGACATTCAGTTAGTTTACACTCATGCACAAAATAAATCTGGATACCATTAATTCTAGCTTTTGGAATTTCTTGTATCCAATAAAAGATAAATTCTGACCAAAGAATATAATATTAATAAATAATAGCGTTACAGTTTCGGCAAAGAATCTTTGCCTTCATCAGGCACATTATAAAATACTATTTCTAAGACTATAGCTTATACATCTCTGAAAGTGAGAGGATCACTAAAAGTTGCAAATGCATAATCAATTTAAAAAATCAAAGAACAGATCTTATTGGATTTTAGATATGACCTTCTCTCATTTTAAGAGATATATGTAAGCTGTAATCTTAGAAATAGTATTTTATAATGTGTCTGATGAAGGAAAATATACTTTGCCGAAATTATAACGCTATTATTATTTATTAGACAATATATGCTGTGGTCAGAATTTTTCTTTTATTGTATACAAAATAAATAAAAATATTGATAAGAATCTGATATAGTCTTCGCTACGAATGTCTGTCATGAAACACGGCCCATTGTTCAAGAATCTTGTAGGACCTCTTATGGCCAAAGGAGTAGTGGGCGTACTATCTATGTTCATGGCTCTGAGTTTGATCCTCATTGGAGTATTTGCCTTAGATAGAACTCAGATTAATGTTTCGGATCCTAGTTTAGTTAGTAAGTGCTGTCCTAAATGGCCTACGTGGTAAAATGGGACGTTGAGCTTCAATTAAAGAGCTTGCGAACTGTCGCCCAATTTATTTTCTTCTTTACCGATATATTTATCTATTGACAAGATCCATAGGACGACAGCTAGACCTAGCGACTGATCGAGTTAGCAATACTGGACCTGTCTTGAACAGCAGTTTGTGTTCAGCAGGGCTAAATTAATACACTTTGGTACCCTAGACAGGCTATATTTCTAGAACCTCATTTTACCCCTAAATGTGTTGTAAATTACAACAACCAAATTGTCATCGACAATTTACTCAGAAACATTCAGTCGCTACACAAAATTATCATTGCTGATTGTCCCTTTATACGGTAGACTCACTGAAAAGGAAAAAGGGCGGATCCAGGGGAGGGGGCGATCGGGGCGATCACCACCCCCAGAAGAGAAAACTTTTTTTAATTTTATATATAATTAAAACCCCTCCCCGAGTTTGTCGCTCTTAAAAGTAGCTCTAAGTACCAGTATTACAACCCACCGGCCCCCCAGAAGTCCGTCCTGGATCCGCCCCTGAAAGGAAAAACACATAATCCGTACAACAGAAATGCGCATGTAGTAAATTTCTAGTAGAATAAATTATGTTTTTCTGTAATATATCAGGCGGGGACAGGAAGCCAAATATGTTGCCCTAGGCTCCAGCCTACTCAGCCTAGACGTTAATCCAGACCTGCTTGATGAGGGGTGAGGCGAGGCACTACGACTGTCTCGGTTTCAGTTTATATTACGTAGTGAGTAGATATAGTACATTTACTCAACAGAAGTGCAGTTCGCAAATTTCTTTCAAATTCCTATCCTGATTTTTACAATATCCCCTTCCTCCCTCCATCCCTCTTTTGATCGCTTTTGCAGTGTTGCAACGTCGTAACACGCACTGTGTCTGTACTTTCTTCCCAATATTATGGCTAATATGAAACAGATGTCAGGCAATGTAAGAACAAGGAAGCTAGTTTTGGAACAAAGAAATCGAGCAGTAACTTAAAGGGCAGCATTTGGAACTGTGGCATCTAAGACTCCATGTGGAATTGACAAGTGACTGTCAATTGTTTGAGAAGAGGGTTCTGATTGGACATTTAGTTATAGGAGTGTTTTCCACAAGATTCCTCAGACACGAGTATTTATATACAGTATTTAAGGCACGACCCATTACACGTAGAAGGCGACATTTTTTATAGACAAAATGCACTTCTGTTGTAGAAACGAACTATAGAAAAGAATATACTCACGGATGCAATGTTCATATACAGGAGTAAACGGCGTTTTCACACCTAACATTTTTGTAGTCCAGTATGTACTCATCTTAAATTTATAGGGTTTTGTACACGCTATAATTTTGAAAACGAACGAATGTACCTACCAAAAGCTCTAGTATTACGTCACTGCATATTTGATTCCTTATTCAATAACTCTGATTCTTTATTCACGCTTGTAAAGGCGCTCAGACGTTTTAGTCCAGGCATTTAAAGATATGATTAAGAAGCTCAAACAGTTTTAGGGAACATTCACGTGCGAAAGAAATTGTAAAGAATTTAAATGATCTGTTGCATTCTAAATGATTAAATAAAATCGTCTGTGGCAATACAGTGAGAAAAAAGAAGAAGCAAAATATACACACAAGAACTGCCTTCTTCCTCTTGTTGGTTTCTTCACAACTGATTCATTAAGAAGTGATGAGGAGGAAAATTAACTTCCGTCACGATTTAACTCCAAAGAAAAACAAATGAAAATAAAACAAAGAAGGGAAAGGAAAACTTTTGCTTAAGCAGCGAGAGAAATACAAAATAAAACGATAAAAAAAGACGCTTGTGTATTTCTTTAAGTACGGTTATTGCTAGGATATAAAAAGGCGGGAAGAAGAACAAAGAGAGAAAGAAAAGAGACGCTTAAGAATTGTCGGAAAAGAAAATTGAGAAAGCAAAACTGACAGAGAAAGAAAGAGCAAATATAGTAGTAGAAAGTAGGGGAAAAAGTCTGCTGCTAGTGAGGGAAATTCTTGTAAGTTATTTCCCTCACTTTTTTGGAGAGTTAGTTGACAATTATTTGCTTTATTTTTCTACAAAGAAAATAATTTAAAACTACACTATGCAAAGGAAGACAAATATTTTTCTTAACTAAATTTGCTTATTTATGTATTTCTTTCTTTCTTTCTGAATTCCTATTTTCACTTTAAACACTCCCTCTGCATTCGAAAGAAATTATTGTGAGCAGTTGAAATTTATATTGTGCAAAATTCAGTGAAATAAAATATCTACAGCTTCTCTTCATATTTATGCAGCCAAACGTTTTGGAAATAATGAGGAGTTGATTACAAATTTGTATTCATATTTGTACTTTTGATAACGTAATTGAAGATGTATAGCCGACGAAGATTGAATCTTGCACTTAAAAAATTCAATGATATATTTCAGTTTAACGTCCCAGGATTATGCCCTTTAGGTTAAGGAAGACGGATCATTAAGGCAAGTGAATAATGGAATAAATTTTAGAATGGGAATGTTGGAGGAAATAAAAATGAAATTTTCCAATATAAGGGCTATGATGATTAAGGCAAGTGAATGGTGGTGGAAAATTAGTTAAATAAGAAAGTGGGAGGAAACGGGAGTACCCCGAGAAAACCCACGGACACAATGTTGTTCAGCACAAATTTACTTGGCCGGGGATCGAATCTGAGACTGCATACACCAGAGAGAAGCGCTCTACCACTGACCTACCGTGCCCTCCCCCGTGGGGAGGAAGCGAAAGTACCCCGAGAAAACCCACGGATACAATGTTGTCGACTACAAACTCACTTCGTCGCGGATCGAACCAGGGACCTACGCACAAGACGTAAGCGCTCTGCCATTGAGCCACTGTGTCTCCCTCTAACTTTGCCTTAACAATTATGGTGCATGGGCTACTACATTTATCATACAAATTTAAATTTCATTTCGTTATGTGGTAAGTTGTCAAAGTGGCTATGGTGGAGTAATTTTCTTTGGTAAGGATTTTATTGTATCATGTCGAAAACAATCATATTCTAACAGATTTAGCTAAGGTGGTGATTGATCCATTGCAGATTTCGAAATGCAGCACGGAAAATGAGTCCTTTACATGCTCGATAAATGCCTTGGTTGCTGGCGATAGTAACCGTAAAGAAGGTGTAGGAAAGATTTTCGGTTCTCTGATTTTTTTTTTTTTTTTTTTTGCCCATATCCTATACTGCATATCTGACATGGTCTTTCCTTTTAATTCTTCTCGTACACCATAACAAGCTTCTGCTATTGTTGTATTAATATTTGCTCCTGGATTAACAACGTTGCAAAGTCCAGTCGCGCGAGGACATGAAGAGGCCTTTTCTTTCTCAAAACATGAAGATTTTCCATGGTATCACATCCTGTTCATGCAAGTAAATGCTTAACGATGCCCGAGTACTTATCCACTGATGGAAAAATATGGAAATTCTATGACGATTTTTACTGGGTGTGTAACTTCCTATATAATGAAGAAATAAAGAAGCACGTTTATGACATCTGAGATGATTTTTATGTCTTCTTTTTCCTTTCTTATCACGGTGAAATGGTGAATAATGATGATATCTGCTTCTTTATGCCTATTGTATAAGTCTTGAAATGGAAGTGTCCCTTGCTGTGCGATTTCAAAAGGAATGAATTCATGACAGATTTACTATGACGTGATCTTTAGTTTCGGAATTTTTCATCCAATCCGTAGGTACTTGTATATATGTCTTACAGCTTGTTGTATGCGATTGTAGTTCCTATTTACTTTAATGGAAGATTAGTCCAAACTCCCTAGTAGCAGAAGTAACAGGTGATTTGTACGTTTTTACTCATCATGTTCATACATCTCTATCTTGTAAATATTTTTTGGTTTATTTTGTGTAGTTCCTGACGAAGTCTAAAATAGTTTCGTTCGACGGCGAAGGCACAAACTAGAGAGCTGCAGGCATTCAAAATATATGCGCTAGAGTTTGGCTGTGTTATGTCAGACTACGAAACTGTCAATGCTGATTTCTTGGTTGGTTTTGTACTCGTAGTACTTCTCATCGATCCATTGTCGTGTAAGAGAGACGTCGGTACTGGGGCCAATTCGGAATTTGGAGACATCAAATGACCTGGAACATAACAGTCCAAAACCACGAGAGAATATAAATGTTGTATCGAAGATAGGGACATAATTTATATTTACATATTTCTTCAAAGCACTCATAGTAACAATCTTCTTTGCAATGGGATTGTCAAAGTCCTCTGTCCAGAAGTTTTGAATTCATTCTTCATCCATCTGACTCTTTCCTGTGGTAGTTGCGTTGTCAACATTGACTACCTCTGTAAATACACTTTTAGTTACAATATTTATCAATGTATCAGAACACTGTAAAGGATTTAATTTATCTATACAAAGGAGGAATACGCTATTTTCTCGCGTATTTTCTTTCTGTCGGCAACATTTCTCATTTCCATAGTGTACCTCTTCTTTGTAAATCTCCATAGATTAAAATATTACACTTTACTTCTCATATCGTCGATAATGCCTTTCGTGTCCCAGAACACTGTAACCATACGTTTCTCAGCTGAAGATGTTCCGTCATGATGTTTCCACTGCATGGCTTGCTGCTTAGTCATTGGCTTATGGTAATATAGCCAAGCATTGAAGAAAACAAATAATATTTTTTGAACTTCTAAAAATCACTTAATATTTCATAACATGTGAGTAATGTTCCTATTCTTTTCTTATTATAGTTAATTTCTTGTCTTATTCCTACAAAGTCTTAAAATTGAAACTCCTGCTAATTTCAGATGCAATGTACAAATTACCTAAACTCTTCAAACGTTCTTGCTGAACTGATGATTTCAACCTGGGTACGAAACATAACAGCCGAAGTGGGAGGGAGACAGAATAGTAAGAAAAAAAGACTGGAATGCTTCAACATAGAAAGTCACATATTTGAACAGTCATAACTAGAGCAACCCACATTGTGCTTTATTTTTTGTTTAATTATGCTTTACTTTTTCCAAATTATGCTTTATTATGCTTTATTGTTAATTTCAATCATTGTTTTACATTAATCGTGTATAACATAATATTTACTATACATTATATATTCGAAATATGTTGATCTATTTATTAATATTTTATGGAACCAGTTTCTTTCATATTTAAGGAACTTTATACTTAATGCACTGTAAAGAGATATGCTTTACTCGAGTCAGTTTTTCCTATCATTTCTGTGCGCCTTAGAAGTGCACATATACAGAAAGGGAAAGTAAAAGATGCCACCAAAAAAGTAAAGAAAGTGTTCAAGTTCAAGAGTTACACATAACAATATAGTGTGGAGTTCTTGTGTACTATTCATTGTTGGCGGAAAGTTTTCTTCTCTTCCTTTTTCTTTTCTCCACATCAAAGGATTACACCGAAAAGTTTACAGAAATAAAAATAAGCTTTTCATTGTTGCATTTTTATGTTCTCAATGATTTTGCATTGTAAATATTGGTTTCCAAAATATTAATACACAATGTTAAACTTGCAGTTAAACAGAATTTTCCAAAAATTGTGCTATATATTTTAAATTATGCTTTATGTTTTATTTTCTAAAATTATGCTTTTAAAATTAGTTTCTTTTAGACCCTTAGACAACCACAACCATGTTCAAGGTACCAACCGTATGTGCGAATTGTTGTTATGCTTTTTATGCTTTTGGGTTGCCCTAGTCATAATTAATAAGCTAGAGATACCATTAGCCATTCGTTCACCCATTAATTACATATGAAATGCATGGAATTCTGTATGAATTACTGTAATTAATTTGCAAACTTCTAACAATATTGAAATTTAGGTATTTACCTCCTAAACTATTAGCCCAATCTTTATTGTTCAAACACTAAATAATGTAGAAGAAAGCAGCTTAAAATATTATATCACTTATTATTACTCATAATTAAAATTAGAAATGAGAAAATGTTTGAATTTAAAATATTTATTTATTTATTGAATAGCTTTTCAATCATATATTGCAAAATCACAAGCAAACAGCTAAACTAATCGTAAAACGTGTTAAATAACTTTAAAGATCGTTAAGTTAGCTTTAATTTTGTTTATGTTTTATTTTATTACATTAAAAGATAACTAAGTCATTGACAGTAAATCTTCATAGCTTAACAGAAATCCTTGTTTATATTAAACTCAATAAATATACGAGGGACGTACTATAATGATTTACACTTCCTTTTCTTGTCCAGACGCAGGGACCACTGATTTTGAAAGTCAGTCACAGGCACCAAGGACCTTCATCTATCAATTGGGAGCGGCAGTGGCAACGGGAACGAAAGCAGCGAGCTGTGCAGTCCATTTCTTGAACCCCTGTGTTAGTAATGGACAACATGGAAAGTGGTTACGAAGGACAGCGCTGGACGTCGTGGTCAGTGTTTCTTTCAGAAAAAAATGTTCCGGGGGGGCACACGTAGTATACGGAGGGGCACATATTATTTTCATGCGGTCTCGGTATAACTTAGCAGCTTCTTTTCTAAAGTTATGTAAAAATGTCAATATTGTTATTTCTTGTCCACGAAAATACTGAAGTGTATGATCCCAATCATCACCATAAAGTTAAAATATTTATTCATGGCCTGTAAAAGTTTTCTTTTTTCGGTTCGAAAAATATAATTGGCAAATACAATAGAAATGTACTAATAATATTAAATACAATAGACATTTATAAAAGTTTTACATTATAACTTCGTCCGTATGACAAAAATTCACTTCGTAGTTTGTTTTTAATCATTAAAGAAGACGTATTTTTCTCATCTTTGCTTTGGCGTATGAATTGATTACCTCATTGATAAAATTCGAATTTGGCACTTCTTCACCCTCAATGCTGATCAACATACAGTGTTTCAAGTTTTCTTCTGCCATACGAGATCGCAATTTTGTTAATATCCTGTTCATTGTGCTGAAAGACCTTTCAACACTGGCTGTTGATATAGGTACACACATGACCGATTCACATATTTTATGTAGATTTTCATAACCAATTTTCACTTCAAGTACTTTTGGAAGAACGGGGTCTATATCCAAACAAGCATTTTCAGTGCTCTTCATCAGTGACCGAAGGAAAAATTGAAATGACTTTATATCTGCCCATAACGGTTCCATATCAACATCGACGAAATAGTTGCACAGTTTCTTTACATCATCTACACACTTGATACTTAAAAACATGCCTATGTTTTCGAAGTAGGATGCACTTTCCATTAGGCCAAGGGCGCGGTCGTTGAATCTATTTGATATCTCTTCGACAACCTGCAACACATAACTCTTCAGGTCCTTAAGCGTTTTCTCAGGATCTTCGTCTTCCACAAAAGTCTTCGAAAATTCTTCAGGCTTTTGCATGGCCTCCAAAATCATAGTCCTCAATTCGCTATTGGTGCTACAACATTCATCCGCTATCTTCGTAAGATGTTTTTTAGTGGCATCGATCATAGACATCAGAGATGAAAATGACAAGGTTGCATTTTGAAGCTGCTTACTCAAGTGAGACAACGCACTTAGTAATGCATCCATAACACAAAGTGTGATAACAAAGCTTTTGTTGGTTATTTCGCTTAAAATTCCTCCCGCAAGTGACGCAAAATCAACCCCTTCTTTGTGAATATGCTCAAGAGCCAACAAAATTCCCGAGAAGCACCTTTTCACTGCATTCACAATTCTATAGTGACTTAGCCACCGTACTTCAATGCATTCAGGTACTTTTAATATAGGATCGTTTATGATTGCCTGAATTTCATGCAGAATGTTTTCCCGCTTAGGTGATCTACTAAATAGATTGTATATGTCTTTCAATGTATGGAAAAATCTTTTAACTTTGGGATTCTTGTTTCTGCACGTAGCAGCAGCAAGTGACAGCACATGAGCTCTGCAGTGAATATACGGTATATCTCTGCCAGCTTTTGTTGACAGGATCCTGCGAACACCAGAACTGTTGCCAGAAAAGTTAGACGCACCATCGAAACTAAACGCTATGAGATTTTCGTATTTCAAATTGTGATTTTTCATTTCAGTGTCTATAGCATTAGCAATGGTATCGGCTTTGCATCAGGTATGGTCACCAGCGCCAAAAATGTTTCAACCGGAGCACTGTCCTCTACATATCGCAAACACATGCTAAGGGCCATTTTATTATTTATTGATGTACTTTCATCACCCATTATCGAAAACTTTTTATCTCTGATTTTTTGAGTCACTTTAGAACGTAAGACTTCACCAACACAACTCAACAATTCGGAAGCAGTGTTCTTACTGCAGTAGTTAGAGCGTTCACTTTGTTCATTTTTCCACGTTTCTAGTTCTGGCCTACACTGTACAAGCAAATTATTCACTAGTGCCTCATATTTTGTTGTATGTGGCACTTCTTCTTTAACCAAGAAGTACAATCCACGAACAAGCATTCCCAGCGATTGGCGGTTTCGATCTTTTTCGGCTTCACTTTGACAAAGAACTTGAGAGTATACAGGGTTATTTTTTACTTGCATTCGCAGCCTGTCCATCTCAAGGCTTGCAATGTGCGCTTTTGAATGATTATGCTTTTCCAGTTTTCCGTCTTTTCCTAATGCATTTTTATATGCTGTGAATGGATGAGTCACAAAAACACCTCCCGTTTTCTGCTGCACATTAGGGTCATTCTTCATATATCGCTCACAATATTTACAAAAGGCACCTCCACGTACTTTGTCCTCGTACAGCCACATACTGTTGTTCCCACTGTTTATTATACAAACGCTTCTTCTCAACAGAACAAAGGTTTTGCTCATTTATATTTGCCCTATCATCTGCACACTTTGAAATACATTTCGACTGCTCAACATCAATACTTACATCCTTCTCTTGTTCTAGTCCGTTTGCATTTCCCTTACACTTACTTTTATCTGGCGTATTATCACTTAGACTTGTACAGTCAGTCGACAAGGAATTCGATGGGCCAGGGTCCACAGATGTTTCAAGCTTAATGTCCAACTTTTTTTCCTTTATAACAAAATTCAAGATAGATGTTTGACTTTCGTTTTTCCTTTTCTTGTTAGAAGACATACTGAACAAATCACTCACCTGTAAACAAGACACACTAATTGAAAGCACAAAACTATAATCGCCAATATTAACCTAATCAGAATAACTTACATGTGTTATTCGTTTCAGATATACGTGCAACACGACGTTCAATTGTTACTCTTCCGTTCAAGGTTGGCAGTTAGAGACACAAGATATCACCTAATTGCTAAATATGAAAAAGAAAACAACTATCGGCACAAGCTTTAGAACACCTTGGTAAAGTAGCAAGATTAAAACCGTTTGTTTATCTGTTTATTGTCTTCTGAAAATATTTATTTCCCACTGCTGGTACTATTCTATTTATTATATTATAGATGTATTACTTTGGTCTCTCCGGGGGGGCAGTGCCCCCCCAAAAACATATCTGGAAGAAACACTGGTCGTGGTTCTTGTGGAAAGATGGCATAGGCGCTACTGAAACCCATAGATGATTTGGGGCAGTGTATGGAGAACATGTACCGTCGTGGGAAACAGTGTACAACTGGTAAGAAGGTTAAAAAGTGGGTATAACTTCGACGAAAAAGAGGGGTTCTGGAAGGAAAATAACAGTAACAAGACTTGGTATCATCGTCTTGGTAGAGAGGTCCATTCAAGAAAACAAATGCATCACATTTTCTGGAATGGAGATTACGATCCCGAAGATTTCATGTCTCGACTTGTGGCTGATGTTTAAACTTGCCTACATTACCATGAACCAACGACTAAGCAGCAACCCACGCAGTGGAAACATCATAACAGTCCACCACCAAAGAAATTTAAATGGAAACATATACATGTGATTAGGGCTTATTCTGCAACCGAATATATTAAAACTTCAAATGCAGTAATGAACAAAAACTGCAGTATGGAGGTTCATCACCACCTTTTATTATCAATAATTTTCAGAAGCTTTTACATTAAAATTACTGTATCAGCAAACAATTATTTATAACAAACTCAGTAGTTGGTTGATTTGGATTTTAGCGTTTCTTTCAACACTGGGGCTACATGAGACGTGGACCTACAGCTTAATCACTACATGAAACCTATAGATCTGAACTACATAAGATCCCACCAGGAATCAAACGAGGTCTCCCGCCTCACAAGTGCGACGCTGATTACATACCCACGAGAGAGTTTTAACAAGACTCAGTGAAGTTCTTTAAGTGACTGGGACTTAGGTCTGCACCTACACATATACTGTAAAAACTCAATTGACGTTAGGAAAGAAGATTTGATACAAAAATACAGATGATTTAGTTTTGTACGCTTTCGCTGTCATTGTTTCTATTGTTTTAAACTTTTGTATTGATGATGGTGTTAGCTGCTGTATTGCCGTACCAATTAAAAAAAAAATACCACAGGAATTGGAGAATTTATTCTGGTTTGTGAGAAAAAGTGGTTGAAAGTCAGGTGAGGGGAATAGTTGAAGTTAAGAAAATACTTGTTGCTGTTAGTTGGTTTTGATGTAAGCGGCGGAGGGGACTATTTGGCGAAGAGATACACTTGTTATGATTTATGGGAAAGGCAGTGTGGAAATGGTGTGTAAATGACAATATTATAACTTATCGTGTTTGGGTTTTATCGAGTTATACAAATAGGGTCTTTAAAAAGTGTCAGATATTGAAATTGTGTGAAAGGCATAGTCTACTAAACAAGCGAACAGTTTATCCTAAGTATGGAAACGAATTGGAACTACAGAAAAGGAAAGGGACATCTAACCAAACCTAATCGAATCTAACCTAATTTAGTACATTTTATTATTTTTGGATGGCATTTAGTATCTCCCCCAAAGCTGTTCAACACATAAACCATGCATTTTATGACATATAAAGTGTTTTTCCACTATCCTCGTTTATGGGTATACCCACCACCGCTGACGCGCCTGCTCCCTACAGACTCACCCCCCTCGCCGCCGCTCAGATCCAACTGCTGCGCTCCTGCCCTAACTCGGTTAGATAACATTCGTGCTTTTAGTGGCCACCTAGCACAAGTTCGTTCGTGTTTTATGCACTAGTTTTTTATACAATACGTCCACATTGTATTTCAAACAATAATCACTAGCAAGTGAGCCAATGTCACAACCTAGTATTTTGGGGGAAAAACTAAACAATATTCCTTTTGTTTTTCGATTTTCGTGTGGTCCGGCGATACAGCAGTAATGCCTTTATGATGTGTTACAAAACCGACGTTTTGCCTGTCAATGTTCAGTATTTTCTTTATGAACTAAGATAGTTTTGATCTTGATATAGATAAAGTAATAACCAATGTTTTGTTTCATACGATACTATTGACTGATGAAAATACATGTATAATAATTTATTTATTTATTTATTTTTGTAACGAGATTGTACGAGGTTGAAGAACACTCGCCATTACAGCTAACAAGAAAACACATCATAGCATGATAGAATGCTCTTTGAATGCGTTTGTAGTGAAAATTCTATCATGTTCGAGGCAGCCAACTGTAAACAGAGAAGACCCTGCTCATTAGGAATGATGTGGTTTTGCTTTTGTATATAATTTTATGCTCGGCTGCCGCAAATTATTTGACAAAGGAAATTGTAATGTTCCTTGTTTCATCTTGCACAGAAACAAAGTAAAGAAAAAATATTGCCTACTAAAATCTACGTATGACGTATTTCTTTCCCGATTTGCGTGTGCGTGTGTAAAAAAAATAACAGTAGTAATAATAGTATTTTAAACACACAGAAAAAAAGATACGAGGCATAAAAATCATTTGGCCTGCAGCTTCATAGCTTGGGGCAAACGATGCTGTTAGAATGGTTCTTTCATCAAATTGATTCTGCAGGGCTTGTTCTCGATACGGGGAACAAACCACACGCAGCCACTAATGACGTTCTAACACAGTAAGCGTCACGGAAAACACTATGGAAAATCGCTCTTTGTTTACATTTCACATGAATGTACTCTGATTTTATGTACACAAAACACAGCCTATGTTGTTTGAATATTTTAGTAAACATGTAGAAAGTGGATATGTATACTTATACATTACTCAGATTGGAAGATATTTTCCGGTATTGATTAACTTTGGTAGCCAAACAATCTCCTATGCATATTTTTTTTTCTATCATATAATTTACTTTCCCTTTCCTAATCAAAATTAAAATTGCTATTGAACTATTGTAAACTACTCTGACATAACTAGACACTGGCAGGGCAACACGAACAGATGCTAACGGCCAATCAGTGATGCCTACCCGTGGGGAAAATTTCATTTTATGGGATTGTTGACATCAATTATTCGGAAAGAGAGAAAGGGAATTTTCGTCCATACATTGGATTTTTCATTTTATATATATATATATATATATATATATATATATATATATATATATATATATATATATATATATATATATATATATATATATATATATATATATATATATATATATATATAAATTCATTGCAACAAAATTCTCAACCAGCGGGAAGTAGGTAGTGATCAACTCGCTTGTCAGTGTTATCAACTTTCAGTCTGAAGTCTTACCTTTGTTATTAGTGAGGTCCATGCTAGTGAGAAACGACTTAATTATATGTGATTCTTAAAAATTAAATACCAAGAAACGAATTTTGTGTTCTAATATTTGGGGAACGAAGCAATGAACCAATGAAATAAAGAAAGTAAAACATCAAAGGAGAAACAATAAATTAACAAAACACACACGTGTTGAGAACAACATTTTCCTAGCATCAGTCCGCTCAGCCTAAGGTGATGGTACCAACGTGTGATTGAAGTCACTGCATTTCTGGCAATATAACAAAATATACTTGTTTTCGATTAATCAAAATAGTTATTTACAAATTATTTAATAAACATGGAATGTCGAAATTTATACATAATTTACCCAGAAATTGAAAAAAAGTAATACAGGTACACAATATACGTTTTGTATTATTATTATTATTATTATTATTATTATTATTATTATTATTATTATTATTATTATTATTATTATTATTATTATTTTATTATTATTATTATTATTATTATTATTACTACTACTACTACTACTACTACTAGTAGTAGTAGTAGTAGTAATAGCAGCAGTAGCAGCAGTAGTAGTAGTAGTAGTAGTACAATGTGGAAAAGTTAGATGCAAATTGGTTTTTTTTGTTTATAGAGATCGGATTTTATAGCGCTTCAGGTTGGCATCACTGCGACCAATATGTGTAATGTATGGAGAGATGTGAGCATGCAGTATCACAAGTGGCACTATATTGTGCGGGAACATGGTTGTGAGGAACCGATAAAGTTGGGATTGGGAAATCCCATAATTGAGCATTAAGATTGAGAAAGTTTCTGACGAAAGGACCAGTTTTTTGTCTTGTCTCGAAAACGAAAATCGGACAAAAAGTACATTTTTAAATTCGAGGCGAGACGAAACGAGAGA
Organism: Thermobia domestica; assembly: GCF_964235325.1. Lineage (NCBI taxonomy): Eukaryota > Metazoa > Arthropoda > Insecta > Zygentoma > Lepismatidae > Thermobia > Thermobia domestica. The sequence continues at coordinate 56,173,410 of NC_137456.1, read as the reverse complement.
CATAAAAATTCTTGATTCATTCTCGTCCGTCATGATGATAATTCTTGTCTTGTTCTCAAGACGAGATGAGAAATTTCCCGAGGCTCGGCAACACTAGTTCATACAAGCCTTAGATTTCTTACACTGTTTCAGTCTTGCATGATTCATAATATAAAAACTATAAATTGATAAAATGATTATACGAACATAATAAAGAAAATTTACTAAGGTTTAAAAATATGCAAGTTATTACACAATAGAATTTTTTTGGTTTGAATGTTGTTATCTCACACTTTTCGTGGACCTCCCGTGACACGGAGTGATTCTGATAGTGTCTAGACGAATATAAGAAAGAAACAGTGCATAAGTTAAGTACATAAATTTAAATAAAGAAATGAGATGAGGAAAATTTCGACGTGACGCAAGAAAAACTTTTAAAGAATTGATATGAGAGAGAGACCTACAAAATTTGTAACGCGAGATAAAGAAACTTTATTTTTCGTCTCGTCTCGTGGACAAAATTAATTGAGATAGAGGACAGTACAGCATCAGTGCTGTTAACGACTGCTAACAGGATTATAATGTGGTTCAAATTGAACGGAAAGTAATGCACAAACTCAAGGTAAGTCTCCCGAGTCCGACGCTAAGCCTGAAACTTTCAATCCTCCAAAATGCAAAGACCCAGCCACAGGCCCGTAGCCAGCCCCAAAATTGGGGGGGGGGGGCGGCTGAAGTTAGGGGGGGCGATCCAACCATATGATAGTTCATCACCATATTATAGTTCTTTTGCAAGCCTACTGTAAAACTTTTAGGGGGACAGCAAAAATTTAAGGGGGGCGGCACCCCTAGACCCTCCCTGGATACGGGCCTGCCTAGCCATCCAAATATGATAATGACTTCGTAGTCGAGGTTGGCAGACATCGTAAACCGTCCAGTGATATTTACATACACTGCAAAAAAAATATAGGAACTATTTTTGGACACAATAGGACACTGTACACATTACCGACACTCATTAAACTCCTCTATATGACACATATTCTTCCCTTGTATTGTAGATACTGTGTTGTCCAAGTATGTACAAAATGTGCAAAATATATGTGATCTCTTTGTTTTCGAACTGTTTGCCGAGAAGAAGTGTTTCAAATATGTCATACAGGCACGTAGCTAAGGGTGGGGGGATCCTGACCCCCCCTTTTCTTCGAGACCAGAAATGAAAAAAATAAGGAAGGATGAAACAAAATGAAATGCGAAAAAGGAAGATCAGCGTTAAAAATAAGAAAAAAGACAGGAAGCTTTTGGTTACTCTTTCTTATGAGGAGATTTTTATTACATGGTGGCGAGGTGAGCGAGATATCCTGGAAGAGTCAGAGAATTTGAAATTTCTTGAAAAGTTACGGAATTCTCAGAATTTGTGCTGCTAGTCAGGGAGATTTCAAGCGTCCGAAAGCATAGTGCCGTTGTGTAACAGCGTAGACATTTTTTTATCATAATTTTTCGTCATCGCATCCTTGCAGTATTAAACATGTTATTTCAAAAACAATTTTGTACTGCTACTTTATTAACCTGTCATTTGAAACAGACAGTTGTTGACGGAATAATAAGAACAAAAAATTATGTGGTAAGAAAGTTCTGTTAACATTTTATTCAATACCTGCAACAGTTTTGAAGTCTTGAATATATTTAGGAAATGTTATATGTGAAATTCTGTGAAATATGCTGTGCGAAACTTCGAATTGAAGGATAAAGATAAAATAAAAAACAAGCTTTGTAACATTTCGCATTACGTATTCTTTAATAACCAGGAAAAGAAAGAGCTAACACACATGAGACGATTACAGTCACATGATATGTTCAGCATGCCCACCGTTCTGTTCTATGCATATCCTTAAAAGTGAGACCCAGTTCTTGTGCACTCCGCGAAGCATAGTTGGTGATATTTCTTTACAGACAGTAATGATTCTCCTTTTCAGGTAGCCAATGTCAATAATTTTATACTGGTAGACAGTAGCTTTAAAGTGTCCCCAACGATAGAAACTCGATAGTTAGGTCGGGGAACCTTGCTGGCCACTCAACTGGTCCTTGCTGACCTATCCACCAAGCGGAAAAGTGCTCATTGAGCCATCAATTACATTACGACCATAATGTGGTGCCTTATCTTGTTGCCAATATTGATGAAATCACCATTCCTCTTCCAACAAAAGTGGCATAAAATATTTTCAAGCATATCTCAATATTGTGCAGCATTCAAGGTTCCATCAATGAAAATAGGTCGAATTGATCCCATCAATGAAAACAAGTCCAATAAGTTTTTCGCCCCATATTCTACAGTACACGGTGCCTTACCTGCACCATGCATCTTTGATGCATCTATCTAATTAAGATTTGTATTAGGCCTGTACCGCACATTTTGCTCAATACTAAGAAATCCTATGGTAAAGCTTTTTTGTTTTAATTTGCAGCGGTTTTGAAGTTGTGAATGGATTTAGGCTAGAACGTTATCATTTAGAGTTTATGTATGGAACATTGTATAGACAGGAACCGACTGTCTCTTCTTCTTTTTTCTTGTAGGTAGGACAGGATGCTAACTGAAGAGAAAAGAATCGAAATTTTCCTTTTGCTGGAGGATGCAGTTCAGCAATAACGTCTTTCTTCAAAGAGCGACATCCTAATCGCCAGCCGGCGACAGACAGTGCTGTACGAAAACTAATCCGCAAATTCATGGCAAAGGGAAATCTTGATGATTTACCTCGATCAGGACGACCACGAAATGCAACTGATCCAGATATATCAGCAGCTCTGTTGGGTGCATTGGTGAAAAGTCCTACGAAAAGTGTTTGACGTCTATCAAGTGAACTTAATGTTAGTGTCAAAAGTGTTCAAAGAATATTAAAAAGGAAAAAGTGCACCCTTAAAATTTAAAGTTGAAACAAAAACTGCAGAGGATGATTTAGCTGTGAGTAGACGTTGGTCCAGATACCTCGTGACCCAGTGTTTCCTCATAACATTGTTTCTAGTGATGAGGCAAATTTCTATGTAACAGGAGAGATTAACAACCAAAATGTCCGGTACTGGGCTAATACAAATGTTAATTGGATAGATGCAAGATGCAGTTAAGGTAATTGTGTGGTGTGGAATATGGGGCGAAAACTTATTGGAACTATTTTTATTGATGGGACCTGCACAATATTGAGATATGCTTGAAAACACTTTATGCCACTTTTGTTGGAAGAGGAATGGTGATTTCATCTATATTGGCAACAAGATGGGGCACCACATTATGATCGTAATGAAATCGATGGCTCAATGAACACTTTCCCGCTTGGTGGACAGGTCGGCATGGACCAGTTGAGTGGCCAGCAAGGTCCCCCGACTTAACTCTATTGAGTTTCTATCTTTGAGGGCACTTTAAAGCTATTGCCTACCAGTGTAAAATTATTGACATTGGCTACCTGAAAAGGAGAACCATTACTGTCTGTAAACAAATATCACCAACTATGCTTCGCAGAGTGCACAAGCACTGGGTCTCACTTGTAAGGATATGCATAGAACAGAACGGTGGGCATGCTGAACATGTCATGTGATTGTAATCGTCTCATGTGTGTTAGCTCTTTCTTTTCCTGGTTATTAAAGAGTACGTAATGTGAGATGTTATAAAGTTTGTTTTTCTAAAATCTTTATCCTTCAATTCGAAACTTCGCAGAGCACATTTCATAGAATTTCACACAAAACATATCCTAAATCTATTCACAACTTCAAAAGTGTTGCAGGTTTTGGAAAAATAATCTTACCATTGGGTTTCTCTTCGAACGAGGATGTTGTTTAATATGTCACACGACTATGTTGCTATTTAAAATAAACAAGTTGATTCCAAGATGGCGGTCACCAAGATGGCGGAGGACAACCTTAAACACGTTATAATGTTTTCCCCTTTACACCACCATTGATTCCAATTGACTTCGGATCGACTGCATTTACAGTTTCTCAAATATTTAGCTCGGTCCAGATTTTGTATTTCACTTAACAAAAGATTATGATCCAATTACTTCGGACATTTGGACATTTTCTAATATGGGATTTTAGTATGTTGTTGTGGGATTTTAGTATATCATTTAAATAATCATTATCAACATCTATGTCAAATTTTAACTTGTTACTCTTTACTTCCTATTTTTTCCTAACTAATTATACTCTTAATTATTAATATGACTTCCTAAGTTCAGTAAAATTTTAAATTCGTTTGACAGTAGTTTTCAGTATTTTAGAATTTAGAGCTAAATATTTCTAAATGTATGCGTTTTATGAAAAATGGTTTTTCTTTAAAAATATTGTGTTAGCTCGAATTATACGGGATGTCGGATTACCAAAACTCAACTGTAATTCTTTCTGTTGTCTTCATTTCTTTTAAAATCCTTTGTTCTTGTAGACATCATTAAGGTTTCGTAAAAACTATTATACAGTAGATTACCCTTCAGAGTTTAATATAACATTATACATTTCTTATACAAATAAATACATTTCTTATACAAAAACGATTTTATTTTGTGCTCATGATAAAGAAGAGCAAGGAAGAAACGAAACGAAAATTTCTTCCTTCCAAAAATAGATACAGAGCATTATTTTCCTTTGAAATAAGAGTTTGAAGAAAGCGGGGAGAGGAAAAAGGCTGTACATGTGTGGGTGAGTATGTTGAAGTCTTTTTTTCTTTTATAATGTCCTAAGGGGAAACATTTCCGATGTATCTTTTGCGCAAGAAGTCTCTCGAGGTCGTCCTTTTCATGAGAGGATGTCGTTTCTTTTCATCTTTGAAAGACTGGCCAGTCAAGATAACAACATCTCTTCTTGTGCCGATAGACAAAAAATAATTCAAAAATACTCAACCTTACTTACTTTTATTCCAATACAGAATTTCTTCAGTAAAAATACATACAAAAATGAATTATTTAGTTATGAAGTATTTGAATTATTTATTTTAAAGCAATAATACTTGACATCAAATAATTTTCCATTACTACTATTCCAGTAATTATGTAAACGTATGAAGAACTACACTAAATTGCCTATTTATTTTTGTAACTGAAATAAACAACACCATCTATCTCTCTTTCTTCTTCTTGGATCTTTCGAATTTGACTAGCTATCTGCATAGCGTTCACGTGTTTTGCGTTGGAGACCCGGGTTAGATTTCCGGAGGGAGATCATGTAGTTCGGATCCTACGTTAAGCTGTAAGTTCACGTGTCGTATAGCCTTGGTGCTGAAGGGCACACTAAATCCAGTCCAGTCCAGATAGTAGAAGAAACAAACGAGAAAAAATGGCCTAACCCGGAAATAATTGCAACACAAATGTTTTTTTCGTCTATCACTTCCAAATAGCGTTGCTAATAATATATTCAAAATCCGCTTTCGTAATGCTTGGGGAAAGTCCGCCATCTTGGATTCAATATGGCGGCCACATCGAGACATCGACTCACACTTAAATGGCAATATCTACTCACAGATTTAAGCTGAAAACTTCGTTCATGCGCCATTTTCAAGGTAATAGCATACCTTAAGGGATGCAAGTTTGCATGCCTCTATGTACCACCGCCATATTGAAAAATGGCGGCGATTATTAAAAATATAGTTTCTTTTTAAATTGGCAATAATGCTTTATTGGCAGATAACTCAGAAACTAACAGAGATATACAGAAATTTCTTGAAATAAACGTAAAAGCTCATGATCTTAGCTTTCCAACGAGGGTACTTATGTTAGTTTATCTTACAAAGTAACGGAGCTAGTCGAATTTATGTGGCACTGGGTGTGCGATTTTCGATAATATGACTTTTTTTCTCAGGTTCCTGCTAGAAGCTAAGTAGACGCAGTATACGGATTGACCAGTAAATAATTGCAATACAAATAATTTTTGAACCAGGATGTGTAACAAGGTGTATTTAGCTAAATATTAAAAATCTTCTACTCACCTCCTTGGGGAAAGTTCTCCGAAATTTCGTTGAAATATGACTTCTGATATTTCGTTCAGATGCCGCTACAGATCGCGATAATACATCATTGAAATGAAAGAAGATGTAAAAAATTGCTCAAAATTACGATATTTCTTCAGTACTTGTTATGGTTAACGCTACATGTCTATTTGAAAGGCAAGAATTAAAACAGTGTAGCAACCTCTTCACTGAAAAAATTGTCCTCGTCTTTACAAAGTTTACACCGTTTTCCACATTATCACAAGTTTCTTCCAGGCAATTGTCACTAATTTATATTAGTAATAGATCACGTTTCTAGCATGAATACTTCATGTCTCTATTGTTTTCATGTATGTGTATATATAATGGATAACAATTAAAACAGTGTAGCTATCTAATCATTAAAATGAATGATCATCTTCATAAAATTCTAGAATTTCTTTACACATTGCACAAGTTTCTCTCACATAATGCCCACATTCAATGTACAAACTATATCTACTTTGCACCGCATACATGTATGTTCATACCATATATGCATATTCAATACATAAAAACTACATTAATAACTAAAACTAATAATTTTCATTTTCAAAAACTTCAGTTTTGTCTCACATTATCAAAATATTAGAAACTGGTCACAAATTGATGTACAAAACTGTCCATACTTCTTGCATCAACACATCATACTGACATAGTTTTCTGCGGATATGTATATTTAGTAAATGGCAAATAAGCAGCACACCAACCTAATTACTAAAACAAGTCGTCGTCATTGTCAGAATGTTCTGATTCCCTTTCTACATTATCACAAGTTTGTCCCAGACACTGTCCACAAAATGATGTACAAAACAGACCATACTTCTTGCAAGAACACTTCATGCTTATACAATTTCCATGACAATTACAATGAATGATTTCCAGTATATTATCAGGAGCAGGTTTCCTGTCCATCATCACTGGAAAATACATTCCCTTATGTAGTCGCCATCCCCAATCTTCTGGTTGCATTTGAGAGGATAGACTCTTCCATTCCATGATTTGGTAGTAAACACGCAGAGAATGATATTTAAGTGCATCAGGAGTAGGGGGAAGGTTTTCTGGTCGTACAAAATCTGTTGATGTACTGATTTTGCTAGAAAACATTCTTATTCTTAAAGCAACAAGAGATTCATCTTCCTTGCATTTGTACAGCCTTGCTGTTGCCTGTTCTCCTGCACGAATAATTTCTTCTTTAAAGTCATTTTTAGAATTAAAAATAGAGATGGATTTCTGAAAGGCCTCATCGGAATTAGCTAGTTGTAATGCCACTTGTTTTCCTTTTCCAAAAAATCGTGATGTTGTATCACAACCAAGAAATACATGGATACATAGAAGATTGTTACAGAGTTCGCCAAGGTCTGTTTTCGTAGATTTAATGTCCCAAAGCCTAGTTTCTGTTCTATAAAACAAAGCATTCGTGTTTGACGGTGATAGACTTAGGAGAAGAATGAGCAGATCAGTATCATTTCCAACAACACAAGTATCTTGGTTTCGTGATACTTGAATAGCTGTGTTGACTATCAGTGTGTCAGCATCCCTGTCTGAATACGAAACTTGAAATCCAGCAGCAGAAAGCTCCAAACCCAATTGTCGAATTAATCTCTCACTTTTCATAGAAAGTTTCATTTTTGGAGAAAGGAGCACTTCAGGAGCGCTCAAACCTCTAGTTCTCCTTAGGTGTGTGCAATCCTTTATCGATGGACCACTAATGTAACCATCGAAAATAACTGAAGCGTCACTGAAGTGTGTCTTCATGTAAGAAACGTAGGACTCAAACATTGTTTTGAATGTATGATTCACTGGCCAATATTGACCTGGTGGAACAACCACCCACCGTCAATCACATATTTACAAGACGTTGGTGTATTTGAAGGTGAACTTGTCTTTTCCATAAAGCATTAGCCAGTGCTGATTTATTTACTGGTCGTAGATTCTCATAATCTTCAAATAAAGTTCTTGGAACAGAACAAAGCTCATAGGAGAAAACGTCTTCTAGATTCATGTTTCCTCTCATAGTAACAATTGCTAATCTTTGGAAAAGCTTGTTATGTTCCATACTGATTGATCCGGTAATCGTATGTATGGATTTCTTGTCTGCCATTGTAATGGCTTTATCCTTCTTCGAAAATATGAATGAGTCTGACGAATTTTCCTTCATTTTCAGTAAAATATTTTGTCCAACACATTTTGCTTTATCAACATTGACACGATCTTGGGCAGTTAAACCGTTCGTAATATTAATAAGTTCCTCTTCAGTTCGGAACGGCTGACATAATGTTATGAAATCAAGTATTTTTTTTTTTTTTTTAAGTATCAGCTGCATCCCTACTCATCCTCTTCAATGAAATATCTCTATGCTGGTTGGTGTGCTGCTTATTTGCCATTTACTAAATATACATATCCGCAGAAAACTATGTCAGTATGGTGTGTTGATGCAAGGAGTATGGACAGTTTTGTACATCAATTTGTGACCAGTTTCTGGTTAAATATTTTGATAATGTGAGACAAAACTGAAGTTTTTGAAAATGAAAATTATTAGTTTTAGTTATTAATGTAGTTTTTATGTATTGAATATGCATATATGGTATGAACATACATGTATGCGGTGCAAAGTAGATATAGTTTGTACATTGAATGTGGGCATTATGTGAGAGAAACTTGTGCAATGTGTAAAGAAATTCTAGAATTTTATGAAGATGATCATTCATTTTAATGATTAGATAGCTACACTGTTTTAATTGTTATCCATTATATATACACATACATGAAAACAATAGAGACATGAAGTATTCATGCTAGAAACGTGATCTATTACTAATATAAATTAGTGACAATTGCCTGGAAGAAACTTGTGATAATGTGGAAAACGGTGTAAACTTTGTAAAGACGAGGACAATTTTTTCAGTGAAGAGGTTGCTACACTGTTTTAATTCTTGCCTTTCAAATAGACATGTAGCGTTAACCATAACAAGTACTGAAGAAATATCGTAATTTTGAGCAATTTTTTACATCTTCTTTCATTTCAATGATGTATTATCGCGATCTGTAGCGGCATCTGAACGAAATATCAGAAGTCATATTTCAACGAAATTTCGGAGAACTTTCCCCAAGGAGGTGAGTAGAAGATTTTTAATATTTAGCTAAATACACCTTGTTACACATCCTGGTTCAAAAATTATTTGTATTGCAATTATTTACTGGTCAATCCGTATACTGCGTCTACTTAGCTTCTAGCAGGAACCTGAGAAAAAAAGTCATATTATCGAAAATCGCACACCCAGTGCCACATAAATTCGACTAGCTCCGTTACTTTGTAAGATAAACTAACATAAGTACCCTCGTTGGAAAGCTAAGATCATGAGCTTCTACGTTTATTTCAAGAAATTTCTGCATATCTCTGTTAGTTTCTGAGTTATCTGCCAATAAAGCATTATTGCCAATTTAAAAAGAAACTATATTTTTAATAATCGCCGCCATTTTTCAATATGGCGGTGGTACATAGAGGCATGCAAACTTGCATCCCTTAAGGTATGCTATTACCTTGAAAATGGCGCATGAACGAAGTTTTCAGCTTAAATCTGTGAGTAGATATTGCCATTTAAGTGTGAGTCGATGTCTCGATGTGGCCGCCATATTGAATCCAAGATGGCGGACTTTCCCCAAGCATTACGAAAGCGGATTTTGAATATATTATTAGCAACGCTATTTGGAAGTGATAGACGAAAAAAACATTTGTGTTGCAATTATTTCCGGGTCAAACCGTATATTGCCTCTACTAAGAAGATTGGTTTGACTCAGCTTTCTGTTCTGCCAGATCTTTCGCTTCTTTCTAATTTTTTCTTTCCTGCATCTTTTATCAGTTGATCCGTATACTTTAATCGCGGCCTTTTTTTCCTACTGCTATTTTTTCCATTTGCCATTCTCTTTGTATCCAACATCGTGATTCTCTCATGTACCATAATACTTGTAATGATCCTATCTTTCTTTTCAACATACTCCTTAGTATAATCTTGTTTTGTTCTGTCGCTTCCTACCCACTTTTATTTGAAACTTTGTCTCTACAATATTCTTCTATTTGCGAATGATTGATAACTCTACAGACTAGTTCAATCAGTGTACTATGCTTTTGCTCTTCAGTATGATGCTTCAGTTCTTTTCAACTGGTGCAACTCTTGGAAATTTACGAGCTTAAACATCGAAAAATGTGCTTCTCTTCTGATTTCTCTAAAAAAAAAAAAATAAATAAATAAATACAATAAAATAAACTAAACCTATAAACCACATCTACAAAATTGGTCATAAAACCATAAATCATGTCACCTCTTTCAGAGATCTTGGTGTTATCATTGACACTAAGCTTACTTTTACTGTTCATATCCCTAGGAACACCAAGGTACTTTTGGGTTACATGGAACACCAACGGGGGAAGGGGGGCTCTGAGTTTAAAGGTCATTATTTCTCGCGGAAAATAATTTATCTTGTCTGATATGAACTACGGATGTCTAAGACATCATATATTCATATTTTCTATTACTACTAGTTTCTAAGTACAGTGTTGCCAACTATATGTGTGTAATTGTGTAAGTTACCAGTTTTTTTATTTATGTCTGTAACTATGACCTATTTATTTTATTTCTTTGTGTAGAAAAACTATCAAACAGATCAATAGCAACTTAGTACAATGTAGTATGTGTACAAAAGTGGCTTCTAAAAGATGAACAGTGTGAGGGACGTTCATTAGACACTATAGAGGATGTCACCAGAGAAGCAGTGTTGCCAACCCTACAAAAAAGTTACAATTTTTCTAGTAGCACAACGTCAGGTTTTTGCACCTATGAATGAACATGTGAGACGTAAGCAAACAAACTACAACTTGTCTGTCAGTTTTGTAAATTAACACCACTACAGCATCATGAATATTACAAGGGATTCACTGCAAGGCATAGTTCCTTTCCATCACTATTAAAACTATTGAAACTATTAAAACATGATTCTTTCTCTTTGTTATATATATATATATATATATATATATATATATATATATATATATATATATATATGTGTGTGTGTGTGTGTGTGTGTGTGAGTGTGAGTGTGTGTGTGTGTGTGTGTGTAGCAGGTATAAAATATTTAGGTGCCAAAAAATAATCAGAAAAATGTATATGTACTAATTTTTTATAACGTGCAGTTGGCAACACTGCACCAGAATAATAGCTCAGAGTGAAACTGCATGTTGTAATACCAAAATTGTTTCATAGGAAAGTAAAATAAGTAGCCAAGACACTGGAATATAACAGTTAGTGTATAAGGTGAATAGCCCCTTAGTACTACCAGGCAGTAGCGTAGCGTGATATTCCGAAAGGGGGATGCCAAAGTTAGTCATTTGTGCGATATAGTACTACTGCAAGCAGCAATACATAGCTATTCCGAATGGAAATATAGGGTTATACAAAATTTAGGAGAAAGCCCCCCTAATTGGAGGTCTAGTGGGGCATAGAGAAGCGAATGCGTGGATTACGTTAGAATTTAATAACTAATTGTCTCGGCTCCTTCTTGTCACTACCGTTGAGACTAGAAAACTAGGCCCCACTTTTGTATGAACATTGTTTCCAGTATCGTCCCCTTCATTTCCTTCTCGTGGGCGGCTTTTTTCTCCACATACCACACGTCAATCTCGTTCTTTCAAAAAAAAAAAAAATCGCCCCTAAAAATTTGTCATCTTGGGTCCGGAACTCAGACGCCCGTTCGTGAATATGGGCCTGAGTGTATATATCATTTGAAGATGTAAATACAAAGCACTTAAACCAACTCTGGGGGCCTGGGGCCCAGATACTGAAGTCAAGGGCGCAAATCTGTCTTCAACGTTCGTGGGATGGGTAAGACTGTTCCCATAATCCTTTCCTTTTTTTAACGATGTTCAAAATATTTATAAAGTTGAAAAAAATGCTGTGGAGGATTAGGGGAGCAGAGTTGTCTATAACATCGGCAGGAGGGCACATTTTAAGGCTTATTGTGGGGGGAGGGGAGAAAAGAGACTAATATTTCAGTAGATGAATCAGATTTCTGAGGTAAACCTGTTGTACTCGTATATTATATGCCAAGTGATGTAGATGAAATAGTGGTACATATCATTATTACAACTCAGTGCCGTGAGCACATTCTGAAATTTGAATATATGCATAATAATAATTGACATGTTTCTACTTACGCATCCACAATGATCCACATTAAAATTTTAAGACATTTGTTTTATAACAATACAAATAATGACTTCCCCAAAACTATGAAAGAAAATCAATCAGGCCTATATTTGGCGCAACAACACTCTTATCTGAGCAAAATTATGATTACCACAATAGCATTATAGAAATTGTTACAGGAATTAAACAAATAGTTGAAAATAGACTACTAATAATTAATGACAATGAAATATTAAAGAATACGATTCTTTTTTAAAAATGAAACAAGTCAAAGGACATCAGTTTTCTTTGTGGCAGTCGGATAGAAATCATCACCATCACAATCTCAAATCGGATTATTGGGGGGGAGGGCAAGATTGTAGGGAACATGTTCCCCTTGTCCCCGAGATTTGTGGCAGTGACTGAAGGGCCCTGGCACAATCTTTGCGAGTAACGGGGAGTGGTGGCTCTCTTGTCCTACCAGATCGGTGACCGTAATTCTACAGAATGCTTTAAATTTATGCCTGTGTCTGTGAGCTCCTTTACGATGAAGATTACAATTACGATGCATTTAGTTACGATTAAGGCATAACTATTTTAATACTATTATTTACATAACCGGCATGCTTCAAAAATGCGTTGAACTAACCATTTCCGTTTTGTTCTATTTTCTTTATATAGGGCTCGTACGTTCTGTTCAGAAACTATAGCTTAGTTCAAAATATATACAGTTGGAAATACTTGAGTATGCCAGCGTATATCTAAAGCGAATGTAGGGTTGCAAGGAATGAGGAGGAGTGAGAAGGGAAGTATTGCGCATGCGCATTCAACAGAAAGCAGACGAAAACCCCGATGCTTTCAGTAGGCCTGGAAGCCCGAGGAAAATAGCGTACGACAGGAGGAAAGACAGAAAATGTGCATCTGAGCGACGCGCATGCGTAGGTTCCTCTTGTCAAAGTAAGTCGAGAGAGCGCACCAGAATATTGCAGTGGAAATAATTGTGATAATTACAAGCAGACAATTTATATATAATGAAATACGTACTTTTTCTTATTAACAGGGGATGCCGGGCATACCGGCGTTCCCTTACGCTACGCCGCTGCTACCAGGCGGGGTGGCTGGGGGCTCTGAGGCCCACAACACTTTCGTTCTTTATAAATAGGAAAAACAAAACACTAAAAACTAAGCAAGTACGTTTTTTGATTAATGGGGTCAAGCTTCACAATATCAATTTTTTTCAGATTTTTACGCAATTAGAAATATTAGAAAATATAACAAAAATAATTTGTGGGCCTCCGAGCCCCCCTCCCCCTTTGGTGTTCTTAGGGATATAAGCACAATATCTTGTACTGCTGTGAGAAAATTGGGACTCCTTTATCGCTTTACTGACATAAAAAAAAGACCTAATTCCTTAAGTTTGGTCTATAAGTCATATGTTGCTCCTACTATTGAGTACTGTTCTCCTATTTCGTCTATGGCCTGCCCTACTCATTTAAAAAAATTAAATTCCGTAATTAATTTCTTTTTAGCCATTATATCCTACCGAGTATCTCACCTCTGAACACTTCCAAAAAATGACGTTTTAAAATCCCTCAATATGAAACTTCCCCTACTGAGAAACAAAATTTCTGACCTAATATTTTTGCATAAAATTGTAAATGGCCATATATCACCTGAACATTTATTGTCAGATCAATTTTCGCGTACCCGCTAGAACAACACGGTCTAGTGATCTCTTTTATACTCGAACGGCGAGGGTAAATATTGTCCAAAGGTCCCTTTTAAACCGAATTGTCAGTACTTATATAATCAGTTACCAGAAACTGTACACGTTTTTTCAAATGATTTAAGATCCTCTATAAAAAAGCTATTATTGTAATGTTGCTGTTGTGCTGTACCATTTTGAGCTCCAATTGTTATTCAATTGTTATGTTATCAAAATGTCAAAATGTTTCAGTGTAAAATGGCCTAGCGCTGTATCTGAAACATATAAATAAATAAATTAATCTAATTTTCAAATTTTTTTCTGTAGTATCACATTTTGAGTTTTCAATCTCCTTTTTCTTCTGCTAGAGTCCATACCTCAGATCCATTCAATGTTGAACGCCACACATTTTGTTTCATCAGCCTTTTCTTCAATTGACAATATTTCCAATCATAAGTTTCTATATATATTATTCCTTCCTGGTCTAAGCTATTCTGGTCTTTACATCTTCTTTGCACCTATTTATTGATTGTTACTTAATTCCATTAATTAGTGATGGTCGAACTTTTTGATTCAATGATCTACTGTGAAAAATCTTTGACAATCTGTCTATATGCTATTGTCATTAGTACTGCACTTCCATTTCCCTTCATTCTCTTATACAGGGTCCGGCGAAAAGATCTCCCGTATTTGGAAAGGGTGATGTGTGAGTTGTGGGTGGGATACTGCGACGGAGGAGGTATCGACCGATAGCGGTATACGTGCCATTTTCAGTAGTCGCAATGACGTAGCGCGATAAGCATTGTGCGTTTGTTGTGGAAGAGTATATTCGTAATCAGGGGGAGCTCCTCACGCGATGCGCAAATCCATTTTAAATTTCTGCTTTGCACAAGACGTCACGATAGGACCAAGTGAGTACGTACTGATAAGAGCGCTTTTAAATACAAGCGGAAAGATTCGGTTTCTCAATTCGCGGCTTATTGAAATGTTGATTCTTTGCATTCATTGCTGAATGTTAATTTCTGCTTGTTTCCATATTAGGTGTTTAATGTCTTAATATTTTAAATTTCTGATTTTTTCCAATTATTCATGCGTGTGTGTGCTACGTACAGTGTTTCAGATATTTAAGTGAAAGTTTTATTATTATTAATTTGTTTTGTATTATTTCGCATTGTGTTGTGAGTATACACTACACAAAAAGTAAACATAATACCTGGCTACGAAGTCACCGGGTACCATACGTAGCCTACAGTAGAAAAACTAAGAGTACAAACATAGTGTATAATTCCTTTGCAAAAGGTCCTCTTTTACAAGAACTAACTAACTAAATAAATAAATAAACAAAAGTAAAAAATCTCAAGTGTCGAAGAAAACACCTCTTCATTGTTTCAACTTCCACTGTATGTTCCCAACATTTGAAAGCGGATGATTACGTTAGTGATTAGCGAGCAGTACTGCTTACCTCTGGTGCGTAAGGTCGCTGGCTCGATTCCCGACCAAGTAAGTTTGTGGCAGACAACATTGTGTCCGTGAATTTTATCGGGGTACTCCCATTTCTTTCCACTTTTGCATTCCACCAAATCTTCCATCATCATTTATTTGCTTTAGTTATCGTCTCCTTTAGCCTAAACTGCATAATCGTGGGACATTAAACTCTTTCATTCATTTAATTTTTTCTGAATGATCCAGTCGACATATTAAATGCCAGATGTAGAAATGGTAAGAAAGAACTGCCATATACCATATACCTATGACACACATCAAGTTCAAGAGATAATTTTACGAGAGCTTTATGTTCGTTGTGAAGGAATGCGAGTAGGAAATTTACATCTCTTGCTCTTTCAGAAAGCTTTCTTAACAACAATTCGCTCTTTGGTCTTTTTTTTTTTTATCTCCAATAGCTAAATATTAAGAATGTTCTGAGAGCGCAACTAAGTACGTCAAGATAGTTTGGAGGACTTTTTCTTACAAACACGAGGACCAGTGTTTCTTACAGAAATGTTTTTAGGGGGCACTACCCCCGCAGCTCTAGGGAGTGTCTCCCGGAGGAAACCAAAATAATACGTCTATAATATAATAATAAATAGAATAGTACCAGCAGTGCCCTCGGGTACGTTGTGTGCCCTCCGGGACATAGTTTCTGGAAAAAAAAAAACTGACGAGGACCATCCGACGCCAACTGAATTCAAACACCGTTTGCGGCTCCTACTTATGGGAAAAAAATATAAATGAAATACTTCTTTCAAATGAAGTTGCTATAGCACAAGAAGATGATGGAGATTTTTTGACATCAAAATTACTAGAAAGTGTTCTACCGGATATGACACAACCCTTAGCAATGATTGAACGCAAAACTGAAATTGACTACATTTTTATTTCAGATGAAAGAATAAATATTCAATCATCGGATGTTGAACAATGGACAGATTGTTCAGTAGAAGGGTTTCGAATTCTTGCTGGAGGCATAGTTTATCGGGGGAAGACAATATGACACTGATCACGTTAATAAGTTAAAAATTTCTAGATGAAAATGAAAAGTTATCAGGCTATTTGTAAGAACTAGAATGTTTATTCGCATGGAATACATGAATAAGAGTAATACAATTCAGAAATGAACGCCTGACCAACGAAGAAAATCTTAACAATGGCATGCATCAATTAAAAATGAAGCCCACAACAATTAACTAAGTAAGAAAAGATACGTAGAAATTATTACTTATTAATTCTTTTGCAAACGCCATGCATTCTGTTAACTGTGGTTGTGCGCTTCTCTTGCTCTGCTCCTGCAGTGACGTCATATGACCAGCCAATCACAGTCTCGTTTCTCCTATAGCCCAACCTTACTACTCTATTAACCTTGATTCGTAATGGTGGTTCTGTGCAGTGAAGCCATATCTAGCATCTTGGTGCTAGATCTAGCATAATTCGCATGCATTTAGCATCTAGCATCTTGACTTTAGCATCTTGGCCAAATCTAGCATAATTTTATTCTTCCCTCTGGTAAACAGAAAAAGAACGAAAATTTAGATGGTTCAAGGACCGTCGGAAAGTATTCTTCTTAGTTGAAGCGATAGTTGGAACAATGAGACCAGTCAGTATTTCCGCGGTTGTAATTTATTGTTGAATTCAGAGAAATGTTCAAAAATAGCAAAACGTGACTACAAAACATATTTACTTACCCATAGTTTTATTACTGTCAACTGAAACCTGAATGTTTGGTTATCTGGGATGTTTCTATCCCTTTCAATTTACAATTTGATAGGGGAAGGATATGGGCGTTGGGGGACAGTTAGTAATACACTAAAAGAAATGCTTCAGGCCTGTGTCGGAAGCGGCATGTTGTGTATATAGTTCTTAAAATGATATCCATTCATAAAACGTAAATTCGACCTTCCTCTCCTATGATGTGCCATTTACCAATTTATTTCATCATTCCTGACAGCGTCATATTAGCTTTGAACATGAATACAGTTGAAATACTTCATTAAAATAATGAAGATAGATAGGGGCGGGTCATTAAAATTAGTCAGGAAAGATAATTTGAAAATCTGGCATAATTTACAAAAATCTAGCATAATTCAGACCCGTGTTTGGCATCATCGCGAGTCTCGAGTGTGGCAACCCTGGTTCTGTGATTACTACTCAGCGCGCATTTCGTATTCGATTTGGACTTGGCCGACATGATTCTGCTCCGGATAGAAAAACTATTCAAGTTTGGTTATCTAAGTTTAGAGCAACATGTTCTACACTGAGAAAGAAATCGCATGACCGACCTGTTTAAATGCTTTGGAGATTGCTGGATGGACGTTCTCATATACGCCACATTTTCCAGCGTTGTTAAGGTGCAAGGTCGGTCAGGCGATTTAATCCCAACCATTGGTCATTACGGAAAAAGGGTGAAAGAAAATGTATATACATTATAATAAAACGGTATGAATTTTTGAAAATTTTTTGTGGAACTTTAGAAGAAATCGTGTGAGGGAGAAACTTTGAAAGTAAATCATCATCATCATCATCATATTATTATTATTATTATTATTATTATTGATTTTCACTCCCTGTATAGGGGATGGTTAGGAAGCCTCAAAGAAAACGTAAGACATATTACGCCAAAATCAAAGATTTTAAAATTATCGTGGAACATATTTTTGAAATTAAGGGAGAGGTGAATTCATTCTTTCACTCTTGGTAGATTTTAACCCTAAGCTATAAACATAAATTACAATGCCATGAAGAAAGTATACATCAAGTTTTGTCATAATCGAAAAAAAAATATGTGGTTTATATCGGAAAATTGTTTTACATGAACATGTGTAAACTTGCAGCATGGGGTAAATTTTATATTATTTTACCCCTTATACTTGATACTCCAAACAAGAGGATTCCTTCTGTGTCAATCGAGTCGACTAGTAGAGGCTTCGGTAACTCTCTCTTCAATGATTTTTCACTCCTTATATGTAGTTTATACCTAATTCCTTCAGAATCTTAAACATTTTCTTCTATTCTACATTATCAAACGCTTTCTCAAACTCCACAAATGCTACGTATGTTGCTTTTCTAATTAGAATCCTTTCTTCAATACCAACTACAGATAGGATAAAGTAAGCTATACCACAGAGTGTTTCAAAAAAGAATTACTCGATATTATAAGTCTGTAACTTTTGCATGAATTTACTGGGAACATTGCTTCATATTTAAAAACACACATCGTAACTCAAGTTTTTCCTTGGCACCAGTTGCAAGTTACTGGTTTACAAGGTTATCGATAGGAATCTCCGGAAGCAGCTACCTAGGAAATTAACTCGCTCGTACAGTATGTAGTGGGATTCTGTCTTTCTTTTCTTTTCATTCTTTTATGAGAGATTCAGGAAAAACTTTGTTCACGTGCTTTCCCTTTCAATAACTGGGCGAACTGCGACACCGTACGGCAACAGTTGATTTTAACGTCCCTTTCAGTAGTGAGACTATATGAGGCGGGACCTACTGATTAACGTCGAGTCCTAACCACATGAGTTTTGATGTTGTTTTGAAATTTGTCCCAAAGTTTGTCTTCATTATTGTAAGACATATAGTCTTTTGAAATTACGTCCCTTTTTTTAAAAACATCCTGTATATTGAAGTAATGCCCAAGTAAAAAGTCGTTCATTTGTTATCCTGTTCTCTTTCTCACACTTGTTTTCTTATATAAGGAGGGCAGCAAGATAGCGGATAGAAGTTTAGCTGCAAATCTGAAGAAAAAAAGTTTCGGACAATTCTTTTTCACGTAAGTTCAACACGCCAAACCCATTCATAAAAGCATGATAATATACAAATTTCTTGATACTTTGATTTATTTGATCCAATGGATTGGCCTGACAAGATTCCCGTTAACTACGGAAATAATGATGTTGCATTGTTATGGGAACATTTTCATAAAATACCATTTGGAGAGTAATCGCGGTTTCAGGAAATTCGTAGAATGTGGAAGCAAGCCAAGCTAGTACCACAGGAATTACAGCATTTGGTCTCTGCGGTTGAGACATTAGTCATATCTAATAGTGAATGTAAATTAATCAGTATAATGAATGACATTATTTCACCTATTCGAAACAAGTTGTCTGTATAAACTGTTTCGAATTTGTCTTCATAAGAAAAATGGATCCTCCTATCAACGAATTTGACAGAGAATATTAGGTTTAAAAATGGCTACTAAGTAGTAGAACAAAAGTGGAATTTACCTGACATGGCGATAAGGAAAGTGAAAAAAGCAGTGGTGAATCTAGAAAGTAAAAACTGGGGGGAGCAGCCAGAACCCAGACTATGATAGGTATATCATTAGTTTACTATGAACTTTCAAAAATATATAAATAATAACTTAAATTATTTTTATCAGTCAAAAAAAAAACTGGGGAGCTAGGCACCCCCGGCCCCAGACTAGATCCGCCTCTGGTAAAAAGGATCCTCGTCTGCGAGAATTCTGTAAAAACTTTTAAAAATAGATGTGTCCATTTTTTTTCAAACTTTTCAAGTGTAATTGTATATCACTTTTCTATTTATAAAAGACTAATCTCCTACACGTCCGTCGTTAGACACTTCTGCAGTAATGCATGACATTGCATACGAAATTATAGTTTTGCGCTCGGAGGAAAATACATAAATATGATGGCGTTAGATTTGATTTTTTTTTTTTAAAAAAAAAGGGGGGAGAATGAGGAAACAATGACTTGTTTAAAAACTTCCCATAAAACACACCTAAGATAGAACTACTATGCATACGAGTATCCGGAAGGAATTTATATCCATTTCTATCGTTTCACTTGAAGTTTAATTTGTACACATTTCTATTGCATTCCCTTACATATACAGGGTGTATCAAAAGTCCGAGACAATAGGGCAACTCCGTTATGAGTAATCATCATCATCATCATAGGTTCTGCAGGTCACTTTCTGCAACTGACAGGCTTCCATGCTCTAACATCTTCGTCTTCACGTACGATTTTTCTGTTTTGGTATCGTCCAATTATTGAGTCTCCTTCGTCGTCTTTCTCTCTCTCTCTTTTTCTTGCCACTATACTTCTACCACGTTCCTCATGATACAGTTCCTTCTTAGCCAATATCCCAACCAGTTTCTCTTCCTCTTCTTAATAATATCTAAAATTGTTCTTTTCTTGTCCCCCATTTTTAACACGCTCTCATTTATTCTTCGCTCTAGCCAGCTAATTCTTTCCATTCTTCTCCACACTCACATTTCGAAAGCTTCGAATCGTTTTTCACAGTTTTTATGTAATGTCCATCTTTCTGGCTTATACAGCACAATACTCCAAACGAAACATTTTATGTTTTTTTTTTCAACTTTTTAATCAGGATCTTACAAAATAATCTCTTCTTCTTCTTTCGCCATTCCTATCCTTGCCTTTATTTCACATTCACATTTCATATAATCACTAATAATACTATGCAGGTATCGAAAACTAGTCATCCGTTCTGTTTTCTCCCCTGCTACTTCTATATTTGAAAAAGAATACTTCGTTCCAATCACCACGACTTTCCGAAAAAAATGGAAAGAAAGGAAAGTTTTTGGAAGTAGGTGGTTTTCAATCAAAAATGATGGCATTTTTAAAATCACAACAGCCCTTTTTGGCTTCTCACTGGTAAGGCGCCCTATGTTAATTTAAAAAGTAACTTTGCCACTTGCGCAGATTGATCCCAGGACTCTCGCCACACCAGAAACCTATCAGAAACGGATTTGAGGTGTTCTATATTCTTTTAGTTAACAATTTGCACCACGTTCTCCGTACCATTTTATATGCCATTACGTTACGTTCGAACAGCCTATATTGTACTAATGTTATATAGATGAAATTAGCATTTTCTGATGATTAGGATTCGAATTGGATTGGTCATATTGACTCTAATTTTGCAGAGTTTTTCTCAGCCCTACAAGGAATAAATAGAGACGAAGAATGTAGTCATTATGTTAGGTACTATCCCGCTATTTGGCTGGTGGGCGAAGGAAAACCCAGGAAAAACCTCTTGCAGGTTAGCTGGCCTGAGAAAGCTGTCACACCTTTTCGACCGAGTGTTCCCACCGGGAATCAAACCTGGGACCGCTCGCACCAAAGACGAGAGCGTTAGCGACTACGCTACGCGGGGCCGCCCATTAAAATTTGTTTCTTTGGATTTTCTCGAAAACTACCCACCTTAAGCATGCCATTCTCTTCAGCTCCATGTGATGTATTGACTGATATATCTTTAGACATTACTTTATTTCAACAGGAATTAAAGTTTTAAAGTTCAAGAGTTAAAGATATTATGTACTCGTCTTGCTAGCCTCATAGAAAAGAGGTTCCTGGAAATATCTTCAGCGTCAGTTAGATGGCGTGGTTCTTTACTGTGTAAATTACTATAGTGGAGCCAGCGAGAGAAGGTCTTTAACAGCTCGCATCGGCATTGCCACTACTCACATGTCAAGGATTTTTCCGGTGTATCTATAATGACAGTTTTCTTAATGATGTAAAATAGGGCTGATCATGATTGGTAACACTAGCAATAAATAAGGGCTGCATTTTCCCTCCGCAAGTGGTAAGAAACTTAAGGAACCATTTCATGATGGCTCCTCTATAGGTGTACAAAAGAATTCGCTTTTCTCGAGAATTACGTATGAGTTTTTATACCATTTTTGCATATACCATTTTGTACAGGTTGATGATATCTGCAATTGATATCCGTCTCGTTTTCGGACCTTTTTTCTTTTCTTTTTTTCCTTAAAGGCTAATAATAACACTTCAGTATTTACTTTCCTCCAGAATCAGTTTTTTTTTTTCATTTTTTTGCTATATAAACATCTTGACTCGACTTGCAGCCTGCGAATACCAATGGCCAGACTGATGTAGAATGTTCAACATGTTGGGTAATGTGTTGTCAGTGTATCCTTTATTCTTAATTCAAGAAAGTCCCTATTTACCTCATGCTTTAACTTCTGTGACCTCAAACGGAAAATGAACCTAAGACCACACGCACTAAAGGATGCTCGTTACCCTCTTCTCAATAAAGGAGTAATTACTTATTTTTCGCTTGCTAGCTAAGAACCACAGAAAAAACACTCCTTCTAATCTGCATTTAATACAATTTCCTCTGTCTTTTGTTGAGAAAAGTACCAAAATCGAACAAACTTGTTGTTAAGATTATTAATTAGACTGTTTTTGTTAACGCCTCTGGAAATATTTAGTCTCTCTCTCTTTCTTCTTTTCGCCTAGAAATAAAAGAGGATTACCGTTTTGTCTGGAAATTGTATTATCTTCTTAGAAAGTAATTAAGGAACAAAAGCATTACTTTGTTCGCTGATTTTGTTGCAATCTGGACTAAATAGTTATCAAATTTGTCCCAAAAGGACGCTCAGAAAGTAGAAACTGTCGTAAAAAGTAGTTAAACTACAAAATTAAGAAGGAAGAAAAGGAAAAAAAAGAAAAACAAGTTAGTTTCTCTTTTGTAATTAACTTTTATCTGACGCATATGCAACTAAGTTAACGTCGAATGGTGGAAAAATAAATAAATCTTAAGATATTGAAAAACAAGGTTTCAGCAATGTTTTCAAGTACGTCATATTGAGAAATGGGCTTTTGAAATATCGTTATATGCTTAATATAAAAACGATAAGTAGTGCTAAACTGGAAATATTATCTAAAATTAAGAAGAAATAATATCATGTGGTCATCAACATCATTGCATCTTTGGCTGGTCACCTGCGGCAAATTGAGAAGAAATAAGTAGCAGCGAAACGTGTACACCACGTGAAAGATTTTGGTTTGTACGGTGTTATATTTTACCAATTAAAATTGGGAACTAGAAATGGTAGTAGATTGCAGCCAATACCAATTTTAGAAGAGAGAGATTAGTGTGAAAATGTAATACAGTCCTGGGACGCTTGACAGATAGCATAAAACCTCTTCTCACTATTAGAAAATATTACTCTATAGCAAGGGCGCCGATTTCTCTGTAAATTTGGTGAGTTCCATTCAGATGCAAAAGGTATATATATGAGGATTTTAAGGCAAATTGCATTCAAATTATGCAAAATATTGTATATTCATAAATACAATAGGAGGTCTACATGAGCTTTGGGGGGTCCGGACCACCCAGGATCGGCGCCCTTGCACTATAGCGATCAACGTTCTAAAGTCGGAAGTGGTTGTTTTCTGCCATATCTGGTTTGAATAGAGAGTGAAGAGAAAAGACGGTAACTATCCTTAGAACGCTAAATCGATTCCATTAAAAAAAAAAAAAAAAAAAAACGCTTCTCGCTATAATTTATTGTTTTTGTTCTATATAGATCGATATTGAAACCAGAAGTTGTATACCCCGACCAGCGAACGAGGGCAGATGGACAATTTTGTAACTAAAATGTAAACATCAGTGTTTCCAAACGGTTAACTTGTAATTGATCTACCACAGTTGTTATTGTCATGTTTGAAATAAAACACCTCACGCATATGTTCAAGTTAAGACAACTAGAGTTTCAAATAGTTAGCGAGAAGCGGTTTTCTGCATCCAAGAATATACTCCACATCCAGTCTAATGTTTCACTATTAAAACCTGAAGTGATATAAATGCACTATCACTTCCGGATTGAATATAAATTGAGGAAATTCAAGTCATACAGACCATATTTCTTCAACGTGGTCATTCTCTGTTTTCTTTTCTTCCTTCTCCTTGCTGTCAATTAACGAAATCGAAACAGTCACACAAATCATGAGTCAGTGAGTAGCAGCTGTAATCTCGTCTAACAATAGTGGAGACAACCGATTTGAATTAATGATAGCAAACATGCCATATTACAAGAAATTTCACCTAAAAAGAATGAGTTTAAAGTCACGTTTACTTGCTTCTTTGACTACTGCAAAAATAACGTTATTTAAAGTTATTTTATTTGAAAGCGGGTAATGACTGTATATGGTTTGCTTATAATCTCAAACAATCAAATCATTTAACTCCATAATACAAACAGCTGGGACTTGAAACTTGCCGATAGACGTTATCTGCATTCGATTCTCTTTAAAACTTTGCGCTTTCAACAACCTTCCTACTAATTTCAACGATTGCAACTATTAAATGCTCGTCACGATTACGATACAAGATCAATTATTAATAAACCCCTTTATCTTTCCCTACACTCGTCGAAATATCACTCGAATGCGTTCTTTGCATCGCGCGCACTATCCGTGCATGGAATGTCCTTCCATCCAACATACTCACTTAATGTATTCAAGAAGTTGGTTCAGCAGACCCTTCATCAGCTCTCTAGGCTAACTGATTTTTATTCTTCTTACCTTTTATTTGTTTCTCCTATTTCCTAAATATATCTGAATATACTGTATGTGTGTTTGTAATAATCTAGGTGTGCATATGATATATTCAGACACCTTATAATATATATATATATATATATATATATATATATATATATATATATATATATATATATATATATATATATATATATATATATATATATATATATATATAGGGTGTTTCAAAACAACACCGACAATGTTTGCAAGGTGATTCCTGACACTAAGATAAGACAAAAAGTACAGACCAACCTGGGTGCACAAATGCTTCCTTTCGGAATTATAGGCTGCAGAAAACATGAACAAATGAACTTTAAACATCCATAGCTCCAAAACTATGGGACCTACCGTAGTCGGGTCAAGACTTCACTTAGGAACTGATATGTGCTCTATACAAAAATACATGTCTCAGAATCCTAAGGTCCCCACGCAACATTTTGTTATAGATGAAGTTTGGCTACGGGCTACCTCTATAAAAATTGTTGGGAAAGTACCGCAATATTCTGAAACTTCAGAAGTCGACCACTGATCGCAACCTATCCTAATAACCCTGGAGGCTGCTATGAAGCAAAGCAATATATATGCTGTGTGTGTATGTGTGTGTGTGTTTGATTGGGAGTGTAATTTTTGTTGTCATTTGAATGTGTATCATTTCACTTATTATTTTATAAATACTTGATATTGTCATCTTAATCCTGATCATTGTATGGTTAAGTGGGGTGGGAGACAAGGCGTGATTAGCCTTAATTTCGCCATATAAAACAAGACTAAATAAATAATAAATGCAAAATAAAAAATCTGATGATCTTAACTTGCTTCATGCTTCTTTTCTTTGTCAATTGCATTTATATTAAGCATTTATATTAAGCACAAAGTACCCAAAGTAATATAATGGTACTACACAGACCATAAAATTATATATGTAAAAACACTTTCATAAATAACTTTACAAAATGGCTTGTGCCATTCATCTTAAAGCCGTTCTGCGAATAAAAGCAGCAGTTATCTTTTTAAAAAATGCTGGATTATATGCATAACTGTGGTAAATAACTTTATATTTTGTAACATAAAAGCTCATCATTTGCTACTGACTAAGCTACTTGCTTTTATTTTTAGTATTTTCTAAAAGTGGGACGGAGTTTGGTTTGGTTTAATGTGTAAATAAACACTACAAAAGTAAGCTGAAAAAGAAAGAAAACGTTATTAAAATGATTCGTTCTTCGTATTTAAAGATTATAAAACAAGCCTTTTTTTTCAGCTGGAAAACAATTTTTTTATTTTACTCAAGAGATATAACACTTCATTTCCTACTACCTTGAAGTATGTACACTTTACCGTAATAACTAGTCATAAAAAAAAAGTGCTGTTTATTGTAGGATTCTGCTTCTGAATATTAAAATATTAAACTCCAGACATCTTGGAATTTGCTACTATGAAATAAAAGCAAGCATTTTGAAGTTAAGATACACATACATACCTACCTTGGGAAATACTTCCCTCTTTTGACTCGAAATAACTCAAACACTCTAAAAAAAAAAAATCGATAGTTATATTACAATAACATAGGGTAATGTTTTTTTTTCTTATTTTAACATTTCTCAAGAGCTTTCTTGAAAATGAACTTCTTGAGTCCTTTTTTCAAAATGAAATTTTCAAACAAGAGCAAAAAAAAAAAAAAAAAACGTTTTATTGGCGTATCATTTGCCATTAAGTAAACACCATCTTATTTTTCTGTTTTACAAAGTACAATTTAATGTTTTAGGGGAAAACGGAATGAGGTAAAAAAAGGAAGAAGAAAGAAAGAAAGAAAGAAAGAAAGAGGGTAAGCATTTGAGCGATTTACGAACTGTAACCTAATCGGCTTATATATGAAAAAGGAAGGAAGATATTTTCTTTTGTGTATGTGTGTGTGTGTTGGGGGGGGGGGGAGGCGGATGAAAGAGTAAACTGCCCTATAAAGGATATGCAGGGCTTTCAAACTAAAGGAAATTAGTTTTCTTTAGCATAGGAAATTTATTTACAGAACTACTCAGCGCACAAAATATTATAGCAGGAAACGTTACACAATCAATACGAGTAAAAACGTTATATGAGTTACGAAGGTAATATGGGCAGCTGAGCTCTGTGTTGCTATTTTAAAAATATCAAGCCTCAATTTCTGATTCTGTTTACCTCTCTTCTTCTTCTCTTTCTGTCTCTGTATAAATAACAGGATATTAAAAAGAACAACATAGAAACCATTATTAAACTATGTTCTTTGACATATCTTTTTAATTCCAAACTCCACACAAGCTTTTCAACTAAACACATGGCACACATAGGCCCTATTCTATCACTGGGTATATATGAATAATTAAAACTACTTTCAAGCTTATGCTAGAATTCAAATACGTACCAGAGAAATCTTCTGATATAACTCATATTTACTGAAATATGTGGATGTGTTTGAGTTTCGGTCTAAAGTTAGTTGCATTTTGAAAGAAAAAATATCTGTGGTGGATTCAGATTTTGCATCCAAAACAAATGCAGATTTCTGAATTGATGAACGTAAAGCGTGATAGACCTCCCTCGTGGCCCACTGTGTTGTCTCGAAAAACTGTCGTAAAAGTCAGTGGCGGATCTAGAAAGTGAAAGCTTGGGGGGAATGAGCAGTCAGAACCCAGATTATGATAGGTATATCATGAGTTTACTATAAACTATCAAAAAAGATATAAATAAAAGCTTAAATTATTTTTATCATTCAAAAAAAAAAAAAAACTGAGAGATCTATGCCCTCCCGATCCTGGTGTAGTTCCGCCACTGGTCAAAGTGACGATTCATTTCGAAAATGTGTGCATGTTTCTATTGCAAAAACTATGTCTCGTCTAGTAGGAATCCATAATATCGGCTATATGTTTAGCGTATATACGCCTTCAGCGCGAGAAACGTTTCGATTCCCAGTGGGAGCTCATGTGGTTCGTATCCTACGTTAACATAACTTCGATGCTAAAATGGGCGCTAAATTCCAATTCGAGCAAACATTTAGAAACTGGTAAATGCAGTAGCATATGCTGCATCACGTTGTTCAATATACAATTGAAGTGTGCACCGAACAATGAGGCAAGCGCCAACTTCAGCAAAAAGGGATTTCTCAGTTTAAAATCGAGATTTATGCTTCCTTTATTGTGTAGAGGTAAGTTTACTGGAAGATTTATGTTTATGTGAAGTTGGGTGGGCTAACAGGATAGTCTGCGCTGGGTGCAACATAGAGATGCAAAAGAAGCGGCCTTTTTTGAAAAAGAAATAGTTTTTTTTGTTTTCTTTACTATTTTATAATTTTCTTATCTTAGTATGATTTTTAATAGTGGATTCTATAATTTAAAAAGTTAGTTTACAACATACACTATACGTTTAAGTTCTATGCTTAGTTCGAGGCTGGGTGCTATTTCAAACTGGCATTTCATTGCTGGCCAGCAAGTGTAGGTTTTGCAACACAACATATCAGAAGGATCTGTTGTAATATGATATTATAGCAAAATGTATGCAAGTGATATGATACTACAGTCTAAAGTTTATTCTATTGATTTTTCTTACAAGGGACATCACCCAATTGTCCGG
This sequence comes from Thermobia domestica, assembly GCF_964235325.1. Taxonomy (NCBI): domain Eukaryota; kingdom Metazoa; phylum Arthropoda; class Insecta; order Zygentoma; family Lepismatidae; genus Thermobia; species Thermobia domestica. Next base: position 56,145,120 of record NC_137456.1, on the reverse strand, counting down.
CTCCGATTTCAATGAAATTTTTATTGCTGATAGAGGACATGTATTCATTACTTGTGATGACAGAAATTTTTGCCATCGTGCATGTTTTCTATTTTTTAATATTTTTTAAAGGTTGTGATGTGGTTAATAGAGATTACTGCAGAAGTCCCTTACTACCCTTTGTAAACGGAGTATTAATGAAAGAACAACCATGTAGATACGTATAGGGCATAGGGGGAAGTCGTATGGTACGTATGACCTTAACGGCAGCCATCTTGATATCCGCCATTTTGAATTTAGGTCAAGTTTTTTAAATGGGAATAGGGTAATATGATACATAATTTCGGGCTAGAATTTAATCAGAAAGACAATGGTGAAGTTACTTTTAAGATGCGCTCATTTGGTGAAAAGTTACAGGCATATTAATTGTTTATACTTACTATGTGCGTAAGTCCCTTATCTCCCCTTCTAACCCGCGTATTAATGATAATAAGTGGATAAAGGTTTCGGTAATACACATTATGCCTAGAGGGAAGTGGTACGATAAGGGTATCATTGACGGCAGACATCTTGAAATCCGCCATTTTGAATTAAGGTGAAGTTTTGAAAACTGAAAACCATAGCATGTGGCACCAAATTTTAATAGTAAATTTTCCCCAAAAGCCAATGGTATGCTTATTTTTGTTCTACAGTTAACCAGTATGAATTTATGACTCTTCTAATGTGCACGAAACGTCCATTATTCGATCTTTCAAACTGGCAACACTCCTAATTTTCACCGCATGTTTTAAGATTCCAACTGGCACTTTGCAATTGTTTCCATGGCTCATGTTTTCTAAATTTATTACATTTTTTTAAGAGTTGCGATTTGTCAGTTCATGAATAGTGTTGGGATAAGCATCCAGCAATCTTTCTGAATTTTGAAGACTTGCCATGTAATTATTAATTTCATAAGCAATGTAATTATTTATTTCCTATACCTGCAATTCAAAAACTCGTTTACTGACATAAATCATCGCAGAACGAAAGAACTCCAACTTTGCATTCAGGTAATACCGGAGACGTAGCTTATAATGGATAGTAGATGAGACGAGAAATAAGTTGAAAATTCACTTCCAAAAAGGAAACGAAATATGATTGTTGTGTAAATCAATGGTCTTTTGTTTTGTTTTATATTTATTTGTTTATTGTATATTTATTTATTTATTTATTTATTTTCTATGGCAATATTTTAGCTAGTCAGACAAAAAAGTCATTTGTTTTCTAGTGATTGTCGTCGATGGTTTATGTTTGTAAGATTTATAATCAGTATTGATCGGGAACTCGATTAAGTTATACCTTTTTATAAACAAGTTACCAGTTTTCATATTTTGTTCATGGTACAAATAGTGTGTTGGGAACAGTAATATTATGCCTGTTTGATATTTTCTATCATTGCTGCTGTTCCTTTAAAGTTGTAAGGTTGAATTTATTAAAAAAAAAAATACTGTTTGTCGTTTGCGCAACATGTAGGCTACATTTCATGATAATTGTGAGTTCGTGTTACACCAATTTCTTATAATTTCATTTGTATTTCTTTACATCACATAGGTCCATAGGTTCCTCATGTACTCTGGGATAAAATAAATAACTACACTGCCTAGGAAATTAATAATTACATGGCAAGTCTTCAAAATTCAGAAAGATTGCTGGATGCTTATCCCAACACTATTCATGAACTGACAAATCGCAACTCTTAAAAAAATGTAATAAATTTAGAAAACATGAGCCATGGAAACAATTGCAAAGTGCCAGTTGGAATCTTAAAACATGCGGTGAAAATTAGGAGTGTTGCCAGTTTGAAAGATCGAATAATGGACGTTTCGTGCACATTAGAAGAGTCATAAATTCATACTGGTTAACTGTAGAACAAAAATAAGCATACCATTGGCTTTTGGGGAAAATTTACTATTAAAATTTGGTGCCACATGCTATGGTTTTCAGTTTTCAAAACTTCACCTTAATTCAAAATGGCGGATTTCAAGATGGTTGCCGTCAATGATACCTTTATCGTACCACTTCCCTCTATGCATAATATGTGTTACCGAAACCTTTATCCACTTATTATCATTAATACGCGGGTTAGAAGGGGAGATAAGGGACTTACGCACATAGTAAGTATAAACAATTAATATGCCTGTAACTTTTCACCAAATGAGCGCATCTTAAAAGTAACTTCACCATTGTCTTTCTGATTAAATTCTAGCCCGAAATTATGTATCATATTACCCTATTCCCATTTAAAAAACTTGACCTTAATTCAAAATGGCGGATTTCAAGATGGCTGCCGTCAAGGTCATACGTACCATACGATTTCCCCCTATGCCCTATACGTATCTACATGGTTGTTCTTTCATTAACACTCCGTTTACAAAGGGTAGTAAGGGACTTCTGCAGTAATCTCTATTAACCACATCACAACCTTTAAAAATTATTAAAAAATAGAAAACATGCACGATGGCAAAAATTTCTGTCATCACAAGTAATGAATACATGTCCTCTATCAGCAACAAAAATTTCATTAAAATCGGAGCCGGACAATTGGGTGATGTCCCTTGTTAGCTCATTCTTGAATATATAACTATTATAGGCCGAATATTACTTCGTAGCTAAGTTGCTAACAACCGTACTTTCTGTGAATGTGTTCGCAAGTTCAATTCTCAGACGGTGTATCAAGCCTTGGATGAAACCTGAATAATGACTCTATATCAGTATTATTATAGACTCTATATCAGTATCGGATCTAGAAGTTAGAAACTGGCCAGCCACAACCCATACTATGATAGGTATATCATGAGTTTATGCAAATCATTTTAATTTGACATCCCTTTACACACTTCATTAACAGGAACTAGGAATTAAAAAAATGAATCATTTCTTTCACTTGTTACAGTTAGACATGAAGTACGAATCAGCAATTAATACATTGTAGGCATTTACCGGTACGGTAGCTAAACGTATTAATCACAAGACATTGCGCTTTATATGACAAAAATTATAATTAACATTCAACTTAGAAATTGTCGGAAGAAATAACTATTGAATATAAATATACAACTCTCAATTACTAATGTTATCCTAGAAGTGACCCATAAAGAGTAATAGGTAACGCTTATTATAAACTTTCAAATATGTATATATACTAACTTCAATTATTTTTGTCACTCAAAAATCTGAGGGGTCTAGATCTCCCCGGCTCCGGGCTAGATCCGGCACTGCTCTATATCGAAAAGGAAATTAAATCCTAATCGTAATCAATTAACTACAATACTTTACATACTTTATGGTCTACTAGCTAGTGCACGCGCCTTGGTTGTATGAGCTTATAGATTTGATTCCGGTAGGAAAGCGTTGAAGCGGTGGTTCGAATTCCCTTTTAAACTGCTCATATGACCTCAGTGCTGAAAGGGACGCTAAATTTCAATTTCAACCAACAAACCAATCTACATTATTTTACATTTTGATATTTCTAATCAATTCCCTGGTTGAATCAGATGCTTTTCCTCTTCCTATGATCTTGTCCTCTCCTATTCTGGAATTCCTGCTCCTACTCTCCGTCAATCTTAACATTTTACCCTAAGTTTCAGAACAAAGATGATATGCACACGAACAATTACTGTAAAACAATTTGAAATTTAAAAATATCTTTGTCAGGAGAATTTCTAAGCTATGTGGAAAAATGGTGTTGCGAAGTTGAAGCATTATGGACCTAATGCAGAGTCGTTGTGACGTATGATTAGCGTCATACTAAACGCCTGACTATTGCAAGAAACATGTGTTAGTCGAACTTTTTAGTATGACACTAATCACGCATCAAAACGACTCTGCATAAGGCCTTATATGATTAAGTTGCAAAGTAAGTCTCGCAGCATACTCTTTGAATCACTCAAATGACTGAAAAGAGAATAAAATGTACTGAATCCGAATTCAAATTTATTTGTTGTTTAAAACACCTTCGACATACCTGGAGATCAGTTATTACTGGTGGCACTTGCTCCCCTTTTCCCCGTGTATATACCTGTCCTGTGACCATCCAAGGCGAATTGTTCTACTATCTTACATATAACATAGCATACAATGAATTTTGATTTTTAAATATGTGATTTCAGTAATTTATGTTAATATTCGAGACGAGACGGAGGCTGAGTTTGGTCTCGTCTCGAAATATGTCTGTCTAGGTCTTGGTCTCGTCTCGAACAAGTTTGGGTATGTTAAGTCTGTCTCGTCTCGATACCTAAATGACTGTCCCGATCTTAGTATTATACATAATGCAATGTAAATCTCGAATTGTAAGATTACAAGTTTTCAAATGCAAAAAATTGCAAGCGGTAAATAATAATAATAATAATAATAATAATAATAATAATAATAATAATAATAATAATAATAATAATAATAATAATAATAATAATAATAATAATAACAATAATTAATAATTTCGTGTGAGGAGGGTACAACATACTTAAGCATCTTTCAAAAATTATTGATCTTTTATAATTGTTCTAACAATCTTTAAAGATTATATTTCGGAATACAGTATGAGAATTGTAGCACAAAAATTTCGAAAGAATGAAAGATTAAAAATAGAATCTAATCTTAGAATATTGTCAAAGGTAATTCAAGTTACAATATTTCTGAACAATGTGTAAGAATATATGCTCAAATGTAAACATATTAGTCTTGTTCTGCCCAGAACATTGATCTAGTCTTGGGATTTATTGCGGATAGCACTAAAACAATTCACACAAATGTTCTTTGCGCACTGAAGACAAACTGGCTTCACATATTTGGAACAAAGATATTCTGTTTTTCTCATCTTCTTTCGTTGGCAGATATGACACAGTTTCCGCTTTCCACGATCGAACTTTTCCACTTCTAATGTTATGGTAACCTCTGGGATTTCTTCTTGCTGAATTCTTCCGGTGACAAATCGTGGCTCTCTTGGCAAACGAAGACTGTATGGAGCCATGGTTTTGCCAGATTTGAGGGCAATGAAACGTGTTGGCTGAGTACTGCGGAATGCTTGATATATCTATCACATATGCATTAATACTACTCATATCAGTGAGTTGATAAAATATTGCTAGAGGCCACGGATGAGTTCTACGGCTTGGAGAGAAAAACTACAAACTTCTCATCAACTGAATTTACTCCGCCTTTTCTGTAGTTGTAGTCCACAATCATTGTTTGTTTTTGGGTGTCGGCTTCTACAGACTTTGAATAATAATACATTATTGACAAAAATGAATCGGCTTTATTTTTTCTTGACACGTAACCACAATGGTGTTGATTGTAAAGTCACACTTAAAATCTTCAACTGGCTAATGTTTTCTTTGTTTGAATTACAAAGGTATTTTGGGCTTGGATTTCTTGATTGTCCCCAAATTTGTAAGACCATTTAGTTTCAAAGTATTAGCAAGTTCTATTAAAGTATATCAACTGTCTGTAATGATGTTTCTGTTTGAATGAAAAATTGGCCTTGTAAGTCGAATGACAGATTGTAATGGAGTAGTGAGTTCCTTTTCCTCTGGAGAGAAATTTCATTGTTCCCTTTCCGCAATAGAGAGAGAGATTGAAAACGTAATGTGTTCGAGAATCAGCCATATGTTACATTTTCAACCCATATTTCGCAGGTTTATTTAACATATAGACCTTAATTTACAGGCGTATCTTGAAATCAATGAGCATTTCATCTATTGTTGGTTCAAAGCATTGCTTATGTTTGAAAATTTTCTTACGCTTCGCACCAACCATAGTGGCGCTTCGCAGCTAGTCTGTCGACCTCATTCATATGTACAGGGGCGCCGTCATATACTCTCGCCCCGGGCGCTGATTTTCCACGGCACAGCACTGCTTCCAGTACCATCAGTAGCAAACATTGAACGAATATCTTCTTTGTTTGACTTAAAAATAGATCAAAAATAGGGAGTAAAGGTTTTGACTTCTGTTGATCTAGTGTCTCCTGTACTTTTTTGTCTCATGTACAGATGGACACACGGAAAACAGTGTTGACAATTTGGGGAGAAAGTCGCTAAATGTAGGGGATTCGACCTCCGAGATTGCGTCAAAACAATTTTTCCGATTGTCGACTTTTTTCTGGTAATTATTAAAGGACGATTTAGCGACTTGCTACCAACTAGCGACTTTTTGCTTAAACAACCTGTCCATCCGTAGAGAAACATTATTAGTTCAAAGCAGTTTTTTAAAAAAATCAGCACAAGTGATAGGAGTTTGTGAGTTCAGCGTAACCACTCCTCGACAATCCTGAATTATCTGTTACCCTTGCCTTGTAACGGAAAACAATTCCAATCTACATGACCTTTAGTTTACAGAGGTTCAATTCATAGGCACAAGTAACACAACATTACCGATAGCAACGACATCAACTTTAGATGTGTGAATAAAAGCGAAGTACGTGTTTGTTATATTTCTCTTTTGGGATATTTTAATTATTCTGCACTTCTAGAAAAAACATATAACCTAAGTACTGTAGTGCAAATTATTTCGGAAGTATTAGGGTTCCAAAATATGAACAAATGTACGTAAAACAATGTGAAATGATCCCTGAATTCAAGGATTGGTTGCTTCTGCTGACAAAGATATGAGTAGAACATATTATTTATTTTACACCTACAACTTTAAAAAATGCTTATAGACAACGGATTTTACGAATAATTTTTTAACGGCTTTTCATCCAAAATTGGAGTAATTTCAGCTCTCGTTATCGACTTTTTGTGCCAATCTTTCGGCAACACTGACGGGAAAACAGGACAAGTATATAAAGCAGTTTTGGATGTTAGACTCCTGAAAAACGTTCTTATATAAACAAGGTATTATTTTAATGTTCTAGGTCAGCCATCACGGTAAATTACTGTACTCTTCAGAGTCAAATCAACGTGTGTAATATTAGTTTCCTTTGCTTTCTCTTGGTTGACAAATTTTAGTGTTAAAGAGCCATAATACGGGGGGAGAAAATGAAGGCAACTACCACATTACCTCAACCTTCTTCTACTTCCGTCAATTGACACTTAGCGAAAAGAAATGTATAATCACGAGGCAAATTATTCAAGGATCTTATAAAATAGAGGATCTGCCCTTACAACAAAATCTTGAAGCCATACGTCACAGTTTCGCCACCCCTACTCTGCCCACTCTGCCCAATAGGATCGCAATGTTTTGAGCCAACAATCATGGCGGAAACGAAAGTAGCCAATCAGACGACGACAGAAACGAGAGTACCCAATCAGACGTGCCGATGCTCGGTTGTTTTTTGGCTTCATCGATTTAATACGATGAAGATACATATGGGCAGATCCTCTATTTATAACATCCTTGAAATTATTAAGGAAAGTTTCCATATCATTCATTGCTGAAATTTTCGCGAATCAGTGGTAACCATTTTCTTTATTTGGAGTATGCCAGTTTTCCTCATGAATTTTCGTTACTTATTAATTTTAATAGGTAATAAACAGGTAACACACTTGGAAGACCATATGTAAGGCAATGATCGATAGGGATGAGAATTGCTAACAGAAAAAAAAGTTAAAACTTCTTTGGTCAAACGTAAAGTGTACATTGCCCATCAGCAATTTACCAGTCATATTTATCTAACCTCGTATTCCCAAATGCAATACTGGGTGGCCCAGAATCCTCCTGATTACAGACAATCATAAGGCATAAAATATGACACGTAGACAAATACTTTTTTTTTAAAAGTGAATTGCTTGTAAAAAATTCAAGTCTTTGGGTACACAATTAATAAATTTCTACGTGTTATCCTTTTGTTGGTCGAAGGATATCTAGGCGATATTCCAATTCCTCCCTGGGACCGCGGTGGCTCAGTGGTAGAGCGTTCACCTCTGGTGCTTGGGGTCCCGGGTTCGATCCCAGCCCCCGCCAAGTAAACTTTGTGGTGGACAAACATCGTGTGTGTGGGTTTTCTCGGGGTTCTCCCGTTTCCTCCCACTTTCTTCATTCCACCATTTCATTCATCACTCATCATCACCGTCTCCATTAGCCTAACCCGCATAACCGTGGGACGTAAAGCTCAAAGATTTCATTTCCAATTCCTCCCATGTGTTGGTCAACATTACATGAGGGATAGATGTTATGACTTCAGTAATTCTGCACCGTAATGTTGCCATATCATTCACTAGTGTTTGGTAAACCTTGTCTTTGACATAACCCGAAAGGAAGAAATCCAGGATATTATATCTGGTGATCGCGGAGGCCAATTTATAGGACTATTATATCTAATCCCCAATGAGGTGACGCACTTTCTTGTTGCCAGAAAGTTCTTAATTTGTAGCAGTACGAACAACTGCAATATATCAAGATAGGTGTGCGCTGTGACTGTCTTTTCATTGAAGAAAAATGTCCTATGATTTTATTGTGCGTAAGACCTCACCACACGTTCAGCTTAAGGGGATGTCTACCCACTTGCAAGTGTTTCAGGATCCCTATAAGATAACACGTAGATATTTCTATGTGAATATTTAACAAGATATTGCACTTACCGTCTCAAAATTTTCCATGATATTTTCCAACAGCAATACCTATATGTTCATGGTTTCTGTTTTTGATTTAATGCCCCAGATCAATTTAGATTAATTATAATGTATACTTCCGTTTACACTTGGCAACGTAGAGGATAGAATTTCTCCAGGAATTGAGAGCTCTCTGCTGAACCTCTAGCCCTAATAGTCTTCGCGTCACGTGGTAGTGATTTATGAGCGCTTCTGGCTAAAAACAAATGTTGTCTCTGTTTCTTCCTTTTTTTTTTTTGTCAAAAACTTGTTTTGGGCAGCTTTGTTCTCAGTTTTGTCCACTGCCTCTATCGAGATAGCAGTTATACAATGGAGATCGTTTGCAGATCTCATAGCAGATAATGTAACATTCTTTGAAGAAACTCGAAGACTGACATACGAACCGCGTGACAATTTGGGTAGGGAATCTGGAGCGTTGCAATTTTGTGTTCTGAAGTCCGCCTTATCACACAAGACGAAATGACCATAAACAAGAGACTTGTGAAGGAAGAAGGAAAATGTTCTTAGTAATTGTATCCAATTGTTTACACATTTTTCACCTTTCCCCCCGAAAGATCCCTTCGAAAAGGGAAAGAGGGGAGGGTGATTTTGTGACCCTTGAGTTTTAGAATAGTCTTGAAACGAACTGCAAAGTGCACTTACTGGAAATTCTACTGTCGTTGTGCTATAATATCTGTGTTGCAAGAAGTGTGACAAAATGAAGGAATCAAAGAGGAAAAGAATTTGGTACTCTCTCCTTCCAAAAAAGAAGTCTCGCCAAGCTAATTCATATGTGTGGTCGATCTCAGAGTATGGAGTTCAGAGACTGGATAGTTAATATTTACCATTCAGGATTACCTTACAACCAATTAAATTCCATTTTCACCTAGCTTGGGCTGGGTTTGGGCAACTCCCTCTTGTGCAGTCGCCTGGACCCAGATCAGGCTCGTATTTATGGACATGTGTCTATTTCCGGATCACTTCGGAATTGATCCTTCGTTAATAACCATTCAAGTTCATTACTATATTTCCTGAATTATCCAGTAATCCTTTCTCCTCCAATCCTTTATCTTTCTTCATTCTTTCTCTTTTTCTTTTCTTCTCTGCCTCCCTCTGCTACTCGTCTTTCTCACTCTTCTTTTTCCTAACACTAACAAAACTGAAAAACGGTGTCGTGACGGGGAGTAGTCGCTATCAGCACGGTCAATAAGTTGTTTCGATAGTTTTTTTTTTTTTCTTCGGGAGTCCGATATGGAATGATTAACTCGAAAATGAACATATACAGAAAGAATAATAATAATAAAATTTATTCATGATTTCAATTATCAGATAGGAGAGTATTGTATTTCTTCCTTACTTCGGGCGACTCCTCCTTCCACCCACGAATAAAATTACCCGTATACATGACAATAGGAAGGTATTTCGTTGAAAAATATGCTTTTTGTAGGATTATTTTAATTTCAGGCATATAGTCATTCTACTCCTTTTCATAATGTAATTAATATAGATGTATGCACAGTATAAATGTAATGTGTTAGAGATGTAATAAACTATTTCGTTGATAATTGTTTTTGGTAGAATCATTTGAATTTCAAGCATAACGTCATACTAAGGGGTTCCATAGTCTTGTGGTTAGAACTTTTGACTCCTGTTCACGTGATTCTAGGTTCAATTCCCTACTAGAATACTCAAATCATTGGCGTTTGCTCATCGTTGTGAGGCAAGCTGGGGAGCCACGTGATTAAAAGACGTGACAGTCTATAGAATTAATATAAATGTATACACAGTACAAATGTTGTTTGACAGTAGTAAGGTATTTCGTTGATATGTATATACTATTTCTAGGATGTATACATTTCTTTGTATACGACTTTTATAATGTATAATGTATTCTTATAATCAAGAACGAAATTTTAAAATTATTATTATTATTATTATTATTATTATTATTATTATTATTATTATTATTATTATTATTATTATTATTATTATTATTATTATTATTATTATTATTAAGTATTCTGCCTTTTGGCCGGTCCTGGGACTGATGAGATTTTTTTCGTTTCTTCTTAATTTTCAGTTTGGACCATAATATTTCTTCCATGTTTCTCGATTTTCAGCTTCTTCTTAATAATAATTAATAATTAATGCTTAATAATAATTAGGCATAACAATGTTAGAAAACTGGAATATTTTAACAGAGCAGTTGATTTCCACGAATGTCTAATAACAAATTTTACCACCCAAGTGAGATTTATACCACTTGACACTATGGTTCGGAACTCATGACTATCATATTTGTGTTACAAGGTTATTTTCTAAAGACAGCTGTTTATTAGTCTAAAATCTAAACTCAGCAATACAGCCCATAGGGGCCTGGACATGCCAGCTGGTAAACATTCACAACGTAGAAGATCGTGATCAGTGCAATGACATCAAACAATCCTTTCGTCTTTCTTGGCCAGAGATCGCTACCACTTTATTCGGATAGTTCTCCATTTCCTACTTTATCCTACTTTTTACAAATTTGTCTTTTTTTCCCTCTGTCTTTCATTCCCATCATGCGATGGGTGGGCCATAGAAGGTGACGCCTTTTCTGTGGCCAGAGTGATCAAATTTGTCTAATTCAATATTGGTTTAAATAGTATTAGTTTTCAAGCTACATATATGAGTTCTTTGACTAACTGAATAGTGCACGCCCCTTCTGCCTCACTCGCCACTATTTAACATTAAATTTCAGATGCCTCGATATACTTGCATAAGTTTATTATTTCTAAAATAAACATTACGTAAAAGGTTATTCAAATTGATATCAAGTTTTTCCGACATTTGTATATTACGCATATCTTTCTTAATTTGCATTACTCACATTACCCCAGAGAACGAACAAATTTTAGAGTTCTGGTTTGAACTTCTCTTACAATAATAAGCAAATATACGAGGAACAAATTTACCATTATTGACGATGCGGAGGGGAGGAGATTTTCTGGACTAGGAAGGAATGTGTGCGGGTGCAGAGCAGAGCAGAGGTCTGCACGGGCCGGAATTTTCAGCCTGGGCCCGGCCTGTGAATTTACAATGTGAGGCCCGACCCGAGTCCAAAATATGTCTTAGCATTTAGGCCCTAGCCCGGACTGAGCTCTGTGATAATCAAATGAGCCCGAAATAAGCCCGAATTGCAGAAACTTAATTATTAATGCAAAATTGTATTTTTATTTACAGCAATTCGAGGTTTGATTTTGCAGTTGTGTTTTAAAAGTCCTCCAGAAAGAACGGTGCAATTTGTATCGTTTTACACTATATTTACAAAGTTAGGCCCGAAAAAGTCCGAGAAATATGGTTGTATATTTAAAAATTCACAGCCCGAACCCAGGGGCGTCATTCAGGAGGACAGGGAGAAGCATTTGCCCCCCTCCCGAGTTTGAGATTTATATAATTTTATCAATAGCATAGTAGTAAATCAGTGAAAAACGCGAAATTTTACATATATCAAGGGGTCTTGGCCCCCCAAGCCAAATCTGAAATGATGCTACTGCCCGAACCCCTCCCGGGCCCGAAGTGATACATTCTTTGTAGGCCCGAGCACGTGCAGACCTCTAGTGCAGAGGCGTTTCAAGTGGTGGGCGACTGCCCACGGCCTTGCATCTTGAGGGACCTCGCAAAGACCAACGAGCCTAAATCGATTTAGCACTCACTTTTGTCGATGCAACAATAGAAACAAATATGAATTCGGACTTAATTACAGAAAAACAATACGCTTCAAACTAACTTTTCATCTATTCGTATATATTAGATCGCTAGCATACGCGACAGGCGGCGTTTATTTTAAAATTGCAATAATGAATGTGTATAAGTCTTTATCGTTGAGATGAATTGTTTTCGATAAATTTTATTATAATTAGCAATTTTTAAAAAAGGGGGCAGGAAGGACTCGTAAACCTTATTCGCCTTCTGTGCAGATGGTATGGTAAAAATCAATACTGGATAATGAAAGTGTAAGTGTAAAGGCTAATATGGAACAGAGAAACAAAAGAGAACTTCTTCAGAAGGGAATTGGGAGGGGAGGGGATGAGAGTACAATGCTGTGACACTTAAAATGCGTCTTGATTTGTATACTTCAACAAACTTTTCTTATTAGATTACGCAATTTCTAGTTTCTTACTCCGATTATTCAAAGTATGCAAATGTTCTCGGAGGGAGTGACCGCCCCTCCCTTTAATCCGTCCGTGGTGTCATTCAGTTTGGCTTTTCGCTACTAATTCAAAGTGCTTTCCGAAACAAGTTGTCTTCTTGTGACAGCAGGGAGTGGAAGAAACAAACAAACCGTGAAAGGAAGAAAGAAGAGGTTTTGGGCTCTTCCAGTCCAGACCATTCTAACCACTGAGAAGTGAGAATCACAACGTGATTTTTCTGGTAAGAGCGTCCTTTTAAAAGCAGCTAACAAGCAAACAGATGGTCAGCCCTCTCCCCTCTGCAGCATACTTTTTATTCTCTGTTGCCAAACTTACTGAAGAATATATTGCAATTAATCCAACGCATGTAACGTAAATTGGAGACCGTGGTTGGATTTATATGGGTCTTGTGTATTTGTATTAAAAATTTCAAGTTATTACCTGCAATACTTTGTTAGAAATTACCATATTAAATTTTACATGTTATCAAATGGAGAGTTAGAAACCTAAGCGGAGATGGTAGAAGATCCCCTTAAGGCTGTCTCTGACGGTCTTAAACACAGCGTGGGCATTCTCGGACCCCCAGATCGCAGCATTGTGTCGGTTGATAACACAGTTCAAATGCAATTGCCTCATCTGAGAAAAGGGAACTTTTCACATAGTCATCATCTTCCTCAATCTCATACAGCATGGCAACAGCAAAGTCATAAAGAGCACGTTTTTTTATGTGACGCTCACCCCACGGTATGACCTTCCGACGCCCATGCAGTTAAGTCTCTTAAAGGATGTTACACCATTTTCTTGCCACTCATTGTATACCTTCATATTGGAGCGGGCACATCCGATGGGTTATTGACGCACCTGTTCCTCGAGTATCCACAATCATACCTTTTTGGAATGCAGATAAATTCTGCCCACCTCTAAATGCAACAGTATGCTGTCTGTCAACATCTAACCCTTGTCAACCTGCCTCCCACATTCCAGTACAAATGATTTCTGCATATCCCATAACATTACTTCGTTTGTATTGGTTTGTACCGTAAATAGTTTTTTTGTACAGTACTATAATGTGAGAAATTAAAACAAAGTGGGGGTCAGGTTCACGCAGCCCCCACCACGTTCCCCACATAATTAAATCGGCTTAAGCACCAACTTTGAAATTGTAACAATTTGTACAGTTAAAAGTAAATAAATCGCATACAAAAAAGTATTTTAACTTTTATTAAAGAAATAATGAGTCCAACAAAATGCATATCTTATAAAAGAGTTCTTGAAACCACGAAGTTTAAGAACCGCTGCAATAAGTCATGCTGAGTTATTGCTGACCTGAGTAAATGCTCCTCCTTCTTTCAATACTAAAGTTAGTGCGGTAAGTTATCTTTCTCGTAGCTAAAATGAATATATAGGTTAGACTTCCGTATTTCCTCACGTATAAGGCACATCTTATTTTACGATGGTTAATACGGTAAATTTACGGTTCAAACACACCTAAACACATTGTTAAGCTTTTTCAGCATAAACAGGTAAATATATAACGTTCTTATTTTCCAGTCGAGAACTGCAGGGAATTCCGTTATCAGTTATCGTGATGAAAATTTACTTTAAAAGCTACTTTAGATACTGAGAAATAACTATTCAATCTTATATATAAAAGAGAACGCACAAATCCTTTGTTCCCTCATCACGCTAATACGGCTGAACCAATTTCTTTCATTTTTGGGGGGTTATTAGGATTTGGACCCTAGATGGTTTTTATCATATCACTTTAATTTTTAATTACCAGTGTCTTGAGATAATTGACCATTCAAGTGTCCATAACGTACAAATCCTTTGTTAGTTCATCATAGGTAAAAATAAACGTATTTATATGCAACCCGCATGACCGTGTCACTCGGCGGGTTAACATAAATGACAGGCGATATAATGTTAACATTTACTGCAATCTACTATGGTTTTTATCATATCACTTGAAAGCGAAAAAGTAAAAATTATCTAAGTAACAACGTTTATTGCGTTCCGGGGTGACCGCAGCGAAGCGGGGCGGGTTAACATAAATGACAGGCGATATAATGTTAACATTTACTGCAATCTTCTATGGTTTTTATCATATCACTTGAAAGCGAAAAAGTAAAAATTATCTAAGTAACAAAGTTTATTGCGTTCCGGGGTGACCGCAGCGAAGCGGGGTGAACGCTGCTAGTGTATCATAATTTGAAATCGAATTCATGTTTACATGCAAGAAGAAAAATAACCTATAATAGGATGCTAACTGAGCAGTGCATGTAATTTAAAGCCAGCCGAGGTACACTGAGAAAAAGCGTATGTCACGTACGTAAAAACATAGGTTACGTGTATAAATCCTGTAGTTTTTGTACTTAACATACAGTAAACATATAAGTGAAAAAATATTTTTTATGCTTACTTCCCGCACAAGTGTTCAGAATAAGCATACTTTCCGTACGAACGAAAGAACTGTATATAGGCGGCCAGGATCTCACACACAGATGGACGTATATAACATATAGCTGACGTTTGTAACATAGGTATATGTATGTAATATACGGAAGACTGTTAGATGTCATATATCCTACAACGGCATGATATATCTAAGTAGAAAATTATATAGCATATGGATAATACCGTATTTACTCGCGTAATTTTCGCACTTTTTTTAGACGAAAAAAGTTGTTTTGAAACAAGGGTGAGTAAATTATGCGGAAAAAAAATAGCCACATCAGTGAAGATCATCTATTTTTTCCCCAGTCAAAATAACACGAAAATATCGGTACACATTTTCTTTGTAGCAAGAATTGACAACAAACAACTAATTCTAAATTTGTAGAAAAATAACATTAAAAAATTGACTAAGAAGTTTCTTACCTTAGAAATCACTGTCAAATCCTCGCGTGCGCAAATTACGCGAGGAAAATAAAATATACAGAAAGTGCCCTTCAAAATTGGGATGCGAAAATTATGCGAGGGCGAAAATTACGCGCGTATTTACGGTATATGCTCCGTACTGACATCCATAATAAACATAAGGATTCTGTATATTTGTACAATATACCGCTGTCTGGATAGAGGATTTTTCTCAGTGTATAACTTTGTTTATTAAAAACCTGATTACTTACTTGTCTTCTGAAGGCCATACTCTCGCAACCATACTTATAAATTTTTCATAACGTCTCTGAAATAAGGATTTCGATTTAACTAAGAAGATCCATACATATTTGTTTAATTTAATTCAACCTATGGATAATACACAGGTTTTTTACAAATCAAGATAGGTGACCACATATTTTAAACAAAATTTTACACTCAATTTAAAACATTTCTCAATTTTGTTTAAAATGTTTGTCATTTGTTTCTTTATCGTGTCATTTTGTGTGTGTATACATAGCGTACGGATGTGAGGGAGTCCGTACAAAGGGAGGGACAAGAAGAAAAGCATTGGAGAACGTTAATTATTCCTGTCTTATTTGCATGTATTTAGATACACAACATATAGATCTATATATAGGGTATATACATTGGTCAAATTTTACATTAGGGCCTAAACGACTTAAATTGTCACACTTTACTTTTATCAATTAGATAAATATAAGTCGCTTTTCACTAGGAAGACATGTTTATTACGGAAAAAGACCAATTACACCTTTCTCTCTTGTTCCTCATTAGCTGCATGAAATGTCCATACATTTTGCTTTGAAAAGCTGGTAACCCTATTCAAAACATATGTTGTAAAGGAAACGGGTTTATTTTTTTTAAAGAAAATAGCACGGAATGAATCATAAATTAGCAGGAAATCCCTCGATTAATTGACTTTTATTTGCAGCGCCGTAAAGTACTGATGCAGGGACCTCTTTTACCGATGACTTTTATTACTCTCCCTAAACGATCCAATAAATCAATTCCTGCAATGCACGGAATATTCAAACGACGTGCGTTGATCCTATCCAGTGAAAGAGGAACAAAAGACAGGGAAAGGAAGGAATTAGTCGTTGGACTACTCGCTCCAATGAAAGTATGATATGTGTAAGTATGTGCAAAATGCAAAAAGAAAATTAATTTCGAGATGACAGGGAATAAAAGTTGAATGCTAAGGAATACTTGCCTTTGAAATTTCTCCAAAGTAAAAAGTTAAGCTGCTCATGGGAAGATATGACTGCCAGCTGTTCTTTACCTTCTATCCAGGGATTAAATTCTGATATCATTGATTGCCTAGTAGGAGATGGTCTCGACTAAATGATATCTTGACGTGAGAGGGAAACTTAAATTATGTACCCTTAGTCCAATAATAAATTAAATATACATGGAACGTACGGAGGGGGATAAACAGAAGTAAGCAACCAATACCAATTACATTACTCATATCTCATAAATTATGCTGTTATAATTATAAAACGTTTTTCGAGAAAAATCTTAACCGACTTCAGACACAAAATCCACTTAATAAAAATGCTTAAAAAACAACAGATGCAGTATAAACGTAGTTCATTTTAAAGCATGACGTCCTCAGGACCAGAAAACAATCGTATAATTCACGTGTCCGCATTTCCTTAACATTGAATAAAGTACCGTCAAATGGGGTGAATAGAAACACATTTTTGGCTATATGAGTATATAAGTCTGGTGATGTTAAAGATTTCGCGTATCAGATTATTCCAAAAAACATGTCTTAGTATGCTAATGAAGTTCAGTAAACGTCATATTAATTTATCAACTCCACTTTTCGTCACCTTGATTTTTCTTAATGCTTCTATTCACCCCATGGGTAGGGGTGAATAGAAACAATGACTTTATTTCCATTGTTGTTTCTTTTATACTATTGGAAAGGTTAAAAGAAACAGCGTATTTGTTGAAACGAACTATTTATTTAATACCTGCAAGATATGAGTTCAATAAGACCAGTATTATATAAGTTACAAACTTATAAAACAATACAATGCACAATATAGGTACAAACGACCATACAGTTTTGATGATATTTGAATAAGATTTAAACCACTGAAATCACCAGGGAAACTTATCATGAGTTGAGTTGATTTTGAGGTTAACGTCCCGTTCAGCAACGAGGCTACATGAGACGTAGACCTACTGATTAACGTGGAATCAGAACCACATGAGCTCCCGCCGCGAATCGAACCCGGGTCTCCCACGCTAAAGGCGCGTACGCTAACCGCTTAGCCACGAATGAGCCCGAAACTTATCATATACTTAAAGCGTGCTGACGAACTCCTAATAAAACCCAACAGTCTCGTAACAATATCCTCATGTAGTAAGAACGATTCTTCAGAAGTTTCTGAAAATTTCATTGTTTATGTGCTCTCTTATAAAACACTCCCACTTATCCATCATGTTCACATTTTCGCACTTGGGTAGCGAATAGTATCATCGAGCTTTAGCTTCTCATAAACCTTACCACAGCAAAATCACCAGCTTTAGAAAACATCATCTAGTTCGTGATCGTCTGGAATGTTGTCTTCTGGAGTGTTGTCTTTCTCCTCTTCCGACAATACAAGGATAGGTTGAGTTTCGTTGTGATTTGATGAAAATGTATCATTTTCAGAAAACAAACCAAAACTCTTACCAGAAACATCTATTCGTACTCTCTTCTTTCCTTGTTTAATTTTTTCATCTTCTCTCATGCTCTTGAGAAGATCCATAAAGGGACGGTTTACAGTCTGAGATGTCTTTTGCTGTTCTGTTCCTTCTCGTTCATTGTCTCTTTTTGGCAGCATCCTCAGTATTTGGTCTCGACAAAGGGGAAAAATTCCACACTTTTGAAATCCAGCCCTGATATTTTCCTCCTTCAGTTTGTCACACTTTTTTTTTTTTTTTTTCAGAAGACTTGGAAATTTGTTCTTAGAGATTGTTGATTCATTCCTGTCCTTTTCTCCGCTTCTCAAGAACTTTCCACTCCTCAAGAAGTGTTTCTATTCACCCCACTAATTAAAAATCATAACAATAACCCAGTAAAGTTAAATTTAGATTAAAAATAATTTACAAAAGGAAAATTTTTACTATGAACGTCAGTAAATGAAACAACAAACTACAAAATAGGCATATGTTCAAATGCAACAAATATGAAAATGTCATACTTACCAAGAAAGTTTGAGGAGCGCCAAAATACCGTGTAGGATTTTAGTAACATATTAATGCTGCTGCCGTCTATCGCAGTGTTTCCAACTCACTAAAACATTTTATCTCTGCTGTGAACACTTTAGCCATATATGACTATGTTAAGAAATTTCAGTTTTGTTGATTAATTTATCGTCCAGATAAATCCAAAACTAATCTGGGAGTTTTGTTTCTATTCACCCCCATGTTTCTATTCACCCCATTTGACGGTACAAAAATTCGAAGATCGACCCTTAGTTGAAAACCTACTAATATCTTACAGTTATGTCTCCAACGGCAATATAGCTTCGTTTAGAAGAGGGTAAGTAACGAGGCTTTTATGTTTTACAATAGATTATAATGTACTATGAAAGTGATCAGGAATTTTACACTACAAACCCTGTGCTGATATGCAACCGTATTCACGCAAGAGAATGTGTGGTTGCCTATAAGGATGTTACTTTCCCGTAATTAACCCAGCACCCGTTGAGGTTTTCACAATCTAGCTTCACCATCGGGATCCTAAAATTTTTATATGGAACCACTCGGAAGGTATACTCTTTCAAACAAAAGGTATAATCAAAATCGGTGCACCTATACCGAAGTTATCTAACATACCTAGATTATATATATATACAGGGTTCATTAAGAAAGTAATGAGCATGATGCTACCCTGACTCAACAATCCACCGCAGCGCGCGCTGCCGGCGCGGAAAAAGTAGTGGGTGGTCTGTCCTTCCAATTGCGCCCGGAGTCAGTCTGCTGCGAGCCAGGGGACTCTCGGGATAGCTTTTCTGCCCTCATTTTTCCCAGGATACTTCGCGGTCGGTGACGTCACGTGGAGGTATCGCGGTATTTTTCAAAATAAGTGAAATACTGCATAAACAATTATACTACTGTTTCAAGATGAGCAAAAGTTATCTTACTTGTGTAGTAGCTCATTCTAATAACACAGGAAGCAATACAAATGAAATAATGTTCCATCGATTGCCTAAAAATAATGAACTTCGAAGATTATGTATTTTCCGCTGTAAGCGAAAGGACACTTTTAATGTGAATAACGCACGGATATGTTCTGCTCACTTTTCATCACAGGATTAACAAAGGGATTTGAAAAATGAGCTTCTAGGTATGCCACAAAAGAATTGTTGAAGATCTAACGCTGTTTCCTTATTATTGATATCAAACTGGCATAGGGAAAAATAAACTAGACACTAGTCAAGTTGGAAAACAGGTGTGTAACAAAGTAATTTATTATACTTTTATTAACATTTGTTTCTGAGGGCCTGAAACTTAAAGGGCCTTATGCAGAGTCGTTTTGACGTGTGATTAGCGTTATACTAAAGGCCTGACTACAGCAGGTAGCACATGTTAGACGATCTCTTTATTATGACTCTAGTGACGTGTCAGAACGATTCTGCATAAGGCCCAAGGAGTTCATGTATGTAAAACGAAGTGGAAGGGGGTACAAACGAGAATATAAATGTATACTCTTATATATTCTTTAGTTTAAATGATATTCGTAAGTTTTGTTAAGTATCTGAAACATTATTCTGACAGTGCTCAATGTGCACTTTGAGCAGAACATTCATAAGAACCTATTACGAACCGAACCTAACCTAACATTACCTAATCAAACCTAATCTAATCTTGTATAACCGAACCGTACCTGTTACGTACAAATCACATTGATTTTATTCCTTCTCGAATGCCACATCGTGTGACAAAATCATTTGTTCTGATCAAAGTGCACTCTTACCATATTCTTATAATTGAAGGGCTGCCCGAGAGAGGGGGATAAGCCACAAAAACTAAATTCCGATAAATCGAAGGACAAAGTGTAGGACAAATAACTGTAAATTTTTCCCTGTGAAGGTGATTCTTTTATGTATGTATACCACTCTACAGATACCTGTGCAACTTATATCCTGTAATACATAATGTAAAATGTGTTATATTGAGTATTAAACGAATATTAGTAATGTAAAGGAAATATTTTGCTGTCACGACTTCTGACAATTTGGTTAATACACACTAAATACAACGGGTTAGGTTAGGTTTCTAACCTGATCTAAGTTCACCTAACCTAACCAAATTACGTTAGGTTAGATTCGGTTATATTAGGTTAGAGTAAATTAGATTTCTAGCGTAACCTAACCTATCCTAACACAACCTAACCTAATTTGTTATTACATGCCCGAAATCTCTGAAATTTTGAATAAATTTTGCTTTATGTATTTTACTATCTGAAATGTTCTTATTGAGAGGATTAGTTTATGGAAAGTATTTGAACTCCTTCCACCCTTAGAATTCACGTTTCAATGAAAGTGCAACGACAAAAATCCATAATGCCACCCCTTCCCCACGCCCAAAGAGGATGAATTTGGTTTTAAACGGTATCGGGTTGGTCACTATTCATTTCAGTGACCCTGAAAATTATGGACTAGACACCAATTTCGGCTTTTTTTGATTATTTGTCATCTCCTTCCTATCTCAGATCTCGAGCCAAAAAATGATAAGATCCGAAGTTAGGCCTGGCCGCATTGAAGTACCGAAAATTGTTAAAGTCTGTCGAGGAGAAGTTAGCAATCAAATATTGTTACAATGAATAGAAAATGCCCCCTCTTCCCCTTAAAAAGGAAATTTTCAAAAACAATGGGATATGTTTTTCTTTAAGCTTAATGAGGAGTTTATATACCGAGTTTCATCTTTCTAACTTTATAGGTTCGTGAGATACTGTATTTTAGGTACAAATTTTGAACCCCTTCTACCCCTTAGGATTCACCCTTTAATCAAAGCAATGTGATAAAAATCTTATTTAGGCCAAGTCAACTCTTGTACGGTACTAAAATTATAAAAATCAGTCCAAAGCTCTAGAATGAACTAGCTAGTAAAGATTATATTCATTTTTATTTTATCGATAATTAATAATTATTGGCGGTATTTATATACTTATAACATTGTATTGTCTCATATGTGAGTAGAAATAACTCATTGTTTGTATTTGGAAAGGCAAGGAATACCATAATAATATATTGAATCCAGTTTTACGAATAAAGCGCGAAGTGTAACAAGCAGACAAGCGAAAAAATTCTTCACCGATACCTCCATATGACGTCACGGACAGGGAGCCAATCAGAACGCTAATCGCGAACTGGGGCTACCTGTTATTTTATATACCTTGGCTGCGAGCAGTGACAGCGTGTGGATGTCGATCCGCATGAAGCACGTTTTTACAAGTTGTAACACGGCGCTATGGAGGGTTCGCTCGAACAACGCTAGGCCATAAAATTTTGCGTCAAGTTGGGTAAGAATGCTACGGAAACTTACCAGCTGCTGAAAGAGGCCTACAAGCAGGAGTGTTTGTCAAGATCCCAGGTCGGAAAATGGCACAAGTCGTTCAAGGAGGGTCGGGAGGAGGTCGCCGACGAGCCCCGTTCTGGACGCCCAACAACGGCCAGGACCGACGACAACGTTAACCGTGTGCGTGAAGTGTTGCGCTTAGACCGGCATGTGAGCATTCAACAAATCGCGGACACCCTAAACATGTCGACATTTGCGGTACATGGGATAGTGACCGAGGACCTGCAAATGCGAAAGGTCTGTGCGAAGCTTGTGCCGAAGGTGTTGACGAACGAACAAAAAGAACTTCGAGTTTTGCGCTGCAAGTAGTTGTTGGCATTGTGTGAAAGTGATCCGGACTTTTTGGACTCGGTCGTAACTGGAGACGAATCCTGGATGTTCGAATACGATCCAGAATCCAAAAGGCAGAGTGCGGAGTGGCACACCTCATCCTCCCCCCGCCCAAAAAGGCGCGCACGAGCAAACCCGAATCAAAATCATGCTCAATGTCTTCTTCGACGTTCGAGGAATCATCCATTTCGAGTTTGTGCCACCAGGACAACCTGTCAACGCAGGATTTTATCTAGAAGTGCTCAAGAGACTGAAACGTAGGGTCACCCGCGTTTGAAGTGACATCAAAGACTCAATGAAATTCCACCACGACAATGCACCAAGTCACACCGCCTTCACCGTCGTCGACTTCCTGGCCCGGAGCAGAACCCTAGTGGTCCCCCAACCCCTAAAGTCCTGATCTGGCTCCTAGTGACTTTTTTTGTTTCCCCGTTTGAAGAGTCACCTCAAAGGAAAACATTAGGACTCCGTGCAGAACATTCAAGCCCATGTTACAAGGTTTTTAAAAGCCATTCCATCCGAGGACTTTAAAGATGCTTTCCAGGCGTGGAAAACACGTCTCCAGAAGTGTATCGATGCAGAAGGAGCGTATTTTGAGGAATTTTAAAGATTTGTAACAATCGGAACAATAAAACAGTTTTTCTAAAGCAATGCTCATTACTTTCATAATTAACCCTGTATATATAGGGCCGGATTCAGGATTTTCTGAGGAGGTGAACCAAATAACTGCCAGTACATTTGAATTAAATTTGAGTTTTTAAAATGCCTTTAGACATCTGTGGTGTGAGCGAGAAATTGTCCTCGAAATCCTGCTCTCGATTAATCCTGCTGTTCCTTCAACCTTCAGAAAATTGACTGAAACTATTGATTTTGCATAATTCACTGCTAGCTTCTCACTTTAGGTAATGTATATTTACACCGAAGGGAGGGTGCTCGTGCACCTTTGCACCCCCCTAAATCCGGCCATATATATATATATATATATATATATATATATATATATATATATATATATATATATATATATATGTGTGTGTGTGTGTGTGTGTGTGTGTGTGTGCGTGTGTGTGTGTGTGTGTATCAACATGTTTTTTTCTCATTTCTTCATCGAAAATGTTTTGATTCAGTTAAAAATTTTCGTTGTATTAGAAGAATAGAAACATTAAATACATATTGCCAGATTTTCTGCTAAAACTGAAATCAAATATCATAACTTATAGACACATCAATATGCAATTTTTTTTTTATTATTTACTTTAGATCAATATGGGTCAGTATGTAGTTGTAGTATTTGTATAAACTCATAAAATATTTCTACAATAAAATGTATGTAGAAATCGTAATCTGACAATTTTCCTTTTAAGTAGAAAGGCTGATTTAAAGTTTGTATTGGGTCATAAAAATATATATACAGTAAAACTTAGATATATAGTCAAAGTGCAAAATATATGACCAGTATCAAAGGTATTTTAACTTTCAGTGGAAAGTGGGATTACACGAGTTTCAAATATGAAAAGGTTTTTTCTTGGTGCGACCGAGATAATATACGACCGAATACTCTGGATATTTTTTTCAGTTTGGATTTTATTTTATTTTATTTTTCCGTTGTGCAAAATTTTAGTTAGAAGTTTTTTTTCTGGTAGGGCCATTACACACACACATTTCAGTTTTAGTAGGCATCATTTCCAACTCAAATGGGAGGTTAACAACCTGGGTCGGTAGTTTGTGATTTGCAACTTTTCTCACGACGGGTTGCGGATAGCATACTGCAAGAACCGTGGTTTTGTAATACTTGTATGTTGAACCAGTTACTGTACTTCCACTCCCAGACTCGCCTCGGAATGAGATCTCGAGTGAAAGTGAGTTGGTAGATTCTGGAAGGACAACCTTAGGTCAGGTTCTAGTGTTGTTCGTCTCGATGGAAACAAAAATATGGAGATTCCGGAATCATTAGTTCAGAATATACAAGAAAATTTACAAACTGGTTCAACAGTATTTCCGGCGGATATAGCCGCACTTTTGGATCAATTTAATAGGTCGTTAAATGTCTCACTAGACAATAATTTCAAATAAAGTCGACAATGTTCAACAAATGTGTAATAGTAAATTCCAGGATATGAGTCAAAAGGTTGACAATCTTACTCTCACTATCAATGTAAAATTTGAAAATTAAAAATCAGTAATGTTGCAGGTAGTTAATGACAAAAAAGCAGTTGCAAACAAAGATGTAGACGATGTTAAATCAGAAGTATGCTTTTTACAGAATACGGTCGAGACTTATCAGGATCAGATAAATTTCAGATAGACGAGTTAGATAAGGACCTTCGGTTGTCAGAAGAGAAACAGAATCAATGATGTGATGCTCTGACTCAGGAGATATCACATCTCTAGTCTAGTATTAAAGAAGCCTACGATCTGCTAGAAGCCAAGATTAAGTCACGCAGATTCAAATGGAAAGTAGTAGGCATAGGTACCAAAAGGCACATGATGTTGGTCGATTTAGTCGATTCTGACGAACCAGATTCCGACATCCCAGTGGAGGTGCCAGTCTCTTCTGTGGGGGAGAGTCGTACTGTCCCCACTGTTACGGTCTCCGTTTGCCAGCCGACTCATAGGCATGGCTCAAATGTGATACAAGTAGGATTTATACCACAATCCTGGGAAAGTAATTTTAGAAAAGGCACTTGTGCAGAAATCCTTGGTTGTCAGTCTCAACTTCGAGGGTTAAATTCTCTGTCTGCTTTGCCTCCAGTGTCAACTTCTATGATTAGTCGCTGCAGATTTAATCATTCTTCGCTGTCAAATAGACAAGTGCTGGAATTCTGGAGGGAAGATAAAGTGAAACGGTGGTATCAATGGAAGATGGAAATACTTCAGGCCAAAATTTCTCAACCTATACAATTTCGGACAAAATTTTCTGAGAGCTAAGAGCCTAGTTGATGATTGTAACTCTCATCTGAATGCCAACCGCTCCAAAGAATACATCAGTAGTCGTGCTTTACAGTTTGGCTATCTGAGTTAAATTACTTACCTACATTTTCTGGGGAATATGGATTGACGAGGTCTCTCTTAGAAAACTTGGAACAAACCTTTAAAATTTAATTCGGCTTCTGCACACTAAAACCTTATGTTGTTGCCTAGTTGTTCAACGTACGAAGCAAAAAGTTGGTATAAGACTGTTGATAAGAATATTAAGAGTTATTCCGATTTTGTTCATTTATTCAAAGAACATTACTTTTCCATGAGGATGGAAAGACTCCAAAAGAAATTTATTCAAGAAATGAGGTTCGATCGCACGAAATACAGCAGGTTAACGGATTCGCTTCAAAGTTCATCGCCGAATATAATGCAATTTCTCAAAACCCTGATGAAGCAGAACTAATTGAGATTGTTTTAGATTGCCTGCCAGCAGGCGATGCGAAATTATTGAGAGCTGTAGAACCCAAAAAGAGTCCAACACCTCATTGTAAAAATTACTGAAATTGAGGGACACCCAGATCCAGTGGAACCCGTGACGGACAGAAAGTTGAAACGTTTCAATATCCCCCAGGCCAAAGTTGTGAAGAAGACAGAGAATTGACTGAAACAGAATACAAGGGATACCTCTTCTCAAACAGACGAAGACAGCAAGCAAGGCGTTTAAGGCACAGATAATAACAGCTAAAATGATTTGTATTTCCGAAATAAAGGTCGAAGACGGAATTTACAAACAAGAAAGTCTTGGCAAGGTCGCAATAATGGAAACCAATGGGAAAAAGAAGACCGAAGAAACCGGCATGGCCCATATAATTCAAATCGGCCATTCCAACAGGAAGCGATGAACTTAGGGTATCATCGGGGTGCATCCCAGTCGTGTGCGCCTAATCTAATGAATCAAGCGGGAGCGCAAGCTTACCCAGTGTTCGCCGTAACTTGCCTCCTGGAGGAGGAGTGGTAACTCTTACAATAACTCTTTCACCAGCGGTTAACATGGCTATGGCCACTGGACTGCCTTAGTACAATTAGGAGTTCGTCTCACCGATGGTTAAATCTCCAGAATCGAATGGGAACAATTCGTGAAATTCATATCGCAGCTCTCATTAGGGAAGGATGTGGACTGCGAGATGAATTCCTCAACTCCCTAGAAAGAAGAAAGTAAGTTGTCGGAAAATAAAAATTGTGGTTTGGCTAAAACCTCTTTAGATTCTTATTCAGAACCTCTAAATTCAAAATTAACGGTTTCGACTAGTTCGGATTATCGAAGTAACAAATCGGGCACGCTTGTGTTCTCGATTCGCTTCGTCATAGACGAAGGGGAGTTCGATTCCAGTGCAGATACAGGTGTTCTTCTGTCGTATCTTTCACCTTCGTTGACTTGTTCAGTTGGAAGATTAACTTTAATTTGTGTTTTGGACTCACGAGCGGATACAAATTTGTTGTCGGGAGATGCTTGGAAAAGAATGAAGGAAAGTTACTCTTCGGCTAAACTTCGTCCTAAAACTAATATCTCTCTTAAAGGTTTTGCAGGAGACGAAACTTTCCAAGTGAAAGGTTTTGAACTTTTAAAATTCACTATTCAGGATTATGTGATTGATGTTCCACTGTACGTAGTCCAGAAGTTAAAGACCGATTGTATTTTAGGCTTTCCTTTTTTATGAGGTACAATGTTCTTTTAAATTGTAAATCTAGGGAAATTACTTTGGAACCAAATTCACCTCAGAATATTTCGATTAAGATAGAGCAACGGCATTGTTGTTTAGTAGCTGTCGTGGACTGTTTGTATCGTCCGTCGGTTACAAAAGGATTATATATATAAAAAAAGACGGATCTCAGCGTGGAAGATAGAGATCGATTATTTTCTTTGTTGTTTATATGTCGCTGTCTCTTCATCGAGAATCCTAGAAACGTGAAGGTTGAACCGTATAGGATACAGCTTTCTGACGATGTTCCCATGGTAGGAAGGTTGTATCGTATATTAGTTCACCTCCAGAAAGAGTTTGAGCAGGTGCTGGATAAATGGTTAAAACTTGGTATTATCACAGAAGGTCCTTTACCATATCGATGTCCTGTGCATGTGGTACGGAAGGCGTCTGGAATCAGCGAGAAGGGGATAGCACCAAAGATTCAGATCGAACCGATCCCTGATCTGGTCGCACGGGTCAGTGGTGCTACCGTCTCTCCATGTTGGACTGTACGCAATCCTATCACAGTGTTTTGATCAATCCAGACTCCTATAAATATGTTAGTATCATCTATAAAGAACACCAATATCAGATGACTCGTCTAACCATGGGTTTGAAGTCATTACCAGCAGTATTTCAGTCTGTGATGCACATCTTTTTCGGCTTTGAATTTTTTAAAAAATATCTAATAGTGTACTTAGATGACGTTTTGTATTATTCTTCATCAATTGACGAGAATTTTCAGCATCTCGAAAATGTTTTTGAAACTCTTCGTTCAGCTAACCTTTCTCTAAATTTTCAAAAGTGTAACTTTCTTCAGTTCGAAAATTCCTTTTCTGGGACACATCATTTCGGAATTTTCAGTCAAAATTAATCCGAAGAGTAAAGGGGCTATCCGTCAGTTTCCTCTTCCACGGACCAAGAAAGCTTTACGAAGATTTCTCGGTCTCGTGGGGTGGCAAAAGCGGCACTTCCCCGATTTCGGTGGTTCAATGGCACCTTTCTATGACCATCTCAAACGAGATCGGAAGATTGAATACTCTTCGGACTTATTAGAAAAATTTGATCACCTCAGAGAACTTTTGAGTAACCCTCCAGCGCTTACTCAATCCAATTTCAATCTTGATTTTCATCTTTAGTGACCCTTCTGCGGAGTCAGGATGATCCGGAGGTTATTGCGTATGCGAGTCGGCGAATTAAATGGCACGAAGCCTCTTTATTGGTTTTCCAGTTAGAATTGGCAGCAGCCCTCTTTCTTTGTGAGAAATTTTCATATTTCATTTTGGGTCGACGGACTACGGTCCATTGTGATAATGCAGCAGTTACTTATGCCTTCAGTCTCCGTAACTTAGATGCCACAACTACTCGTCTCTTACTAACATTACAGCGCTTTCATCTTCAATTTGTACATAATCGATTGTCCGACAATGAAATTGCTGATTTGTTGAGTTGTTATTCTCCAGAAATTCCTCAAGCAGAGGACGATCATTTCATGAATTTTTAAATATGGTGAATGGATTAGTGGTGATAAACTCAAAATATTTTACAATAAAATGAATCGTAATCTGACACTTTTCCTTTTAAGGAGAAATGCAAATTTAAAGTGTGTATTGGGTCATAAAAATATCTGTACAGTAGAACTTAGATATATAGTCAAAGTTTTACGGGAGCTTAATTTGAAAAAGTATTTTTAAAGAAAGCTGTGTTGTTAAAGTGAGATTTTTGGGATGTTTTTTAAGGGTAGAACGAGTCCTGGGACCGGACGATACCCGTCTGATTTTAAAAGAAATAAAAATAAGAATTTTAGCTTTTTTTGGAGAGAGTGAGGTAGGAGAGAGGTGAGGAAGAGAAAGGAAGAAAACTGACGTCACAGTACCTGTAGCTTCATTTTTTTGCTGGGCTTTTTCCTGTTGTTTGCCTGGTGTTTAATATGTCGGGTACTGAATTATAAACTGTTTGGTTTGTTTTTTAAATTACTCCCGAAGTGCTTGATTGACTGCCGTGCACTCCCCGGACCGACTCCGTTGACTGTTTTTTGATAACTTCGCGATTATAGTCTTTGATGACCGACTTCAAAGTTTTTAAGCGACTTTAAAGGTTCCGTGAGATTTCGAAGGCTCCGTGTCTTTTTAAAGGCTTTGTGTGACTCTTTGTTTTTGGGATGGAGGGAGTATTTAAAGACCAACATCTTTTGGTAATTTTGCTGATTTTAGATACGTGTAGATGAGATGTTTTTGTTTTAACAGGTACTTATGACGTCAGAGATGGACAGATAGTTGGGAAAGTAGCTTTTTTAGCTTTATTACATAAAATATACATTGACATAATACATTATATAACATAAATAAACATTTTTACGATTTAGCCACGAAAACATAAAAATACGGAAGAGAAACGTAGATTAAATTTTTAGACATACATGAATTTTATAAACTAAGATATTTGAATAACTAGCGTTTTTCGATACATAAGAGATGGCTTTATGAAATTAGAAAAAAAAGAATAATTTTATAACACCGAAGATAAGTTTGAAGATGTTTTAAAGAATAAATGATTTTGTGGGAGATCAACGAAAGTTAATAAATATTAGTCTTTTCACAAAAGTGCAAAATATATGACCAGTATCAAAGGTATTTTAACTTTCAGTGGAAAGTGAGGTTACACGAGTTCCAAATATGAAAAGATTTTTTCTTGGTGCGACCGAGATAATATACGACCGAATACTGTGGATATTTTTTTCAGTTTGGATTTTCTTTTACTTTATTTTTCCGTAGCGCAAAATTTTAGTTAGTTTTTTTTTTCCTGGTAGGGCCATCACACACACAAATTTCAGTTTTAGTAGGCATCATTTCCAATTCAAATGGGAGTTTAACAACCTGGGTCGTAGTTTGTGATTTGCAACTTTTCTCACGACGGTTGCGGATAGCAGTCTGCAGGTCTAGATGCCGAGCTTCGAGTTGTGATGGAAGATACTCTGGAACCATCTTCTTCGGGCTAAATTTCAGTTGCATTTTCCAGGGACGATTGGTCAGGTAAATGGATTAGTGATTGTTGGTAGCATACCTACACGGGGCCCAGTAGATGTTGCGGCCAGCAGTCGGTGATACATTTGCACAGTCCTTATTCCTAAGTAAACATCACACACACACACACAATCAATTTTATTTATTTTTATATTTTTAATATAATTAGTTTACATATAATTAGAATATAATAGCGAAAAATATTTTAAGATATTATTTTGAAGTTTGTTCTAATAGGCATGTTTTTGTTTTAATATATAGTGTTAAGAACAACAAACATAGGTCAACTGAACATTTTCAACATATGCAGAGTTATTCTTAAATCAATTTAAATGAAAGGGGTACATTATGAAACTAATGAGAACTGCATGTTGAAATACCAGAAAAATACAAATGCAACAAGACCTGCAATTAAAATTAAAAGCTAATAAGATACCTGAGTATGGTGTGATTTCACTGGTGCTGCAACGTCCGGTTGAATCTTCGTGAAGTGACATTATCAAGCCATTTAAAATACTCAATGACTTTTTAACAACTGTCCAATTTTGTAACCAAAATTAGAAATCATTTTAATTTTTTTTTAATCATATGATCTAAAATTAAGGGAGTTATGAAGTTTTAAAGTTTTCAAATGGCCTTCATTTTGAAACAGTATGACAGATGGGATATGAATGAACTGATCAAATTTGGTTTTAATCCGTTCGCTCTTAGGGAAGTTACCGTATGAACGAAGTCCAAAAAATGATTTCTATTATTATAGAAATAGATGGATATCATGAGATTTCCGCAATAGAAGAAGAGGATATGAAAAAATGGTGTCGTGATAGGAATTAGGTTGAGAACCACTATTTTAGATCATACTTTTGCCATTTTAAATAGCTTAAATGCATGAATATTTCAAAAAAATATTTTGCTCTACATGACAAAAAAGAAAAGGAGAAAAAAAGAAATTGTCCTGTTTCTTTGTTCATTATTTCTTTCTTCATAATCAGGGTTACTTACAAGACGAAAATTGAGTTCGCCTCGTGTCGAGACGGTGTGGTGAAAGTGATGTCTTGTGTCAGGAAGTACCATTTCCCAATGGCAGCAGTTTGAGTAAAGTTGTCATTGTTTGCATAAAGTCTTTTTCCCACACACGAAAATACGTTCACTCTGGCTTCAGACAACTCATTTCTAAAAGAGTATATCAAGAATTTAATATTGTACTGAATGGATAAATAAGGGCGTAAACCCACTCCTTATCATATTCATGCACTTTGTGTTTGTCTTTCCAGCGCTGAATTAGTGTCGTCTGTAACACTACTATGCAATGTATCACTTATTCCCGCGTGTCATTAGACTGTAGCAGACTTTTAAAAATAACAGTTCCATTGTTGATCTGCCCAGAGTACTGAGTCGCTTTTCGTTTGCAGAAAGTGTTAAGCCCAGGGGCGTCATTTAGGGGGGCAGGGAGGGGCATTTGCCCTCCCCTGAGTTTGAGATGTATATAGATTTTATCAATAGAATAGTAGTAAATCAGTGAAAAACGCGAAATTTTACTAATATCAAGGGGTCTTGCCCCCCCCCCAAGCAAAATCTGAAATGACGCTCCTGGTTAAGCCTGCAGAAATTATCCGTCGAATGTAAGCGTAGTATGGTAATAGCTGTTTATCGTGAAGCAAGATCTACAAATGGATAGAGCGTTTCAAACAGGGAAAAATGAAATGAAATTGTTGAGTTTTACGTCCCACGGTTATGCCGGTTAGGTTAAAGGAGACGGTGATGATGAGAGATGAATGAAATAGTGGAATGAGGAAAGAGGGAGAGCCCCGAGAAAACCCACGCACACGGTATTTGTCCACCACAAAGTTTACTTGGCGGGAGCAGGGTTTGAACCCGAGACCCAAAGCACCAGAGCTGAACCACCGCGGCCCCTTCAAACAGGGAAGAACTTCTTTATGTGAAGAGGAAAGATCGGCAGGCCACCGACGTCAAAGACTGAGGACAATTTGAAATCGTTGAGGGTATGGTGATGGAAAACACACGAATCACAGTGGACGAAATCACCAATACTTTACATATCAGTCAAGGATTAAGCGTGTTCCATCTTACACAACAGGGGAAGATTTGCAAATCATGCAGAAGTCATTGATGTGGTGCAAAATTGGTTACGGATGCAACCGAAAACTTTTTTTTTCGACAGAATAAAAAAAGAACTTGTGAAACGTTGGGAAAAGTGCGTTGAAGTGCAGGGAGATTATGCAGAAAGATAATGTTTGAGTTTTCTGTCATTAGAATAAATGTACCTTTTTTCAGAAGTCCCTTTACTTTTTGACTTCCCTCTATTTTACAAATGTATTAGTTGTTATGTCACTCCATTTTTGTGTTTTAATCGCTATACAGAACCTATAGAAACGTTTTTCATTTTCCTTTTATTTCTCAGCGAGTGTAAAGAGAATGAAATTAAAGATCTCTCGCGGGTCCCAAGCAGCAGCAGCAATGGTAAACGAAGAACACAGCAGTTCTCTCGGTAAAGTCTCATTTCCGTGTAATTTCTGAATCAGGAGATTTCCTTCCGCAATAAAAAAGATTCAATCCATTTAGTTAGGGGTCTAAAGTTTAAACAATGGAGACATAATTCACTCCTTGTAGCTATATACCTATCTAATTATCTCCTTCATCTCGTGTTCATCAGATTCGGGGAATATTTTAAGAATTCAATCCACGAGTTTCCACAGACACAAGGAATTTCGTTTTCTATTTTCTTCTTTTCTTTTGAATTGTTGGTGTATTTTTGTGAAATAAAATACAAAAGAACGTAACTAATTGTATTTTATTTTCAGTAGAATTATACAGAAAATGAAATGTTTCTATATGTCGTTAGTTGTTTTTCCCACACCACTCATCTCTTTAGAAAGTTCAATTTCTGCTCGTGTGAAGACAACATTGTTGTTATTTGGTTTAATCGTTGAAAAATGGTTGCTTATACCATGAAGATTTCTTTCCGGAATGGCACAAAAATAAACAATAATGGATACCTTTTTTTTTCTGAGAAGAGAGAAGTCAGATTTTATTAGCAATACGCTAGTGAACTTGACAAAAAATGTAATGTTCTTTCGTCCTTTACTCCTCACCAGGAGCGCATCCACGAGGGTCCACTGTACTATTGCGACCTCTATTTCTTCAAAACATAAATACAGCTGAGAGAACTAGTTTCTTTTTACTTCTCAAATTTAAAATTTTTTACTTCAAAAAGTTAATTTTTTTGTGACGTTAAATGCGTACTCAGGGTGAACATCGTTGGAATTTTCATAGGTTCTTTGTTCTATATTTTTCATTTTTTACTTTAAAAAACTTCAAAGAAACAGTTTCATGTTTCTTCCTTTAATGATAAAGTATATATATATATATATATATATATATATATATATATATATATATATATATATATATATTTCTCTTTTCTTTGCTATGTTTGACCATGCGATGAGTGATGTACACAAAGAACGCTGGCATTCCTATGAACGAACATGAAGAATCTCCCAAATGTGAAGGAAAACAGTAAGACCTACGTGCTATTAGAAATATCCATATCTTTTGTTACACTTATTCACTCAGATATTAGGTACTACGTGCCTGATGAGTCATTCCATTTCTATTGTAGAGTCGCTGCTGTTTTTTTTTTTTTTTTTTTTACGCACTGTTATTGGTTGAAAGAGTTGTAGTGACAGGAATACATGACTGGTTTTCTGCATTACTTTACAGGTTTGACAGTATATACGAGCAGTAAAATCTGTATACAAAATCCGTTTCTCGTTCCATTTTAGCATTTTAACGATTATTGGGATTTCAAGAGGAAAATGAAAAAAAAAACTCTAAATAAAAACAGTCTGATACTACAGGGTGGTCCGGAAGTTGGCATACCCCCCTTTAGTTAAACAGTATAGTGTTAGTTATGGTCAAATGTCTGAACACAGTTACCTTGAAGTCTTACGAGTCTTAAGAATCATAAACATCGGTATGATCACCATCCATGTCATAACACAGCTGAATTCTGGGCCAAGTTCTCGTAGATATTTTGCAGAGATACTCCGGAGTCACGAGGGTGAAGGCGTGTTCCTGCGTTGTGTGATATTGAGTGTTTCTTACTTGTTGTTTTATGAAACCCCAGAGAGCATTGTCTGGTGTTGTCAGATCGGGAATTCTTGGAAGCCAGGCAAAGAGAGCTGGTTAAGATGCACACCTCTTCCAATCCAGCGGCCAGGAAACGTCTGATTCAGGTGCTCACGTGAATCTCGAAGTACGCTGGTGCTCCATCCTGCTGTGTCACACCATAACAGTGTGTTTGATACCATATTCTTCCAGTTGAGGCACCAACCATTCATTAAGCATCTCCAAGTAAGAATGTCCATTAACATTGTCTTCGAAGAAAACACCAATTAGGCCTACGCCCACTTCCGGACCACTCTATACAAAAACTATGTATAAAGTATCGAAATTCTTTAGACAAGAGAATGTCTACGTCGTAAACGTATCATATGAATATTAAATAATCTTTAGTATTTAAACAAAATCTTTAATATTTAAAGTTCTTTTTCTAACAAAGACTCATCCATCTGGATAGCTTAATGTTTGATCTCATGTTAAATATTCATATTCAACGCAAAACGACTTAAAGTATGTACACGAAGCTCTCCCACAAATGTCATTAGATTTAACTTCTCCATCTTTAGACTTCTAAACTATGTTTTGCATTAGTGTCTGTCAACTTGTCTGTCTGTTGATAGATATCAAAGCAAAAACAGGAAGAGATTTCGAGATGCGTTTTTATTCTGTAATCAATTCAGCATACCAAGGATAGGCTCCGTCTTCCGCAGTTACTCTTTGTTCAAACCGGAAGTGGTTTAAATTAATCATTCCCTGTTTCGTCGTTTATTATCATAGAACAAAAATGGTAACAGATAACGAGAAGCAGTTTTTCATAAGCGTGTCGAGACAATATACCATGACTATCCACAACATTACCAAAACTGGAAGTGATTCAAATTTACGTCTTGTTCAATACTGATTTCAGTACAGTAAAAACGGTAAATGCTATCAAGATGTTTTTTTGGGATCTAAACAAAAATTGCTTTTCTAAGAAAATCAGTTCTGTTTTCGGAGTCCAAATCGAAACTGAGCTTATGAAATACTCAATTTCGGTTCCGGAATTCAAACAGAAATTGAGTTTACGAGAAAATTGTTTCCAGTTTCAGCATTCAAACTAAAATTGATTTTCCAAGAAAATCGGTTCCTGTTCCGGAACCCAAAGCAAATTGATTTACTGAGAAAAATCGGTTCTTGTTTTGGAACCCAAATCACTTTTTGAAGGGACAACGTTAATTGGATCCGTTACTCAGCTTTATTAACATACTCAGGTACAGGTCTTCTTAAGGAAGATATTTATACCACTTCGCGGTAAGAGATCCTTCGACAAAAAAAGACAATCTGAAAATCCCACACCACATCATAATCTTATCCCTTCCTAGGATTTTCGAAGGATTTGCAAACTAAGAAGTTGTAGCATTTCAATACCTTAAGCATTGCAATACCAAAAACAATTTCGATTAACGTAAAACAATGCTTCGTCGCTGACTAAAAAGTTGATGCAGAGTCTGGGTTCTTATCAAGGGCGCCCATGTTGTAGTTTCCAAGGGGGGCAAGTATAAGCGACGTTTCAAAAATAGTTTCAAATTTTGCTGTAATTAATGTAAAAATTTTATTGGGTTTTCGATATTATGAAGTACAATTTCTACTAAGAGGGGTGAGCGCCCCACCTTGCCCCCCTTGATGGGCGCCCTTGATTCTTATTGATGTGGTCAGATGCCTACTCACAGAGCCGACTCCTTTAGCCTAACCGGCGTAACCGTGGGACGTAAAACTCAAAGATTTCATTTCATTTCATTGCCTACTCACAGAACTGCACAACGGTTACAGTCATCCTCATTGATGTACTACAACATTTGAATCTTCTATGAATGTCACCTTTCCTTGTGGAGAACGTGACACGCATTCAGTTGACTTATGCCATGTTCCGTTGACAGGTTGGACTCTTCGTTGTTCTTTTGTATGCAGCTGTTAACATAGGCCTGATATTTCTTTGTTTATGGTAGTCTTGGTTTTCCCATTACACTATTTGTCGTGCACGAAACCAATCTCCCTAAATCATTGTACCAACTTTGCAAACTGCGTTCTGCGTGATCTATGATTTTGTCTTGGTGTCTGGGGTTAAATTCCTGTGCTGTATCTTGTAACTGTAACACCAACCCCCCCCCCCTACAAAAAAAAATAAAGTACCTCTACTCTTTCGTCATGCGTCAACGTCTTCCTTCACTCACTCATCTGTAAATAGTAATCTGAAGCGAGAAAATAAAGCAATTCTACTAACCAGTCTTTGGATTCACCTTGTATTTCAAAATCGTTGAGTTGAGTTGATTTTGAGTTTAACCCCTTTCAGCAGAGTGAGTATATGAGACGGGACCCACTGATTAAGGTGGAATCCGAACCACGTGAGCTCTTGCCGGGAATCGAACCCGGGTCTAACACGCCAAAGGCGCGTACGCCAACTGCTTAGCCACAAAGGAGCTCGATGTGTCAAAATTGATTGCAGTCACTAATACGTATAGCTCTAAACAAACTTTTATACCAGTTCATCTGGCAATCAAACTATACGTATAATCTAATACTCCATGAAGAAGAAAACCAAGAACATGCATTTCTATGGCATAATTAAACAAAACCATAGTTTTCTGACTGTAAGTCTATAAAATTTATACCACAAACTATATCTCTAATTATGATCAAAGAAAAGAAACCAATTATACGCTCTTTTTCAATATGTACACGAGAAGGACATTGCTTTTTTAGATCTAAACGCCCTTTCACCTTTAAGCTAGAAATTATGATCATCACTGCTGGGCTATTTGATACGATTCCGTAGGAGTAGCGCTGTTGGAAACTTCACGTAAATACAGCAGCAGAAAGGATATGAAGTGGAGAGATTAATGACCCATTGTCCTTAGATCACTTGCTATTGTGAACAAGTGGACTTTCCTAAAGGCAGTGAGGGAAATTTGTAACTTTTAATTCCTTTTTTTTTTCCAAAGAATTTGAGAACACAGAGAATCATTCAAAAAACGTGGTTTAATCAATAATACTGCGAATCAAAGTAGTAAGGTCAAGGTGAAAAGTTTGGAATATACCCCCTGCGTGATACTGTGAATAATATTTTAATCTCTTCGTCTCCTCTTCGTCTTCGATGTTGAATTCAAGTCAGTGTTGTCAGATGGTCCGCATTAAATTTCAATATTCTAGCATCAGATATTACCTTTTTTACAGAAAAATTCCCTACGCCTAAAACTATTATTACTGTTATTTTTTCAATAACTACTTCTACAATTGTAAATTAAGTTGCATTAAATAACATTGTCTTTAAAAAAATACATGGATGGCTTAATGCACAAGAAGATGACTTATGAAGAAAACTTACAAAAGTTCCATTTACTGGAAACGATAACTCACCCTAAATGATGAAATTTCTTTGCTCTTTGCATCAGTAATCTTGAAACCGTGGATTCTTTCTACGAAATCTAGTTTATAATGTTCCGGTATTCAATGAGATCATGTCATTATCCTATCTTTTATAACGTTGTTTACCTTTGTTGTGATTTTCCGCTCCGATAAAGGTGAATATTGTGGTTTTGCCTGTGTTGACTGGTTTCTTATTGCAAGTCCCAGACAGTAGTACGGTAGTTTACAGTAGTTTATATTTGAAGGAATCACTGATCATGTTTTCTTCTGTATTTTTTACTTCTCAATAACGACAAATGTGCCTCTTTATGAGAAATTGCAACTTATTTGTTTTGTTCTGTCAATTGTAAAAGTATATCGAACAAGAATTTCCCTACACTTGAATACATTTTAAGAAAAAATACTTTTTTTTTACTCTCTGCAAATTTTGACCACTTTTCCTTACGCCGAGGGAAATTTCTCTCCATCTGGCAACACTGATGAAAGTGAATAACATAAACACAATAGTGGGTGTTATGCACTTCATCCAGATGTGTTCTAGTATTGCCAACCCTAGCAAAAAAAAAAAAAAAAACTATATCTTCTTCGTCTTTATACTAGGTAAGTGCATCTTTCATGACGATATTATGAGTACGAAAGTGCTGGGTTTCTTTTCAGTGTAGAGAACAGGGGTATTTAGAAGGTGACAAGTTTAGTAAAT
This sequence comes from Thermobia domestica, assembly GCF_964235325.1. NCBI lineage: Eukaryota > Metazoa > Arthropoda > Insecta > Zygentoma > Lepismatidae > Thermobia > Thermobia domestica. Next base: position 56,106,660 of record NC_137456.1, on the reverse strand, counting down.
AGGGTAGCTGCGATAACAATTCGAAGCCACAATCGTGGATTTCCGCAAGGGTGTCATTGGCTGAGACACGATGCATTGTCGTGTTGGAAGATGTCGTCCGCGCTCGGGCCGGACTCGGGCCTACAAAGCAAATGATACTTCGGTCTCGGACCTTAAATTTTTAAATATACAACCATATTTATTGGGCATTTTTGGGGCCTAACTGTGTAAATATACTGTACAACGATATTTATCGGATAGTTCTTTCTGGAGAACTTTTAACCCCTTCGGGATCCTATGGTACAATTTGTACCATATGCACTTTTCATGGTGCATTGCGTTATTTCTCTTCTATTTGAGCTTTTTCGTCCGTTTTTTCTTTTTTACAAGTCCAGAGGCCTTGCAGAAGACATTACGTATGATTTCAGACCGTCCTGCGTCCAGACATAGGAGGTGATGACGTCATAAGTCAAAAATTTCTTTTCTCATTTTCTAAGCGTATGTTCAATATTTTTTGGCGCGCTTATTTTACTACGTAGAAGATTGAAATTTTACACAAACATTCAGTCCACGGAGTAGTATGTACAAGATTTTTTGTTCCGATGTCAGTGCTAAAACAGGGGGGAACCAGAGGGGCAAAGGGGTAAAAATAGGGATTTTTTACCCCAAAAATCCCGTTTTTCGTCATTTTCCCGCCTTACATACATGATAGGATCACGTGAGTCATACCGTCTGAAAGGCAGTTCCATTCTGAAGAGAACGACGGTCGAATTATTATCCTAGGGTAATTAGGGATGTCTCAGGGAATTTTTATCCAAATATACTTCTGTATAGGGTAAAAGTGGGGCATGGTAGAGAAATTTTTTCTGGCGGGCCTGTGTAGAAGATGTAGAAGATTGAAATTTTGCACAAACATTCAGTCCACCGAGTACTATTTACCAGATTTTTTGTTCCGATGTCAGTGCTAAAACAGGGGGGAACCAGAGGGGCAAAGGGGTAAAAATCCCTATTTTTTACCCCAAAAATCCCGTTTTTCATCATTTTCCCGCCTTGCATACATGATAGGACCACGTGAGTCATACCGTCTGAAAGGCAGTTCCATTCTGAAGAGAACGACGGTCGAATTATTATTCTAGGGTAATTAGGGCCATCTCAGTGAATTTTTATCCAAATATACTTCTGTATAGGGTAAAAGTGGGGCATGGTAGGGAATTTTTTTCTGGCGGGCCTATTTTTTCACGTAGAAGATTGAAATTTTGCACAAACATTCAGTCCACCGAGTAGTATTTACCAGAAGTGTTTTTCCGATTTCTGCGTGAAAACAGGGGGGTCCAGAGGGGCAAAAGTTGAAAAAAGGGAAAATTTGCCCCAAAAAATCCCTTTTTTCAGGAATTTCCCGCCTTAGATACATAATGGAGACATGTGAATAGTACCGACTGAAAGACAGTTCTATTCTGAAGAGAATGATTCGCGGATTATAGTCCTAGGGTAGTTAGGGATGTCTCAGGATTTTTTTTCCCTGAGATCATAGTGTTTTATGGTACTTTGGGGCATTCTGGGAATTTTTGATAAAAATTCTCCCGCCCTTACTATTCAAGATAGAAACTTGAAATTTGGCACACACATTTAGTTTGCCAAGTACTATTTATCAGATTTTTTTTATGGCTACGATCACACAGGGGGGCCAAAGTTCGAGAAAAAAATTTTCCCTCCGAAATTTTCACTTTGACATTTTTTTCCGCTTCTGGCATATGATATGAACATGCAAGTGGTACCATTCGAAAGCCAGCTCTATTCTGAAGAGAATGAGGTATGAACCATGATCCTAGGATAAATAGTGACAATACAGTAGCTGCTTGACTGAAAGTCTAAAAAAATAGCCCAAAAAGCCAGAATCCGGAAAGAGTTAAAGCACAACTGCAAAATTAAACCTATAATTGCTGTAAATAAAAAAATAAAATTTTGCGTTAATTATTAAGTTTTTGTACTTCGGGCTTATTTCGGGCTCATTTGATAATCACAATGGCTCGGGTCGGGCCTCATATAATAAATTCACGGGCCTGGTCGGGCCGGGATTAACAATTCCGACCCATGCAGAACTCTAGTACACGAGCACATCTCAATTGACGTTTTGTGTTGTCATTATTACACTCCGCTAGCGATCGGCCTCAAAATACATGGGTCTTCCACAGAAGAATTGAGCTTCTCTGGACACTTTTTTTTTAAATCATACAATTTCTTCGTAGGTAGGCTCAAGACTTATCAGTTGTCTCTCATATCTAGTTAAGAGCTCCTAGATTCAGAACAAGACAAAGAATAATGTACTGAACATAAACAAAAATAATAGGTTCGTTTTAGATGGGTTCTATGAAAAAATTGCAACATCAGTAAATCAGAAACTGAATCTTTAAATACCTTAATAATGCATTATTAATATAACTAATCTAGTAAGAAACCTCAATGCTGGTAAGAAATTGTAAGAATCAAGATATACAATTTCTTTATCTGTACCTTTCTGGCTTTTCACTATTCTATTACTACAAATAAAACTATTATTATTATTATTATTACTGAAGATCTGAGAATTTTAATGCAAAATGCAACGATAACGTTTACGTATATTTAGTTATAGGGCACCAAGGACCATTGTCCGGTACCTTATGATAACAAAACTTGTCGTCAGACTTGTTTAAACTTGTTTTATTTATGGTTTTAAAGATATAATAAGTGAGAAAGCCTTAAGCGATTGAAGTATACTTTTAATTTCTGTGAAATAAAAATAGTTTAATTTATTGAAATAATTATCGTGGTTAAGTTTTGGTCGATACTAAAGTAATTATAAACGGACTGGGACCGCAATGTTTAATTACCATGTTTATTCGCGTAATAGTCGCCCACGCATAATAGTCGCACCTTAACTTTGAAGTAAAATCATTCGCCCAAAAAATTTCCCACAGAAAAGACGCAGTCTACAGTATTTTGTCTGTGTGAATGCGACTTTCTTCGAAATTACTTATCTTGCGCGAGTCCGAGCAAAACAACTTTTATTCAAGTAGATAGTACAAACTTGGTCTTCGTTAATATCTGACACTGACAAAAAGCTTCAAAAATACCATTATATTCAACGCTTTGGACGGAATTGAAGATCATGCTCTGTGGAACAATTACCTAGATTCCTCAGACGCAGATATGACAGAAAGTGAAACTTCGGATGAGAGTGAATGGTGTCTTTCACATGTATGGACATCTCTGACAGTTTTTGTGCATATGTGTATCTTCTTTGTGATGATAAATAGTTGTTATTCGCGTGTTTTGAGATTATGTAAATATATCGTTTTTTATGCCAATATCAAGAAGACATTTTTGTCTCCCACGAATTGGTAAGTTACGAATTTATATTTTACAAGTTTTAATATTTTACTGTGTGTAGGCTATATTTTACTTTTTATGTTGATACGATGTTGTATGTATCAAAATTCGAAATTGTTTTGATCGTAGCAACAACTGAATGGCAACTTTTCTCGCGTAATAGTCGCAGTTGGATTTTCGCATTAAAAATTGGTACAAAAAGCGCGACTATTATGCAAGGAAACACGGTATATATGTGTGTTACAAACATCTGATTGTGAGATTGCATATGGAGTTAAACAAAAAAAGCACATCTGACCAATTACTGTAAAGGAGGGTAACGTGAAATATGCACAATTTGCGAGTTTGGGCGCCAGGTAAATAAGGTTGGTAACCACTGATCGAAAGACATTTAAATTATGTGGATATATATATTTGAGAACTTCAGATAGTCTTCACGAAAAATGAAAAAGTCAGTTGAGGGAGAAAGTTAATATGTTGAATATATATACAATATAAACAAGCGAAAGCTTTATTGTACACTATGCAGATAACCTTTTCCTAAGATTTAAAAAAGAAAAAAATGAGAAAGAAAAGATAAAGAGAGATTTGCTTTAATTAAAATTTTATAATTGGCAGCATGCTCTGTTATCTTATTGGGGTTCAAACTACTTTCCTTTTAGCTTTTATTTTTTTATTATTATTTCTGCGTAACATAACAGTATCCTTAGTTTCCTTCTAAATAAAGGCAATTACCCTTGTAATGAGAAAACTTGAAGGCCTCGCGGGTCGAACATCTGGTGTTTGAAAAACTTTATTTTATAGCTCTAAAAATTGCTACTAGGAACGAGAAAACCAAAGGTTGAACAACAAGAGAGTAATAGTGTATCGAAAGGAAAGACAAAAAAAAAAAAAAAAAAAAAAAGAGAGAGAGAGAGAACGCTTTTAATTGAAAGACTATTGAAAAGTATGGAATAAAACGTCTATGAAAGCTATGTGATATGTGGAAATTTCTCTTGGTTGCTTTTAATTTTCTTTCATCAGCCTTCCGATTGCAATGCAAAACCACAGCTATTTGTGAGTTACTAATAAATGCATTTTCTGTGTGTGTGTGTGTGTGTATTTCTGGACTCGATTTTAGACGATAATGCTTCGTACAGGATTACACCCACACGGGGGCTCACCAGGTACGGCCTCCTTCCCCCCACCTTGATATACATGTGGGGGAAACAATATGTATGTGGTTCAGTGGTAGAGCGCTTACTTCTGGTGCGTGGGGTCCCTGGTTCGACCCCCGGCCAAGTAAGTTTGTGATGGACAACATCGTGTCCGTGGGGTTTCTCGGGGTAGTCGCGTTTCCTCAAACTTTCTCATTCCACCAATTCTTTTATCATCATTCACTTGCCTTAATTATTGTGTGCCTTAGCCTAAAGGACATAATCGTGGAAAGTTAAATTGAAAGATTTCTTTTTCTTCGATATACATGTGTACATTTTCTTAACAAAACTATACTTGTTTAACAGAGAAGTGATGAATTTAACATAAAAATTTGATCTTAATTTCATCTGTATTCTTTCTTTTCCTAGAGCTTAAAAATATCTAATTCTATATTTTTTTCTAAGACTATAGGTAGTAGTACTTAACATTTATTTATGTTCCTTTTGGGCGCAGAACAACAACGCTTCGATACTACATGTAATGTCTTATACTATTGTACTCTCCCCTAACTTTGAACTTCCCCCAGCAAAAATTTCAAGGTAGGCCCCTAGCTTCGTATGTTTTCTTCTTAAGAAGTTTCATTTACCGAAAACACTTTATATATTTACTCTGTGCATATCCGTATATCCGTCCGGGAGACAAAATTTCATGTACTTTTATGGAATACCATCAATTTTGACCAGGGTGTACAGAGTCAGAAGTTTCGAATCGAGATCATTGATGGAGATGATCTATCCAGTTGATCCCAAGATATGGACAATCAAAAATCGTTTTCTGATGTATTCCTATGGGAATATTTATGGGGATCATCCTTACTTGGTAGACTCCGCAATGTTGTTGAGATTAGCTGATTGGTATAATGCTCAGGATAAGAAGCACTCATATATCCGTAGTACACATGTCTAAAATATTTTCTATTTTCAAATATTCATTCATCTTAAATATTTTCTATTTTCAAATATTCATTCATCTTAAATATTTTCTATTTTCAAATATTCATTCATCTTAAATATTTTCTATTTTCAAATATTCGTTCATCTTAAATATTATCTATTTTCAAATATTCATTCATTTTAAATATTTTCTACTTTCAAATATTAATTCTATTCATCTTAAATATGCTCTACTTTCAAATATTCATTCCATTCATGTTAAATATTTTCTACTTTCAAATATTTATTCATCTTAAATATTTTCTATTTTCAAATATTCAATCATCTTAAATATTTTTTTTTACTTTCAAACATTCATTCATCTTAATTGTCTTTTTATTTTCAAATATTAATTCATCTTGAATATTTTCTATTTTCAAATATTCATTTATTTTAAATATTTTCTACTTTCAAATATTCATTCCATTCATCTTAAATATTTTCTCCTTTCAAATATTCATTTCATTCATGTTAAATATTTTTTACTTTAAAATATTCATTAATTTAAAAAAAATTCTGTTTTCAAATATTCATTCATCTTATATTTTATTTTCAAATATTGATTCATGTCAAATATTTCCTATTTTCAAATATTAATTCATCTTTAATATTTTCTATTTTCAAATATTCATTCATATTAAATATTTTCTATTTTCAAATATTCATTCATCTTAAATAGTTTTTATTTTCAAATATTCATTCATTTTAAATATTTTTTATTTTGAAATATTCATTCATATTAAATATTTTCTACTTTAAAATATTAATTGATTTTAAATATTTATTTTATTTTCAAAAATTCATTCATTTTAAATATTTTCTATTTTCAAATATTCATACACCTTAAATACTTCCTATTTTCAAATATTAATTCATCTTTAATATTTTCCTTTTTCACATATTCATTCATCTTAAATATTTTCTACTTTGAAATAGTAATTCACTTTAAATACTTTTACTTTGAAATATTCATTCATCTTAAATATTATTTTATTTTCAAATAGTCATTCCATTCATCTTAAATATTTTCTACTTTCAAATATTCATTCCATTAATCTTAAATATTTTCTACTTTCAAATATTCATTAATTAAAAACTTGTGCTTTCAAATATTTATTTATCTTATTTTTTATTTTCAAATATTAATTCATCTTTAATATTTTCTATTTCAAAATACTCATTCACCTTAAATATTTTTACTTTCAAATATTCATTCATTTTAAATATTTTTTAGTTTCAAATATTTATTCATTTTAAATATTTTCTACCTTGAAATATTCATTCATCTTAAATATTTTTAGTTTCAAATATTCATTCATCTAAAATATTTTCTATTTTCAAATATTCATTCATCTTAAATATTTTCTATTTTCAAATATTCATTCATCTTAAATATTTTCTATTGTCAAATATTCAATCATCTTAAATATTGTTTTTTACTTTCAAATATTAATTCACCTTAAATATTTTCTATTTTAAAATATTCACTCATCTTAATTTTTTTTTATTTTCCAATATTAATTCATCTTAAATATTTTCTATTTTCAAATATTAATTCATCTTAAATATTTTCCATTTTCAAATATTCATTTATCTTAAAGTATACGTAATTTAGTTTGAGTTAAAATGCTATATTTAATCTTATGGTTCATTAAATTTAGGCTGTTAAAGCTTATGGTTCTTCCAAAAACAAACCAAAGACCTTTACGTGGGAATGCTGTAATACTATTACTTGTTAACAAATTCCTTATGTTATAGAACATGGTACAAGATCTCTGCATTCCGTATGTTTGGAGATCACTTGTTTCAAATTAACAATGAAAACCATTACAATTTTCCCCATTAGATAAGCACTTAAAATTCTTATTTTACGTTGCACATTCTGTCCTTTAAACAAAGGTACATTATAAGAAGTCAGAATATTTCCTGATGCAAACCGGGTGGTTGCTGTTAGGAAACTCTCAAATCTCCACGCAAGCTAGGGGAGCGCTTAAGTTCTCACAATGCTTCAGGCCAGCTGAGTGAGTAGGCAGGAGGCCTAAGAACTCCAGACAAGCTAGGAGGCTTGGGTTAGATTAGGATTCTCTACTTCTACATAAAATACCTGGATACACGTGATGGTAAAAGTTTAATATACGGTATTATTTTAATTGACAAGGTGTCTAATAATCAGAATATCCAGAAAATTATCATACTGAGGGTACCTGTATAAAGATTTCTGTTACTTCAAAATTAATTACCAAATTTCTTACATGTGTTTTAAAATACGAAGGGTAGTGAAATAGTTCCCGGGATTCTGTTGTAGCTCTTTATTACAACAATTTAAATATATATTTAATTAATCGCCTTCAACGTTGGCACCTTCGGAACACACATTCACACTTATTTCACCGTTCCTGCGATTGGTGGAAACACCGACGACAGTCCTCTTTTGGTATCTTCCGAAGTTTAGGCGTCACGTTGGTTTTGATCTGTTCTGCGTTGGCGAAACAAAAGAGGCCCATTTTCAGCTGTGGAAGAGACAAACATCCGATGGTGCTAAACTGTTTTCAAGGCTATCAAAGTCTCTGTGGCAGATTTTTCCCAATTTGCAGATGAGCTTCATGTTTATGTGTTGCTCACTTTGTGAAATTTCACCAACTAATCACAACACATTCCTTAATTCAGCTACATTACTCGTACACAGTCTGTTATGACGTGTTATACTTGTCAAATTCATAATTAGGCAACCTAAGGACTTTACTGTACAAGATCCATTGCGATTGCATCATAAATGGCGAAACTAGAACAACATTCCGGGAACATTTTGACTGCTCCTCGTACTATTTAGATCCAGTTTTATTCTACTAATATTGGCAGTTCTCAAACCTGAGAACAAGATATGTTAATTTCTCTCAACACCGCATCACAAATAGATCTATTCTTTTGACGTAAGTAAAATGATTTGGTGTTTAATTTATTGTCTGTCTCATGCAGAAGTGATATTTTAAGTAGATCTTCAGTCAACATGACAATTGTAAATCTTGACTCTGTCACTCATTTCGTTTCGTCTTATTTTTTCGGGGATTTTCTTCCTGTAATATTTAAACTATTATCATTTTTTTAATGAAGCTCAATTCCGTTTTGCTCGTCTCACATTGGGTTTGTCTCGTTTTTTCCTCTCTCTTTTTTGTTTTATTTGTGACAGCTCGACAAACGTCTTCGCGTGATCGATTGATTATTACGAGCACTCACTTCATACGCAAATCAGAAGAAACTAACAACGGGAGAAGAGACTGTCAACAAGTTGAATAATGTCCCAGGATAGCTTTTCTGTCCTGAAACTCTTTGCTTTTCTATTCTTTCTTTTTTTTTCTTTCATTTCTTCCTTTTCAGATTCGCTTGTTCTGCTTCTTCTTTTATCTCCTTTTCCATCGTGATTTTCCTTTGTAGCAGAATGCAAATGGATAAATGATAAGGCCTAAGAACTTCCTCCATTACTTGATGTGATCGCAGGAAAGGAAAAGGCAGGTAGATATTCGTTTCAATGATTTTAACAAGGTGGCACTGAAGTCGTGCTTTCGATGTTCTTCTGTCTGCGAGAAAAAGATAAGAATGAAAAGTTAAATCGGGCTTCTTTTTTCTTTTTAAAAAAAAAAAAACTGACTCGGGACAAGACTTCAAAAGTATTAAGAGCACGATAACAAAGAATATTTCTACAAAATTTTTAGACTTAACGATGAACAAGAGCAGAATTCTTTCCGCTGCTGGCATAAAGCTAAAAAATATCTTTTTGTGGAACTTATAGACTTATCTTTCTTTACGTCAGAAAGTTCAAAGAAACGTCTTGTATGGATGTTTTCTAGAGTCAACAAGTATCAACGATCTAAGAAGACATTGCATTCCTCACTAGGGATGCGCACGAGACGAGTCGAGACAGGATTTTCCTCACAAAATTCGAGTCGAGACACGGCTCTTCCAATAGTAAAATATACATTTTTCGAGTCGAGACATCACTTTTATAGCACATTTTCGAGACGAGACGGCCACAAATCTTGTCTCGTGCGCATCCCTATTCCTCACAAATCACCAATTCCCATTAAGTCACAACAGAAATAATCACTGATTTAATTGAGAATAAAATTAAATAACATCGGTATTTTGACTGTTACCTTTCTAGAGAGGGTAGTGTGTTATTCGAAACTCCATAAATATCTTAGTATAATATATAATATAAAGGATAAATGAAACAAAATTATATCCTCTTGAAGTGAGGGAACACCCGGTGGTGTATTTACGATTTTGTTTCGTGGGCTTTGGTAACATTATTCCTGGAAATTTGAAAAACCTGCAAGATATTTCATTTACTTTAAAATAGTAAATAAAATCTCGGGAAGGGTTTAAGCCCGGAAGTTTCCCTTAAAGACGCCACTGGGGACAACTATGTCCAAAATCTGGCATCTTGATAGTATAAAAAGATAGAGGGTTTTATGAAATAAAAATGAAATGAAATCTTTTAGTTTTAAGTCCAACGGTTATGCCGGCTAGGCAGTGACGATGAGAAATAAACGAAATGGTAGAACGAATAATTTGGGAGAACCCCGGGAAAACCCACGCACATGGTGTTTATCCACCACAAAGTTGACTTGGCGCGAGCTGGGATCGAACCAGTGACCCTATTACCAGAGGTGAACGCTCAGTGGCTTCGGTTAAGAATGGCGTATTCTGTTGCGGGGTGGGCCAACCAATTCAGTAGATATTCGGTTGCCTTTTGGCTGTATACATATGAATGGTCTTCATGGTCTAAGAGGGTTATTGAATATTGTTGATGTATTACCATTCGAGAAATACTCGAAAATAAATGGGAATACAACCCAGTACATCAATTATTCATTAATATTAGAAAGATCTACAGCTCGGTTAGGAGGAAAGTAAAGAACGAGTGGGAAAATTCTTTGGCCTTTATTTTCTTTACCCTTTACGAAATGAATGTGGTGGACAAACGTTGCTAACGAAATTAATAAGAACAGTAACTACATCGAGTCAAATTACAAATCTGTATAGAATATAAAATGTTTATATACTTCAAAATTTACACACAAATATATATACAGCGTGAGCACAGAAACAGTACCTGATTTTAAAGTGCCATATAATTAACATTGAATTGAATATTTACATGAAATTTTGTACAGAGCTCAGTAAACTCAAAGTATTTTCCCATCTATCTTTTCAGAATCCTAGTTCTTACCAGGGCAGCTAGAGGGCAGTAACATCGAAAATGGCGTTCATCCCACAGCAACGAAGCTGGTGCGCTTTACAATTTGCAAAAACAAGCAGTTTTGTGAGAGTGCAGCGTGATTTCAAACGACAATTTAATGCTGATCCATCCACACACAAATCCATTGTGAAGTGGCATAGAACGTATATTGAGACGGGGTGCATTTGTGATAAAAGAAAAGGACATTCAGGGCGACGTCCAGTCTCCGAGGAAACTGTGGAGCGCGTAAGAGCAGCCTTCGTACACAGCCCACAGAAGTCTACACGTAAAGCTAGCAGAGAGTTGCAGATGCCACAAACAACAGTAAGCAAGATCTTACGCAAGCGTTTGCGGTGTCACCCGTACCGACTGCAGTTGGTTCAGAAGTTATACCCACAAGACAAGGTAAAGCGTCGTGAGTTCTGTGAGACTATGCAAAATTTCATGGAGGACGACGAAAACTTTCTGACGAAGATCATTTTCATCAATGAGGCGACATTTCACTTAAGTGGAAAGGTGAATAGACACAATGTAAGGATATGGGGAACACAGAATCCTCATACAACTGTAAATGTGGAACTGACTCACCGAAAATCAATGTTTTTTGTGCAGTATCAGAGCGTTGGGTGCACGGTCCGTTCTTCTTTCAGGAACAAACAATTACAAGTGAAAGTTACTTAGCATTGCTGCGTAACTGGTTGATTTCGCAACTTAATAATGCAGAGATAGACGACTTCGTTCTACAACAAGATGGAGCGTCGCCATACTGACATCGTGCTGTACGCAGGTTTCTAAACGAGAACCTCCCAAACCGATGGATAGGGCGCTCTGGAGTCAATGATCAAGTTCTTTGCAAGTGGCCTCCAAGATCACCTGACCTCACTGTTTGTGACTCATTTCTGTGGGGATTTGTGAAGGACAAAGTGTATGCACCTCCACTACCCGCAACTCTGAACGATCTCCAAGAACGCATCAGTGATGCTGTCAACTCCATCACACCTGATATGCTTCACAACGTGTGGTTGGAGCTAGGTTACCGCCTCGATATTTCCCGCGTTACAGGTGGCGCACACATCGGGTGTTTGTGATTTCAATTATTGCTACAAAAACTTTTTGAGTTTATGTATCACTGTTCAACATTTCAGCAAAATATTCCTTCGCATATTAAATTTACACTATTTTGAAACCTGGGACTGTTTCTGTGCTCACCCTGTATATATACAGTATATATAGGGTGGCCCATTTTAATCTTTCCACGAAAATATCTCGAAAATAATTGAACATAAATGAACTAAACAGAAACTCAAATTGGAAATACCATGGGGCAAATCGAATGATGATGTCGTGGTGCCTCCAGGGCCGCTCTTTAAGGGGCCCGGGGCCCAACTTTAAAATTTTAAATGCAAACATGGTGCGAGTGACACCTCATTCGATAGATCTTTAAAAACTAAAAAGCGATGTGGCAAAAAGAATTTTTCATACCGGTCACCGTATTCAAAATGGACGCAAAGATATGTTACCTGTATCAGATAAACGTCCAGTAGCACTAATATGAAAACGGTTGAACATAAATGAATCAAACAAAAACTAATAGGAAAGCCATGGAGCACATCGAATTATGTTGTCGCGGTGTCCCCCAGGGCCGCCTTTCAGGGGAGCACAGGCCCAACTTAGAAATTTTAAACGAAAATATGGGTCAAGTGATATCTCGTTCGATAGATCTTCATACACGAAACAGCGTTGTGGCAAAAGATTGTTCATATTGGTCACCGTTTTCAAAATGGCCGCCAAGATATGGTGCCTGTATCAGATAAAACGTCCAGTACCACTAATATGAAAACGGTTGGAGATAAATGAACAGGATAAAACTCGTATAGGAAATCATAGAGGGTATTTATCATTCCACGCCTCGAGAATAATCCAACGGAGAAAAATATTATTAAAGTATAAGGCACATAATGCTAAAGAGGAAATCTAATTCTTAGAAAATTATCTTTCCGATCTCCCTCCATAAGTGGGTGAAGCGGAAATGAATGGTAAAATCTCAAATGAGAACTCCACTTTTACTTGCAATAGGTATGGTTTGTCTGAACCACTTGGGTGTACAAGTGACTGGTACTGTATTGAACCAATATCGTGCAGACGACTTTTGAGCAAAATCAACGTTTGTACACATTGTTCTAAAATTGCATTGTTCGACAAATTGGTTTCGCATTTCAGTTGATTCATTTTTGCACAAATCATTGCCTGCAACCAAAATGGAAGGTACCATTTAACAAAACTTTTACCTACTTTTTCCATTACATACATCTATCTCTTATAAAAACACATTTCAGATAATTTTGTTGTGTAAATACAATTTGCCAAAACTAAGGTTTCCATTTGCAATTTCATCGTTCCTTCCCGTCCTGCTTCACCCACTTACGAAGGACTTTAGAACAATGATTTTCTAGGAATTAGATTTCCTCCTTTGCATTATGTCACTTATTCTTTAATAATCTTTTTCTCCGTTGGATTATTCTCGAGGCGTGGAATGATTAATACCCTCTGTGATCTCCTATACGAGTTTTATCCTGTTCATTTATCTCCAACCATTTTCATATTAGTGATACTGGACGTTTTATCTGATACAGGCACCATGTCTTATCGGCCATTTTGAAAACCGTGACCCCTATAAACAATCCTTTGCCACAATGCTGTTTAGTATATGAAGATTTATCGAACAAGGTAATATTTGACCCATATTTTCGTTTAAAATTTGTAAGTTGGGCCTGTGGCCCCATGAAAGGCGTCCCTGGGGACACCGCGACATCATTCGATGTGCTCCATGGCTTTCCTATTTGAGTTTTTGTTTGGTTCATTTATGTTCAGCCATTTTCATATTAGTGCTACTGGACGTTTATCTGATACAGGTAACATATCTTGGGGGCCATTTTGAATACGGTGGTCGATATGAAAATCTTTTACCACATCGCTTTTTAGTTTTCAAAGATCTATCGAACGAGGTGTCACTCGCCCCATGTTTTCATTTAGAATTTTAAAGTTGGGTCCCGGGCCCCTTAAAGACGGGCCTTGGAGGGCACCACGACATCACCATTCGATTTGCCCCATGGTATTTCCTATTTGCGTTTTTGTTTAGTTTATTTATGTTCAATTATTTTCGAGATATTTCCGTGGAAAGATTAAAATGGGCCACCCTGTATATATATACACCTTTAATTCTAGTCTTTAACAATGTTCTGGTAGGAGTAAATCTCGAAGTGTAATGCCTCCTGTTCACCTTCCTGAAGGAAACACCGATCTGATCCAACGCGTTGATACGTGCCATGGTGCAATAATAGGTTGAGTTTGATATTCTTGGAATGCCTAAAGACCAGTGGAAGATGTTCTGGTGTATCCAGCAAGAAGCTTTTTCATTTTACACGCAAATAAATAAAATGCACTAAATTGAATTTAATATGGTAAAGAAATTACAATAACAACATATTTAGTTTTACTAATTTAAAAATTCTCTCAGCTTTCTGTTTTTGAAAATGGTGGACAAGAAATAATTTAGAGCAGACGCTACTGCTCTAGCCTCTACCTAGTTACGGGCCCGTCTGCCTGTACTATGTATGTGATGTCTGCCTTGCAGTGGTCCAGAAGCAACAACTAGAACACAAGCCTGTGGTATCTGCTCGAGAGTATATCTAAGGATAGCGTAGCATTTGCCAACTCAAAGAATCCGATGTTTGAAGAGAAGGCAAATAACCCTAGGAATAATAAGAAACCGAAAACTTTGTTTGGTCCTGATCATATGCTAGATGTATTCTCAAATATTTGTATAATGTTCTTTGCCATGACCATATTAATTGCCTGAAAGGAGAAAGTAATTGGTCCAGTAGTATGGACGTATGTCATTATAAGTTGTACCCAAGCAAGTTATTGGGAACAAATTGTAGAGAAAAAGGGGCGAATGTAGGAAAACGGGGAATTTGCAGTTTCTAAAAGTAAGTAACTCAGGAGAAGCAGTTGTTAATAGTAGAAGGGGAAAATAGTTGTAGAATATATGTGACTCACATTTGTAAAGCATGTGGTAGCGATGATGAGACGAATGGCGGAACCCAAGAGGAACGGGAATGGGGAATGGCGGAAACATCATAACGAGCAACTACATAATTTAAACCGTTTACCAAACATTGTTAGGGTCATCAAGTCTAGGAGGCTCAGGTGGGCAGGTCATGTAGCCAGGATGGAAGAAAGTAGGGACGCTTTCAAACTCTTAATTGGAAGACTAATAGGAAAACGACCATTAAGAAAACCTGAGACCAGATGGGAGTACAATAGTAAGATGGATCTCGCAGAAATAGGAATACGAAGTAGAAGCTGGATCCAGTTGGCTAAGGATAGAAGTCAGTGGAGAGTTTTGGTGAACGCGGCATTGAACCTCTGGGTTCCATAGGCCGTAGAGTTAATTAGTTTGTTAGTGGTAGTAATAATTGGGAATTAAGGTTTAGCAATTGACGCCAGAATAAAGCACAATAAGCGGTAATTGTGCTCCATATATAATTCTGCAGAATGTTAATATTAGAAAGCAACTGATGTTATATAGGAAAACGTAATTTAATCAATGTTTATTCGATGAAAAATATGGAGTATCAGAGAAGATTTGATGTATTATATGTGGACTTGAATAAAGAAATCAACGGGTAATAGCATAATGTTCAAGTCATTATATAATAGAAGTTAATCAGGTATTAGTTTTTTAGAAAGATTGAAAATAAACTGATATTACCAGTTTAACGTCCCACAATTATGCCCTGTAGGCTAAAGGAAACGGATTATTAATAAAGCTAATGATCATAAAATAATTGGTGAAATGAAAATATGCAAGGAAAGTTCGGGAAAACAATATGTCCTGATATCGAGCCAAGAACTCCTCACACCAGAAGTGAGCGTTTTATCACTGAGCCACCGTACCTTAAGAAAAGTTGAATATTTCTTATCCAGTACGGGAGTTATTACATTATTTTACGTAACGGACCTAACTATTGTGAGTAGTATTGTGTCAAGTTTTTGTATCTGTCTCGCTTGATAGTGCGTGCGTGGCTTCGATTCCCAGTGGGAGATCATTGAAATTTGGATTTATTATGAGGTTCGGATTCCACCTTAAACTATGGGCTCTCGTCTCGTATATTCTCGGTACTGCAAGGAACGCTCAACTTTAATATACAACAACACCCGTGCTTCCAGCAGTATTATTACACTTAATTTTAACAGAGTTAACACTACTGAATACTGAATAGTCAATCGTGTTGGATGAAGCCGATTAACAAGAAAGAAGAAAAAGATATATATATATATATATATATATATATATATATATATATATATATATATATATATATATATATATATATATATATATATATATATATATATATATATATATATATATATATATATATATATATATATATATATATATATATATATATATATATATATATATATGTGTGTGTGTGTGTGTGTGTGTGTGTGTGTGTGTGCGGTGTGTGCGTGTGTGTGTGTCCGATGCGAGTTTAAATGTATTCCCAACTTACAAATAGAAATAGTTTGTTTTTCCTGCAATCCAATTCTAAGAATCAAAACTGTAGTAACATCCTATTGATAAACATCGGAAACCGTCGTCTCGCCGTGTGTTACAAAATCACAACCCATCAAAAGCCAAACCAATATATTGTATATATAAATAAAACAGTTTGAGTTGAAACGAAATTCCTCAACACAAAAAAAAAAAAAAAAAAAAATGTAGGAAAAATAAAAACAGTCTTCCGTAAATGTTTCCACGGTTTTACATATTGACTCTCCTTGCGAAACTAGGATTGATCGGTTTGTTTGAAAAGTGCAGAAAAGGGAGTACCGCAATAAATCGCCAAAGAAAACTTTTCTATCTGGAATCGTACGTATCTGAAGCCCAAAACAAAGTTGGGAACAGCTTCGGAGAGGATAAAGCCACAGATCTCAACGGAACTTTTTTTTTCGTTTCAGGTTTCTTCTCTCTTTTATTTTTTTTTTTTTCAATGAAATCTGCAAAAGGAAAGTGTTCGAAAACCGTAGACAACAGGAAAATTTAAAGTTGTAATGTGTCTTTTGCAGTCAGCAGGATGGCTCTTCCAAAGATTCCATTCAAAGAACCATTGTGTGCAATTTGTACCAAAAGCATATAAAGTGGGTTAAAAGAACCTCTTCAGAATTTATTACTTTTTATTTCGCAATTGTACTAAGTTGGCTTCGTAGGGACTAAATCACGGACAAATGCCTACTAAATACGATTCTATATAGCTTCTTAAATATATATTGAACATGGAGAAGTTTTTGAAAAATGAAGTTTGCTTTTTTTAATTAAATGATATATTAGGTAAGATAATTTTATTGAAAATCACTCTAAAAAGATTTTTTTAATTCAAGCTCAATAATGTTGTTTCTTATAAAAATCTATGGATACCTGTTTTACTTCATGTGAACATAAATGAAATGAAATTTACATTTTATCGTCTCACATTTATGCACTGAGGCTAAAGAGATGGCGATGATGAGAATAAACGAAATGGTGGAATAAAGAAAGTGGAAAGAAACTGGAGAACACAGAACAAACTTACGTACATGGTGTTTGTCCACCACAAACCTCTTGGTGACACAATAATTTAAAGTTTTAAGGTGTCTTTCTCAGTCAGCAGTATGGTTTTTTATTCAGATTGCATCCAAAGAATTCAATTCATACCAAAAAGCATATAAAGTGGTTAAAATCTATTCAAGATTTTAAAATTATTTATTTATTTATCAGTATCAAACTGGCTTTGAAGGGTCTAAAGCACAAAATTACTACTAAATCGGTACTAAAACCTTTTTTCAGAGACGGGATAAAACCAACTGGGCTCGAGGCAAGTTAAATTCATCGAAATCAGCTTGCGAAAGCAATCGAGGACACGGCTATTGTTTGCTGGAATTATTATTTTCTTGTTACCATTCATTTCTGCGTTGATGTTAGTAGTCAAATTTTGTAATGTATGGCAGAGACAGTATACGGGTTTTTCTTTTCCCTCTCGTTTTGTTATAAAAAGTTCTATACAAGTTATGTACACAGTACTACAAATAAGTAGACCTTCTAACAATAATTCCGTCTCTGTGAATTTGGACCCCTGCCTAGAGCAGCGCGAAGGTCATATGGATAATGGTTGGGAGTCTCCTGCCCAGTGCAGTGCGGAGACGGAAAGGAACCTCCTTGCTCAGAATAGCGCGGAAGTGAGATGGAGTCTCTTGCCCAATGCAGCGCGGAGACGGAATATCCTGCCCAGCGCTGCTTGGAGACGGAAAATCCTGCCAAGAGCCGTGGGGGGGCGGGGGGCGGATAGGAACCTCTTACCCGTAGCAGCACAGAAGTGGGATATATCTCCTGCCCAGAGCAGCGCGGAGATTCATGAGATTAGGGAGTCTCTCCCGCCCAGAGCAGCTTGAAGAGAAAGATAGAAATTGATGGGCTGGGACTGATGTTTTCTACCTCCTAAGTGCTCTTTTATAGCCGAATTTGGAGACAGAGCCTGTGGATGGGTTGTAGCGGTTTCTTCGTGACTCTCCGTGTCCTCCATGGAAACAGCTTTCAGTTTTTGTTTTTTAACTTTTAATCTGATTGTTGTTGGACGAAGTCGGCAGCGGAACAGAGGAATCCAAAACTTTCATTTTGCTCTCTCATCTGTGGAAAACGGTCATACGTTTGTTTTTTCATCTAGAACTTCATTTTAGCTTGTGCAGACAAAGGTTTATCATTTGCTTTTTCTTCAGACATGCATCTTCTACAGTTTATGCCTACTGGATTCTCTGCACTTTTCTTCTGCTCCATGTATATCGTGCTTCGGCAAGTTGTCTCTCCAAGTATTAATTGTACTCACTACACTCTCCAACGGAACAAAAGATTGATAGGAAGTCATATCCTTAGGTTGTGAACATTTTCGAATCCGATCAATATATCAGAAAACTTCAGACCAGAAATAAAGTAAGACAATGTAGTTAAATCTGCATCTTCTCGAATATCAAGTGTTTCAGTCGAGGTGTCATGCAGTTTTCCCAATGCATCAATAACCTGATCAAGTTTACTACAAAGAACCTTCACAGCTTCTGCTTTTGAACTCCATTGTGTACCACTTTCATGTTTTAGACCAATTCTGACGTACTCTCTAAGAAGAACCCACCGATGCATCTAGAGAAGAACACAAATAAACATTCCATTATTCCAAAGAAAGTGACTGCTAGAATGTTAAAGTGCGTAGCGGGTGCGCCAATAAGATTTAAGAATTGATTGTTGCTGGGAACGAATACCACAATAGGATTTGTATTTTGTATCAAAGTCTGAACTTCAGAATATTGACAGGAAATTATAGCTTGGTTGCCACACGCTTGATCTCTGCAATCGTGAATATCAAGTCCATTATGTCGAACTTTGTTCAATGTGTCAACATAATTGGTATCAGTAGTCTTCATTTCTAACTAACGAACTAATTATATGGCCTATGGAACCCGGAGGTTCAATGCCGCGTTCACAAAAGCTCTGCACTGACTTCTATCCTTGGCTAACTGCATCCAGTTTCTACTTTGTATTCCAATCTCTGCAAGGTCCATCTTAATATTGTCCTCCCATCTACGCCTAGGTCTTCCTAATGGTCGTTTTCCGATTAGTCTCCCAGTCAAGACTTTGAAAGCGCTGCTACTGTCTTCCAGTCTTCACTTCTATAACAATAAAATCAATAAATACTTCCCGAATTTGAACTGAGATTCGCTGTATCTCTACAAATAGAATAGTTTGCGACAACTATTTCAGATGAGTGCAATCAAGAGTTGAATCAAATAGAATGTGGAAGTATTTCGTGGATTTCACACTTTCAAGTACGTGCTGATGAACTTTTCCCCTCGAAAGGTCTCCAAAAGTACCGTACTCTTCACAATCATGGTCATGTATAGACCACACAGAAATTGTTCGTTCTGTATAGCGAACCATTCATTATGGACCCGAATAATCCTGATTTCTTGTTTCATATCAGGCTCCACGTGTCCATTCACTGATTTGCTGATTGAGTCTTGGATGTCAGTCTTGCATGTGCTACTTTTTTGTACTGTGAAAATACATCAGATAGACAGGTAGATATACATTTAATGGACAAGTTACAAAGTCATTAAAATATAGTATTTATTGTCTAATTTGATACTTGCTATTAAAGTGCATGTACATTCACTGCTGTCAATACTGTAAATTGGAATGAGCGCGGACAACATTGCTTTGTTTACATCGGATTAAGCGAGATAGAAATCTCCAAGGATCGCACATAGCAACTAGCAAGCCAATAAGTTAATTCACTTGCGTCATATTCAAGATTTTCTGACTTCCACCTTTCCTTCCATTTCTCTCATACTGTACTACTGCAATACTTTTTGACTCCTAATAGATATGTTTTAACTGTTTCATGGGCGTTAAGTATTTTGGTCGAATCCTCCTTGATATATCTTTCTAAATCCCTATTGGTATATATTTGATAGAGACATGTAATGTGCTTAGTTTTCGTATGTGCATCCCAATCTATGTGACTTATGTTCCGAGTCAGATAGAAATTATAATTCTGGACATTACAGATATTTATAGCCTAAGCCCACCATGTATGGGGGATGACATCCCTTTACGATTACATTACACGGAGAAGTGAGGAAGGATGAAAGGACGCACCTTGAGGTCTTTATGTTAAGTGCCATCTCGGTATTTGCCTGATGTGAATAAGGAAAACCAGGGAAAACATCATTCAGGATAGCGTTTCATCTTTTGGACGAAGTATCCTCACAGGGAAACGAACGCGGGACAGCCCGCCCCAAAAGCTGAAGTGTCAGCAATTACGGTACACTGGGCCACACACGAGTTAAACTATAAGGCGTTTTTATTTCACTTCGACTGAACAACTGGACAAGATGCAAATCGTGAATGAGGTGAAAGAAGTGATTTCTCAAACCGAAACTATTGTAAATAATTTGTGTATCTCAAACGGAAACCGAACCGAAACATGTTCATGCAATAGCTATTTCACTTC
The DNA here is from genome assembly GCF_964235325.1 of Thermobia domestica. Taxonomy (NCBI): domain Eukaryota; kingdom Metazoa; phylum Arthropoda; class Insecta; order Zygentoma; family Lepismatidae; genus Thermobia; species Thermobia domestica. Next base: position 56,085,838 of record NC_137456.1, on the reverse strand, counting down.
TAGTCTACGATTTTCTTTATACCAACAGGGTTAATGGGCTCCAGGGATTTACTCCGTTGTCCATGGCACCTAATTTTTTTGTGCATAAACATATCTTTACTATGTTTATCGAATGGACTAGGTTTGATTCGGATGTTCGGATGACAGAGGTTCATGTCCGTTCCTTGTGAAATGAGAAGCTTTCCAAGTTCTTCTAAATACAATCATTTTTGAAGAGTTTCCCTTGTTGCCAACTTGGATGAATAAATTCCACAAGACAAATTCATTATAAGTTGATACTTTGATTATACATATTATACAACAGTATCAGCTGCCATTTGTTCTTTTTAGTTTATATTGTATACATTTGCAAGTTAATCTATATGCCCAAGGTGTCACAGCTCCTTTGGTTGAATTATAATCCAATATTCTATCGGATTATCCGGTCTTCTCTAATCGGTTACTGATTTCTTTTCTTGTGTGAAGACACCGTGTGCGTGGGTTTTCTCGGGGTTCTCCCGTTTCCTCCCACTTTCTTCATTCCACCATTTCATTCATTACTCATTATCACCGTCTCCTTTAGCCTAACCGGCATAATCGAGGGACGTAAAACTCAAAAATTTCATTTCTTGTGTGAAGAGTACTCATGTGTACAACGTTCTTATTTTTCTTCGCGATATGATTTATAACGATTATATTGTTAAGAGTCTTCATCCCGGTGAAATTAAAATACCGCTAATTTTACAGTAATTATGTGATATCTTCAAATAGATAAAAGATAATCGAAATGTGGAACAAGAGCGCCCTAGACAATATTATTTTACATGAGAAACCGCTATCACGACTCACTTATCTGCTTTCGATTTCAAGCCATTTTGAAAATCGGCATTTATTTTTGCGTTTCTAAACAGCTGAAAACGGAAAGCTACTAGGTTACTTGTGATAACGGTACCTCACGCAAAATAATATTGTCTAGAGCGCTCTTATTCCATATTTCAATTATCTTTTATCTATTTGAAGATAACACATAATTTCTGTAAAATTAGCGGTATTTTAATTTCGCCGGGATGAAGACTCTTAACAAGATAATATGTTGAATACACTTGTTTGTTGGACACAGTTTTCGGAAGTTTAGGTTTGTTCTTCCTTATAGACCCAAGCATAGTTATTTTTTCCCAAAAATGAGCTGTCCTAAGTTGAACGATGTATATATAATAGCTTGAATACATAGGATGGTTTGCTGTCACATAACGTACATATTTGTATATAGTATTTTGCCAGTGAACTGAACATAAACCTTGCGACGTCGAAATCGACTTTGTTGACAAAACTTGGCAGCGAATTGGGAAATATCAAGAAACTAGCGTAAGCAAAATTTAAAGTATTTCCGTCCACTATATCACGCTCGATTGTTTTAAATAGGAAGGGAGTTATGTAATATATCAAACTGGGCTAAAATTTTTGAGAGAAATACCTATAATAGTGAAGTTTATGTTGTCATACTGTAAAACAGCATTTCCCAACCGGTGTGCCTCGGCACACTGGTGTGCCGCGAATGGGCCGCTAGTGTGCCGCGAGGAAATTAAAACAAAATTATTAATTATATAGCAACCAAATTACAAGACAGGAAAATTGTGTATTTTTGTTTCACATTACTATGAACCTCTACAATGGAAAAAAAATACTGTAATTGTAATATATTAATGTATATACATACATTACTACTACACAGACTGTATTTCGAAAACAGAATTGTATTAATATTTAAAAATTGTGATATATATTAACCATGTTAATAAATTATAAGTTTCACACTGTGTTACTTGTCTGTACATTTTTAATGTTCAAAAAAAAAAGTATTTATTATCATTGTTATGACCATTATTGCTTCTTTATTCTTACAGGTTATTTCGTAACTTGAAATTTTAAAATCTCATTCCACCCTTTCGACAAAGCAAACACTCATACAAATTACCTCCATCTTTTTTAAAAGTACAAGTAATTTGTTTGTTCGTTTGTTATTTAGTGATCTTCCTTAGTGAAAGGTTGGATACAGTCTTCAAAAAGTAAGCTTATTTTTAAAAGCCGAATATATTTCATTGGAATTATTTTCTATTTTTGAATTAGAATGAAAAATAAGTATAATGATTTACGATGGGGGAAAACCAGTGATCGAGCTTTTTTCTCTGTGAGAAGGTGGTCAGTGATCACAGAAAAAAATTACCACTATATTTTATATTTGCAAATAATAATAATATCTATGAGTGTGCCGCGAGAATTTAAGTTACACCCGTAGTGTGCCGCAAGTTGAAAAAGGTTGGGAAACGCTGCTGTAAAACCGGCAATCCTGGTGAGAATTCACGATGTCAGGAATGAATGGAATAAAATAGTGTGAGAGTGCAGTACTAACGTATTTATTCTCATACTAACAAAGAAATCCAAACAAGATGATGCCATTTAATGGTATCAATTGCGTACATACATACACAAACACACACAGAAGCACTACAGAAAACGGATTTAACTAGTTCCCCCAAATCAAACAAAATATATTTAAAATTACATTCACGCGTAATCTCATACAACACTGACGAATGCTGCAGTTAACGTTGTGTCGAAAATAATTGCATTTGTTTCTCATTAAATGTTAGGCCAAAATGTTTTATCAATTCACCACATTCTCATTTACAATATTTTTGCGCAGTACCAGTTAACCGATTTCAAGCTGATTATACCCTTCATAAATAGCTACCTACAGAGTTCTCACTAGCGTACATTACGTTTTCCTGATTTGCATTGCTTAAGAGGTTCTGAGGTATGGAGATCTTGTAATAATTATAATTCCTATCTCTTTTTATTTTAAATAAGTTCATATACCAAATTTCATGTCAATAACATTCAGAAGTTCCGAGATATGGATATTTTCAATTGATAACACTGGCTTACAGTGGTTTTGGTGCCGGGTGTTTCTTAGCTGATTTGAAGTAGAATTGGGACGCTGAATCCAAATATGGCGTTAGTTTTCCCCTAACAGCTTTAGTTTTTGAGATATAGGAATTGCAAGACTGACCTGCTACAACGTTGAAAATTGCATAGGTGCTGTTTTACTGTAAGTGAAAAGAAAACTATGACATTTAAATCTGTTATTTGGAACACTTTGAAAATAATGAAAACCATATAAACACAAACATCAAGTACATAATAACTCTGTAACTACATTTTATAATAGTTTTTATGAATAAAAAATCAAATAATTTGTTCAAAACGATCTATTCAACACTTCGGAAGCTTCGTTTTCGTGACATCCTTGAATGTTTCTTTGCACAGTCTCTTTTTAGGTTCCAGCAGTAATCTGCCATCATATGGGCATCCCATCTTCCTTGGTAGCGGTCCTCCATTGTTTTAATATCTTGGTGAAATCTTTCACCTTGTTCTTCACTCAGACTGCCTACGTTGTCTGGGAAACGGTCCAAATGGCTGTGCAGGTAATGAATTTTGATACTCATATTACATCCAAGTTTTTGGAATGCATTAAGCATCTGGTTCACTAGCTCAACATAGTTATCAGCTTTATTATTGCCAAGGAAATTCTTGATAACTTCTACAAATGAGGTCCAAGCTCTACGTTCAGTCTCATTCATGGACTCCACGAAAGCCGGATCTTTCATGAGTTGTCTTATTTGGGGACCATCAAATATTCCAGCTTTTAATTTTTCTGTGCTGATCTGAGGTAGCTTGTTTCCCATGTAAGCAAAGCACGGCCCGTCCTTATTTAGCGCCTTTACAAACTGCTTCATCAAACCGAGCTTGAGATGTAGAGGTGGCAAAATGATTTTGTCACACTCAACAATAGGCATGTTAATAATATTTTTCTTACCAACAACCATGTCGTCTCTCTGCGGCCACTCTTTTTTTGACCAATGGTTTGCTTTGTCTCTGCTATCCCACAGACATAGAAAACAAGGATATTTTGTGTAGCCACTTTGCTGTCCAAGAAGAAAGTTCACCATCTTTAAATCCACACAAATCACCCACTGATGGTCCTGATATTTAATTTTTTCCATAACCAAAGCAATTGCTTCATATTCTTCTTTCAGTCGTGTTGAATGAGCGATTGGAATTGAGCCATATTTATTGCCATTGTGTAGAAGGACGCATTTTAAACTTCGCTTGGAGCTATCAATAAACAGGCGCCAATCATCTGGATTGTATTCTGGAAGACCCATGTGTTCTAGGAGACCTCTAACATCGTGACAGAATACGAGATTTGTGTCTTCAGTGAAAAATGGTAAAAACTCCTTTTCCCTTGTTCGGTAGAATGTGATTTTAGTTCCTTGTTCTAGTACGTTTTTCTCCTTCAATCTGGAAGCAAGTAATTCAGACGATTCTTTTGAAAGATTAAGGTCCCTAACTAGATCATTTAGCTCATCTTGATTAAACTGTTGAGGAATTGTTGACATTCCCTCATAATCACTGTCACTTCCATCATCCATGTCACAAGAATGTTCACTACGTTCGTTTTCAGTCTCACAAAGCTCTGGCAAGTGGTGAAACGTTGGGATTGGTATTTCATCGGAATGAACAACTGGACGTCTTGCTGAAGGCAGATCAGGATATGTCCACTTGTTCCGGTTATTTCTATTCATACCCGTAACATTTACCAGGCAGAAATAACAGTCATCAACATGGTTTGTGGGTTCCCTCCAAACCATTGGAACACCAAACTTAAGACTTTCTCTTTTTCCAGTTGTCCACTGTCGCAAGTGTTCAGTACACATTTTACACACAATATGTGGAGCCCACGTTTTATCTTGGTCCCCTAGGCGTACACCAAAATATGCATGATATGCTTTTTTATACAAAGTCACTGATATGTTTTCTATTGTCTTTAAATGTGTACTCACCACATATGTAGCAAAACACATCAGGATGGTTAACACAACTTCTTCGACTTGAACTCATTTTATGTTCAGGCCACTAATACGGATGTTAAATATAAAGCCTTAGTATACGCGATACAAGTTATGATTTCAGAACAAAACTCACATGTTCCAACATGTCACTCCACCTGCAAGACAACAACTACGATCCACTAGCCAAGTAGAATACCAATGCAATCTAGTGGACGTTCCTGGAACTACTATATGACTAGTTTCCGTTTAGTACCGACAGATAGCAGCACTAATGAGAAAAGAGCGCCGTTCTTCCAAATAGAAATCTCTATAGAGCACAGTAGGATTTATTTGAGTTGCAGAGTTTATAAGATCATATTCAAACTTGTTATTACGAGAATATTTGTATTTCTTTTGCTTATTTTGTATACTATTGCAAGAAGCATGCAGAAATAGTGGTTACATCATTTATAATTTACATATTTATTTTGGATTGTAATATTTCTTCCACATACATTGTAACGTAAATAACACTACTGGTACAGTAGCCTGTATCTACCAAAGTAGAGCTGATAGAAAAAAACTGCTTACATTATTGGATTCAGCGCCCCACACATAGTTAAAATCAGCTCTAAAATTTTAGGCACCAAGAAAAAATTTTTTTTCTGTAGGCCTGTGTAATTGCCACCCTTCTTCCTCCCTACCCTATGGAATTTATGGAATTTCCAAAAAATCCATATATATATATATATATATATATATATATATATGTGTGTGTGTGTGTGTGTGTGTGTGTGTGTGTGTGTGTGTGTGTGTGTGTGTGTATTATTGGTGTATCCTTTTTTTTTATCCCATAGCTTGTGATTGTGGTTGGCATCGCGTTAAAACATTCATCACTGAGAAGTGAATCGAACGCCCTCGTTTCTGTGCGGGAACCAAGTCATAAAATAGGAGCTGTGACGTATCATGAACATAATTATGATTGATTTGACAACACCTAAATTGAAGCTAGCGTGGGTTGGCTGGCGGATAGTCAGCTAACAACCTCCATTGTCTCTGTTCCAGTGGACAGCAAAATGTTGTTTCTTGTGAATTCTAACATCTCCAATTCCCTTGGGTTTCACGAATATAGTGTTCCTAAAGAAAGATATTCTTTAACCTTCCACGAAGCCAAAATTCCTTACATTGTTGCGGGATTGGAGATATTTAAAATTAGTATTTATTTATTTTCTGGGACACAATCTGAGAGTTCAGTTCACAGCGGAATCTTGTTAAAAATAAAAATAAAAAAAACTATCACCGTGCACGTCGGTGGAATCACGCAGTTTCTTATCTTCCCACGATGGCGCATAGAGTCAACACAACCCTGCTATCTAGACATCTACATAATATCTGCTTGCGAAACAGCAGAAAAGTCGTTCAGAGCGCCGGTCGTATGGTGTTGGTACTGTCACTCAACAAGCGAAAGATTATTTTCCAGATTTCATAATTGCCATACTGGTTGCAATTTAATATCAATGAAGGTTCATATTCACATTTAAATAACTGGGGCCGTTGAAAGAAAATGTTAGCAATATTAAATTTGTTTTACACAGTCTCCATTAAAAAGTTTTCTACAGAGATGGTGCCGAAAACAAGATTAGTCTCGGTCTCGTCTCAAAATCTCTAGACGAGACTGAGATCGAGATAGGTGTTATGAGTCGATTCGAGGCCGAGATTCAACGTATGATCAAACTCACTCCAACTCAACCGCAAACCGCAAAGTTGAGTTCTGTAACTATAAGAAGACTATGGAAAGTTAAGCTAATAGCTACTAAACTTAAGGTAAAACCTGTGTTATAAAGTCAATCAAACTCGGAAATCTAAAGTGGTACTAAAACATGTAATCCTTTCGAAATAAAACATATTATAGAAGTAATTTATTACTTTAGTAGTAATACGTATTAGTTAAGATAAGGAGCGTGATTTTCTATTAGCAAAGAATCAGTCAAGAATCATGTAATGGATATTAGAAGAAAATTTACATTACAATTCGATAAAGTACAGTTGAGGTCCTATCTATTGTGTTATCTAGCATGTGATATTGAATAGCACTGATTCAACAGACGAGAATAATATTAGAGTCCACTGATCAAAGTATACTGTGGATATTATATGGGACAAGCATTATTGTTTAAAGTGAGATCTGAATGATTATTAAGGCTAGATAAACAATACTCAATGGGGATTAAACCTATCAATGTAGGTACAGATAACAGATACGGAGTATGCGGCCTACGACAATATCTATAGTAAAGGTAAAGCGAAAAAATAAAAGAGAAAAGGCTGTAAGATGATACTAGTTATACCGTCTTTTAATTTCACATAATTTATTTCGAGACTATTGAGACAAGATCAAGACTTGGTCCCAGAGACCGAGATAAGCATCTGCTCATAGAGATGAAATCGAGACGAGACTGAGATTGAGATCATAATTTGTCGATCGAGACAATTTTTATTTGATTTGATTTGACTTTGAGTTTAGGGTCCCTTTCAGCAGCGAGGCTATATGAGACGTGAGATCCAAACCACAAGCGCTCTCGCCTGGAATCGAACCGGGCTCTCCTACGCCAAAGACGCGTGCCCTAATTTCTTAGCCACGAGGAAGCTCGTCAATCGAGATGAAACCGAAACTGTATGAAAGCTAAGCGTTTCTAAACCATCTCAAGTTTTCTATTTTAACTAAATTAGAACTAAATACATGTTTGATCTTAGAGGTTTTTTCGCTTTGCATTTGAAGAATTGGTTTCTGTAGAGAATCAGTAGTTATTGATTCAGGACCAGGAGTTCGCCCCTTTGTGCACGTAGTTAAAGATGTTTAAAAAAAAAAAAGGTGGAGAGCCAGAACGCCTTAGGATCTTACCCCTGGTCATTTATAATCAAAATAGTAATTACATTAAGAATAATAGGATATGAAGTTAAAGGCAGTCAGTCATAATAAAAAGGTATCATCTCAGAATTCACGTGGGGGTAAAGCTAGGGAAAACTTAGGTAAAAACATCAATCTGAATGGCTGACTAACGGATTCTAGTCGGGATCTCTTAAATGGGGAGGAAAAACGCCAGTCACCCATATACGTGCTATTGAATTGAATTGAATTGATTTTAAGTTTAACGTCCCGTTCAGCAGCGAGGCTATATGAGACTTGGATCTACTGATTAACGTGGAATCCGAACCACATGAGCTCCCGCCGGGAATCGAACCCGGGTCTCCCACGCCAAAGGCGCTTACGCTAACCGCTTAGCCACGAAGGAGCTCATACATGCTATTGAGACGCCGCTACTCACGTAATCGTAAATGACAGGTGTCCTTAGGACTCTTGACAGTGAAGGAAAGAACTTACAGTGTAAGATATTTTTTATCGTATTTATAGCGTAGACTAGCATACATTACCCGCTTCGCTAGGTTGAAATAAATAATTTAAATACACACTGATATTGCTAATTTTCGATCATTTTAATGTATGTCACCCCTCCTCATCCTCCAAGTGTCGGGTCTGAAAATGGATTTAAACAGCATCAGAAGTGTCACTGTTCATCTCGGCGACCGCAAGAACTATAGATTCAACACTTATATCGGTAATTTTTGACCATATATATATATATATATATATATATATATATATATATATATATATATATATATATATATATATATATATATATATATATATCCCCCCTGTCCCATGTTGCGTGCCATGGCATCGGAAGTGTCACCGTTCATCTCAGAGATCCCAAAAAATGTGGATTCAGCACTAACATCGTCATTTTCGATGATTTTTAAATATCTCTTCCTCCCCTCCCCCAAGTTCCTGGTTTGAATTTGGATTTAAACGGGATCGAAAGTATCACTGTTCATCTAAGAGACCCAGAAAACTATAAATTCGATACTGATAGTGGCCATTTTCAATCATTTTTACATATCGCTTTCTTCCCCTCCCTCAAGTGGCGGGGCTGATTTTGGATTTAAACCTGATCGGAAATGTCACTGTTAATCTGAATGATAATGAAAACTATGGATTAGACACTAATATTGGCCATTTTCGATCATTATTATATATAGCTCCCCTCGCCCTCCTCCGTGCTGCGACACACGGCATCAAAATTGTCACTGTTAATCTCAGCTACTCCTAAAACTATGGATTCGACACTAATATTAGTCATTTTCGATCATTTTTAAATGTTTAACCCCCGCTCCAACGTTGTACCCTCCATTTCCCCAACTATATGGGCTGAATTTGGATTGAAACAGCATCAGAAGTGTCACTGTTTCTCTCATCGACCCCAAAAACTATGGATTCAACACTAATATCGGTCATTTTTGATCATTTTTAAATTTCTCTCCCCCTCCCCCTCGTCAAAGTGAATAGCCTAAAATAGTCCCTGCCCCTAAACTCATGTATGTTGAAAATTTGATTGAGATCGGTCGGGTGGTTCAAGAGTGATGAAGTCACAAAGGCAGTCATTTTAATTTTAATTTTTTTTTTACATATATCTCCCCTCCCCTTCCCTACGTTGGTTCGTCAAAGTGAAATGATAAAAAATACCCAAAGCCCGACCCTCATATATGTTGAAAATTTGATCGAGTTTGGTTGGGTGGTTGAAAAGTTATTAAGTTTTATTATTTTTTGTTTATACGTCCCCCTCCCCTCTGCCTTCCCTACAATATACCGTTAAAGTGAAATTACAAAAATGTTTCCAGATCCAAACCTCATGTATCTTGAAAATTTGATTGTGATCTCTCGGATAGTTCAAGAGTTATTAAGTTACAAAAATAGTCACTTTCAGTCCTATATAAATTGAATTTATATATCTCCCCCTCGTTCTCCTCCCCTACGTTGCTCCGTCAAATTTAAATCATAAAAACGATCCCAGGCCTGAACCTCATCTATGTTGAAAATTTGATCAAGATCGGTCGAGAGGTTCAGGAGTTATTAAGTTTTATTTATTTTTATATACCCCTCCCCCACCCCTCAATTCTACCATCAAAGTGAATAGCCTAAAACCAGCCCAGCCTCGAACCTCATCCATGTTACAAATTTGATCGAGATCGGTCGGGCGGTTCAGGAGATTTAGAGTCACAAACATAGTGATTTTCAATTTTATATATATATAGATTAATAATTGAACTTAACACTGTGATCAGTTACGTCTACCCCTTTTCACTCCATGCATCTTTTTAAAATGTATCTTTACTACAGTTCTTTAGACACATTAATGACGCAAATTATAATCGTGATTGAAGAAGCTGCTTCAGAAAAACAGCCTCAAAGAATGAAGCATTGGTTTCTCAGCAACGAGCGATGATTTTCTTTCCCATTGGATCGACTGACAAAAAAGATATTCACCATTCTTTTCGCATCCTTTCGATTTTCTCTCAGTAATATCCTTTTATATATGTGTTCGCTTGAAGAACAGAGAAGAATACGGAGAAAAAGAAAGGAAGTATTGCTTTGTATCAAAGCTTAGATTCTCCTCTGATTTCCCTGCAGGGAAATAAATTGTAGAATAAAGCAGTTCCCTTTTACAAATCAACTACAAAGAGACACTAGAGTCCTAGGATACCAGGATTCTTAATTACTGTGCTCGTTAATTTTCCAACTACGTTATTTTCGTCTGAGCTCACCTCACATTATAAATGCAAAAGGAAACGGACGGGGGGAAAAAATAATGCCCTTCGAGCTGTTGCAATTAAGGTGGTTTCACTAAATTAGTTAGTGCAACCGCCAAGAACTGTAATTGGGCCAATGATGATGTCTGTCTTCCTAATTTGTTTGGCTTCGTTTTAATGAATATATTTCGGATGTAGACAACTTCACATATGGTTGTGCATATATGTAATCGTGCGTTTGTTAGTTGAAAACTAGATTTAATTTTCTTTCTGCATTTTGCTGTGTAATGTATGTAGAACCTGACAGCAGAGTCTCAGAAAGAATTTCGAGTTCAAAAATGAGAATGTTAGCGTTAACTTGAAAAATTTACATTGTAATATTTTTTGTTTTCAGTAAAATTAGCAACGTATTTCTGACAAAAATGTTTCCATAACATCGTTGTAATTTTACAATGAGCCTTAGGAAAAGTAATAGTTATTTATATTAGATTATTGGTCAGAAATTATAACGTTCCTTTCATCTCTATAGTTCGTTACGTTAAGTATGAGTGTAGAAATAAGTTTTTTTTTTTTTTTTTTTTTTTTTTTTTGCGCAGCGACGATGTCTCAGTGACGAAGCACTCATGCGAGGGATTTCCGTTCAATCTTCAACCAACAATCTCCAATGGTCTCACTGACTTACCACTATATATCCCCACTGTTTACAAGAATGTTTAAAATTTCCTTACTAGTTGGTAATGTAGATCTGGAAACCGTCGGTATGTGTCCGGGGTTGTTATATTCACAGACTAAAAACATAAAACCTTGCACTAAAGGGTTAAAAACTTTCTAAGAAGTAAAACGCAATAATTTGATTTCTATCATCAAAATTTTTAAGGTTCCTTTGGAAACAAAGTGTTTTCTATTATGAAATTTGCTGATACTCCTAATTTAATTAATTTACTTTTTTTACACAGTGCAAATTTTAGTGTCTTCTTGTATGGTTTGCGCCCCCCCCCCTTCCGTCATTGGAGGTTCAGGCTTTCCGGCGTTGACTCAGAGTCGTGTAAATTAATTATTCAATTAGATTATTAATAGGAATAAATAATTGAAAAGCAGAACACAAAGGGATATATCGCACCGCACTTGGTATTCATTTCTCTGCACATACGAGTAAAGCCTCTACTTTTAGCGATAACATGGCCAAAGCTGTTCATAGATTTGATAATATAATTTGATAATTACCTAGACAAATTCGTTTTTAATTGATAATTGGAGTAGGTATACAATGTACATGTTAATAAGCCCTCTGACTGGACAAATTACGCAATATTTACTAACGTTTAACAGAAAAAAATCCAACTTTAGACATACACAAATCGATACATTTTAACGAGCTAAACAATATGATATTGCTGAAATAATTCCTCATGCCTGGTCTTCGAGAAAGTAGAGAAAAACAGTGTTTAACTTTAAAAAATTAAAAAATAATGATACTCTACGATAACAACGTATCTATCAAGGTAAAAATGATACTGAAATGTACTCTCCTTAAACCTTTCATTATGAGATTAACAAGACGACAGTACTTAGTATTGTTAACTAGCAGCGTTCACCCCGCTTCGCTGGGGTCACCCCGGAACGCAATAAACTTTGTTACTTAGATAATTTTTACTTTTTCGCTTTCAAGTGATATGATAAAAACCATAGAAGATTGGAGTAAATGTTAACATTATATCGCCTGTCATTTATGTTAACCCGCCGAGTGACACGGTCATGTGGGTTGCATATAAATACGGTTAGATTTAGCTATGATGAGCTAACAAAGGATTTGTACGTTATGGACACTTGAATGGTCAATTATCTCAAGACACTGGTAATTGAAAATTAAAGTGATATGATAAAAACCATCTAGGGTCCAAATCTTAATAACCCCCCAAAAATGAAAGAAATTGGTTCAGCCGTATTAGCGTGATGAGCTAACAAAGGATTTGTACGTTCTCTTTTATATATATAGATTACATATAGCGCAAAACGATTATTAACTTTTGAAATTATTATTTCAAAATTGTACGGTATTGTATAAAGTTTATACATATATCAACCAATAGACTAGATGAAGCCTAATAAAGTGACATACTAGAGAGTAATTCTCATGTGTAGTTTTTGAGAAAATCGGAAAAAAGGAATTTTTGTGTTGCAAAGTGTACATACGTCGCTCTTGACAATAGTAGCTTGTAGTTCTTATTACGCTGGAACATTCTATTATTTATTTATTTATTTATGTCCTGTATTTGTCGTTTCTCTTCTCCTACCATTGATACAATATTCCTACCAATGGTATAATACTCCTAATAGTGATACAAACCTCCTACCAGTGATACAATATTCTTAACAGTGATAAAATTCTCCTACCAGCGATACAATATTAATAATACTGATACAATACTCCTACCAGCGATACAATACTACTAACAGTGATAGTGATACAATACTCTTAACAGCAATAAAATATTCACTAAAAGTGATACAAAAGTCCTAAAAGTGATACAATATTCCTACCAGTGATACAATACTCCTACTAGCGATACAATGTTCCTAACAGTGATACAGTACTCCTACCAGTGATATAATACTCCTGACAACGATACAATACTTCTACCAGTGATACAATACTCCTACCTGTAATACAATGCTCCTAGCAGTGATACAATACTCCTACCAATGATAAAATACTCCTAACAGTGATACAATACTCCTAATAATGATACACCTTTTTCCAAGTCGCGCGCCCAGAAATGTTTGTTGGGAGGGTTCCAATCTTTGAAGGGAAGATCCAATACGACAAGCCACTACGTGTATATAAGTGAAAGGGAATTATTCTGCACCTGAAAACAGGATAAGTAATTGTAAAATATTTCCACCTATATTTTCAGAAAAAAATATAGAACAAGATTGTATGCTCATTTCCCTGTTAAATAAATATAGTTTTATTGAGGAAGTGTACCGTCAGTGACAAACGTTCTTTCCGTTTGATGAAATTGGATTCGTAAATAACTTCAGAATGGAAGGACATTTTTTAGTAGTTTTCAGTAAATTAAAAAAAGGTGGAATTTTCTGTACCTTCCAGCCATACTACCGTTATTTCCAAAATAAATTTTACCAAACGGAAGAAAACTTTTGTCGCTGACTGTACAAATGTATGTCGAATTAGAAAATTTTGGGGTCGTTGGGACCCGATGGAGTCTCTCGTGGGTGAGGCCGTGCCTCATATTGCTCGTAAGAAATAGTACAACTATAAATAAACGAAACCCTAGTCATAGTCCTGATCCACATTAATAGTAAGTTCAATCTTTCTTAACCGCGGTGTTGCATAAAGACGCAAAACAGAGAAAAATTCGAAACTCAGAACTTTTAAAGGTGCCAGTAACCAATTGCATTAACCATTAGTGTTATAAAATGTTAAATAAATAATTAAATTAAGTTCTGAATGGTTCTCGTTTATGACTATTTACAGACTCTTTTGTGTTTTATGCTATAATAATAAGAACTTGAAGACAAATACAATTAATGCCAGTAAACTAAGAGTTTATTTTTAGTTAACAGTACAAAAGAGTTTTAGTTCGGTTTACCAGTTCCGCAACAAATTTATGGCTACTAGCGCCCTCATAATATCCAATAATTTCAATTCCAATTCCAAATTTAGCTACTTTATTTTTTGTTGTTGAGACAGAAACACGCCAAGAAGGCGAAAAACGAATGAGGGAAAACATCCGGATAATAGGAAATAGAGGGAGAGAAGGGAAAAGAAAAGAAAAGAGTGTTGGGTATTGATCAGCCGTAACCATAAAAAATGAACCGTGGAAGCGTTTTAACTTCACAAGACCGTCCGCTAATCACTTCTTTCAAGTTCTATCAATTCTTCCACAGGAAGTCACGGAGTTTCCGTTTCTTCGCAACGCATTCTGTGATTTAATGAACACAAGAAGAAGACAGAAGTGTATAATGTGTCTGTGTATAAATGGAAAGAATCTTTGATAGACAACAAAAGCCACTGATACCTTTTATGGTTATGTCTGTTATGTTATAAAGGAAGTCATTATACTGGCTCATAAATCTATCTTATATTTCAGGAGCCGTAGACTTTTAATATGGTTTGTCAATACGAATTCATTTATTATTCATTACGTTAACTGCTGTCTCAATATAAAAGAACTCTCATCATACAGTCTTTAACGAGCAACATTTAAAAAAAGAGAAAGACAGATTCGTTTATAGATCCTAATAGGGATTCAACTTTTATATTCCTGTGCTCAACCGTTTCATATTGTGGTTCTCTTTCTAGAGATTTTTGTAAATTTATATTGTCAATGTATATCAATACAATAATAATAATAATAATAATAATAATAATAATAATAATAATAATAATAATAATAATAATAATAATAATAGTAATAATAATACGTAATAATACGTAATAATAAACTTCATATAATGTGCTCAGAACAACTGAAATACAGCACTTTGTCAAATTCTAATTTATTTTAACACTATATTATGGTAAAAGCGTTAAATAATTATGATTAATTTTTTAACATGAATTGATAGTAAGATAAACCTAACAGTTTAGTTTATGTCAATTCCTAAAACGCTGAGATGTCAAAAATTAAAAGTAAAGATAAAAACAACTACTAACAAGTAACACTTCCGAAGTGTAACACTCCGATTTTGATAAAATTTGACAGGTAGATACTACACATGCAATAAACGAATACGTGATTTTTATTTTCTGCAGAAAAACGGTTTTAGGGGGCAAAAGGCCCCACCCAATTTTTGAAAGTTGACGCCCGAAAGGCAAGAAGAAGTGGACCGAAGCGAATGAAATTTTATGTAGATATTGTATATGCAAAATAAGGCCTTTCGTGTTTCACAAGTGTCACTATCAGATTTCTTCATATTTGGCAGATCAACAACACGCACAAACAGTATAACGTATTTTATAGTATTTCAGGAAGCACCTTTAACCCTTATAGTCCAGGATCTCAGTAAGGTTGAGCATGCATGGAAAGCCTAACGCAATTTTATTTCTGATTATTGTTATAGGCACTATAGTGATCGTGAAAACCGATGTCGTCGTCCTCCATCGTGTTCGACAACTTTGGGGGAGGGGGAAAAGGGGTGGGGCGCAGAAAATCGTAGATCTTCACGTTGGCGGTCTTAGTATCTCTTCTAATTGTCACAGGGACATGAGCCATACCTCGTTGGAAAGCTCATAGAACACAAATTCCGTCGAGGTAACTTCTGTGCCCCAGTGCCCAAAACGTAAAAGAAGAAGAAGAAAATAAAAAATTAGGAAGAATAACTAATTTTTGTAAAATTTATGAGACGCTGGCAACATTGTTGTTTGTCGTACGCAGGAAAAAAATAATCTCACATTTACCCCATACATAGGTAACAATCATATAATAAAATGAAGGGCGTTGATATAATAACAAGGGAGATAAAATTTCGGAAGTACCTACTTCTGATGATCACTCTGTACATACTTTTCGATGGACTGCCGTCACGTTGGCACCCCTAGCGAGGCCCCTAATTGTCACAGGGACATGAACTATACCTCTTTGAAAAGCATATGGGACACAGATTTCAGAGAGGTAACTTTCGTGCCCCCCTACGTAAGATAAACAACAGTGTTGCCAGAGCTTCACAAACTTAAAATTGGTTTTCAATTGTATTTAAATTTTCTTCTTCTTCTTCTTTTATAAGTTGAGCATAGGGACACGAAAGTTACCTAGTTGAAATCTGTGTTTTATAGGCTTTCCAACGAGGTATTGTTCATAGTCCTGTGACTAATAGTTGCGTCGTTATGGCTGCCAGACAACGTGAAGTTAGACGACAAATATACAAGGGGAGTGGAGAATGGTACGAGCTTCCGCATTTTTATCTCCCTTGCTATTGCACCTCCGCCCTTCATTGTTTCCATATGACTGTTCCTAATGTCGGGTGTACATGTGAGACTTTTCCTGCGTACGACAAATAACATTGTTGCCAGCGTTCCTCAAAGTTCAAATATGTGGCTTTCTTTTATAAGAAAATATAAAAATATACACTGGAGAAATGGGCAAATTCAATACCCCCCATTAACCCCTCGTATGCCAAATGACCAAATACAGGCTATCACTAGTTAGTATAAAGGTAACCAAGAAAGTTCTGTTGCTTGTTGTGGATATCTGTGTTCCATTGGACCTCACACCATGAGTTGAAGCTAATGATGATAAGACAAAGATCAGTTTTGGTATACCCAATATACTACCTGGTTGTGGCACCTCAGTTACACCGTGAACTTGCGTAAGGACATAGTGAACATGGGACCTCCACAGAGCGTCATTAGGGCGTAGAGATCGAACTGGGATCAAACGCCGCTGCAGCGGAGCGGAATATATTTGCCAGGCCTTTGGTGAGGGTGTCGTGACTACGCGGACAGTGCAGCGATGGTTTAACAAGTTTAAGGACGGTGACGAAACACTCGAAGACGGATCGTGTGCCGAAAGATCAACACATGTACAAAATGAATATCTTCATGCAGCAATTGAGGCGAACAGTGGTTAGACATATGAGGAACATGGATTGCAATTCAGTGTTTGTAGAGAAGTCATTCGGCACCACCTTCACGTACATTGGAAGCACTATAACTTGGGTCGATGGGTCCAACACGATTTGATTCCGGGCCAGAAGGCAACGTGAGCAGACACCTGTGTTTGTTTGCTGTCTCGTCTGTGGAAGTAGCCATTTGTGGAGAGGGTGTTCACATGTGAGGAGAAGTGGGTCCTGTACGAAGCTTTACGGCGCCGTCATCATTGGTTAGCATCCCATGAACCGGTTCCAAAACAGTCGACACCAGCAGTGCACAAGAAGAAAGTCCTCCTGTGTGTGTGGTGGACTACTCGCGAGATCGTGCTTCGGGAACTGCTACCAGCTGGTCAGAGCATCAATGCAACAGTATACTGTCAGCAGTTGAGTCGTGTTCAAGACAAACTGAAAACTCTGGAGTTCTGAATCGCAAAGGGTTCCTCCTGTTACAAGACATCAATAAGCCGCACGTGACTAGGATGACCCGGGACATCATTCTGCGCCCTGGATGGAAAACACTATTGCATCCACCATACTCACCGGACATTGTACCGTCCGATTATCACCTGTTTCATTCTCTGGACAATCATCTTAGAGGACTCCAGTTCAAATCCCTATTAGAGGTGGAAAATTCACTTGATACCTTCTTCGCTTCCGTCGTCGATGCTAATGGGGACTATTTTTGATCTTCCAGGTACGTCTTATGTGACATATCGATGTTTGAAGGTGGTGGATGAAAAAACAGAACTTTCTTGGTTACCTCATACATATATTCACTTACTTATATTGATGCCAATTTTTATGCTTGTAGCTCCTCTGAGATAAGTTTAAAGATAATTTGAGTTGGAATTATGGATAACATTTTTTGAAATGCATCTTTAGTTGTAAAACCGTTATCATATTGTTATTAAATGTAACTCAAATAAAAATAACATTAGTATTACAACAACTTTATTTGCACTTACCTTCATTTGTTGCACATTGGTGTGCCTGATGTTAATCTAGCCAATTTTCAATGACAAAAACTTCCCACATTTTCACGTGTTATTTAATAACACTTCTTAATTTCACAAACGAATTGTTATTGATTTTCAAAATTTCCACTTTTTTAACTAAACATGAATCACTTAAGGCCTGACGTATGGTAACTGTTCTCCTAAAGTTTGAATATCAATTTAGAAGATAAATCTAATACTAATGGTTTGTTCTTAATTATTGCATTTGGGTATAATTTACTTAGTCACTATTGGCTTCTTCGCAGAGATATTTTGTCACAGGATTTTTGCGATTGCCCTTACAAGCACAATAACTGCAGCAAGACGACTTACTGACAAAACATCTGCAAGACAGTGTTTTGCAGGTTGGTTTTGCATATGCAAGGTGGAATTAAGATATCTGGTATGACAGGCTGTGTCATCAGAAGTGGACGTATGGTTTTATTGCCATGTAAGAAAAAAACAAACTTGGTTAAATCTAAAGGCTCTGCAAACGGAATGGTGGAGTTATTCCAATAGTAGAGTTGATCTGTGCATCTCAGTACATGTTGTCGGAAATAGTTGGAGGTGAACGGTAAACAAACAATGTCATTAATTGCTGATAGGGATTGCAGGAAGTGAATGTATCTACTTTCATCACAAGAGTTTCCGTTTTTTAACAATCTTTAAATGACCAAGCTCTAGTTGGTGAAGTTGACATATCATTCAGGTCTTGTTGCTGTAACAACTGTAGCACATGTAAAACAGAATCCGATTTTCTTGCTAAACTGAAAGCATACTGTTTGTTTCCTACTTTGCTCGTCGAGTCACAGCCTGTAAAGTGATGAAGAGCTGATAAACTTTAGGAAAATTTTATTTCAAGTGCTTCTGAAGCTATATGACATCCTAAACCTCTTTTCCTTTCTCCAACACTAGCGACTAACCACACACTCTGGCAACCGACATCCTTCAGACCATGCCAGTATGATATGGCTAACACGAACACACCCGTGTCTGGGCTGTGAATTGTTAGGGTTACACTTCCTTTGTTTCTAACTGAATTAAATAAATGAAGAAAAATTCTCGTGTCTGCTTCATTCTGGTTAGTTTCCAGGTTTTCATTGGTTCTTATTGATTGATCTTCATATTTTAGGTCACTGCCGTTTTCGTTTTCCAAACTACCAGACACTGGAAATTGGCTGGAATAACATCAGGAACACAAATGTTCAACAAATGAAGGCAAATGCAAATAAAGTTGTTGTAATACTAATATTATATTTTCATTTCAGTTGTGGGGCCGCGGTGGCTCAGTGGGTCCTACTACCGTTTCCCATTACAGGCCAATCACCTTGCTGAACTTTGACTACAAGATTCTCGCTCGCTGCTTGAACAACCGCTTACGCCCCTATTTAGCCAAGTTAGTGGGTCCTCACCAATATGCGTGTGTTGAAAACAAGAAGATCTACCATCTTTTACAGTGCATTCATGACGTTATTGCTATCCTTGAAGACTCTTCTGCCTGTCATGCTCTCCTGTCACTTGATTTCCACCAAGCCTTTGACCGCGTCCGTCATGATTACTTGTGGTGTATACTCTCCACCTTAGGTCTCGGGGAGCAGTTCATTCGCTGGATTCGTATCTTGTACGACAATGCTCAAAGTAAACTTAAAATCAATGGATTTCTCACTGAGCCTGTGCGTATCAAACGAAGTGTGCGTCAAGGGTGCCCATTGAGTATGAGCTTGTTTGCCATTTCTCTTTGCCCTCTTCTTTATAGTATTCATGCTCGTCTCTCCGGCCTTTCCCTTCATTGTCATACCTCACGAGTCTGCAGTTATGCTGATGATGTGACAGTTTTCATCCACGATTCCAGTGATATTCGTACCCTTGATACCTGTTTGATGGAATACACCGCCTTATCTGGCGCTCAGAGAAATCAGTCGAAAACTAAGCTTTTGGTTCTTGGCACACAAGCTTCTTCTGAGTATCCCACTATCACTAACGTTGTTCCTCAGTTAAAAATCTTGGGCATCACATTTTCCTCTACCATTCTTGAAACAGTCCATGTGAACTATAACTTACTTGTAACTAGTATCCGGCATGTTCTCCAGTCACGTCGATCGCGCCAGTTGTGTTTATTGTCTCGGATATACTTTCTCAATACTTATGCTCTATCAAAATTGTGGTATGTGTGTCAGCTGCTTCCTATGCCCAGTGAGATATCTCAACGCATTACGAGTGTCGTTAATTGGTTTCTTTGGCATGGTCACGTCTTTAGAGTTAAGTATCCCTTCACATGTTTCTCGCCAAAAGCCGGTGGTCTCAACCTTATCCACGTCGGCCTGAAAGCTCGGGCTCTGTTTCTGCTCCGAGGCTTCCACAGCCTCACAACCAGCCTTACGGGAATCAGCCATACCCTTCTTTCTTACTGCCTTGACACTGTTTCATATACATTTCCACTTAATATCTGCCATATTCCTGATGTTTATTGGTATTATAGTGATGTTATTTGTTCCTATGCGTATATGTCTACAGCTCTAACTGCTGCGTTGCCTAGTTCAGTGAAGGACTTGTATCAGTATTTACTTCGCCAACTTTCTCTCCCTCCTCATCGCCTCTACGAAAAGCACCCCGCACGACAATGGATGAGAGTATGGAGCAATATCTTTGCCTCTCACCTTTCTGGACCGACAATCTCGAGTTGGTACACTGTGGTGAACGACCTTGTGGACACTCGTGCTAAACGACATCGCTTACATTTCAGTGACAGTGCCCTTTGTATCAAATGTGGTCGTATCGATGATTTGGAACATCGATTAACAATCTGTTGTCATACAGTTCATATTTGGGCAAAGTTTCAACGAATGATCAGTACTATTTGCCGTACTGTGCCAGCTTCTGCTACCAGTGATCTCGTCTTATTTCCTGATTTCCGTTTCTTTCCCAGCGCTAAACACAACTCAGTGCTGCGGTTAATATCTAATACTGTTCATTATATCCTTTCTACTGAGTTACGCCATACCACCGAATACCAGGATTACTTGTATACCAGATATAGACATTTTCCACCAACCAGAAGAAAAACCCTATTTGCACATTTCCTCGATGTAGCTCTTGTTAAAGCTTATAACTAACGCCCTCAACTTTCGACGTCTTACCACTATGTAATCGAGCCTTTTGATCTCTGTCACTCTACTAATAGAAAACAATGAACTGTTCTCTGATACTCATGTAACATGACTGTACTTTATGTTTTATATGTAACTCTACTGCAATAAAGAAAATGAAAAAAAGTGGTAGAGCGTTCACCTCTGTTGCATGGGGTCCCGGGTTCAAACCCTGCTCCCGCCAAGTGAACTTTATGGTAGACAAGCATTATGTGCGTGGGTTTTCTCGGGGTTCTCCCGTTTCCTCCCACTTTCATCATTCCACCATTTCATTCATTTCTCATAATCACCGTCTCCTTTAGCCTAACCGGCATAACCTTGGGACGTAAAACTCAAAAACTTTATTTCATTTTTTTTCATTTCAGTTACATGTATTAACAATATGATAATGACTTTACAACTAAAGACGAATTTCAAAAAATATAATCCATACAAAACTCAAAATGTCTTTAAACTTATCCCAAAGAATCTATAAGCATAAAAATTTGGTATCAATTAAATAAATCAATATTCTAACTAGTGATACCCTGTATTTGGTCATTGGGCTTACGAGGGGTAAATGGGGGGTATTGAATTTGCCCATTTCTCCAGTGTATATTTTTATATTTTCTTATAAAAGAAAGCCATATATTTGAACTTTGAGGAACCTGGTAACACTGTTATTTGTCGTACGCAAGGAAAAAATCTCACATTTTCGCCAGAAATTAGGAACAATCATATGAAAACATTGTAGGGCGTAGGTGCAATAGCAAGGGAGATAAAAATTCGGAAGCTCGTACCACTCTCCACTTCCCTTGTATATTTGTCGTCTACCTTCACGTTGTCTGGCAGCCCTAGCGACGCCCCTGTTAGTCACAGGACCATGAACAATACCTCGTTGGAAAGCTTATAGAACACAGATTTCAACTAGATAACTTTTATGTCCCCATGTCCAACTTGTAAAACAAGAAGAAAAAGAAAATAAAAGAAAAAAATATTTACAGAGTGACCATCGGAAGTAGGTACTTGCGAAATTTTATCAATCTTGTTATTCTATCAACGCCCTTCACTTTATTATATGATTGTTACCTATGTATGGCGTAAACGTGAGATTATTTTTTTTTTCTGCGTACGACAAACAACAATGTTGCCAGCGTCTCACAAATTTTACAAAAATTAGTTTTTCTTCCTAGTTCTTTTATTTTCTTCTTCTTCTTCTTCTTCTTTTACGTGTTGGGCACTGGGAGCACAGAAGTTACCTCGTCGGAATTTGTGTTCTATGAGCTTTCCAACGAGGTATGGCTCATGTCCCTGTGACAATTAGAAGAGATACTAAGACCGCCAACGTGAAGATCTGCGATTTTCTGCGCCCCACCCCTTTCCCCCTCCCCCAAAGTTGTCGACCACGATGGAGGACGACGACATCGGTTTTCACGATCACTATAGTGGCTATAACAATGATCAGAAATAAAATTGCGTTAGGCTTTCCATGCATGCTCAACCCTTCTCAGATTCCGGCCTATTACAATGATTTTCCGCATAAACAAAATGAAATGAAATCTCTGAGTTTTACGTCCCACGGTTATGCCGGTTAGGCTAAAGGAGACGGTGATAATGAGAAATGAATGAAATGGTGGAATGAAGAAAGTGGGAGGAAACGGGAGAACCCCGAGAAAACCCACGCACACGGTGTTCCCGCATAAACAAAAACACGTGTCGATTAATTTACTGTTTGCTGTTGATGTGCCAAATTTGAAGCAAAACGGATAGGGACACTTGAAAAACACGAAAGTCCTTATTTTACATAGGGTCTATACCAGTGGTGTCCAATTATAATGAGCCTGAGGGCCGTAACCATCTTTACTAGTAAAGTGGAGGGCCGCAGCTAAATAATAATAATAATAATAATAATAATAATAATAATAATAATAATAATAATAATAATAATAATAATAATAATAATAATAATAATAATAATAATAATAATATTTATATTATTATTATTATTATTATTATTATTATTATTATTATTATTATTATTATTACGCTACAAAGGAAAAATACAAAAGAGGTATTTGAAATATTAATTATTCAATCTGTGACAAATTAGGGTGACTAGCAGCGTTTACAAGGGCTGGGATATCTACATCCATTCCTGTTGTTGTGAGCCACACGAGATGTAAAAGAAAAGATTTTCCAAGGCAGTTTCTGAAACTAATCTTCACAATTTTCATAGTGGTAAATGCACTTTCACACAAATAAGTACTATCAAACATTGACACTCTTTTCCGACCAAACACAGTTTTTAGGGAAAGGTGTTGTCGTGGATGTCCGCGCCTTTCTGTTGTATTGAAGCGCTAAATGGATGCGTTATTTCGAAAGAAGAGTGGAAACATTAAACGAATGAATAAATATATATGAAAATACTATCAGTAATAAAAATCGTGAATCGTGAAAGATTTGTGGGCCGCAGAAAACGGTTTGGCGGGCCGCATGCGGCCCGCGGGCCGCCATTTGGACAGCGCTGGTCTATACAATATCTACACACAATTTCATTTGCTTCGGTCTACTCCTTCCTGCGCTATTACAGGAATATTAATTTTTTCGGAGAGAGCTAGGCCTAAATACTGTTTTTCCGCACAAATTAAAACAAGTTTCATTTATTGTTTTGCAAATTGTCCCTATACGAAGTTTCGTTGCAATTCTCCATACTCTTTTGGAACTTGTGACGTATACTTATTAGAACTTTTCATATTTCGTAATTAACGGTTTAGAAGGTCCATGCCCCACTCAACCGCTTTTTTCCAGGAAAATACGAAACCCAACTATCTCAGTTTACGTCTACAGTATTTGTGCCAGGGGTGTAGTCAAGGGAGGGGGGGCATCGGAGCCAGGCCACCCCAAATGACCAGCTTTTAAAACATCATAGTAAAATTATCTCGCTTCATTCATTTAAAAGTAACAAATTTTATTGACAATTAATAATTTACGGTAAAATAGTATGGAGAAATATTGTTTTTCCATACCTTTCGAAAAATAGTACAGTATCTCTTCCCTATACCGATCGAAAAATAGGATACTTTTTTGTGACAGCAGATTACACAATTTACTGCGATTTATATTTGACAGTTTGAAGAAAAACGTTTTAACAAGGTACTACAAATATAGCCATAAAACAAAGGTACTAAACTGATTTGTAAGTACAGTATATTTTTATATGCTTTAACAAGTGTTTTAAAAGACATAGAGGATGGAAAATTTGGTGAGAAACAATGTTTTTAATCAATTTGGATTTCATTCGCTCTCTCTTTTATTTCTACTCAGTGTATTAAAATAATTGTTTTTTTTTTTTTTTTTTTTTTTTTTTTTAGTCACGAATAATAAATAAGCATTTTTGTCAGGAAACCGTAAAGAAATTAAGTGAAATTTCAAAGAAAATCAATCTTAAGTAGATAGGTTCTGTATACAAGGTCTTAAATTTAAATATAAAGGTAAGCAAGAAAAGTTCTGTCGCTTTTTCACCCACCACCTTCGAACATCAATATGTCACCTAACCTGGAAGATCAAAAATAGTCCCCATCAGCATCGACGACCTTCTGAAAACGTTCTGGAAGGCCATGGAATCCATCGCGGTAGAACTTAGTGGGCCGTGAAACGAAGAAGGTATCAGCTGCATTTTGGACTTTTACTAGAGATTTGAACTGGCGTCCTCTAAGGTAATTGTCCAAAGAGTGGAACAGGTGATAATCGGATGGTGCAATACCCGGGGAATATAGTGGTTGCAATATTGTTTCCCATCCAAGGCGGAGAATGGTGTCCTGAGTCATCCTAGCTACGTGGGACGTAGCGTTGTCCCGTAAACGAGGACCCATTTGCAATTCAGAAGTGGTGGCTCCAGAGTTTTGAGTTTTTCTTGAGCACAGCTCAACTGCTAACACTACACCATTGCATTGATACTCTGACCAGCTGGTAGCAGTTCTCGATGCACGATGCACCATACACACAGAAGGGTCTTCTTCTGGTACAGTGCTGGTTTCGGCTGTTTTGAAATCGGTTCATGGGATGCTAACCAATGATGACGGTGCCGTGGAGCTTCGTATAGAACACACTTTTTATCACATGTCAATACCCTGTCCAGAAATGGCTCCGAAACAGTAAATAAACACAGGCGGCTGCCGCGTTGCCTTCTGGCCCGGAGTCAAAACATGTGAGACCCATCGACCCAACTTGTATTACTTCCCAAGTTGATGGATGTGCTACCGAATAGTTTCTCCACACACTGAATTGTAGTCCCAGTTCCTCTTTGTACATGTGTTGGTCTTCTGGTACGTGGTGTTTTCGATATTTCGTCATCGTCCTGAAACTTGTTAAACCATCGCTGCACTGTCCGCGTCGTCACGACACCCTCACCAAAGGCCTGGCATATCTTCTGTCCCGCTACAGCGGCGTTTGACCTCCATTTGAACTCGTTCAGCATACATGCTCTTATGACGCTCTGTGGATGTCCCATGTTCCCTCTGTCTTTATGTAAGTTCATTGTGTATCTGAATTGCCACAACCAGGTAGTATGTTGGATATACCCACACCAACAACTGACGTTCGCCGTATCTCCACTCGCATTCAACTCACGGTAAGGTTCAATTGAACACAGACCTCCACGAAAAGGGACAGAACTTTCTTGGTTACCTTAACAGTTATGCACAAAAGTATAGCGTTTGGTCCCAGGCAGTAGTTCTTGATTAAGCATAATAAAAACTATCTTGAATATAATTTATGGAGAATATTATTATTATTATTATTATTATTATTATTATTATTATTATTATTATTATTATTATTATTATTATTATTATTAACAATAATAATAATAATAATAATAATAATAATAATAAGAAGAAGAAGAAGAAGAAGAAGCTAAGATAGTGTTTTTAGTTTTCCAGAAGGAAACCAAATCTTCCTTTTTTTCAGGCCTCAAAAACACGAACAGCAACACATTTTTTTGGCTTTGTACATTGTAGCAAAAACGACGGGCCCCTCCTACACAAACCTGCTGGCTACACCCCTGATCTATGCACAATTTCATTCGATTCGGTACATTTCTTCTTGCCTTTTGGGCCTCAAATTTCAAAATTCTGGGTGGAGGCTTTTGCCCCCTAAAACCGTTTTTCTGCAGAAAATAAACCCGTATTCGTTTATTTATTGCGTATTGTCCCTACACAATGTGTTGTTGGAATTCTTCATGTCCTTTAAGCACTTCTGACGTACTGTTATTAGAACGTATCTTATCACTTATATTTCACTTATATTTATATTTCACGATCAAAGTTTTGGAGGGGTCTGTCTTCCACCCAAAAGTTTTTTTTTTTTTTTTTTTTTTTTTGTAGGAAAATATGAAACCCGTATTCCTCATTTTATGTCTACAATATCTGTAATAATTTCTGTGCATAATTTCATTCACTCCGGTCTACTTGTTTTTGCCTTTCGAGCATCAAACCCCAAAATGTTAGATGTGTAGCTTTTGACGCCTAAAACCGTTTCTCCGCAGAAAATAAAAAAAAAAAACGTATTTATTTATTTTTTGCATATTGTCCCTACACAAAGTTTCGTTGCAGTTCTTCTTGAGATTGTTAGGATAAAATATTCCTCCATAAGTAAACTTAATTACTACTGTATGTTTTAAAATATTTGGTAAACTGAAAGGATTGATACCATATTTCTTAGCTGTTATACATTGAAATAATTTTGTAAATTTCTCTGCTTCCTGTGTGAGATACCTTAGATGTTGATTCCAATTTAATTTTTTATCTGAAATTAATCCTAAATATTTAATATGAGCTTCATTCGATAATTTGTGATTTTATATATTAATTGTTATTGTAGGTACCAATGTTCGTCTGGTAAAAATTATGAATTTGGATTTTTTCTAATTTACTTCAAAACTATTAAGCTGTGTCCAAGAAATTAATGATTTAAGAAAGTTTTCTATTCTTTCTTTACCAATCTCCAGGTTTGAAGTAGTTGTCGTGATCGTAGTATGTTATCAGCAAATGATACTAGTTGTATTGTTCCCTTATTTAACTTAATTAGATCATTAATATATATATATATATATATATATATATATATATATATTAAAAAATATAGGACTTAATTTACTGCCTTGTAGTAGCCCTATCGATGTAGTACGTGCTTCATTATAAGTATTACCAACTTTAATATATATTTTCCTATCAATTAAAGTATTATGCATTATCCTTATAATTTTACTCGGGATATTTAATGCATATAACTTATTAATAAGTATATCTAAAATTACAGAATCATAAGCTTTCTGTAAATCTATGCTAACTGCTAGAAGATAGTTTCTGGAATAAAATGCATGATGAATATCTAAAATTACTGGGGCCAATGCATCATAGGTTGAAGTATGCTTCCGAAACCCAGTTGTATTATTATGCAGAATTTGGTTGTATTCTAAATACCAATTCAGTCGATTAAGTATAAGTCCCTCGAAAATCTTATACGCACAAGAAAGTAATGAAATCGGACGATAATTATCTACTTTACCAATTGATTGTTTTGTTTTTGGAATTGGTATGATTAATACTTATAAACAATATATTATGTTTTTCTTTGACGACTTGTAGAACTGATATTTTCTTTTCATCCACTTCTTTTTTTTTTTTTTCATTACTGAAATAATTCACTTAAATTTTATTACGAACTCTTGCCAACTACTAACTAGAATAAAATGCCTAAAGTCGCACTTCAACATTCAAGTATTAAAGTCATATTTTAACATTCAAGTACTGGCAGAACACCAAATTGCAAAGTTCTTCAAAAATAATGGTGGAACTCAGAAACATTTCAATTTGCAAATTTTGCAAAGTGCAAAGTGAAAAATTGCACAATTCAATGATGTAATAGGCCTCTAATCTTGGATTTGAGACAAACCGTTATATGCAACTTTTCTTTAACCTTCTTTTCCAATTTCGACTAGCGCAGAATTTTAAGAAATTGTTTCCTTAACATGTTCGGGTGACTCCTAGAAGGATACAACTTGAGTTTCGAAATTTTTAATTGAAAAACTTTTCAATAATATTGCCGAAGTTACATAATGATATTACTGTCTTGATAATAACTACCATTTTCTAATGCCAGAAGGAGTATTCCAGAGGGTTAAAAAAAACTTTCTCAAGGGAAGTTCGATGCACACGAAACTACTAATTCAGAACGTCAAGAAGACTAAAATGATTTGGAACTTTAAATATATGCATAAATGTGTGATCACATTTAGAATTTGCATTAATCTTCAAAACATGCATTTGAAAATGAGTATATTTATTTTTAGAAATCCGAGATCTAGTTATAACAGTGAAAAATACCCACTGTAGTAAAGTCTGGTATCAATCCAATGGATATAAACTGATTTATACTAGAAATACCATACTACCTTATTTCCAATTAGCATTACTTTTATGGTTATAATTCTCAATTGTTAATTGTTCTTGTAAGTTGTACTTCCGGTGAACATAGTAAAGGAAAGAACTAAAGAGTGTTTCATAAAGAACACAACTTTTGAAATGCCCGCCATTTCTGTTCTAGTAAGTTGGCAGCACTGAACGTTAAACGATTTTTATCTGTTCTTATAATGACAGACATACCTGTCCGTAGTGAAGCGCTCTATTCCTCCCGTACAAAAGAAACAGATGACGATCTGGCGCTATTCGGCTTTCCATGACTACTAACCACAAATACAACAGATGAAAATAATGTAACGTTCAGTGTTGCCAACTTTCTAGAACAGAAATGGCAGGCATTTTAAAAGTTGCGTTCCTAGTGGGACACCCTTTACAAATCTCCTGTCTATTTTTATTTATTTATCTCAACTCAAGAGAGACAAGAGTGTGGAAGCAAGACAAGACGATTATAAACTTAAAATTAATTCTACAGGCGAAGTTTCTGTGACTTGGTCACGGCGTTAATCTTGAAAGAATGGAGTCAACTGACAAATGTTTCTTCAGCATTACCCCGCTTCTTTGTTGTAGAAAGTGCACTGAAGAGTATTCTGTATGTGTCGCTTGTGTCCGTGTTGGCAAAGAACAGGTGTGGCAGATACAAAATGACATTGAAGACGTAAATGTATTGCCGACCATTCTCTCTCCTTATTCTTTTTCCTTATAAAAAAAAAGAGGAAAAACATTAGCTTGAAAAAGCCTGTAAATTCCTCCAAGTGACCAATGTGTGTGTCTGTGACAGAAAATGAGAAAGAACTAAAAAAAAAAAATATTCGTTGGAGGAGAACAGAAGAAATAAAAACAAAACTTGATAAAGACCATACCTGAGTTGAGAACGTGCTATGCAATCAACTCCGTTGACTTTCCTTTCTGACCACTTTCTCTGTAATATTGCTTGGGAGCCAGGAATGTTGGCTCAGCGACCAATAGAATTTCTGATCCTCAAACTTTTTTCTTCGTCTAAATCTTATCTCGTCTTTTTCTTTTTCTCTCTACTGGTCAGTGTGGAATTTATATCACTTTTTCTTTGTAATACGTTCACAAGAAGCCTGAATGTAATTTTCTTAAAATACATTCTTTCTCCTAGCTTCTTTTTGTCTAAGAGAAATATGAAACGATGCGAGAAAAATTTAATCACTGAAACTGATAAAATAAATAGTATTTTTTTAAAAAAAATCCCTAAACTTATTGAAAAAATCAGCAATCATTTTTTTTATTATTATTTTAAAAGCACTTGAATTACGTCTGAAGAAACAGTTGGGAAGATTTTAGAAGATTTTCCCCCGGAGAATTTCATCAAGGATTAGGATTTAGGAATTAGATTTCTGGGCTTTCGGCATCTATGGCCATGTTAGCCCGTCATGTATGAGGATTAGGATTAGGAATTAGATTTCTGGGCTTTCGGCATCTATGGCCATGTTAGCCCGTCATGTATGAGGATTAGAATTAGGAATTAGATTTCTGGGCTTTCGGCATCTATAACCATGTTACCCCGTCATGTATGAGGATTAGGATTAGGAATTAGATTTCTGGGCTTTCGGCATCTATGGCCATGTTAGCCCGTCATGTATGAGGATTAGGATTAGGAATTAGATGTCTGGGCTTTCGGCATATACGGCCATGTTAGCCCGTCAAATGTGAGGGATGACGTCTCTCAGAGATCACGCTATCCGAGGAAAGGGAAGGAAGAAAGCAGCCTGGGACCTTATGTTACACAGGATGGCTGGTCTGAAAAAGCTTTTACACTTTTTCGACCGAGTGTCCCCACCAGGAATCGAATCTAGGACCGCTCGCAACGAAGACAAGTGCTACGCGGAGCCACAGAATTTAATCAAAACAGGGGTGAAAGTAGTGCGGCGAAAGCATGGCGATAGTAGTATTCCCGGGGGAGGAAATTTTCTAGCTCCAGAGGTGAGGGAATCCCTTACTGGTTACCCCATGAGGACATAGCTGTTTAGTCAGTAAGTTTTGATAGGGCTGTAAGAAAATAAAATCTACAAGTTTTATGTCCCACGATTATGCCGGGTAGGTGGTGATGATGATGAATGAAATGATGGAATGAAGAAAGTCGGGAGAAATAAGAGAACCCCGAGAACCCCGACAAAACCCCAACACACGGTGTTTGTCCACCACAAAGCTCACTTGGAGCGAGCTGGGATCAAACCAAGAACCCTATGTACTAGAGGTGAATGCTGTACTACTGAGCCACGGCGGCTCCAGGCTGTAAGAAACTCTTCTAAAATATGGTCTTAAACTGTTTCAGATTTTACTTAGGGTAAATTGAGTTTCAAGTTCAATCCTTGTTTTCAGCACCCTATATTAGTCGAGGTCATATTTATTAAAAATGGGATTCTAACAGCTACTCAGGCTGTTGTTCAAGGTATTGGACATGGAACCCGGGATCACATATACAAAAAGTACACGAAAGAATATGCATTCTGTCACCTATATCACAATATCAGATAATATCGTATAATCTAAAAAAAAAGTATTCTGCACTTTTTTTTTTTAGTGTGCATATTATAGTTACACTATCCTAAATTCACAAACCCGCTCTTAAACACACAGAATACACTACAAAAAAAAAAAAAAAAAAAAAAGTGAATGCAACAGGTGTTTCGTATTAGAACCTGCTGCATGTCGCCACGGAAGATAAAACGAAACAGTTTTGAAGGAGAAAAAGAGATTCGTTCAATATTGTATTTTAAATGTGTTATTGAGGAAAACCGCACCTGGGACACCTGTTTTCCAGCTAACTGTTTTGGTTTAATTTTGTGGATAAATTCTTTCCAATATTTAACATTTGGTTTTCAATCCTGAATTCTATTTAAAACTCGGTTTGTGACTGAAGTGTAAATAGCATTTCAAAGTGGTGTGTGTTATATTTTACATTGTTTTCTAACTATAATACACGTCAATTATAATACAATATCTATTGAAAATTCATATTTTTAATATATAAATTAATTTGAATTAAGCCATTTCTATATGTTCATAGAAACCTACACACACGTACCTCTAAATAGTTTATACAAGACGAAAAGAGAGCTCACGTGGTTCCGATTCCACATTAAGCTGTGGCAGTGGTGTATTTAGGGGGGGTGGCTTCCGAGCTTAAGCCCCCCCCGAAATCTTACTTAGTATAGTAAAGTAAATGAAATATCTTGCAGGAGTTTCACATTTCCAGGTAAAGCCCCCCCCCCCCCCCGAAAGTTAGCAAAGCACCTCCCGAAACAAAATTGTAAATACGCCACTGAGCTGTGGGTATACGTCTCACATAGCCATACTGCTGAAACCCTAATCCAACCGACCAGCCAAGAGATAGAGAAAGTGAGAAATAGAGAAAGGGAGAGAGAGAATACAAAATAGGCCTACGTGAAATGAAGATGTAAATCATCTACACGTAGCCAAGGGCAATGTGCTCCTCCATGCAATGACATGATTTGCCCGCCTCCCTTTCTCCTGAAAGAACACATCTTAAAAGCGACAATTTTAAGTATGCTACCTCATTATGAACAACAAAGGCGAGGGAAAAGCATTCGCATTCAGAAAGGCCTAAACATTACAAATACCGTAGAATTTCGTTGTGTCTGTTTTTTCTTAAATAATAATCTATTATGTTAAAAAAAAAAGCAAACACGCCTGCGGAGCAAAGACGGTAATCTTTTTTAAATAGAATTCAATATCAAGCTTCAGTCTCAATATATCAGTTTGCAATTCCAGTGCAACTAGCTCTTTTATTTTTATTTCTTGATTTTCCTTCTACATCTGTTCAAAACGTTTGTAAAAAAAAAAAAAAAAAAAAAAAAAACTTGTTTCCACCTTCAATGATAAGGAACTTGTTTGTGATAAACGCAAGACTACTTTTCATATCAAAACTGTGATAACTAACTAAATAGAACAGGTGTTCGCTACTGTTCGAGAATTGACAACAATCAAGCAATTCATGGTGGGATTTGTTTGACCATTTGCTTTAGCACTATCCATGTGACCTTTAGCTAATGTGACCTAAACACGATTTATAAATATAGTGTTCAAGTAGAAGGTCATCTTAGTAAATTTAACTACCATCATCATGAAGTCTGTTTCCAGCAAGAAATATTTATTTTAAATAATATAGTTATTGAATATTTTGAGGCCCCTCGAAACTTTCCAACCCGTGCATATGCGCGTATTGCACATATGATACAGCCGACCCTGCACGTAGCATACAAGATTGTGTTACATTCAGTGGTGTAGCGAAGGGTGATTCTCTGAGACGGATCATGCATAGCTCTATGTTACATGTTACATAACGATCTCAAATGACAATGTACACTCAAAATCAATTTTCGTTTCTTTATTTATTCTATTTTATTCGCAAATGGAGCAAACAATGACTAATGTGTTCTCACAATACAGTATTACCTTCTGAATCCGAACGTCCCAGAATTCGTACAACTTGGAACATGCACGAAAAAAACTCGAGTAAATTTTGTCCCGAAATACAAAAACATTGCTTTGGAAGCCGAAGACCAACTTATTGTTCGTGTGTGTTTGTCCGTACGTTTTCCTTGTGCTAGAGTTACCCATACGCTTTGCCATTCAATTGGTTGTCACAAGTTACACTCAAAACACATAATCTGATTTTCGCTGCTAAGTTTGTTTTGTGTCACATAATAATTTTAGAGTAGGCCCACTCGCCATGGGTTCTGAAAAGTTATTTTTTATCTAAGTATTATAATTATTTGTGAATATTTTACCTTAAAATCCAGTATATCTGGTAAAGTTTTTTTGAAAATCAGAATTCCTGGGAACCAAGAACGAATTAAACCAGCTTGTAATATTTTAAAGCAAAAAAATCTTGGAATTCAAACATAATTAAATTCGAATTCCAAGTTATCACTTTACATTTTATTAGTACTAAACCTATTTGCTATCACGAATAAGAAACATAGTCAACAATTTAAAAGCGTAGAAAATTTTTAATGTAAATGAAAAACAGAAGTAAACAGAAATTCAGAGTACACAACTCTTCATTTTAAAAAAAAAGGGCTCAATCTGTTTGAACCCCTTAAAAATAAATGAATGTAAACTCCACGTTTTTGTTATATTTTTCATATATATATCTGTCACTGATATAAAGTCTAGGTATGCTAATAGTACGTTAAAGCCTTTTTTTCCTTTTTCTAATAAATTATTAATAGCTTTATCAAACTCTTATAATATTACCAATAGAATCTGTTGAATCTCAATGTATGTGCGATGAATTGTTTATACGAACTTAGCATGAAATTCATATGCAGATAGTGACATAGTAAATAATATTGCATACCGTAACACACAAGAGCCTGTATGTCCTTTAATTATATCTCTCGGTTTTAGAGGTTTATGAAAATTAATAGTTCACATTTATCTTCAGGAAGTGTATATATGGGATGGCTTAGTAGATAGAAGTCCTTGTAATAACAGGTAGAAATTTATGGTTAATTTGTAAAACTCTGTAAGTTTTTGTTCTAAGTCTGAAAAGGAGCTAGTATATTCGAATTTCACCCTAAATGCCTTACTCAACAAACTCTTCAAGCAGCATGTACGTAAAGAAGTATCTGTACCAACGTTAGAAGAAAACACATAAAAATAAATACAATATATTAGATTACAATGTATTTGCTACATATACTAGTAGAATACAAAAATAAATGTTTTTTTTTCACCAAAATAGAACTTGTTAGTTATTACTGGCGACGAATGATTTATGTCGACACAAACGTACGTTTTATTTATTTTTTTTTTTTTTCGAAAAATACACCTGAGAATCTGCCCACAACCAAGTTACTTTGTTCATTTCAATATAATGTATCAACTGATATGTGTCTTAATCTAAGACAATTTTTTAGTTTAGCAGAAATTAAAATGTAAGATTTAATAATAATTTTTGACTTTATCTCATTCACGTTACCATATACGAGGTGTATCCGGAAAGTAAATAGCGTTTTGTTTGAACGCCACCGCAGCGTTAGTGTCGGCACTCCGCGCATGCGCGCAAGCTTCATTAGTTAATTGCCTCTCCACTGGCGCCAGTATGGTTGAATTGTCGCGAGTGTACCATTGTCTTGTGATCGTTTACAATGTTTAAAACAATTGCTGAGCCCACCGACTGTGAGATTTATTCTATTGTTCGGTTCTTGAATGCAAGGAACGTTACGATGCCGGCCGAAATTCAATGAAGGGTGGACAAATGTCCACGACGAAACATGAAGTGGGCGGCCTTCTGTTGTGACTGATGAGTTGGTGAGGCAAGTGGATGAGAAAATTCATGACGGTGCAGAATGACAAAGCTTTCAGATAAGTTTCCTCACGTTTCGAGAACTGTTTTGCATGAGATTGTTACCGACGATTAGGTTTTGGTTGTCTTCAGTGGCGGATGTTTCTTTGAGGGAGTTTGGGCAAGTTGATCATCTACTATGACAAGTGTTTGGAAATTGGTGGAAACTATGTCAAAAAGTAGTTTTTAAGGTGTGCTCTTTCATGTAAAAATTAATTTGGCTTGAACAAACCTGTTTTAGTATTTGTTTTTTTTTTTCAAAAGGATACTTACTTTCTGACACGCCTCGTATTATCGTCTTGGTATTATCATTAGTTTGAGTTCAATACGTGAGATGGTTATCATCAGCATCAATTTTTCAGTTTAGGAACACTTTTTTCTATTTGCTAAAAAAAAAGCGCATGAGATTTTTAAATTTTTCATTTTGTTCAAGAACTATTGGTTGGTATATAATTCATCTTTGGACATTTTTCTACATTAAATACTAGTGATATTGAAGAATTAGTAACTTTTACTAATGAACTTTTTTTCTGGTAGTGAAAATAAATTTAAGAATTCCTTTCTTTATTTCGTTGACACAGTTAAATTAGAGTTGATTATATTTAAAAATTTGATGTCTGTGATCATCTTCAAGCACTCTAAATGACTCTTCAGAAAGCAAACACCATCTCTTACGTCAGCAAAAGCACGGCATTGAAGAGAGCTGGAACTATCACTTTTTTTTTTCTGTTTATAAACTCCAGATTTTCAGGAAATGAGAGAGAGAGAAAGAGAGTGAGGGAATTAATGAGAGGGTAAACGGTGAAGCTTTGTCGTTCTTTAAGCATTTCCACAAGATGAGAGAGAGAGAGGTTACCTTGACCTTTGACATTTGAGTGATTGTCAAGTATCTTAAGCAGAGATAACCTCCCTCAAGTATCTTAAAGCAGGGATGTCTGATTTTTTCTAACTTTTACAAAATTATTTTCTTATAACGGTACAAATGCCCAAATTTCTGACATATATTGATAGATATATGTGAGGATTTACACTCACTCACTCGCTAACACTCTCGCTTTTGATGCGAGAGGTCCCGGGTTTGATTCCCAGTAATGGGGCGTTTACACTTAGTCGATTTGCGTTCGATTCAGTTGAATTGCCGTCACTTTCAACTTAATCGACCATGTAAATAGGACTTCAACTTAATCGCTTGTTGATCGAAAGCGACTAATCGACTAGCAACTGAATTGAAAGACGTTCTATTTTCTGTGGTCGATTCTATTTTCTTCTGCTATAACACCGTAAATTGTACCAATTACTTTTTGCTTGGGCATCTTTAAAATTGCCAGTCGATTTCGAATCGACCAGAGGAGAGCGAGTCGACAAGCAGCATTCAATTTCGGTTGAAACAATTGAACACATCCATCGATCTTATTCGGCCTAGTTGCTTCGATTTAGTCGCAAATGCAGCAAGTCGATTTAGCCGTGCGACTAAATCGACCAAGTGTAAACGACCCATAAGATACTCGGTTGAAAAGGTATAAAAGCCTTTTCAGGTCAGCCATCCTGAATGAGGTTTTCTTTATTCACACCAGGCAAATCCTAGGCCATTTTCTTCCTTCCCAGTTCCTGCTTCCTTCCCTTTCTCCGGATAGTGTAATCGCCGAGGGACGTCATTTCTCGTATGTGACGGGCTAACATAGTCACAGCTGTCGAAAACCTAGAAATCTAATTCCTTATTCTTAATCTGTACACTCATTCGTATTATTTTGTTGTGTTCAATGAGATCAACTTGATAGATTTCATCATTCATAATGTAAATAAATACATGGGAGTTTGGACTTTCCTATCATTTTTTATTATGAAAAGTTTCCTCCTGTATACAGCAGTAAGAAATATTACAGATAAAATATAAATTCCTTTCTAAAAACTTGGTGATTTGTTGGTAAATTTAGTAGGAGTCCAATGACCATGCGTCTTAGGTCGATAGGAACCAAGACACTTGTGGCCAGTGTTGCCAACAAGTTGATACAAAAAGTCGCTAAATAGGAGATAAATTGACTCCAATTTTGGGTGAAAAGTCGCTAAAAAATTTTTAACTTTAGTTTTGCCTTTTTCATATATATATATATATATATATATATATATATATATATATATATATATATATATATATATATATAGGTGTGTGTGTGTATATTTAAGATACGTGGTCTAATTCAAGCCATAGTACTATATACGCTAAAAGAACGTATATCAAAGACTCATATCAGTGCCGGATTTAGGGGGATGCAAAGCTGCACGTGCATCCCCCTTCATTGTAAATGTACACTACTTAAAATGAGAAGGTAGCAGTGAAAATAGAAACACTTTCCGAAAATTCCTTCTGTCATCTTTCCGTTTGGGCATAAAACAAAGGGCAATTGATAATTTAAGTCAATTTTCTAAAAGTTGAAAGAAAAGGATTTACCGAGAACAGACACTTAGCATTTCCAGGGCATTTCTTCACTCACACTAGAGATGCCTAAAGGCATTTAAAAAAAATGCAACTGAATTCAAATGTACTGGTAGTTATTGGTGCACTTTCTCTCAGAAAATCCTAGATCCGACCCTGCTCATATATAACTAACAATAATTTCACTTATATATATAACTTTATGATCAATTTTGCTTCAACGAAATCAAAAATAAGTTTAGAAAAACGAACAAACTTCAAGCTCTAGGCAAAATCTTACTTCACTTCTACTCATGCTTCTACAGATAATCTGTTTCTATCGTTAATGAATTATTTGTGCCTCTAAACGGAAACTCTGTAAACTAAAGGACATTAAAACTGAAGTTGGTCCCTATAAGAAGGTAAGGGATAACAGCAATCAAAGCGGGAATATAGAGATAAATGTAATGTACTTTCCCAGCTCATCAATACCTCCACTGATTCAAATAAGTAAAAGGAAAATGAACATATATATCTGAACTGATTCGAACTAATAGTACTTATTTTATGATGAATTGTTCGCAGTACAAAAGTCGCTAGGTTTGTAAATAAGTCGCCAAATCGTCATTCCAAAATCACCAAAAAAAAGTCGCTAATCGGAAAAATTATTTTTTGTCGTTATCCTGGAATGCGAATCCCCTAGATTTAGCGACTTTTCTCACAAATTGGCAACACTGCTTGTGGCCAAGGTGTAGGCCACAAAATAAGTGCCACTCAATGACCAGGCGTCTTAGAGTGTGGTGTATCATCAGCGCTGAAGATTGATGGCTTCTGTGGTGTGCGGGTTTCTTTTATTCTTGAAATGTCGGCTAACTCCGTTTATCTTCGTCACTTACAGATAGTTGGCGATAGTTGATGATGTCTTCTTCCTAGCTATCGTCTGAAGTGTGTTTACAGCCAGACGTTGTTCGGAGCACGTGGAACCTTACAGTATATGCAGTATATTGTCATTGCGGTAGTTTCATAATATAGAATTTGAGGATCGGTTTCACGTCTGATATTGCTCTCGTAAAACATTTTGGGTCTTATGCAGAGTCGTTTTGACGTGTGATTAGTGACATACTAAAGAGTTCGACTAACATATGTTTCCTGCAGTAGTCAGCCCTTTAGTATGACACTAATCATATGTCAAAACGACTCTGCATAAGGCGGTTTATGTTTAGATAGAAATTTGTCATTTCTCTTTTTTCTCAAAAACTATGTATGAGGTTTTACGATTTGTTCACCTCAATAAGTATTCTCGATGGTAACATATGTTTGATGTTTGAATAATTTTTTCTCATTAAATACTAATAATACCGTGGAATTTAGTGTGATGTTCCCCTCATTATGATTAATATTCCCTTCTTTGGTGCAGGAGATACTGGTCCCTGTGGAGGACGTGTAGTTCGACTTTCGCTTTAGTCTCTTGTACGAGCGGTCCCGGATTCGATTCCCAGTTCGGACATTCGGTCGAAAAGTGTAACAGCTTTTTGAGACCAGTCATCCTGAGTCAGGTTTTTCCTTTGTTTTCCTCATTTACACCAGGCAAACGTTGGGATGGTACTTAACATAACGGTCCCAGGCTGCTTCCTTCCTTCCCCAGGCAGTGTGATCGCCCAAGGACATCATCTCTCATATGTGTAACAATTTAACATTACTATTCAGTTGAGTTGATTTTGAGTTTAACATCTCTTTCAGCAGCGAGGCTATATGAGACGGGACCTACTGATTCGGATCACATGAGCTCCCTCCGGGAATCGAACACAGGTCTCCCACGACAAAGGAGCGTACAAACATGACTATAGATGCCGAAAGCCAAGAAATCTAACTCCTAGGTCTCTACGTCAACGTCCCATGTAGCTATAATGGTGAAAAGAAATGTGAAATTCCAAACAAACAAAGGAAGCTGCGATGAGAAGATTGGGATATATTTCAGCTTTCACCTTTGTTGATTATTATTTTCTTTTCGAAGAATTTTTTTCCTTATCTCTGAACTGAAACAATAATAATAGAGCGGTTGATAAGAAAAACAACTTCTGAGAAGAAATAGAGAACTGAGATATTTGTAACGGAAAATTCCAATTAATTCGCTAATGGAATGTTGAAGAGCTAACCACTAGAAACGTAACTCAAATGAAAAAAACATACAAGTGCTTTGCAATAACTTGTTTTCTGAAGCCACATTGATTTTATCACTAACCAATATTTCAAAGCATACGAATATGTGATATTAGTAAAGAATTACCCTTTTTGATGCACATTTGAGCAAACTAATTATGTTTTCAAAAATCATAAAATCAAAACTTTGATTTTTCGCTCTCTTATCTTTCAATGGAGAACTACAAGAATCTATACTAGATATAGATAGAAAGGTAAATAAATAGTTGATTTCGGAACAAAAGAATTATAAATCTTTTCCTTGCTATGCGTCTTCCATAACCCAAATGAAACTGGTTCGCTTTAAAACCATTTCCTTGCTGTGCTTTCAACGACAGCATTAGTTGCGTACACTTCACAGATGTTTCTAGCCGTATTTTCTGTGCTTGAACCTGGGTTAAATTCGTACAGCAGAATATGTCGGAAATGTTCCCTTTTCTCGACCTGACACTCCATCTTCAACAGCGAAGAATAACAATCGTTTATAACAATCTTGCTGACAACTCGTATTCCACAAGAGTGGCAACACTCCAAAGTAAATGGTGACAATGTAAAAACGGTAAACAAACAAACTGCAATGCAATGTTGCCAGGTCAAATCAGAATGCTACGGAATTATACCTCAATCCAATATTTTCTGTAAGTACAATAATTAATACAATTTTCATTGTGTTAAATGGCGCATTTTGAAAAGTTATGTACAGGAGTTTTAGCACCATTTCTTTGCGTTTATTTCTTGACTAAATAATAATTCATAAATCGTTCTCCGTTTTTTTCTTTTAAACAAGTAACAGTCACTGTCAGGGTCGTAACTTCTAGGAGGCAGGGGGCAACTGCCCCTCAGAGAAGCTCCCCGCAGACATGACGAACATTAACAAAGAGACAGTAAGACAAATTTTGCATGACAATTTAAACATGACAAAAGTTTCTGCAAAAATTGTCCCGAAAACCTTCATAATGCCCTTTCTGTGAAACAGTTTTTAGCAGCCAAACGCATTCCTGTGCTCGACCATCCTCCGTATTCCCCAGACCTGGCTATCTGTGACTTTTATCTATTCCCAAAAGTGAAAAGTGCATTGAAGGGAACACATTTTCAGTCTGTGGAAGAGGTAAAACGAAAAACGCCAGAATTGTTCAACATTGTGACATCTGATTACCTACAGCATTGCTTTGAACAATGAAAGGCACGTATGCAGCGGAGTATAGATAGGGGAGGGGAGTATATTGAAGGAGATAACAGTCAATTGTAACTTTCTTAGCAATACAGAACACAATTAATGACACAAGTCTCGTTATTTAATTGCCACACCTCGTGTATATATATATATATATATATATATATATATATATATATATATATATATATATATATATATATATATATATATATATATATATATATATATATATATATATATATATATATATATATATATATATATATATATATATATATTTGTGTATGTGTGTACAATATGTGATATCCCTTAAACTAAATATATTGGAGAAATCACGCGCGGTTCTATATTTAGAGTATGCTAATTCGGCATTGGAGACAGATTCGATTTGTAGCGGGAACTGATGTAATTCGGATTCCACGTTAAGCCTTAGAGCCACGTCTCATATAGCCTTGCTATTGAAAATGACGTTAAACTCTAATGCAATGCAATAAAGATATTGGTCTCTAAATTTAATAAATAAACGTGTTATATAGATATAAATGTGTGAATGAGTTTTCAAATTTCTTTATTCCACGTATATCCTAAATAACATTTTGATAAATTTTTCATAATCTCAGTAGTGACAAAGAGACGTAGTGTGGTATAACATTCAATATGATGGATGTAAATGGCATTTTGTTAAAATGCAAAAAATAAAATTTTGGTGAAACATTTTGTGTACAATTTCCAATGAAATATCTTGGTGAAAATACACTGAAAATACATTTATTTTATATGGTTAGTTTTATGCATAGCAAGCAAAATAAATGAGTGAGTCATTTATTTAATAGAAAGTAATAAATAATGCTATAGTTGAGTTTTTAAGAATTGTTTGTGAATACAGAGAATGTAAGATTTCATAGATAAGTTTTTGTAATCTGGAAGGTATGCAACGTGCTGAATGAAAAGTAATGTTGGTTGCATATGTGGCAGGCTTTTTACGTAGCCACTACCCGTTTCATAAAGACTAGCTAGCATTTTATATTTCATAACTTTCTTTTCTTTTCTTTTCTTTTTTTTTTTAATTACTCGCAAATATGTGGGGAATTCTTGATAGACAATAAGAGTTCTGTTGTGTTGCATCTATTCGCTTCCATTTTGTCTTCTCTATGAAAGAATAACTATTTGTAAAGAAGGATTTGGGGTATTGAAAGAATTACGCTTAGATAGGTACGGTAGCTTTCTTTTGTAAAGTCAGACACGGAGATGGTCATTTTGTAATCGGGACTGACTCGCGCTCGCATAAGCTTAGTCAATTAGGATCGCGTCCATTAATATCAATAAAGCTCGCGCTAGCTTAGACTGACACCTGCTCGAGGCGAGTTTGCTATCTTCAATTAGGCTCACATGACCTTAATCTCATGTTCTATTAACCTTATTGCATTTGCGTTTCGGCTCGCTATCTTCAATAATCTTGCACTCATTCGTGCTTGCACTCACTCAGACTCTAGCTCTGCCTCGCTCTCCATTTACAAGGCTAGTGTTCACATAGTTTAACGTGGGCCCAGGCTCAGTACCCTCAGTAAGGCTCGCGTTCACTGATTTCAATAAGGCCCATCTAGTTCAGATTCCCTGCTTTCGAGCCCGAACTCGTTACTCTGAATATAACTCCCGCAACCTTAATCTCGCACTCAATAACTTCATAGCCTCATGTTGACTAAGGACTCGGATCGTTACAACTCGGACTCTTGCTCGCTCTTCACTTATAGAACTCGTTTGCATTGATTTATTGAGCTCGAAAGCCGAGCTCGGAATTTTAGGTATCCCTGACATAGCCTTACACGTGTTATATGTATAATAATAATGTTATAAACTTAGGTCAATTAAGCTCAATTAACGTTGTTGTTCCATACGTTGCGCAAAGTAGAACTGAAAAATTTTTAATATTATATTCTGAGGTATTATGACGTCATTCAACTTAGTAGAAGTTTACATGAGACGCAAAAGACATACTAGGAACAAAGTGTGCTAGGGGAAAGAAATAAAAAGAAAGAGAAGTGAAACAAAAAGATAAAGAAAGAGTGAGTATGTTCTAAGTATCGAACTGTAAAGCCGCCTGAACCGAACTCAGAAACTCTCTTGGCGTACAAAGCTGTAGAACAGATTCCCTGTTGCCGCGCTACTTGCCCATCAATTTCCTTGAGATTCGGTCAGTAGTTACCAACAAATAAAGTACAACATATAAGCCAAGCCGAGCCTATTGCTAGCCAATCTTAGCCACCAAATATAGCGATTTTCATGTCTTGGACGATAGGCTACTTGCCTATTAAATTTGGTTTAGGTCCGACCAGGAGTTACCGAGAAATAAAGTAACACGTGGAAGCCGAATCGAGCCTATGCAATTTTAGTTACCAAATATAACGATCTTCATTCGTTTCACGATAGGTTTTTTGCCCATCAAATTCGGTTTATACCAGGTCAGGAGTTACAGAGAAATAAAGTATCATATGCAACCTGAAACGAGTCTGTCCCTAACCAAGCTTGGTCACCAAATATAGTGATCTTTATTCTTTAAATGATAGGTTATTTACCCATCAAATTTGGTTTAGACCCAGCTAGGAGTTACAGGAAAATAGAATACCACATACACAAACACAAACATACAGCTGGAGTGAAAATATAAGCAGCCGTATGCTTACGTCAGAAGCTAATTATCATATTTGTTATTTTCATTGAAAAAGAAAGCAATGTTAGTATACTCGAAGATATCACCCGGTGGTAGTTTATGTTCGAATAACATGTTATGTTATTAACCTCGGTGCTAAATGGGACTTTAAAAACTTTAAAGTTTAAAGTTCTAATTACAAAATAATGATGGTTAGAATTAGCAAACGAACAGAAAACTACAAATTTAATTAATTATTTTATAACATGGTGATTTTGTAGGAGGCGGCACGGTAGATTAGTGGTATAGTGATTATCTATGGTGAGTTGAGTCCCTGGTTCGAACTAGGGATGGCCACATTTTCCGGAAAAACGGAAAACGGAAAATATATTTTCCGGAAACCGGAAAATTGAAAACGGAAAACGGAAAAATTTCTGGAAAAATGGAAGACAGAAAATTTTCCGGAAAAACGGAAACGAAAAATTTTCCGGAAAATCGGAAGACGGAAAATTTTCTGGAAAACGGAAGACGGAAAATCGGAAGACGGAAATTTTCCGGAAAAACGGAAAACGGAAAATGTGATTTCCAGAAGCCGGAAAACTCTTTTTCCGGAAATGGCCATCCCTAGTTCGAACCCGGCAAAGTAAGTTTGTAGTGAATAATAACGTGTCTGTGGGTTTTCTCCGGGTACTCCTGTTTGCTCCCACATTCTCATTCTACCGATTATTCCATCATTATTCACTTGCCTCAATCATGCGTCTTCCTTAGCCACGTAATTGTGGAACTTAAACGAAAAGATTTAATTTTAATTTCATTATGCAGAATTTCTCCCATCGTAATTTATACAGCATCTTGTTAATAAATGAAACTGTAATGAACTTGATGTCACGAAATCTAAACTGAATTTACCTTAGCCGTGATCAGACGCAAAATAGCCCTGTTAGTATATCTTCACTCATCCAGTCATCATCGCCTGCCCGAGGAAACATGTCCACAGCTGCTTAGACTCGAAGGTTTCACACCTTTGTGAATTATACATAGCATATTTCCACCAGTCGTCCCGTTCCAGCACAAC
The DNA here is from genome assembly GCF_964235325.1 of Thermobia domestica. Classification (NCBI taxonomy): domain Eukaryota; kingdom Metazoa; phylum Arthropoda; class Insecta; order Zygentoma; family Lepismatidae; genus Thermobia; species Thermobia domestica. The sequence goes on along the minus strand of NC_137456.1, from coordinate 56,041,254 downwards.
TTTTCGATTACAAAGTTTCCCTTTTCCAAGGAATTCAACTACCCACGGTTGTCGCTAAAGTTGAAGCTGTTCTATTATTGCTCTTGGAACTATCCTAAGAGGTAAACTTCTCCGATACACCCCCACAAACAAATGCTTTATTGAAGTCAAACATTGTCTAATAAAATAACACAATTCCTGGCGAATTGCTGACCATACCTTTAAAGAATCATGATGAGTCCTTTTCACTTTTACCTAAACGCCAATTGTGACCGTCTCCAATACATGTTATCTTCTTTCTCACACACTAACGGAAGTCGAATTCAAATTTCGTTACTATCAAATATATCTTCGATATTGTGAAACTTATTAAAATTATTTTGAGTGGTCTCAAGTGAGATACCTGTATTTATTCAGTCATCTATATAGCAAAACAGTCTATCTTTCTCTTTGACATTTTTTAAATGTTGATACTTCACTACTTAAATAAGAACTTGAAAACAAAACATATTTGTAGCACAAATTTGCGAATACTGGATCGAATTCGTGTTTACAAGACGTTGCCGACTTTAAATGAAAGGTTTAAAATAAACAAATATTGCGACTTTACTTTGCAGCTACCTCGTATCTCAAAAACAAAACACAACTTTACAGAAGAACAAAAAGTTTTTAAAAAATTGGAAATTAGTTGAAAGTCAGTGACTTTTTTGATGGAGAACTTAATTACAATAACGAATTGACTTCTCCATACGAAAAGTCGCTGACTTTTAGCTAATCTGCAACTTTTTTAAACGTTTTCTTCTTCTCCTGTAAAGGTTTTTTTTTTTTTTTTTAAGATACGAGATAGCTGCAAAGTATTGTCCATTTGTTGAATTACTTTTTGAGTTTAATTTCTTTTTTTCCTTTCTTATAATTACTTGCTATCAAAACCAAGACCTTATTCTTAGGAGATAGATCCATTACAACTATATATGTAACCCTTTTCTCTACATCTCTGATGCGCAATCTCCCTGAATCGATCCCATCTCGTGCCAAATGAACAGTGTGGAAGACAAACACCATGTCCGTGAGTCCTCTCGGAATTCTCTCATTTTCTCCCACTTCCTTCACGTTTCTATTTTCGTTCACTATCATCATCATCACCGTCTCCGTTAGCCTAGGATTATAATCGTAGGATATCAAAGTGGAAATTTAATTTATTTTCTGTCTATCTAGGATTTCTTTAATTTTACTTGCTTCCTTTAAATTAGTGTATGATTTCTTATTTCTTTTCATCATAATCCTGTTATCTAATATAGCTAAGTTTCCTTACTCTTTTCCAGTCGCTTCCCTATTGCGTCATTATGACGTCTTCTTCATTACTTGAATAAAATAGATTCATTACCCGAATAAAGCAATATTTGAAAATGTATGATGAAGATACTGAATATGATCATGCTTTTCGACGGTACTCTACAGCTACCTCGTATCTCAAAAAGAAAACACAATTTTACAGAAGAACAAAAAGTTTGAAAAAGTTGGACATTAGTTGAAAGTCAGCGTCTTTTCTGGTGGAGAAGTCAATTACAATAACAAATTGACTTTTCCATCAGAAAAGTAGATGACTTAAGTAATTGTAAACTTTTTCAAATGTTTTTTTCCTCTCCTGTAAAGTTTTTTTTTTTTAATACGAGGTAGCTGCATGGTACAATCATTTTCTATTTATTATTTGGACCTGTAAATAATTTGAGCTCTTTATTAAGCATGATTTTAACTTATAGTGTACAGAGGGAAGAAGGCTTAGATGCAAAAGTTAGTTTAAGGTGAAAAACGAAACTAACATACCTGATAGTGTCTTTCTCACAAACAATTGTTAAATTACTTCAGAACATACAAACTTCGCTAAATTGTAACGCTGCCCACACGGACAACAGCATGCTTTTCTGATTTTTATCTCGAACTGTTAAATTTTAGTACTAGGGGACAGTAACGAAAATAAACATACGCGGTTTTATCTCACCGTCAGTTATTGCCTCTTGCTCCTTTCACCCTACTGCAAGAGCTTTTGTCTTCTCCACCGACACTCTTCTCCGAGATAGGTGTTCCATCTGAGAATAAACTACCAGCGACTTAGCTCTTAAATTTCACTGTAGCGCGCACCTGCCCCATCCTGAAAGATACAAGTGACTGTAAAGGCGGTGTCAATCGGGAAGGATGTGCGTGACAGTTAATAGCTCTGGATATTTTTACTAACTTAACATGCCTCAAGGACTTTGACCAGAGGAAAATTCTTCAGATTTATCCACATTATAAAGGATCAATATCGGAAATACTATGAACAGAGAAATCCTCAAACAGAAAACAAGAAAATAATATTCATATTTAATTGTTTTTTTCTTCCATTTGAGATTTTACTGGGTTTAAAGTGCAAGGTTTATTTCATTATTATCCTGGTAATTTTCTCATGTTCACAAATGCTTGTTACACTTTTGGTTTGGTGTAAGGAACTTGAGCACAAAATATTGAATTTTTACTCTCCTTTCTTTGATATCAAATGATACGTAAAAAGTCAATGTAATTATAAACGATTTCTAGAAAAATGAAAATTGGTTCGATAGTTACCATAAATCTGCGAAGATTCATTCTTTACATTTTAATATTCAGCTAGTTCAACCATTTAAAGACTACCTTCCTGACAACCTGGACGAAATAGGTGAAAACTTTAGTTAACCCGGAAGTATTTGTTAAAGGAAATAATATTCAAATAAGAAGTGTATAAAATTTAAGCATTGATTTTACTAAATGACAAAACTGGACACTGGGGAAAAATGATCTTCTATAAGTGACAGAATGAAAAAAAAACTGTATCAATATATGGCTTGATTTTTTCAAAGGTAATTTACAGGTACGTTGTTTATAATTTTTGAATTACTTAAATTAAGCTTTATTATTAAAATATTAATATTACATGTCATCATCATCATCATAAGTATTCTGCCCTTATTGGCAGGTCACTTGCTTCAGCTGAGAAGCTTACATGCTCCATGGTCTTCCGCTAACTTCTTCGTCATCACGTATGATCTTTCTGTTTTTATATCTCCATTAATTGTAGCCTCCTTCTCCCTCTCTTTCCTGGCACCATATCCTCCAGCACGTCCCTCATGATACAATTTCTTCTCAAGCAATATCCCAACCAGTTTCTCTTTCTCTTCTCAATAATACCTAAAGGTGTTCTTTTCTCCCCCCATCATTTTAAGCATCCTCCCATTCGTTTTCTGCTCGACCCAATGAATTCTTTCCATTCTTCTCCACAGCCATAAGGCTGTGGCTTCCAGTCGTTTTTTGTTACTGTTACGTAATGTCCATGTTTCCGCCCCATACAGTAAAACACTCCACACGAAGCATTTTATAAGTCTTTTTCTCAACTCTTTATTCAAGGTCCCACAAAACAAACTTTTCTCCTTCCTAAAGGCTTCTTTCGTCATTCCTATTCTTGCTTTTATTTCACGTTCGCGTTTCATGTCATTACTAAGAATACTACCCAGATATCGATATCTATTCACTTGTTCTATTTTCTCCCCTCCCACTTTTATATTTGACACAGACCGCTTCGTTCTAATCACCACGGATTTTGTCTTTCTAACACTTATTTTCATCCCATATACTTCAAAGCCCTTCCTCAAGTTTTTTAATATCCTATTGATTTTATTTTCTGATTCTGCAACAAGCACCATTTCGTCTGCAAATCTAATACATCTAATCATTCTACCTCCTACCGAAATGACATCTTCATCATGTAGGAACTTTTTTAGTATCTCTTCTAAATAGATATTAAATAATGTTGGCGAGAGACAGCATCCTTGTCGAACTCCCCTTCCAATTGCACTTTCCTCTGTCACTTCCTCCTCACTTCCTCCCCTATCCTAACACTTACTTGTTGGTTCATATATAAGTTTCTTAGAGTCGTCGATCTTTCCATTCTAACCCAATCTTCTTTAGAAATCCCAACAACAATTCCCAATTCATGCGGTCAAAAGCCTTTTCTAGATCAATAAATACAACATAAACCTGTTTCCCTTTTTCTATAAACTTTTCACCGATCACCCTTAATAATCAAATTGCATCTTTTGTGCCCTTACCCCTCCTGAACCCAACTGTTCCTCCTCAACCTTTTCGTTTGTTCTTCCATACAATCTTCTGTTCAGTATTCGGAGCAGAATTTTAGCTGCATGAGATATGACACTAATAGTTCTATAATCTTCACACATCTTTGGGTTCGATTTCTTAGCCATCGGTATCATGATCGTCTTCAGGAAGTCTTTCGACCACTCCCCTGTTTCATTGCAGAGTCTGAATAATTCTTTCTTTCCCTTGTCTCCCATGTTTTTAATGAATTCGATTGGTATATTATCTATCCCGGTTGCCTTTCCATTCCTAATTTCTGATATAGCCTTTTCAAACTCATTTCGAAGAAACCTAAACTCTTTATCATCCTCGCCTACTTCTTTTTCTAGTTCAACCTTTAGGCTACACGGTCTATCCTTACTCTCATATAAGTCTTCGACATACTCTTTCCACCTTCCTATGGCCTCACTTCTCTCGCTGACTACCTTCCCATTCTTATTTTCTACTGCCATCATAATATCCCATTGTTTCCTCCGAAATTCCATAGATTTCACCTCCTTCTACATTTCCTTATATTTCCCAACCCTTTCTAATTCTTCTATGTCCTCACATTTTCGTTTGTAAAACTCTGCCCTTGCTCTGTCTGTTTCCCTTCATAACTCATTGTTTAACTTTCTGTACATCTTTCTGTCCTCTTCTGTATCAATCTGTTTCCAGGTCTTCCTTTCCCTCATTTTCTGGAACATCTGTTCCGTAACCCATGGTTTCTTAGCCGTTTTGTGTTCGCGGTAATCTACTACTTCTTCTGTAGCTTTCTGTATGCAAAGTTTAATATTACACGCAACAACATGCAATTTTCAGGAAATAAGAGATATTTAAATACATTTAAAGAAGAAGTAAAATCAAAATATTAATATTTCAGTTCATTTGAAGGAAAGAAAGGTAATAATTCCATTTGTACTATCAAGCATTATTATTCAATGATTGTATTTGCAGTTGTTTTTGTTGTTCGGTTTTGTTTACTTTTGTTTCTGAAAATTTAATTGTGTTCCGTGTTACAATTTTAAAAGATACTCGCCACAAGCTTTTCAGTCTTAAACCATCTATAACATTAATGACTGTCTAATGTATTATAATGAAAGTTTAGAACATTGAGCTAAACACATCGTAAAGTCAACAAAAGATATGTTTGAAGATATTTTGATGTCTAAACTATATAATTTGGGAGTAAAGATATAAAATCGTTTCCTAAGGAGAAAGCGCGTATTATAAAGATAACGTTGTCAAAATTAAATTATTGTTTGTTTTAATGGTGGAGAAGCAACACAAAATAGATACACTTATATTATATTTGCTCCAGAAGCTGTTCTTTTCTGAAAATTCATTATTCATCAACAAATGCATTACTTTTTCTAAATTCTGGCAGATTTTATAAACCAACCTTTAATAAAATAAATAAAAATTCCTGGTATTTGCTGATAAACAGATTATAAATTTAAATTATGCAGCCTGTTTTATTAACTAGTTTCTATAATAATTTTCAATTACGTAATGGAATTGGTTGTTTGTCAGCTTATTAATGTTCTATTCTGGCTTGATTTTTTTACGTGCAAAGTATTGCAAGGTAACTATTTAATGTCGAAAAGTCGTCAGACGTCAGTGGTTTATTTGTATAATCCTTGGTGGTGCAGTCGTTGATTTTGTTTCTCTGCAAAATAAATAATTAGTTTATTTATAACAGTAAGAAAGTATATATGTAGCTACATAATTATGAATTTTAAAATATACAAAAATAAGAAAGAGGGCACGTTAATACGAAGTAAGGTGAAATTAGTCAGTGAAATATCTATTATTAATGATGAGTGAATATGCAGGATGACATTTTGATATAACTCTTACCCGGCTTCCTCAGTTCATGATGATGATTTCTGCGACGTCTAATATATCTGGTCATCTGAAAAGAATAAATTAAACAATATTATTATCTAATAAAATACATTCATGTAACATAATTTCCTAAAATGATTACAAACCTCAAGCAATATGCTCGATTAATTCTGCTCCAGAACATGTATTTTTCTTGTGTGTATCTCTCAGCATAACTCTAGAACGTCTAGAGCAATTTTAACCTAAGTCGGTAGAAATAATATTTTCAATCTGGTAAAAAATGCTGTAGGAGTAAGATACCCTAAGAGGGGGAATTGCAAGAAGTATCATATAAAAATAATGTAAAACGACTTATATTAGTGTGCAATCTATTGTATTCAGGATCACTGAAATGGATAGTGAGTTTCTCAATGCCGTTTAAATCCAAATTCATGCCCAGAGGCAGAGGATGGGGAAAGTGAAAAATAAAGTGTCAAAAATAACTGAGATTTAAGTGGAATTCGTAATTTTCAGGGTCGGGAAAAAGTTTGACCCATTTGAAATGAGTTTTGTAAGATAGTTCCTACCCACTTTAAGGTGTGTTTTTTAATAATAATAATAATAATAATAATAATTATTATTATTATTATTATTATTATTATTATTATTATTATTATTATTATTATTATTATTATTATTATTATTATTATTATTATTATTATTATTATTTGATTAAAAGAGTATTCTCTAATGGTAGACTGTTTCAATGTTTATGCCAAAAGTAGAGTAACTTTTATACTTTTATGATTATACTTTAGTTGAAATAAATATTCTAAGGGGGGAAGAGGATTCAAATATTTTCCATAAGCCTATACTCCCCGTGCGAAGAACGGCCATTTCAGCTAGTATAGCTATAAAATTACAATACTTACCTTCTAGAAACTTCATTGTAAGTGTTTACGTTTTGGTAATCTATACTATAGTTAAATGTGAGACCTTGATGTAAACTCATCTTTGAAGATTCTAAACCTAAAGGGATACCACGACTTAACGGTATTATACTTACCTAAATTTAACCTAATTATACTGGAAGTTAACCTTATCTTATTCCAAAGTTAATTAATTAATTTTGTTCCGTTATGATTAACTTTACATGGGAATACTTATTGTGAAACTGAAGAACATTTTAAACTTCGAATTTATGCTGTCGCAAGGTAATTCAATATATCAAACAGTACTGGGCAAAAGTTTGTAAATATTTTTGTTATTCGTTTCAATCAGGCACAATACATTGTTGATGCGATAAATCTGTTGTTACAAGTCAATTTTGATATAGTTAACAGTTTTCAGTTATTACTTATGTACTGTCTGTCCTAAATCTATCTTACATGACATTGTAAAAAGAACATTTCGTGCGGCAAGTGCAGTCGCCAACCGAACAACTTCTATTTCTCGATTTCGGTAATCCAGATGGTGGCGTTTGACTGGGCCACAGGTTCAGTTCTTCGAGCTTTAGAAGTTGCTGGAAGATGGAGGAGTGTGATGAAAGAAAACTTTTAACATAGCGGCACTATGTGAATATTTCAGGAGGATGGTATTGTGAGTTTTGATGGTATTAGAAAAACTCCTTTGGATACAAGTAAGTAAACATTTACACTGTACGTATCCATGGAATTTAACTGGAGCATTACAGATGGTGTACGTGTTCAACACCCTTAAGTATCTTTCTGGGTTTCCATATGAATTGTGCTATTGTTGAAGTTTAGCGTACCGTTCTTCAGTATCTAGGCTATATGAAACATGGACTGAACGTTTGAGGTGAAATCCGAACGACTGTAATGTCTAAGAAGGAGCTGTATCATGAGGGACGTGCTAGAGGATATGGTGACAGGAAAGAGAGGGAGGGGCGAAGAAGACTACAATTAATGGACGATATTAAAACAGAAAAATCGTATGTGGAGACGAAGAGGTTAGCGGAAGACCGTGGAGCATGGAAGCTTCTCAAGTGACCTGCCAATAATGGCAGAATATCTGTGATGACGTGTTAAAAGTTTAAGGCTTCCACTGGTAATCAAACTCGGGAACCAGTGTACGAAAAGATGCGTATGATACCACTTGGCCAGTGGAGTTGGAGTAAATTAAGGAACTATTTAGTTGAATACATATAGGCCTATGTCTCTGCTAAACTTTGAAGCCCTTAAATAACAGATATAATGCAATAGTAGCCGGTGTGCTAACCACACATCACCCACCTAAAAGCCATTTGGCAGACCATAGTTGTTCATGGCCTATAACCTCGAATGAATTTTAATTTTATTAGTTTATATATAGTACTTCAGTAATAACATTACTTTAAATAATTTCTAACTCATTCAGTTAATAAGATCTTTAATATTTTTCTGTTTTAAAATAATAAAGCTTAGACAGAAACAAGACAAGGAAAGAAGTCACGAGACATTAGGAAAGATGCCATATGGTAAGAATATAGCTTCTAAGTAATTAGAATACAGCACCATGTAATATATTCTTTTAAATAGGTCAAGACGCTCTTCAAGAATATGTAAATTTCACTTATTTCTCTGCAAGATGGAGCTTGCGATTACCTTCTTATGAAAACATGAGAGGGAACTATATAATATAGCATATTTTATGTAGTAGGAAAAGTCAGTGTGTGTGTGTGTGTATATACGACCATGCATTATTACATGTACGCGTATTATATATATAAATGAGAGTAAATAGGATTTCCAGGAAGGACAAGGCTGTTTTGCAACAGATGAAATCTGTGAGGAACAAAGCAGGACGAAAGGGGATTTCTTTTTTTCTAAAATTTAAATAACAGCCTGAAAAAGATGCAGCTGGCAAAGATGTTATCGTTGCCCGTAAAAGACAAATTTCCATCCTTGACAGAATAATTGAGTAATGAATATTGCATGTTCTTTTCCGAAACACTGTCCGCCAAAAAGCGTCATCTTTGCTAAATATGTAAATCCTCTTTTTGAGTTATAAATTAGCGTGGAGTTTCACGACTCACGGTCCAATGAAATACTCGCATTTTGTCTCGAAGCAGCAGAATTTATTCAATTGTCTCTGAAGAAACATTAACTTTTTGCATATGCAATATTCTATCTTTTGTTTCTTCAGTTTTCTGCCATATTTTTCTTCTTTCTTTTTCTGTTATTTTTCTTTCTTTTTTTAAATGGTGCTTGGTTAACCATGTTACCTTTCTAATATTAAAATATTTGTCTGGTGTCCACTGTGAGACTTCAAACAACAAGAACGTATTTCTTAAAAAGTGCTAGATGCATTTTGCTTTTCAAACTATGGTGAAGATAGGTAATAATACAATATCATAAACTTTACACTCCAGAATTATAATTTCAAACTTATTATTGTTATTATTTACCTTTAAATATTTGCTATCAATTATTAATACAGGATTCATTTAATGATACTTGTAATCTGATAATTTAACGAGTGACTTGAACTCTGAACATGAGAGCAAATACTCGTGATGCGTACAAATAGCCTCATTGTCAGGCACGTGATATCGTGAAAGGTTCCGTGATATGAAATACTGTGGTCATCACACCAGCGGCTCGATCATTCTAAACTTTTTTACTGGAACATATGTTGGTTTGTTTAGCAAGGATTTCGTAACGGAAGGGGGGGGGCGTGACATGAAATTCTGAAGGCCCAGGAGCTCGATCAATCTAAACTACTTTACTATCAACATATATTGGTTTGTTAGGACAATAAAATGATGATATATTGCTAAGTATTTTAATAACAAACTATGAAGAAATCTCGAGTAAAATAATAGAAAAACGTTTTGAAAAAGATTATACGATAAACTATTTACGTCCTTCCTCTGTTTATTCAAATATAATAATTTTCCTTTCATTATGACCTCAACTATTATAAAAAAAAGTACATATTCACAATTATAAACAGTACATAGTCTATAATGTAAAGTATTTTACAATATCTGCGTTCCTTTCTCTGTTGAATCAAATGTTAACAGAACTTTCTTTCCACATAAATTTTTGTTTTTATTATTCCGTCAACTACTGTTTGTTCCAAATGACAGGTCAAAAGAGCAGTAGAAAATTGTTTTTGAAATAACATGTTTGATACTGCAAGGATGCGATGAAAAATTTTTAAAAATGTACACGCAGTTACATTACGGCACTATGCTTTCGGAAGCTTGAAATCTTCCTGACTAGTAGCAGAAATTCTGACAATTCCGTAACTTTTCTAGAAGTTTCAAATTCCCTGACTCTTCCAGGATATCTCGCTCACCTCCCGGACCCCCTTCCTTGGCTACGTGCCTGTCATTGCTGGTGTCACCATATCTTTGTACGATTCCCTACATGAAAGTTGAGTTGAATTTCAGTTTAGCGTCCCTTTCAGCAGCGAGGCTATGTGAGACGTGGACCTACTGATTAACGTGGAATCCGAACCACATGAGCTCCCGCCTCCCCACATGATACAGCTTAATGTGGCATTCCTGACCCTGCCGTAGACGCAAGCGGTGGGCAGTATTGCCAAGAGTTACGTCAAATATTTAGTAGGTAATTTCACCTGTTTGGAATATGGCACATCAAGGACAGTGGGCAGAAGATACTTTAGCAGAGTGCACTGATGATACCACAGCAATGTGTGTCGTGAACATTGCACCGACATACCTCGAAGAACCACTGCACAAAAGATATCACGATCAACCTCAGATGATGCTTCACCTACAGACCTTCCCCCAGTGACGTAACTAGGGGCGCAAACGGGGCATGTGCCCCGGGCAACAGATTGGGAGAGCAAATATTTGGAGAAGCGTTTTTATTTGGTTGATGAGAGAGGCGCTAAAGTGAGTTCTTGCCCTGGGTGACAATTAGCGTAGTTGCGTCGCTGCTTGGCACTACTATTAAAGAAGTTTTTAACATCTTCAAAGGAATGAATATGGACAAACTCTTGGAGAAGATCAAAAGTGGACTCAAGAAATATAAATAAGTGAAGGATACATTCGCAAAATTGACTACAGTTATAGAAACTATAGTACACATCATTGATAACGGATGCAACTAAGCTACCCGGAGGCCATCTCAGGATAAAACTACTTCACTAATTACAACAAGACACTAGGTCTCAAGTTCACTGATTTGTGTGTACTTAGAGGTGGACTTAATCAAGCTAATCGAGTAATCGCGCAATCGCTATGAAAATAACCAGGTGGATTGGTCGAGCAATTTCCTCGGCGTTCTTGTTCACGCGCCAATTAGAAGACAACTTACTCAGTCCGTTTGTGTTATACGCATGCGCTTCGCTGAAACTTTGCTTCCCGAATCTTCTTCACCTCGGAGTGGCTACATTGTCATAGGCCACTAGAAAAAGTGTAAGAGAAATTACTCTATACTTTTGATTTTTGGTGTAGAAGCCAGCGAAACAATTCTGCTTACAATATATCAAATATTGTTTTTGATAATGTATCATACTGGTGACATAACCAACTTATGATAGTATTCCACGATTTCACTCTTGGGATAAAACACTTAAGAAAGACAATTGCAGAGAGATATAAGGTAAGTGTTGTTGGGATGTAATACAATAGCGGGAAAATGAAAATTAATTAAGCAAACCGATGGGTCAACTGCCACCTGAAAATCAGAGCTCTTACTGGGAATCAAACTCTGGACCACACATTCCAACAATCGTATATTATAATTATTATTGCTATTGTCAATTGTTATTGTTATTATCATTATTGGCTTTATGATACTCTCTGACATCTGTTACCCTGCTTCTCTTGCAGTTAAGGAACAATGCAAGTAAGATAATTCGAAAAAACATGCCTATAAAGGATTTTATATTATTATTATTATTTCATCTTGTGCAGTAATTCTTTATTAATTGGCAGCACGAGTGATCTTCACTAGCTCGAGCGATTTGCTCCTCTTTGCAGAAGCTTTCAGAGAAGTATTTCGAGTAATTTTTACATACAGAGAAGACAGGAACAGTCGAATACCCATTCACTGAAAAGAATACCCAGTTACATCATGTGCTAGGAGTGAACCACAGCGAATGAGTTATTTCCCACCAGCTGTTACTTTTTTTCTTGTTTGGAGATGCGTGATATTGCAATACGAGAAACGCAGTCAACTCAGAGTGAAAATTTTCTCACGCTTTAACAATTTCAGAGTGGCGTACAACTTGATTTTTCTTTTTTATGTGTTTTAAAATTCAATAGTTACGAGGGCCATCCGGAAAGTGGTACCAGTTTGTGCAATAAAGACACAGTAGTGCATATTAACAAATATACACATTTTTATTGGAAAGAGCATACTTTACACTACTTCTCCACATAATCACCAAGCAAATTGAGGCATTTGTCATACCGTGTGACGAGGTTTTATATTCCAGCGTCATAGTCCTCCGCCATCAGCGTATTGAAATACGTAGTCACGCCTCGTTTAAGTACTTCATCGCTGTCAAATCTTTTTCCCGCCAGAAAGTCTTTAAGCTCGTCCATCACATTGTCTCCATACACCTCCTTTAATTGGCGATGAATTTCACAAGGTCGAACGTTTCGTGCATTAAGAAATTTAATCACGGCCCTCACTTCACAACTGGCGGGGTTCTCAATTCGTTTAATCATTATAAACGAGCACAGACACAACACAAGCACTGCTAGCGTCATGCAATCTCGCACAGAGCAGGCAGACAAGCCACTGACGCGGTCTGACCTTGCCCAACGGCTCCCCGAGTCGTCAGCGTTCATGCGGCTCAAACGAGTACCACTTTCCGGATGGCCCTCGTATCTTCACTACGCATAAAAATATTCATGATTTTTCTCGATTCAACGAGTGAAGCAAACAAGAGCGGAAACAGTAAATGCATTTTGTAATTATCCAGTGTGCAAATTAAGTTATTGATAATGAAGAGAAATTAAAATGAGCCTCAATCTCAATAGAATACACTAGTTAACAAATTTAAACTTTTTGTTTGTTACATGAGAAAAATCACCTGATCTTAAAGGAACTTTTTGCGCTGAATTCGAATATGCACTCGGTTTCTCTCCATTACGTACAGTTTTCCCGTAACAGAGGGATTTTCGGGAAATTCCCTCAAAAATTTCCCTTTTTCAGATATTTTATTCCCATAGCTTCTATCCCCTTACATATAGTAACATAGAAATTATACCTAAGTATACCTTGATTTATATTTAATAAACCCTAAAAGTTTCGTAAAAATCGCTTTGCTCTTTCTAGAGAAATAAATATATTTGTATGTATACTGTGTGCACTGTTTATTGCACCTGATAGTAATGCTTTCAGATCTCCTGAGTTGGGGTAAAAACGATTTGCTTTATTACTACAAACACAGACATAAAAATGAATATTTACAATAGTCAACAACACACTTGTATTGCTCTCTGTAAATCAGAAACGTGTATAAAAATAGAATGTACTTCCAACGTATATTTTTTTTAAACGTACAGTATATGTATATCTTAATACATATATACACAATTCTCCAAATTTTTTCGTTTTGTTCATGAAATGGTTATCAATATTTGTTATCAAATGTAACAGAATGCAAAAGAAAGAAAGAAGCTGATGACAAACATTATGAAGTGAAGGAATGGGAACCTAGAGTGAATTACGTATCTGGAGAATGCAACGTCAAATACGCTCCTTTGGTAGATCCTAATAAGATATTACTACCGCCACTTCATATCAAGTTAGGACTTATGAAAAACTTTGTCAAAGCCATGGACACATCTGGTGAAGGTTTCAAGTATTTGCGAGATAAGTTCCCTAACCTGAGTGATGCTAAGATTTCAGCGGGAGTGTTTATTGGTCCCCAAATTAGGAAATTAATGCTTGATGATAGCTTTGACAGCAAGTTAAACAGTGCTGAGCTAGCTGCCTGGACAGCATTTAAGTGTGTTGTGCGCAACTTTCTGGGCAATAACAAAGCTGAGAGTTACACAGAAATCGTACAGGACATGATACAGAAATACAAAGAATTGGGTTGTAGGATGTCTTTAAAAATCCACTTTTTGCACTCCCACCTCAGCTTCTTTCCTGCTAACCTAGGTGCTCTCAGCGACGAACAGGGGGAAAGATTCCACCAAGATATAATGGCAATGGAGAAAAGGTACCAGGGACGATGGGATCCTTCAATGATGGGGGACTATTGTTGGGGTCTTGTTAGAGAATGCAACATTTCTTACAAAAGAAGGAAGTAGTGTACGTTTTTGTAACCCAATGGAAGTTTCATATATTGTGATAGTTTTGATTGTCTTTTCATGACCTTTTGGTACATTTGTATTATTGTTTATTGTAAATTGTCACACTTGTAAATTATATTGTATTATATTTTATATATGTGTTTGTGGTAATAAAGCAAAACGTTTTACCTCAACTTAAGAGATCTGAAAGCATTACTATAAGGTGCAATAAACAGTACACACAGTATACATACAAACATATTTATTTCTCTAGAAAGTATAAAGCGATTATTACGAAACTTGGAGGGTTTGTTAAATATGAATCAAAGTATACTTAGGTATAATTTCTATGTTAGTATATGCAAGGGGACAAGATCTTGGGGTGTAAAATAAACGAAAAGGGAAATTTTTGAGGGATTTTCCCGAAAATCCCTCTGTTACGGGAAAATCGTACGTGATGGAGAAAAACCGAGTGCATATTGGAATTCAGCGCAAAAAGTTCCTTTAAGAACAGGTATTTCCTTTTATGTAACAAAACCTTTGTTAACTAGTGATATAGATATTTGCTTGGGAGGGAACAATGCTTCATTTTGTTTCTTTTGGGGGAGGTGAAAGTATGTTAGGGAAGAAGAATATTTCCCGGTAATTTGTGCCCTGAGTTACTTTTAATAAAAATATGTTAAGTGGTGTTATTCTAATTTTCTAACAAACGCTTCTGTAATATATATTCTATAATATATAAGGTAGAAAAAACTTTTTTTTACTGGATACCACAAGTGACAAGTATAAACCGATATAGCACCTTAGTGTAAGGTGGTGTGGTGAAATTAGGTAGCACTGCGAATATCTTGGAAATGAATTATCCAAGATAATTGGTTGTCAAAAATATTGGAAAGACCCAGCAAGAGATCAACAATTGTTGATAATGGTATGTGCGTTTCAGATATAAATAACCCTCACCACTACACTCATGTGATCCCAGTTCTAATTCTTGATACCTAAGATTTGAGATTACGAGATTATGACATAACGAACAAGGTATCAGCGTAAGAAAAAGAGTCTTATACCTTGTTCTGAAGAGATCATATGTTTAACCCTGTAGCTGTAAAAATTTCTAAAAACGAAGATAGTTAAACTAAAATTTACTCTCTCTGGGTATAACTGTATACATTTACTGTTATGTCTGGCTATAACAAACGGTTCTGCGAATTCGAAATATTTTAACAACCGAGAAAAGCAACCCCACTGGATTCCAAAATGTGCCTCCTAGAATAGCAAGATACAAACATCAATCAACATTTAGGCTACAATAATTCGGTAAGAATGTTTAGATTGTATTATTTTAGAATACCAATCAATCATTTTTCGTAAAGGGAAACAACAAATGTTGTTCCTTTTTAAGGTCGAGTTCTAGTAGGACACTACAAGTAGGAGTAAGCCTGAGCTATATCCAGGAAATAAATGTATGTTAAAATCAGAGTACCTTTGAAGTTACAGTTTCTGCTAATTATTTACTTAATCAAGATATAATACTCAACGAGTCAGCAATCCTCACCGTCTTTCTTCTTTCCCGGTATCTATCACTCTTGAAGACTTCCCTACTTAAGATCACCATGTAGGGTTTTTATAGCACTTTTCTGTTTGTTAGGTATTACAACTTAAATTTTACGCACGTTTATGTTAACTGGAACTTTCAACTTTTATACTACAATGTTTTTTATATATGTATTTTTCGTTTTAATCAATGGCGTCGCAGGTATTTTGGCATTGAAGGCACAACTAACAACTTTATATTAAACTCAACTTAATTTTCTTCTTTTTTATTTCTATTTCATATTACAAATTTTTTTAAAAAAAATAGCCGCAGAAACAATTTTTAAAACAATAGTTTTATAAACTGAGCTGAAAAGAAAATTTTTGGAGGGGTTAAATGAAGAAATTGTATTAGGACTAAAAGCATTGGACACGATTTAATCTCCACTTCAATTCCTTCACCCAGGCACGTAGCCAGGATTTCGTAAGGAAGGGGAGGTCCGTGACATGAAATATTGTGGTTATCACACCAGGGACTCGATCATTCTAAACTATTTCACTGGCAAAATATATTGGGCTTTTAGGACCATAAAATGAGAATATGTTAGTATTTTAATTAGAAAGTATGAAGAAATCTCGAGTAAAAGAATAAAAAAGTATTGAAAATGATTTTACAATATTTACGTTCCTTCTTTTGTTCATTCAAATATACAGTAACAATTTTTCTTTCATTATGACCTCTACTATTATAAAAAGTACATACTCAATAATGTTTTATCAAATATTTTACAATCTCCGGGTCCCTTTCTCTACTGAATCAAATGTTAGGAGAACTTTCCATATTACTTTTTTGGTTTCATTATTACATCGACTACCGTCTGTTCTAAATGACAGAATAAAGGAGTAGTAGAAAACTGTTTGTGAAATAACATGTTTGATACTGCAAAGTAGCAATAACGAAAACTTATTATAGAAAATGTCCACACTGTTACAGAACGGCACTATGCTTTCGAAAGCTTGAAATTTCCCTGGCTACTAGCAGAAATTCTGAGAATTCCGTAACTTTTCTAGAAATTCCAAAATCCCTAACTTTTCCAGAATATCCCGCTTATTTGTCACCATATATAGCAAGTAATACAAATCTCCTCATAAGAAAGAGTAACCAAAACCTTGCTGTAGCTTTTTATTTTTAACTCTAATTCTTCTTTTTCTCGTTTCTTTTTTGTTTCATCCTTAATTTTTTTCATTCCTAGTTTCCTTGGCTACGTGCAGGGCCCTGCCGTGGGAAATCAGCGTCCGGGACGAGAGTATACGACGGCGCCCCCATACATATATTCCAAATATTTTTTCCTTTCTTTTGCCTCTTTTTCTCCCGATTTTTCGCCCCTTTACTTCGGCGCCCGGGGCCGTCGCCCCCCTTACGGCCCGGCCCTGGCTACGTGTCTACTTTACCTTACCCTTACGAAGACCACCTAATGCTTGTACATACTCTTAGTTGTATGTCTTCATTTTATCCCACCAATGCAGTTTATAAAACTATTGTTTCCGTTTTACGGTTATTTTTTTAGCCCAAGCCTTGAAAAATATATAACAGTAAAAGAAGAAGAGAACGACAATTGAAATTAATATATAGCCGTTGCTTCTGCTTCCACCTCCAAAATTCTTCCGACATCACTGGCTATAACGAAATTATGAGAAAACATTGCATTGTCATCGAATCTACGTATCTTTTAGAGCTCTAATCAGTATGAAAGTTCGTGTTCTCCTGGTTCCAAAATATTGATGACGCCACTGACAAGAATGTTAAATGTATTACAGTGAAACCTGTCTATATTGACCACCAACGGTTCAATTGAAAAGTGGCCAACTTAGACAGATGGCCAACTTACAGAAAATAAGTGTGATTGGTGTATTTTTAGAATAGAATTTCTAGTATTACTTGATTGTAAAATTTTAATAAGCAATGGCACGACAGCTAGTTTTAAATAATGTATATACAGTAATCATAACAATATACAGTACTAGAAAAATTACTACAGTATCTTTAATATATGTACTTTTACCTTCCTGAAAACTAGTCTGGTACACTTAGTTATTCAGATTGAAAACACAACAACACAAACAACCATAAAATAGAAACATATGTAGGCCGTTTATTGAAATTGATATTGTAGCACACTGGGGAACTCAGATTGAAAGCAGAAAAGCAAAATTATAAATTGAACAATTTATGTGCAGTTTTTATGACTTTTTTCGACAGTAACAAGTATTTTCTGTAGATACTTTCGAAAAAATAGCAAATCAGTTATTATACAAATTTATTCATGGTGGTTCCTTCTAAACGTACTTGTTTTATTCCTTTTGGCACATATGCACATTCTAATTTTGTAGATAACTACCTCTTGTTAATGAGCTACAAGCGTTTTCCTCGGAGCAAAGTATGTTTTGAGGGAATTCATATCTCAAAACCCCCGCTACCTTTCGACAAGCCGTCAGGTGCCAATAGTTAACAATTGACCTTGTAAATTTTCCGGAATTACTAAAGCTTCCCAAGCTAATGGTTTTACCAAAACAGACAGGGTAAACAAATACGTACAACCATTTCCTAAATTCCTGTACGTGCTTTTTCATATTCACATCTTCCTTCACCACCCCTTTATGAGGGTAGTGTTCTGGTCATTGACCTCCAAGAAAAAATCGTGCGAATCTATGCTTCTTTGTGTCCAGTCACAAATACAGAACATCTGCCTCTCATATGGGAATATGAAAAAGTTAAGAAAAATAACAAAAAGGTATTTTGCGTGGCCAAGATACACAGGTAAATTTATCATTATCATAGGGTAAACATTGCTTCAATGTGGCCAACTTCCAAGATAGACAGGTGGCCAACTTATAGAGTAGTAAGTAACGAATGTCTTATGGGAAAATGCAGGTTCAATACGAACTAGGCCAAGATAAGCACGTGGCCAACTTAGAGAGGTGGCCAAGTTTTACTGTATATTGCGATCGGGTTTACATATCTACAAGATTTCAAAAGCTCTAATTAGTATAGAAACTTGAAAATTAAGTTCAAAAATTGAACCCTAATAAGTAAACAGAAAAGTAACTCAATAAAAGTATTGTGAAGAAATAATCAGAGCGGAAGGCATAAACTGGCCCTTTAGAAACCATACATCACCAATTGTAGGATAGTAGTACTAGATACTGAAAGAAAAGCAGAAATCCAGGATTGAGATAAGAATTTTTGTTCGAGTATTCTCGTATCATGGAAACTTCGAGCAAACTATTCGAGTGACTTTACACCAATGGGAAGGTAGGAAGACATCAGGTGCTACAATGAGTGAATCACACTGAGTGATAAGTTGAGTACTCATGATACGTGTGTGCTGTTCTTTTCTTTAATAGAAATAAAAGGTTCGCCTTCCCCGAATCAAATTAATTAACTTTTAATATTACGAAAAACATAGCTAGAAGATTCATCAGTTTCCTTTTTACAAAAAAAGTCATTAAATAAATAAAAATGAAAAAAATAAAATAAATAAAATGATAAAATGATAGTGATGTGTTTTGTATGATGTTCACTTTCCTTAAGACTATGGTTGCGTGAATGTGTCAGTGATTGGTGACCGCGAACCCATCAGGTCCAGACGGGTAAGCTGTCAACACTCACTGATCCATACACCAAACCAATCATCTCCGGAAAATAGAACTCAAATTGACCAAAAATGTGAAGATTTCTAAGCCCCCTTCATTCTCACTCGCAGTCCAGTATCCCGATCTGCTGTTCATCGTCTGCATCCCATCACGAAATAGGTCGCAAACCACAATCCGACAAAACAAGACACTGACCCAAGAGTGAAACTGACGGTGAGTGCTTCAAAATCTGAATGTTTGTATTTACTAACCCAGATAAAAAAAAATCTCAAACTGAATCTAAATCGCGCAACGGGATGGATGGAATTTCGTAAAACTGAATGCCTAAAATGAATTTAGTTGATTTTTATTAACGAAGTGAAATTTTCTGGCAGGTCTGTGATTCTAACCCCGGTCACACTAAGTGAAATCAATTCTGTGTGTTTTCGAGACGCTATAATTTACTTTCGTTACACTGTTCACGTACTGCTTTTCAAAACTCGACATTCTAAGTACTAACAATACCACTGAAGTTAATTTACTACATAGTTCTAAATAATTAGCTCTGCACTGGATAAGAAAAGATTGTGTTTCGACTCGTACCTTTTATTCACACTAGTTTACTGTATGACAAGAAAATAACAGAATAAAATTTAAAAAAAAAAAAATCGCAAAGATTGGAAATTGAGAAAATTCTTAACATAGCTGAATGAATAAGCTTGTTTGTATACAAATTAATTAGAATGACATTTTCTCTCCACATCTCGTGGGTAACCTTCATGTGTTTTTCAATTTTCTATCGACTATAAACAAATCATATGTCATCACATTTTGTTACGAAAAAAAAAACTGATTACAAAACACTATACGACACACACGTACTACTTTCCACGGCTGTGTGCATGCTGATTTTCTTTCTTTTGTATTTTCTCTCGGTCAAGGTTGTGTAAGTGAGGCTGGCACAGAGGATTTATACCAGTAGGGTGACCTCTTGTATAAGCTCAGACCTATTCACATTTTCTTCCACAACAATGAATCATTTTCTTGACACTGAAGAAAATACACATTAGAAAATTCAAATCAAAATTATACTTAACCTAATCCCTATCCTAATTATCTAAAACTAACTTAGCCTAACACATAGAAAATTCACTTTGTCAGACATATTCGTAGAATAGTATGCACAGCCGGTTCCAAGGACGTACAGAACACTTTTCATTCAGCTTTCAAATTCTTTTAAATAATAATAATAATAATAAAATCTGCATATGGTTTCAAATCTGAACTTTTGTTTTGCTAATTGAGGGAATTTTCCAAAATACAAATCGGATATTTCACTGCTGAAGAACATCTCCCATTATCAATAGTCGTACTAGCACCCTTGTCATTAATGTGAGCCGAAACCTTGCTTGTAAACATTTGTCTCATCGTATCCAACCTAAAGTGAAGGTGAGCACAAAACCAGAGAATGGATTTAATTCTGTAATATTTAGAAGTACGGAAAATTTTGATGTTTATTTTCCAAAAGAAATATAAATACAGGGAAGAATGTGTGCACTCGAAAGTACACACATTTCTTTGACTGTTCATGACAATCGTCCACACTGAAACTCAAAGAAAGAATACTCCCCCCCCCCTCCATTGAACGAGCGGTTCCTATCATCTCTTTAGTTTATACATTATGCAACTTAGGGAAAGCGACGCGAAGTTAGCACATTATGTCAGACATCACAACACCAAAATAATACTGCATCTTCAATCCAATGATAAAAATTTTGTAGGTTTAGTTCGTCCGAAAATAACAATTTGGATTACTTTCTACAACACTTACTTGTTAAAATCTTCCATGGAAAGAAAAAAAAATATGTTTACTTTCCTGGTCTGTCAGTCCTTGCCAGACTTCTCAAGGAAAATATTCTTCACCACTACTCGGTTGAGTAGCTTCACGGTGACTCCAAAAAATGAAATTTTCTGGCCGCTGCTTCGACTCCAGACAACGAGGCTTCACCAAAATGGCTTACGTCAGCCACTCACGCTCTGACGTATAAGTTTGCTCTCACTGTCGAAACTCTATCGTCCATTGAGCACAGCAACCACTCACTGCATACGTATACTGTCCAAAGACATGAAAATCCTCAACAATTTTGTGTTGTTAGTTTTAAAATTTCTATTTTCCACGTTTTATATCGACGATGATAATTGTACGTCCACCTCTTAACACTGCTTCCGGTAAAAGACAATGACAATGGGAAGAAGATCCCTAATTCGAGGATCATTGTGACGTAACTATATGATGATAGGTTTATCTCTCAAGATCAAAGAAAGCCGAAAAACTCAACCACAACTGTGATTGCGGAAGATCCAATCACAGATAATTTAGATTAAACAAAGAGATGCTTCAAGAAGCTACTATGGCTGACTTTACAAATGTGAAATTTTAGAGAAGATTTTTGAGATAAAAATTTTGATTTCTTTTGAGGATCCCCTAAGCCAAAAATATTCATGGAAATTGACTGGAAAGGATTCAAAACGACCAGATATAACCTTATTTCCTAAAATAACATCATATTTTAGCTAAATATACGAATATTGTTCAATGTAGATATATATTACCATATTTCCCTCTAAATATACTAAAATCATCATTTCAAGGAACTTAACGCAAATTTTGCGATCTACCTAAAAATCGAGTAAACAACTAATTATATTTTTTACAAAAATTCAATAAATATTAAATTCATATATATTTACTGGTTGCTCAAAACTTCCGGGCTATGTTACATTACACCATGTATAAGGTAACATCCTTACACATCCATTTCAAAATATGTCCTCTGCTGGTGAGGAATCGTTCAAATAGTTGAAATGGAACCGCTCAAACACTTCGAGCGATAAAAAATCGAGCAATTCGAGAGTTTTGCTCAATTATGCCGAAGTGCATTAGTAAACTTGGGCTGTCTGTTTCGTAAGTTTCGTATGTGTGATTAAGATTCACCATAGTGACGTGATATGAACATGGAATTCTTGAGTTGAGTTGATTTTGTATTTAACGTCCCTTTCAGCAGCGAGGCTATATGAGACGAGACCTACTGATTGAAGTGAAATCCGAACCACATGAGTTCCTGCCGGAATCGAGCCCAGGTCTCCGTAATTCAAAGGCGCGTACGCTATCCGCTTAGCCACGAAGGAGCTCAACATGGAATTCTTATTAAAAGGCAGATACTGTCGAAAACGACTGCGTGTGGTCGTCTACCAGCAACAATAATGCGGATACTGTGGCTATGTGAGATTTGGGTCCCGTCTTAACACCTCAATTTTTCATTGAAATAATTCATATAAGTTACCATAAATACTTAATATGAAAAGATACGTATCAAGAACATATTTATCCAGGTAATAGAAATAAATACTGGATAAAAAGAAAAAAAATGAAATGTAAGGATGACCTCTCTCAAAACTATAGACAGCATTCATTCCAGTGAATATTCAAAATTTAAAATTATTTCACTAACTTCATGCATTTTCCAAAAAATATTTTCACTGGTTGACATGAGATTTCACATGCTCGTTACATGTAAAGTTCAGAAAAGCCACACCAAAAAACACTTTTTTTTTCAAAATTTGTTTATTAAAGTCTTGAAAACTCGTGTTCAGAAGCAATTTTTCATTTTTAAAAAGTATAGCTGAAGTGAGAAAGTCCATTAACTATGATTATAAGTTACGTGTGAGCACCTTTAGTTTAGCGCACATGAATCATGACTTCGAATATCACCTGCCTCAATGTCCAAATAATTTTCATGTCAGCTACTTGCCTACCTTCACTAGCTCTGTCCAGCCTTTATACTTCTCGGTGGGTCAAAAAAACATATTTCCTCCTGTAAGTATACCTATTAAATAGAAAGTCAGTAATAGAACAGAGTATTTTAAGCCACTATATAACTATTAGAACAAATTTATTATAGAGCAATTTTGCAGATACAAATTTATAACCCATTATGTGTTGGCTCTCCTCAACTTTTCATGTATCTAGTACAAATGGAAAGTCGCAAATCGGATCGCCCGAAGAAAATTTTCTACGGGGGGAAGCCATCTCCCTGGTTGCTGTATTACGTTTGATATATTTTTGTATTTCTTAAGGAAATCTTAAGAAATTTAATACATTTTCGTATGCTAGGGGGCGGGACCGCTCCTGCCCCCTTCCGGCGCCCATGTTTGCAAGGCATTACCTCAAATTTTTCGTAATAATCAAATTTTATAGCAATGTTGTAGTGTTCCTCTTTAACCTTACCCGTACCTGATAGGTAGGTAATTTCACTCGGTGCTGGTGTAGTTTTAGCGCACTGCATTTTGGAAGATTTACACGTAAAATTCAATACTTCGCATGAAAATACATGTTTATAAGGAACAAATTTCTGCACGCGACAGAATTAAATACGAAGCTCTGTTTTAGGTTTACAAGTGTAGGGTTACTATTGTAAAATCATTACAAGTGTTTTACGGTGGATAAAATAAACGAATCTATATGAAAGATGACTCTATTAAATGCTATTTTCAATTGGCGGTATATTTCTGCACAGTGTATAGAACCTGTATTGTATGTTTAAAAGTGAAGTGTTACTAGTAGGGCCATTCCATATGAAATCAACAAATCAGGGCAGCTCATGTGTTTAGATTTTCTTCAAATTTTGTACGTGTTGTTGTATCCAAACATAGCACACCTGTAAAATTTTACACCTTTACCTCAAAGAGGACTGCTGTAGGAGCCATTTGAAATTTGGGGGTTTAGTTGAAAAATCACCTCAATCCGCCTTCGACTTTAAGTACTGAAACCGCTAGATCTCTGGATATATTGAAGCTATTTGAAAATGGTTTTCACTAAAACAATCTTAGAATTCGTAGCATTTAAAACATTGTGCTAATAAACTTCTCAAGTGTGGTTAAACATATGAATTTCGCCATCAAAGAGAAAAAAGAAGAAAATAATGTCAAAATTTGGCAATTATTTTTGAAAACGGTCCACCTAACATCGGCCTCAAATTTTCAAAATAAGTAGCTCTGGTGTTCCTCTTTAACAAATAAAAAATTAGGAGGGTATTTTTTGGTATGTTCAAGAAAAACAAATTATGGCACAATGTAAGTTGAGAGCGGATTTAGACACTTTTTTGCACAAAACCCTGAAATTTCCTATGACTGTCCAATTTTCCGTGTTGAAAATGTTTATAATTGACAAGACTGAGGTGATTGAATAAATGAGTTGTGCCAGAAATTTGAAACTTGCCATTGCTGAAGAGAGACAGATTCTGTCATTAGTTTCAAAATCATAAACGACTATTGAAACTATTGAAACATTTCAACCAATCGAATATCTCCTTCGTGCATTAAAAGAAGTGGCTCACTCATAAGATATAAGTACAAATAATGAGTTCAAACTGACAGAACGCAAATGTAGACAATGATTAATGATACAGACGGCTTCATTGAGATTTTGGTAGGGGAAAAAATGACAAATTAGTGCAGCATCACTTCATAGCCAAATCCCAGAGCGACTACTTCAAATACACACAATAGAGACTTTTGATGACAAATCATGCTTTATTATAGTTGATTTTGCTGAAAACTAGTCCTGTATTATTCTAGATGAAGTTTAAGAGTAGCACTGAACCAACATTCAAATCTTTTTAAATGCAACACCCTAAGAGATCCTGTAACTTCTGTTACCAAATATTTCATTATGTTGTGTCAGTGATATGTTAAAGCACGATACAGTTACATTTTATGCTTTCCAAAATATTCTTTTGAAGTATGTTAACGATGTTTTTCCTCAGATTAAACGTCATCTACTTTGGAGATGGGACAACAGCCCGATATAAAGACTATAAAAAAAAGCTTTGTCAATTTATGCCTTCATGAGTGATTTTGGATTCACTTGTGAGTGAAACTATTTTGTCTCAAGTCACGGCAAAAGTGTTTGCGATATCATAGGTGAGACTCTGAAATGTCTAGCGAGACATGCTAGTTTACAGAGGCCACTGAATGGCCGGATTGCTACTGTTGCCGATCTCTTCGAATTTTGTCAAACTATAACCAACTATAACCAAACGCTTTTTTGTGCTGGAAACCTTCGTCCAATGCTTTAAAATACACTGGAAAAGCCATAAAGTTGCAAGGAACGTGTGAAATTCATCATTATGAACGCATCAGCTTGTTGAAACTTGAAGTCAATCGTGTATCTTCGTCAAAGACAACATTCACTCTAAATACCTGAGAAGAATCGAAAGACATTAATCTTTCATGTAAGCAATTTATTGTGTGCATTTCTGAAGAGAAATGGTGGATTGGAAAACTGGTTGAGACTTCACAAGAACATCATAACTAATGTGAATTTCCTTCATCCCCATAGACCCAAGAAAATGCTTTTCGTGACAAAAACACCTGACACATGCTGGATTCTATTTAAAAAAAACTGCATCATTAATATTGGAGCGCCCAGTATTTCAACTGGTACTGGCAGAAATTACAGCATTTCTGAAGAAGAAATTCAAGCTACTGAGAAGACCTTCTCTGAAATTGGTGATAAGAGATCTTAGGCTCAATATTTCAAATTGCTTACAATCAACCAAACTCGTAAATGTTATTTGTGTATTACATAATGATAGTTCACTATCGTTCAGTGTCTCTTTTGTTAAATCAAACAGCACCATATAGGCTGCGTAATAGGCACATATTGTTTTAAACTAACTTTATAAATTACATTTAAGGAAGAGTTTCTGCTTGTTTTCATTATTTTTTCATAAGATTTATCAACCATACAAGTCTTATTACTAGAAAATTAAATAATTGATTTTTTTCCTTCAGCATCTCAAAAAACACTCTCCTAATTTTTTATTTGATAAACAAGAATACCAGAGCTCAATTTGAGGTTGATGTTAGGTGGGCCTTTTTCAGAAGTAATTGAAAAATCTTTACATTATTTTTTCTCTTTGATGGTGAAATTCATATGCTTACCGACACTGACACTGAATCCAGCATCTCAGGGTACTTCATCACTGTTGCAAAATTCTGTGACTAAATTAAAGATGTTTGCAGGACACATATTATTGCCAAAATCCTTTTCTCTACCTCACTGCCCTCGCTTTGAGTGCTATTGAAACTCCTATTATTGCCAAAGCTCTTTTTTCACTTCCCTCGCGTATGGATATACCCACCATCACCGACACGCCTTCTTCCTTCGGACGCACCCCCGCGCTACTACGTGGGCCCACTAGCTTCACCCTGCCCTGACTTGTTAGATTGCATTTGTACTTTTTAGTGGCCACCTAGCACAGGTTGTTTTTGTTTTACACTAGTTTTTACGATACTTATCCAGTAGCCGTATTTATACGCAAATCGTAAAAGAATTGTAGATTTTCAACAAATACCTCTGGTGGCGCCCTTCAATTTTGTCTATGCTAAGTGAAATATTTTCATGTTGCGCAACAGAAACCTTTTAGGGGACAATAAGAAGGAAATTAGTGAAAGAATTATAAGTTTTCAACAATTCTTTCTAGTGATACAAAATTCGTAAGCCAGCAATCAAAAGTACGATTTTGTAAATGCATTGCATTTAATAAAAGAGTTGTTAATTTTAAACAATTGTTTCGAGTGATGTTTTTAAAATTAACCTGTACTGGAAAAAAGTACTACAGTACTAGAGCATTTTGTCGTTGTTAATTTCTGTACTCGTCCACAATTGAGGAGTTTGATGCAATAAGGGCATAAGTCTGAAACATGCAGTTGGAGAAAAACGATGTTAAAAGTTTAAGTAGTGTTTTCTTCTTACATAAAACAATGTAATATGCAGCATTTTATTCCGATATTGAATTGAAATGTTATCAGGAGGCTAAACAAGCATGGCAAAAGCCACAAATGCGTTTGATGCAAAAAGAGCGTAAACTCGCTTAAGTTCTTATTACATCAAACTCCTCAATTATACTTTCCATAGTCGCAAAAAAATATGCAGCTACTATTTGAATCATATATTGTGCAGAAAATATCCTCCCATGAATATATGACAACTACCGGCTTCACTGATTCTGACTTTTTAGCGATAATTTTTTGTATGTCTCTGGTTTCTTGTTGAGACATTATATTGTTTCTTAGTCAATAAAACAAACAGATGAATTGTGCTGCGCGTGTATAAAGTGAAGTTGCTTTGTCTTTTCTGTTCACGAAGTAGAACTGAATTTTTAGCTGATCGAACAGTTTAAAGCTGGATAAAATCCTACTCTAATGTATGTGCATCACTTGTCCTGAACGAATTTACCAACAATGAGCGAGTCAAACGTGAAAGACGACAAACAGGAAGAAAGCAAGAATTTGCCTACTGTAACGGGGGCGCAGGCCTATCTAGAAGATCGGAGGGTCAATGAGTTGTTTCATTTCTTTTTTGGACACTTGCTTGCAAATCGGCCCGATGACCCTGTGGAATTTCTCTTCGAGCTTTTAGAGAAGATGATCCTTTATCGAGGAGGTTGCGAGAAGCCACCATTGATTTTCACTGATGATCACATCCGGGCAGTGTTTCGTGCTTTGGACGCTGGAGGCAAAGGATACATTACTCTTGAGCAATATGAAACAGGGATGATAACAATGGGGATCAGTAACTACGAGAAAAATCCTAAGACCAACAAGGAAGGATTAATTATGATGGAAAGATTTGTTCAAGAGGCAAAGTATTGTTTGATTGTTGCACTGAATGATCTGCTGTGCATTGATGTTATATATGGTTCAGACACTCAATGATATTCCTTACGTAGGAAAGCCTGCTTTTGGAAATAGATTTTTCACTCAAAATATCTCAGTTTAGAAATCACGTATTTTAAAATTTCCTTAAGTAACTATATAACAACTTTTAAGAATAAAAATTCCATTTATCCTTTTCATTAGTTCAAAATTTATTTCTAAATTAATTGTAGATGCTGATTAAGAATAAGATTTTAACAAGCGGAATCTATTGTTTTACAAAGAATAACGTGATAGTCCGGAAGATAAGAACTAAATAGGCTATTGTAACCCTTTTAAAATGTTTCTATAGTGCGTTGACTAGTTGCATTTTAATAGCAACTTCGTACCTTAAATTTGTTATGTTAGATTAGCTTCATACAATTATGTAAATGATGTGTGTTTTGAAAGAAAAATTGGCGAATGTTTAGCAGAAGGGGTTCAGCCATTTTTTCTTAAAAAAATGTTACTATTTCGGTCATTTGTGTTCACATTAAGTTAGTTAAGTTTAGGTTGGTTAGTTCATGTTAGATTACTTTAGTGTAAGGG
Source organism: Thermobia domestica (assembly GCF_964235325.1). NCBI lineage: Eukaryota > Metazoa > Arthropoda > Insecta > Zygentoma > Lepismatidae > Thermobia > Thermobia domestica. Next base: position 56,012,603 of record NC_137456.1, on the reverse strand, counting down.
TCTAGCATAATTTTCGAAAAATAAATGATAGAATTTCACTTATTTCTATTAATATTAGGTTAGTTCAGGTTAGTTTAGGTTAAGTTAGATTTGGTTACATTATGTTAGGTCTAAGTACTTGCATCACCCATTTCTCCTGTAAATTTTGCATTTTTTACGTACTTGTGGACCACTTCTGCTAAACATTCTCCGAAAAATTTAACAAAGTGTTTTAGAAAGTTATATTTTGACTATCAGGAAGCGTAAGGTGAATCAGAGCGCTCACCTCTGATAAGAGGGTTCGATCCTGGTGACATAAGTTTGTGGTGGATATCATTGTGTTCCTGGATATTCTTGTGGTTTTCTTGTTTCGTCCCACATGATCATTCTACCAATTATTTCATAACTAATCAATTTAATCAATCATCTATTTTCTTTAGTCCCTAAAGGACATAATTGTAGGATGTAAAATTAGAAACCGCACTTTAGTTGCATTTCTACTAGTCATATTACTTGATTATGCCATTAACTCAATTTGTTTGGGTTAGCTTTGGGTAGGTTGGTTTAGTTAGCTTACGGTAACGCTGGTTGTTTCAACATAGGTTAGGTTGGATTAATTAGATAAGGTTAGGTTAGGAGAGATTACTTTAACTTAGGTTAGAATATATTAAGTTTATTAGGTTAAGTTAGAGTTGATTGGGTTAGATTATGTTAGGTGATCTGCTAGTACCCTAGCAGCTATTTTATTAGCAAGTTCCTTGTAAAAAGGACAGCTTTTGTAATTCGCTAAAAACTCACAACACCGTGTCTACAGGTTTCCTCATGGTTATCCCGTTTCTACCAACACTCTAACAATTCTATCATAATTATTCACTTTCGTTAAGCATCCGTCGCCTTTGGCCTACAGGGAATAATTGTTATACGCAAAACTCAAATTTTATTTTTAATTATTTATTTACTTATTTATTTACAAGGACTCCAAGGCTCAGGGAGTGGACACTTGTCGTATCGCGTAGTATCTGAGGTAACTTTAGGTATATCGTTCCCCGCCTGTGTGAAGTTGGCCCCTCAAATGTTTGGGCTACACGAGATCTTTATTGGGCCAGAAAGTACTTCATTTAGGCTGTTTGGACTAGCAACTTTTAGTGTTTGGGCTACTCTAGAAACAAAGCTACAGCTTCACAAATATTTGATTGGCCAACTTCACGTTAGCCCCCAAATGTTTGGGCCAGACGAGATTTTTATTGAGCTGGATAGTACTTCGTTTGGGCTAATTGGGTCAGCAACTTTTAGTGTTTAGGCTATTATAGTTTCCGAAATAAGGGCTATTAAACTAATTGAAAAGTATTTTTCCAGCTTCTTTTGACGGGGCTAACTTCACTAATATGATCTTTCTCACAAATACGTTTATTGGAATTAACAGTACTTTGTGTCGACTAGCACTGTGGCAAGTTTCAAGATTTGGGCTGTATTTGAAATAGAGTTAGACCTTCACGAAGTATGCGGGACCAACTTCACATTAGCCCCAAGTGATTGGGCCAGACGAGATTTTTATTGGGCTGGATACTATTTCGTTTGGGCTGGTTGTTTCAGCAACTTTTAGCGTTTGGGCTATTATAGTTTTCGAAATATGGACTATTAAACTTATTAAAAAGGGATTTAGCTGTTTCTTTTATTGGGGCCAACTTCACGAATATGATATTTCTGAGAAATACATTTATTAAAATTGACAGTATTTGTGTCTACTAACAGTGTAGCAACGATCAAGATTTGGGTTGTATTTGAAATAGAGTTAGACCTTCACAAAGTTTGGGGGGCCAATTTCACGTTAGCCCTCCAAGTGACTGTGCTAGATGGAAATTTTATTGGGCTGGATAGTATTTCGTTTGGGCTGATTGGGTTAGCAAGTTTTAGTGTATGCGCTATTAAGATTTGAGCTGTATTTGAAGAGGGTTAGACCTTCAGATATTTGGTTGCCGGAAATAATAGGTTTTAATGTATTAGCAAAGGATTTTTCCTTTCTTATAAACCGTTGGGACTATACATTGGTAGAGCGCCAAATGGTGAAGAAAGATGCAATGTTGCCATCTGGATATGCAAGACCAAAACCAAAACTAAATGTGCAAAAATACCAAAACTGCCAAAACTCTAGCAAAAACATGACCCACCTGCCTTGGTACTTTTATAAATAGACGGAAAATGAAGAAACTCTTTATACTTGAAAATCATAACTTTGTATTTCGTTTTGTTTTGACAGTTTAAGCCATGGGCGGAACAAGGGGAGCAGAGGGATTCAAGTACTTCCCCAGAAACATGAAGAAGTGCTTATCGTAATCTTTTGAAATAACCGAACTGAAAAAAAAAAAAGAAGATTGCTTTGTTATTGCTTTCCCTATAACTAACTAACGCTATGGCCTATAGAACCCGGAGGTTCAATGCCGCGTTTGCAAAGGCTCTCCACTGACTTCTATCCTTAGCCAACTGGATCCAGTTTCTACTTTGTATTCCTATTTCTGCGAAGTCCATCTTAATATTGTCCTCCCATCTGCGCCTGTCTTCCTAATGGTCGTTTTCCAATTGGTTCTCCAGTCAAGACTTTGAAAGCGTTTCTACTTGCTTCCATCCTGGCTACATGACCTGGCCATCTAAGCCTCCTAGACTTGATGACCCTAACAATGGTAAACCGTATAAATTATGTAATTCCTCGTTATGAAGTTTCCGCCATTCCCCATCCGAATATTTGTCTAAGGATATTGTTCTCAAATACTTTCAGTCTATGTTCTTCCCTCATAGTAAGTGACCATGTTTCGCAACCATACAAAAGAAAGGCATGATTATCGCTTTATATATTCTAAGCTACAAATTCCTTGAGAGAATTCGCGACGACAAGAGATTTTGAACTGAATAATAACACGAATTCCCTAATTTTAGTCGACATTTAAATTCTTCGTGAATATGATTTTCGTCTGTTAACATTGATCCTAGATATTTGAAAGTATCCACTTTATCAAAAGTTTTATTTAATGTTTTAACGCATCCATAATTTACCGTATTACGGTCCCGACGCACTTCCATGTATTTAGCTTTCTCAGCATTTGCTCTAAACCCGTGTCCCTGCAAGCGTTTAATAAGACCTTTGCATTTCTTTCGATTGTTTCCCTATCATCCAATATTAAATTTACATCATCAGCATATGCCATTACCTGGTGAATGCCGTTCAATTGTAGGCCCTGGTTGCTATCTTTGATTTTCCTTATAGCGTATTCCAGGACAATGTTGAATAATAATGGCGACAACGTATCTCCCTATTTCAGGTCATTTTCGACGTGAAAGCTCGTGGGCAAAAATTTCCCACCCGAACTTTAATTTGGGATTCATTTAAACATATCTTAATTAATCTAATAAGCTTTCTCGGTATTCCAAGTTCCGTAAGAACGTTGAATAATGTTTCTCTCCTAACCAAGTCGTAATCCTTTCTAAAATCAATAAATAGTTGATGTCCGGGGTATCGTATTCCCACTTCTTTTCGAGCATTTGGCAAATGGTAAATATTGGTTCGATAGCTGATCGATTTCGACTAAATCCAACTGATAATCTCCAATAATTTCATCTACGTATGGGGTCAGTCTTGCTAATAGAATGTTTGAAAGGGCTTTATAGGATGTTGACAGAAAAGAAATGCCTTGATAATTATTAGTCAGTTTTGTAGCCTTTCTTGTTACTTGGAACAATAATTGATTCCTTTTACTCTTGTGGCAATTCTTCCTTGCTCCAGATAAGGAGAATGAGTTTGTGTATCTTGTTCCACAATTTTTCACCTCCAGCTAAAATTAACTCAGTCGGAATTTCGTCTTCACCTGGGGAGATTTGTGTTTCTTTAATTTCTTTATAATGATTTCTACTTCTATTCGGTTGGGTTCTGGAATATACGGTTCCGCGGTGTGTATCTCCCTTTCTTCACGCACTTTAGTTTTTGGCTGCGTGTTCAGCAAATCGTCAAAGAAATCTTTCCATCTATTTAAGATGCTCTCTGTGTCAGTGAGAACTGTTCCGTTAGTTTTCTTTAATATATAAGCACGAGGTTGATAGCCTTTGTTAAATTCGTTGATCCCCTTATACATGTCCCGAATGTTTTTATTTTTATTATTATCTTCAAGTTAATTAATTCTAGCTTTCAAAAATTCACGTTTCTTTGTTCTAAAAGTTTTGGAAGTTTCCCGTCTAATGTCTACGAAATTTTTTGCTTACCCTATATACAATATAATGTGGATGAGTAATCGGTTTAAAAATTACAAAGAATTGTTGATAATAAAGCTCCTTGAGACTCCATTGGGAATCAAACCTGGAACTTTCTGCATCAAACACAGGTATATATTATCCACGTATTCACAAAAGGCTTACGTAACAAGTAAAGAATGGATGGATGTAAAAATTATTGGGACATAAGTCGTCTAGGTTTGACGCAGTTCAATTATGTATATAGTATATATAATTTTCATCAGTGTCTTATTCATAGGTTAGTTTACCGCATATAACCATTGCAATTGTAAAGATAATGCTATATACAGTTTATTAAGATTGTAATTGTTTTCCAGTAAAATAAATTTAGGGGATTAAAGTTGATAACTACTTAGACAAAATTAGCGCTGCTAGGGATGCGCACGAGATGAGTCGAGACATGATTTTCCTGACAAAGTTCGAGTCGAGACATGGCTCTTCCAATAGAAAAATATACATTTTTCGAGTCGAGACATCACTTTTACAGCACATTTTCGAGACGAGACAGCCACAAATCTTGTCCCGTGCGCATCCCTAAGCGCTGTCAAAATTGAGATACACAAAATCCGGATTTAGAATTTCAACTGAAATCGAAATCCGGATTTCCGATAATGACATGTCAAAAACCGAAATTAGAATTTCGGATAATGAAATGTTAAGAACCGAAAACGGATTTTGGATAATGAAATGTCGAAAGCCGAATCCAGATTTCGTATAATAATTACTAAAATCTTGATATCTGGATATTGGACAGCATTAGACAAAATGGTATGAAAAAAAAATCCAAATTGAATTACATGAAGACGAAGAAGACGTCGTATATTAGGGTTATATTTGGGTTTTATGGGTATGTCAATCAATCCCATAAATTAGTGGGCACAAGTATAATTTCCATTATACAAGTAAATAACATTCAAAGAACTAAAAAAAATAAAAAGAAAACTAACTAAAAAAAACTAACTAACTAACTCTATGACCTATGGAACCCGCAGATTCAGTGCCGCGTTCACAAAAGCTCTCCACTGACTTCTATCCTTAGCTAATTGCATCCAGTTTCTACTTTGTATTCCTCTCTCTGCGAGATCCATCTTAATATTATCCTCCCATCTGCGCCTAGGTCTTCCTAATGGTCGTTTTCCTATGGGTCTTCCAGTCAAGACTTTGAAAGCGTTTCTACTTTCTTCCATTCTAGCTACATGACCTGCCCACCTAAGCCTCCTAGACTTGACGACCCTAACAATGTTGGGTAAACCGTATAAACTATGTAGTTCCTCGTTATGAAGTTTCCGCCATTCCCCATTCTCGTTCCTCTTGGGTCCGAATATTCTTCTCAGGATCCTGTTCTCAAATACTTTCAGTCTATGTTCTTCCCTCAGAGTAAGTGACCATGTTTCGCAACCATACAGAACAACAGGCATGATTATCGTTTTATATATTTTAAGCTTTAATAAAAAGAAAAAATAGTACTAATTAGTAACAGATTTGTCAGAAATATCATATTAGTGAAGTTGGCCCCTACAAAATAAGCTGGGAAATCACCTTGCAATAAGTTTAATAGTCCATATTTCGGAAACTGTGAGAGTCCAAAGGCTAAAAGTTGCTGACCCAATCAGTTTAAACGAAGTACTATCCAGAATCCAGCCCAATAAAAATCTCGTCTGGCCCAATCACTTAGGGGCTAATATGAAGCTTACCCCCCAAACTTTGTGATGGTTTAATTCTGTTTCAAATACAGCCAAAATCTTGAAACGTCCTACACTGCTAGTCGACACAAAGTACTGTCAATTCCAATAAATGTATTTATCATAAATATATTAGTTAAGTTGCCCCGACAAAACAAGCAGGAAAATTACTTTTCAATAAGTTTAATAGCCCATATTTCGGAAACTATAACAGCCCAAACGCTAAAAGTTGCTGACCCAATCAGCCAAAACGAAGTATTATCCAGCCCAATAAAAATTTCGTCTGGTCTAATCACTTGGGGGCTAACGTGAAGTTGGTCCCTCAAACTCTGTGGAGGCTTACTCTGTTTCAAACACAGCCCAAATCTTGAAAGTTGTCACACTGAAAGTCGACAGAAAATACTGTCAATTCCAATAAATGTATTTGTCAGAAATATCATTAGTGTAGTTAGCCCAGACAAAGGAAGCAGGAAAATCACTTTTCAATAAATGTAATGGCCCATATTTCAGAAACTATAATAGCCCAAACGCTAAAAGTTGCTAACCCATTCAGCCCAAACGAAGTAGTATCCAATCCAATAAAAATCTCGTCTGGCCCAAACACTTGGGGGCTAACGTGAAGTTTACCTCTCAAATTTTGAGAAGCTGTAGCATTGTTTTCAGAGTAGCCCAAACACTAAAAGTTGCTAGCCCAAACAGCCCAAATGAAGTACTTTCTGGCCCAATCAAGATCTCGTGTAGCTCAAACATTTGAGGGGCCAACTTCACACAGGCTCATTCCTCTTTTCAGTTATTATATTATGACTGCTAAATTATATTTTTCCGTCTCATATAGATTCGATGATCACAAGGAACATCCGCCAATACATAAATTTCCATTTTCTTAATCAGCGTATCAAGCAGTATTATCTCTATACAACATCACTTAAAGTTACCATGTTAGCAACGTTTGAATACATAGTAAGGTCGTTACAGAGTACAATTTAATGCTGTAACTATAAGAAATGTTGAGAAAAGTTTCTTCTTGAGCTATGTATTTAGATATTGGTTCTTTCTGCCAGAAGTAAAGAGAAAAAAAAACGATGTAATGTGTCTCATTGACGTTGCCAAGTCTCAAATGTCAACATGTCTATTCAAAAATGGCAGAAATTAATTTTACTTAAATCATTCAAAAAGCAAATTATAGAGATCTTACGTATCAAATTAACACTACTGGATCCTTTTCTTACTTCAAAATATGTTAATCCACGAAGGAACAATAATGTTTAAGAAACCTATTTATGAAGGCGGATAACATGTAAGTCATCTGTGAACATAGAAAAAAGAGTGCAAAAGTTTGATTCATTACTATGAAATTGTAATGGATAGCTAACTTGTAGTGTTCACTGAGCACATGTTGATTCATATTTTCAGCCTTGTCTTCTTTTCCGCACATACTTACCATTGTAACGCGCCTGTTCATGACGTACTCGTTATAAAATTTTCGCAACAAAATTATCCATATTTTTTCTATTGTAAGTTAAATTAAGTTTTTTGAAACATTTAAAGATTATATGCATAATATGAGCTGCTCGGGTGAACATAATGGTATGTCTTATTTTCTAACTTTGTAGTAAACTCGAAAAGATTGATCATTGGCATGCAATTCTTTGCAATGACATGTTCCTCTTGATACTTATCTATGGCTCGATCACAACCCATTCAGCATAACTCAATTTCACCGGAAGTAGCGGTTACCATTATGTTTATCCGAATTGTTCATCTATATATAAAAGCAAAGTACGAGTTGGGCATGCATTCGTGTACATACTTTTGCATAATGTGTAGTGTTGTGAACCTAATCTTTATCTTCAGTTAGTACACGTTTCATGCCCATAAAAATGTGTAGTTAATATGGAAATTAATATTAGGAGCTATGTTTCGAAAAGGTACATATCCACTTAAAACAGTGTTTGGACATACGGGGAAAAAATCATAACGACAATAGTATTAAATTCAAACTTAAATTTTTCAGGTGCTAAAATATAGGGAGATTTTTTTGTTGGAACTATATATTTTATTTGGCAGAGATGCAAAGCTAGTTCACTCGCTTGTAAAATACCCAATATGACTCATTTTGTTGGAGGGGGTTGTGAGACTCCGTTTATGTGCTTTTCCTTCCAAAAATTGTGGACAAACTTCGACACCGCGTAGCAACAGCAGTGACACCAAACATGGTCGTAATAGTATGGAATGACTTTGACTGTGATGGTCTGCAATGCACTAGGGAGACTCCTGCCAATAGCCACGTGTAATAGAAACTTGTAACTAGCATCAACGGAAAATCTGATTCTTGAAGTGTATTTTAAAATTTATCGCAAATTTTTATCTTCATTATTGTAAAATATATAGGCTTACAAAATTGGGTCATTCTTTTTGAAACACGCTGTGTTTTATTCCATTTTTTAGGTCAAAAAATCCAATATATTTCAGGCAAAAACTTTCTTGTAGGCCTTATATGTAGAGAACTACATACAGTGTAGCCAAATCCAAACTATCACTTAACTCAGTATGATGTGCTTATTCCATAAAAAAAAAAGAAGAAGAAACACGAAAACTCAATTTAGGCGCCGTTCAAAAAATTTGGTGGCCCATAATCCAAAACCTAATCCTTGGCCAAGATCGCAATCTTTTGATCCATTTTTGGGATTATTCCTAAAATACTTGTCTTTACAGCTTTCGTTCAAACTTTCTAAAAAATCTTTCCAATTTTTACTTCACAAGTCGAAACAAGAAACATATTACCGATTCAGCATATCACCGATAAAGTTTTACTTTTGTTCTTCTTCAGAATCTTCAAGAAGTTTTGTAAAGTCTGAAATAAGTTAAAATTTAAGTAAACGAAAACTTCTCGTTTGTAATGCACTATCATTTTACACACTCATAAAATTATCGGTTGAGAGGATTTGCAACATGTTCACGTACTTTCCAAACCTACCTCGTACTTTATTTTTAATTATTAATAATAACTAACTGTTTAAAAAATATATCAGAAGAGGAACACATGAAATTGTGCGGACATGTGTGACCAGTTTGCAAAAACGAAATAAAATAAACATTTCCGTTATTTATGTTTTAATGTATGTATTTTATTATTTATTTATATTTTTAAAGTAGGATTTACTGGTATTTTTTGCCTCCTACATACATAGACAACATTTGTTTAATTAACACATCAGCGTCATTTTTGTAACTTTATTTGCATCGTTAAATAAAAGAGAGAGAGAACCAAACTAAAATACATTAGGAAAAAAAAACAGAATAATGGATTGAACTTAAACTAATGCAGCCAGGCTTTTCCACATTTATTTACGTATATTTCATTTTCAGTTTTCTCTCTTTGCACACATAATAGAATAAATATCTGTCCGGTTTTTATTGCTTTTTCGTGTGTCTCCATGTAGTCATTTGTAACTAAATTTAGCAGACAATAAATGAATGTTGTTTGCATGTCTGCATGAAATTCAGTTCCGAGCAGTTTGGGCTGCCTACCGTTCAGGCGTTCAAAAAAACTATTTTCCTGAATTGCTTTCAGTTAGAAGAGCTCTCTTCAGACAGTCATGAATTGAAAAGTTACTGAGCTTTAGCAGAACCTGTTGGACGCCAAGAAATAGGGGGATATTAATAAATGTCTAGAATATTATTCAGTAAAGTATTATGAATTCGTGTCATGTTAAGGTACTAGTTTGTTATTACGGTTTCTCGCAGCTCCGCTGTGGATATGTGGTTAAAGTACACGTCTTTGGTGCGAGAGACCCGGGTTTGATTTATGGTAGGAACTCATGTGGTTCGGATCCTACTATAAATTGTAAATCCGCCTCTTATATATTTTCAGTTCTCAAAAAGAAAAGAAATGAAATGAAATCTTTAAGTATTACATCCCAAGGTTATGTGGGTCAGGCTAACGGAGACGGTGATGATGAGAAATTAATGAAATGGTGGAATGAAGAAAATGAGAGGAAATGGGAGAATCCCAAGAAAACCCACGCACACGGTATTTGTCCACCACAAAGTTCACTTCGCACGAGCTGGGATCGAACCAGGGACCCCATGTACCAGAGGTGAATGAGACACCACTGAGCCACCGCGGCCCTAGTTCTGAAGCTCAATTCAAATAATCAACCGTCTTATAATACTGATTTCTACAACAGGAAAAGATTATTGCTCTCGTCATTGTGGACAGTAGTGAGAGTCTGAGGTACAGTGCTCACCTCTAGTGAAATGAAATCCTGGTTTGATTCCAGGCCATGTGAGGTTTGGCGGATAGAAGTGTTTTTGCGAATATTCTCGAGGTTCTCTTGTTGCCTCCCACATTCTGATATCACCAATTCCTAAAAAAAATATCCACTTCCTTTATCCTACATGGCATCCACACGAAATTTCATTTTATTTGTCAGTACTATACCTAATACTACTCAGATGGGCATATAATTAATACTATTAATACTACTACTACTACTTCAAAACTTGACTACCCGCTAATATTATTTAATATCTTTCGTTTGTAATACAGCGTCTTGAATGGCATCAGCACACTCAAGATACAGCTTATATCTCATTTACAACGGAAATATAGAGGAAGTTCGGGTATTATGGAATACCATTTTTGTTTCGCTTGTAACTCAGTTAGTAAGTGCACATTGAAACAAGAAGGAAAACAAGTATACGCCTTACATATTTGGCTTTATTTATGCGTATCTTGATAAAGATATTTCGTTACAGGGGTGGGAAAAATTTATAATTTGTAAAGAAACCACTTTTTAGGGTAATATGAAATAGTCGGGTAATATGGAATACAAATGCTATATAGAAAAGAAATTAGTTTTCTGTTGAACATACAATGAATACAGTGACAATATATGAAACTTCTGAATGCCAAGCCATAACTGAATGTGATTACTTGCAAAAGTCAAAAATATAATACTCTGCTTCAGGGTCGGCACAATCATTGTGTGCTCACATTAAACATGATGAACGCTGGACCCAAGCTCACCTCTTGTATCATCAGAAAATTTGCTGTAATAAAAATGCACTTAGCATTATTGCCATCATAAATGTACGTTTAATTGCCCAATACCGATAGATATTTTTGTAATCGGAATACCATACGCAATACCATGCTTTTCTTGTGGGTATTCCATATTGCCCTCCAAGCCACCTTGGAAACGAAAGAGCTGTTAAACGCATTCGAAGGCGTATAGGATAATGGCGCTTATCAAACTACCACTCTGTGTATCCAACGTCATAATAAACAAAGAATTGTTGTTCTATTACATTTCAATAGGAAAATACAGGTTGTAAAATACTTACCTGTAAAAGTTTTCACGAATAAGAAATCAGATTTTCAGGTCTATCAAAACAACGAATGTTACAATCACAAGGAGATTGACTGTAGAGTATCATGGAAACGTGTAGTAGTAGTTTCTTTCCTCTCCGCTTGGAAGCAACACGTAACAGGCGAGATAATGAGGTATTCCATATTATCCGACTATTCCATAATATCCGAACTTCCTCTATCCGAACGGTAAAAGATTGTATACTGGCTTATGAGAAACAATCTTGATGCTTTAAAAAAAGGACATACAAGAAATTATTGGAGAAAACTTAACTAGGTGTGAAATAATTGCACATTTGGAGCGAAGCAATCAACCTCTATTGATTACTCAAAGTATATTTTATTCCATCAATTGTTTTCGTGAACGAAAACGACATTGCAAATAGTTGAATTCAACATATCATTGAAAAAGATAATAGCTTTGAAAAAATGTGTTGGATATTTCTAATGCTGAAAATTCTATTTTCTATTGTTTATAATGAGAATTCGCGCCCCAAATAGTTTTGCAATGTTAAGTCTATTAGCAGCCCATTTTCGGTGATTATTCCTCAATGGTATGTCCGATCGGGACATGCAACACTTTACGACATTCAAATTTGAATAATTTGAATCATCATGTCAAATTTGGTTAAGAGTCTTCATCTCGGCGAAATTAAAATACTGCTAATTTTACAGTAATTATGTGATATCTTCAAATAGATAAAAGATAATCGAAATGTGGAACAAGAGCGCCCTAGACAATATTATTTTAGATATGATACCGTTATCACGACTCACTTATCTGCTTTCGATTTCGAGCCATTTTGAAAATCAGCATTTATTTTCGCGTTTCTAAACAGCTGAAAACGGAAAGCCACTAGGTGACTTGTGATAACGGTAATCGCACGCAAAATAATGTTGTCTAGGGCGCTCTTGTTCCATATTTCAATTATCTTTTATCTATTTGAAGATATCTCATAATTACTGTAAAATTAGCGGTATTTTAATTTCGCCGGGATGAAGACTCTTAAGAACGGTTCTGGTATCTCGGAGGAGTATTCGGACAAACGAATGCCTAATTCGATTAGAGAGGAGTTTTGCTTCAATCAACTCATTGGAAAACATAATTGGGTTCACTACTCACTTATCGGTACACTAAAGGCTAACATTTTTGCTAATAGGCGTCCTACAAATAGGCGTTCGCACCTAAACCAAATCATCGAGATTGAATTCTCCTGTAGCAAATAATAACATGATACAGTAATCCTCATAAGGATAGCTGCATGCTAAAGGACAAGACAACCAAGTAAGTCGAGCTAGAGTAGAAGGAGGAAATTGAACAATGGAACAAAAGATCTTTCCAAATTTGTGATTGAGATATGTGGTCAATCTTACCTCTGCCTGTGTCCTGGGATTTGGTCAATATGCCTAATCTGTCTGAATGCTCTTGATATCACAGTTTGCTGCTCACTTTTTGCGTAAACAACGTGTCGGGAGGAAGACCATGCAGGTAATCTGACATTGATAAAAAGCCAGTGGTGAAAGGCAACAATAATATCGATATTTGATTGGTGGATCTATGACTGTCAACACTTACTTATTCAATTTTCCTACTGTGGCCGCGGTGGCTCAGTGGCAGAGGGTTCACGTCTGGTTTATGGGGTCCCTGGTTCGATTCCATCTGGCACCAAATGGCGAAAGATACAATGTGTGTGGGTTTTCTCGGAGTTCTTCCAGTTCCTCCCGCTTTCTTCATTCCATCATTTCACTCATTTCTCATCATCACCATCTTCTTTAGCCCACAAGACATAACTGTGGGACGTAAAACTCAAAGATTTAATTTGTTTTCCATTTTCCTACTTTATCCCCATCCTCTTCCCTCCCCTTCTCATTGTGATCCTCTCTGTTTTTAAGGAGTTTGGTTTCCCAAAACTATTTTTTTTTAATTTATCCTGTTTGTCCGTCCGGGAGACAAATATGTCAGGAACTACGTGACGGATCACCATCAGTTTTAGCCAGGATGTAAAACGGTCAAAATGTGCGAGTAGAGTTCGTTGACTTATGTGATAGTCAAACCGTAAGTGGTAGAAATCAACCATTTCCGGTTTTAATATTGATCAGAATAGATCAAAAGCTGTAGTAGATAGCGAGAAATGGTTTAATGCAAATCGATTAAGCCAAACGAGAATACATTCTATATCCATTCTAATCTCTATACTTAAACCGGAAGTGATACAAATCCATTATAACTTCCTGTTTCAATATTAATATTCATAGAGTAAAAGTGATGAGAGACAGAAAGAAACTGCTTTTCATTTAAATCGCTTTGCGTTCTAAAAATAGGTACCATCTTTCCTCCTTATACTCTATTTAAAGCGGAACTGGTAGAAATCAACAACTTCTTGTTTTAACGTTGATTCTATAGACTAAAACCGGTAACAGATCACGGGAATCGATTTTCTCCAATCAATTAATCGACCCAAGAATACATTCTAATCTCCATTCTAATCTCTCTACTTAAAGCAGTAGTGTTAGAAATCCACTTTCACTTCCAGATTTAATATCAATTGAGAAAATATCACGCCAGAAAAACCAAACTCCTTCACGTGGTATACGTGACACCGTTGCTTTTTCTTAAACTGTTAAAAAAACATGTTCCTACGTCATACAACTGCTAGTTGAAAATGACTGCCATAATCCATATTTACGAGCAGCTAGTGGCCATATTCTCGAAGATGACTTTCTATTAACAGCTTCAATAAAATAACAGCTGCTGTTCGAAACAAAAAAAAAAAATGCTCCAGATTTTGATAACTGTGACATATCAGGGAACAGAGGAAGCTCATACAATAACACTGCAAATTCTCATAGATATTTACAGAATAGAAGCTGATATTAAACTGTAATCTCATCACTAGAAAACTAGCAAAAGTAACTAATAAACAGTATTGCGTCACAGTAAAGCAAAAACTACTAAGTTGATAAATTTTCTTGTCTAATTCATTGATTTAAAAAGGAACGTACGTACAGGGCCGGATTTAGGGGTCGTGCACCGGAACACGTGCACCCCATTCCGTTCTGAATATACACTATCTAAAGTGAGAAACTGGCAGTGGAAATAGCAATACTTTCCTAAAATTTCATGTCATGTTTCCGTTTCGGGCTTAAAAGAAAGCGGTTTCGCAAAACACAATAGTTTAAGTCAGTTCCTCATACACACCACAGATGCATAAAGGCATTTAAAAAATTTAAACTTGATTCAAATATACTGATAGTTATTGGTGCACCCTCCTCTCAGAAAATCCTGGATCCTGTCCTGCGTACGTATTATTAAAACAAACATTCACAGAATGCTCTTAACACAAAGAAAGGCAATTTATAGTATACAGTAGAATCCTGTTTAACCGAATTTGATTGTACCTTGAAAAAGAATTGACTAAAAGTACACTTAATTTCATATAAATACGATAGTAATGTGAGAAAACAAAAAGTATGTATATTCTAAAGTTTTCTACCATTTTGCGTTCTAAGAATGTTACTGAATTAATGCTTATATCGTTTGTCAGGCCTAGGCCCCCAGTTTTATAAGTTACAAAAGTAAATGAAGCTATTATTTATATGTTTCTGAAAGGTTATATGAAACTCATGTTATACCTATCATACTTTAAGGATTCCCAGTTTTTACCCTCTAGATCCGCCACTGATATTACCACGTGTGGTTAATGTCTACATTTATTTCTGTGAGTAAAAAAAGCAATGTTTGTTATTTTCTTTATAATGTGTAGTAATATTTAAAGCAAAACATGGGTGATATTCACAGAAAACTACACATTATCGTTAGTAAATTTTGAAAACAGGAGGCATCTAGTGTTTATTGATATTATTAAAGCAAATATACTCTTTTACGTTCAAGCGAGAGCTATCTCATGCTTATATACTTATACGAACATATAGTCTTCCATATCATACATTTCACATGAACGCTCACAAATTCATATTATATTATCCGAGAAAAGTAGTGACATAAATACGCACATTTATTATGCATGGTACTTTTATCTTGAAACGCTTTTAGAAGCTTTAAACTAATAGAAAAACAAGATGGAGTTATGTAGGATGTAAATATTTGCAGGTCACATTGCCTGACATACTCTGCAATACTATTAACGGATTAACAGTGAAGCCAACTCAACATAAATTTGTATTTTTTTTTAATAGTACTTCGCTTATTTTAATATATTTCAAACCTACATATTAAATTAAATCTTTCAACACTACACATGTTGCAATTTCAGTGTTGCAAATTTAGGACGCTACAGTATCATAAACATACAAATTTTGGAGTCATGCTTAACAGTAGTAACACAATTGAGACAGACGTGGCAATGGGCGTCGAAAGTAATGTATTGTTGAATACTATGAGTACGATATAGTGAGTTTATAATAAATTGGAACTACGCTACAAGCAAGGGCGCCCATGTTGTGGTTTCCAAGGAGGGGCAGGTATAATCGACATTTCAAATGTAGTTCAAATTTTGCGGTAACTATTCTAAAATATCTATTGGGTTTTCGATCTTCCGAAGCACAATTTCCTCTAAAGGGGGGGGGGGGGCGAGCGCCCCACCTTGCCCACCTGATGGGCGCCCTTGGTTACAAGGTATTGAAGAATTGGACTTCTCAAAAAGTTATATTTCGAGAAACTACTTAGTTAAGTATTTAATCCAACCACAGATGGATGGCCTTCAATAAAAACTAAGATCATAATGTCGTTTACAGCAATTTGATATTTAAATCTTTTTTTTTTTTAGATGAATATTGTAAAACATTGCAACACTTTTTAAAATTATGTAATTGTGATAATTTGTTTTAATTACAACTCAAAAAATGTTGCTATAGTAGTATTATACAATCAAACGAAAAGAATAATCATTTTAAAAAGTTCTCACAAATACGCCATTTTAAGCAGTATATCTATCTCTTTAGTATATCTTCGGAACAATTTGAGATATCAAACTACTGTAAACAGTTACGAACTTTATGCTTATTAAAATTCATAAAATCCTTTGAAAATATTCAAATTTTCAATCTCCCTTAACTTCTTTCCTTCCTATTTATTTGAAGTATATCATACCATAACTATAGGATTCGACTCTAAAATACTGGATTGCCAATGGCTGGATGGATGGCAATCCACCTCTCTTCCATTATTACTGTTCTAGAAGATTTGAAAGTTAGTTCAACGTTTTGTATTTATTACTTTTAAAGTTTCAAGGATGTTTCGAGATAAATAGTTCACCATGTATACGGTTACTTGTTGGCTTACGACCTATCTGCTCTTTCCAAAAATTCTCATTACAAAATTAAGCAATGTGGAATAAAGGGATATCCCAAAGAAAGAGATTCCCGGTTATTTTTTCAGATAAAGGTAGGTCGATATAAGCTTGTGTTAAAGGAGCTCACAACAGGCAACACTAATTCGCTTGAGTCAACTCGATATTTCAATTAGCATTCCGCGATATTTAGGATTTTGTGTCGTGTTGTGTGTGGTTGCATAATTTTCATTAATTATGGCACTCAAGAAGCATCATGAGTACTAGTTACCAATGAAACGAGTGGTCTTATTACTCTATCCTATCCATTATGTAGACAGATACAATACAATTTAAATCAAATAGATTCTATATCATATAATACATTATAAAAGTGTGGCCAATTTAAATAGTACCGGTACGTGTGGACTTTGTGGTGGACAAACACCGTGCTCGTGGGTTTTCCCGGGGTTCTCCCGTTTCCTCCCACTTCCTTCATTCCACCATTTCACTCATCTCTCATAATCACCGTCTCCTTTAGCCTAATCGGCACAACCGTGGTCGTAAAACGTAAAGATTTCATTTCATTTTTAAATAGTACGTAGACTTTGTATAGGACAAAGATGGAACAATGGAAAGCTGATGCATAACTCGGTAACATAGCTGATGCATAACTCGGTAACTCGGCAACTGTGGATATCATAGCTGCCAACATGAAACAAAACAATTTCTTACCAATTCTGATACTTTATAGTATTTACCATAATAAACTCAATCTGCGCAAAGACTTTCATATACTTATTATAATGTTTTAGTCCTTTATCAAAAACTGTATAACAATGTCGTAAATCGAACATTAGACAAAAACTTGATCTAAATTGTTCATTCCACCATATATAAAACTGGTTGTTCTCATCTCAATGAAAATAGCATACACCGTATTATAATCTGTTCTGATCCGTCTTGTACTGTTTCCAACAAGACTTCTAATCAAAGCTACTATCAACATACTAGGTCTATGTGTTACATACCTGCCTGCCTGCCTGGCATTGCTGTAAGGTTTTCTTATTGCGACGTGCTCTGTATAATTTGGAAACTAAATTCCAATAATAATAATAATAATAATAATAATAATAATAATAATAATAATAATAATAATATAATAATAATAATAATAATAATAATAATAATAATAATAATAATAATAATAATAATAATAATAATAATAATAATCACTACCTTCATCAATAAACATGAAAGTCGGGAAATTTTTAAGTTCAAACAGGGACACTTCATATTTTCGCTACAAGGAACATTTTTTCCAAGTGGTAACTTAGCAGAAGGTACCGTACAATACGGAGCTGGATGAAAAGTGAACAAAATTTGCGGGGTATTGTCTCTTTAGTCGAAGGTGATGGATCACAAAGGAAAAAGCCTTGAGTACGGTTGTACAGTGAAGAAAATGATTGTTTGTATAATTAGTTCCTTCATACATGAAGTAAATCTGTACCTGTCAATGAGGTTATTCTGAAATCAAAATTCAATAAATTCCTATGCGGTGGTGATTCGTACAATGCTTTGATCGAATGCCTCTCATGATGGAAAGTTTGACATATAAATTGCCAAATACATAAATATAGGATGAGAAGCTGTACCTGGTGACATTGAAACTGCTACTGAGTTTCCAACCCAACCAAGAACCATGAAAACCTGAAATAGCAACTAGTAATTTATGATTATAGTGTTAACACGTGGATGATCAACAACGGTTTGAAAGTGAATTTGTGCTGTCTTTTACGAACACTTACCAGTTAAATGCCCGAAAAGGAAAGCCACTACTACTTCTTGACAATCGTTGTGCTCATTCTTCTGCTGATATTCAACGACGAGAACAGTGCCGGATCTATAAACCCCAAGACCCCGCGGTGCGGGGGGTCCGGACCATAAGGGACCCAAGGGCTTTTAAAGATCCCCCTGCACCTTGCCTGTAAATATTAATTTTTAAAACACTTGAAAAAGAATATTTTCACAATAGTTTAACTAGTACCAAGTACAAGGTGACCAGAACTTTTACTTTCAAAAACGGGACGAATACGAATCGGCTTCGGGGGGGGGGGGGGGAGTGACTTCCACATTGCATTTTGGGACTCATCAGTGTTTTTAAATTACAAAATACTCAAGTAAGAATGATAACACAGCGTTTCTAACTTAAGTACTACCCAAAAATACTTTTAACTACTTCAACACTCAGAATTCCAACTCAATTCCTACTTGAACCACAGAACACTCAATTCTCATTTGAATATTCAGAAGTTCTAGGCACGGCTGAACGTTCCCAATGAGTGTTGGTACGGAAGAGTGTAGAATTTGCATTGACCATTTATATTTTGAATAATAATTACGGGACACCTGGGTCATGTTTGCTTAAAAACGGGACATTTAGGCGTCCCGTTTGAGAATCAGAAAAAAAAACGGGACAACGATTGAAAATAAGGGACTGTCCCGGCTAAAACGGGACGTCTGGTCACCTTGACCAAGTAATGAGCTACCAGGACTGACAACGACGCAAGAGATGTCTCTTACTTACGAGGGTTTTAAAAATAAACTTATCCGTACATTATGCCTCTTGCAAGAATTGCAACACTGCTGAAGTTTTTTTTTTTTTTTTTAAAGGATTTTTACATCCAACTGCATCCAAACTTGTAACTCTGGTGTTAGTGGAGAAATTGGGATTATCTTTGAAACAAAATGTAGAGACTAGGGATATAAAGGCGCTGCTATGATGAGTCTGCTTACTCAGATGTTCAGAAGAGACTTCAAGAAATTGTAGAACGAGCTATATATAGGCCTATTCTTCACTGCGAGGTACATAATTTAAACCTTGTCATTAATGATACCGTCAAAGGTGTAAAAGAAGTTGTCAGTTACTTAACAATGCTCCAGGATTTGTATATATATTTTCGGTCCAAATATAAATAGGTGGGATATTCTGTCATCATTGACGGGAGAATCAGATGTCACTTTGAAAAAGCTCAGTCTAATCATATAGGTTTTATGGTATCAGTCCATTGTAGCTTTCAGGTTGAGGTATGCTGATGTAATAAAAACTCTGCGAAAACTTTCACTGGCAAGTAAGAAGGCTAACGAGGTATCAGAAGCAGAGCGATCGGCAAAAGTCATGGATTCCTTCGAATTTGTGTTTCTGACTGTGGCGTTGTCAAAAATATTTTCACAACTGAACATCGCATCGCAACTTTTCCAAACTAAACAAATCGACCTGAGAAACCTTTACGCACTTCTGAAGAGAGCCAAGAGAAATTGAAGAAAATGATTGAAGAATATCATCAAATAAGACAAGAGGCCACAGCTGTTGCTACAAAGTGGAAAGTCAGCCCTGTGTTCGTAGCAAAAAGGCAACCCAAAATGAAAAAGACACTTCGATGAACTGGTAGAAGATCGTCAGTTTTCGGACATGGCGAGGCTTGCATCAGAGTTAATGTTTACAATAAACTTCCAGATACAAAATAATAAAAATGAAATGAAATCTTTCAGGTTTACGTCCCACGATTATGTCGGTTAGGCTAAAGGAGACGGTGATTATGAGAAATGAATGAAATGGTGAAATGAAGAAAGTAGGAGGAAACGGGAGAACCCCAAGAAAGGCACGAGCACGGTGTTTGTCCATCACAAAGTCCACACGTCGCGAGCTGGGATCGAACCAGGGACCCCAAGCACCGGAGGTGAACGTTCTACCACTGAGCAACCAGATACAAAAGAAGTACCACCAAGACATCAGTCCGTCACTACTATTGGTATTAAAAACCATATTTCAAAGATCAACACTGTTTTTGAATTGGCGGTATTATGTATTCTATGTCGAGTTTAATACTATTGCCCCAAGTTATCCTGAAGTTTTGACTATTCTTGCTTTATTCTTAACTTTACCCGTAACTGTGGCTTGTGAAAGGCCATTCTCACATCTTAAAGAGGATCAAGAGCTATTTAAGGTGTTCCATAACATAGGAGAGAATGACGACTTGGGAATGTTGGTAATCAACCATGGGCTTCGACCATTGAAGAGAAAGATCTTATACGGGAGTTTGCGGAGATGAAGTCGAGAAGGAAGGATTTCTTCTAAAACGTAAGTATTTGAATCTCTATTACATAGCAAATAGAACACTAGGAATATTTTATTAAAATGTACTATTAAAAAAGTATTGAATATAGAGGGGGCCATTTCAAATTTTCTTGTGGGAGGGGGGGGGGCGAAATTTCTAGATCCGGTACTGGACGAGAAAATAACAACGATCTTCTTAGCCAAGAAGTCAAATGCTCTGATCTAACCACTAGGTCAGGATAAGCCCATTACCGCGGAGGAGTGTTTAGCGAAATGAACTCTAAGTACGAATTACAGAGTTTCTAAAAGTAGTGTATTTAAAAAGGCGTCGCATATACTGTAGAATTGGTTTAGCTTGAGGTAAAGTTACATATATTTTAGTTGAGAACTGTTGAGGAAAATGTCTCCTGAAAGATGCGATTGATGGAACTGAGATCTTAATAAAGAATCTTGAAATTTCAGATCGTGAAAAGAAGATTGTTTCGACCATTTTTAAAATAAGTTTTCGATAATGATGATTTTGAGAATTGGATAGTAGAAAACCGTGTTCCACTTTACCTATAAATCACATAAGTGTTAAAGAAATCTTTGATTCTGCTAAAACAGTGATGAATGTGTAAGTGAAGTTGTGATTCTCAGCGACTGGGAAGATGACACTGATGAACTGGATGTTTCTAATCCAGGAACTCTGGCCAGGGGTAAAAGTTACCAAAGTTGTGCATAAAATGAGTGACAATATGGATGGAACGCCAGCTAGCCTGTGAGCAGCCTAGTGTATAGTAAACTACGATCTGACCAAATTACGACTAACACAAGTATAACGTAATTACAAAGGTAATTGCATTCAGTCACGAGTTTGGATGTCATGTAGTTCGTGAGTAATTACAATTATTCGACCTTCTATCTTACTTCTGCTAATTTTTAACCGACTTCAAAGGAGGAAGATATTCTCAATTCAACCGATTCATATAGATGTTTCTTGTATATAAACGCATAATCTCAATATAAATGCACCATTTTGATTATTCTTTTTGTTTGAAGTGGCTGCATATGAATTTCGTTAGGTTCTAGTGGTAATATTTGGAGCTAATTTTGAAACACCTCAAACAATGCTGGTTTAATAACGGCAAAGTAACATGCTTACAGGCAACCATTCATTCTTTAGCGCGATTATAGTTGCATAGTAGCACAGGGGTTGTACTGCAATGTTTCGGAACACTTATTTCAATATTGTCCTGTTGTTTGTAATGTCTTAAACAAGCGTATTTGAACCTAACACAGAAACTACCGGCGTCCAAAGCCTCTGTTGCCGTATCCCACTTTAAATATAGCAATCCCTATCCGTCAGATAATAGATTACTTGTCTACCGAATTTCGTTCATGTCCAGCTAGTAGTTACCAAGAAATAAAGTACCAAATACAATCGAAGCCAAGTCGAGCCTGCCTGTCTCTGGCCGAGTTTGGCTACTAAATATAGAGAGCTTTAATTTCGTAGACGATGGGCTACTTGATTGCCAAATTTCGTTCAGATCCGGCCAATAGTTACAGAGAGTTAAAGTAGAATATATAAGGCGAGTCTTGCTTGTCTCTAGCCGACCAAATATAGCAGACTTTATTCCTTAGACGGTGGATTCTCTGCCCACCGAATTTCGTTCAGATTCTCTTAGCAGTTGCCGAGACATAAAGTACCACGTACATACAGAACACACACACCTGGAGTGAAACTATAAGCTTCTGTCTACTTATTCCGAGAGCTAATAGAGAAGTGAATTACGTTTCTGAAGTCGGTTAAGATTTCTTTAAAAAATGTTTTATAATTATCACCTATTTAACAGCTTTTCATTCATTTTCAGATATTCAGTGTATGCAGAAAAGATTCGAGTGTACTAACAATATTCCACTCATAAACTCATATGAGTCTGAGTAAATAATATAGCAAACTAGCTTCAGGAAATATGCATTTAGTTTTAACACAAAACAACAAATAGCTCTGTATTCATAATAGATATTGATCACTCGCAAAAAAAAAAAAAAAAAAAAAAAAAAAAGTTTCAAAGTTTTTAAGCATTCATTCCACTTCTATTTTTCATATATTTGACTGCCTCTATGATATTCACAAAATCCCAAAAGCTTTTAAAAACAAAGAGAATCCAGCAGCAATGAATCAATATGATTTTATATTCCAATTATAGACCAAAAAAACTGTTTTGTCCATTATGTGGAATACAAAGAGTACCAAGCTTTTAATATTTCTATTTCATTCAATTATTTAATTGGAATATTTTTCCTAGAAGAGTTTTAAAAACGAGAGAAAAGCATTATTCTACAAAGCTGAAAGATGCTAACGGCAAATGGTGACTAGCCCTTAAATTCACTTGTCATTGGAGAGAACGAAACAATAAACAATAATGTATATATAATTATTTATTTTTGTAGTAGTTGTTGTACACTTTATTTCCCTGTTTTTATTTTTTGTATTATCTGATTTATCTTCTGTATTATATTTATTTTTTCGCTTTTCGTAATAATAATAATAAACTGGATATAGACATTTTACCTTTTAGTATATAATTGGCTTTACTTTCAGTGGCGGAACTAGAAGATAAAACTGGGAAGCCAGACTATGATAGTTTACACCATGAGTATACTATAAATTTTCAAAAATATATAAATAATAGCTTTCATTATTTTTGTCACTAAAAAAACTGGGGGGGCCTAGGCCCCCGACCCCGTGCTATATCCGCCACTGTTTACTTTATTTGAATGACGCAGACAGACTTACAAGATTGTGTTGTTAGTACGTCCGTTCGTTACTCCATACGATAACTCTTAAATGAAAGCGAATTTTTGAATTCTGTTTATGCAAGAGCTAAAGTGATTACTTCGATCGAGATCGTTAATGGAAAAAATGAAATGAAATCTTAAAGTTTTACGTCCCACAGTTATGCCGGTTAGGCTAAAGGAGACGGTGATGATGAGAGATGAGTGAAATGGTGGAATGAAAAAAGTGGGAGGAAACGGGAGAACCCCGAGAAAACCCACGAGCACGGAGATTGTTAATGGAGTCAATCCGTTAACATTTTAACGGATAGCGGTGGCTTTGATTGTTGCTGTCCGTATCACATACATACATTTATCATGATCCTTTCTACTGGATTTACTAATCTTTATTATTATTATTATTATTATTATTATTATTATTATTATTATTATTATTATTATTATTATTATTATTATTATTATTATTATTTTTAAACCTTCCTTACAATACCGAATTCTGGAATGTTCAACTTTGCCGAACTCTGCCCTATTACAAGGCAATCTACGGTAGTTAGAATCGATATTATTTCCTTGTAAACATTTATATTTTTACTATCTTTTTATTGCCGTATTGCCCTACCAAATGTTTCTTTCATGATTGCTCATAACGGGTTTTCTTTCTAAAAAGTCTGTGCAAGATGGATGATATCTTCGAAGAGCAAAATCACAATTATAAACAAATGTTTCTGAAATCTGAGTTGCATTGCATTATGTGAAAAACTCTTCTGATACCGCAAATTTCCCTTGAGCAAATTATTGTATGTTATATTCACTTATAAAGGTAACCAAGAAAGTTTTGTCGCTTTTTCACCCACCACCTTCTAACATCGATATGTCACCTTGAACATACCTGGAAGATCAAAAATAGTTTCCTTCAGCTTGGACGACCTTCTGACAACGTTCTGGAAGGCCATGGATTCCATCGCCGTAGATCTTGGTTCATCGTGAAGTGAAGAATGTATCAAGAGCATTTTGCATCTCTACTAGTTATTTAAACTGGCGTCCTCTAAGGTAATTGTCCAACGAATGGAACAGGCGATAATCGGACGGTGCAATATCCGGGAAGTATGGAGGATGCAATAGCGTTTCCTATCCTAGGCGTAGAATGGTGTCCCGGGAAATCCTAGCCACGTGGGGCTTAGAGTTGTTCTGGAACAAGTGGATCCCTTTGCGATTCAGAAGCACTGGCTCCAGAATTTTGAGTTTTTCTTGAACATGGCTCAACTTCTGACACTACACAGTTGCGTTCATGCTCTGACCAGTTGGTAGCAGTTCCCGATGCACGATGCCGCCAGCAGTCCACCAAACACACAAAAGGACCTGCTTCTGGTTCAGTGCTAGTTTCGGCTGTTTTGGAACCGGTTCAGTGGTGACGGTGCCGCAGAGCTTCGTTCATTCCCCACTTCTCATCACATGTCAACACCCTGTTCAGAAATGTCTCCTTCCTCAGACGAGGCAGCAAAGAAACACAGGTGTCTGCTCGCGTTTACTTCTGACCCGGTGTCAAATAATGTGGGACCCATCGACCCAACTTGTAGCGCTTCTCAAGTTGATGAAGGTCCTCACATGTCTCACCACTGTTCGCCTCAATTACTGCCTGAAGATCTTCATTTTGTACATGTGTGGGTCTTCTGGCACGTGGTGCATCTTCGAGTGTTTCGCCACCGCCCTTAATCTTGTGAAACCACCGCTACACTGTACGCGTAGTCACGACACACTCACCAAAAGCCTGGTATATCCTCCGCTTCGCTGCAGCAACGTTTGATCCCAGTTTGAACTTGAACAGCATACACGTGCTTATGACTCTCTGTGGAGGTCCCATGTTCACACTGTCCTTTCACAAGTTCACGGTGTAACTGAATTGCCACAACCAGCTAATATGTTGGATATGCCTACACCAACAACTGGCCTTCACCTTATCTCCATTCACATTCAACTCACGGTGTGAAGGCCAATTGAATACAGGCCTTCACAAAGAGCGACAGAACTTTCTTGATTACCTTTATAGAAACGCCTTAAGAGTTCTCGATTTTTCTTATATATACACATGCAGAAGTGTACACACGTATTGTTGCAATAATAATTAAAAATCACATTTTATTCCGAAGGTATGTACTTTTTTTTCGCTCGAGGCGTAAGCAGGGGCGATCGCCCCCCACAAGAAGAGGAAACTTTCTTATTTTATATATATAAATAAAACCCATCCCAAAGTTTGTAGCCTGGATCCGCCCCTGGGCCTAAGGTGAGACAAATGACCATGAGCAAATGATATTGTACGTAGTTGATTGCAGGCCAAGTTTGGTTCTATTATTTCAAATGGAATTGTGTGGTGTGTATTACTGAATATAATTTCAGTGCAGTCCTTGTGAATGAACTACTAATAGAATGGGAGAAAATTAAAGAATGTTAATTTTTAAAAAAGCTCATTTTGCCGAAACGCTTTTATATATTTATCTTGTCTGTCTGGGTGTCAGTTCACCCGGGAGACAACAAATGTGTGTCCGTCTGAGAGACAAAAAAAGTGTTTGTTTTTCTTTTTTTCGATCGAGAGACAAAAATCTCGGAAACTACTCAATGGATCACCATCAATTTTGGCCAGGTCATAGAGGATCAAAACTTAAAAATAAAGGCCATTGATAGAAGGAATATTCAAACCGGAAGTTGAAGAAGTCAACCATTTTCGGTTTTAACGTTGATCGTAAAAGAAGACAATCGGTACTAGATAACAAAAAGTGGTTTCCTGCAATCGATTAATCGTCTTAAGAATGAATTTAATCTCCGTCTTTAACTCTCTATTAAGGCCGGAAGTAATAGAAATATACCTACAACTTACCAAGGATGTTATAAATAGAGGATCTGCCCATATGTATCTTCATCCTATTAAATCGGTGAAGCCAAAAAGCAACCGAGCATCGGCACGTCTGATTGGCTTCTCTCGTTTCTACCATCGTGTAATTGGCTACTTTCGTTTCCGCCATGATTATTGGCTCAAAACATTGCGATCCTATTGGGCGGAGTGGGCAGAGTAGGGATGGCGAAACTGTGACGTATGGCTTCAAGCTTTTGTTGTAAGCGCAAATCCTCTATTTTATAAGATCCTTGCAACTTACGGTTTCAACATTGATCGACAAACAGCAATCGCGATCAGATATAGCCATGACATCTTTTTAAAATATCTATTTCGTGTTCTACCATCTTCTCTTTTATCCCTCTATTCAAACCGGAAGTGGCAGAAATCAACCACTTCCGATTTCAACGTTGATCGGTATAGAATAACAACGAGAAGCGGTTTTCTGTAATCAACTAAACGTTCGAAGAATATCCACTCTAACCCCTTTACTAAAACTGGAAGTGGTATAAATCTACTATCACTTCTGGTTTCAATAATAACTCAGAAAAATATCACGCCATACGAACCAAACTCCTTCACATGGTGTACACGTGACACTGGCACTTGATATGAATTGATTAATTAATTACCTTTAATTTTAGTTAAGAAAGGCATTTAACGTATTCCAATTCTATCTATTCAAACCAGATTACTCCCTCCCTAGGACAACTTCAACAGTGCTGACCTACAATGCGCCGCCCTCTCGACCTCGAGCAGTGAAAACAAGAGCCAGTACAAGCTTGTAAAACGATGAAACAAGTGTTCTCCAACCAACAGGGATTATGTTGAGCAAGGATATTCCTGTTGGTTCTCTAGTGTTGTTAAATACTAATATTAAATTATTGAAATGGAGTACTCTGTTACGTTCAGTAGGACATTCGCACTGTTTTCATGCACAACAATTATGCCATTTTTTTTTTCGAACAGAAAAGGAAAATTTTACGGAAAATAGGAAAAGGTAAAGTGTTTGTAAAGTTTTGACAAAATCTGGATTTTTTTGAAATATTTTCAAACTTCTCTTCGAATTAAGTAACAGTGGCAAGCGTAGCGTAGTTGCTACCGTTCTCGTCTTTGATGCGAGCGGTCTCTGGTTCGATTCCCGGTGATCAAAATGGTGTGAGAGTCTTTGCAGGACACCAATTCTGAATGGGATTTTCCTGTGTTTTCCTCATTCACATCAGGCAAATGCTGGGATGGTATCTAACAAATAAGTACCAGGCTGGTTTATTTCTTCCCCCTTCCTTTCTTTCTTCGCCCCTACGCCAGATACTGTGCTCGCTGAGGGACGTCATCTCTTGTACGTGGCATGCAAAAGGCCATAGATGCCGGCAATGTTCTGAAATATGTACAAATTTCAAAATATATGGAATAAATAGTATACATAACTATGATAATTGAATCGAATTTGGGAACATGTTTGTTATTCCTGCTTTAAAATCGAAAAAAAAAGTCCAGATTTCGTCATACATTTAGAAACATTCCGCTTTTTTTCTATTTTTGTAATTTTTTTGTTTTCCGCCGAATAAGAGGCATAAACTTTATGCATAAATCACTACCAAGGTTCTACTATATGTGGCTATGAATAATATCTTGAATTTCTTATGTATTTGGGAGTTCCATCCTAAAAAGAGCAAAAAATACAGAAATTTTCCATTTTTTCCCCTGATTTTCCCTTTTTCTCCGTAAGTTCGCGAATCTCGGTCTTCCATTGTTAATTTTCGTGTACAACTGACAAAATACTTACTTATTGTTAGATAAAGAAAACGAATTTCCCTTTCTTCTCACTTACTTCTCGCTGAGTTGTGATTCAGTACCTAATTCAACTGCCAATTGAGTAATTCCTTGATTATAATGATTTTGAGAAACGAACCCCCTTTTTTTTTTTTTTTTTAAGTTTCGAAGAGTCATTCATATATTTAATAAGAGTGTGTTTCTGAAAGTTTTCTGCCTAACATAGTAAAATGCCGTTTATGGCATGTAGTTCCATCCATGGAATAAAAAAATATGTCCGTTGCAATTGCATACTTAAAGAATGAGTCAGAAAAAACTTGGCCAGTAACTTTGACCAAAAAAGTAGGTAAAGAAATGGAAAGAAGAAAGGTCGTTTTAATACTTTAGTTGACTATAAAGTAAAAAATATTAAACACACAAAAGATATCATAAAGAACTAATTATGGAAAAATGCTCGTACATTACTTTTAATCCGCTTCATAAGAGTTCTCACATCTTCTTCTGTTATTTGATTGTCAGCTGCAGTCCACTTGCGAAGAAAAGTTTTCAAGTCAGCCGCCTTCCCTTTTGATGTTTTCAATGTTCTTTTAATGTGGGCCCAATATTTTTCAATTGGCTTAAGTTCAGGGCAATTTGGTGGATTTGTCTCTTCGAACTGCGACGATACCCTTTTCTTTATAACAATCAGTGGCTGCTTTAGAGTAGTGAGAGGTAGCAAGATCTGGCCAAAAGAAAACAGAGTTACTGTGTGAGATCACAAATGGATACAAGTGTTTTTTGTAAACACTCCTTCGTATAAATTTCGCCCTGTTGTCCCTGTTGTGATGAACGCCTTGCTTTTTTTACCGCATGAACAAATAGCTTGCCAAATCAAATATTTTTTGGGATATTTGGATGCCTTCCGTTGTTTAAATTTATCCTGCACATCTCCCCTCTTCAGTGCCACGTAGTACTCATTTCCGGGAATTTGACTGAAATCAGCGACACAATAGGTTTCGTCGTCCATAATGCAACATTCATATTGAGTAAGGTACTGATCATAGAGTTTTCTTTCTCTGGATTTTGCCGTCAGTTGTTGCTTTTCGTCTCGGTTAGCTACCTTTTGCACTTTCAAAGATCGTAGACCTTTCCTTGCTTCAATTCTGTGCACTGTAGATTGGGACGCTTTGATCATATCAGCAACTGCTCTTTCCAATAAATTCGGATTCTGACGCAGCAATGCAGTAACCCTTTTCTCCAGCTTCGGTTGGCTAGTCCCCGGTTTTCTATCTGAGCCAGGTTTTCTTTGAACAGTTAAATCTTGTGTGTACTTTTTAATTACATTTTGCACAGTAGACCGAGGGTACTTTACGAGTTTGCTTAATTTATTTAAGGACATACCTGGATTTTCGAGGTATTTGTTCACAATTAGTTTTCGTTTTTCTAACTGACTCATCGTTCTTTACCACACCACGCGCACTTCACAACTGACAATCTATTCGTGAGTAAGATCGGCAGTCTGTCCTTGCTTATGCACAGTGCTGCCAATATTCATCTCATATACTAGAAAATATGGCGGGAGGAAAGCGGCCAAGTTTTATCTGACTCATTCTTTACGTTAATTCGTTGGGGGCAGACAGTTAAATCAGTTGTACATTGAGCTCGCAAACTGCACCACAATATTCCAGTTCAAATGGCTGTAGTTTAAAAACCAAAGACTGTAGTTTTTTTTGTTTTTTTTTTTTTTTTAATGGCTTCGAGGAGATTCATCACCGACCCCATAGCCCAGATTTAGCACTGCAATCTTGAACAGCTATCAGAACTGGAGCATTGCCATGCCGTATGCGAGGTCAACGCACCGTATCTAATGCAGTGACCGCCTCTGATGACCTGACGCAGTTTGAGAGTTCCAACTGATACATTATTTCTTCCATAAATGACATGATATATATGCCATGAATCACTCATTACCAGTGGAGAAATATTAATGTCAGTTGGGAAAGTTTTCGAAATGCCCTCGTACGGTGAGCGACGAAAGTTTTTTTTTTTTCATTTGATGAAATTAGTTTAGTAAATAACTTCAGAATGGAAGGCAATTTGGGTATAGTTTTCAGTAAATTAAAAAGAATATAATGTTCTCTACTTCCAACCTTGAAACACAGTAAAACAGTGTACGTTCCATAGTTATTCCCAAAATAAATTTTGCCAAACAGAAAGAACTTTTGTTGCTGATTGTACAAGTGTCACTGTTAAAATTAGGTGCGTTAATATTATTAATTAGGTGATAACGAACAACATGCTTTCTAGCACCATAAAAAACAAGCTTTCCCTATTTTCTCAAAAACTACGCATAAGAATCCGCAATCAAGAATATCATTTTGTGTACCTCAATGTGATCTATCGATTTATAATTATATTATCCTTGGATGATATTTTAGATAACCAAAATTAAAAGTTTAGAGTTAATCATAATTTTGGGCTATATGTAATTAGCCATACTATACGAGGTGTGTTCAAAAAGTATAGATCTTTTGGTTGCCAAAAATGCGTTTATTGATTTGGAAATCCGAAAGACCAATCTCCTTCAAAGTAATCTCGTTGATAATGTACACACTTCTCAAAGTGCACCCAAAATTGTCGGAAACACTTCTTGAGCAACCATGCCATCGCATTCCGCGTGATGTCTTCTCGTGTTCCTTTTAGTGGCTTTTTCAGCTTGGGAAATAACCAAAGTCACACGGAGCCATGTCGGGTGACTAGAAAGCCTGACGACATACAGGAATATAGTACTGAGAAAAATCCTTTCTCCGGACAGCAGTATATCGTACAAATTTACGGAATCCTCTTGCTTACTACAGAAATCAGTACGGAACATACGTTATCCGTGTGCTACATAGGCACTGCCCTTAGATGTTACGTCATGCCGTTCCAGGATGTCTGATACCTAACAATCTTCCTTATATTACATACATATATGTATGCTACCTTCGTCAGCTATATGTTATGTACGTCCATTTGTATGTGAGATCCTGACCGCCTATATTGTTTCATACGGAAAGT
The DNA here is from genome assembly GCF_964235325.1 of Thermobia domestica. Taxonomy (NCBI): domain Eukaryota; kingdom Metazoa; phylum Arthropoda; class Insecta; order Zygentoma; family Lepismatidae; genus Thermobia; species Thermobia domestica. Next base: position 55,981,405 of record NC_137456.1, on the reverse strand, counting down.
AAGTACAGATGGAACACTTATACAGAAAGTATTATGAAACATACGTTTTCAGGTATACGTTTGCTGTGCGTTAAGTCCAAAAACTACAGGATTTACACAAGTAACATACGATTTTACGTACGCCAGATTCATTTTTTCTCCGTGCGATGGAAGCCTGAATTAAATTTCACAGACACTCTCTTTATGCCTAAATTATCGTTCAAAATTGAATGTACCGATCCGATGAAATGGTTTCCGCTTGGGTATCAGAAAGCTTTTGGCAAAATTTGATGCAATATCGCTACTTAACTTTGCCTGTCATTTTACAAATAAATAAATAAATAAAATAAAACTGAAATCCGACTACCGCTCAGTACACGTCTTCACTCGTTGGCCGACCGCCAGCAACTGACGCCTTCTAATGGCGGGAGAAAAATCCTTGCTGTATATGAGTGTCCCCTCTACATCTACACTGAACAAAGTTTTCCGCGCTTCATTGATTTACGCGGGAAAAATAAGGTTCGATACTTTTTGAACACACCTCGTATACTGTCATCTTGTTATTGTTATCATAGAAAATGTTCATTATTAGTTTCCTCTTAATTAGTGGCATGGTTAGCATTTAGCATCAATTTTTAGGTTTACTAAATAATTCGGTTTTTCTTGATATAAGGATTTACACTCATCCATATAATTTTGTTCAGTTCAGTGTGACGTATCGATTCCTATATCACTCATCTTTTGACAATTAATTTTTGTTCGTTAAACGCCTAATAATAATGTTAAAATACCATTTACAGGTCTTTCTACTAGTGTAATAATAAACCCTGGAAGAAGAAAAAACAATCATTTTTTTCTATCGATAAGTGAGTGCTTAATCGTTTACATTGTTTTTTACTGTCACTATCCTCTCGTGTTCTTTGTGAAGGATAGAACGTTGAGCGTTATATTCCGGTGAGTCTCCCATCAACGTCAATTGTGTGACGGGATCATGTCACCGGAGGCTCTGTTCCCTGTCCTTGTCACAGTTTTCGCCCTTCCACACAAATGATTTTGTCAACAGATTTTCTTTCTGTTCTCTCAATCCCACAGAGAGAGAGACAAAAGGATGTCACATTTTTTTTTTTTTTTTTTTTTTTTACTTTTTTCTTCTTTCTGCTTGTTAGATTTATCAAGCAAGAAGGGGGGGAAATAAGTCACAATTTTCTGACTATCTGAATTTTTGGTAATTTTTTTAATAAATTGCTCTACGTAATTCTTTTTTTTTTTTCAGTATGGTAACAACAGCTCACTGAAACTTTATTCCAATAACATCATTATCAATCTAAAACCCAACGTCACATGAAGAGTGCAGTCTTAGCGGCTTAGCCATAGCACCTCGAACATCATTTTTATTTCCTATATCCATTGATTTATACGGGGCATTATTTTTCTACTTCCCTTGAAATGAACTGGAATTATAATGGTTTAAGTAAGTTTACTGATTTCATCTTCAAGTCTTGTTAAATGACCTGTTAACTTTTTCATAATGAGTACTTAAATGGTCTGTTACTTTCGTAACATATTTCAACATTGTCCACCTGAAATCCCCCTACAACTTTAACCTTGAAATATCAGTAAAGCACGAAAATTGTACGTGTTTGTGTATATATATTAATTAGAACTTGTGGCTTGTAATCAAAAAATTCAAAACGCAATAGTAACCTAATTAAATAATAATAATAGAATATAATAATAAAGGCAATAATGTCCATTCACCAGCTATTGTTTTGCTCTCAAGTACTTCTTGAAGAATTATCAGATAAACTTAGAGGAAGCACATGGGTGTCTGAAATGCGTTTTTTTTTTTTTTTTCATCCGTCAAGTTGTATAGTAGCATTAACAGTTCTTATTTTCTTATTTAGTAAAGTTACTATTGTTTTTAACTGTTATTGTTTGTAATAACGTATTTTACGAGTTGTGTAGGATTTACATTGCAAAATATAACACATAACAGTATTGTCACAATATTTTGAAAGTTCTAGGCTGTGAAGTTCTACGGAACAGCTTTAAATAGTAACACTTCAACCTCCATAAGCCTTTATGCTTCTTCATAAGGATCCAAGTGTTTCCTCCAAACTCAATAACCATGCTGCCGTCTTTCCCAATTTAAACGACAATTTGTGCTACCAAGCATAACGGAGCTCCGATTCTACGAGATAGCATCCATTCTCGCATCCGCTTACAAATGATGTAATATATATTACAAGTCATACAGTTATATGGGTAGCCAAAAGAAGGGAATGGGATAGTTTCCTTACGGAAATGTTTGTTCCGCTGACGATCTGCTAAAAGCTTTTTGCCCTGTGGAGAACCCGTTTCCCAAATATCTTGTTCCTTTTTTTCTTCTTTTCCTTCAAAGATATATGAGACTTTGCGATCGAGTTGACGCCTTCGGCATCTTCATGGACGATGCTCTTAAAGAACGAGGTGCTCAGCTTTGCGTTCTGAAATGGCCCTTGAAGAATTTACTGTGTGTCAAAATGGTGCTTACAGCCTGAGTTGCTATATTCCGATTATTTATGGTTAGCTGAGTCAACTCTTTCTCCCACTGCCTTAATTACCGGTAGTAATAGATTGAGTTCCCGGTTATTACCGCATCATCCGTTTCGCGGATTATCAGTGTGTTATTTATTAATAACATTTTATCCCTTCCGCTTCCAATTTGTGTTTAAAGTACTGAACTAACCAAGAGACAGAGTGGGATGAATCGTAATTTCTAAAATATCGTCTTGGGTAAGGTATAACTAAAATTTAATTTAACAATATTATGTTATTATTACATCACTAAAAGCAACAGATCACTGTTTACATTATATCACGAATAAAGTAAGGCGTTACAGTTACTTAGGAGAGTTGTTTGAAAACTACTGTCAGAAAGCCTCCGCGAATCAGTTTGTCACAACGTAATGAAGTTTGTGTCCATCGAGCACTTCTCTCGACACGTAATTCCCACCTCGGTCCTTTCCCGGCAGCGGTTGTTACAGTCCGCACAAGTGGTGATTTCCACAAGAGAGAAGCGTGTGAATGATCGTAGGTCATTTGACTGCCTTCTTAAAATGCATGTCAGCGAAGAACATTCTCTAAGAAATTGAATGGAATGTTTAAGAACAGTAGCGAAATCTCAACGTAAAGTGAAGGATCTACACAAATATATCAATTTCTTCAACTCTGGTAAAGTGGCACTCAAGATATTCTTTTCAGCATATCAGATTCAGGGGGAAAAATCAATAAAATAGTATGGGCATACCATAATGTAATATTCCGAGATCAAGTTGTCGCACTACCATCACATTGTTTGAATATTTTAAATAGTAGCTAAATATTCATCGGCTTTAGATTCATTAAAAAGATGCGAAATTCAAAGTGGCATATGACAGATTTAACTGTAACACTATTTATCCCACCTTTTATAGGTTACATTGCCAAATTATTCGTAAAAGGTGAGGCTTGTACCCACGCAGTGACTTGTGTGTTTATTTTTAATTACTCTATAAATTTTAATTTATTTTACTTTACTTTATAAATTATTAAATAAATTAAGATTGTGATTTGCTTGCCAGTAAAAGTATACATTTCATGTTTTGTCATCCTTTATATAGATAATATCCTTAATTTTTCATGAAAAAAAAAAAATCAGTGAAAGACGAAAAGAAACTATTTTTGAGAAAATTGCGTAAGAATATTGGCTACTACTCCATCATAGATCGAAAATTCAATCTTTTCCACTTATTGTATTTGAAAGAACTTAACGGAGATCAGTTTTACTTTTACACTGCGATTGGTATAGTGTAAACAAGTAACTAATCTTTCAAAAAGTGTAAATAAGTTAAATGTAATTCATACTTTAGTCATAATGTTTACGATATGGTAACAGTTTGTGCAATATTTTGTAGAAGGGAGCTCAGAGAAAATGGACAACTAGACTGAAACATAATCAAGAAACACAAAGATCCGGAAGCTCGGGGAAGACCAATGTTTCACAGTCAGAGGAGCGTGCAACATTCGAACGTGCGTTGAATTTTGAAAGTGTTGGGCAGTGAAAACGCACCTGTTGCGTAGTTTATATGAAGTTTCTTTTCTATTCATTGGATATATATGAAGGAATGAAAACTATTCTTTGATTCTTTCAATATGGCTTTTAGGAAGAAAAGTCTTGCATATGGAAAGCTCTTTCTTTTCATTTTTTTTTTCGTTCGTTTTAATGACAATGTATGTAGCTACTAAGTGCTGCATAAATTTTCATTTCTCAGATTGCAAGAGAATGTCCGTTTAGTGAAGAAAGTGATTTGATCATTATCAAATTATTTGATATGTTGTACTTTACATTCTAAATACATGGAAGTGCGTCGGGATCGTAATATGGCAATTATGGATGTGTTAAAATATCAAATAATACTTTTGATAAAGTGAAAGTCTATCAAATATCTAGGATTAATACCAACAGAAGAAAACTATATTCACGAAAAAATTAAATGTCGACTAAAAGCAGGGAATTTGTATTATTATTCAGTTCAAAGTATCTTGTCGTAGCAAATTCTGTCGAGGAATATTTAACATAAAAACAGTAGAGCGTCGATTATCCGAACGTCGGTCAACCGAACGACCGCTTAACCGAACTGTGTACTCGCTCGCACCTGTTACTCTCCCACCCTACCGTCCATAATCTCCCTCACTCCCAAACTAAGTTTCCCACAGTAGTCGCCGCACTGAGCCACTGCTGGTGGAACATTGCTTTTAATGGGGCCTTCATAAGGCGCTGCTGACCGGCCAAGCCGCCAATCGCTGTGTTTCAACAATCAGCACACTTCTGTCGGTTTGGCACTGGCTGTAGAAGTACAGTGCAGTACAGCACAGTACAGTACAGTTCGATTATCCGAATAAACCAGTTTTCCGAACACCCATGTCCCCCAATTACTTCGGATAATCGACGCTCTACTGGATATATATATATATATATATATATATATATATATATATATAACGATAATCATGATTGTGGTTCTGTATGGTTGCGAAACATGGTCGCTTACTCTGAGGGAAGAACGTAGACTGAAAGTACAAAGGGTTAAAATATAAAAAGTTTTGTACAGTGGTCTCTATTTCTTTTATTTGTTGCAGGAGAAGAATGCAATTTTTTGTGAACATACTTGGAACACTTAGCTATACACCGAGCCTACTCAATGTAGCCTCCATCAGCTGTGACGCATCTGGCTCAACGTTCTTTCCACGTTGTAAATGCACTTTGGTAAAATTCTGGGGATTGACTTTTACACCATCGCTTGACACAGGAAATAAGGTCTTTCTCACCATCAAATGTTTTACCGCGCAGGTGGGCCTTCAGACGTGTTTTGCCCTCATGTTCGGACGAAAACAACCATGTTTCATCCTGAGTAATGACGCCGTCAAAACACTGTTTCCACTCTTCAGTAAAGGTCGTCATGAGACCCTCGCACCCATCCTTCCTCATCTTTTTCATTTCTGTTATCAATAATCTAGGCAACAAACGTGCACAGATTTTTCTGTACACTAGTGACTGTACCACTGATACCACACTACCCAATGACAAACCAGTCATTTCAGCAAGCTGTCGTGTCGTCACACATCTGTCATTTTGGATGATTTGATTAATGGTCTCCTTATTCACATCACTCACTACCGTCGATGGTCTACCGCATCATGGATTGTCCAGTAGAGAGAAATCACCTTCTTCAAACCTCTGTAACCACCGCTGGATACTGCAGCGATCCAATGTGTCCTCCCCATAAACAGGGAGCAACTTCCTTGAATCGATGTGGCAGAGTCATCGCTGGTCTTGAAGAGTAACTCCATCACCGACCGTTGTCGCAACCTAACATCTACTTCACGGTCCATTATGGCTCACCTGTAAATAAAAGAAAATATTTCTATATACCAACTTATAGCCAAATGTTCCAAATATGTTCACAAAAAATTCCATTCTCCTCCAGGAACAAATAAAGAATTAGAGACCACTGTGCAAAACTTTTTGAATACCTTTTGTATTTGAGAACAAAATCCTAAGACGAATATTCGGATCCAAGTTAAGCGGGAATGGCGGAAACTTCATAATGAAGAATTATATAATTTATACCGTTTACCAAACATTTTTAGAGTCATCAAATCTGGGAGGCTCAGGTGGACAGATCATGTAGCCAGAATTTAAGAAAGTACAGTGCCGTGCCGTGGAAAATCAGTGCCTAGGGGCGAGAGCTTACGACGTTGCACCCGTACATATGAGCGAAGTCAACAGACCAGACCGTGTTTGGCGCAAAGCGTTAAAAAAAAAATTCAAAAATAAACCCTGCTTTCCCTTGATTTTGAGCAGTTTTTATTACTTTTTTCCTTCCATTTTATATATGTGCGCATGTAATTTTGTAACTTGACCGACATTATAGAAAAATGCTGCTGTTGATCTGAATATTCCAAGTAATTTTTCCTCTCTCTTTTTCTTTCCTGCTGTCCTTTTCCTATTTCCTCCCGAATTTTGTGCCTCCTTATTTCGGCACCTGGGGCTGTCGCCCAGCTCGCTTCCCTACAGCACGCCACTGAGAAAGTAGGAACGCTTTCAAAATCTTTACTGGAAGACCAATCGGAAAACGACTATTAGGAAGACCTTATGACATTCGTCACCTCCCACAATTGTATCTATATTGTTAAATAAAAATTTGTATTTTTGTTTTCTTATGTTTTGTTTCAATTTGGATGTATTTTTTTTGTGTCCACGTTTTCTTTCACGAAACTGGGCAGTGGTCATCGCATTCAGCATCCAACAGGACACCCTCGCTTGTCACTAGGGTAATTTATTGTTCTCGGGTAGCGAAGAAACCCCAGCCATCTTAACGAACTACACACGCACACACACACAAATTTTAAAAATTAACAGAAGAGAGGGAAAGACAAAATTTTAAAAACTAAGGCAGTTGTACGGAAGCCTTCGAAAAGACACTACGGTAGACAGTGCCTTCTTTGTTCGTAGTGCATTTTTTTTTTTTTGTATATTCTCAACATCATAATCAACATATGCATCGATAAAAAAAACCACCAGTGTCGTCTTCGTGACTGTGCCGAACGTCTTGCATTGTCTAGACTTACCCTCTCCTGATTATGTGTGTATGGGACAGTGTATTTGTGTGTAGAAGCATGTTTTGGCGAGTAAGCTTCAACGAGATGTCAGTACCAGAACTTACTTCTTTCTTGTCGCAGAGGGAAGGAGAGGACTCAGCCTCCAGCCTCCAATCTCGAGTGCATACGAGTAACAATGAAGTAAGAGAACGAGAGTTTTCACACATTAAAACTGAGGTAGGCTGTTTAAATCTTTTATTACTAATCAGACTGTTGGATGTGCGATGGATCACGGTTTCATGGCCACTGTGGTTATCATCCATTACATTACCTTTTGCTGCACCGATCCATAGCTTATGTGTTGGGGGAATCTCAACGAACTTTAAATTCAACGTTCGTTATTTTGGAGACTTATCAATAATGTATATGTAATTCCCGAAAGAAGAAGTGACTCTTATTTTTTTATTGTGTGCGAAATTAAAACTATTTTCTCCTGCAATAAAAACTATCCTTATGATCAAATTGGAATAATAACGACCAGAACTATTTTTTTTTTTGATTGAACTAAGCTGTTACTTACCTCGGTCTTTTAATGATTTAGGGTTGCTAGTGGTTATAATTTAATTACTGGATATGTATTCCGTAAATTGAGACCATTTATAAATTAATATTCACAAATATTATAAAATCGCTTTCTTATTTATCATCCATGTCATTGATGACAAAATTAATACTATGGTCAGTTCATAGTCAGATTGTTATAATCAAAGTAGCAATTAATATGGTATGATTTATATCATTATTAGACATCAAGTCAAATATATTCATAATTAAATTTTTACTGTTAGGACAATACAACGTTAAACCTATTGCCAAGTTCACGAAAGGTTGTGCACGAGTCAATTTTCATTAAATAAATGTCGATATTATAAATATGACCAATTAATAAGTAAACGTCAATATTTTTTTATGTACAAGTATGAATATTTCTATGTGTATTATTAGACGTAGTTTTGTGTATCAAGTGCTTTATATACATATATTTATATGATTGTGAAGATAAAAGTGATTTGATATTAAGGTTATATATATATAAGTATAATTAATGATTATTTCGTATGTTTAATTTGTGTAGATGTATTTCATACGCTCATATACAGACTTAACGTTATATATTCTAAACTTCGTAAGTGCACTTTTATTCTATCTATCTCTCATATATTTTCGAGCTTTCACTCATCTAGCAAGTCATGACTGCACAAAAAATCAAAAGTATCCACAACCTCTAAATTACTCAAGTATTTTTCTCCTTTCATCATTTTTCTCTTTTTAATATATTTCTTCTTTTAAATAAATGGTATTCGTTTGTAATAAATCATTTTACGTGTAACTCGATACCTGTGTATCAATGTACTATCTCGTAAAAGGTAGATTAAAATCAATTCAATTCATTTAGGTGCCAAAAAGGATTTTTAAGGCCTGATATTGTGAATTTAGTTTAAATAATATTCTTGTACTCAAACAAGATAACAGATTCAATTCTCTTTGTAAAATTAAGAAGATTGCAAGAAGGTAATTGTTACTAACTATTTTCAAAGTCACGGTAATTATTTCTATAACAAAATTTCTGTTACGTAACCATTTTTTTTTTTTGTTTTATTGTTGTTTCAAGGAAAAGAAAATCAAAATTATTGTTGACTCATTTAATATTCACATTCGAATTTTTCTTTAGTCATTAAAAGTTTATTTCCGTTATCAAATTCCTGTTTTCATTTATGTAAAACATCTTTAACTTATTTACCTTGGCTAACACAGTAATCCTTTTATTATTATTATTATTTTTGAGTCTATACTATTAGTGTTTTTGGTGATAGTTGAGCTGACTATCACTAACGCCATTCACTCAAATCACTCAGTTAAATACTAGGTTTTATTTTCATTTTAAAAAATACTTTTAGTGAAGTCTAAAAATTGCATCAGGTAGCAACTAAATTCTTAAACATTTAAGAATTCATTTGCTTCTTGAGAGATGGTCAGCCAGGCTATCCCAATCGAATTGCATTAGCGTGATTGTATTTCAGCCATGCAGCATGTGAAAGAAGACTGGCCAAAACATTTTATTTAGCGTTTATGACATTTTCTTTAAATTCCACTTTTAAGACTTGCCTTTCTCCAAAGCCCTGGAATCCGTTCGGAGAGGGGTTGGTCTAGAAGTGAAGTAGGAGGGGAAGTCATAGTCAGACGGCACAGCGGACGAATCCCCGCATCTGTAGCGTTTTCAGCTGAACCGAGGTTCGACTCCAGTCGGACTCAAACTTCGGTAAAGCTAATCGTGAAAAATGGCCCCGCGAACAGGCACACGAACAACGTAGACCGTGAAAAATGGCGCCCGAACAGGGACCCGTATATTTTGTAAAAAAAAAGTCTTCGGGAATATTAGGTTGATTCGCAGTAAATAAAAATAGTTTCTCTCCTAAGTACGAACTTGACGAGTGTCATAACACTCATTACATTACTCTTTTATTTTCGGTAATCTAAAGTTTTCTATTTAGTTTGGATACAACAGTTTCAGCGGAACAGCCCAGAAAGACTTACGTGTTAAAAAAAAAGATCACATTCTGTCGACCGTTCAATTTTTTTTGTTACTCTTCTGAGTATTTGAACCATAGAAGGGAGGAAAGCTCAGGTCAAGAAGACTTCGTTAGCGACAGGGGGTGAAACTTCTGACCCTTGTTAAAAAAAAAGAAAAGAAAAGTAGAAGACAAAAATGAACGGGACATTGAAAAAAACAGGTAAATAAAAAAAGTAAGTACAATTAACTCTAAGTTGATTTATTCTTTTTATCTTTTGTTATATGTATCTACATCGAACCCAGTTAATCAGTTATTAGTATTATTCTATTCGTGAGGTATTTTTATACTCGTAGTTTTAGTAACGTTTTAGGTTTAAGTATTTATTTTTATGCTCCACATTATATTAATAAAACACCAATATCTTTATTTTCTCTTGTTAAGTATTGTATATTTACTGGTCTTATATTTTTCTATTTATGTCTGTTAGTATGTTAAATGTACAGTATTTACTGCTAGGATATCTTGATTTATTTGTATATGATGTAAGAATTATTTAATATTAGTGAGTAGTTACACGAAAGAGATAGATAATGTATGATGTTCAAACGGCACTGGAACGAAGGCGGCACTACTTATTTTATGAAATCATTTTTATTAATTGGTCTGTGCAACTATACATTTGCATATATATACATACATATATTACTTTAATTTTTATTGTGATGATACTGTGTGTGAAGGGATAACGGTCCTGATTTTTTTTAAGAGTTACAGATGCCGAAACTGCGATCTTCATCAAGAGAAGAAAGAAGAAAAATAATATTCGGAGAAAAACAACGTTGCTCGAAATGTCAACGTGACTTGTGGGAGCAGGAGTCGGAGTCCACAGAGCTAAGCTTTGACTGTGTCATTTGTGGTGAGATAAGGAAAAGACAAAGTCGCAGAAAATTGGCAGCAAAGCAAAATTCGGCACAGCTAGACAACGAACAAGTAGGGAACACTATGGATGTAGGAGATACATCCGAGGAAGGCGTCACGCCGAACAACAGTACACAGAGCGACATAGAAATGCCCGTATGGTTTCGCATGTACGTGGAACAGCAAAAGAAGGAACGAGAAGAGCAAGAAGAAAAACGCAAAAGAGACCAGGAAGAACGGAAGAAAGAACGTCAAGAACAAATTAAGATATTAGAAGACAAGCTACAACGGTTTGAAAAGGGTCTTACGCAAAAGATCAGTGAACTTTTCAATCAGCAGGCCCAAAACTTGCAGAGATCAAATGAAAAACAAATGCAAGAGTCTGAGAACGTAAGGGAAGAACGAGAAGAAACTTCTGGAAGTGCATTAAATAATGTCCAAGATGTTGAGTGCGAGCAGGAAATGCCAAGTGAAATTATTGTGGCCAGCGAAAGTCTCCAAAAACGGGAAGACAGAGAAGGCACTGAAGAAATTTGTGAAAAGGAGCAACATATTGAAAATCAGAAGCATATTGCTACAGTGCTACATAATGTAGATGAAAAGCAACTGATAGCAACACCTCAGCCGTTGAATTCACTTTCAGCAATTCCGGTGAGTGTAGATATGCATATTAAGCAGCTTGTATGTAAGGCGAGCAAGAGGCAGCGATTGAAGAAGAGGAAAAGGACTCATGACAAGCTAAATGGCAACCATAGAAAAAGAGTGCGAAAGAAACGCACACGATTAAAGTTTCCGGAAAAAGACAACATGGTCGCGAGACCTACTTCCACCGATGGATCAGTGTACATGCGAAGAGGGAGACAAATACATGTTATAGAGATTTCAAGACAGGAAGCACCACCTGACAGAGGCGAAGACGGCCGGATCTCCGATGACGACCAAAGCCAAACAAATTATTAGATGCCTGTGACTCCAGGGTTCGAGTTTACGATCAAATAGAGTGCCAAAGCAATAAGCCGCTACTTGTCATGTGAGAAACGCGCCAGGAAGAGAAAATTCGTAGTAATGTAGATCGATTTTTTTAAAATAGAAAAAAACATATTAAAAAAAACTATCTGGTCGAGGTGAGCAGCGCTCTTGTGATAACAGAAACAGCGCGCCCTCCCAAAGTTAAAATACATATCGCTGTAACATTGCTCTCACAAGGAAGAGAAAGAAAAAAAATAAGAAAACATAATTCAGGCTTAAAAATTGAGATTAATGGATAATTGTCGAAAGCAAGGTAGTGACGGAGAGAAGCGACATTGAAGAGGGAGAAGCAAAACTTGAGGAGAAATTTGAATATGTGAATAACCACACATTGTGACTGATAATGAAGATGACACTTGTTGACTCGAGAAAAATGAAAGTTAGAGCACTCGGTTGTACTACGGTCCCGATTGAGCTCCGAAGTAGAACTTGCGTTAGAGGCACTTGGTAAGAAGCTCAACGCAACCTTCTTCGTATTTGAGGTGTAGACTTTCTGTAGGACTTAACGCGCCGAGCTTGAGTACATACTCGCTTGAAGCAGCGAACTTCCTCAGAGTCCACCAGAATTATAAGTTTGTTCCTACCCAGTATGGTAGAAGATAGAAGATGTCCTCTTATTTTATTAATTGATTGTATAGATGAAGTCCAAGTGGATCATATAAGATTAGTACAGCATGACAGAAGTACAAGCTAAAGTATTAATAAAGAAGTTTACCTCGTAAAGAGAAGAACAAAAGCTCCAACAGCACCCTCCGTACATACCAGAACGCATCCCCGAAGGAAATTAACAATAAATGATATATCGACAGATCAATGAATAAATATCGAAGAGCCAATGACCTTGCATTCAAAATATGTTAATATTGCGTTAAAAATTAATAATTTGTCGCGATATATTTATATTTCATAAATGGCGCTAAAAAAAGATGCAAATGAAACGAACATAAATAGCACTCTGGCGGCTCGTCAAACTGTGATCGAACTCGAAACCCTACAATATGTTACGCTTTGACAGAAAGAAGTTCTCTGCTAACCCTTAAACGAAGAATGGTTGAAGCAACATCAGGGTCAGGATTTTCATGTAAAAACATCTCCGCATAATTGTTGTCGGTGACTCATTGTCATTTATAAAGACTCCGTTGAGATGAAGCAGATCTTCCGTTTCACTACATCTCATGCTTCATCTTAGGAGGGGAGTAATTATGACATTCGTCACCTCCCACAATTGTATCTATATTGTTAAATAAAAATTTGTATTTTTGTTTTCTTATTTTTTGTTTCAATTTGGATGTATTTTTTTTGTGTCCACGTTTTCTTTCACGAAACTGGGCAGTGGTCATCGCATTCAGCATCCAACAGGACACCCTCGCTTGTCACTAGGGTAATTTATTGTTCTCGGGTAGCGAAGAAACCCCAGCCATCTTAACGAACTACACACGCACACACACACAAATTTTAAAAATTAACAGAAGAGAGGGAAAGACAAAATTTTAAAAACTAAGGCAGTTGTACGGAAGCCTTCGAAAAGACACTACGGTAGACAGTGCCTTCTTTGTTCGTAGTGCATTTTTTTTTTGTATATTCTCAACATCATAATCAACATATGCATCGATAAAAAAACCACCAGTGTCGTCTTCGTGACTGTGCCGAACGTCTTGCATTGTCTAGACTTACTCTCTCCTGATTATGTGTGTATGGGACAGTGTATTTGTGTGTAGAAGCATGTTTTGGCGAGTAAGCTTCAACGAGATGTCAGTACCAGAACTTACTTCTTTCTTGTCGCAGAGGGAAGGAGAGGACTCAGCCTCCAGCCTCCAATCTCGAGTGCATACGAGTAACAATGAAGTAAGAGAACGAGAGTTTTCACACATTAAAACTGAGGTAGGCTGTTTAAATCTTTTATTACTAATCAGACTGTTGGATGTGCGATGGATCACGGTTTCATGGCCACTGTGGTTATCATCCATTACATTACCTTTTGCTGCACCGATCCATAGCTTATGTGTTGGGGGAATCTCAACGAACTTTAAATTCAACGTTCGTTATTTTGGAGACTTATCAATAATGTATATGTAATTCCCGAAAGAAGAAGTGACTCTTATTTTTTTATTGTGTGCGAAATTAAAACTATTTTCTCCTGCAATAAAAACTATCCTTATGATCAAATTGGAATAATAACGACCAGAACTATTTTTTTTTTGATTGAACTAAGCTGTTACTTACCTCGGTCTTTTAATGATTTAGGGTTGCTAGTGGTTATAATTTAATTACTGGATATGTATTCCGTAAATTGAGACCATTTATAAATTAATATTCACAAATATTATAAAATCGCTTTCTTATTTATCATCCATGTCATTGATGACAAAATTAATACTATGGTCAGTTCATAGTCAGATTGTTATAATCAAAGTAGCAATTAATATGGTATGATTTATATCATTATTAGACATCAAGTCAAATATATTCATAATTAAATTTTTACTGTTAGGACAATACAACGTTAAACCTATTGCCAAGTTCACGAAAGGTTGTGCACGAGTCAATTTTCATTAAATAAATGTCGATATTATAAATATGACCAATTAATAAGTAAACGTCAATATTTTTTTTATGTACAAGTATGAATATTTCTATGTGTATTATTAGACGTAGTTTTGTGTATCAAGTGCTTTATATACATATATTTATATGATTGTGAAGATAAAAGTGATTTGATATTAAGGTTATATATATATAAGTATAATTAATGATTATTTCGTATGTTTAATTTGTGTAGATGTATTTCATACGCTCATATACAGACTTAACGTTATATATTCTAAACTTCGTAAGTGCACTTTTATTCTATCTATCTCTCATATATTTTCGAGCTTTCACTCATCTAGCAAGTCATGACTGCACAAAAAATCAAAAGTATCCACAACCTCTAAATTACTCAAGTATTTTTCTCCTTTCATCATTTTTCTCTTTTTAATATATTTCTTCTTTTAAATAAATGGTATTCGTTTGTAATAAATCATTTTACGTGTAACTCGATACCTGTGTATCAATGTACTATCTCGTAAAAGGTAGATTAAAATCAATTCAATTCATTTAGGTGCCAAAAAGGATTTTTAAGGCCTGATATTGTGAATTTAGTTTAAATAATATTCTTGTACTCAAACAAGATAACAGATTCAATTCTCTTTGTAAAATTAAGAAGATTGCAAGAATGTAATTGTTACTAACCATTTTCAAAGTCACGGTAATTATTTCTATAACAAAATTTCTGTTACGTAACCATTTTTTTTTTTGTTTTATTGTTGTTTCAAGGAAAAGAAAATCAAAATTATTGTTGACTCATTTAATATTCACATTCGAATTTTTCTTTAGTCATTAAAAGTTTATTTCCGTTATCAAATTCCTGTTTTCATTTATGTAAAACATCTTTAACTTATTTACCTTGGCTAACACAGTAATCCTTTTATTATTATTATTATTTTTGAGTCTATACTATTAGTGTTTTTGGTGATAGTTGAGCTGACTATCACTAACGCCATTCACTCAAATCACTCAGTTAAATACTAGGTTTTATTTTCATTTTAAAAAATACTTTTAGTGAAGTCTAAAAATTGCATCAGGTAGCAACTAAATTCTTAAACATTTAAGAATTCATTTGCTTCTTGAGAGATGGTCAGCCAGGCTATCCCAATCGAATTGCATTAGCGTGATTGTATTTCAGCCATGCAGCATGTGAAAGAAGACTGGCCAAAACATTTTATTTAGCGTTTATGACATTTTCTTTAAATTCCACTTTTAAGACTTGCCTTTCTCCAAAGCCCTGGAATCCGTTCGGAGAGGGGTTGGTCTAGAAGTGAAGTAGGAGGGGAAGTCATAGTCAGACGGCACAGCGGACGAATCCCCGCATCTGTAGCGTTTTCAGCTGAACCGAGGTTCGACTCCAGTCGGACTCAAACTTCGGTAAAGCTAATCGTGAAAAATGGCCCCGCGAACAGGCACACGAACAACGTAGACCGTGAAAACCTAGGCGCAGATGGGAGGTCAATATTAAGATGCATCTCGCTGAAATAGAAATACAAAGTGGCGACTGAATCCAGTTGATTAAGGATAGAAGTGAGTGGAGAGCTTCTGTGAACGCGACATGGAACCTCTGGTTTCCATAGACTATAGAGTTAGTTGTACTTTAAGTTTTTAAAATATCGAGAATATTTTAAAATGATCAATAGTATAATCAGTAGAACTAGTTTAAAGGAAAATGTTGAGGTATTCTACTGGTTGGTGAAAATTTTGTCAAATGCTAGAGCTATTATCTTAGATGATTACTTATATTTACAATATAATGTAAAATACTGCACGTAGAATGAATACACTTGAATATCTCTGTGCAGGAAAATGTAGAAAGTTTACTGAGTTTGAAAAGAGAACAATTTTATTCTTGGGAAGAGTAAAACGAATTTTCTTCAAAGCCATGTAGCAAGTTATAAAGCAGTAAAAATGAAATGAAATCTTTCAGTTTTACGTCCCATGGTTATACCGGTTAGGCTAAAGGAGAAGGTGATTATGAGAAATGAATGAAATGGTGGAATGAAGAAAGTGGAAGAAAACGGGAGAAACCCGAGAAAACCCACGAGTACGGTGTTTGTCCACCACAAAGTCCACACGGCGCGAGCTTGGATCGAAAGTTATTAACCAGTATCAGTATATCTTTACACATGGTATGTTTAGGATGAAAATAAATGCATAAAGGATTTTAAGAAAATGATATATAAAGTAATAAAATAGTATTATAGGCATTTGTATGTAGTTTTCAGGTAATTTTGTTTTGTTTATTAAAGTTGTTATGTGGGAGATATGAACATATACTACAAGGAAGAATCCGAATCACCATAATTTGTCCACTGCTCTCCAACTGGGTATAAAATCCGGGACTATGATGTTCTTAGTAACGCAATATACAAGAAACAAGATATGTTCAATAGAAGAATAAGTGTATGTTAATAAAGGAATAAATGTCTTCGATCATAAAGTTTGGCAAATGTTATTTTTCATTTCTTCAAGTTCTTCTAGGTAGATGACAACTTATTTTAAAGGTTGAGGTTATTCAGAGCTTGGCTAAAAGAATGTCTTTTATACTTATATGATCTCGAAAGCAGATTCCATACTGTAAATCATGGAGGGTCTGCAGTGTACTTTGATCGTAATTTGCTCGTGCATTGTGGTGCAACATGAGGACATTATGCCTTTGGAACATTTCTGGATGCTTGCGAGTAAAGTTACGGTTTATTTCTTAGAGTTCAGTACTGTAAATTTGCTCTGATGGTTTCATCTCGACGGAGAAAGACATCACAGATCAACTCCCCCATAGACCACTATATCAACAACATCATCTTCTAGGGGTTATGAAAACAGTTTTGGACTTCGGTCAAGATCTAAGTACTGTCCTGGCTCTTTACGATTATCATAGCAGATGTATTTAGTAACAACCCGATGCAGGAAACGTTAACGGTTGTTCCGTACATTCAGAGAACTGCACACCTACCGTCGGATATTCTTGAGTTGATTTCAGTTTAGCGTCCCGTTCAGCAGCGAGGCTATATGAGACGTGGACCTCTGATTAACGTGGAATCCGAACCACGTGAGCTCCCGCCAGGAATTGAACCCGGGTCTTCCCCCGTGTCAATTCGTGTAGCACCCATGAGTCCTACGTTTTCATATCTCCAATTAAATTGAGCCGCCAAACAACAGTGGAATGGTGAATGCCTAACTCGTCTGCAATGGTATGGTTGTCTATTTCCAAGGTGTTACTGAAGAATATCATGTTGATCAGTGCCCAAGGGGGCTAATTTTGCAATACTATGTCTCCGAAACAAAATTTGACAACTAACAGCAAATGATGCGTTCATTCAGTATTCCTGACTCAAACACACTGTTAACGGTTTTTCTTTCCGGCTTATTATACAGAATGTCCTCGTTTTTAATATTCGTAGTGAAAATCACTCGGAATTATGTGTTCTCTATCGTATACTTTCATTTGACCATATGCAATAACTCATTAATAACACCAATGCACATGATTTTGATACATGCCTTTTTTTTTTCCTATCCAGTTCTGGATATAGGCAATAAATTCCCATGAATTTATTATAGTAAATTTTTCAATTATTTCAAGAACAAGTTTAACTTCCCCAAATGAGCATTCAAGTGAAACCAAGAGGTTCAAGTAAGTTTATAAAAGCTCTGCACTAAGCAAAACTAATTACTCATAAAAGAATAAAAGATATGTATTACAATTTATATTTGTAACATAATTTAATAGTGTGGTGTGTGTGTGTGTGTGTGAGTCTGAGTTTAATACGATGCTCTTTCTTTTTTCAGCCTCCATTAAGTTACCAGAGGAAAATCACGCGAGATAGCGAAACGGGGATAAGACAATTTGTTCATTTTATGTCTCTCATCCCCCCCCCTACCTAGTGTTCGAAGTAGAAAAAAAGCAGAGACGGTATGTTTTACTATGATTTTAACTCAACGTACCGGCTATTAAAATATTGTCTTGATCACTGAAAAACCAGAGACGGTATGTCCTCATTACTGAAAAACCAGAGGCGGTATGACATACCACCGCATACCGTCTTACTTCGACCACTCCTCTTACTGATGGAGAGAATGTGGCATTCAAATATTATAGAGTAGCAGCATAAAAACATATCGAAACATCGTCAAATGTGAACTATGTTATGTAATTCGATTTTTCCAGGCGAAAGAGCATAGGAGATATGTTACTCATTATCGCATGAGAAGTTATGGCAGGAATTTTATAAGTAATAGCGGGAATTTTGTAAGTGATTGCAAGTAAGTAAGGAAATAAAATAAGTTAAAACGAATTTAACTTAATCAATCCTAATTTTTTATATATGCAAGTCCATCGTCGCTAATATACCAGCTTGTGATTATATTCTCTGTGGTTCAAAAGCGTAGCTAAGTTAAAGGGATGGCTTTAGAGTTTTGGCGATTAAGTATTCGAGAACTCAATAATTGTAACTTCTTTACAGAGGTACTTGCTTATAGTAGTGTATTAATCTTTCTTCGTAATAGAACACTCAGAGTTATTATAGTATGAAGAAGTTAAATTTTGTACAGAGTTAATATCAAGTGGTGTGAGAAAGAAAATTATTTAAGCAGATAACCTTTGACCAATTTCGTGAAGAACCAGTAGGAAAATATATTATACTCATACAAGTCTACAATGATAAATATATACAGAGTGCATGTCAAGAAGACAGATGTAGACTAGATTTTTTTTCCTTGCTTATAAATGGTTCTGATCATGGAAGGTCAAAAGATCATCAATTGTCTGCAAGACACTTTCCTTCGCCCCATTTAAGGTAATAGCTTAAAGTCATTAGTGAAAATGTGACTGGAAGGGACGGAGAAGAGAGGAAATCACGCCCTTGGTAGTACTGAAGGACAAAAAAAAAAAAAAAAACCGAAGAAAATCTCCTGCATAGCTTGCACTACATTAGACTGATTAGAATAAGCTCTTAGACAAAGCAAGACAAAGAAAAGTTCCACAACTGAAGTAAGGAACAATTACTCCTAAAAAACAGGATAAAATTCAAGTTCCCACTGATCTGACTGTTGCGTCCATTTTAGCAGACCAATCATTTAACATGCCATTACTCAGATGTTACATTACGTTAAGAAAAATTACCTTTTCACTTAACCATTTCATATTTACAGTTTTAATTTAGCAAACACAGTGAAACCTCTAAATTACGGACACTAGTAGGAGATGATTATTTGACTGTAAATGAGAGGTTACACAAATGGCTCACGTGGTAATTGTGTTCAATATGCAGTAAATACATTATAAGTTAAGACTACAGGTGTGATTCAGTTCAGTGAGACAGTTTTTTATTCAGAGACTGATGACATTACAATATCACAGATATCCAAATTTTGGAGGCTTGTACAGCAGTAATAATGGAATGTGTAATATTAACATATGTATGTAACGGAACTGAAATGGCCGGGGCAATATACATTGAAAGGTCGAATACCATGGTCATGATATGGCACATTACGAATGAATAGGAATATCGCATACTACTGTCATGATATGGTACATTACGAATGAATAGGAATATCCCATACCACTGTCATGATATAGGATATTTCGAATGAATAGGAACATCGCATACCACTGTCATGATGTCGCACATTACGAATGAATAGGAACACCGCATACCACTGTCATGATATAGTATATTGCGAATGAATAGGAACAAAGTTACAAGCGATTGAAACTTTGGCATTAAAAAAAAAGTTGCACCTACCTGCATAAACGTAGCCAGAACTTTTCATAATGGCATGCACAAAAGTAATTAAAGTCTATTTACCTTCTTAGTATAACATTCTCATGGACACATTTCATTAGGTATTAAAAACTAAACAAAATCTTATATCAGTTAATCGAAGATGTAGAGATAACAAAATCGTAGAATTCATGATAATTGAAGAAATAATTAATTTATTAGGGAATGCACATACCCACCCGGCACACTCCGTCGTTACACCTATGCCTGCTACCTCTATGAACTAATAATATGTTTATATATGAACTAGTAGTTCTAGTTTTCCAAACACTAATCTAGTTTAGAATTCCCTTGCTAATTTTGTGTCCGTTTCTTCCAACAACGCTTATATTAGTATTTCAGTTTTTTTCCTTCTGTACCTATTATTATTGACTACAATGGGTCCTTTTTATCCAGATGCGCACCCAGATGTTTTTGTTAAAAGGGGTCCAAGTTTTGGGAAGTCCAATACTACAAGAGACTATGTCTATTTAGTATTGAACGGGTATTCTGCACCAGAAAAAGACGATAAGTAGTAGTTCCACGTAATAGTAACAAACAAGGTTTACCAAATGTCACACTTCGATTTGCTTGAAACTCCTACAGTGAATAAAGGAATCAAAAGTAACACATACGTTTTTGTATATATATATATATATATATATATATATATATATATATATATATATATATATATATATATATATATATATATATATATATCGGCCAACAAGGGAAGTAAAGCGGGCAAACACCCCCATACACTGCGAACATATGGCAATATGACATCTTTTAGCAAGGCCATAACTAGCAACGAACGATGCAGATTTGCTTGAAACTTCTGAAGTGAACAAAGTAAGCAAAAGTAGAACCTACGTGTTTTTCATATCGGACAACGTGGGGGATGAAGGGAGCGAACATCCCCTAAACTGCGAACATAGGATAATATAACACCTTTTTAGCAAAGCCATAACTAGCAACGCACAATGTGAATTCGATTGAAATTCCTGTAGTGAATAAAGGTGGGTTGCCCCATTCATCCGCCACGTTGGTGGATATATATATATATATATATATATATATATAAGTTTGCCCTATTTTTGATTCCTTTATTCAATGTAGGAGTTTCAAGTAAATCGAAGTCTGACACTTGGAAAACCTTGCTTATAAGTAATAAGATTGTAAAATACTTCAACCTATATTTTCAGAAAAAATGATAGAACTAGATTGCTTTTATAAGAGAAAGAGTACAGATTAAGTGTAAGATCAAATTTTCATGCTGCACCAATCATTTCCCTGTTAAATAAGTATAGTTTTGTTGAAAAAAATGTAGAAGTATATGCTGAGTTAGGAATTTCGGAGGTTCCGGACTGAGTGGACTCCGCGTAGGTGCGCCCCTGGTATTATCCATGATTACTGTCTCGACTTACGTACCACAACCTACTGGAAATAAATATATATGAGATTTGTACTCATAATTTTATTTCTTAAAGATTTTAATTCTAGGAAAACAAATCACCCCACACAATAAATGGTGTCTGCTCACAAATTCACCAAAAAAATCCGTTACAGAAACAAATTTTTCACCTCTATGCATAATTTTAATATATCTCATACAAACGTCGCTTATTATATAGTGAAACGTAAGAACAGCCAAACAAGAAACAGCAATTTGTATATCGGACAACATAGGAAAAGAGAGAAAGATAGAGCGAGTAGCAAATAGAATGAAATTAAGCTAATATGTCATATGCAGATGGCGTGGCTCCACTGAAAGGATGAATGATTACGAAGCCTCCAATAAAATCTAATGAGACGCAATTTGTAACAAAGAACTATAGACGAGGCAACGCAGCAGAAATTAATAACAAAATTCCTTTCCAAGAATTTCACGAGATAACGTTATTGCTTTAAAGACTTTTCTCATTTGCGAACTGTACGAGTCCATAAAATACCATGTTAAAAATATATACAAATAAAAAATGACGTTATTATTAGTCCTACCTTTCGGGATAAAAACTCTAAAAATAAATTTCTAGCTTTTTTTCTCGCCAGTATTTTTTTATATATAACTTTGTCTTTCAATGGATATGAAGCTCTATTCTGCACGTGGTTTAGGGTTCGATTCTCCTTGACCCTACTCTTGACCAGTTACATATATAAAAGTCAAGTTTACTCATGGGTAGTTCTTGAGGAAAGTCATATCGGTAAATATTTAAGTTATGTCGCTACAACCTAGGGTAAGGAAACCTCATTCAGCTTCAGAAACTTGTATAGAAGAATTAATTCATAGATAAGATTTCTGCCTTTAAGTTATAGCGAAAAGTTTACATTTTTTTACTGATGTGGTTCCATCAAGATTCACCACTCTATGCATAGCTTAATTCAAGGTAATTGGACATCTGACTTCATAAGAGCCACACAGTATGACTGAGCATTTAATCCGGACACATAGCAACGAGAAAGTGATTCGAGTGAATTTTGTTCAGGTCAATTATTTTAATTCCTTTTTCTAAGGATTTCCTTTCACTTCCTGACCATTGAATACGATTTCTGATTAACCTTTTCCTGGTCTATTCAGTTGTTCTTTCACACATAAAATCAGGATTGAAAATATATATATCAAATGGTAACACAACTTCTAATTGAATCATTAATTTAAATGAATAAAATTTATTCTAATATTTTGCAAGACTTTCCTTGTATTCGCTCTGTTATATTCTTGTACTTATCCCACTAATTGTACATTTATTGAAAATGCCCGGAAGGACTTTGCACAGATTTCTGTAGGCTATTCCATTGGAAAATATAAATAAATAAATAAAATAAATACTAGAAATAAATATGATGAACTTGAAACAAGTAAATATGTATATACTGTATATGTTCTCATGCACAATATTGTATTTCCAACATTCAAGAACAAGAGATTACACGCTGGAACAAATAAGGAAATTAGAAAGAAACAGTTTGGATGTAAAAATGGAAAGGGCATAATAGATGCTATTGGTTTATTCACGATACATGCAATTAGTGTTGCAAACAACCTCTGAAGGAAATAAGCTAGATGACCTTCAGAAATAAGCTTTTTTACACAAAAAACTACTAGATTTTGAACAGGTATGATATAAACCACATTGCAGATTTTAAACCCCTTCTTTGCGTGTAGGATTATAAGTGAGTTATAGTAAAATTTGAAATATTGAATTTTATTCGCTGAAGACTAACAAGCAACACACATGACTTTAAATTACAATAAAATCCATCAACAACTCATCTGATTTGTGAAAGTCAGTAGCTATACCATCAGTTGAATTGAAATAAGTCATCACGGATGAGCGCAGCTAGCCGAGACGCTGGAACTGAATGCACAATCGTTGGATTGTGAATTGGTTGTATTTGTGTACACTGCCATTGTCCCATTTTTCAGTAGTACTTCTTTCGGCAGGTCATAATCCTTACAAATACTTCTTATTTCTCCGTACACCCACATGAATCATCATCATTCCATTGAGAGTTTTCAAGCTAAGTATATATCCTATTTGTTTCATTTAATAAACAAAAACAGTCTTAGTGGCTTGAAGAACAGAACAGTTTACTAAATTTGTATTAGAAAACTTTCATTCTTGCAATGAAATGCTAAAATTAAAATAATTAAAAAGTAGCAAACGGGACCGTTAAGGGGAATGACATTAACATTCTTTCTGGGTCGATTAGTATTGTTAATTAGTTGTAAATTTGGGGGTGGAGGAAAAGAGAAGAAGAATGAAAAACAAATGTTTGTTGTGTAATAAAACAATCTCTGTCTAGAAAAATCAATTAATATGAGATAATGTACAGTATAATGACAAATAGGCAGATTTTTAAAAATTACACTTTATTTTCACAGAAAAAGTATTTTTAGAATTAACTTAACAACTAATTTAAAAAATCAAAAATGACAAAAGAGTTTCAGAAAATAAGCTATATTTCAGGCTATAAGCATTTCGTATATTTGTAAAGCTAAATACCTCTCCAAATATGCTACATTTAGCCAAAAATTGGTTAAATTGGCATCACTGTATACAATCAAATGAACAGGCCTCAAATATTTCACAGAATTGTCCTTCAGGTGGCGTTAGTGTAGAAGTAAAATAATAACTAACGCCTTCCAATTAGCATTATGAACTTGAACATTTTATTTATAGTTCACAATTTGATTGTTTCAACATTTGTAAAAGGTTCGTGTACAAAATCTAAATTTATAATAGTTTTTAATTTTAGACTAATACGCTACTTGAAAAGCAACGCATATAATGTATCATATTAGTGTCATCTACATGGTAATTCTATAAAATATTTGAATATTACACTTTACTGACTTTACTATCAAAATAGATTTTGTTATCTAGTTTATCTATGGTTACCTTAATCAGTTAAATTTTATTGGAGGGAAGAAAATATATGTATTTCTTGTTGATTTACAAAAAGATTTTAATTATGCTAAGGGACAGCGTTTATGATTTTTGAAGGTTGCGCTTCGAGATTTCCTTAAACGCTGTTCGCTCGCGTCTAACTCGTTAAAGCCAGACCCAAACAAGAACATTCTATTGGTTTCATTTCTGTAGAAGTTACTACACTGAAAAAAATCCATATTTATGGGGAATTCTTGAATAACATGCTTTCTAGTGGGAACATCATGCCAAGGTATTCTCGGATGGTGATGTTCATAGTGCTGCGATGAAACACACGTGTTTAATATGGTGATACAGATCAGCAAGTGAAAGCAACTTACCAATATAAAGACCAGTGGCGGATCTAGGCCGGGGCGCCCACCCCCTTAGTTTTTTGAGTGACGAAAATAATTGAAGCTATTATTATTATATTTTTGTAAGTTAATAGTAAACTCG
The DNA here is from genome assembly GCF_964235325.1 of Thermobia domestica. NCBI lineage: Eukaryota > Metazoa > Arthropoda > Insecta > Zygentoma > Lepismatidae > Thermobia > Thermobia domestica. The sequence continues at coordinate 55,956,541 of NC_137456.1, read as the reverse complement.
TGATATACCTATCATAGTCTGGGGTCTGGCTCGCCCTCCCAGTTTTTACCTTCTAGATCCGCCACTGATAAAGACAGAAAAATATTGCCTCATCAACTGTTTGTTGTCTTATCCAAGTGTTTGTTGCTTCCACCACAGCCTATAAGATTTATTAGATGTTGATCAAAATGTTGCAAATTTCTCGTACTTTAACTTTTTCACTAAATATAATTTACCATGTATGATTTTTGTTTCGTCTTGAAAATGAAGTGAAATATTTCAGTTTAACGTCACACGATTATGCCCGTTAAGCTAAGGAAGACATTGATAATGGAAGAATTGGTGGAATGAGAAAGCAGGAGGAAACGAGAGTAGCCTACCCCGAGAAAACCCACTGACGATATGCTGTCTACCACAAACTTACTTGGTCAGCGATCGAACTAGGAATCTCATGCACCAGAAGGAAGCGTTCTACCAAGGTCGTACGCAGGGGGTGAGTCCTGGGGGTCCGGACCCTCCCCCCGAAATCTGGACTTTTTTTTATAAATGTAGTCTACTTTTAGGGGCAATTTAGAAATTTTCATATAATTTAGCCTCAAATTGTATTTGGACCCCCCAAAACGCATTAGACCCCTCCCAAAATAAATTCCTGAGTACGTCCATGCGCTCTACCACTGCCTTTCTTTTTAAAAATTAACTAATTTACCGAAAGTATCTCAGCAAATTATCTCTATTTTCTACTCGGTTATCCTCGTTTTACAGTGGTAGAGCGGTGGCTCAGTGGTAGAGCGTTCACCTCCAGTGCTTGGGGTCCCTGGTTCGATCCTAGCTCGCGCCGTGTAGACTTTGTGGTGAACAGACACCGTGCTCGTGGGTTTTCTCGGGGTTCTCCCGTTTCCTCCCACTTTCTTCATTCCACCATTTCACTCATCTTGCATTATCACCGTCTCCTTTAGCCTAACCGGCATAACCGTGGGACGTTAAACTTCTAACAAGAATGTTAGTTTCATTGATGTCTGTTAACATTGACTACGATAGGACAACCTATATACGTAGATTACCTATATACGTATAAAATGTTATAAAATGTTATCAAATGTCATAAATTGATATCTAAACAATTGTTCAATTATTTACTGAATATTGGAAGCACTCTCAAATCATTTACGTTTCCGTTGATTTTATGAATAAATAAGGGGAAACATGAGAGTATTATACATCTATACTTCGGTCCATCCGTTAGTTCTCTTTTGCTCTAATAATTGAGGAAATGGTAAATTAGTAATTGGTGCTTCGGCATTTTTTTTATATATATAAATAAAAGTAAAATATAGCTGCCATGAAATGTATATGTATAACTCTCTTGTAGTGTTGTAGACTTTTTCTATTCAGAAATTAACAAAAAAAGGGGGGAGGAAACACAATTAACGAAAGGTTCAATAGTGGATCCACAGCTTTTACGCTTGAAATATCTAATGGAGGGCTGTTCCGTTGTCAATCTCTATTTAAATAATCCAATCATGCTTTTTTCCCCTGTTTCCTAACAAACAGTGAGAAAAAAAAATCGATTTGTTTGAATTGTTAAGGGGGAATTGTTGTATCACATGCTTTCGTACTCTCCATGCCACAATCTAGTTTTGTGTTCATTTTCAGAAAATTGTCATTATGGCAACCAATTACAGAAACAATAAAACTGCTGGTTTCCTCCATTCAAGCTAGATTATTTCCTCGTTCGATTCTAATCTCATGGTGAAAGCAACGTAAACAGTTATATATTTATCTTTTTTTTTTTCATTTTTGTTGTCATCGTTAACCCAGTCAGCTTCAACATAAATATTTTTCATTTCATCGGAATTTGGAATTACATACGAATTTCTATCATTAATTGTATAATACTATAATTGAATCTTGCAAATTTGACATCTCTGATCGACAATTTGACATCAATACATCTCTGAACTATTAGACGTAGAACTTTGAAATTTTGTATAACTGTTCTTTTTGTACCTGGGTTGTAGATAAGATTAGAATTTTTGAAATGCAGTCCGTAAGAATAGTGTTCATAGATTTTCTTAAGAAAATTTCCCTCTAATGTCACAAAAATTTCCCTTTTTTAAATCAAATTTTCCCTAGTTTCTTGGATGTCCAATCTCTATGACAGAAATTCTGTGATAAATTTAGCTATATTAAATATAATGGATAATATGAAACGTTTTTGAAAATTTCACTTCTAAAGAGGGGAAAGGTGAGCAATATGAAAACGTTTTTGAAATTTTCACTTCTAAAGGGGGGAAAGGTGAGCAATTTTTATAATTTTTAAAGTTTCATTAACGAAGGCCGAGATAACCGCTTTAGGTATCTGTTGCATAAAACAGAATTTAAAAAATTGGCTCACATGTATGGGATATGGGCTATAGATAACCACTATTAAAACTCCCGTTATCCGTTAATCCGTTAGCGAAATGACTCCATTAACGAACTGGTCAGAGATAATCGTTCTAGCTATCTGTTACAAAAAACAAAATTTGAAGAAAAAATGTTTACATGTACGAGATATGAGCTCAGATAACCGCCGTTAAAATCACCGTTATCCGTTAATCCTTTAACGGATTGACTCCGTTAACGAACTGATCCAAGATTATCGTTCTAGCTATGTATTGCAAGGAGCAAAATTAAAAAATTTGCATCCTTTGAAACAGGCGGTGTAACAGGCGGATGGACTAAGAACACCATCTTAAAAGTTTCATTGCGTGATCCTAATAAAATTAAAAGTTCTCGAACTAGAAGAGTATTAGATGAAACGTGTCATGAATTTGTGTGATCAGCAGAAGTTCACGCATTCCTTGCCAAAAAATGAACTACTCATTTTACAGAGGTCTTATCTTGGCTTCAGACCAAAAGTATCACAGCTGATTAAGGACTCGTGAAAACAGCACGCTCAGCACATCACTTTTTAAAAAGTTTTCTAACCTTTTTTTTCCCCATCGTGTCTCGAAGATTTAATGTTTAGCAACTTTCATTGACCATCTAAATTGTAATAAAATAAGTTACACATCAGGAACTTCCTGCCGAAGAAACAGCAAAACCGTTATTGAAACAAGAACATGTGTATTAAGTAAGTTTTCACTCATCCCTGGTCCGACCCTAGCCCATATGAATTCATGATGTACCGTGGCATATCGTGGTCATAGATTTTCTCGGGATTTTCCCGTTACCTTTGATATTCTCATTCGTCCAATTCTTCCATATTATAAGGATCCTCACCTTGTCATAACTGTAAGCACGTGTTATTGTTTGTAAACACAGCTACAAGCAGACGATAGTAGGAAACAGGAAGACACGAAGCTGACTGGGAAGAAACTGAAGATGGACGAATCTCCCAGAAGACACCCATAATAGAGGACTGCCAGAGGACCAAAGTATCAGTTCATAACTGATCAATTAACCTGCAGCACCTGCTCCTGAAGTTGCATTAGACAAGGGTGTTCCTAATCAAACCCTATCTCTTTAGTACGCCCCGGACAAAGGAGATATCCTAATTACAACCTATCTCTCGAGGCTGCCATAAGTAAGAGAGATTCCTTATAAACCGTCTCCCGAGGTCGCTACTGACAAAGGAGATTCCTTTAACAAATACACCCAAGAGGCTGTCATAAGCAAAGGAGTTCCCGTACGATCTAACTGAACATTAAGTATCCGAAGCCACTGGTGTGTGCTTAGGATACAACTAAACCTGGAAACAATTTTATTTTATATTACAAAGGAACTTTGTAAATTGTTTATAGAAACTTATTTTTATAATAAAAATGGTGAAAAATTGTCCCGGGCCGTTTTATTGACTCTACTGAAAAATACATCTCAATATAACCATTCACTTGCATTTAGCATTCATTTCCTTTAGCTATACTAAATATCTTCATTTAATTTCATTTTTAATATTAAATCGCTGACGGGTTAGACCGTAGACTGAATAGCCTGTAGCGTAGGGCGATATGCAGGATAGGGACGACAAATTTGGCTCCCTCTACCATGCCTTATATACAAATAGTTTAGAAAAAAAAAATAATTTGTTTTACAGAAACTTTTCCCATATGGGCTTTTATGCATTGCAGGTTATAACATGCTTTTTCCTTTTCGAGATCAAAATACAGTTCGATCAAAAATCTCAATAAAAATATAATTTTCTTTATGTATCTAGGTCTTAAAATTGAGTGAACAACAGTAATACAGTAGAGGCCCGAAAACTCGGCCTAATGAGGACCTAAGGGTGCCCGAGATTGTCAAAATGCGGGAATGCGGTTATCGGGAATTGGGTTTAAAAGGAATAAGTACGAGCGTTTTCTCAGAAAATGGTTGCTTAGAAATATAACAGAGAATAAACTGCCCAATTATCCTTAAACAAAGGAAAAGTATGTACTTTATGAAGGCATAAAACATTTACTGTACATGAAAACAAAAATTAATGAGTACATACTGTATAGTAATTTACCTGATAAGACAGAACTCAGAAAAAATACTTGAACAGGTCTGCGCGCGGTGTTTTTTCGCCCTGTCAGGGAGTGGCCGAGTTACCCGTACTGCCGTATTATCAAGTCCTGAGTTTTAAGGACACTACTGTAGTTGCACTTTCAAGTGCGCTAAATAGAAATAAAAACTAACTAACTAATTAACTAACTCTATGGCCTATGGAACCCGGAGGTTCAATGCCGCGTTCACAAAAGCTCTCCACTGACTTCTATCCTTAGCTAATTGGATCCAGTTTCTACTTTGTATTCCAATCTCTGCGAGATCCATCTTAATATTGTCCTCCCATCTGCACCTAGGTCTTCCTAATGGTCGTTTTCCGATTGGTCTTCCAGTCAAGACTTTGAAAGCGTCTCTACTTTCTTCCATTCTAGCTACATGACCCGCCCATCTAAGCCTCCTAGACTTGACGACCCTAACAATGTTGGGTAAACCATATAAATTATGTAGTTCCTCGTTATGAAGTTTCCGCCATTCCCCATTCCCGTTCCTCTTGGGTCCGAATATTCGTCTCAGGATCTTGTTTTCAAATACTTTCAGTCTATGTTCTTCCCTCAGAGTAAGTGACCATGTTTCGTAGCCATACAGAACTACAGGCATGATTATCGTTTTGTATATTTTAAGTTTCAAATTCCTCGACAGAATTCACGACGACAAGAGATTTTGAATTGAATAGTAACACGAATTCCCTGCTTTTAGTCGACATTTAATTTCTCCGTGCCTCGGACAAGGACTGATAACTTGGCGCTAAATAGAAATACCTTTAAAAATTGCATTCAATTGCTTTGAGAGGGAAGGGGCGGTTCCAGAAGTATAGTCTATGGCTCCAGAGTATGTTAATCTGGCTCAGCGTAGAACCACAGACATCTAAGGCAAACAGTAATCAATATATTACGTGAGTAATTTTGGTTCCTAAATAAATTGATCTCTGATGCATGTTTCTGTTCTTATCTAGAATCATCTTAACTTTTGGAAAGTGTTATTTAAAAAAAAAAATCCTGTACATGAAAAACTGCAGGGATTTATGTAAGAGATAGAATGAGAGCACTTCAGCATTTCCCGTCTTCTGTGTTGCTAAGCTGTTCTCTTCCGTTCTAGTTGCTACCAGGACTTCATTAATTTAACTGAATGACTTCATTTTTCTATCTGCAGAGCCAGATTGTTTTTATTAGTTCTCTTTTATTTTCTTTTTTAAAAAAAATAATGAAGGGGAAAAGAAGATCGTATAGATGATGCTCTTGTTGTCTGCCCCCAAGGTTGATCTGGAAATCTTCATATTCTAAAAAAGAAAGAAAGAGAGAGACCGTTTCTTTTCATGAATATATAGCATTGAAACATATATATACCCGCCATCTCGCTTTCAAGTATACGAACACCATTATATGTGGATGTCAGACATTTTTGTGAGAGACTTTTCTGGCCGCTGTTTCATATGTGGTCGTGAGTTTAATGTCTGCTGTCAGCACTATATTACTTAATCCTTGTGCATCTCTTGGGTCGGTAACGGGCAATGAGCCCATTTATTCATCAGCTCGCACAGGCTAACTGAAGCTCCAATGGACCTGAAACAGTTATAGTTGAAGTGGGTGTAATTTGTGTATCAATTAGTACAATAGTAGCACTTAACATACATGAGTTTGCTTCACGTCCTTATGCAACAGCTAGATTATGAAGGACGGAATTTCTTAGAAACATAGTATTAATTGATTGAGGTTTAATGGGGACGTCAGCATCGAGGCTATTTGTCTCCGTTACGAGAACATGGTATTACTTGAATTGGGATCCCAATAATTACTCGAATTTTCTTCCAAGTCCTTGTACTCCATATAAGGTTCGAACTCACGAACCGGATGTAAGTATCCTAACCATGTGATTACAGAGATACCCAACAGTTGCAGTTATTAATCCAATTTTCATATTCTAAGAGAGTTTCAGTGGTAAAGCGTTCACCTTTCATTTAAGGAGTCCCTGGTTTTAATCCGAAGTTATGTTGGTTTCAGGTGGACAATATTGCTTCCCCAGGATTTTGCTATAACTTTTTTCATATTAAAAATAAAAAAAAAACACTTCTCAACTAAGCTACTCTTTATTTACGAATACGGGTACACCCATACAAACTTCAAATGCACTTTACTAAGTATGATACTAAATAATGTTCTTCACAATACTTATGGCATGCCCACTTGTATACTTCGACTTGACTCCTGCTCACACAAACTCTTGACTCTTCCCAACATCACAGACTATTGACAGTACTTTCACACTCTTCACGGACTATTTACTATACCATATTCTTCACAGATTATTCACTATTATATTGTTCCATATTCTTCACAGATTATTCAGTATTACAGATGTCTTGATATTCTGTTTCCTTCCACATTCGCATTCCATTAATTCTTTCACAATATTTCACTTCCATTGATCTATCGTCTCTAAACCTACAGGGCATGATCATGTGACCTAAAACTAGAGAGAAAACGAGAGAAAGAGAGAGAGAGATGTTTTCGAATTCTATTATACACTCATGTCCAAAATTATTGTCGCATGTCTATAATATGTTGTAGGAATATAATTTGATAACGAATTCGCCCGGTATTTCTTATAACGTTAGTATATGTATAATCGGCAAAGACATGTATGTGGTAAATTTCATGTCAAAAGAACAGTAAATAAGAACAATAAAACGAAAATAAAACTTCCTTGTCCATTTAGCAACATTTTGTTTTACTCATTCGAATTTTCGTATTTCTAATTCTTTTCCTATGAAATTTATTACAAATATACATGTCCTGATTACGCACATAGTATCAGTATTAAAAACATCCCGCAAAATCATTATCAAATTATATTCTTACAAGAAGACGGTTATAGATATGCGACAATCATTTTGGACATGAGTGTACATAATTTCAATTATTTCGGTAAAAAAAAAAATCTAAAGCTGACTGCAAACTTATTTTCGATTTATTCTTTCACTTACACCAGTGACGTGATGGGAACAATATAGTACTCTATATATCTAAAAAAAAAAAAAAAAATATTGAACACTTGGAAGGAACATATTTTTTTTTTTTTTTTTACTTCTATGTGTAGCTTTCACAACTTTAATTTATATAGGGTGTTTAATAAGTAATGGTCATAAATTAAACCGTAGATAGTACATGCCAAAACTAACAAAAAAGTCTTAGTAAACATGTGTCCGCAAACGATTCGTAACGGAGATAGGGGCTGTCGAAAGTGTGGGAAAATGAAGTTTAGAGACGAATATCTCAAAAAGTATGAATCGGACAGAGGGCGGTCCAATGAATGACTATCGAAGTCAGACATGCGCTATGCAGAAATGCATGGTTGATAACTCTGCAATGCGCGCGCAAGGGATTCCCCAAAGAAACGGAGGGATTCCCGGAAAATTGTCTAAGGAAAGGAGGCTCGAGATGAACATCGAGGGCGAGTCTATCCACCAGTAATTCATACGTCGTGGTACCAGTTCGAAAGCTCGAAAAGATACAAAATGGCGGACAATGTTTACGTGCCGTGTGTGGTTGCATAACCAACAGGAAATGAGAGAGGCAATCGAAGAAAGGTGGTGGTGCATGTTCTAAACTACTTCAGAGCACATTCCTAAGACGAATGCACATGTACAGAGTAGTCCTTTACTGTACCAATACCAAGGTAAAACAAACGATGCGCGAAAATGAATGGAATGGCCGAAAGGAACACTGGTAGAACATGCAAGCCAGCTGGAAATACTGAATCGGGGTTGCAACAGACGTTGAGCTTACCTTGGGTGCATGATGTTACGGGTTCAAATCCGCTGAAGTGCCCACTGAATGCAGTGGTTCTGATCTCAGATTTTCGAGAAAGGGTGGAACAATGGTGCGGACATATTCAACAGGATGCCGACATGTTATCACGAGTACGTGGATCTTTGCGAAAACGAGTACGAGCATGCATTCGCATGAATGGACGACACTTCCAACATTTACTTTAATGATAGAGGTACGTTAATTTCTCATGCATCTCTTCTGTGGTTACACATCTGGGTATTTACTGTTTACCTTATGATTAATGCTGTACACATTACCAACATAACGATTTCTGTTTGTTGATATGGAGAAACACTACATGTCCATCATTTTTTGCTTGTTGTAATACATTTACGCGTTCAACATGCGGAATGTTTCAGATTCGCCTTCCACATACTCGAATGTTGTCATGCTTTTCCCATTGCAATCCAGTTTGCGGATATTCGTTACGTTAACTGCTTAGCACATAATGCTTCATCAGTGCCTTGCATACCGTTTGATTTACCTAAGTGCTGCCACACTTGTACGTATGCATTAGTTGTCGGAATTCTTCCTGGAGCAATTTTGAACGTACATCACCACACTTCGATTACCTCTGTCATTTCCTGCTGGTTATGCAACCACACACGGCACGTAAACATTGTCCGCCATTTTGTATCTTTTCGAGCTTTCGACCTGGTACCACGACGTACGAATTACTGGTGGATAGACTCGCCCTCGATGTTCATCTCGAGCCCCCTTTCCTTAGACAATTTTCCGGGATTCCTTCCGTTTCTTTGGCGAATCCCTTGCGCGCGCATTGCAGAGTTATCAACCATGCATTTCTGCATAGCGCATGTCTGACTTCGATAGTCATTCATTGGACCGCCCTCTGTCCGATTCATACTTTTTGAGATATTCGTCTCTAAACTTCATTTTCCCAAACTTTTGACAGCCCCTATCTCCGTTACGAATCGTTTGCGGACACATGTTTACTAAGACTTTTTTGTTAGTTTTGGCATGTACTATCTACGGTTTAATTTATGACCATTACTTATTAAACACCCTGTATACTGTTTATTCCTTCTTGTAATCAGGGGCGGCTTTATGAGAAAAGTCTCATCGGTAACAATTGTAATTCTATGCTTAAAAGTTTAAGGGAATAAAGATGATCTAATGTAGTAATTCTTATGTGTACTGTGCCTGAAATTGTACGAAACTTTCTTTCATTAGCTCGTAGCAACATTTTTAACCGCTGTGGCTTCTCAAAAGAGACGCCACTGCTTTTGATGCTAAGTCTTATTGTAGACTAGACAACAGCTAAAGCAATCTTTACTTTGAATGTTAGCTCGTCAAATATTCACTTGCTAATTGGTTAAGTTGACGCTATATCTATGGATACTCAAGTAAATTACTGAAAATTGATTACTTGCATAAGATACAAATCGTGAACAGCTTTTTGTATATTCTTGTGGCACATATCGACATACTGATTCGACTCCCGGAGGAGGAATAGTATGAACGGGCCTGTGTCACGTGGCGTTATCACATTAGAGAGCTGAATTACTATTATCGTATAGGGTGACTCAATAAAACCTCCTACATTTTAAAGGTTAATAAAACAATAAATATTGCAGATAGAAATTTGTTTAATCAAAAATACAAAATGGTATAAAAACAGTTTGTAATTAGTTTGTTCTGTTGTGAGTTGAAATGACATAACAATTGACTATACAATTATTGATAATAATCGCCAATAAAATCTCCTACTTTCCGATGGGGAGTGCTGTCAATGCAGGAGGGAGCTCGTGTGGATCGGATTACACGTTAATCAATAGGTTCACGTCTCGTCTCATATAGCCTCGCTGCTGAAAAAGGACATTAATATCAAGTCAACTCAACAGCAGTCAATGAAGAGGCAAGAGGAGCGGAGTTGTTGCTTCCACTCATCACTCTCCTGTCGTTTTTATTCCTCATTATGGTTCGGTCAGAAGCTCAGTCGAAAGGTGTTTTTTTTTTTTTTTTTTCAAAAACAGCTCTGTGATTACAGTGCAAAGAGTTTTTTCGTTCAAAGTTTAGTATTTCACGTAACGAAAGTGTTCCTGATCCGAAAACTATTTTGCAGGGGGTTGGGAATTTCCAAACAATGAGACCAGCTTTAAAAGAAAAAAGAAAAAAGTCGTCTGGAAGTCCTGAAAGTTTTCATATGTCTGTGAATATTGAAGCTATGAAAAGCAGTACTCAAAACGCTCTTCAAGAAAGCATGCTGCAGCTGTTGGGCTTCCTAGAGAAAATGTAAGAGGCATTTTACAAGACCTGTACTTTCGCCCAAACTGTTTCCAATATCATTTTATATTTTTGAACAAACAACTTTCTATCTGCAATACTCTTTGAACTTCATTAGCCTTTAAAACGTGAGATAGATCACCCTATATATTAATTAATTAAAGCACTTAGAATAAACACAATTAACCCACATAGAATTACCAAAACGTTCACCATTTTGAACATTATAATATCCCTTAACTTACACAAGCTTATCCAGTTGGTATGAAATTCAAACGCTGGCAACTCAGGAAATCAGCGTAACTAATCGCTGCTTCTCCGTATCCCTTATCCTAAAAAGCAGGGCCGTAACTTGTGGGGGCCAGGTGGCAACTGCCTCCCAGGGAAGCTTCTCGCCGTTCGAGGGGGCCCATTTTAAGATAAAATTTTCTTACTCGATATACGATATGAACATGTAATTATAAATGAAACATCAAGCAGGTTCACTACATTACATAAGCAAAACAGCTCACAAAGGGTAAATAAAGCAAAAATGAGTCGTGGGAGTAGTAGGGGTCCGCGTTGGCGCGAATGACTCATCCTCACTCTCTTTTATGACCAGGGTGAAAGGTCAATGACCTGGCCCGGGGTCAATGACCTAGGGGTACCTAGGACCACCCCCTCTAAATTTTGGCAGGGGTACCTTGGCCCACCCCCTAAATTTTGGCAAGGGTACATAGGACCACCCCCCTTAAATTTTGGAAATTGCAAAATTTAAAAATTGGGTGTGGTAGCCTAGGACCATAGTATGTACCTCTATCAGTATTGGGTGTCTATGTCGTTCCCTTTTATGGGTAAAAAATTGCCAAATATTGAAATTTCGGGGGTTTTTGACCTAATTTATCCCCTTTGATGAGGTGTTTTTTACCCTATATGGTTATATGGGCGTATACAGGGGTCCATTAGCTTTCATAACATATGGGTATATTAATGCACCCCTTGAAAAATTTGGGACGGGGTACGTTGGCCCACCCCTTAAATTTTGGAAATTGGCCAATTTAAACATTGGGTATTATAGTACAGGACCCTAATATGTATCATGATAAATTTGGGTGGTCCACCTCGTCCCCTTTTAGGGGTACAAAATTGCCAAAAATATAAACGTAAGCAATACGTTATACCACGTGTTTGGTTTTCGGCCTAATTTATCTCCTTGGATGAGGTCCTATTACCTTATATAGTTATATGGGTGTATACAAGGGTCCATTCCCTTTCATAAGACATAGGTACATTTGTGCACCCCTTGAAAAATTTGGGAGGGGTACCGTGGCCCACCCCTTAAATTTTGGAAATTGCCAAATCTAAAAATTGGGTGTGGTAGCCTAGGACCATAGTATGTACCTCTATCAGTATTGGGGGTCTATGTCGTTCCCTTTCATGTGTAAAAAAATTGCCAAAAATTCAAATTTCGGGGTTTTTGACCTAATTTATCCCCTTTGATGAGGTGTTATTACCTTATATGGTTATATGGGCGTAAGTAGTAGTGGTCCGCGTATGGCGAACTGAGTCAGCAAAAATTTTTGTGACGTCATAGGTCAAAGGTCAATGACCTTGGCCCGGGGTCAATGACCTAGGGGTACCTAGGACCACCCCCTCTAAATTTTGGCAGGGGTACCTTGGCCCACCCCCTAAATTTTGGCAGGGGTACATAGGACCACCCCCCTTAAATTTTGGAAATTGCCAAATCTAAAAATTTGGTATGGTAGCCTAGGACCATAGTATGTACCTCTATCAGTATTGGGGGTCTATGTCGTTCCCTTTCATGGGTAAAAAATTGCCAAAAATTCAAATTTCGGGGGTTTTTGACCTAATTTATCCCCTTTGATGAGGTGTTATTACCTTATATAGTTATATGGGCGTATACAGGGGTTCATTACCTTTCATAAGACATGGGTATATTTGTGCACCCCTTGAGAAATTTGGGAGGGGTACCTTGGCCCACCCCTTCAATTTTGGAAATTGCCCAATTTCAACATTTGGTATTATAGTACAGGACTCTAATATGTATTATGATAAATTTGGGTGGTCCACCTCGTTTCCTTTTAGGGGTACCAAATTGCCAAAATATAAACGTAAGCAATACGTTGTACCACGTGTTTGGTTTTTGGCTCAATTTATCCCCTTTGATGAGATGTTATTACCTTATATGGTTATATGGTCATGTATAGGGGTCCATTACCTTTCATAAGACATGGGTATATTAATGCACCCCGGGAGGGGTACCATGGCCCACCCCTTAAATTTTGGAAATTGCCCAATTTCAACATTGGGTATTATAGTATTGGACCCTAACATGTATTATGATAAATTTGGGTGGTCCACCTCGTTCCCTTTTAGGGGTACAAAATTGCCAAATTTTAGTACAACCACATGTTTGGTTTTTTGGCTCATTTTATTCCCTTGGATGAGGTCCTATTACCTTATATGGTTATATGGTCATGTATAGGGGTCCATTATCTATTATAAGACATGGGTACATTGGTGCACCCCAGGAGGGGTACCTTGGCCCACCCCTTAAATTTTGGAAATTGCCCAATTTCAACATTTGGTATTATAGTACAGGACCTCAATATGTATCATGATAAATTTGGATGGTCCACATCGTTCCCTTTTAGGGGTACAAAAATTGCCAAAATATAAACGTTGTACCACGTGTTTGTTTTTTGGTCCATTTTATCCCCTTTGATGAGATTCTATGATTACAGGGGTTCATTTCTTATCATAAGACATGGGCACCCTTCTTAAATTTTGGCAATGGGGGTCCACTGAAATTGTCCAATTGAAGCATAGTACAGGACCTCAATATGTTTCGGTGGTCCTATTACCAAATTTGTTTAGTACAACCACGTGTTCGGTTACTGACTCAATTAAGGTTATAAGGTATGGATGGGTATCCCCTTTCAATTTGGTAGGACCCTTCGGGTGTAGTACAGTCACGTGATCGATGATTTGGTTTTAATGCGCGACGAGGTCCCTGGTCAATGTTCTCTAGGAATTAGGTGGAAACTTTGAACAAGATTCTTGGCATTTAAAACTTTTTTTTCAACTTTTCAAACTAAAAAAATCAAAACAAAAATTGAAACGAAAACTTTTAAACAAAAATCTTGAAACTAAAAATTTTTCAAAACAAAAATTTGAAACGAAAAATTTAAAACAAAAATTTCGAAACAAAAATTTTCAACAAAGAATTTGAAACGAAAAATTTTCAAACGAAAAATTTTGAAACAATAAATTTACAAACAAAAAAAATTTTGAAACGAAAAAATTTTTAAACAAAATTTGAAACAAAAATTTTGAAACAAAAAAAATTTTAAACAAAATTTTTGAAACAAAAATTACAAAACAAATTTCAAACGAAAAATTTTCAAATAGAATTTAAATCAAACAGTGATCAGCTTTCACGGTTAACCGTTAAACTTTATCCGGTTTTTAACTATTCGATTAACAAATAAACGGTTTTCAACTATTCGATTAACAAATAAACGGTTTTCAACTATTCGATAAACACATGAACGGATTTTTCCTTTTCACACCAGTGAGTGCAAGAATTGTTGTACTCGCTTTAAATACGCATCATTTTTGAAACAAGGTGTTAGTGTTCATCATGGATACACAGTGGAAACATCCATTTACCTGTATTCTCGCAGGGCCTAGTGGGTGTGGAAAAACGTATTTTGTGAAGCGATTACTGTCACATCTCCCAACCATGATCAATGCAAAATTTCGTAAGATATACTGGTATTATGCAGAATGGCAAGACGTGTATGCAACAATGCCAGTTCCAGTAGAATTTCACGAAGGACTTCCACGAATGAAAGATTTTCAGCCTCAAGATGGACCACATTTGATTATTATTGATGACCATATGCGAGAAGTGAATAGTGATATTGTTGATATGTTCACAAAAGGATCACATCATCGAAATATTAGTGTGATTTTTATAACACAAAATGTATTTCATCAAAGTAAAGCAAATAGAAATATGAGTTTAAATTGTTCGTATTTGGTGTTGATTAAAAATCCACGTGACAAGTCACAAATCAAGCATATGAGTTATCAAATCATGCCTGAGCATCCACTGTTTCTACAAGAAAGTTATGCAGACGCAACAAGAAATCCACATGGTTATTTACTGATGGATCTTAAGCAAGATACACCCGATGAAATGCGATTTCGTACAAATATTTTTCCCGACGATTTGCATCATTATGTTTACGTACCAACAAAACATGTTTAAATTATTGTGCATGTGAAAAGAATGACTTAGTCTGTCACGATGTCTCCTACAGTGAAACACGCTGATCTGCTACGTGCTCTGCACAAAGCTAAACCAAGATTGCGTAAAGCTATTATTGCCAATGCAGACGCTTCATTAATTCATAGTATTTGTGAATGTTGTTATAATGTCTTAAAAGGCAATGTTCCACTGACAAGTGTGCAGAAGTCAAGATTAAAGCGTTACAAGAACACGCTCCGCTATCTCGTAGACAATACAAAATCATTGGATAAAAAGAAGAAACATTTAGCCGTACAACAAGGAGGATTCTTACCTGCATTACTTGCACCTATTGTAGGAAGTGTGTTATCCAGTATTTTGTTTAAACAATAAACATCATGGAACATAGCAAGAAGATGGTTTTAGTGCCACCAGAAATGCTTCAACGAATGCATGCATCATCATCCCGTGTGAGTGAAAATCGAGAATCTAATCTTGATCGTGAAATGCAATCCATATTGAATACATCGTATCCAAGTGATGAAGAAAAATGGAATCAGTACAATAGAATATTACAGAAATATCTTTATGTGATACGTAAACAAGAAGAACCAATACCACTTACAATTACATCAATGAAACCTGATGGTGACGTCCCGAATGTTGACGATAGCACGAAACAAGAAATTTTAGCCGCAATACCACAAATGTATCGTAAGAAAGCCGAACTACTATTCCGTCGTTTAAAACAAGATGACGCAATTACGTGGGATCATAAAGGAACAGTGTACATCAACGATAATAAACTACATGGATCCAATATTGTAGATTTAATGTGCGATGTGACTCGACCTAGGAAACATTCTAATCCTCAAGGCTGGGAATTGTTTTGCAACTACCTTGCATCGTCAAACACACCTCAAGAATTGATTGGTAATCCACGAAGATTAAACTATATTGTCAAGCATAATAGTACAACAGCATCTGAAGGATCTGCACCACCAAAACCGGCACCTGAATTATTTTCTTCCGGAGAAGAAGAAGAAGAAGAAGACGATGATGATGTTTTAGAAGTCCGACCAAAAAGAAAACGTATCATTCCACAATGGTCAACGTACAAACCATGAACAAAAAGTTGAAATCCATTTATTACAATCCAGCACATCCTGCATCGTTTTCTACTGCAAAGAAATTATGGCAAGCCACAGGAAAATCTATACCTCTAACCAAAATAAAACTTTGGTTAAACAAACAACCTACCTACACGTTACATCGTCCTGTACGTCGTCGTTTCCGTAGAGATTTTTATCTTGTCAACAATATTGATGATCAATGGGAATGTGATTTAAATGATTTACAATCACTTCAAAACTATAATGACAATTACCGCTATATTCTTACAGTGATTGATGTGTTTAGTCGGTACGGGTGGGCTGTACCACTAAAATCAAAAAGTGCCGAGGATATAGTGAATGCATTTGAAATGATTTTCCAGGAGAGGAAACCAATTGTACTACGTAGTGATCAAGGAACTGAATTTACCAACAAGACAGTACAAAAGTTTCTCAGAAAACACAACGTGCAACATGTTACAACAAAGGATCCAGATATTAAAGCCAGCATCGCAGAAAGATTTAATCAGACATTGAAACATCGTATGTGGAAATACTTTACCAAATATCAAACATACAATTACATAAAAGTATTGCCTTTACTTGTAAAAGCATACAATGAAAGTCGGCATTCCAGTATTAAAATGGCACCTGCAAACGTTTCTCAGGACAATTTACTGGAGGTGTGGCATAACTTATACGACAAAAAGCTACAACGTTCAAAACAAGATACGGATTTGTCTGTTGGTGATACTGTTCGTATAAGTAAAACAAAACGTATCTTTGACAAGGGTTACCTCGAGAACTGGACTTGGGAAATATTCAGAGTAAAAGCCATTGTACCAAGAAACCCACCAGTGTATCGACTAGAGGATTTAAATCATCAACTTATCGATGGTGTTTTCTACAGAGAAGAATTACAACCAGTACCGCTCCCTTCGACGTTCCTCATCGATAAAATATTACGTACAAGAACAAAAGGTCGCAGAAAGGAGTATCTCGTCCAGTGGAAAGGATATCCTTCCTCATTCAATTCGTGGATCCCTGCAACTTCATTGAAGAAGAAGAAGAAGAATGGAACCTGATCAAGATTTTTACGTTACACTTCCCAGTAATAGTTCCATGGATTATTTTCCAGAAAATACATTGACTTCATATATTACGAAATTACAACGACGTGTAGAGTTTCGCCAGAAATGGGATGTGGCAATTGTAGAGATTCATTATCCACATTCTTTGCTGAACATTAACAGTAAAAACAATAAAATATATTACAAATCATCAAGTAGTAATGATCAGGAACCGTGGAAGGTTGTAATGATCCCTATACGCTATTATAACAATATACGGGATCTTATTCATGCAATTAATATACATCATAAAGAAACCAATTTATTTATATCTCATGACGCAACTAATAATATATGCCTCATAAGACATCCCAAAAAGGAAATCCATACTTCTGTACAATTGTCACCAAGTGTTAGTTTAATGCTTGGATTTGACCCGAAAAGTGATTTAAAAGATATGGAAAAGGGACAATATACACCGGATGTACGATTAGGCTTACCATCACAAATGTACGTCTATTGTGACATTATTGAATCTGTCATTGTTGGAGATACAATGGTACCCTTGCTACGAATTGTCAACATGGATCCTGTGAATCATACTTTTGGAAGTCATGCAGTACAAATCTTTAATCCTGCACATTATGTTCCGGTGGAAAAAATGAATTTTGAGCAAATACAAATCGATATAAGGGATAGCACAGGTCATCGGATGCCATTCACCTTTGGAACGGTGTGTACAAAACTACATTTCCGTCGTCGTCGTCATGACTGATCCGTATTTGCAATACTACCAAAAACAAGCGTTATCCGGTATCGGCAACGTCTATGTGGGAAGTCCCTATCAAGCAGGACATGGCATTGGAAGTTTCCTTGGTGGCTTATTTCGTTCAGTGTTACCACTTGTGAAGCAAGGCGCTAAAACTGTGGGAAAAGAATTATTAAAATCAGGTGCCAATATGATTAATGATGTTGTGATCTCGAATCAACCGCTGGAAGAATCGTTTCATCAACGTATGCAAGAGACAAAATCGAATTTACAAGAAAAAGCTAAAAACAAGTTGAAAACTATGCTGGGAAGTGGATATCATAAACGAAAATGGGATGACTGCTCTCAGTTTGAGGTTGACCTTCCAACGATCAACAACGCCATCAATCCTACAAAGAGACGTAAATTATCACATAAGAAGAAGAAGAGATCATTGGCATCGTCACCAGATATTTTTGATTAATTCAACGATGGCTTTCTTACATCATCAATCCTGTGAATGTGTAAAAAGTGAATTGGACATTTTTTCAACGTTGCCCACGCAAACCAGTGTTCTGGACAATCGTATTATAGGCTACAAACCAATTAGTTCAATAGCTGAAAATTCACCAATAGAATTTGTAGTGAGTGGTAGCAGTGATGAATATATTGATTTACCACAAACCTTATTATACATCCAAGCACAAATTGTGAAACCAGATGGTTCCTCCTTCATCAATACGGATAAAGCAATTGCACCTGTCAATGATTTTCTAAATGCTATGTTTAGTGAAGTACAAATCTACTTGAACAATAAACTGATTTCATTTCCGTCACATAATCATCCATATCGTTCGTACATGGAAAAACTACTCAATTATAGTGATGGAGCTAAAAATACACATTTACAAACAGCAATGTGGTTTCAAGATACGGCTGGTCATATGAACGCAACCACAAGTGAGAACAAAGGATTTCAACAACGCTATGAACTGACAAAACAAAGTATGAAATTCGATATGATTGGACATCTTCATTGTGACATTTTTAATCAAGATAAATTTTTAATTCATGGAGTGGAATTACGTGTGAAACTTATTCCTGCAAAGCCAAACTTTTGTCTCATGGCCGGTGAAAGTGGTGTCAATGCAAAAATCAATATTCTAGATGCATCGTTGCAGGTGAAAAAAGTCAGCATCAGCCCTAGTGTCAAATTGGCACACAATAAAATTTTACAATCTACACCGGCAAAGTATCCTCTGACAAGGGTTCAAATGAAATCATTTACCATCCCGAAGGATATACAATCCAAAACTATTGATAACCTGTTTATGGGAACATTGCCAAATCGTATTATTGTAGGATTTACATCGAATGAAGCATCCAGTGGAACTATTACCACCAATCCATTTGAATTTCAACATCTAAACATTAATTTCTTTACATTGTACGTGGATGGAAAAGCTGTACCTTCAAAACCATTGCAACCCAACTTTGAAGAAAATCTCTACATTTCATCGTACCACACATTGTTCTCAGGCTCTGGCATACATTTTACCAATACTGGAAATACAATTTCAAGAGCCGACTACAAGAATGGATATACACTGTTTGTATTTGACCTAACTCCCGATTCTTCTGCTGGAGATTGTCACTATTGGAATTTACAACGACATGGAGCCATCCGATTGGAAGTTCATTTCCAAGAGAAATTAGCAGCACCTGCAAACTGTATTGTGTATGGAGAGTTTTCCTCACTCCTAGAGATAGACCACCAGCGCAACATTATCCTGGACTTTTAAATTACAAGGTACGTATACGTTATGTATCATTTCCATTCACGATGTTGAATACATTACAATTAGCTAGTGCTTTAAACGGTAGTCCATTATTCAGAAATCATTTTACCGGGGTATTTGCAAGCGATGAGTTGCCCTCACGGATTTCTCTTCCTCTGGCAATCATTGTAAATACAGATCCATCCACAAAACTAGGAAGTCATTGGATTGCAATTTATATTGATCATCGCTGTGTTGGAGAATATTTTGACAGCTATGGCCTTCCTCCTTATGTATCACAACATGTTGCATTCTTAAAACTTCATTGTATATACTATAAATATAATAATAGCCAAATGCAAAGTCTTGGTTTATCCGTATGTGGCTATTATGCTTATTTTTATTTGTGCTGTAAAGCCCAAGGAAAATCTCTGCGTGAAATTCAATATTTGTTCACAACAGTACCCACGGTTAATGATCGTAGACTGTTGCAATATACCTTCCAGGTAATTTTATCATATTTATCATTGTAAGTGTATTTGTTTTATCATCGTCTATTTCTATACTAACCATCTTTTTCCTCGTTCTTTTTTACAGAATTCACAATACGAAGCTTTGCAAACGGGTGCTATGCTGCAAAACATGGAAACAAATCATCGCAATCAAGAAGAGGAGGCAGTCTAATGAAGAAACCCAGCTCAATATACAAACATTGTCAATAAGAAAGAAAAAGAAGAAACCAGAAAAATGAATAAAATACAATTTATGCTTATTTATGTGTTTTTATTGTCCATTCCATATACAACGTTATCAGATTCTCCTAAAGAACTGTGCGATATAAGACGAGAACCCTGTGCAAAGTTTCCACCTAATTCCTAGAGAACATTGACCAGGGACCTCGTCGCGCATTAAAACCAAATCATCGATCACGTGACTGTACTACACCCGAAGGGTCCTACCAAATTGAAAGGCGATACCCATCCATACCTTATAACCTTAATTGAGTCAGTAACCGAACACGTGGTTGTACTAAACAAATTTGGTAATAGGACCACCGAAACATATTGAGGTCCTGTACTATGCTTCAATTGGACAATTTCAGTGGACCCCCATTGCCAAAATTTAAGAAGGGTGCCCATGTCTTATGATAAGAAATGAACCCCTGTAATCATAGAATCTCATCAAAGGGGATAAAATGGACCAAAAAACAAACACGTGGTACAACGTTTATATTTTGGCAATTTTGTACCCCTAAAAGGGAACGAGGTGGACCACCCAAATTTATCATAATACATGTTAGGGTCCAATACTATAATACCCAATGTTGAAATTGGGCAATTTCCAAAATTTAAGGGGTGGGCCATGGTACCCCTCCCGGGGTGCATTAATATACCCATGTCTTATGAAAGGTAATGGACCCCTATACATGACCATATAACCATATAAGGTAATAACATCTCATCAAAGGGGATAAATTGAGCCAAAAACCAAACACGTGGTACAACGTATTGCTTACGTTTATATTTTGGCAATTTGGTACCCCTAAAAGGAAACGAGGTGGACCACCCAAATTTATCATAATACATATTAGGGTCCTGTACTATAATACCAAATGTTGAAATTGGGCAATTTCCAAAATTGAAGGGGTGGGCCAAGGTACCCCTCCCAAATTTCTCAAGGGGTGCACAAATATACCCATGTCTTATGAAAGGTAATGAACCCCTGTATACGCCCATATAACTATATAAGGTAATAACACCTCATCAAAGGGGATAAATTAGGTCAAAAACCCCCGAAATTTGAATTTTTGGCAATTTTTTACCCATGAAAGGGAACGACATAGACCCCCAATACTGATAGAGGTACATACTATGGTCCTAGGCTACCATACCAAATTTTTAGATTTGGCAATTTCCAAAATTTAAGGGGGGTGGTCCTATGTACCCCTGCCAAAATTTAGGGGGTGGGCCAAGGTACCCCTGCCAAAATTTAGAGGGGGTGGTCCTAGGTACCCCTAGGTCATTGACCCCGGGCCAAGGTCATTGACCTTTGACCTATGACGTCACAAAAATTTTTGCTGACTCAGTTCGCCATACGCGGACCACTACTACTGCGTATACAGGGGTCCATTCCCTTTCATAACATATGGGTATATTAATGCACCCCTTGAAAAATTTGGGAGGGGTACCTTGGCCCACCCCTTCAATTTTGGAAATTGCCCATTTTCAACATTGGGTATTATAGTACAGGACTCTAATATGTATCATGATAAATTTGGGTGCTCCACCTCGTTTCCTTCTAGGGGTACAAAATTGCCAAAATATAAACGTAAGCAATACGTTATACCACGTGTTTGGTTTTTGGTCGATTTTATCCCCTTTGATGATGTGTTATTATTCTATATAGTTATATGGTCATGTATAGGGGTCCATTACCTTTCATAAGATATGGGTATATTTGTGCATTCCTTTAAAAATTTGGGAGGGGTACTTTGGCCCACCCCATTAAATTTTGGAAATTGGCCAATTTAAAACATTTGGTATTATAGTACCGGACCCTAACATGTATTATGATAAATTTGGGTGGTCCACCTCGTTCCCTTTTAGGGGTACAAATTGCCAAAATATAAACGTAAGCAATACGTTGTACCACGTGTTTGGTTTGACCTAAGTTATCCCCTTGGATGAGGTTCTATTACCTTATATGGTTATATGGTTATGTATAGGGGTCTATTCCCTATCATAAGACATAGGTACATTTCTGCACTCCTTTAAAAATTTGGGAGGGGTACTTTGGCCCACCACTTTAATTTTGGAAATTGCCCCTTTTACATGTTTGGTATTATAGTATAGAACCCTAATATATATTACTATAAATTTGGGTGGTTCACCACGTTTCCTTTGATGGGTACGAAATTGCCAAATTTTAGTACAACCACGTGTTTGGTTTTGGCTCAATTTATCCCCGTGGATGAGGTCCTATTACCTTATATGGTTATATGATCATGTATAGGGGTCCATTTCATATCCCCTTAAATTTTGGAAATTTTCCAATTTAAGCATTCGGTATCATAGTACATGACCTCAACATGTATCATGATAAATTTGGGTGGTCCATCTTGTTCCCTTTCATGGGTAAAAATTACTAAAATATAAACATAAGCAATATGTTGTACCATGCGTTTGGTTTTTGGCCCAATTTCTTCCCTTTGATGGGGTTCTATTACCTTATATGGTTATATGGTCATGTATATGGGTTCATTTCCTATCATAAGACATGGGTACATTGACGCACCCCTTGAAAAATTTGGGAGGGGTATCTTGGCTTATCCACTCGGTTTTAGAAATTGTTTTAATATAAGCATTTGGTATCACAGTACAGGACTTCAATATGTACCACTATAAATTTGGATGGTCCACATCGTTCCCTTTCATGGGTAAAGAACTACCAAAAATCGAATTTCGGAGGTTATTGACATATATTTAGCACGTTATATGGTTTATTACCTTTATATGTTTATGTTCCCTTTTAAATTTGGGAATTATCAAATAACAAAATTCGGTAAACGTTTTCTAGGACCCATTGGTGTTCCTCTTATGGCCAAATATTCAAAATTTAAATGTTATTGACCGGCTTTATTATTGAATAAGTACAGGATTTATTACTTTTTTCATAAGACACAGGTGTATTTGTGTACCAATCTTAAATTTTGGGAGGGGGTACATTTCTTATTGTCATATCAATAATTGGTAATTGTTCTTTGGGTAAATCATTGTGATCACGTGATCAGTTATTGACCTATGATGGGATTAGGAGTCCAGGACATTGGTACATTGAAACTTTGTAGGATAATTTGAGAATGCGTCATTGGTATTGATTATTCCCGCCAAATATAAACGTAAGCAAGACGTTGTACCACGTGATTGTCCTTGATGAGGTAGTGTACAGGGATTCATTTCCTTTGTTGTGGTACTTCTTAAGTTTGAGTACACACACACTTCTAGAAAACAGTTGGTTCTACTCAGGTAAACAATTGACGGACATTATTAACCTTATTGAACATATAATGATATGATTAACTCTAAGACTTAGGTATATCAAGAGAAGTATTCTTTAAATTTGGGAATGGTGATAAACAGAATTTTAACATAAGGTGCGAAATTTGAAACAATACATTGAACTTTAGTCACAGCTCATAGTCTAAGATCATTGGTGGTGATTCATTTGACCTTGAGCTTTAGAAATCTGATAGCTAACCTTATTGAATCTTATGACTCATAGACGAAAGGCAATACATACTACAACACTAGCAAAGTTATTGTTAATGCAATTTGATTGGATGATCACTATCTTTCCTGCAATCTGATTGGTTGATCACTATCTTTCGTGCAATCTGATTGGTTGATGATTTTCAAATCTTTGCTGTATTCAGTTTTTAAGTTTTGTTTAACATTTAAAAATCTTGGTTTCGTTCAACATTTTGCACTCACTGATAAATATGATCAAAACCGTTTATTTGTTAATCGAATAGTTAAAAACCGGATAAAGTTTGACGGTTAACCGTGAAACGTAAAAATTTTTTAGTTTGAAATTTTTTTTTGCTTGAAACATTTTGTTTGAAAATTCTTGCTTTCAAATTTTTGTTTGAATTTTTTGTTTCAGAATTTTGTTTGAAATTTTTTTTGACAACTTTTGTTTCAAAATTTTTTGCTTAAACATTTTTCGTTTGAAATTTTTTAAAATTTTTTCGTTTCAAAATTTTGTTTAAAATTTTTGTTTGAAATTTTTTTGTTTTAAATTTTTTGTTTCAAAATTTTGTTTGAAATTTTTCGTTTGAAATTTTTTGTTTGAATTTTTTTCGTTTCAAAATTTTGTTTCAAAGATTTTTGTTCGAAATTTTTGTTTCAAAGTTTGGTTTGACATTTTTAAAAGTTTGTGCACTCATTAGTAAAGAACCGGAACTGTTTAGAACTAAAACCTCTGGCAACATTGTGGTGCAATAGTACACGTCAGAATATGGGGTTGTACTTCAAATGAAAAAAAACACAATTCATTCAAATGGATCATTTTATTACACTCCACATACATCCATACTAGATAGTGGTTCTGGATATTGTCGATACAATGTATTTTGAACTTCTTGCACTAGTTTGTCTTTAGCGTATAATTTTAATTCCAACTGAAGTCTTTTAAGGTCTATTGCGATATCAATTGATGGAAACTCAATGTCCATTTGATCACAAATAAACTGTTTATCAATACAAGTATGCACCCACGAACGATGTTGACAACCATAACAATATCTAGATACATGTTGTACAATATGCATGACACATTTTTCAAAATAGTACTTTTTCAAGAATATACTAGTTTTGTTGCACACTTCCACTGCATGTTTAACACACTGAAATACGCTGATGAATTTGTTCCATTCCGTTTGTGTTAGATACACCATGTTGCGAGGGTCATGGAATGTACTCTTTTTACGTAACAGCACCATCTTCTCTTCGAGGACTGTACGCAGCACCACTTCATGATTTGAGCCTAATGATTTGACTATGGTCACATTTAGCTCATCATGAAAATAATCGTTCATTTGGTCGATTCGTGAACATAATATTTGCCATTCTTCACAGGTCAGTTGTACACCAAATTGTTCTGCTTTGCCCAATCGAATCACTGGTTCAAATGTTCTAGCACTGATACCAATCATCACATGTTTTGTTTGAAATATATTTATTGGATAATAGCTTGCGAAGATGAACTCTTTATCGTTAGAAGTACACATCTTTCCTCCTGAAAAGCACTTGCTCAAATGATTTCACGGTATTGGTTGATTTATAGAACTACGGCTAACGTCATTAGAAAGGAATGTGCTGACGCTTGAATTCATGGTTTCATCACAGTTCCTGACGTCATGCTGACCAACCAAATTGATACAACTATGTCTGATGTGCTGACGTTTGAATTCATGATTTCATCACAATTGCTGACGAATCTGGCTGTGTACTAAATTCAAATTGATGACTTCGACCCAAGAGTCTTTTATAGCATAAAGATACAGATCCAGTATTTAAGAAACGCAGCAGTTCTTCTTGTTTTGATGCTTCCATGGGTAAATATCTTGCTGGTAAAATTATATTCTTATCATTTTCAAGCTTCACTACGATTCTTAATCCAAACTTTGTAGGGATCATTTGGCTAGCTAAGATTCTATAAGGTACATTCTGTTGTAAATCAGTAATCTTGGTAAATGATTTCATCACATCACGTGTGTTTAGAAACTGTAAACAAGTAGCCATGATGATGTTATCATGAATACTAACTCGAACGATACTTATATATGATGCAAAACTGATGACGTTGCATTATCATGTTCTGACGTGTACTATTGCACCATAATGTTGCCAGATGTTTTTGTTCTAAACAGTTCCGGCTAGTGCATACCTGTATTGATAAACAGTTTATTTGCGATCAAATGGACATTGAGTTTCCATCAATTGATATCGCAATAGACCTTAAAAGACTTCAGTTGGAATTAAAATTATACGCTAAAGACAAACTAGTGCAAGAAGTTCAAAATACATTGTATCGACAATATCCAGAACCACTATCTAGTATGGATGTATGTGGAGTGTAATAAAATGATCCATTTGAATGAATTGTGTTTTTTTTCATTTGAAGTACAACCCCATATTCTGACGTGTACTATTGCACCACAATGTTGCCAGAGGTTTTAGTTCTAAACAGTTCCGGTTCTTTACTAATGAGTGCACAAACTTTTAAAAATGTCAAACCAAACTTTGAAACAAAAATTTCGAACAAAAATCTTTGAAACAAAATTTTGAAACGAAAAAAATTCAAACAAAAAATTTCAAACGAAAAATTTCAAACAAAATTTTGAAACAAAAAATTTAAAACAAAAAAATTTCAAACAAAAATTTTAAACAAAATTTTGAAACGAAAAAATTTTAAAAAATTTCAAACGAAAAATGTTTAAGCAAAAAATTTTGAAACAAAAGTTGTCAAAAAAAATTTCAAACAAAATTCTGAAACAAAAAATTCAAACAAAAATTTGAAAGCAAGAATTTTCAAACAAAATGTTTCAAGCAAAAAAAAATTTCAAACTAAAAAATTTTTACGTTTCACGGTTAACCGTCAAACTTTATCCGGTTTTTAACTATTCGATTAACAAATAAACGGTTTTGATCATATTTATCAGTGAGTGCAAAATGTTGAACGAAACCAAGATTTTTAAATGTTAAACAAAACTTAAAAACTGAATACAGCAAAGATTTGAAAATCATCAACCAATCAGATTGCACGAAAGATAGTGATCAACCAATCAGATTGCAGGAAAGATAGTGATCATCCAATCAAATTGCATTAACAATAACTTTGCTAGTGTTGTAGTATGTATTGCCTTTCGTCTATGAGTCATAAGATTCAATAAGGTTAGCTATCAGATTTCTAAAGCTCAAGGTCAAATGAATCACCACCAATGATCTTAGACTATGAGCTGTGACTAAAGTTCAATGTATTGTTTCAAATTTCGCACCTTATGTTAAAATTCTGTTTATCACCATTCCCAAATTTAAAGAATACTTCTCTTGATATACCTAAGTCTTAGAGTTAATCATATCATTATATGTTCAATAAGGTTAATAATGTCCGTCAATTGTTTACCTGAGTAGAACCAACTGTTTTCTAGAAGTGTGTGTGTACTCAAACTTAAGAAGTACCACAACAAAGGAAATGAATCCCTGTACACTACCTCATCAAGGACAATCACGTGGTACAACGTCTTGCTTACGTTTATATTTGGCGGGAATAATCAATACCAATGACGCATTCTCAAATTATCCTACAAAGTTTCAATGTACCAATGTCCTGGACTCCTAATCCCATCATAGGTCAATAACTGATCACGTGATCACAATGATTTACCCAAAGAACAATTACCAATTATTGATATGACAATAAGAAATGTACCCCCTCCCAAAATTTAAGATTGGTACACAAATACACCTGTGTCTTATGAAAAAAGTAATAAATCCTGTACTTATTCAATAATAAAGCCGGTCAATAACATTTAAATTTTGAATATTTGGCCATAAGAGGAACACCAATGGGTCCTAGAAAACGTTTACCGAATTTTGTTATTTGATAATTCCCAAATTTAAAAGGGAACATAAACATATAAAGGTAATAAACCATATAACGTGCTAAATATATGTCAATAACCTCCGAAATTCGATTTTTGGTAGTTCTTTACCCATGAAAGGGAACGATGTGGACCATCCAAATTTATAGCGGTACATATTGAAGTCCTGTACTGTGATACCAAATGCTTATATTAAAACAATTTCTAAAACCGAGTGGATAAGCCAAGATACCCCTCCCAAATTTTTCAAGGGGTGCGTCAATGTACCCATGTCTTATGATAGGAAATGAACCCATATACATGACCATATAACCATATAAGGTAATAGAACCCCATCAAAGGGAAGAAATTGGGCCAAAAACCAAACGCATGGTACAACATATTGCTTATGTTTATATTTTAGTAATTTTTACCCATGAAAGGGAACAAGATGGACCACCCAAATTTATCATGATACATGTTGAGGTCATGTACTATGATACCGAATGCTTAAATTGGAAAATTTCCAAAATTTAAGGGGATATGAAATGGACCCCTATACATGATCATATAACCATATAAGGTAATAGGACCTCATCCACGGGGATAAATTGAGCCAAAACCAAACACGTGGTTGTACTAAAATTTGGCAATTTCGTACCCATCAAAGGAAACGTGGTGAACCACCCAAATTTATAGTAATATATATTAGGGTTCTATACTATAATACCAAACATGTAAAAGGGGCAATTTCCAAAATTAAAGTGGTGGGCCAAAGTACCCCTCCCAAATTTTTAAAGGAGTGCAGAAATGTACCTATGTCTTATGATAGGGAATAGACCCCTATACATAACCATATAACCATATAAGGTAATAGAACCTCATCCAAGGGGATAACTTAGGTCAAACCAAACACGTGGTACAACGTATTGCTTACGTTTATATTTTGGCAATTTGTACCCCTAAAAGGGAACGAGGTGGACCACCCAAATTTATCATAATACATGTTAGGGTCCGGTACTATAATACCAAATGTTTTAAATTGGCCAATTTCCAAAATTTAATGGGGTGGGCCAAAGTACCCCTCCCAAATTTTTAAAGGAGTGCACAAATATACCCATATCTTATGAAAGGTAATGGACCCCTATACATGACCATATAACTATATAGAATAATAACACATCATCAAAGGGGATAAAATCGACCAAAAACCAAACACGTGGTATAACGTATTGCTTACGTTTATATTTTGGCAATTTTGTACCCCTAGAAGGAAACGAGGTGGAGCACCCAAATTTATCATGATACATATTAGAGTCCTGTACTATAATACCCAATGTTGAAAATGGGCAATTTCCAAAATTGAAGGGGTGGGCCAAGGTACCCCTCCCAAATTTTTCAAGGGGTGCATTAATATACCCATATGTTATGAAAGGGAATGGACAACTGTATACGCCCATATAACCATATAAGGTAATAACACCTCATCAAAGGGGATAAATTAGGTCAAAAACCCCGAAATTTGAATTTTTGGCAATTTTTTTACACATGAAAGGGAACGACATAGACCCCCAATACTGATAGAGGTACATACTATGGTCCTAGGCTACCACACCCAATTTTTAGATTTGGCAATTTCCAAAATTTAAGGGGTGGGCCACGGTACCCCTCCCAAATTTTTCAAGGGGTGCACAAATGTACCTATGTCTTATGAAAGGGAATGGACCCTTGTATACACCCATGTAACTATATAAGGTAATAGGACCTCATCCAAGGAGATAAATTAGGCCGAAAACCAAACACGTGGTATAACGTATTGCTTACGTTTATATTTTTGGCAATTTTGTACCCCTAAAAGGGGACGAGGTGGACCACCCAAATTTATCATGATACATATTAGGGTCCTGTACTATAATACCCAATGTTTAAATTGGCCAATTTCCAAAACTTAAGGGGTGGGCCAACGTACCCCCTCCCAAATTTTTCAAGGGGTGCATTAATATACCCATATGTTATGAAAGCTAATGGACCCCTGTATACGCCCATATAACCATATAGGGTAAAAAACACCTCATCAAAGGGGATAAATTAGGTCAAAAACCCCCGAAATTTCAATATTTGGCAATTTTTTACCCATAAAAGGGAACGACATAGACACCCAATACTGATAGAGGTAAGTAGTAGTGGCCCCGTTATGGCTCGCCGAGTCAGCAAAAATTTTTGTGACGTCATAGGTCAAAGGTCAATGACCTTGGCCAGGGGTCAATGACCTAGGGGTACCTAGGACCACCCCCTCTAAATTTTGACAGGGGTACCTTGGTCCACCCCCTAAATTTTGACAGGGGTACATAGGACCACCCCCCTTAAATTTTGGAAATTGCCAAATCTAAAAATTTGGTATGGTAGCCTAGGACCATAGTATGTACCTCGATCAGTATTGGGTGTCTATGTCGTTCCCTTTCATGGGTAAAAAATTGCCAAAAATTCAAATTTTGGGGGTTTTTGACCTAATTTATCCTCTTTGATGAGGTGTTATTACCCTATATGGTTATATGGACGTATACAGGGGTCCATTCCCTTTCATAAGACATGGGTATATTAATGCACCCCTTGAAAAATTTGGGAGGGGTACCATGGCCCACCCCTTAAATTTTGGAAATTGACCAATTTAAACATTGGGTATTATAGTACAGGACCCTAATATCTATTATGATAAATTTGGGTGGTCCACCTCATTTCCTTCTAGGGGTACAAAATTGCCAAAAATATAAACGTAAGCAATACGTTATACCACGTGTTTGGTTTTTGGCTCAATTTATCCCCTTTGATGAGGTGTTATTACCTTATATGGTTATATGGTCATGTATAGGGGTCCATTCCCTTTCATAAGATATGGGTATATTTGTGCACCCCTTGAAAAATTTGGGAGGGGCACCTTGGCCCACCCCTTAAATTTTGGAAATTGACCAATTTAAACATTTGGTATTATAGTACTGCACCCTAACATGTATTATGATAAATTTGGGTGGTCCACCTTGTTCCCTTCTAGGGGTACAAATTTGCCAAAATTTTAGTACAACCACGTGTTTGGTATTTTGGCCCAATTTATTTCCTTGGATGAAGTCCTATTACCTTATATGGTTATGTATAGGGGTCTATTCCCTATCATAAGACATAGGTACATTTGTGCACTCCTTTAAAAATTTGGGAGGGGTACTTTGGACCACCCCTTAAATTTTAGAAATTGCTCATTTTATATATGTGGTATTATAGTACTGGACCCTAACATGTATTATGATAAATTTGGGTGGTCCACCTCGTTTCCTTCTAGGGGTACAAAATTGCCAAAATATAAACGTAAGCAATACGTTATACCGTGTGTTTGGTTTTTGGTCGATTTTATCCCCTTTGATGAGGTGTTATTATCCTATTTAGTTATATGGTCATGTATAGGGGTCCATTATCTTTCATAAGATGTGGGTATATTTGTGCACTCCTTTAAAAATTTGGGAGGGGTACTTTGGCCCACCCCTTAAATTTTGGAAATTGCCCAATTTAAACATTTGGTATTATAGTACAAGACCCTAATATGTATTATGATAAATTTGGGTGGTCCACCTCGTTCCCTTTTAGGGGTACAAAATTGACAAAATATAAACGTAAGCATTAGGTTGTACCACGTGTTTGGTTTTTGACCTAATTTATTCCTTTGGATGAGGTCCTATTACCTTATATGGTAATGTATAGGTGTTCATTCCCTATCATAAGACATAGGTACATTGATGGACCCCGGGAGGGGGTTCGGTATCATAGTACATGACTCAACATGTATTATGATAAATTTGGGTGGTCCACATCGTTCTCTTTTAGGGGTACAAAATTGCTAAAATATAAACATAAGCAATATGTTGTACCATGTGTTTGGTTTTTGGCCCAATTTCTCCCCTTTGATGAGGTTTTATTACCTTATATGGTTATATGGTCATGTATATAGGTTCATTTCCTATCATAAGATATGGGTACATTGATGCATCCTTTAAAAATTTGGGAGGGGTATTTTGGCTCATCCACGCGGTTTTAGAAATTGTTTAATATAAGCATTTGGTATCATAGTACAGGTCTCCAATATGTACCACTATAAATTTGGATGGTCCACATCGTTCCCTTTTCATAGGTAAAGAACTACCAAAAATCAAATTTCGGAGGTTATTGACCCCTATTTAGCATGTTATATGGGTATGTACAGAGGTTTATTACCTTTATATGTTTATGTTCCCTTTTAAATTTGGGAATTATCAAATAACAAAATTCGGTAAACGTTTTCTAGGACCCATTGTAGATGTTGATGTTCCTCTTATGGCCAAATATTCAAAATTTAAATGTTATTGACCGGCTTTATTATTGAATAAGTACAGGATTTATTACTTTTTTCATAAGACACAGGTGTATTTGTGTACCAATCTTAAATTTTGGAAGGGGTACATTTCTTATTGTCGTATCAATAATTGGTAATTGTTCTTAAAATTGGATAGTATCTCTTTCATTGGGTAAATCATTATGATCACGTGATCGGTTATTGACCTATGATGGG
Source organism: Thermobia domestica (assembly GCF_964235325.1). Classification (NCBI taxonomy): domain Eukaryota; kingdom Metazoa; phylum Arthropoda; class Insecta; order Zygentoma; family Lepismatidae; genus Thermobia; species Thermobia domestica. The sequence continues at coordinate 55,924,267 of NC_137456.1, read as the reverse complement.
ATTAGGAGTCCAGGACATTGGTACATTGAAACTTTGTAGGATAATTTGATAATGCGTCATTGGTTTTGATTATTCCCGCCAAATATAAACGTAAGCAAGACGTTGTACCACGTGATTGTCCTTGATGAGGTAGTGTACAGGGATTCATTTCCTTTGTTGTGGTACTTCTTAAGTTTGAGTACACACACACTTCTAGAAAACAGTTGGTTCTACTCAGGTAAACAATTGACGGACATTATTGACCTTATTGAACATATAATGATATGATTAACTCTAAGACTTAGGTATATCAAGAGAAGTATTCTTTAAATTTGGGAATGGTGATAAACAGAATTTTAACATAAGGTGCGAAATTTGAAACAATACATTGAACTTTAGTCACAGCTCATAGTCTAAGATCATTGGTGGTGATTGATTTGACCTTGAGCTTTAGAAATCTGATAGCTAACCTTATTGAATCTTATGACTCATAGACGAAAGGCAATACATGTTACAACAGTTTAAAATTTAATCATAAGGTGATGTAATCTGACACTAGCAAAGTTATTGTTAATGCAATTTGATTGGATGATCACTATCTTTCCTGCAATCTGATTGGTTGATCACTATCTTTCGTGCAATCTGATTGGTTGATGATTTTCAAATCTTTGCTGTATTAAGTTTTAAGTTTTGTTTAACATTTAAAAATCTTGGTTTCGTTCAACATTTTGCACTCACTGATAAATATGATCAAAACCGTTTATTTGTTAATCGAATAGTTAAAAACCGGATAAAGTTTGACGGTTAACCGTGAAACGTAAAATTTTTAGTTTGAAATTTTTTTGTTTGAAACTTTTTGTTTGAAAATTCTTGCTTTCAAATTTTTGTTTGAATTTTTTGTTTCAAAATTTTTTTGACATTTTTTTGACAACTTTTGTTTCAAAAATTTTTTGTTTAAAAATTTTTCGTTTGAAATTTTTTAAAATTTTTTCGTTTCAAAATTTTGTTTAAAATTTTTGTTTGAAATTTTTCGTTTCCAAATTTTTTGTTTGAAAATTTTTGTTCGAAAATTTTGTTTAAAATTTTTTGTTTGAAATTTTTCGTTTCCAAATTTTTTGTTTCAAAATTTTTTCGTTTGAAATTTTTTGTTTGAATTTTTTTTCGTTTCAAAATTTTGTTTCAAAGATTTTTGTTCTAATTTTTTGTTTCAAAGTTTGGTTTGACATTTTTAAAAGTTTGTGCACTCATTAGTAAAGAACCGGAACTGTTTAGAACAAAAACCTCTGGCAACATTGTGGTGCAATAGTACACATCAGAATATGGGGTTGTACTTGACATGAAAAAACACAATTCATTGAAATGGATCATTTTATTACACTCCACATACATCCATACCAGATACTGGTTCTGGATATTGTCGATACAATGTATTTTGAACTTCGTGCACTAGTTTGTCTTTAGCATATAATTTTAATTCCAATTGAAGTCTTTTAAGGTCTATTGCAATATCAATTGGTGGAAACTCAATGTCCATTTGATCACAAATAAACTGTTTATCAATACAGGTATGCACCCACGAACGATGTTGACAACCATCACAATATCTAGATACATGTTGTACAATATGCATAACACATTTTTTCAAAATAGTACTTTTTCAGGAATATACTTGTTTTGTTGCACACTTCCACTGCATGTTTCACACACTGAAATATGCTGATGAATTTGTTCCATTCCGTTTGTGTTAGATACATCATGTTGCGAGGGACATGGAATGTACTCTTTTTACGTAACAGCACCATCTTCTCTTCGAGGACTGTACGCAGCACCACTTCATGATTTGAGCCTAATGATTTGACTATGGTCACATTTAGCTCATCATGAAAATAATCGTTCATTTGGTCGATTCGTGAACATAATATTTGCCATTCTTCACAGGTCAGTTGTACACCAAATTGTTCTGCTTTGCCCAATCGAATTACTGGTTCAAATGTTCTAGCACTGATACCAATCATCACATGTTTTGTTTGAAATATATTTATTGGATAATAGCTTGCGAAGATGAACTCTTTATCGTTAGAAGTACACATCTTTCCTCCTGAAAAGCACTTGCTCAAATGATTTCGTGGGATGACAGTGTATTGGTTGATTTATAGAACTACGGCTCACGTCATTGGAAAGGAATGTGCTGACGTTTGAATTCATGATTTCATCACAGTTGCTGACGAATCTGGCTGTGTACTAAATTCAAGTTGATGACTTCGACCCAAGAATCCTTTGTAACATAAAGATACAGATCCAGTATTTAAGAAACGTAACAGTTCTTCTTGTTTTGATGCTTCCATGGGTAAATATCTTGCTGGTAAAATTATATTCTTATCATTTTCAAGCTTCACTACGATTCTTAATCCAAACTTTGTAGGGATCATTTGGCTAGCTAAGATTCTATAAGGTACATTCTGTTGTAAATCAGTAATCTTGGTAAATGATTTCATCACATCACGTGTGTTTAGAAACTGTAGACAAGTAGCCATGATGATGTTATCATGAATACTAACTCGAACGATACTTATATATGATGCAAAACTGATGACGTTGCATTATCATGTTCTGACGTGTACTATTGCACCACAATGTTGCCAGAGGTTTATGTTCTAAACAGTTCCGGTTCTTTACTAATGAGTGCACAAACTTTCAAAAATGTCCAACCAAACTTTGAAACAAAATTTTTGAAACGAAAAAAAATTCAAACAAAAAATTTCAAACGAAAAAAATTCAAACAAAAATTTGAAGCAAAAAAAAATTTCAAACAAAAAATTTCAAACAAAAAATTTGGAAACGAAAAATTTCAAACAAAAAATTTTAAACAAAATTTTCGAACAAAAATTTTCAAACAAAAAATTTGGAAACGAAAAATTTCAAACAAAAATTTTAAACAAAATTTTGAAACGAAAAAATTTTAAAAAATTTCAAACGAAAAATTTTTAAACAAAAAATTTTTGAAACAAAAGTTGTCAAAAAAATGTCAAAAAAATTTTGAAACAAAAAATTCAAACAAAAATTTGAAAGCAAGAATTTTCAAACAAAAAGTTTCAAACAAAAAAATTTCAAACTAAAAATTTTACGTTTCACGGTTAACCGTCAAACTTTATCCGGTTTTTAACTATTCGATTAACAAATAAACGGTTTTGATCATATTTATCAGTGAGTGCAAAATGTTGAACGAAACCAAGATTTTTAAATGTTAAACAAAACTTAAAACTTAATACAGCAAAGATTTGAAAATCATCAACCAATCAGATTGCACGAAAGATAGTGATCAACCAATCAGATTGCAGGAAAGATAGTGATCATCCAATCAAATTGCATTAACAATAACTTTGCTAGTGTCAGATTACATCACCTTATGATTAAATTTTAAACTGTTGTAACATGTATTGCCTTTCGTCTATGAGTCATAAGATTCAATAAGGTTAGCTATCAGATTTCTAAAGCTCAAGGTCAAATCAATCACCACCAATGATCTTAGACTATGAGCTGTGACTAAAGTTCAATGTATTGTTTCAAATTTCGCACCTTATGTTAAAATTCTGTTTATCACCATTCCCAAATTTAAAGAATACTTCTCTTGATATACCTAAGTCTTAGAGTTAATCATATCATTATATGTTCAATAAGGTCAATAATGTCCGTCAATTGTTTACCTGAGTAGAACCAACTGTTTTCTAGAAGTGTGTGTGTACTCAAACTTAAGAAGTACCACAACAAAGGAAATGAATCCCTGTACACTACCTCATCAAGGACAATCACGTGGTACAACGTCTTGCTTACGTTTATATTTGGCGGGAATAATCAAAACCAATGACGCATTATCAAATTATCCTACAAAGTTTCAATGTACCAATGTCCTGGACTCCTAATCCCATCATAGGTCAATAACCGATCACGTGATCATAATGATTTACCCAATGAAAGAGATACTATCCAATTTTAAGAACAATTACCAATTATTGATACGACAATAAGAAATGTACCCCTTCCAAAATTTAAGATTGGTACACAAATACACCTGTGTCTTATGAAAAAAGTAATAAATCCTGTACTTATTCAATAATAAAGCCGGTCAATAACATTTAAATTTTGAATATTTGGCCATAAGAGGAACATCAACATCTACAATGGGTCCTAGAAAACGTTTACCGAATTTTGTTATTTGATAATTCCCAAATTTAAAAGGGAACATAAACATATAAAGGTAATAAACCTCTGTACATACCCATATAACATGCTAAATAGGGGTCAATAACCTCCGAAATTTGATTTTTGGTAGTTCTTTACCTATGAAAAGGGAACGATGTGGACCATCCAAATTTATAGTGGTACATATTGGAGACCTGTACTATGATACCAAATGCTTATATTAAACAATTTCTAAAACCGCGTGGATGAGCCAAAATACCCCTCCCAAATTTTTAAAGGATGCATCAATGTACCCATATCTTATGATAGGAAATGAACCTATATACATGACCATATAACCATATAAGGTAATAAAACCTCATCAAAGGGGAGAAATTGGGCCAAAAACCAAACACATGGTACAACATATTGCTTATGTTTATATTTTAGCAATTTTGTACCCCTAAAAGAGAACGATGTGGACCACCCAAATTTATCATAATACATGTTGAGTCATGTACTATGATACCGAACCCCCTCCCGGGGTCCATCAATGTACCTATGTCTTATGATAGGGAATGAACACCTATACATTACCATATAAGGTAATAGGACCTCATCCAAAGGAATAAATTAGGTCAAAAACCAAACACGTGGTACAACCTAATGCTTACGTTTATATTTTGTCAATTTTGTACCCCTAAAAGGGAACGAGGTGGACCACCCAAATTTATCATAATACATATTAGGGTCTTGTACTATAATACCAAATGTTTAAATTGGGCAATTTCCAAAATTTAAGGGGTGGGCCAAAGTACCCCTCCCAAATTTTTAAAGGAGTGCACAAATATACCCACATCTTATGAAAGATAATGGACCCCTATACATGACCATATAACTAAATAGGATAATAACACCTCATCAAAGGGGATAAAATCGACCAAAAACCAAACACACGGTATAACGTATTGCTTACGTTTATATTTTGGCAATTTTGTACCCCTAGAAGGAAACGAGGTGGACCACCCAAATTTATCATAATACATGTTAGGGTCCAGTACTATAATACCACATATATAAAATGAGCAATTTCTAAAATTTAAGGGGTGGTCCAAAGTACCCCTCCCAAATTTTTAAAGGAGTGCACAAATGTACCTATGTCTTATGATAGGGAATAGACCCCTATACATAACCATATAAGGTAATAGGACTTCATCCAAGGAAATAAATTGGGCCAAAATACCAAACACGTGGTTGTACTAAAATTTTGGCAAATTTGTACCCCTAGAAGGGAACAAGGTGGACCACCCAAATTTATCATAATACATGTTAGGGTGCAGTACTATAATACCAAATGTTTAAATTGGTCAATTTCCAAAATTTAAGGGGTGGGCCAAGGTGCCCCTCCCAAATTTTTCAAGGGGTGCACAAATATACCCATATCTTATGAAAGGGAATGGACCCCTATACATGACCATATAACCATATAAGGTAATAACACCTCATCAAAGGGGATAAATTGAGCCAAAAACCAAACACGTGGTATAACGTATTGCTTACGTTTATATTTTTGGCAATTTTGTACCCCTAGAAGGAAATGAGGTGGACCACCCAAATTTATCATAATAGATATTAGGGTCCTGTACTATAATACCCAATGTTTAAATTGGTCAATTTCCAAAATTTAAGGGGTGGGCCATGGTACCCCTCCCAAATTTTTCAAGGGGTGCATTAATATACCCATGTCTTATGAAAGGGAATGGACCCCTGTATACGTCCATATAACCATATAGGGTAATAACACCTCATCAAAGAGGATAAATTAGGTCAAAAACCCCCAAAATTTGAATTTTTGGCAATTTTTTACCCATGAAAGGGAACGACATAGACACCCAATACTGATCGAGGTACATACTATGGTCCTAGGCTACCATACCAAATTTTTAGATTTGGCAATTTCCAAAATTTAAGGGGGTGGTCCTATGTACCCCTGTCAAAATTTAGGGGGTGGACCAAGGTACCCCTGTCAAAATTTAGAGGGGGTGGTCCTAGGTACCCCTAGGTCATTGACCCCTGGCCAAGGTCATTGACCTTTGACCTATGACGTCACAAAAATTTTTGCTGACTCGGCGAGCCATAACGGGGCCACTACTACTAGGTACATACTATGGTCCTAGGCTACCACACCCAATTTTTAAATTTGGCAATTTCCAAAATTTAAGGGGGGTGGTCCTATGTACCCTTGCCAAAATTTAGGGGGTGGGCCAAGGTACCCCTGCCAAAATTTAGAGGGGGTGGTCCTAGGTACCCCTAGGTCATTGACCCCGGGCCAGGTCATTGACCTTTCACCCTGGTCATAAAAGAGAGTGAGGATGAGTCATTCGCGCCAACGCGGACCCCTACTACTGTGGGCCCATTTCATTAACAAATGCATACTATGAGAGGCCCTAGAAATAATATTTATTCGTATGGCTTTGAGATTTGGCAACATTGTCCTCTTAATTAATTTTTCATGTATTGAACTGGCCCAGGGGCGTAACTAACGGCCCCGTAGATCTTGCAGTGCGGGAGGGCCCACAGGCTCCGGGGGGTCAATAAAGATTAAAAGAAAGATAGAAAGAGAGGACCAGAATTATAAAAAACAACTTTTTTTCAGGAGGGGCGAAATACGCGTATTAGTGCTTGCCCCCCAGAGAAAAATCTCTGAGTTACGGCGCTGCTAAAAAGCATAAACGTGGGACGTTAAACTGAGAGATTTCATTTCATTTTTCATCTCTGCTTCTGAATTTTCTTCTGAAATTCATGACGCCTCTCTTATTGGCGAAGAAGACAACTTACGAACCAAGTGGCATAAAAAAAAACAGTTCTTAGACTGTGTAGATAAATAAATAAGTATAAACAGTAAAAAATAAACGTTCATTTATAAATAATTTCACACAGCGTTTTAGTTTTTCAATCAATAAGTTCCGTGATCAAGTTCCAAGGCTAATGATTGAGATTTTTTCCCAGATTTATACTTTTACCCGTAGGTGAATTCTCGGTAGTACTTTTACGTTCTGAAATGTTTTTCCTTATATCCAGTGTAAAATGAGTTTATAGCTTTATCAAAAACTACATTAATAAATGACTAAATAAATAATAAATCATTTGAAGAAAACTGCTTTTGCTACCAAATAATACTCTTAGCATGTCAAACAAAATAGTACTTAAGTTAGGTCGAGACACATACACACAAAAGGAGACCTATGAGAGTATATGCGTTGTGTGTGTGCGTAATTTTATCATCAGCTTAATATTTTTCGATCGCTCTTCAAATACTTGAAAGTTTATTCTAGTTGCAAGATGGTAATCATAACAAGAAAATGACCTTTTAAAAAATATCCAGAAGCCTCTTAAAACATGTTAAGATGCTTGCGATCATAATAGTTCCTTTGTTCCAGTTTGCTCTTAATTTAGCTAGGCTCTTCATTCCACTGGGTCACCAATGACCAATAAATAATTATTTAATAAAAATAATAATGATAAATTAGTGATGTGCTCCATTTTTCTCGTTGATTATTTTACTCGAAGGCAAGGGATATACTCTTCATCATGAACGCATTCCTTGCAATTACTTTCCATCGCATGAATCATTTCTTCAAGAAGTTTCAGTGAGAGAAAGGAGTAAACTGTGAGATAACGAAAAACTTCTTATATCATAGCTATTCTCCAGTTAAAGAAAGTTGATGTCAAGCAGATAGGCGACGTGCTGTAAACAAACAAAGTGAAGGCGTTCTTCGCCAATCACTAACAATATTTTCTTTTTCACGCTCTTTCTGGTCAACCGAAGTCCTGATCGCATTTTTGTCGGTTGGTAAATGTTAAATCTCCTGTTAAATATTCCATTTATGGTGCCTTCCATCTCAATTCAGGCAGAGCATGTACCATCACCATCTCAGATATTGTTGAAACTTTTTTATAGCAACTAAACATGTTTTTAAGAGACCCATATTTTTTTGTTTTGTCGAAAAAAAATTTCCCACCAAGTAATGGGCCATCAAAGACGGGGAGTACAATTTATGAATTGTAAAAGACATGGAAAAGGGTCAACTTCGGAGCCCTACCATTCAGCTATGGAGACAGGTAGAGCTATAATTCTTGTTGTGGTATGTACATAGGGATATTAATAAACTATATTTTATTATAGTTCGGTTTGCGCATGCGTAACTTTTTGTACATAAATTAACAAATGAACGTTAATTTATCTGAAAAGTCGAAGTTTGCAAATTTTTTTCGAGTACTTCCGGTTCGAATTTTAAAATTTTGTTTTCACGGTTGGTAAGACCTAGTTACCCGCTTTCCGAAAAAAATATTTGTATCGCTTCTGTGTGCAACCGTTTTGTCGCAAAAAAATTCGAGAAATTGTAAAATTCTCAAAAATTGCCATTTTTGGGCGCCATTTTCTCGAAAACACCATCTTTTAAAATTCTGAAATTTTGTCAGATGGTTTAGCTTTACATGAATAATACCATTCTCGACCAATGCTTCATGAATTAACTACAGCCTTTTGAAGTTAGCGAAGTTTCGTTAACTTTGATGTCACAGTTAGCAACACTGGAAACAATAAAAGTGCAATGATTTGATGATGTTTGTGGTTCACATTAATTAAATGAAGAATAAAAGGTTTTCCTGGCTGTTTTTTTATTATTTTGATCAAAAAAGCTCTCTGGAATAGTAAAATGAGCTTCCCCCTTACTCGTCCCTTTTCTTAAACCGAAGTGAGCTGAGATGGGAATTACGATTACGAAACACACAAATTTTAAGTTTACTTAAAATGGCTATCCAATAAATTCTGATGATCTATAAAAAGCCTGAACTATTACCTCAGTGATGACTTGGAATGATCCAGACAAAGTCTCAATTAAGTGCGATGTCATTACAGTGATCGAAAAGGACAAAAAGTTTAAAAAAAAATCGAAACAATTTCTTACGCGTTCCATCAAAGAAATTTACGGACTTTCTTTTAAACAGAACAATCTCAGCAGTCACTCGGAATTTTATAGTATTTGACTAAAGTGGGTCAGTCCGCAACCTGCTAGGGAAGTGTGTGTGTGTGTGTGTGTGTGTATTGTGTAAATTTTAAGCTATCTGCTACTGCGTTGCAACAAATCAAAGGTGCAACCTGTATTGAAGCTGTCATGAGTGACCTATTTCCTTTAGTAGTATGATCCGCTGAAAATGACAGCTGTCTTCTTCAAGAATGTAGTGAATGTCCTGGAATGAAAGGCATAAGTGTGGAGTCTTTGATCCTGCTGAAAATGAAAGTGTTACGTACGCCATATGGGAAAACTATGATCTCGTTTAAAAAAACTGTGCCACTTTCCGTTTTCGTATCGTACATTACTGGTTTAACTGTAAGAATTGTAATTCATGACTATATCAAGAAAATCCAAAGAGAATTAATTGCTACCAAAAAGCATCGTATAAAATTTCAAGATACAAATTCTATTTTACTTCATGTGGACTTCGTTGAAAACTGGACTGTTATTCTGCAAAGTGAAATTCAGTTATATCACCGGAATATTGAACAACTGACAGTTTTGTTGTAATAAGCGACGACAAAACCCACGATTCGGCTCATGTACTCATAGCCATAGACAAGATTCTAAAAATATTCGAAGAAAAGCGAAAATATAGGTTATAGAAAAAGGTTCGAATACGTGGAAATAAGTGTCTACAATTTCCCAAACCGTGTCAGTGATTTATGATGGTGCTGCATCCCACTTTAAAAATCGCTTTCAGATGTTCGAGATGCAGACAGGTCCGATAAAGCAGTGGTTTTGCAGTGAAACCGGCCAAGCTAGGGTCTCTGCGACAGTATTGGGGGGGGGGGGGGCTGTAAAGAATGTGGCAACTCGGCATAACCTTAGCCAAAAACAGATACACAGTATTAAAACCGCAGAAGAATTCGTGAGTTTTGTTGCCTGGAATGAATTCTACAACTTCCGGAAGAAAGAAAAAAAAAGCAAGAATGGGAAAGTATGCGACCGGTAACTGGTATTCAACGAAGTTACCTTCGGCTTTCGGAAAATGGCGAAGTTTTTATAGCAGTAACGGGTCACCATAAACTAACTTCATGCTTCCCCCAAAATCGAGCTTCTGCAATTCAAAGTGTAGATTTAAGAAATCTGCAAAAAGGAACCTTTGTTACATACATATGCGCAAAGGCGCCGGTTTCTCTGTAGATTGGGGGGGGGGAGATTCAGATGCAGAAGGTATATATATGAGGATTTTAAGACAAAATGCATTCAAATTATGCGAAATATTGTATATTCATAAATACAATAGGGGGCCCACATCAGCTTTGGGGGCTCCGATCCCCCCAGGATCGGCGCCCTTGCATATACTTGTGATAACCAGTGGTGCGTAGCAGAATTATGAATAAATCATGAATTACGCACAGTTGAAGTGCTGTTTATGCTTCCACATGGACTTTCAGCAGGGTACAGGTTTCCAGAAAAGCATAAGAGAAGTGAAAATAAGTGTTTTGTGATTTTCGACAATGTGCTACGCAGGGGCGGATCCAGGACGAACTTCTGGGGGGTGTATACTGCTACTTAGAGCTACTTTTAAGAGCTCCAAACTCTGGAATGGGTTTTATTTATATACAAAATAAGAAAGTTTCTTCTGGGAGGGCGATCGACTCCTTGGATCCACCTCTGGACGAGTTGTGAGTGTACTACTGCTATTAGCGAAGAAGACACTAAGCAAGCAAATGATTGGTCCATGTGAAAAAAAAACAGTGAAATTTTGCTTCCGAAGACCATTTTAAGTAAGTGAACTTAAAATTTGTGTGTTTCGTAATCGTAATTCCCATCTCAGATTACTTCGGTTTTTAAAAAATGGAGAAGGGGGGAGGCTCATTTTACTACTTCAGAGCGCTTTTTTGATCAAAATAATAAAAAAACAGCCAGGAAAACCTTTTATTCTTCATTTAATTAATGTGAACCACAAACATCATCAAATCATTGCACTTTTATTGTTTCCAGTGTTGCTAACTGTGATATCAAAGTTAACGAAACTTCGCTAACTTCAAAAGGCTGTAGTTAATTCATGAAGCATTGGTCGAGAATGGTATTTGGTGTGTTTATTATTCATGTAAGGCTAAACCATCTGACAAAATTTCAGAATTTTAAAAGATGGAGTTTTCGAGAAAATGGCGCCCAAAAATGGCAATTTTTGAGAATTTTACAATTTCTCGAATTTTTTGCGACAAAACGGTTGCACACAGAAGCGATACAAAAATTTTTTCGGAAAGCGGGTAACTAGGTATTACCAACCGTGAAAACAAAATTTTAAAATTCGAACCGGAAGTGCTCGAAAAAATTTTGCAAACTTCGACTTATCAGATAAATTAACGTTCATTTGTTAATTTATGTACAAAAAGTTACGCATGCGCAAACCGAACTATAATAAAGTATAGTTTATTTATATCCCTATGTACATACCACAACAAGAATTATAGCTCTACCTGTCTCCATAGCTGAATGGTGGGGCTCCGAAGTTGACCCTTTTCCATGTCTTTTACAATTCATAAATTGTACTCCCAGTCTTTGATGGCCCATTACTTGGCGGGAAAATTTTTTTCGACAAAACAAAAAAAATATGGGTCTCTTAAAAACATGTCTAGTTGCTATAAAAAAAAGTTTCAACAATATCTGAGATAGTGATGGTACAATTTTATTTTATTTATTTATTTATTTATTTATTTATTTATTTATTTTTGCCTAAGTTGAAATGGAAGGCACCTGATATATAGCTAGGGCTGTCCAAAATCGCGAAAAGGCCAAATTTCAACAGAGCCTATTTCGAATTCCAGAAACTGTAAATGGTGGTCCTTATCAGCGTAAAGGAAGCCACGCATACACAATGCAAAAGTGCATATTTCGTCAATTTTCAATAGGTATACAGGGTGTTCCCTACAGCGTGTAATTCTCAGATATAGTTTTCAGATATACCCTGATTTCAAGGAGAGTTCAAAGTAGGCAGAAGGTAAGTCTTGACAACATTGGACATCCAATCCTGCGGAGGAAAGTCGAAAGTATTAGGAACCGGCAGCTCCATGTTTTTTTGTGGTCGGAATCATGTGTGATGCGATATTTCGTCAAGGTAAATTTTACGTTTTCTTCACTTATAAGCGTGAAAGAAAACATTGCAGCATGCGTTTTCCCGAGTACGAGAAACCGTGCTGCTGACGATCCTTAACGCTTCTAAAATCGCGTCAAAGGATTCTGTGTTCACTACTATCAAGGATTATGTGTTCACTGCTTTTGCCTACTTTGGACCAATCATAAAGTAAGAGCATATCTCAAGATTCGGTTGATGGCATGTCTGGGAATTTCACCCTGTATGGAATATTCTGTACACCCACTGAAAATTAATGAAATATACATTTTTGGATTGCATATATGTGACTTCCTTTACGCTGATAAGAACCAGCACCCACAATTTCTGGAATTCGAAATAGGACCTGTTGAAATTTGAATTTTTCGCGATTTTGGATAGCCCTAGCTCTGAAACTATGCACTTTTCCCCACAGGTCTATATAAACTTTTTCTCTTATTTTGATGTAAGGAATCACCTCTTATAGTTTGTCGGTATATATACGTTAGGAATCTTCCTGTGATATTTTTTTCGATTATAGAATTATGACTAGTTAAACGTTCTTAGTTCGTCGCCAGAGCTGCTGTCTTTGTTATTGCAGAGACTTCGGCAACAACGCAGCGCCTTCAATGTACCACGTGTTCTGTTCAACTATCAAACAGCAGCTTTCCTTAACGACACAGAACAATAGGAAAATATCTTCATATTCTAATTATTCACATATAGTTAAAAATACTATTCAATTTCTACTAATTAATAATATATGTATGCTAATTAGGAACTGATTTGAAGTATATAGTTAATTTGTCGGTTGAACCTCTGCTTCACTAAAGCAAATCTTTTGAGACAATAGGACTCTTTGAATACTGGATGCATGCTATTATTCACACAAACCTTACTACGCTTGTGCGTTCTTTAAAAATATAAAGAATTCGCAGGAATGTTGACACTTAGGGTATAAGAATTCACTTCCTCCCTATACCTTCATTACTAACAATTCATGGAAGTATTCAGCTGAGAGAAGGAAGATATTCAGCGATATAAATAATAAAATCTTTTAAAGCTCTTGAGATGTCACCCTTAAACACCATTAAGATTTCGTAGATTTAATTAAACCCTGCCTACGCTGTATATTCAAAACCTTTGGAATGGAAAATTACAATCACCTAGTCAGATGTCTGAATCTCTAATTCACTTCAAAATAGTCTCCTTTGCACTGGATAGCATATACGAGTAATTTACTTTTTCCAGTACCTCTGCCACTGTTGAAACGTTTCTGGTCAGTCTCCTTGAGAACGGAATTCAGATAACTCAATGCATTCCGCATGACTTCTTCTCCTGACTCAGTTCAGGCCCTTTTCAGTACTATTTTCAACTTGGAAAGTAGCTGAGAAATAAAAGAATTCATCTTAGATATTTGTCAAATAAAACCTAGATCAGACGTGAAGATTGGATGAGTTTGTTGTTGTGACACAGTTTCCAAGTTTTTGTTGCTTATAGGTCGTTTAAGTTGCATGGTACCACGAAGATGACAAAGAATCTTCAGGTAGAGTTCTTGGATAACTTTCGGCCTTGTAGTATACTCGTGCCATTCCATGGGGTATCCAATCAGATTATCCAAAGGTAAGAACACCCAACTTTCAAAACGGTCAAATTGGCCACGAAAGAGTCAAAATACCCACAAAAACGGCTCGGATTACTGCTTAAATACTTCTGCTTTTAGATATTGTAATCGATTTCGTGGGTGATATGACTGTTTTGATAATTGGACGAGCCTTTTTGTGCACTGTTTTGAAAGTTGTTGGAGCTACCTAGAGTTTTTCAAGGAAGTAAGAGAAGTGGGACCATGAATATTACTTCGTTATGAAACTATCGTGCTTTTATTGACTCGGAGATAATTAACTTGGTACAACTATGTGCTGCTCAAGGACTTCTATACAGCCAAACCTGTCACTCTTACATTGATATACCTACGTGAAGCTGCGACAGTAGCGCTTCATCTTCTCATACAGATGCCCTTCACGTCAAATGCCACACCATTTCACATGTTGAGGCAGGGGTCCATAACGAACCCGGAACTCCAATATTAAACTCACCAGGTCAGAACATGGATATTTTCGATCGTTTCGGCAAATGAAAATTTGACGGGAGTTTCCTTCACAAATAAGCTGCCCAGTGGCGTACACAAGGAGAAGGATTCTGGGTTTAAGCTCTCCCTTAAACAATATGTTATGAAAAAAATACCGTATAAAATACTATATAAGTATCTTGAAATGATATGTACTTTCAGTCTTGAAACTCCTTTGAAGAAATTTTCAGGACGCCATAGAACTAACTACCAACTACCGACTACAATACTCGTACAAGTACAGTCGAGGATAAAAGTACTTTGCAATTGTTGAGTTTTTCTTTGACCAATAAACTCACGTTAAATTATAGCATTCTCCCGAATAACGCTGTGTCACATTTCGGAATATATTGAGTTGTCAATGGAATCATGCTGTACAGAACATAACTCATGTATGCTCAATAGCTCATTTCTCCATTCTGCACGATATGGCACTAATATACTTACAAACTTTGCGCGGAGCAATGCTGTATATGCATGCAAGCATACTACAGCTTTCGCCATTTTTTATCGTTTTCAGTAAAATGTGCCATACAGTGTTACTAGGGGGAATGCTTCAATTGATCAATTTGTGTCTAGGAATATAGGTTTTGTGCAACTTGCATAGGATTACGTTCACCTTAAGGTTGTTTTGGATTCTATTTTTTTTTTCTTGCTAATCATAGAACGTCTTTTGGCTACCAGATGCTACTTTTGGTGGACATCACCAACGGAAAGGGGGCAAATTCACTTAGCAAGTTTCAACTTTTTTAAAAACTGATTTTCATAAAGCGGGCAAGTGTTTTCTGGAAGTCTACTCCTTTTAGTTGATATTGAGATTGGTGAGGAAACCAAAAGGGAATAAAATTTATTTTTAAAAAATAAGTAAATAAGAAATTAAAATTGAAATAATAATAATAATATCATTACCGTTTTTTGGAGATGAAATGGTAATGTTATTATTATTATTTTTTTTTTTTTTTTTTACTAAAATTAATGTAACAAATAGATTTAAACTTTTGAACTGAGGATTTAATAAATTATTACCTTTTTTTATATAACTATGGGAATGTAGCTTGTTTCTATAAAGTTTAGAAATAAAACACAATTTAAATATTAATTTTAAATATTTGACACGGCAAATTATAAAGGAAAGGTTAAGGCAAGAATTATTTTTGAACGGATTAAAGATATAGTTGGTGTTAGGGATGCGCACGAGATGAGTCGAGACAGGATTTTCCTGATAAAATTCGAGTCAAGACACGGCTCTTCCAATAGAGAAATATACATTTTTCGAGTCCAGACATCACTTTTACAGTACATTTTCGAGACGAAACAGCCACAAACCTTGTCTCGTGCGCATCCCTATTTGGTGTACCCGGTATGCGTTTTTGATTGTTGTATAGGCACTTTACTTTTTGTAGTAGATGAAGTTTTATTGTGTAATGGATAGAAAGGATTCTTTTTGAGCACGCGTTGTCTCCCAAACAAACTGATTGCTAAGATCCGGAATGTTTTACTTCCTTTTGGTTGAAACTCCGCCTTTATTTTCCTGCAAATCCCAAATATGGGACGATGGTGTTTAAACTAGCACCTCCCATACTCGTGATTAAAAATAAATGTTAGTTTTGATTCTTAGCAAGACGTGTCCGGAGATTGACTACACAAGCGGACAAAAAAAAAAACAAAAAAAAAAAGAAATTTTGGAGTTTAAGCAAAAGGCTTGAGTGCGACATTAAATTAATTACACGGAAGATATGCGGCTTAGCAAATTATGTCTTCCTTGTTGACGACCAAAACAGGAACTTTTAAATTAATATTTCAGCATTCTTCGAGAATGCAGACCTATAGGGAAATCGGGACAGACAGGGAAATGATGAAGAAATTTAGAAGTAGAAAATTAACTAACCTTGCGTAGGTTTTGAAGAAAAGGAAATTTGCCTCGTTTGCTAGTGTTTATTGTTAACAGAAAAAAAAGAAAGTTACACCATGCTCACTGAGCCTCAAGACTACAATAGTTATGAAAAATAAATAAATACAATTTTTTAATGCAGATATATCGCAGGGAATTGAATTTAGGACCCCTAGGATGGGTTACGGAATACTAATAATAATACTACTACTACTGCTGCTACTACTACTACTACTACTACTGCTACTACCACTACTACTACTACTACTAATAATAATAATAATAATAATAATAATAATAATAATAATAAAACTCGCTCACTTCTACAATGTACAGCATTACTAGTCAGAAGTGACTTTCACCCTGGTGGAATTTTAATGAATGATGACCACGAAATATACTTAGTTTCTAATTTTATTAGATGTATTGGTATGAGCTTGATCTTTCTGGAAGGATAATGGTTCAGCTCAAACCTGCCAATCTAGTGGTGTCACATTTTAAAAATAATGCCATGAAGTAGAAATAAGTCCTTACTGGAACTGAAAGGTGGAATAATGAAGATTGACTGGTGAAAATTGGGACACTATTATGTAGTTAGAGGTATTAAAAAAGTAAATAAATAAAAAGGAATTTTCACTCTCCTGTTTTCCATATTTTACTGATTTAAGTACTATGTTTGTTTTTCTACAGTGGATTCTACAATTTGGCGTGTCCAGTGCATAACGAAATCAAGTCCAGTTTTAGGTCAATTTTTACGTATTTTCTTTTCTTTCAGTATTTAAATGATTTTTATTCAGATATTATCAATAATTCTTATCAAAATATTTTGACGTCACGAACTCTGTCGAGGAATTTAAAGCTTAAAATATATAAAACTATAATCATGCTTGCAGTCCTGTATGGCTGCGAAATATGGTCACTTACTCTGAAGGAAGAACGCAGACTGAAAGTATTTGAGAATAAGATCCTAAGATGAATATTCGGATCTAAGAGAAACGTGAATGGGGAATGGCGGAAACTTCATAACGAGGAACTGCATAAAATATACCGTTTACCAAACATTGTTAGGGTCATCTAATCTAGGAGGTTCAGGTAGCCAATTCATATCTGTTAGAATTTATTTTCAGGTGTTTTATTATATTAATGAGTTCAGATAACAAAATTTAATGAATTATATTGTATGAAAACTAAATGTGTTAACAAACAGAATGATGAATAAAACTTACTTCTATCCAAGTTTCAAAACTCAAAAATATGTTGGTCATAGAAATAACGCAAATTTTATTTACTGTATTATTTTACAGTAATTGTAGGCATAGACAAGGGATTTACAGACAAATGAACTATGACAAACACAAAATTATAAAGCATGACCAGTGGATGGTTGTCGACGCAGAGGAAGAAGAACGTTGTACAGAGTTTCCACACTGAGAGAAATGCAAACTCCAGTCGGCATGTAAATGCTGTTTTTACCAGGTTACGCGCGTCACCTCATTAAGTAATGTTGTTTCATCCGTAGTACTGTCTACACCACCGTCCAGCGAAAATTTTGTATTGTAGGACCACCATTTCAAATCTAGAATTTACGCCATACCCATTCCGACGGTGGTAACTTACGTAGACCCTATATAATGTTGTTACCACCTTCCTACGATTGTTCCCTCCTGCTTCTTTCTAAATCTGTGACTCCCTACCTTACGAGAGTAATAGTTTTCAACACGAAACCAATCATGTGAATAAAATTATCCAATCACAGTGAGTCTAGTTCGACGCCGAACTCCAGACTTGGCATGGTGTTCCCACTTGCTGTACTTTTATACATGAAATTACATTACTTAAGGAGCGCACCCGCGTAAATACGATGTATCCACACGGAAACCCTAGTCCTTTTTTTCTCAGTGCAACCGTTTAGGAATTCTAAACACGTATAGAAAGATAGATTCGATTCCCGGTGGAGGTACTCGGTCGAAAAGATATAAAACTTTCTCAGGCCAGCTCTCCTGATTCAAATTTTTGTCGGATTTTTCTCATTCACCAGGCAAGATGGTACCTAATTTACAGGTCCCAAACTGCTTCTTTCCTACCTCACTTCTCCTGATAGTGTGTTCTCCGACGGCCTTATCCTTCATACGTGACAGGCTTAAGGCCGTAGATCCTGAAGTGCTAAAAATATGTATAAATCAAATAAATCAGACGTATATATTTATGGTCACGTATGACCTGGAAAATAAAAAGTGTTCTATTAAGTCGCAGGACCAAGCCTTAACGCCTGAGATATCCAAGAATCAACGCCTTTCGAAACTTATTATTCACAAAGAAAATAGAGGAGAAAGTTTAGTTTTGTGGAAACAAATATTTTATGAACTTCTTAACACAAAATAAAAACATTGAGTACGGAATCACATATATTCACGATTAAAATCCCAAACTTTGAAAAGGTTGCACTTTGTAGCTCCCTTGGTCCTGCTAGGATTAATAACAAGCTCACGAATTAATTTGGAGAATTGAGTTTCATGTATTTTCAATATGGAATGCTATATAAACTTAATTATGTTGAGTACTTATGCCATTTTTTTTAGCCCATTGATATACAATATATGGAAAGGTATCCTCTTTTGTTTGAAATGAACTGGAATGTTAATGTCATGATTTTACAGATTTCTTCTTAAAAAATATATATATATATATTTAAATATTCACTGAATTGTGAAATATTTTGTGCTATATAGAGAGCAATATGATTAAAAATAATGGTTTCAATGTCATTATGGTCGAAATTTGTTTGGTATTTCGAATGTGAATAATGTCAAGATTGCAAAGAGAAACACCAATGGGGGAACACAAAGGACCCAAATAGTTGAGGGATTTCGAACGTGATCGGGTAGTGGGACAATACGACCTCGGTCCAAGTCAAAGACAAATTCCCCGAAACCTTCAAAATCCATTGTCCACTATCAATCAGGTTGCTACTTGGTTTAAAAGACATCAAAAAGAAAATGAGAATCCATGTTCGGGTCGATCAGATTTAACGCAACGCTAGTTGAGGGTTCCAATAGATGTGTGCAACAAAATGCCAACTGCAACGATGCAGACGTGGCAAAGCACCCAATACTGAGCTGAATTACAGCTGTTAAATATCTGTATCAACAAAACTATTATAGGAGAGCTGTAAAGCCTTACAACAGAAACATGATGCGGCACAATATTAACTTTTGGCATCAGACAATTTTCTCTGATAAGTCCATATTTTCCCAATTTTCATCCCGTGGAGGTACATATGTCTGGAGACAACTCCTCAAGAATTACATTTGGACCGCTTACAAACAACAATCAAACAGAAAGGCTTTCACTGAGGTTCTGAGGATAAATTTGGAATTCTGGACGTTCCGAGTTGTTGGAATGTATTGGCATCTTCAATAGCGCTGCATACATTGACATTTTGCAGAAGGGTTTGCTGCTACTGGGCTACTTCCAAAACCAATAACTCTGTTTATAGAAGATAACGCCCTTTGTCATATTGTCAAAACATCGAGATGAGTTGAGAAGATTTTGAGTTTAACGTTCCTTTCAGCAGCAAGGCTATATGAGACGGGACCTACTGATTAACGTGGAATCCGAACCACATGAGCTCCCTTCGGGTCTCCCACGCCAAAGGTTTGTACACTAACCGCTTAGCCACAGAGGAGCCCTCAAAAACATCGAAGCCTGGCAGTCGCAAAATGACATCCAGAAACTGCCATGGGTCAGCCAGTCTCGGATATGATCCCAATTGAACATATCTGGAGTATTCTAGATCATACCATCAAACATCGTCCACAAAAACTCACCTCCTGTTGAAAACTCGAATGTTTACGCTAAGAGTTGACAAAAATTCCCCCAGAGCTTATTAATTCCATGCCACAACGGATCACGACTTTTCCTCAAGCTAACGGTCGATGAAAAGATATTAACCTGTATCCTTTGATTGATATTTGGTTTCTGTGTCAAGTGGATACAATTCAATGAAGGAAAAAGTTTATCAATAGAGATGACTGTTTACTTATGATAATGTAACTGTATAATTTTGATATTTACAAATAGAATTTAGTTACAGTGCTAATAACAATTGACGAAACAAGGAACATTTAACTAGTCTCAAAGAAGAAACCAGTAAAATCAAAACATAAAAATCTCTGCTCGTTTCAAGGAAGAAAGAAAAATATTTCTTTATATAAATCAATGAACTAGATAATTATAAAGTGTTTTTTTTTTTTTTTTTTTTTTAATCTTAACCGTCTTCACGCACGTAACTTATTTGTTTAAAATATTACAATGTTCCGAAATTTTGCCAAAAACAGCCCCTGTTATGTTATGCAACCAAAATCACGCTCAAGAATGAATGGTTGCCTATAAACATGTTTGCCGTAATTAACCCAGCATACGTATGTTGAAGTGTTTAGTAGGCTAGCTCCAAACATTATTGCCACATCCAAAAGAAATGTATGTGGTACCACAGGGAAGGCATACTCTTTCCAACAAGAAAGGAACCAACAAAATCGGCACACATATGTCGAAGTTATAAATGAACACACCGATAACATATATAAACTGTTTGAATTGAGAATCTCCTTCTATCTTTTGAATTCGATCAGAAACTAAGATGAAAATGAAACGAAATCTGTGAGTTTTACGTCCCACGGTTATGCCGGTTAGGCTAAAGGAGACGGTGATGATGAGGGATGAATGAAATGGTGGAATGAAGAAAGTGGAAGGAAAAGTGAGAACCCCGAGAAAACCCACGCACACGGTGTTTGTCCACCACAAAGTTCACTTGGCGGGAGCAGGGTTTGAACCCGGGACCCCAAGCGTCAGAGGTGAACGCTCTACCATTGAGTCACAGCGGCCCCCAGAAACTAAGATGTTACAGATACCTAACGTCTTGACATAATGTCTCTAATACGTTCTACTCCTTTCTTTTTCCCCTCTTAAGCTGCAAAGCGTGGTAAGCAGCTAACTTTCTCCCTCTTTCGTTCTGATGTCAAGAGCGATACACTTTCATGACTATTCCTATATCTAATTGGCCGTTACTTGTACAGCCATAGGTCTGTAATTTCAAGAAAAAAAACATAGGAAAATGGCAAGAAATATACAGGCGATGAACTCAGCGGGAAAAAAAAAAAACTTGAAATCTCTCGTGGCTAGTCACATGATGGATACAGCAACGCCAGTTGGTTCACGACTCAGAACTACTCTTCGATTATCCGACGTAAACTGTGTGGAAATTTTGAATGTATTGAATCTGCTACTTAACTTTGTACAGACAATCCAAGCAGATGAAAATATGTTGATTACTATGACATTTTACGACGTCATATGCGACAACCACTGAGAGCGCCAACTCCTTGCGAATCATTCGAACGTTAACTGGTTCTTTCACCGTGCAGACAATCAAAACGAATTCCACCTGTGCATCCAGCAAGATACTTGTCTGATGTACGCATGTTCTTCATCTCTGGGAAGAAATGTGTCTGTATATTTCATCTGTGATGTAGGGGATGATTTATCGTCGTTTGTGGAAGATGTGTGGCAAGAAAGGTTTAGAAATACTGTTCTACATCAAGGAAACCTTATTCAAAGTGGTTAATTTATACGGAAACTTTACTGGCAAAAGAAAACACAACTACAGGAAAACACTTTTACTTCTGACTGTACTACATGATATTCTATCTAGATTGAGAAACTAACGTTGTTGAATGTGTCTTACTTGAATCTGAACCAAGTGTGTGAAGACAATGAAATTCTCTTCTTTATTTTTCATGTGCTTTTAGTACAGCTACTTTCGTGCCAAAATATAGGGTTTCTGCTATAAAGAAAACTAACTGTAAGTTGAGCCATTCGATCCTTATCGTAAGAGAGTATCTCTCTTTAAATGGAAGATTTCCTGATAAACTTCGAACTCTTCTAATTCCTCTTATTGGGGAAGGTCGAGAGCTAGAAGAACTTTTCCACCACAATGTCTTTCGTTGAATACCCTTGTTGGAAGGAAGAAGTGTTCTTTTTTTTCTAATGAGGGGTAAAAAGGACCGCTTTGTTAGCTGGCTGTGTTCCACTTGGCTACTGTTGCGCCACACATATTTTCCCATGTACATATCCATGCGTAGATCCATTGTGACCACTGAAGGAAACTGTTTCTGAATGGGGTGTCTGCTCTTCTCCTTTCCCTTTTTTGTTTTGTGGGGAGAAGCTATTTTACCATATGTTCTGTTGCATATGTTTTTCTCTCTTGGGAAATGACCAAAAATTGTCTTTATTTTCCTCGGGAAATGTTCTCTTATCAGTAGTGGAAACGGCGTCTTTTGAGAGAAGTACGTCGTAATAAATTAAATATTCTATATCTAATAGCTATGGGTTATAAAGTTTTATGCAGCTTCAAAGAGACGTATACAGGGATAATTACATTAAGTAAGCTTGCTTTTCTTAACACGTAGTGATAAAATTAAAATGACATCCCTTAAGATCCACCACTCACTATATTGATATTAAGGTGTTATTGATATACCAAATAGACATATTAGAAAGATTAAATTTAATTTAATGAATACGATGTAACAGGTTTGTTCGGAATCAGAGTATTCCTTTAGGATTTCACTTTTTTATAATGCAGCATTCTTCAATTCACCATAAATTGTATTTAACGGTTATTAACTCACAAAGCTAGCCACTTTTATATATATATATATATATATATATATATATATATATATAGAGAGAGAGAGAGAGAGAGAGAGAGAGAGAGGGGGGGGAGAAATATAGATAGAGATAGAAAATATAGATAGAAAAATACATTTAAAGAGCGCCGGCTGAACAGTTTGTTAGGATCATACAAGTGGTACTTATACGTTTGTAATGTTAGTACATCCGTATATACGTACTTATTCCACACCAGTGACGTCAACATGAAAAGTTTAAAATCTCATCTCTAGAGTCAAAAAGTCCCATTTTGCTTTCGAATTTCCCATGTTATACTGTTAATTAAAAGATAATGATAATAAAATTTGAAATGAAACTATTCAATCTTCCATGAATATAGAAATAGTTTGTGTATAAGTATTCATTATACACAAGTATCTTTGTTGACAGAAATGCAGTATGTCCATCATGCCTTCGTGCCATCGTCTCATGCTGAGCCTAACTCTGCTAGAAAAATGTCGTTTTCCACACATTTTGTGCAGTACATTCTGAAAGCTAATTGTTTCCTGCTTGATATTTTAACTTTCTTCTTTCATGTGTTTCTCGTTTGATATTTTCTTTTTCGTTGTTACTCTCATTCATTCGTTTGCTCATTATCTTATTTTACCAGAGCACAATTTTCATCCTTTGGCAATCATATGCTCCACAACCCACTTCCTCAGTAGCACGAACTTTCGAGACAAAAAAAAAAAAAAAGTTGTGCTTAAAATTTTAGAATTAACATTAATTTCATGTTTCTTTGAATATTCGTTTATGTCTTTTTCTCCCCTAGACAATTTTGTCGACGTGGATTTTATATGTACGAAAATTCCCATACATGTAGCCAATTTCAACGAAAATTTCCTTTATCTTTTTCGGGAAAAAATGTCAAAAAAATCCCACAAAATAGTATTTTCCGCATGACTTGCCATCACTGCTCTACACAAGACGAAAGCGATTTTTTTAATTCTGTTTTTTTTTAAGTACTTGAAGTTATACATAGCCACTAGAACGTTAAAGTTGATACCCTTGTGTAAGATAACCAGTAGTGGAGCTATATACTTATAGCGGATTGATGGACATTTCAGACGCTTTACTTTAATCTGAACTTCGAAGGCTTGTGGACCCACAATGAGGCGTACTCTGATATGGAATTATAAGAAAAAATATTTGATAAAGTTCTTCTCGGGCAATCAGCCAGGTGAAAACTGGTGGATAGGCCAACGTTTCGAGTGCTGTCATCGTTCTCATCATCAGGGCAATTATGTAGAGATCAGCGGATATAAGTAATATATACTCTGGGCTGGCGAAAATGCTGGTTCCTGATTGGCTGATTCAATCTGAAAACTGGAGCTGTGATTGGTTGGCTATGTTCCGTAGTCCGTGGTACTGATTGGCTGAGGGCTATCTGGATGTTTGTTTGTCGTTTTATTTGCTTTATCTGTTCTTCTGCCCGATGCTGTGGACAGCATCGCAGAAAATTCTCAACTCGATATTTTGTATTTGTACCTGGTTAAGGCTTTCGATTCCCTTCCACACCATCTTCTTATATACAAACTCAATTCTAGATTCAATTTACATGGAAAATTGCTTAGTCTTCTGGAAACCTGTCTCAGTAATAGGACACAAGGAGGTTCAGTTTCAGGTTACTTTTCTGATTTTATTTCCGTAACTTCTGGAGTTCCTCAAGGCAGTGTTCTGGGTCCACTTCTATTCCTATTATACATGGACAATCTGCCTTCTTTGTTTACAAATAGCTCTACCAATATTCTTCTATTCGCTGATGACTGCAAACTCTACAGACAAGTTCAATCCAAGTATGATGCGCTTGCTCTTCAACATGATGCTTCAATTCTTCTCAACTGGTGTAACTCTTGGGGAAACGTAGCTAAACATCGAAAAATGTGCTTCTCTTACGATTTCTCTAAAAAAGGAACCTATAAAACACATTTACAAAATTGGTCATAAGAGCATAAATCCTGTCTGCTCTTTCAGAGATCTTGGTGTTATCATTGACAGTAAGCTTACTTTTGCGGATCATATAAGCACAATATCTTGTACTGCTATGAGAAAACTGGGACTCCTTTATCGCTTCACTGACATAAAAAATCCTAATTCCTTAAGCTTGTTCTATAAGTCATATGTTGTTCCCACTATTGAGTACTGTTCTCCTATCTGCTCTATGGCCTGCCCTACTCATTAAAAAAAATTAAATTCCGTAATTAATTTCTTTTTAGCCATTGTATCCTACCGAGTACCTTACCTCCGAACTAACTAACTAACTAACTAACTCTATGGCCTATGGAACCCGGAGGTTCAGTGCCGCGTTCACAAAAGCTCTCCACTGACTTCTATCCTTAGCTAATTGGATCCAGTTTCTACTTTGTATTCCTATCTCTGCGAGATCCATCTTAATATTATCCTCCCATCTGCGCCTAGGTCTTCCTAATGGTCGTTTTCCTATGGGTCTACCAGTCAAGACATTGACACCGTTTCTACTTTCTTCCATTCTAGCTACATGACCTGCCCACCTAAGCCTCCTAGACTTGACGACCCTAACAATGTTGGGTAAACCGTATAAACTATGTAGTTCCTCGTTATGAAGCTTCCGCCATTCCCCATTCTCGTTCCTCTTGGGTCCGAATATTCTTCTCAGGATCCTGTTCTCAAATACTTTCAGTCTATGTTCTTCCCTCAGAGTAAGCGACCATGTTTCGCAACCATACAGAACAACAGGCATGATTATCGTTTTATATATTTTAAGTTTCAAATTCCTCGACAGAATTCGCGACGACAAGAGATTTTGAACCGAATAGTAACACGAATTCCCTGCTTTTAGTCGACATTTAATTTCTTCGTGAATATGATTTTCGTCTGTTAATATTGATCCTAAATATTTGAAAGTATCCACTTTATCAAAAGTGTTATTTAATATTTTAACGCCTCCACAATTTGCCGTATTACGGTCCCGACGCACTTCCATGTATTTAGTTTTCTCTGCATTTACTTCTAAACCCATGTCCCTGCAAGCGTTTAATAATATCTCTGCATTTATTTCCACTGTTCTCCTATCATCCCCTATTAAATTTACATCATCAGCATATGCCATAACCTGGTGAATGCCGTTCAACTCTAAGCCCTGGTTGCTATCTTTGATTTTCCTTATGGCGTATTCCAGCACAAAGTTAAATAATAATGGCGACAACGCATCTCCTTGTTTCAGGCCATTTTCGACGTGGAAGCTCGTGGACAAAAATTTTCCTACCCGGACTTTACTTTGGGATTCACTTAAACATGTCTTAATTAATCTAATTAGCTTTCTCGGTATTCCAAGCTCTGTAAGAACGTTGTATAATGTTTCTCTCCTAACCGAGTCGTAAGCCTTTCTAAAATCAATAAATAGTTGATGTACCGGGGTATTGTATTCCCACTTCTTTTCGAGTATTTGGCGAATGGTAAATATTTGGTCGATAGTTGATCGATTTCGTCTAAATCCGCACTGATAATCTCCAATAATTTCATCTGCGTATAGGGTCAATCTTGCTAACAGAATATTTGAAAGGATTTTATAGGATGTTGACAGAAGAGAAATGCCTCGATAATTATTACAGTCAGTTTTGTCGCCTTTCTTGTGAATTGGAACAATGATTGACTCTTTCCACTCTTGTGGCAATTCTTCCTTGTTCCAGATAAGGAGAATGAGTTTGTGTATCTTGTTCCACAATTTTTCGCCTCCAGCTAAAATTAACTCAGCCGGAATTTCATCTACACCCGGAGATTTGTGTTTCTTTAATTTCTTTATAGCGGCTTCCACTTCTATTCGATTGGGTTCTGCAATATACGGTTCTGCGGTGTGTATCTCCTTTTCTCCACGCACATTAGTTTTTGGCTGCGTGTTCAGCAAATCGTCAAAGAAATCTTTCCATCTATTTAAGAGGCTATCCGTATCAGTGAGAACTGTTGCGTCAGGTTTCTTTAATATATAAGCACGACCTTACCTCCGAACACTTCCAAAAAATGACGTTTTAACATTTCTCTATATCAAACCCCCCTAGTGAGAAAGAAAATTTCTGATCTAATATTTTTGCAAAAAAAAAAAAAATGTAAATGGCCACATATCATGTAAACAGTTGTTAAGTCAGATCAATTTTCGCGTACCCGCTAGAACAACACGGTCTAGTGATCTCTTTTACACTCCAGGGGCGAGAGTTAATATTGTCCAAAGGCCCCTTCTAAACCGAATGTCAGTACCTATAATCAGTTACCAGAAACTGTAGACGTTTTTTCAAGTGAGTATACTTTCAGATCATCTATAAATAAGCTATTTTTGTAATCTCGCTGTTGTGTTGTACCATTTTGACCTCAAATTGTTATTAAATTGTATGTTATCAAATTGTTAAAATGTTTCAGTGTAAAATGGCCTGGTGCTGTATCTGAAACTTGTTATAAATAAATAAATAAAATAAATAAATCCAGATGTGAGATATTTCAAGCACATAACCTCCGCGAGGAGCGCCCTGCGTAATTCGAAAAAGATGCATAAATTTTATCATTATTATTGATTTTACTTAAACAACTTTACTTTTGACAATGTTCTATCCATATTTATCTTACGTGCTATTTATAGGTTTTAACCTCTTCATTGTGTCGTTTCAATAAAGTTTCAATTAGCCATGTCCTTATCATAATTTTTAGATATATGGACGAATTCATTTTTTCTCTGATTTTCCATTGACTTTAATGTTTATGTTCAGTATTTTTTTTAATATGTTCTATCCATTTTATGACAATTTCTGTTTTGAATGTGGAATCTACATAGTCTGTTCTATACTTAAGCTGAATGTCAGCCATCTTCCTGTTTTGATTTTTGAGATATTATTTGTGGAGAAATTATTTGTCTTTTATTGATTTTCCATTGACATTAATGTTAATATTTCTTGCTTTTTGACTACGTTCCATCCATTTTAGGACAATTTGCTTTTGACATATATAAAAGTAACCAAAAAAGTGTTGTCGCTTTTTGTGGAGGTCTATATTCCATTGGCCCTCACACCATGAGTTGAATGCAAATGGATATAAAGCAAAGGTAAGTTGTTAGTGTGGATATACCTAACATACTACTTGGTTGTGGCAGTTCAGTTACACCATGAATTTGCGTAAGGACAGAGTGAACATAGGACATCCACAGAGCATCATAAGGACGTGTATGCTGTACGAGTTCAAACGTCGCTGTAGCGGGGCGGAAGATATGCCAGGCCTTTGATGAGGGTATCGGGACTACGCGGACAATGCAGCGGTGGTTTAACAAGTTTAAGGACAGTGACGAAACACTCGAAGACCCACCATGTGCCGAAAGACCAACACACGTACAAAATGAAGATCTTCAAGCAGTAATTGAAGCAAACAGTGACCAAACATGTGAGAAACTGGGTCTGCAATTCAATGTGAGTGAAGAAAGCATTCGGTAGCACCTCTATCAACTTGGGAAGCACTACAAGTTGGGTCGATGGGTCCCACATAATTTGACTCCGGGCCAGAAGGCAACGCATGTGTCTACTCGCAAACAGGCGAGTAGACACATGTGTTTGTTTGCTGTCTTGTCTGAGGAAGGAGCCATTTCTGGAGAAGGCTGTTAACGTGATGTGAAGTAGGTGATGTACGAAGCTCCACGGCGCTGTCATCATTTTTTGGCATCCCATGAACAACCGGAACCAGCACTGCACCAGAAGAAGATCCTCCTGTGTGTTTGATGGACTGCTCGCGGTATCGTGCATTGGGAGCTGCTACCAGCTGGTCAGAGCATGAATGTAACTGTGTACTGTCAGCAGTTGAGCTGTGTTCAAGAAACACTCAAAACTCTGGAGCCGATACTTCTGAATCGCAAAAGGTTCATCCTGTTACAGGACAACGCTAAGCCCCACGTGGCTAGGATTTTCCGGGACATCATTCTACGCCCATTCTTGCATCCGCCATACCAACCGGATATTGCATCATCCGATTATCACCTGTTCCATTCCTTGGACAATCATCTTAGAAAACGCCAGTTCAAATCCCTAGTAGAGGTGCAAAATGAACTTGATATCTTCTTCGTTTAACGGCCCACCAAGATCTACCGCGATGGAATCCATGGCCTTCCAGAATGTTAGCAAAAGGTAGTCGATGCTGATGGGGACTATTTTTGATCTATCATGTACGTCTTAGGTGACATATCGATGTTGGAAGGTGGTGGATGGAAAAGCGACATAATTTTCTTGGTTACCTTTATAGTATCTACAGATTCTCTTCTACATTTGAACTGAATTTTAGCCATCCCTTTCTTTTGATGTTTAAGATAAGTAGAGGAATTATTTGTTTTTCATTTATTTTTCATTGACATTAATATTAAAGTTTCGTTTTTTTTTTTTTTTTTTTACTATGTTCCATTCATTTTAGGATAATTTGCTTTGGAAATATAGAATCTACATGTTCTTTCTACATTTGAGCTAAATTTCAGCCATCTCCTCCAAAATCTATTCACATCATTGCAACCGGATAGAGCCTTTTGAATAGCCGATCTACGTAGTTTATCTTGAAACGAAATGCAATTTCTAGTTTAACGTTCCCTGGTTAAGCCCTGTAGGCTAAAGGCGACGGATAATTAACGAAAGTGAATAATAAACAATTAATTGTTGGAATCAAAATGAGAGAGGAAACGGGAGAACTCCATTGACTCAGTGTTGTTGACCAGAAACTCACTTGTCAGGGATCAAACCAGCGTGCTCACGCACCAGAGGTCAGCACTTTAACAGAGTCATCGTACCCCTGCCCCATTTGTCATTCGTCTTCTTGGTCTTACACGACAGTACACGGAACATTTAAATATAGATTTAATTTTACTTCATTCTGGAATATTTTGTAAAATTCTAGAAGAGAGAATTAGCGAGTTATTTTTCACAATGTAATGATGATATTTACTTGTTTATTCTTGGGTAAGACATGCACATTAAGACTAGTTTAGCAGCATTACAATAAATAAGTAAAAATTTCTAACTTTACAAAGTTATGTTCTGTAGGCCAAAGAAGATGGATGATCAGTGGTGGATCTAGCTGGGGGATTTAGGTCTCTAATTTTTGAGTGACAAAAATAATTTAAGTTATTATTTTTATATTTTCGAAAGTTTACAAAAATGAAATGAAATGAAATCCTTAAGTTTTACGTCTCACGGTTATGCCGGTTAGGCTAAAGGAGACGGTGATGATGAAAGATGAATGAAATGGTGGAATGAAGAGAGTGGAAGAAAACGGGAGAACCCGGGAAAACCCACGAGCTCGGTGTTTGTCCATCACAAAGTCCACACGGCGCGAACTAAGATCGAACCAGGGACCCCAAGCACCGGAGGTAAACGCTTGAAAGTTTACAGAACAATAAAGTCATGATATACCTAATATACTGGGTTCTGGCAGCTCCCAACCCCCACCACTTTTTACTTTCTAGATCCGCCACTGCGGATAGTTAATGAGAATAAACGATTATGAGGGAATTTGTGGAATGAGAATGAGGGAAGAAACGGGATAACATCGAGAAAAGTCACGAGCACGATGTTGTCCACTACATAGTCTTTCTATGCAAGAATGTGAAATCAATTTAAACTTCTTTTAGTACCATCAATTATCTTCAGTGATTGGATCAGAGTTCAGCTAAAGACTTCTTTGCCGGAAAATAAGGAATTTCAAAAAGGTTAATCTATTTTTGACAATATTTTCCACATTGACTGTTAGAAATTACATTGCATACTTTCGTTTGCATCCAACATACGAAAAAATAATACTTTTAGCGCCTCAATTTTTTAAAGCAAAAAGTTCAATATTAATTATACATTTATTAACTATATAAATGAAAGTCCCTATGTTTGCGACTTGAACCTCCCGGCCAATTTCGATCAAATTTTCACGATAAATGAGGTTCGGACCTGAGATGGTTTTCATCATTTTACTTTGACGGCGTAACTTAGGAGAGGACGGAGATACATTAAAATGATGGATATTAGTGTCGATTCCATAGTTTTCGGGGTCTCTGAGACGAACAGTGACACTTCCGATGCCATTTAAATCTAAATTCAGCTCCGCAACTTGGGGAAGGAGGAGAGAATCCCTTCCTTCTCATACGGCCAGCTTAATGTGACAATGTCTTGAGTTGGAAATCCCGAAAATTTATATGTTCTGTTTGAAGAATACAAGACAAAAAAACATCGTCTACCCGAGAGCGTTTCAGTAATAGTAAAAAGTGACTGACTAACAAAATATATCACTAATTTCTCTTATTTTTAACCCAGCGAAGCGGATAATTGACGCTAATACCTCATAATGTGAGATTTTAATTTGACTCCAACTTCGGAAAATAAAAGGGGGTACATGGTGGATAGAGCGATGACCTCTGGACGATAATTCGATCCCAAATCATTTGAGGTTGTATCGGATAACATTGTGTCCATGGGTTTTCTTAGGATTATCTCGTTTTCTTGCACATTCTCATTTCACCATTTCAATCATCAATCTCCTTTATCCTAAAGGGCATAACTGCGAGATGTACACTCATGTCCAAAATTATTGTCGCATATCTATAAATACGTTTTTGTAAGAATATAATTTGATAACGAATTCGCTCGGTATTTCTTATAATGTTAGTATGTGTATAATCGGCAAAAACATGTATGTGGCAAATTTCATATCAAAAAAGAACAGTAAATAAGAACAATAAAACGAAAATAAATCTTTCTTGTCCATTTGGCAACATTTTGTTTTACTCACTCTAATTTTCGTATTTATTATTCTTTTCCTATGGAATTTACCACAAATATATATTTCCCGATTATACACATAGTATCAGTATTAAAAGTATCCTGCAAATTCATTATCAAATTATATTCTTACAAGAAGACAGTTATAGATATGTGACAATCATTTTGGACATGAGTGTACGTTGGAACAAAAAGCTTGAAAAAATGGTTTGGGGACAAACTTAATTCAAATCAAAAATGAAACTTGATAATTCAGTTAATTTTGAGTTTAGCGTCCCTTTCAGCAGCGAGATTATATGAGACGTGGACCTACTGATTAACGTGGAATACAAACCACATGAGCTCCAGCCTGGAATCGAACCCAGGTCTTCCTGCCAAAGGCTTGTATGCTAATCGCTTATCCCGAAGGATCTGTTAACTTGATAATGTTTTACATTAGTTTCTTCAATGGTTTAATTATGGAGGCACACTTTTTCTTCTCAATAATTTATGTGTATAATTAGAAAAAAATAATCTTAACAAATAAAAATATTTAGTCAATGTTAATACTTTTGAAGTATTATGCTAACTAATCATACATGTATGTAAAGGGAACTTTCGTTTCATTTTTGTCAATAATATTCCGCATTTGAAGTTCAGATAATGTGAGATGAAACAAAATGTGCGTCACACTGGTTAAATCCGCGTCACACCTTGACATATTGTATATCAAAAAGTGTTACGGTCGTTTATGTGTGACGTGTTAATCGTAACTTTTATGCTTAGCTTCACATGACAGGGTGACATTTCTGATTTAGCTCATCCTATTTTTTTTTCTGTCTAGCACAGCCAATAACTGTTGAGCTGGAATGGAAATAATAGACAAGCAGATATTTAAAAATATATATGAAAAACCTTTATTCAAAGTAATTTTTAGATGCCGCTTTACATGAAATAGGACAGTGTCCATATTGATCGAAGAGTGAAAGGATTTCCTACTTTTGCTTGATTCAAAAGGCAGATAAGAATTGAACAAAAATTGAATAAATGCATCTTTGATTCAAAGTAAACAACCAATGCTGTGGGACCAGGAACCGAGCCACGTAAAGGAAAGGCTGTAGAATTTACAGAGGCATAGCAAAGGAGAAGTGGACCTGAATTTGAGTTATGTGCTTTGAGCAGTGTTGCCAGATTGGGCAAGTAGCGGATTGGGCGATTTTTAAATTACCCTCGCTACCAAAATTTAAAATTGAGCAACATGCTACTTTTTGAGCTACTTTTGATTATTTGCAGACTATATTCTAACTCTTAAGAATGAGCTACTTTCTTATTTTCACATAAATAATTCATGAATTATTAGTTTTATAAGATTATAATATAATAGAAAGTTTTGTTTGTTTGGTATTCTATTCACAATGAACAATAGTTTTAGATATTAGTTCAATTCTTGTTTCAATAACTTCTTAATCTTCAGATGTGTCAACATTAAACTTTTGTTGAGTTTGCACTCTTGCAGTATCACTGACCGTGTTGCTGTTTCAGTTAATGCTACTAGATCTAATAATTGTAAGGAGCTGTGTAAACGTGAACATCGCATTTTTAATTGTGTTACTATATTATACATATTAACATAATGAATTCATGTCAGCCAGAACCAGAAAGGTCGGCCATATTATACTATTACCGTCTTTCCAATCCATTGAACCTACAGTCCTACTGCTTCTGACTTAATACAAAGTTTGTCGCAACATACCACCGCGAACAGTCCGAAACTATGGTCCCGCCTGACATCGCACAGACATCTGACGTATTTCCAATTCCAGGCGTTTCTAATAACCCGATAAGATTCTATATGTATGATTAATAAAAGTGTATAGCTGCAAAATAACTCATTTTGTATGTTTGGGCTACAAATAGTTCAAATCCACTAGTTTTGGACTACAACCTCGCTACTTTTTAATCTCAAGACCTGGCACCACTGGTTTTGGGTCCTTATGCAATACCGAGGTTACCAAGAACGGAGCCTACTACTGACATGCTCGCCGAACCACAATCAAAGTTTGAATCCGCTTTAGTGAAGGATATACAGACCATCATTCAACATCAACTGTCACATATAGATCGTTACGCATTGCATTAGCTCACCTGCAAGACAGTTGCAATACACACTGAAAAAAAAAAAAAACGTTATCCGGACAGCAATATAGTGTACAAATACATGGAGTCCATAAGTTTACTACGGAAATCTGTACGAATCATACGTTCAGGGCCGGATCTAGGATTGTCTGAGGGGGGTGCACCAGTAACTAACAAAACAAACAATCACACTGAAACTCTTCAAAGTGACATGTGACAATGTTCTTTACCCCTGACAACACTGATGCATAGAACTGAGAAAAGTATTTTAAAGAGGGTCGCAACTGTTATGCTGGAAAAGATGTTCTTCTCTTCTCCTGGCTTCTGTCTTCTGTGTTTTTCCTACTTGACAAATGTTATATTGTTTTGCTTGGTGAATCATTTTCCTTCAACCTTTTGAAAATCGACTTAAACTATTGCTTTTGCAAAATTCTGCTTTCTTTTAAGCCCAAACGGAAACCTGATGGCAAAACGTTTCCGAAAGTGTTGGTATTTTTACTGATAGCTTCTTTTTTCAGATAGTGTATATTTACAACGAACGGGGCTGCACGTGCACCTTTCTCCGCCCCCCCTAAATCCGGCCCTGCATACGTTATCCATATGCTACATACGTCCTGCCTTTTGTAGTTTAGATGTTACATCATGCCGTTGCAGGATGTCTGACACCTCACAATTTTCCGTATAAAACGTAATATACGTATACTACATTACATATGTGAGATCTTGATCGCCTGTATACAAGAGCGCCGATCCTGGGGGGCCGGGGGCCCGGGCCCCCATGTATTTTTATGAATTTGTATTTTTATATGTATGTTTGTTATATGTATGTTTCTATGAATATACAAACCCACATCTGATTGCCCCCGCCCCCAAAGTTACAGGGAGATCATCGCCCTTGTCTGTATACAGTTCTTTGCTTCATATGGAAAATGATAGATGGAACACTTAGATGAAAAGTATTATAAAACACTTTTCAGTTATCTGTAGGGTGTTACCTATAGTTACTGTGGCCATACGTCCCGAGAAAATCGAGACAGTCCCTATTTTAGGGTCTTTATCCCGGCGTCCCGAATAAAGATCCCAATGTCCCAAATAACTGATGGGGAAAAATAAAATCTTTTACATGGAGATTTTACTTAGAGAATCTTAATAACTTACAAAGGAGGATTTTTTTAATGGGATCACAAAATTGGTTTACAGTTTTTCATCGAAAATTTTTTAAAATGTATTTGTGAACTACACCCTCCATTCCAAAAGAAACCGAACGTTTTAAAAAAACAAACAAGCAATGTACATTTTGGAACAAATCATTTTTATTAATCAATGTATTCCCCTTCTGCATCGATACACATATTTGCACGCTCCAACAAGTTGTCAAACGACTCCATGTCCTTTATTGGAATGGTCTTTAGCACGGCGGTCGTCGCCTTCTCAATGGCATCAATCGATGCGTGCCACTTTCCTTTCATAGCCAAATGCGGTTTCGGGAACAGATAGAAATCGCACGGAGCGAGATCTGGTGAATAGGGCGGATGATGCAACCGAATAATGTGATTTTTGACCAAAAATTCAGTTACAGGTCGCGAACGATGTGATGGTGCATTATCGTCCAAAAGAGTCCAACTGCCGATTTCGCGATATTCGGGCCGAATACGACGAATTCTTGCCAGCAAACGCTTCATGACGCCCAAGTAAAACTCTCCAGTGACTGTCTGGCCGGGCTGAACAAATTATTTGTGGATAATTCCTTTTGAATCGTAAAAACAAATCAGCATCACCTTAACTTTTGACTTCACCAAGCGACTTTTTTTGGGTGTTCCTTCATCCGGCGCTCTCCATTCAGCACTTTACCGCTTTGTTTCGGGCTCATATTCAAAACACCACGTCTCGTCACCAGTTACAATCGATTTCAAGAAGTTTCGATCCTACCGAGCACTTTTAACGATGTCTTTGCAATGCGCAATTCGATCAACTTTTTGGTCTTCGGTGAGTTTGTGTGGTACAAACCGCGAATTAACCATCTTAAGGCCCAAAACTTCGGTCAAAATGCGGTATGCGGTTGTTTGAGGAATGTCTAATTCCATTTCAATAACTTTCACCGACGATTTTTTGTTATGTTTGATGAATTCACGCACTTTTTCGATGTTTACTTCCGATAATCCGGTTCTGGGACGGCCTGATCTTTCGTCATCATCCAGCGTCTCTCTACCCGATTTGAATCGCCTGAACCACTCGTAAACTTGCGTACGGGATAGACACTCATCACCATATGCATTTTGTAGCATTTGGTGCGTTTCACTAAAAGTTTTACTCAGTTTAACACAAAACTCAATTGCAGCTCGTTGTTTGAAACTCATTTTCCGACCGATGTACACAACACACTGACAGTTGAAACGCAATAACTTTGTTGCCGTGCATCCAAATGTCATGACATTTATACCAGTTGTCAATGAGGGACTACGCCATCTACCGGTAAATTATTACAACAGATGGCACTAGTGGTACTATTTGTTTTCAAAAGTTCGGTTTCTTTTGGAATGGAGGGTGTAAATGCAGTAAGAATATTAAATTTATTCTTTCACCACTGTGCAGTTCTCGCGACTGTCTTAGTTTAAACAATAAATGGGTTGCTTGCACTTGCAACTGCACTGCCTTTCCTCTCCAGATAGTCAGCTTCAGTTCAATTCAGTTTGACACTTATCACCTGAGCAGTGCGCTGTGCTTCGTCGAGCTTTGTTTATTCGTTTAGTTTATTTTGGTTCAACGTTTTGTTGTTGTTCTGTTTCTTTTTTCGTAAACATGAATGCTGATAATAAGGCAAGAAACGTAAGTGTTCGTTTAATGAGGAGTTAAGAAAGGAATATCTCTTTCTTCAAAAATGTGACAATAACCTACATGTAGCATTTTGCACTGATTCAAGTGTTCTGTGTTCAAGTGAGATTAATATTGCTCATGGTGTCATCTCCGAACAACACATAAAAATTAGAAAGGACCTGACTGGAGTTAATGCAGTAGCGATGACAACTTCAATGCGTCAAATGTATTAAAACATATGCCACTTACATACATATATATATATATATATATATATATATATATATATATATATATATATATATATATATATATATATCCAGAGGTTGGACAAAAAAAATCTAAAACGTTTGCAAAAGTGTGAAAATCCTACCTAGTATGATGTGGGGCCTTCTTTTGCGTCCAAAACAGCTTGGATCCGACGTGGAATGGACGTATACAGCTCCCGAATCGTGGTGTGTGAAATTTTGTACCATTGTGCCTCCCAAACATGCTCAAGTTCCTTAAGGGATGCTGGTGGATGGTAATGAGACCGAACACTCCTTTCTAACTCAAACCACAATGGCGCAATGATGTTCAGATCTGGTGATTGTGGGACCCAGGGGAGGTGTGATAGCTCCTCGTCATTCTCCTCAAACCATGATTTCACCGTTTTTGCAACATGACAGGGTGCCAAATCATCTTCGTAGATGCCATCACCATCAGGGAACAATATTTGGGCCATGGGTAGAACCTGGTCCCCCAAAATGGCCTTATACGCCTTAGTATTCATCATTCCATGCAGGACAATGAGGGACCCTCGTAAAACTACGATATCACTGCCCATACTGTAACAGACCCACCCCCATGCTTTACAGTTTGGAGCAGACAGTCTGTATCATAGGCCTGCGACGGTGTTCTCCATACGTAAACACGACCGGTTGTTGGAAACAAGTGCAAGTCGATTCATCGGACCACATTACGTGTTGCCACTGCTCATGAGTCTACGCCTTGTGGTCCTTGCACCACTGGATACGCCTCTTCGCATTTACTGCTGTGACCAGAAGTTCGGCGATAGCGGCCCTGCCATGAATTTTAATTTTATGAAGTTCCCGTCGCACTGTTTTCGATGAAACCGGGTTCTGTAGGCCGGAACTGAGTTCAGACGTAATTTTCATTGCAGGGTCTTTTTTTTAGGTGCTACAATCCGTTTTAAT
This sequence comes from Thermobia domestica, assembly GCF_964235325.1. Taxonomy (NCBI): domain Eukaryota; kingdom Metazoa; phylum Arthropoda; class Insecta; order Zygentoma; family Lepismatidae; genus Thermobia; species Thermobia domestica. The sequence continues at coordinate 55,886,338 of NC_137456.1, read as the reverse complement.
GCCCTCCGGTCCCTATCTAACAGGATTATATTTCGATCACTGTTGTACTTTGGAGACGTCGTTTACCCATGAATTGTGTATGCCCTCGTGACATTGGACACAGTGCCTTTCGATAGCCCCACAATGTTCGCCACTGTTGCCACTGAAGCTCCAAGCAGACGGGCACCAACGATTATGTCTCTTTGGAAGTCTGTCAGGTCGCCCATTTATCGCACCACTTTCACACAACGAACGGGTGAACGGTGAACAAGTGAACGGATTACTGCTGACGGAAGAGGAAGGTCCACATGACACATTGAAACCAAAAAACGATCGGCAACCGCAACACGCGTTGTACAGTGGAGGGCCAAACTTACGTGTCCTGTATGAAGTGTTGTGTTGTCTACCCCCTGTATATATATATATTTAACTTTTGGCGGAAAGAGAATTTTGATTTTGATTCATCCGACCCCCCCCCCCCTTTTGCAGAATTAAGAAGCTAACGACGCCAGTGGCTGAGGGGACTGACTTTAAAAAATGTCCCGATTTTCACTAACAGAAATACGGTCACCGTACCTGGCACATTAAGTCCAAGATCTACAGGATTTCAGCGTGTAATCCACGTTTTTCTTCTCTGTGCAGGACCACAGACCCGGGTCTGGCTCAAATGCAAAATGGAGTTTATATAAATGAGAAAGGATTTTTATTTTATTTTATTTTTGTTTTTAGTCCTTTCTTTTCTTCCTTTTTTTCTTTTTTTCTTTTTTGTAAGCAGTAAAACTTCGTGTAGTACTTCGTGTAGTACAAGTTATAAATTAGAAGAGGACAATTTAGCTCGGGAGGCACGAGTTCAATTCTCGGTGGGGTCTCAAGTGGTTCGGATCCAACGTTAAAATTTAGGTCGACGTTTCATATAGCCTCGGTGCTGAGCATAACGCTAACTCGAATTCGAGTAACCTACCAACATAAACATGATTTCATATACTGTAGCTCAATACAATCTTATGTTCAATAACCTATTTGAAATAATGCTACTTTATTTCGAAATGCAATTTAGACGTTAGTTACAATATAAAGATGTTGGGACAATGGAAGTCCGTAAGCCATCCTCTTTAAAGATATCACTTGAGTCCCTTTTTCTTTTACACACAATGCCATTTTTCTCTCTAAATTTTTCAGCTATTAAGTTAACCTCATTATATTTTAAGAGACCTGAAGTCGTTTCACGGCAGAACTTCTCTCACCGGGGTCTCCGGAAAGGGGAACTACTTAAGTTGGCATGTTTAGACAAGATTCTTCTCTTTACGTATATATATAATGCTGAGTGAAAGTAACCAATATTTTTATGCTTGGCTAAAATAAATAACTACCTAGGTACAATACTTTAAAGATACATTTCCTATTTCATACTATATTACTCAAATAACCCAGCAGTCCAAAAGTAGGTATTGATGCAAATTTTAATGTTATTTTAACTTCTAGCATAGCATATGGAAAATTATAGTTTCACTTCAGGAGTAGTACGTATATATATATATATATATATATATATATATATATATATATATATATATATATATATATATATATATATATATATATATATATATATATATATATATGGGAGACGAAGGGAATGGCGATCAGCCCACTTTGCCCTTTTGCGTGACCCGAAGAGAAGTCAAATTAGTGCTGCCATCTGACCCTTGTAGGAAGGTTTCTTGTGTACTGTCGAGGAAGTTGTCAGAGAAGACTGAAGTCTACATCGTGATGAAACTTGTTTTTGTTGATTTTCTTATAAGGATTTGTATATTTCAAGTGACGATACGTACAATTTTAAGTTGTAAGATCTTGAAGTCACTAAGATTCATAAAAAGTTATATTTACGTCTAATGTACAACACATAGTTATATTTCAAATAAACTACGTTTTACAGTATAACCAGCTCAATTTTCAAAATGGCACAATGTTGGGAATGCCGATCAACGTGATCGGTTTACCATCATGGTGATCGCCATTCCTAACAAACATTTATAATACTTCTCCAGCCACAAATTATAAAAGACGCTAGACCTAAGATAGGTAATACGCCTACTTGAGTCAAACACTGGAACTTTGGTATCGGTGTAACCTTTGTGGATTGTGGGTGCATGCTGACTGTGCTGTTGTGGACTCACCACATGGATATATCTATGGCGTGTCTTTGAAAAAACGTCAATAAAACATTCAGTTGACATTTCTCAGTCTTTCGAAGGCGCAGGTAAGAAAAAAACATAGGTGAGGTAGAAAAAGCTTGAACTGCCTATGAAACTATGCGTGTTTATTAAGCTTATACTGTGATCGCCATTACCGACATGTGATGGGAATGGCGACCAAAATAGCAATTTGAGTCTTTTCCATCGTGTTCCCGAACTGAACGAATGATCCTCTTTATATTTTACACACTTATTGTAGAAGGATTGGAATACGTATTTACAAATTTGATTCAATATATTTTGAAAATGAAATGGATATCAACGCCTCTGAGAGTATCACCATTCATCTCAGCGACCGCGAAAACTATGCATTTGACACTAATGTCTGTTATTTTGGATTATTTTTACATGTCTCGGTACCGCCCGACACCGGTGACGCCCGGTCCGCAGCCGAATAAGGTGAATTTGGAAGTTAATGCGATTGGAGTTTCATCATTGATCTCAGCGTCCACGAAAACTATGAATTTGACACTAACATCTCATTTGGATTACTTTCACATGTTCCGGTAAACGTTCCCCTGAGTTTCCCCCCTGGTTCGAATTTTGAAAGAAGCGCTGCGTCCTGTTCTGAGGCCTGGACCAAGGTACCCCTGACCAAAATTTGGTAAATCTTGGTCCACTTGTCTGTTCCCAGGTCGCACACAGACTTACAGACAAACAGACATACAAACAAACTCTATTTTATTTATATTAGATAATTACTGAACGGATATGAACGAAATTTGCCGATTATCTAAGAAATAAAGGTGGCTACATTTGATGACCGAGCTCGGTGAGGGACAAATCAGCCTCGCCTTGTATGTGGTACAGTGCAAATTAATCTTTAAATGGATATAAGGGGCAACAGAAGCTGTGCTACACAACTTTGCACGCCGGAAGTTTCTGAGTTCGGTTCACGTTCACCGTCTGTGTCCCGCTAGTTAATACTATGTTTATAATTCAAAAAGAAAATAGTGTTCTAACGTGTATATTATTTATGAAGAAAACAAAGGGAAAAAAGAGTAAAATACTCGTAGTTAAGAAATCTTTATGGTGTTTCAAATATGTTCATTTAAGGAGAAGAGAAAAATAGTCCGTAGAAAGGGAAAATTTTAACGACGAAAAGGGAATATTCATGTTGTTATTGGGAAATTTATCTCACGTCAGCAAATCTACGAACAGTGATTCAGTCATGCGTTCTTATTACATAGATAAGCTTCCATTGCATTCCCTCTGGTTATCTAGGACATTATTCCACCAACTACCTTATTCGAGTATTTTCCAAATTGTCTCCAAATAATGTTCTTATAGGGCTCCAAAGATTTTTTTACTAAGCATAAGTAAGTAAGTAGCTAAGACATACCTTATACTATGAACTGGCGTAGAAATGAAAAGATTTCTACCATTTCCTGTTCTAGTAGAGACATTAGAATGGAGATAGAGTATATTCTTGATAGTCTTAACTGATTACGGAAAAAACGTTTCTCGCTATCTATTAATGGTTTTACTCTATAATGTTCAACATTAAAACTGAAAATGGTTGATTACCAGTACTTCCGATTTTAATACAAAATTAACAGGGAAAGAGGGAAGGGAAAGAGTGAAAAGTAATAAACAAGTATGTCTCACCTTTTCACAATAGAATAAATAATCAAAAATTAGTGTGAGACACAGGTATAATTTTAGTTATATCTTATTAACAATACTGAGAGAGATAGATATAACGTTAGCTATATCTTATTTGCCACAGTGTAAGAGAGATAGGTATAATTTTAGCTGTCTTATTGGCCATAGTGTGAGAGAAAGGTTGAATTTTAGCTATATCTCATTTATCATAGTATGAGAGTACGTATAACTTTAGCTATATCTCATTTACCATAATGTAAGAGAGATAGATATAATTTTAGCTGAGCCCCTTTTGTCATAGCGTAAGAGGTATGTATAACTTTAGCTATATCTCATTTACCATAGTGTGACAGATAAGTATAACTTTAGCTATATCTTATTTACTATAGTCTGAGAGAGATATATAATTTTAGTTATATCATATTTACCATAGTGCGATATATATATATATATATATAATTTTAGTTATATCTTATTTACCATAGTGTGAGAGAGATATATAATTTTAGTTATTTCTTATTTACCATAGTGTGATATATATATATATATATATATATATATATATATATATATATATATATATATATATATATATATATATATATATATATATAATTTAACTTATATCGTATTTACCATACTGTGAGAGATAGATATAATTTTACCTATATCTTATTTACCATACTGTGAGAGATGGGTATAATTTTAGTTATATCTTATTTACCATATTGTGAGAGATATATAATTTTAGTTATTTCTTATTTACCATAGTGTGAGATATATATATAATTTTAGTTATATCGTATTTACCATAGTGTCAGAAACATATAATTTTAGTTATATCTTATTTACCATAGTGTCAGAAATATATATAATTTTAGTTATTTCTTATTTACCGTAGTGTGAGAGAGAGATATATATAATTTTAGTTATATCTCATTTACCATAGTGTAAGAGAGAGGTTATAATTTTAGCTGAACCCTTTTTGTCATAGTGCTAGAGATGGGTATAAATTGAACTGCAGCTCATTTACCATAGTGTAAGAGAGATGTCTATTTTAGCTGAACCCCTTTTCTTCATGGTGTGAGAGATGGGTATAATTTTATCTGCATCTCATTTACCATTGTGTTAGAGATAGATATAAGTTTAGTTATATCTTATTTACCATTATGTGAGAGATAAATGTAATTTTAGCTGAACCCCTTTTTTTCATACTGTGAGAAGTAGGTATAATTTCAACAGCATCTCATTTACCATAGTCTAAGAAATAGATATAAGTTTAGCTATATCTCATTTACCAAACTGTAAGAGAGATGAGTATAATTTTAGCTGAACCCCTTTTTTCATAGTGTGAGAGATAGGTATAACTTAAGCTACATCACATTTACCATAGTGTGAGAGAGAGATAGGTAGAATTTTAGTTTTATCTTATTTACCATAGTGTGAGAGATAGCTATAATTTTAGCTATATTTCATTTACCATAGTGTGAGAGATAGGTACAACTTTAGCTATATCTCATTTACCATACTGTGAGAAATAGGTATAATTTTATTTATATCTCATTTACCATAGTATGATATATATATATATATATATATATATATATATATATATATATATATATATATATATATATATATATAAATTTAGCTATATCTTATTTACTATAGTGTTAGAGATATTGGTATAATTTTAGTTATATCTCATTTACCCTAGTGTGATATATATATATATATATATATATATATATATATATATATATATATATATATGCTATATATTATTTACCATAGTGTGACAGAGATACGTAAATTTTAGCTGAACCCCTATTTTCATAGTGTGAGAGAGATGAGTATTTTAGCTGAAACTCTCTTCTTCATAGTGTGAGAGATGGGTATAAATTGAACTGCAGCTCGTTTACCATAGTGTGAGAAATAGGTATAACTTAAGCTATATCTAATTTATCTCAGTTTAAGAGATAGGTATAATTTTAACTGCATCTCATTTATCATTGTGTTAGAGATAGATATAATTTTAGTTATATCTCATTTACCATAGTGTGAGAGAGATATATAATTTTAGCTATATCTTATTTACCATAGTGTGAGAGATAGGTATAATTTTAGTTATATCGTATTTACTATAGTGTGAGAAATTGATATAATTTTAGTTATATCTTATTTACCGTAGTGTGAGACATAGGTGTAATTTTAATTATATCTCATTTATCATAGTGGGAGAGATAGGTATAATTTTAGTTATATCCCATTTACCATAGTGTGAGAGATAGGTATAATTTTAGTTATATCTTATTTACCATAGTGTGAGATAGGTGTAATTTTAGTTATATCTTATTTACTATAGTGTGAGAGATAGGTATGATTTTAGTTACATCTTATTTACGATAGTGTAATAGATAGGTATAATTTTAGTTATATCTTATTTATCATAGTGTGAGAGATAGGTATAATTTTAGTTATATCTTATTTACCATAGTTTGAGAGATAGGTATAACTTTAGTTATACCTTATTTTCCATCGTGTGAGAGATGGGTATAATTTTAGTTGTATCTTATTTATCAGAGTGTGAGATATAGATATAATTTTAGCTATGTTTCTTTTAACTGCTGTATACTATCGTCTTTCTAGCGTGAGAATGAAGAAGTTGTTCATGGAATACTTCAGTATGATAATAGTTTCACCTTAATAGTTAGTTGTGTTCTTGCACAACATCAATTTTGTATTTTTACAAACAAATTTCTTTTAATCGAAAACTACGCTTGAGCTTTTGTACTGACATATATAATTTTATTATGCAATTGATATACTGAACATTCTCATTAAATGGTAAGAACATTCTAGAATAGTCCATTTTTGGGCTTTGTAAAATTTGTATTGGGAACCTTTAAATCCCATCATTTTTCTACAGGGTTAATGGTAAATCTCCTTTCAAATATAGGTAAAAATTAGAAAAAAAATTTCAAATTTGTCTGTAGCATTCCCCATCTTATGTTCATATTAGAACTGTTTCCCTTTACATGTTTCATTTCGTTGTGACTCCCACAAGATGTTTTCCCTTAGGGTACACGTCTCTTACAACTTCTCTTGTTTTACCTGCGTTTGTTTGCTAATTAAAAAGTTTTCTATGGTTTAATCAAAGTATACTCTCTGCTCTGAAGCCACGTTTTACGTCACAACTTTATATGCTTAGTTCTTGACTTCGGTTGTATATAATGAGTATGTATTGTAGTTTATATGAGAACAAAAGGTGAAGAAAAAAAGAATAATGAAAGAGATTTCCTTCTTACGTTATATTCATATTTTTATCCTGATATCCGCGGTAACTAGGAGGTGTATTTCCCTATTGCGAAAAAAGACCTCGTTATTCATTTTTTTTTAAAAAAAGCAAATTTTTATTACATGTACCCACTGAATTTCCAACTAATAAACAGTCTCATCATTTGATTTCTTATGGCTGGAATTAACGTTTAACAGGCTCCAAACAAGTAATTTTTCCTTTAAATAACAATTACCATTTTCTATATGAAAATTTGAATAAATTCAAAGTCCAAATTTGAATGGTCATTCTTGGAAATCATAGATCAGTACAAGGAAATAGTTCATATGCTTACGAAGGAGATCAGCACTTATTACTATGTTGAGCTTGATGAGCATGAGATGAGTTTACTTTCTTGTAATGTTGATTAAAAACGAAAAGAAAAAAAATATTAAAGGAAGGATAAAAATCTTATTATACTTTTGAATGCGCTTTCTAGTGCTTCGTATGATGTTTCCATTATAAAAAGATTATTAGCATTTTTGTATTGAAATTTAGTAATTAGCTCAACTTAGTCACTAAGCTTCAACAGTTCATAATTCATACTCTTTCCGTTATATTGCTTAACAAATTATATCATCTGTATTAAATGTTCGCTAAAGGTGTTTCTCATAAAGCTATATTTAAGGTGGACTATATTTTAGCTTTGTATTTAGATTTATTGGCAACAACTGATAATGAAGCCGACGAAGAAATACGAAGTGAAATAATGATTAACTACTTCATGCAGCACTTCCAGTCATGATTAATATCAAAGAAATTAAAAAGGAAATAGTAATAACAATAACATATGTAGGGTAGGTACAAAGTCCTTTCTCTAAAACAAGTAAGGAAACAAAAGAAATAAACTGCAACCTATCATCAAACTTTTTTTTGTACTAGAAGATGCAGTACTGTCTTTCTTAGTGTGCTGTATATGTTTTGTTTAAAAATTGTTTATTGAGTGAAGTGCTGGTTATTGCATGTGTTGAAATGAATACCAAATTATCAAAATAACAACGTATTTTCGTGCTACAAACTTCGTGGAAACACAACAAAAGCACAAACGTAATGACAGCAAACTTCAGGAGATTTCCATGTGTGAAACCACCATCTCGTCAAAACATTAGAAACCAGAACCAACGATTCCATACTACAGGTTTTTCATATGATCTACCGCTATGTGGACAACCACGAAAGGTTCAAAATGAAGGTAACACTGAACTTCTTGCTCAGAGTTGTGTATCTAGCCCAAAGATGCTATCAGAAGGCGCACACATGACATGGGAATGACACGTATCTCTCGAAGGAACACGTTAAAGAATTTGAAAATGAAAACTTACCTGATAAAGCTCTGCACGCGTTGCAGAATGTGATTTGGACCGGCGGTTTGAGTTTTGTGAGTGGTTTCTCACTCGAAAGAACTGAAAGACTTCTAGAAATCCATTTTGTGAATACTCGTAGATGAGGCTTCATTCAAGATGATCGGTCGCGTAAACAGACATAATTGTGCTTATTGGAGTGATACCAATCCACACGAAATTGTGAAAGAAAAGTTTAACGTCCTTAGTGTCACTCTTTGGGGTGGTGTTTAGAGTATTGGTGCTATATAATAATTATTTTTTGAAGGAATTGTTATAAATGACACTTGCCTTCAGATGTTGCAGAAAGCGGCCATTCCAGAACTTCAAAATAATCCTCGTTACGAAAACATTTAGTTCACGTCGCAGCACTATGTTTCACTGCCTCACTTTAGTGTTGTTGTGAGGAATTTCTTGGATAAACATTTTGATGTATGGATTGACCAACGAAGTACGAAGATTGGCCACCCAGTTCATGAATCTCACACCATTCGATTCTCCATGCAAAGTATTGTCGAAGACGATGTGTTTCCGTCTGCAGGATTTGCATAACTTGAAACAGCTAATGGTATAATCGTTCGATGCCACTGGAGAGATTCGATTTTGTACAGGTCTAATCATCTCAAGCGTCTCTGTGGCGGATTTCTTCAGTTTCACAAAGAGTTTCATGTTCGCTCGTTGTTCTAACTTGCCCTCCATGATGAAATTGCAGTCGTAATAACACAGAATAACACCAGCTGCACAGCTCTCGATGTACCCCTGTGCTCAAAAAACATTTCGCGTAAACTGTAACTCACGATTTTTCGCAATTATTTCATTTTCCTTACGTTTATGTGTACAATTCAGTTATTAGCAAGTGGAGATAATAGAAAGCAATCCATCTAAGGAGATATTTCCAAAAAAATATAAAAAAATAATGAAAAAAATTATGTTCGGTTTTGTGTATACTGGCAATAGTTTTTTCGAGGGATTTTTGCAGTAACAGAACACGATTGCAGAGAGAATAAAACGATTGATAGGGGTAGAGTTGAATCAAGGAACTAGAAAGTGGAGTAAAATATTGCATTTATTGGCTTAAATGTAGGGTGTAAATTGTCTGCCAAATATAAATTAGCTTCTGTAACCAAGATGTTGTGCGGAAATATAGAAACAAAGAGGAAAGCTCTTGTCTTAAGTTTGGAAGTGACATGCTCTATAGCCATGAAAATTTGTTAAGAAAAAGACATTAAACGAAAGGTAGTCTCTGTGGTCAAGTAGGTAGAGTGGCGAGCTGGTAGTTCTTATACTGCTCTTATACACCAGATCGAATCCCATCCCATATTATTTTTTACAAAACATTATAGAAAGTGTATAATTTTCATATTAATAAGAACCGAAACAATATAATAAGTAAATAACTTTTTGTTTACTCTAATGACGTATTTATTCAGAATTAGTGTACTATTAGTAATGCTGTTGTATAACTTCTTCTCTCATCCTCTTTTCTTGGAAAAAGAACAATTTTGTCTCCAATAAAGTGAAAAATATATATAGACAGAAACACATCTTATTACCAAACATAATTTATCGTGATCAAATGGACAAGTTTCCCGTTATTAAATAAGAAAGTTTTAGAAAATTATTGAAGTTGGTATTTCTTTAAGTTTTCAGCATGCAAAATATATAATGTATATTCTTTATAAGACTATACTTTATAAGGCAAGATGTGCGATCATACCCACAAATTTAGCTCGTGAGTGAAAGATGTTTTCTGCACAAATATTTTACAGGTTTAGGTGCATGAAACACCAATACGCCATGTTCTCGCTTATCTTACCTTTGTTTATTCCACATCGTATTAACCGACATATTGCAGGTAAAAAGTAGCACCAATCGGCAAGAAAAATTGCAAGTTGTGGTCTTAGTCTGTTTTTGATGCTCTGGACTCTATCCCCTAGCACGCCCGCCTACAACATGACTCATACGTCTATCATTCAGTGCAGGCACGAATCTAGGTTTTCTTTTCGGAGCGGGCCCAACAGGAATCGTATTAAGGAGGAAATTCTAATGTTTTAAAATATCAATAAAATATTAATAATAATAATAATAATAATAATAATACCTGACCAGGATATTAGTGCGGTTTTTCGTGGAGGGCGCTAGTGTAGTGTTTACATCAGTTTCTAGGTAAGCGCGGTGGGACAGGGGAACGGAGAGCGTCACTCTGCAGTGTATCCAACGATTTTCAAAAGTTGCAGTTTACATGTTATAAGTAGCCTAATCTGTTTCGCTTAATAAAGAACTCCATAAATTATATAGTTGTTATTGAATGCAGTAATGGTTATTCCTGCAGTAATGCAGATGTATTGTGGATAATGGCATATGCATGGAAATTAACAATTTAAGAACAAGATAGCATACAAGTGAGTTTCTACCGTGTATTAAGCAGATTATATATATATAAAAAATTGATTACGTTTTATTTGATTTCATTATAAAACAGTAGAAACTAGTGCTGTCGAAATCGGTTTTTGAAAAAAACGAAAACCGGTTTTTGAAAAAAGTGAAATTTCATAAAACCGAAATGTCGGTTTTGAAAACCGCATTTGCGGTTTCGGTTTCGAAAACCGCTTTTGCGGTTTCGGTTTTGAAAACCGCTTTTGCGGTTTCGGTTTTGAAAACCGCTTTTGCGGTTTCGGTTTTGAAAACCGCATCTGCGGTTTCGGTTTTGAAAACCGATTTTCTCAAAAACCGAAAACTGCGGAAGACACAAAAATTCGAGAGCACTATTATCAAGTAACGACGAGGAAACAGCCAAGAATCTTTCCCATCTTCGGCTCACAGTTGCCAGATGGAGGGAAATTTCCCCCGGCGTAGGGAAAAAATGCGCAAAATTTGCAGAGGTGAAAGAAGATATTTTTTCTTAAAATGTCTTAACGTGTAGGGAAATTCTTGTTTAGTATTCTTTTACAATTGGCAGAATAAAAAAAATAAGTTGCAGTTTCTCACAAAGAGGTACGGCTATCGTTATTGGGAAGTAAAAAATATAGAATAAAATATGATCGGTGTTCCCTTCACGTATGAACTGTTGCAGGTGTCTGGGACTTGCGATAAGAAACCAGTCAACACATGCAAAACCACAACATTCACATTTATCGGAGTGGCAACAAATCAACAATAAAATTGTGTATTGGGATCTAAATTTTTTCTTTTCTTTTTTTTAAGAAAGGGAGGTGGTGTTTTTTTGTTAACAAAAGAAAGAGTGGCAGTACTATTTAGAAACAAAGTGAAAGAGTAATGATAATATAAAAGATCTCACAAGTAAGGGACCATATGGTTGTCGCGCAAATCAGATGCAGACATACGCCATCTGATTGAGCATGAAAAGATATGGAGAACACAGAAATTTAATGTGCTAAGGGCCATAGGGAGCGGAGTGAGGGAAGAGGAAACATTGAATGTCGGCAAAATTGAAGAAAGTCAGGAATGACGGGAAAAGTTAATTTCTTGCAAACAGGGAAAGAAAGTCAACCAAAAGAAAGAAACTAAACATAACAAGGTCATCAAGGACGAAGAAAGATCATAATCAGGGTTGCCATCCGGACCACAGTGTTGCCAGCGTTGCATAACATTGATATGGAAAATATAGCACAGTATAGCAATTCATGCATTAGGAAAAATATTAGTAACACAAAAAACAATTGAAAAGACTCTGTACACGTGCGTAAAAAGCTTTAACGCAGTCGTGAGTGAATATTACACCCGCGTGAATACAAATGGAGGAAAATAGAGAACAGTACGCACCATTTGTAGTTTAATTGCAGTTGACGTGAAGATCACGAATGAATGCGTGGTCAACACACAAACATTTCTCGCAGTGAGCACAGCGGATGAAAGCAAGCTGGTCACACGCGTCTCTGCAGCATTCCTCTGTGAGTCATTTTTCAAAGCAATATGCGGAAGGTGTTTCAAACTGTCCAGGATGTTCATTGGAGTAGCCACATTTCAAAAACGCAAAGCGTATCATCTTTTTTAATCGCCTAGAGGAAAACTGGCAATGAACAAATGACTGATGGCGGAGAAAGTTCTCACGTTGCCACACATTAATACTGGGGAACACTAATGTATCTGTATGAACGATCATCATCATCATCATGGAACGATGCTCCCAAACACTTTCGTTTCTGTGTTATCATGTGTACCCCCTTCACTTTCATATCTATATTTGTTCTCCCTCATGTACATTATTCACTCACGACTATCGTTAAACCTTTTTACGCACGTGTACAGAGTGTTTTCAATTCTCTTTTGTGTTACTAATATTTTTCCTAGTGCATGAATTGCTATACTGTGCTATATTTTCCATATCAATGTTATGCAACGCTGGCAACACTGTGGTTCGGATGGCAACCCTGATTATGATCTTTCTTCGTCCTTGATGACCTTGTTATGTTTAGTTTCTTTCTTTTGGTTGACTTTCTTTCCTTGTTTGCAAGAAATTAACTTTTCCCATCATTCCTGACTTTCTTCAATTTTGCCGACATTCAATGTTTCCTCTTCCCTCACTCCGCTCCCTATGGCCCTTAGCACATTAAATTTCTGTGTTCTCCATATTTTTTCATGCTCAATCAGATGGCGTATGTCTGCATCTGATTTGCGCGACAACCATATGGTCCCTTACTTGTCAGTCTAAGTGGATGAGATTTCAAATTGGATTTCATGGGTTGCAGGTGTAGTGATCTTAAATAGGGATATACCTTATTTTCTATTTAGCTTAGTGTTGTCATATTACCCGATTTTTGCAGGTACCACCCGATTGTCAGGTTCTATATTCGTCCCTCGCTATCTTAATCACGAAAAACCACCCGCTTTTTGGGATTGGAGAAAAATCGGAAACTGCTACCGGCTGGTCAGAGCAGAACATTAATGCAACTGTCTACTGTCAGCAGTTGAGCCGTGTTCAAGAAAAACTCAAAACCCTGGAGCCAGCACTTCTCAATCGCTAAGGGGTTTTACCGTTACGGGACAACGCTAAGCCCCACATGATTAGAGTGACCCGGGACACCATCCTACGCCTTAAATGGGAAACACTATTGCAACCGCCATACTCCCTGGACAATGCACCGTCCAATTATCCCTGAACCATTTCTTGGACACTCACATTAGAGAACTAAAGTTCAACTCCGTAGTAAAGGTGCAAAATGCACTTGATACCTTCTTTCCTTCACGGCAAACCAAGTTCTACCGCGAAGAAATCCATGCCCATCCCGAACGTTTTCAGAAGGTCGTTGATACTGATGGGTACTATTTTTGATCTTCCAGGTACGTCTTAGGCAGGGGTGTAGCCACGGGGCCAGGCTCCCCAAATGATTTCCTGGCCCCCCTAATGACCAGATGTTAAAACATCATCGTGAGATTACTTCGCTTCAGTCATTTAAAAATAACAATGTTTACATATAATTAATAATTTACGGTAAAATAGTATTTTACCATACCGATCACAAAATAGTATGGTATTTCTTCCTTATAGCGATCCGAAAATAGTATGGTATACTTTTTGTGACAGTAGATTACACAATTTACGGCGATTTGTATTTGACAGTTTGAAGACAAACGTTTTGACAAGGTACTATAAATTCTATGAAATGAAATGAAATCTTTGAGTTTAACGTCCCACGCCTATGCCGGTTAGGGCAAAGGAGACGGTGATTATGAGAAATGAATGAAATGGTGGAATGAAGAAAGTGGGAGGAAACGGAACCCCGAGAAAACCCATGAGCACGGTTGTTTGTCCACCACAAAGTCCACACGGCGCGAGCTGGGATCGAACCAGGGACCCCAAGCACCGGAGGTGAACGCTCTACCACTGAGCCACCGCGCCCCCCACTATAAATTCTATCATAAAACAATGTTACTATACTAAATCGTAAGTACATTATATTATTTATATGCTGTAATTAGTGTTTCAAGAAAACTTTTTATCAGATGGAAAATTTGGTGAAAAGCAACGTTTTTATTCAGTTTTTCAGTTTGGATTTCATTCGCTTTTTAAAATGCTATTTCGTGTAAAACAGGAAGTGAGATATAGCTGTTAATAAAATAATTATGTCTTTTTAGTCACGAATAATAAATAAACATTTTTTCAGAAAATCTTAAAATAAATTAAGTGCAATTTCAAAGAAAATCAGTCTTATGTATAAAAGTAACCAAGAAAGTTCTGTCGCTTTTTGCGTAGGTCTGCGATAGTTGGCCCTAACTGGCGGCCGGGTTTCGGTTTCGTCGAGTCGAAACATATATCTCGCGTCGGGGTGTTGAAGTACCACCGCGTAGCAGCGACCAGCGAGAACTTTGCCTTAGTCCGCACTTCTTAGATTCTTCGCGGAGAATCGTGAAGGGACCAACACGAACTGTCGTCAGTCATGTGCATGCGGTTATTATTATATATTATTTTTTGCTGACGAATTATTCCTAAAGTGAGCTCCGAGGGTCAAGAATAACCTCTGCCTCAACATCATGACGTGAAAAATCTTGAGATAAGTGCGATAATTGTATGAATTTAGATGACAACTGTCGTCGATCATTAGAAAGTGAGTATGCGAGAACTATGAAATAAAGTAAATAGACACGCGTCATTTTGTTACAAAATTACATGGCGAACACATTTTATCTAATTCCAAACAGTTATCGTCGAATATACACGGTTAAAGGAGCACTGTGATTGACCAAATTAAAAAAGATCTTAACGATTTATCCCTTTACAAGCGACGTTTCCTTCATCGCCATCGTAGCGAAGTAGGAAGAACACTTGCCTAGTAATCATAAGGTTGGTGGTTTGAGTCTCCTTCGGGGTAATTTTTTGGTACTTTTTAAAAGTGTTTTTTAGACTCACCTTAATGTAACTAAATCACACATATAGCCGATTTAACATTTTGGGGTAGTAATTTTGTGGTTCATTGGCGTTTTGTCGCATCTCTGCCGCTGGTGGCATAATTTTCAAAACGGTAGAGGGGCCACCGGGGATCGTCGCTGCGGCGCCGCCAATGTTTGCGTGATGTCGCTAATTGCCCATTTGTGGTCCACCGACGCTTACGGCATGGGGACAATTCAGTGTGAGTGGCGAAACCATTCAGCAGCACCTTCAACTGAGGAAACACTAGAAGTTGGGTCGATGGGTACCACATAACTTGATTCCGGGTCAAAAGGCAACGCAAGCAGACACCTGTGTTTCTTTGCTGTCTCGTCTGAGGAAGGAGCCATTTCTGGACAAGGTGTTGTCATGTGATGAGAAATGGGTCCTGTACGAAGTTCCACGGCGCCGTCATAATTGGTTAGCATCCCATGAACAGTTCCAAGACAGCCGAAACCAGTACTACACCAGAAGAAAGTCCTCCTGTGTGTTGATGAACTGCTCGTGGCATCGTGCATCGGGAACTGCTACCAGCTGGTCATCGCATCAATCCAACTGTGTACTGTCAGCAGTTGAGCCGTGTTCAAGAGAAACTCAAAACTCCCAAAGGGGTCCTTATGTTACAGGACAACGCTAAGCCCCTCGTGGCTAGGATGACCCGGGACACCATTTTACGAGTTGGATAGGAAACACTATTGCATCCGCCATACTCCCTGGACATTGCACCGTCCGATTATCATCTGTTCCCTTCCTTGGACAATCACTTTAAAGGATGCCAGCTCAAATCCCAAGTAGAGGTGCAAAATGCACTTGATAACTTCTTCACTTCACGGAACACCAACCTCTACCGCGATGGAATAAATGGCCTTCCAGAACGTTTGCAGAAGGTTGTCAATCTATTCTTGATCTTCCAGATACGTGTTAGGTGACATATGAATGTCCGGAGGTGGTGAGTGAGAAAGCGATAGAACTTTCTTGTTTACCTATATAGATCGGTTCTGTGTATTGAAATAGTTATGCACAAAGGTATAATGTTTGGTCGGGGGCAGTAGTTCTTGGTTAAACATAATACAAACTATCTGTAATATAATTTATGAAATTACTATTATTATTATTATTATTATTATTATTATTATTAATAATAATAATAATAATAATAATAATAATAATAATAATAATAATAATAATAAGCTAAAACAGTGTTTTTAGTTTTCCGGAAGGAAACCAAAATTTTCCAGTTTTTTTCAGGCTTCAAAAACACTAGCTGTAACACATTTTTTTAAGATTGTAGCTGCCCCCCTTCAAAAACGACGGGCCCCTCCTACAGAAACCTGCTGGCTACACCCCTGGTCTTAGGTGACATATCGATGTTCTAAGGTGATAGGTCAAAAAGCGACAGAACTTTCTTCGTTAATTTTATACATACTATGTAAAACTACTGTATAATTTCTAGTATCTCGAGTTCGGGAAGTCGGAATGTCAAAATTCCTTAAGATTCGTGTTCCTCGTGCTCTACTTTACAAAATATATAAAAATCAGGTGGGGTCCAGTTTGCTTCCCTGCAACCGAAAAGTACCTTGGAAGTGTCATCAAAGAAGTAACTAAAAAAAAAGTGCAAATGATCCCAGGTCAGTATTTATAACACACAAGTTCACATCAGTACTTACGGAGTTCTAAACCGTAAGAAAGTGGGAGGAAACGGGAGCAAATAAAAAAAAGTTGAAACACAGACATAAATCAATACAATTGTCTCGATCGATAGATGCTTTCACAATTGTTAAAAGGTGTAATTAAAAACATTGGTTTCGGTTTTGAAAAACGCATTTGCGGTTTCGGTTTTGAAAAACGCATTTGCGGTTTCGGTTTTGAAAAACGCTTTTGCGGTTTCGATTTTGAAAACCGCTTTTGCGGTTTCGGTTTTGAAAACCGCATTTGCGGTTTTCGGTTTTCAGAAAACCGGTTTTCTCAAAAACCGAAAACCGCAAATGTCACAAAAATTCAACAGCACTAGTAGAAACCTGTAAAACTCAGTAATAAAATGTAATGACTAAAATATTAATTATGGGTTGGTAGCTTAGATACTTGCGCAATATCTTGTAACTGTAAGTTTAAATCAAGTTAAGGCTCGCGATGCTTGTATTTGTTTTAATGTAAGTCTATCGATTGACAACTAAATTATTTTCTTGAGTTGTAGCCAAGAAAGAATTCCGATACGTTTCCACTCAAGAACTGTGGAAGTTCTCTCCGTTGGTCTATTGGCTAGCGCATGTGTCTTTGTTGCACGTAGTTCTGTGAGAGCCCAACAATTAATTTTACAATGTTTCACTTTCATTAATCATCTGTCTCCTCTAGCATAAAGAGCATAATCATGGGACGTTAAACTAAAGAAATTTCATTTCATTGTTTCGATTAATGTGAACCCTTTGGGGGAAAAGGAAGTGAAGAAGAAATTTTCCTTAATTTTTTAAAGGGCTACGGGATTGGATAGCTTGTCTTTCGGGATTGCCTTGTAAAACCTGATTACAATGTATCTTTCTTTTAGGATTATAATCGTAATCCAGCCTTTTGGTAAATGTGAAATAAAAGTATCGATAAAACATCAGCGTATGGGTAATGTAAGCATAAATATCATTGGTTCAATACACAATAAATTCACAACTTTTATTTATGAGTATAGAAATTCCCTTTGAACTCCCTCTGAATTTCTTTCAGGCCCTAGGTCTCTTGTGACAAAGAATTAATTCTATTATCTGTTTTCATACACAATATAATTTTGAAACTTGGGAGCCTAGTGTTGTCTTTGTGTCTGTAATAAGTAATCATTTGTCGATTGACTTCAGAAGACTGAGTTTAGCCCGTGAGCATAAGTTGCATATAGTTCAAACATATCAGATGTACGGTCTTGTTTAACAAATCCTGTGTGCACATATGAAATTCAAAGACAAAGGTAATCAATCGTCTTTAAACAGCTGTATTTTTATTTCAAGTGTAAGTACTAAAATGTGCTACGTAGATTTCCGGCCAATTGTTTCATCGCCGGTATTTTTGAGCAATGAGATAGCAGTGGAAGACAAACTTTCTTCTAACTTGTTATTTTGAAAAACTTACGCAAGTGGTTTTGTTACTTAAATACATATCTATTCACTCTAATCAATTTCAAAAGTACCATTAACTTTATAATAACATAATGAATGTAAGAGTTACCCTGAAAATGTATTTTGTATTTCTTTTTTAATATGAAATTCATTATTTCTGAATTTCACGAGATATAAGAAATCAATTGTCAGGCCCCCCACTTTAAATTTTAATCGCTCCCCTACCGCCTCAATGTAACATTGGGTTTATTTCTTTTAAATATTTTTTTTTTTTTTTGAAAATATGGTAGAAATACTGGATTTTTAAATTACCAAACCATGCTAAATAATGACAGGTTAGATATCAGAGAAAGTCATCTTTATCTACCTTCTTAATTAAGGGCGAATCCAAATCTCCTTCGGAGGCGGTTAGATTATCAGTTTCTCTCTCACCAGTCTTTTGCAGCACATCCGAAAATGATCTCAATGCAGATTTGTTACTGAAGGTACTGTCAATCGATCGATCACATGGTCCAAATTGGTAGCAATTTCGAAGACGCCTTATCTCTAAACTACACAATAAAACTTGCTTTAAACAATGAAAGCGCAGTTGCCAAAGTATACTTTGATTCACAAAGATGAACTTCGAGGTTTCGTTAACAGATGAATTAGGAATTCCTTACACTCTAATGCTACGAAGTTCTCAGTGTTCCTTTGTACAACACTGAGGTTAGTTTATTCGCAAGTTATTGTCATATTAATATGGAGGGTGTATGTACTTTTTTTTTTTTTTTTTTTTTTTTTTTTTGCAGTTCCTTAAAATGTTCTGAAAATAACTTCCATAACTTTTGAAATTGTGTTTGTCTTAACTTGAACATATGCGTGAAATGGTTTATTATGAACAGGGCAAAAACAACTGATAGATTAATTACAAGTGATCCGGTTAGAAACACTGTTGTTTGTATTTTAGTTCCAAAATCGGCCGCCCGCACTCGTTCGGTGGTGGACTAATAATAATAATAATAATGCAATAGTTCTGTATTTCTATTAAACTTTTTCTTCTTTTCATTTATGAACCGGTTTACTTTAAACAGACTGCATTGTAGCACAAACGAAATCAAAAAATATTTTCGAGAGATATGTAACTAACGAAAACTCTCTGCTACGTATATCACATAACAAAAATATCAAATGGCAATGAGTGTATCGTTCTAAGACATTAACGTTATGAACAGAACGGAAACGAAATTTTAATTACATTTAAAAGTGGTCTTTAATTCCACCTGGTATCAATGGCATTACGGTATGTTCTTAGAATTATAACAAGACAACAATGTATTGACCGAAGTTTGGACTCAAAGTAATCTGATATAAAAGAACCTCAGAAGGGAAAAAGCAGGTTTATTAAAAAGTGCTTGAGTTTTGGAAGGGGACAGTTTCCAGGACCTCACACCGGATACGTCCCTGATTCAATGCACTATATTTATTTCTTACAAAACATGATTATTAGGTGCGTAATATGAAAAATTATATCGTAGTTTGAATTTTAATAGGTCTTAACACATTCATATTATCCAGCGTTCTGCCTGCCTATTTTATGTCGGATAAGCAACTCTATTGTATTTCCAAAGATGGCATATACACAGGGGCTAGACGTCTGCACGGGCCGGAATTTTTAGCCCCGGCCCGGCCCCTTGAATTTATAAATTATAAGCAGGAGCGGATCAATGGCGGAACCAATGGAGCCCAGGCTCCCAAGCTCAGGGAGCCCCTTAAAATTCCTCTGTTTAATACTAAAATATAGTAACCAATTATATTATAGACTTCAAGCCCATGCTATTTTTTTTTTCGTTACGCTCCCAGTATTGCTAGATTTACGTCTTTCCATCAGCAGCATTTAACTGTTAATAATGAATGTAATTATTTAACTGTTAATAATGAATGTAACTAAACTAATTATTATAAACTTGGGGCACATTAAAATATTACAGCATAATTCTCTGTGGTTCGATAAGCCTATGAGGCTGTCGAAGGCAGCAAATAAAATTTATGTGCTGGAACTATTCGTAACATAGAGCCCCTTAAAATAGTCGGCTCCAGGGCCCCAAAAACCTTAATCCGCCCCTGTCTATAAGCAATATTTCACGAAGAGCTGGTATTTTTTAACAAATGTGTTCCTCTTCAAGTTTTCATAAAGTAGTCCCTTTCTCCTCTAAATAATTTCAGAGGCCGCGGCGACTCAGTGGTAGAGCGTTCACCTCTGGTGCATGGGGTCCTTGGTTAGATCCCAGCTCGCGCCAAGTGAATCTTGTGCTGGACAAACACATTGTGCGTGGGTTTTCTCGGTGTTCTCCCGTTTTCTCCCAGTTTCTTCATTCGACCATTTCATTCGTTTCTCATCCTCACTGTCTCCTTTAGCCTAGCCGCCATAATCATAGGACGTAAAACAGATTTCATTTCAAATAATTTCAATCAAAAACAGATGCAGGAAGTATGTAATTTCGAAAAAAACTACTATATAAAATCCTGAGTATTTTATTTTTTTTAATGAAATTCTCGCAAACCTTATTTCTAAATCGAAGGGTAAGAAGACTAAATTCACTCTCTTATTATTATAGATCCATTTCAATTTCCAGTTGAAATAGTTGGGAAAAATTAAAAAGCCATGCCCTATAATCCAGTGTGCCACAATCGGTATAACGCGGCACACTGGTGTGTCCAGCAAAGGGAACAGTGTGACGCAAATTTTTCCTATTATTTGCAAGAATATTTGTCGAGTTTCCGTTATTTATTATTATTATCATCAACAATTATTCCAGGGATCAGCTATCTGTATACGGTTAAGCAAACACAAGTATTACATTGAGGGAATGAGTATAATTAGTTACTTTAATAGTAATAGAAAAGTCTATTTGCTTGTATATTCTATCGGGAACAACTGCATCCGGTCTAGAAAGCTAGGACTAACAACAAAGGGATCCGATGTGCTGACCACACACCGCCCCGAAGTCTTGAGTGCCACAAGTTCTCTTCTACGCCTTGGCACAATAAAGGCTGTTGCGTTCAGAGAGAGAGAGAGAAATAACTTAATTCCATTGCACTTATATGCTTTAATATATGTTAACTTATGTTTATAAATCATGTAAGTCATCGTATCGTTTTCTGTTTATTATTATTATTAAATCGTGAAATCGAGAAAATCGTGAAAAAACTCATCCCAAGAATAAACAATCCCATGTGGATCTTTTCGAGCTGTGCTATAATGTTAGTGTTTACATAAAACATTTATTTATGAAATACGAACACAATCGCCTGAGTCGTTCTTGAGAAAATCGGAGGGTAAAATTTACCGTCAAAACTAATATACCACTTCTAGATTTGTAGGATGAGGGAATTATACTATATCGTTAGGTTATGTAACATTTACTTATGAAACATGAACAACAAACATATCCTGAGTTGTTTTCGGGAAGGTCATCGGGGGAAAACTTACCTTAAAGGTCAACTATTCTACCTGTAATTTTGAGTATAAACGATTTATGCCATACTGTAAATTATTTATAAAATCTAAACCAAGTAGCTCGAGTCATTTTTAAGCAAATTGTCGGGAAAAAATTTCACTGTCAAAGTAAACGACCTCTTATGGATTTTTCTTTTCGGAACAAGCGAGTTATACCATATTGTAAGATTACTACAGAAAATATTTTTACTGTATAAGGACATATGCTTAACCTCAAGACATTTCTTTTTATCTTCCTTTTCACACAGCTGCTCAGCTATGACGCCTCTGATCCTTTTCATGAAACAGGTACAGATTGACAACAACGGTAAACCGTTGTATAATGTCGCCCTGGACGGGAATTCTGCAGTAGCTTTACTATGAAGGAAAAAACCCTGGATAATTCATTACAGAACATTCACTTTTGGAATAGCCCTCGTATTAAATAATGTTACATCGACACGAATATTTACTTCTCCATTTATATATATATACCATATTACAATATTATATTATTTTATATTTACAATTATTTATACATCCATATATTAAAAACGTCAATGGATCTATTCAAAATTAAACCTAACTGAGGGTTACTGCAAGTTTACTAGTTAACTATTCCTTCCTGCAATATGCGATAACATCCATGTACCATCGATATTGTTTACAAATAAAGATCATTATCATATTAAAGGTTAACAAAATCAGAAGGCAATATAGCATGCAAACATACTAGCAATAACCATGTAGTGCATTAGTAGTTGAGGTTGATAATACACATATCAAAGGAAACACATAACGTTAACACATATGTTGATATAACTTGAATAATTACGATCATAGACATGAAGTTCAAAATTAAATAACATAAAATAAGATACAATAAATCGATTCACATATCCATAAAGTATGTTCATTTTTCCTCAACGCAGATTCAATCCATTTCACATCAATACAATCTATCCCAGGTCACGGTGTCTCATAACTTCCATTAGATCACATTGTATACTACATTCTTAAGTACTTTCACGATATTGTGTAGGTGTATGTTCAACATTATCACCACTCTGATTATTTCTATTCTCTCTGGCACCAAAGTTATTTCTATTACGAAAGAAATTCGATCTATTGCCTACATTATTATTATTATTTGCACTATTCCAACGATTTTGCCTGGCCATAAAATTTCCTCTATTATTACAAAATCGAGTACCATTGTTTCCAAACTGAGTTTGAGTTCCATTGGTGCTATTAGATCTCCTGTTAAATTGAGCACCAACTGACTTTTCATTTCTCATATTTACAGTTCTGATTGCTAACTGATTTGGATTACTTTGGTTACGATTGTAATTTCCTGGTCCACGATTGTTATTATTATTACTATTGCAACTCAGTTCCTGAAATTGGTTCTCTAAATTTTGGACTAGCATGATCAAATGGTCGAAATTAACACATTGAGTTGATAATAAAACCTACTGTAACTTGAACGGTAGTAAAATACGAATAGAACCTATATTTCTAGATTCTGGCTGCAACGGATTTATATTTTTCAATTCGTTATATGTATTCACTACAAAGCCTGTTACGGATCTATCAATTCGGGAGTTATAAGGTCGATTTCTAATCACCGCGTCTCTATTTGCGAGCATAAAACCATTCTCATAATTTGCAAGTAGAGCTCTTTTGAAATCTGCATAATTACTTATTCTATTACGTACGGCTTCGTACCAAGTGTAACACGGTGGAAGTAGAACATGGGGCAATAATTTCAGATATTTAGATTGGTCGATTCCCATTAGATTACACCCATCATCTTCAAATCGTTTTAAGAAAGAGCTGGCCGTCATTTCGTTATATTTCCCACTGAATTTGGTCATTACCTTGATTTCACTTACTTTAAAACAAACCTTAGACTCTCCAATATCTCGTTTCCGTTGCCGTCTAACATGCCGTACTTCTGGCATTTGTAGATCTTGTCTCCTTTCATGTATGCGCCTTCTTGGTCTCACTCCGGCCGTTTTATTAGTATCTTGTACTATATTATCTTCAGACGAATAAACTGAAGGAGATGTAGAATCACACTCGATGATTGGGATTTCCCGTTGATGAAGCGTCTCCTCATTATTGGAAGGAACTGAGGCATTACTCCTGTTACTTACCCTTTGTTGCATCGATCTGATTTCCTCCTGCATATCCTGTATCAAACGACTATGGTTATGAATCTTAGATATATTGTCCTTTATTTGAGTCGCTTGTTGTGTAGTAACAGACTCCAAAACTTCTATTTGTAGACTATGATTATTAATTTTAGAAGTCGTGTCTTTCATTTGGGTTGCTTGTTGAGTTATAGCGGATTCCAAAACTTCTATAGACCTTTTCAATGTAGTGATATCTTGTGACGATTTATTAGCAAACTGTTGAAATTTTTCATCTAATTTCTCATCGATTTCCTGAAAATTTTGCTGTATTTGTTGATTTGTATTTTGTCTAATTTCATCAACAACTTTTAGTTCAATATCGTTAGATATTTGTTGTACCAAGTTGTTATCCCTCGATTGCATGGATTTACTTAATTGTTGAATCATCTCTAAGATCTGCTTAGTATTCACTGTTTCAGACCTAGATTCTTCTGAGTTACCAATTACGGACATATCTTCACTGTGTATATTAGTCATAGTTGACTGACGTATAATTTTTCTCCCACTACGCAAAAAAGTACATTCAGTATTCATACGTCCCTTTTTTTATAAAAATTAAGACCCTATCTTTACTTTACTTCAAGATTTATACAGGGTCCCGGGTTACGTTGCACCAAAAAGATATAAGGACATATGCTTATAAACATATTAAGACACGTCAATAACTATGGATAAATAGTATTCAGAAGAATTATTATACTAGCAAGTTAACACAATCCTTTTCGAGGGTAACTATATTTTACCTTTTTATTTCCAAAAGAAGTCTCACCACATTACATTTCAATAATCGTTACCTACTTCTCACTTTCTTCACACATATATATATTATTATTTTTACCTAGCAACCTCAAGACATTACTTTTTATCTTCCTTTTAGCACAGCTGCTCAGCTATGACGCCTCTGATACTTTTCATGAAACAGGTACAGATTGACAACAACGGTAAACCGTTGTAACTGGAACTAGAACAAATTTTCTCAGTTATTACTAAGAAAATTGTCAAAAAATTCGCGCCTTGAGAAAACCACTCTTTCTGTATGTTATCGGGATAAATGATTTATGCTGTATGTTACTTTATTAATGAAACAATTCTTTACGAAATATGAAGTACTATTCCTGAGGCGTTAATGGGAAAATCACGGGAGAAAGCTCACCCTAAGAGTAAAGTACTCCTTCTGAATGTTTACATGACGAACGAGTTATGTCATATTGTTAGATTATTAATGATACGTTTATTTATGAAATGTGGTTGAGAAAATTGTGCAAAAAGAACGCATACCATACAGTAAATTACACCATATGTATTTTTTCAGAGCAATGATTCATACTACGGGGGAGGGTTGTTAATTAAATATATATTTATAAAAATAACTAAAATCGTCATAGCTTTTTTTGAGAAAATTGAATTATTTTACATTTTCATCCTTCAGTAAACTACCCTTAGTTTTAGGTGTCAAAGAATATAAATTTCGAAACGTAAGTATGTTACAAAGACGTTATGTTTAGAATTCGGTCCAGATACGTTGAACAATATGGCCTCTGAGTGCATGTAGAAGCGTGACGAACCGACAGACGAATAGATGAAGAGACATCGAAAATATTTTTTTTCGATATGTAGGGGCCATGTAACTTAAATTCAATGAAATCTCGTATTCGATTTTTATAACTATCACCACAATTTCTTCTTTTGTCGCTCGAATGTGAAAACGAATAGCCTACACCGACACGTAAAGTGGTAATTTGTAATCCCAAAAATTTAATTTGTTATGTTTAATGTGTTGACATGCTAGAAAAAACTTATGCCTATTACATCATTTTATTATAAGTTTTTCACGCTACTATATAATTCAGATTAACGGTATGATTATAGTTAATATCCATGGTATCTTTTGGAAGCATCCGTGTTCCTCATTCATAGAATTGTATAATTTAGTCTTGTTTAAAGAAAACATTCTTTATTCCTTACACAGACTTATGATTGCATTTCTTGCACTTGTGGATATGAAAAAAGAGAGAGCCAATACTCTAAATAGAAACACACACAAACACCGGAACAATAATTTAACATTAGCTTTTTATTTTTTCATGACAACGAGCTATTCTACTTGATTCGCTGTAACTGTAAGGCTGCAGTTCGCGCATGTTTTTGTTCCTGACTCACAGACACACTCGAAGTGAGTTGAAGTTCGTCTGCTGTACAAAAACGGAGAGGGAAGGAATAACTATACCAAACCATAAACTGAAAACAATCGCTGTTACCAATGGTACTCTAATCCTGAATAAATACGTCAATTAAAGGACACTATCAATATGTTATTCCCTTATTATATTGTTTCGGTTCTTATTAATATGAAAACTAAGCACTTTTCATAATGTTTTGTAAAAAAATAAGATGGAACGGGATTCGATCTGGTGTATAAGAGCAGTATAAGAACTACCAGCTCGCCACTCTACCTACTTGACCACAGAGACTACCTTTCGTTTAATGTCTTTTTCTTAACAAATTTTCATGGCTATAGAGCATGCCACTTCCAAACTTAAGACAAGAGTTTTCCTCTTTGTTTCTATATTTCCGTACAACATCTTGGTTACAGAAGCTAATTTCTATTTGGCAAACATTTACACTCTAGGTTTAAACAATAAATACAATATTTTAGTCCACTTTCTAGTTCCTCGATTCAACTCCTGGAAAGTACGATACTACCAATCGTGAAATTCTCCCTGCAATCGTGTTCTGCTACTGCAAAAAATTCCTCGAAAGCATTATTGCCAGTATACAGAAAACCAAGCATAATTTTGTTTTTGCTTATATGTTTATTATTTTGTTATATTTTTTTGGAAATACCTCCTCAGATGGATTGCTTTCTATTATCTCCACTTACAAATAACTGAATTTTACCCATAAACGTAAGGAAAATGAAATAATTGCGAAAAATCTTGAGTTACAGTATACGTTTTTTTTTTTTTTTTTTTTTAAGCATAAGGGTACATAGGACGATGTCTCTTGGCACACTGACTTAGGAAGATCGGCGTTCCCTGTGCCTGTACCTGCAACCTTATGCTGTCATGTGTTGGCGTGCTACAGAACTAGTCTCCAAACGTTTCGATACCAGCTTGTAAAATCAAATTAAATTTAAGTAATATCAAATTTAAATATAATGTAATTTAGTTTGAAAAAGCAAGGAACATTTACTAGACTTGAAGAAGAAATCAATAAAATCACACCATTATCATTCCAATTGATTTTAAGAAAAACAGAGAATGCAAGCCAGAAGCACATGTGTTTTTTATGTCTGAAAAGCTTTTGTTTATTAGGCGGGATGTTCCTCCGGTGAATATGAGGGGAAATGTAGTAGTACGGATTCTACGAAATCAGTAAGAGAAAAGACGCTGTCGAACATTTGCCCTCCATGTATTGAAAGCAGACACTTCCACACGATAGCTTTCAATTCAACAAAACTCAATATCCACTAGTTTAGGAATCAATAACGGTTTCACGGTTGCAAGAGCAAAACATTCCTTTCTATGAAAAGGTTGAAGTAAGTAGAGCTATTCGACATTATTCCAAGAAATAAATCCGCGTCACGTTGACCACCTTCTTGAAAGAACGTGGTCATTCAATCTTAATGCTTTCATACTGTATAAATACTCTGAACACTACTAGGAAAAACAAACAGTTTGTTACGGACAACAAGACAGGAGGTTCTGTTTTAATTAAGATTGCATGCATTGACAGAATGCGAGATAATGGCATTCATCAGGCACAGATAATGATAGAGAGGACTGATGACTGAGGAGAGATGTAACATTTATTCCTGCGAATATGGATAGTAACGTTCATTGGGAAGGAGGAGGATGTAATTAGTGGCGGATTCTTAAAAGGTAAAAACGTGGGTGGCAGCCAGAAGGCAAACTATGATAAGTAGCCCTATATCGTGAGTTTACTATAAACTTTCAAAAATATATAAATAATAACTTTAGTTAGTCTTGCCGTTCAAAAAACTGGGAGTCCTAGACCTCCCGGCCCTGGGCTACATCCGTATGTATGTCTAAAGGGGGTTTCTTTCTTTCCTTTTGTCAATTTAGGACTTCTGCGCCTAATTAATTTTTAGGATTTCTGCATTTTAGGACTAGTATATGAGTGTTCAATATTCTTTGAAACTTGCCAATTTCAGGATTACTACCGCGTCTCCAAAGAATTTCTTATCGACGTGACAAGTGTCCATAATTACTGATTTTCTTTTTCTTTTCTTTTCTTTTTTTTTAAGATTTATTAGGAGATGTTTCGTTCATCCGTTTCAATTATGTCACAATGGTTTCAAAGACAATTTCTGTAGATAAGATAATAATTCGATAAGTTTTCGATATTATCTCTTTGATTTCGTCTTTCAGTTTGCACAGGTACTTATTTTGTATTAAACGTTGAACGTATATTGTAAGTGGCACTGCTATACTTACATTAAATATTATTTAGTTATTCATAGAGAATTTGTTAAGTGATCCACGATCTTTTTTTTTTTTTTTTTTTTTTTTTTTTTTTTTTTTTTTTTTTTGTCTGTGCAGCTTTTGACCGTGAACTTTCATTTCTCAAGAAGATATATGACTGGTTTGAACTTAAATGACTATGAATTTTGTTAATGATGTTCTTCAGAGGCCTGTTAAATTTGATTGAGAATGCTTAAGGCCAAGAACCAAACTTGTTGAAGTTCAAATGGTGAAAGCAAGTAAAGGTTTACTTCTCAATAGCATACTGATACCTGTGAACCAAAAATGGCATGAAAGTCGTAGATGCCTTTGTTATTGTGCCTGCCGAATTTGGTTAAGGACAGTCAAAACCAAAGATTCCATGCGGTTAGCCATGATTCCAGTTTGCGACAAATTCCATTATTGTACCTTTAGGGATCAACTTTGATTGATACATTGATACGTTAATCCCAAACCAAAATGAATTCCAGTTTGTGATTAACCAGTGACAACCAGTTCTTTGAACGAAACGTCTCTAAAGGAGAAATCACTGAGCCAGTTGTAGGATTCCTATTTCTTTGCACAATATCGTGGATAGTTATAACTAATAAGTCTACTACAGAAATAAACAAGATCAAAACTTACCTCTAAATATGGTGCAGCTGCTCGCTACTAAAATAATATTCGTACAATACATAGAATACGAAATGCATTGAATATATTGAATACTATACACATAACAGAGCGTTCCCCGTTGGTAGGTACACCGGGTCCTGGGCTTGATTTCCGATGAGTGACCATTGAAATTTGAACGCATTACGGTGGTTTGAATCCTATTTTAAACTGTAGTTCCACGTCTCAAATAGCCTCTGTGCTAAATGTGACGCTAAATTCCATTGGAAACCCACTCCAAACATTGGACCCTTCCCAACAAAAATTTCTTGGTGCGTGCCTGTCGAAGTGTGTAACCCGAATAGCATTTGTTAAAAGTTTTTTTCCTACTCAGCATATATCGAGTCTCTAACTCGGATCTTTTAAACGTAAGGGTACTAAAGGCGGCAAGATGTAGCTGACCTGCTTCTCTAAATTTAGCCAAAGAAAATACAAATATGTGTATAAAATACATGTTAAGGTTTTTGAGAGAAATTAATGGTATATACTATGTTCTCATCAATAATTTAGAATATTTAAGATTCCGCGCACAAACTCTTTACGCAGCTGTAATTGTTAAGTTGCAATACAATTTAAGACCCTTGTGTTTTATAATTTACGACAAATGTTTTACATGTGATTATTACAATTTTCTATACAAGAGCATTCTAAAACTCAATATCGACTTTTGTTTTCTCTCATCTGCAAATAATTCTGCGGGAACAAACTATTTCACATCATGTGATCTTGTAGGAGACAACATAATGATCTTTGGACTTTGTCAGGGTTCTCCTTATTACCTCCATTTCGTAAGTTCTTTCATGATCACTCACTTTTGTTCTTTAGTGTACAGGGGACCGAATCGCAGATCAGAGGTGAAGTGGGGAAAAAAATGCTTTCCGAAAGGTAATCAGCCACTTTGAAAGCGTTTGTGTAAGGTTTCGTAAAGTGCTACTAATTGGATTCAAACTTGTCTCCATAATATTGTAAGTGATCTACTTTATACATCAACACAACATTAATCCCAGACACGACAGTAAACAAGCGGCTGTGGCAGACTGATGTGTACTTCAGTACATCTTATTCAAGCAATCCCTCAATTGCTTCATGATATTAGATCAACGACTAAAGTGCTGAGTTCCAGCGAACAGTGGCGGCGATTGAACGTTAAAAGTGGGGGGGCAAGACATGATCTCAATATTTGTATATCAATGTTAGCTTCCCTGGTTGTTTCTAACAATTTGTTTGACGAAAGGTTGTATAATTAATAGGATACTATCTTTTTCAGTTAAAATAGCGTACATCGTATTTCATATTTTATTAAGTAAATTGACAAAAGCAACGCAAGTAGGTACTAGCCTTATGAAAGTGTAAGAAGAGATTTGATTCCTTGCTCAAGAACATCTTTAAATTGTGCTTGGAAAATTGTATGATCAGATTATTTAATAACGAATTTGTAAAACAGAAAATAGAATGGATAATATTAATCGTAGTAATGCATAATGAGACTTGTTTTGCAAACTGAAGATTAATGAACAACTTACATTTTTGATTCCACACGCCAGTAAATGTACGTTATTACTCTTAGAAGAACAGTAAATACTACAAAGCATATTCTACGACATTTAAAGAAATATTTATTTTTGCAGCTTCCCGAAACACGTTCGTTGTCATTAGGTCCAGTTTTCACTTTCGTGGAACACATCAAAACACAACAATACTTAGAATCACTCCACACTCCAGTTACACAAAATAATCCTAAAACCTAGAATTATGTTGAATTCACTAAATTTAATTGTATAGACACTCGTACATCCATAAATACACCACTGACTCGTATTACACTGCGAAACAATGGAAAAAGGTAAAAGTTTTCTCTTATTACTCTCTTTTTAATCAGTATTTCTTATTATTAGAAAGAAGAAAAGACATTTTAGCAACTGTTGACTTCTGTGCAACTAAAGAATAACTTGTGAAAGCTTTTTCTTTTAATTTTTTTTTCCCGAAATGTTCTCTCAATTAGTTTGAAAGCGGTTGACTAATATATCGATCTCTTGTAAGAAGAATGAAAGTACGCTGGAATTGTTGCAGTCCAATCGGTTAATTTTTGGGCAATTTTACGTGCCAATTAAAACCCAATTCTTGTAGCTTTCCGAATCTTGGGTTTTTGGGGTATTTTTTAGGCTTTCAGTCAAGCAGCTACTGCATCGTCACTATTTATCCTAGAATCACGGCCCATACATCATTCTCTTCAGAATGGAGCAGGCTTTCAAATGGCACCACTTACATGCCCATACCATATACCAGGAGAGGGAAAAAGTGATGTCAAAGGGAAAATTTCGGGGGAAAACATTTTTTTCGCACTTTGGGCCCCTCTGGAACGGCCCTGTGTGAACGTAGAGATCTAAAAACAATATGATAAATACTACTCGGTAGACGGAATGTGTATACCAAATTTCAAGTTTTTATCTTGAATAGTAAGGGCGGGAGAAATTTTATCAAGAATCCCCACAATGCCCCCAAATTACCGCAAAACACCATGATCTCAGGTAAAAAAAAAAAAAAAAAATCCTGAGACATCTCTATTTAGTCTAGGATTATAATCCGCCAATCTTTCTCTTCAGAATAGAACTGCCTTTCATTCGGTATCATTCACATGTCTCCATCAAGTATCTAAGGCGGAAAAATCCCGAAGAAAAAGATTTTTTGATAAAATATCCCTTTTTTCAACTTTTTGCCCCTCTGAACTCCCCCTGTTTTAATGCAGAGATATGAAAAAAAATCTGTTGAATACTACTCGGTGGACTGAGCGTTTGTACAAAATTTCAATCTTCTAGGTGCAAAAGTAAGCTCCCCCCCCAAAAAAATATACACCGACAATACCCCATATTCTCCTATACAGAAGGATATTTTGATAAAAATTCCCTGAGACATCCCTAATTACTCTAGGATCGTGGTTCGCCCATCATTCTCTTCAGAATAGAACTGTCTTTCAGACGGTACCATTTACGTGTCTCCATCATGTATCTGAGGCGTAAAAATAGTGAAAAAGGGATTTAAAAGGGTTTTTTTTTTTTTTTACCTTTTTGCCCCCTGGATCTCCCTTCTGCTAACGCAGAAATCTGAAAAAATCTGGTAAATACTACTCGGTAGGCTGAATGTTTGGGCAAAATTTCAATCTTCTACGTGCAAAAATAAGCCCGCCAAAAAATAATGAACGTAGGCTTAATAAAAGAAAATATATTGTTTAAAGTTATGACGTCATCACCAACTATGTCTCGACGCAGGAAGGTGTGAAACCATACGTAACGTCTACACTGCCTCTGGACTTGACAAACAAACAAACAAAAAAAAAAAAAAAAAAAAAAGGCGAAAAAGCTCAAATAGGAGAGTTAAAACGCAATGTACCATGAAACACCCGTATGGTACAAATTGTACCATAAGATCCCGAAAAGGTTAACTCCACAGGAAGAGTACCAATAGGTGCTCACGCAAGGCAAATATTATGTAGTACTATTTTTTCTATGAACCAGTTATAAAATACAAAAACTTTACGTTTCCAAATGAAACTATATACATTAATTGGTCACTTCGAAAAAGTGGGGGGGCAACTGCCCCCCTTTGCCCCCCCGGATCGCCGCCCATGCCAGCGAACATGGTATTATGTCTTATCACAGTAACGTGTTCTAGTCATTTGAACAATGGAAGTACTTATATTTACCCTAGAGTCAATATTGATGATTTGTTTCAAGTGGACTGGTTTACAAATTCTATGGTTTAAGAACCCGAATATTATTGCCACAAAAGTAGAAGTCAGTGATTTTACAGTATTCTGAACTAAGCCAATGTAATTCATAACATATTCTTATAAAAGCGTGATAATTAAAAGCTTTTGTGAGTATTTTAAATAAAGTTTTCTCTGAGTCCAAAAATCATGTTCAGAATTTTCTTACCTTGAAGAACGTCAGTTTTCATCAGCATTTACATTGTGCTATCTGAGTAGACAATAAATGCAGAAAAATCATGTTTAAAATTTCATACACTTCAAAATCGTGTTTCAGTAAACTTAATAAAATAGTGCCACCCAGACGAAGAGACCCTAAACAGAATGAAGTTCAAAATGCCTAACGGTATACAAAGTTCTGGATTTTTTTTTTTTTTTTTTGTATTCATTCAGAAGCTTTTAATCTGATCACTATTCAGTTATTATGACTATTGTTTTTGTTATAATGCTTAATACAATTTTTAAGTACGGGGTGAGAAGCTTTGTGTTCATCCATGTCTAGCACGATGGTTGCTTTATTCCCACTAACAATTGAAAATAATAAAACATGACAGAATCAGTCACCGTCTGGTCGCAAACTGGAATCTTTTATCACTACTGGCAAATCTTATCTACTTGTCAAAGTTGATTGCAAAATACACGAAAATTGAAACGGTTGCAAATTGGAATGATCGCAAACAGGATTATGCCAAAACAATAACAAAAATAAAGTATCAAAAATGACCTGAAAACATAAGTGATATTATAAAATAAAACTTAGATATCTTCTTTTAAGATGGGAAACGAGAACTTGTAAAAATAAAATAAGTTTGGTCAAGAGCAAGAAAGAAACTACAGCTACTTTTTTCCTTGGTTTAACCGATTTGAACCAAAGATCGTACGTATATCCTTGCCAAAGTGGTTGAGATCGCTTAAAATTGAAAGCCAAATTTTCAGAATCAGTTACACAGATTTACATAAAAATGTGATACTTAGATCTTTGATACTATACATAGCTGTCATTATTTTGTTAAGATTAAGAAAAATAATGGTCATGTACAACTCTCAAGAACGACTCATCCAATTTGTTAAAATAGTTGATTTTGATTTTAACGTCCCTTTCAGCAGCGAGGCTATATGAGACGGGACCTGGTGACTAACGTATAATCCGAACCACATGAGCTTCCGCCGGGACTCGAACCCCGTCGCTGCGGAGGTGCGAAATTTTCTCTACGCATCCATTCGAAACGAGTAGATCGGCAGAGAAGGACCAGTATCTCGGTCACCTTACTCACCAACATTAACCACTTAGATTTCTTTCTCTGGGGCCATATAAAACAATTAGTCCATGCGACTCCTTTACAATCATGGGATGATTTGTTGCTCGAATAGTTGTTGCTG
Organism: Thermobia domestica; assembly: GCF_964235325.1. Lineage (NCBI taxonomy): Eukaryota > Metazoa > Arthropoda > Insecta > Zygentoma > Lepismatidae > Thermobia > Thermobia domestica. The sequence goes on along the minus strand of NC_137456.1, from coordinate 55,851,887 downwards.
TGCAGCAGTGGCGGAGCCAACGGAGGGCCAAGTGGGGCCAGGCCCCCTCGCTCAAATTCTTGGCCCTCCTAGTGGCCCCCCCACACATGATGCTATTATAGGTCGACAAACGGTGAGTTGCCAGTGGCTACAAGTGAAACTACTTCCAAAACATCTCTCGACAACAAAGTTACGAACTGCAGAATACCGTTGCGTTCCGAATAAAATAGCTCCACTCGTTTTAGTTTGTAGTACTGTACGGGAAGATCTAATTCACGGAAATCTGTGGGATGCTTGCACTGACCTCACCACCTGGACATTCATTTTAACCTGTGTCCATTATCTAGTTATCTCCTTTGTTTTTGACAAACAACCAGAAAAATAGAAAATCAGTTGGCATTCTCATTCGCTTCAATGTTGAAAGTCATACTAAAATATGATATGCATACTTACAAATAACATGCACTGCAGTAAAACATTACACTTGTATTGGATGAAAAAAGTCTTCGTACACTAAGTAATTGATTTCCATTGATTATGGCTACATAGAACAAATGCATAGCATCCATTAAATAATTTGGTATTATTATTATTATTATTATTATTATTATTATTATTATTATTATTATTATTATTATTATTACTAGTTTATCTACCAAACAACTATTTATTGATTAATAAAAATGATTAATCAATTATATTTAGTTACGTATGGTAGATGACTTCCGATTATATTATTTACTGACCGACAGTATCCCACGCTGTCGTATCTGTGCATAAGACGTAAGTTCTAATCTTTTCTTTGTAGAAGTTAAGTAAAAGAATCTGTTTTACCTCGAAATGCTTAATTACCATTTTATTTACACAAAGATAATTCTAACATACAAGATGATATTAACGATGCTATTTGCATATACGAGTTACTTGTCACAAAAACTAATTACGCTAGGAAACTAAAACTATGTTCATACTGTCTTTCTTAGCTAACTTTTACAAGTGGTAGCAATTGAAACTCACACGAGTATATGGTAACCTCTCACCCGAAGTCCAAGGTTAATCTCTTTGCACATGGCTAAAAAAAAAGTCTCTGTTGTCTCCGTTTTCACTCTCCCCTTCTGCCAGCCTGAATCCCCATTATATTACCAAGTGTTATCAATCTTTAATTTCAAATTAAGTGCTTTATGATTTTTTTTTTCAATTATAAAGTCTCATTAGTTTCTATCACCGTTGTCCCTTAGGACAAGTTATTATAACAAAGGAAAAACATATTAATGGTTCCTCTTGATTACTTTTCAAGGCTTTTTCTTATAATTCACTTAAGCACTATCATTTTTTTTTACAAATTATCATATCCATTTATTTCTTTTTTTTCATAAAATCTGTTTTCAACACATTATATTATCATGCGGCATTAAAACAAATCTGGAACTTCTGATATTTATTTACCTCCATCATTCCATCCGGAAAATTAGTGTGATCTGTACACGAAGGAATGTTTTCGGGCTGGTAAAATTAAGATTACTGGTGCCATGCTATAACTTTGAGTTTTGCCTTATCTCAAGTAGATGCAGACATGTCAGAAGGTTTGATCCTTGTAGATACACTAGTTCAAACGCTGTCCAAGATGAGGTCTGGTAAATATGACTCTCAACGAACAATATTCGAACAAATTTATCAAGAATGTTTGGAGATGTGCAAAGAAAATGGTCTCGAATTCCAGAGCCGGAAACAAATAGAATATAGGGGTTCCTCGTGGAAACGAACTAGACATCCGCCATCGAAATATCACAAATTCATTTTGGATGAATCTTTTCCTTCATTGGATGCAGAAAACGAATTTTCTAAAGATAATATATCTATCAAGAGACATTTTTCTCCCTACTATTGATAGACAATCACTGATATGGAAAACCGCTTTGTATGATGTTGCAAAATCATCAGATCAATCACCATTCTACATCCAAAAAGTAAAAACTTTTTTAAATTACAACATTGTCGAGCCTATAACCCAGCATTATGGAGTAATCTTTAAACATTAAAGTGAGAACTCAAAATCCTCCCAAACACAATTAATAGAGCAACCCAAAAACATAAAAAGCATATAAAGCATAACAGCAATTTACACATATGGTTGGTGCTTTGAACATGATTGTGATTGTCTAAGGGTCCAGAAGAAACTAGTTTTAAAAGCATAATTTTAGAAAATAAAGCATAAAGCATAATTTAAAATATATAGCACAATTCTTGGAAAATTCTGTTACCTGAAAGTTTAACATACTGTGTTAATTTTTTTTAAAACCAATATTTACAATCCAAAATCATTGAGAACATAACAATGCAACAATGAAAAGCTTATTTTCATTTCTGTAAACTTTTCGGTGTAATCCTTTGATGTGGAGAAAAGAAAAAAGTAAAAGAAGAAATTTTTCCGCCAACAATGAATAGTATGCAAGAACTCCATACTATATTGTTATGTTTACTTTTTGAACTTACGTACTTTCTGTACTTTTTGGTGGCATCTTTTACTTTCCCTTTCTGTATATATGTACCTGTAAGGCGCCCACAAATGATAGAAAAAAGTTATTCGAGCAAAGCACATATCTTTACAATGAATTAAGTAGAAAGTTCATTAAATATGAGAGAAACTAGTTGCAAAAAAATATCAATAAATAGATCAAGATATTTAGAATATTTAATGTATAATAAATATTATACATTATACACGATTAATGTAAAATAATCATTGAAATTAACAATAAAGCATAATTTAAAAAAAAGCATAATTTGAAAAAAAAAGCATAATTAAACAAGAAAAAAAGCATAATGTGGGTTGCTCTAACAATTAAGTTGTATGAAGACGAGAAGAAAACCAAAGCTGATTCCTTAATGAATTTCGTTGATCTTCTTTGTGTCTACAAAAACGCATTCCTAGAAACCTACAAGGTAGGTATCATCTCTGTGAGTATATCAGTTTCTATTGCTACATGTGAAAGGTCATTCTCTTCTTTGAAAAGATTAAAGACTTGTATACGCAATTCAATGACTCATGATAGGTTGAAAAACTTAATACAGTAATACAGATTATACAGTTTTATTGTATATAATTATTATATTCTGAAACTAATTATATTTCAATTATAACACCATTTTATATTATTTTTTTAATTTTCGATTCGAAAACTTTATATAGTTTAAAAATTTATATCTTTAGATGCGTACCAAAATCCTCATTGCCAATTTACATATCGTATAATGCGCTATGGTGCAAGTCTCGAATAACAGTGCATTACAATATCACAGTCTTGATGATAACATAAAATGCCTCAGTTTTCAATCAAACTCTTCTGCGTTACTATGTGAATCCATATATATTGTTATACGTAAATGTTGAATATTGCATTTCTCAAAATATATTCTTTTTCTCTCTGTCTGAAAAATCTGAAAGACTTCCTTTCTTCTCTCTGAGAAACTGGTAATCTGGAGGAAGTCCCGGAGGGCCTATTTATTATTATTACTTTATATTGAGAAGAAAATTGCTAAATCGTTTGTGGATATGTTTGCTGCTGCCCACAAGAATAGAAAGATCCTCTTCAAGTAGAGGCATGAAACTATAAGTTATTTTCTTTACCTGTAAAAGTGTGTTTGCTTCCACTTAAGTCAACCAGCTACACATATTTTAAACGCCATGATTAAATAACTATTTACTTATATTAGAAATCAATTGCATTAATGAATCCTAGTTGTTTGAAGTACTAAATTCTTATATTTTCACTGTTTTCCAAAGAGTAAAATCATGAACAACAAAGATGGAAACATTCACCTTGAATACACACACACACACACATATATATATATATTGGAGATGGCCCCCTCAAAATCTTCTTGGGCCCTTCATTGGCCCCCCCTGAAAAAAAACTCTAGCTACGCTACTGCTGTGCAGCATTAGGGAAATGCCAGTAGTGTTTCCACCGGTCTCTTCGCCACCGCTGTAATCTCTGGATTGAAGTGGCTATTCGAAACTTTGAACACCTTTCGTACTGACAGTTCTGACAACCATCCTCTTTTCATTTCAACAAAGACTCTCCTCTGTACCTAACTCTCTTTGGTATGCAGTCCCGTTATACAATTTGGGACCAGCGGCTGTAACAACAAGTATTGCAATTGGAACGTATGTTTTCTTTCACGTCCGTCAGTTTAGAAACAAATGAACGTACTGTAGTCGAATGTATCTGATATACTGATCGAAATAAATGTGCTCAAACAGTTATGCGTATTATTATTATTATTATTATTATTATTATTATTATTATTATTATTATTATTATTATTATTATTATTATTATTACGCATTCTTTATTTGTCTTTTAATAGTAGTTCTTGTTCACTTTCTGTAGTACTAAAATTAGACCTGTCCTCAAAGCGATGCGATATCATTAATATGAGCAGATCAGCAACCGGAATTCCTTTTTTATTCCTTTTTTTTTTTTTTGTTACGTATTGGCTTGTATTGTACGTATTTTTACTTTGAAGCGACGTGACGTTTCCGATGAATTCTTTACAACGTCTTTACTAGTACCTTTTTTAGGAGGTATGCAAGCACGCACAGTGATAATTATCTCATCCGCCATCTTTTAATCTGCGTGTATGAGTACTGATTTGCCACGTAGTATTATTTCCAGATAGTGAGACGTCCTTTACATGCTCTTGTCCACTCAATTTACGTCATAAAGTGTCCGGGAATCCCTAACGTATTCTGGGAAATCACTTGCGCCGCCATTAGGATACTTTGATGATATCACTCCGCATCACGTCTACGCTCAGTAGTTTGTGCAATATTTAACTCTAAAGTTTGTTTTCCCATGCTTTCGGCAGCCTATAGCACGTAAACGACGCAGTTTTCGCCCTATGTTTATTTGAACTTTTTTTGTTTGCTTTACTCTCAGGAATCACTCATCTGCTTTTGTACAACGAATTTAGCGCCATACTGTATATATATATATATATATATATATATATATATATATATATATATATATATATATATATATATATATATATATATATATATATATATATATATATATATCCATATGTTAGTACTTGTTATGAAATCTATGTAGAAGAATTTCGAAATAGCCATTAATTTTATTTATACTTAAAATTTAGAATCATTTGCTTTAAATTTTGTAATATTATTTACCTCATTGTAGATATGGTGATAGACATTGAGGGAGAGAAAATATCTCTTGAGTCTGCTTTTATTTAGCAATGCATTATTAAATTTCGTTTTTTTTTTTAATATGAATCTGTGCAAATATTTTAAAACTTTATTAGGTACTTGTTTAGGCCGTGATAAAAATTAAATTTAACAATTACGAGAATAAATAACATGTACATAAACAGAAACAATCGTAAAGCAAATCACATACTAGAGATAACTTTATATACAAATCAATTTTTTTCTTCTTCTAGCATAAAAAAATCAGATAACATATAGAAAGGTGTTTCAAAGAAGAAAAATCTCCTCTAGCTCTTTACCTGGTGGTATGGTTCCTAATATAGAGGTTACATTACCTGTTTGCACTGTCACACTTATTCACTGAATTAGGACGGTGCTTGCTGTATCATCACCAGATAATTGAGTGATGCGTTTACCTACTTCCTTTATAGAGCTGAGACCTTCTTTGCCCCAAGATCCACTGGATTCAATGGCAATGGGCACAAATTGGTACTTCTCTGTTAGGTTACTGTATTTTCTTCTTTTTTCTGTTTCCTTTCGACTGGCTACATTGCCCGTTTGGAGTGAGGAGAAAGGAAGGTTGAAAGGGGCGAAAGTATCTGTGCATGTAAAATCCCAAATCAATGATTTGCCTTTCTTCCAAGGTATTAAAGGTCATCCCATCTGGTCTTTTACCATCCGTTCTACTACATCCATTTGGCTCCCTTATTGTCGATATACCTGCTGAAATGAGTCCTCTCATTATAATGTCATTGACAGTTGAGTGTCGGGGATATCTACCTGTACTTTTTATGCAAGACAGTCCATGCAGTCCTTTTTTATCTACTGGATTCGTACATGACTGACATTTATGAGGTTCACATATATTTGCTCCCAACCGTAACGCAACAGCTATTTGAAAACTTTCATTACTGAGATGAAGGCCTAGAGGGGACGAAGGTAAACCTTTAAACCAAGCTCCTCCTATGGATGATGCAAAAATTATTCTAGCCTTGTCTTCTAGGCTGTCTGAAGACCGTAGTAGAAATGAGAAGTGTGATTTAAAAATAGGTTCTTCCCACGTGGATTGCTTTGCTCTGGCACTAAATTCGGGTAATTCAGATCCAACTAGCAGTGACCAAGTGGAAGAGCAATCTTTAAGTTCAGAATCCATGTGGAAGCTTATATCCTGTTGGAGAAGTGATTCTATTAGAGATCGGGAACCATAGAATGATGCCAAGAAGGCGGGAATAGCCAAATCTATGGCTCGTCGGATGCCTAATCCACCAAAACCAACTGGCAGAGAAGCCTGAAGCCATGTGTTATCCTCAAGGAAGCAATTTAGGATAGATTCTAAACCAGATTTTACGGTGTTATCGAAGCGTTCTAATAAATCTTCTTCCTTCCATGAAGGTGAACTTCTCAGAAAATATAGTAATCTTGGAGTAGTAAATGATGTTCTTAATAAATGATGTTCTGAGATTAATGACAGACGTGCGAAGTACATCTCCAGTTTGGTTATCTTCTCAGTTAATAAGGTTTTTCTTTATTCTATTGAGAGGACAGTTCCTAGGAGATAAGCGTTTGAAGGAGACATTAATTGAATGCCCGGAGCTACTTCATTGTATGATGTGAGGAGTATGTGCATTTGCTCTTTCGTTGTTCCAAGAGAACTAACTTCACATTTCGAAAAATTAAGGTGTAGACTAACTGTAATTCCCTGTGTATAGATCACTTTTAATGTATTTAATACGGTATCCGGATCTCCAGCTATGGTTCCATCATCTAAGTATCAAACATTCAAATCTGTGTATATGTTATTGACTATGGACTGTAAAGTTATTGCGAATAATGCTGGACCTAAAGGATCTCCTTGCTGTACTCCTCTTTGTGGAAAAATGATGTGTTCACTATAATATAAAGTGCTGGACTGGGCATAACTTTGGTGTACGTACGGATAGATCGAAGGAAAATTTTACTTTTGTACTCTATTATTAACAAAATTATTTAAATTTCTATTTTACCTCTTTTAGCTGCGCGAATATTTACTTTTGCAGATGATTATACAGCTTTATTGTATATGATTATTATCTTCTGAAACTAATTATATTTCAATTATAACACCATTTTATATTATTTTTTTTAATTTTCGATTCGAAAACTTTATATAGTTCAAAAATTTATATCTTTAGATGCGTACCAAAATCCTCATTGCTTATTTACATATAATATAATGCGCTATGGTGCAAGTCTCGAATAACGGTGCATTACAATATCACAGTCTTGATGATAACATAAAATGCCTCAGTTTTCAATCAAACTCTTCTGCGTTACTATGTGAATCCATATATATTGTTATACGTAAATGTTGAATATTACATTTCTCAAAATATATTCTTTTTCTCTCTGTCTGAAAAATCTGAAAGACTTCCTTTCTTCTCTCTGAGAAACTGGTAATCTGGAGGAAGTCCCGGAGGGCCTATTTATTATTCGACCTATAGAAGAATTTTATTTGGTCTGTAGGCGACATTTTTAGAACACCCGGTAAATATATAGATATTTAAAAACAAGAAAGAAAAGAAAAGACTTGTGACAAAATGTTGATCCTTAGCGCTTCTTACTAAGCTTCTCTATCCTTCACAATGAATCTTATTTGTTTGAGATCTCTGCGCCATCTGCCTCCTGACTGCAACCCCCGTGAGCGGCTGGCACTGAACCAAATCACTGCTACCAAATAGCAATTGGAGTCGTTTAATTGCACTAGTGACTACCATGGAACGTTTTGCTCTCATATTTGATTCGATAAGAAAAAAAAAAGTATATACAAGATTGTTGACTGGATTTTGGTCATAAAACGTGTTTATCCAAGCAATATAATAGCCAAGTACTAATTTCAGTGACTCACATGCACATACTGTATTATAGCTGATAGCTCTATAAAGCCATTTAGCACTCATTAGCATGTTATCGAGTTATCAGCTGTTGATTTATTGGATACCGAAGAGGAAAGACGTTTAGTTTATTAATATCCTGTAAAAATAGTACACGTATCCTGTTTTCAAGATCATATTATTCTAACGATTTCCATTAGTTACTCCCATACTCAGTTACAGGGCGGGACCTAGGCAATTTGTCGCCTCGTGCAATAGCATCATTTGCCGCCCACCATTTGCAGAAGACTAACATGTCCTAATGCTGGTGGACAAACCAAGGATCTTATAAAATAGAGGATCTGCCCTTACAAAAAAAAAAAAAAAAAAATCTTGAAGTCATACGTTAGTTTCGCCATCCCTACTCTGCCCACTCCGCTCAATAGGATCGCAATGTTTTGAGCCAACAATCATGGCGGAAACGAAAGTAGCCAATCAGACAATGGCAGAAACGAGAGTAGTCAATCAGACGTGCCGATGCTTGGTTGCTTTTTGGCTTCACCGATTTAATAGGATGCAGATACATATGGGCAGATCCTCTATTTATAACATCGTTAGGACAAACACAAACATATTCTACAAAACAAAAAAGAATCTGGATAATATTTGAAGAACATGCCAACAAATTTAGTGCAAGGATGAGAGCAACTCTGGTTTATGACATACAGAGTTAACTGCTCCGGTTTATTTTCACGCTTATTGATACAGTATTTAATATACAAGGACATATTCAAATCTAATAAAGCAAACTTATAAGGATTTAAAATGCTTAACAGGTCTGTTAAATGAATGATTAATTTATTCATTCACTACAGTTTGTGAATTTTTTTTTTTTTTTTTTTTTTGTGACCATCTAATACAGCTGGAGGTAGTAGGTTAAATTTGTCACATTTAAGGTGATTATAAGATTCTACTCTGCTGTATGCCACTTTCTTGGGTTCATTTATACTTTATGACATGCATGAATCAATTAATTCATTTGACAGACATGTTGGGATTTTAATGGCGGTACTCAGGGACAGGCCTGTATTTAAGGGGGTCTAGGGGGAGCCGGGCCACTGTAAATTTTCACCGGCCCTCCTAAAATTTTCACGGTAGGCTTTCAAATGAACTGTATATAATATAGTGAACTATAATATGGTTGGATCGCCCCTCTAACTTCTACCGCCCTCCCCTACATTTTTGGGCTGGTTACCGGCCTGCTCAGGGAGGATTCGTTGATCAAGCGTTAGATTAGTTAGTGTCGTATTAGTTCTATTCTAAGGAGAGTACTTTTTCGTTTTCAGAGTGTGCTTGGAGTTCAACTAATAAGTTGATTTGGACAAGATTAACTAATATAATCCCAATACATCGAGTGAGAAAAATAAATGTGGCAACATGTGCATGCGTAGTCTGTAAAAATGAAAATATATGAACTACGAAATTCGAAATGTTTTCTTTGTGGTTTGATATTACAACAACTAATAAATAGCTACGAAATCGGATTATAATTAACATATTCATTTCTGAGGGATGTATTTATGGCAGGAGTAAGTAGAAGTCAATTAATATTAGCGACAATACAAGGATCATGTTGCTATTATAAGGGAAGATAATTTATCGGTCATTTGTGTGTATCCTACAGAAAACTGGAAATTTTCTACTTATCTTTCACTGTTCACTATAAGAAACAGTTCTACTATTGCGAAGGTCTCAGATTATTAGCTGCTTCATACTTAATTCACCCGATGAGGTGAAAGCAAAGAAAAACAAGTAATTAATTGCCTCTGTATTCTCATAATGTAAGTTTATTGTGGCTAAACCAGGGTACCCTCCAAGGGCGCCCATCAGGGGGGCAAGGTGGGGCGCTCGCCCCCCCCTTTAGAGGAAATTGTGCTTCGGAAGATCGAAAAACCAATAGATATTTTAGAATAGTTACCGCAAAATTTGAGACTGCGTTTGAAATGTCGCTTATACTTGACCCCTTGGAAACCACAACATGGGCGCCCTTGGTACCCTCTGCTTTAAATTAATAGTCACATGTAATTAACTTAGTCAAATATTATGTGCTAAATACACGTCTGATAATAATGCGTTAATCGAACCCTTAGTATGGCACTAATCATACGTAAAAAGACTGCATAAGGCCCTAAATCTATGAACCTAGATGGACACCAAACGATCCTGTCAGTAGAGTAACTTGACTTGTATTATTTAGATCCATTTTAAATTCATTATTTGAAAATAGGTCATGAATATAGCGAACATGAAAGTACTCTTCTGAATATTATTAAGACAACGGCCGTAACCATGATTAAAATTGAGTATTAGTATTTGCGTAACCGTGAGTTAGTTGGTGGGTAAGCAAAAACCAAACAAAAACAAAAAAAAATTAAAAGTAAACAGTTACATTTCTTAATTAAACGTGATTTTAACCTACAGTGTACAGTCAGAAACAATATTAAGCATTGGTTAACGTATAAGAGGTTGAGATAGCTCCAGCCTATACTTAATATTCTTTCTGACTGTACAACCAGCCGAAAACTTGGGGGAGGAACTATAGTGGTTGCGATAACTCGTGAAGCATAGGCTCTACACAAATCATAGAACTTCATTCCCTCACATCTGATGTATCGGAAGAATTCGGTACAATTCGTGCAGCTACCTCCCGAGCGCATACATGAGAAAAAGTGGAACAGTAGAAGTGAACCAATGACGTTGCAAAATTTAGAGGACATAGCAAAAGAGCGAAAAATAAAACAGCACTATAACACTAAAACACAAAAGAACTATAACACGAACTAACAATTATTCGAATTAATTAAACGGTAACAATAACAAAAATATACAATAACTACAGCAACAATAACAACAAAGCAAAACTTCTAGGTCAAGCTTCACAACTCCTCGCGATTACTATAGTCCTAATAGTAAACAGCAAGCATCTCAATATGTGTGGCACATTAATATGCGTCACATTAATGGGTTTCGCTACTTGCTCTATTGCTTGCTTGTATAACTAAGTCCTTGGATATTATGATAAATATGGTATGGAGTGGTTGGTAGTCAATTTAAAAAGTAAACAACTGGAGGTTTAATTAAGCACGATATTAATCTATAGCGTACATCGGGCCGAAGGCTCGGGTGGAAGAATTAGTTTTAAATAACTTTTGAGTTCATTTCATAAGTTATATTATTATTATTTTAAATACAATGTTCTCCTATCTCAGTATTTTCCTAGGTAGCGCTTTCGGTTCAATTGCTGTCCGTTCGGCACAGATTTTACTGTATACACTCTATCTAAAAGACGAAGTTCATTTGATGTGGCTAGGACTGTTAGTGTACTCTATTTGGTATGTAATTTCACTGATATTGTAAGAGCCCTTTTGTTCGCGCTCTCCATGTAAATTAACCCTGCACCGCCATATCCACTTCAAACACTCTCACAAGAGCGCGCGTGAATAATTTCTTGCGTTTCTCCCAATCACCAAATTGGTTGACCTGACCCTACGATGGCGATATTCATTCCCACGGCTTTTGGCTTCGGATGTGTCCTTTGGTGTCTCTTCTGAGCAAATCGATCGCTAGAGATTTCTACCATCAGCCTAGATGGCGCTGCACGTGAGTGTGTGCGAAAGAGATAGTGTGTGTGTGTGTGTGTGTGAATGATACGTCCCCAGAATGACAGTGCAATTTCCAAGAATACAAATGACATCTGCGGTACTTTCGTGTCTCTTCCTTACCTGGATTTGAATGATAGAAATTAACTGCGTATCTAGTCCATTCTCTTTTTACTTTTCACATTGTGAATTCTATTTTTTTTTTTTTTAATATAGAAACGAAAAGGAAACAATGGTAAACATGAGACATGTACTAATCGACTGATCTTATTGAAGTTAAGAAAATTATATGGGTAACCTCATGTGTAATTTTCGAGAATTGATACTAGTAGCATCATTTCAGATTTTCCCAGAGGGGGCAAGATCCTTCACTGACATAAGATTTTCACGTTTTTTATCAATATAGTAGTACACAATATATAAAATAGTATGAATTACTCAACTTCAGGGGGCAATTGCCCCCTTTGTCCTTCCCAAATGACCCCCCCCCCTGATTGATACTCAGGTATACTTTCACGATCAAACATTTTCTTATACTAACAAATCAATAATACACGGTATGGTTAATAAGCTAGAGTCCAAAATTTTTATTAACTTTCAAATTTTATTTTTTAATCTAGAACATTAATGAAAAATTAAACATATCTCAATCGATAGACCAGATTGAGTCTTATAAAATGAGATGCTTCAGAGTAGATTCCTATGCTTAAGTTTATATACAACTAATGACGATTTTGATCGTTTATTTTTGTCCCATACTTTATATATGAAATCGGGGGACAATTTATGGAGTCAGAAAGTATGTTGTATATCGCAATAACTGATAGTTCTTATTTTGCTAAAAAGCATTTTACTTATTAACACACGATTTATTATATAAAATACAAATTAAATAACGTATTTATTATTATTTGTTTTCTTTTAGGCCTGACAAATATATTACGAGGGTAATTCGAAAAAAAACTCCGTGTGCGCATGTGCAAGAAATTGCAAAGTATAGCGACGTCAGTTCTATGGCGCTGTGTGCAGTAGTTCAGTAGACAGTGTGCACTGGAAGGAGAAGGTTGAGTTACCGGTCACTCGTCCGCTATAACAATTGAAATTGAACGCTCCATTAGAAAAACCTGCCAAATGGGAAGTGCGTACGGTAATACATTTCTGAATGTCTACTGTGAAACGTTACACGACAACTCAGATGAGCCATCCAGAACAAGCGTCGGGGCATGCTGACTTCAGGTATGGTGTTGGTTCACGATAATGCTCGGCCACACATCGCTGGACGTTCTCAAAATATTTTGAAGCTGATCCACTGGGATGTTTTTGATCATCTTCCCTATAGGCTAGATTTAGTGCCGAGCGACTACCACCTCTTCAGGCACATAAAACGATGGTTTGCATCATACCGCTTCAACAATGACAATAATCTTCACAATACTGTTAGTAGATGACATCATTCTCAAGAGGGAGATATTTTTGCAGAAGGAATTTCAAACCTTGTAAAACGTTATGACAAATGCCTCAATTTGAATGGTCAATATGTTGAAAAGTAATATAGTATTGTACGTTTCTAATGCGTATAATAAAAGTTCTGTATCTGCGAGTGTACATCATTGATAAACGAACGATATATATATATATATATATATATATATATATATATATATATATATATATATATATATATATATATATATATATATATATATATATATATATATATATTCGAATTGCTCTCGTATTAAGTATTTGGCAGGTCCTGGGACTACTACTTGCATTTTTAATATGAGGGCCAGTCAAATGAAAACCTTAGAAGTTTATTATGAACTTGCAATGTGATGCTGTTCTTATGGAAGTTGGCAATATTGTTGCTAACAGTGTCAGTTTTCACCAGTAGGTGGCAGAAGAGTGTAGCGACAGAATCCCCCTCAGAGAAGCAGTTTTAAGAAGGACCAGTATTAACATGCATCAAGGCGGAGCAGTGTTTTGTAGTAAAATTTCTAAAAATGTGAAACTATCGCGATTCATCGGAGAATGAAGGTACAGTACAACGACGCATGTCTATCACAGCAACATGACAAAGCTCGGCCTCATATTCCCTGTGCAATGGTTTCGTTCTTTCACGACCTTTATTTTGAGTGTCAACCCTATCTTCCTTACTCACCTGATCTCGTTCCCAGTGAGTTTCACATGTTTATACCCCCTTAAAGAGGCACTAAGGAACAAAAGTTCCAATCTGATTAAGAGATCCAACGAATGATGCATGCCTGGTTGCGCCAGTCAACCACAAAGACTTTTTTTTTCAGAGGCATTAAGGCTTTTTTCAATCCACTTATTAGAATCATGCGATGGAACTCATAAGAGTGTACTATTAGTACTAATACCAATAACTTCTGAACGACAGTGAATATTTGGATTCTGTTCCTTGTAATACACAACTGGAACGATTGTCTCGGCTGGATTCATGTATAATTTCCCCTAGTTTCTATGGAGCCTGCACAATAGCAAAGAAATGTTGATTCCTGTAATAAAATGTATATGTATGTGTCGTGTATTCTCTTATCTTTACCAGAGTTTATTCCTTCATGTAATTTGTTCCGCTTCTATGCGTATTATCTAGTAAAGTTGTATAGTCAAATAATTTAACTTTCATATAAAATAGTGTTTCGTATCCTTTTCAAAAAATAAGATTTGCCTACTAGATATGCATTTACATAGTAACCGTCCTATGCATTTTCAGTGTATTTGTTTTCAACACGAAAATACGCTCGTTTCTTCAGGATAAACAATATTTTTCATTTTATTTTCCACTGTAATGTAATGATAATAATGCAACTTACAAAGATCGCCATTCCCGTTTGAATACGTGATGAATATGTTCTTATTTTTACACGTTTACAATTTCTTTAGCTCACAATGATTCAACCGTGTCTTTAAATCTTGCAATCTTAACTCGTTTTCGAGCGTCATTCAATGGTGAACTTCTGTACGGCGACAGAAGTCGAGGGATAATATAATATGCCATCCTTATTTTCATATATTTCTATAGCTAATATAAATAAAATAGAGTTTGTGTGTGTATGTCTGTGTCTGTCTGTTTGTTTGTGTGCGGCCTGGGGATCAGACGAGTGGACCGAGAGTTACCAAATTTCGGTCAAGGGTACCTTGGTCAAGGCCCCAGACCAAGACGAAGCGTTTTTATAAAATTCGAACCAGGGGGTCTCAGGGGGGCGTTTACTTGGACATGTAAAAGTAGTAGAAAATGACCAATATTAGTATCAAATTCATAGTTTTCGGGGTCACTGAGCTCGATGGTGAAACTCAAGATCGCGTTTACTTTAAAATTTAGATCCCATCATCTATACTAAGAAACAGGACCTATAATAAAGGGGGTTACCGAGACATGTAATAATAATCCAAAATGACCGATATTACTGTCAAATCCATAGTTTTCGCGGTCGCTAAGATCAATAGAGACACTTCCATTAGCAATGACTTTCAAATTCATCTACCATTGTATGCGGGCGGGTCAGGAACACCTGCGGAAGAAGGTTACCGAGACCTAAAAATATTCGAAAATGACTGATATTAGTGTGAGATCCATAGTTTTGTCTACATTCATGTTGTTTTTTTTCTGTTTAGCAGTAGATGGTTTTATTGTGGTTAAAAATAATGAAATGAAATCTTTAAGTTTTACGTCCCACGGTTATGCCGGCTAGGCTAAAGGAGACGGTGATGATAAGAAATGAATGAAATGGTGGAATGAAGAAAGTAGAAGGAAACGGGAGAACCTCGAGAAAAACCACGCACACGGTGTTTGTCCATTACAAAGTTTACTTGGCATAAGCTGGAATCGAACCCACAGCCCCATGTACCAGAAGTGAACATAGGTATACACCGTGTTCAGTATTAAAGTCATCCCAATGAGAACACATCTATGTTATCGGATATGCATTCACACAAAGTAGATCCAATTTCAGAAATGTTTCTTAATTGCTCTTTCGTTGTTCAGTTTGTTTCAATAGATATTTTATCTGACCCGTGCGAAGAACGGGCGTAACAGCTATTATTCGATATAATTTTTAAGTTAGATCTCTTGTTTAATTTTAAAGAGCGATATTAGCTTTATCATATGCAACCAGGTTTACTCATGAGTAAAGCGGGATTATCTAGTATACAGGGTTAAACATTACTTTATAAGTTCAAACAAAATTCCAAATTCTCACGATTGTTTATAACACATTTGAAAAAAGTATTTTTTAAAAATGTTTTTTTTTAAACAACAAATAAAATAAACTCTGGTCAAGATAGTAGAGAGGATCACAGGGAATATTTTCAACTAGATACCGTTAGTCACAGTTACTTATTAAGATATTTAACCATTTACTCTATTAATGAACTTGAGATAAATAATCGCTCTAGGTATCTGTTGTAAAAAAAAAAAAATAGAATTAAAAAATCGCTTACATGTATGGCTTAGAGATAGTCACCGCTTTCTGTTAATACGTTAAGGTGTTGACTTCATTAACGAACTCGATCGAAGTAATTGCTCTTAGTTACATGTTGCAAAAACATAAATTAAAAAAAAAAGTTCGATTACGTGTCTAAGATATGGACTAAAGGTAATCACCGTTAAAGAAACCTTTATCCGTTAATATGTTAAGAGATCAACTACACTAACAAACTCAGCCAAGATAATGATTCAAGCTATCTGTTGCTGAAAAGAATTTTTTTAAAAAAAAATTCACTTACAATAATGAAATATGGGCAAGGCCGGATTTCCCAATAGGCCTGGTAGGCCCGGGCCTATGGGCGCAAGCTCCCAGAGGGCGCACGGCCGAGAGAAAAATTAATAAAATATCTAGAAATAAAAATAAATAGCCATAATTTGACATATTTTTTGAATTGATTTTAAAAATCAGGCTAAAAAAGCATTCGGATTTTGAAGTTCATTGGGACAAATAATTGTTGGTAAAGTTAAACTGTTTTTCAACATTATGCATCAACTTCGTTACAACATTGATCTTAAACACGGGAGAACTGGCTGTTTTTTTTTTTTTTTTTTACTTATTTACCTTTTTTTTTTACTACAGAGTTTTATTATTTATTTGCCCAAATGGCTAAATTGAACAAAACCAAAGTTATTCACCAATCTTTTGTTAATACATTAACGGTATTTTGTTAAGCCCAGAACCAAGTAAATTCCTCAAAAAACTTGCAATGATAAAATTGCATCGTGGAGTGCTGTTTAAGCAATTAACATATAGGCCTGATATATTTTTTTAAATAAAGGTTTTTGAGAAAGTAACTTTAATCAGACTAGGGGGCGGAAAAAATTATTGGGCCTAGTTGCAAAAAAATAAAAATTAGCTTACACGATAGAGCATGGGATATATATATATATATATATATATATATATATATATATATATATATATAACCGGATTTAGGGGTGCACCCCCCTTCGTTGTAAATATACACTATGTAAAATGAGGGGCCGCGGTGGCTTAGTGGTAGAGCGTTCACCTCTGGTGCTTGGGGTCCTGGGTTCGATCCCAGCCCCAGCCAAGTGAACTTTGTGGTGGACAAACACCGTGTACTTGGGTTTTCTCGGGGTTCTCCCGTTTCCTCCCACTTTCTTCATTCCACCATTTCATTCATTACTCATCATCACCGTCTCCTTTAGCCTAACCGGCATAACCGTGGGACGTAAAACTCAAAGATTTCATTTCATTTTCATTTTATGTAAAATGAAAAGCTAACAGTGAAGAAAACAATACTTTCCAAAACTTCCTGACATCATGTTTCCGTTTGAAGTTTAAAAGAAGGCAGAGCTTTGCAAACACAATAGTTTCAGTCATTTTTCTGAAGGCTGAACGAAGTAGGGAAGAAAACAGAAGCCAAGAGGAGAGATGAACATGTTTTTTCTTGCATATCATTGCGACCCTCTTAAAAAAAACTCCCTCCTCCCGTTCTACGTAAGAGTGTTGTCAGGTGTAACGAATATTGTCACATGTCCCTCTCAGACAGTTTCCGACAAATCCCGCCCCTACACTTTAATCTTAAATATGTCTGCAACTACTCATCAGCAAGTGATGAGACAAACTTGAAAACACTTCTTAAGTCCTACTGAATTGATTGACACCTTAATTACCCCTCTCAGACAATTTCCGACAAAACCCGTCTGCTACCGAAAAACATATTGAAAAATAAAAAAGGGTATTTTATGTTTGATAATAGTATGTCCAGGCAGCAAAATTTCAAAGTCAGACGCACTCGCCAATCCAAAAATGATGGTCGTCAATATCTCTCACGTAGAATTATGAGAGCCCCTTCCCCCTGGCCTTTGGTTTTACAAAGAAAGACTTTACATGACGTGTTTTCCCACATTCAGAGACAATTATTTTCGTGCGAAACAGCCCTGTGAGTTTAGGCAGAAACCATTCCTACTAAACATTGATCACCAGCTCTAATTTTCTAGTCGCCAATGGCGACCTGGCAACCGGAAATTTTGCGTCCTGGTATATAAATCCTATAAGGAATTATAATGTTTATAATTGTCTTATTACATTGTAAACTTTCATATATATATATATATATATATATATATATATATATATATATATATATATACAGATGGTGATCAGAAAAATGGAAACACCTGAACGAAATTGCAACTTACCAGATTAATATAGTGTCGGGCCACCTTTCGCCTTCAGAACAGCCTTGATGCGACGTGGGATGGAGGCATAGAGGTCGTGAATGGTAGCAAGTGGAATTTTACACCATTCCTCGTGCAGGGCATCGGCCAGTTCTGTGAGAGAGGATGGAGGTGTAAATCGTCGCCGGAGTCGTGTTTCCAAGACGGACCACAGATGTTCAATTATGTTGAGATCTGGGTATTGGGAGGGCCAGGGCAGGTGTTGAACTTCATTCTGATGTTCCTCAAACCACGCTGCAACAACGCCAGTTGTGTAAATGGGTGCATTATCATCCTGGAAGATGGCGTCATTGTCCGCGAACAACATCCGGACCCTAGGATGCAAGTGGTCTCCTAAAATTGCCACATAATCGTTGACAGTGATTCGTCCGCTAAGTGTGACCACAGGACCCAATGAAAACCATGATATGGCGGCCCACAGCATCACCGAGCCGCCGCTATGTTTCACAGTTGGGCGGAGACACTGCAGATCATAAGTTTCTTTGGGCGTTGTCCACACATAAACACGGCCCGTGGTTGGGAATAGGGTGAAGGATGACTCATCCGACCGTATCACAAGTTTCCAGTCCTCAACGGTCCAAGTTGCATGGTCGCGGCACCATTTGCGGCGTGCGGAAGCGTTATGGTCCCTGATGAGCGGTTTGGCCCGTACAACATGACCCCGTAAGTTCATGTCATGTAATTCGCGGCGGACTAATTGTCGAAACAGGGTGGGGGAAGTGCTGATTGAGCTCCTCCGTCACTTGCTCCGCAGTGGCACGACGGTTCTGCGTGACAATGCGCTTTAATACCCGGCGTGACCTGTCACTCATCATTTTCTTCAGCCTACTGTTCCGCTTCCCCGATGTGATTTTCCCGTGTGTTGTGTGTTCCATCATCACCTTCGACACTGTCCCACGCGACACACCTAACACAGTAGCCACTACCATCACATTCACTCCACATAACCGCGCACCAACAATTTGCCCTCTTTGAAAATCTGAGAGGTCTCCCATTTTACACTACCTCCGTCTGCTACAGCCACTGGACACTTCTGTTCCACTGCGCCTGACGTAGTATGGAGACCGACCTAACACACCACTAGCAGCGGTCCGGCGCTGCGGGCGCTACGACACCACTGCCAAGCCATAGATCTGACGTGTTGCCAACTACAGGTGTTTCCATTTTTCTGATCACCATCTGTATATATATATATATATATATACAAGGGCGGATCCAAGGGAGGGCCATAGGGGCTAAAGCCCCCCTTGACCCTCAGGTATACACACTGGATAAAATTGATTTCAATTCTGATATATATATATATATATATATATATATATATATATATATATACGATGATTGTCCAGAAAGTACCAGACTTGGCGTGTTCGTGAGTTTTCACGGGGTAGTCCCGTTTCCTCCCACATTTTCATTCCACCAATTATTCCATCATTCATTTGCCTTAATCGTCCGTCTCCCTTAGCAAAACGGATATAATCGTGGGACGTTAAACTTAAATATTTTCTTTTCAGTACTGGGACCATATGAGGCATGAACCAAGAGTTTAAACTGGAATCCAAACAAATGAAATGCGTTAAAATTTCAATAGTCTCCCTCCGAAAATCGAACCCAGGACCACGCGCACAACAAGCCCGTGCTATCTATTAAACCAGCGGGGAAGACTAAAAGAGGTTTTTTTTATTACTAGTTGTTCGCCGAAGCATTCGGCTCACTGTAAGCTATAGGTTAAAATTGCTGAACTGAACTTTCTACTTGTTTACATTTAACTTTTTTAAGTTTGTCCACCAACTAACTTGCGGTTATACGAAAATTAATGTTCAAATCTAAATATAGCTACGGCCCTTATCTTAATAATAAACAGCAAAAAAAAATGAAATGAAATCTTTGAGTTTTACGTCCCACGGTTATGCCGGTTAGGCTGAAGGAGACGGTGATGATGAGATATGAGTGAAATGGTGGAATGAAGAAAGTGGGAGGAAACGGGAGAACTTACGAGCACGGTGTTTGTCCACCACAAAGTTCACTTGGCGGAGATAAACAGCAAAGCATACAGTTCGTCGTCATTATTGTACAGTTTCAATACTTAAATTGAGAGAATACAGTTTTGACTTGCAATTACATAATCACAGTATATTGTTGTTGAAATCCACAAATACGACTATTAATGCTCAAATCTAAATATGGTCACAGAACTTGCCCTATTTTCAAATGATTAAATTGAAACAATACAGCTTTTAAGTTGCAATTAAGTCGTCACAATAGTTACATGTGCAAGTTGACTGCACGTTAACGATATCTATTGGTGTCTAAGCATGACTATGAACTATTAAGAATTAGTGTTACTCACAGGCTGAGATGTTTCCCTTTCATACGTAATAAGTATTAATTACGTCAACGAAGTGCTTAAGAAAGTAAATTCACCTAGCGACAAAGATAATTTCGAAAAGCGTTATCTCCAGCTTTAGACAAAAATGACTTTACACATGGCTTTCCTCTATTTTAAGGAAATTAGTGTTGCCACGAGACGAGACGAGACAAGACTTCAGGTTGTCTTGTCTCGTGTCTCGTCTCGAATATCTCTATCTCGTCTTGTGGCAACACTAGAGCGACTGAGGCCCATAAAAAAGAGCAATTATGCCAAGTGGTTAAAATTAAAACTTTTAACCAAGTTTGGTTTGGTTAACAGAGCACAATACACAACATGACTACAATCTTCCCATAACCAGCGATGCAACTCGGCTAGTTGTCGCCCGAGGCAAGTACTCGCCTTAGCGCCCTCCCACCCCCCACCAAACAAACCAAAACGCTCCCCGACTACACCTCATATTGGCATCACACCGTAAATCTCCTACTTATTTTTTTCTTCATGTGGTAATGCTTGATTTCAAAATTGCAGTACATAATTTAATTTTTAGTACAAGATAGAACTAATTAGTATTTCATTGCCAAATAATCCGAGAATAGCATGCTTGACATATGCTTATAGTCTTATCATAATAATTTTAAATCACAATGTTTTTGCAATTATATCTGGATGTGCATATGTGTAGAATGAATCAACAGTCTATTGCTTTAGAACAGAATATTTAATTATGACAAATAGTCAAGCTGTTGTCTCGAGAATTATACTTGGACATTTTGCAATTCTCTTGAATCGATATAAGTTCAATGAAAACGCAAAAAGCTGGAATTAAAATTTAAGTTTGCGGGCTGTTTTAGCTGCAAAAGTTTTTACAACGTCCTCAAAAGATAGCTTTGAAACTAACTTTATGCTCTATAGATATGATTCTAAGGTTGGTGAGTCGTTGCTGTCCTGTTAAGTTTCCGACTTATTTCTTATGATCTTTAGTTTGCTAAAACTCCATTCCTTACCCTATAGCGAAAATAAATATTTGCCCAGTTTTGCGTTCCCTTAATCCAGCTCCCGACGTCACTGCCAACAACGACTGCCTAGTTTCGACTGAACCATTAATGCATTACAGTACTACGACTGGAATATTTGTTAATATGTCGGTACAGTCGAAAGGCAAGCCTTCCCCACTTATTCTGAAATCCTCTTCTCAGAACCTCTAGCGCCACTTCAACAAATAAGGAGGCTTATGTGACTTTCCGATTTCAAAAATGGCTTAGGTTCGAATAACATCATAAAACAATAAAAAAAAATTATTGGCAAACCAGCATTCTTTCAAAACTCAGTACCTCAAAAAGCTGACTCGTTTCTGTCTTTGTTCGCAACGAGAAAGACCATGAAACAATGATTAGTTGCTGATAAAACTGCCATTAGGAGAACTTGTACTTCTATAACAGGATTTTTATACATAGATGTCCCCACCAGCACCCGGAATGAAATCTGAAACACTAATCTCGATGAATGTTTTAACATGTGCTTGAATCTGGAACACTATCACAAAATAACTAGACTCGATTGAAAAATGGAATGAAAGTTGTTTATAAGAATCATTTAAAAAAAAATAACTTTAGGTATTCCCTGTTGTTTAAAGGATGGTCATCATTTGAAATAATGAATGCTGGAATACATTTCGAAGGTAAATAATTTATTCCGAATTAATAAATTTTTAAACAAATTCAAAAACTATGTTGGCATTTTCAAGTCACGAGACGAGATGAGACACGAAAAATGTCTCGTCTTGTGGCAGCACTAAACGAAATTAGTTTATCGAGGTTAAACACGTAAATAGAAACTGAAGAGTGAAAACCATAGGCTATTAAGGATTAGCTAGTTCATATAATGGATTCAGTTTCTGATGTAATAGTAAATACTTTTTACCTTTATTAAATTATTAATTACGTCATTATATTCTAACAATTTAATATTTATTCCATCACTTGCACCTTTTATATTTCCATGAATTGTGATTTCTAGAAGGAAATTTAGATATAAGACTGGGCACCCTGTAAAACATCTTCACAGCAGGGAGTTGGAGAAACTCAACTGGAAGGGTCGGTAAGACCGAATTCCGTAGCCTTGCAGCCTTTTTAGATGCCACCAGCACGGGCATGGAATAATGAATTGAATTGAATTGAGGCAATGGTGCACTGATAGTAAAAGATGATGTTCCAATGTTCACGATGAGGAGCGCAGTGGTAGGCCTAGTCTTGTGTCTGATGAACTGGTAAGGCAAATCGACGACAAAATTCGTGCAAATCGTTGTTTCACGATTATGGAACTTCCTGAGCATCTTCCCCAAATTTTACGAAGTTTGGTGCACGAAATTCTATTCTGATAAGGAGAATCAGATTGTTGTAAGATATTAAAAAAAAAAAAAAAAAAAAAAAAACGGGACTTGGGACGATTGATTTGCGTAGTAATAAATTACATGCATTGTTCACTGCGGAAAGTCCGCGGGCGACTACTGGAGGGTTAATTACGAACCTCAAATAATAATAATAATAATAATAATAATAATAATAATAATAATAATAATAATAATAATAATAATAATAATAATAATAATAATAATCATCATCATCATCATCATCCAAGCCAACAAACAGAAATATACAATAGGCCTTTCAATACGAAAATCAAAAATTACTGACAGATTTATTATGGAACGTAATTCTACAGGGCTTCTCGGAATTTGTGGATGAGTGGCAGGCTCTTGCTGTTTTGTTTTAGTTAAGGTTTTCCCATTTTCTGATAACTGGCCTTGACGACTCTAGCAATACAAACAATAAAACTTAGTTTTTTATGCTGAAATACTGTATTTTTTGTGTTTGCACCTAGTGTTGTAAAAAAACGGTTTTTTTTCTGTGAAGTTTTTTTTCAATAAAAAACGTCGTTCTTTTTCATGTTTTTTTTCAAATGTTTGTTTTTTTTCTGGCAGCTATTATTTATTGATGTATGTTGAAGATTATTGAAATAATCAATAGAACTTGAGTCGAAGCCCTCGTAACTTACAAATCGTTTGTTTCCTTGTACATATATACGAGCAAAATCGTGTGATTATTCCTTTCGGACCCAGATCATTTTTGGCGTTTTCCTACTTTGTCAGTTAGTGACGTATTCCTCAAAAACCATTTACCCTATTGATATAGTTAAGACGTTGGTTTTTTGGAAAAAGAATGTGGCTATTTTTTGGTGTACGTTACATTGCAGTGTTGCGAGCGGGTGGGAAATTACTGAGGGAAATGTAGGGGTGAAAATTTACAAAAAAATTCCTAACCGAAATTCAAGATTTTTTGTATCTAGCACCACTGTTGCCATATGGGTCTAAGTCACCTAAAAAGATTCTTTGGTGCGTTGACAAGGTAGAGTGAAAACCTGAAGTCGCTGGCTTCCATTCAAAGAGAGAAAGAAAAAAATCTGTTTCCATACACATGAAATTTTGACACTTTTTACTCCTCAAAAGCAAAAACCAACAGATATGCCGACGCTACAGCTTCTCCAATTATCCTATTTGAAACTTTTTATGGTGTGTTCTGTAGGCTAAAGAGAAGGCTTTCAGGTAGTGGTACATTTGTTCCAACGTAGCGAGCAAGAGGGAAATAATAGAGGGGAAAGGGAAATTTGCCGAAATTTTCACTCAAAATCGGGAATTAATTGTTTTGGCTAGAAACATTGCCATAAAACATACGTAAACTATCTGAAAGTAAACCTTGGTACCCTAAGAATTTATCCTACAAGTATCATTGCGATATCTAACAAAGTAAACATGAATTTTTTAAAAAAAATTTCATTTTAACTCAGAAATGCACAATTTTCTTACCATTTACAGAACATGGTTTATTATAAGCCACAACTGTACTTCCCCTAATTATTCTACCGAAACTTTTTATGGTGCGCTGTGTCGGCTAAGGACGAGGCTTTCAGACAGTGGTACGTTTGTTCGAATGTAGCCAAAAAGAGGGAAATAATAGAGAGAAAAAGGGAATTTTTCCAAAATTCCCTCCTAAAATCGGAAATTAAAATTTTCTGTAGCTGGCAACAGTGCTAGCAGACACACACAAACTATCTTAAAAGAAGCTTTGGTATCCCTATTATATACCCCACAAGTATTGTGACGATATCTAATAAAGTAAGCAGATCATTAAAAAATATTTCAGTCTACGTAAAAAAATCAATTATCTTTCCACTTAGAGAACAAGGTCTACTGTAAACCTCAATTCTACTTCCCCTAACTATCGTATTGAAACTTTCTATAGTGCGTTGTGAAGGGCAAAGACAAGACTTTCAGATACTGGTACTTTTGTTCCTATGTAGTCAACAAGAGGGATATAATAGACAAAACACGTAATTTTCCCCTAACATCTTGAATTAAAATTTTCCGTAGCTGGCAACACTGCTACCAGACAGACGAAAACTATCTTAAAATAATCACTGGTACATTACTAATATATCCTACAAGTATCATGGCGATATTTAAGAAACAATGCTTTTAATTACCAAAAATATATTTCGATAAACAGAAAAGTAGGGAAAATCAAGAGTTAGAACCTAAATCCGAATTTTTTGTGCGTCCCCTAATTACTCCACTGTAACGATATGTACCCGAGTTTGTTCAGTAAGTACAAATGTTCGACTGGCGTAAGTTGACTTGCATTGGGACGTATAGGTAGGTTTATAACAAAAATTTCGAATTTTTTGCCCAAATTGAAAGGAGATTTTAATTTCCGTAGTTGGCAACACTGCGCGCAAGCCCATCCAATTGATGTCAACAATTAGGTATCCATCCGACGTATCTACCTGACAAGTCTTAAGGAGGTCTCTCTACAACGAATGCAGCTACAGGGGAAAAGTAATAAAGAAAATTCGAAAATTCTTGAATTTTTGACGGGTGAAATTTGAGAAGGAAATTCGACACACAGAAGAAGAAGAAACTAAAATGATAAACTATGGACCAACCATATTTGGCAAAAAAAAAATATATACCGATATCTTAATTAGTGACCATACAGGAGCGCATTAAGAAAGTGACACACGCGTATGTGTCACTTTGGCCATCTGGGTCCGAAAGGGTTACGAGTGTACATTTAATTACATTTTTTGACTACTAACTTGTGTTGTTGTAGTAATTATAGTCTTGACTAATAATAATATCGTTGTTGTAAACAATCATAATCTCTCCTTTTTACATCTTAGTTCCAATACTGATGCTGAGAAATGCAGGGTGTTTCAAAATGAATATCGGGGAATTAAGTCTTCGTAGTACTTATTACATTTTACGCACAATTATAAACAATACATCAAATAAAAGAACACCTCAAACAGTTTTTGCTTCAAGTGTTCGATGTGAGCTTCATTCTTCACATGGCACACATTGAGTCAATAGGCGAGAAAGGCCCATAAACTTTCCGCCATATGGCACAAAACATTCAATTCATACAGACGGTTGCACTGTAACTACATATTCAGTCTTTGCAAAATTAAAACACACAAAGCTTTCTGGTCTCTAGTCTCCATCTTTGCTACTTGCTCTTTCTAACGGCAGACAGAGGAAACAATGCATGGCATGCGTGTGTTCAAAACTGTTTGAGTTATTCTTTCATTTGATAATGCTTATAATTGTAAGTTAATTGTAATAGATACTACAAAGTTTCAAAACCCTAATATTCATTTTGAAACACCCTGCATTACTTCAAATTATGTCATTCTATATTCATGTCTTGTATGTACACTCATGTCCAAAATTATTGTTCCATGTCTATAAATATGTTGTTCTAGGAATATAATTTGATAACGAATCCGCCTGGTATTTCTTATAATGTTAGTGTGTGTATAATCGGCAAAGACATGTATGTGGAAAATTTTATGTCAAAACAACAGTAAATAAGAACAATAAAACGAAAATGAAACTTTCTTGTCCATTTAGCAACATTTTCTTTTACTCTTTCTCATTTTCGTATTTATAATTCTTTTCCTTTGAAATTTACCATAAATATACATTTTCAGATTATACACACAGCATCAATATTAAAAGTACCCTGCAAAATCATTATCAAATTATATTCTTACAAGAAGACAGTTATAGATATGCGACAATCATTTTGGACATGAGTGTACATATCATCGGGCCTGCCCTAGGCAATTTGTCGCCCGCGCAATGATGTAATTTGCCGCCTCCCTCTTTCTCCAGAAAGAACAAATCTTAAAAGTCACGATTTTAAGTATGCTACTCCAGCATGAACAACGAAAGGGAAGGAAACTACACCCGCACTCAGAAAGGCTTATATACTTACTACAAATACAATATTGTTGTGTCTGTTTTTTTCTTTAAATATTAATCTATTATTTTAGTGAAAGATAAAGCAAATACATCTGAAAGATGGTAATCCATTTTATAGAATTCAATATCAAGTTTCAATCTCAACATATCAGTTTGCAATTATAGTGCAACTAGCTCTTTTACCTTTATTTCTTGATTTTCCTTCTACATCTGTTATTTATTTATTTTTTTTTTTTTTTTTAAGTTTTTCCACCTTCAATGATAACGATCCTATTTGCGACAAAGACAAGAGAAGCTCTGCTAACTAACCAAAGGGGGCAGGCATTCGAGAATTGAGTTCCTGTATTTGACAACAATCAAGCAGTTTATTCTGGGATTTATTTTACCATTTGCTTTAGCACTGATCATGAGACTTAAACTAATGAGACCTAAACATAATTTATGAATGTAGTATTCAAATAGAAGGTCAGCTTAGTGAATTTAGCTACCATGATCATGAAGTCTGTCTCCAACAAGAAATATTTATTTTAAATAAAATACTTATGACAGATATTGCAGCCCATTGGAAATGCACGTGTTGCACATGTGATAGAGCCAGCAATGCATATCATATATCAAGTCGACAAATTATTTATATATGATATTCAGAAAAATATTAGTAGGCAAATTAGTTTTAGTTTTTACCTTTAGACAAGTTATTTGCGTTTTATACTGTTCGTTATATTATTTTCGTACTTATTAAAGGCCTACTTTCACGAAAAAAAAAAATGTTTATTTCTACTTTTATTTCTTCGTTGATATTGGTGAAACAATACAGAAACCCGGATTCTTAGTAGGTACACTACCCATATAAATTGTAAAATATTTGTACCGCATCAGTTTCTAGTGTTTAATTTATGTTGCATTTTATGGTAATTACACCTACATAAAAATACTTCAGACTTAAATGACGTAAGATACATTACAAATGACTATTTGAAAAAAAACGAAATTTAGAAAAAAAACGAGAGGCAATGTTTTTTTTCTAAAAAAACGTACATTTCTGAAAAAAACGAACGGTTTTTTTTCTATTTACAACACTATTTGCACCTCAGTTTGTCTCTTGCAGTATAATTACACGCGTATTCTTTGATCATTAGCGACTCCATCAAATAGAGTTGCTCACGAGACAAGCGTTTATAGTATTTTCGGATCCGGATCCAAAAATATCCGGATCTGGCCATCCCTAGTTTCTACTATTGCATCCCGAAAAGATGTCCTGAGAATGATGGTTCAACTCGGAAAGTGTATCTGCATTTATATATTTATTGTTTATTGAGGAAGCTTAGAAAAGACGATGAATAAACCCATACCAGTAACTAATTTTGAGTGACTCTTTCAGAAATAGATCGTGTTGAGATTACAAAGAACTTCGCATCTACTGTGCTGTTAATATGTCACTATTCATACTGTATCAATAACTTGTTCACGGAAATTACCGAACCATATTATAGGAGGCAGGAAGTCTGAAGATAGTGACTGAATTAATACAGACAAAGTCAATATGAACGTGAATTAATATCGACAAAGTCAACATTATCCTTTTGATGCTGCTGACAAAGAGACCGGAATTGTCAACAATATTGACAAGCATGTTTCTACCTCAATATAATTTTCCGAGAATACATGTTACTTGTGATTGAAATATGCGAGTAATGCGAGGTGTGTAAATTCCAAATAATATGAAAAAAAAAATTTAAAAACTCTTCAGAAGACTGAAACTACACACAAACAAGGAAGTGCTTGATATTAAAGTTGAGATCCCAAATATCTAAACAGTTTGCATTCCATCTTTAGATTTAGGAGGCCCGGATTCGATCCCAGATGAGAATATACAGGGTGGTACAAAAATCTCTTAGGAACAGATTCATCATGTCAAAATAAAAAAAAAGTTCATATGGACCTGTTCTCAAAAGTGGATAGTTTTGGAGTTATAGAATGCTGAAAACGTGAAACAAGTGAACTACTATGGGGCCTATCGTCGTTGGGTTAAGACATCTCTGGGGAACTGGTATGTCAGCGTTTCCCAACCTTTTTCAACTTGTGGCACACTACGGGTGTTACTTGGATTTTCGCGGCACACTTATAGATAATATTTGTAAATATAAAACACAGTGGTATTTTTTCTGTGATTATTGATCTCCTTCTCACAGAGAAGAAAGCTCTATCACTTTTTTTTTACCGTGTGGTAAATCATTATGCTTATTTTTCATTCTAATTTAAAAATAGAAAACAATTGCAATGAAAAATTGGAGTCAGGTTTTTAAAAATACCCCTTTTAAAAAAAAAACACTGTACCCAACCTTTTACTAAAAATGAAGATCACTAAATAACGAACGAACAAACAAATCTCTCTTACTTTTAAAACACAAACGTAGGTAATTTGTCGAAAGGATTGAATGATATTTTAAATTTTCAAGTTACGAAATAGTCTGCAACAATAAAGAAGCAATAATGGTTATAACAATGATAACTATTTTTTTTTCAAGATTAGAAATGAACAGAACAGTAACCCGGTATGAAACTTAGAATTGTAGATTCACAGTACAGGTTCATAGTAATGTGAAATACAAATATATATTTTCCCCTATGTTTTGCAATTTGATTGCTATAAAATTAATAATTTTGTTTCGATTCCTCGCGGCACACCAGCGATCCATTCACGGCACACCAGTGTGCCGCGCACACCAGTTGGGAAACGCTGTGGTATGTGAACTATCCAAATATCCATGTTTAAGAATGCTCGAGTACTTGCACTCCAATTTTTAAAGAGATAGATGAGAGTGATCAAGTACTTCCAAAAACAGCCTCTCTAAAAATGATTGTGCAAGTATCGAAGGTTCTGAAAGATAAATATTTGGATAGTTCACATGCTAGTTCCTCAGTGATATCTTGACCTGAGTACGATCGGTCCTATAGTAGAGATAGTAGAGAACTATGGAACTTTAAAGTTTTTTTTTTTTTTTAATTTTCAGTTACAACTAAGAAACTATGCACTTCCGACTCCAGGTACATATGATTTTTTTTTTCTTGTTTTGATGTGAGGAATCTTGTGACAAATATTTGTAACACTCTGTATATGGTTCGGACTATGGTAAATCATCGTCCTTCCAACGGGACACTCAGTATGAGTTGCAATGATAGGATGAGTCGTCGAGTCAGTTGGATCACAACTTTCTTCCGAGTCAACCGGGTCAGGGTCTCCTTTCTCTGACACAGCGACCCGGACCCCGAAGGATCCGAAATATCAGTTCTATAACATTACTACAGAATTTTATAGTGGAATATAACGATATTCCCCATTTGAACTCGGAACATTCACTTATTTGATTATCCGTGTGACATTTTCTTAATCAAAGAATCATATATTGACTATTTCCAATTATAATTTCATGTTTATTCGTCTTCCCATATTGAAAATCAAGTAGCAGTGTCACGTGTGTACCACGTAAAGGAGTTTGCTTTGTACGGCGTGATATTTTCTCAATTTATATTGGAATCAGAAGTGATAGTAGATTTCTATCACTTTCAGTTTTAATAGAGATATTAAAATGAAGATAAAATATGTACTTACTTAGGACGCTCGGTGATAGATTACAGGAAACCGCTTCTCGCTATATATTACCGTTTGTGCTCTATAGTGCTCAACGTTGAAACCGGAAGTGGTTAATTTCTACTTCCGTCTCCATTATATGAACTCAATTGATAACTTTTGACCAATATTGATGGTAGCTTATCCAGTAACTCTTGAAATAGTTGTCTCCCAGATGGACAGACACACAAACAGAATAAATGTATAAAGGAATTTTGGTAAACTAAATTCTTAGTAATGTAGAGGATATTAAACACTGACTGTACAAAAAAGATTTAACAGAAGATTGTTTGGACGAAGGGGTATCTCATGTTGTATTTCCCACTACCAGTGGATTATATTGAACTCGCTTCAACAAGTCTATTGGTGATCTACAGGGGCGCGGTGGCTCAGTGGTAGAGCATTCACCTTCGGTGCCTGGGGTCCCTGGTTCGATCCCAGCTCCCGCCAAGTGAACTTTGTGGTGGACAAACAATGTGATCGTGGGTTTTCTCGGGGTTCTCCCGTTTCCTCCCACTTTCTTCATTCCACCATTTCACTCATCAATCATCACCACCGTCTCCTTTAGCCTAACCGGCATAACCGTGGGACGTAAAACTTAAAGATTTCATTTCATTTCTATTAGTGGTCTGAATCTATAATTTTGAAAGTACCTATTCTTTAGTACTGTGATAGCGTTAATCATGTGTGTTTTGTGTACATGATTCCTGGTTCAATTTTTGCTGTACGTACAGTTTTTGTCGATTTTAACGCATATTGATAAAGAACTGGGAAGGTTCTTACGGTCTGGAAAGCTAGATAGAATGGTGTTGAAGCCAATGCACTGAACACACATTGCCCACTTGAGAAAAAAAAAAACTAAGAAAAACTGAAACCTTTCAGTTTTACGTCCCACTAATATGCACCGTAGGCTAAATTAGGCGGATGATTAATGGAAGTGGGTTGTTATGAAAGAATTGGTGAAATGAGAATGTGTGAGAAAACAGGAAAAAGTCGAGTAAACCCACGGATATGATGATATCCACTATAAACTCTTATGGCCTCCGATCAAACAAGAATCCCTCGCAGCAGAAGTGAATGCTCTACGTTTTTCCTTTTTAAATTACCCGAACCGAGACATTTGTTTTCTTTGCCAGCTAATTAGTCACACTCAATAACTAAAAGACAGCTAGCTAACTATATTGCCTATTGAACCCATGGTTCAATGTCGCATTCACAAAATCTCTCCATTGACTACTTATCCTTAGCCAACAGGATCCAGTTTCTACTTTGTATTCGTATTTCTGCGAGATCCATCTTAATATTGTCCTCTCATCTAGGCCTAGGTCTTCGTAATGGTCTTTTTCAAATTGGATTTCCAGTTAAAATTATGAAAGCATTTCTACTTTCTGTCATTTTGGCTACATAGCCTGCCCATCAGAACCTCTTAGACTTAATGGCCCTAACAATGTTAGGTGAACTGTAAAAATTATGCAGTTCCTTGTTATCAAATTTCCACATTCTCCATTCCTTGGGTCAGAATATTTGTCTTAGGATTTTATTTTCAAATACTTCCAGTTTGCGTTCTCTCTTCAAAGTAAGCAAGCACGTTCTTCGTAACCGTATAGTACAACAGGCATAATTATCACTTTATACATATTTTGAATTTCATTCTCAATATGAATTCATATTCAATAATCTACTTAAACCATTACAACAAGACAAGTACGCAGAAAGTTCGAGAACAAGTTAAATATTCCCAATTTCTTTGGTGAATCTAACATGTAAATAAATGTTCTAAAGACAAAGGCCATGGTGATTAGAACGAAGCGGTCGATGTCAAATATAGAAGTAGGAGAGGAGAAAATAGAACAGATAACTAGTTTTCGATACCTGGGTAGTATTTTTAGTGATTATATGAAATGTGAATGTGAAATAAAAGCAAGAATAGGAATGACAAAACAAGTCTTAAGGAAGAAGAAAATGCTATTTTGTGGGACCTTGAATAAAGATTGAGAATAAGACTCATAAAATGCTTCTTGTGGAGTATTGTTCTGCATAGATCAGAAACGAAAATTACACAAAAATTATAAAAAAAAAAAAAAAGACTGAAGCTTTCGAAATGTAGGTATGAAGAAAAATAGAAAGAATTAGCTGGGTCGAACGACCTAGACATAATTAAGGAGAGGAGAGAAACTGGTTGGGACATTGGCTAAAAAGGAACTGTACAGTATGATGAGGGACGTACTAGAGGGTATAGTGGCAGGAAAGAGAGGGAGGGGATGAAGGAGACTACAAATAATGGACGATATAAAAACCGAAAAGTCATACGTGAAGATGAAGAGGTTAGCAGAAGACCGTGCAGCATGGAAAGTTCTCAGTTGTGGCAAGTGACCTGCCCATACTAGCAGAACACCTTGATGATGATCATAATTAGTGGATTTCGAACCCACGATGGATTGCGCCTCGTGATCTGAAACCGAACACCTTAGACCGCTTGGTTATTACTGCTGGATTAACACTGAGCTATCTTGCTCCCATCACCCATTTGAACATGCACTATTTGAAGAGCCATAATCCTTCGCAACTGCATTGGCTGATAGTTTAGTTTAGTTTTGACATCTTTAGCATACGGAGCATCATAACACAATATGTAAATTAGGAAAAGTTGAATTAATTATATGATGAATCCTCTAGTTCGTATATGTTTACCCCCACCCCTCGGTTGTTTCTCATCTTTTATATTTTGTCACGAATGTACTTCAGAGACGAGTGCATATATGTATGTAGTAGGCTCATTATGGAAGTTCGTTCAGAGTTGTTTAGCTGTGTAACGAAGCCCAATTCACAATTCAATTTGCCGATTCGTCGATTCTGATAAATATTTCATGTGACATGAGTGAAAGTCTGTTTCATAAAATCAGATTAACATTTGGATTCGGAGGAAACATCGATAATTTCGTCATCACTCCCTAATGACGCAGCAACCTTCTACTTCTGGAAATATGAATTAATGAGCATCAAAACCAAAGACAGGGAGAGAAGAACATTTCTGTTTTACTCTGCATTTACCATCAACTGAAACTTCAGAGAAAATTAAAACAAGATCAGTACAAACTGTGCAGGAAAATTTGTGTTCTTGTTATAATGTCAGATTATTATTATTATTATTATTATTATTATTATTATTATTATTATTATTATTATTATTATTATTATTATTATTATTATTATTATTATTATTGAGAAAGTAAACATTATTAAAGAGTGGCCAGTCTATGGTTCTTTTGTTTTATTGCTAACTCTTGTTTGCCTTTATTAAGCCAGTGTTGAAAATGTATTTCATTCACTGTATTTGCAGAGAGTTGATAAAATGTGATAGATCACTTTTCTTTTACCGATATTAAATAGCTAAGACTTCTGTTTGCTTTTTACTTAAAAAAAAAAAAAACTAGATTTTCCAGTTAAAGTGTACACATAAATGTAAAAGCCAATTTTTTCCTTTAACAAACGTTATGATTTTTTTTTTTTTTTTTTTTTTTTTTTTTTACAGCTTAAATAATTTTAAAATCGTTAGTCTATGAAGTTTTTAGACATTAACATTACAATATACACCTTCTCAGCAAAAATTTAACCAACCATTTCTACATTTCTTAGAGAACAAACGAATTTTTAACAGCTGTCTCAAGTTTCACTTTCGGCCCCAAATAAAATTTCTTAAATCTCTGATATATATCAGAGATTGTAAATCCTTTCAGCTTGTAAATCCTCTTATGGCCATCCAACTTGAATTGGGTAATGTTTTACTCTGAGATTTTGGAAATATAAAATATTCAATGAAGTTGACACTTTGGAAATATAGGGAGATCTACGCTTTTGCTTGCAATTGTCTAGTTCTTTCTTTGAGTCCGCCCCCCCCCCCTCACGATATATATATATATAACGCAGTTTGGTAATCATCAGCCGTTCACTCTACAAACTGTTACTCTCTAAAAAAAATGTCATATCTCTTTTAAGAGGAATTGAATATTATACGAGCTCAACCGAACTTATCCGATCTGGATAAAACTTGGCATGGTGGTAAACATGGACCTGTTTATTACAAGCTTGTGAAATTTTACAGTGTATTTATCTTTGGTTTCAAAGTTATACATAAAATAAAAAATCAATTGTAAGACAGTTTTCTTTTTACGACAATGCGTAAGATTTCTTATTATTCCTTTCCCTAGAACGGATAGCTGACTCCTGGTCCTATAATCTAGCTCTCTTGGAGACAAAATAATGTGATCAGGGATAGACTATACTACGAGGGTCGATATACTTGTATAAGGGTTGATTTTACATCATCGTCTGTGAAATCGTTTCTTCGACAGCGGGACACCAGTCTCTGAAATGCGAGATGTACGGCCACTAGAATAGCTTTTTAAAAAATCAATTTTTTCAAGTAGTAATTCCGCGGAAAAGTTGCGAATTGGGGAGACTAAAATGGTGTAAAAAATAAATAACGATCGCGCATGTGCTCTAATTTGGAAAAATGTACATTCCTACGATACTTTTTTTTATCTTACTAATGGTCTAAAATAATTTGTTTTCAAACATTTAAACTTGTATTCAATAAAGAAAACCAAAAAAAAAAAAAACGTAAGTTATTATTACTTTTTTCCTTGTATTGTGGGTTACCTTTATTTGTAAATTATTTTCCAAAATTTCATTAAATTTGAAGGTAATGGCGGCCGGAAGATGTAGATGGATTTAAATAATGTTTAAACATTATTTTCTGTGATTCTAATACATAAGAATTGGACCTATTACAATCGGGAAGAGGCTAATTTAAAAATGTAAAAAAAAAAAAATATCGTAAACATGTGAATCTTTCCAAATTTCGACAAACTTTAAAACGAACACATAAACCGATTGTATTATTGTCATTTTAATTTTTGCTATTCCTTTTTAATATCCTCAATTCGCAACTTTTCCGCGGTACTACATTTTTTAAAAATATTTTTTCGGTCCACCGTAACGGCCACGTCAGCTTGTAGACACTCAATACCTAGTAACCTTGCTCAATACGGTGCAATCGAGGGGAGGGATCGGAAGATGTTGGCCACTGTGGTGAAATGCAGGGACATTTACTTATATCAGAGAGAAAGGGTTCTCAACATTTTCTATTGGCGTACCACCAAAGCATATTATTAATAATTATTAATACCTCCATTAGTCGTACGTACCATAGATTGGGAAACCATGTACTACAAAGTACATAACGGGGTCTAGAAGTAAACGAAAGATGTACTCCCCTTCTTACGTTTCATTTCTTCTTTCCTGGGTCACTTGTTCAACCCTCCTTCATATAATCTTTCTTTCTTTATAATCATATCATCAGATTATAAATAAGTGGACAGCAGTCATGGCACAAACTTATGTCTGAAGTAGTAATAAAAATTAATTATGGCAAATCTTTAGTTTAGGCAAGGCAGTGACAGGAACTGATTGCATTAAGTACAAGGGCAATATTGTAGTAAATTAAAGAACCCTTATTACTGCCTTTTTAAGGTCGTACATAGTCTATGAATAATCCCTAGCAACAGAAAGGAACCAATGAGACCTGTGATTATTACTAACAGTGACGGGATATCACTGCCTTGCCCAAAGTAAAGAGTTACCTTAATTAATTTTCCACCATATTCATAACGTTTCTAAAAGCCCATTACTTAGCGACACAACACGTTCACTAAACACGACGCCAATTCTGGTACTTTTAGTAATCACATTACTACAAACAACTACAGAAGACAAATTCTTCTTGTTTTTAGAACCACTATTGTGGTTGTAAATAGTAGTTGCTGCAGCCATAAGCCATGTCAGCTATTACACTATAAATTGTTAAAAAGTTTCAAATTGTTTTAAAGCACATTGATATGCACTATAGTTTGGAGAAAATGGCGCAGACATAATGCCCGAAATCGTCCGTGTTAAACTAATTGTTCTTCAGCTATGTACGTTGTACAATTAATATTATTATTAAAAATGTCCACACTAAGAAAAAATTCGTAACTGCAAAAGAACTTTAAAAAAAGAATATTTGTATAAGAATAAAATTGAATTAAACTGGAGTTCGAGATGGCTGTTCCTACATCGAACGCCATGTAATCTCGAACACCCTACAAGACAATTTCTTACCAAATATGTTAACAAATACTTACAAAGGCTAGTTTCTCCATAAATAGCACTTTCGTCCATACAGCCAAAATATACATATTCTTATCTTATTATGCGTGTGAAACGCTTTACTGGAAATTGACCTTTCTCTAAATAATAAAAAAATGTATAATTTTAAGTATAGTTTTCAGTCGACACATAAAATCCTAGTGATAAATGAGATTCAGAGATACGGATAATGTGTTTAACCTTAGCTAGCCACTATACCTAGCGTACCAAATTTCACATAAGTAAATCCCCACGCTAAGCGGGTTTGCATATCCAGGCTCCTAACTATGAAAATATTTACGATCACTCCAACCCCAATCATTTCACAGATTCAACCTGTTGTATATAAGTTATTAGGACGTAAAATTGAATGTAATTTATACGAAAAACCCTTTTATGCATTGCAAGACCTGTAACGTCCAAATATTCACCACAAACTTATAGTTGTATCGACATAAACAAACAAACAAAAAAAAAAAAGTGTGGAGCAGGAAACCACTTTACACAAAAGTCAAAAGAGGTCATTGAAGACATACGAACTGGTCGAGCGGTTTGTGTCACTAGTCTATCAATCAGAAATTTCTGTGTTCAAACCCTGTAGAAAACATTCGTTTTTTTTCTGAAAAGTGTGTTCCTATTTTCATCAGAGGACTGAGAACATTTCTTTGAATAAATCTTTGGAAACTACTTTTCTCTGAAATTCGATTAGAAGCGAACATTATATGAATTGCTAATCTAAAATCCACAGCTGAGAACAAAATATTAAGTATGTTCAATATGTCATTATTATCCTTTGATTTGTAATTAAAAACTAATTATAAGCATTGACGATTTCAGAAGATTCTCCCCGGTAATGGT
Organism: Thermobia domestica; assembly: GCF_964235325.1. Classification (NCBI taxonomy): domain Eukaryota; kingdom Metazoa; phylum Arthropoda; class Insecta; order Zygentoma; family Lepismatidae; genus Thermobia; species Thermobia domestica. Next base: position 55,814,078 of record NC_137456.1, on the reverse strand, counting down.
CAAGATATGAATGAGAAAAAACTGATAAAACATTATTAGTCTACTTTGAGCATGATCGAAAATAACTTATGGCCACGAAGGGGAAATTTATGTCGACAGGGTCTCAAATTCTCCGACGGGTCATGACCTGAAATTATCATTGTTTGAAAGGTTTCCTTAACAAATAGAATATTATATTTATTTCTCGTTCTACGTTTTGAAATGGAAAAATCATAATTTTAAATAGAATTATAATACGATAAGCATAAAGATTTATACAACTAATGAAGTAAATATTCTTGTGTAAGCTATCGATTTCTATTCGGATTAAAACTCGAATACTCGTTTGCATCGCACTTTAAAGTAATTCCTCTCTCTATATATATTTCCTACTGGAAAGCATGATTAACTCCAATCACTTAATCAATATTTTTAATAATATATTTTTATTGTAATACTCTTACTATTCAATGTTGTATGCACTTAATTTCTCAAAGCAAAACCTCACAAATGTATAATTGACTAGTAAATATTATCAAATAAATTATCATTTAGTTTACGTAAACATTGCATCGCCTGATTTGAAACTTCGTATTTTAAATAATAATAATAATAATAATAATAATAATAATAATAATAATAATAATAATAATAATAATAATAATAATAGTAGTAGTAGTAGTAGTAGTAGTAATAAAATCATAGCCATATCTTTATCAGAATTTCAGGCTTAGTCAATAAATGAATTCAACATAGTCTCTATTCGAAGCTCTATTTAATCGAATCAGATAGAAATACGAAGAGGAACTTTGAGAACAGGTAAAAGAAAAATGTTACTTTGGTGGGTTTGGAAGTAACTTTTAAGAGTTTTTTTTTTTTAACAAATTACAGACAAATGCCTTGGACACTTTTTTCTTTTCTTTAAGTTAACTGATTCACCGAACGTATCTGACATATGAGTAACTTGTCTCTATTTTCTACTCGGTTATACACGTTTTACAATCTTTTCCATTAACCTTGAACGACAAGAACACGAACACAAAAACATCCACATAGGTATGACAGTTAAAATTCCTAACTTCCCCTACGGGGAATCGAACCCGGGGCCACATACAGCTGAGGCGCACGTGCTAGCCACTAGACCAGCGGGAAGAGCAAATGAAATGTATTTTGTAGTTTCTGAAGTTTATAGCTATTTCACCCTATTGTAGTATGTCTATTGATTTTTTAATGTTTACCGTATTCGTTACTTTGAGGAATGATATATATTATTGATATAGGCTTTATTACATATTCGGCCATAAATATTATATAAATTATCAGAATTATTCATGATCTTCCATGGAAATTCACTGGTGCATGCACAGTAGACAGACAGTGTAATTGGAAGATGAGTTCAACAGAGGTTATATATTCCGCCGATTATATTTTATTTAATAACAATTTAGAAGAGATAACGAAAACGAGTCTACATAATGAAGATGGAATTTCCGTAGAAGATAGAATGGTGAGGTGTATACGGTTTGGGGTTGATATGGTTGTTGTTGCAGAATCTAAAAAGAAAATTAATAAGATGTAGAAAACTTGAGAAAGGCTTGTGAAGAATATGGGCTGAAAATAAATGTTAGAAAGACAAAATCCATGGTGATTGAAACGAAGCGATCGGTGTGAAATATAGAAGTAGGAGCGGGAAAAAACAACAAGTGATTAGTTTTCGATATCTGAGTACTATTACTAGTGATGATATGACATGCGAACGTGAAATAAAAGCAAGGATAGAAATGGCGAAAAGAGCCTTTAGGATGGAGGAAATAGTATTTTGAGGGGACCACGAATAGAGTTGTAAAGAAAAAGACTCATAAAATGCTTCGTTTACTGTATTTTACTGTATTTATAGGACATAAACATGGACGAAACTGTAGAAACTGTTAAGAAGGAACTGTATCATGACGGATGTGCTAGAGGGTATGGTGGCAGGGAAGAGAGGGAGAGGACGAATTAGACTATATAGAAACAGAATTAGGCTATTGGCGATATCAAAACAGAAAAATCGTATGTGAAGATGGAGAGGTTAACAGAAGATCGTGGAGCATGGCAGCTTCTGAGCTGCGGTAAGTGACCCGCTGGTAATGGCGGAATACTTCTGATATAATGATACTGATTATGCACAGTAGGAACAGAAATATCCACTTTACTGTCATTGCTAATACGAATCACAATGCAAATTTCTACAGGTTGTCAAAATACCTCGCTCTAAAAGCTGTAGAAAACTATCTGTTACTATGCGAGGGAAAATCATAGGTCGAGCAACAATTAGACAAATTGCCAATCAGATAGCTAGGGGTATGAGCTGTGACGAGAAAACAGTGAAGAAATTGATTTAGCGGTATGAAGAAGGTAGTGAATATTGGCCAAGAAGTAGGAGACCAATAATAATAATAATAATAATAATAATAATAATAATAATAATAATAATAATAATAATAATAATAATAATAATAATAATAATAATAATAATAATAATAATAATAACAATAATAATAATAATAATCCCAGGAATTTATATTTATTTCCAGCAAGACTTTTGCATACCCTCCTAGTGCAATATGATGTTTTTGTAAAACGGCAATTATAAAATTGTCAAGCTGAATTTGAAAGTCATAATAAGTAGTGATTTATTTATTTATTGCACAATTCTTTTATGCCAGTAGCTTTCGCCACCTTACTCGCTCTTCATGCTTACTCAGAAGGAAGCTGCGGGTCCCTAGGTTGGGAACTACTGCTTTCCACCAAGGAATTCAGACATCCTGTTAGAAATTTGTGTTCTGACCAACATCAGAAAGTTGTGTTCTTCTGTTTCTACTGCGCATGCACCAGTGAATTTCCATGGAAGATCATGAATAATTCTGATAATTTATATAATATTTATGGCCGAATATGTAATAAAACCTATATCAATAATATATATCATTCCTCAAAGTAACGAATACGGTAAACATTAAAAAATCAATAGACATACTACAACAGGGTGAAATAGCTATAAACTTCAGAAACTACAAAATACATTTCATTTGCTTTTCCCGCTGGTCTAGTGGCTAGCACGTGTGCCTCAGGTGTATGTGGTCCCGGGTTCGATTCCCCGTGGGGGAAGTTAGGAGTTTTAACTGTCATACCTATGTGGAAGTTTTTGTGTTCGTGTTCTTGTCGTTCAAGGTTAATGGAAAAGATTGTAAAACGTGTATAACCGAGTAGAAAATAGAGACAAGTTACTCATATGTCAGATACGTTCGGTGAATCAGTTAACTTAAAGAAAAGAAAAAAGTGTCCAAGGCATTTGTCTGTAATTTGTTAAAAAAAAAAAAAAAACTTAAAAGTTACTTCCAAACCCACCAAAGTAACATTTTTCTTTTACCTGTTCTCGAAGTTCCTCTTCGTATTTCTATCTGATTCGATTAAATAGAGCTTCGAATAGAGACTATGTTGAATTCATTTATTGACTAAGCCTGAAATTCTGATAAAGATATGGCTATGATTTTACTACTACTACTACTACTACTACTACTACTACTACTATTATTATTATTATTATTATTATTATTATTATTATTATTATTATTATTATTATTATTATTATTATTATTATTATTATTATTATTATTATTATTATTATTATTTAAAATACGAAGTTTCAAATCAGGCGATGCAATGTTTACGTAAACTAAATGATAATTTATTTGATAATATTTACTAGTCAATTATACATTTGTGAGGTTTTGCTTTGAGAAATTAAGTGCATACAACATTGAATAGTAAGAGTATTACAATAAAAATATATTATTAAAAATATTGATTAAGTAATTGGAGTTAAACATGCTTTCCAGTAGGAAATATATATAGAGAGAGGAATTACTTTAAAGTGTGATGCAAACGAGTATTCGAGTTTTAATCCGAATAGAAATCGATAGCTTACACAAAAATATTTACTTCATTAGTTGTATAAATCTTTATGCTTATCGTATTATAATTCTATTTAAAATTATGATTTTTCCATTTCAAAACGTAGAAGGAGAAATAAATGTAATATTCTATTTGTTAAGGATACCTTTCAAACATTTAAGATTTTAGGGCATGACCTGTCGAAGAATTTGAGACCCTGTCGACATAAATTTCCCCTTCATGGCCATAAGTTATCTTCGATCATGCTCAAATGGACTAATAATGTTTTATCAGTTTTTTCTCATTCATATATTGACCATTACCGGGGGAGAATTTTCTGAAATTGTCAATGCTTATAATTAGTTTTTAATTACAAATCAAAGGATAATAACGACATATTGAACATACTTAATATTTTGTTCTCAGCTGTGGATGTTAGATTTTCAATTCATATAATGTTCGCTTCTAATCGAATTTGAGAGAAAAGTAGTTTCCAAAGATTTATTCAAAGAAATGTTCTCAGTCCTCTGATGAAAATAGGAACACACTTTTCAGAAAAAAAACGAATATTTTCTACAGGGTTTGAACACAGAAACTTCTGATTGATAGACTAGTGACACAAACCGCTCGACCAGTTCGTATGTCTCCAATGACCTCTTTTGACTTTTGTGTAAAGTGGTTTCCTGCTCCACACTTTTTTGTTTTGTTTGTTTGTTTATGTCGATACAACTATAAGTTTGTGGTGAATATTTGGACGTTACAGGTCTTGCAATGCATAAAAGGGTTTTTCGTATAAATTACATTCAATTTTACGTCCTAATAACTTATATACAACAGGTTGAATCTGTGAAATGATTGGGGTTGGAGTGATCGTAAATATTTTCATAGTTAGGAGCCTGGATATGCAAACCCGCTTAGCGTGGGGATTTACTTATGTGAAATTTGGTACATATAATGACTAATAGTTTATAGGGTTCTCCAAATTAGCTGAGAACACGATAGATAATTCATCAACTGAAATCGTGAAAAATATATGTTAGCTTCTTCTCTGAAATTGGAAATCGATAGACGGTGATAAATTGGCGGAGAAGAATTATTGTATATATGTATGCATGTGTAAACAATATAAAGTTTGATTAATACCTTCTTCCTCAAGTGCGTTCCACTAATGTAAAGAACGACGTATTACGGTTTAAATAAACGGGTACAATTTGTCAATTGTTATCGCTGTAGATCTTACCATATTATTTTCCTAGTGAGTTGTCTAGATTGTGAGTGGAAACCGTATAACTGATGGGTACGAGATTATTGAAGAAAAAAAAATTGCTCTTCTCGCTTAGGTAACATATATATCACTTTATATTACGCTATATAAAATCTGATATATTTATTTATTTATTTATTACATAGCAGCCTTTAAAAAAAAATTCCTTTTGTTAACATAACAATTTTCTGCTTGTTAGACGATAAACAAGTAAATGGGAAAAGATCGATGTTGGTAAAAGTACGTGTTGTGTATGCCACTGAAAGTTGCGGGGAAAATATACTCTTTGGTTAACGTAAATTTATTGAAAAGTGTTCCGTTTTGGCGTTCAAGCTTGATTTCAGGTGGGAACTACCCCATTATTCTCTCCTTCGAAAGTAAATTGACCATTTTTTCTCACGTTTTGAGTATAACTATTTTTTTTAAATAAGTATTAATCTAATGTTCTCAATTTTATTTTCATTTTAAGATTAGAAAAAACATATTAAAAATAAATAAAAGGTATCTTACGTTTGATAATAGTACATCAATTTTGTAAGGAATTATAATGTTTATAATCTTTGTCTTATTACATTGTATACTTTCATACATACATACACACACGCACACACACACACACACAGATATATATATATATATATGATAGATAGATAGATAGATATAGATATAGATATATATACCAGTGATGGAGTGGGTCAGTGGGTCGGTGGGTCAAGTGAGTCAAATTTTCTGGGTGGGCCAGTAGGTCGTGGGTCAACAGTATGACCCACTGTGACCCACCACCCACCGTGACCCACTGCGACCCACCACCCACCATGACCCACTGTGACCCACCACCCACCGTGACCCACTGCGACCCACCGACTCAGTATGATCTACCGACCCTCTCTGCTCACTGCATTGTAGACAGTATCTTCTGAAGACTGATAAATTTGTCTCCGTTTTACTTTCAAGACCTTCATTTCCCTTTCTTTTCCACTTGTTTCTGTCTACTTACCTGAGGTGAGTATATCTAACCAAGTGAAAAAAGAACTTCAGGCACTTTTGGATATTGATATTTTTAATAGTAATAATAGCAATAGGACGTACACTACTACTTGGCTTTCGAGACCTGTGAGTTTTTAGAGCTAACTACTGGAAAAAATACATTTTTGAATCACTGTAATATATAAATTATTATATAAAAAAAACTGAATCTAACTATGTGTGCCTGATCATCACGGTCAAATTGCAAAGTCAAATGAAATTATTTTTGGTATATAGTTAGGCCTTAATCCAAATTGGGATGTTATATTGCTTTTATTATAATGCATAATATCCTAAGGAGGTAGTGAGGATCCGAATTTTTGCGAAAAAAAAATGATTATCTCGCAAGCTGTTAAACTTACGGAGATGAAATTCAGTGTATTAACTCTTTATTGAAAATAAACAGTGTGTGTCCTAGCATTTTTTTAAAATTCTCCTTTATGTAAGGGGGGGGAGATTTTTTTTTTTTTTTTTTTTGGAAAATTGTTAGTGAGTTGGTTTGTAAAAATGATCGAAAACGATCGATGTTATTTAAGAAAAAAAAATTAAAAACAAAAAATACAATGCTTGGCTTCATATATCCATTGCTTTCTGCTATAATAATTGCTGAAGCATATGTTTATTATTTGGAGCGCTTACAGCACACGGCAATCAACCCATAAAGTTGTGAGAAAAATAGGCATAAAATTTGTACTGTAAGCTTAATTACACGGAAATTTGAAGTTTGCATTGTACTCATAATGGTATGGAAAATTTTACACTTTTTCTCCCTTTACGTTGGTCTACTTACTTTGATTTGGAACTTTGAATTTTCATCTTTTTTTCCACTGAAAAATATTGATAATTCAACAAGGAAATAATTATACTATGATAATTAAATTGAAATTCATCGTAATTTGGCACATGGCAAACAGCAGTGTGGTCATTGAAGTTGAAGAAGGAGGGAAATTATCATTCAACTCTGAACACTTTCCAGGAACCTCGTTCCCTATCGTTTTCTAGACGGGGGAGGGAACTTGGTAATGGTATCAAACCTTCATGTGTAATTACAAAAATTAAATTTATAAACAAATACGAAATCATCAGTTTATCAGGCTTTAATTGATAATTTATTCACAAGATTCCCTATCAAAGGCGTGGTAGATGAAGCTTCTGTTCTACATGGGTCGACATTACCAACTGACATGGTTGATATGGAAAAGATGTTGTATGGTGATAGAGAGATGATACTTCTTGCTGAGTATTTCAAACCTAACCAAGAAAAATCGTTATCAGACTTAAGTCTAACAAGCAGATTGTCGATGAGAAGTTGCAGAAATCGGGTAGAAATATTATCAATTTCCACGACAGAGTGCGAACGGGAATTTCCCCTTATGAATTTACAGATGACTAATATTAGAAATACACTAAGTGCTCAAACATTGTCTAACTTGTTGCTCATCAATGTTAATGGCCCACCGCTAGACAAGCTCAAAGTAGACGAGCTAGTTATTTCTTGGCTGACGCTGAAGGATGGATATCATTCCACTGCGGATGATTTACCGCCAAAAAGTTACCAACAGGAAATAAATCCGATTTCAGATTTGTTTTAAGGTGGAAAATTACGTGTTACGGAAAATGTATACTTGTATTACTAATGGCTTATTTGTGTTATTCAACTTTGTACCTAATTTTTAGTAAGTCTCTTCTTCGCTTTAGGTAAACTACTTTGAATAAATATTCATAATAATTGCAATTATGCATATTTGTAACTTAAATTTAACATGGTGTTTTAGTGATTACTCAAATTACAATTATGAGCATACTTTATGGAGATGCTCTCACATAGGGTACCCGAGCACCTTTATAAACTATGAAAAACTGATTTTTCAAGTTTTTTGTGGGAAAAATTGCTGTGAACTGAGAAACCATAACCTTTTCCATATTGTACAGAAGTATTTTCCTGCGAATAGAAGTTTCTTGTGGAATGCGTTCAGAAATTAACACTTGCAAGAATACTCTCTTAGTACAAGTATATTTTAGGCACACACTAATTTCCCCCCACCTCGAACTGACAAACACTTTACCATTTTATACCTTAGGTAAGATCCACTATTATTGTAACAGAGTGGTGCTTGAGCGATTGACTAGAAATTCAAACTCCGATTAGTGGCCATTTCAGTCTTGTTTTATTACAAGTGTAAACTCTTTAGTCAGTTTAGAAGAGGCCGTGGATCGTGTTCAGAGTTGATGACGATGGATTTTGGTGAGTCAGAGTAGGTCAAAATGGATGAGAGTGGTTCATGGTGGGTGGTGGGTCAGAGTGGGTCACCGTGGGTGGTGGGTCACGGTGGGTCAGAGAGGGTCACCGTGGGTGGTGGGTCATGGTGGGTCACCGTGGGTCATCGTGGGTGGTGGGTTGTGGGTCAGAGTGGGTCATGGTGGGTGGTGAGTCAGTGGGTCGTGGATCAAGTTTTCATTTTGACCCACGCCAACTCTGATATATACGGTATAACCCATATCTGCTGAAGATTCTCAATTATAGTGTGTAATACTAAAATTTATATTTTCTATCTTCTTTTAGTCTTATGTTCAATCTAAAAGAGAAGGCATAACCTTGAGGATAGTTTCAGAAAGAGAAATGGTGGTTTATACTATAAATCCTTCAGTTAATACTTGTCCTCAGGTTGCGTGGCTCGTCCACAGGCATGGTGTGCCCTCAGGCTACAAATCGAGGAGAAGGCTTCCATAGGTTAGCTGCAAAAATATTGAATAAACAGCAGCAGACAGACGACAAGGGGTACTCCTCCAGCTTGGGGATTTAGCGTGAGGCAAACAACCTCATCCTATAAAAAAGTGCTTGTTCAGAAACATTCACATAATCAAATTGATCACGTTTTAGTAGATAGAAGAAAACAGTTTATCATGATTGATGTTCGGTCGTTCAGAGAAGAGCTGATTGTGACATTGATCACTACTTGGTAGCAGCGATAATAGGTGACAAAACTAAAATAGAAGTTTACTACATGAATTATTTTACACACAAAACAATCTATTATAATTAGTTATTTCGTTAGTGAGTATGGTGCTGATCTAAAATAAATCAGTCAATAACTTATTTTCTCAAATTTCGTCACCTGTAATTCCAACGTAATCAACGGTGGCCAGCAAAAGCTTACAGTAGGCTAACGTTTCTCAACTTTCCTCAAGTGGGGCCAATTTTTATTAGTCGGAATGTTCTACGGCCGGCCCTATTCTTCTTGTCCTCTATTACCCGGAGGTTCAATGCCGAATTCACAAAAGCTCTCCACCCACTTCTGTTTATAGCCAACTGGATCCGGTTTCTGTTTTGTATTCCTATTTCCGCGAAATTCATCTTAATACTGTCCTGCCATCTGCACCTAGGTCTTCCTAATGGTCGTTTTCCGATTGGATTTCCAGTTAAAATTTTGAAACCGTTCCCGCTTTCTTCCATTCTGACTAGTTGTCCTGCCCACCTGAGCTTCCTAGACTCTAACAATGTTTGGTAAAGGTGTAAATTATGCAGTTCCTCATTATAAAATTTTTTGCAATTCCCCATTCCCGTTCCTCTTGGGTCCGAATATGCGCCTCAGTATTTTATCCTCAAGTAATTTCAGTCTGCTTCTTGTCTCTTCGAAAGAAAGTAATTTTTTCTTATCATATGTTAAAATTTGTGTATTTTTAATGTAGCATTAGTTCAAATTTTCTTAATTTTATATTGGTCAAGATTTTTGTAATAATAATGCATCTATATCATCTATTACAATGTGTTTAATAAATAGCTAACTAATTCTATGGCTTATGGAACCCGGAGGTTCAATGCAACGTTCACAAAATCTCTCCACTGACCTATATCCTTAGCCAACTGGATCCAGTTTCTACTTTGTATTCCTTTCTCTGCAAGATCCATCTTAATATTGTCCTCTCATCTGCGCCTAGGTCTTCCTAATGGTCGTTTTCCGATTGGTCTTCCAGTCAAGATTTTGAAAGCGTTTCTACTTTCTTACATCCTAGCTACATGACCCGCCCATCTAAGTTTCCTAGACTTGATAACCCTAACAATGTTTGGTAAACCATATAAATTGTGTAGTTCCTCGTTATGAAGTTTCCGCCATTCCCCATTCCCGTTCCTCTTGGGTCCGAATATTCGTCTCAGAATCTTGTTCTTAAATACTTTGTCTATATTCTTCTCTCAGAGTAAGCGACCATGTTGCGCAACCATATAGAACAACATGCATGATTATCGTTTTATATATTTTAAGCTTCAAATTCCTTGACAGAATTCGCGACGACAAGATATTTTGAACTGAACAATAACACGAATTCCTTGCTTTTAGTCGACATTTAATTTCTTCGTGAATATGATCTTCGTCTGTTAATATTGATCCTAGATATTTGAAAGTATCCACTTTATAAAAAGTATTAATTAATATTTTAACGCATCCATAATTTGCCGTATTACGGTCCCGACGCACTTCTATGTATTTAATTTTCTCTGCATTTACTTCTACACCCATGTCCCTGCAAGCGTTTAATAAGATCTCTGCATTTACAAATCTCTCTCCATTTTCTTTTGCTGAGGTCGTGCCAAGTTAACAGTCCTTGTCCGAGGCTTTAGTGAATGTTTCTGAACAAGTGCCTTTTTTTACAGGATAAGGTTGTTAGCTTTACCCAAACCCCCAAGCTGGAGGACCACTCCTAGTCGTCTGTCCGCGACTGCTTTTCCGTATAGTCGCAGCTAACCTCTATATCTAGAGGGCACGGAACAATTTGTATAATTTTTACCTTAATTGTATAATTGAGTGATCTGCTGTAAAATAGTATTTGCATAACTGTACCTTTATAGATTCTCACTTATAGTGTAAGATGTGCAAATCAGTTGAATTCTGTTGTATCTACTTTTTCAGATTAACGTTCAATCTAAGAGGACCGCAGGGGCATACAGACCTCGAGGACCATTTCAGGTCGATGGACCGCACTTGGGGAATCGTTATTATAGGTCATTTGTATACAAAAGACTAGAGCCAGAGGGACGTCGTGCTCCTCCCTGCCTCCCTATATGAGACAGAAAAATAAAAATGAAAACGAAGATTTCGAACTGAGACTGTTTCATCCCTTATTCATTTGATCTGGATCTAGTGAGGTTGATTATCCTACCATTTAAATATGCTATCTCACCCTGTTTTATAAGTACCCATTCCATCCCCCACTGATTCTCAAATCATACACCTGGATATTCCCTTGAGCTTTCCCGCTGTGCAGAGGAAGAATTCTTGATAGATTCTGAATATGTTTCAGAAACTCTGTCTTGTTGTGATGACGTTGTTTGTCGATTTCGTTGCTTCTGGTTGCAAGTCATTCAAGTTGTTATAAAACGAAGAGAATGAATAAGAGAAAAATCGTCCCTTCTAAATTCCATATTCCTAATCCCTTTGTATATATATGTATATATATATTACATCTTTCGAAAGGGATCAGAAATACTTGTTATTTTTAAGATACATGTTTCGGCAATGTGGTGCAGTAAAAATATCTCAAGGCTATTACCTAATCCTTTCATGAATTTTATTAGGTTTTTAAGGAAGAATCTTCTGGTAAAGTCGTCAGAAACAAACTTCTTCCATTGTGACTACATTGTTATTTCATCAAGATGAACTCAAGGAGTATGCAAGAGGTTAATGATATTAAATTTCTGGTTTTATATTTCACAATAATATACGATGAAGATATTGTAGTTTTCATTTCTTCTTCTTCTTCTTCTTCTTCTTCTTCTTCTTCTTCGGAAATGATGTACTTGAGGAGACATTTTATTCGCACCAATCTTCTTTATAAGATTTCTTTGATGAGGAGAAAGTACAATCACAAATCATGGGTTAGTTTCCTCTTTAATAAGACACTCAACAACTCAACTCTCAACTTTCAGAGCTTCCTAGATAGGCATCTAAGAAATTTTCCTGCACTGGCGTATCCACGGAAAGAGCGATCGGGTTTCCGCCCCTTCCAAAGCTAGCTACAGTATATTCATAAATTATTGGACTATTTTATATTTTGATTTGATGCAAAACTTTATTTCTGAAGTGGGCCGCGGTGGCTCAGTGGTACTGCGTGGTGTTCCTGGTTCGATCCCAGCTTGCGCCAGGTGAAGTTTGTAGTGGATAAACACTGTGTGCGTGGATTTTCACGAGGTTCTCCCGTTTCCTCCCACTTTCTTCATCCCACCTTTTCATTCATTTCTCATCATCACCGTCTCGTTTAGCCTAGGCGGCATAATCATGGGACGTAAAACTGTAAGATTTCATTTCTGTTTCTGAAGCCTACATTAAACGTCTAGGAGCGAACTGAACTCCTTTTGCATTTAAGAAAAAAAAAAACACGTTTTAATTTAAACAAAAATTTAGTAGAAGATGCCTTACATAATTGATTAGTGTTCTTGAACTTGGCAGGTGCTGGATTGGAATTTCGCAGTTTGCCATCCTGACTGAAATATTTGCAGAGTTTCTTCTTTCCTTTCTTTTTTTCAGCTCCACACGGGAAATATAGGTATGGTATAATTACATAGTATACATATTGTCGTGCTCTTTTACCATTAACAATGTATCTACCGACGTGTCTTACGTGAAACATAATAATAAATAAATAAAGTGGTGAACAAATTTAGAACCAAGTTTAGGACAGCTTCGGGCAACCGTTAAGGGAATTACACTCTTACTGCGTCAAAGAAAATTATACGACAATTAATATATTCGATCTGAATTTTTATATTATTATTATTATTATTATTATTATTATTATTATTATTATTATTATTATTATTATTATTATTATTATTATTATTATTATTATTATTACTAGTAGTAATACAACGTTCTTCGAATGGGAAGAATAATATTTATGCAAAATCTTTGAAAGTAGAGAAATGTGGGAAATATATAACGATAAGCAATGACGCTGGGACATCTGCCATGCTCATTCTTCACAATGGAAGAATCAGGTCAAAGTAAAAAGAAAAAATGCAAAAACTGAGTTATGCAACCCGGAACAAAGCAAAAAAACAATTAGGTTGCCTGCCACATAGGCACTATAGTTCATTATTTATAATTTTTGCATAAATTTTGACGCCTCAATTCCCTCTCGAGTAAAAAATCGAACAAAAGGCTTCGTACGCGATTAGATCTGGTGAAAATCTATTTTTGTACAAAGGTTGGTGGCTGTATTTGACTACTTTTTATGCGAAAATTTGATGTGAAACACACAAGTTCTTTCATATATTATTATTATTATTATTATTATTATTATTATTATTATTATTATTATTATTATTATTATTATTATTATTATTATTATTATTATTATTATTATTAGCAATAATAGTAATAGTAGTACTAGTTCTATTAATTGTTGTTATTTCCCACAAGCTTTAGCGCCTCATATACAAATTACTTGCACGCTAGCGACATATCTTGGCGTCATGTAGGAGGCAGCGAAGCTAGCGACATCTTTTTGTTTGTGAACTATTTTGGAATTAGTGTGACTCAGATTCATAATGCGGATTAAGAATATCTCAATGTTTACGCCTTGATGTTTATGCAACCCGGGATTCTTAAATGTTTTGAAGTGTTGATTTTAGCGTTGCTCATATACTCAGATGTTTTTACTTTACAATTAAGATTATTACTATTATTATAATTATGTACTAACCAGATATGCACTTTTGCTGCGTATTGGGCAGAATGAAGACGGTGTGATTAGGAACTGAACATAAAGTCAAATACCATACAAATAGTTCTTTGAACGAATTTGAATTGTTCCTTTTTTTATTTGGACAAAAAAAAAAAAAACTAATGACTTTCTGTGTGTTTGATCTTAGATATTTCTTTTCCAGACAGAATAATTTCTTCCTTCCAACTTGAACTACCAATATAGAGTACTCAAATATTATTCCAAATGTCTATATTGTCTATATATATCTCCGTGCTCAACTTCCTATACAAACATAGTTGATCTTTCAATATTGTTTCTCTTCCATGTCTACGATTTTGGTTTGCTAATAATATTTCCTTATGTTTGTTCTTTATTCTTGATTTCTTTTGTCTTTCTTATATATACCTTCTTTATACTTCTTTGATGTTTTGCCTAACAATTTCGTTTTCTTTTTCTTTCAGCGAACTTAAAAAGTTCGTTACTAAATTCTATCTATGTGTGTGTGTGTGTGTGTGTGTGTGTGTTATTTGGATTTTTTTTTCCGTTTTGAGCCTTTCATCCGATAGAGCATCAAAAACTATCTGAAAGAAATGAAATTTCTCACGTCGCTCTCACCGTTTTCGAGATATTGGCCAATAAAGTTCCGATTTCGTGAGATTTAAGAAGACGTATCTCGGAAACCGTAAGTCATACAGTGATGATATTGATGTTGATCACTACTAGAACTACAAAAGCATAAAAAAAAAAATAACAGCAATTTACACATATGGTTGGTACCTTGAACATCATTGTGGTTGTTTAAAGGTCCAGAAAAAACTAATTTTAAAAGCATAATAAAGCATAATTTTAGAAAATAAAGCATAAAGCATAATATAAAATATATATAGCACAATTCTTGGAAAATTCTATTTAACTGGAAGTTTAACATACTGTATTAATTTTTTTTTAACCAGTATTTACATTGCAAAATCATTAAGAACATAACAATGCAACAATAAAAACATTTTTATTTTTGTAAACTTTTCGGTGTAATCCTTTGATGTGCAGAAAAGAAAAAAAGGAAAAGAAGAAAACTTTCCGCCAACAATGAATAGTACAGAGCTCCACACTATATTGTTATGTGTACCTCTTAAACTTGAACACTTTCTGCACTTTTGGTGACATCTTTTACTTTCCCTTTCTGTATATATGCACCTCTAAGGCGCACACGAGTGATTAAAAAAAAACTGACTCGAGTACAGCATGTCTCTTTACAGTGCATTAAGTAGAAAGCTCATTAAATATGAAAGAAACTGGTTGCTTAAAATATTAATAAATAGATCAAGATATTTAGAATATTTAGTGTATAGTAAAACTTATACGTTGTATAGGATTAATGCAAAACAATGATTGAAATTAACAATAAAGCATAATTTTAAAAAAAAAAAGCATAATTAAACAAAAAATAAAGCATAATATGGGTTGCTTTAATCATCACCTAAGAAGATAGTGAACATAGCAAATAGTACGTAACCGGTGGCCGCTGGCCAACTGGCTATCGTTCCTCAGATATTGGCCAAAAGAGTTTGGATTTCGGGAGATTTAAGGAGCCATATCTCGGGAACCGTAAGTCATAGAGAGATAATATTTTGAGAATTCTTCAATTTTGAGTCCTCCATTTTGAGCATGTGTGTTCGTAAAACAACATATCGTAGAACGTTTTAACAGCACTCTTAAACAAAACATGTGGAAAAAAAATTAGTACTCAAGGAAATTATAAATGGATAGATACTCGTACATTACAAGAATTGTTTAATGAATATAATAATAAAGTACATAGAATAATTGTTATAAAGCCTTTATAAGTTAATAAGAAAGAATAATTCTTTTTAAGTTCGTTTTGCAATGTTCTTGGGGTATTCTCAACTGATTTTGTCTGATTTTGAAAGTAACAGTTTTTAACTATACTGAGTGCTTATGTAATTCTTAATTTCTCGGACCATTTGTTTATTTGGCGATTTTTTTTTTTTTTTTGAATGAATGAATGATAATTTTATTGATGTGATTTTACTGATTTCCTTTTCAAATTTAGCTAAATATTCCTTGTTCTTCCAAAATGAATTTACAATTAATAAAAATTTACTGATAGTTAAATTAATTATTATTATTATTATTAAATATTAAAATTGCATTTAAGAGACATTTAAATAAATTTGAAGAAGAAATCAGTAAACTCAATAATTCATTAAAATTTCAGTCTATATAATATCTATATAAATACAAGAATTACGATCTTGGGCAAGAATTTTAGGAGTAATCCAAACAATGCATCAAAATTTGCGATTTTGGACAATAATTTTAGGAATGTTTCCAAAAACACATCAAAAGATTGCGATCTTGGGCAAGACTTTTAGGAATGTTCCCAAAAAATGCATCAAAGGATCACGATCTTGGCCATTAATTAGTTTTTGGATCAGGGACCACAAAATTTTTGAATGGCCCCTGAATCTAGTTTTTGTGTTTTTTACGGAATAAACACATCATACTGAATTAAGTGATAGTTTGAGTTTGGATACACTATATGTAGTTCTCAAGATATAAGGCCTACAAGAAAATTTTTGTCTGAAATATATTGCATCTTTTGATCCAGAAAAGAAGTCCGGACTAACGGACTGAATTAACGTCCAGGCCAAACAGTTCAAGCTAGAAGCTTGAAATTTGGACAAACTGTGGAATTTGTGATTTAAAGTCTCACTAAGGAAGAATTTTAGGAATTTAATCGGCGATTGGGCGGAAAGAGAAGTGGTCACTTTTACCTTAAAATCTCCGTATCTCGGAATTTCTCAGTGTTAGAGACATAAAATTTGATATATAGACTTGTCTCATAAAAAATTAGACACTTCTTTAAGTGTTTTCTTATATTTGACCTAGAAGGGAAGAAAAGGAGGTGAGAAGGAAATAGTATTTAAATTTGGTATTTAAATTTTTTCATTTAAAATAATCGTGTTAGTGTATCGCGATTGCTGATCTCACGTGAGGATCCGGATTTGATTCCTGGTGAGAACGAAACTGTAGGTCCATTTCTAATAGTCTCGGTCCTAAATAGGATCGTTGAACTTCCAATTAACTAACTAATGATTTTTAATAGAAACTTTTTTGTACTCTTTCAAGTAAAATCATGTCACCTAAAAATTATATTTTATAGTATTATAATTGTTGTCGAATAAGCTATATATATATATATATATATATATATATATATATATATATATATATATATATATATATATAGAGAGAGAGAGAGAGAGAGAGAGAGAGAGAGAGAGAGATCTCAAAATCAAAGGATAAAATCTTGTTTGTCACCTGCAAGCCGAATGTTGAAACGTTATACTAAACTAGCAGTGATTCAATGATTTTTTCTGTTCGGAAGTATTCAACAATTTTATTAATTTCACATTGGAATGGATTGGATTGAGTTTAGGTCCCATACAGAAGCGAAGCTATATGAGACATGAATCAACAGCTTAATGTGGAACCCAAATTATATAAGCCCCCGTTGAGTTGATTTCGCATGACATAATTTATACTCAAATTCCTTTTGCCTGTTTCTGTGTAAACTTACTACTTTCTCTCGATAGCCATAGACTTACAATAGTTAGCTATATAAAAAATTTCAAGTCATGTTAATTTCAGCAAGATAATATGTTATAAGAACCAAAAATATATTAGACCCTATATATTTCAGATGTACTCATGGGGTTTAAACCATATATCTGTTTTTTATTATCAAAATATACGTTTACTATGTTCTCATACATTATCTAAACATGTTTACTGAAACAATAACAACAAAGGCACCTTTTAACACGAAATATGAAATTGGAACTGCAGATTATTTTTAAGAAATCACTTTACCAACTGAAACTTGTTTTATATATTTATCTTGTCTGTCCTTGTGTCCGTCCGACACGGAGATAAAAAGAAGCTTACGGACTACGTGATGGATCACTATCAATTTTGGAGAGGATGTTGAAGGTCATAAATTGGAAATCGAGTTCAATGAGAGAAGTTGATCCATTCCATTCAGTTGATCACAAGAATCGTACTTCTATGTATTCCCACTGGAGATTGTTATAGATTAATTTCACCTTGGAAGTATACAATCCAATTGTACATAGATATCAGGTTGGTGGCATATCATTCAGTTTCAATATTCTAATCAAATTGCTTCACGTGGTGTACACATGCCACTTTTACTTGTTATAATTTCAGATCTGTTAATACATGCATAAGAATCAATATATAAAGGATATTACCGTTTTGACTCTATGGTAATCAATGTTAAAATCGTAAATTCAAGATTTCTACCATTTTCGTTCTAAATAGAGGGTCAAGAACGAAGAAGAAACACATTCTTTGATCACTGAATTCACGTCAAATATAGCTTTTAGCAAGCTATTACAAATTTTGCTCTACTTGTGTCAATATTAAGACCGGAAACGGTAAGACTTTAAACGAAAAAGTGTCAATATACCGGAAAAGTATTAGATCTGACATGAAACATATATCTCTGGGATTCTATACCCACATCAAGAAACATGTAACACTTTGCCATATTACCGGTTTTTAATCTATGGAAGGCAATATTAAACCGGAAGTTAAAGCAGATTTTTGGCGCTTCCGGTTTTAGGGAAGAGATAAGAGCGGACCCACATTGAACTAAAAGAACGTATTTTTAGAAAACGCTCTTTCTATCTCTTATCATTGTTGATATTTGTTGATAGTCGAATACAGTTGTTCTGTAACGATTTCCATCAGTGGCATACGCAAAGGTGTATGCCGGGTTTCCAGGCTTTAACCTCGTCCCCTTCCTGAACAAGATATGAAAAAGTAAGCATTTACGATATTAAGATATAAATTCAAAAATTCTGAAGCGACACGAATTTGGGAGCTTGAATCTGTCATTCCTCTCCCTTGACGGAATTCTGTGTGCGTTACTGCTTGTCATATTTGTATATGGCTTGGAAATCTGGAACAGGGCAAAAAATAAAAACTCATGTTTCTGAACAGGAGGAACAGGTTTGGTGCTTTTTTTCTTTCTTTCTTTCATTTCTGTTTCAGGAAGAAGAGAATGAAAAGCGTTATAAGGAAGAACATATTCTTCGAAAGAAGAATGGAGAATAACTGTAGACATTATTTACATACGTTCTAGGAAGATCTTTTTAGAATACATACGGAGCTTTTACTTAGAGTGCATTTTCACGTACAATTTATCACTTCCTAAACAACGTTTTTGTGCTGTTTTTATTTTAATTTGTGTTATTCTCAGCTTCATTATAAGCCTCAAATTCATCCTATCTCCGTCTACAATCGCAAATAAAGAGTGATTGCCAACAGCTTTTGTGTATAATTAATATCAATTACGACACTCACTGATTGTACCATTAAAAGCTCTCTCGCTGCCAGAAAGAAAGAGAGAGAGAGAGGGATCTCAGCCGGAAACGTGAAACATCAAATGATTCCTTCCATTATGCTGCCGGAAATCTGAGCAATTGTAGCATCTGTTGAAAGACAGCATCTTAGTTCATTTCTCCTTCCATTTTACTTATGACAGACCATCTAAAAGTATTGGCTGATAATACAACGTAGCTTTAATGGATGCTATGGATATTGTAACATACAGTAGGTGTATATAATCCGATTTAAGGTTCTACGTGCTTGTCTGAAATTTACTTTGTTAGTAATTCCTCCTTACTCTCAACAGAAGTTTATATACGAGAATAATTGGTTTTGTAAAAAGTTGTCATCTTTTTTGGAACAGAGTTTTTTAAATAATAAAAAGCCGGTTTTTGGACCTTTTGGCTTTGTTATTTTCTATTCAATCATCGCCTTTGTTTTCATGAAATAAAATTATAATGTTACGCCCCATGCTTAGCCGTTTAGGCTAAAGGACAGAGATGATAAAGATGATTAACCCCTTGAGTTCCAGGTGTCATTTTCCTAACAAACAAGGGGCGCGATATCGAGACTCGAATTGCGCAATAAGAGTTACATATACTGAAAGAGTATCAGGTAGTTAGTAAGTTACCAAATTATTAGCTGCAGTCCGCCAGTAGGGAAAAAGTTATGGGACTCTAAAGTTCAGAGCCTGGCGTACGAAAACCACACAAAACGTAGCATTTGGCTTGTTCCTCTTTGTATTGACAAGTGATAATGAACTCTAACGTATTCCCATCACAGAACATGATGTTTGACATAAGAAAATCTGTATGAGAATTGTCAGTGTTGCCATCCATAGAAATTACAGCTTTGCCAGAATAAGAATACCTCGAAAAGCTTGCAAGCAAATAGGACGTGATCGGGACTTGCGTTGCACAATACCGGTTATAAAGTATATTCTGAAAGAGCATCAATCATCAAGTAACCACATTATTAGCTTCAGTCCGCCAGTAGGGCAAAATTATGGGGCTGCGAAGTGAACATGAGAGACTATGGCAAACAGAAGGAATAGCCTGTTTGTGTGTGCAATCGCAAATGGTATTTGTTTGGGAAGGGCAGATAGCTATGTAAATGACAGTGTTATTCACACAATTGATATGAAGAGCAGAAAGTATAGAGTGATCCAAACAAAAAACAGTTAGTACAATATGCACATCGGACGATAGCCAGCGACGCGCAGTGATAACACATTTCTGTGGTAAGGGAGTCAAAACAGTACTGAATTGGTGTCTGGAACGTTTTCGGTGCGATGTCCCCGCTTTATAGAAAGCAAAGCGAATCATGTTGCGGAACAGGGGAGCGCAGAATTGGTACAGCGTGAACGACTGGAGACGCAGGAAATTCTCACGGTGCCAGATGTTCGTTTCCTGCGACAAGACAATTGTGTCAGTGACGAACTTGACAAAGTTCTTGTAACGACGGAAAAAGCACACGTCCAAGGGCTGCACCAGTCCTGTACATCTAGCCGGGATCAATTGCTTCCTGAATGTGACATTTGCAGGAACAAATTTATCGGAAGGCTCGTCGTCTTTGTTTGGGGTCCACGAGTCTACGCTCCGGGAGACTTGTCATTGGTGTCATCTATAGACATTACAGTGTTGCTAGAATACCCTACAATCTTCGTTAAGGCACGGACTACAAGAATGAATTCAACGGCGTTGGATGATATATCACTGACAACACGAACCGAGTTTTACGATTCGCGATGCTCGGCATTTGTGTTGACTGTCTGTCGGTATGCCTCACGAGAAATGCCCAACGAATAAATCGATTCGAACCCGAATGACATTTTCACAGGTTTATCGTGAGGTCTACTTTGCGAAGCACCTTCATACTAGTGTTCTCTTAATAGCTTTTGCACTTCTGTTTAAATAATATTCTGTAATGTTAATACAAGTTATAATGTTATAATAGTAATAATGTTATAACTACTTTGATTCTTACAAACTAAATAACGTATTATGTAAAACGTAGTTCCGTGCGAACCACGAAAACACGATGTCACAAAACACCGTTGTGTTCACTCTTTCATTCGCTGCAAACCAAATTTTTCGCGGTATTCTTATTCGGGCAACACTGTAATTTCTATGGATGGCAACACTGACAATTCTTGTCATACAGATTTTTTTATGTCAAACATCATGTTCTGTGATGGGAATACATTAGAGTTCATTATCTCTTGTCAATACAAAGAGGAACAAGCCAAATGCTAAGTTTTGTGTGGTTTTCGTACGCCAGGCTCTGAACTTCACAGTCCCATAACTTTTTTCCTACTGGCGGACTGCAGCTAATAATTTGGTCACTTACTAACTGCCTGATGCTCTTTCAGTATATGTAACTCTTATTGCGCAATTCGAGTCTCGATATCGCGCCCCTTGCTTGTAAGTATGTGCTATAATACCAGGTTTTCATTTACTGTTAGAAGACTGTCTAGATCGTTACGTAGTGCATAGTTATTGTAGAATTCGAAGATAGCATCTACATTACTGATTTATATATATATATATATATATATATATATATATATATATATATATATATATATATATATATATATATATATATATATAATGCTGCTTCAGGTTGGCAGCGCTGGAAGGAGACAAAGCCTTTTACTTTTTTTTCTTTTTTCCGATCTCGAAATACGATATCGAAGTTAAAAAATTGTTTAGCTTCAAAACAAATGCAAGTTTGTTGTAATTGAACACATGTGTTGTCAATTGTTTATTGTGAACACAAACACATAGCCCCTTTAGGCCTGCCATCTAGATACTGAAACAAAACATTTTTTCTGCCAGTAAGGTGCTGTCACCTAAGAAGAAATAGTGGAACTAACTCGTGCCTTGCATTCACTGAAAAATTTCATCATCTCCAGGATAAATACGACCCTTAATAAAGGATAAGTTTTCATCATGTCCCCAAGGATGTCACTGGTATTTTGGAACGGAGTATTTTATGGCATCTACATGGTTGTCACTGGAACGCAAGGTGTTAATAATACTGAGTGATTATGAAGTAATTTGTGGAATGAGAATGTGGGAGGAAACAAGAGTACCTCGAGAAAACCTATCCACGGATCCGATCTAATCAATCACAAACTCTTATGTGGGTATTAAATGAAGGATCTTTCACACCAGAGGTGAGCGCCCGACTACTAAGCCACCGTGCTCCCCTTTTTTTTGTTTTCATATAGTAGATTCTGCAATGAATAATGTCCAGTTACAACAAACAGTACATACAGTCCAACGTTAAATCTAGAACAGTCTACTTTGATAGTTTTCTCAAACTAGCATTGCATTATTTGCCTGCAGGTGTAAGTTATGCAACCTCCATATCATAAGTATCGTTTTTGTTGCCTAACCAGCTTATTAGTGCCAGAAAACTACCCATCTTGTCACATGTTTTCCTTTCTATTTTTCCTTTCTCAGGCGCAGGGTGGTTACGTACAATTAAACTGGCACACTAGAGAAACACTATTACCTAGGTACAATGAAAGTAAAGATACAAAATCATTTTTGTTTCCATATAAAATTTTAATTACGTCTTATTCTCCATTGATTGAGAAAATGCTTTACTATGAGCTTCAGATATTCTAACAGAAGAGTATAATATGGGCTAAGTTTGTAAAGTCATGACCAATCATTTTGTGTATAATGTTAGTTTAACATGGTAGTAAAAGTTCATTCTTCAAAGATTTTGTTTTTTCCTAACTTTCATAATGTGTCGATATATATGAAATAGCATACTTGGAAATTACGTTTATATCTTCTTCTTCCTCGAATTTTAACGATCTCTTTAAATGTAATATAAAAGCGATATATATATATATACTATTCCACCTATATTTGCACATAAAATATGACTTTAGCTCCTATAACACGTAACTAACTCAAAATTTCACTTTATATTTTGTAACAAGCAATTTCGTGGAACAAAACCTTACCCTTATATTATCGGTACACTTGTTGCTAATACAAGTTGTACTAATAATCTTTTTACTCAAACGTATTTGTCGTTGAACGTTACTCTAATATTCTAATAAGTATTTAATTGATTTGAACTGACTTCCTTTGTCAGCCGCGAGATGTCGTCAGGAATTAAGATTAGAAATTAGATTTCCGACAAGCAAAGGATACAATATCAGGACTCGAGTTGCGCAATAAGAGTTATATATCCTTAAAGAACATCAAGTAGTTAGTTAATTACCAAGTTATTAGCTGCAGTCCTTCAATAGGGAAAAAGTGATGATGGGACTTCAAAGGAAACGCGGGGAGTCTCTCGCAAACACAAGAAAGAAAGCGTTTATTCGGTCTCTGCTATGTATTGGGAAAGGTAAATAGCGATTCAAATGACATGTTCAAGCCATACAGTTGATGAGGAGAGTAGAAAGGATCGAGTGATCCAAACAAAAATAGTTTGTACAAATGTTCACATCTTACAATAACGAACAAAGACAACGAGCTTTCCGACAAATTTGTTCCTGCGAATATCACATTCAAGAAACTGATCCCGGCTGGATGCATAGGGCTAGTGCCCCCCCCTCCCTGGATGCGTTCTTTTTCAGTCCTTACGAGAACTTTGTAAAATTCCTCACTGATACAATCCCAGGACACGAACATCTGGCATTCTGACAAATTCTTGAATCTCCAATCGTTTAAGCTGTATAAGATCTGTGCTTCCCTCTTTCGTAACATGGTTCGATTTGCTTTCTACAAAGCACGATACCTGGATATCGAACCGGAAGCATTCCAGACAACCATTCAGTACTGCTTCGACTCCCTTACCACTGAATTGTGTTATCACTCTGAGTCGATGGCCATTGTAAGATGTGCACATTCTACACAAACTGCTTTTGTTTGGATCATTCGATCCTTTCTGCTCTCTACATCAACTGTAAGGCTTGAACATGTCATTTGAATCGCTATCTACCTTCTCCAATACATAACAGAGAGCGAATAAACTCTTTCTTTCTTGTATTTGCTATAGGCCCCAATTTAAGTTTTAAGTCCCATAACTTTTACTCTATTGGCGGACTACAGCTAATAACTTGGTAATTAACTAACTATTTGATGCTCTTTAAGGATATATAACTCTTATTGCGCAACTCAAGTCCTGATATCGTACCCTTTCCTTGTGAGCTCTCGGCATCTATGGCCGTCACGTTTGAGGGATAACATCCCTCGACTATCACACTATCCGATGAAAGGGAAAGAAGAAAGGATTGTGGAAAGAATGAAGCGGCCTCTATCCCACTGGGAATCGAACCCAGGAGTGCTCGCTACAAAAATGAGAACGTTAGCTACTACGCTACGCGGATCCAAGAAACTATAAGGAAGAACTATAGTTTAAAGTGGGATTGGATTTAGTTGTGTGTTTGATATTCTCTCATCGGGAATCGAACACTGGACTTCGTGCACCAAAGGCAAGCTCTTTATGTAGCTAAAGGAGGACTACACACAGTGGGCCTGGGCTCATCCTCCCAAGAGCTTAGGTGCAACCCTCAATTTTACCATTACAAAATAAACTAAACTCTTTTTGCAACAGCCTACAGAGGACCAAGGTTTACTTGACGGCTTATGGGGCTGATACTTTTGGGATAATGTGTGGTTAGCTCATCGGCTCCCCTCGCCGTTAAAGCTGAGTTTCTAGACAGGAGTTCACTACTTCTTTCTTTCAAATACTTTTCCAATTGTTCTCACGAAGCTTGGTGGACACCACAATACTAAACCATCTGGTGAATACAAGCCATCACCCGTCTTTCCTCTGACAGTCTGTCACTGGTTGACTTCATTGATCTCACTAGAAGCTGTATCCCATTGCGGATAAGGGATTGACATCCCTCTCAATATTAAAATATTCAGAACACTAAAATTATAATTCTGCCCTCTAAATGTATCTTTCATCCCCCAAATTTATCAATCTGCCCTCTAAATGTATCTTTCATACCTTACATTTATCACTCTGTCCTCTAAATATACAAAAAATGAAATGAAATCTTTGAGTTTTACGTCCCACGGTTATGCCGGTTAGGCTAAAGGAGACGTTGATAATGAGTAATGTATGAAATGGTGGAATGAAGAAAGTGGGAGGAAACGGGAGAACCCCGAGAAAACCCACGCACACGGTGTTTGACCACCACAAAGTTCACTTGGCGGGGGCTGGGATCGAACCCGGGAGCCCAAGCACCAGAGGTAAACGCTCTATCACTGAGTCACCGCGGCCCCTCCAAATATACATCTTTCATCCTCTAAATTTATCATTCTGTCCTTTAAATATACCTTTCATCCCCTAAATTTATCATTCTGTCCTCTAAATGTATCTTTCATCCCCCAAATTTATCAATCTGCCTTCTAAATGTATTTTTCATCCCTCTAATTTATCATTCTGCCTTCTAAATATATCTTTCATCCAATAAATTTATCGTTCTGCCCTCTAAATATATCTTTCAACCCCCAAAATTATCATTCAACTCTTGAAATGTGTCTTTCATCCTCCAAATTTATCATTCTGCCCTCTATATATATATATATATATATATATATATATATATAATTCCTCAAATTTATCATTCTGCCCTCTAAATATATCTTTCATTCTCAAATTATCATTCTGCCCCTTAAATTTATCTTTCATTAGGCCCTACCCATATTTACCGTTGTCTTGTTTAATTGTACTATTTTCAATAAAAATTATATGGCCCAAAATATTCTCATGGGTGCAACTGAGCCCTAAAACTCGCCAATGGGCATCACTAGCTACAAAACAATTAATTTTAACTAAAACTCACTGAGTCCATCAATTTATCCTTTCTCTTTTCTTTTCTATCCACTAATTGGCTTTCCACGGTACTCGAAAGTGTTAAATGTTTTATTTCGTTTAGAATACAATAATTAAACATTTCTTCGTGTTTCAATACAAAAATAAAGGTGAAACGTACTACTATGTTGTCAATAAAATTGAACTTTGTTTAAAACAAAACATTTTCCAGATTAAAAAAAAATAAATCGTGGAAAAAAATCCTCAAACATTTTCATCTCAAAATACAATTTCTATAAAACTCTTAAAACAATGTGTTTATTTATCTCAAACCAGAGGCAGTGAAGGCATCCTCTTGGAAAAATTCTGTTGTGTGGGATTTTTTTTACAATAATTTTTCGAATAGGGATAAAGGAAATTTTCGTCAAAATTGGCAGCATTAAGCCTATAAAGGATTTTTCATATATTTATTACATGCATACCATCAAAATTCTCTATTAGCGGGAAATCTGCTAATGATGCTTGAATAAACGTGAAAGTAGTGCAGTCAAATTTTATTATTAGAAAGTGCATGTTAGTGTGAAAGTGATTTATGCAGGAACTTGTGAATCTCAAAGGAAACAAACAAGGAACCTAAATTATACTCTGAAGTTTTTTTTTTTTTAATACTGAATGGGAGAAAGTAAATTATCAAACAAGAAATGGCCGATTTCTAAAACGTCCCACATGGAATAGTTGGAGAATGAAGTTTGTCTAATTTCATTAGGTTCAGTAATATATTATGGCACAAAATAGTGATGGAGATATTAATTTCTGACAACAAAATGGGCTTGTTATCATCAATAATTTCAATAGACTTTTTTGATTAAGGAAAATATTTATTAGGAACTTAGAAAATCGGAATTTACGAATAATTCACTCAAATATTGAAAAAAAGTAAGTGGCATACAGTAGTTCCAATTTTCATATTTTATAACTTTTGAAAATGTTGTAATTAATATAGTGCGTGAAAATTTCAAAAGCAAAATGGGAATTTCTGCCTTTCAAGATGGGATTTTCTTTGGGGTTCTCTGAAGGACAAAGTGCGTGTAAACAAACCACAAATAATATAGCAGGTCAAGGACAATATTCGTGCAGAGATATGAACACTCGGACCTGAAGTGTTGAACCGTGTCATGAATCATGTGCTACACCACGGGGCCGTATCTTTAAAGCCTGTAATGTCGGACACCTACCTGAGATTATATTCCACACATAAATGTAAATAATCTCCCATCCTTGGTCTTTAAATCTATGAAATATCAATGGAAACTAATGACAAATAAGAAAGTTATTCACAGTTGACTCCTTCATGACTTTTGGCCCACACTTTATATATAGTTTAATATTGGTTTAAGTAGGCATTGTAAGGGAAGACAAGGGATTCAAATATATCTTTTACATCCATTTTCCACAAATTTTCTCTTCCTGTAAATGCAGAAATAATTAATATTAACTAGTATTGTAGTTTAATAAACAAATACGTATAAAGAAGCAATTAAAAAAAATTGCAGCTTACATCTCGCAAATTAGCACCATACAGAAGTGTAGAGGAAAGCAGTAGAATCTCATTTCCGTTCCAGGGATACATTATTTTAGCTCCTGTAATCCAAATGCAGCCTCTTTTTTGTTATTAATATTTGAGACTCAAAAATAAACGGTGTTGCTGGAAGAAGAAGAAGAAGAAGAAACATTTGGATAATTATTCACTCAAAAAGCTAATTACTCATTATTCTGTTAGAAGAAAAGTTGAGAATAGAAACCCATTAAATTAGAGATTATCTCACTCGGAAAAAGGAAATAGAAATAGATAGACACACAAAGAAAGAATGAGAGAGAGAAATCAGAGGAAATTAACGAATCTCATACATAAAAATTACATGTTAACAGACCGAAGTCTACGGAAGGAAAACATGATGGCTATATAATCTCTTCTCTTCATCTACTGTGATTGGAATTACTCACTAAATACTTATACACTTGTATCTTCTAAATTATGAGATATAATTATGTTTGAACATTTCTTCTGCAGCTGTAAAATAAACACAGGATGAAGCAAAAATCAGATTACGTATTAACATAATAAAGGGTTTTGTTTTACTCGGTGAAACTACGGTAAATATTGAAGTAGAACATTTATCACCTCCGGTTTCGAATAGATAGATAAGGATGAAAATGTTAACTGTTCCAGGGACATTGAATTAAGATTTAAAAAAAAAAATCCATATTACCTATTACCAGCATAGCAGTACCTGATGCACGGGGAGGGCGAAGAGGGTGATAATTTTGTAAAAACGAAAAAAAAAAGTGCTGAGTAAATCTTCATCATTGTTGCAACTGCACTGTGACGAGTGTTAGCGATTTATCGTTAGCGCGAAGGAACAGAATATATAAGAATCAGGAAAAATGAGCAGTGATGTCAACCCGTGGGAAATGAAACGAAATTTTTGAGTTTTACATCCCATAGTTATACCGGCTAGGCTAAAGGAGACGATGATGATGAGAAATGAATGAAATTGTGGAATGAAGAAAGTGGTAGGAAACGGGAGAACTCCGAGGAAACCCACGCACATGGTGTTTGTTCACTACAAAGTTCACTTGGCGGGAGCAGGGTTTCAACCTGGGACCCAATGCACCAGAGAAGAAAGCTCTACCACCACGGCCTCTACCAACCCGTGCGAAAAATCCCATTTTGTAGGATTTTTGACATTTATTATTCCGAATAGGATAATGGGAATTTTCATCAAAGTTAGAAACATATATTTTTCACTATATATATATATATATATATATATATATATATATATATATATATATATATATATATATATATATATATGGAAGATCGAAATTTATTGATAATTCTCCCAGAAATTGGAAAAAGAATCACACGCCATTCATAAATGTAATTTTCATATTTATTATTATTATTATTATTATTATTATTATTATTATTATTATTATTATTATTATTATTATTATTATTATTATTATTGTTATTGTTATTGTTATTATTAACACTTTTCCCAGGAGAGGCAATATTAAAAACTGTTTACAAGGGATGACCCATCTATGATCATCCCCTGTAAACAGTTTTAAATGTTGCCAGTCTGATTTTAAAGTTGTAAAGAAATAATAATTTCGTCATATTTTATGTCCCCTGCGTGGGACTCCGGGACCAACATGGTTATACAATCTGACCTTTTACTTAATCTGTAGAGTACTAAGAGCATTGGCGTAATTAGGATATTTGTCTAGAGGGGACCATGGCCCTTAGTTCTGAAAATTGGAAGAATCTTTTAGAAGACTTTGTTATAATGCTTTTTATATATATATATATATATATATATATATATATATATATATAATTCTGAGTCCCCCTTTCCCCGCACTCATTTAAACTCTTCAAGTTATTTAGTTCTCCTAACACGAGACAGTTCAGTGAAAAATATTACATCATAAATTTGCTTAAAATTTATATTTAATATACTCAATTGCTTTTAAATAACTACCTAAAACCTACTCTAATTATGAAAACTCAATTTTCTATTGCTGTTTTACTCGTGCAATTCTGAGCTAAAGTACATTATTCGTAAACGTTAACTATCATGTTCTCACAAGGAAGGGACATAAACCTGTCAACCGGACTTCCGGATCAAACCTAGTCCATTCGATAAACATAACAAATATAGGTTTATGCACAAAAAATTAGATGCCATGGACAACTAACTAAGTCCCTGGGGCCCATTAACCCTGTTAGTATAAAGAAAATCGTAGACTCGCAGTGAAATAGCTATTGCATCAACAGTGTTCATTTGAAAGTCATGGTCATTTCCATGTCTTATATAAATAAAGTCAAAATTAATATTAGTTCTCTTAAAGATTCAAAGTGTGTGTATATATAAAATATATATATATAATATATAGGCTACGCATTTATACAGAGGTTGTTCAGTCTACATTTGGCCAATTTCGACTTACCTAAAAATTTAGAAGAATCCATGTACTCGATGCGTTTCCCTTGGTTCCTAACAATATCCCGACAGCGTAATTTCCACTGTAATAAGCTTCTCTGAAGAACTGGGAGGGGAATCTTGTCCCATTCCCTTTGCACAGCTTTCTAAAGTCCTTCCACAGTAGTCACACGCCGTTTTCCCAAAGTCCGCTTCTGCAATCCAAATCCATAGGACTTGCATCTGGAGATTTAACAGGTACCTCATTGAAAGGTATCACCTGTATAGCACTGGCCTCCATCTCCCTGTAGAATGCGAGGGACTATCGTGAAGTATGTGATGAGGCCTTGTCCATGTGAATGCGCACCAGATTGGTGTCATTTCCGTACATTGTTGGAATCCCATGCTCGTAGATCAGTCGCATGACCTGCTCCTGAAAATACTGCGAATTTATTTTGCAGTTCTTCGCCACCCTACGAATCTTTAGTTTACCTCGGTAACAGTAGCCAGTAACGACTATGAACCCTTTTGGGAAGGATTCTTTACTGACACGGACCCACCTTCTGAAGTTCTTGGTGCCTTTCTCTCGGTACATGATGGCTCTCGGTTTGTCGCAGTCAGAAAGGTAAATCCATGTTTAATCGAGCGTTACGACGTACACCCACCTTTGTTTTGCCAGATGCAGTTCGTACAGCTTCCGGGCGTTACACTTTCGTTCCTTTTGGTGGGCATCCGTGAGAAGATGGCCGCAAGCTTTCATGACTTTTTCCAGCTTGAGTTGATGGTGTAATGTCCGGCTCACAGTCCCCAAAGACACGTCAAGACGATTAGCCATACCATACACCTTTGTGTTGGCAGATTTTCTTGCATTGCCATTTTGCGAAGTTTCCTCTGCATGGTGGAGGTGGCCTTGGTGCATTCCCGCTTCCTAGGCAACTTCGTTGGTGATCCAAATGTTGAAACTTCGTTGCCCTTGTACTTTTTAATAACATTTTTTATTCCACTTAAACTGATGTTGCAACCATTCTTCTTGCACTGTTTTCTAATGACAGAAACACTAAAGTGGGCGTCATAAAGAGCCGCACCATAGCCTTCCCAAACCAGGTTTAGTTTGGGCGGCATTTTTGTCACAGAGCGGAAACCCACACACTTGGAAACAATTTTAACACAACACTCACAACAATGGTCCTGATTTGTGCGTTATGGTCGTCCGCGCGGAAAAACAACTCCGTTCCTAGGAAGCCACTGCACAACACTGCAGGACGCCACGAGCCAGGTCGGGTGAGTCCATTCTGCCCGGGACAGGGAAGGAACGAAATCGGCCAAACGTAGGCTGAACAACCTCTGTACACTGAGGTATTTTTAAATATTAATATAGCCTACGTGCTTAAATTGCAGTTAGCTACACATTTTTATGACTTTATAAGCAACATACTCAACGTTTTGCAGCATATATAAGACAACTCTTGTACATTCCTGAATTACATATGAGCATCTTAGTGTACTGTTGTAGTTGCATCGTTAGTATCGTTAGCATCGTTAGTAGTTAGATAGTTATAAACTAGGGGAAGTCGGAATATATGGTTACAGCCAGGTTGCACCCACGGAGAAGTCCAGCAGATCCTCAAAAATATATATTTTTTTAATGATTGTGTTTTGTCTGTACCAGGGCGCACTAATGGAAAGTACATCCGATCTGGACCGCATGCAATCTTAGTAACTTGACAGACATTTGTGCACTTTCTTAATAAAACTATACCTCCTCTAAAAATGAAATTATTAATGTGGCTTAAAGATTCGAACTTACACTATATCTGTATTCTTTTCTTTCTTATAAAAAGAATCTAGTTCATTAATTTTTTATGTGAATATAAGTAAAGTAGGGGAAGTCGTGTGTTCCAGGGACACAATGTATCAAGGGACATAGCACCTACAGCTCTTCTGAATTTCGTATCAATTTTGCCTTCCTATCACTGAATTCAGTTTTCTATACTTCATTTGGGTAACATAAAGTAATTGCATATATAGAGAAAAACAAGTAAACTGGGAGTCAACATAAGTTTTTCGTATATCAAAGTATTTCTTCTTTTCTTGCTGACATTTGGAGAGTTTTTCTTGGTGGCCCATAAGTGGAAGTAACAGGTAAATGCTCCAGCATATTTAATATACCTATGTATTGCTTCTACATTCTGATCACTTTAATTTATTACGTACTCCTTTCGTTAAATTTACTTTAATTTATAAATAGGGCCATCCAAGTACCAAGAGACACGAATTTTCATGTACTAAGGGACAATACTTTGCATATGATGGAAGAATGTGGAACCAAGCTGTGATTTCTGTATTGTACTTATAATTGTTTAATTTAACAAATGAATTCGAGGTAACACGCCGTCGATGTAGGAACAGTCAACTCGGAACTCCAGTTTAATTCAATTTTATTTTTATACAAATGTTCGTTTTAAGTTATTTCGTAGTGTGATACAAATTATTAATGAGTGTGAACATTTCTGATGCTAATAATATTAATATTTACAATGTTCATAGCTGAATAACAGAACACGGGCGATTTCGGGCAATGTGTCTGCGCCATTTTGGTTTACAAACTATAGTGTATATCAATTTGTTTAATACAATTTTCTATTTTTAACAGTTTATAGTGTAATAGCCGATACGGCTCATAGCTGCGGCATCTAATATATTCAACCATAATAGTGATTCTAGAACAAGAACAATTTAACAAATTTATGGTTGTCCCTAGGTACAATAATTTAAGTCCTTTGGTAATGCCCCCACTTGTACCAAGAGATGAGATAACTTGCTCGGTTAAAATTGCTCTGGCTCTTGTTATTGCTGCGATACCCATGTAACTTTTACAATATGAACTAAATTATCAGGAAGGTATTTTTTTCTTTAGCATAGCACAAACATACTCCCTTTCCAAAAGCAAAATATAAAAACTGTTCCTCGGGTGCACAACTTCCACTACTTAGAAATTTTTATCGTTTACTCGGGTGAAGAATAACGTCGTGTCTCTGTCTTGCAATATTGTACATCTTCCAACTTTCGACACTCTGCACAAAAATTTTTGGCTGTGGGTCTGGTTACAGTATATACCTTAAGAATGTAAGCACACACTTCAGTTTATATGTGCTTTCAATGTTGCGAAGATCCGCAAATGTTCCATAAACATTACAATAATACTTTGTTCTTGTTAATACTTCTACGTTCGCTCTGTTAATGTAAGAATCTATTGTACAGTCACGAAAGAAAAGTATTCTTCAGTTGACGAAATTTTTTTTCCTAATAACTCAATAGTAAATTAACCTATTAGAGTACCGGTTTTGGCAGGTTATCGGATTATAACTATTCCAAGAATAACAACAAAAAGATCCAAATTAATTAATTTGTTTCCGAGATATTGACAAAAGAAAATTTGTCAACTGTCAAACACGTACTTTTCCGTGCGTACAGATATACTATTGTAGATGTCACAGAAAGTAGAAAAACAAAGGGAACCAATCACATTGTGTTTAAAGACCTCTATTAGGATTGGATAATAATAATAATAATAATAATAATAATAATAATAATAATAATAATAATAATAATAATAATAATAATAATAATAATAATGAAACGCAACAAACGATATTCAATAGAGACTTTTGAAGGGGTAACAATCGCTTGAGTTTAGCAGTTGAAGAATGCGGCTTCTTCTTTCTTTCCTTTCTGTTGTTTTTTAGTGTACCTTAATAATTTGCTCTGAGAATCTTAACTATTCAAACATTACTATCCTATAAATAAAATAATAACAATAAGACTGATTTCTCATGCATATATATAAACAAGAAAAACTTACTACGTCAATAATGTTAATTACTTGAAACAATACAAAAATAATTTACATTAATGAAGCTATCAAATTAAAAAAAAAAAAAATCGTATACAGCGCAAGTCGAGAGGTCGCTATACTGCCCACTATCACATTGGTCCGGGGACTTTATTACATCCAGGACCAAACCATATTTTTTTTAAAAAAATCGATGGGCGGACGAGTGTAGAAACTATTTAATATGTCGAATGCAAGCATCACTAAAGTTGTTATGCGTAAATTGAGCTAAATTAATAACATTATTTTCGTCCAGAAGAAAAATTCTGGGGAGGGCCAGCTTTGCTCCTAGGGGGAGCCGGCCCTTCCTGGCCCCCCTCTAGTTCCGCCTATGACTAAGAGACCAAGTTGGAAAAACGAAGAAAATAAAATATACATCCACATGTACGGTAATTATAAATTAATTATTAAAAACATAATTCGAGTTCAGCTTTTCTATCTTTAATTAGTAATATATGAGTTTGTTACATTGTTTTCAACTTTTTCTTTTTCGTTTTTTTTTAATTCAGGAATAAAGTTCAAATTAATGTATTTGATCTAATTTATAAAAACTGAAAAAAAAAGTTTTAACTAACTTCATTACTTGAACAAACAAATAATACTACTAATAATAATTCGTATATGTGTATGTTTGTATCTTCCAACCAGGAAAAGTAAGCACTTTTTGTTTTCATTTTAATTCAAAAAGCAAACAAACTCCAGAGAATTAATTTTCTCTTGCAGTAAAATGCAACAAATAAAGAAAGAAATACACGCGAAGAAATATTTTCCTGGTTGGAAAATAGTCATGTCAGGGGCGTCATTTGGGAATTCAGGTGAGGGGACGATTGCCCCCCACTGATTTTGATATTTGTATAAATTTTAATCCATAAGATAATAATATACCAATAAAAAGAACCTGAAAATTTACTGACATCTAGAGTTCCCCCTCCCTAAACAAAATCTAAAATGATGCTGCTGACTCGTATATTTTCGAAATCGGGGGGTTCTGCTAATACGTAGTGCATGCATTGTGGAAGCCTACTGTTTGAAGTGCTTATCATAAGTATGTGATTCCCGGAAGCTAGGACCAGGAAACAAGTGAAAAATTTAAATGAAAAAAGTATGGTATGTCAAATTGGATGGTATTCGAAAACTCGTATAAAAATGTCGACGCACACTGCATATTCTAACCAGCAGTAACCTCTACTCAGGAAGTAGTGAAGAAGTCGCATTCACAATTTCCTAGATCTAGTGTAGGGATCAACTGAATGATATCCCACCAAGTATAGGAACTTGTTTCCCGAAGCGTGTTGCCCACAAACACACACGCGCGCAAGCATACTCACACTAATGTCAACCTGAATTTGTTTGTACATTGTTAAGTTTAAGAGGTAGTAAAAGCCAAATACGGTCGTAAATTTACCGTTAGTCTAATTGGCTAAACTCTTCTGTCGAGTTCGTATTTTTGACTGTATAGGCTAATAATACAAAAGTAAAAATTATTAAAGCATTCGGACCACATTGAAACATCAAATCGCTCGTGAAAGACGAGAGTTCGAATTGTGGGTTTAACACTCTATTTGTCTGTACGGAAGTGAACGGGAATTGGTTCTATACGTGCCTAATTTTAGTATATATATATATATATATATATATATATATATATATATATATATATATATATATATATATATATATATATATATATATATATATATATATATATATATATATATATATATATCGGGCCGGTTCCAGGATTTTCTGACGGGGGTGCACAAATAACTACCAGTACATTTGAATCAAATTTAAATGTTGTAAATGACTATAGACATCTGTGATGTGTATGAGGAATTGACTTAAACTATTATTTTTGCAAAGCTCCGTTTTCTTTTAAGCCCAAAACGGAAAC
Organism: Thermobia domestica; assembly: GCF_964235325.1. NCBI lineage: Eukaryota > Metazoa > Arthropoda > Insecta > Zygentoma > Lepismatidae > Thermobia > Thermobia domestica. The sequence goes on along the minus strand of NC_137456.1, from coordinate 55,778,160 downwards.
ATGACAAATTTTCCGAAAGTATTGCTATTTTCACTGGTAGTTTCTCACTTTAGATAGCTCCGGTGCACCCCTACCCCCCTAAATCCGGCCCCTCTCTCTCTCTCTCTACATATATATATATATATATATATATATATATATATATATATTAGATAGATAGATAGAAAAAATATAAAAATCACCTTCCAAATAAAGGTTTATTAAGTAAAAAGACATCAAAGATCATTTACTTATACATGAAATTAGCCTAGGTATAGGGCTCTTACTTACTTATGTCTGAATGCTAAAGATATACAGACTGTTTCAAAACAATGCCGACAACGTTTGGGAGGTGATTCCTGAAACCAAGCTAAGACGAAAAGTATAGACCAACCTGGGTGCATAAATACCTTCTTTCGGAGTTATAGGCTGCCGAAAACAGTGAAAAAAAATAACAGTCCATAGCTCGAAAACTATGGGGCCTACGGTAGTCGGGTCAAGACTTCACTTAGAAACTAATATGTGTGCTATCAAAAAATACGTGTTTCAAAATCCTAAGGTACTCATCCTTGTCTCATATAACTTCGCTGCTGAAAGGGACTAAACTTAAAATCAAGTCAATTAGCTCTTTGAGTGCAGGGGTGGATCCAGGACAGACTTCTGGGGGGGGTTGTAATACTGCTACTTAGAGCTACTTTTAAGAGCGTCAAAAAATAAACTATATATTTTATTTATATATAAAATAAAAAAGTTCCCTCTTCTGGGGGGCGATCGCCCACCCCTGGATTCACCCCTGGTCCACACGTTTGAAACATGGAAACGTTTGAAACATACTTATACTCTGTCACACGAAAAGATTTCATTAAGTTGACATGTAGGCTAACACAGTATTTCATACCGAGTGTAGGAGGCTATTCCTGTTGTTTAGTCCAATTTAGGGATGGTATCGAGACGAGACGATACGAGACTTTGTACAGTCTCGTCTCGGTTTAAAAATAGCTGTCTCGGTCTTGGTCTCGTCTCGAGTCAAAAATCACCGTCTCGGTCTCGGTCTCGTCTCGGTCAACAAATGCTTGTCTCGATCTCGGTCTCGGTCTCGAGGGCCAAATCTCGGTCTCGTCTCGAAAGTTCCGAAATAAAAAGGTGAAATTAAAATTGTAAAAATATTATTATTGTAAAGTCTGTCGTTTCTGCTTCTTATTTTTGGCCTTATTCTTGACTTAGAATTATAGTATGGTGTACTTCTTCAGAGCTAATTTGCTAGCGCTGATGCCTTCCATGCTTGTGTTCCAGTTTCAATCATCAGTGGGTATATCATATCTGGGATAAAATTCTAATAGTAACCCATATATCACTTTCAGCAATTGACTTTCTCATATGGCCTCAGTACTGCCTATACAATTAAACTTTATGAAATTAACTTCAGTACTATACAGTAGTTTATTTCCTTCCTTTGAATCAGAATTGTTCAATACATTCTAACGGATAACGCAACACATAGCAGCATGAATGTATTTAATCGTACCGAAATTGAAATTTTACAATTTCTCATTTATTATCCAATACATTCTGTTTTGACTGTCATTTTAAAAACATAATATAACGTTCATTATCTGAACAAATAGGGTAAATTATTACTACAATATATTTTGTTTCAAATTGATCAAATGCTTTATTACCGTTTCACATCTACCTTTTAAGGTCATTTGGGGTAGTCCCGGCATTTGGGGAATTCCGTCACTTCTAAGCTTGCAACACAGCTGGCTTTCAACGCTTCAAGACTGGCACTTGCCATTAGTGTAGTGTGATTTGCATGAGTGTGTTGCTGTTTGCAATGTGAGTTCCTGACATCTACGTCCGTTTATAAGGAAAACAAAAATTGAAGAAGCAGGTAAGTTGTCTGTGAATTTTCAGAATATATACACTGATGTAAGATTTATGTTTCAGTAGCTAATCTGTATCATAAAGCTAAAAACGAGTAGATGAGAAAACTATGGCCTGGAATCTTCTATGCGTCATTGCACAACAGGTGCATATCGCCAATCTCCAGAATCAGTGTTGCTAATTGCAAATAAAAATGTATGTTAATATTAACAGCATTTGGGGCAATCCCGGCACATGACTTTGGGGCAACTTCGTCACTTGGTGATATCAGAGTGTTATAGTTAGTGCTGCTAAAATTAATGTGTACACTTGAAAGCGAGTTCTAAATAAGAAACATTTTCTCATTCCAGGAAAAAATGGTTAGAAATTACATTCGTACGACAAACAAATGTAGTTGGTCCCTCGAAAATATGAAAGCAGCCGTTGAAGCTGTAATGCAAGGGATGCCAGTTGCAGCTGCCGCCAGAGCTTATGATGTTCCACGAATGACCCTAAGTGATCGACTGAAGCGATCTGACATGGATAAAAGATTTGGTGGCATTTCAACCTTTTCGAAAGTCCAAGAAGACGAACTGGAGAAAAGGATTCTGAAATTAGATTCTGTAGGATTTGGACTCACAGTTACAGACCTACGTCGATTAGCATTTTCTTTCGCTGAAAGAAACAACATTAAAAACCGCTTCAATAAAAAAACAAAGATGGCTGGTTATGATTGGGTTTATGGGTTTTTAAAGAGACATAGATCTGTTAGTGTGCGGAAAGCTGAAAACCTCTCATTCGCTCGGGCTAGGGGTCTTACAAAAGAAACAGTTGAAGCGTTTTACAAAATTCTTGAAGATTGCTATGATACATACGATTTGTGGGATAAGCCTGGACATGTGTTTAATTGTGATGAAACGGGGTTACAATTAATATCTAAACCAGGAAAAGTGTTGTCCAAAAGAGGGAAGAAAGACGTGTACAGTCAATCTAATGCAGAAAGAGGGGAGACTGTGACTGTAATGGCTTGTGCAAATGCTTCTGGAAATTTTATTCCTCCTTTTGTAGTAATGAAGGGCCAAAGAAAAAAGAACGAATTCAGTAATGGAATGCCTCCAGGAGCAGTGGTTGAAATGTCCGATTCTTAGTATATGACAACTACAGTTTTTGCAAAATTCTTGGAACATCTTGCAAAGTACAAACCTCAAGGTGAAATTCTTTTGATTCTTGATGGACACGGGTCACATTCTAAGGATTTCAAGGTGCTGGAAAGAGCCTGCGAATTGAATATCAACCTTCTGTGCTTACCTCCTCATGGAACGCATAAGCTTCAACCTCTAGATGTCTCTTTTTTCAAACCTCTAAAGCAATTTTACAATGAAGAATGCCGTATGTGGTTGCGTACAAATGCAGGATTAAACTTATCCATCACAAAATGTGTTTTCGGAACTCTTCTTAGGAGAGCATGGGTAAGGGCTGCTACACTTGCTAATGCCGTTAATGGGTTTGAAGCATGTGGAATATTTCCCATAGATCCCCACAAAATTCCAGACAGTGCGTTCCAGCCATCACTACCTCATTACAGCGCCACTATAAATACTCCTTCTGTTAGTGGTGAAGAACCCCAGCCTGCATCATGTAGTGCAAACTTGGATTTACCTGACCATCATGCTACTGTCTCCAACTCTGGTTCAACATCACAACATAACAACAGCAGTACAATATTATGCCTACCACATGACAACAATAGGTGTACATCACCAAACAAGAAAAGATCGCTTCCAAGTTCTGCTGATCAAGACTCTGGCACATCTTTTCAAGCATTAGCTCCAACACCCAAGAAACGTGTTCGAACTTCCAGAATTCATCGAGGAATCGCAGCAGGAGCAAGAGTCTTGACATCTCTTCAATATATTCAAGAGCTGCGACAAAAGCCAGCACCTCGCCAGAAAGCATGTGGGTCTAAGAAGACAGTTGTTATTCGTAATGGCTGTAGGCGAAAGTTAAATCGTGCGGAATCTCAGACAAAATCCAGTGAGGAAGAGAAGGATTATTGTGGAGAGTGTCATCAATGGTACTATTCCAGCTTTCGAGGAGGGCAATGGGTGCAGTGCACGAAATGTTATTACTGGTTTCATGAGAAATGTGTGATAGATGGTTGTAATCCACAGTTCGTCTGCCACAATTGTCAGTAAGCTAGCAAGCCTGTCTATAGACTCACATTAGAAACTGCTATATTTCATTTGTTATTGCTATTTTCATTTTATCCTAAAATTATGCAACAATGATTGCTGTTGCACATCATATGCCTTGATTTGTATTCATTACACTTGTATAATCACTTTATGCAATACATATATTTTGTTTCTTTTGCACCTTCAACTAGTGTCGTTTTATTGTTGGTGCCGGAGTTCCCCATAGTGCGTGACGGAATTCCCCAACAAGTTTGGGGAAACACGGCAGGATGTAGAGTTGTATTTGGGTCTCTCTTACATCTATGGAAACTATATTAACGGTATAGAACTACTATCAAAATATAAAGGAATGCTCAACGTATCATATACCTTAACAACAACATGATCGCGTCATAAATATATTTTGTAGGAATGAATATATGCTTAACGTGCCGGGACTGCCCCAAATTACCTTAATTGACACCTTATAACACGAAATTCCTGAACTTTGTGGTGGGAGCTACGGCACTCATCTTTGCTATGTGTGGCCTCGGGTTGCATCATGAAACAAGTTAGATTCGAAGTCAGATGTTTCGCATAGTTCGCGTCTAAATTTAAGTACATTCTGTTTCTTATACAAGTTCCTAAAGTTGTAATGCATTAGATACGTATACGTATATCCAGTGCCATAACATAGATTAAGCCTATTCCTGAGCTCTTAGCGGTGCAAGTGATCTTTATTCGAGAAAACCAATAGTGCGTTCATTACGTTGAAATTTTATATTGATTGAAAATTACTTGCGAAACATGAACATACATATTATATAAGTATATAGGTAATTCGAGCTAGCTGTATCTATTTTCTCTCTCTCTCGCCAAAACAAGTGATTTTTAACTTTCTAGTTTTCTTTTGCATTCATTTTCGTAGTTTTGCAGCAACATGAAGTATTAAATAGTCAAAACTATTTTTTTTTCGCTGTATGACTTTCGTTAAATTTTGGATCCAATTTTACCCTACCTTACCTAGTAAATTTATACAGTATATATATATATATATATATATATATATATATATATATATATATATATATATATATATATATATATATATATATATATATATATATATATATATATATATATATATATATATGAACATTAGTGGTAGACTATGTTAAGTCACTTTTTCGTAAAATTGAGTTAAAATACTTTTTTTTAATAGACTATGTTCTTTCTAGTGGTGTAATAATGTAAGTTTAAAGCCATCTTACTACTTTGTAACTACTTATAGTTTGAAAAACAGTATTATAGATCTTAGTTAAGGAACCGGTTTTTCGCTTCTCCTGTAAAATTACGAAATTATGACTTGGTTTAGTTTACCTCTGAGGTCTCCATATAAAATCATCACCATCATCATAATCAAGCATTATCAATCCACTGCTGGATGAAGTCTTCCCAAGTTTTCTCTACAACTATCTATCTTGGGTAATTCTTTTCCAGGTTACTCCCCAGTGGTTCCTGATTTTGTCACAATTTCTTGTATGCGGACATTTCCTAGGCTGTTTTTGTCACGTGATATCCAATTTAAAATTGTTTTCGTCTATCGATCATAATTTCGTCTTGCAATATGCCTATCACATTTTCCGGTCTATTTTAAACATTATTTCATTAGTATCAGTCATTAGTTGCCAAATAATTCATTTCTATATATTTGGGCTACAAATAGTTCATATCCTCTATTTCTGGAGCACAGACACGCTACTTTTTGCTCTTCGGATCTGGCAACACTGACTCAATTATTTAAATCAACACAATGTAAGAACCCCCATTTGCTGTAACGGCTAGTACGCTTGATTTTGGTTCGCAAGTTCGATTCCCGGTGGCGGTAATGTTCAACGACCGAAGTTTTTCGGATTCCACTATGATCAGTAACTCCACGTCTCCTTTAGCCGCCCTAGCATAATCGTGAGACGTTAAACTAAAACAAAACAAACCAAAAATCAACACAATGTGTATTACTAACTGTAAGTCTTTGAATAATTGCATATAGCTATATGGTATGGATCGAGTTTGAGATGGTCGGTGGTCAAACTATAACAAATGAAATGCAGTTAGGGTGCAATTAAAATTTTAATAAAGCACCGCTAAATAAAATTTTAAAAAATAAAATTTTAATGTTTTAATCTAAAAAAAATATACCGGGCCTAAGGCTTAGGGAGAACAACTAGTGCTACAGAAAAGCTTTCAGTTATGTTTAATTTCAGTTACAATTTGCTTTTACATGTATTGCTGGAACGAAAACTTTGACATTAACATTATAAGTAGCCCAAAGACTATGAAAAACATCGTGTTTTGAAAACATTCTTGCACCATAAAACAAATTACGAGTAATTTTAAAATATTTTGTACTTTAGCTACGTTATTTGCACTATATTTATAATAATATTTAGCAATTTATTTAAGTTCGCAACACTGCTTAAAATAATGTAACTGCGACTTGTAATTAAAACTACTGAACACTAATGTTATAATGTTCCTGTCATTAGAGTTATTAGAGATCTCCAAAATGGTGATGTTAGTGATATGTATTGTCCTTTGTTACAGTGAATAATATATGTGCTTTTGTGGTTTAATTTAATATCTAAATTAGAAATATGTAGAACTCTTTCGTGGCTAAGCAGTTAGCCTATGGCGTGAGAGACCCGGGTTTGATTCCCGGCGGGAGTTCATGTGGTTTAGATTCAACGTTAATCAGCAGGTTCAGTCTCATATAACCTCGTTGCTGAAAGAGGCGTTAAACTCAATTAAAAAATTAAATGAAATTTTTGAGTTTTACGTCCCACGGTTATGCCGGTTAGGCTAAAGGAGACTGTGATGATGAGAAATGAATGAAATGGTGGAATGAAGAAAGTGGGAAAAAACAGGAGAACCCGGAGAAAACCCACGCACTAAACTACATTAACTGAACAGAAATATGTAATATCAAACGTAGTGCAATTTGAGAAATGACCACTTTATGTTGCGTTGGCAACATTGCTTGTTTATCTAGTGGTATTGCAGTGTATCTAGAAGAATTTCCCCTTCCATATTTCACACAGCATGTTAAAAGAATTCAGTATTTTTAATATATATGACTATTATATATAACTAGATGAAATATCCATTTTTCGCATGGAGCCAGTATTTGGAAGTCAAGGCCTGTGGGAGTATCACTATCTCAGCAACCGCAAAAACTATGTATTTGACACTAATATCGGTCATTTTGTATTATTTTTACATGTCTCGGTACCCCCTCTCCAGCAGGTGAACCCCGGCCGGCATGCACTGGTATCTGAATTTGAAAGTCATCGCTTATGGAAGTGACATCATTGATCTCAGCGACCGCAAATACTATACATTTGACACTAATATAGGCCATTTTGGATTACTTTTACATGTCATCGGTATCGATCATATCCTGGATCCGCTGGTATATATATATATATATATATATATATATATATATATATATATATATATATATATATATATATATATATATATATATATGTGTGTGTGTGTGTGTGTGAGAGAGAGAGAGAGAGAGAGAGAGAGGCAGAGATGACTATATACATCGGGAGAGGGGAGGGGAGATGACTATACACACACTATATACTGTTTCGGGAGAGCCTTGAGAACGAGTAAGAAATATTTGTGTTGTACGTGCAATGCCAAAAAATGATCACAAATCTATTTCGGGAGGGGCTTCAGTCCGATAGCCATCCCCTAAATACGCCACTGAACATTAGTCAACTGTTCCCATATTACCTAATACAGCAACGAAAGAAATTTTGAGTAAAGGTCAATCTTAATAGTTGTCTATATCAATATTCGAGACGAGACCGAGACTTTCGAGACTGACCTAAGTCTCGTCTCGGTCAGTCTCGATTTATAGAGCTCCGTCTCGGTCTCGGTCTCGTCTCGGTAGATAAAAGACCGTCTCGGTCTCGATCTCGTCTCGGTATATAAAAGGCCATCTCGGTCTCGGTCTCGTGTCGATAATTCGAGACGATACCGAGACGAGACCGAGACTAGTCTCGTTCTCGGTACCATCCCTAGTCCAATTATATGATTAGGTAGGGTTAAGAAATTATTTTTTCTTGTTTTGTTACATCAAAATGTTTCAGTTTGTAATTTAATATTAACAATATTTAGGCCTATTAGTGGATTTGCCCATTTAGGCCTGTAAGAAAAATATGTTGTAATGTCAATAAATTACTGTTTTTGTTTTTATTAATAAACAATTAAATTACTGTCACAATTGCAAAGGTGTCTATAAACAGTAACAAGAATGAAACCACTTATGGCCACCTACTGGCCATAAGTGGCTACTCACGGAATATTCCGACCCACTAATGAACATTGCATTTGTTTGTTCTGTTTTGAGGTTTCTGGTAGTTATGATATCATTATAAAGAAAATATAGAGTTTTTAATTACCAGGAAACTAAGTTTCTACTTTCTAGACTTCCAGATGAATTTTCTACAATTTTTTGAAAAACTCAAAACTCTTTTAAGAAATTTCACAAGAAATTGGAGAATTCTGTGCATCACAACACACGAAATGTAACAGCATATCCTTCACAATGCCTACTGACTGAATCTGTTGCCTAAAGTATACTGCTTTTAGTATGCTTTGTTTCAATTTGTTGAAAACGGCATGAAGCTTAATAAAGGACTAATAATAACATAAAAATGGCCCTAAGGTGTATGATGGTCATAAACGGTACTTCTACCCCATATATACACACAAACATTTAAAATTATATAAACTTGGGATCCTGAACCCCTTGAAATCCCCCCTGACGAATTTTTCTGCGTACGCAACTGATGATGTTTTTCTAATTATTTTTAATCATTTTCTTCCTCGAACGAAATTTCGAAGTGCAGGGCAAGGGTGAAGGTGGCCACCAAATGTATCTTTTTGTATTCCGAAACAAGTGATTTTTATTTATTTATTTATTTATTTTGTTTAAGACAATCAGCAACAAACGAGAAACAAACTACTTTCATCAACTTTATTTCGTAGATATATCCTTTTTTTAATAAAATTACTTGTTTTTCCATCAGAAGATTGTGAATGAATAGGAAAGAAGAAAGAGGGCGGGCGAAACAGCATAATTTTCATCAAAATAATCAACAGTAAACCCGTACCAAACAATTCATTTTGGTGTTGAACAGAAATTTGTGAGTAAAGGAACCAGGATGAATTTGGCTACATTCTAAGTTTATTTTGTAAATCTCTCTTTTCTATTTTTTTCCAAACAAACGATTTCCTCTTCAAAACAACAAATAACAAACGATTAGCTTCGGTTTTGAATCGAAATTTGAAAGTGAGGCTAGTGTGAAATTGCATCACCCATTCTTTTGTAAACACTCTTTATGATTTTCAAAAAAAAAAAAAAAAAAAAAAAAAAGATTCTTCCTTCAATATAACCAACAACAAGGGCATATCAAACGATTGATTTTGTTTTCCAATTAAAATTTATAAATGGAGGAACCAGGGTATATTTGGCCACACCTTAACTTTATTTTGTAAATTACTTTACGATTTTCGAAACAAACATTTATTTCTTCAAAACAATCAATAACGAATGATTGGCTTCAGTTTCGAAATGAAATTTGAAAGTGCGGTGGCCAACTTCATACAGGTAGGTATATATATATATATATATATATATATATATATATATATATATATATATATATATATATATATATATATATATATATAATTATTCTACAAGAAAGTAACTAGTACGTTAAAGATCAATCATCCGAGAAACATGGAAATACTAGGGCCTTTATATTTCAAGTGTGCTCCTACTGGAGCAGCTGTCGATGTGTGTTTTCCTTACGTCTCTGGAAAGAGGAGGGTCAAATTCCCGCCACCGAGATCTTTCAATTGTTGGATGCGGAAGCGTTGCCACAATGAATTATTTCACGTACTTCACTGTGTTCTTGTCTTGCTAGCGATCCTTAAAAGCCTACGATCTTCACTTGTCAAGACCAAACGATTGAATGACAAATTGGCAACACAGCGGAAGTTATTCACTTCTTTTCCGTAAGCAAAGAGAGGGTTTCATTTGTCAAAGCCAAGGGAGCCGAGGATGGAACCGAAGTATGTTTCGCATATTTTCCGAGGGCACACCTGAGATAGACAGGCTCTAGTTATGCCATGGCTTGATTACGTTACATAGGAATAGGACATTATGAAGTGAGAGTACTCTGGCATTATAGAGTCGTAAAACTAGCGCTACCATATGTCATACTTCAATAAAAATGACAATTTTAGATTTCACAAACATATTTTTCTAACTCGACAAATCTCTTAATGGCATAGGAAGAAAATTCAATTTATAGGCCTACAACTAAACTTATAAAATACCGAATACATAAATATTATTTCCTTCGCATTTACAACTCGATGTATTCTGTTTCTTTTGAAAGTTAATATTGGAATAATATTACCATGAACAATTGTTAACAAATACATATAAATCGGTCATTGTTAAAAGGGGATGTGTTTATACAGTTTTCAAATGGATCAGATTCTCTTTTAACAATAACCAATTCATTTGTGTTAGTATTATATATATACGTAAAATAGAGTGTTAAAATTGAAGCAGTTGTCTGTACGTTCCGCACAAAGAGGTAGAGGTATGCACGGGCTCGGGCCGAGCTCCTGGGCTTGAGCCCGACCCGGCCCGCGGGCCAGACTCGGGCCTAAAAACCATATATTACTTCGGGAACGAGCCGTAAATATTTAAATATACAACCATATTTCTCGGGCCTTTTCGGATCTAACTTTGTAAATGTACTGTACAACGATATTTATCAGACGTTTGGAACGTTTTTTCTGAAGTTTTAAAGCACAACTGCAAAATTAAACTTGTAATTGCTGTAAATAAAAATACAATTTTGCGTTAATTATAAAGTTTCTATAATTCGGGCTTATTTCGGGATCATTTGATTATTACGTGAGCTCGGGCCGGGCTCGGGCCTAAATGCTAAAACATATTTCGGACTTGGGTCAGGCCTCACATTATAAATTCCCGGGCGGGGCCGGGTCGGGGCTAAAAGTTTTGACCCGTGCAGACCTCTACAAAGAGAGCAGTTTCCTATTTTCCTAAAACGCCGCCTCGAGCTATTTTTAAGGCCCAAAAATGAGCATGTCCCGGTAAGCGAGGACTGAAGAAACTAAATGAAATATTTCAGTTTTACGTCCCACGATTATGCCGGCTAGGCTAAAGAAGACGGTGATTAAAAAAATGAATGAAATAGTGGAATTTAAAAAGTGGGAGGAAACGGGAGAATTCCGAGAAAACCCACGCACACAGTGTTCGTCCATCACAAATCTTACTTGGTGTGAGCTGGGATCAAACCAAGGACCCCATGCACTAGTGCTAAACGCTCTACCATTGAGCCACCGCGTACCAAACAAATGACTGATAACCCTATGTAAAAAGTAAGTGAAGTAACATATTGAACATTATTTACTTAAACGTGGATTATCACAATGAGTTTGAAATTCAGACATGTATTTATAGAATGTAATTCTGTCTTTTAATTAATAATAAACCATCAATTACTCATATTCTCTGAAGCATTCAAATATATATCACTTCCTACCTAGTGTGGAATTAACGAACAAAACAAAACAATATCAGTTTCATCTGAAAATATGTAGTGGCAAGCGTATGATTAATAAATTACTCTTCAAATTGCATGTTAAATAGAATGAAAGGTAAAGAAATACATATAAACATTCGTTTCCCTTTTGCTGAAATATTTAATGTACAAAAGAGTACACAAACTACCCTACGTTTCTGATGAGTTACTGCATTTGTTTTTGTTAAGTTGTTGTTGTTGGGTTTATGTAGTGTTATTTGGTGAAAGAGAGTGTTGAGAGGCCAGATGTGAGTGGTTTCCTGCATTACAGAGTTACCAGATTAGTAGAGCAGTAAAAGTGAGTAAATAATAGTCTGTATCTCATTTTGTTTTTGTATTGTATTGTATACAATCGTTGAAGTGATTGTTAAAGAGAATAATCCGAAATGAACCGCTCAAAAACTCCTGGCTTCAAAACTGTGGAACGTTGCCGACGCGAACCTTTCCTTGGATGAGCTCGGCTACCAAATACAGATAGCGATCTTTACCCCTCAGATGATGGACTACTTGTCCACCAAATTTGTCTCAGATCCTGCAAATAGTCACCGAAAAATAAAGTACCACATACGTACACAAACATCCAGAAGCATTAAGAACAATCCGTTATCGAGCCCACGGCATATTGTACAAAATATACGGAATCCATATGTTTGCTACGGAAATCTGCACAGAGCATCCGTTATCCATATCCTACATACGTACTACCTTTTTCCCACTTAGATGTTACATTATGCCGCCGCAGAATGTCTGACATCTAACAGTTTCCGGTACATTACATACGTATACGTATGTTACATACTTCAGCTGTTTGTTATATACGTTCATTTGTATGTGAGATCCTTACCGCCTATATACAGTTCTTTCTTTCATACGGAAAGTACGTATAGATGGAACACTTATACGGAAAGTATTCCTTACAACCTATATACAGTTCTTTATTTCATACGGAAAGTAAGTATAGATGGAACACTTATACGGAAAGTATTCCTTACAACCTATATACAGTTCTTTCTTTCATACGGAAAGTACGTATAGATGGAACACTTATACGGAAAGTAGTCCTTACAATCTATATACAGTTCTTTCTTTCATACGGAAAGTACGTATAGTTGGAACACTTATACGGAAAGTATTCCTTACAACCTATATACAGTTCTTTCTTTCATACGGAAAGTACGTATAGATTGAACACTTATACGGAAAGTAATCCTTACAACCTATATACAGTTCTTTTTTTCATACGGAAAGTACGTATAGATGGAACACTTATACGGAAAGTATTCCTTAAAACCTATATACAGTTCTTTCTTTTATACGGAAAGTACGTATAGATGGAACACTTATACGGAAAATATTCCTTACAACCTATATACAGTTCTTTTTTTCATACGGAAAGTACGTATAGATGGAACACTTATACGGAAAGTATTCCTTAAAACCTATATACAGTTCTTTCTTTTATACGGAAAGTAAGTATAGATGGAACACTTATACGGAAAGTATTCCTTAAAACCTATATACAGTTCTTTCTTTCATACGGAACGTACGTATAGATGGAACACTTATACGGAAAGTATTATAAGACATATGTTTTCAGTTATACGTTTGCTGCAGGTAGTTACCTATATGTTAAATCCAAAAACTACAGGATTTGCGCATGTAACCTACGTTCTTATGTTTTTTTCCTCTCTCTATGCAGTAAAATTATAAGATCAGTATTGCTACTCCGCGAGCTAGAAATGGAAACACCAGAAGAATTGTCACACAAAGTACTTCGGTCTGATACTGGAGAAAACATAGGGGATCTATACAAAATATTGAAATTCGGTAGAGAAACACTTCATACATAGACGCACTAATATTTAGTGCTTTTTTTCGAAATATCGTTGTCGACTTATTTTTTCATGTAGAACAATTAAGTTATCAATCATCTCGATTCCATGTTAAATATTTTTTACATATTATTTAACGCAAAACCACATCAAGTATGTACCCGACTGTTCTTAAATTTGATTAGGCCAAGCCCATAGGCAGTACACTGAGACAGAGGTCCGAGAACATTCTCGAGGGGCTAACTTGAGCTCATCTTACATACCAACAAAATATCTGACAATTTCAGGAAGGCTAAAGGTTGTCGCAAGGGAGAAAGAAACCCCCTTGCTACGGGCATGTATTAGATTTTAATTATCATATTTGTCTTCTCGTAAAACTATGGCACGCAAGAAATTTCAATTAAAAATAAACTTCTAACAACAATGCCATATATCTGAGGACGCTTGGAAACAACAAAATTAGTTTACAATCTTGCCGTCTGCACAAAATATCATTCACGTGATACTTTAAGTTATTATTATTATTATTATTATTATTATTATTATTATTATTATTATTATTATTATTATTATTATTATTATTATTATTATTATATACATAGATATGTGAAAGGTTGAATTGATCATAAATTAGTTTTTAATAAGCTATCAAATACTGCACTATCGTTAGCAAACAGTAGATGGTTTGAAAGCTATGTGTTAAATACAACTTCTAAGAGCTAAGGTCAAATAGGGAGATGAATTTCTCAAGAGCTGGGAGTTTTCTCTCTATTTTTAAATGATTTATTCGAACAAATCAAATACTCGAAAATATTACTGTAACAGATGACATAAAATTTCTTAGAATAGTAAATCATGAATAATATAATCAGTGACGTATTTAGAGGGGTTGCTATCGGGCTCAAGCCCCCCTCCTGAAATTCCATGTACAACAATAATTCTTCTTACCATTTCTAAGGAAAAATATAAGATCTTATTCACGTGTTGTGCATACCCCCCCCCCCCGAAAGAAAATCCTAAATACACCACTGAATATAATTATTTGTTACATAAAGATTTAGATGCAATAAATAACTGGTGTAAAAGTAATTTATTAGAAATCAATTGTGATAAAAAAACTAAAGGTACAAGATTTGCGAACAAAACTCAATACAGTATTTTGTCAGCACATATACAATCAGTGGAGTAACAATAAATAAGGTGGAATAAATTAAAGATCTAGGTATTGAATAGGACATACAACTGACATCGTCTACCTTAGCCTAAAGGGCATAATCATAGGACGTTAAACTGAAAGATTTAAAAGACAACTGACATTTGACAGTCATATAAATGATACAGCACAAGGGTCGAGAATACCTATATAATTATAGGTTTTATATTTAATCCATGGCATGATTATAACAATAGTTGTTCATGTTTACCTATACAAATCATTGGCTAGATCTAAACTAGAACTTGGTTCAGTGATTTAGAACAGTATTTCCAGTACGCTACTAAATAATTTAGAACTGGTTCAGAAATATTTTGTTAGGTTACTTTGTTATTGATAAATCATTTATTCAAATAGTTTAGTCAATAAGTACTGTAAATAATATTGTTTAGAAAACGTAGGTATAAGAGCAGTGTTCGAATTAACGGGGGGAGGGGGAATCATTCCCGGTTTTCATCACAAAAATAACATAACATCTTTGCCTGGGATAAATATTTCCCTCTTGTATATAAACACCGACATTATACAAGCACCCCCGTCTCATCCGGAAGATGAATTCGAACACTGTATAAGAGTACTAAATTACACAATAAGAAATCAACGACATTAATCTTATTGCATACTAAATCTGAAATACTAAGAAGAATTACTTAATTATATGATTTAAACTGAGTAAAATTATGTATACAAAGATTAACAAATATATTAATTTTGACGAAGAATTATCTCGAAATTTTTAATCAATTTATTACATTTATCTCCAGTATACCAACGTATTTTAACCAATATGAAAACAATGATATTTTTTAGCTTGGTGAGCATGGAAATTTAAAACCTTTGATTGATTTATTTTAAATGAAAATTTAACTCTGAAAATGAAGTTTTAGTACGTTAATTGTTTTAATTGATTTTGATTTTAAAACCATTTTTAATTAAAGAATTTGAATATCTTCATTTTCTAATAACGATCCTCACGTGCTAAGTTTACAATTCATTATTATTTTTATTTCAGTTTGTAGCTCATTGTATCAGAGTTTTTATTAAGATTTTACAACTGCTGTATTTTTCAGCATGAGGTGTTCGCAGTACTCAAAAAAGTTATTTTAATAATAATAATAATAATAATAATAATAATAATAATAATAATAATAATAATAATAATAATAATAATAATAATAATAATAATAATAATAATAATATAAAACTCATTGTTTAAAGGATGTTCTAATAGTGCGTTGGAAAGTGACAAAATTACATAAGCGAGGGTTCGGGAAATGACAAATAATAGGCATTCTTTACCATGAACAAGAAAAATCTCTTCAAATTGATTCAAAAAGAAACAAATCAAAGGTATAAGTTACCACACTAAACTTTCTCGTTCCAATTTCTTAAACTAAATCATTACTAATAGCTAAACTTCGGTAGACCAAAGATGTCTGCATCATTTATTCTTGATTTTGTTCCATCTGGTCTCCGCTAGATCTGACTGTTATGTGACTCGTATTCATTTGAAACGTAGGTATAAGAGCAGTGTTCGAATTAACGGGGAGATGGCGAGGAAATCCCCCTCTCGTAAAAGATCATCCCCTTTCCACCATGATCATTCCCGGTTTTCATCACACAAATAACATAGCATCTTTGCCTGAGATAAATATTTCGCTCTTGTATATATACACACCGACATTATATAAGTAGGCATGCGCACGAGACAAGATTTGTGGCTGTCTCGTCTCGAAAATGTGCTGTAAAAGTGATATATCGACGCGAAAAATGTATATTTCTCTATTGGAAGAGCCGAATATCTTAAGTGTAATTGCTTCTAGAAACTAACATAAGTTCCAGACATGAGCTTATATCATTCCAAATTTCTTTAAGTCTATGTACAGGAATATGTATTTCCAATCTTTTTTTATGAATGAGAATAATATATAAAGGAAACCAAGAAAGTTGTGTTGGAGTTATAACTGAAATATTCATTAGTGTAATATGAACATAATTATAAGGTGTTTTGAAAACTTTGTCCGGAGAATACTCGCCCCAAAAAGGAAATAAACCTTGTTGAAATTTTTATAAGAAATATAAAAGTAACCAAGAAAGTTCTGTCACTTTTTCATTCACCACCTTGGAACATCGATACGTCACCTAAGGCGTACCTGGAAGATCAAAAATAGTCCCCATCAGGATCGACGACCTTCTACCAAAGTTCTGGCAGGCCATGAATTCCATCGCGGTAGAACTTGGTGGGTCGTGAAGCGAAGAAGGTATCAAGTGCATTTAGCACCTCTACTAGGGAGTTCAATTGACGTCCTCTAAGGTGATTGTCCAAGGAATGGAATAGGATATTCGGAAGGTGCAATGTCCGAGGAGTATGGCGGTTGCAATAATGTTTCCCATTCAAGGCGCAAAATGGAGTCCCGTGTCATCCTAGCAACTTGGAGCTTAGCGTTTTCCTGTAACAGGAGGACTCCTTTACGATTCAGAAGTGCTGGCTCCAGAGTTTTGAGTTTTTCTTGAACACTGCTCAACTGCTGACAGTACACAGTTGCATTCATGCTCTGACCAGGTAGTAGCAGTTTCCGACGGACGATGCCGCGAGCAGTCCATCAAACACACAGGAGAACCTTCTTCTGGCGCAGTGCTGATTTCGGCTGTTTTGGAACCGGTTCATGGAATGTTAACCAGTGATGACGGTGCCATGGTGCTTCGTACAGGACCCACTTCTTTTCACATATCAACACCCTGTCCAGAAATGGCTCCTTCCTCGGACGACACAGTAAAGGACGTCTGCTCGCGTTGCCTTCTGGCCCGTAGTCAAATCATGTGGGACCCATTGACCCAACTTGTAGTGCTTACAAGTTGATGGAGGTGCTGCCAAATGGTTTCTCCACTCACACTGAATTGTAGTCTTAGTTCCTCACGTCTTGCCACTCTTCGCCTCAATTGCTGCCTGAAGATCGTCATTTTGTACATGTGTTGGTCTTCCGTCTTCGAGTGTTTCGTCACCATCCTTAAACTTGATAAACCATTGCTGCACTGCCCGCATAGTCACGACACCCTCCCTAAAAGTCTGGTATATCTTCCGCCCCGCTGCAATGGCGTTTGAACCCAGTTTGAACTCGTACAGCATACACGCCCTTATGACGTTCTGTGGAGATCCCATGTTCCCTCTGTCCTTACGCAAGTTCACCGTATAACTGAACTGCCACACCCAGGTAGTATGTTAGATATACCCACACCAACAACTGGCCTGCGCCTTATCTCCATTCACATTCAACTCATGGTGTGAGGGCCAATTAAACACAGACCTCCACAAAAAGCGACAGAACTTTCTTGGTTACTTTTATAATTTACGCAACATTATAGGTTATTTATGAAATATTTATTAATGAAATATGGAAGAAATCGTCTGAGTCATTTTTGAAAAACTCAACCAGAAAAACTCATCCTCAAGAATAAACTATCAGTTGTGGATTTTTTCAGGAGAAATGAATAATGCTACATATCAGGTTATTAATGAAATATGTACTTTGAAATATGAACAACATTTTCTGAGTCGCTTTTGAGAAAATGTCAGAATAAAAGCACACTCCCAGACTGAACTACTCCTTGTGGATTTTCAGGAGAAATAAGTTTGGCCACATTATGAGGTTATTAATTTATGAAATATGAACAAAATTGATTGAGTCGTTTTTGAGAAAATAACCCAGAAAAAAACTCACCACAAGAGTAAAATACCTTTTATTTATTTCTTCAGGAGAAGTGACTTATGTCACATTCTGAGGTTAATAATGAACTATTTATTTATAAAATATGAAGAAAATCGATTAAAAAGTTTTTTTTTTTTTTTAAATCGCTCGCTAAAAAATTCTCTCGAGTGAACTACTCCTTGTGAATATCTACCCAGAGAAATAACATATAACAGTACATGATTGTTAATGAAATGTTGATGTACGGAATTTAAACACAATTGAAGGCTTGGGGCAAAAACCCGTCAAGTCCAAAAACAAAGTGTAAAGGTGGTAGCTTCACAAGGATTTCTTTTCATCCTATTTTCTTCAAACTTGTTACATACATTATATACTAGACCGAAAATAAGTTGATACTTATTTTTTATTTCTTTCGGAAAGTAGGTTAGGGGAGCAAAGGGCCCCTTTTCGAAAAAAGAGCCCTCTTAATTAAAGGGGCCACATTAAAGGAACAATATTCTGCCAATGCAAAGATGACTTCAAAGTAGGAAATACGAGTTTGGTTGTTTCTGCGAGAAAAGGGTTGCAGGGGGCAATGGCCCTCTTCGAAATGGCAAATTTGTCGAAACTGGTGCAGGCGTCCACAAGATGTGACCCTGGATCATTTTTTCGGATACCGTTTGGTAGATGGACAAATCAGCGACCACGGATCCCATTATGTTTCTGGACACCAGCGGAGTAGCATAAGGGAACGCCGGTATGCCCGGCATTCCCTGTTAATAAGAAAAAATACGTATTACATTATATTTAAATTATTTGCTAATTATTTCCACTACAATCTTCTGGATCTGGTCTCTCGCCTTGGTTTCGCTTTGACAAACGGAACCTGCGCATACGCATCACTCAGATACACGTTCTCTTTCCTCTTGTCATATGCCATGTTCTTTGGGCTTCCAGGCCTACTGCAAGCATCAGGGTTTTCGTCTGCTTTCTGTCGAATGCGCATGCCCAACTACTCGTTTTCGTATTCCTCCTCATTGCTTGCAACCCCTATATTTGCTTTAGATATAAGCTGGCATATTCAAGTATTACCAACTCTATTTTGAACTAAGCTATAGTTTCTGCACAGAACGTACGAATGCTTGTAACGGACCAAATTTTGGCCTCGCTCCGTTACAGACATTTTAGCACTTCAATAAATACTGTCATTTCATCTCCCGTAATAGTTATTTACATAAGAAGAAAAATTTAACTTTGAGAATTATTGTTTATTTCCAAAGATGTTTTATATTCAGAGAGGCCATAAATCTATATCATTTTATTTTAGAAGAGATTTCGATTATTTTAACATTTAATTTTTTTCCTTTTTTTTCACCTACATCAATTGATATATATATATATATATATATATATATATATATATATATATATATATATATATATATATATATATATATATATATATATATATATATATATATATATATAATTTACAAATAAATTTATTACTCAAACTAATGTTAAATTAATTTTTCAACATTAGTTAAAGCATATTTGTTCCAAAATAAACATCGGACAGCTTGACAACAATATCTTTCGGATCTTTACCGATTTTGAGAAACAAAGTAAAATATGTAGATAATGTTGCTACCACTCCCAAATTTACCGGTATTAGCCATAACTTCCAAGAATTTATATTTATCTAAACTGGATACAAAACATTCTTCATGAACATAGTCAAAGTGGTTGTCAGCCTCCTAAGATGTCTCTACTTCCGTCTTATTGTGTGTTATAGAAGAAAAATCTCGTCCAGTTCTTTACCAGGAGGTAATGTGCCTAAGATCGATGACACATTCCCCCGCTGGATGGCGATGCTGATACGTTGGGAAAGGAATGCAGTAGCTCGGGGGTCACCAGTTTTGATTGCTATTCGATGACCAACTTCATTAATGAAATTAGATCCTTCGTGACCCCAAGACCAAGACATTTAAAATTATACTTATTATTTAATCTATTTCCTTAAAAGAATGAATATCTATATAAATCTGATTATTGTAATATACAATACAATATATCAACGTTCAGAGAAATTTTACATATATATTATATTGTAATCCATTGTTTCTGAATACTACATACTATACGCTATATTTCCGAAACTTATCCCCAATATATTATTTTGAAATAATTATTAGTCAATTGCAAAATAAAAAAAAAAAAAAAAAGCAAATATTTGCACTCGATTAAATTGTGCTCGTGCAATGGTTACTAAATTCCACAGATCACATAGCCTAACGGCAAGATTGGTAACTACGTGGAAAAACAAGCGTATCAAGTTCGTCGCGCTTGCAGTGACATCTAACTCTCGCTGGCAGGATAATGTAACTACTCACCAGCAGTGTAACTATCCATCTAAAGAATTCACCAATATAAGCAGTAGATCCATAGGCATAGACTAGTTACCAACATTAACAGTGTATCCATACAGCACCTTGACGTAGTTTATAAATAATATTTGCCATTAAATTCAAAATGCAAATATGATGTCCTTCTAGTAGTCCTAATTTCCTATCTTTATTCATCCGACTATTTTAATCGAAGGTCATATTAATAAGAGTTGAAATGTGGTTATTGTGTACCATATTCGTATAATTTAGAAATTGAAGACACTCTTTTTTCACTCTATGCTTTAAGTACGAATTCAATAAAATTCAAAGAGAAAAAAGTGCTAGACTTGTCTGGCAATCGAATCTTTCCTCTACTCTTATAATGCCGGTGAGCTATCATACAATTCCAGTTCCTCTCCCATTGGCTCTTCGCTGTCCTGAACATTGAATTAGGGTTAGTCTGGACAGTATACCGATACAGTAAGCTATAGACCGGAATACGACCTCTTGTACTCTCACATTTTCATTGTTCTAAATTCATTGATTTCGTACCTACAAGAGATACAGTGAAAGAAAAATTAAACCTTTTCCCCCAATTTCTTAATAAATAAAGTTATATATATGCACAATAACACAGTTAAAATATAATACTAACACGCTTTCGATCGGAATCATATAGTAAAGCTAAAAATTTCGAAATTAAGGCTGCTAGAAGGTAAATATAGCTATTTAACTTTAATTAATGTTAGGTAACTATTAATACTATAGTTCTAACTATATACATTTATTAAAATTTCATTTAAAATTCTCTTATATCTTGTTTGAGTGCATTGTATTGCCCTTCTTGCAGATAATACAGGTGTTTTTACCAGCGGCGCAAATCTGTCTTCAATATTAGGTGGGTGGGGCGGGAAAGACCGTTCCCATATTTTTTTTCTAAGCGATGTTCAAAATATTTATGAAGTTGAAAAACAATGCTGTGGAGGATCAGGGGAGCAGAGTTGTCTTCAACATTGGGAGGCGGGCAGATTTGAGGCTTATTCTGGGGGGACATCAATTTCATTGCACTTTCCTTTGTGGCAATCGGACACAAATCATCACATGTCTCACCGAAAAACACATTTCAAATCAGATTATTGGGGAACAGTTCCCCTCAGTTTTAAGGTTGGAGGGAACATGTCCCCCTCATTTCCCCGGGATTTGCGCCAATGGTCTTTACATTCCCAGCTCGCAGGACTGTTTATTTACTCTAAATTTCTCTGTTTTCTTAAAAAGTAATCGTTGTAGATTTTTTTTATCCTCTCTCCCTAAGTAAGAAATCAATAAATTTCCTAACAAAGCTTGCTTAAACATCTTGTGTTGAAAACTTTACCGGGAAGCGCGATGGTAAAGCGTTCACGTCTAGTGCATGGGTCTCTGGTTTGATTCCAGTTCGCGCCGAGTTAACTTTGTAGTGGACAAATACCGCGTGCATGAATGTTCTCAGGGTTCTCCCGTTTCCTCACCATTATCACCCATCTCATCATGATTGCATGCCTTGGCGAGCATTTAAAAAAAACTTACCTGAATTTCAGTCTCACCTAAAACAGTCACTCCTTCCTTGCTGTTCCATAACTAAAAGGTTGACATTTCTGCCAGAATAAATTAAGATAACATTCAACTTGGGAAAATCTACATAGATGTAATAATTACTTTTGCGTTGCTTTGGAATCCTCAAATCCTGTGAACATTATCATGGAATGAAGCTCCTGAGCCCGTAGTGATGGAGCTCTAGTATTTGTATAACGGAAGTAAATCATGCTTAGGAGAAATTGACGATTGTAAATAAGAATCATAATTACTGCAGTTCCTTTTATTTAACATTAGTACTATATTACACTTATTACACAATAACAATGCAACTTAAAAGAGCAGTCTTAATTTTACTATCTCCGCCTTATTATTTCATTTATTTTTCATTCTTCAATTTACAGATACAAAAACTTTATAAAATTGTCCACGTTTTCCACAACATCCATTTAAGCACTGATAATTTCAAAGTGGAAATAAGATTGCAATACAAATACAGATTCCATTAAATAGGATACAAATCTGTACATTTCACAAACAAATGTGTATACTCAAATATTTATAAGATGTATAGCGTACAAAATATTACACACTTTTTAACTCAGTAAAGGATAGAAAATCATGGAAATAAACACGAAAGAAAGCAAACCATCAATTTCCATTAGAGGCAACGGTAACAAAAATGTATAAACCAATAATTACTTTTTGTTCTCAATTTTTTGATGAGTCATAAGTCTAGCAATATTCTGGTACACAGTCAGATTAACATTCAAAGTAGACCTATAGCTCTTCGAGTTAATTATCTGGAGCTACCTTCTTGCTAATTCCTGGTTTCCACGTCGATAGCTAAATAAGAATATCATTCATATGGGGTAAAGCCCATTACGTTTAGTTTTGTAAGCAGTAACAAAGAGAATACATGCACCTACTGTATCTACAAACTTGTATAATGGTAGAAATAGGCTTGCAATCTAACGATAAATGATTAATACTGGTTACAGATTTCATACATAAAATAAAGAATATTATTTTTTGTCAATAATGACTGCTTCTGTCGTACAGACTGTACAGATACTCGCGTCTTCTATTCATGATTAAGGGACTGTGAAGTAGGTGTAGACAACCGATTTCCTTCTATTTCACACATAGCGTAGTTGAATCGGAAACACTGGTTTAAATCCTGAAGAGTGTAGTGACTGCGAGCATTAATACTGACATTCACATTGTTGTCACTATGTGATACAAGGACGTGAAGACTTAAAAGCTTCTAGGAGTAACAACAGAACAGTTATGGTTCTTGTTTCCTTCACGTGAGCGAGAACCAAAAAATAAGGTATTTGTGACTCATCGCATTCTCTCAAATGCAGAAATAAGAGCTATGACGTTTATTCCACCCAATTAATGTTCAGGTTTCTGTATAAGCTTAATGCTTCTGTTCACTTCTGATACCTGTCAAAATAAAGAGCTAATAAAAATAAATGAGATAACAAAGAGATAAAAAAGAGAATGTATTTAAATTATTTCGTGGAATTCGATTATGGTAACCTGTCTTATTTCTAAAATCATTATAATCTTAAAATATAAGATTAGCCAATATTCGCTATTTTTTATTTTAACACATCACACAAAGTAACACTATTCGAGATTATGAGGGTGTTTAACCACTTTTGACTCATTCTATTGAACTTAGTATTGACAGAAAGTAATTAAGGACATTCATATCTACTTATATATGCTATGAGGCGCGTCTCTTAATTATCCATATAGCCTAAACACATCTGTTATAGACTTTAATAACTAGTTCAAAGTGAACATACATCTGGTGTTGGAAGGTTCAAGTATCAGCAATTCTCTCATTATGTCATTCAAATTATCGGAACGATTAACCAGCTGTCGACATATAGTAGCCAAAACGTTGTGAAATATTACAGTACGTTTGTTTAATCTTTCCACACTTCCCGCCAGTGCACTTGGTTTTCCTTTAAAGTATTTTCTTCTAGCACTCAAGTGAACGTTTTAATCCAATAGACGTCTTATTGCTTTTGTCGTGTACGTGACGTTAGTTGTCAGTCAGCTCATCAAATGAGGTCATTGCTGTTTGGCGGGTATTTGAAGTGCTCAGTTGCCACAGGCGAATAGGTGTGTTACTGTGATTTGTAAGTGGTGTCGCGTTTTGCTGTGTTTCCTAGCGTATTGTAACTGTCAACTTAACCGTGGCGTGGGAACAATGCGTTTGCAAACAGATCCACCCTATAGGCGGGAAGCGTCCCAAGATGAAACAAACGCACTCTAAAGCAATTCCATAGGAGATGGTCACACCAGTCATACAGACTTAACTTGTCTTCGCCTAACTTCTACATATTTGATCCAATGAAGGAAATCTTATTGGACAGAAGAGCCCTCTACCAACAGGAATAACGGGTAAAAGTCTCGGCTCATCTCGATAATAAGCGTATTTCATTACAATTCTTCGGAAGAGTTTAACTTGAAGATCTAGAATTATAACGAAATTTCAGGGACTGGTAAAGAAAAATCATGTGCTTCCAGAATACAGAAGCTTATAGTCAGGTGGCAAATATCTGCTGCCGTAGCAGAAGACTAAATAGAAAATAGAACATTAAACTTCAGTCCATACTCTACAGTTATCAAAATTCAATCAGTCACATCGGAACTGAAATAGTGATATATGGGTGTATGGTAATTATATTCTGTACTTACAACCAGTAGTGTGTAGTTTGGTATATGTTGGAATTATTTATCCTTTTCAGCACCGAAGCTATATGAGGCGTAGACCTACATTGGAAGGTGAAAACCGAACCAACATAATGTGTTCAAGTTTCAAATCTTTTCCATGGGAATAGAACACAGTACTCATCACGTTATCGAATAGACCAACAGGCAAGCCAATTTCAACTCTAGATTTCAATACTTGTTGAAAGAAATGAATTGCGAGGAAGTGAACGAAATCTAGCGACGAAGATAACAGCGTTTTTCGAAATCGTTTTAAATACTAAAATTTAATTCCAGACGCAATAAAAAGGGTAATTGGTAACTTCCCATTGCAAATAATCCAGCTTTCAATATTAAGTTTTGGTGGATAATTATGTGCCAACAAAATAAAACAAAAGAAACATATGGGACTAGGATAGGAATTGAAAATAGTATCCATCTTATCGTGCCGGTGCGATAACTAATTCACTGCTCAACTAGTCCTGGATCATAAACACACAAACTTTTAAATATCACTTTCACCGTAACAGTAAACCGCAGACCATAGTCCGAGTTTCAACTCCGTTCCCCTACTTCGAAATTCTATTGCCCCCTCCTTTCTGATAAATCACAGTACATCCCGGTGGATAATGAACCAAAGACTTCAATGTATTTCACTTAAAACTGATTTTAAGAACGAGATTAAAAAGCATAATATGTTTGTAACCTCATCGTCAAAAGTGCCTTTACATCGCCGTGACGGGTATGTGACCGCGCAGTACTCTAAGGAAGGGATACTTGCATCAGGGGCGGATCCAGGACCGATTTCTGGGGGGGCGGTGGGTTGTCATGCTGCTACTTTTAAGGGCTTCAAACTTTGGGATGGGTTTTATTTATATATATAAAATAAGAAAGTTTCCTCTTCTGAGGGGGAACGGTCCCTTCCTGGATCCGCCCCTGGCTTGCATAAGAATTTGTGATTAATTTTGAAGAGTTTTTGACTAAGGAAATAACGTAAGTATAGGGAGTAAAGACACAGATTTGAAGCATCAGTGCACTGTCATCTCTGAAAAGATTTCTATTCTCAGTTTTTCAATTTGTATGTTAAGTTAAACACCACATCTGTCACTGATTGCGTAGATCATCTTACTTTTTAATTGCCTCTGCCGCTTATTTGTCCCTTCATTAATCTCTAGACATGATGTAAATAGAAGGGAAAGAAAGAGATACATCTGTAAGATGTATGTAATTCACTAATAGACTATAGGGACCGACTGAGCTAATTACTGCTACTAGCGCTTTTAACTGTTTAGGAATTTACAACGACATGTGCGGAGGACACTTTTCTAAGTCCTAAATCTGTGCGTGAATTATTTAATTTTCCTCACTGTAATTATTTGAGAATGGAAACTGATTACGCTGAACGTGAATATGTTTTGCTGTCATTAAACGTTTGGCCGTAATAAATGTAAAAAAGGTTCTTATTATTATAAAAAAAAGATAAGTATTTATTCCGTGTATAGAACAATATAATACGGTAACTAAGCTACATCATAATCACTAATGCCCGCAGGACTTTTTCCAACTAGGAGGGGGGGGACAAAAGACCGTTATAGAGTTTTTCGTTTTATTCTCTATATATATTAAGTTAAAAGACATAACATTTATCATTGATAGCTTATATCGCCTTTCCTCGCTGTAGCCTATTAGTCAGAACATTCATCTCCAGACATGACGTCGAGAGAAGAGAAAGAAAGAGATATGAACAGTGGAGTAACTAATTTTACTGCGCCCTGGATCGATCGATCATCGACTCACTCATACCCGCCCCTGCCCCAAGCATTTCAGCTGCTGCGTTATATATACGGTTCCATGTCAGAAGAGCCAAACAAAAGGACAAAGACAGAAAGGCCCGAGTCGAAACTGCCCCGGTCAAAAGGGCCCCACGTCAAACGGGCACTGGTCGAAAGGGGCCCCGCTACAAAAGGGCCCGAGTCAAATCGGCCCCACGTTAAAATGGCCCGGGTCAAAAGGTCTCCACAACAAAAAGACCCGAAACAAAACGCCTCTCGTAAAAAGTGACCGATTCAAAAGGTGCCTCGCTACAAAACGGCCCGAGTGAAAACGGCCCCAGGACAAAATGGTCTCCGCAACAAAAGGGCAGGAGTCAAAAGGGCCCGAATAGAAATAACCTCTTGGCAATGAACCCACTTCTCCCAGTGCTCTCGCCATTGTTGGAATCACTTCTGGAACGCAGTTTTTGAAATGTTGAGCAACCGTGCCGTCGCATTGCGCATGATGCCTTCTTTTGACTCATCAAAAGTGCCGGGTTAAAGAGTCCCGCGACAAAATTGCCCGAGTCAGAAGGGACCTGCCTCAAACGAGCCCGGGTCAAATGGGGCCCCGCTACAAAAAGGCCCGAGTCAAATGGTCTCCTAAACAAAATGGCCCGAATCAAAACGCCTCATAAAAAGGGCCCGGGTCAAAAGAACCCCACGACAAAAGAACCCGAGTCAAAAGGCCCTGCGTCAAACGAGCCCGAGTCGAAAAGAGTCCCGCAACAAAAGTGCCCGAGTCAAACGGACCTCCGTCAAAAGGTCTCCACAACAAAATGACCCGAGTCAAAAGGCCCGAATCAAAACGCCTCTCATCACAACGGCCCGGGTCAAAAGTTCTCCGCAACAAAACGGCCCGAGAATCGCTTGCTAACACAACGCAAAAATTTGCGATTTAGGTGGTGATAATAAACAATTATAATGACTGTCTGCATTTTTGCGTTATGTTACTATACTCAGAATTTTTGCCAAGATTGCTACGGAATGACACCCAACGTCAGTAACAGAGGCGACTCTTGAGGGAAGTGACATTGGTAAAATTAACATTTTACGAATGCAATACACGAGTAGTTAACTGCGCAAAGGTATGATGGAATTTCATTTACAGCGAAAAACATTAATGGTCTCGAAACAAAAATTCAAACAAAACACATCAAACCAATTTTTGTTCATTGATATGCATATTATGATGATTATACTTATTATATTACTTTTATTATTATTATCATTAATAATAATAACAATATACAAGATCAGTGGTAGCCCATGCCTTCAAACCAGTATATGCCACTGCTTGAAACTATGAACTCTACATTAACATCGGTCGTCTATCGATCATTTTATGTTACTCCCTCCCACTCTCCCAAGGTGTGCCAAGGTGTCTTACCCCTTACCCCAAAGCATGGAAAGCAAACAATATTTTCGCAAACACAGCCAGGAGCAGAGAGGAAGTGACACAGAACCAGGGCGGATCGAGAACGGACTTCTGGGGGGGGGGTTGTAATACTGCTACTTAGATCTACTTTTAAGAGCTCCAAACTCTGGGATGGCTTTTATTTATATATAAAATAAAGTTTCATCTTTGCCCCAATCGTCCCCCTGGATCCGCCACTGCCTGTTCACAAGTCCTAAAGCTTTGAGAAACAGAAATTGCAAGAACTTGTGAAATCCAGAGTCGTATCTTTTATAGCTTGTAAAGTATTAGACTAGTAATTTTGAGAAATAGGCCACAGATATCACTACCTCTTTTAATCATAGTTCCCCAATTGCCTCTCAATGCTGAATCTACATCGAAAATTCGACGCTCCCTCTAGGACTTGAACTCCAGAACCATGAACACTAAAGATACAGTCCTCTACACAGGCATACATTATTTGAAGAATTTTTGAAATTGAAACTAGCAGGAGAGAGATCACTTGTTGAACTAAATCAATGAATGAACGTAAATCCCGTCACGAATATCTCCATAAATAGTATATGACTAGTACGTACCACTTTCAAACGGCTATCTAAGCAAAATGTGAGATAAACCCATGTGTTTCTTTCATGCTAAAAAAAAACAAATAGAACCTACAATGTTCATTAAGTAAATTGCGGAGTAACGTTCAACAAACTATGTATTCTGACGTAAGATACTGAACATTCATATATACCTTACGTTGACTATGAACAGGGGCGGATCCAGGACCGACTTCTGGGGGGGGTTGTCATACTCCTACTTTTAAGGGTTCCAAACTTTGGGATGGGTTTTATTTATATATATAATAAGAAATTTTCCTCTTCTGGGGGGGCGATCGCCCCCCCTGGATTCGCCCCTGCACAGAACGCACACAGCTCGCTGTATAGCTGCAAG
The DNA here is from genome assembly GCF_964235325.1 of Thermobia domestica. Lineage (NCBI taxonomy): Eukaryota > Metazoa > Arthropoda > Insecta > Zygentoma > Lepismatidae > Thermobia > Thermobia domestica. The sequence goes on along the minus strand of NC_137456.1, from coordinate 55,748,851 downwards.
AGACCCATGGGTAATTATAGTTGCCCTCTTGTTACAACGCGTCCAGTAAAGGCGCACCTATCAAGGTCACTTCCGGCAGTAGAACACGCAGTTGACTGTTAGAAACCAAGTGCAGCATGCAACTAGTACCTCCTGTTTGCTTTTCACGAATATTTTTCACCTTCATGCGCACAGGTCACGTATTGCGTAATTTAATTGACATGCTGTGTCAAGTATATATGCCCTAAAAAGAAATGAGTACTCAAAAGGCAAAAACATGTAACTATATTTCTTTTCCTTTTTCTATTAGCCAGTAGAAGTTTGTATGACTGTTTCAACATCCTTGTAGTTTGCTTAGGATTCACTTCCTCTTTTTAGTTGAGCTTTTGGTTATGAATACCACCGCGACAAGCCGTGGTTCTTATGATAGTGGCGTATTTTCGGAAATAATAAACGTAGACTCCGATGCTTTTGAAACGGACGATAAATGTAGTTTGTAGGAAGATTCTAGCATCAATTTATGTGACAAACATACCTCTTTCTATTTAAAAATATTGTTTGGTATACAATATGCGGCATTCAAGATGGCTGCCATGATGTACACTAAATCATTTAACGCAGTTTCTACACCAATGCTAAATTGTAACATTTCCTTTTCCTCCATCTGTGCGTCTCTTTGTTACTGCCCTATCATGATACATTTTTCTATTACATACATATGTTAAACATAGCACACTCTCTCAAACAGATGATGTGTCAAAAAGATTCACATTCTCATTTGTGGGAATATTCAAGCCTAAGCTGAAGTGTAAAATCATAACCTTTTACATTTAAAACAATATTGTGTGATATGCTTAGGCCTGAATACACGAATTCAAGATACTTTCCATGGTGACCACAATCCAAATCAATGCAGTTTTTGCAATACTACCAATTGTATGTAACATTTATTTTTCCTCCGTCCACGCATGTCCTTTATATTGTTCTGTCCCAATACTTTTCACTAACCCTGTATATAGATCCACATGTCTTCTCACAGTAAAATTAATCTAATCTTTTTCACAGAATATTTTTATACTATACTTTGATCCAGGGGTAAAATGGAATTTTAGAACTAAGTGGAAAGTCAACAATAGATAAAGTTGGATTGGGCTATGTCACGAGAAACTGCTTATCAACTTCGAAATACGAGAGTGCAAGCAAACTTTCATGGAGAACGACTTAAGCGATAGCGATTGTTGCAGAACAATCAACAAGCAAACAAAACTAATATCACCATTCAATTTTCCTATTTGTTACTAATAACCACAGATATTTTTCCTTCTTTTCTCAAACACTTCAACTTACTAAGGGGACACTATCCTCTTGTGCATGCCTCATCTCCACTCTTGCTTTGATCTCAAGCTTTTTACCTGTGGAACCTATTTACCGGGCCCTTTTGACCCGGGCCATTTCTGACTTGTGCCTTTTTGATGCGGGGCCCTTTCAACCAGAGCCGTTGACTCATGGTCGTTCTTATTCGTGCCCTTTGGTAGCGGGGCCCCTTTTGACCCAGGTCCGTTTGATGCAGTTCCCCTTCGACTCGGGCCCTTTTGACGCAGCGCCCTTATTACTCGGGCCCTTTCTTCGCGGAGTCATTTACCTGGGCCCTTTCGACGCGGGCCTGGTTTGACTCGTGCCCTTTTGACACGGGCCCTTTTGAAGCGGACCCTTTTGTCGTGGAACTCTTTGGACCCGGGTCCTTTTGATGAGGAGCGTTTTGATTTGGCCCTTTTGTTGCGGAGACCTTTTGATAAGGGCACTTTTGACGCGGGGCCGTTTGACTCGGGCCTTTTTTAGTTGGCCCCCTCTTGACCGGGGCCCGTTTGACGCAATTCCCTTTTGACTAGGATCCATTTGTCGCGGAACAATTTTGACCCGGGCCCTTTTGATGAGTCAAGCGGTGTAAAATAAAACATTTTTAAAAAATTGATATTTGCATGAGATACCGTTATCACTGCAATCGACAACTGGTACTTCAGTACAAAGAGAACGTTACACAAACGTGCAGTCTTAAGATACTTTTTAACATGTATATGAATTGTCCAATTCAAAATTGATTATACTGAATCTAATTGTCTTTTTCAAACCAAAGGCCGTGGGGGGGGGGCTCTCATAATTTGTAAATGAGAGATACTGGCGACCATCATTTTTTGATTGTCGAGTGCATCTGATTTTGAAATTTTGCACCCTGGGTTAGTACATGTTTTTATATTTGATGAATAATATTTACTATGTTATTTCGTTGGTTGGATCAGGGCATAATGCCTCTTTCAACATCTATTCAATATGAGACATGCACCTCTGCTTAACATGGAATTAGAACCACATGAGCTCACCGGGAGTGGAACCCGGGTCTCCCGTCTTGAAGTTGTGTACGCGCTTGATGACAAAGGAATACTGATATACAGATACGTATCAATTCAATGGAACACCTGAAAAAATGTAACTTACTAGATACTATAGGGCTGCACTACTTTTCGACCTTAGAACAGCTCTGATGTGACTTAATGGAGTCATAGATGAGGTGATTAGCAAGAGTGGAATACTGCATCATTCTGCATGTAGTTCTCTCTATGTCGGACGGTATTAGCCCATTATTCGGCGGGCCAGGGGTATTGTTCAATTTCATCTACATGTTCCTCAAATCACGACACAACAGCTTCAGCTGTATGAATGGGCGCATTATCATCCTGGAATATGGCATAATTGACCGGAAACACCATCCCGCGCATAGGATACAAACGGTCCCCCAAAATCGGATCATAATCACAGCAAGGGCGAGACCGGTAAGCGTCAACATAGAACCCCATAAAAGCCAAGATATTGCCTCCCACATGGTCACAAAGTGTCCACCATTTTTCATGGTTGGGTGGAGACACTGCATATTATACGCTTCTCTGGTGTCTGACCACATAAACACGATCGTGATTTGAAATATAATGAACGAAGACTCATCCAACCATATCACACGTTTCCAGACATCAGCAGTCAATGCTGCATATTCGCGTCAACATAGGCGTGTGCTAAAGCTTTATGGTCCCTTATCAACAGTTTCAGTTGTGCAACAAACACATTATGTCCCTATCATGCAATTCGGGGCGGAATGATTTCGACATAGGCTGTGAGAACTGGTGCTCACAGCCTTGGGTCACTTTCATCACAGTCGAACGACAGTTCTAAGTGACAATCAGCTTTAATGTTCGGCAGTGCCTGTAACAGGGGGCTTCATTCCAACCTTTGTTCTTTTTCGCTAACGTGTTTTTGCCGTGAGTTTTGTTGGCAGTAATAATCTTAGGCACTGATCCTCACAATACACTCAACACATATAGCACTTTCGTTACACCAACAATTTGGCCTCATTGGAAATAAGAGGCTAACTATTTTACACTATCACTGTCTGTTCAGATCGCTGCACACTGCTATTCTATTGCTCTTCATAAAAGTTTCCCCTAACACATCACCAGCATCTTGAAGCCTCTTCTATCAGTAAACAGAAAACAGTCTTGCATTTATTTGTTGAAGTTTCAGTTCTTTTTCTAGCACTAAAATTATATCAGACGTGAACTGATAGTTCTTGAATCCGAACAACCAGGAATCTGACCAAGAACTCCTAGCGGTGCAACAAAAGTGCGTTCGCTACCTACTACTCCAGCTCGTGAGCTGAAGATCTTTTTCAATTTAATGTTGTATAATTATCCATCAAGGCTAAAAGAGACGGTGGATGATAGTGGAATGACAAAACGGGAGATTACCGAGAAAAGCCATAAGCATGTTGTTTGTCCACTGCAAAGTCCATTTGGCTGGGCTGGATCGAGCCAAATACCCCATGCGCCACGGGTGAGAGATCTACTACTGAACCACTCATTCCCCGAAACCAGTTATTGTATATGATATTACAGATTCACATTTTAACATTACCGTCGCAAAGAAACTTTCACAAAATCAATTTAAACCAAAAATACCCACAAGGACTCATGTGGATTTTGTTTTTCAAAGCCTGATGAATACTATGTTTTTTAAAAACAAAATTCGTTTCAAATTAATTAAGTAGCAGTTATATTTCTTCATTAAGTTGCTTGAATGAGTGGATTGTTTCCGTGAACTAGCTAGAAACATGCAACGCCCGATCCCTAACAAATAACACGAAGACTTAGGACTCCTGTCAGAGAACATGCGTTATTTACACTAAATTTAGTTTAAAATACATAAGTTTATCTAACCTAATTTGTAAGCATTAGTTCTATCTGTACTTGTTTTTGCACACTTTTTTTAAATCAACTTTTTGCATTTCACGTAACCTCCATTAGTACCAAGCTAAAGCAACAATTCTCTCACTTCTTGACAGTACTGTCATATAACCATTATAGGTACCGGTATTATGTTCCATGTACTCTTTCAGTACTAGGTCATATTTGAAGATAAATAACGCTCAGAGAGAAACAGAACGTCTTCTGTCTTAGGGAATGACTTTCGATTACTGAAATTCTTCGGTTCCCCTTACCTTACAGGTATGACATATGAGTAAATTATATATAAGGAGTGTTCAAAAAGAAATGAGCTCAAGGCTGTAATGTTCACACCGGTGATAGAATGATAATATTATTGTGTGTGTAACAAATAGGTGTTTCGACAAGAGAGCGGAAGTTCACAACCTGCGGCTAGAATCACGTGTACAAGCCACGCAGCGACGGAAATACGCTAGTTGACTCCCGGGGCAAGAACTCGTTTTAGATCCTCCCTGACCAATCAAACCAAACCACTGTCCCATATATTTGCCCAATTTTGCGACTTTCCAATCCGGCGCCCGGGGCATATAAATAGTATATTACCTCTAATTTCCATATGCTAATTTGCAACACTCCAGCAGTACGATTGCCTCTAGACTAGGGATGGCCACAACCGATTCCTGGCGGAACCGGTTTTCGGGTCTGAACAGATTCGGTTCCGGAACCGGTTTTTCGGTTCCAAGTCTGGAACCGGTTTTTCGGATCCAGGTCCGGAATCGGTTCTTTAAATCCAGGTCGGAACCGGTTCTGAAAATCAGATCTTCAAGAACCGGTTCCGTGGAACCGAAAATTTGTGACCATCCCTACGCTAAACCCGAGCTGCTGGCAGGCTGTGAACAGTGTGCTAGATGAAATGATGGAATCGACAGGCAGGCGCCTTTGTGATGGACAAACACCGTGTGCGTTGTTTCCTTGGGGTTCTCCCGTTTCCTCCCACTTTCTTCATTCCACCATTACATTCATTACTCATCATCACCGTCTCCTTTAGCCTAACCGGCATAACCGTGGGACGTAAAACTCAAAGATTTCATTTCATTTTTTTGACAGGCAGGCGCCCAGACGGCGGCCGCTTGTTATATTTGGCTAAATAAACTGGGTAACTGGCAAACTCATTGGCTAAATAGGCAAACTGGCCAACTCATTTGGCTAAACATCCACTGGTGGACCAACATTTTTTTGTGGGGGCACAAGCGGGTCTGGGCGGGGAGGGCACAAGCGCATGGTCCTCTTTGCAGTGTTTTGAAGGTGAACTCTGTGCCTCCTTTGGGGGTTTTACAGGTCTTTGGGGGCTTTCGGATCAAGGTCTGGAACCGGGTTTTCAGATCCAGATCTGAAACCCGTTCCCAAGATCCGGTTCTGAAACCGGGTTTTCAGATCCAGGTCTGGAACCGGTTCCTAAGATCCGGTTCTAGAACCGGGTTTTCGGATCCATGTCCGGAACCGGTTCTGAAAACCGGATCTCCGAGAACCGGTTCTGAAAACTGGATCTCCGAGAACCGGTTCCTCGCGGAACCGGAACTTTGTGGCCATCCCTATTCTAGACAATATGAGTCATTTTGCCCAGAAAATGCATTTGCAACAATAATAATTGTGTTCACAATTCAAACTTGCCGTTATAAAATGCAACTTCTCAAGGTACTAACAATACAGGTACTAACAACTAACAATCAAACGCAAAGTATATATGTAATTACTTTTTATATGCCTTCTTCACTGGTCAAATGGATCACATGCACACCTTTAGTGCACATGTTCCTCGGTTCGACTTGCGATAGAAGTACATTCAATGAGTTGAGTTGATTTTCTGCTTAACTCACGTGCAGCAGCGAGGCTACATGAGACGTTGACATATTGATTAACGTGGAATCCAAACCACATGAGCTCCCGCCTGAAATCGAATCCTAATCTTCCAGGAAGTACATTGAAATATAAACGCATTACGTTGGTTCAAATTCCACCTTAAATTGAAGGTCTGAATCTCATATAGTTTCAGTAATGGGTTTGTGTATAGCCCGCTCCCCCCAGTTCTTTGTCACCGGAACTGGTAGTCACTACTACTACTACTATTATTATTATTATTACCACTACTACTACTATTACTACTACTACTACTACTACCGGTAATAGTAGTACTACTTCTATTGTACTTATGTAGAGAACAGAACCCAACCAACCCCTGCGGCACTTCTAACCCGTTCCTACTACTAGTACTACTACTACTATTGCTATTAAATACTACTACTACTACTACTACTACTACTACTACTACCGCTACTACTACTACTACTATTACTACTACCGCTACTACTACTACTTATACTAAAGCTTCCTTATCACAAGATTTACATCTTACATCTTTATAACATGCGATTCCGTTTCATTATGAACTAATATGAATCGTTAGAATCACTATGATTCGGGCTATACTCAATCCCAGTACTGAAAGGGACACTAAAGTATAATTCAACTAAAGGAAGATTTTAGATTGGTTCACCTATTCTTAATCTGTACGTGAAGGTGTAACAGGACTCATTTTGTAGTTCCACAGCTTTTTTTGGTTAAATTTACACTTATCTTTCACTCTGCTCTTATACAAACATGTTAAGTATTGCTAAATTTATGTATATATAACGAAAAAAGTTCAGTCAGCCATATATAGGCCTACGTGTATCTTTGCTACTCAATTACTTCGTTAAACACACAGAACCTAAATCCAACAAAATTTTAATTTTAGATAAAAGTTAGTAAAACTATTATTTGTGAATATTGATATTCGAACACTGAAACTTTTAACTATTTACCCTATAATGTTATAATGTAACAAACCTATTTTATGGAAAATACTAAAACATGTAGCAGCACTTCTTTCCAATCGGTAATGACACAGCCGCAAGTCATCCATACTGCTTTAAAGAATGTCACATACATAATACAACAAGCAACATATTATAAAATAAGCGGATATTTAATTATAAATATGAAATCAATTGTAAACACATTGAAACAAGACGGCTCAAGATATACTTCTCACCAAAAGATCTATCTTGGAATCGGTTCTTATCAGAAAAAGATGAACACATTCTTAAACAAGTGAGTATTAGCATGCGAGACGGAGCGATACTATCGACATCGCTCTCGCTCTCGCAGTGAAAGTTATGAACTAAAACAGTGTACTTCCGGATTCCCTTTGACTGTCATGGGCCTGCTAAATTCTTCTTCTTCTTCTTTTGAGGTACAAAGGGAAGGACAGATTCTCGCAAAGTAAACGTCTAGATTTGTATGATTATAAATAATTTAATTTCGTTATAAACATTTATTGTATATTTCCATGAATTTACTTGTATTATGGATATGGGTATATTAACGTTCTAATTAATTGTATTAATAAATAATTTCCTTATAAAAAAGTTTTAAGGAATACTACAATATAATTATGTTTTATTTACTGTTGTAAATATATTTATGATGTTAGGATTATAATCCAACATATTAGTTAAGAAGAAAAGGAAGGTATGTATACTGTTGTTGATTGAAAGTGTATGATCTATGAGATCTAATTATATAACGACGAACTGAAGATAGTGAAAACGTTGTTAAATTTATGTAGTTCACTGATTGATAAATCTTGAGAAAGTTTGTATATTCCTGTTAATGGTTATTATTGATCAGTGTTTTGTGTATTTATTGTGATATGAATAAGATGGAAGCTATGTTTGAGTAAATAAGTTTGAGGTCTCCTCAACTACTACATCTCACCTTACGATGTGCTAAGTGATCATCTAATACTTACTTATATATGCATGCGTTCGTCTGTAAATTAAACAACAAATGCAATTAAGTTAATAAAACGCATATAATATGATCTATTTGTGATGACGTCAAAACTGTATTTTATTTTGTTAGTTGAGACTTGAAGTAGTGTACCGTATATTTGTATATTGTCTGATATGTATGAAATGGCTGATATAAATATAGAGTCAACGAGTGGTTGTATATATGGATTCCACCTATAAAGAGTATTTTGAGTTCGAGCCAAAGGTATGCCGAACTGAATCAAACGGAAGTTGGTGTTAAAACCGAATAATAATAATCACAATGTTGACCTAATCTTAATGATCGCCACTATATATATACATACAGATAGTTTTTAAAGATGAATGTACGCGTCTTTGCAAGTCTACTCCTATATAGTTTACGTCATTTACAATCTATTCCTTAAGAAACGCTGTATAGTATAACATATGTTAAACCGCCATAATTGCCTTCAGGGGTTCCAATCCAGAGCGAACCAGGAAATGCGATATCCGAAATCAACTTCTATATTTTTGAAAGGTAATACGCTAACGCCAAGGAAATAGAACAAAATAGAAATGGTTGGTTCAACACCTTTTTGAAGCATGTCAGTTACGAAAATTAGGGATGCATTCGAGTCGAGTCGAGACGAGATTTAAGCCTGTCTCGACTCGTCTCGAGAAAATGTTGTCTCGACTCGTGTCTCGACTCGAAAATATGTTTCTGTCTCGACTCGTGTCTCGACTCGACAGTCTCTGTCTCGACTCGACTCGAATTCGAGTCGAGACGTCTCGAAATTCGAGTCGAGACAAAATGTACGAGTTAAAATATACGCACACATCAGCCAGACCATCATGACTACCTACCTAATTGTCAGTATGTCGACTTTTGGCATGGATAAAAACGGCGACACGTCTTGGTATACACGCAATGATCCTTGATAGGTCGCTGGAGAGAGCTGGCACCACATGTGCTCACTCAGGTCACCTAATTCCCGTAAATTCCGGGAAGGGGGGCGATGTGCTCTGACGTCACGTTTAATCACATCCCATAAGGGACATCACTCAAATGCCCGGCTCCAATTTCAATGAAACTTTTTTTTGCTGATAGAAGGCATGTATGCATCATTACTTGTGATGACAAATTTTTGCCATGGTGCATGTTTTCTATTTTTTTAAAATAACTTTTAAGAGTTGTGATGTGGTTATTAGAGATTACTACAGAAGTCCCTTACTACCCTTTGTAAACGGAGCGTTAATGAAGGAAAGTGAAGAAAAACCATGTGGATACATATAAGTCCTGGGGGGGGAAGTCGTATGGTAGATATGACCTTGATGGCAGCCATCTTGAAATCCACCATTTTGAATTAAGGTCAAGTTTTCAAAATGGGAATAGGGTAATATGATACATAATTTCCGGCTAGAATTTAATTAGAAAAATAATGGTGAGGTTAGTTTTAAGATACACCCATTTGGGGGAAAGTTACAGGCATATTAATTGTTTTTACTTACTGTGTGCGTAAGTCCCTTCTTACTTTCGTCTCAAGACCTGTAAATCGATCGCAACGGCAGAGCCCGGTTTCGCACTAGTGTTTAGAAATCTTTAAACTCACTTGAGGCAATATTTGTGGATTATTGTATTGTATTTGGCTTTAATTAAATTTGAACCCACTTCATAATCTTGTGTAAAGTATCACTAAAAGAGAATTTTTGTTTTTATGGAGAACGTAAGCATGGCAATTATAAAAGGTGAGTAAGGTGCGTATGTATTTATAAGAAAGTTTATTTTACGAGTCTTTTGTGGTTCCGCCAACCTATTCTTTAGTTGTTTTTTTTTTTTCAAAATACTCATATCTCATAAATAAAAGAGCTATTATAAAATCTCTTACCACTATTCTTTAATACTTATAAAATTTTATTTACTGTAAAAGCACTGGCGAGATATTTCTTAACGCCCACTAAAATTATGGTGGAGCTCCTTCGTGGCTAACGGTTAGCATACTTGCCTTTGGCGTGGGAAACCTGGGCTTGATTCCCGGTGGGAGTTCATGTGGTTCGGATTCCACGTTAATCAGTAGTTCCACGTCTCACATAGCATCGCTGCTGAACGGGACGTTAAATTCAGAATCAATTCAACTCAAAATTATGGTTTTGACTTTATTATGATGTCATTAGTTTAAACGCCCAACTGCCCAGTAATTATAAACATTGACTACATTATAAAATTGTAATTTGTGACGACTAAAATATCAGAAATTAAAGATTATTCTTTGGGTTTTGGAACATTTTGAAAAACGTGAAAAACTGGTACTGCACCGATACAACACACCTTTTGGATTTGTCATAACATGTCTTACATAGCTTTGGCTTTATACTCAACACGGACTGCAACTACCCGTTAAATTGTGCATCCGAAAGGCACTCTTTGTTAAACCTCGCTTATCACCGCTCATCTTAATAATATATATAACTTCACCGCGAAGCAAATGTTGCATTTCTCTCTTTCATCCTAACACAAAACAAAACTAACCACAGCTGTGACACGAAGGAGCTATTTCGAAAAGAAACAAGCTGTGCTTCATAGAGATGTGTACCAAATGATAGAAGTATAAAGTATTGTTTTCTTTCCTGTTTATTGGGGCCGCGGTGGCTCAGTGTTAGAGCGTTCACCTCTGGTGCTAGGGGTCTCGGGTTCAAACCCTGCTCCCGCCAAGTGAACTTTGTGGTGGACAAACACCGTGTGCGTGGGTTTTCTCTGGGTTCTCCCGTTTCCTCCCACTTTCTTCATTCTACCATTTCATTCATCCCTCATCTTCACCGTCTCCTTTAGCCTAACCGGCATAACCGTGGGACTTAAAACTCAAAGATTTCATTTTCATTTTTTCTTTCCTGTTTATTGATATCAGTTGGTGTTCTTAATGAGTTTACTCATTAGTTTAGAAAGAGTATATATGGAATTTGGGCACATGTTGTACGTATTCTCCTGAGAAATTGATGAGACCAGAAAAGTTATAAGGACAGATGGAATAGGTTTAAGCGCATCTACGTGACTTTGTCAAATATTTATTCTCCGTAATGGTACCACGCGGAAAACTTGGTATAGGCCTACTTTTATCTTTGCCTCCTTCTGTTAGCTGTTTCGTAACATATATATCGGATGGTTTTGATATTTCTTCTGATCATTAAAACAACAATGGTACCAGGGGCGTCATTTAGGGGGGGCAGGAGGGGGCAATTGCCCCGCCCCCCAAGAGTTTGAGGAATACATATACTTTAATAGATTGCCTACTAATATACTAGTACAAAACGGGAAAGTCTTATGTCGGTGGTGCTCTTGCCCCCCCCCCAAGCAAAGTCTGAAATGACGCCCCTGAATGGTACCTGTGTGCGTGCAGAAATGCAAAAGCACAAGGTAACTTCCTATTTGTTTTGGAAACAACAAACCCATTTCACGTGTGCGAGAGAAATTGAGCACAGCGAGATCGGGTGTTTACTCACGGTCAGTTCGCAGCAGGAGTCCATGGTAAAAGATTTGGCTATCTCGAAAACACTCGCAAAACCTTACAAATACAAAAGACTGCGCTTCAAAGAAAGTTTAGACACAGATGTTTCAATTTTCTTTTAGCATCTTTCTTCAGCAAAAGAGTCGGTTCATTGTATTCGAAAAAGGGAAGGGAGAAAGGGTGAATTTATATTTTATGTGGGGGTAACGTTGTAAGTAGTATATTTTGTCAGGCACACAGGCGCAGTCTGTACTTGTTTCCTAACGAATTTTAGCAATATAACATAAATGAAACATATGTACCAGAAAATAGAGGCAGTACAAACGGAAATTTTCATCTGTGACACATTTGATGAGAAATATAGTTAGATGTCACGTGCAAGCAATCTAAACATGTCCTATCCTGTAATTCTATTCGTATGTTTATGTAGTGAGACTGAGAAATCAAGAAACAATAATAACTGGTTTTCTTCCAGGGGAAAAATCTAAATGTGAAGGGGTGTTACTCTGGGACTTTAATTGCGTCCTTTGTACAAGATTAACAAGTAATAGCATTTTTTTTAAATTTATTTTAGTTCTTGGGGAGAGGAAGATGGAAGCGAACCCTCGTAAGGACCTCTGCAAGGAAACATGAATACTATCCGCCACTGTTTGTTACATTACACAAAATAGTTTTATATATATTGAGTTTTAGTCAGGGTTTTCATTCTGCAGGAGAGGGGGGGATAGTAATACCTGACGAACATTTTCTATTCTCAGAGTGTTGCAATGATAGCATTTCCTCCATTATAACTTGGCCAAGCTAGTTGCATTATATGTAAGGATTAAGTTAGCCTAAAAAGCTTAAATTTCTATGGCTGTTTTACTCTGTACCCATGTTTCTCATTTTCGGTCTACGGGACTCTGTGTCCGGAAATTTTCGATGGCTTCCAAGTCGGAAAATAAGTGTATCAAAGGCATATATATTATATCTATGGTTATATGAGGCATGGATCTACAGTTTAAAGTCAGATACCGGTAACAACTTCATGAGCTTCCACCGTAAATCGAACCAGAGGCTCCCGCGATCAAGGCGTATGTGTTAACCATACAGCCACGAGGAAATTCACATAAGCACACACACATACATATTGTTGAGTTGATTTTGACTTTACCGTTTCTTTCAGCAGCGAGGATATATGAAATGTAGACCTACTGATTAACGTGGAATCCGAACTACATGAGCTCGCGCCGGGAATTGAACCCGAGTCTTCCACGGCAAAGACGCGTACACTAGCCGCGGGGTTCACACACACACACAGAATCAGAGTCCTCACACACCAAGGGTGAGAGCTGTGCCACTGAGTCACAGCGGCCACGGGGCTAGGTCGAGTCCACTTTACGTTCATAGTTTCTTAGTACATAAATGTTACGATTATGAAATAGATTTTCCTTAATGAGCTGCATAAAAACAAAAGCTTTCGAAATGCATTAAACAATTAGCTCGATTTGAGTGTGAACTTAAAGTTATATCAGAGTGTAAATACGGATACGCACCAAAGCTCGAAAACTTAATACCGGTACACTATTTCTCCTATATAGTCAGCATGTATCAAGCAATCGTTCAGCTTTCATTTGAGAGGATGGAAATCGAAGGCCCCTGAACAACTATGTTACTAATGTGCGGAATGTATTTATCTTACAGTGAACTGCTTTGATGCTAAGTGGCCTAACTCCAAAATTGAAATTTTCCAGGAGTGAAAGTTGAAGTTCAATATCTCATGAACAATCCATATTTCTTTTATGTTGGGAACCAAAACCATAATTACTGTATGTAGTTCATTGTTTTATAACTTAGTGTTTACAAAAATCCTTTTAAAAAATACCTATTCATAGAAGTGAATGGTACTTATCTGTACTAGTTCTTGGCATCCAAGCAGTCCATTTATTGTAATACTAGCTTAATATACCCATTCTTCGCATGGGGGCTGTATTTGGAAGTCAACACCTGTGGAAGTATCACCATTCATTTCAGTGACTGCGAAAACTATGGATTTGACACTAGTATCAATCAATATGGGCTATTTATACATGTCTCGGTATTCCTCACCCGCTGACACCCGGCCCGCATACAGTAGTAGCTGAATTTGCAAGTCATCGCTGATGGAAGTGTCACCATTGATCTCAGCGACCGTGAAAACTATGGATTTGACACTAATGTCGATCAATTTGGATTACTTTTACTACATGTCTCGCTAAACGCCCCCCTGAGACCCCCTGGTTCCAATTTTGACAAAAACGCTTCGCCTTAGACTCGGACCTAGCCCAAGGTATCCGTGACCAAAATTTGGTTACTCTCGGTCAACTTGTCTGGTCCCCAGGTCGGTCCCAGTAAACGTCCCCCCCGAGACCCCCCCTGGTTCGAAATTTAAAAAAAAAAACGCTTCGTCTTGATCTGGGGCCTGAACTAAGGTACCCGTGACCAAATTTTGGGAACTCTCGGTCCACTCGTCTGGTCCCCAGGTCGCACACAGACAGACAGATAAACACACAAACAAACTCTTTATTTTATTTATATTAGATAAGATATACTGTGTAAAACAGTCTCGTATCATAATATGTGATTTACAACAAATGTTACATTATATATTATCCGTAGCTCGTGATATGCTGCAACATATTAAAGCCTCAGAATAGTTGGGCAAGCGAATAATCCAGAAGTTACGTAACCCTATTGCGTTCATGGGAACGAAAACACAATAATTATAACTATGCTAAAATACTATAGACTACCAACTGCTCATTCAGAGAATTTATGAAGTTCACTTTATCGCAATAGTTTTATACAAACTAGATTTAGACTACGGATAATAGTTTTATACAAACTAGATAATCAATTATTATTATTATTATCATTATATTTGCAGTACAACCAAATACAACGACATTAACTATTAGTTCTAATTAACTGAATTGAGCTGAAAATTAAATCTTGATCTTTAAAGATTAACTATTAATTTTATGCGTTCTGTACCTTTCTGAAGGAATAAAAGCTGGAATTGGTCTCAAGGCTGTTTCTGAGTGAATACTTTCTTCAAAATAATATTAAAAATTATAGAAAGATTTTCGAGACATTCGAGTCGAGTCGAGATTTTTAAGAGCCGTCTCGACTCGACTCGTGTCTCGACTCGAAAATTCGAGTCGAGAAATACGTTTGTCTCGACTCGTCTCGAATTTTACAAAGTGTGTCTCGACTAGAATCTCGACTCGAATTCGAGTCGAGTCGAGTCGAGATTCGAGACATGTCTCGACTCGAGCGCATCCCTAGATATGCTTTAATCCTAATTAAATGCATCGTAATTGTAATCGTAATTAAAGGCAACTTATTAATCTTCATCATAAATACATAGTATGCCCAGTGACGTAGTCATAAACTTTCAGGGGCTCACACACACAAGCATAAAATAAGACATTCTGTAGAATCACGGTCACCGATCTGGTAGGCCAAAAGAGCCTGTAACCCGCCCCTCGCAAAGATTGCTTGGGTCCTTCAGTATCTGAATATCTGGCAACGAAATAGACACATAGAAACAAGCCCCTAGTGTTGTTTTAAGAGCTTTCTATTTGCATCTTCAAATGATATATATGCACTCAGACCCTATTCACGAGAGATGTAATTTCATGGATGTTAAAATCCAGAACGAAATTTCGAAACCATAAGCCAAGAAATTGCTTTTCATATATGTAACAAAATCAAATCTCAAAACCCTCCTCTGTTCTCTATCGTGTCTGATGGTTCCCATGATGTGGATGGCGAAGAACAATTAAGTATTTGTGCCAGGTAAGTTCATGAAGATCTCTGTTCTCATGAAAGTTTTCTTGTGTTCTACTGTATATCAAAAAACTACTGGTGAGTTTATATCTTCAGTTATTCTGGATGAGATGGTGAGACTCCAGCTTTCAATTGCTCAACTCAGTGGACAAGCTTATGATGGCTCTGGAAATACGAGTGATGGCTCTGGAATTAGTGTCCCACCTATTATATGTAAACAGCAACTTCTTGCATTGTACGTACATTGTGGAGCTCTCAATACTAATCTTGTGATTAAGGGTGTCTGTAGTGCATCAGAAGTAGTGAGAAACTCTTTGCAGTGGGTGCACGAACTATGAGTACTGTTTTCGCAGTCACTTTCAGTGAGGTCATGATTTTCTCCTCTAACCGAGGCTAATGCTGGTGGTCTCGCCTTAAACATTGTAAACATTAAATCCTTGTGTCCCATTAAGTGAATTTGTAGACTTAGTCTAATAACGGGAGTTGTTTGACATTATGAAGAAATTCTCTCTACGTTGGAAAAGATGAAGACTGACGGAATTGTCAACACATCTTCAAGATCAGCAGCTGGGCTTTTGCGGCTTTTTGAAGAAGGATCTACGTTCCTTGTACTCATATGGCTAGATATATTATCAGAGGTTGGAGATTTTTAACAGGGCACTTAAAGACGCAGTTTCAGTGTCAAAATGGGAAACAATGCAAAATCATAAATGAAAACATTAATTTGTATAATATGCTTAGTCACTGATCATAACTTCATTGTACTGTCATGAAACCTACAAATTAATATCATCGCCCTGGAAATCCCATTAATTATAATAAATATTGTCAACAGTACCATAAATAGGATTGTTTGTGTCGCTGGAATAGAACCTGTTATCACCATTGATAGGATTTATCTATCCTAAATTGCAGCACTTTAATTCATGTTATGTGACATTTTGAAAATTAAGGGGGGGGGATACAATGAGCCTTTCTTTAAGTTTGGCCCACAATGTTGAGTGAAGGGTATTGTCCCCCCCCAGAAAATTTTAGATGGGCACGCCTATGCTTCGGCTGTTTTCAAAATAGTGGCCCTGTAGTGGCCAAACGGTCAGGGATGGGTGGTTGTATCCACTAAGACTTTTTCTCAGAATGGAAAGATCTACAATTATCATGGTTTCGGTCTTTTCCACTGAAATCCAGAATATCATTATCTTCGGCTGTTTTCAAAATAGTGGCCCGCTAGTGGTCAAATGGTCAGTGATTTGTGATTGTGCCTATTGAGACTTTTTCTCAGGATCAGCATATCTAGAACCTACCACGATTTCAAGAAATTCCACCGAAATTCATGTTTCATAAGCACTGTGCATGGGTCCTTTTGCGTTGGACCACATCTGGGGCCCTGGGGCCAAAAATATCATTTCAAAATGTGTGCCCACACACATAATGAGATCCGTGGTCGCTGATTTGTCCATCTACGAAACGGAGTTTTTATTATTATTATTATTATTATTATTATTATTATTATTATTATTATTATTATTATTATTATTATTATTATTATTATTATTATTATTATTATTATTATTATATGAACTATCTGGCATTGAAGAGTTTCTTTTTCTAGCTCCGAAGACTATCATTAGATTCTGATGACGTTTGTGTGGGACTACAGAGAAAGAGTACTTTTTCAAACAACAAAACAAAGAAACATCAAAAACTGTGCATCTTTGTAGAATTTATACGTGATGATACACACAATTATAGTATGAACTATCTGGCATTAAGGAGTTTCTTTTTCTAGCTCCGAAGACTATCATTAGATCCTGATGACGTTTGTGTGGGACTACAGAGAAAGAGTACTTTTTCAAACAACAAAACAAAAAACATCAAAAACTGTGTATCTTTGTAGAATTTATACGTGATGATAAACACAATTATAGTATGAACTATCTGGCATTAAGGAGTTTCATGATCTAGCTCAGAAGAATATCATTAGATTCTGATGACATTTGTGTGGACTACAAAGAAAGAATACTTTTTCAAATAGCAAAAAAAGAATAATCGAAAACAGTACAACTTTGTTGAATTTATGTATGATGACACACATAATTGTAGCATGGGTTGTCAGTTATTGAGGAGTTTCATGGTCTAGCTCCAAAGACAATCATTAGATTCTTATGAAATTTATGGGGCTACAGGAAAGAATACTCTTTCAAGCAAAAAAGAATAATCAAAATTGGTATACCAAGTTACAATATTAAAATCGATTAATTACGGTTTTCACACTACACCCATTGAAATGGTTCATGGTATTGCTCCAAAGAATCTCATTACATCTTGATCAAATTTAAGCGGGACTACGCGGAAAGTAGGCTCTCTGAAACAAAGAAAAGAAGTGTCGAATTGAACTCCTCTCCTCTTTTGAAATCGGCTAAAATACATATTATCAGATCTCTTTAGGATAAATTTCTGTCTAGACCTAAATTTATTCATTTATGTTTGAAACTCTGGCTTTCTGTTAACGAACAGATTACTTTGATTGCTTTATTTACCGTCATTTTTTTCGTGTACCTAGTTCAAACAACAAGGTCATTTGTATTGTTTACTCTGGAACTTCTGTAGCTGTTACATTTCTGTGTACATAATACTGTGTTCTCCAATGTTGACTTATTCCCTGAACACATATCTACTTGCATATAATAATATTTGCATAGTCTGGTTATTAATTAGTTTTTCAGCTTCTATTTTATTAATACGTACTTTTCCACGTGATAATTTACATATTCAATTTCAATGAGATTGAAAATTGAATGAATGTCAACAATTACATTCAAATTAGCTTTGCAACAAACTTCAAATATATATGTACGTTTAAAGGAAGTAAATACTTAATTATTCGTATCTTAAAATCAAATAAAATCAATGAAACAACAAAAAAAAATCTGATAAGCGCTTCTGACGTACGAACAAGAAAGTTGCACAAACAACTAACTGTTAGGCAGTGTTCATAGGTTTCCTGAAGAAAATTTCCCTCAAATGACTCAAAATTTTCCCTTCCCTTATCAAATTTTCCCTAGTTTGTTGAGTGTCCCAATTCCGATGACAGAAGTTATGCAATACGATTAGTTTTTTTATATTAAAGAAAGTGCCAATCACATTTGTTTTGTTCATTTGTTTTTTGATCGTTTTTTAAAACTTTCTTCTTCACTTTTTTCTTTACAATATACTGTATATGGAATTTATTTGTGTGTGTATATATAGGGCCGGATTTAGGAGGGTGCAAAGGTGCACTTGCACTCCTTCTTCATTCTAAATATACATTACCTAAAGTGAGAAGCTAGCAGTGAGTTTTGCAAAATCAATAGTTTAAATGAGTTTTCTGAAGGTTGAAGGAAAAGAATTCATCGAAAGCAGACACTTAACATTTCCATAGGAATTCCTTATTCACATCACAGATGCCTAAAGGCATTTAAAAAACTCAAAAACTCAAATTTAATTCAAATATACTGGTAGTTAATGGTGCACTCAACTCAGACAATCCTGGCTCCGGGCCTATATATATATATATATATATATATATATATATATATATATATATATATATATATATATATATATATATATATATATATGTGTGTGTGTGTGTGTGTGTGTGTGTGTGTGTGACTTTCATTTTTATCAAAAAAATCTGTTTTTCCATTTTTGTTACATTTACCTGGATTGAAATTAGAGATAGTATTAAAATTTCAGCAAAAGAAAAATTGGGACACGCGGAAATACATAGGAACAAACCATGGTTCGAGCAGGAATGCATTAAACTAGCAGAGAAGAGAAAACAGGCAAAATTACAATTGGCTATAAAATCCGAATGAAATAACTACACAAAATTTCGTAGACATCAGGCGGGAAACTTCCAAAACTTTTAGAACAAAGAAACGCGATTTTTTGAAAGCTAAAATTGAGGAACTTGAAGATAATAGTAAAAATAAAAACATTCGGGACATGTATAAGGGGATCAATGAATTTAAGAAAGGCTATCAACCTCGTGCTTATATATTAAAAAAAAAAAAAAAAAAGCTGAAGGAACAGTTCTCACTGATACGGATAGCATCTTAAATAGATGGAAAGATTTCTTTGGCGATTTGCTGAACGCGCAGCCAAAAACTAATGTGCGTGGAGAAAAGGAGATACACACCGCAGAACCGTATATTCCGGAACCTAACTAAATAGAAATAGAAACCGCTATAAAGAACTTAAAGAAACACAAATCTCCGGGTGTAGACGAAATTCTGGTAGAGTTAATTTTAGCTGGAGGCGAGAAATTGGGGAACAAGATACACAAACTTATTCTCCTTAACTGGAACAAGGAAGAATTGCCACAAGAGTGGAAAGAATCAATCATTGTTCCAATTCACAAGAAAGGCGACAAAACTGACTGTAATAATTCTTGAGGCATTTCTCTTCTTGTCAACATCCTATAAAATCCTTTCAAATATTCTATTAGCAAGATTGACCCCATACACAGATGAAATTATTTGAGATTATCAGTGTGGATTTAGATGAAATCAATCAACTATCGACCATTTGCGAAATACTCGAAAACAAGTGGGAATACAATACCCCGGTACATAAACTATTTATTGATTTTAGAAAGGCTTACGACTCGGTTAGGAGAGAAACATTATACAACGTTCTTACAGAATTTGTAATACCGAGAAAGCTAATTAGATTAATTAAGATATGCTTAAATGAATCACAAAGTAAAGTCCGGGTAGGAAATTTTTTGTCCACGAGTTTTCACGTCGAAAATGTCCTGAAATAAGGAGATGCGTTGTCGCCATTATTATTCAACTTTGTCCTAGAATACGCTATAAGGAAAATCAAAGATAGCAATCAGAGCCTAGAATTGAACGGTATCCACCAGGTTATGGCATATGCTGATGATGTAAATTTAATAGGGGATGACAGGAGAACAATAGCAAGAAATGCAGAGATCTTATTAAACGCTTGCAGGGACATGGGTTTAGAAGTAAATGCAGAGAAAACTAAATACATGGAAGTGCGTCGGGAAAGGAATACAGCAAATTATAGATGCGTTAAAATAATAAATAATACTTTTGATAAAGTGGGTATTTTCAAATATCTAGGATCAATATTAACAGACGAAAATCATATTCACGAAGAAATTAAATGTCGACTAAAAGCAGGGAATTCGTGTTACTATTCGGTTCAAAATCTCTTGTCTTCGCGAATTCTGTCGAGGAATTTGAAGCTTAAAATATATAAAACGATAATCATGCTTGTTCTTTTGTATGGTTGCGAAACATGGTCGCTTAATCTGAAAGAAGAACATAGACTAAAAGTATTTGAGAACAAGATCCTGAGAAGAATATTCGAACCCAAGAGGAACGGGAATAGGGAATGGCGGAAACTTCATAACGAGGAACTACATAATTCATACGGTTTACCAAACATTGTTAGGGTCATCAAGTCTAGGAGGCTTAGGTGGGCAAGCAGATCGGGATTCTGGCAATTTCACTTTTCTAAAGTTAATTGCAGTGAGAATTTTGAGAGTATGGTTGGAGTGGGTATTATATTTTTAGTGAAGATTATCGCTAGGATCGGGGAAGAAGAAAATAATTCAAGAGATATGTAGCAACTCCTGAATGATAGAAGCCAAACGTTCTATAAATATCTTAATTTTTAAGTATGAGCAACATAGTCGATTTCCGTGTAACTTTGAGGAGACTTGTTCAACTATGTATGTTTCGCTGTAGCTGTCTTGTATCTTCAAGCAAAGATATCCAAGTTTGGTGAGTTCAAGAAACCTTTGGAGTGGTGGGCAACCTTGGCTTCCCAGAATGAGCACGCATGAGTATGTGTTACAGATGACTGTGCTTGATTTGAGAATACCAGAAAAAAGATTGCAGTAGCTGTAGAGTATATTATGTCATATTTTGTTTGTTTTATTATTAAATTCTGGTAGCTATAAATGTAGCTACTTACAAGAGTTTAGCCATTTTTGAAATGATTTTGTGTGCTATTTAGCCATTTTTTAAAGAACTTAGTTCTGACAACAGTGCCCACATAGCTATTCATAAAGATTATTAGACAAATCTCCCATCAATAACCCAATTGTTTTCTTTTTTAAATTAAATTCTTCTCCTACTTTGCAGATAATGGTCTTCCAACACTTTTGCCCATAGTTCACGTTTGGTCATGAAATGATTCGTTACGTGACAAGGAATGTGTGAAATCCATTAATTCGTAACAAATAACAAAGTAAACAGCTCATATTTTAGTGTAATTAAGGTCATATATATCAGTACTCTTTATGTTAATCTGTTCACTTTAATTATAACAGTTCGAAAATTCAATAATTGATTTTCTTTTGTACATATATTTCTACCTTCTGTTACCACTACCTCTTCTAAACCATGGCACATCCGCTGGTGATCTGATTAAAAAAAAAAAAAAAAACTGAAAGTTTCTTCAGCCAATTGTATCATAATTTTAACAAGTTTCTTTGAATTGGCTGGCCTGACGATAAATCATCACTCCCGTGTTATGAAATTTCTTCGGACATTTTTCCAATTAGGATCATTGGGAATTTCCGCATTACTACTTTCACCCCTTGCTTATTCAAAGTACTCTCGTGGAAAACTTCTGAAATCATCACTGTATGAAAGTCAGGTGCTACTTCCATGAATACATGAAAAAATAGGATGCTTGCTGCAGGTATTCTTCTAAGAATTGTAGTACGCGAATGATGCTGTTAAGTTAATACATTAGGTCCTATATAAATGAAACAGATAAAACCTACTACTATTGCCACCATATATAAAGGCCAAACATATTACTGCTACCACAGATCTGCTGTTCAAAAGAAGTCTACGAGTTTATATTCGAGGCAAACACAGCGGAACCAGAAGCTGAACTCAGAACCACACACTAAAACAAAACACTCACATTTGCTACTTTCTCACGAACAAAGTTACTCACGAGGTGAGATTTAGCACTGTCTCGTCTCATGAAAATGTCTTCTTGTCTGAAAAAGTATAGAGTAATATGTTTCAATTTAAAAAGCTCTTTCTCATGTCGAGAGTTTTATTACGAAAATTGTGTCTCGTTTTGTCTCCTGAGCACCTTAGATACGAACAATCATCCTAGCCGCACAGTTGGAAACCAGTAACATAACAAATTTACGGTAGGCTAAATAATAAATTATTAACATATTAAAAACAAAACAAACTATTCTTTATCAGTAATAAATAGAATGAAATTTTGAAACAAGACAAAATTTGGAAGTAAATAATTGTAAAATAAATTTAAATGTAGAAATTTGGATTTTATAATTCCAAAGTTGGAGAATTATGTACATATGAAAGGAAAAATAATAATTGAAAGCTCTAAGTTATGTGTTCATTTAAATACTTGCATGTCCCTAATTAACTTCACAATTCCAACAAAAACCTCCGAAATTGTGTTGCAGGGAGAAGTTTTGTTTTTTACGATCAGGAGAGCCCATGGCGTGTTTTTTGATTATGTTTGCTGTTTCAACCAAAATTCAATCCATGCTGTTGTACAATTGGTCATAACTAACTCATTCACTGGCTGGCTGCCGGACTCTTTTACCGAGGCGAAACAGTTCACTCGTACACAAGTATATGTTCTACATTTCCTCTACCAGAGACACTTTATTCTTTTCCACAAAAGTCAGATATTTAAAATAATAATAATAAATAAATAAATACTTGAATGGACAAGGTAAACAATAATCAAAATCCGTGAGAATATGTTTTACTATGATATTAGACATCCCTTAATAATTACAGAGAATACGTTACAACTTGAAGTGTAGACTGTCCTTAGTTCTTACAGTCAGAAAAACTAGCAACAATGTTGTATGTTCAAACCAAAAAGAAACGTGAAAATAGCCATTTTCCTAATTTCCTAGTAAGTTGCTATGTACTAGTTGTTTTTATTTATTTATTTATTTATTTATTTTATTTGTTCCTTTGTTCTTGGCGCATCCTTCTCAATTCTTTCAACATGGTGGGACAGTAGTAATGTTAGCATCATAGCTTGATGATAAATTTTGTCAGAGGTACACATTGTACCACCCGTGTGGGTCCGTTTTTCACCCTCCCAAAATTTGATAAGAATTCGCTTTAAAATTTATGCTCCACATTACATCTTCCCAAAACTTCTCTCGCAAGGATACATAATTAGTTCCCCTCCTAAATTGTTCCATTTCAAAGCTTGTGTTGTGATATGAAATCGAATCCCGAATTTTCCTTTGTGCATTTTTTATGAGTTTCAGGGTACTTTGTTGTTAGAGACCACTCATTTTTTTTTTTTTTTTTACAGGTACTTCCCAAATATTTTACAAGGAGTTTCATTCCGTTTCAAGGTTCTTATATTTAGATCAACAAAGAGATGCAAAGTGTCAAAAAGAAACACTATTTAAAAAAAGAAAGAAAAAGAAATTTATCCGCGGCTTTTTTGCCAAGATTTTTAAAAATATATATTTCAATTTTGCAATACATTCCATCTTTGTTTTCCCATCATAACACGAAAAAACATTTAATTTCAGGAAAAAAAAAATCCTTTAAAAATCAAAGAACATCGGTCATTCACTAGGAAAGAAAAAGAGCTAACCGGCGGACGCAATGTTAGTAGTTCGAGGGAAATTTATCAAAAAGAAAAAAGTATATTTTTTTTTCTATAAAACGTGAAAATCTACAGAAATTCACGTGCTGACTAACTGACCAGGATAAATTCTTAAAATTTTCTTTGTTCTTCAGAAATAAGCCAATACAGTAGCAATAGTGTGTATGTGTGTTCAAAATTTGCACTAATTGTTGGCTGGGGTATTTGTGTATTTTTGTAAAATAAATAAATAAATAAATAAATAAATAAATAAATAAATAATGTGATACATAAGTGTATGTGATACACTTATGTGTCAAGATGTATACCTTTCAGGTACTTAATAGAATGATTAGGCAACCAAAACGGCACTTGGGATATGTGGGTTGCGTAACTTACTCTTGCACATAATTTGCAGTGACATTTCGAAAACCAATTATGACAGACAGTCCCAAACAGGGGATGGGACTCACAAATACTGGGTATTATAAACGCACTTGCAGAAATCCCGTTTTTTAATTTTTCCTACAGTGTTAATTTTTTGTATATATTAGCATAATTTGTTACAAGTTTTGTATATTACTAACGTTTATTCAATCTTTCCAATCTTCCTAAGTTATGTCACTTAGTCATGTTTTGATTTGACTAGCTTATATATGATAGTGGTACAAATGATTCAGTTGTTACTCATTAAAATGTATATATTTAGGAAATTTCTTCTGGGTGATGTGAAATTCTGTATCATTTCAGTATTCGATTTCTTTAATTGGGATAAATATTTTATAAATTATTCACCAAGAAAATTCTATGATTGTTAGAAATATGCGGATTATATTCATAGTCTCGTATACGTTTATATTTCTATGTGTTGTAATGTAAACATCACTATGGAAACAGACGTGTGAGTTACTAATTTGGTGAGGAGAATTGCAAATGGAAGTCAGTCATGGTTAATGTCCTTTCCGGAATACGTTTAGCAGTTTGCTAATTTTATCAGAAGTGAGGTACGTTTAATAACTAAAGTACAGTGCGTCCCAAATACAACGCAACCCGGAGTTTGGGATAGTAGAACTTTTGAACCTGAAGTGATACACAAATAATGGTTATACCAAAATGAAGTCTTGTTCATGCATATATTTTTAAACTAGGAAGCAACAATTGAAGTATACTAGGAACCACCCAGTGTTATCAGATGTAACCGAAGATGTAAATCAATATTTTTGCAAAACATGTAAATTGACTCATAACTCATACGTATGGATGTTCTGTCGTTAATTTTCAGTTTGTTTAGTTGGAGTAGCTTGGAAACTATGGAGCAGAAAAAATAATTTTTCATTTTCACCGATAACTAATCGGATGAGGCCTCTGTAAGGGGGAACTAGGGAAATCGTAGTTTTCATAAATTAACACTCTGAATTGGCAACCCTGCTGCTGTTTCAGTGCATCAAAAGGTGTGTTAAGGATCTGTCTACATCAGTAGCGGCTCGATACCATAATCTGAGGTAGTTCTGCACAGTTTGTTTTTTGTATATTAAATTTCCCGTTTCATTAATTAATTATGAAATGTACACGAACCGCTTATCTTTTAGCACTCTAATCGTTATACGTAAATGACAATTTTAATTGAAATTAACAAATACATATACAACTTTACTCTATCGCAGCCAAAACACTATTGTTTAGCTTATTGGGTATCAGTGGCGTATTTAGGATTTTGTTTCAGGAGGAGCTACACACAGCATATGAATAAGCACTTAATTTTTCCTTTGGGATGCCTACAAGTTTAAATGAATTTCGGGGGATCTTGAGCATTCATATGCTGTGTGTAGCTCCCTCCCTCCTAAATACGCCACTGTTGCGTGTAACAAACTTTAAAAATACCATATTCATATCGTAAGAAACACTGTTTTCAGATACCATAACAATTTCGGATTCACGTAATGTCTACAGGTAGAAATTTTATTAATACTACTGAATTATAAATATTTTATCGTTTGTAAATAAAGTCTATCCGACGTGTCTTCTGCTGTACAAACTGTCCTATTACTCTATCATTAAAGTTCGGCATGATGGATATGAAATCACGCTCGATTGATAAGGCAGCCAAAGCATTGATTCTTTCCTGACATATTGTGCTTCTCGAAATTGTTTTAACTATTTTAAAATTAGAGATGTAACGTTCTGCTTCAGCTATTGTCGTTGGGATAATTAGAAGAATTTCCAAAAGGTTTATGGTTTCCTTAAAATTGTCACACAAATTGTGTTTGTTCAGAAAATTTGCACAAATTTGAACATGGAATACTATTACTTTCAAAGCGCACAACAATCACTAGTACACTGAACCAGTGTTGTCAGATTCAGAATAACAGACTTCCCGCTCAAAGCCCTGAAATTTCCCGATCGGTTGCAAAATTTCCCACCAAGAAGGAATATCAATAATTGATTAATTAATTACTCATTAATGATTAATTAATTAATTATTATATTAATAACTTGAAATTAAAATCAAATAACTATGAACAATCAATCAGAAATACTTATTTTCCTACGGGGAGACAAATCTATTATAGGGCTATCCTTCTATTTTCTGTAGTTTATTTGGTATAGGGAGAAATATACATATTGGCGCGATTAACAATCAGTTTCATTTGGTTCGGTTTATAAACATGTCTTGCTGTTCTGGTTCTTTTGACCTTCAAAGAAGCTTCCAATCCATGGATTATTTCATGTACAAAGAGATGAAGATAAGGAGTGAAAAAAAAAAAGACGATATGTAAAGGAAGAAAGGTTGACAGAATTTCCCATTTTCAACCAGAATTTCCCGTATTCCCAGCAATGCTAAGAATTTCCCGTTTTGCGGGAAATTTCCCGCCATCTGACAACACTGCACTGAACACCGTTATCAAAAACAAGAGAAGGGAGCCTCATGTACGTACAGTACATCACGTCGTATGTCTTCAGCTTCTTCGGAAGTATTCGTGAGTTCTGAGCTGCTGGAAGTGCAGCTCTAGTAAATCCTATCCAAGAAACAAGGAAAACGTAATACAGTGCGGCTGGTGAAGATTTTGGATTCAATGCTAAAGCATAGGGCAATCCGTGCACAGCTCTTGCAATATTATTAAGCTTCAGAAGGTGTTTCTAGTAATACTACGATATGTAGCATATCCAGCAGTACAATTTCAGGACACTGTTAGACCAAATATCTCCACTATATGTTATTACCTTGATTAAATTAAACACAATTCAACTCAATTGAAAATACATTTATACCACTAAAATAGCTGGTAGTTCTGCAGCACTGCAGCACTTATAGGAAAGCCGCCCCTGGTCTACATTATGCAATTCCTGAAAACAATGAAAAACAAACTTTGAAATTATCATGATAAAACATTTACTTACATGCACCAAACACTGGTTCACACGTTTCACCAGGTTCGCAGCAACTTTAAGAAGATTATATGTGTTAATGTTCTCAATGACACTGCGGATGTTCGTTTCCAGGTCTTGAATAGTTCAAGAATTGTTCTTGTATATCTCTTGCTTTAAATAGCCCCATAGAAATGAATATCAGTGTTGCAGTGTGCATGTAAGTAAAACTTTTATCATGATAATTTCAAAGTTTGTTTTTCATTGTTTTCAGGAATTGCATAATGTAGACAGATCCTTAACACACCTTTTTGATGCACTGAAACATCAGCAGGGTTGCCAATTCAGAGTGTAAATTTATGAAAACTACGATTTCCCTAGTTCCCCCTTACGATTTCCCTAGTTCCCCCTTTGGAGTCAAAAAAGAATATCAACATCAATTTTATTTCGCAACAATTTATGCCACTCAAAAACACCTGATCGACCCATGGCATCACTTCCATAAGTAGTCTTGATCATGTCATGGGTCTCACTCCACTTTTTCTCGGTTTGACGCAAAACTTCACCGCGTAACGCTGCTCTAACAAACGATTCATTGTGGAGATGACAAGGCACCTTGAAAGTGGTTCACCTTAAATTCCATCTACACTTCGTGAAGGCTTGAAGAGGACTGGTGACTGGTACGCTGGTAGCTAAGACCCATCACCGCCCATCCAGCGCAGTACCATCCCCCTTCTTCAGCATGTTTTGACGGGGAGAAATCAGTTCTACTACTTTCTGAACAATCCCTGTATTTCAGTATTCAACTAGATATTTAGTTGTATTTTGATAGTTATTTCGTAGGAATACTTCAGTGTACTTCCAATTCTAAGGAATTATGTTTTTTTATTATCAGCAATAGTAATAGAAGTAGTAAGAGCGGCAGCTAATCGCACTTTTGTGCCCCTAGGTTCCTGGTCCAGGGGTCATAGCCACGGGTGCATACACCATCCGCTCTATATTTTTGCAGAAGTACGTTGGCCCACCCCTAAATTTTGGCAGGGGTACCTAGGACCACCCCCTTAAATTTTGGAAAATGCCAAAACTAAAAATTTGGTATAGTAGTATAGGACCATGGTATGTACCTCTATAAGTTTTGGGTGGTCCATCTCCTTCCCTTTCATGGGTAAAAATTACCAAAAATTAGAATTTCGGAGATTTTTGACCCAATTTTATCCCCTTTGATTAGAACTTATTACCTTATATGGTTATACGGGTGCATACAAGGGTCCATCCCCTTTCTTAAGCAATGGGTACATGGATGCACCCCTTTGAAGATTTGAGAGAGGTACATTGACCAACCCCTTAAATTTTGGAAATTGCCAAATTTAAAAATTGTATAATAGAACGAGTGGCATAGTAGTATAGGATCCTAATAAATATCATTATAAATTTGGGTGGTTCATTTTCTTCCCTTTCATGGGTAAAAAATTGCCAAAAATTAGTACGACCACGTGTTTGCCATAAGGTCGGATATTGACCCTATTTATTTCCTTTGATGAGGTCTTATTACCTTATATGATTATATGCATATGTATATACAAAGGTCCACTGTCTCTCATAAGATATGGGTACATTGATGTACCCCTTTGAAAATTTGGGACAGGTACCTAGGACCACACATTAAATTTGGGAATGATCAAAAAACAGCAATTTGTAAATGTTCTCTAGGACTCTAATGAATAACACTATAAATTTGGATGGTCCATCTCGTTCCCTTTCAAGGTTAAAAAATGGCAAAAAAAATTATTACGACCACGTGTTTCTCATGAGGTTGGTTATTGACCCTATTTATTCCCTTTGATGAGGTCTTATTACTTTATATGATTATATGAATTAAAGCAAACGCCAAAAATATAGGCGGGTTGCGCGCGCAACAAAAAGTAGGTGGAGAGAGCAATAGCCAACTAGCAACCTACGCACTTGCCCCATTTACATTTGTCTTGCTCAGTCACTGTCAAGGTTTCATGTTTCGCGCGCGTGTTGAAGATTGGTTACGGCAGAACGCAGGCTTTGAGCTGTGGCTAGGTAAACGGCTGTCGTCTGCTTACTCCTGCAACAGGAGGGGAAGGAGGTGGCACATGACAAGGGAGAGTTGACAACAGCGAGCTGTAAGGTGCGCGCGCAACCCGCTTATATTTTTGACGTTTGCTTTAGTACAGGGGTTCATTACCTTTCATAAGACATAAGTACATTGGTCGACCTTTCTTAAATTTGGGAGGGGTACATCAACCCAACCCTTAAGTTTGGGAATTGCTAAAAGAGAAAATTTGGTAAATATTCTCTAGGGTAATAACATATACCACTATAAATTCTCGTTTCCTTTCGTGGGAAAAAATTGTCAAATATTAGTACGATCACGTGTTTACCTTATATGGTTATATGGATTAGTATAAGGGTCATGGACATGGGTACAATGATACTCTCATCTTAATTTTTTGGGAGGATTACTTAGGACCACCCCTTAAATTTGGAAATTGTCGCGAAATGAAAATTGGAAATCAAAAATGAAATTAGGTGAATGTTCTTTAGGATCCAAATATACATTTTTGTACATTTCATTAGTCTTGATTATCCCGCCTGTGGGTAAAAAATATCAAAATATAAACGTAAGCAATATGCGGTACCACGTGGAAGGTGTTGGATTAGTGTTAGTGACCTAGTTTATCTTCTTTGGTAAAGTTTAGCACGTTATATGATTATATTTTTAAGTAGAGGGATTTATTTTTTTTTTAAAAAAATGGACAAGGGTAATTTGATGCTACCTTCTTAAAATTTGGATGCTGTACATGGGGATACTCCTTAGTTCTAACAGCATCAGAGAGGAACTTGTTTTTATTAATTTGAATTTTTAGGGATTTAGGGATTTAGGATTTAGATTTCTGGGCTTTCAGCATCTAAGGCCATTTAGCCCGTCACGATTTGAGGGATGACGTCCCTCGGCGAGCACACAATCCGGGGAAAGGGAGGGAAAAAAGGATTGGGGAAGGAAGGAAGCGGTCTGGGACCTATGTTAGGTATCACCCCGGCATTTGCCTGATTTGACTGAGGAAAACCTCATTCAGGGTGGCGTGTTACACTTTTTTGACCGAGTGATCCCACCGGGAATCGAACCCGGGACCGCTCGCACTTCAGGCGAGAGCGTTAGCTACTACGCTACGCGGGGCCACTAATTTGAATTTCATTTGCATTTTAAGGACAATTAAAAATCTTGAAAAAAGGGGATTGTTTTTGAAGTAGAGTCTCACAGAGGTAAAGAGAGTCGAACAACTTTAGCACGGTTTGGAAGAACAGAGGTGTCGGAAATGTTCGAATTACTGGTCGAAGTTAGACGGTATGCGGTGGTATGTTATACCTTCTCTGGTTTTTCAATGATTAAAACATACGAAATCTGGAAAGTAGATGCTAAATACCTTTAATAAATCCATTTTTATACACAGTAATTGACGAATAGCTTTGCACGTAAAAAGATTTTATTTCTTATGTAGAAATAATTTCTAAGTTGACAACATCAACATTTTTGGTAACTTTTACCTACCTTATGTTTTTAAAGGTGTCTTCAAAGAAGTTTACCTAGTTTGTATTTTGATGTGCCATATTGAATTGCCCCTTTGTTATGTATGTAGGTCCTATGTGTGTTCTTGCCTTATGCATATAAATGCCGTGTTTTGAGCATGAGCAAATTTAGGGGTTGTCTACTGACGGGGCGGACTTTCCGGAGGTTTGGAATATTCCACAGTCGAGTGAAGGACCAGGAGTTTTCTCGCAGAAAATTGTTATTATCCTCATTTGGTTTTTGAGCATTTTCGTGTGTAATTCCCTATAATAAAACATAAGGAGATATTTTTTCAGAAAGTTGTTGGCGGGGGGGGGGGGGCAAAGTCTCTCCATACCTCCCCATTACTTTTATGAGTAGCTTTCCAGTTGTTTTTCAATCATTATGTAAATAGAAATATAATCTTTAGGCAACATACGGCCACTGCATTTCAACATTTAGATAGCCGGTACGTTGTGTCAAAATCGTAATAGAACATACCGCCTCTGCTTTTTCTTCCACTTCGAACACTGGTTCGAATACGCGTTTCAAAAGAATTCCTTCTGCAACTTTCTACAGCAAATTGATTCAATTCACGGCGTCAAGGTAAATATGGGTAATATTCCCGAACAAATGTACGTGACCGATGTTAGAAAATTACAACGTGCACCTATTGAGTCGTGCGATTGGAAAGAGTGTTTTCGGAATATAAAAATGTT
Organism: Thermobia domestica; assembly: GCF_964235325.1. Classification (NCBI taxonomy): domain Eukaryota; kingdom Metazoa; phylum Arthropoda; class Insecta; order Zygentoma; family Lepismatidae; genus Thermobia; species Thermobia domestica. The sequence goes on along the minus strand of NC_137456.1, from coordinate 55,717,144 downwards.
CTCCAAGATAATAGACATAGGTTCCTTTTGAACATTTGATTGATTGATTGGGCGTTAGTGGCGACGTCAGCAGCGTGGCTATGTGTCCCCGTCATGATGGACATGGCTGCTCAAACACAGACTGCAACAGTAAAAAAAAACAGCTAAAAGAATATGCCACAAGGAACAAAAAAGGCGCTACTAACTTAAAGATCAAAAGCGAACATGAGAGAATAAATTGATGGAATAAAATATAGAACAACAACAATAAATGATGAAAAAACAATGAAAAGGGTAAAATCAGAGGCGGTCCGTCATAAGGGACCCGATGGGCCTGGCCTCCCATCGTTTTGTGTTAACATAGAAAAATGTATCTATCTTAAGTTATCCTGCTAGTATTGATGCTATAATTTCCTTCTGGACCAAAAACAGTAGTTCTGACTCCTTCAAATCAGTTTTTCCATGTTTTACGCTTATGGGCACGCTATTCACGCGGTGAGTACAAAATAAAGGGGGAAAGGGCCTGAGCTGTTTCAGTATGGACTTAGTATCGTTTTGTATTGACTCGGGTGGCGAACAACGTGCAAAGCGAGTTTGAATGTAGGTGCCATGGTTCAAGAATTGTAGGCCCTCATCACACGATTGCGCCCGTACAACGGTATGTTGTATATTTTTACTTGTAACAATTATTAACTTGTAATTTTGGGCTATAATGCGTTTTGAATATTTTAAATATATACTAGGCAGGTTCTGCTAATAGAAGAAGAGAAAAAAGAAATAATATAGTTATAATGTTAATATATAAAAAGATTATTCAAATGTTTTTATGTAATCAAAAATCTCGATGTCGTCGTCATGAAAAACGAATTTGGGCGTGATAACTAACATCGTGGTTGAAGGAGGAGTCGCCTGAACTTAGCAAAGAGTGATAATGAAATATCTACTACTAATTGAAACTGTAAAAAAATTTCTAGTAAAGTAAATTTTGAATAAATTATATTATTATTCTTAGTCTCTGTATATGTTCATTTTAGAGGTAATTATCCCAAATCGGACTTCCGAAGAAACTTATCGAATCGAATTTATTGACCGTGCTGATAGCGACTACTCCCAGTCACGACCTAATTAGTTTTTCAGTTTTGTTAGAAATAAGAAAAGAAAGAGTGAGAAGGGAAAGGAGGGGAGAGAAGTAGAAAGAAATAAGAAAAGAAAAGGAAAAGGAGAGGGAAAAGGAAAGATTGAGGATTTTAAAGGAGAATGGATTACTGGATGATTTAGGAGATATAGTAATGAATTCGAATGGTTATTATCCGGTAAATCGTTACAAATACTATTAGTGGAGAATCAATTTTGAAGTGATGTGGAATAGACACATGTTCCCTCATACCACCCAGACCTAGCTCCAGGCACCACGTTCGTGGGGTTGCCCAGACCTAGACCTGGAAATGAGAAAAGTGAAATTTAATTCTTTGTAATTTAATCTCAAACAATAATTGATAACTATCCAATATCTGAACTCCATGATCTGAGATCGACCACACATATGAATTAGTTAAGAGAAAGAAAAAAAAATAAATATAAACTCAATATAAAATTTATGTATCGTCTCAATAAGAGTTTCAACTTCCTGGAAGAAAGATGTCGTATTTAGGCTCATCCCGTTATTTTGTCTCACTCCAAGAGCCGACTTTAAATTTGTTAGTGGCGGTCTTTCATGACCTAGGTTATTTACCTTAACACACATATATTAAAACATGACACATATATTATAGATGTTAATATGACAAATGATATTACTAAAATTACTTAAATTAAATCTATCATGCAGTCACTCGCTCACTCACTCAGGACAGTGTATACATGTTTAAAGGAAAACCAACTAGCTACAAGGGTACAAATATTTTATTACATTCATAGTGAAAAGGAAAAAATAATTACAAAGAGAATCTTAAAAGCACAAGTTCTTGGTTATATATTAATAGAATACATAGGGTTACATTTTAGTAAATTTTTATATATTCAATCATCTTGACAAATAAAAAAAATAATTACATATATTATATCTTAGGCATGCTAAAGCAAATTATGATTTGCGACATACGCAAAGAAGACACTTATTTCACTTTAAAAAAATTTTGGACAAAGAGGAAAGAAAAGAAAAAACTTTTAGGTGTATTAAAACTTATGAGTCTCTACCTCACGTCGAGACATTAAAATATTAATAATTCTGAGCGTTCAAATTACAAATCACGCACTACTCGTAGTGTCCAAAAACATTTCGCTCCATTTAACTTAGTTTGTGTTTATATATATATATATATATATATATATATATATATATATATATATATATATATATATATATATATATATATATATGTATATGACTATTGGTTTATAAAACCATTCATCAACTATTTTCAGTTTGTGACAGTACTCGCATACTACAACGTTTATACCCATCTAGGGATTTCACCAACAACATTTGGTCAGAGGAGAATTCTCCTCTCGGTTCAGTCCATTCCAGGTTACTAGTTAGTCATTCATCACTGGGACACATCATAACACTTTATTTGTGAATTACTTATAACTTTTATTCATAGTATTTATATTTGAGGAGATCTTCACTAGTTGGGAGGATTGTGGTGATTTATATCGTGGTAAAACACTGGTTAAGTCATAGGATACACATTGGAAAACAGGGCGGATTCTAGGTACACTTTCAAAAAAGAAATTTCTGGTTGATCACTAGAGGATAATATTTGTCGAGGGATTGGATTTTGTTTTAGACCTGCCGTTATTTCGAAATGCATGCCATTGAAACTGTTTACATTATTGATTACTAATTACATTTATGCAGAACAAAAAGAAATTATTTAAGTTCGCGGCGGTATTCCTTAAAAAGAAAATTAGACTACATCATTCCATTCGTCGGAAAACATTACTTAAAACCCATGGCAACCAATAAACGTATGGGGCAGATGCGGTGCTCTTACATATATCCATATTATAAATTTAACATTTTACATTTCACTTTAATATTCTATATTTCATACATATTTACATTTCGACGTCTCTCTCTCTCTATATATATATATTTAATACACGCGCACACATTTAATTACATAACCCCAACACTAATTTGTCCAAGAAGGTTGCAACATTACACCAAGAAACAAAACTTCCGACGTATCATCATAAAATATTAATTTCATTTATACCGCGCGTCTAGTAATTTTAAGTTTTCACATATCCAATTGGAGAGTAGATCAAGGAAAGAAAAAAAACTTGTGAGGCAGGCACGTAACACAGAACATTCTTAAATACATGAATATATATAAACCAAACAATTTTTATCTTAACTTTGGGCCCAATATTACAACAACATTCACGGAAATAAACTAAATGGAAAGTGACCACTGGATAAAAAAAATCCCAGACGGACAATGGTGAAGGAATGAAAGTGGAAGATTACGGTGTACCGAATCGTTACTCACCCCGTCGATGGGTCAAATATAATGTAAACCCAGTCCCTAACTATTTCATCAAACGAATCGTGTCTTGAGATGTCTCAGCTGGTCATTTCGGTTAAAAAAAAGTATTATACATTAATTCATTGATATATCATACTTTCAAAATCGGGGGGGGGGGAAGGTTGAAAATTTAAAAAAAAAATCTCGAAGTAAGAAGGAAGAGACAAGAGAGAGAAAGCGGCGCCAACGAAAGAAGAAAGATTAAAGTACTACTCACTACACAGAAGAGTGATCGAATTTAAATATATAACAACTCATAGCCAAAATATTCACATATGCCGAAAAAGGGTGGTTTACTCAAATACGTAAACTAGGAGGGAGGCCCTGCTGCCAAGGATGCAAGTTCTGTGTCCATCAGACCCCAATCCCACAAGAATTTGCTTGTAAGATTGAAATCCGATCCCCGTATCCGGCCCAGACCAGCAGGATAAAAGGAGAGGGGGAAGGGACCAGGTAACTGCGTCCCCAATTTTGAAATCTCTAAGTAAAAAAAAAACATTCGACCCCTCAGAAGAACTAAGAAGGTTCAAGGACAGTAAAGAAACTAGAGTAAAAGTAATAGCTAAGATATCCCTAATTAGTGATTTGCCAAAATAAAAAAAATTATTAAATAAACTGGATTTTGGATCGGTGATTTCTATTGCCAAACTTCACCGATAGCTCCCCTTCGCAGAATGCGCTAAATTCTGAGGCATCGATTAATTTCCATCACTATCTAGTTTGAAAACTGAGAAAAGAAAACGAAAATATTCAGGGGGGAGGGGACGATGCCCGGGTACGGAATAATAAATTCCAATAACTAATTGTTTTAGTTCTGTAACCCTGTCAGAGCTGTCGCCTCCATGAATATTGTAAACTAGCCCGAGTAGGTAACGTGGGAAAAAAAATCTCAGAGTCATAGGATATTCTCTTTCATAACCGACTGTAAACATAATTTACCACAGCCCAAAACGCCAACTATTTGGTATCGTAATCGATGAACAATTACATTTAGTTAGACATTACATGATGCTATACCTACCCTGCTGTCAGACGAGATTGTTATAAATAAATACTACTGTTATGGCTCAACTGCGAAGTAATAATACATTCTGATATATAACTCGCCTACCTTGTCGAGTGATGTCTCGGCGTGGAGGTCAGAACTCGAAACGATTCTCACCACACATTTACGTTTCATATATATATATATATATATATATATATATATATATATATATATATATATATATATATATATATATATATATATATATCATATGGCTAAAATACACCGGGCCCATGTATACACTATACGGGTGTCCTCTAATCTATTCACTTTTACTACACCACATTTATATTTCACTTATATTATCATTTTATTCATATATTTATTAATTTCTGCCAACACAGTATTCTTTTTAGACACCCTGTTTCTTCTATCTATGCCCGAAACTATACATTCATTTCATCATATACTTTGAAAATCTATAAATCGCGTCCCGACCAACACGCAAGAAACATTACTCGAACCCAAGACTTCTTTGCCACACAAACCATCCTATATCTTACTTCGCAGCTGTTTTAAAACAATTCTCTATATAGAAATATTCACACAAAAAAATAAAATATGTGCGATAATATTGCTGAATGTGATAGCATTCTGACAGCAACAATGAAAATTATTCTGCAACTACAAGAAAAGAATTGGAATTCAATATCTTAATTTCAGAACAGAAATAGCATCACATTGGCTGACTTCGGTTAAGAATCTATGCATAGTTTATTTACTTAAATATTTTCATTACTGGATTACACAGAATGTTGTAGTTTTCAGAATATTAAAGTGTCAAATCACATTATCCAACTATCTGTTCATATGGGCCGGAAATTGTGTTTACTCGGTTTTAATTCGAAAATAAAGGTCTATTTTGAGAAATCTAAATCACTAACTGGGTTTGATGGTAAAATATGCACAACTGATAGTACGAAATTTCGACACAAGGGCGCTAGTAACTATTTGTTCGAACTGTAAACCACGAAATGTGACCTTGTACTCAGGATTATTGTACTATATTACGTTCACTTTCAAATATTGTTTATAAGTTCATTTAATGACGGAATATGAAAATCGCATGGTAAATACTACACTGTCCATATTTAATTATCTCACACTTCCAATCACTCACTACCACAATTACTACTACAAGAAAATGTTTACTACATTACGAATATCTACATGCCACATCTATACTACACACTACATTAATACATGTTATACTAATAAATATACACAAACAACCTTCAGATTTTACCATTTTAATTCGGCTCTATCGGTTCACGAAAGGAAAGGGAAAGAAAGGAACAGGGCCAATTGGCCCTTGTATTCCCTAAATCACATTCTTAATGCAAACTGTTCAGTTAATACCCAAACTATTTATTGGAAAATATATATAGGCCCCTTTCCTGAAGGGAAAGAACCTTATGATAACTATGCTTTCAACCCATCCCTGCTGGAAGCTATCCCAATTCGGGATGAAAACAGGAGCCCTGAGAGTTAACCTAAGCCATCATTCTAATGTTACCAAGATTGCAAAACTCAAGATACCGCCATGTGGGTTAGTAAAAAAAAAAATCACTATCTATATTAATAAATTACTACACGGACAGGTCTTGACTGTAAATGATATTGGGAGGGGTGAAAAGGATAATCACTGAATTGAATTTACTGAGTCAAAGCAAATGAAGATTTTATCACACCAAATTAACCGCACTTAAATGTCGAACCTGTCCACACTAAATATTTACATCCGACATGGCGTCCTGTGGTTCTGGCTATATTTCACTAACATTTTATCCTGTTTTAACTGTTAAAATTTTCTAAATTTGAGCTCCTGTGCTTCCTGGTAGTGTAGTTTTTTACCTGGATATACTATTTACCAATCTCACACGGTTTTACTGTTAAATTTCTTTCATATCTGCTATCCGATCGAACGCACGGCTTTCTTCCTTCGGTCGACGAGGTAGAGTGAAGATGATCGCGCCTTAATCTGTAGCGTGGGTAACTGCACCAATCAAAGTAAAGCTTTTTTGGCGGTGGAGTATTTAAAACGAATAAAAAATGGTAAAATCTGGATTGAACCGGATCTTTAGATGAACATTGGTACCAAAAGAGGGGTGAGGAGAGTCCAAAATATTGTGCCAAAATTTAGATTGGTTAATTATTCTAAACTTCCATCCAATGGTGGGACTATATTTCCGAATAGCACTGACACCGTGAGATTTGTAATCGTCCATTTAAAATATGCATATATAAGATTTATAATTAGTTAATAGATAAATAAAGATATGAATCCCCAAAATACGATTCCTAAACAATTTTTTACCGTTTTCCATGTTAATTTGGAATAAAATAACGAACAAATAAATAATTTATATGGATCGAAAGAACTTTTTGCTAAATAGGAAGTACAGTCGGTGCAAAAATTTCTGGGACCCTCCCATCAAAAATATCATTACATTAAATTGTAATGTTCCATTACAGTCATGACAACAAAAATAAATAGAATTGTTGTGCGAGTTAAGCAGACATCTTAAAAATTTGTGTAGAAGTAAAATGTACACTTCTCCGTCACATTTATTAAACTAAGTGTATAAAAGGTAATAGATGTGTTTTAATGGCTCAAAATTAAGGTGATTAAGAACCAGTATCGTTATAAATTGGTGCCGAAACACCGAGAGAGAAAGTTGTATCGTTTAGAAGAATAGTAAAGCGATCAACATTGAGCCCAACATCAATCTTACTATTTTGAAAAGTGGCAAGATAATAAATAGGAATCTAATGAGTGCTACGAATAGAGAAGTGGACGATAATCAAACTATACATACCGAAATGAATTCTCCAGAGAACATGATCGACATCTTAAGGGAAATATCACACCAAATTAAGGATCACGCTCAACGCAGTGATGAAATATCACAACAAATTAAGGATCAAACCCAACGCAATGATGAATATCACAACAAATTAAGAATCAAGCTCAACGAAGTGATGAAATATCTCAACAAATTAGGGATCAAGCTCGGGATCAAGCACAACATCTTGACGAAAGGTTAGAGCAATTGCAGCAACGTAACGATGGTAAATGGGACCAATTACAACAACAATTAAGTCAAATAAATCAACAAATTGCAGTTAAGTTCGAGCGTTATGATGAAGAAATGAGCAAGATAGCACAGAGATTCACCGAAGTTCAAAACTCTGTAGAGATTACAGAGACAGCGGTAAATGAACACGTCAATCAAATTAAGCAGTTACAAGATGAAGTCAACTTCATTAAAGAAGTGTGTATTCACGAAAGTGCAGAGCAAGATGGTGGGCACATGAATGCTGTACACCCCACATCCATCGGTTGGGAATCTACACGTCATCCCAGAGCAACTCTTGAAGATAATCAATCCTCGAGCTGTAATGAAGACAGTACCGAAGGAGAAAAAAAGAGTGAGTCGATCATCCCTCAGAAGCGTAACCACGACAAGTAATTGAAGGCTAGTACAGGTAAACCATAACGGTTCAGTGATGTAAAATTTCTTACTAAATTTTGTGGTGTATCGGAAGACATACCAGCGAGGGGATTCCTCGAAAATTTTGAGGACGAATGCGAACTAATGGGCGTAGACGAGCCTCAATTTTTAAAGTTACTACCACATATATTATTGCCGCCTTGTCTAACATGGTTCAAGGCCATTAGGAGTAGTTTCCGTACTTATTCCGACTTTAAGAACGCCTTACTTTCCAATTACGAGAACGACTTTATGATAGCGAATAGGGATGCTTTACTGAGAACGAAACCATTCAATCCCAAGGTACATAGGAGCGTTACTGAATTTGTGGTTTCTACATATAACGAGTTAAGATCGTTAAATCCGAGTCATCCAGAATCCCGAATCATTGCGTCCATTCGAATTCTATTGCCTTTTAGGTTACAACAATTATTAATATCTGCACAGTGTATCAATTTCAATCATTTGATTATACTTATTCAAAATTATGGGAGTCAATCTGCAGTACAAAATGGTAATAGAGGGCAGGATAGAGGTCAAGGTAATTCTAGTCGTAACCATATGCAATATGCTCCTGTTCGTAATTTAAATGTACAACCTGAAAATACTTCTAACTCATATCGTTTTAATAGCAGAATAAATAGTTACAATGTTACCGGTAATCAGACGCAACCTAATCGTAGAAATGGAAACAGGAATTTTAGAAATAGTAACCGGAATTTCAATAGGAACAATAATCATCGCCTGTTTACGCTAAATCGCTTTACAGAGGCAGAAACTACGTTAATAGAAATTCGAATGTTGCAACAGTGCATAATCGCCAAGAAAGTACCCAAGATTGCGGAATACAATGTAATTTAAGTGAAGCTATGAGTCAACGTAATTTAAACTAGCTTGTGCTGATATGGAAGGGGTTGAACCCATGTCAGCGTTAAATACTTCTAATCAATTTTCTGATTATGAAACTAATTTAAAAACTTTAGATACAAATAGCGTATATTAATACGAATATAATCGTATAGTGTTTGGATTGATAAATAGAAGTTATGTTTTATTCGATATTTGTATTTCATACTATTCATGTGTTTTCCTATGATTGCAAAATGCAATATTAATCGCATTATTTGTTTCATGTTATAGAGTATATTTGAAAGCATTTTCGTAATGCAAGAATATATATTAAAGTTAATAATTTATGTTTCTCTAAGAAATTCGTATTTAAGCAATTCTTGCTTTTATGTTCTCGTTGTATTCGAATTTTATGCCAATAATATAAATGTTAAAGAATAAAAGAAGATATTTTTAATGTAAACATGTGAAAGCAATGACAGTTATACAAAATTGATGTCAAGCATTTTATAGAAGAATTACGAGTGATGAAAATCAAATTTATGTTTTCTAAAGAATTTTGACTTTTTCCGATTACAATCGCCTAGAATATATGTATATTAACATCTTCATTTATCATGCCCAAAGTTAATGATTTAACCTCTTTATGGCCTATAATATACTTGAATGAAGACATTGACCTATTTTGTTAACGTGCTATGTAATCGTCGACTATGGAATTAATTATAAAGGAATGTAATTATTAATAATATTTTTGTGTAAAAATAAGGAAATATGTGTGAATTATGATATGAAATATATATTATATATACAAGGGGCACTTAAAAAGTATGTTAAGGGTAACGGTCCAGAGTTCTTTTCCTTTTATTGAATAAAATAAATAAAAGAAAAGTCCGTCGAGCGCCATAATATACAACGGTATGTTGTATATTTTTGCTTGTAACAATTATTAACTTGTAATTTTGGGCTATAATGCGTTTTGAATATTTTAGAATATATACTGGGCAGGTTCTGCTAATAGAAGAAGAGAAAAAGAAATAATATAGTTATGATGTTAATATATAAAAAGATTATTCGAATGTTTTTATGTAATCAAAAATCTCGATGTCGTCATGACAACAAAAATAAATAGAATTGTTGTGTGAGTTAAGCAGACATCTTAAAAATTTGTGTAGAAGTAAAATGTACACTTCTCCATCACATTTATTAAACTAAGTGTATAAAAGGTAATTGATGTGTTTTAATGGCTCAAAATTAAGGTGATTAAGAACCAGTATCGTTATACCCGACCCCTTCCGAACAAAAAGGCTTGAAACTTACTTGTTGCCAAAATTCGCCTTGTCTGTAGAGATTGTTGATCCCGCACTTTCATTTGTTTTGTCCCTTGACCTCGTTCTCCTGTCTTACTTCTGCTGAAGAGATCCAAGATCAACCACTTGTCCATCCCTCAGTTTAGATATACATTTTCTTAGTGTCGTTTGTGCTATCCCCTCTCCCCGGCTGTGTTTTCGTATGGTTGTGCGAAAATGAATAAAATAAGCGTGTTTTTAGAAAAGCCATTTTCAACGTTTTGTTTAAATGATTAACTCCAGTTGAAAGAACTAGGTCCATATCGAACGAAAATTTCAATTACACAGCAAGATGGAACAAAATTAGAAACTTTTCGTGCAATTGGTTTGACAGCTTCTGAAGAACGTAAGAGACTATTTTGTTTTTACTGTTTATTGTTTGGTGGTGAAGCGGTGTAGACAAAAATAGGATATTTATTTTAAAACACCTATCAGAAAAAATAAGAAACACGAGTGTAGCGTTGCTCATATTAACAATTCTCCAGCCTTAAGCATAGATGAGCAGAGTATATGTACAGCTAATTAGGTGAGTAAAATTTATTACAGAAAGTATTTTATGTTACGTTGTTGCTCTATTATTATACTTAATTTGTTAGTATGATAAGTTTTCTGACTGCAATTTCGACTTTTTATAAAGTAATTCACTTAATAACCAAATAATAACAATAATAATATCTTAGTAGTGGTAGTAGTAGTAGTAGTAGTAATCATAGAGTATTTGTCTTGAGGCTTGGCCCATCCTGCCGGAGCGGACAAAGTGGATGTGGCGAAAGTGTGACGTATGGCTTCACGATTTTGTTGTATGGGCAGATCCTCTATTTTATAACATCCTTGGAAGGAATCTTGTCGAAGCCACCTGGACCCGTGGAATCGTGTCGAAATCCTTCCCTTTCAGCTCTTTCTTGATTCGGGGGAACAAAAAAGTCGCTTGGAACGAGCCCGGAGCTATAGAGTGGATGCGGCAGTGTTGCCACGTCGAACTGCGCCAAAATTTCGGCGGCGGCGAACGATGTAAGAAAGGGCGCATTATCGTAGTAAAGAACCCAATCGGCTTTGATGTCTGGGCAAACTCGGTGCACTCGATTCTTCAAGCGATGGAGCACTCCAGCGTAAAATGGACCAGTAACACTCGGTCCGACAGGAACAAACTCTTCGTGGAACAATACTTTGGCATCGAAGAAAACAGTGAGCATGCTTTCCTCGAGTGATTTGCTTATGTAAGCTTTCTTGTGTTTTGGAAATGAAATTATGGTATTCGTAGACCCAGGTCTCATCACCAGTAACCACTTTATCCAAGAAATGGGGATGGTCTTGCAAACGTACATAGCTGACACCTCCTACTACCGTACCCTAGGGGTGTTCGATAAGGCTGAGGACCTATCGAACTTCGGGACTGAAAATTTATCGAATTGTCATCGGTTACTCGAAACCTTTCGAGTATTTGAAATTATCGAAGTTTCGGGTATTATCGAAATTTCGAGTATTATCGAAGTTTCGGGTATTATCGAAATTTCGAGTATTATCGAAGTTTCGGGTATTATCGAAATTTCGAGTATTATCGAAGTTTCGGGAATTATCGAAATTTCGAGTATTATCGAAGTTTCGGGTATTATCGGAATTTCGAGTATTATCGAAGTTTCGGGTATTATCGACATTTCGAGTATTATCGAAGTTTCGGGTATTATCAAAATTTCGAGTATTATCGAAGTTTCGGGTATTATCAAAAGTAGTGATGGACAGTTCGGTTCCTTCACCTCTCCAATGATTCCTTCTTGCAGCCAAACTAGTCAAACAACTTTTTTTATCTGATAAGTTATTGCAAAGTTGTACTTGTGAGGAGAAAGGAAAGCGTGCACAAAGGGATTGCTTTTTCGTCCCCTCCCCCCCACACACACAGAAAACCTTCATTTTTCCCTGAATTTTATCTCTTGTTTGTTATTTGCTAACAGCTAGTGTATTAGTGTTACGGTCTTAAACGTACAAATTGGGTAATTTGCTCTTCATACAATATACAGTGAAACCTGTCTATGTTGGCCACCATCGGTTCCATCGAAAAGCGGCCAACTTAGACAGGTGGCCAACTTACAGAAAATAAGTGTGGTTTGTGTATTTTTAGAATAGGTTTCTAGTATTACTTGATTGTAAAATTTTAATAAGCAATTACACGACAGCTACTTATAAATAATGTATATAGAGTAATCATAAAAATATACAGTACTAGAAAATGTTACTATAGTATGTTTAATATATGTGTATACCTTTGTCTTCTTGAAAACTAATCTGGTAAATTGGATTATTCGGATTGAAAACACAACAACACAAACAACCACGAAATAGAAGCGTATGTACGCAGTTTACTGAAATTGATATTATAGCACACTGAGTTATTCACATTGAAAACAAGAAAAGCTGTTATAAATTGAGAAATCCATATGCAATTTATATGACTTCTTTTCAGTTGTTACTGAATGGGGGTTGATTCTAGACATATTTGTTTTATTTTTATTCTTTTTAGCAGATATGCACATTCTAATATTGTAGTTAACTATCTCTTGTTGATGAGCTAGAAGTGTTTCCCTCGGAACAAAAGATGTTTTGAAAAAATCTTGAGGGAATTCATATCTCAAAACCTACGCTATCTTTTGACAAGGCGACAGGTGCCAATAGTTGACAATTGAGATGGTTAGTTTTTAACCTTGAGAATTTTCCGCAATTACTAAGCTGGTAGATGAGCTGCTATAGCAAATGGTTTTACCAAAACAGACGGGATAAACAAATACGTACAACCATTTCCTGAATTCCTGTACGTGCTTTTTCTTATTCACATCTTCTTTTACCACCCCTTTATCAGGGTAGTCTTCTGGCCATTGGCCTCCAAAAGCAAATCGCGGGAATCCTTGCTTCTTTATCTCTAGTCGCAAATACAGAACATCTGCCTCTCATATGGGAATTTGAAAGAGTTAAGAAAAACAACAAAACGGTATTTTGCGTGGCCAAGATACGCAGCTAAGTTTATCATTATCATCATAAGACAAACATTGCTTCAGTGTGGCCAACTTCCAAGATAGACAGGTGGCCAACTTATAGAGTAGTAAGTAACGAATGTCTTATGGGAAAATGCAGGTTCAAGACGAACTAGGCCAAGATAAGCAGGTGGCCAACTTAGAGAGGTGGCCAAGTTCACAGGTTTTACTGTAGTATACGCCCAACACCTCAACCATATTAATCACGCACGGTGTTGCTAAAATGTTATAGCAAAATTTTATTTTTAAGCCAAATGTATTATCTTCTGTCGTGTTTGCTTTCTCTTAATGGTCACTAGTTCACACATTGCCGTAATCAGATATGATGATGCTTTGGGCGCAAACTCCCCCTTTAGCCTTTCAGTAAAATAAATGTTAGTCAAATCAGTGGTGATTTCAGGGGTTGTTTAGGAGGAATATTTTCCCACAAACATATCTCTGATCATGTTCACCGTGGTTTACCAGTATTTTTGCTACCCTCCGTGTATTCAAAATCTCCCGGGGTAGGATTACCATAATTTCTGGATATTTTAAAGAATGGTGTGTGTGTTTATTGAGAAGTTAAGAAAAGTCTAATCTTAACTTCCTAAAATGCTTATGCTCATTTTCTATACTTAAAATATATATTTTTTATATTATTGTCTTAATTATTTTCGTGAGTAAAATATTCTTGCGAAGAACACCTTATCGTTATTGATTTTTTTCATAAATATCAGCACAAGACAGAATTGCAAGCCAAGCACTTGACCAAACACAGCGAAATTTCCCAGTCTTCCATTTTCGCTAAAATTTCGGGCATTAGTTAATCCCAGACAATTTTCCGGATTTTGCTTGAATCTAGGACGTATGATAAGACTACGCGGGAGAAACCTTGAAATCATCACTAAGTTTAATGAAGGTGAAAAACGGAAATAAATCTATTTCCTCGACAGTGAATATACAGTATACCATATGTTCTATACAGTTGGTTTGTACATTATGGGTGAATCCACACACTAGCGGATCCAGAAGCGTCGTTTGGTGGAGGCAGATTGCTTCCTGGACGAATAATGTAGGTTTTAAAAACGTAAGAGTTTTGCATCAATTTAGAATAACGTGGTGCATTATTTTCTATAGAGTGTTTCAAAACAACACCGCCAACGTTTAGGTTGCCACATTACCTAATTTTAGCGGATACCACCAGATTTTCAGGTCTTATATTCGTCCCCCGCTTAATCATCTCTTAATCATGAAAACCCACTCGCTTTTTCGGATTGGAGAAAAATCTAAGACGACTTTGTTGATAAAGTGTTGTTATATTCAACGTAAACCGCTACATTTCTGTGTCAATCTCAATCGCGAATAGACAGATGACAGAAACAAGATGAACGCAAACACTGTCAAATTATTTCTACTGGTTTTGTACAATATGAAAGATGTATCATGCGTAGAATTTTATGATAAGATTTTATGCCATCGAGATTTTTTAAAGGAAGTTAAAGGGAATGAAAAATGTAAAAAATTTGGCATAATCATACACATTTTGGTTCAACCCATGAATACTAATGTATGATCTCATGGGTGCGTATTTCTTTGATAACATTCTGTCCAGTTCAACTGAACACGTCTATGTTGTTACGTAATCTATATGTTCAACTAGTCTTTATATATTCAGAAATGATTGCAAATTGAACCTACGGATCCTTAGCATATTGTTTAGATTAGATTCATTATTAGTATTTTTTTCTTTTAAAATGTTTATACTGTATTTCATATATTGTGAAACTGTGGTATTTTCGTATGTTAGTATGATTTCAAGTAGAAATCTTTGAAAATGATCCGAAATTTTATAAGAGATGGACCAAGACTCCTAAATATGTTTTAGCTTTCTTACGATAAAAGTTTAGAAATTATTTTCTATTCCTTAGAGAGAAAACCGTATGAACAACATCTGCCATATATCGCTTGCTTGCTTTTTTTTTTTTTTAACTTGTCTTAGAGAAATCCTTATTAGAGATATTGTACTGTAATACTTATTTAATACTTACTTTACAATTCGAGACTCACATTTGTTGAACTTAATAAAATATTAAAGGCAAAAACTAAATTTTCTTTACTTTAGTTTTGTTAGAAAAGTACATTGGAAGTGTCACTTAACAAAGAAATCACTAAAAAAAAAAAAAAAAAAAAAAAAAAAATGGTCAGAAGAATCGTCAGTATTTCTAATACACAAATTCACATCAGTACTTACGGTTTAGAATATCCCCGCTTTTCTAATTTCAAAATATGGCAACCCTATCCTGAGACCAAGATAAAACAAAAAGACCAACCTGGGTGCACAAATGCTTCCTTTTGGAGTTATAGGATGCCGAAAACATGAATAAATGAACTTTATAGGTCCAATACTATAGGATCTACCGTAGTCCGGTCAAGATTTTATTTAGGAACTGGTATGTGCCCTATCCAAATATCCAAGTTTCAGAATGATCCAAATATCCCATATGATCTTTTCGCTGACATTTTCACTTCAGTAACTTGAACACACTTTCCAGTGCCGTTTCAGCTTGAATTAACAGTATAACCTTGTTTCCCATAGAAAAATCTGATTACAACCGAAGTGCAATGTAATCGTAATCGGTTTTAAAGACATTGGCTTCTTGTTTCTTAAAAGAAAGAAACAATGATAAGTAGTCTATTGTATGCAGGACACAACAGGAGAGATAGGGTCTAATATTTCTTTCAACAACTGTAAAGCAAGTAACTGCACGGCCATCTTTCTTTGAAAGGCTGTTTGCAACAATATGCGAAGCACCTGAGAGAACTCTTGAGGAAATAATGTTTTCTATTTTTCCTTAAGAAGTGATCGGAAGTTATTTTAATTTCATATGGAAATTGAATCAGAGCCATTGAAATGTAAGTCAGAGGATGTGTGTTTTTCTCCTTTCCCCTTCATCCCTTTTATCCCTCCCTGGTTCGATCCCCGACCAAGTAAGTTTGTGGTGGACAACATCGTGTCCGTGGGTTTTCTCGGCGTACTCCCGTTTCCTTCCACATTCCCATTCCACCAATTATTCCATCATCATTCACTTGCCTTAATCATACTTCTCCCTTAGCTTAACAGACATAATAGTAGGTCATTAAACTGGAAGATTTCACTTCATTTCATTTTCCTTTAGTCTTCGTTCTGTCATATGTAAAGTTCTCTCTTGTGCATAGCACCATGCCATGAGGGCATGTAGGGAGTGTGCCCTCAGTCGTAGATGAATGTGGTGTTGTCAGCACCACGCTTCGACCGCATCCCCCCCTCCCAGGTACGCATTGAATCTGAGGTTGGTAATGCCCAGAGCCGCACGGCATCTTATGCACAAAATCAAATATCGTAAAGTAACCATGAGCAACAGATACCTGACATATGCATTTAGACCAATCCTCTTTAAAATCGGATAATTCATTCGAAAGTTATCGTAGTTTTCACACGCCTACGCCCAAAGTAAGAACAAATACTTCAATACGGGAAAAATCCCCTTGTGGTATGGCAACCAAAACAATAGGTGTCTGGTGAAAGCAAAAGAGAGCATTTTAAAATGAGTTCCATCAAAATCGGACAATCCGTTCGAAAGTTATCGTCGGATGCCACATGCAAACAGACAGACAGGATGGCCTGTAATAGGGAGCTTCACACCCAAAATTCTCAAGGTTTGTTTCACGACAATCTCAAATACTCGAAGGCATTCGAGCGCCAGATAGTAAATTTTCGAAACGAAAGTTTGATAAGTCTTCAGCCTTATCGAATTTCCTTACCTCTACCTATATCAGTAGCTATCTCTATACAGAACTGTAAATTAAACCCTCGAAATCATATTAAAATTATTTTTCTGCCTGCCCCGTTATTGGCGCAATCGGCAAAGTGACTATTAGTAGACTAATGGTGTCTTGGATTCCAATTCCATTCAGGTGATGCATGTTTTCTCTTTCTCTTTCTCTCTTCTGATAGACTGCTTAAACCTTATACAGATCTATGGGGAGAAAACTTTTCCTTCACTTCATTGCTAAGGAGAGAAGTTTTAAAATAAACACTCTGCATATATGTAATACATATTATATACAACTATGATAACCTCGAATTCATTGTTTCTTCCGAACACTCCGATAATCCCGAACTTTTCAAAATATTCAAGCGACTAGATAAATGCGATCATATTGAGATATTTCTGTATTTGCTGCTTTCAAACAATTCGAGATTCTCGAAGAGTTCGAGTGTCTCGAAGTTGTCTAATGTTTCTTACATTTCGAGTGCCTCGAACACTTCGAGAGTCTCGAACATTTTGGGAGTCCCGAACATTTCAGGAGTCTCGAACATTTCGGGAGTCTCGATCGTTTCGGGAGTCTCGAACATTTTGGGAGTCTCGAACATTTCGAGAGTCTCGAATATTTCGAGAGTCTCGATCATTTCGAGAGTCTCGAACATTTCGGGAGTCTCGAAAGTTCGATAATTCGATAAAATTAAAATTCTTTATCGATGAAACGGTTTTGAAATTTTATCGAATTGTTATCGATTACTCGATTATCGGAACAGCCCTACCGTACCCTGTCGGTGGAACGGATCTGCGCGCAAGCCACTACTCAGATAACACTCCATCTCAGAAATGAGCTTGCCTCACTCCAAATTTCCTGAGGTCTGTTTACAGGGAAATCGCTTCCTTTTATGAGCAACAATAATATGCATATTAAGTGTATCAAAAATTTTATTGGTATGTTGAGAACAGACACGAGCAATGATATATATGAAGAAGCTCAAAGTTAAAGGCTTGTGTATTATACGCCAGAGATGACCAATGAAAACTTGACCCACGATCCACTCTCCCACCACCCACCGTGACCCACTCTGACCCACGACCCACCATGACCCACCACCCACTATGACCCACTCCGACCTACCATCCACGATAAACCACTCTCACCTACCAAAACACATCGTCATAAATTCTGACACATGATCCACGGCCTCTTTTTTACTGGCTAAATAGTTTACACTTGTCATAAAACAAGGTTGTGAAATTATCAGTAATCGGGATTTGAATTTCTACGGTCAATAGCTCAGGCACCGCTCTGTTACAATAACGGTGTATCTGATCTTTACGATAAATAATGGTAAAGTGTTTGTCATGAGCAAAATTACTATGAATTTTGAGTAAATTATCATGGTATAATTATTTCCTTGTTGAATTGTTGATATTTTTCAGTGGAAAAAATGATGCAACTTGAAAATCCCAAATCAAGGTAAGTAGACCAACGTAAAGAAAGAAAAGTGTAAAATTGTTAATATAGTTAAGGTACAGTCCAAACTTCAAATTTTCGTGTAATTAAGCTTATAGTACAAATTATATACCTATTTTTCTCACAACTTTATGGGTTGATTACCCTGTGCTCTAAGCGCTCCATATAATAAACCTAAGCTTCAGCAATTGTTATATCAGAAATAATTGGATATATGAAGCGAAGCTATATTTTTTGTTTCTCAACTAATATCGATTCTTTTCGATTATTTTCACAAACCAACCCACTACCAATTTTCCAAATATAGAAAGTCCCACCCCTATCATTAAGGAGAATTTTTTTAAAAATGCTAGAACATTTTCTGCTCATTTTTAATAAAGAGTTAATATACTGAATTTCAGCTTCGTAAGTTTAACGGCTTGCGAGATACTTAAGGATGGGCACGAGTCGAGTCAAAGGCATTTTTTCTCCAGTTTAGTTCTAAGTTGAGTCATTGTTTTGAGGTCGAGTTTCCAGTTGAGTCGAGTTTAATAAATAGCTCGCTCATTCAGCTCGTTTTAAATTGTTTTGAAATCATGGCCTGATTAGACTGGAAAACGAAAGCCATGAAAAATGCAAGTCAAATACTTTTAGTGTTGCTCACGACAGAGGTGCATCTCGTCTCGTACTTTTAGTGCATCTTGTCGGGTACTTTTAGTGCCTCGTCTCTTATAATTACTTCTAGTTATTCCACTTTTGAACGAGCAGCCGAATAGAGTTGTAGCTTGAATTGTTGCAACTTCTAGAATGAGCGTTCTCGCGCCTTGATATGAGAGCGTCAGAAAATAGTGCAATCAGAAAAGAGGGTTTTGGCGCCGGAAAATTTTAAAGCGAATGAAAAATAGTGAAAACTGGATAAAACCGGATCTTGGGAGGACATGGGCATCTCAAAGGGATGAAGGGGAACTAAATTATTCTGCCAAAAATCAGATTTGTGGATAACTTTAAGAATTTCTGTCCAATAGCGGGCTTATGTTTTTTATAGCATTAACATGATAATTTCAATACTTATCCATCTGAAATGTCCATATACGGGATTCATAATAAAATAATGTATAAATAAAGATATTATTCCCCGAAATATGATTTCTACTAGATTATTTAAAACTTACACATTAATTTTGGTTTGCGTAAGCGACGAATGAATATACTACACGGACCGAAATTATATTTTGAAAATCACATAGTACAGTAGGTGCAAAAATTATTGGACCCCTCCAAACAAAAATTCCATTCACTGTAATAGTACATTATAAAAATGTCCCGTTTTTAAGCCAAAATAACCCAGGTGTCCCGTAATTATTGTTCAAAATATAAATGGTCAATGCAAACTCTACACTCTTTCGTACAAACACTTGACACCAGAAATATTGACTAAGTGGAACACAAATAAAGTACAGCAGGAAGTCGGAAATCCAAACTAATTGGGACCACAGGTAGTTCGGATTTTCAAATTGTTCGGATTTTCGAAAATGACCTAGAAAATGCCATTTAGACTTAAATATACTGTACGGTATGCTCTTTTATTGATACAGTGGTTATATAGTATACAGTAATAACAATACTATATGTAAGGATATGTACATTTAATATTTCTGAAGAATCTGCTCGTCTGCTAAATTACACTGTTCTTATAACTTACACTTAAAACTTAACTTGTATAGGTCTAAGGGAAAATAAAAATAAAAATATGTACGACAAACAATTACATATGAATGATCTTTTGTAAAAACACTGACTTCCCACAAAGAAAATTGAATTAGTGTACTGTTACCAGCTTCTAGGGACCGAGTTCGTATTTTTGGAGTTTCGGATTTTTGACGTTCGGATTATCGACTTTCTACTGTATTTCCTGACAAATGCTGGGTAGAAGTATTTTCTCATTTCTGTTCTAATAAAGTACCGTACTCAAATCTTCTAAAAGTTGTGGAGTCCCTTCTTTGTTTACCCGGGACTAGTGCTCCAAATGAACGTGTATTTTCGCACATGAGTGCTTTGTGGACAAGTAAGAAAACCTAACTGTCTATAGATACTTTTAAAGTTGTGCTGAACAGTAAGATTAATTTTGATGTCTTGTACCAATTCTACAAACTGTTGAGTGCAAATAAAGAACTTTTAAAGATCCATTTATCCCAAAAATACCAGTAAAGGTTACGCTAGATGATATAATAGAGAATAATGGGTATTCAATAATGAGGTAAGTAGTTTATTAGTAGTTAAAAGGATTGTTGGGTAGTACTTAAGTTAGAAACACTGTTATCACTCATACTTGTGTATTTTGTAAATTGAAAAGAGTGCTGAGCCTCAAAAAAGCAATCTGGAAGTCAGATTTTTACCCTTTCTCCCCGTCGCCGATTCGTATGCGTCCCGTTTTTGCAACTACAAATTCTGGTCACCTTGATTTAGCTATCATGAATGAAATACAGAAACCTTTTTGTACTACTTCTGGCATATTGGAATATGACAGCTATTTTATTTGTTTAGATCCTCAAGAGTACTGATACATTTTTCTTATCAGCACCAGTGAAAATTAAATTTTACACACACACACACACACACACACACACACACACACACACACACACACACATATATATATATATATATATATATATATATATATATATATATATATATATATATATATATACAGGGTGGGCCATTTTAATTAATCCACGGAAATATCTGAAAAATGATAAAACATAGTAGAAATTTTTGAAGTACACGTTATATATTGCTAAGGGGGAAAACCAATTGCGCCAAAAGTACCCCTCCCCGCCCCCCGTAAATCGGGGTAAAGGGGGTAACTTTGAAATGTCAAATGGGAACATGGGTCGAGTAATACCTCGTTCGAAAGGTCTTGAAAAACTAAGTAACGCTGTACCAAAAGATGTTTCATATTGTGCACCAGTTTCAAAATGACCGCCAT
Organism: Thermobia domestica; assembly: GCF_964235325.1. Taxonomy (NCBI): domain Eukaryota; kingdom Metazoa; phylum Arthropoda; class Insecta; order Zygentoma; family Lepismatidae; genus Thermobia; species Thermobia domestica. The sequence continues at coordinate 55,695,645 of NC_137456.1, read as the reverse complement.
AATATGGTTCGGAAACTCCAGTACCCGTAGTATGAAAACCATGGAAGGTAAATGAATGGAACAAAATTGAAATACGTAAATATCATAGGCATATCGAATGATGTAATCCCTGTGATCCCAGTGGCCTCCATGAAGGGGTCTTGTGGGCTAACTTCAAAATTTCAATGTCCGACCGGACAACGGTTCGGGCGTACGCTTGACCTACCCAATGTTGTTTGGAAGACAGACTTCATGCATAGAGAATTAGTGCACTAAGTTAACGCGGATGGCCACAGTTACATTTTGATTAACTATTAGCATTCATGTCATATTGTGAGCTTGAGGGACGAAACGGTGTGTACGTATATCCCCGAAATGCTTTCTGAATAACCAGCACGCATTGCATAAAAGTTTCTCTTTTCTTAGTCACTACAGCGTCATCCTTACAAACAAATGTTTCAACCACACCATACCTATTTGTAAGGTTAGCCTTAATTTACGAATTAAAGTAGAGTTCTCGTTTGAACTTTCACTTCACTTTCCACCCCACTCACATACAGAGCGCAGGGAGAGATTATTTTGCAGGACTTGGATTTCTCTCTATACATTATGGTAATTTTACTCTAATATTTTTTTATCTCTGTTGTATTATTCTCGAGCCTTGGAACGCCTCCATGGTTTTCATATTTAATTTTCGTTATTTTCATTTATGTCTAACCGTGTTCATACTATGGGCACTAGACGTTTTCTTAGACACAGTCACCATGTCTTTGCGATCATTTTGAAAACGGTGTCTCATGTCGAAAATTTTCTTACAGAAGCTGTTTGATATTAATTTGTCTATGTAACGTGATGTTACTCGCTTCAAGCTGCTATTTGAAATTTTCAAGTTGGCCCCGGATACCTTTCAGTTGGCCCTTGGAGTCACCTCGACAACACCTCTCGATTTGCCTTACGTCAGTTAGCTACTCCAGTTTTTCTTTTGTTGATTTATCTCCAATCGCTTTCATACTACCAGTACTAAACCTTTTCTCTGACGCGGATACTATGTTTCGGCGGCCTCTTGAGAACACTGCCATTTCACATCAATCGTTTTCTCCTGCAGTATATTAGATTTTGCAAGATTTATCGAACGAGGTACCACTCGACTCATGTTACTATTTAAAAATTTTGAAGTTAGCCCCCAAGACCCCTTTAGGGAGGCCACTGGGATCACAGGGACCACACCGTTCGATATGCCCTATGATATTTACGTATTTCAATTTTGTTCAATTCATTTACCTTCCATGGTTTTCACACTACGGGTACTGGAGTTTCCGAACCATATTATGGCGGCCATTTTGAAACCGGTGTACAATATGGAACACCTTTTGGTACAGCGTTACTTAGTTTTCCAAGACCTTTCGAACGAGGTATTACTCGACCCATGTTCCCATTTGACATTTCAAAGTTACCCCCGTTACCCCCATTTAGGGGGGCGGGGAGGGGTACTTTTGGCGGAATTGGGTTTCCCCCTTAGCAATATATAACGTGTACTTGAAACATTTCTTCTATGTTTTATCATTTTTCAGATATTTCCGTGGATTAATTAAAATGGCCCACCCTGTATATATATATATATTTCAGCAATCTTTATGTTTTTGTGCAATTGGCATTTGAAAATATATACCTTACAAAATTTCCATTAGGAATAAAATAAATGAAAAGCAAAAGATATTTTTACGAACAAAATAAATGCATATCAAATTATATAAATCACCATTTTTAGTCTATGTCTTCCTGTCATCTGAAAATAGATCACTTGTATTATCCTTATTAATACAGGAAAGTTCTTGACAGTTTTTACACATAGCAAACCCGAGTTTCTACAGTAGCATTTGTTATATAACATGTAGATCGACATGTACATGAAATAAGCCTCATCAACTCTGGAGGTACTGGCTTCCTTGTCATCGGCACTGCAGACAAGGTATTTCCCAACTGTACCTATCCCCAGTCGGTTGGGTTCAATTTATTGTCTTTCCATAGCTGGACCTGAAGATACACACAATACGAATGTTGGGCAGCTGCGTCACTTGTAGGAGGTAGTGATAAAAGTTCAAAAGTCAGGTTGAAAGATTATATGGATATCATGTTATTGTACCTGTAGTATCTTAGATCGTCCACTGTTTGTTGTCGTCCACCACTATACAAGTGTAGTAAAAATATTTCTCCTGCTTTGGATATCTGCTCTCGTTTTGTCAATGGGTTATTAAATACAAATATATTCTTCCTTAGGCTGCTATTTTTCTGTATGAGGTGTAATGCCCTCCGTTTACCCTGTTTATATAACGCCGAAGTTGTGTCACATCCCGTAGCTGCGTGAAGGAAGAGAAGTGCCTTACATGTTTCTCTCAACAGTGATTTTTGGCTCTGAATAGAGAATAACTTCGGTTTCTGTTGACTGGACGCTGGGCAAAGAAACCAGATCATATCAGTTTCACTTGACAAAGATGTTAGTAGGACAAGTAAATCTGTATCACGACCAACATCCACTACCACCGATGTTGTGTTTGCCATCTCTATAGCAGTTGATACAATGAGTGTATCACTATCTGCCTAAGCTATGCAAACACTTATGTTGGATGACTTGCAGCGACTAGCTAGAAGTTCGATTGGTGATGTTTTGCTGTTATTTGCTAGGAAATCCTTCTGTGATGATGCAGTTACTGCATTTAGATGAGGTTGTATTGCCGGTGAAGACGGTCGAGCTGCTTGCCTTTGCTGCTCCCAGCATTTAATTGTAGGTCTGTTTGGATAACACAACAATGCAATTACTGCTAAAGTGAGTTAACAGATATGAAACGTAGCAGTCAACAACCTGGTCATATGTAGCTGGTCGAGGCCAGATTACACTGTGCAGGAGATGTTCTCTGTCCACAACATACACGTGTGAATCTACTTTCGAAGTGAAAGCTTGCAGTAAAGAAGATTTAACTCCTTTTTGCAGAAATGCTTCATGAAAAATAGATGAAAGCCTTTGTTCGAGTACAGAAGAAAAACATTTCTTCAACTTTTGTTGGTTTTTCACGACGTACATAATGCGATGGAATAGTTGCTGTGTGTTGATGACGGTTCTTGTATCTCCCACTTTGACAGCAGAGGTGACTGATGCAAGGTTCTTCACTTTGAATTTTCTCTGTATTTTCAGTGTTGAAGTTACTCCTTTCTAGTGCATGCATGGATTTCTCTCCCTCCTCGCATGTGTTGTCGCAATTTACTATTGAGTCTGCAGTAATCCCGGTAGAAAGACTTACGAAATCATCACTGACCTGTTGAAGTGAATTGTGTTCCATTAACCATGCACATATTTTATCCATATCAAGTGAATCGCTAATCTGCCAGCCAGAAGAATGTGTTCGTAACTTGTAGTTGAGGTCACGTCGTGAAAGATTGCAAAGATTTGGCGATATCTGTTGCAAGTGGAAGAGACAAAGTCCATCGCAGTAGAGTCTGTTCTATAATTCCTCTTCCATGAGTAGGCCCCACCTATTGATTTCATGGGTCTCATGAGTGATTGCTCAATTACCATGTCCGACCACGTACCAGAGCAGAATTTTGAAGTTCGTCGATTTATGAAGTATCTCTCATGTGCAAAATGTTCATATGCTTCCTCACTCATTCGAGACGGTAGTTAAGTCATCTTTTGGAGACATAAATGAGCGCTTTTAGCATATAGGTGAAGAAAGGAAGCATACACATTACTATATTTAAGTACAATTGAAAGTCTCCAGTTCTCTCTACTCTAATAAACCCCGTCATCAGGATCCCCATTCGAATATATTGTATTCATAATTTGGCTGCTCGACTAGATTTAGCAGCTTGACTGCATACTCTTCGAAATTCTTCAACCAAAGGCTTTCGCAATTCTGACAACAAAATATCGGTTGGTGTTATCTCATTCCTTATTAACGTCTCGCTGTGCTCAACTACTTCAAGTAATACATCTCTGTTTAGTGTTGGATATGTTTCAACTAAACATTTAAATAATCTAACAACTGTTAACAAATGAGCTCTAACACATCGGGAGAATGCATAGCCCGATATCAATTATGGAATGGTTCCTCTGGCATTTACACATTCTCATAGTTCCTCAATTCTACTTTTACTCATGATGGTTCCTATACTCCCCAAGAAACTCATCAGTAGATGGAGTCCTCCGAGACTGATAATGACGGCAGAGAGTGGACTGTCGACGGCAGATATTTCTATTTCACATGCATTAATAAAGAGCGGCTGGGCGAATGTCACAATACAAGGTAGATTTCTGTGCTGGAATTCAGATGCTGCGTAGAGCAGTGAAGAGTACAGCGATGTCGAGTTGCCAGTATTGAGGTGGATGAAAGGCAAGGATATAACTTTTGATGTTCGGTATTCTGTGGATTCTTGTGGCTTCAAGCATGTATCCGTTCCAGAAAGGTATTGTCGTATATGAAAACAGGTAACCAGCTATCCAGTGCAAATGTACGTGAAGTACATTTCTAATTGCATCTTTTTCGGTGCTTTCCACATTAAAAGTCTTCACCTGCACGTTTTCCAGACCTACATGCAATGATTTCTTGTACTGAATTATTGGTATGCTATTCGCTGATGGGCCAGTTTGTTGTTGCTTTTTACACGAAAAGGTGGGGAGGAGCTGGCTGTATCACCACCCTTTAAGCGCGTGATATCCCCAAGTATGTGTACCGTTCCATGACCATCTAATGTTTTAGTGTTTACGTCAGCATTTTCAAAAATATGCTGCAAGAAGAAATTGCTTCACAACTCTGACTGTCCATGATAATCATCAGTATTCAGGTACCTGTTAGGTCCAAAAATCAATTAATTCAAAATTACGCTTAGCACATTTACATCTCTATATATAATATTCTAAGTGTGATCTCGAAATCCTTAAATCACTGTAACCACATATCAATTAACATCCCTTTATTCTTAATCTGTACTCGTTCATATACTCATTAAATCATATATCATCTGGATCTTAATATCTTACTCTTAATAATCAAAATTTGTATCGTGTTAATCCTCTTCAAATCTTATATCATATCCCATAATATCAGCACATACCAAGGTATATAAAATAACAGGTAGCCCCAGTTCGCGATTAGCGTTGCGATTGGCTCCCGGTCCGTGATGTCATGTGGAATTATCTGTGAAGATTGTTTTCGCTTGCCTGCTTGTTACACTTCGCGCTTTATTCGTAAAACAGGATTCAAAACATAATTACGATATTCCTTGTCTTTCCAAATACAAATAATGAGTTATTTCTACTCACAGATGAGACAATATAATGTAATAAATATATAAATATCGTCAGTAATGGTTAATTATCTATACAAATAAAAATGAATATAATGTTTACTCGCTAATTCATTCTAGAGCTTTGGATTGATTTTTATAATTTTTAGTACCGTTCATGAGTTGACCTGGCCCTTATTACTTTGATTAAAGGGCAAATCCTAAGGGGTAGAAAAGGTTCAAAATTTGTACATAAAATACAGTACCTCACGAACCTATCAAGTTAGAAAGATGAAACTCGGTATATAAACTCATCATTAAGCTTAAAGAAAAACATGTCCCATTGTTTTTGCAAATTTCCGTTTTAAGGGAAGAGGGGTCATTTTCTATTCATTGTATCAATGTTTGATTGCCTACTCTCCTCGACCAACTTAAACGATTTTTGGTACTTTAATGCAGTCAGGACTAACTAACTTAGCCGAAATTGGTGTCCAGTCCATGCTTTTCAGGGTCACTGAAATGAACAGTGACCATCCCGATGCCGTTTAAAACCAAATTTATCCTCTTTGGGCGTGGCATTATGGATTTTTGTCATTGAAACGTAAATTCTAATGGTGGAAGGAGTTCAAATATTTACCATAAACTAATTCTCTCAATAAGAGCATTTCAGGTAGTAAAATATATAAAGCAAACATTATTCAAAATTTCAGAGATTCCGGGTATGTAATAACAAATTAGGTTAGGTTGTGTTATGATAGGTTAGGTTATGTTAGGAATCTAATCTACCCTAACCTAATATAACCGAATCTAACCTAACCTAATTTGATTAGGTTATGTTAAGTTAGGTCAGGTTAGAAATCTAACCTAAGCCGTTGTATTTAGTGTGCATTAACCAAATTGTCAGAAATCGTGACAGCAAAATATTTCCTTTACATTACTAATATTTGTTTATTACTCAATATAACACATTTTACAGTATGTATTACAGGTTATAAGTTGCACAGATATCTATAGAGTGGTATACATACATAAAAGAACCACCTTCACAGGGGAAAATTTGCAGTTATTCATCCTACACTTTGCCCTTCGATTTATCGGAATTTAGTTTTTATGGCTTAGCCCCCCTCTCTCGGCCAGCCCTTCAATTATAAGAATGTGGTAAGAGTGCACTTGGATCAGAACAAATGATTTTGTCACACGATGTGCCATTCGAGAAGGAATAAAATCAATGTGATTTGTACGTAACAGGTACGGTTCGGTTGAACAAGATTAGATTAGGTAAAGTTAGGTAAGGTTCGGTTCGTGAGGGTATACATTTATATTCTCGTTGATACCCCCTTCCACTTCACTTTACGTACATAAACTCCTTAAGCTTCAGGCCCTCAGAAACAAATGTCATAAAAGTAAAATTAATATTATTGTTACACACCTGTTTTTCAAGTTGACTAGTGTCTAGTTTATTTTTCCCCATGCCAGTTTGGTATCAACAATGAAGAAACAGCGTCAGATCTTAAACATTACTTTTGTAGGAAACTTAGAAGCTCGTTTTTTCAAACTCTCTTATAATCCTCTAGTGAAAAGTGAGCAGAACATATTTGTGCGTTATCCACATTAAAAGTGTTCTTTCGCTTACAGCGGGAAATCAATCTTCTTCGAAGTTCATCATTTTTAGGGAATCGATGGAACATTATTTCGTTTGTATTGCTTCCTATGTTATTAGAATGAGCTACTGCACAAGTAAGATAACTTTTCGCCATCTTGAAACAGTAGTGTTATTTTTTATGCAGAATTTCACTTATTTTGAAAAATACCGCGATACCTCCACGTGACGTCACTGACCGCAAAGTATCCAGGAAAAAATGAGAGCAGAAAAGCTATCCCGAGAGTCTCCTGAGCACATACAAATTCCTCTTTTTCCTAACGGACAGTGTCAATTAATGAGCACTTTGTGCCCTCTTATATTCCAACACTACCTGACAGTTTTCTTTGAAGGGGCACACAAAGACATGGAATAAAGGAGGTCAGTCAGGTAACATTATCCAAACTTAGAGTGAAGATAAACAAAGAGAGCTAAGTGCAGAGATGACAGGAAGGATCTCGGTCAAAAGATGAAATTATAGTGTGGCTTAAGGATGTAACCACCTTGGATTTATCCGTGTATTGTTTACTGTAATTTCCTCGTATGACGATCTCCAGAAATCGTTGCCAAGTATCTAGTACTACGTCATGACCACCAAGTTTCATATCATCCAACGATGGATAGTATGGCAGGTCATAAGTTTTTGATCGAATATCCTGCCGCACTATCTCAGCCGCCATTTCGACGATTCTATACCTCTCGTTTTCAACGTTTTTCTTCCTCTCAGAGTACCATTGCTCGTACAATATGTTGTATGCAGTTAAGGAAACTAATGATTACCGTCATGTATTCACAAAAATTCATGTTTAAAAGTTTTCAAACTGATCATAGCATTAAACTATATTTTATAATAGAATGCCATTTATCAATATGGCGGCCATAACACACTTCCAACTTTTGATGGCTTTATGTATGCTTTGTGTTTCACTACCATTGAACGCGTCTATTTGCAAAGTCCCATTCTTGTAAGTTTTTTTTTTAAATTACAAGTTCATACGATTTTTTCATATTGTGTCGGCCATTTTCCAATGTGGCAGCCTTAGCACATCTGTAATTCTTTTCCAACTTTTAGTATGGTTTACACTCTAAAAATGCAACTATAAACTAAGTTCCATGCTTATAAGTATTTTTAAAAACTGATCACAACTTTAAAACCATTTCTTATCTTGCGACGGACGTTTACCAATACGGCGGTCGTAGCACACTTGCGATTCTTGGGAACTTATACTGTTTTTCGATGCAACTTAATACTTACGAAGTCCCATGCTTATGAGGATTTTTCAACTAATTTTCATACTATGACTGGATTAGTAGAGGGATAAATTGTTGAGGTCTTTTGAATTTTTCTAATCAGAGTGCTCCTTTAAACGCGTATATTCGACGATAACCGTTTGGGATCAGATAAAATCTGCTCGCCATGTAATTTTATAACACAATGACGAGTGTCTATTTACTTTATTTCATGGTTCCTCCATATTCACTTTCAAATAATCGGCGACATTTGCCATCTAATAAAGTTGATGCATTTGTTATTCCTAGTACACAATCGCTTAGAAAAAGAAGCAACAAATGCATCAAATGTGGTAGATTAATTCAGAACACATAAATAGCGCATGAGGAGGTTGTAAACATAGAAGGTCAGTAGGTTGACCGTCGGATTGTGTAACCTTGAATTTGATTTTAAAAGTTATTGAATTACGCAGAAGAAGTGAGAAAAACAAAAATGTTATTCTGAAATAATGGAGTTCTTGGACATGAAGTGGTTCATAGGTTTAAGTGCAAAATGTGGTTGTAACATTACAGTGATCTTAACTACGAAGATTGTTATTACATTATCACCAAGATTGCATATTGCATAGAAACCTACATATATTTACAGCTCGGGTGAGATCGTTACAGTTTAATATGTATGGTCTTATGCATGAAATATTGTAAATAGTGTAAATAGAATTAGAATTTAAGTGTTAAATTGTTAATGTGTGAAACTGTTAATGAAGAATATCTTGTGCTATTTATAGCGTTTGTTGTGATTATAAATTTGGTAATTATTATATCATTTAACAAAATGGCGGAAAGTCTTCACCTTAGCAACCAAACTATAGAAATAGTGAAGGCCACAATTCAAACAAATGAGATGGATATACAAGTAGACAAAAACTCAGAAGATAAAATGCCTAAGGTATCAGAAAACAATAAAAATGAACAAATAGAAATAAATCAGTCACTAGAAAATCGTTTTACTGAATTACATACAGCACCATATTTTGTGTTTCTAAAATCAAACAAAGAAGAACTAGGCACAAAACATTTGATGTCGACAAGTAGGTAATTATATTTAGTAGACATATTAGGGATTAGCAATTTTAAAACAATCGGTAAAAATTTAATAAAAATTTATTTCAATACTGGCAAAGCAGCAAATGATTTCTTAAGTCATCCCATTCTTAAGAATCAAAACTGGACTGCGTTTATTCCCAATTTTGCCATCTATTCAACCGGAGTGATTAAAAATGTTGACTCAGATGCAACTGTAGAAGAACTAATGCAAGAAATAGATACTGATGTACCAATTGTATTAATCAAAAGGATTTTTAGGTTCAACGAAGGGAAGAAAATACCCACTTCTACTATTATCGTAACATTTAATGCCCAACATTTACCGGTTGATGTCAAAATTTTCTTTTTAAGATTACAAGTAGAAACATACATTCCCGCTATAAGGCAATGTAATTTATGCCTACGATATGGTCACATATCGCGCACTTGTAAAGCTAAAATATCTATATGCAAAAAATGTGTATTACCACATCCCAATTCACCATGTTCCGAAAATATTAAATGCTTTAATTGTGGTATGAGTCACGAGGCAGATTTCCGAGAGTGTCCTGAGGGAGCTCGGCAAAGCAAAATCATGACTATTATGGCAAGAGAACACATATCCTTTAACAAAGCGAATATGCAAGTGGGCAAATTACATAATCCAAATAACAGATGGGAGGTATTTAATAGCAATACAATAATAGAAGATAACATACTTAGAAAGACACAAAGCAAGACAACGCCAGCATTGCATACATTTACATCATTTGAGTCTCCTTCAAATGTGAATCCCAGGGAAAAAAATGATTCAACAAGAACAAGATTCACCTCCTTGGAAAAGAAGGCGTAACACAGAAAGTATTCATTTTATCTCAGGAAAAAATAATAATACTAGCAGCAAATTTTCAATTTTAATTTACCTAGTACTAGTTTTCAAAACACTCCAAATCGAAATACAAATTCAATAAAGTTACCAGAGCAAATTGTAAAAAATATGAACTTTAATACAGTTTCGCCAAATAATACATTACTTTCTTCTCTGGAAATAAAAAAGCATGCTCATTCAAAAAACAAGATCAACAGAAAGGTACAACAATAGATAGTTATACCACCAACCCAAAAATTTCTGAAAGAGGTATAGTTACCAATAATACTGAAAGTGATTTATTAATATCTAAAACTAAGTTTGCAATTAAATAATTACTTGGTAGCATTTTAACATTTAGCATTTTAACATGCAACATGTTAACATGCAACATCTTTAAATTGCAACATTTCATCTGAATATGGAACAGCTTTCCAAACAATTATACACTCTATTCACATCCATACATGATATACATAAATAAATACAAAACTAAACATATATAGAATTTATTTTATAATATCTACTTATTAGATAAGAAGAGTAGTTTAAAAATTTTGCAGTGGAACTGTCAAAACTGGTATTCAAAAAATATGCTATTATACATTTAATTAACATTTATTCTCCAGATATCATTTTATTACAAGAAACGTGGGGTAAAGATAAATTGCCGTTAAAGTTAAAAATATAGCATTATAGAACATTTAAGAGAGGATGGATGTGGAGGGTTAGCTACTTGTATTAAAAATATATCTTACAGACCATTAAATATAAATATTAATCATAATCATAAAGATATACAACATTTCAGTTTCGAAATCAACAACAATAAATTTATTAATATATCTGTTCCACTCAATACTGTTGTACCAGACAGAAATTTTTGGACTCAGTTAATATCCAACAACGATATAGATTATATTATGGGCGATTGTAATACTAACAAGGAAGGGTCACGCAGTGGCTCCGCTGAGATCGGAACGAGACAATTGTGTTTGCATTTGATATGTTATAACTAGACGAATCCCAAAGTTATACGTGCCACCGGGCGGAATGTCGTGAGTTACAACATATTTTGTAATATAAAAGCTACAAAGCTGGCAGAATAGTTTGAACCGAGTCATTTGTTCGGAAACGGTTGGGTAAATGGAAAATTCGGACAATACGTATTCCATCATTTTTAAGGACACACTTTTTCGGATAAAAAAGTTTCCCCTAGGGTCCTCGCATTGTCCCAGACGGGGTCCAACTAAAAATGTTTAAATAGCAAGGGGGGTTAAGTAGCACATCATTTGAAAGCTATTGTAAAACGAAAGAAAATGCAGCAAGTCTCGATTCTCTACGACAACCCTGTGCAAAATGGCGGAGGTTCAAAATGTAAACAAAAACTTAATTGAAAAGTCCATGGTCACCCCTATAAACCGGAGACGGTGAGACAAATATGAAAATAGGAAAGGGAGTGTGGCATTATTTTCAAAGTACATCAATTTAAGTTAAAGCGTCTTGTCCCAGGGTGTCCACAGGGTCCCAGGTGGAGTTCAACTAAAAAGTTTCAAATGGCAAGAGAGGCTAAGAAGCTCATCGTTCGCAAGATCTTGTTTAATGAAAGTAGATTGAGCAAGTCTTGACTTTCTACGACAATCCTGTCCAAAATTGCGGCGGGACAAAATGTAAACAAAAGCTTAATTGAAAAACTGTGGCCACCTTGAATCCAAGATGGCCGCTTAAAACCTATGTCATTCATAACAGTACAAATCTAAATCTCTATTTTTCTCTATTACGTATCTAGAAATAATAGGAAGACTAAAGAACAATTGAATTTCGATTCACTTCAATTACTATTTCATTCGGTAACAACACATATATGTTTTCTTCTTAATGCATTTTCGTCACGGTTCTCTCGACATTATTTACTTGAATATAACGAATATGCGATGAACACACAACTCTGACTTCCTACTCATACTACTCTGCGGGTATTTTTCTAATTTTGTCATACGTAGTTCATACAGAAAGAAATTGCTGCACCAATAGGTCAGGGGCTCTATTGTAACGTATTTGTGATGGTTACATTTGTATGCCATTCGTTGGTTTGATCGCAATACTTCAAGCATTACCAAATATACAAAAAATAAATAAATAAATAAATAAAATAAAATTGCAAGATGGGCGAGTAGTACCAACCATGTGTAAGTCATTTCAGTATATCTAGCTGCGTCAAACTTTGTTGATTTGATTACAGAATTACAAGAAATAAAATATTTATATACAAACTATTTTTTCACGCTGGCAGCCATATTGGATTACAGATTATACTCTTTGATATTTTGTGGATATCTACTATTAACCATAAACGTTCGCTTCTCCAACACCAGTGGTGTGAGCTGGATATGCGTTCGATACATAGTGTGGCATTTTGAACTCAAGATGTCGCGTCTTTGAACATTTTCCTTATTTTAGTCACTTACTAATCAACAATGATGCCAATTTTTTCCCCCGCTTCAGCAGTTTGGTATGCTTATACTTTCGATATAGGTTTTAAGCGGCCATCTTGGATTCAGGGTGGCCATATATTTTCAATTAAGTTTTTGTTTACATTTTGACCCGCCGCAATTTTGAACAGGGTTGTCGTAGAAAGTCGAGACGTGCTCCATCTTCTCTCACTTAACAAGAACTTTCAAACGATGTCCTACCTCTCTTGCCATTTGAAAATTTTTAGTTGGACCCCACCTGGCACCATGTGGGACCCTGGAACGAGACGTTTTCACTTAAATCGTTGTACTTTGAAAATAATGTCACACTTCCTTTCCTGTTTCCACATTTGTCTCACCGTTTCCGATTTATAGGGGTGACCACGGACTTTTCAATTAAGTTTTTGTTTACCCTTTGACCCGTTGGTATTTTGCACAGGGTTGTTGTAGAGAGTCGAAACTTGCTGCATTTTCTTTCGTTTTACAATAGCTTTCAAATGATGTGCCACTTAACCCCCCTTGCTATTTAAACATTTTTAGTTGGACCCCGTCTGGGACCCTGCGGGGGACCCTGGGACAAAGTTTTTTTTACACCAAAAATTTGTCGTTGAATATGATGGGATACGTCTTGAACGACTTTCCGACTTTTCCGTTTCCGAACAAATGACTCGGTTCAAACTATTCTGCCAGGTAATTCGTTTGTAGTTCTTACATTACAAAATATGTTGTAACTCACGATATTCCGCCCGGTGGCACGTATAACTTTGGGAATCATCTAGTTATAACATATCAAATGCAAATACAATTGTCTCGTTCGGATTTCAGCGGAGCCACTGCGTGACCCTTCCTTGTAAGTCGTAGCCTGGGGGAACTCTTATAACGATACGGCTGGAAACATAAATCAAGTATTAATAGATTCGTCTTATTTAACATTGAATGATGGAACAGCTACTAGAGTAACATCAAATGGTAACAGTGCACCTGATATCACAATATGTAAAATACGACATTTCATTCAAGCGGACTGGACAGTTTATTACAATCCTTTTGGCAGAGACCATAAATCCTATTTTGATTACAACGCACCCTATTAAGTCTAAGGAATCTATACAACATATTAAATTAACACAAGAATTTTCATCTAAAACGACAAAAATCTTTCATAATTTAAATTGGCACAATTATCAAAATGAAATTTCGAAACATATACAATCTATGAATATTACCCACTGCTACATCAATAATTTTACTCACATGATCACGCAAGCAACTGCCAAGACCAAAGAATTGAGGACACAAAAATTAACTTACCATCAAGCAAGCAAAGAAAAAAAAACCGATCTGGTGGAATATAGAGGCACAGAAAGCGATAAACCAAAGAGCATTAGCTTTTAGAAAATTCATTCATTCACAGAGTTTACGAGATTACTTAGAATATCAAAATATCAAAGCGCTTACTAAAGCTATACTAAGTAAAAAAAAGAGCGAATTGGGAAAAATTTTGTAACAATCTTTCATTCCAAACTCCTAAAAAGTCAATATGGAAATTTTTAAACCTCCAATTAAATAAAATATCATTACCTACAAGTAATAATGGATTATACACTAATACTAATGAATGGATATTCCAGTTCAGAAAAATCTCTCTGCGGACTATGTAAATAAAAAAATAATTTAATTTCAGAAGTTGTAAGTAATAAATCAAAACAAGTGGAAATATATTCACCTTGAAGGAATTAGACATAGTTCTCAAAAATTTAAAAAAATACGTCACCTGGTATTGATGGAGTACAATATATTCACTACATTAATCTCCCTGTAGAAGGCAAAAACTTTTATCAGATGTAAACTCTATATGGCAAACAGGACAAATTCCTGAAGTATGGAAAAAATCATTAATTGTAACGATTTTAAAACGAAATAAACCTTGCAATGACGCAAATAATTATAGACCTACCTCTTCTACCCTGCGAACTAAAAATTTTTGAACAATTAATTCCAAATAGATTACAGTGGTACGTTGAACATAATTTTGCCAAACAACGTCACATGATTTAGAAAAAAATAGCTCTACTTATGATGCAATTGGCTCACTTATATTAGATATATGCAGGGGTGTAGCCAAGGGGGGGCCCATCGGGGCCGGGCTTCCCCAAATGGTTTCCTGGCCCCCCCAAATGACCAACTTTTAAAACATCATAGTAAAATTATCTCGCTTCATTCATTTAAAAGTAACAAAGTTTATTGACAATAATTTATGGTAAAATAGTATGGAGAAATATTGTTTTTCCATACCGATCGAAAAATAGTATAGTATCTCTTCCTTATACCGATCGAAAAATGGGATACTTTTTGTGACAGCAGATTGCACAATTTACTGCGATTTATATTTGACAGTTTGAAGACAAACGTTTTAACAAGGTACTACAAATACAGCCATAAAACAAAGTACTAAACTGATTTGTAAGTACAGTGTATTTTTATATGCTTTAACGAGTATTTTAAAAGACATAGAGGATGGAAAATTTGGTGAGAAACAATGCGTTTATTCAATTTGGGTTTCATTCGCTCTCTCTTTCATTTCTACTCACGAGGAAACGGTCTTAAATGTAAACCACCGATTTGGCTGGGGTCGGGATATGTGTTAGGGGAGCCCAAAGTAGGAGACATGTATTTTGGCGTTCGGGCCCATACGCAGAAATTTCCGAAATACGGGCTCTCAAAGTGGCCCTACATTCCATAACTAGGAAGCGAATGACGTTACTGGTACAGAATGTTGACTTGGGTTGGAATATGTTATAATATATCCAAAAGTATGGGACTTGTGTTTGTTGTTAGGTCCCACAAAAAGGAATGTCGAATATACAGGGTCCGATATTGCTAGATTTTCAATAAGGCCATGAAGTTAGAAATACAAAAGAAAAACGCAAACATTTTTTCGCTCTGTTGACACCCTCGTGGTCAGCAGATCCCCCTCGACGGCTCGTGCCAGCTGAACATCTGTTCAGAATTGCATGGGTACCACATATGCCGACTTCATGGCCTTATTGAAAATCTAGCAATATCGGACCCTGTACATTCGACATTTCTTTTTGTGGGACCTAACAACAAACACAAGTCTCATACTTTTGGATATATTATAACATTCCAACCCAAGCCAACATTCTGTACCAGTAACGTCATTCGCTTCCTAGTTATGGCATGTAGGGCCACTTTGGGGCCCCGTATTTCGGAAATTTCTGCATATGGGCCCAAACGCCAAATAACGTGTCTCCTACCTTGGTCTCCCGTAACACACATCCAGACCCCAGCCAAATCGGTTGTGTACAAGTAACATCATTCGCTTCCTAGTTATAGCATGTAGGGCCATTTTGGGGCCCCGTATTTTGGAAATTTAATGTATGGGCCCAAACGCCAAAATACGTGTCTCCTACTTTGGTCTTCCGTAACACATATCTGGACCACAGCCAAATCGGTTGTGTACAAGTAACGTCATTCGCTTTCTAGTTATAGCATGTAGGGCCACTTTAGGGTCCCGTATTTCAGAAATTTCTGCGAATGGGCCCAAACGCCAAAATACGTGCCTCCTACCTTGGTCTCCTGTAATACATATCCGGACCCCAGCCAAATCGGTTGTGTACAAGTAACGTCATTCGCTTCCTAGTTGTAGCATGTAGGGCCACTTTGGGGTCCCGAATTTCGGAAATTTCTGCGTATGGGCCCAAACGCCAAAATACGTGTCTCCTACTTTGGTCTCCCGTAACACATATCCGGACCCCAGCCAAATCGGTTGTTTACACTTAAGACCGTTTCCTCGTCAGTGTAATAAAATAATTATGTTTTTTTAGTCACGAATAATAATAAATAAGTATATTTGTTAGGAAACCGTAAAGAAATTAAGTAAAATTTCAAAGAAAATCAATCTTGTGTAGATAGGTTCTGTATACAATGTCTTAAATTTAAATATAAAGGTAACCAAGAAACGTGTTGTTGCTTTTTCACACACCGCCTTCGAACATCGATATGTCACCTAACCTGGAAGATCGAAAATAGTCCCCATCAGCATCGACGACCTTCTCCCAATATTCTGAAAGGCCATGGATTCCATCGCGGTAGAACATAGTGGGCCGTGAAACGAAGAAGGTATCAGGTGCATTTTGGACTTTTACTAGGGATTTGAAATGGCGCCCTCTAATGTGATTGTCCAAAGAATGGAACAGATGATAATCGGACGGTGCAATACGCTGGGAATATAGTGGTTGCAATATTGTTTCTCATCCAAGGCGAAAAATGGTGTCCTGAGTCATCCTAGCCACGAGGGACTTAGCGTTGTCCCGTAAACGAGGACACATTTGGAATTCAGAAGTCATGGCTCCAGAGTTTTGAGTTTTTGTTGAGCACAGCTCAACTGCTGACATTACACAGTTGCATTGATACTCTGACCAGCTGGTAGCAGTTCCCGATGCACGATGTACCAAACACACAGAAGGACCTTCTTCTGGTACAGTGCTGGTTTCGGTTGTTTTGAAATCGGTTCATGGGCCACTAACCAATGATGACGACGCCGTGGAGCTTCGTATAGGATACACTTTTTATCACATGTTAACGCCCTGTCCAGAAGTGGCTCCGAAACAGTAAATAAACACAGGCGACTGCCGCGTTGCCTTCTGACCTGGAGTCAAAATATGAGAGACCCATCGACCCAACTTGTAGTGCTTCACAAGTTGATGGATGTGCTGCCGAATGGTTTCTCCACACACTGAATTGTAGTCCCAGTTCCTCTTTGTACATGTGTTGGCCTTCTGGCACGTGGTGTTTTCGGGTGTTTTGTCATCGTCCTTAAACTTGTTAAACCATCGCTGCAATGTCTGCGTCATCACGACACTCTCACCAAAGGCCTGGCATATCTTCTGTCCCGCTACAGCGGCGTTTGACCTCCATTTGAACTCGTTCAGCATACATGCTCCTATGACGCTCTGTGGAAGTCCCATGTTCCCTCTATCTTTATGCAAGTTCATGGTGTGTCTGAATTGCCACAACCAGGTAGTATGTTGGATATATCCACACCAACAACTGACGTTCGCCTTATCTCCACTCGCATTCAACTCACGATGTGAGGTCCAATTGAACACAGACCTCCACGAAAAGGGACAGAACTTTCTTGGTTACCTTTATAGTTATGCACAAAAGTATAGCGTTTGGTCCCGGGCAGTAGTTCTGGATTAAGCATAATAAAAACTATCTTGAATATAATTTATGGATAATAATAATAATAATAATAATAATAATAATAATAATAATAATAATAATAATAATAATAATAATAATAATAATAATAATAATAATAAGAAGAAGAAGAAGAAGAAGCTAAAATAGTGTTTTTAGTTTTGCAGACTAGCAGCAATACATTTTTTAGCTTTGCACATTGTAGCTGCCCCCCCCCTCAAAAACGACGGGCCCCCCTTACACAAACCTGCTGGCTACACCCCTGGATATATGCAAAGCGTTTCAACAAAGAAAATTCTTGATTTTATGCAGTATAGATTTTCAAAAGCATATGATTTTATTAATTTGGACACATTAATTAAAAACCTTACTAAATTGAACATTCCAAAGCAATACATTATTAACATATATAATTTACTTTTTGACAGACAAATGTATATAAAAATAAATCATTCTTATTCTAAACCAAGACGTACTTCCATGGGCTTTCTTCAAGGTAGCAAATTTTGTCCACTTCTATTTAATTTATTTATAATGGATCCTGCGCAAATCTTATATGAAACGTCATATATATATGCTGATGATATAATAAATTATGAAATTGTGGAAAATTTACATACTGGCATAAAAAATCGAACATAACATAGAAATCATAAGTCAATGAAACGACGATAACGGATTAAACATCAGTCGGAATAAATCATATTATACTATCTTTACGAAAAAACAAATTAAATGTATTACACAGATAAAAATAAGAGGTACTCATTTAAAATATACGAAACAAATAAAATATTTAGGCCTCAATCTAGACACAAAGCTTAAATGGAAATCACATGTATCTTATCTAACTTCGGAAGCTATTAAATATAACATCTTCAAAAGTATAAGTGAAAAAAGTGGGGTATCCATCCTCATACAATTACTTTAATAAATCAACAAACACTCATGGCAAAAAAAAAAAAAAAAAAAAAAAAATGTTATATGGAGCCATGTTTTACAGTTCGAACAATACAGAATTTTATAATAAACTACAGACTATTCAATATAATACAGCTAAAATCATTATTGCGCAACCATCATATTGCCCAAAAAATGCAATATTAGAAGCATTGAACAATAAATTTAAATATCATAAAACTAACTTCGGACTTTTTGTTATCCACAATGGCAAAATCAACAACATACATAATAACCAAATTAGCACAGTTGAATGTGTTGAATCAAAACAAAAGAAAATACCTTATGTGAAACATCTACCTTGGATATAGACCTACAACATATTTATAGAGATGAAGGAACTGCAGGCAAAAATAGCAAAAGCGTCTACAATACCAGCATATATATTTCAATATGAAGTAAATCTTATAACAATTTCAACAATCATTGCTAATTATATACAATACCACAAATGAAGGGTAAGGGAAAAAAAAGAAGGAATGTCACATAATTGCGTTTTCGAGAAAACTGCGATTTAATATTAAAAAGCGCGTAAGAAGAATACGGTTTGTTACATCTTTTGCCCCTTTTTACATGGACATTTTTACATCTACGTATGCATGGCATATACAGTCAAATAGTACCAAGAGTCACCAACAGATAGGACAAAGCATCCGAAAAAGCTCATACATGGACATTCCTTGTTTTTCCCCTTACCATTGAAATTAGAAAACATGGCAAATCTTTATAAATAAAAAACATATGGCAATCACATATAGATACTTTACCGAAAAACTGTGAGCCAATATTTACGGATGCTTCAAAACAACAGAACAAACCTTTGGGAGCAGCTATAATGATTCCGAATATTCAATTAATTCAACAATATAAACTACCGTCAGCATTATCAATTTTCGAAGCTGAAGCGTTTGCAATACGACAAGCTTTACTACCAATAAATAAACTTAATATAAAATGCGCATGCATCTGTACGGACGCCTTAGGCGTCATAAAAGCAATAAATAACACAAAATGGAATACACAATCTTCATGGAATTTAATGCTGATCAAAATGTTATATCACAATCTTAAAAAAAAAAGATTACTGTGAAATAATATTATGTTATACGAAGGCTCATGTCAACATAAAATGGAATGAAGAAGTCGATAAATTATGTAAAAGAACAGTAACAGCAGTAACAAATGCAAATATCTATCTCAATTTCATTCTATAATTTTAAACATATCATAAACAGCTAATTGGACGAAAATCTCACTCAGTGGAAAAGAAAAATAAGAGAAGGACCAGGTATCCATTATTGGAACCTAACAGATTTAAACAAGAAAAATGATTGGGATCAACTAAAAATCTGGCCGAGATCAAAAATAGTTGTATATTACCGATTGATATTTAATACAACCTTAACACCTGCGAAATTATTTGTCATAAAAAGAAGAGAAACAAATTACTGCTTGTGCGGAGCGGAAAAGAAATACGCAATATTAATTATTTAATTTTTCAATGTGAACTAATACATCAAAAAAGAAATATGCTTAATGAATCACTGCTTAAGTTCTTCTATACGTTCCCTATCAACATAAATATGATACTACATACGAAAAATTGGAATCTAATCAAGTTTAATACAATTCATGCAAGAAAATCACTTTATATATATATATATATATATATATATATATATATATATATATATATATATATATATATATATATATATATATATATTTATCCTGATACCGATGGAACGACCATACATTGGCGATTTGCATTCCATCAGGCGACCTGGTCGATCAGGCGACACTATATGGTCGTCCAGTGGGAAACCGTGTTAGACGGTCTCCTCTCACCACCACTAGTGCATAGAAATCAACTTTGAAAATTGACGTTGGTGGTCCCAACGGTGCTGAGATAACTTTTTTTTGTATAACTGCAGTTCAGGGTTTCATCGGCAGGTGCGCGACAGTCGCGAGCGTATAGCTTGTCGAGCGTATAGTTCTATCTACATCAAGGCGCGTTGGACCACCGGAAGCTCTCATTTCGCAGTTGGCAGCTGTGCTCACCATTGGCTCGTGCATGCACTTTGTTCTGTTTGCAGATAGAGAGATTTCTCGCGGTTTCGGAAGCTAGAAAAAACAACATGAGTGAAGGAATCAAACAATGATTAAAAAATAACTGAAAAAACTGACAGAATATTTTATATAGTAATATACAAGACGATAAGAAAAAGTAACAATGTATTTTAGCTTGTACATAGAATACATGTGACTATCTACAAATAATTATTACAATACGTTCTTTCAACTATTATCATACATATTAATCGTATGGGATGTCAAATACTTTTACAAGCGGGGTTAGGTGTCTTTGGGCCACTTTTACATAATAAAAACCGAAAGTTACTGGCAGAAGTTTAAAAATGTTTTATATCCATTTATAAGAAAATGGTTAATCGTTTTATACTAGTTTCCTTAGATTTCGGATCCGTTTCCCGCAGAGCCGTAGCTCGAAGGGGACGCGCGGGGCGGTCGTCCCTGGCGCTGATGGCTAGAAAGCGCCGAACGACAAAAAGAAAGAAAAAGTGCTAGAAATGATTTTAAAAAAGTATTGACGCCCTATTAAATCAATGTTGTTGTCGGTTTTGATACAATTTGATATAACTGTAACACTCCGATTTTGATAAAATTTGGCAGTTAGATACTACACATAAAATACACGAATACGAGTTTTTTTTTTTAATTTTCTGCGAAGAAACAATTATTGGGGACCAAAGCCCCTACCCAATATTTCGAAAGTTCACGCCCGAACGCGGTATGAAGTGGACCGAAGTGAATGAAATTGTACACAGATATTGTACCTAGTAGATGTAAAGTGAGGGAATAATTGTTTCGTATTTTCCTGAAACAAAAAAAAAAAAAAAAAAAAAGGGTAGGGCAAAGATCCTTCCAAATATTTGATTACGAAATATGAAAAGTGCTAAAGAGTATACTTTCGAAGTGCCTAAATTACATAGAGAATCGCAACGAAAGTATGTTAAGAAACAATACACAAAAATAAGCTAACCCGTGTTTTGTAGTTTGTGCGGAAAAACTGTGTGGATGCCAAGGTCCTCTCCTAAAAAAGTACATAATAAAGCAGAAGCGCAGGAAAGAGTGGACCGAAGCGAATGAAATTATACATAAGTCTTGTATATGTAAAATAAGGCAACACGTGTTTCGCAAGTAGCTAGGGGGCGCTAACTTCAGTCTTTGAACTTGAACTTTTGATGGCAGAAACACGAAACACTCGAAATTCACAGTATTGATTCCTACTTTAGGACATCTATCTATTGGTAAAATTTCACTATTTTCACACTAGTTTTTTTCTACATATAGCGTATTTTATAGTATTTCGGGGTGTGCCCTTATCCCTTACAGGGTTTTTCCATAAATGAAAACACGTGTCGATTTATTTGCTGTTTACTGTTGATGTGCAAATTTGTAGCAAATCAGTACGGGACACTTGGGAAACACGAGTTGCTTTATTTTACATATACAATATCTACACACAATTTCATTCGCTTCGCTTCACTCCTTCTTGCGCTTCTGCTGTAATATTTACTTTCTTCGGAGGGGCCTTAGCCCAACACTATTTTTCCGCAGAAACTAAAAACACGTGTTCGTTTATTTTTTGCCTATTGTCCCTACACAAAGTGTTGTAGTAATTCTTCTTATCCTTTAGGCACTTCTAATACTTACGTATTCGCACTTTTGATATTTCGTAATCAAAGGTTTGGAAAGGTCTGTGCCCCATCCACTTGTTTTATGTTTTTTTTTTAAAGGAAAGAAGAAATACATATTCCTTCGTTTTAATTCTACTGTATCTATGCATAATTTCATTTACTTCGGTCCACTTCTTCTTGCTTTTCGAACGCCACCTTTCAAAATTTTGGGTTGGTGCTTCTGCACCCTATAACTTATTCCGTGGGAAGAAAACCCGTATTCATTTATTTCATGTGTAACATCTACCTGCCAAATTTTATCAAAATCGGAATGTTACACTTGGGTAATGTTACATGTTAGTACTTAAAGAAAGTTATTGCTGTATATGATTTTTAATGACGATGTGATATATATAAGGTGCTAAGTAATGATTTATAATGTACTCAAGAGCGTTTTCAAATTCAGAAACAGTCAAAGTCTGAGTCTGAAATACGTTGATGGTGATGAGTTTGCTTACTTAATCATGCTTTTCTACCCAATGGGATTAATATTTCTGTGAGAATGAAGATACAAAAATGAAAGGAGTGAAGAGACACACAAGTTGCTGTTTGCGTGGGAATATTAAAAGTGTAGGTAAACAAGAGGAATAATAACACTTTCGAACTTCAAGCAGGTGTAAAAAAGGAGTCAGCGAATTTCCTCTTTCTCAAAGATTGATCACTACCAGTGTATTTTTTTTTTTTTTTTTTTTTTTTATTCCTTTGATAGGCTATAAGAAATGCTTCCCATTTGAAGGAATTTGTTAGAATTATTTCTCCATCAACCACTTGTATCGCCAGGATATTTTCTTTTGTGCATACGTATCTAGTTTTGTGGTTTTTCTATCAGCATACATACCAAACGTATACAGATATATATAATATATATATATATATATGTGTGTGTGTATGTGTATTAGTGTATTTTTAATATGTTAATTAATAATAAGCAACCTTAAATTCAGAACTTCTATTCATTAAGAGATTAAGTAATTACTATTATTTCAAAATGTTGTAGCGAACTATATTTTGGATTTGAAATACAGCACTAAACATATTCTTTAGCTCCATAGATCAATATTGAGAAATTCGCAAAGAAGGCTCCTTCTAAATGTCCATTACATTTTACAAAATATTTTTTATTGTAAAAAAATTGAAATTAAAATCCTATTTACCTACAGAATAAAATTATAAAAGTTTACAATTATTACTGGAAATTAATGTTATAATTCATTTCGAACATTTTAAAAGCACATAGTTTCTACTGTACTGAAATTTCATTTCTTATCGATAGTATAAAATATTGCAAATAGTTGTACTGTAAGTTTCCATAACTGTTCTCCAAATGGATTTGTATAGAACCAAAGGGAGTTTTGTCAAGTTTAACAAAAATTCCAAAATAAACCTCTTGAAAGCAGCTCTTATTTGTAAAAGAATACATCATCATCATCATAGGTATTCTGCCTTTATTGGCAGGTCACTTGCCGCAGCTGAGAAGCTTCCATGCTCCACGGTCCTCCGCTAACCTTTTCGTCTTCGCGTATGATCTTGTATCATATATAATGATCGCTTTTGGCTGTTGTAATGCTCTTTAAGCAGCTTAATAAAAATTCAGTGTAGTATAATAACAAAAGCTGCTTTTCTTAGGTTAAAAAAGAAAGAAAGCTTGGTATGGTGTCTGTACTGGGTACCGAATTCTACTTCACCCCGGGCGCCAAAATCATTATTTACGGCTCTGGTTGACGGTATTAAAAAAAACTGTGTTGACATGTAAAAAGTTCGAACGGAGTGCCTACAAAACGGAATACCGAGCTCATTCATGGTGTATGGCATGTTTTAACAATGAGAAAGGCAAATAACTTTAAAACGCCGGCACAATCAAGCCCTTAAATGAGATATGAACTTCCTTTTCTGAACATTTGTAATCTCTAGGTTCAAATTGGTAAGGGTAATTTTAATTTTTCATTGTTGGGTAAAGACAGGAAGATTGTGCTGATATATTTACTGGTACAGTCAACCGCTTTCGAGCTTCTTTAAAAGTACGAGTAATTTCATGTGTTTAGGTACAACTCGTCCTGGTTGTTCAATCACTCATTTTCCTCCTTAATTATTCTTTGTTTTGGCTGGGGTTAAAATAATTGAAGTAAATGATGTAAGTTGGTTCTCAAAATAATTTAGTGCAAACATTACTACATAATTATTGGTCAAGTAATTAAGTTCTATTACTGACGGTTTTATTCAAAGTAACTTATAACCTTTTATACTGTGTGTAAATTGAAGAAACTTTTTCCAATAAAAAAGTAATTCATCAATACTTGTATTTTCACTTCCAGTATGTCTTTGTGATAATGTTTGTGACATTTTACATGTTACAAGCTTTGCTTACTTAATATACATTAAGAGCTCCTCCGTGGCTAAGCGGTTAGCGTACGCGCCTTTGGCGTGGAAGACCCGGGTTCGATTTCCGGCGGGAGCTCATGTGGTTCGGATTCCACTTTAATCAGTAGGTCCACGTCTCATATAGCCTCGCTGCTGAAAGGGACGCTAAACTAAAATCAACTCACCTCAAATTAATATACATTAATATCATCACTGAGCAAATCAGAA
This sequence comes from Thermobia domestica, assembly GCF_964235325.1. Classification (NCBI taxonomy): domain Eukaryota; kingdom Metazoa; phylum Arthropoda; class Insecta; order Zygentoma; family Lepismatidae; genus Thermobia; species Thermobia domestica. The sequence goes on along the minus strand of NC_137456.1, from coordinate 55,670,565 downwards.
TGTTTTAATTTAGAAAGTTGAACATTCACATTCAATTTGATAAACTAGTCCTATTTTACCCCGACCGAAGAAGAAAAGTTGTTCCGTTGACAGCTCTCATGACTTATTTATACTTTTCTCGAGTAATCTTAATGAGTACGGAATTTTAATTATGTTGTCCTCACTACGCAAATTCAATGAAAATTCTTGTGATTACTGTATCTTGTTTTCTGATCTGTTGAAGTGATGTCTGAATCTCAATCAGCCTTCACACTTTTGAAGACTTGAACTATGATGACTTTTTTTCCCAAGGAAAGTCCCCAAAGAATATGTCTGCACCACAGACGGAATAGTCAGTAATTTGTGAGTGTATCAGTGGGTTGTGGTCAGCAGGACGTGACCCACTGCTACCTACCACCCACCGTGGCCCACTCTGACTCACCGACACACTCAGACCGACTGACTCACTCTATTCAGTCCATAGTAGACAGTATCTTCTGAACACTGATGAATGTGCCTGTGTTTTACTTTCAAGGCCTCCATTTTATTCCCTTTTCATTTTTTTCTGTTTACTTATCTGAGATGAGTATATGTGAAAAAAGAACTTCAGGTATTTTGGATATTGATATTTGTAACTGTTGTAACAACAATAGGACTTACTACCTCGCTTTCCAGATACATCCTGAGAGTTTTTAGAGGAGCTAACTACTGAAAAAAAAAATACATTTTTGAATCACCTGTAATACATGAATTATTACATAAAAGCGAATGTAACTATGTGTGAGTAATGATCACGGACAAATGGCAAAACCAAATGAAATGAATTTTGATAGATAGTTAGACCCTAATCCCAACTGGGATGTTATCATATCACTTTTATTATAATACATGTACTAAAGTGGGAGAAAAGGTCCAAGTTTTTACGAAAAATTGAGTATCTCACAAGTCGTTCAACTTAGGGAGTGAAATTCAGTATATTTACTCTTTATTAAAAATAAACAGAACGTGTTTTAGCAGTTTTTAAATTTTTCTTCTATGGGGGAGACTTTCTATATATGGGAAATTGGTAGTGGGTTGATTTGTAAAACTAATCAAGAACGATCGATATTAGTTGAGAAAAAATTTAGAAACAATTATTAATTAAGACACAAAAAATTCGGTCTCAATTAATTAGAAAGCAGTAATAATTAGAAAGCAGTGGTATCATATAGCCACTACTTTCTAATATAATAATTTTTGAATCTTATGTTTATTATATGGAGCCTTCTCAGCACAAGGCACTGAAGCTATAAGGTTGCGAGAAATATATATATACACAATTTGTACTGTAAGTTTAATTACATGGAAGTCTTAAGTTTTCACTCTATACTTAATTATATGGAAAACTTTACATTTTTTTCACATTTACTTTGGTCCACTATACCTTGATTTGAGACTTCCAAATTTCATCCTATTTTCCACTGAAAACTATCTGTAATTCAGCAAGGAAATAATTATATATAATACTTCAAATTCATCGTAACTGTACCCATGACAAACATTTTACCATTTTATATTGTAAAGGTCAGATCCACCTTATTGTAACAGAGCGGTGCTTGAGCGATTGACCGTAGAAATTCAAACTCTGAATAGTGATAATTTCACAGCATTGTTTAATTGCAAGTGTAAACTCTTTAGTCAGTGGACAGGAGGACGTGGATCATGGGTTAAAGTTGATTACGATGGGTTTTGATGGGTAGTGGGTCAGAGGGCGTTTTACACACGTAAATACGGTATCTAAAATGTCCTGCAACCCGCTTTAATTGAAACCTACGCTTGAAACTGCTAAACTTTTATTCTTAGGAACTTTTAGTTGAGGTGCATATTCAACAATTTTTCCTATGGCCACGGATTTTCACCCCAACGAAACTACGTTGGGAACCTCAGAAACACTTAATATATACAGAAGTGAACATAATGTTTAAAATTGTAGAAATTTTGTTTTCACACATTTTCACCGCAAATTCAGTTTCACCAATTTATTGCATATTACTGCACTTTTGAAGTACTCTGTAGATATATAAATGAAAGTCAACGCTTTACTTTTACATAACAGAAAATTACATTTGAAGAGAAAAAACGCCATACAGTTTACCTAAGTTGCATATTCACCCATTTAAAGGAAAGTAAACGTTTTATTTTAAAAGAACTGAACACTGTTTGAAACTGAAAGAAATGTTTCAAACCTCAGATGTTATTTCACTTAACCCATTTCAGGAATTTTGCAGAAATTTTAAAGTAACATGTATACAGGGTGTATCAGATTAGCCGTCCTATGCTTTTTTTCGGCTCGCAGTGCACGTATACACTTCAGACAACAAATGGTGATTCTTTCATATTTGGTTCTTCAATTAAGTCAAACTAGCTTCAGGTATTCTTATTATGATAATGCCATTAAGAAGAACTAAATATCAATGACAGGTTCAACAAAGACAAACAGAGTGCTGTGAAAGGTTTTTATACGAGTTTAAGAAGTGGCTTCCCAATTTATTTGTTAGAACAGCTGTGTCTACAAGTATATTGAAATCTTTGAGTTTTATTTCCCACGCTTATGCCGGCTAGGCTAATGGGGACGGCAATGATGAGAAATGAATGAAATGGTGGAATCAAGAAAGTGGGAGAAAACGGAAGAACCTGGAGGAAACACACACACACGGTATTTGTCCACCACAAAGGTCACTTGGCGGAGCTGTGATCCAACCAAGAACTCTATGCAGCAGAGGTGAACGCTCTACCACTGAGCCACCGCGGCCGGTAAGTATATCGTGAACAACAACTTTCAATAAGGAACAAATTGCAAAGTTCTATACAAATTAGTGCACACTGATGAACAAATGTTCTTTTCCCCCAGCACAAATACTGAACGCTCATGAGATTGGTGTATCGTGTGTTCATGTTAATCCCAAAGTAATATATGAAAAACGGAAACGAGTTCTGGGCAAGTTGACGTCGGGCTAGGGTTGCCAGACGTCCCGGTTTCCAATGAAAGAATTAAGTGTCCCGAGAAAGGCTTTCAGGACGCCTGTTTTCGCTCTTCAGATTGAAAAAAAAATCAGCCCGCAAGAACTAGTATGTCTCACCTGAAAATTGTAAGTAGCTACTAATCTGGAGAAGACAGGTATAATCGATTCTTGCCAAATGAGTATGAACCGTAATCTTAATGGCTATATAGCGTGAGATTGGTGTCCCGGTTTTTCGCTTACAAAATCTGGCAATCCTACGTCGGGCGAAAGAGGTCGGAATATAACATTGATATTCTGCGTGAGTGCTACTGGTCAGTTTGTACTACCCCTCTTCATAGTCGTATTTCCGCGCCAGAGAATGAGTGAGGGACTGTTTGTTGATGCTTCACCTGAGAGTATTGCTGTAGCACAAAGTACTGATTGGATAACGAGTGATACTTTTTTTTAATTTTGTTGCAACACTTTGTGAAATTCTGTCATCCTTCCCCTCACATCCCAGTTCTGCTAATTGTTGATGGACATGGCAGCCATAAAGAACTGAAAGTGATTAAGTGTGCGAGGGATCACAGGATTCACTGCTCAGTACTTCTCCACATATCACTCACAAGACTCAACTCACTGATAGATGTTTTATGAAACCATTTCAAGACGCATACAATGATGCTTGTTCACTGTGGATGAGCAAAAATGCTGGAGTAAAGACATCCGAATACGATGTAGCGCATATTGTTTCAGAGGCATACCAAAAGGTATGTCACATGGACGTAGCTCTCAACCGATTTGAATTCACCAGAATATATTCACTAAACCCTCAGATATTTACAGACACTGACTATCTGTCCGCAAACGTCCACAAGTATCTTATCGGCACTTTGTGTGCAAAGGATTGGTCACGTCCATCCTCACCACAACCAGCGTCTGCAGATCAGGCGTCATGTTCAGGATAAACGGTCTCCCGACATCCTTGATGCAGTCCTTATGGTTCCCCAAATCTCAACAGGACGATTAGCTAGGGATGCTGCTATGAGCCACTTAATGATTTGGAGGATTCTGCACAATAACGCGTTAAATCCTTATCATGTTCGTCTGCACCAAAAACTCCGAGAACAAGATTTCCGTAACCGTCTGGAGTTTTGTCAATGGGTGAGCGCCAAGAACTAATGTTTCACTAGAACATTCTGTGTACGGATGAGGCGACCATCAAGATTAATGTAGGTCAACGTACACAATGCTCACTACTAGTCCAGCGAGAATGCTCACAGGGTACGTAAAGTTAACAATCAACATATCTGGAGTCTAAATGTCTGGTGTGGTATAGTGGGAGGCCAAATTGGTCCTTACTTCTTCGAAGGTACTTTAACAAAAGTAGGATACGCTAATTTTTTGTCAGATGTTCTTTGTGAGCTCTTGGAAGAGGTCTCGTTAGCAACTCGTAAAACAATGTGCTTACAAGATGGTTACTCTGCTCATTTTGCAAGGGTTGCCGGACAAACTGTTGCTCATTTATTTCCAAACAGGTGGATCGGAAGAGGAGCCCGTTTCCTCGTCAACTCGTTCTCCGGACCTGACTCCTCTCGATTTTTCTTTTGGGGACGAGTCAAGGATCTGGTTTAGCAAGAGCGTCCTACTACAAGGGAAGACATAATGAACAAGATCTATAATGTCTGCCATGGACTAAGAGGAAATGAAGTGTTAAGAGCAATCTACAATGTCCCGGTGCGCATTCGAATGTGCATCGCACGTGCTGGACGATCCTTTGAACAGTTATTGTGTGTTTTATTTTTTTTGGGGGGGGTACGATATTTTGGTGAGAATGTTCAGAACTTGCAGTTCATGTTATTTATTTTATTTAATATCTTCAGTTTGTTTATTTGTACTATTCTTGAACAATTGTTTGTGCAATGAGTTGCGAAAAGTGATTTATTAAAATGTTTACGTACGTTAAGAAGACTAAGAGAGTGGCAGTGATTTCGTAAGTTTGATTTTTTGGGGAGGGGGGTTGTTGTTGGACTTTACATCCAAATTTGTTTCATACGTAGTTTAAAACCAGAGTGTTTTTCTCTGTTTTTCTGTTTTAAATTGGTTCAGATTCCGAAATTTAAACTAGTACTGTCCTGTAATATTGTTTTCGTTTGATGATAAGTAGACGAGATATGCCCTAACGTTTGATACTGAATTCTGTAAAGAGTTTTCAACAACTATTTAATAGAATATGTGCTATCTGATGTTCTTTTGGAGTCATTACCAACCAAAACTGTTGTTCTTAGTTGCAATTCAACAGCAAATAATACATACAGTAGATGGCAAACCGTAGAGTTTAACGAAAATGTTCCTGTAAAAGTTGTTTCCTTTTCAATAATACTTCCAAATAAATCGAAATTGGTACCACTCTCCATTTAAAAGTTTGGAGTTGATCCCCCGCGGAAGTATTCTCGCTACGCCACTGAATATGAGAGAAACATAGTTTGATTCTTCACATACGATTTGGCAATTTTTTTTTGTATGAAGTGTCTACGTGAGTAGTATTGAAGCTATAAGTGGTAGACAATAGCTTTTATTGCCCCCTTAATTGCTTTATTACCTAACCACTTTCTTGTCAATATGGCCGTGTCGGCCTTGGAGAGGCCGGCCCCGGGCTTGGGGGAAGTTTCTGGGGGAAGTGGTTTTATTACTTGTGCAATAGAGGTTGTTTGGAAAAGTGGAATGACCTCCTTTCTTGTTGAAACACGCTCCTATACGATTCTTGAATCGAAATTATAATCAAATTAGAATTAAAACTACGATTTAGATAATTAGAGCATTGGTATACGTCATTGAACGCGATCCAACACGATTTTTGATTGAGGATACGGCTTTGAATGCTGTTCCTAGCTTCAAACATGATTTAATACGTTTATTGAATCGAAATTATAATCAAATTAGAATTAAAACTACGATTTAGATAATTAGAGCAATGGTATACGTCATTGAACGCGATCCCTAGCTTCAAACATGAAACAACACGGTTTTTGATTGAGGATACGGCTTTGAACGCTGTTCCTAGCTTTAAACATGATTTAATACGTTTCTTGAATTGAAATTATAATTAAATTAGAATTAAAACTATGATTTAGATAATTAGAACTTCAGTATATGGCTTAAAACGCGGTCCCTAGTTTCCACAAGGTTTTTTCCCATTAATTTAATTATGATCTGACTTGTAAAGCTCGTAACTAATTGAACACTCTTATTTGAACTAGAAAATTATGAATAATGAATATGATTACACCCTTTAAGCTCCAATGTTTAGCAACGATTTTTAATGGTGCTTTGTTTTACGGAGTAAAGTATTAAGATAGGAAAAAGGAAGGAAAGGAAGAAATATTTATTTATTTTCATTTATTTTTCTTGTTGCGAACTGCACTTCTTTCGTTTAGCTTGCTTGGCTCTTAAATGACAGACTTAACTCTGCTATTTTTCAGCGTTGCTCAGTACGAAATTTGCAGATACGCAAGGTTCTGTGTTCTCTCCAAGCGCCATTGCAATACTGAGGGTGAAGATTGAAGTTCAGTTTCTCACACCCTATGCAAACAACCTTGCGATATGATTGGCCAGGAAAAAACCAGTTTGCTCCGCCTGCAATGTTTAACCATGGGGGCCAATCACTCCCTCTAGTTTGAGTGAACGGGAGAACCAACCCTTCCCCCAACCTCTCTTTCCATCATCAATGTCTTGTGTGAACAAGTTTCTACCCGCTCCCCACCCTTCCCCGCATCTCTTGACCGCATTCTGTGTGATCAGGTTTCTACCCTGCGACAAGTGACACACATTTTTTCCCCACCCCTCACTGCCACTCTTTGGCTGCATCCTGTGTGAACATGCTTATACCTTCTCTCCCCCCAACGGCGATAACTGACACATTTTTCCTCACAAAGGGTGTTTTTCAAACCAGTTCTGGTGGATGGTTTGCGGACAACAACCTCTTCCCCGCCCACTAACCTGATGGACAAACAAGTAGGATGTCCTTGTGCTCATTGCCAATAACCTGATGAATAAATGGTTGTCCTTCATTTTGATTTTGCAAAACAACACACACACACAAAAAAGAACCTGTAGAATGGTTTTGTGTATTCCCACATACAATAATTATGCTGTTCTTTTCGGCAAGATACAAGTTATTGAAACAGTTGTTGAAATGATAGCTATATAGCTTACTGAATAAAGCCGGAATTTTAAAATTTAGGAACATTGTTGCCTGAACCCAACTAACGAATTTTATTGCTTGGTAAACAACTATTTGCTGTGAAAATACGACAATTTGGCGTCTTTAAGGTATGAATTCAGACATGATGGCGATGTTTTCAAACTTTAGGCATTGTGTGAAAATTCCTTGGTATTACCTCTATAGAAAAAGAAATATTTGCTTCGATTCGGCAAGAGACCGACAAAGGAATTCTTTTTGATTCTTTGCAGAGCGAGGCAATGCTGTATTACAAGGCAAATTCATTTACTTTATTTTTTCTCCCCCTATTCCATTCCCCTTATGTTAATGAATAAATAAAAAAATATATTATATAAATGGAGTACACATTTCCTGTATTAACAATTTTGCTCGTGAAGTCTTCTGCCTTGCTTCTGCATTGTTTCTTTAAAGTGTTTTTCTGGATTTTTTCTGTGTTTGTTCAAAGAAGAAGATATTATATTCAAGTAAGTTTTATATCATTATAATTGATTAGATATATTTGCATAAGTATCGAATGGTGGGACTCCTCCTAGAAAATTAACACATATTGTTTTTTCTTATGAAAATAATTAACACGGTGTAGAAACGAGCTATGAGTTTGCCAATATGTTTCAACTTGTGGGGAGCATAGCCCCCCGAAACCTGAGGGAACCGCGTTTGACTTATAACAGCTTCTGTGTTTGCCAAACAGGGGAAACCATACATGGGGGCATAGCCCCCCAAACCTGAGGGAACCGCGTTTGACTTATAACAGCTTTTGTGTTTGCCAAACAGGGGAAACCATACATGGGGGCATAGCCCCCCAAACCTGAGGGATCCGCGTGTGACTTATAACACCTTCTGTGTTTACCGAAAACCGAGGGGAAGCATACATGGGTGCATAGCCCCCAAACCTTAGGGATCCGCGTGTGACTTATAACGCCTTATGTGTTTACCGAAAACCGAGGGGAAGCATACATGGGTGCATAACCCCCCAAACCTTAGGGATCCGCGTGTGACTTATAACGCCTTATGTGTTTATCGAAAACCGAGGGGAAGCATACATGGGTGCATAGCCCCCCCAAACCTGAGGGAACCGCGTTTGACTTATATTGCTTTTCGTGTTTACCAAACAGTGGGTTTACCAACACCGGAAAAGCTAGCTTCCTGAACGGTCACCACGAAGGAACGAAATATTTTTTTTTATTTTTTTTTTAAATTGTTTGAAGACTATGTTTGAGTTTTGATTCCGTTTCGGTTGCGTTTTTGGACAAGTTAACCACAGGAAAGAGTGAAGAATGGAACTAGCATTATTATTATAGTTAAGAATATGTGGGGACACGAAAAATATCTTGGCAGTGTTAATCTTTTTATAGAAAAAAATGCGTTGTGACATCCCTTAAGAAAACGCCAATGAGATACTTTATAGTTTTAGAAATGCGTGGTGACATCCCTTAAGAACCGCCAATGACGGTTGGACTTATAGTTTTATAAATGCGTGGTGACATCCGTTAAGACCCGCCACTGACGGACTTTATAGTTTTAGAAATGCGTGGTGACGTCCCTTAAGAACCGCCAATGACGGTTGGACTTATAGTTTTAGAAATGTATGGTGATGTCCCTTAAGACCCGTCAATGAGATACTTTATAGTTTTAGAAATGCGTGGTGACATCCCTTAAGAACCGCCACTGATGGACTTTACGGCAAAATCAAGTGTGCAATTTCTTTGAATCTTTATAACTGAAATTGTGATTAAACTGAACTGCGTACTGTCCAATATTTTTGATGGTAGATTTTATATAAATACATTGTGTCTGAATGATTTGTCATGAATCTGTATTCATATTGGGATGTCTATTCGGAAAATAAGCAGTTTACACATAAAGAACACTTTTAGAACACATACATATTCAATATTTACTACAGATAATGTTCAAAATATATTGTTTAGTGTAAAATAATTAAGTTCAACAGAAAAGATAGACATTTGTTTTGCTTGTATCCCTAATATTTAGAAAATCAGTCAGTATTAAGTGTACAGATGTATTCACAAAGTGTTCAGAAGTGAACAAAAAGTGTTTAGATCCGCGAAAAAGTGTTTTAATGTGTTTTCATACTGAAAAATGTACTTATATAAAGAGTTCTCAATTGTAGTGGATGCAATTTTCCAAGATACATGCGAATATTGCAATTTTACGTAAATGTGTAGACTTTTCTTTCCCACAGTTAGACTCCAAAGAAAAGAACTAGGTTCATTGATTCATTTTGGATCATAGCAGTGGACTTCTCCCTTTGAATTCGTGTTAGAATAGCTTGGCTATCACGAAACGTAGTGAATACTCAAATGGATCTTTTTCCAAGACATGAGGAATAAACGAATATAATTGAGTGAGAAGTGTTGGGAATATATTTGAAAAATGAACTTGCGTATTTAAACATGTGATGCAGTATTCAGAATCTTAATCATATGGTAGTCACATGGTTTTTTGTACATACTAACTCTATATTAAGCAAGGTAATGAGTGAGAAAAAATAAATATTGGCTTTGTAAAAATGAAATGAAATACGAAATATTTTGTTAGGGATGCAGAAAGAGAATCCAATGCAGTGTGAACGCGCTCTTTTGCGTGGAGGAAAAGGGGGGCTATACCGGTCTTTAAGAGTAATGCCTCCCATTACTGAACGTTACTTGTTTTATATATGGATTTGGAGTGAGAGATCTCGGTTTTATCACGTCTTTTTAGCACTAGGATTTTAATGTAAACGTATGCAGCAGTACTAGTAGAGGGGGTTATCCCCCTGAAAGACTGGGGTTCATATCCCAGAAATGATGTGGTACCGCACCACTTAAGTAAATATTTGCTCTGTCACTGAAAGACTTGGGTTTATATTCCTTATTTAACCCAATAGTTTTACTTATACCTGCTTGATCTTCAATACTTTGATAGAATATTAAGACCAACAGAATATACAAGCATATGCTATGGTTTATTACACATTGAAAACATATATACTATACTCACCTGAGAAATATACGGAACTTTGTCGCACACGCGTCAGCACTGCGGAACTTTCAACGCACAACTAATCTTTAATTATGACTTTTGCCGATAGGTGTCACTAGTAGTAGTGATTGTGCAATACATGATAGGACATGATATAACTTGAATTTGGCGTGTGGGGGTATCATTTCCTTTCACGGCAGCGTACGTGTAAGATCAAGGACAAGCTTTAGCGCATCTTAATTAATTAACTATATAGTTTTAATACTATTAAATAAAGTATAAAGAAATTGATTCAAGCCTATTGTATTCCAGACATTGAAGCTTTGCCGAACCTTGAGTGGTGGTAGCAGCACAAATAGAACACCCAGACATTTTTGTTTAGCCTTACAGCGACACAGAGTCGACATTTTTTTCTTCTTTTTCTGGTGTTGTGAACGAACAACTAAGGCTTGAAAGGTGTGTATTTCTTCACTTATTGTTTTTTTTTTAAAAAGAAATTATACATATTTGAGCTGTATTTAACCAATATTAATGAACAGAGAGAGACTTATTGTGTCTGGATATTTTAAAAGAATAGATTACATCTGAATATAAGTGAATATATTTTACTGATTTTTTTTTCATAAATTGAACAAATTGTTTTCTATTTACATATCATTATTTGACTATAGATTGAAAATAAGTGAATGCTTTTTATTTACATATCATTAAAATATAACTATAGGTTGAAAGTAATTGAAATGTGCTCTCTCTCTCTTTTATATTCAAGTGATATATTAACGTCAACTTGATAACTCAAAATAGTTTTTTCTTTGTCTTATTTCTTTCAGATGGATTTCTTCTGCCCATCCGAAGAATTGAATATGGTTGATGAAATTTATCTCCAGGAATTGGTGCGCGGTTTCAACGAGTACCCGAGGGTCTTCAGTACCTGGAAAGCCATCATGGAATTGAACAGGCTGGGATATCGGGGCTCGGGGAGATGCGATGCACTCCTACGCGCCCTTCGTGCCTTCGAAGGTAATGATACATTACTTCTCCAGCACTGCGTAAGCAGTGCTGATATAATAGACTTATTTTTGTATGGATTTTTCCGTACATGTGATACTTACGAATCGGCGCAGTCAAAACTCTTTTATTTATTATCATGTGGGGAAGGTCAGGTGGATAGGATAAAAGATACAGAGTTATCGGACTTTTTTGATTTTGGCACGCGCTTTGTTTCGGAACCGTGCTTAATCCCATCCACAAATAATGCCATAGTCATGCCCCCTCAAGAAAATCATAACTTGAGTCCTAATAATCTATATCAATTAACAAATGAAGATTTAGCTTTCTTGGATGAAGTAAATGGGATTGGCACTCAAAATTCCGATGAAATACCAGCTGAAGAAATGAGGAGTTTGGTTCAAAACGAGGACAATGCTGTGGTTATACCCACGCAACAAGTCCAGGGAGAAAATCCTGTATACAATCCGCCTGAATACTGTGTACAGGATAATCATGACTATGGGGACCAAATGATTTTTACTCCTCAGCCTAACCCGTCATATGCCAATGTTCCAGCAATGGTTGGACATGGTAACATAAACAACAACAATAGTACAACTGGTACTACTAGTAGTCCTAATAGTGGTAGTACAGGTGGTAGTGGTAGTGATAATAATAATAATGGCGGGGATAATCAAAGAAATAGTAATTTCGAAGTTGTAAGAGAAAGCAGACAAAGGTTTCGTAAGTTCCATCTTACGGGACATGAAATTGCCGTCAGACCTGTGGGTGATGAAAGGAATATTAATAACCCAGAGGCTTATATCGAAAGCTTAGTTAATTTTGCGTTGGAACATGTGATCTCCAATGCACGCCCCTCGGACTACATTGGCTTATACATAGAGAGTAGTAATAGTACCAACAACAAACCAGTGTACGTTCCATTTAGAAGAAAGGGCAATTTCTCTGCTAGGACAGTCCTCACTTCAATCGAACGTGTATTAAATTCGAATGAAGTGTTCCTTTTGGGGCAAGAACTATTGTTTCGATTCCATATCGCTGAGAGTATGCACGGCCAGGGAAGAAATAATACAACGAGTGCCGTTGACAAATATGCAAAATATCAAGATTACTTAGAAAAACGATTAATTCGTATTGAAAATAGAAATATTTACTGTCTCCCTATGGCCATTGTATGGGGCCAAGTAAAGCTCCACGGTACAAAATATGATTTGTATAATTTAAAAAGAGAAAACTCCGATACATGGCTTCTTAAAGCAGAAGTTCTCTGCGAGATGGCAGGGGTTAACGTTGAAAGTAAACAAGGTTGTGACTTTTCCGATCTGGACCTCTTTCAAACATATTTGAAAGGGGAATATCAAATCGTAGTTTATGAGGAGCATGAAAAGAATAACCGGGAATATATAGTACGTTACCCGGGAGAACCGGCAGAAAATAAGATTTTTATCCTTTATCGAAGAGGTAACACTATTGGTCATTTCGAACCTATTCGTAACATTGGAACTTTCCTCAAGGCACGAAAGTATTGTTATTATTGTTTGGAAGCTTATGATGAAAGGTCACATGCACACAAGTGTAAAACTCGTTGTACTTTTTGCGAACATACTCACGAACGGGACTATACTGCAAACAAAATTAAATGCAATGCATGCAATAGAGAGTTTGCTGAAGGTGAATGCTTTAATAATCATCTGACACCTAATAAAGCGGCTAGGTCTGTATGTGATAATGTAAAGCTCTGCATCAATTGTGGCGTCATCTTTGATAAGAGAAGTCGAAAATCTGATCACATGTGTGGTGAACATTTTTGTTCAACGTGCCGAGCCTATGTTGATACAAACCATACATGTTTTGTTCAGAGACAGCGACCTCTTCATACGAAAAGGTTTATGTACATCACCTATGATGTAGAGACGATGTTGAAGGCACCGAATGATCGCGGTGAAAGGGAACACGAAGTTGTACTGGTGTGCTGTCGTCATGTTTGTCACGCCTGTATAAGAAAAGGTATCGATGAGCCCTGTAAAACGTGCGGTGACAATGTTGGAAATCGTTCGTTTTCTTTTAAGACAATGACGGCTTTTATTAACCATGTGTTAGTAGAGCGTCCTGTCTTTCAGAAAATCGTGGCAATCGCGCATAATGGTAGTCGCTACGATGGTCTCTTCTGTCTTAGAACTCTAATAGAAGACCAGCATATTGTACCCAGTGTCCTTATTCAGGGTCAAAAGATTTTTAATATCAGCATAGGTAATCGTATCTTTTTCCGCGACTCTTACCTTTATATTGGCGTCAAATTATCCAAATTACCAAAAACGTTAGGCCTTAGTCAAAATTTAAAGAAGGGAGATTTCTCATATTTATTCAATACTGAAGAAAATCAAAATTATGTTGGTCCCTACCCTCCGATTGAGTACTATGACCCTGAAGGGCGAAGCACAGAAGAAAGAAAACAACTGGAAGCCTGGCACCAAGAACGTGCGGAAAGTGGCGAGGAGTTTAACCTGCAGAGGGATATGCTGGCATATTGTGAGAATGATGTTAGAATTCTAACAGAAGCGGTCATTAAGTTTAGCGCTATCATCGAAGAGAAAACGGAGGGTTTGCAATGTTTCATAACATCATCTACCATTGCAAGTCTTGCGATGCGGACATATCGTACCTTGCACTTACCGGAGAATACTATTCCTATCATTCCCGCGTTGGGATTTCATCATAAGACCAAGTATAGTACAAAAGCTATGCAATGGCTTATGTATATGGAAGACCAATTAGGGATAGAAATCCAGCATGCTAGGAGAGGTGGGGAAAAGTATATTGGTAGGTACAAGGTCGATGGATGGCACGAAGGACTCAACGCTGCCTTCGACTTTTACGGGTGTTATTTCCATGCCTGCCGCCTTTGCTTCCCCTTTAACCGTGACGCGGTTTTGCACGATGCCCAGGACTCGTACAATACGATGGAGAAACGATATGAGCAAACCATGCGCCGCCGTAGGTACCTGAAAAGTATAGGTGTAAACCTATACGAAATATGGGAATGTTCTTGGGACAATAAGGTAAAGATGGATAAGGAAGTGCAAAAGTTTGTTCAAGAACGTTGTACTAATCTACCTGATTTTCTTATTCCTAAGAACTGTTACAACGGTGGTCGCACGGAGGTCTTTCGTTCCTACGTCAATTGTGCGAGTGATGAGCGAATTTCCTACGCCGATGTAACATCGTTATACCCTTGGGTGATGGCACGTAAACCTATGCCGGTTAAATCACCTAAGATTCACACGGGACCGGACTTTCCAGATGTGGAAAGTATTCACGGTGTAGTCAAATGCACAATCGTCCCTCCAAAGGACCTCTACTTTCCGATCTTACCATATGTTGCGGGAGATCGATTACTTTTCGGCCTCTGCCGCACATGCATGGAAGAAGAAAACACTAACGAATGTACCCATAGCGATGCTGAGTGTGCTCTCACAGGAACATTTTGTACACCAGAGTTACACCTTGCTCTTAAAAAAGGTTACAAAATAATCGATATACATGAGATATGGGAATTTGAACTTTTAGATCCTGAAGAGGGGAATTCAGGAGGGCTGTTCGGGACCTACGTGAATTCCTTCCTTCAGATGAAGCAGGAAGCCTCTGGTTTTCCTGCTTACTGTACCACTGAAGAAGACAAACAAAAATATATCGATGAATATTATGCCCATGAAGGCATACGATTAAATTATGACAATATTAGGATGAACCCGGGATTGAGGCAATGTGCAAAGCTATACCTCAATTCATTGTATGGTAAGTGGGGGCAACGCACAGACATGTCGCAGAGTATAATCGTTAGTGATGAGGTTACCTTTCTTAGGTATTTAACTACGGCAAGGTATGAAATTCAAAGTGTGGTGCCAATTGATGATGACCATCTCATTCTCACGTACAGAGACATTGAAAATGAAAACGTTCCGTTGGAGTTTTCCAATGTGATACTAGCCGCATTTATTACTTCGTGGGCTAGACTTAGACTTTACGAACTACTGACGACTGTAGGACCTGACAGAGTAATCTACTGTGACACTGACAGTATCATGTACTTACAGAAAAAAGATGAGGAACCCTTGTTACCGCTCGGAAACTATTTGGGTGATCTAACGAATGAAATTCCTGAAGGTTGGGAGTTTACAACCTTTATTGGTCTTGGCTGTAAAAATTATGCAATGCGGCTAACAAACGCCCAAGGGGATGTTCGGCATATATACAAAATTAGGGGGATAACACTAAATGATAGGACCTCTCAGAAAATTAACTTTGAGAGTTTCTATAAATTAGTGTCTGGACAATTAGAGTCCACAGTAATAGAAAACCCAAATAGCATCGTTCGTAGACCGGGGTTCCGTATCTTTAGCTGTAGAGAGACAAAGACACACCGTGAGGTCAACAAAAAACGAAAACGGATTGACGAACCTGACATAACCGACGATGAACCAATACGAAAACGTGCAAGTGTACCTTACGGTTATAGGCCCACGAATGAGTGAATGTGACTTGTATGAATGTCTTTTTCATGTAATAAAACCCCGAACCATCATCGATTGTAAAAATATTTATTTTTTAATTTATTCTTAATTTATTCCTAATTTATTTAATTTATTCTTAATTTATTTAATTTATTCTTAATTTATTTTATTCTTTTTATATTTTCGTTTGCTGTGCAAACAATGTATAATCTAGTCACTTCAGCTTTAATCTTATATCCCAGTGATTTTTTATCCATTTCATTACTATGTATACTCCGAACAATCAACGATTGTGAAAATATTAAAATTCAATGTATGAGTGTGAGTGTGTATATAAAGCAGAGTCTCTATTGTATGCATTCATTTGATTACAAGATGTTAAAGTTTCAACATCCCTCTACTATTTTAATCGCTGGTCCTTCAAGGGCTGGTAAAACTTGTTTTGTAAATCGTTTACTTAATGAACATGATCAAATGTTTAGTATAAAGTTTAATGATATTGTTTGGTGTTATGGTGCAGTAATACCAAAATTAGATGCAAATGCAAAAATACGTTTTGTAGAGGGAATACCTGACATGAATAATTTTGAAATCAAAGAAAATTCATTATTAATACTTGATGATTTAATGTCAGAAACTAATGGTGATGTTGCTAATTTATTTACAAAGTATGCACATCACAAAAAGTTAACTGTAATATTTATTATTCAAAATTTATTTCCAAAAGGAAAACATGCACGTGATATTAGTTTAAATGCACATTATATTATAGTATTTAAAAATCCACGTGATAAATTACAAATACAATATTTAGCAAGGCAAATTATGCCTCGGTATAGTAAAGAAGTCGTGAGTGTGTTCGAAGAAGTAACACGAGAGCCTCACACTTATTTATTATTTGACTTGACACAAAAAACAAACGATGCATTGCGAATACGTACAAATATTTTTCCGAATGAAATCATGTATGTGTACGCTCACGTAAAAGACATGCATACAGAAATTTTTGTTTAGTCTGCATCAAGATGTTGAAGGTGAAACAACACTACAGCACGCTCCGTGCGCTGTGCAAATGCAAGAATACCAAACGAAAACAAATTTTACAAAATGCTTCAGGGGATTTAATAAGAACAATATCTCAAGTAGCTAAGAACACAATAAAAGGAAACATCCCTTTAAATTCTCGTCAGAAGCAACGTTTACGTAGACATAAAAAGATCTTACGTGCTCTATCTCAGCAACGTACTGCATTGAATAAAAAGAAAAAGTTGTTACTACAGAAAGGTGGTGCTCTTTTACCGTTAATCTTGGGACCACTTCTTGCAGCAGTGGGAAGCAGTATTTTTAGTCGTTAAATATGTCAGAATTACGTAAAATGATTTTAGTTCCTGAAAATGCTGTACATGAAATTCAATCGAATCTTAAATCCATAGATTCACATCAGTCACGTTTAGATGAAGAAATGAATAACATCTTAAAACGTCGTGATCTTAGTGTACAACAAAAGTGGAAATTATATCAACAAGCTTTGCATCGTTATTTACAGTATACATCTTCTTCACATAAACCTATTACTTTACCTATCATTCAAGAAGAAGAAAAATCATCATCATCAACAACTTCCAAACAAGATAGCAATACTTCTATTTTACCATTTGTATCAGACATTTTACAATCAGTACCGAAAACACTTCGTAGGAAAACAGATCTATTATTAAAACAGTTGACAAGTTGTAATAAAATTCAGTGGGATAAGTCTGGTACAGTACGTATTCATGAAAAAACAATACCAGGTTCAAATATTATAGATTTAGTAAATGATGTTGTTCGTACAAGAAAATATTCAAGAAATCCTATAGGTATTCATGAATTTAAAAATTTATTAGAAGATCTTAATGTTCCTAAAGAATTTATTGGTACACCTATTAGCACGCCAGCATCAAAAGTGAAAAGTAGTAGTAGTAGTAGTAGTAGTAGTAGTAGACGACAACGTATTCGTAAAGTAAGAAAATCTCCTAGTCCTGCAGTAGTAGCTAATTTATTTAAACATTGGAAAGAATATAGTATGTAAAAATGACAAAATTATCAAAAATATATTATGATTATTCAAATCCTGATTCTTTATCAAGTATACAAACATTACAACGCAAAACAAAGTTATCTAAAAAGAAAATTAAAAAATGGTTAGCTTCTCAAGATGCTTATACATTACATGCACCAGCTCGTAAAGTTTTTGAACGTAAAAAGTATTATGTTAGTGCACCAAATGAAACATTACAAATGGATTTAGCAGATATGCAAAATATTGCAAAGTATAATAATAATTATAAATATATATTATGTTGTATTGACATTTTTTCACGTTATGCATATTGTGTTCCGTTAAAAACAAAGAAAGGTCCTGAAATGGTAAAAGCAATAACAAAAATTTTTAAAAATTTCAAGTTACCTGTGTTTAACGTACAAACAGATTTAGGTGGTGAATTTTATAATCGGCATGTAAAACAATTGTTTAAAGAATATGAAATTAATCATTATAGTGTTCATTCCGAAATTAAGTGTGCGTTAGCAGAACGCTTTATACGTACATTAAAAGAAAGATTGTATCGTTATTTTACTGCAAAGAATACTTATCGTTATATTAATATATTAGATCAAATTGTAAAAAATTATAATCATTCATACCATTCAAGTATTAAAATGGCACCTGCACAAGTAAATGATTCCAATGTGAATCAAGTGTGGGAAACATTATACGGAAATAAAAAGAATAAGAAAAATATAACTTGCAAATTTAGTTCGGGTGATTATGTTCGTGTTAGTAAGTATAAACATAAATTAGAAAAAGGATATTTACCTAAATGGTCACAAGAAATATTTATTGTTGACAAATGTATAAAGTCAGATCCTGTCACTTACAAATTAAAAGATTGGAACGGTGAGGAAATTAAAGGAATATTTTATGCAGAAGAATTACAAAAAGTAATTATAAATTCAAAGAAAACATATCTTATTGAAAAAGTATTGAAACGTAAAAATGGGTGGATGTATGTAAAATGGTTAGGATATCCATCAAGTATGAATTCGTGGATTAGATCAGATTCTATTCAGTCTGCAAAATGAATTCGAACTTTACACACGACTTTTACGTTACTCTTCCTTCAAATGCAAGTAGCAATCTTTTTGATAATAATACAACATCATCATTTCGAGTTAAATTGGCACAACCTATTGATTTACGTGATGGGGAATGGGGTGTTGCATTAACACAAATTAATATTCCGTGGAGTTTTTACAATGTTGGTGAAAATGAAGAAATTATAATTACTAGTGTTATCGATGGTAAAGTTGAACGCCACCATGTTCCAATTACACCTGGATATTATTCATCAATTGAATCTATTCTACAATTAATTCCTGAAAATGCTCGTATGTTACACTATTTAAAAAATAAAAATCAAATTGTTATTAAACATTCTTTGAAATTAGAAGATCAATGTATGATTGGTGTTACACCAGGATTACAACACATTTTTGGATTTATTAATGAAAATACGTATGATGTTAAAAAAGTTATATACACAAAAGTTAGAAATGTTGATTTAATATTAGCACGTGGAAAATTTCCATGTGATTTAGATTATAATATTCCCAATACAATTAATGTTTGCATTGATATTGTAAAACAACAACAAAATATAGGACCATTAGTTCGAAAACTTAGTGTGTATAATGTACAACACGGTCATGTAAAATCTTTTGTGTTTCACTCACCACATTATGTTAAAGTTGAAAAGAAATATTTTGATACGATAGAAGTAAACTTAAAAGATGAACACGGGTTAAAATTACCATTTCGTTTTGGAACTTCAAACCTAACACTTCACTTTAAACGAAAATGATTTCTGAAAGTATTGATGATAGTTTTTACATTACACTAGTTTCAAATGCTAGTACAGATGTATATCCTACAAATAGTCCAACACATTTTATTAATCAATTAAAAAATAATATTCGTTTATCAGAATCCGATTGGTATGTAGGATTAAGTGAAGTACATATTCCATTAACATGTTATAATGTTACTGAAGGTGAAAATGTTATATGGTACAAATTTAAAAATGCAGAACCTATGAAAAGTAAAATTCTTGTTGGATATTATCCATCCATTCATCATTTACTAGAGGAATTAAACGCAATATCAAGTTTTATAAAATTTAGTTTTTCAAATGTTGTGCATGTTGAATGTGATGAACGTGTAGAATCAGTTACATTGTCGCCTACATTAGCTTTACAATTAGGTTTTTCTGAAAAATCAGATCTTGTTAAAGAATCTCGTGGATTCAAACAACCATATGTTGATATCGGATATCCACATCAAATTTTTATATATACAGATATTATACAATATCAATTTTTAGGTGATTCAAAAGCACCATTATTACGTATAGCAACAATCTCTGATATTAAATACGGAAAAGTTCAAACAATTACCTTTGAAGATATTCATTATATGCCACTTGCAAAATTTTGTTTTAACACAATTGAAATACTATTAAAAGATCATGCAGGGCGAAATTTGCCATTTCGTTCTGGGACACTGACCGTAACACTACATTTTAAACGCTCTCCTGCATCTGCTAAATAATAATTATAGAAAAAAAAGATGAGAGCAAGACGTGTTACTTATCACCGTGGGCGCGGAATACCATATTTTTCAGGACCTGTATATCAAAGGGGACATGGTATAGGTAGTTTCTTTAAAGGATTATTTCGTTTTGCTTTACCATTTCTTAAACAAGGTGCAAAAACTGTAGGGCGTCAAGCATTACAAACCGGTATGCAAGTTGCGGGTGATGTATTAGAAAATCGACCATTTAAAGAATCTGTTCGTGCGCGTGTAAAAGAAGCTGGTAATAGTTTAAAGACAAAAGCAATTAATAAAGTTGGGCAGTTGCTAACTTGTAACGGCAAGAGACGGTCACGCAAGAGGAAAGCTCCTGCAATTGTAAAGTTTGGACCACCAACAAAACGTAAACATATACACGACATCTTTTCATAATGGCGCTCCTAAATTCAAGTAGTTTTGAATGTTGTACCAATGAATTTGATTTCTTTTCTATACCAATGACACAAACAGCTATTGAAGCAACTACAAATGCTGAATATCGTCCTATTTCCACATTAACCTCAGAAGGACCTATTGAATTTGTTATTCCAGGAGAAACAGGGGAATTTATTCATCCTGCATATCTATATCTTTATGTACGTTGTAAAATTACTAAAGCTGATGGTACAACTTTAGCTAATGATGATACTGTTGCACCAGTAAATAATTTCTTACATTCTTTATTTAGTCAAATTGATATTTCGTTAAATGATAAATTAATTAGTTCTTCATCAGGATCTTATCCTTATCGTGCATACATTGAAACATTATTAAATTATTCTTATGATGCTTCTCAAACACATTTAGCATGTGGGTTGTGGCATAAAGATACTGCAAAAAATTTTAATAAATTAGATAATACAAATGCTGGTTTTCAAAAACGTGCTAATAAGGTGAAAAATAGTAAATCTTTTGAAATGTATGGACGTCTTCATACTGATATTGTAAGTTTAGATCGTATGCTTCCTAACAAAGTAAGTTTACGTGTAAAACTACATCGTAGTAAAGATAATTTTTGCTTAATGTCTCCTGAAAATACAAGTTATAAAGTTGCACTTGAGGAAGTTATTCTTCATGTACGACGTATTGATGTAGCTGCAGATTTAGCTATGCAATTAAATACACGAATGGGTTCGGAAACGGCCAAGTTACCTCTGACGAGAGTGGAGACAAGATCTTATACTATACCTGCACAAGTAAAGTCTTACAACATTGATAATCTTTTCCTGGGTAATGTTCCTAAAGGCCTGGTTATTGGTTTCATCTCCAACACAGCCTTCAATGGGAAATCACATCTTAATCCCTTTGAATTTCGAAACTTTAACGTTAACAAACTGCAATTACAAGTCGGCTCAAAATCATTTCCTCCCAACCCCCTCACTCCTGATTTTAATAACAATTTATATCTTCTAAGTTACTATACTTTGATTTCAGGTACTGGTATATATTATCAAAATTATTCCCATACTGTTACTCTTGATGAGTATCCAAACGGATATGCTCTGTATGCTTTTATTCTATCTCCAACAGGAACTTTAGACGATAACACGTGGGATGTGGTACGCGATTCCCCTGTAAATTTAAAAGTATCATTTTCAGAAACTTTAACTGAACCTGTTACATGCATTGTGTACGCACAATTCGATTCTTTAGCACAAGTAGACAAAGATAGAAATATTTATACTGATAACACCTTCTAATTTATTCAGTTGAGTAGGATGAGGGTTGTTGTACACTTCTCGGCGTATCATGATAACGAAGATGACTTTATTGTAAAAGAATTAGCCATTGTAAATCCTGACGTTCCCTTTTTCCAAAATTGGATTTTTAAACCACCATTTCCTTTAAATAAGTTAGCTGAGCCGATCGTAAGTACAAACAAATATCTAGGTGAGAATGTGTATGGCATTACCTGGCACGAAGGCGATGTAGAATATTCCCATCTTAAGGAAATACTTCAATCATATTGTTCAAATACTACAACAATATATACCTACGGAATAAATAGAAAGTGTTTTCTTCAAGAAATTCTTCAAAGAGAAGTTACAAATTTAGAAGAAATAAACTGTCCAAAGTATACTGCATTAAGTTTTCACGTTCATCGGTGTGCACATAATAAGCATCGTTTCGGACAATATAGGTGCAGTGTTCATGAAGCATTACTGTATAGTGAATATGTAAAAGTGTATGACTATGTCTTACATGTGAATAACAGTGATAGTTACATACCTTCTACAATTAAAAATAATAATCTTCATCATGTATAGTGACGAGTTGTTAAAAGTGTTACTAAGTGATAAAGTGACTGGTGCAAGTGTTACTGGAATTTACCCTATTGACAGACTACCTGTAACGGTAGAACCTCCTGCTGCACTTGTGATTAATCTTGATACATCTGATTCTGCTGGTTCCCACTGGGTCGCAGTGTACATCAATAAGAAAAAACATGGGTACTACTTTGACAGTCTTGCTATGGACATTCCCAAAGAAATAAAAAACTTTTTGTCGAAAAATACTAAAATGTACTTTACGAATAATCATCAATATCAACATGATAATTCTGTGTTGTGCGGGTATTTTGTGTTGTTCTTTTTGCATCATATTATCCGCACTCAATCATTTCAAAAGTTTTTAAAAATGTTTAACAAGAAAAATTTGAAAAAGAATGATGATATCGTTTATAAACATGTGAACAAATTTTTTAAAAAAAGAAAACAGAAATAATTTTTTTTTATTTCTTTATTTTTTCTTATTATATGTTTACAATTTTTTTTATTTTTTTTTATCATATATACATTTTTTTTTTCTTAAATTTTCAATAATTTTTTTTTTTAAACTTACATCCCTGCATTTTATTTACAATTCCTAAGAAAATCATTACAATCTTGATAATGCATTAGTTAATGCTGTTGATCTTTCATATTTCCACCAATAATTCAACTGTTGTGCATTACGATATGCACATCCTGATTTCTTTACAATATTTGTATGAAAATTACAATAATCATTAAATGTGTTTGCACATAATTCACTTAATGGTGGACAATGTTTTGTTTCTAAATCAATAACATTATCTAATGCAAATATTCTTTTAATCCAAAGAGATTTCTCTAAACCTTTACAATAAAAGGATGAATTCTTTGAACATAATTGATATACAAGGTTTCGTATGCATGATACAGTATATCCAGTTTTGCTATTCCATTTCAAACCATGTAAATTTAAAGTTAACCAATCAATTTGTTTTTGACACCCTAATGATAATAAATTATAATCTATTGGTGATTTTACCAAGCAATGGAAATTTACTGTATCATCGCATGCAGTTAAACAAAACTCACGAATGATAAATTCATTATCAGACATTTTAAAACCTTGAATATCGATAATATATTGATTTACACATGGTGAAATTTCATTTGTGTGATAAATGAAAAACGGAATAATCTGTCCAACAAATTCTGTATTTTTTAAAAGATCACAAATTTTACGCATAAACCATATAAATGAGATTTCACTATGTTCTTGTTCAAAAACTTCAAAAAGTTCACTAAGAGTTTTATCAAGAGATAAGTACTTCGTTGCAAATGTTCCAGTATTATGAAGATGAGTACAATCATGAGGAAGATTTAACTTGCATTCCATGCATTCAATTGGATTGGTGTTACGTAAGTATACTTTTATAGTTTTTAATACACAGTTCACATTAATGTTTTCATCACTGCATAACACACATGAAACACTAACTCTATTCGAATACATTTTCTCAATCTGAAATATTCGCTTTCCGTTTGTCTTTTCTTATGAAAATGTCCAGTAATTCCGGAAGATAGTCTGTATCACTTAATAATTCCACATACGTTTCATAGAATTTTTCTCTTGTTAATATTCCAATAATATGGGTGTTTGCATACAAGTAAAACACATCTTCTTCAACACTAGGACTTGCAATAATACTCCATGCACGGGTTTCCAATGACTCTGGGTGTACATTCATACAATCATGCGCAAAATCATGAGGGGATCCTTCTCTACATCCATCGCATATTAATGTATCGTTGAAATCCCATTTTTCAATAGCCTTCTTTATACATTCACGGTCCACCTTTTGACTATTACAACAACAATCTAAACCCCAAAATCGTGATGTTCTTGATAATACTGCTGGAGATGACGGCGGTGTTGGTGAAACTGTTGTTAGCACTGGTGAATCTATTGCATCAAAATCATATTCATCATCTGACGATGATTCGTATATTTCTGTTTCAGCATCGGATATTGCTTCGGTGTTAACCTCGTAGCGTTCTTCTTTCTCAAAGAGATGCATGGTGTCTCTATATATATTTTCCGCTATGACTCGTATTTAAAGTATTTTCATACCCACAAGGCAATCACGTGTTCATCATTCGCCGCGCAAAACTTCTTTTCTATTACCAATTAGCATAGGGGCATGATTCAACATGTTTACCTGCCACAACCTCAATCCTCTTTGTATTCTTCGCCGACAATGTGTTGTGTTCACCTACCCTGGCGCCAAACTTGTTTTTATTACTCTGTCGGCACTCTGTGATGTGTACTAAACGTGTCGTCGGTTTTCCTTTGTATTTGTCTTCATGTTTTAACACGCACCTGTTACCCAACAACGCCATCTTTCCCTCTTGGACAACGAGTTTCCAAAAAGCGCGCGAAAAGTTCAGTTCGTGTCTTAAGTTCACCAGCGAAAGACGTACGAAAACAACGCTCTGTATATGTACCAGCAATGCCTATCATACCGCAGTATACATACATATTCTATACACGAAATTTCTAGTATGCTCACACAGTGTTCGAGAAAATAAAGATACAATCCGTCAAATTAAGAAGTCCCGCATGAATAAAGATTATTCCCTCCAATTTATAACAACGAGTATTATTATAAATAATACGAAAGAACAAAAATACAAGTTGCTATGCAAATGATCGAATTAATTAATATAATCACAATCAAATTTAACAATGTGTATGCTTTAGCATACGATTTGGGAAAAATAATAAGGAGCTTGCTTAGCAAGCAATCCGTAAAATAAGATGTTCCGATTAATTTATTAAGAGAATTAATTAATATAATCACAATCAGAGATTGTTCTATGGAGTATGCTTTAGCATACGATCCAATAAATAAGGAGTTTGCACAGCAAACGATCCAATAAATAAGCAGAGTATGCTTTAGCAAACGATCCAATAAATAAGGAGCTTGCTCAGCAAGCGAACCAGTACAATTGTTCCAATTAATTTATTAAGAAATACAAATAAAAGAATAATTAATTTGATCATAGCATAGCTGTTAGAAACAACCCTATCAAAATCACGTGATACATGTCCTTCAACCTCTTTTCTAGAAACTACTCCATCCCTCCTAACACTCAACCTTTTCCAGGAACCCGTCTAACCACCTAACAAACAGGGTAATAAAACCACCTCCCCCTAAAACCTTCCCAAGGCCGACACGGCCATATTGACAAGAAAGTGGTTAGGTAATAAAGCAATTAAGGGGGCAATAAAAGCTATTGTCTACCACTTATAGCTTCAATACTACTTACGTGCACTACGAAGTACGAACTGAGAAAAATGCGTGGAACGGGTGGTCTGATAGCAATTCAACAACAAATAACACATAGATGCCAAACCGTAGAAATTAAAGAAAAGTGTTTCCTGCAAAATTGCTTGTTTTTCAATAATACTTCCAAAGAAATCGAAACTCATACCACTTTCCATATAATTTTTTTGAAGTTGATCCCCCGTGGAAGTATTCCATTTAAAATTTTTGAAGTTGACCCCCGTGGAAGTATTCCCGCTACGCCACTGGATACGGAGGCACCACTATTTGATTCTTCACATACGATTTGGTAGTTCATTTTTTGTTTCAAGTGTCTACGTGCACTACGAGGCGAGAAAAGTGCCTAGGACGGGTGGTCTGATACTCCTTGTATATAGTAAAAAGCTGAAGGAACAGAATAAAGAGCTCGTCGCTCCATCAGATAAATACATACATATCTGTTACCATAACTAGAGGTGCGTAAAACATCTATACACAGCTTCGCCGGAAGTCCGCTTCATTGTAAGGCTAATTGGACGCCCAAGCAAACGTTGGTACTTCTGCTTGAATGGGCGCAGAAATTGCCTGAAACTGTACGCAAAAAAGCATCTATACTGGACTCCGAAGAGGTACTTGAGTGAATTGTCTCCAAAAGAACGCCAGTTTGGGAACAGGTAGAAATGCATCAATTTTGAAGGAAAAAAGTTGACTACGGTGTCATCCTCAATGTCTAGAGACGATATATCCAAAAACAAATTTCTATACTCCAGCCGTTCTACCGGTTGCAAAAAGGATACGTTTTATGACGGTCCCCATATTGGTAGAGGGATTTAAATATATATATATATATATATATATATATAGTTTATATAACAAATTTACTAGAAACATCCATCAGATCTACATAAATAGGAGAATCCCGGTGACCCTAAACTACAATGGTTTAAAGTAAAACGACATATTTACGATAATAATTCATATTTTATTTATTACAGAACTAGGAAGCAGCCATCTGGAGCTTAACGTTCGTGCCTATGAAGAAGGCGTCCAATGGGAGGCCGAAATGAAATGAAAGGAAATAGCGTATGCCTAGCACATCTTAAACACTATGTACCTAAAGGACGTACTTAGAGCATGACAGATATATGTCCCAAGTGATGACATAAAAACAAGTTAGAGTGCGAAACTGAGCCGGGTATATAAATGCTATATTTATGGCACATAGTTGCAAATATCAATTAGGTGTAACAAGTACATAAAACTGTAGGTAGTTGAAGTACATACTTAGCACATGAATATCAAATGTGCCAAGTGTCGGATACCTAAAAAGTAGCTGGGATACCTAAATAGCACATGCCTAGCACACAGGGCCGGCGAGAGCGCTCGCGGGCCCCGGGGCTGAGCAATCCCGGGCCCCTTAATGTTCCATTATGACTGTTTACGTACTTACCACTTAGGACGGAGGTAAACTAAAATGAACATTAAGGCTTATTTTGAACTCTTTATTAGACCATTAATGCGTTTAATTTACATGTTAAACAGTATTGCTACATCTCCAAATAAGTGAATAATAAGAACTCTGAATCTAGCCTATGTTCACTGTTCGCCGAAAAAGAAACCTCATTAATTCACTATTTATTATTTTGTTTAGACCCTATACTTGTTGGTTCAAAGATTTTTGAAGGCTTCAAAACTAAAATGAATTAAAAAGTAATATATTTAATACAATTATATCAAAATACAGAAAAAAGTAACTTATCTATTTGTAATAGCAAAAGTTGTCCCCAATGCTCAATCAAATGCTCAAAACAAAATAATTTGTGAAGGAAATACAAAAATAACGTATTAAATAGTTAATAAAAGTGAGAAAGTAAATGTTCTCAACCATCCAACCTACCCTGTACTATGAATATCTTTGCACAAATAGTTGCTATAAATAATTATATAGAAGTAAGCTATGCAGTTAGTCTTCCTTAAGTAGGGACATGAGGCACTAGGCCTAATTTAGTTATTTGAATGAAATATTGCTCAAATTAATTATGGTATGATTAATAATGTGTTATTAATAGTAATTGTCTGTAGGAGAAATTTATTATATGTGATACTACTAGACAACTGTTACAGTTACAATGTATTATTCTTTTCTACGTATAGTTACACAAAATTCCCTTTATAACCTTTTTCAGGGCTAATTCATCTGTGATAGCATCCAGGTTGGTACACTTGACAAGTTCTGTCGCCACTGCCAACACGCCTAAGCTTGATAATCTGTCTTGACACATTGTACATTTACACATTGTACATTCTAAACATTTTTTACTCGATTTAACACAGAGAAAGAGCATTCTGCATGAGCACGGTAGCAGGGATTGTGGCGAATATACGAAGGGCCACTGTCAGATTTGGAAATAAAATTTCTAGATTCAAAGTTTTGATGTTATTTAAAAGACCCCATGGTGAAAGCATTTTCTCACCAAAATTAGCCGAATATATTAATTTCTATGCAGTTCATCAGAAAGATCATCTCCTAAATCATTTAGGTATCGCTGGACTAGTGCAGCTGCTTGTTCTTGGATCTGGTCACCTGTCATTTCTTTGCAAGACCACAGTACACAAAAATTGTTACACAAAGAGCGCACTGATTGGAAGCGAACTGACATATCTCCTATGACACTGTCCCGAACAATATTAAACACTTCACGCTTAAAAACTGTTTTTGGATCAGGAGCATCTGCATTATCGCCGTCTTCTTCATCAGCTAGTCTCTTTCGTTTCCTTCCTCTCTTCTGTTCTTCTTGAAGATGTTGGGGCCAACTTATGTTTTCAGCTACTACCAGAGCTTCACTAAATATCGGATTCAATCCTTCATTACGAATCATCTTCAAATCTTCTAATAAAGAACTTAAATATTTTGACGCAACATCCATTGTTTCACCACATTGCTGCAATACTGGATTTATGATGTCTATTGACTTCAAAATCTTGAACCAAATAAATGCAAGAAGAAGGCAGTTAAAGGTTTTTAAATATTTTTTCAGTCCCTCTATATCTCGACGACATTCCGCTTTAAAGTTTAGCAGAGTTAATTCTTCAAGGGCTTCTATTATACCTGGAAGATGTGCAGCAATTGGTTTAACGCTATCTACTCTAGCAGACCAGCGTGTCTTTGACATTGAGTGAAGAGAGCTAGGCATTTTCTTAAAAATTTCCCATCTTTGGGTGCTAGAACTAAAAATGTTATACAATTTTTGAACAGCTCCAAAAAAAGTAATTGCAGCTGAACAGCTCTCCGCTGCTTGTTCTCCACAGAGATTTAAAGAGTGGCACGTGCAAGCAGAGTAAGTAGCTTCACTGTTGGCTGAGAATATGACAGCCTGGGCTCCTTTATATGCTCCTTTCATGTTGCTCCCATTGTCGTACCCTTGGCCTTTACAGTCTTCCAATGGGATTTCAATTTCTTTCAGCTTATTCACAATCAGTTCAGCAATGGCTTCTCCACTTTTTTTGAACTATCAGTGAATCTTTATTCAACTTGGTAAAGTTGGTTTTCTTTTTCAGTCAAATTGACATATCTTATTAAAATTGCAGTCTGTTCGATATGTGCTAAGTAGGGTGTTGCATCAACTATTATAGCGTAATATCTCGCTTTTTCTCTTTTTTCTAGAATTTTCTTTGTCACTTGAGCAGCACATAAATTAATAAACTCATTCTGAATGTCATGAGACAATTAACTTGCATTCTTTCTGACTTGTCTTGGAAAGAGCGTACTTTATTTAAATGCTCATTCAAAATAGGATCATAATTAGCAAGCAATTGTAAAATTCCCCAAAAAATTCCATTAGATGGGTTTCCGATTTTTTCGTTATTACCTCGAAAAGAAAGCCCTCTTTTAGCTAGGAACAAAGTGACATTGAGCAGTCTCTTTAAGAGCTCGCGCCACTTGTCTTTCTCCTGCTGGATAGAGTGCAATTGTAAGCCTTCAGCGATTTATCTTTTTTCGATTTCATCACCTCTGACTTCCACTGAATATAACAGTTTTTATGGGTAGAGCTATTTTCGTGTTCGGGCACTTTATCAAAGATTTTCTTAAAACGTTTTTCTGTCGAGAAACCTTCAGGAAGTGCCAACAAGAACGTTGTGGCTGTGGTAGCTTGCTAAATATCCTATAATGTAAACAGTAAAATGCCTTCTTGACTTTGCTCCAAACTAGCCAATCTCCTGTAATCAGTTTTCCATTGTTCAGTTTCTTTTTAAATACCGAAGTTGGCACGGAAAACCCTAAAGAGTCTTCAGGGAAATGTTTTGGCATTGGAATATGGGGATACTTTTAAGTCTCGACTTGCATCAACAGTAGGGTCGCCTATATCAAAATGTCTGTATGGCCATAGGGATGACTGGAGCTTAGCCGTAGCAGACGAAGCAGGCCTACTAACACGAACACTAGCATCAGAATCAGCTTTATCATTTACAACAGCTTCATTTAGTTTGCTTTCATTTACAGTACTGGGTATATCTACTTTAAAGTTGCTGTTATTTTCCACTTCGACTGAAGCTTTAGTCGATGGTAAAGATGGTTTAAAAAATGTCCAAGTGACATTGACTTTTTTTTTTTTTACTCCTATTCTTTCAACTATCTGTCGTTCTTTTCTTTCCTCTTCTGCGCACCGGACTTGCGCTTGTAGCTCGTGCTCATTGCCACTAATTTATTTTTAAAATTATAATGTGTCACACACCCAAGGCACAAGTGCACAACTAAAATTTACAGCTAAAACTGCAACGACTCGTGAACACTGAAATTGTTCAATAACTTACACTCAACTAGCACTAACAGAGAACTGAAATAAGAATCCAGCGAACGAGCGTGAAACTACGTGAAATACTCGACTACCGAAAGAACCACCCTGGCTGAGGGAGCTGCTTGTTTCGCTGTCAATAATGCACCATCAATAATGGAAATGACTCCATTGTCGTTAAATCCTTGTTCGTTAAATCCATTGTCTTTAATTTTCAACACATACAGCAGGATACGCGACATTGCTGTAATTATGTTTTCATTAATGACTCAAAACAAAATTCGAAAATTCGGCTTTGAGGTGCACCAGTTCAATTCCTAAAGTACCTCTATGCCAAATTTCGTGTCTATATGTGATCATTTTCTATGCGAAACAGCGAGGAACAACTAACACACGGTGAGCTTCATAAATAAAGTAAATATATCCGTTCGTAAGAATACATAAGGGTTCAGGGATCAGAATGGAAACGATATTATTTCAAGTCACTCAAAATATTATAAGATTCAATGACAAACTAAAACGTTTCCCGTCTAAGACTGACACAAGGCATAGACCCATATTGATATTCCAAAGCATCAGTAATTAAAGAACTTAAAAAACCATAACAAAACTTGAGTAAGAATATACAACATTTAGTAATTCTTTATCCTCGGCCGCCGGGCCCCCTTTGAAGCCCGGGCCCCAGGACTCTAGCCCCCCCTGCCCCACCCTCTCGCCGGCCCTGCTAGCACATCTTGTGCTGTTAGGGGTATGAGGGATGACGTCCTCGGAGAGCATACAATCCGCGGAAAGGGAAGGAAGAAAGGAAGCAGCTTGGGACCTATAAGTTAGGTACACCTTGTCTCAAAAAGGTTGAGCGCATTCTTTATTGGTGTTTTGAGGCAAAAATTTTCAAAGTCCAACTTCGGGTATCTTCGGGAAATAGTAAACCAGGTTCGAACCTCCAAGCCAGCCTTTGCAATCGGGAAAAAGTTTGCAGATGTGTTTTTCTTCTTTTAAATATAATAAGTCTTGTTACCAAGTGTAGAAAAAAAGCAACATTGATTGAAATATTTAATGATACAATATTTCGAAACTTTGTATTAATGTCAGCAAATGTTTGTTTGTCATTTAGCTCTTCATACGTGATGGAACATTTAGATACGTAAACGAATCTTTCCATATGTAAAAGAATGCTCAAAGTTAATACATAGAATATAATTATCACCTGAGTACTAAAATAAAAGTCAAAGTAGAACAGAAACAGCGTTTGTAGTTGATATGAATGTCATAATTGTCTTGAGAATATTTATACATCGCTAAAAGTACCTTAGCAGAAGTCCTTGTGTTAGCTCACTGGTAAGTTGTCGGATCTTAAATCATAAGGTTATGAGTTCGAATCTTCTCTAGGTCAATGCCTTTTTTAAAAATTATATTTTCCGCAATGCATGAAAAATTATATAAAATAATTATATTAAAATATATCAGTTGTATATATATAACATAATCATTGCAGAATGTAGTAATTATTATGTTTAAAATATAAAATCTGAGATAATTTTCACAGTAGGTCGGTATTATATATGAGAATGTTAAATGCAAGTTAGGAAAATCGTTTAATAGCAATAAATAAATTATGTAGTGTATTTATTTGCAGCTATTTGTCATACAGATGTAACTTCTCAATATTCTCAATACAGCATGTCATTTACATTCGTGAAATACAGTATATTCCTACGAATATAGAAAGTGTGTAAACAGAGTATCCAAAGTCGGATCCTGCTTCAAGACACATAACTTTTCCCGATCCCCTTAACGTCACGGGAAGAAACACAAATTCTCTTTAGAACGGAATATCGTTACTTAGAGTCTCATTCGAATACGTTGAATATGCTTTTGTATATTCATTTCTCTCTCTCTCTCTCTCTCTCTCTCTCTCTTTCGCTTTGTTTATGTGTTGCGGAATATCCCAAGTTGAATACAACATTTGCAAAGTATATGACCATCAGTGTAATGGAATACCGGAAATTGAAAGTCGTGTTTCTTCAGGTTGGATTTGCGTGTTCATGTTAGCTCACTGGTAGAGTACGGGCTTGTTAATGAGGTCGTCTTGAGTTCAAAGTCTGCAGAGAATCATCTTTTTTTTTTTTTTTTTTTTTTTTGTTAGTAGAATTGCACAGAAATCGGATTCAAGGAGTGGTTTACTTCTAGAAATATTTTCAGAAGCGTTTAGGTAGCCCTGAAAAGGACTGTTTTCGGGAGTTAAGGCGGGGACATTGTGTCCAATACTTATTTTATTTATTTAAATCCGCTGACTCCAACAAGAGAATCCCAATTACAGGAGTCTTACATAAAATATTACATCTATGTTATCAATTTAAAACAAACACTAGAATAAAAAAAAATTCACCCTTCTGAATTTATTACACGCCCTATTCTTCTGGGCATGGAATCTATTAAATGGGTGACAAATTTATCTCCTTCCCCTACCTCCAGCTATGCTTCGGAAACAAGATGCCACAGGTCATCTTGGGTTCTGGTGGATCTGCCTCAGGCCAACTATCCCTTAGAGTACTCTTCACTTCTGCCCACATATTTTCCATGAGATTGAGGTCTGCTCCACGAGGCGGCCAGTCAATTAAATCAATCTCAGGCTGCCCTGGGAACCATTCCTAAACCACACGGGAAGTATGTATTGGCGACTGGTCTTGCTGGAACTGAATTACACCATCAGGCTGAAATACTCGTACAGATGGCACCATGATATTACTCATAATATCTAAGTACTGAGCACTGTCCAGGTGTCCTTCAATTCTGTGAAGCTGTTCTGCTCCGCGCCTGAAAATCCAACCCCAACATGAAATAGATACATGGCCACTGCGATTTCAAGCAGCAACACATCCAGGGTCATATCGGGTGCCTCTCGGGCGATACACAAAACGGCGTCCCTCATTTAATGTTGTGAATATGGATTCATCTGAGAAAACCACGTTTTCCCAATTGCGACCCACATTCGCCTGTGCAAACGCGAGACGGTAAATTTTGTGGTCGTCTGAGAGTTTTTCCTTCACGGCAGCAACACAGCCATGCCTAGAGCAGGGTTTCTCAACCTGGGAGTCGTGGCCCCTAGAAGGTCGCGAAGATAAGCGGAAGAGATAAATATAGTTAGAATCTAATACCGGAAATTATTTTGAATTTTGTTCTGATAAGCATACTTTTATTTTTTATACATACTGTACCGAACAATAAAAAATAAGTCTACTGAACATTGTCAAAGGGTGCAGAGTTGTTTAAAAATGAATTTAAATGAAAGACGTATGATATGATACTAATGCGAACTGTATATAGAAATACTAGAAAAATACACATGGAACAAAACCTGCACATTGAAATACAATTAAAATTGAAACCTAATGAGATACCTAAGCATGGTGTAATTTCACTAGTGCAGCAATGCCCGGTTCAATCTTCGTGACGAACATTATGAAGCCATTTTCAACTGATAAGCGATTTCTTGTCTTTGTTTTAATGTTTACCATGAAAAAAAAAAAAAAAAACTTTCGCACAAGTACGATGTAGCAAATGGAATTATTACTTTAAAGCAGCAGGTACCAGACCAGGATATTCTTCTCTCCTCATCAGGCAGAACTTGTCCAAGTCTTTGTTACAGAAAACCAGTTGCAAAGACTTGTAGCATGATCATTCTATTATTTGGTTAAGAAGTTGTGGGCTTAGATCAGATACGTTAATGGCCTCTTCAAAGAAGGAGTTTAACATCCATCTTGAACCAGCACCTTCGTCGATGGGAATATAGATAGTACAGTTACTGTATCCACTGTCAATGCCGGGCGCGGAAAAAGGGGGCACAAATTTCGTAGGAAGTGTGTTACTCATGTTAGGAAAGTAGGGATGCACGCGAGACAAGACGAGACGAGACATGGAAAAGTCTCGTCTCGTCTCGCAACCTCAAGCGTTGGTCTCGTCTCGCGTAAGGTCTCGTCTCGCAAATGTGAAGTCTCGTCTTGCGTCTCGCATAAAATTTTGAGTCTCATCTCGCGTCTCGCGCGAGACTTTCTTGCATGGTCTAGCATATATTCTAGGTCAAAATTTTGCAATGTGTTATTCTATGACTGTTAATGAATGATGATGTGATATTCTGTCCGAAGGCAGGTATTTGACCTAAAAGTCCCTTGCCAAGCTGAATGGTGGTTTGCCATTGCTTTCCATGGGATGAATGTTCATAACATCCTAAGGAGACGGAACCTAGAGTTCAATATGGTATCCGAACTTATGTCCCCTCCGCTCCAAATTAAAAGAAAAGTTGTGCTGGAATTTGATCGCTGGACCATTAATTTTCGTCAAATTAATAGCATAATTTACAGCAAAACCAGCATAAATTGTTGCTGGATCCAACATTGTTTTCCAGCTTAGAGGTGTCCAGCAATATTTGGCCCTTCTAAAATATCGTCGCCACTATCAACATTTATACGTTTTGGTCGTTTCCTTGAAGGGTGATTTTCCAGTATAAAGATGTTTTTATATCACCAAAAGCGCTTGTACACAAGAGAAGAACTCCTCACAACACAATACGACCCAATTCTTTTGGTTTGTTCGGGCTTGTAGCAATGTTGGATTATCGCATTTTATCAACCTTCGCTTTCAACTTATACTGCCAGATCTAGAAAATAAAATTACTGACAGATATAGGGCCATTCCTACCATCTCCCACGAAACCTATAGGGACATCCTACCAAACCAGTATTTGAATTAAACTTCCGAACTAGAGGGGGATGTTTTTGATAAATATATAGAAAGAAAATACTTATTCCATGTAAAAAATATCATGTTATTTCTGCGAGCCGGGCCAGGGATAAACTTTGACGAGAGGGGATTTCCCCGTCATTCCCCAACATTAATCGCTAGTGAATGTAAAAAAAAAAAGAGTTAAAGTAATGTGAAAAAGACAGAAACAACAGAAATATCATATTTCGCAGCAATAGGGAGTCTTATTCGCTTTTCAGACCAAAAATAGAAGTTCATGTATTCGTGCACGCCCGCGTGTATATGTTTGTGTCGCAAAATAAAGTCTTAAATCGATGCTGTAATAAATTTCCAATTTACAAAGCTTTTCTTTTTTAGAAACTAAAGAAGGCTTTAATTCTGAAAATTAACCTTGATTAATAATAAATCTCATAAGATGTCTGTTGCCCCAATCACTTTTTTGTTCCTGGAGGCATTAACGCTCAACTTAGAAAACTCAATAAATGTAAAATTACTAAATATACAATTGAATGTAATTCATAAATGTTGCGAGACTGCGAGAAGTCTCGCGAGACTTCTCGTGCGAGACTTAACCGAGTCTCGTCTAGCGTCTCGTCTCGCATGGTTTAGTCTCGTCTCGCGTCTCGCATAAAATTTTCACTCTCGTCTCGTGTCTCGTATCGCAAATGCGAGACGAGACGAGACTTCTCGCGTCTCTCGTGCATCCCTATAGGAAAGTTCATGTGCACATGTATAAAATAGAAGGAAAAACGTAATAAAATGTGCTCAAAATCAAGAAAAGGCAGAGTTTACTTTTGAAAATTTTATTGAGCTTCGTGCCAACCATGGTGGTGCTTCGCAGCTAGTCTGTCGACCTCACTCATATGTACGGAGACATCGTCGTATACTCTCGCCCCGAGCGCTGATTTTCCATGCCACGGCACTGTTCACTATAAACAAGAAATGGATTCTACTATTATAGAAATAGGTATGTTAAAAATCTCACACAAGCTTATTATAAAACACAAATTATAAAAGGGTCGCTGGCAAGAGGATGTGATAAAAGGAGATCGTGATAGGAATTAGATTCAGAACCACTGGCCTAGAGTAATTTTAACCAAATTTCTTATAGTCTGAAAAAGAGTGCTGTCGGGTTACCTATGGTGAATGGGAGGGGGATACATATAAAAGATTGCTAGAAAATGATCGGTATTAGTGTCGAATTCATAGTTTTCGGGGTCGCTTAGATAAATAGTGTGACTTTCGATTTCGCTTAACTCCGATTAAGCCCTCATTAGTAGGGATGGGCACGAGCGACTTTTCTTTGAAACTCGACTCGACTCGAAAC
Organism: Thermobia domestica; assembly: GCF_964235325.1. NCBI lineage: Eukaryota > Metazoa > Arthropoda > Insecta > Zygentoma > Lepismatidae > Thermobia > Thermobia domestica. The sequence goes on along the minus strand of NC_137456.1, from coordinate 55,633,730 downwards.
AGACATCTTTGAGGTCTACTCTAGGACTCGGCGCGAAAAATATCCTCCAACTCGACTCGGATTAGAGTCGAGTCAAACTAAAACGAGCCAAACCTAGACAACACATAGACAATATAATTATTCTATTATCAATTATACTACTATTACTACAAATAATAATAATAATAATAATAATAATAATAATAATAATAATAATTATTATTATTATTATTATTATTATTATTATTATTATTATTATTATTATTATTATTATTATTATTATTATTATTATTATTATTATTATTACAACACCGTGTATAAACATGAACGATAGATGGTTAGTAAAGGAATACTAAAAGCTAGTTGACTGCCGACGTCGGTAGTCATGACGTCTACAAGGCAAAGACATCGTTCATTACCCTAAGCTGTAAGCGTCGGTGGACTACAGATGGTCAACTATTGACCTCTCGCCAAAAATTGGTGGCCCCGCAGCGACAATCCGCTGTGGCCCCAGTTCCATTTTGAAAACTTTACTACCAGCGGCAGAGACGCGATGAAACGACAACGAACCACAAAATTACTCTCCCAAAATATGTTAAAATGCCTATATGTGTGATTTGTTTATATTTAGGTGAGTCAAAAAAACACAAAACAAATACCCCGGGGAGGGCGCGAACTATCAATATTACGATTACTAAGCACGTGTTCTTCTGATTTCCTTACGGAAACGATCATAAAAAGCTTGCTTGTTGATGGATAAATCATTGACGTCTTAATTTAGCCAATCAGACAAACCCCTACATCTCGAGTTCTAGGAGGTGATACCGTGAACCGTTTCAGATTTATTGCTTTCTGGTGGGGTACTATCTATGTGCAAAATTTGAGCATAATAGCCGACATGCATCTTCGGTGCCTCTTATCTTTAGTACAATTTTAACCAGAGATGGTGTGGGTCAATGAAAATTTGATTCACGACCCACCATGATCCAGTATCACCCACCACCCAAATGACCCATTGGCCCACTCTGACCCATCATCCATCGTGATCTACTCTGACCCACCACCAACTGTGAACCACTCTGAACCATTGCGACCAACTCCGACCCATCGACATCAACTCTGACCCATGATCCACGTCCTCTTCTCCGTTGACTAAAGAGGCTACACTTGTAATAAAACAAGACTGTGAAATTATCACTTACCGGAGTTTGAATTTCTACCGTCAATTTCTCAAGCACCTCTCTGTTACTATGCTGGTTGATCTGACCTTTACGATATATCAGCGTTTCCCAACCTTTTTCCACTTGCGGCACACTACGAGTGTTACTTGGATTCTCGCGGCACACTTATAGATATTATTTGTAAATATAAAACACAGGGGTATTTTTTCTGTGATTATTGATCTCACAAAGAAGAAAGCTCTATCACTGGTTTTTTCCCGAGGTATTTTAAATAACTATGCTTATTTTTCATTCCAATTTAACAATAGAAAACAATTGCAATGGAAAATTCGACTTAGGTTTTTAAAAATATGCTTTCTTTTTAAAAACTGTCTCCAACCTTTTTACTAAGAAGGAAGGTCACTAAATAACGAACAAACTAACAAATCTCTCTTACTTTTAAAACACAAATGTAGGTAATTTTTTGAAAGGATTGAATGATATTTTAAATTTTCAAGTTACGAAATAGTCTGCAACAATACAGAAGCAATAATGGTCATAACAATGATAACCATATTTTTTCAACATTAGAAATGTACAGAACAATAACCTGGTACGCCGAGAAAAAAATTGTAGGTGACATACTTAAAAGGTTAGGTTGCATGCGTAATTTTTGTAATTTTTGAACTTAACGTACAGCAGACGTATAACTGAAAATGCATGTTTTATAATATTTTCCGTGTAAGTGTTCCGCCTATACGTACTTTCTGTATGAAACAATATAGGCGGTCAGGATCTCACATACAAATAGACGTATATAACATATAGCTGAGGAATGTAACAACTATATGCATGTGATATACGGAAAACTCTTAGATGTCAGACATCCTGCAACGGCATGATGTAACATCTAAGGGCAGTGCGAATATAGCATATGGATAGCGTATGCCTCGTACTGATTTCTGTAGTAAGTAAGATGATCCCGTATATTTGTACAATATACCGCTGTCTGGAGAACGGATTTTTCTCAGTATATGAAACTTAAAATTGTAGATTCATAGTAGACGTTCATAGTAATGTGAAATACAAATATACAATTTTCTCTACGTTTTGCAATTTGATTGCTATAAAATTAATAATTTTGTTTCGATTTCTCGCGGCACACCAGCGGCCCACTCACGGCACACCAGTGTGCCGCGGCACACCGGTTGGGAAACGTTGCGATATATAATGGCAAAGTGTTTCTCAACTTCCGAATTAAAATGAATTTAAATTTAACATATATAATTATTTCTTTGTTGCCTCCTTACAGACACATTTCAGTAGAAAATAGGATGAAATTTGAAAGTCTCAAATCAAGGAAAAGTAGACCAACGTAAAAAAAGAAAGAAAAACTAATTTTCTATATCATTAAGCACCTGGAGTGCCACTCTTTATCTAATCCACCTCGAAAATTATGGATTCGACACTAATGTCGGTCTTTTATATATATATATATATATATATATATATATATATATATATATATATATATATATATATATATATATATATATATATATATATATATATATATATATATATATATATATATAATTTTGATGTCAGCCCCTTTCATTTCTCCTAGGAGAACAAACGGATACTGCCACCGCGTTAGGACTAAATTTGGTCTTAAATGACATTAAAATTTCTACCAATTAATTTAGCGACCAGTGTTGCATTTAAAAGCTCGGCGCCTCTACGCTCGAATATGCTTAATTAGTGAATTTATTACATTTAAATACCACTCACTACATGCTACAGCTAGAACTACGTAACAAAAAATAACACATGTGAAACGTGTTCTGAATTTTTTTTAGATTTCTTACGCTATTATTATACATATTAGAACAGTAAAAGAGGATTGTTCATGAAATAGTATATTTGCTCTTGATTTTTAACTTTTTCATACGGAAGAAATTAAAATATTATTCAAGTTTTAAACTTTGCACTCTGCAAATATATTGCCCTCTAGGCAATGGGACTAATGTGAAATGTGGACTAATGTGGACTAATGGGAAGTGCGGCAGTTAGCGGCGCTGAAAATTTACGATTCGATTCTAATATCGGTTGATTTCGATATTTTTATGTCGCTACGTAACCACCCTGGGCGCTAATGGGAACTTAATTGGACTTGAATTGAAAGTAGAACTATTCACCTAAGAGACCACGAAGCTATGGATTCGATACTAATATCGACCAGTTTCTAGCATTTTTGATATGTATCCCGACAGTACTCTTTTCCAGACTGTAAGAAATATAGTTATAATTGCGCCAGATATATCAGAATTATGTTGAAACACACACATCCATCCACTTTTATATTCTGTATAAATAGAGAGTGAGCGAGCGAGCGAGAGAGAGCGACTAAAGGCATCAACACTTCCACATTGCAAAAGCATATATCAGGAATAGAATTGAAAATCTATGTAAAGACTTTCTGCTGTGGCGTGCTTCATAAGGACAATTCCAGTCTGCTCACGTGACCTTTGGGGTTCATGAATTTCTTGCGAGCGTTGCGACTTTGGATTCTCTGTTTAAACCTTCGGTTTATGCATCGAATAAGTTTTCAAGAACATAAATGACATGCTGTATTATGAATGTTGAGAGTTACCCTCTATATGACAAATAGCTGCAAATAAATACACTACATGATTTATTTATTGCTAGTGAACGAGTTTCGTAACTTGTATTTAACATTCTCATATATATAATACAGACCTACTGTGGACACCTACCTATTTCAGATGTTATATTTTAAACATAATAATTACTACATTCTGCAATGATTATGTTATATATATACAACTGATGTATTTAATGTCATTATTTTATATAATTTTTCATGCATTGCGGAAAATATAATTTTTTAAAAAGGCATTGCCCCAGAAGAGATTCGAACTCACAACCTTATGATTTGAAATCCAACAGCTTACCAGTGAGCTAACACAAGGACTTCTGCTAAGGTACTTTTAGCAATGTATAACGGTTCTCAAGAAAACTATGACATTCATACCCACTAGAAACGCTGTTTTTGTTCTACTTTGACTATTATTTTAGTACTTAGGCGATAATTATGTTCTATGTCTTAACTTTGAGCATTCTTTTACATATGGAAAGATTCGTTTACATATCTAAATGTTCCATTACGTATGGAGAGCTAAATGACAAACAAGCATGTGGTGACATTAATACAAAGTTTCGAAATATTGTATCATTAAGTATTTCAATCAATGTTGCTTTTTTCAACACTTGATAACAAGTCTTATTATATTTAAAAGAAGAAAAACACACCTGCAAACTTTTTCCCGATTACAAAGGCTGGCTTGGAGGTTCGAACCTGGTTTACTATTTCCCGAAGATACCCGAAGTTGGACTTTGAAAATTTTTGCCTCAAAACACCAATAAAGAATGCGCTCAACCTTTTTGAGACAAGGTGTACCACCCCAGCATTTGCCTGGTGTGAATGAGGAAAACCTAGGAAAACCTCATTCAGGGTGGCTGGCCTGAAAAAGCGTTTTACAATTTTTCGACCGAGTGGCTCCATCGGGAATCGAACCCGGAACCGCTTTACAAAAGTTGCATGATTTCCCATGCTTTTTAATTACGTATCAATTTACATGTTATGAAATTTATTTTTTTATTCCCTCGGGACTACATGATAGAGGATTCTGTGGTGCCAACAAATATTCTATTTGATGCGCCTTCTGACATTTCCATATCTCAGTTTTTATATTGTGAGGGTTGTGAACCACTGGCACTTAGTCTTTAAGAGAACTATAAATTTTGGCTTTATTTACATAATTTCTTGGTAGATTTGATTTTTTAGTGTATGTAACTTTATGAATAGAGATGTGCACTTATTATTAATCTTAGGGATGTTACATTTGACAAATTAATTGTTATCGATGTCTCTTACAAGCCCCCTTTTGTATCCTTCACCTGCTTCTCTTCTATTTGCACGGTTTTGAGTCTTACAGGAAGACAGTTATTTCTCCACACGCAAATACCACTGAGTTTTTTTTTTATTTAAAAATGCATTGTGTATAAAACATGTACAATTACATTTCATTGTTAGTAAAAGTTTGTGTAATAAAGCTGCAACATCAGTAAACAATGGCAATTTATTATAAAATTTAAAATTAAAGATTTTACAATTTACTTTAAATGGAAAAGTGAATAAATATTAGCCCATGATTGTTACAAAATTAAATTATAGTATGATATTGCATGTATGAAGGTAACCAAGAAAGTTCTGTCTTTTTTTCACCCACCACCTTCGAACATCGATATGTCACTTAAGACATACCTGGAAGATCAAAAAATGTCCCCACCAGCACCGATGACCTTCTGCCAACGTCCTGGAGGGCCATGGACTCCATCGCGGTAGAACTTGGTGGGCCGAGAAGCGAAGAATGTGTCAAGTGCATTTTGCACCTCTACTAGGGATTTCAACTGGCATCCACTAAGGTAATTGTCCAAGGAATGGAACAAGTGATAATCTGACTGTGCAATGTCCGGAGAGTATGGCGGATGCAATGATGTTTCCCATCCAAGGCGTAGAATGGTGTCCCAGGTCGCTAGCCACGTGTGGATTAGCGTTGTACCGTAAAGGGGGACCCTTTTGCGATTCAAAAGTGCTGGCTCCAGAGTTCTGAGTTTTTCTTGAACACGGCTCAACTGCTGTTAGTACCCAGTTGCACTGATGTTCTGACCAGCTATTAGTAGTTCCCGATGCACGATGCCGCGAGCAGTCCACTCAAACACAGGAGGACCTTTTTCTGGTGCAGTGCTGGTTTCGGCTGTTTTGGAACCGGTTCATGATGTTTCCAATGATGACGGCGCCCTGGGGCTTCGTACAGGACCCACTTCTCATCACATGTCAACATCCTCAACATCCTGTCCAGAAATGGCTCCTTCCTCAGACGAGACAGCAAACACAGGTGTCTATTTGCGTTGCCTTCTGGCTAGGGGTCAAATCATGTGAGATCCATGTACCCAACTTGAAGTGCTTCCCAAGTTGATTAAGGTGCTGCCAAATGGTTTATCCACCCACACGGAATTGTTGTCCCAGTTTCTCTCATGTCTGGCGACTGTTCGCCTCAATTGCTGCCCGAAGTTCTTCAATTTGTTCATGTGTTGGTCTTCCGGCACGTGGTGCGTCTTTGAGTGTTTCGTCACTGTCCTTAAAGTTGTTAAACTACCACAGCACTGTCCGAGTAGACGCGACACCCTCACCAAAGACTTGGCATATCTTCCGCCCCGCTGCAGAAGCGTTTGATCCCTTTTTGAATTCATACAGCATACACGCCCTTATGACGCTCTGTGGACGCCCCATGTTCACTCTGTCCTTACGCAAGTTCACGGAATAAGTGAACTGCCACAACCAGGTAGTATGTTGGATATACCCACACCAACAATTGGCATTCGCCTTATCTCCATTCGCATTCAACTCACGGTGTGAGGGCCAATTGAACACATATCTCCTCAAAGAGCGACAAAGCATTCCTGTGTTCCTACAGGATATAAGAATAACCTGATAATGAGGTAGTTATGTTTACGAATATGCTCGCTTTCGCTTGGAATCACATAAGTATACTGTATGTAAAACTGTAATTTAAAAAAATATGAGTTTTAATAAGTATAATAATTTTTAGAAAGTTTTTTTTAGTAGCTACAGATATAGAAAATAATCGTATAATTTAAAACAATTTTCTCTTTTCTCTGCATTTACTTCTAAAGCCATGTCAATGGAAGCGTTTAATAAGATCTCTGCATTTCTTTAATTGTTCTTCTATCATCCAATTTTATATTTACATCATCAACATATGTCATAATCTGTTGTCATGCATCTCTAGGTCCTAGTTGCTGTCTTTGATTTTCCTTATAGCTCAGGAATATATATCTGTCAAGAAAGCAACAAGGATATTACATGAGCAAAAAGTAACGAATCAGTTCTGGCTTAACATGGTACTGTGCTAAAGCGAAACGTCGAATAAAAGAAAGAATTTGGTAAAGAAAGGTGCAGAGAAAAGAAGAAAACGGCTTGGAGAAAATTCCATTGAATCGTATGTTAGTTACGTTGTCATACGTAGTTTTCGCTCATACGCACCGTCACAAACGCGCCTACTCCCTACGGTCTGACGCAGCTTCTCACTACCGGTCGGCTTCTCTGTTGTGCATGTACACTGACTCGGTAATATAGCATTCGTGCTTCTTAGTGGCCACCTAGCACAAGTTGGTTTGTTTTTAAGTTGAATCGTGTTTATACTCAACCCTTTTAAAATGAATCTGCACCCATTAATGCAACTTCCCCTTTCAGAGACACTACCTAAATCAGTAAGAGTGCATTTCCTGCCAAGATAAATTCGCATTTCATGTATGTAAGTATGTCTCCATAAGATGGAATAGCACAATTCTCATTACTTATGAATTTTTGTTTTGAAATCACATTAGATAGTCTATTTTCGTTTAAATTTTACAAATCTATGGATTGATAAAACTACATCAGCACCTTAATGTGTAGCTATACTTAAATAATGATAGCCAATATGGATGATTTTAGAATTGGCAGTCGATTTCGAATCGACCAGAGGAGAGTGAGTGGGCAAACAGCATTCAATTTCTGTTGAAATAATTTAACATATCCACCGATCTGATTCGGCCTAGTCGCTTTGATTTAGTCGCAAATGCAGAGTCAATCGACCAAGTGAATACAGGGCTTAATGTAGACATTTTTTGAAATACAGCTTGGAAACACTGAAGAAAAGATGAAGAGGAGAAAATGCGTAAACTCGAATTCGAAAAATAGAAACTAACAGTAAATGAATACATATAATTAAATTGTGAAGTGAAATTAGTTATTTTGTTGGATCTGAAGTGCTGAGTGTTTTGGTTTAAAAATTTAAATTCGTTTCCATGTTAAATATAATTATCCTTCCATTTGTTTTTTTATATTTGTGAATATTTTTCATAATATATTCCTTGTGTATTGTTTGTTAAATGAATGGTTATACGAATCGCAGCTTTCAGATTACTGTTTGTGTTTTTTGTATTTATTTATTTATTTATTTATTTATTTATTTATTTATGGGGGTTATTAGACTGAGGCTTAATTTTAAAATATATTTTGCACTATATACCTTAATTATCATTTATTATATATTTACAATAAGTACAAATTAATTAATTTAAGAGAAACTAAAATGTTTATATTGCAAAGTACATGCAGTGTTTATTTTTAATTCATAAATTCTTCCGTGTCGACGAGGATTTTGCGTCCGTGGAATTTTGTGCTCCCCGAGCGAGGCTAGTTCCATGCTTTCATCCGGGTATCATTCTTTATTATTGCTTTTGCTTGCAAACTGTTGTACAAGGCCACTATAAGACGACGTTAATATTGGTTGATAGTTTTTATTTGCTTTATATTATTAGTGTGAAATTATACATCGGGCCAGTGACAATAGAATACCAGCATCAAGTTTGAGACCTGAATAGAAGCTGTGCATGATATAACGCTGAAAGGTAAGCATTCACAAAGTTGACTGTATCGTCAGTGGTAGCAGAATCGTGCAAACAGCGCAGAATCGTAGGATTCTGCCAGTCGGTGGTTGCTTTGCTCCGAATCGACGCCTGCTTGTGCGGTTGTTCGGAGAGGTGTCTGTGCTTGCAATGAACGGAGGGAGCGTAGAGCAAGGAATCCAAACCAATAGAAGTGAAATGTCTGTGAAATCTGAAGTCCTGGACACTCTGAATATGGTGAACGGTCAAGCTTGTGCCCCCGGAACCGGCCAAACGGTAAGCAAGATCATTCGTCGAATTCTTATTTCCCTCTTAAATAGCGATGTGATCCTCTTGTGAAATTCTTGGCGATGTTGTGTCGTTCGTTGTAGTTTCGAGTCTCGGGTGACAGCTACTTCCGTCAACGTCTATTATGTTTCTGTATTGTTTGGGAAATAAGACCCATTAGTTCGTAAAAGCTCGTAAATTTCACCGGCAACTCCATGCTACCTCTTTCAGTGATACCAAGAATACTCAAATCGATAATACATTCCCTTATTTATGTAGGGTTAGAGCGATGCTGTTGTGGTATTTTTTAAAGATAACTATACATTTTTTTTAAAGAAATAGAAACGATGTGGTCATCAAAAACAAGCTGTTTTGGAAGGTTAATGCGATTACTAAAAAGTGAAACATGACTTTCCGGTCTCGTTGTTATTTGTAATAGACGGCAAAGAAAACGCCGATTCATGGAAAGAAGTATACACACGTCAATCTCCTCGCATTCTATAGAATTTTGTGCACTGTGTACCGACAGCTAAACGATGCTACTCATTTTGAACAAGTACAGTGCAAATAGATTTTTTTTTTTTAAAAAAAGAGTAAACCAAACTTAGGGCTATAAAGTGAATGTGATTTACATAATCAATAAAAATCTAGGTTTAAAAAAAAAGACCAGATAAAATCACATATAGAATTGTTTTCGAATTAGTGTGTTATAGGTAGTATGTTGTGAAATAGTCATAACTGTAATGTAAACAAAAAGTGATCTATAGATGGTTTCCGTGTACATTATTGGTGCAAGTATAATTTTAGAATTGTGAGAATCTAAGATCAATATGAGCAGTAGCCTATTACAGTCCATACTGCACAGTAAGGGGTGTATTCATTACTCTTTGGCTGCTCTAGTGATGTCACATTAAGCCTATTGTGTGCTGTTCATATATGAATGCACCGAAAGTGACTCGGGAACTATAAGATTTAAATTAAATTTGCAGACCTTTTCTCAAGATATTGGGTGTACAAGGCCTATTGCTTTCTAAAGTAAAATATTCAAATTGGCACTTTTGTGTCAACGGTGAGGTTAGAGTATTTGGGAATTATTTTCGATAAATATAATAATAAACTAGATCTCCGTGTACAAGTGTTCAAAATCCTTTCTTTTCCATGTACAAGGGTTTGGATGCTTGTTAGTGGTAGAAGGAAGGCATTCTAAAGCCGAGCTGTTGTACGTTATGAAGCAATTTATTTTATTAATATTTGCATTTAGGCATATCAGCTGACAACTTTTAAATTCGGTAGATAGTTGTATACTCTGTAGATTAATAGAAACGATAAGCTACGTACGTGAAAGGAAATTGTAGCGTTGGAAAATTAGAAATAAAATAATAAGAATAAGACATGGGATCAAATTGGCATCCTGTGCTTCAGAAGGACCACTGGAGCCATGATGCTTGCGAAGTAAATGATTTTTTTTTTTTTTTTACCGACAGTGATGTAATACATGTTCATTAAGAGTTTATTTTTTAATATAATTTATGCAAATTATATATTTTTGAGAGTAGAGATTTGTGGCTCAGTAGTGGTCATGTTCTCGTCTGTAGTGCGCGAGGCCCGGGAGATCGATCTCTCGTCAGGAATACGTGTTCAGATTGCACTTTTTGAGCTGTCAGAGTGTCTATCGGTCACGGAAGTCAAGAAATTTAGCATTTGGGCACGATTTTTTTTTTATCTGTACAAATCTAAGTATAGACTGGATTTTTTTTTATATATAAAACGTCAAAATTCGCCACCAAAAATGTATATGGTCGGGCTTTAGACGCTACCAAATCGCAAGCAAAGCACGCCTTTGTATCCCATGCATAAAAGTTCGGCCCTATTCGCACCCAAATTTGCTCTTGAGAATGTTACTAAATTTTATGACTTGGGAAAGGAAAGGTCACGAAATTTCATTTTGGGATTTTAGTATACACCCTGGCTGTGCTTCACGTCCCACATAGGCAGCCACACTGTTGCCAGGAAACGTACAAACATGGAAAGTTATAGTCAACTTATATGGTCGTTAATTTTTTTTTTTGTCAATGTTAAAGAAAACTCTCATATTTTTTTTTTTCAATGTTGTATTACAAAAATTCCTCCAGTATTCTTAAATGTTGTTACGGCATCGTGCCCATTTGTCTCCCACATTGTTGTGTCACCAATTCTTTCATAATCATTCTCTTCCGTAAACCATCCGTCTACAAGGAATAACAGTGAAACATAAAACTAGAAATTTCATTTCTTAAATGTTTTATATAAATGTATCTCAGGTACAATATTTTAATTAAACGGAAATATCCGTTGGAAAATCTGTTTACCTTATGCTTCCATGTTGGCTACTTTAACCTAATATTTCTTTCCTCTCTGGGAACGTCATTAGCAGATTTTTAGTACTGTGTCACAGGATTCTTAAAGCTTCTGCGCCTACGAGGTCGCAATCTCTTTTGTCGATATGAACTCTCAAAAAGAATTACGCCTTTACATCTCCTGTTGTAGTAGTTACTCAGGGTGTCTATCGGTCACGAAATCAGAAAACGGTCAAGAAAGTCACGAAATTTAGCTTTTGGGTCACGATTTTTTTTAAACTTTACAAATGTAAGTACAGATTGGAAAATTTTGTTCTATGAAACGTCAAAATTCACCACCAAAAATGTTTATGGTCGGGTTTAGACGCTACCAAATCGCAACCAAAGTACGTTTCTATCGCATGGATGAAAATTCGACCTAATTCGCTCTTGAATATGTTAGGAAATTTTATGATTTGGTAAAGAAAAGGTTACGAAATTTCATTTTGGAATTTTAGTAGACACCCTGTACTGCTTTCGTTTAAGGATCAATCTGTACAGAGTATTCTGTAGAGGTAATTTCAGTTTTTGATCACCGGTATCCTTAATGTTTATGTGTGCAGTTACAGAGTCAGTTCGCTGACTTGTTAAAATCCATATTTATGCAGAATTCCACGCTATCTTTAATTTATTCATATAATGTGGTTGTCCCTCAATTCACTTTTTGGCTGTTGTAAACACTAATTTTGCTGGGAGATTGAACACTTACTTTGACAGTGTGAAGTATGTCACTAAGATATTTTTTTTCTAGCGAACTGAAGTTCTGCACTTTTTGTTTGTATCAAGTGAAGTTTATTTACAATTGAAATCGAAAATGAGGACAGTGTGACCAAATCCAATTTTTGAAGTTACGTAAATGATCTGAAAACATTTGCTGAGAATCTGCTTAGGGTTCCGTTGATAAGACCGCTATTATTCTTAATGATGAAGTTGTTCAAGCCGAAAACGATCCCTGTCATCTGATTTCGTTGAATTGATATGCTGAATTTCTCAGATATACTTTGATTTATAAAGAAACATTCCTCTTTTTGACTCGGAGGAAATGGTTTGTAATCTTGAGTTTTCATTAGCGTTAGAACTCAAAAGATCACGTCGTTCTAAAGCCTAAGCACCACACCCGCAAAAAATGTGCTTTGTATTTCATTAGTGTAGTGATGGTGGGAACCTAGTAGCGTAACGCGCCCATAGATTCTAAGATTCTGCCCTAGATCATGGGATCTTGTGGACAGCTTCGTATCATGTGTTCTGTCGATGTCTTTAATGTGCTGAGAAATAGACATAAAAAAAATACTTAAGTTTCTTATTTCATTTTCATCATGTATGCAAGAGATTGAGTGCAAATTGTAATTGACGATATAAGAATCAAATGTACGCGAGTGCATTTTCTCCTATACTTGCGATATGAATAACTTTTTTAAAATTGTATTTGCCGCTCTAAATTCTGAGGGAAAGTTTCATGTTCTTTCAGCGATGATTTCCTGAGAATTAATCAGTTGGAAGATAACTTTTGGTACTAAATAGTGAATTGCATTCCCTCTAAGTCAAAGAAAATTTGATTTATCGATTCATTCCGAAGTTATTGACGAGGTAACATATAGGTTTACGTGTACCTATTTTTTGCTGATGAGTGTACAATTATCAATACGAGAGGCTTGTTCTCAATACCCATCCATCCACATTGAGATATACTGCTTTTTATTTATTTATTTTCATTGTTTACAATACTGGGGTTGTACATTGGTATTTGTTAGTCTGTCTGGTAGACAACGACCTTTAATATATGAACTGTTGAAAAACAGAGCCATACACGAGCATTTTTCATACTAATAGGAAAAATAACTTGGTAATTGGTTTATCGTTGTAAATTTTGTGGGAAGGCTTTAGTAAACATAATTGTTCCATTGAGACATTCTTGTTGTTAAAGAATCAACAAGATCTGTATTATAGATTTTGACTGCTCACCTTGTGTTGCGTAAATTATATGTTTATGCTTGATGATAATTTTGGTTGGGCTTTTAGCGGTCAGTTCTTTCCTAAAATGTAAATCAAACACAAACGTATTTAGTATTTCTGTATGTATTTTGTGTCTTGCAACAAAATGCCTTTTATTTGAAAAGCATCTGAAATAAACTTATCACTTATATATTTATTTATTTATGTATTCGAAATGTATTTAACATGTTGTAAATGTAAAAATGTCAAATTTCGAAATAAATGTATTTATCAGTGGTGTAAGTTTGCTTTAAGTGCTCGTCAAACTATAGACGGACGTTTCGTTTCAAGAAATACAAGATTTACAAGAAGATACAATGAGTTTTTGGTTTAACTAGTTCAGGAAAAAATTGACCAGTAGGAGTTTGATGCTTAGTCAACCAAAATTATCATCAACTATATATGTAATTTACGCAACACAAGCAAAGCAATCAAATTCTTTATTATATTTTGAAATTGTTAAAGATAGAGAAGTTTACGTATGTTTTCCATTGGCAATATATGTACTGATTCACTCTTGTTCTCGGATTAACACATTTTTACTTAAAAGAAGAAACAATATACATAACTGAGGATAGAAAAATAAATTGCGTTGTATCTGTTGGTAGGTAAATTCTTTGTTTCATACAGTTATAGTGGTGAGAGGCTTGAATAAATTCGAATCTGTCATAACTTGTCAATTTATCGTGAGTGAGATTTTTTCTTACTTTAAATTTCTAACCAGAGGATTTGTAGGATGACATCTTAAATTACTTTAGGTTGTATGAGGGGTTCGGAGTACTAAGAACAACCTCAACAAAGTTTATTATTATTATTTTAATACATGAAAATGGTCTTCCTACGTTCCCCACTGAGGTGAACACACCCGAGTAGATCTTTGTATTTCGGTAGGAAGGCCAGGAAAGGCCACAGTGGCCAGGGAAAGATCTGGACGTACAGTCAAACGTTGGGGTTATTCTTATCTATTTCAAGTTATTGATAATTTTTTTTTTGGTACGTACTAAAATTCACTATAGGAAGAAAGGGAATAAACTTTGTTATTATTCCGCCTCCGTTTCTTAACCCCACCCCCGAATATTTCAGTTTTGCTCAGTGGTATTATTCTAATTTTTTAACAAGCGGTTATCTATATCTATCTATCTATCTATCTATCTATATATATATATATATATATATATATATATATATATACAGAGAGAGAGAGAGAGAGAGAGGGAGAGAGATGGATAGATACAACTCTCTTAGAAAATAAAGAAACAAACCATAAAAGGTAAACAAAAGCAAATTTTTACTGGATACCACATGTGACAAGTAGATACCTATACAGCATCCTAATACAAGGTGGTGCGAGGAAATTAGGTGGCACTACGAAAATCTTGGAAACGATTATCCAAAATAGATGGTTGTCAAAAAGTATTGGGAAGACCTTAATCCAACAGTAGATCGACAAGTGTTGATAATGGTGTGTATGTGTTTCAGATATAAATAACCTTCATCACTACACTCATATGTTCCCAGTTCTCATTCTTGATATCTGAGCATTTGAGATTAAGAAAAAGTGATTATACCGTAGATCATATGTTTAACCCTTAACCCTGTAGGTATAAGAATTTCTAAAAGCAAAGAGAGTTGAAAACTAAATTTTACTGTTCCGGGTATATCTGAGTCAAATTAATTGTTATACCTGGGTATAACAAATGGTAGTGCGAAGTCGAAATACGGGATTTTAACAACCTGTTCTATCGAACTTTCTGAATAGCACTACTGGTTCTTCTTAAGTCAGCAGTCTTTCATTGGTTTGACGCACCTTCTCCCTATCCCGAGTTCGATTTTTCGTTTCCATATACTTTTTCTTCCTACATCTTTTATTATTTGGTCTGTATATTTTAATCGCGGAGTTTCTCTGGGTATTTTTCCTTGTGCCATTACGTTCATAGCTAATAGTATTATCTCTCTATGTCTCATAATGGGTCCAATCATCCTATCTTTTTTTTTTTTTTAATAGTCTTCTGTGTATTCCTTTCTTCTTCTACCATTTCCATTAATCCCCTTTTCATTTATTTCCTCATCCATCCGTCTAATTTTTCAGTTTTCTAAGAAATACATTCTTAGTTTTTCACATCACCAGGGATTGAACCAGGGACCATTGATATCAGGGGCGAGCGCAATAATCTAGTAAGGATAAAATAATAAAGGTTTGGGTTCCTCTTTAAGCTTATGTGACCCCTTCCAGCATAACCTGGTTGTTGTATAATAACACCATGGCAAAACAAACTTATTTCTGTCCATATGTGATATAAATACATAGAGCAAATTATTATTTAAAAAAAAAAACTGGTTTAGACTGGCAACATGTATGTGGGTTCCTTCATTCTAAAGATTTTCTATATACTTTCCAAGCAAAATCATCTTCATAAGTTTTGATGCTCTCTGTCTTTTTTTTTTTTTTTTTTTTTTTTTTTCAATGTCTTGAATTACTCTGTTGGGCTTGCAATATGTTTGTGGTTCTTTCATTCTGTGCTGGGGAAACTTTAGCTAAAGCTTCTCCATACGATTTCGAAGCAAGAAGTTCTTCATAAAGAAAAGAAAGGAAACTAACTACATAATTAGCAGTCTAGCAACTCGGAAGACGTTGAAGAAGATGGCCAGAGAGCATCGAAACAATATAGAAAAGTTTTTGCTCCGCGGATACACAATCAAATCTTTTAAGGTCCCGCGATTATGTACTGAGGCGAAAAGATACGATGATGATGATGAGATTGATGATGATGGTGGAATGAAGAAAGTAGGATGAAACAAGATCCCGAAAAAAAACCTATGCAGATGATGTTTGCCCTCCATAAAGTTTACTTGTCGCGAACTGGGATTGAACCAGTAACCCCACGCACGAGAGATGAGCGCTCCACCCCCAAGCTACCATGACCCCAATTAAATTATTGTGATGCACAGATAGGGCAATACGGATCTCATTGTCTTCAGCATGCAAGAGAACGTCAGAAATAGAAACCCAGGTAATGACAGTTGCTGAATCATTTACGTTGTTATTTGAATAGGAAATTTAATTTGTGAACTTGGAAGAGATAATTTCTAAAGCAGTATGATTATGTGTATGGATTTTTAACTGGTTGAAATTTAAACGTAGAAAAGAATAAGTGTTATGTAAATTTGGAACTTTATATACAGTTAATTATCGTTTAAATCTTTATCGGTATATAATTTTAGAAGCAAATACACGCGGATTAGTTGAAGGTATCATTGGAGCTTCTGAACAGGCAATATTGGTGGTATATTGATTAAAATAATGAATAATCATCATCATAGGTATTCTACCATTATTGGCAGGTCACTTGCTTCAACTGGGAAGCTTCCATACTCCATGATCTAACCTCTTCGTCTTCAAAATAATAAGTAAACATAAATTTTTGTTACTAACAGTAAGAATAAATTAACAAAATTGACCAAAACGATTGCTATGTATTAATGATAATGTGTGTTACGGTTTGGGTAATTTAGCATTGCCTTCATCCATATGCGGCTCAGTATTTGGTTTAATGGGTGCAACTGCATCCACTTTGACTCCAGTCTTCATGTTCCCTGCAAAGATTCATTCCGTTTTGAATATCTATTCTTTTGTCTGGCTTATGGTGCTCCATCATATTGAGTTTCGCAGATATTGAAGTATATTTAAGGCCATGTTTCTATTCAACAGAAGAATGTTGTTTTTAAAAGTCTCTTGCACTTATGATGCGTAACCAATTTGCATTGTGAAACATGTACTCTTGCACAGTTAGATTTTCTAAGAGATTTTCTTAGATACATCCATACTTCACAGAAACTTGTATCCATGTGTACAGTTTGTTGTGTGCATAAACGTTTTGTGCTAGTATTTTTGTTTTACTCTGTCTAATCTGTCGCCAACCTGCATCCACATTACCAAACTTCTGCATCCATTACTATCTTTATCAGACACATTTTTTGGATGTAGTATTAAGACAGTTCTGATGAAGGCAGTGGTATATTATCGAAATTAAAACAATTAATGTCTAGTTACTTCTTTGGTCAGATTTTGTTCGTTATTCTTAGGTATAGATAGATCAGAAAGCTATAAACAGTAATCTTTGTAATACTAAATGAGAGTTACAAATACTACATATCATAGGACAGAACAAAAAATCATAGTAAGATTGCTTGAATGTATCATATATGGACGATGCTGCGGATGCCTACTGCTATATTTTCTTCAATATTGTCAGTAAAATTTGTTGATGCACAATAAGTTACAGTGAAATTCATAATAACTGCAATTATGATACCACAGATTTGCTTTTTTTTCCAATATTGACGTGATATTCCCGTTCAATAATAAGTGTTGTGTTGCTGTTTCGGAGCTAATTGGGAGCATATATGCAGATGTTCAGATTTATGGTCCAATTTCAGATCAATTAAACCTATACTTCAAATTGCATAGTGTTATGTAGATTGACATAAAAAGAAGGAGATAATTGCAGTCTGACAAAGGTTACCTCGAATACACAGTTCTTGGATGACATACACTTTTAGCCAGGCCGGTAGCCAGCCCAAAATTGTACGGGGGGCCGACCCAACTATATTATAGCTCATTTTCAAGCCTGCCGTGAAAATTTTAGGGAGCGGCCCCCCTAGACCCCCCTGGATACGGGCCTGCGTCTAGCCAAATTCATATAGTCGAGCAGAATGTCCGGAGGAATGAAATCCACCATCTTGAGAAGTACATCCCTTACAGGCACTGGGCATACATCTCTTGTCTTTCCACGTTTTTCAGGCTGCTGGAAACGTGTTGTTGGACTATGAGGGTGCGTGAACCAGTTGTCTTAGAAGTAATTCCCCGGTCCGTATTCATAAATTTATTTTTCTTATTCAAATACAACAAATGCAACATCGCTTTCTTCTCCAGCAGATCAACCGAAATACCACTCTCAACTAGAAGGACTTGGGTAGCTTTAATGGGATTGTGCTTCCTTTAAAGCCGCCTGAGGATGATGTGGCCGCGCAACTTTACAAAAATATTCGATCGTAAGATTTTATTGTAGTTCAGTTTTTTGAAGTATTTCGTGAGTATAGAAATAACGTTAAAAATGAATATGTCGTAACACACAGCCACACAGTGGAAATTCGTTATTATTTGTGTGTGTCATTCGTCGTTGATTGAATATCGGAACGAGAATGAAGAATGGCTTTTCTGCAATTTATTCAGTTTTAGCTAATAGTTATTATTATTATTATTATTATTATTATTATTATTATTATTATTATTATCTGGTTCGATTTGATTCAATTTTTTTCTCCCAATATTGATGGATTTATTAGGTTCTACTCTATTCAGTTGCCAGATTCCAATTTTTCATTTATAAACAGTTTGATAGTGTGGACATTTTTAAGTAGCTTGTAATATTGAAAAGCATTCATGTTTGTCCTTGTCTGAAATGTTTTGTAAAAAAAAAAAAAAAAAAAAGTCCGCTATTGTGTGTGTGAATTTATTGCAAAAGGCACGTTTCCGCATTAAAAATGATGTAGTAGCTTTGAAATCTTGTGTTAATATTTATGAAACTACGCTGAAAATACCATTAGCATCAGAGTATTGCTAGGCCGGTGATCAGTAGTTCGTTTCATTTTGCCAGCTTTAGATACACCTACATCATCAGCTTCATACAACATACACCTACAAAGCATTATATGTATATAAAAAAAAGTAACAAGTTTTTAATTGTGGCTCGTATGAAGGATTGAAAATAAAACGTTATTTTGTTCACTGAATCTGCTTTATTTTTTACATATAAAGGAAAAACTAGTTCACGAGATATATTTTGATTTAGTTGGAAGATTATGGAGTTGCGAAACCTGGTAAATGTTTTGTATTATTGTTAGGAAGTAATTTGTTTACTTAGTTTCGTTTTCTGTTAAGCTTTTATTATTATATGTTTTCTTTCCTTTCGTCGTTCACCTCTGGTGCTTGGGGTCCCGGGTTCGATCCCAGCCCCCGCCAAGTGAAATGTGGTGGACAAACACCGTGCTCGTGGGTTTTCTCGGGGTTCTCCCCTTTCCTCCCACTTTCTTCATTCCACCATTTCACTCATCTCTCATCATCACCGTCTCCTTTAGCCTTACCGGCATAGCCGTGGGACGTAAAACTCAAAGATTTCACTTTTTCTTTCCTTTCGTTGATGTTGTGAAAGCAAGCTAGCGTTATGTAATAGAAACAATCATAAAATATGCGCTACAGTAGAATCCCGAAAACTCTGCACTCGATAACCGGCAGTCCGGATAAATTCGGCCACATCCTGGCAGGGCGAGAAAACTCCGCGTGCAAACTCGTTCAAGTGTTTTTCTGTGGTCTATCTTACCAGGTAAACTTACTGCACAGTGTGTATTTATTATTTTCATTTTGATGTATATTAAAGGCTCTATGCCTTAATAAACTACGTACTTTTCCTTTGTTTAAGGGTAATTGGGCAGTTTATTCTCTGTTGTATTCTCAAGCAACCAATACATCCAAGTACAGTACTTTATTTTCAGAGGAAATACTCGTACTTATCAACGGCGCCGACTTTCCAAAATTTATGTGGGTGCATTTCAATGCCGGGACGTGTTAGCCTGTATGTTTTTAAGGGAAGTATCGATATTTCATTGATCTATTTTTAGTTAAAATGAACACTGCATGAAGTACTATGCTGTGATAAGGTAAAATATACCAGCACTGTAAGGATAAGTTGGTACTGCCCTGGAACTAGTCCAAACAAACAAAAAAACTTGTGGGTGCGCCGCATCCACAAAATTATTTATGTGAGTGCTGGAGCCCCGTAGCACCCACGTTGTCGGCGCGCATGGTACTTATTCTTTTTTAAGCCGATTCCCGATGATCCGGCGTTTTCACAAACTCGGACACCGTACGGTTCACGTTAGGCCAAGTTTTCGGTAATCTATTGTACTACATCTGAAAAATTGCACATGAGAATTAACACTCATTCATAAAATTCTGATCACTCATAGGGGTCTATGAGATCTACCGTTTGGTATATATCTTATTTCATATTTGGACATTTTTTTTTTTTCGTTAAACGCTAATAACATTGGAGAATTAGAAAATGTATGACTTGGTTGTAATATTTTGCACAGCCCTGCTATGACACAGTGGTAGAGCACTCACCTTTGGAGCGTGAAGTCCCTGGTTCGATCTCAGCTTCTGATAAATGGGCTTTGTGTTGGGCAGACACCATGTGGAGGGTTTTCTCGGGGCTCTACCGTTTGCAGCTTCATTCCACTGTTATCTCATCACCCTCTTCCTTTGCCCCGGTTCATAAACATGGAGCATTAAAATTCAACATACCGGGTGTCCATAAATATTTATCCTGATAACAAAACAAAGTAACTCTTAATTGAATACAATAAATGTAACATTCGTTATACCAGATATGCTTCCACTCATTAATTTTGAAGAATATACGAACATTTAAGCTGTGACCTAAACTTTCGCTACATAGTAATCGGGCAATTTTTACAGACGTTATAAGGACCGAGTAAAATTACCCTTTTAATATATATATATATATATATATATATATATATATATATATACCTAGTTATAAATACTGTCACAGAGTTTGGAGTGGGGCTGTAGGCATCCGGAGTGGCACAATTGCTGCCATCTGTGTATAAAGCGGAAGATGCATGTAGTGTGTGTTTGACTGTTCATGACATACGTTGATGTTGTACTGAGTTCTGATGGAGTGGGGCGATTACGAAAATCGTGTGGCAGTAATTGCACTACAGAAGGTCGGGAAGACAGCAGGTGAGATTTTCAACCTCCTAAAACCCCTACAAATCAGCAAGAGATTCGTATATCGCGCCATACAGCGATACACCGAGACTGGAACGTCAGCTGACCGCGCAAGGAGTGGCAGACCACGAACGGTACCAACTTCGCAGGTCCAGAAAGCAGTCGCAGCAAGAATTCGAAGAAATCCTATTCGAACACAAAGTGTGATGGCTGCTGAGATGAACATCAGCAGAAATTCCATGTCTCGTGTGCTCAGGAGTGACCTACATCTACGGGCGTATAAGAGGCGGACTGGTCACTTTCTGCCCCAAACATTAATGTCGCAGAGGGTCCTTAAATCAAAGAGACTGTTGCGGCGTTACGCCAACAATCTGCACAAAAAGATTCTGTTCACTGACGAAAAGGTGTTTACAATTGAGCAGGCGTACAACGCCCAAAATGACCGTATGTATGCCATGTCACATACTGCAGCTGCTGAGACATCTCCAAGGGTCCAGAGGGCACATCATCTTACCTCAGTGATGGTTTGGTGGGGACTGAGCTACTCAGGCACAACCCAGCTGCAATTTTGCGAACAAGGTGTTAAAACATCTGCCAAGGTGTACCAGGACACAGTGCTAACACCTGTAGTGAAACCACTGTCTGCTACCATGTTCCCTGGAGAAAGGTGGACCTTCCAGCAGGATTCCACTCCAAGCCACAAAGCGAAAACAGCCCAGGACTGGCTGGCACGGAACGTCTCCGACTTCATTTCTACCACTGATTGCCTTTCTAGCAGCCCGGACCTTAACCCGTTGGACTACAAACTTCTGCAGTCCTTCAGGCAAAGGTCTGCCATAAACGGCATCCATCTGTCAACAGTCTGAAACAATCCTTGACCTGAGCAGTGAACAATTTTCTCATGGACATGGTGTTTAATGCCATTGACCAGTGGCCGGACATACTTCCTGCCTGCATCAAGGCCAACGGGGGACATTTCGAAAAATGGTTCGTGCGTCAGGTGTAGAACATATCAATGTAAAAACATGATCAAAATAAATTGCCTTGGTGTTAATACTCCCTGTGTTATTCACATTCAAACTTGACAGTATTTATGATATAACTAAGTATATATATATATTGGTTATAATCAAAAAATATAGCTATCTCTGTGGTTAAGAAGAAACAAAAGCCCCTTTGCTTGCTGGTATTCTCTCAAACGCATTCTTAGCTTTTAAGAAGGTAATGGATTTGATTTTTTCTTCCCAAGAGAGAAAAGAACATTTGAGTTGTTTCGTAGTCGAACGTTGTCTTTCTATTCTTCGTAGCGATGCATCCATCCATTCATTACATAATCATTTTTCTTAGTAGTTTTGGTCAAAGACCTCTTCTGCTTCTGCCAGTTGGGATCTCATTATCTAAATAGTCGAACAATTGACCTTGTTTTGTCCAGTGTCAAGTGAACACGAGGACCATCAACTCTGCTTACTTCATATGCATTCTTCGTGCTCTGTCTCATTTGGTTGTCCCGGTTCATTACGAGCTTTTTGCTGTGCATTCTATTTCACGTCATTTGCTCTGGCTTCAAGCCCACTTCAAAGCAAAAGAAAAATGAGACTAGTTTTGCAAACACCTTCTGTAGTAAGAGGCATTTGTGAATGGAAAAATTGTGAAGTACTATCGTTTTTCTTTTTATTTTTTTTAAAGTTAATATTTATTTTTGAAATTCTCTTGATAAACCCATGGACTACCGAGGTATATCATGACTAGAGCCCGGATTTCCATGCACAAACAAACCCCGGGATATACATGCAAATATGCACGAAAAATATCTAAAATATGCATTTAAAATTTAACATTGAAATATACGCTAAGAAAATAAAATTTCAATTTCTAACAAAAATATCTTCTCTCGATGACCTCTGTTGCAATCGAAAGTGAATTTAACTAGGATTGTGAGCAAGAAACTCAAGGCTTCATTAAAAAAAAAAAAAAAATAAAAAAAAAATCTGCGTTTACAAAGTGATTCAGATCACTTTAAATATAACCTATTTCCTTGTGATATACGATGAAATATGCTAGTATGCAGCAATAAAACTTTGAAATATGCAGTATCCAGCAAAGTTTACAAAATATGCATGCACATGGAAATTCACTCAAATTATGCACTTATATGCGCTGTAATATTCGTCTCAAACGAATCCTTACCAGTCCGTCGGAAAGAAGAATATACTTTCCATACGTTTCTGCATGTTAATATAAACATGCATTTTGCAGATAAATCCGGGCTGTACTCATGACCCTTCTTAGCTCAAACATAGAAGAAATCAATTATTTTTTTTTTTTCTGATTTGCGTAATTTAATTTAAGCGGTCAGCAAAGTGCAGATGTTCATTTTGCAGATATATTTTGCCACTTGTTTCATAGCTGTGCTAGTACTTTTTTTCTATCATGGTAGGACTGCATCTCTTTTTTGTTTGCTATTTCATACTCCTGTTTGTAATAAATTAAATTTTTAATGCATTACTTATGGTTTATTTAAATGATAAAACACTATTAATATGCTTATGTTACTGTTGAAAGTTACTTTGTTTTGTAATGTTATACAATCCAAATCTTATTATTACAGTCGTTATGGAATAAAGCGTAACATTTATTTGATGTGTTATAGAATGCTTAGTTACCGTTGCCATCATAAATAACTTCTGGTCCACAACACTTTTATTAAATACAGGGTTCCTACTGATCAAGAAAGTCAGGGAAAATGGTGCAGGTCAGGGAAACTCAGGAAAATTTTATAAAACATATTTTTTCTAACATTAATTGTACATAACCAATTTCAGCTTAGCCAACCATGAATTATCACAGTATGGAACGTTGCTCAAATTTTTATGGATAGTAAGTGAAATGTACGTATGAGCAATTGATTATTATTTGTCTCAGTAGAATAAATGTTCTCATATGTAAATATTCACCGTTATTTATTCCGTATTTATATGTCAATGTCATCCGACACCTGTCGTGAAAGTCAGGGAATTTCATGCCAAAGGTCAGTTGGAAGTCAGGGAAATAGATTTCTCCAGGTCAGTAGGAATCTTGTAATAGATCATTCACAATTTAATTCACATATTTAATATTAATGTATTCAAAACTAATATGCAATAGATCATATAAAATCTCTTCACTATATTACTACTTAATTTATAATTGCATGGTTTAGAACTCAGAACCTTTACTCAAACGTATAAGCAGAAGTTATGTTCAGAATGAACATTGTTCTTCCTATGATTATAGCAAATTACTGTAGCATTTGCAGCTAACTCAGTAAGCTGTCTAGGTTCTGGGCCGTGCTGTCTCGGGCTCCTGCTTGTTATCCGCTTAATAGTAGGACTCATGTTCACAGAGCTCGCGCTCATTTATTGCTACCCAGCTATTCAGGACATGTTAATTGTTATGTATCCCTGTAGAATACTGGCTGTGCTATCCTTATTTCAGCCGTATATATATTAGGGTGGAGTGAAAAGAGGCCAAAAAAAATTTGTTTTTTTTCGAAATTCGATTTTGGATATGGGGCAAAAGTTGCATCATATCGTAGTACTTTACCATGCAAAATTTCAATTCTCTAAAATAACTTTTAGCCGGGGCGCAATGGGCCTTAAGTTTGACAGATTTTAGAAATGAGTCAAAAGAGCCCAAATTTTTATTTTTTTAAAATTCGAATTCGGATATAGGGCAAAAGTTGCATCATATTGTAGTACTTTACCACCGGAAATTACAATTCTCTAAAATATTTCTTAGCAGGGGCGCAATGGACCTTAAGTTTGATAGGTTTTGTAAATAAATACATGTTTATTATTCATTTGTGTAATTATTAGGCAGCTCTCCGCTTGAAGGAGACTATAATTTGAAGGTGTTAAGATTCGTTGTCGTGTCCAGGTGGATTTCTAAAGCTACAGAAGTTCATATTCTATATTACATGCTACATCTGTATTAGATTGAATGTTTCATAAATTTCATTCACGTCTTCAAGCAAAATACTGCGACTTTATCTGAAAAGTAGTCATGTATTTCTTAAGTCAAATTTGGATCGAATGAAGAAATCTCTCGTGGCTCACATACTGACGAAGAACCTTCACTAAATATTTTCACTAATCTTTCCACTGCTTGCTTATAACATGGAAACTCAGGGATATCAAGACTTGTACTTTCTCAAGAACAAATTTCTCGCAATTTATAATCTGTAATATAGTCAGTATTGGTGGTTCTGTTGTTACACCCATTTTAGTTGATCATTTCTGTGTAATTATTAACACTGGCACTTGGAAGGAACGAATTTCACAACGTTTACATTGTTTTCTGGATTTGAGGATTTTATCGGCAGCAAGGATTCGCGTAGCTGATCTGTAGTCGCCAATCATTGCAATAAGAATATTTTCAGAATTCGCATAGAATGCATTTCTGAAAATTACTTTATTGACAAAAGTCTTGTGTGGTTCTTGCAAACATCTCGAAAGTCTTATGGTCAAGAACAAATGTTTAGCTCCGTATTTGGCAAGAGGTTTCAGTCTTATACTGAACCACACTGGTGCATATACTTTTACTACGAACTTTACGAGAGTTTAGAGCTTCTCTCAAGAATTTGGCGTATATATACATAGACGCAGAAGTCTGCAAGCCATTGTTAACCAGCGAGTATGCGCAAGTTTCCTAGTTTCTTATCTGCTAGGTTTTTATCACAGCCTCGTCTTACGACAGATTCACATATTTCATACAAATATCTTTGATCACAACTGAGATGACGCACGTTTAGGTATGTAGGGAGTTCTGAAGAAATCTTTCCGACGCTGCACACTGGATTCGTCTCTCAATAGGACCAAAGTACCAGTAGATACATAGTCGATTTCTTTCAGTAAATGACGAAGTAGTAGTTCAATGATGTGCAATAAACGTATGCATCACTTCAAGGACCTTTCTAAATGGTTTTCGAGCACTCTAATCATCATCCTTTTGACCCAACATTAGTATTACTACCATTGCAGCCGATAGCTACCATATCTCATAGGTTCACATTATTTTCGTGTAATTCCCGGCAGATGGAATTACCAGTATTCTTTGCTGATGCTGAAAC
Organism: Thermobia domestica; assembly: GCF_964235325.1. Lineage (NCBI taxonomy): Eukaryota > Metazoa > Arthropoda > Insecta > Zygentoma > Lepismatidae > Thermobia > Thermobia domestica. Next base: position 55,607,477 of record NC_137456.1, on the reverse strand, counting down.
TGTCAAAGAGACATAGCTGAGAAATTTATAACTCCGTTCTTCAAGGACAAAATAATGTTCTTTCCTCTTCATATCTCTATGACTTCCGGAGCCGGACATTACGAGTGTTTGGTCTTTCTTCCCATCAAAATAGATGGTACGAGGTTTCTCTTTATTAACAGTCACTTTAGTTCTTACACTTTTACGATTTCTCGCAACCTCTCTTTGTATTTTACTTCTATCAATTATGTTTTGCAGCTGCTCTGGACTCACAATATTAAAATCTTCCAAAGCTTCAGTAGCAATAGCTACAATTTTTCTTCCAGTCATGCCGGTTTTCTCCTTCACTTTTGCTAATGTCGGAAGGAATTTTCTCATTTCCGTCCATCTAATCTGTGATTGCTTTGTTGTATTTAAAGGATACTTCCAACTAAAATGAGGATCTCCTCCAGCTTTAGCGTGTTCTTTATTGCCTTCGTTTCTTGTTTCCAAAGATGACGAGAAGTGTACAGATTCAATAATGTAACTGATACTGTTTTGGTTGAAAGTTTGACCGCAAGTTACTTTTTGGCTTTCCTTTCTTCTCTTTTCTTTGTCCAAGTAACATCAATGCCACCGATTACCATTTTCTACTTATCCTTTGGTCTGCTAAAACACTCTCCGATTCAGGCATTTTGAGTGTTTTGTACAACGACACACCGTGAAATCTATACACTTGCAAGCTGCTATATCAAATGGTTTATTGCCCTGCTTCTTCAATTCTTGTAATTTCTTTCTTTCATTCTCCCTCATACTGCCAATTTTAAAAAATATTTTCAGTTTCCTGTGGTAACTATTGATCACTATTGATACACGGCCGAACGAAACAACAGGAATTGAAACACGTTACCAAATGTCTTCCACCCTTTCTGCTACCTTCGTGGAAACCGAATTCTCTGCTGGTTCTTTACTTCCGTCCCCTTCAGTTGCTGACGCGTAAATAAATAACATGCCATAACGTCTTCGTAAGTTGGAAGCGTTCTCCAGTCGCGACCTTTGGCACTACGAAACATCTCTTGTGCTCTTGACATATTCTACCTGGTTGATTTTGCCATCTTTCTTCTTTATAGCACAAAACAAAAACACCAGATACTAGGCTGTAATACAGTGGTAGATAATAAACCCATCAGTATCTACAAAAGCGCAAAACTAATCAAATCACTAACGTAGCAACACGGCCGCTAACCAGACACGTGCCCCGAGCACAGGTACAACACACTAATAACAATCGTCAAGCTGCCAAACAGTTGCACAATACTTTAGCACCTGCACGAGCGCGCGCCCTAATTTCGTTTTGTACCCTCTTATCTCCACCCACCAAACTATTATACTAGTGACTTAATACAGCTAACAAGTTCATTATACCAGAAAAAGACTGTTACTAAATAGCAAAAAACTTCTTTATGGCAAACTAGCAAATTGCTTATAGTTGATCACTTTTCGTCTAATTATTCCCAAATTTCAGGGCCATTGCGCCCCGGCTGAAAATAATTTTAGTGAATTAAAAGTTCTTGTTGTTATGTACTGATACAGGATGCATCTTTCGCACTCTATCTACACTAAAACTTACAGTCTGCTTCCAGCGAAGATCTGCCAAATAGTTACGTAGTAAATGGAAATTGATTTACAAAATCTCAAACTTCAGGCCCCTTGCGCCCCGGCTAAAAATTATTTCAGAGAGCTGAAATTTTCTTTAGTAAAGTATTATGATATGATGCAACTTTTGCCCCCTATCCAAATTCGCATTTCGAAAAAAAAAAAAAAATTTCGCTCCACCCTAATATAGCTATATATATTAAATTTTTCACCTATAGATGTCGCACTGCCGAAAATACTCAGATGTCTTCATTTCTGGTTTCTTTGTCATGCATTAAACAAATCGTATTTATTTTTACATTATTTGTTCAGTTATTTCAATGGACTGAAATATTGGGTCTGCACATCCTGCCCTTGCCAGGATGTGCGTTTTTTTTCATATACTACACCTACTAAGAGTACTAAAGCCAAAATAATTATCGTTCCGGATTGAAAGTATTGTGAGGGGAGTACTGGTAATTTTTTAGATTTCCAAGAATGATGAGAAGTAAAATATTACGTATTTGATGAGTTACTGCATTTGTTTTGTGGTGCCGTTGCTGTTGTGCTTACGTAATGTTTTGGGTGAAGGGCGTGTTTGGAGGGGATATGAGCTTTTTCTGCATCGCCCTATAGGGTAGTCGGAACATAATGACAGTAAAAGTCAACAAACATCACAATATAGGGTTTTGTGATCTTGTGTTAAATAGTGTTACATATTAAGCACAAAACGATTTCACACGATGTGTCTCATACAAATTTGATTAGGTTCAACTTATCGTGTTCGTTTTGTTGAAAACTGGTGCATATGAAAGAAGTCTCACGTACAAGTAGTACCTCTGACAACGCCGCTAAATGTGTGACGTCACTTGGAAACAACGAAATCTACTAGCAGTCTTGCCATCAACAAAAGTAAGTCGGACGCGTGATGCACACAACAGTGTATTTCGTAGTAATAAGCTTGTGAGTAAGGTACGGTAAAGAGTAAGGCAATTGACAGTGACTGTGGCACATTGTCTCGATCTCTGATCTTCTTCTTGCTCTCTATGTGGTTTAGTGAGAAGGGAAGCAGAACATCTGTGATTTCACAGAGTGTTCAATTGAAAATAGTGGTGCGACTCAAGCTACAATAGGTTAGGTGAATTGCGCGGGACTTTTTCGTACAATGAGTTGGACCCGCTCAGGTAGGTGAATGTGAACATGTACCGTGTTTATTTGGACATTCTCAGTGACCAGGTGTTTGTTATACCATCTCGAACATATGAAGTTGATACTTTCATCTTCCAAGATGACAGCTGTAGAGTTCACAAGGCTCAAATCATTTGTACATAGTTTGAGGAACATTCAAATACCCTGACGGAATTGATCTGGCCTGCAAAGTCCCCTGATTTAAATCCAATTGAAAATTGTAAGGATACTGAGAACAAGGGATGAAATAAAGAAATAGGCATCCCTATATTTTACTGGGACCACAGCGTCTGCTAATGAGCGGGTAAACTCTAGAGAAAAATCCGGTTTTTAACAGAACATTATGAGAGTATACCACCAATCCTATTTATAAAACAAAAACATTGTCAACATGAGAGTAATGCTAATATCCTAGAGTGGTATTCAACCTGCTTGAGACTTGTGTAATGCTGGTTGTAGGAAGATAAGGAGCACAATGAGAAACACTCACATCTCAGTACGTTATGTTAATGGATGTCGTTACGTAAGCCATTACTTGCCTACCTGATACTAATATATGTCGCTACCTGCGGGATTGTTGTGTGTAACGAAGTCGGAAGTCCTTCAATAACTGCGTAAAAATCAAATGATGATGATTGGTTGGGGTTAGATAGACCTTAACGTCCCGTTCAGGGTCGATGCTATATGAGACATGAACCTAGAGCTTCACATGAAATCCCGCTAGGGTAGATTATTTCTTACTAATATCATCTCAATTTAATTACGTATTGTTTTATTTAACAAAAATTAAATGGATAATTAAAATGTAATTAGTAGCAGTCCTTTTACATGTCTTCCTGGAATTAGTTCTTAAGGAAGTTACGTCATACAGTATTTGTTGTGTTGGTTGGTCAAAGTACGCAGAACTCTCTGTGATGAAGCTTGGTCGTTCTGAAACTTAAAAAGAAAAAAAAAAGCAATTTGTCAGATGTAGCTGTGATATAGAACACGTGGACGTTAGTAACGTTACGTAGCACATGCTGTAACCAGAGTGGAATGTTGTTAGTCTTCCAAACAGATGTGAAACGAAAGGGGAGGAAAATAGAGGATAATAAGTTGATGTAGTTCTCGTGGCACTTTTATGAGAAAATTAAGGAACTCACAGTAATGTTATATTGTAAAATATAATGCAAAATAGAGTTTATAATAAGGTTCTTTATTAGTTTCTTTCGTTCGTTGAATTTGTCATTGTTCATCCTATTTTACTTCGGAAATGAAAGAAATCTTCATGTTAGTCCCTGAATGTATTTTGTTGTTTAGTTCGCTTCATAATGCTTTACAATAATTGTAAAAGTAGTGGTCACAGGATGTCAGTTACTACTTGACCCATGTAATTGTAACTTATTTTTAGGTATATGTTCCTTTCATGAAACATCTTTCAGAATTTCATATTCCGTTCGTCTGTTGTACACATTCATATACGAGAATCGTCCACAAAGTGACGAGCTAAGCATTTGGCCGTAATGTTAACAATAAGTGTTGAATATATGTAATGTCCGTATAGAAGTATACTTTAGCTTACTTCTTCTCATTATAACCTGTACATTTAAGCATTTGCAATATTTGTCCACTAGTTTGACAGTCTCCATGTTGTCCGTTAAGTCAGATGGCCACTGCATTATTCAACTTGTAATTAGCAAAACGTTGCTCTCCTCTGAACGCTTTGATTTCAGCAAACAGATAAAGGTCGCTTCGGGCAGGATCCAGACACACGCTTGGTGAGACATGCGAGCTTTTGGTGCGCATTATCGTATCCGTGGGTTTCGTCGAAATTCTGCCTTCCATCAGGTTATATATACAGGGTGTTTCAAAACACCGACAACGTTTGGGAGGTGATTCCTGACACCAAGATAAGACAAAAAGTATACAGCAACCTGGGTGCACAAGTGTTTCCTTTCGGAGTTAAAGGCCCGGTGGGGACACTCGGTCGAAAAAGTGTAAACGCTTTTTCAGGCCAACCACCCTGAATGAGGTTTTCCTCATTCACACCAGGCAAATGCCGGGGTGGTACCTAACTTATAGGTCCCCAGGCCGCTTCCTTCCTTCCCCGATCCTTTGTTCCTTCCCTCTCCCCGGATTGGTGCTCGCCGAGGGACGTCATTCCTCAAACGAACGGGCTAAAGTGCATTAGATGCCGAACGCCCAGAAACCTAAATCCTAAAATCGGAGTTACAGGCTGTCGAAGACATTAAAAAATAAATAAATAACTTTAAAGGTCCAAGACTATGGGACCGACCGTAGTCGCTTCAGGACCTCGTTCAGGAACTAATATGTGCCCTATCCAAAAATACATGTTCTTTATATCCTAAAATATTCACTCAAAATTTTTAGAGAGGGAATTTGGCTACGGGCATATAATTTTAGTATTCTTTAACTATTTGTATAAAAAGGGGACTGACTTCATCGAGGGACTCGAGGGAGTCGAGGGAGTAAAAATAATTACTAGAGGGAGTCGAGGGAGTAAAAATATTCACTCGAGGGAGTAAAAATATTCACTCTAGGGAGTCGAGGGAGTAAACATTTCCACTCGAGGGAGTCGAGGGAGTAAAAATATTCACTCGAGGGAGTCGAGGGAGTAAAAATATACACTCGAGGGAGTCGAGGGAGTAAAAATAGTCATTCGAGGGAGTCGAGGGAGTAAAAATATTCATTCGAGGGAGTCGAGGGAGTAAAAATATTCACTCGAAGGAGTCGAGGGAGTAAAAATATTGACTCGAGGGATTCGAGGGAGTAAAAATATTCACTCGAGGGAGTCGAGGGAGTAAAAATATACACTCGAGGGAGTCGAGGGAGTCGAGGGAGTAAAAATATTCACTCGAGGGAGTCGAGGGAGTAAAAATATTCACTCGAGGGAGTCGAGGGAGTAAAAATATTCACGCGAGGGAGTCGAGGGAGTAAAAATATTCACTCGAGGGAGTCAAGGGAGTAAAAATATTCACTCGAGGGAGTCAAGGGAGTAAAAATATTCACTCGAGGAAGCCGAAGGTGTAAAAATATTCACTCGAGGGAGTAAAAATATTCACTCGAGGGAGTCGAGGGAGCAAAAATATTGACTCTAGGGAGTAGAAGGAGTAAAAATATTCACTCGAGGAAGTCAAGGGAGTAAAAATTTCACTCGAGGGAGTAAAAATATTCACTCAAGGGAGCCGAGGGAGTAAAAATATTCACTGAGGGAGTTGAGGGAGTAAAAATATTCACTCGAGGGAGTCGATGGAGTAAAAATATTCACTCCAGGGACTCCCTGAAGTGAATATTTTTACTGCCTCGCTTCCCACGAGTGAATATTTTTACTCCCTCGACTCCCTAGAGTGAATATTTTTACTCCCTCGAGTGAATATTTTTACACCCTCGACTCCCTCGAGTCAATATTTTTACTCCCTCGACTCCTTCGAGTGAATATTTTTACTCCCTCGCCTCCCTCGAGTGAATATTTTTACTCCCTTGACCCCCTCGAGTGAATATTTTTAATCGCACGACTCCCTCGAGTGAATATTTTTACTCCCTCGAGTGTATATTTTTACTGCCTCGAATTCCTAGAGTGAATATTTTTACTCCCTCGACTCCCTCGAGTCAATATTTATACTCCCTCGACTCCTTCGAGTGAATATTTTTACTCCCTCGACTCCCTCGAATGAATATTTTTACTCCCTCGACTCCCTCGAATGACTATTTTTAGTCCCTCGACTCCCTCGAGTGTATATTTTTACTCCCTCGACTCCCTCGAGTGAATATTTTTACACCTTCGGCTTCCTCGAGTGAATATTTTTACTCCCTTGACTCCCTCGAGTGAATATTTTTACTCCCTCGACTCCCTCGAGTGAATATTTTTACTCCCTCGACTCCCTCGAGTGAAAATGTTTACTCCCTCGACTCCCTAGAGTGAATATTTTTACTCCCTCGAGTGAATATTTTTACTCCCTCGACTCCCTCTAGTAATTATTTTTACTCCCTCGAGTCCCTCGAGTGAATATTTTTATTCCCTCGACTCCCTCGAGTGAATATTTTTATTCCCTCGACTCCCTCGAGTGAATATTTTTACACCTTCGGCTTCCTCGAGTGAATATTTTTACTCCCTTGACTCCCTCGAGTGAATATTTTTACTCCCTCGACTCCCTCGAGTGAATATTTTTACTCCCTCGACTCCCTCGAGTGAAAATGTTTACTCCCTCGACTCCCTAGAGTGAATATTTTTACTCCCTCGAGTGAATATTTTTACTCCCTCGACTCCCTCGAGTGAATATTTTTACACCCTCGACTCCCTCGAGTGAATATTTTTACTCCCTCGAGTGAATATTTTTACTCCCTCGACTCCTTCGAGTGAATATTTTTACTCCCTCGACTCCCTCGAATGAATATTTTTACTCCCTCGACTCCCTCGAATAACTATTTTTAGTCCCTCGACTCCCTCGAGTGTATATTTTTACTCCCTCGAGTCAATATTTTTACTCCCTCGACTCCTTCGAGTGAATATTTTTACTCCCTCGAGTGAATATTTTTACTCCCTCGACTCCCTCGAATGAATATTTTTACTCCCTCGAGTGAATATTTTTACACCTTCGGCTTCCTCGAGTGAATATTTTTACTTCCTTGACTCCCTCGAGTGAATATTTTTACTCCCTCGACTCCCTCGAGTGAAAATGTTTACTCCCTCGACTCCCTAGAGTGAATATTTTTACTCCCTCGACTCCCTCTAGTAATTATTTTTACTCCCTCGAGTGAATATTTTTACTCCCTCGACTCCCTCGAGTGAATATTTTTACTCCCTCGAGTGAAAATGTTTACTCCCTCTACTCCCTAGAGTGAATATTTTTACTCCCTCGAGTGAATATTTTTACTCCCTCGACTCCCTCTAGTAATTATTTTTACTCCCTCGACTCCCTCGAGTGAATATTTTTACTCCCTCGACTCCCTCGAGTGAATATTTTTACACCCTCGGCTCCCTCGAGTGAATATTTTTTCTCCCTTGACTCCCTCGAGTGAATATTTTTTCTCCCTCGACTCCCTCGAGTGAATATTTTTACTCCCTCGAGTGAATATTTTTACTCCCTCGACTCCCTCGAGTGAAAATGTTTACTCCCTCGACTCCCTAGAGTGAATATTTTTACTCCCTCGACTCCCTCGATGAAGTCAGTCCCTATAAAAAGTTGTCGCGGAAGTACCGCAGGATTAACTGGATATTTGGATAGGGCAAATACTAGTTCCTAAGTGAAGTGTTGGCTTGACTACGGTAGTTCCCACAATTTTGGAGGTATGGACCTTTAAATTTCCTTTATTTTCGTGTTTTCGGAAGCCTATAACTTCGAAAGGAAGCATTTGTGCACCCAGGTGAGTCGATAGTTTTTGTCTTATCGTGGTGTCAGGGATCACCTCCCAAACATTGTCGGTTTATTTTAAAACAGTCTGTATATAATCAACATTCACCTAGTGGCCTGCATATTATAAGACAACTTCGAGGGGCGTTAGTTAACCTAATAATTTCATTTTTCCGATTCCAGAAGTAAAGTATCAAATGGAGATACATCTTTAACCATTTCAAACCTCATTCTTGAACACCGTAGTTATTCACTTTCATCCAAGTCCTTATACATCCGGAATGTATAATGTATGCTTGTAGGTAAGTTCAAATTTACTAAAGCCAGCCATTTGGATTCTTCTTTCGAGTTCATGTAGCAGCACTATGCAAATGATAAGATGACGTAGTGTACATTATTATATCTTAACAGTTGAAGGGTCGTACTCCACAGATTTGGTTCTTGTGATCGGGAGAACCATGGATCCGAGTTGTTCATCTAAAATACAAAAGTTATTTCATTGTATACTAACGCACGTATAGTTCTAGATACAAAATACTATCTATGTTATACTGAAACAAATAATTATTGGATGCTCTTAATGATTGACTGGTACTGTGGATGGTATCAGATTCAGCTCCCATTGGGGATATACTTGTTTCGGATACAAACCAGAGTAGTAGTTCTGATTCCACTTTTCAAATACTAGGTCACGTTTCAAATACCATCGGAGCTAAATATGACGTTAAACTCCAATGAAGCATCAATAATTGGTGACAAAAGAAAAGTACAACAGAGAAGTCATTGTTAGATATGTAATTTATAATTCAATGTTGCACAATGAGGACCGAAAAATTTCTTGTAGGAGTTAGAAAACCTAAGGTAGATCGAAGTTTGTTGTCTTTAGTATAGAGCATGTGCATGCGAATGAGTATTTGGAAACTAACAATGAGAAAACAGACTTTGGTAAATGAACTTCGGGGCCAAGTTTCGCGAGGTGGTAGTGCACATTTAAAGTGTTAATATTACAAACTGGAAGAACGCAATAGCCAAAAATAGCGGAGAAAAAGCGTCGTAAAGTTTTTGACTCGCTGCATATATTGTATGATGCATAAAGCTTTCAGGTGGTGGCGTGGCAGAGTGAGGAGCATCTGCAACTCACGTGCAAAGGGTCCTGGGTTCGATTCTTGCTTGAGTCAACTGTCAACTTTTTGTTTTTTGCTTCAACCAATAAAATGAAATGAAATATTTGAGTTTTACGTCCCACGCATATGCCGTTAGGTTAAAGGAGACGGTGGTGATGAGAAGTGAATGAAATGGTGGAATGAAGAAAGTGGGAGAACTCCGAGGAAACCAACGCACACGATGTTTCTTCATTCAACCAATAAAGTAGGCATGTTACTACAAGTAAAATATTAATTCATCATATGTTTATAATGAATAAAACAATAGAATGTTCAAATCAATTTAAAATCTTTCAATGCTCCATGTTAATTAGCAACGAAATGTAATCTACTGCGTAAATATGTTGATATCATGAGTTATAAATATTACGTTTGCCACAATCGTTGTGTAAAAAATGTTCTTGACGCTTCTTGTCTATATCTGTGGACAGTGTGCGAATTACAATGGGGATGAGATCTTCGTTGGTAATGCTGGCTGTTGCTATAACCAAAGATTTCGTCCTCATTCCCCTTGTAATTTCCACACTTTCCAGAGATATTCACACGAAACGTCATGAACATTTTTACATGACTTTGGTAACCATAATATAACTCGTGATATCAATATATTTAGTAGATAGATTACATTTCGTTGCTAGTTAACGTGGAACATTGAAAGCTTTTAAATTGATTTGAACATATTCATTATAAACATATGGTGAATTAATATTTTACTTGTAGTTTCAAATGGCTACTTTATTGGTTGGAGCAAAAAAACAAAATAAAAAATAAATAAAAAAATAAAAATAATAAAAAAATAAAAATAAATAAAAAAATAGAACTCGTGGGAATCGAACCCGAAACCCTTTGTACAAGAGTCGCATATGCTTCTCACCCTGCCACGCCGTCACTTAATAACTTTGCGCGTCGTACGATATATGCAATGAGTCGAAAATTCTAAGACGCTTTTTCTCTGCTATTTTTGGCTATTGCACTCTCCGAGATTGTAATACAGGATGGCCCAAAGGTAGGTATATAGTCCCGTACTGATCAGCTCATTGCATTTTATATAATTTCTTATTGTTATCCATCAGGTAGACTTAGTTTCTTTATTATTTGTTCTTAATGTCTTTTTACTTGCATCAGGCTCGGAACAGCCGAAGCAAATAAAGCTATAAGCTAGAATGTTATACTTGCATCATTGGAGGGGTGCATACCTACTTTTGGGCCACCCTGTATTAACACTTTAAATGTACACTACCACCTCGCGAAAAATGGACCCGAAATTCAGTTACCAAAGTCTGTTTTCCCCTTGTAAGTTTAGGAAGAAGAGAGAGACAGTTTAATGTGCTATTTACTGCTATACGAAGACATATTTTTCTGACAAATTCTGTGTATATGATGCTATGTTGAATGTTCTTTTAATTTCATTGTTTCATCTACGTAGTCCAGTAATTGGGACGAACTCTGGCTAGACAGAAATTCAGCAGTGTCCAGCTCGGAGCTAGAGGTGGGACAAACCAAATAGGCTAACAATATTCCAGTATGCTTTTGTAGTATCGTAGTGAGGGGTGACTTTGAACAAAAATTGAGGAGATCGGTTTAGTATTTGACACAGATTAACCTATTACATAATTGTACTAAACACAAAATTCACCAGTAGTTTTTATTTTCTTGTAACATGTTAATCTGTGTTAAATACTGAACCCTAAGATTTCCTCAATTTTTGTTCAAAGTCAGCCCTCACTACGGTACCTTAGTATCACGTCCTTTCAGAAACCAAATTTTAGTTAAATTATTGCTCAGAATCGTAACATAATGGTAACTAATCTGTACAACAGTAGTTATGCATATTCACATTATTTTTCTGGTAAATTTTTCCTAGCGTTAGTAAAATTGCTTTTTAGCCTTAAGCACACTGTCTTCTCACGTATGTCGTGGTTTTCTGGATCCGTCTTCATTGTAGTAATGTTATTTATTTTTTATTTTCTTTTTGAAGAAGATTCTTCAGCTCTCGAACTCTTAGAAAGTGAAAGTTGTAAATAGTGATGGAAGAATTTCACCTTCACCTTTCCTCACCTTTAGATATCAGTAGGTAAAGACGGAAAAAAATCGTGTTCCGTAAATCAGTGTGACATCATCCTTTTATCAGTAACAAGCAGAGATGAATTCAGCTATTGTCTTTTTTTTTTTTATGTGTGTTCTGTAATGTATGTCATGACAAGATATTTAGGACAGGGTTGCATAAAAACCGAATTTTATCTTTGATTGGGTTAAATTTTAGCCTTTTCGTTGTTGTCGTTGTTGTTGTACTTTCGCTTCAGTCATTTTTCGTTTTCTTTTTCCAATCTGACAGATTTGGCAGTCGATTTAACGTAGTTGAATTATAAGTAATGAAGATTCGGGAACCTGAAGTATTAGCGCAGGAGTGTGTTTTACAGTCTCCTTTGGAGAGAGAAGAAGAGGTTATTCTATACTTAATTTTTTAATTATTTATTAGTCTTATTTCATAAGGGGAAACAAATCATCTTCCTTGCTCGTCACGTCAAACAATTTATTAAGAAAAGTTTTGCAGTCACCGCACGTACCGACTTTTCTCATCTAAATAGAATATCCTAGTGTATTCAACCCCCTCTTGGGGCTGCGGTGGCTCAGTGGTAGAGCGTTCACCTCTGGTGCATGAGGTCTTTGGTTCGATCCCAGTTCGCGCCAAGTGAGCTTTGTGGAGGACAAACCTGTGTGCGTGGGTTTTCTCGGGGTTCTCCTGTTTCCTTCCACTTTCTTCATTTCATTCGTTTCTTATCACAGGGCTCATAGCGAGTTACTTTTTTTAAAACTAAAAGTTACTTATTTTCAAGTTTGATCACTAAAAGTTATTTTTAGGGAGGTAAGTGACTTTTTCGTGTGATTTGTTTTGCATTGGCAGTTTTCTAAAGAAAATTATTATAAAAATAAATGGAAAAAGACAGAAACTTGTTACTCATTACTCTTCTGAAAGCTTCAGTACTTGCTGCCACATGTGAAACAGTCAGCTTTATTCTCACTTCAGCTTTTATTCTTTCTAAAGCACAGAGGATGGTTGGTAGATGCTTAAGCTCTCAAGGTGGGGTTGAGAACCCTTCTGTGTCTATTCTTTCTTCTATCATGATAGTCTTTTAGTTTTCTCTCGTAATAGTTAACACTCCACTCAACGTTGTGAGTGTGTGTGCGTTTGTGTGGTTCATCATATTCGTCTTGTCTTATGCTTCTTGTATGTTCTTCTTAAGAGTAGGTGATGAATTTGAATATTTCATGGCTTTGAGAACTCTCAATGCTAAGTTAAATATAATGTCTGGGATGGAGAAATTCGGAAATAGGCCAGAACTGGTTTCACTTACTCAGAAGCTTCTTACATCTGCTAAGTCTGCTCACCGATAACTACAAAGCATACTTAGAAAATCTAAGAAAGGAGGAAGCTCAAAAGAAATAAAGAAGAAATAAAACAACAAAGAGAGAGGCGGAGGAGAAATTAACAAAGGAAAAAAGGGGCATGATGAGTTTTTGGTCACTTTTGAAGCATTTACAAGAGACCAGACCACTATGAGCCCTGTATCATAACCATCTCCTTTAGCCTAGCCGGCATAATCGTGGGATGTAAAACTTAAGGATTTCATCTTCATTTTTTCAACCCCCTCTTTTTGTTTACTCGCGCACTCTTAACAATGCTTTTACAATCAAGTAGGTATCCCCGGATTTAAGCTGTCCTTCAAATTATAGGTAAGTACTACATCAAAAATAAATTTCAAAATTTATTAGTTACTAATTAAACGGTGTAGCTTTACTATAAACAGACGAATCCTGCTATAACTGTAACACAACTGTGATATTTTAAATTTTAAGAAGTTATAACATTCCCAGGTTGAATAATATCACTATCCTATACTCTCAGTGCTTCATAATTCCTCGCTACTTTTCCACTTAACATCATGTGCGCTTAGTTAGTTATCGTGCTCAGATTATTTTGCTTCATCACTTCTTTCAGATTTTTCAGTTTCCTTATCTATACACAGAAGTATTTTATATACATGGCTTGTTGAATCTAGCAAATTTTTTTTTTTCATTCATTTACGAAAAATATATTCAAAATGGTCATCTGCGAACACATTTGTATCCATCCTGAGAGAAGAATTCCTGACAATAGCTGTATAAGTCTTGACGGCAATCTCGTTGATTACATCGGGGGCACGGTGCCTCTTGTGGTAGAGCGCTTTCCTTTACTGTATGAGGTCCCTGATTCGATTCCCGTTTCCTCCCATAATATCATTCCAACAGTTCTTCCTTCATTATTCAGCTGCCTTTTCTGTCTCCCTTAGCCTAAAGGGCATAATCATGGGACCTTAAGCTGAAAGATTTTTTGTTGATGATATCAATGATCAGAGTCTTCTGTTCTGCGATAGGTGGTAGTTGGACCTGCAAGATTTAAATCTCGAGTGAGGTCCTAGCAATCCACAAGCATTAATCCTCGATACACAGGCTCGATTTCCGAGAGCTACACCACATCTTGCCTTATCCTTTCGATATTTTTAGGTTTCGTTACAGTTCTTCGTGGATCACGGTTGCCTTCCTGGAGGTTTTTGCATTGTCTCTTCCGTATTCATTTCTTTACGAAGTTCAAAATTGTTGGATTGGAAGGTTGATCTCTGCAGTTAAAATGTTGTGTAAACTTTCACTGAGCGGTTATGGATGTCTTAGTTTTCGTTTAGTCAGTCACATCGAAACCTGCCTGCTCTAAACTGTACGATGTATGCCATCATGTGTAATGTCATGTATGCGTTGCCGTATAACCAAAACAAAAATTTATGAGTTGCTGAACTGTGGCATGTGTCGTTACCGTACGTTTTTCCTGTGCCGAGTTTATAATCGTAAACCTTACTTTTGGTCCACACTGTATGTCAATATTGACGAATGTGAAACATCTGTTTACTAGAAATTTTTAGACTTGTTTTCACAGAATATGTTTCATTTCGCTCATATTTTATATTAGGACAATATCTTGTTAATTATACTTTGCTTTTGTAGTAATTTGAAATCATGAAATTAGTCCCGGATCCACCCTCCCTCGTACAAAGCACGAAGGAATGAGGTTTCGGCGTATTCCAGAGAGTTTGGAAATTTCACCTTCCCGTCCCCCCTTTAGTAGCCAGCTTGGTTTCCTGCCTCTTTCAGTTGTGAACATCGAGGGAAGGTAGAGACCATAAGGTTAAATGGGGTTAGGGAGCAGTGAGCAAACACCTCTGCTTCACTTCTTTGATCTACAGAACATATCACAATCAGTAGAACAGTAAAAGCCAATATTAGTCCTTCCTACGCAGTGGTTCTAGTTAGAGCTTTCGGGACAAGGCTAAAGTAACTATGTATAGGGTATTTCAAAATTCTTTTTATAAAGATTATAATGTTTTGTACTCAGTAAAATAAGGACGAATTTCACAGCTTTTAAAGTGGGGTCTAACCTAATCATTCTCATCATTGTGTATAGTTTCGCTACAAAAAAGATCTTGTGTAAACATAGTTTACTTGATAAGAATTGGAATTTGTATGTGGAGGTACTTATTTTAGGCATGTAAGGGCTGGGTTTGAGAGTCTTTGGTGTTCAAATGTAATTTTTGAACTCGTTAAAGAAAATACATTTTCACTAATAACATTCCACGTATGAATGATTTGGAAAATGGAAAGCTTAGTTTAATGCCCTTGTGGTTATGTTCTACAGGCTTAGTCTCCTATGAGCCGAAAGATCTTGAAAATCTTATGTTGTGTAAGGCACATACAAGTGTTCCATTTTGAGCGTAGTAAATGGAAGTTGTATAAGTAATGACAATCCATTCTCCAATTGAAGATGGAACGATCAGTAAAGAACGCTAAAAGAGACAATTAACAAATCAAGATGTCCGAAACAATTCCTAAGTACCCCAAAATGGCTGTAATGTAACTTCCATTACTCATGTAACTTCCATTTACTCTGAGTTTGAGAAGCCTTTCTTGCCGTCTGTTGGTCATATTCTGGTTTGTTTTTGTTGTGTGATAAATCCGGAGCGCAGAGCAGACAGTACGTGTAACTTGTCATTTTGTTTAAGTACGGTTGCCTCTACAAGTATTACTTGCTGTTGATACGTGTCGTTTTGAAGCGTTACCTTACTTGAATTTCAGACTCAAATTTGTTACTTCAGTTACAGAAAAATATATTGTACAGGCTGAAAAATAGTACGAAATTTTGATAAAACTTCTAAAAGCTGATCCTTCTATGTATATTACATATATAAATCTGCATCTCTGAAGAGTAAAACTTATTTTATATGAGAAAGTTACATAGATTTTGAAAATCGAAGATTCAACTTATTCCACTTAAGTGGCTAAGCTAACATTGATATTCAAAATCGAGAAACAATCCTTACCGTTTAAGCGGCTAATCACAGAAGATTAGACCTGGTTTCACACTACAACCGAGAAACTACCTTTTCCGCTTAAGTGACTGATTATACTTCATTGGAGAGTAGAACTGGTTTCATACAACTAACGCTAACATCGATTTTTAAAAATCGAAAAACGTTCTTTTTCCACTCCTTAAGCGGCTTATTACTTATTTTCTTAATTTGTTATCATGGAAGCCGTACACAGTCACAAAAATGTATGAATAAAACTAAAGAACAGTTAAAAGAAAAAAAATCCAAAAATTCTGGTATTAGCCAGGATTAGAATCTTCGTGCTTTGATATCAGAATTTCTTCTCTATTAGAGGATCATGCGAAGGCTGTTCCATGTATGTATTTTGAAATGTAAAATATTTCCTTGCGTGTGACTGGAAAAGAAGTTTCTTTCGAGGAACACATTGTTTAAGGTTTGCTTACGTGTTTTTCTGTGTGAGGAATTTTCCGGTTTCCCAGTGAATGACGTTGAACTGATATTTATTGATTTATTTTAATACCTGTTGAACAATATTGTTCACTAACTTGGAAAAGAAATTGAAAAGAAAAGCTGCAGGGGGTAAATAATTTATTGTAAATGTTCTGTTATTTCACGTTTTAAAACTATTTTGTTGTTTCTGTGGAGTAAAGAAGTCCTTACCAACAACCTTGTGTAAAAACTTCGGATCTAACTTATGCATACTTAGGTTCAGAAAGAATTTATCGTTTTATTGAATATTATTTCACTGTATATTTGTGCCCTAGAATGTCTTTTTGGATCAAAAGATCCAATATATTTCAATCAAAAATGTTATTGTAGGCCTTATATCTGGGGAACTACATACAGTGTAGCCAAACCCAAACTATCAGTTAACTCACTATGATGTGCTTATTCCGTAGAAAATACGAAAACTCGATTTACAGGCCTTTCAAAAATTTTGTGGGCCCTGATCCAGAAACTAATTATGAACCAAGATCGCAATCTTTTGATGCATTTTTTTTAATAATTCCTAAAATTCTTGTTTTGAGAACATGTAGATGCATAAACAAAGTAACCTAGGGAACACATGATAGATCACTCAATCGTAAGGCATTCTGCTGTTGTGCTTAAGGCTCCTGATTCGATTCCAAGCTGTTTGTGACCTTTCACTGTGGGTTTTCTCTTTGCTTTATTTATTCCATTCATTCATCACTAGGATTCCTCTGCTCTATGTCCTGCAGTGTGCAAGGAATATAAGGAATATACCTTAAAACAGGGTTGGCAAAAACTATGGTTTTTATTGAAAAAAACCCAACAAAAAACCAGTTTTTTTTTTATTTAAATAATTTACTCCCTGTATTTATATTAGATATGGACAGAAATTAGTTTGTATCACCTTGGTGTTATGCAACAACAAGGTTATGCTGGAAGTGGTCACATAAGCTTAAAGCGGAATCCAAACCGCTTCTCGGCTTACATCCAAGAGAAACTGTCCATTTCGACACGAAACCGGGACTAATTGGTCACAGATGCGATTGCCGACTCACTCACGAAGGACTCCTGATAAAAAATACGTTGTACTGATCTTTACATAGGCCTAGTTGTTAATAGAATTGTCAAGAGTCATTTCAGAAGGACAAAAAGATAAACAGCTATACAAGTAAAAACATTATACAGAATTACATATAAATCGGGAAACTCCCGCCTTAGCCATTGGGAAAATCCTATTATTACTTTAAATGTATTTGTATGTACAATTTTAAGATCAACGTATCATAATCACTACGCTAAAACTGAGGTATTAAATTACAAATTTGGTATGTAGGTATCATTCAATAAAATTAAAACAAAGTCGAATCCAAGCTGATGTTGGAAGCTACGTAGGCAGTTGATAAATTTGGCAAATTTCTATCAATATATTTAAGCAACTTTGGCTTGTTTATAAAACAACAGGCGTAACCTCCTTATGAAATACCAAGGTTATTACGGAGAAGACTTTCGCTTAAAGAGACACCTCGAACTGCTACTTGGTTTACACTTGAAAGATGGGTTGTGGTTCAACCGAGAATTGAACATGGGACCTCTTGATTAAAAGGTGAAAAGTAGATAAACGTAATGCAGATGCTATGATATGTGGAGACGTCACCATGAAGTTCACACGATTTAAAGCTTTTTTTTTTTTGTTTGTTTGTTTGTTTAAACCAGCCACCTTGGTTTAAACCAGCCAACCCTGCCTTAAAATAAACATTATCGTAAGGAATGCCAAATCAGATCAGCAATATCGACATCATTTGCCACGACAATAGCAAGGAGAGAAGTGGTGTTGAAGTAAAAGTACCGTAATCAGGTTACCTCTCAATCTCATAATTTAAAACAATGGTTCCCAAACTTTTTTTTGACTGACGGCATACTTTACTGAACGCTGACGAAATGGCAACGCTCTATTTTTTTAAAAAAAAATTCTATTAATACATATGTAAACAATAAACTCTGTCAAAGACGGTAAACAGGGTCACATGATACTTATATGTATGAGATAGAAATAACCACTATTACAGTCACCGTTAGTCGTTAAAATATTAATGGATTGACTCTACTAACGCGCTCGACCGCGGTAATTGCTTTAGCTATCTGTTAAAAAAAAATGGCTGTCGTTCAAGAGTTGTGCGAAGTAACGGACGGATGGATGAATGTACTAACAGTACCGTCTTGTAAGTCCCAGTGCGTGATTCTAATATTATAAATTACAATAGTGTACGGATATAAGTTTCTATAAAGTAGTGACCCTATGTAGTACTCAGTATCGTTGCTGCTGCCACTGGAGGCGTTGATTGGTACAGTCTGGTTCAAAATTAATTCAAACTAATTATTAAATGCTTCATGATTATTAAGTTTTAAAATCTGACACAACCTAGGGGTCTGGGTGACACACTGGTTGGGAACTACTGATCTAAAGCACCCATTTTGCGATTCAGAATTGAATAGTAGAGTTAAAAAAAAAAATATCAGACGACTGAAATACGATAGGTACAGTATCTCAAGAACGGGATAGTCCAAGCCCCGTGTTACGAAATTTCCTATTAATAGTTGCCTGTATGGATATTAATTATAGTCGTGATATTTTAAATTTTCCAGAAGGGCTGGTTGGTTGGTTCGTGGTCCTTTCTATATCGAGAAGGCTATATGAGATCCGAATCATGAGCTCTCGCCAAGAGTCGAACCCATGTTGCAGCGCTGCAGGCGCATATGCTTACCATATAGCAGCGAAATCGAACTATACGTCAACGATTGTGCCATATATTATCTCCCTATATCAACTTATATCGAATATGTTTACTTTTTATTACTCCAAATATATCCAAAGCTTCGAAATTCACAAAATAAACGTGTATGGCGGCGATATATACATTTTGGCGTGTACATTTTGTATCGTCCATCAAGATTTGATATATCAGTATTTTATTCCCAATGTATTGAGACTGAAATCAGCAACATCGTAATGTATGCGATAAGTCTTTAGAAACAAACTTAACTTTGAATGAGAATATTATGAAACAGTAAGTTGTATATGCAACTCTTCTCATAACATCGATAAGAAGCGACTTACGTACCAGTTAGACGTGTCTATAAACTACGAATAAGACATGAAACCAAGCGTTAAACACTTTCGTCTTTATTTATTATTTTTTTTCCATTGCATTCATCTACACCTGCGTTTCTTAAACTTTTTTCAAGTGGGATCCACTTTTATTATGTTGTGCACATTTTCGTACTCCTGTCCTCTTTGAAAACGTTCATTTATTTTTCGTTCTTGTTAATATTTTGAGCATACACCACTATACCGGTATGCTCATGTTTTTTTTTTTTTTTAAAGTACTTATTAATTACAATTCTCTTAATTTTATATTAGTAATAATAGAAGAAAATACGTGTGAGTATTTTTACGTAATCGAAGGCAGGTAAGAATATTTGACATATAAGCTAATAGAATTTGTATAATCTACCCATTAAATTGCATAATCAACCTATTAGTTGAGTCAGGAGCGTACGCAGGGAATGTGTCCTTGGGGTCCGGACCCCCTCCCGCCAAATCTCGATTTGTCTGTAAATGTAGTCTAATTTTAGGGATTATTTTACGAAATTTTAATAATTTATCCTTATGTTGCATTTGCACGCCCCGAAATAAATTCGTGCGTGATTTGTGCAATGTATATTCTACAGATTTCAGATACTCAACTATAGTGACTGTGATACAGTTGTTGTTGTTTTTTTTTTTTTATTTCATTTTGTTGAGTAATATTCAGTCTAAGAGGGACTACAAGAGCAAACCTAGAGTTCGCTGACTACAGTTTTAGAAATGCTGAAACGCCACACGAATGTCTTGTGATAATCTAAGGCATCGTTTCCCAACCGGTGTGCCGCGAGGAAATCGAAACAAAATTACTAATTCTATAGCAACTAAATTGCAAGACATAGGGGAAAAAATGTATTATTTTGTATTTCACATGACTATAAATTTCTACCATGGAAAAATTACTGTAATTGTAATATATTCTACATCTATTATTGTGTAGAAGACAGTATTTCGGCTCGTACACATTTCCACGGTTAGCTGCTATGTTACGCTTCAATTGAAAGTCATACTAACACCGAGAAATGGAAGCACTTGTACGGTACGCGTCAAGTGAACGTTCATAGAACACTCATTCGCACGTGAATGACAGAACAACACTTTGTTCAACAAGTGTGTTTTGACTTCGACGCATCGCAAGCTTTGTGATTGCAATAATATGCACCAGTTTTGGTTAAAACAGATAAGTTAAAAGTACAAGACATTTGTTTGTTTGTTCGTTATTTAGTGATCTTCGTTCTTAGTGAAATGTTGGATACAGTTTTCGAAAAAGAAAGCGTATTTTTAAAAATCTGAGTCCTATATTTCATTGCAATTGTTTTCTATTTTAAAATTAGAATAAAAAATAAGCATAATGAATTAGCATAGGGGAAACCAGTGATCGAGCTTTCATCTCGGTGAGAAGGAAATCAGTAATCACAGAAAAAAATACCATGATATTTTACATTTGCAAATAATAATAATATCTATCATTGTGTCGCGAGAATTCAAGTTACACTCGTAGTGTGCCGCAAGTTGAAAAAGGTTGCGAAACGCTGATCTAAGGAATATTTTTATGACATAATTTCTGTTCTCATATTATACTATATTATGCAGTGGAACCGTTGAATATTATATGAGACCTGACTGAAGCGTATCCTTTGCGTTAAAATATTATATATACTTGACCATGTGTTCTTCCGGAAGGCACGTTTTCGCCTGTTTCTATCTAAATGTGCTAGGGCGGGGTTATTAAGTCAGGTGGACAGGGTAAGAGTATCCTTGTTACCACAAGTAAGCGTTTTAGAACAGTCAATTTGCTCAGTTAAAATGAATAGGTTAAATTTATGGGAAGAGAAATCACACGTACAAAATCTGAATAATCATGACATCATTACAGAAATATCCACCTGCACGTTACATTTTCACCTTAGGCAGTCGAGCATCTTATAGTGTTAAGAAGCCAGATTCTTGACTAGGGCCATGGTAGCTCAGTGGTAGAGCGTTCACATCTGGTGCATGGGGTCCTTGGTTTGATCCCATCCCGCGCCAAGTGACTTTGTTGTAGACAAATACAGTGTGCATGGGTTTTCTCGAGGTTCTCCCGTTTCCTCCCACTTTCTTCATTCCACCATTTTCATTCATTTTTCATCATCACCGTCTCCTTTAGCCTAGCCAGCATAACAATGGGACTTATTATTATTATTATTATTATTATTATTATTATTATTATTATTATTATCCCATTGATGTATGTGGAGAGTTATTTTCCAGTTTTCTTGTAAATGCTCTGGAATTCCAGTAATTTGATTTTACTGAGTTTTTCTTCAAATGTATTTTAATGTCCCCTACTGTATGATGAAAATTAAGTTGTATTACCAATGCTAAAATTGTATGTAATAATTTAATTTATAAAATTTATATGTATAATATTATATGTATAATATATTTTATATGAACGAATTTTATTAAAATTTATATGTAATGCAGATTCATTTTACTGAAGCTTGACTAGTAAAATCAAACCACTGAAATTCTAGAGCATTTAAAAGAAATCTGGAAAATACTTCTCCAAGTACATTAATGGGTTAGAAAAACAACGATAATGTAGGTACTCAACACCGTTATTTATGCCAAGACATAGCTAGGTTTCGTTTCCTAAAAATTACATGTAAAAATTTCCGTTCTATAATTGGGAATAACAATTTAAAAATAACGTTACTTGTGTTTTCAAGTTATTTGTACTATTGTTATTGTTTCATAGTATATGACTAGATAATTGCAATCATAGTTGCTGACTTCAAGTAGGTGGTTTCAAAGTGGTGGGCAGCAATCTATTCCACTTAAAGAACTCTGAGTTGGTGTTTTTGTTTTGCCCTATTACTTTGACATGCGCGTTCAGGCGAAAAATTTGTTTATAGAGTATATAAATTGATTTCTATTCTTGGGTTTTGATGTGGTTTCGCAAGAGACGATAGGAAATTGAGAGTTTCCAGTATAGAGAGGCGTATTTCAAATTATTCCCCCATGCGACTTTTTCCGCTTTCAACATCGAAACTATACGGTTGTTAAAGGGATATTGATTTTGGTGTATTTTTCTTTTATGATATACCTCATGAAGTTGTGACGACACAGTATTGATGTGCTGTAAGTGTATGTACTGAATATTTCAGACAGGAAATATTTTGAGATGAAAAAGAAAAGAAGTTTTCTCTAACTATAGTATACAAATTCGCGGACTCTGTAGTAATTTAAATATGTTTAATAGGTTTCCCAATTTTTTTTTTTTTTTTTTTTTTTTTTTTTTTTTTTTTTTTTTTTTTTTAGCTCCCAGCCTAAAGATACTGAACTTATAGTTCCACTCCAGGTTATGGATGTGTGAGTCTGATACTTTCTTTCCTGGTAATTACTAGCCAAATCTGAGCCAAATTTGGTGACCAAATCTAAGGAATAAAGTTCGATATATTTGATGGCCGACCTGGACCAGGGACAGGATTTTCTCGGCTCGACTCGACGTCTATGTAGTACTTTATTTCTCCGTAACTACTAGTCAGATCTCAACGAAATTTGATGCACAGGTAAGCCCATCGTCTAGGCTGCCAACTCTGGACAATAAAATTACCGGCACTTCCTCAAAATTCCCTGTGATTTAGGTCCAAATGTGAACTATCTCTGTTCGGACTCATACGTGGGAAGGAAATGTGCTATCGGAGACAAAAGTGCATTAGCACCTGTGTTGTGCGTATCCTTAGCACATCACTAATAAGTTTAATAGATACATTGTGCTAAAAACGAGAAACTGAAGTCGGTATTCATAATGTTATTGTATGTACTAGTAACTGCCACTTCTTTAAAAATATCGAAACAGATGAGCAACTGTTATCAATCCTTAGGTGTCAATTTTGACTTTACAAAATAAAATTTACTCTTTAAATTATACTTCAGCTACAGAAAATTGCTTTTAACAGATCCTAAGGAAGGAAGTTGGAAGTTTAAGGGAAGTTGTCACATGCAGTAGCTAGGGACATAGGTAAAACTAAACGATGCAACATTGTACTGACGAAATGCCTAGGAATTATTTAGCAATAACCCCTGTATAATTTAAATTTATCGCTATATTTACGCCGCACGATTATGACAAATTATACACTAATGTGTGTATTGTTGAAAACAATGTTTCACAATAAAATCTAATTGTAATCAAATTTCTTATGTTAAATTTAGAAAAAACTGCCATAGAGTAAAAAACAAATCCCTTAATGTATAATACAACGGAAATTTGTATTTGTAAAGGCGCTGTTGAAGTATTTCGATGTTCGATGTTTTACTCTGGATTACAGATATCAAAATACCGGTCATAAAGGGGCTGGTAAGAAGTTTGTACCAGTCACCGGCCGTAATCAAAATAACAGCAATATTTCCGGCCAGGCCGCTGAAATACCTACCAGTTGGCAACCCTACCATCATCTGAGGGATAAAGCTTGCTATATTTGATGAAAGGTGGACCAGTGATAGACTCGGCTCAGCAGCAGAGGCTGTATTTCACAGCTTTGCACGCCGGGAAATTTGGTTCACCTCGGGCTTCGTTATTTTATAAAATGTTGCAGAAATCAAGGACTAATGTCAATCTGCATTATTATTATTAGTAATATATAATGTAAAAATGGAAATGGTTTATATCAATCTATAGACTTCATTAACTTAAACTAAATTGTATGTATAAGTGTAAATCCTTATCTATAGTATTCGGGAAAACCTAAAAAATCATGCTATACCAAAACTAAGTCCTTTTTATGATGAAATTCATATTGAAGTTTACTTCCATTAAGTTTTCCATTATTACAAAAGTAAGAAGTAGACCCGGGCCTAAAAGCATACGTTGGATGAAAATTTAACAAGCAAGACGAAAAATTAAAAAAATGAAAAAGTTGAAATAATATCAGTAGCACTTAACATCACTAGCTTCGCTCACCATTGAGGGAAAGATAACCCAAACATTCAGTAAGCTCGAGAAAAGGAAGGCGTTTAAAGGAAAATACTTATTCATGCAATATGTGTTTTTGAACAATGACAACGAAGTTTCTTTTATATTGTTTTCCGAATTCTGTTTAAACAAACACGTAACGTACATTTTTTTTCATATAATACGACATTGACTTTTAATATTGAAGAATGTCTAATCTATAGGCTTCCTAAATTATACAACAAACTGTCATATACACCTGTAAATTTATTTAATTCTGAAGCTGCATATAACTCTGCACTGCAACGTCGTTTTATTGAATAAACTTTAGTCAGCTATTGTCAACTTCTTTTGTTATTACTTAGATACCGTTATTTTGTTACGTTATCAACTGTTAGATTTGTTAGATATTGCAGTATAAACTGGCGTTCAGCTATGTCTGAAATTATGCTCGTACCTAAATAAATAAAATATATAATGACCTTTCTCCTATTACATTTACCTTTATGATTTTAGTGTTAATAAAAAAAGCCGATATTCCAAAAATGGTTTTGTTTCTTGTAATTAAAATAATCACTTAAAAAATTCAACAATCAAAACAATTATTCTATTCATTTTAGTAGTTTTTAGCGTTTAAAAAAGTCTGAATTTTTAGTTTTATGTCCCACGATTATGCCTTTTAGGCTAAAGGAGGGATGATTAATGAAAGTGAAATTGAATTTCTATGCTCTTCCACTGGGAATCGAACCCAGGACCACGTGCACCAGAGGAATACACAACTGTCTATTAGATGAGTGGGGGGACTGTGGCAGTTTTCACACTATTAGGGATAAAAATTCAAACCGTATTTTATTATTGTACTAGAAGATTTGAAAATAAATTAAAATTGGGTCTATGTACAAAATACATTTTTTCTAGTTTGTTAACATTTTGTAGGTTGGGGTGAGGGTACGAAACACCTTTCTGCCTAGGGGTGGCAGGACATTAAATCCAGTTCTGAATACTAAGAAGATAAAATGAGGTGTTCAAATTTAGAGGAAAACGACTTTTCATAGCCCTAAAAAAGAATATCTTTCCTTGCCAATAATAATAGTTTTTATTCTGCAGGAACACATTTTGCTTATTTATTAAGATAACACAAGTAAAATTTTAAAAAAAATTGTAATGTTAGTACGTCCGTCCGTTACTCCACGCGATAACTTAAACGAAAGCAATTTTTTGCAGTAGATAGCTAGAATGATTATCGTCATTGAATTCGTTAATATTGGCTACGTCAACCCGTTGACGTCTTCACGTATAATGGCGACTTCCACAATGTCTATCCATATCGCACTTTTCTACTATTAAAACGAATGCTATAAGTTACACATTGCGCCGTTAGGTGGCGTCAAACATTCTCCAATGTCTGACATCCAGAAATGGAGTGGATCGTGGGTCGATTTGTGAGTGGGTTGTGAGTCAGCAGGATGTGACAACTGCGACCCATCGTGACTCACTCTGACCTATGGACTACTACGATCCACTGAGCGACACACTCTCAGTGCATTGTAGACAGTATCTTCTGAACACTGGTGTATTTGTCTACGATTTACTTTCAATGCCTCCATTTTTCTTCCTTTACATATGTTTCTATTTACTTGCCCGAAACGAGTATATGTAAGTGAAAAAAAAAGGAAAGAACTTCAGGCACTTTGGATATTGATATTTGTAGTTGCAATTGTAGCTTATTACTTAGCTTTTGAGACAGTCGAAGTTTACACTTTTTTCCTTTACGTTGGCCTACTCAGTGTTGATGAGGATGGATTTTGATGGGTGGTGAGTCGGAGTGGGTAACAGTGGGTCATGAGTTAACTTTTCAATGACCCACAACATCTTTGCTGAGACATCTATCGGATTAGATTGAAACTTCTAGGGATAGAAACAAAATGTATGTATGTTTTGCGTTGTTCATTTACAGTTTTTAGTTGAGTTTATTTATATACGTACTGTATTTGTAAAAGATACACTGTTAAATAGCAGGTATGTTGAAGTTCTAATAAAGAAGTGTTCGGATTTTTTGAGAAAGGAATGAAATGGAATTTAATCATTTAATTGTAACCAAGGATTAAATTGTAGTGTGATCGACAGGAAGGGACGCTTCGACCAAATTTATCTTCACGCGATAGGATAGTTTAAATCGTGTAAACTATGCCTCTGTAATATACCTCTATGCAAGGGCGCCTGTCAGGGGGGGGGGGCAAGGAGGGACGCCCCCCAAGAGGAAACCGTACTTGGGAATATCGAAAACCCGATAGAATTTTTACATTAGTTATAGCAAAATTTGAAACTATATTTGAAACCTCGCTTATATTTGCCCCCCCCCCCCCTTGGAAACCACAACAAGGGCGCCCTTGCTTGTATGTATTAAATATTAAAGGAATACTGTATACAATGGAAGGAATATATTAAAGGGAAGTCTCATGCTGCCAGGTGAATATAATTTTAGGTTTTCGGGTTCATGTAAATTTTCGTTTTTGCATAATATCTAGCTCAAAGGGATGTTAAACTGCCGAAACTCCCGCTTATGTACGCCACTATCCGTATTTGTTGAACATACGAAGAGGGCAAACAGATGTAAGTAACCAATACCAACAAAATGACACGTTTGATAAGTGGAATGAGTAGGTACTACTAAATAAGTTGTAAATATTTGCGACCGATGGCGTTTAGTTTTAACTAAGCGATTTATTATGGCGTCGCGACTGTCCCTAAATATATATATATATATATATATATATATATATATATATATATATATATATATATATATATATATATATAATGGATGCTTGTTCAACCCATATCCAAAGGTAAAGTTTGCTGACGCTAATAATCTTTCGTAATCCGAATAGATTACCCTATGGTACGCTCTGAAGCTGCTGTATTACTATAATGTATTATATTGCTATGGAAGTTAATGAAATCCCCAAGTATATAATGCTTGCTGCGATTTTATTAGAATAATATGACGTTCGGCTCAAGTGTATTGGGCAACCGAGACGTGGTATGTTGATGCAGCCTGTCTTGATAGCAGTTAGCCCAGTGTAGGAGTATTTTTATTCTTCCACTATGTCAGCATTCATGAGGGAAGACGAATAAAGAAAATGAAAAAAAAAAGGAGGTGGGGGCTTCCATTTCTTCTCTACGAGACTCTAAACAGTTCTTTCATAGCGACGGAAATACTTTCTTTGCTGCAGTATATGTTAAAAAAAGAAAGAATGAAAGAAAGATGGCGTTAAGCTTCCAGTTCAGCGAGTCAACAAGATATTCAAGAAGAGCAGAAGCGTTCTTATTGAAGTTGAAACTCAATTCCAAAAATTCTAGAAATTGAATATCAAGCACCTGTCAATATATCTTATGCTTCTCACGTTGTAAGAAAGTCTCATATAGAACTACATTGTCATTTAAAAAAAAAAATACAGTTAGAACAAAAACATGAAGTAGGTAATCAATATACGCGTTGCACAATGCAGATTAATATGTCAGAGTTTGAATTTATTTAGCGTTGTCTGCGAGACGCGCCTAGAAATTTCATGAGTCTCGTCGACAAGACTAGTTCACGCAAGTATTAGATCTCAAACGTTCAGTGGCGGATCCAGGATCGACTTCTGGGGGGGGGGCGGTGGATTGTCATACTGTTAAAGGGCTTCAAACTTTGAAATAGGTTTTATTTATGTATATAAAATAAGAAAGTTTACTCTTGTGGGGGAAGCGATCGCCCCCCCCCCCACCCGGATCCGCCCCTGCAAACGCTGTTTTAGTATTACATAATTCAGAGTATAAAAACTATAATATGAATTAATAAAAGATTTTACAGACATAATGAAAAACATTTATCAACGTTTAAATACAAGCAAAACATTACACAATATTGTAAAGTTTTGTGTAATGTAGCAAATTACACACACGGGAATTGTTTTTTTTTAATTACAAATGTTTTAGTTATAAACAGTATATTATAAAAAAAGTATATATATGTTTTAATAACTAGAATAAATGGGTGTTCCATAGCCCAGTGCCGTGCCGGGGGGCGACGGCCTCGGGCGCCGAAGTAAGGGGGCGAAAAATTCGGGAGAAAAAAGATAGGAAAAAATACTTGGAATATATGTATGGGGGCGCCGTCGTATACTGTCGCCCCGGGCGCTGATTTTCCACGGCACGACCCTGCCATAGCCCAGACGGCCTAGGATAAAATCTCAATGCTCAACGCAAGCAGAGCGAGAGATTAAAAAGCTACAACGCCCCACACAAGCTGGGTAGCTGAGAAAAAAAAAAGCTCTAGCAAGCAAAATAAAGTAAAATAAAAGGTCCTAAAGCTCCAGGCAAGCTGAAACAGTAAAATTGACCAGCCAAAGAATATTTTTATAGTTGCTCCAATGTGGTAGTGGCGCTAATGGTATTTTTTCGTCACATAACTATAAATATACCACATTCACTGGACACCTAGTCTTCCTTTCCAAGTGCTGCTATCGGCAGAAGGAATTCCACTCCCTTTCGCTAAGGCTTTCTTGCTTAGCAACAGCTGAGCCCTTATTGGTTTAACGTGTGGGTGTGTCGAAGGTGAGTTTAGCTCGCATTTTGCCACGGCTCAATAAATTTTGGCAGCACTATAGTTGTCTCGCTGGGGTTCCTTTCGTCTGACACTGTATTCTCTTTCCAGCCTTAGAAAAAAGTAGATGTATACAAACCCACCTGACCACCAGTGGGTCGATGACCGGGATTATGGTTTGGCACTGCTCACCCTGTTAGACTCAGTGACCCAGAAGTAGCCAATATAATATGAACTCTAGAGCATTGGTGCAAAAAATTATAATGGTTTAATGATATCCACAACTCGAATAGGCCTTACGTGTTCCCTTCCGATGTGACATTCTGTAATCAATATACAAAGTCTTAAAATATTTCAAATATAATTTTATACGTATTCACCCTTCATACATCACCCATCACCCATCTGAAAAAATCATACATAGTATTTTTTTTTTTTTCAAAACAAACTGTCAAAAGATTTATCAACACGCTGTTCGGGTCAGCGGCTTTTATTATTATTATTATTATTATTATTATTATTATTTACACAAATTTTACGGGCTTAATTAATTCAACTTGGACGCTTCATCTGTCATAAGAAAAAATACGTAAGTTTCCTTTTCTGTGTTTTTTACTCGCTGACAGTTTAATGGATTTTGCAGTTATTCTTCAGTATAGTGCTTTCAGACACCAACACAACAAAAGAGAAATAAAATGATAGATTTAGTAAGCAAAAGAAAGGTGAGGATTATGCTAATTAGAATTATATCACCAGCATAATACATGCTTTCGTTGTCTTCCGGTCACCGATCTGTTTCATTAACTTTGTTACCTTTCCACACTGAGATGTGAACCCAATCCAGTTGGAGAGATATTATGCGGGATCACCCCGTACACGATATGCCCTTCCCCACCACATTATCTCGATTCTAAGAGAGCTGAATTCAAAAGAAAAAAAATGTTGGAAGTATTAGACGAGCAAATATATATTTATATACTTTCTCAAGGTGGAAGAACTTCGTTCTGAAATCCCGAGATCGTCAAAAAAAGGGGGAATTTGAGAGTGGATGAGTACGTGTACTGAATCAGAAAGAAATATCATCGGTCGACGCACTTCAGCTTCTTCTTACTTATTTACTCAGATTTGTTCTGTCATCTAAGGTATTCAGAAGAGCCTATATGGGGTGTGTCTTTTATTATTTATTGACTATAGAATGGAGGGATGTATTGACTGTCTATCAGCAAAATATTTCACTATTTTATTGTCGGAGAACTGCTACATTTAGATTGTCAAACATGTTCCTTTTGTAGACTCCTGAACCTATGCTGTGTATGAATATGGGCGATTTTTTGAATTCCGATTCAGCGTCCCAATGGTAGTTTTCTTCTTCTCCTTTAACTCGTCTATTCAATCCGCAAGTGGTAAAAAGAAAACTCAAGTCATTTTCATTTTTAGCGTTGACCACCAGTGAGCAAACATGATGATGTATAACAGTTTTCTGAATCGCCTGAGCGTCCTCCCTATAGACCCCTATCTTTCTACTAAAACCGGAAGTGGTTTCATTGTAACGTCCGGTTTCAATATTGATTTACATAGAGCAAAATCAGTAAAGTACAGTGACAAGCAGTTTTTTTTTTTTTTTTTTTTTTTGGAACGGATTCAGCATCCCAAGAATACGTTCCATCTTTTCTATTAAATATTTATTTAAACCGGAAGTGGTAAAAATCACTACCACTTTCGGTTTCAATGTTCTTCGTAGATCAAAATCTGTAAGTCATAACCCGTCTTATGCAGAGTCGTTTTGACGTATGATTAACAAATGAAATGTTTCAGTTTTACGTCCCAAGATTATGCCGGTTAGGCTAAAGGATACGGCGATGATGAGAAATGAATGAAAATGGTGGAATAAAGAAGGTGGGAGGAAACGGGAGAATCCCGAGAAAATCAACGAGCACGGTGTTTGTCCACCACAGTCAACACGGCGCGAGCTGAAATCAAACCATGGACCCCAAGCACTGGAGGTGAACGCTCTACCACTGAGCCACCGCGCCCCGACGTATGATTAGCGTCATACTAAAGACCTGACTACTGCATGAAACATGTTAGTCGAACTCTTTAGTATAGCACTAATCATGCGTCAGAACAACTCTGCATAAAGACCAATAAGTCTTTGTGGTCACTCATCAATTGCGTTACGCAATACATCAACTGGAAAATTGCAGCTGTCTTGACATGGCGCCGCATTCCACAACGATTTGCACCCACGTAAAACAAAAGTTGCGTTTTAGTTTGCATAATTGCGTTGTGTTGCGGTTCACTATATTTGCGAAGACTCATGCGAGATGAGGCTTACTGATTCAGTACTCGAAGAACAGGCTACAACTGGAAGTTATAGATTATTGTTTCCAGTTTTCATTTACTGAATTCGCATAGTTTGGAAGTCTACCGTAGTTTGTATGTGAAACGAAATTCACTTTACTCGTATTATGAAGTGTAGATTTTTGCAAAGGCAGTGCATTGTGAGGGAGGGAAAGCTTATTTTTGGTCTAGAAAATGTGGAGAGATGAAATTTAGTAGGACTCTTTATATCTCTCAGAAAATTTTCTGAACCAATTTATGTACAGGTTTGTTTTCTTGGCTAAAATCAATCTGTACAGCCGCAAATAAATGGGAATCATGTGAGTTCTCTGTCTGCACGTGCAAAATACAATAATAATAATAATGTTTGTGTTTTGATTAACTTTACATGGTTATGTCTAATTTTCCTTGAATCACAAACTCCATCCAGAAAATTTGTAGTTAACCTACGTGGAAGAGAATTGAGTATGTAGCAACATCTAGAAAATATGTATGGAACATAAGTACAAAGTCGTACTACCATTTGGCTCTACTCCTACATAGGTGTTACCGCGTAACGTAGTCGCTAAGGTCGCGCCTTCATTGGACCCGAATGCGATTGTGAATGTGAATGCGAATGCGAATTTCCCAGTACGTGTAAATAAATTGGAATGCCTCGACTAGTTCCGACCTTCGAATTGTGAAAACCGACGAAAAGATGCGAATGCGGACGATCCCAACCTGCTGGGATTGTTTGTCCGAATTAGTGCGAATGGAGAGTCGTCTGCAGAGGAATTGAGCGCTACGTGAGAGAAGAAAGTTTGTTTTGCGTGAAAGCAAACTATGTTGTGAGGTGTTGAGATAAAATAATAATAATAAATAAATGAGAAAATAAAGATGGTAATAGATGTAGATGCTTTAATAAATTGTGTTTTTGATAAAGTTCCATTGTGGAACCAAGCTTATCAGATTACCACAAACTACACGTCGTGAATAATGAGCAGATGTAAGCAAGGAACTTAGAGTGGAAGGTATGTACCTGTATATTTTTCTGTGTTTTGTCTTTAAAATATAAAGATTTAATTAATGCACGAACCGTAACTTTTTATTATTCAATTTATATTTCCTGTTTGTTTCTCAAATAATGATTTTACGAATACGTGTAATTATTGACAAGTATGTTTGAAATAACAAAAACGCGTTTCTTTACTCATGGAGAAAATTTTCTTAGAAAGTAGCTTGATTCTGTAATCTCTAATAATTTTATTCTACACATTCTGTAATCCACATTCATCATCTTCGTGCTCTGGCGACTTTAAGGTACGAATTTTCAAGTAAAAAAAAAAAAAAAAAATCACATTGAAGCTTTGAAAGAGACATTGCAACTTGATTCACATTCGCAAAACTTCGGATTTAGTAGACACACATGGATTCGTAGTTCGCAATCGCATTCGGAAGCAATGAAGGTGCGGCCTGACATCCTCCCCCCCCCCCCCCGGGAGCCTCTGAATTCGTCACTGCGTTAAAGATTTTGTCAGTTTGAACTCCTACCTATCATTAAAAGAATGTCGTTAAAATTAATAAAAGAACTATGGTGGGACGAATGTTCCCTAATGAGCATAATACGAAACTTAATTACGCGTACTTGAACGAGGGCATCATTCTGTATCGGCCTTCGCTAAATGTGCGGTTCGTAACGCAGCGCAACGCAAAACATGCAGAAATCATTTATAACTGGTGTGTTGACAAATACAAATTTTGCGTTGCAATACAAACCGTTACGGAATGTGGCCCCTGGGGGTCCCCGCACCGCGAGTCTGTGGAGCCGTTATGGCCACAACTGGTTTACAGATATCTTTCTGTGGATATTTGTACATGATCCTGTGCCATTATTTATGTTATATAACTACTTAATTCAGAAAAAAAGAAAACATTGCTTAGAGTTGACCTTAGAGGATTCGTTGAATTCCCATTGTATTCTAATGAATATTTGTCTTACTCTGTGCATTTGTAATGAATGGAAAGATTGCGTGTTGCAGGTAAATATATATACATTGTACTAGTTTTTGATGTGATAAACACCAGAAACTAGAATCGGAACAACCTACAATCAAAATATATGAGGTACAGCCTTTTTTTTTTTTTTTTTTTTTTTTAGTTGTCACGTAATGGAGTATGGGAGTAGCTATTTCATTTGTTTCTTAACAATCGTGACGCCTGAATTTTCGCCTACAAAGAAATACCTGTAATTGTATATTTTCTTTTTAATATGGAGAAACTTCTTGCTTTTTCTCCTTAGCAAAATTCAAAAGTAAATAATGGTTTGCTATTTTATATACGTGGGTCGTTGTTTTCCTAAGCTGTAGAAAATTGTAATTTTAAAGATACGTTAACTATACATACATGTATAGGTAGGTCGTTTCTCCTCCTACACAACATGATACCCATTGAAATTAAGATATTTGTTTCATCGTTTCACCAATTTCTCTAAACCCTTTGAAAAAAAAAAATCAGGACTCTGACTATTTAGCACTCTTCTCACAATTCGAAACACACTACCAAAACCGGAAGTGGTTGAAATTACTACTACTTTTGGGTTTCTACACTGATTTCTGTAGAACAAAAAGGGTAAGAAATATCGAGATGCAATGTTCTACAATAGATATAAGTTCCCAAGAGTAGGGTCTCTCTCTTCCCTTAGCCCTCTATTGAAAATTAACCATGTCCGGTTTTAACATCTATCCGTAGAATAAAAACTGTAAAGGATAGCAAGTTATGTCTTTTTGATATTGATTCAGCGTCCAAAGAACAGGTTTTGCCTTTGGTGTTATTAATCTATTGCAACTAGTAGTTCATCTATCTCAAGTTTGACTATTTAATTCCTGTAGTTTGCAAGTCCTCCGTAGTTTCACACTGTAAAACGAAACTCACTTGTTAGGATAATAACTTGCTCAGGCAAGGGTTAAATCCGGAAACTCCACTGGCCCAGTGGTGGGTCGCGGTGGCTCAGTGGTAGAGCGTTCACCTTTATTGCTTGGAGTCCCGGGTTCGATCCCAGCCCCCGCCAAGTGAACTTTGTGGTGGACAAACACCGTGTGCGTGGGTTTTCTCGGGGTTCTCCCGTTTCCTCCCATTCTTCATTCCACCATTTCTTCATTACTCATCATCACCGTCTCCTTTAGCCTAACCGGTCTAATCGTGGGACGTAAAACTCAAAGATTTCATTTCATTTTATTTTTCCACTGGCCCAGATGATTATACATGTTCAGCTGGGTGATGCTTGGTCAGCACGTGGGTTCCTGTCAATTTCTGGTTTTCTTAGTATGTGTACAATCTAAAAGTTTTTAGTGTTGTGTCAACATCGAAAAGGTGCTCCTACCCGGGTCCATACTTACCAACGCCATGTACTGACTGTTCGGGTACATAAGAGTATTCTCAACAAATCCGTAAATATGTTGTACGTTTCCTATATGTATGTACCACTGAACATCTGAAGTCAAGGTTTCTCAACCTGGGGATCGTAAGAAGGTTTCATGGGGGTCGCGAAGATAGGCGGAAGAGATAATTAAAATTTAATACCGGAAACATTTTTAAATGTTACCGGTATTTTGAATTATTTTCTGATAGGCACATTTTTATTTTTGTACATACTGTTAAGAACAAAGAAAATAGATCTTCTAAACATTTTCAACAGGTGCAGAGTTGTTTATAGATCAATTTAAATGAAAGAGATATGATATAAAAGTAATGAGAACGGCGTATTGAAATACCAGAAAAATACAAAACCGGCATATTGAAATACAATTAAAATTGAAAGCTAACGAGATATCTGAGCATGGTGTGATTTCACTAGAATGGCAATGTCCCGTTCAATCTTCGTGACGCGCGTTATCAAGTCATTTCAAATACTCATTTTTTGTAACAGTTGTCCAAGTCCTTTTAACCAAAATTAGAAATTATTTTACTTTTTTATCATATGACCTAAAATTAAGTGAGTTATAAAGTTTTAAAATTTTCAAACGGCCTCCATTTTGAAACAGCATAACGGATCGGTTTCGATATTTGTAATATGAATGACCTGACCGAATTTGGTTTTAACCCATTCGCTTTTAGGGAAGTTATTGTATTCACTGTATACAAGAAATTAATTCTACTATTATAGAAATAGATGGATATCGTGAGATCTTCGCAATAGGTATATTAAAAATCCCACACAAGCTAATTACTAGGGTCCGGAAGTTGAGGAAAAATCCTCTTTTTTACGAGTGTCCGAAGACGAGGCTTAACATAATATAGGCTCATTTTGGGTCATTATACGCCAGAAAATGGTGTATTTTATTTTATTTATTTACTAGCAGCGTTCACCCCGCTTCGCTGGGGTCACCCCGGAACGCAATAAACTTTGTTACTTAGATAATTTTTACTTTTTCGCTTTCAAGTGATATGATAAAAACCATAGAAGATTGGAGTAAATGTTAACATTATATCGCCTGTCATTTATGTTAACCCGCCGAGTGACACGGTCATGTGGGTTGCATATAAATACGGTTAGATTTAGCTATGATGAGCTAACAAAGGATTTGTACGTTATGGACACTTGAATGGTCAATTATCTCAAGACACTGGTAATTGAAAATTAAAGTGATATGATAAAAACCATCTAGGGTCCAAATCTTAATAACCCCCCAAAAATGAAAGAAATTGGTTCAGCCGTATTAGCGTGATGAGCTAACAAAGGATTTGTACGTTCTCTTTTATATATAAGATTTATTTTTGTCTTTTTCTTGTTTTTTCTTTATTGGTCTTTTTTTAAAAGCTTTTCATAGGTCTTAACTGTTTTTTTCACTTCACCCTTCGACAATAAAATTACCGGTCATTAACTCGAATCACCACGGGGCCGCGAGTCTCCTTTAGCCTAACCGGCATAACCGTGGGACGTAAAACTCAAAGATTTCATTTTTTCATTTCGAATCACCACCACCTCTTAAACATATTTTCTTTAATAAAGAAAATTCAAAGATAAGATATTCTTCAGTGACTGGACTAATAAGAGCAGATCTGTAACAATCATAAGTCAGATAAGGAGGCGCAACAATGCCCTTCAACAAGGGGATAGTGAGGGTGGGGAAGTTTTCTTATTTTAGTTTGTATAATACGTACTTCAGTTTGTGGAAGAAGGACAGACCGTTAACCTACCACAAGCTTCTGTTTCTTGAGCATTATATTCATTAAATATGTAATTCTAATTAAATTGGGTCTTACTTTTACGTCCTTTTTTTCAGTTTTTAGGTCCTTTTTTAAAAAGATATTTTAGGTCTTTTTTTTTTTTTTGTAGGTTCTTTTTAGGCAATTTTTAGGTCTTCAACTTCCGAGCCCCTACTTATTACAAACCTGAACTATAACGGGGTTGCTGGCAAGAGGATGTGATAAAATGGGAGTCGTGATAGGAATTAGATCGAGATCCATTTCCTAATCTGTACAGTTTTCTCGATAAATATCAGATCATAGTAGTGTAAATCCAGGTAATTTTTTAAAAATCGACTTTTTTTTTTTGCTATTATATTGACGTTTGAAAAGTTGAATAAATAAATACAAAATCATTTACGAATTTAATT
Organism: Thermobia domestica; assembly: GCF_964235325.1. Lineage (NCBI taxonomy): Eukaryota > Metazoa > Arthropoda > Insecta > Zygentoma > Lepismatidae > Thermobia > Thermobia domestica. Next base: position 55,570,692 of record NC_137456.1, on the reverse strand, counting down.
AACTTCGATATATTTTTGTCTGCCAACCGTCAGATATGGAAATCAGTTTAGTTTTCATTAACACGTAGATTCTGAAAATTCATTACTTTGTTGATGACAATTTATTGAAGGTATTTAAAACTAAAGTGATAGAACACTTCATCTCCTATCTGTTATTGAAAAGAGAAATCAATAAACATTTTGATTTTTCTTTTTTCTTCTTTTTTTTTTTTTAATCACGACAGAAAGGGAAAAAAATATATATCGACACATTAGTTTTTGGAAGCTATTGAGAGGTGTGGTCATTGCGATGAGTTAGAGAACTTATTATTCATTATTTCGCAGACGGTCTTCAATAGCGGTGATCTGTCATTGTGTAGAGAGGACTGCCGCATTCGCTGTGTTGTATTATATATATCATGCGACGAAATGCGAGCAGATAAGCGCGAAGAGTAAATCATTCTGCATGATAACACAATATGACATGGCTCACCTACGACGTAAAGGGTTGGACAAGATGAAATTTTATGTTGGTATGTTTTATATATTCCCATACGTTACTACTGCCTGTATTCTCTCATTGAATAACAACAATATTAAAACGCAGTGTTTTAATTTATTTCGCTGAAGCAGTAAGTTACTTCGTAGTCGTAAATAAACTTATTTACTAACATGGATTATATTTAAATCGTGTTAAGTTTGTACTTTATAACGTATAACTTGTTGAAAATTATCTGTTACAAAAATAAACCATAGAGGGAGATTACATCTTTTCTTTTCTTTCTTTCTTTCTTTCGTTTTCCTTTTTTATTTATTTTATTTTATTTTTACTTCCAAATTATGCTATACATTAATGTCGGCCGTCTGACGACAGGTATCAGTAGGAGATATCGAGGTGTAGTTATTTGCAATCGATTCAGTGTCCCAAGAATAGGTTTTATCTCCATTAACACTTTATTCAAACCAGAAATGGTTAAAATTAAACATTTTCAAATTTCAACGTTTATCGCTATAGAACAAAATTGGTAAAAGCGACTGGCTGTATTTTTACAGTCGATTCAGCGTCTCAAGAGAACATATCGTAAAGAGTCTTCATCCCGGTGAAATTAAAATACCGCTAATTTTACAGTAATTATGTGATATCTTCAAATAGATAAAAGATAATTGAAATATGGAACAAGAGCGCCCTAGACAATATTATTTTGCGTGAGTTACCGTTATCACAAGTCACCTAGTGGCTTTCCGTTTTCAGCTGTTCAGAAACGCGAAAATAAATGCCGAATTTCAAAATGGCTCGAAATCGAAAGCAGATAAGTGAGTCGTGATAACGGTTTCTCATGTAAAATAATATTGTCTAGGGCGCTCTTGTTCCACATTTCGATTATCTTTTATCTATTTGAAGATATCACATAATTACTGTAAAATTAGCGGTATTTTAATTTTGCCGGGATGAAGACTCTTAATACCCGAAACACTGCACTAAAACCGAAAATGGTTCAAATTTACAACCACTTTCGGTTCCAAAACTATTTCATAGAGCAAAAACGATAGAAGATATCGAGATATTTTTTTCTTCAGTCAGTTGATCGTCTCCTTGATGTTCCATCTCCTTCGTTAACCCTCTCTTCAAACCAGAAGATTACAAAAATACGAGAAGTAGTTTAAACTATTCACCGTCAAAGAAAGAAAAATCCATCTCCATTAACCCTTTATTCAAACAGGAAATGACAGAAATCAAACACTTCCGGTTTCAACAATAAACTCTATATACGGTAATTGACAGTGACAAACGGCTTTCTGCAATCGATTCATCGTCTCAGGGAAACATACCATCAACACTCGCAACATTCTATGGGAACCGGAACTGGTTGAAATCTACTAGTATTTTTAGGTTCAATATTGATTTCCATAGCGCAAAAATCGTAAGAGAGATCGAAAAGTGGGTTTTAGCAATCGATTCATAGTCCCAAGGCCAAAGATAGAACCCAACCTACTACGTATTCAAAATGAAAGTGGTAGAAATCAACTATTTTCGATTTCAACCTTAATATCCATAGAACAGGAATGTTAATAGATAGCGACAAACAGGTTTTAACAATCGATTCAACGTCTCAAGAGAACATACCATCACCACCCACAACACTGGAAAAACTGGGGATGATTGAAATTTATTAGTAGTTCCGGCTTTCTGTAGAGCGAAAGCGGTAAGAGATTTCGATAAGCGAATTTTTGACGGAGGAGGAGTCGAGTCTAATTCTATTGAGCAAAAACTAAGTCTCAATAGAGAGAGAGTCTCGTGATCAATTTTTCCGTATCACAGTTCTTATATAGATTCGTGGTATGTGTTCCGTAATTACAGCTATTTGATACCACGTAATAATCACAAATGCAATGTCCATGTAACGCATCTTTTATTACTGGCCTTTAAGCCACACTATAGGTGTAGTTACTATAAGTTTTTTTGTACTCTTTCTTATTCTTCAAAGTATTTTCGAGATAATTATCAAGATTCAGTCTTCATTGTTAGTATTTGTTACATACAATCTATCAAACTATCTGACACTCTTTGCGTAGAGAGGATTGACATGCACACTTTTCAAACATATTTTCTGCGTGACAGACAACCTTATTAAAAAGAAAAAGAAAGAAAAGGGGCAGGCCATCTTTAGCAACTCAGTTTTTTATAATATTTCCATTTATTTCAATAAATAATAATTTGGATTACTTAAAATAATGATTCTTATCTTCCAAATATTTTTGTTTCTCCCTGAACAGTTGCGTTAAAATAAGAGAAACACTGTTTTTTAATTAATTAAACTGGAGTAACGTGATGTCTGTTCCGTATAATCCGTTGGTAATTGAGGGTTAAAATTTGGATTCATATATGTGTGCATGCTGCACTGAGCAGTGTTTTGCTGGGAAATGTTTCCCCTAGGTCACCATGTGTGAAATTGTTTTGAATTTCAGACACTGCAGTTGTATTATATTCCTTGATTAAAATGTAAAATTTTTGCCTCCAGGACTCGGGGTAATAGGTTGTTTTACATATGTGGTTTGCGTACTTCTTTTGTTATATGTTTTTTCTATTAATATTGTAATTTGGAGGTAAAATTAGCTTGGAAAAACAGTAAAACTACTCAAGTGTAAAGTACTGTAATTTCGGCAGGTCTGTGTTGGATTCTTTACTTGCTGGGGGGTAAAATAAAGCCTTTTTTAAAAAAGTGAACTAGTGGTCTAGTTAATATATATATTAATTAAAATCTACATTATTCGAAAATTATTCAATTACTATTACATTGATTTTCAAATTCCAACAAAGTTTTCTGCATGGTCCGCAGCTGACGTTCCCATTAAATATCCAGCAACCAATCTATCAATTTAGAGGACGAGCCGTTAGTCCACTCCCAGTCCAGTACTTATGTTTCTGTTGTAAACCACATCATTACCAGTATTACTGCTGTCCAGAATCTATTATGAGCAGTGCTTTTGTACCAAACTTGAATACGTATCCAATATATGGAACCCTCACACAAAAATAAACATAAATAATATAGAAAAAGTTCAGAATAAACATTTAAGGCACTTAGCATAGGAGGGCACAATATATTCGAAGACATACAATAGTCAATGTTTAAACTTCAGTACGTTAAATCTGTAGAACAGCAACGAATAATGCATATGTTGTTTCTTATTTATGTTATTTAACAATAAAATCTACTGCACCGACTTACTTCAAGAATTTAAAATACGCACTCCTATGAATGTAACTCGGTCTTGAAAATGTCAGTTTCTTGTATTGCGGCAGATTACAGACGAATGCAAACAAGAGGTTACCAGTATGGAGATTGAGTACAACTTACAATAGGCTAATAAAATACAGAATAGACTTGGATATTAATATTAGCAGCATAAATAAGTTTCAGGTAATTCTTTGTAATGTAATAAGAAATAATTGTAGATGAAAGAAAATTAATGATTTTGCAACCGCATTATAACTATATATGTATAATAATAAGAATTTATGAATGTGTGATAATTACATAAGTCATGTGACGGACACTGTAATTGGATTATGTAACCTGTTGTGTCTAGAAATAAATAAAATGTCTGTGGGTTTTTATAAGATATTACTGCCCATTGGACATTTCTTCCCATTATCTTCATTCCACGTATTATTCCATAATATTTCACTTCTATCTGTCGCCTTTTGTAGGGTTGCGCACGAGATGAGATGAGTCAGAATTTCCGTGACGAGGTTCAAGACGAGAAAAAATAATATTACATTTAATTAGATTTTACATTTCAATTTTTTTTCCTTTGCTTTAGTGTTCCCTGGTCCTTAATCATATTTTCATGACGTTTGTATCCGTGTTATATTTTTCCTAAAATAACTAAATCATTATATTGCATGCAGTGAAGTGTAATATCGATAAATTAGCTGTGTATTCATTTTGTCTCGTGTTTGATATTGCGTCCTTCTTGTTGGTCCAGTGACTGGTGCGCGAGACTTTTGTGCCCGAAGTTTGATTCCTGGCAGGAGGCGTTTGGATACATTACAGAAGTTCACATTCCACCATAAAACTATAGGTCATTCATATGCCATTTTGGTGCTGGAAAGCAACGCTGAACTTCAACAAACAAACATTCTTGACAGTCAGGTGATCTTTTTTTTCTTTTTTCTTTCTTTCTTTTCTTTTTTCTTTTTTTTTTTTTTTTTTTTTTTACAGTTATTTAATAGAAAAGTTTCCAATGATCCGTTGGTCTAGTATGTGTTGGTCATTGGCCTTATCGTGACTTGGACAACTAGCCTAGCTACTGATGTTCCCATTAAAATTTGTACACCCGCCAGAGATTTGAACGAAATCTCAGACTCTCACGTTGAGGCCCTGGTGACGCCCTAATTATCACAAGAGTCATGATTGATACATCATTGGGAAGCTTATGGAACACATATTCCAACGAGATCAAGAGCTAAGCGGTGAGCATACGCGCCTTTGGCGTGGGAGACCCGGGTTCGATTCCCGGCGGGAGCTCATGTGGTTCGGATTGCACCTTAATCAGTAGGTCCACGTCTTATATAGCCTCGCTGCTGAAAGGGACGTTAAACTCAAAATCAACTCCAACAAGGTCAATTTTGTACAGACCAATTCAGTAAAAAGATGTCTTGTATGGAACCGTCCTGAAAATAAATGTAATTTACGTAATAAAAAAAAAAGTGGTACTTAAAAAATTGGCCAAGTTTGACCCCCTCCTTCCTCATATAAACAACAAGTTCACATACCAATTTTTATTCGTGTACCTCCACGGGGGGAACGGCCTCTCAAAAACCTGAAACAAAAAACAAAAAAGCACGAAATTTATCCTCCGCCGTGATACTCCCACATACACAAATAGGCCTATATGCAAATGATCTTCCTAATGGACACATGAAGCTACAGTGAGGTGGCAAAATAAATTTAAATGGATCTCCAGAGGTCAGAGCAAACTAAAAGCATTGAAAATCTACTAAAGTACACTGAGAAAAAAAAAAAAGGATGTAAGGAGAATTTTTGAATAAGTGGGAATAGCATGCCAAAACGGGAGTGCAACGTCCTCAGGCGATAGTGTAGTACTTTTCACGGGTGTTTCACTCGTATTTAAGTAGAATGCTATCGTCTGAGGACGTTGCAATCCAGTCTTGGCATTGTGTTCCCACCAGAAAGCATATTATCCAAAAAAAACTCCTTATGTCCTACACTTTTTTTCTCAGTGTACTCTTAGTAGATTTTCAACGCTTTTAGTTTGCTTGAAATTTTGTATGAAGTTGACCACTATAGCCTATCATGTACGACATCCGGATGATCTTTTTAAATTTCTTTCGCTACCTCCTTGCAGTTTCGGATATCCATTAGGAGGATCACCTACATATAGGTCTATTGTGTTACACTGCGACATTCTTCGTTGGGTTCTTGAAAGGAAAAATATCCGTGTAACAGATTTTTAGCCCAGCCTGTATTTAACTGCTGTGGGTTGTTTTAAAACCAAGAGCTTTAGGTGTAGAAATGGCTTTTAGGTTGAGATATTTACTGTGGTTAGGCGTCGATTAAAATCAATGAGAGATGGCGAGTGCAAGTCGCTTTGTTCTTCGTCATAGGGGGAGAGGGCGGGCAAGGTATTGTGTTGTAAGATAAGTGAAGAAGGTCGGTGCGATGACACGAAGGCGATAATGTAGTGCAAACGATACGGCTTGATTCTGAAGGGTGGTCAGTTCCTAGTTGGCGGCGAGCCATCGATTTCCATCAGTGCGGAAAAGGCGTAGTTGATCATCTTTTGTTAAAATTGCTCTGCTCATCTGAGACGAAGACGTTGCTGTGAAAATATATGACTTGATTGCTCCCATCTATCTTCTTGGATGCTGGACTGCTATATAGGATATACACTTAGTGCTGGTCGAATTGTAATGATCATATGTCAGTTAGTTCGTATAAATTCTGCAGGAAATGTTCACTTTGTCATTCACTTGGCGTTGAAAGAGGTATGTATTTGTCACTTGCTACATGCTTTCTACCTTCAGATCGATAGGAAACGCACAGCTAGGCATTTGAATGTTTGAAGGGTCGTCGTGGAATTTTACCTTGGGTTTTTACATTTTCTTTCAAATACTGCGAAAATAAGATTTAACTTAAAATTTTACAAAGTAATATTTTCTTCATTTATTTGAATTTTCCTTGAGAAATTAAGACACTATATATATCGTATGAGTTCAGCTGAATTCATCTAATCGGAATCGAAGCTGGTATGGTGCCTTGAACTGCTATCTAAGCGTACTAGATATTATGTTGTGTAGGCTTACAGTTTCCGAGTTGTGGGAAGTCAAACTTAAATTTTACGTTACATATTTCAAAATTAAAAATCCACACACACAACTCCGATTGAGATCAAACATGACATGGTGGTTTATTAGCATATGAGATATTACGTTATGCAAGCTTTAGTTGCCTAGTTACATACAACTGACTTCCTAAATCATTGGACGTAGCAAGAACATAATAAATAATGTTCCAATAACATGTAAAAAGTCGGTTTTTCTCAACAAGATAAGTTTACAGCCAAATCTGGGCGGCTCGTGTCTCGCTAACAGAGTCGTATATGTTCTTCTGTGGAAGAGTGGAACTGATATCTAGATTACTTCAGATGGTAATCTCTCGTGAGTGACAAAGACCGTACATAATTTTGTGTATAATATTGCAAACTTCGTTCAAATTGAGTCATTAGTCCCGAAGTACTCCAGTTGTTGAGATAGTGGGCTTAGCAGTGAGAGACGGTAGACGAGTTAACTGTCAAACTACGATGTAATTGGCTCACTTCGCCCAAGTCAACCAACTCTTGCCAACGTAATCCTTAAGGAAAAAGTAAAATTTCAAATTGAGATGCGAGGTCGAAACTGTTGGACAGTTGATCATATCTATATCGACCACTACCATACTGTTGGATAACATGGTACATAGTAGATTGGTCAGCATACACTGTAAACTGTTGTCAAGCCTGTCTCTGGCCGAATCCAGTCACCAAATTATAATGTTTTTCTTTATTCACTTGGCCATGAGCTATTTGCTTACTAAATTTGGCTCGTTTCTGGCTGGTAGTTTCTGAGAAATAAAAGTACCACATACACTTATACACATACGCCTGGACAAATACTATAAATTCCCATCTGCTTATTCCTGGAGAAAAAAAAAACGCTATCTTATCGTTTTTGTTTTATGTAGATCAATATTAAAACCGTAAGTTTTAGTGGATTTGTGTCACTTCCGGTTTTAGTAGAGAGTTATGGTGAGACGCTTAATCGTTTGCAGGAATCAGCTTTTAGCGACCACCGTTTTTGCTCTATTATAATCAACGTTAAAACCGGAAATGGTTAATTTCTTGCACTTCCGGTTTGAATATAATCTCCATCAATAAACTCGATCCCTTACTTTCAACGTTTGCATACTATGGTTATCCATCAAATAGTTCGTGATTTTTTTTAAGCCCCTGAGCGGACGGATAAACAGTAAATATATTGTATAGGGTAACTCTCCCAATAATTGACAGTATAAGAACAGTGACAAATTGCAAGTTTCTTCACCCTTTAAATGAGCCTGGCTTACTGATCTCTCGTAGAGGTACGAAGGCATCCTTCCTTCATCTATATAGACCATCATAAAAATAATAGACTAATAATTATTATTTTTTACAATATGTATACGAAAAGTTGATCATTGTACCAGTAATTGACACCAAGATTTGTGAGACTCACCAGTAATTGACACCTTGTGACCCAGTAATTGACATCTCCTAATATCTTATTCTAATGAACCATATAATTTTCTACCAACTTATCAAGCTGATTTATAAGTTTCCACCTGGATAAACATGTTTATTTCTTTCGCTAATATAGCTATTATAGTACTATTTTGCACTGTCCATCGATTTTCTGTTTTCTTTGGAGAACTACTACTTAGAGGCAAATATTAACAGTGGTGTGGGATTAACAACACTGCAAAGGAAGAAAAGGTGGCAGCATTTGCTTGTACCTAGTCCCACAGTTTTGTAGCGTCGGAAAAAAGACGACAGTGTCAATTACTGGTACACTGTCAATTATTGGGACAGTTACCCTACAGGGCCGGATTTAGGGGGGTACAAAGGTGCACATGCATCTCCCCTCCATTGTAAATATACACTATCTAAAATGAGAAACTAGTAATGAAAGTAGCAACACTTTCTGCCACCATGTTTCCGTTTCGGGCTTAAAATAAAAGCAGAGGTTTGCAAAAATCAATAGTTTGTCGATTTCGAAAGGTTGAAGGAAAAGGATTCACTAAGCAAAACAATATAGCATTTGTCAAGTAGGGAAGAAACCAGAAGCCAGCAGGAGAGAAGAACATTTTTTTTTCCTGTATAACACTTGCGATTCTCTGAGTTCTATACATCAATGGTGTCAGGGGTAAAGAACATTGTCACATGTCACTTTGAAGTATTTCAGTGTGATTGGTTATTTTGGTAGTTATTGGTGCACACACCCCCTCAGACAATCCTGGATCCGGCCCTGATTGTGGATTATAGTTGTGTTAAACCAAACTACCTAAGGAATCAATTACTGCTTGTAAATGGTCATGTATAGTTACCATCAAAAATTGATTTATACATCCTCATGCACTTTTGTCTGTAAGTTCGATTGGAGTCGACCAATTTTAATTTAGTTGAAGTTTGTTTGCTGCAGAGAACAAAATTCCTTCTACCGAACTGAAAACTGTATTTCCAAATACTTAATAGGTGCAGATTTATTATTTTACAAAAAATAAATGTGCAAGTTTTTGAAGACAGTTCTTTGTCGTACATGATTTGTATATATGCCTTTTATGAAACAGGTACTAGATCAATAAATAACTCCCTTTAAATCTCACTTTTCAACAAAAAGACGCTTAAATGTTTCTACGAACTCTTTTATGTGGCTTTTATTCATCACTTAAATAAGTGCATATACAATCAGGAAGTGAACTGTTTTCCATACAGGATGATGGGTTCACTTGGTCGTTTATATTCATTTGTGCACGCTATCGTGAATAGGTAGTGTGATGCATTGGGCGGCATATACTGGTAATCACCATTTTATAAATCACGCAACTTGTTTTACCTTCATGGTTATTCTTTATTGTCTACTTTGCTTATTGAACGAAGACGGTAGAAAACTCATTTGCAGTCAACTCTTTCTTTTTCTTTTTTAACTGAACAAATATATGTCTTCGTAGGAAATGATTTAAAAGATTACTATTGATTGAGATATGAGTCTTAGCATAATCAAAACAGTGAATGTGTGAGATGTCAGATATTGTTGAATGATTATAAAGCGAGTACAATTCAAAGCGAGCACCAGTTGGATCGTGCAAAAGAAGGAATAGAATGGTATTTAGTCGTGTATACTACTAATTTTCAAAGCGTGTAAGTCTGTATTCCCGATCATAGAAGAGTAAAAGTACGAGGGGTGTCTAGTAAGGTATCTACCTAAACAGGAAGAAATGCAGATAGGCTCACCTGGTGATCACTTTTTTTCGATGTAGTCCCAATGGAGGTCTATGCACCGTCGCCACTTTGTGGGCAGCGAAGAAATTCCAAAGAAGTCATGGCCTGCAAACCACTGGGAAACAACCTGTGGGTCCACGTTGTCCAGGTTCGTTTCCTGTCACCAGTTGAGCCAGGAATTTGTCTTGGTCCTCCTCAGAAAAGTTCAACAAGTCTTGGGACAGCTGCATTCGAGCGGTGCTCCAAATTCTGCCATTGTTCGCAGCATCACACAAACATTCGCTATGTGGTGTAACACAAACATTCTGCTCATGGCCACTGCCTTGCTCCGACTGACCTCAAATAACGCAGCTGGGTTCCCCATAGTGGCCTTGGCGTACGGATCAGGCATCATTATGCCCTGCCTCTCCCTTCCTGTCTAGGTAGATAATTTATTGGACACCCCTCGTAACTTTGTCACTATTATGAAAAGATGGATATAACATGCTAGTTAACAGTGTGTTATGCTACATATGCAGTACATAAAACAAATAATTTCTTCCAGCGAAATATAAACTCTCATTTACTACTGGCAACAAACGACACACTTTTTTTAGCAGTTTTTTTTTCTTTAATTTTCTCGAAAATTATCCATGAGGATTTACCTTCAGTATGTCATTTTGTTCGGCTCGGTGTGATCTCTCGGTTGATGTGTGTCATTTGAATAATGTTTAGTTAAACAGAAACTAACAGTTACTCATACTTTCAGATTAAAATATCCTTATGCTTCCTCGGATTGTTTTTAGGTACTACGCATCTCATGAGATAATGCAGATGAGTTTTGTAGAGTCGGTGCTCTTGTGTTGACGTGATATTATTTCAGTGAAGGGATTGTTGGGAGGGGAGACCTGAGTTGTTTTCTGTTTTAATTTACCGATTTGTAAGAATATAGGAGCGTAACTCACTAGGTGCAGTTCAATTCTCGTTTTCTCTTATTATATACGATTGTTTGTTTATTTATTTATTTATATATTTCTGGGCATTGCCGATGGTGTTTATACATTTTTCTGGCCTTAGAAGTAAGCGGCATGGAATCTGTGTGTTAGGTACCATGCGGCATTTACCTGGTGAATGGGGACAGTCCACGTAAATCTCATTCTTGATGGCTAGCCTGAAAAAGCTGTTACGTCTTTTCGACCAGTGTTCCCACCAGGAGTCGCACCCAGAACCATGCACCAAAGGCGAGAGCGTTAGTGGCTACTTCACGCAGGGCCACTATACGATCGTTATTATTTGAAGAGGAAAGGTGAAACACAAAATAAATTACCACATAAAGTAATTTGTTCTGGAACTGGAAGAACTACATATAAAGTATTAAAATTTAGTAGAGAAGGAAACCCCTACGCTATAGGCGTATTAATGTTGATTGCTTTCTAAAATATGATTCAATGTTTATTAATAGTTTTATGTACGACTGCCCTTAAACAAAGTTGATTTGGTTTCGGTTTTGTTTTATCCACATGCAAGAAATTTCATGTAAAAAGTATTACCTCTGACAACAGTGCCATGTGTCTGACGTCATTTGTAAACAAAATTAGTTCGTAATCTTGACATCTTCACAAATAAATCAGACGCATATTAGTTGTTGTTATGCGAAAGTTTTAATGGTATGAGGTAAGTAGGTTATTTGATTCGCCATATTTTTCTTTCTTCGTTAAAAAGCTGTAACTACTGGATTAGTAAAAAATAAGTAGGTGTTTTAGATTCTCTTTAAAAATTATAATATTACTAATTTCATACAGTATATTAAGATTTCACATTGTCTTCTTCACTTAGTTCAATCATTGACCGCTGGAAGCAGCACATGCAATGTGAACAAACATGGCGGACTGCTTATCTACAATATTTATGAGCGAGCTCATATCGCTGCGCTGGACCTCGCGACTGGCCAGCAAGAAGTCTGGGTTTCATTTCGTGTGATTGCTCCTGGTGGGGCTACATTAAGGAGGAGATTTACAAGTCCAAACCTCCACGATGGATGAATTGGAGGCACGAATTCAAGAGATTATTGTCAATGTCCCAATTGACTTCCTTCAGAAAAGTATGAATTGTACCCCTGACAATTCGAGAAAACTGATTAACAGAACAAGTGTGTCTATGTTGATATTCAACATATATTTTCGTATCTAACGAAGAACATTTGCGTGTTTTTCTAATAAATAAGAATCAATATTACAAATTTATAGTTTTTTTTAAAAAAAAAAAAAACAACAACAACAACACCGACAACGTTTGGGAGGTGATTCCTGACACCAAGATAAGACAAAAGTATAGACCAACCTGGGTGCAGAAATCCGACATTTCGAAGTTATGGGCTGCCAAAAACATGGAAATATGAACTTTAAAGGTCCATAGCTCCAATACTATAGAACCTACCGTAGTCAGGCCAAGACTTCACTTAGGAACTAATGAGTGAATGAATGAGCCCTATCCAAATATCCATGTTTCAGAATCCTGCGGTACTCCCGCAACAATTTTTATAGAGGTAGTTAGTTAGTTGGTGAGCACTTCAAATTATATGCCCGTGGCCAAACTCCTTTAAAAATTGTTATGTGAGTACCGCATGATTCTGAAACTTGGATGTTTGGATATGGCAGGTTGGTCTATCTTATCTTGCTGTCAGGAATCACCTAAACGTCAGTGTTGTTTTGAAACACCCTGTATATATTTTTAAATGTCTAGGTATTTTTCACCCACCCTTCAGTATTTCTAATCAATCAGTTGCAAAATTGATCAGTGCCATACTTGAAACAGTTTTTCATTTCCATGCAAAACACGAAAACTGTTATTAAACATGCATCCAAGTTCTAAAAAGCTGTAAACTTTCCGTAACTTTCTTACAACTTTGATACTATTACTTCTTGCGCTGAGTTGTGACTTGGTCTGGCTTGGCATACTAAGGCTAACATGAAACGTGTAATCTCGTATATTTTAAATCTTTATATCCACGAGTTTTAAATCTTCTTGCACTCTGAACAAAACATAACATATTGTTTCACTTCGGTGAACGTACAATGCATTAAACATGATAGAAACAGGTCTACGATTGCTTGATTGATCCGTTTCCTGATGTTCTTCACGATGATAAGTTATATGTTGTCGGATTTTATGCAGTTAGTTCTGTTAGGTGATAAATTAGAATAAATAATGCATACCATATTAAGTATAAAGTTTCCAAGAAGAGAGGAGTGTATTTCTCACTACATCAAAATAACTAATTAGTTCAAAGAAATGTTAGTCAAGTTAATAGCTAGCAAGCCTTAACTCGTATAGGCTTATCGAAATGAGTGAACTGGCTTTCATTCAATACTTCATTCTAATAATTCCGCTTCCTCCCTCAACCTCCTTCAACAGCTACCTGTATTTCCTCATTAATACACATTGTTCAATATGTCGCTATATTTCTACAACAATTTAATATCATACAGGGTGTCTCCAAAGTCTTCATCCAATTTCAGAGTATTATAGCTTGAAAATAATTACTCGTATTGGAATGAAACGCCCACTTTTCGAAAGAGGGAATTGAAGTTTCGTTTGATTGGCGGGAGATGTCACTAGTATGCAAGAGCAGGAACGACACGGCGTCTCACGCCAGTCAACTCACGAACTTCCGCCAGTCTTCAAAGTATGGAGAGTTCGACGTTCGACATCGACTACATGTAGATCGTGTTGCCGAAGAAGGCCACATTGAACGTTTCTGAAATGAAAACTATGTAACTATTAGTATTTTGTATCAAATTTGTATCGATTTTTTTAAAAAAAAAAAAAAAAACAATACAACACTTCGAAATCGGATGATATTTGCATAAACTTAAACAGTCTCCCTTTCAAACTGAAGGCGTTTCATTCAAATACAGTTAGTTATTTTTCAAGCGATTGTATTTTGAAGTCAAATGAAGACTGTTTTCGTGTAATTACTTAATTATAAGCACACCTTTAAATGTGATTTACAAAGAATCATAATTCACATACGTATTTCCATCTCCCCCCCCCTCACTAGTAACATAGACATTAATAGTCACATGATATATCAGATAATCACATTATTTTCTTTCTCGAAATAATACACAAAATGTGATTACTCAACTCAGTTTTGCTGACCTGTTTCACCGTCTAATATTTTATATCTATAAATATATTTATATCTACAAGTCAGGGAATTTTGTTCAATTCCGATGATAACCGTACCTGTCAATGAATCCTTGTTTGATAACCTTCTGTTTTAATGAATCTCACAAAGCGTGAGAATAAATTTTGAGAATTGTTTGCACTAGTACTAAAAGTTGTAGAGTACGTAACAGGACCCGATTTTGAATTTTGAGTATACCTATGATAGGGTCTCAAATTAAATCGTCAAATAATTACCTAGTAAAGACGAACCAGAATAGAAAATTATATGCGCTACACCTCCCCACGTTTTGAATTAAATACCATTGAAAAATGCAAGTTTAACTTTCTATTAAACGTATTGAATCAGTAACGCTGTTTTTAAATATGCATTGTATTGTTGATATTTATTGTAAGTTTAACGTCCCTCTTCAGCACCGTAGTTGTGTGAGACGTAGACCTGGAGTTTTAAGGTGGAATCCGAATCCTCGTCATGCGTTTTAAATTTCAGTGCTCTTCCACTGGAAATCGAATCCGGGATTCCGTCCATCAGAAACCTGTGGGTAAGCCAGTAGAGCAGCCGGGAGGGACAGCTTAATCTGAAACTCTTATACTGGAGAAAACATGACAATTCAGATTCATGTTCATGCTGACTTATTGTGGCTTCTTTTTGTGAATAAACTTAACGTTAAAAGCGTTGTAATGAGAATTTTGATAAATCCTTACCGAAACTTCAGTAGTTAATTATATAATGCAATATTTAGTTTTAGTGTTAATATTGTTTAATAAAATATCACATGCCCTATGACTACAGTATGACCTGAATGGTATTATTAGTAATGATATGAAGTGTGGCGGGCCGGCGGTATGCGGTTGCGTAGACCGGCACCCACACAAGAGAGTTTTGTAATTTACCAAAATACTTCTAATTAGTCAACCAAAGTTTCTGCAAAACACCAACTATAACTCGAGCGGCAAAGTTATACTGGAAACAGGAACTCAGCTAACAAAACAGTCTGAAGAATCTTAGTATTACACGGTAGCGTTGGCCTGGGCCAAGACTTATCTTCTAGTGGAAACAATGGAATCGTTATCCTGATTAAGGTTTGATAACCAACAATCCTTTGGGATATCTCTTGAAACAAAACTCGACAAATATGTTCCTTGCAGTAAGCCTGCAGTTTATTGGCTCTAAGCAAATTACAAGAACCAGAGCCGGGGCAATAGTGTAAGTACTTTGTATATTTATAAAAGAGTTCAACTTACGTGGCGGCGTTCCAATAGGTAGTTAAAATATAACTCACTAAATGTCACTGATAAAAAAAACTTGACTGTAGCACTTTTCACAAATAAAACAAAACTGCACTAGACTGGGAGGGCACGAATCAGTCCTAGTGGGTAGGTAGGTAAGAGGTATACTATTTGATCTACCGGTCTGCGAACAGACATCAAATAGGGTAGGCTACCAGAGGTTAGGAACAGGTTACCGTTTGATCTACCGGTCTGCGAACAGACATCAAACAGGGTAGGTGTAAAGGTTACCGTTTGATCTACCGGTCTGCTAGGCAGACATCAAACAAAGTTGGTTACCAGAAGGAATTAAGGTTACCGTTTGATCTACCGGTCTGCGAACAGACATCAAACAAGGAAGGTGTAAGGGTTTACCGTTTGATCTACCGGTCTGCGAACAGACATCAAACAGGGTGTAACTATTTGATTACCCGTGCGTTTTAGGCCAGCTAAGCAATAAACTTAGAGTCTGTCAAAACACACATCAAATAGGGGTGCGACAGAACTTTAGCCGTCAACTTCCTAAGCTTGCCAGCAGTTTCTGGAGCGAGTCCGGGCTGAAGCGAAACTTGCGGAAGTAGATTGCCAAGTTCGGAAGGAGGTAACTTTAGCCGTCAGTTTCCTAAGCAGACCAGCAATTATGGGAGAACCCTGGCTGAACCGTCTTGCTTTCAGAAACAGATTGCCAAGTTACCGTGAGGATTAGGTAGGGTAGTACTTTGACCGTCAGTTTCCTAAGCCGACCAGCAATTATGGGAGAGCCCTGGCTGAGCCATCGAGCTTTCAGAAACAGATTGCCAAGTACTGGGTAAACCAAGGTAGTGAGGTAGGTAACCAATAGAGTGAGTAGGCAGGCCTCCGTAGAGGCAGAGAGGTTGGAAGGCAGAGGGATGGACAACTAGAGACTTCTTCGTGATAAGTTCCTGAACTGAGACGTACCTAACGAATTGCGTACTCCTCGTAGTCTGCACGTCTCTGAGGGGTTCAGGAGAGGGACGTTGTCCGACGAGAGAGCCCAAAACATGCGTTTTTAAGGGCCTCGATCGGAGGTGCAACCGGCACCAATTTACGGTCTGTGTGCAAAATAGTAACGTGGGCAAACGTTGCACTAGGACCGTAAGGTCAGAGGTTGAGCATGCGTGGAGATCTAAAAAGTACCTAGGGCGGAGCCCGAGGGGGACCAGTATCCTGAAAAGAAAGATTATTGGCTTTGCACACGACTTCGAGTGCACAAGTACTCGGAAGGGTTCCACTCTGAGGGGTGGAGTTGCTAGCTATTGGAACGAGCCATGCCATTAACATCTAGATTGGCTAGAACAAGGTGCCTTGGGCGGAGCCAGGCAAAAGATAAGATTTTGTGTGTGCGCATGCGTGTGCATGTAATGTGTAGTCCTTGAGTTTATGTGTGTGAGCCCCTTCCTCTGGAAGAATGAGGTTACATCGAGATATTACAGAGAATTGTACAAATAGTATCTTAAACTATAAACATATATTAAACATAAAAGATTTCAAGTAACAAACTTGAAAGGTTTTGTACATAATGAACTCAAGACCCTTCGACAGTTTATCTTACTTGTTTTTGATCAAGACACACATATATATTTAATATTTCGAAGAACGAAAAAGAATCTTCTTTTTAGAAGCAAAAATCACATTTAAAAAGATACACCAACCATATGGGTTTTCTTAACAGTATTCTACCACTAATAATAATAAGAATAATAATCTAACTTGTTAAAAGACTACATAAATATATAAAAAAACCAAGCTTCTGTATCGAACCAGAAGGGGAGAATGTTTATCTTAACTGCTGTTGACCTACAGGTCAGAAAGGGGTAACTCGCTGGCGAGACGCGAAAGCAGACAGAAGGTCTGGTTTCCAGCTAGGGAAAAAAAGAACACTCAACACGAATTTGTATTTTAAAAGAAGTAAATGGAATACGAATTCTGTTGCAGGTTTAAAAATAAAAAAAGAATATTTATTCGCAAAAAATAGTTTGCGAATTTGCGGCCCACTACAGAAGTGTCAAGGTGAAATAAAAGCAAGGATAGGAATGGCGAAAGAAGCCTTTAGGAGAAAGAAAATACTGTTTTTGTGGAGTATTGTACTATATGGGTCAGAAACACGGATATGTAAAATGAATGGAAATTTTCAAAATGCGGAAGTGGAGAAGAATGGAGAGAATTAGCTGGGTCGAGTAGAAAACTAATGATTGGGAGTTAGAAATGGTGGGGGACAAAAGAATAATTTTAGATATTATTGAGAAGAGGAAGAGAAACTGGTTAAGACATTGTCTAAGAAGGAACTGTGTCATGAGGGAACTACTAAGGGTATAGTGGCAGGAAAGAAAGGGAGAGGACGAAGGAGACTACAATTAATGGACGATATCAAAACAGAAAAATCATACATAAAATGAAGAGGTTAGCGGAAGACACGTGGAGCATGGAAGCTTCTCAGCTGCGGCAAGTGACCTGCCAATATATGATGATGATATGCCCATGTGATATCAACCTAGACTGAGAATGTAATGCCAACTGAGCATGTAATACGTACTAATGAACAATAAATTGAATGTTGAAAGCCTAGTCATAAAGAAGAAATTAGTTTGTAAGGTTGTTTCTTAATAAATTTATTATAAAAGAAATAATAATAGAACTGAAAACCATAAGAATATTGCAATTGACATTTATTAGTAATACACATTACGTTAGTAGAACAATCACTTTATGGACACAGCCTATCAGAATACTTGAAAAAGGTTTATCATGAACCACTTTAGAAAGTTGATCATTTACGAATGTGTGTGTTTTACATGACAGCGCCTAGGACATCTCAGTTCATTGCGTACACAATTCAGAAGCAAAGCAAGGCAATTTGTCATTTAATCCATCGTATTATTCAGACCTTTTCACTAACGATCTGTCATTGTTCTAAGTGAAGCATCATCAAAGGTATTGGAAAATGCGCAGCAGCTTCGATTTTCGTATTTTCTCCTGATGCTCTTACAAATGAATCTTAATGAAGAGTAATTTTGTATTGAAATTCATTGGACAAGGAAACTAACTGTTACGTAGTAAGATTCATGGTATCAAAAGCTTAATTTTCTGTCAAACTTGATTGCTCGGGATTGGAAAACAGAATTTTCTACTTCTTGTGATTATGAAGAGAGAGAGAGGGGGGGGGGTAAAGAAGACAGAAAAGCAAAATGATTTTTTATAGGGTGTGGAAATTTTGCGCTACAAAATTCGGAAGGTAATACAAAAATTTTAAAAATAAATCTAATAAGATGGGGTCGAAAATTCTTCGTACACAATGCCTTTTAGAAGCTAAAACTAGGAACAAGAAGGAATTTCTAATTACTCACCTTATTGTTTGAAAACCTATTGTTTAGGTATAAAACTGTTTACAAACATGACATTTTTTCTTTTATTGGTTCCTAAATAATAAGCTACTTAATTTGGATCTTATAGTTTTCATGATGCGGTGATTTAACAAAAAAGTTTAAAGTTTCGACAGAAAAGCGTTTTCAGATCTACTTTATTAGAACATTTTTCTTTAATTTGGTTAGTTGCTTTCTTATGTCAAACATCTAATGTGTTTGCTGTCTTGTAAGCATGGTTCCAGCCAGCGTTCTTCCCACGGATCCCACTTTTAAGTAGTAAGTAGTCTTATCTCATGTAGCATTTGTACGCCAGGCAGACATTGATTTATCGATTTCATGGTTGTGCCTTTGAAATATAAAGATCCTCTTCTGGCTAGTAGTGTTCAAAACTGTGAGGGTGGTTTAGTTTTGGGACTTACGATTCGAATAAATTGATTGGCAGACTGTTATACTATTCAGATTTGATGTTCTAGATTTTTTTTTTCTTTTAAGGGAAGAAGCAGAGCCCGAGAAAATAACGTTTAGTTCAAATATTTGTATTTTCGAAAGAAATGAAAATTATCTTCTTTCCATTTGCATCGAAATTGAGTAATATGCGTCTGAGAATGATTTTCTAGCTCTAGCTTCAGCTTTCGAAAAGCTTTTCCCTCGATTTTCGAAAAAAAAAAAAAAAAAATCCAGATCGAGTTGCATACAATTTGTTCTGTAATCAAGATGTTATCTTTGTAGTAATTGGGTCATTAAATATGAACGAAGACCAAATGACTTGAATTAAGATGGTAATATTGAATGAATGGGTGAAAAAAAAAAAGTTAACAAAGAAAATGGTAGATGTTCCATTCATCAACATAAGTGATGTACCCGTATAATATACAAGGATTGTTTGTTGAAGTCGAGATACTGTATTTCCACAGCGTAGATTGAGTAGTTGTTTCTGTAATCATCTTGGAAGATCCTTAAAAATACTTCTTTGTTGTTGTTTGCTTTTGTCTTATGAACAGTGTCGGATCCAGAAGGTAAAACCTGGGGGGACCAACCATGCGCCAAACTATGATAGGTATTACATGAGTTTATAGTAAACTTTTAAAAATATATAAATAATAGCTTAAATTATTTGTGTCATTGAAAACACTGGGGGAAAGGGCTGGGCTCCCGGCCCCGGACTGGATCCGCTACTACTTATGAAGTGAGTGAAAGGAACTGCTAGTTGAAAAATATCGTTGAGTATATCCCAAGGGGGGAGGGACACTGAGAAATAATGCATTGTTCCGAAAACATTTGTCAATAAAAGTATATAACTCTGGGTGTGAAGCTTAACCAAGAGGAAATTCACTGGAATCGACAATGAGATCCTTACGCCAGACTTAGAGAGGAACAACATGATGATGATATGAGTCGTCCAGTTCAAAATCTGTTCGGTTCTTTTTCATTTATATAAAATCTCAGAAAACCGACAAAAATTGTAGGATGGATACGTTTTGTAGAACTGGAAATATTTGAGGATGTTCAAGTTTTTCACATGAACAAACTGAAATATTCCCAGTTCTACAAAACGTCCAGATCCTACGTTTTTTCTACGTTTTCTGGGATTTGCTGTAAATGAACGAGAACTGTTTTGCAACTGGACGACTCATATCGTAGAAGCGCATCTAAGAAGAGCACTGCAGAAATTAGTGGATTTGGCCCAATAAACAAGAACATGGTTGAGCCCAAGATGACACTCATTTGATCCCCCGAACATGTTATATAGGATGCTCAAAATGTTACAATGTTCAGGCTCGTCAGAAGTGAAACCACATCGAGCGGCGATTAAAGCAGTTCCGACGTACAGATTGTTATTGTGGAGCCCGGCTGGCAACCACATGACCACATCGAGCTTCAATCCGGGTTCCTGACAGACCAAAATAGAAGAAGTATATTGAATAAACTGGGTTGATTGCCGTGGCGGTACGGAACAGGGCGTTCTCCTATTGTGAGATGGGGTTTAACAGATGTCCAGATAATGTCAGACGAGATGATCGGCATAGGGCCTATATACGTTGTTAGGGCGTGTCATTTTTGAGGACGAAATATACTTTTCGCAATTTTTCATGATGAGGGATCTTAAAAGTATGCTTTTAGGTATGAGAAATTCAAATCTGTACTTAGTTTTGCGATTAAATAAATTCTAGCTAGGTAAATCAAGATTTGAATACAGCACAAGAGCAGTTTTCGGAATTTCATTCTGAAATACTTTCGAAAATGCCATGCAATGTTATAAGATAAATTATTTTTCCTTATGAAACACTTTATTAATCATCAAAGATATTGATAAAGCTAGAAGTAAACAAGGACCCCCCACACACCAGAGATATTGTTCCCCATGGGGAATTGCCAATAATAAGGAAGAGTATATAACCAATACTTTGAGAAAACACTCAATAAAATTTCTGCATACATAAACGTACGTACTGAAATACTGTATTTAGACTTTATTGTATTATTGCATTGCAGTTACTACGAACAGAAAGAAAACATTATTTTGAATACGTAGTATTATACTTTATAATTGATTTAGTAAAAACATGTAACATTCTCCATGTTTGAAGTGTGTAGTTTCTGTTACGAATCTTGAGAAACGCATTTTTCATTTATTTTAAAAAATACCTCACTCAACCACATTGACAAACTACTAATTGTCAATTATAATGAATTATTTTCTAAGTGCAGCATCATATAGTTCATACACTTCTTACTTACTACTACAGTATTACTATATGCTACATTTGTGTTACATTTTGTGATAAAGCTATCCTTGTTTTACTTAATACAAATGTAATCAAGAAACAGCAACAAGTAAGCAATACTATTAACGCACAAGTTATTCACAAAACAGGTTTCATTATGTCCTGTTTTGATTCATTTTCGGACATCATCTGCAGACTTGCTTCTTGAACTCTCATGTACCCCTCATGCATATAGACTTTTGCTGCTGTCTCTGAGACTTGTTTCATACACCTTTCTATAGATGAGCGTAATATGGCGACTGTGGTACTTTCTTCGGAACGTCTACAAATTTCTTTACTACTACTGTTGAAAGTTTGAATGTCAAGGGAGGTTCATAAACACCTTTAGACCAGTCGATCATCTCTAGCACACCTACCCAACCAGTGTTGACGTTAGTAGAATCACTTCCAACTGCTTGTAAGATTTTATCAATGCCCTTCATAAAATGTACAAGATTATCAGCAAAAATTTTAGCTTCCTTTTTATTGTCACAATTTTCTGAGTGAAATAAAGGTAGCGTCAACCTGGCTCGCTGTAAATAGAATAGTGTTGTTCTCTTATAATCCCAGGGAACTGGTGATTTGAATTTTCTGCTACCAACATAACGTTCGTAGTACCTTCATGGCCGTCAAAGAAGATGCAGTCGACTTTACCTTGCTGACAGATGCAGTCGATTTTACCTTCATCAAATTCTTGGTCCACGGATTTTATTATTTTTTATTGTGCTCTCTTCACTTGATTGTGATCAATCACAAGCCTTTGGTCTTTGTTGATGATAAAGCCAACATCCATAAGGGCGGCAGTAGATATGGCAGCTGTGGCACGCAAGCCGACACCATACTAAATGCTCTGTGTGGCAACATAGCTTAATGACGGGAAGTTCAGAGGGTAACAATTCTCTGCCGGTTCCAATCAAATTACTCATATGTGTAAATGTGTGTCTCATATGTGTGTTAGAAGTCATTGTAAAGAAACATCAAGAAACCACGATGTTAATATAAGGACTAGTTGAAAAAGTTTACACACTCAAATTTGAAGCTCTCAACCTTAAACCCTTGGAGTTATTATAACGGTAACATATTGTGTATTAAGTGATGACTGATATGATTGTCCATTAGTTATACAACATTTTCCATTGTTTAACATGTTTGAACTATATTAGAACCCAATTTGACCAGGTATTTGTATTTGTTCAAGGTCTGGTTTGATTGAAAACCAACGTCTTGTGTAACATTATTGTAATCGACGTCATGAACTGGGTAGTTATTTTCTGAACACGCAGTATAATAAATGTGAAAATTTTAGCACCCGTTTAAAATTGAGAATATATCTAATTTAATGATTGTAGAATATAAATTTGACATAATATTAAAACTGTAATTCACCAAGGTGCAAATAGGTAAAACTAATCTTAACAAGCATATATTTCTGTTCAATAAATGAAGTATACCGCTGGCGCCATCTATGAACAACAAAAGTAAACTTGTAAAAAAAAGAACGAAAATGACAAAACTTTGGACTGATATTTACCTAGCAAGACAAAATTATATCGAATTTGTAAATATATGCTTCGAAATACAATGTTAAGTCTCAACTTTTTAGCACCCCTCATTTTAGGATTTTGAAAATTGAAAAAATCGACACGCCCTAATACGTTGTACTATTCATGCTACCTTGAATAAAAATCGAAGCTAGCAGGATGTGTAACTACCACATGCTGTTAATGGGTCTTTGCATCATGTAGATATTGTAGAGTTTGGTATTTATTTCTAAATCACGTCGTTCATTACCTTGTTACTATCCAAAACTATAAGTTTATAATCACATCCTGTTCATTACATGGAAAAGAACTATGGAACCTACAGAGATCTATGCCTGGAATACAATGGCAACAAATTTCGTGTTTATTTATCCAATAAATTAAAGTAATTGATAATCTACTAAAAGTAATATAATTGGACATTATCTACTTGAAAGTGATTTTGTTTTCTTTGTATTTGAGATAACAGCATTCTAGCGTGTGAGTGATACAGCCGAGATTGTTATTATTTAATTATCAAACACTTCACATTAACTTGTATACATTGCATTTGATAAAACCTTTAAGCGATAAGAATGAGTGCGTTGTTATCTTTAGTACTTTCAAGTTCATGAATGTGTGTGAAAAGGAGATTGATAAATACGTAATGGCATTTATGATTGTTTTATGAGCGATACTTCTACACAGGTCTTTCCATGAGAAAAGTCAGGCAGAGGAATTTGTTTAAAGTGTGAAATTAATGTTAATATTGGATACCACTAAAAACTACAATCCGATTTTTTTTTAAAGTAATTAGCGGCGTTGTGTTATGTATGACACAAGCACAATGTACATACATGCTTCAATAAATATGTTGTGATAACTAGATATGAAAATTTGAACACGTGTTCGTGATCCTGAAATGAAAGCATTTTGTGTTAATTTGGTGCTTCACAATCTGTATCCTGACGGCAGGCACACTTTATTGGTATGTGTGTTCCTAGCCCGGCGGCTCAGTTTTATTTATCTATACTAGGAATTTCTTCAATGAAAGCAATACGGTATGGGCCTCTAAGTCTTCACCCAGCTTACTATTCAAAGCTGTATTTTTTTTTTTTAATCAAAAGATCCAATATATTTCAGTCAAAAATAGGCCTTATATCTGGAGAAATACATACAGTATGGCGCTAAATTCGTTGTACAAAAGCAGAGGAGTGATTCCTGAGAGTAAAACAAACAAAAAAGTCCCTATAAACATAGGACGAAAATCCTATCGTTTACGTGTTATAGGCTGCCGAAAACGTGAAAAAATGAATTCTAAAGGTCCATAGCTCCAAAACTATGGGACCTACTGTAGTCGCTCAAGACTTCACTTAGGAATTAGTATGTGCTCTATTCAAAAATACATGTTTTAGAATCCTAAGGTACTCACGCAACAATTTTTATGGAGGTAGTTGGAGAGTACTTTATATCATAGGCCCGTAGTCAAACTCTCTATATAAAAATTGTTGCGGAGGCACCTCAGGGTTCTGAAACATGCATTTTGGATAGGACAAATAGTAGTTTCTAAGTGAAATCTTGACCCGACCAAGGTAGGTCCCATAGTTTTGGAATTATGAACCTTTAAAATTCATCTTTTTCATGATTTCGGGAGCCTATAACACGTAAACGATGGGGTTTTCGCCCTATGTTTATTGGAACTTTTTTTTGTTTGTTTGTTTTACTCTCAGAAATCATTCCTCTGCATTTGTACAACGAATTTAGCGCCATACTGTATAGTGTAGCCAAACCCAAACTATCGGTAACTCAGTATGATGTGCTTATTCCGTAGAAAATACGAAAACTCGATTTAGGGGCCGTTCAAAAATTTCGTGACCCCTGATCCAAAAACTAATTATTGGCCCACATTTTTTTTTTTTGTAGGCCTTATATCTGGAGAACTACATATAATGTAGCCAAACCCAAATTATCAATTAACTTAGTATGATACGCTTATTCCGTAGAAAATACGAGAATTCGATTTAGGGGCCGTTCAAAAATTTTGTGGCCCTTGATCCAAAAACTAATTATTGGCCAAGATCGCGATTTTTTGATCCATTTTTGGTTTTCCTGAAATTCTTGTTATCCTAGTCTGTTTGTTATGTGGAAAAAACAGTAGATAGTCTACGATTTCCTGTTTTTCGGAAGATGGTGTGAGTATGGTGACGCAATGGTAGAGCGCTCAACCCTGGTGCGAGACGTCCCTCGTTCAGTACCAGGCCACATGAGTTTGTGATGGACAAAATCGTATCCATAGGTTTTTCGGCATTCTCCTATGTCCTCCTACATTATTATTCCATCAGTTCTTTCCCAGTCATTTACTATTATTGATCTTCCGCTTCTGTAGCCTACAGGGCATAATTCGTCGGTGAAAGGGCGTATCTTGATTTTTATAATTTTACAGGAGAGCGATTTAAAATGTCTCGTTCAACGTTATATCTTGCTTTACATTTCAAAACACGCCATTTTTAGAACGTTCATACCCCTGTTAATATAAGGAATTCCGGTATGAAATTTATAGTTGATAGAGAAGGTTAAATGAGGATACATGGTGGTCATAACTCAAAATCACACTTTCAAGTTACGCCACTTCGCCTTGTGAAACGGAGAAACCTTAAATTGAACATTCACTTTCTTTTGAATTATCACACATGTTATTAACGAAATATTATTCTAATTAACATTTATTCGAATAATTAGTTAAATAATAATAATAATAATAATAATAATAATAATTAAATTTGATTGCAAGATTCATTCATGGTAAACGTAAGTAAACATGATATATTTTTTTCATTGTCCTTTGGCATATAATCATGACATTGACAAAGTAAGTTCTTAATGCAAAGATGATTCATTATCTTTGTTTATTGGCAGTACATTTCTAGCCTAATTAACTTTTGAAGTGATTAAATATTCGATCTTTCTATCATAATGAACAGTCTGATCAGATTAATTGATGGAATCATTAACATTTTCATAATTGTCCCATTGGGATTGTCGGTTGTTAAAACAATAGTTGTCTTTCTTTTTGGTAGATTGTAACAGAGAGTTGTTAGTACGTTACTGAAGTAAATATTGCTTTTAATAAAACTTACACTCAATGAAGCCCGATTTTAACGTAAAAATATATATGGATGAAAATCTGAATTGGGGACAATTTGCAAGCACATAGTGGTAAAAATTCAGAGTGACAGTAAGAGATTTAACAAATATTCATAATGTAGCTTTGTGTTTGTAATATTGATTTTTAGGGTTGATCACGCAAGACACTTATGTTAAACAATTTTTTTAAACATACTAACATAGTATAAACGAGGTATTCTTTCTTTCTTTCTTCAAAACAACCTTATCCGTACATTGTACTTATTAACCGTTGTTACATTTGAAAAACAAATATTCGGACACATCGTAGAAATGAAATGGAATAAATTGAATTCCAAATTAACTTTGTCAATAAAAAAACAATTTGAGTTAGATCTACAAAATACCAAACTTCTCACATCTTTTTATTGTAAATATTTTTTAAACTCTTGTTTACTTGTTTTTGTAACAGTGTTAGCTGTCGAACCTTGCACAGGTCCTAAAGAATAATAGTGAAAGAGTAATTGCCAACAGTTTGATAAAATACATAGAGTAATGAAAAATATTATTATTAAAAAAGACTAGTGTTACCTGAGAGAGCAGTCGTTATGCCAAACAATAACATACAATTTGTATTAAAATTATGAAGAAACTTTTTTGAAGATTTGATGAAAAAATAATTACAACATGTTTTTAGATACAACGTCGCACTTGCACGCACGTTATTGGCTTTTGCCTGACGTCAAGAAGTTTGAGCTGGACTGTAGCTTTATTGTAGAATTAAATTATTCAGCGCCTGCTGTTTATACAAGCCGAACCTTCACAGAAGTATGGTTGGTTGCAGAGGTCTAGGCGTTATATATATATATATATATATATATATATATATATATATATATATATATATGTGTGTGTGTGTGTGTGTGTGTGTGTGTGTGTGTGTGTGTGTGTGTGTGTGTGTGTGTGTGTGTGTGTGTGAACTTTTTGAATGAACTACTGTTGTAAGATTTTGTAAAGTGTTCTTAGAAAATTAAATATTTCAACTCACACATTGAATTTTATGTATTGAAGTTAAAATAAGTTAGAAGTAAATAATTGATAACATGATGTCGAATATAAAGACGAAAAAGTAAAAAAAAAAAAAAAAAAAAAAAAACGTGAAAAAGAAAACAATCTTTTTACAAACAACACTTTTATAAAATGTACTTAAAAGGAGAACAATTTTCTTGATGGAATAAAATGAAGAAATTAAGACAAAACGTTGCGTGCGAAAAAGAGCCCCAGTGCTTTTAGTGCCATTTTCTTCATTTTATCACCCCCAAAAATGTTCTTTTTAGTTCATTTTATAAAAATATTCTTTCATATTTTAAAAGTTATTTTTAAATTGACACTCATCAGAAGTGATTACATACGAGGTGAACACGAAAAATACATGCTGTTTTGTTCTAAATTCACTTTTTTTTCGTCGTTTCAAGAAAGCAAGTGCTACGTCGGAGACCTCCATTCTTCGTCTCTAAGAAGTGTAGTTTTGTTTACAAGGTGGCTGCAGTTGTCAGTGCCTGAACGAGTAAGACGTATTTCTGTTACTACCCGAGGACATGAAGTTTTCGGTTGAAGAGCAGCGGGTAATTGAGAAATTCTTCGCCGCAGTTGGGGGGACGTTGAGGAGCAGGCGATGTGCATCGTCTTGAGGATGTGTGTGATGATATAGTGTTCTTGGAGAAAATACTGTTAAGAAACGAGAGTTTAAGACAGGTGAACGAGTGTGAAAGATGAGCAGAGGTCTTGACGTCCAAAGCCAGCATCAACTGACACTAACTAACATTGCCCATGTTGAAAATTTCATCATGGAAGATGGCGTGTCACCATGCACGAGATTTGTGATACATTGGGACTATCAATGGGAACAATAGAAAGAATAATTACAAACGAACTGGGCCTAAGGAATGTTTCTTCTCGCTGGGTTCCATTAATGCTTAATGACGATCAGAAGAAATCAAGGATTCGATCAAGTGATGCAGATTTGACATCCTTCTAAAGAGAGGAACGCAATTTCTCGGAAAGATATCTGTGACAATAGATAAATCACAGATTCCATTATTCAACCCACAAACAAAAAGGCAGTCGATGCAGTGGAAACACACAGATTCACCACAACGAGCAAAAATTTCCGTCAGGTGTCAGTCAGTGAGAAGGTACTGTACGATATGTTCTGGGATTCCCAGGGAGTGATATTGTCGCACCCTATTCCGGAAGGTCATACAGTTACAGGCGACTGTTTTCGCACACTTCTAAATACAGAATTTTTGCCAAAATTTACTGAGAAATGATCGCAAATGGCAATTTAATCCTCCATATGGACAATACACCACCACACTGTGGTAATGTTGTGACCTCATTCTTGACTGACCACAGTATTTAACCTTTGCTACATCCACTCTACTCATCAGATATAGCCCCGAGTAACCTGGATGTTCCCAAACCTCAGTGATACTCTTCGTGGACGCCATTTTGCCAGTAAATCATCTCTGGGAACTATTTTTTGGTATCTGAAACATACTCTCAAAGATGACTGTGCCACATGCTACACAAAATGGACAGAGCATGTCAACTGTGTGTCAATAAAGAATGATAGTTTGTTGTGAAATAGTCACAGGTTAGTTCCCTTATTTTCTTGTTCTTGGCAATATTAGAACGAAACGCATATACTTTTGGTGTGCACCTCGTGAATGAAAAGCGGAGCGAGAATTCTTGGATTCAAAAGAGTTTTAAGATTAATAGGAAAATGCTATGAAATAAAAACAGTAACTTTACTTGTCATTTAAAGGAAAAGTGCTAATTTGTTCGGAAATTGTGTATAGAAAGAAATCTCATTTTATTTTTGTAATGCCGTGAGAACTATGAGTTGCAAACGCTTCTAATTCTGATCATAACAAAGTATGTAGAAATTAAGTTCATTACTGACTTAAAAAGGAAATGTTCAATAAATGATGAACATAAAAGTAAATTGGAAGATTGAAGGATTACTGGAATCACACATATAAATCTCCGAAGCAGATAGTTGCTCCTACGTTTCATAACGGATTTTAAATCCAAGCATGATCTGTCGAAGCACAATTTCTTTAATCAAACTGTGTGTTGTCTGTAATTAAATTCCCTTATAGACCTTTTACAACTTTGTAGCTTTGTTAGAGCACGAAGCTTGTTGGGCATTAAAAATGGGCTCCCGCAGTCAGTCCTACTGTTGCAAAATATAAAACTCTTCCGTGTATTGAATTATAAATCTTGTTATATTCTACTATATTTTGCATGTTAGAGAGTGGCGGTAATGTTGCAGTTTTATTTTTATATTTGGGTCCCGCCTTTTCGTTTGTTATAAGTTTTTTTTTTTTTTAATTTGAGTAAATTACGTACAGTAAAGCATATCCCTTAAATTATTTCTGTAAGAATATTGTCGATATTCCGACTTACCATGAAATATCTAAAATTAAAACTATGTATAGTATTAAAAGAAAAAGAAAGAAACGTTACCAAAATGAATGATCACGATTAGCAATGTATGTATTACTTGTTTGATCTATTTGTGCAGACGCCAAGATTGCACACTAATTTCATTGTTTACAAATGACGTCAGACATATGACTGTTATCAGTGGTATCACTTCTTTTACGTGAAATTTCTTGAATGTTCGTAAATTTTTTTTTAAACCTTAAAGGATAAGTTTGAACATAATCAACTTTGTGTGAGAGCAGTCGTGTTCATATACACTGTAAGTCGTTTTGCGCTGAATATGTTTGAATTATTTAACATAGCGGCAATAATTGAAGCATCCAAATAGTGACTAACGTAATTCTATACGAAAATATAACTTAAAACATTAAATAATAGTTTTAAAAGGTAACACTAATACGTCTAGAGTGTAGAGTTTTTCTTCTTAATAGAATTATTATTATTATTATTTTCAGTATTGGACCGAATTACTTGGTGTGCCAATCAGAACACTTACTCCTGCAATCTTGCATAATAAAACGAATAATGGATTATGTTTCCGGAATTTTGCTATTCTTATATTCTGGCAACCCTGTAAAGTCATGCAGGGAATTTCTCGTGTCTCTCTTCCTAGACACCTCTACATCCAATAACTACGTAAACACACATCCGCGAGTCTTTCTTTTTCTTTATTAAAAAAGATTCAGAAAAAAAAAAACATTCGTAATACTTATCTTGAACTCGAAAAGTGAAGCAAGAGGTCTCGGTGTACAGTTGTTTCATTGTAAAAAAAATCGATGTAATTAAATTATTATTTAATAGTAATAAAGTTTAGCTTCGTAAGTGATTAATTAAATACAGAACAATTACCATGTATGAAGAATCATAGAAAATTGATTGAAATCACAAGTTAATAATAAATATAACCAATGTATTGTCAGGATTTTAATAAGGTCTTTAATCTTATTTTTATTTAAGGAAATTTCCATGTGATTTCGTAATTGTATTCAGCTTCATAGTTCTCTTTCTGCTAGTGGTGCAAAAGAAAAGATACATTTCAAAATTTCCTGTATTTTAAAACAAAATCGACAATCTACATAGTTTATAAAGTGTATTACGAGTTTACTGAGTCAACTTCCAAAAAGTTGAAACGCCAAATTGATCACTAGAAGAGAGGCAAGACCTCAGCTTCTTTTCCGTTTTCCTGTTACTGGACTTGCTGTTGGTACGTTTAAATAGAATCCAATATTTGCTAGAAATGCATCATCTGTAAATTGCGAAAATGAATTAAATCAAATCTCATCTGCAGGTCATTAGTTAATTAAAGTTGCCTTGAAACGAACTTTTAAAATGCACTACCAACACCAACATTAGTTTAGTGAAAGATAAATTCCACGTATTTATTCAGAAGCAACAAGTACCACATCTTAAACACTATCTTGTAATCAGAAACTTTAAGAATTTGTCTCTGAAATGTTGCAGTTGCATTTGATATTTCTCTTTTACGACTCATATTCAGT
The DNA here is from genome assembly GCF_964235325.1 of Thermobia domestica. Taxonomy (NCBI): domain Eukaryota; kingdom Metazoa; phylum Arthropoda; class Insecta; order Zygentoma; family Lepismatidae; genus Thermobia; species Thermobia domestica. The sequence goes on along the minus strand of NC_137456.1, from coordinate 55,539,436 downwards.
TCTTTGATATCTGTCATACTGTTTCTCTTTTACTTTTCACACCCAGTTGCTCTCTTTTACTTACCATGCCCACTTCTTTTCTTTTTACGTATTCAGTTCTTTTCTTTTACTTATTCAGTACTTTTCTTTTACTTATTATACTCAGTTCTTTTCTTATCATACACACTTCTTTATTTTTACTTATCATACACAGTTCTTTGATTTTATTTATCATACTCAGTTCTTTTCTTTTCCTTATCATACACAGTTCTTTACTTATCATACACAGTTCTTTGATTTTATTTATCATACTCAGTTCTTTTCTTTTCCTTATCATACACAGTTCTTTACTTTTACTTATCATGTACAGTTTTCTTTTATGTATCATATTCAGTTCTTTTCTTTTACTTATCATTCACAGTTCTTTACTTTTACTTATCATATACAGTTCTTTTATTTATCATACTCAGTTCTTTTCTTTTACTTATCATTCACAGTTATTTACTTTTACTTATCATATACAGTTCTTTATTTTTATTTATCATACCGAGTTCTTTTTTTACTTATCACACACAGTTATTTACTTTTACTTATACAGTTCTTTTCTGTTATTTATCATACTCACTTCTTTTCTTCTATTTATCATACTCAGTTCTTTTACTTATTATACTCGGTTCTTTTATTTTACTTCCCATACACAGTTCTTTACTTTTACTTATCATAGTCAGTTCTTTACTTTTACTTATCGTATTCAGTTCTTTTCTTTAATTTATCATATTCAGTTCTTTTTTGTTTTACTTATTATACTCGGTTCTTTTCTTTTACCATACACAATTCTTTACTTTTACTTATCATACACAGTTCTTTTATTTGTCATACCCAGTCCTTTTTGTTTTTACTTATCATACTTAATTCTTTTATTTTATTTATTGTACTTGGTTGTTTTCTTTTACTTATAATACACAGTTCTTTACTTTTACTTATCATACATAGTTCTTTTCTTTTACTTATCATACACAGCTCTTATCTTTTACTTATCATACTTATACTTTTCTTTTACGTATCATACTTTTCTCTTACTTTTCCTGTTACTTATCAGATTCAATCCTTCGTGGTATTGCATAATAGATTTCCCTGTTTTTAAACGACAATACACGTCTATATCTGTAATTCTAAGTGTTCTGGAAATATTCGTTCATTTTAATATCATTCTTGTGTTCATTTGCATCATGATTTGAAACATCACGTCCACGAGAGTCAGCAACCTTATTTAGATCTTATTGTTCCTATGTTAATTAATGTCAGTCAGTAAATACAGTGAATAATGGGATTGTTAGTTTTTTATATGTAGAACATTGAGAAGTGGCACTGTGGGGCGTACACTGCGCCGAAAGAATGGTTAACTTACAGTAGCGTTTTCGTTGTGTATTCATCTTGAGTGTGTATATTCAAAGGACTGTGATACAGCCAGCATACGTATCATTGTCTCTGAAGAGAAACGAAGTCATGTTTCGCATATCAAGTACAAGATTTTTAAAAACTTCTTGTTTTTCTTTTTTTTTTTTTAAAGTGCATAAGACTATTGTTGTGCTGTAGCATCGGAATCTGTTTCCGGTTGAGCATGTTTTAATCAATATGCTGTTAGTGCCTCTGCATAGACAGATGTATTGACTGTAAAACAATTTTGATTATTTGAGCCTATTTTAATGAGACAGATTATTTTGAGAAGTTCAGTTTTAAAATATTACTGAGTTTCTTGGATTTCTTTGCGTATTGCATTGGTTTCTTGTTTTCCATTCTATTTTGCGATAAAAACAAAAACATTTGCCATATCATGTGCAATAACGTCTTTCCAGGACAATTAGCAATGATGTCTTCTATTCCTTTCCATTTTAAAGACACTTCATTCATAAGTTTCATGGTTTGGAAGTTTGTGATCGTTGAGGGATTAAATTCTTTATAGAATTGGGGCTGTTATAATTGAATTCTTATTTGAACTGCGGGGATTTGTAGCTCTGTTGAAGGGTGTATTCTTTAGCGAACCGGGTGATGTTAGGATTAAGTGCACATTTGAACTGTGAAGGTTGTATGCTTGTATGATTCTTATACTCACCAAAAGGTTGTATAAAATGAATAATATTTCTAGTCATTAGATTCACACTAGTAACTAACTCTATGGCCTATGGAATCCGGAGGTTCAATACCGCGTTCACAAAAGCTTTCCACTGACTTCTATCCTTAGTTCAGTTTCTACTTTGTATTCCTATTTCTGCGAGATCCATCTTAATATTGTCCTCCCATTTGCACCTAGGTCTTCCTAATGGTCATTTTTCGGTTGGATTTCCAGTTGAAACTTCGAAAGCATTCCTGCTTTCTTCCATTCTGGCTACACGTCCTGCCCACCTGAGCCTCCTAGACTTGATAACCCTAACAATGTTTGGTAAACAGTATAAATTATGTAGCTCCTCGTTATGAAGTTTACGGCATTCTCCATTCCCGTTCCTCTTGGTTCGAATATTCGTTTCAGGATATTGTTCTCACTTTCATAATACCTTCAGCGTACGTTCTTCTCTCAATGAGTAAGTGACAATGTTTCTCAACCATACAGAACAATAGGCATGACTATCGTTTTATATATTTTAAGCTTCAAATTCCTCGACAGAACTCGCGACGAAAAGGGATTTTAAACTGAACAATAACGAATTTCTTGCTTTTAATTTCTTCGTGAATGTGGTTTGCATCTGTTAATATTGATCTTAGATGGACACTATTATTAGTAGTAAATAACGAAGAAAATGTTGCTTAAAATCATGTTAATACACTAATGAGTATTCTTTTAAAATCAGTGAAAAATAGTGTTAAGTTTTATTATGCATATGTTTAGGTCTTTCCTTCAAAACAGACATGAAAATACACTCGTATATATATATATCTTGACAACCAAAGAAGGCAATGGGGGAATTGTGCATCTCGTCCAGAACGCTTCAGTCGCAAGGCGGAAAAGAGAGAGACAAAGAAAAAAAAAAGATGGAAATAGAAGTATCCTAATCGTGATCTTGTCTAGTCCCTCCCTGAAGATGTTTCATTACGATTCTGGTCAGCCATCGAAAATACTTCCAGCAGAGTTTCTCTGAGGTTCTTTTTGTTTGTTTTTCTCTAGTTTCAGTTGCGGGTCCAATCACTCCAAAGTTTAAAAGAAAGGATAAGGGGAAAAAAAAGTTGTTCAGCTTACGACGACTTTGTAGATTTAAACGTCACTCTGCCTATGAGATATAGATACCCTAATTATTTACAAGTACACTCATGTCCAAAATTATTGTCGCATGTCTATAAATATGTTGTACGAATATAATTTGATAACGAATTCGCCCGGTATTTGTTATAATGTTAGTATGTGTATAATCGGCAAAGACGTATGTGGCAAATTCCATGTCAAAAGTGCAGTAAATAAGAAAAATAAAACTTTCTTGTCCATTTAGCAACATTTTGTTTTACTCATTCCAATTTTCGTATTTATAATTATTTTGTTACGAAATTTACCACAAATATACATTTCCTGATTATACACATAATATCAGTATTAAAAGTACCCTACAAAATCATTATCAAATTATATCCTTACAGAAAGACACACACACGTGTGTGTGTGTGTGTGTGTGTGTGTGTGTGTGTGTGTGTGTGTGTGTGTGTGTGCGACAAGACAATCATTTTGGACATGAGTGGACATATCAGTTTTCTTCCATCAATTTCGAAAACAACATCGTTTGATGCTACATATCACTCTGTCTTTGAAACTTACATACGTTAATTATTCGCAGGTAAATATATTCAGTTTTCTTGTATCGATTTAGAAAACAAACATCATTTGATGGTATTGAAGGTAAAAACGGGAGGCACTCACTTGATCGTTTTCTGTAGTAAACGTCGTTGTCAGGCTGTCACTTCTATCATTGTGAACTTAATTTGTAAGTGTGCTAAAAATTCAGCTTGCTCTATTAAAATATATACTGATTTTGTATTTCGAAACAAAATGCCATATTTTATTGTCATTCAGTGCATTTAAAATCAGAGTTGCCAATGATTAAGAATAAATCCACGTTGCATCAATCGTTGTACTCGATTTCCTTTTCATATTATTTACTCTGACAATTTCGACAATATTAACCGAGAATTGTGACTAGTATTGGCGATGAGGCGGGATGAGAAATAAGTCGTCTCGGTAAGTTTGTATCATTGGTTTTCTTACGTCATAGGTTTAGTTAGCTACAATTAATTTATCTCTGATAAGGTAACACTTCAGGCCACAAAATCTCCCTTGCGTATATTAGATTCATTCTACACAGATCTTATATCGTATTTCTCCAAAAGTAGACACACTGATATACGAGGGAAGTCCGAAAATAAGTTTCTCCTCTCGTTTTCCACAGAAAAGCGAACGGCAATGGAGGGAAACGAGACAGCGGTTGCACGCGCAAGCGCAACATACTACACAAGTGAGTATGTTCACCCACGATCCTGTAGATGGCGCCGTTGCAGCGCCTGCCCAAAGCAAAGACGAGTCTCAGTCTGAGCCTGCTGGCTGTGGAGAGAAGGCGCGTTTGGCGTCATGGTTAAAGGAAGAAGTGCGAGAGGTTGTGCTATGAATGGGGACGTGGCGAGTATCGGGAGCAGAGATCCATAACTGCCTAGGGTTTTGTTGAATGACAATGCGACCACACTCAGCGACGGCAACGCAAAACTATATTGCAACTCTTGGGTGAGAGCGCCTTGCCCATCCACCATACAGTCCTGATCTCACACCCAGTGACTTCCATCTCTTTCCGGCTTTGAAGAAGACTCTCGGCGGCAGGCCCTTCGGAAGCAATGCTGAAGTCACAGAAGCTGTTCGACGCTTCTTCCGTATGCAAAATCCTGAGTTTTCCCGGGAAGGGTTTTTGAAGTTTATAGATCGGTATGACAACTGTCTCAATGTACGTCTTACTTATGTGGAAAAATAAAGGTACATCTGATCTTTAATGTTACATACTATTTTTGGTCTTGCGTCGCCACCTCTGTCCAAAGTCACCTGGGAAAACGTATTTTTGGACTTCCCCTCGTATTAGAATATATTTTTCAGTAGAATAGCTGTTGTGGTGTTTCTGTTTGCGTGATATCTTATGCAGTAGGTAGTTTTTCGGACGTGTTCAAACATGGTGGTCGGCTAGATAAAGAAATGGGAACTGATGTATAACAATAGGAGTTTAACATAATATTTTCAAAAGACATGCTATTACTATTATGCGAGAGAGGTATTAACATTTTTTTTTTTTTTTTTGTATCCCAGCTTTAAAAAAGAAGGATAAAAGATGCTCCGAGGAAATAGAAGTAGAAGAATTGTCACGCAAACTTGGAAGATGTTGAAATACGAAGTAACTCGTTGCTCTTCTGCCTATAAAACTCGCCGCAGAATTTGTTTCGCGTGCGAATCTTGTGACTTACTCAGTGTATTATTTTATTTCATTTTTTTTTCAAAGCTATTTTAGAACAAACCATACGCTTTTAGCTAAATGGGTAATAAGTTTGGTTTTGATGTAACATAGTACCGATCCCAACACCAGTGGTATCAACCTACAGGAAATACATTGGATAAGGCGGTTAATTTTTTTTTCCAATGAACATCCGCGTTATGTAAATTTACGTGTTTCTAGATTTATTTACAGTGGGTTTAAGTAAGTTGATCGTTCCATCACAATTTAGGAAAGGAACTAGTTTTAAAATGAATATATATATATATATATATATATATATATATATATATATATATATATATATATATATATATTAAATAAACTATAGAGAAGCAAGGGTGCACCCATACGGTGTTCACCAGTTCCGGACCCTTCCTAAGACTTCGTAACTCGACTTACATCTGTAGAAGTTTTTAATAAACCTTGGTGATTCACCAGTTTCGGACCCTTCCTAAGACTTTGTAAGTCTACTTATATCTGTAGAAGTTTTTAATAAACCTTGGTGATTCACCAGTTTCGGACCCTTCCTAAGACTTTGTAAGTCTACTTATATCTGTAGAAGTTTTTAATAAACCTTGGTGATTCACCAGTTTCGGACCCTTCCTAAGACTTTGTAAGTCTACTTATATCTGTAGAAGTTTTTAATAAACCTTGGTGATTCACCAGTTTCGGACCCTGCCTAAGACTTTGTAAGTCGACTTACATCTAGAAGTTTTTAATAAACCTTGGTGATTCACCAGTTTTGGACCCTTTCTAAGACTTCGTAACTCGACTTACATCTGTAGAAGTTTTTAATAAACCTTGGTGATTCACCAGTTTCGGACCCTTCCTAAGACTTTGTAAGTCGACTTACATCTAGAAGTTTTTAATAAACCTTGGTGATTCACCAGTTTTGGACCCTTTCTAAGACTTTGTAAGTCGACTTACATCTGTAGAAGTTTTTAATAAACCTTGGTGATTCACCAGTTTCGGACCCTTCCTAAGACTTTGTAAGTCGACTTACATCTAGAAGTTTTTAATAAACCTTGGTGATTCACCAGTTTCGGACCCTTCCTAAGACTTTGTAAGTCGACTTACATCTAGAAGTTTTTAATAAACCTTGGTGATTCACCAGTTTTGGACCCTTTCTAAGACTTTGTAAGTCGACTTACATCTGTAGAAGTTTTTAATAAACCTTGGTGATTCACCAGTTTCGGACCCTTCCTAAGACTTTGTAAGTCGACTTACATCTAGAAGTTTTTAATAAACCTTGGTGATTCACCAGTTTTGGACCCTTCCTAAGACTTTGTAACTCGACTTACATCTGTAGAAGTTTTTAATAAACCTTGGTGATTCACCAGTTTCGGACCCTTCCTAAGACTTTGTAAGTCGACTTACATCTAAAAGTTTTTAATAAACCTTGGTGATTCACCAGTTTCGAACCCTTCCTAAGACTTTGTAAGTCGACTTACATCTAGAAGTTTTTAATAAACCTTGGTGATTCACCAGTTTTGGACCCTTTCTAAGACTTCGTAACTCGACTTACATCTGTAGAAGTTTTTAATAAACCTTGGTGATTCACCAGTTTCGGACCCTTCCTAAGACTTTGTAAGTCTACTTCAGTTTCGGACCCTTCCTAAGACTTTGTAAGTCGACTTACATCTAAAAGTTTTTAATAAACCTTGGTGATTCACCAGTTTTGGACCCTTTCTAAGACTTCGTAACTCGACTTACATCTGTAGAAGTTTTTAATAAACCTTGCTTGTTTAGCAGAGGAATGATTGATGCATCATAATCATTTGATCTTACACTGATCTGTACTCTTTCTTTCCTCATAGAAAGCAATCTAGTTCAATATTTTTCTTCGTAGAATGTAGATGGCAGCACTTAATTGCTTATCGTCTTTTCTGATGTAGAATAACACTGGTTCAATACGAAGTGGACGTAGTGTCTTGTAATATTGGACCCCTCCCAACAAAAAATTCTGGATGCGCGTCTAAAAAAGGCATATTTTTCAAGTGTAATTGACATCCAACTGTTACGCCCTGTAGGATAAGGAAACAGGTGAATAAAGTACGTGAATGATTATTGAAGGAATTGATGGAATGAAAATGTGGTAGAAAAGTGATAACACCAAGAAAAACCTCGTGGATACAAGGTTACCCACCACAAATTCACATATCCTGGGAACGGAACAAAAAGATCCCCTACATCAGAGGTGAACGCTGTACCACTTAGTCACCGTATCCTTTAGTCCCCGTATCACAATGCACTACTCGACTCAACTTACGCAATACTTCCATGTACATTCTTTGGTTTCGTTATTCATTATTTTTAGGCCTATTTGTAAGAGAGGTATACCTATTCTATTGTCAGGCGGTTGGTATGATTATTGTTGTCGGCCGCGGTGACTCAGTGGTAGAGCGTTCACCTCTGATGCATGGGGTCTTTGGTTCGATCCCACCTCGCGCCAAGTGAATTTTGTGGTGGACACACCGTGTGTGTGGTCCTCTCGTTTACTTTCACTTTCTTCATTCCACCATTTTCATTCATTATCATCATCATTGTCTCCTTTAGCCTAGCCGACAACCATGAGACGTAAAACTTTTATATTATTGTTGCCTGTGAGATGAGACGAGACAGTTTTCATGACGAAATATGAGACAAGAAACACTTATTGCACATTTTCGAGACGAGACAGCTCCATATCTATTCTAGTAGATAATAAAATCCACATGAGAGCAAAACCCGCGTTAAATTCCTAGAAAATGTTGACATTGGTTATTGGCACAGCATAGTGTGTCAGTTTAGGGGCGAATTCCACTCTAGCAAGAGATATCTGATTTTAAAGTCATCACACTGAAATTTTGAATGAATAACTTCAAGTAAAAAGTGAATCTTCAGTGTAATTCCATTAATCAACTTAACTTACTACAAACACTCGGTATGTAGGTGAAAGTGATTAAAAGCCCAAAGCTTTTGAGTAAGCTTCAACGAGAGCTAATGATAAAAATTGTAGCCCATTATTATGAAGGGAAGGAAGGCTTTCTTTTGAGTTCATTTTTGTCTTGGAAGGATTACAGATGGATCTGTAATGGCAACCCAAGGGTTCCTTGTTTACTTTTCTTCTTTCTTTTTTTCAGTGAAAAAAGTGCTTACTAGAGAAGCGACTTTGTTTGAGTGGCTCCCGTCATTGTGTGGAGTGGCTCCTGGTGGGATTGAGGTTGCTGCTTTGTAATTGGATTTCTCTTCCATTGAAAGTACTGAAGAACACTTTTGAAGAGAGACTTTGTTCAGATGGCGTTTCTATACCGCTACCCTTTGTAGGGGGTTTGTTTTCCTCTCAAACCTAAAATTACCAATATTTACGATGAAGTAGTAATATCTAATTTAGCTGACTGTTTAAAAGTTTTTGCTTGGGAATCCCTTATTATGAAGGAAACTGACTATTTAAAAGTTTGCGTGGGCATCCTTGTTATGAAGGAAGTCCTTTGTAGTTACATATATTACAGAGGTAGAGAGGGGTGTAGATATAGTATTTATCTAGTTTCTTTGAAACTGTACACTATTAATTTATCATTAAGGAAAATTTCTGTAAGTACAGGAACTAAAGAGAATTTGATTTAATGAGAGTAAGATTCTTGAAGATTAAACCAATTTAAAAGCAGTGTCGTCAGAATAAATTTGGTTTCTACTTGAGAATTTAAGTATTTTTCAATACTTGTTCAGTGTTCCTACTGGTCAGAGAGGTCAGGGAAACTCAGGGAAAAGACTGGAAATCAGGGAAAGTTTATAAAATATATTTTTTCTAACATTAGTTGTACACCAATTTCAGCTTAGCTAACCATTAATGACCATAGTATAGAACGTTGCTCAGATTTTTACGGAGGGTTGATAGTGTCGATTAGTTATGAATCCACGAGTCACCTGCAAAACCATCCACTTCATCTTGTGTCCTTATTACCAGCCACTGTTCTGTATCAGTGGTAGGTTTGCAGCCTTCTCCTTGCACTGTGTGAAGGTTTACTGAAAATCTGAGCAAAAACTGTCACATCATAGAGCATCCAGTTGGAAATGGCTGGTCCAAAATAAAACACTATATATTGTCTTTTGAGTTTCAAAAATAAGCGATGGGAAATCTTATAGAATGATCTTGTGTACCCGTCCATCTACCTGGTGACAGGTATCAAGCGATAACCGGTATATAAAAAGTTGAATAGATCGTTTTGCAATCATACCTAGCTGTCACTAGTGTCCATACTTCACTATCACTAGTGTGAGTAAGAGTCTCGCTGTCTCAGATTCTCACACTGCTCGAGCTGTCTTCAATGTGGCTTGGGTTCATACCTTCGAAGGGGCTCATTGAAGCTTGTACTGGCTCGGACTCAATCTCTTTCTTGCTATCTACACTTATGCTGCTCGTACTGAGTTATTGAGCCCAAAAGACAGCGTTGGCGTTTGAACATATTTGTCCAGTGTCCGCTCCTATCCCGTTAGTAAAATCGGAAGTAGTGGATCTTCGGTTTCAGTACTGGAATTTCATCGTTGGTAACTAGTTTCAGATAGTGAAACGATTATCTCACTTTTTACCTTCTAAATTACATGGTAATTCGTGTATCCGAGCAACCAATGGAGTGAATCATACAAAAACATGAAAATGAAATTAAACCTTTAAGATTAACGTCCCACGTATGGTTGGTAGGCTAAGGGAGACGGATGATTAGGGCATGTGAATGATGATGGAAGAATTGGTGAAATGATAATGTGGGAGAAAGCGGACGGACACGATTTTGTTCACCGCAAACTTAGTTGGTTGGAGATCGAACCAGGGGTCTCACGCGACAGAAGTAAGCGCTCTATCACTGAGCCACCGTGCCCCGATGTTTGAAAAACTTCATTATCCAGACAAAGGAATAACCTAATAAGTGTCGTGGCGAAATGATGCTTAACATGTTCCTTATTTTTGGACTCTTCATGTTATTGAACTGAAAACGGGGTTCTTCAAATAATATACCCTATTATACATGTTTGGGATCTAAATCTAAAATATGTGAATTTGTAGCAATAACCGTGCATTTTGTGTGCTAATTTTATCAGTTTTAAATGTGAAATTAAAACTTTAAGGTTCACATCAAAGTTACCAAGTTTTAATGCAACGGATAAATATGAACTTACAAAAATAAATAAATAAAATAAACCCCGTGATTAATCCTTCAGTAACCGCACTTTCGTTTTCGCTGTGGTTTCCGAAAGCGTAATTCCCTTCTTTATTCATATGGGCTCCTCATACCCCAAATTATGGTATATACAGTGTAAAGAAGAGAAATGTTGGGGAAACTAGCATTACATTTTAACCTTTCCATTAAATATTCTGCATGTAAAATGCAGTATTACGTTCTGTTATGTAGAAGAAAACTTGCCTTGGGTGTTTGTAGCATCTTCAGCATAATAGTTCAATAAAAACTACCGTTAAGAAATGAATACATAACGATAAGGAGTAAAATGATTGCTTGTTACGTGAAATAACTCGTGAGTTGTTAGCAAAAGTTGTATCGTGCGCTTAGCAAAAAACTTTTCGGCAGCAATAAGTCTTCAACAAGCATTAAAAATTCCTTCGTTAGGAAGATACAAATGCAGAACATGGTTGCGAGTTGGGTGCATGTGTTGTCACATGTAGGATATATAGATGAAAATGGCCTTTCTTTTTCCTTTCTTCTTTTTCTTATTCTCCCTTTCTTCCTTTCTTGTTAAGCAAGATTTATTCAACTTACTTTCCATATTTATCTGTCTGGGTCAAATTTTGAAATCAATTTTTCAATCACTTCTACGAACTTTTATTTTGTTTGTTTTGTATTATTAGTTTGATGCATGGTTGGTAATAATAAAGAAGTTCAGTGAATGCGTCAGCAATTCCTACAAAATGTTATTGCATTACGTCAAAATTATTCACTTATTCAAAGTAATTAAATTATTTCATGATTAATCATAATTTTGTGCTGTATACTGTCGTTGTCTTGCTATCTAGTGTCATAATGAGAAGCTTAATAAGGTGTATTCCAGTATATGCTTTATGTTAATACATGGTATGGTTATCGTATAATGTCAGTGTTTAAGTTTACAAATACTAATAACTTTTCTTGATTTGGTAAAAAAAAAAAAAAAAAACTACACTCACCAGAGCCGTAGCTAGGGGGCCGCGAGCCGTGCCATCGCCCCGGACACCGAACGAGCAAGAAGAAAGAAAAAGTGTCGGAAATGAGTAAACAACACGTCGCACTGAAAAAGTATTTGCTCCCTATTAAATCAATATTGTTGTCAGTTTGCAGAGAAACAGATTTGTTAAAAATTTTCTTGCTCCGCTTGCAATCCAAACGTTTCAATGACAGCCACAACAACAAGATTTTACCTATTCTTAAAGAAAGTTACTATATATATGATTTCTTAATGACGATGTGATATACAAGGTGCCCAGTAATGACTTATAATAATACGCAGGAGCGTTTTGAAAATCAAAAACGGTTTCAGACGGAAATACGTGTTAAGCGTTTCGGTGGTGAGTTAGCTTAGTTGATCACGCTTTCCTATCCAATCGGATTAATCACAACGGTGAGAATGAAGGTATGAAAATGAGAGAAGTGAAGAGAGAGGCAAGCTGCTGCTTGCGCGGGAATATTTAAAATGAAGATAAACAAGAAGAGTTACATTTTCAAACTTGAAGCAGTTGTAGAATAGGGGCTTAAGGAATCAGAACTTAACCCAACGAATTTCGTCTTTTTCAAAGACTGATCACCACCACTGATTTTTTTATTCCATTGACATTTGAAATGCTTCCAATTTGAAGGAATTTATTGGAATCATTTCTCCATCAACTACTTGTATCACCAGGTATCCTTAAATTCAAAACTTTCATTCATTAAGAAATTAAGTAATTACTATAATTTCAAATATTAGTTGCCAAACTATGGTTTCGATTTTAAATATAAACACTAAACATATTTTTCACCTCCATCGAGCAATATTAAGAACTACGCAAAGAAAGCTCCCGTTACATATTACATTTTTTTTTTTTTTTACCGTAAAACAATCAACAATTAAAATGCTATTTGTGTGGTCACGTACAGAATAAAATTACAAAAGTTTACAATTATTATTGGAAATTAACTCATTTCAAACATTTTAAAAGCACATAGTTTCCAACGTATTGTAATTGCATTTCTTATCGATAGCATGAAACTTTGGAAATTGTTATAAATTTCCATAACTGCTCTCCAAGTGGATTTGTATACAACCAAAGATAGTTTCGTCAAGTTTAACAAAAAAGTCCAAAATAAACCTCGTGAAAACAGCTCTTATTTGTAAAAGAATACATAGTGATCGCTTTTGGCAGTGACAGTTGGTCTGTCCGAACATCTTGATAAAAATTCAGAGTAGCATAATAACAAAAGTTGGTTTCTTCTATGGAAAAAAAAAAAAAAAAAAAAACTAGCTACGGCTCTGACACTCACCGACATCTTTTTGCTCAACCCAGTTATACCTATTGATTGGTGTACAACTCACCTTTGTACTTTTTTTCAGCTTTAATAATGTATACCCTTTATTTTTCTAGTGAAGGGAAATGTAATTCTAATTTTACATAGCGTACGTTCTGAAAAATTTGCTTAGTACTTACTGTGTATTAATTGTTATTTTTTCTCTTCTTTTTTTAAGGTAAGTTGCTGTACAAGGGATTCGATTAATGAAGTATCGACGAAGTTTAGACGTAAAAGAGTAATTCCGAGAGTCCTTTCATGTAGTAGTAACTGTTGTTTTTACAGGTAAGTACAATATTTTTGCCATTACGTGAGGCAGAGAGATAAGGAAGATGTGATGAATATAAATGTAAAAATGGCAAAGGCAATGGTGATTGCAATGAAGCGATCGGTTTGTACGAATTGTAGAAGTTAGAGGAGAAAAAGTGGTTAAAGTGAGTGTAAAAGTACGCCTACCGTCACTAAGTGGAAGCACATTTCTCCTATTATCCCAGTGTATTTGTAAGGAAGTTACAAATATTCATAATAATTCAATCAAATTCAAGAGATGTACGGTACATTAAAACTTAGTCCAGAGGCAAATTAAAACGATAATCAGATATTAATCTCTGCATTCCTCTGGTATTTTATTCCGTTCAATGTTAACAGCATTTTACACTCCCGATCAAATCGTATCCAATCTTTACCGGTAAGAAATAAAATATCGTAACTGTGTAATTCGGCACCTAATTCTCTTCAAAGCAGGCTCTTTGAGAGTGCGCCAACGACCCATCCATTGGAAGCGATTTTGGAAGACCTCTTGCTGTGTACCTTTTCGTGCTTTCAGTGGTAATTTGAGCCTGACGTTCCTGAAGTGACATGTTACGTAAATGCAAAATGTGAAGGAATTATAAAAACACAGATACAATTGAAAAAAGAAACCTCCAGGAAGAAATAGTATTTTGTGGATCTTTAAGTACTTGCTCGGTTGCTTGAGTTTTCATGCGTAAGTATTCTAATTTACGGCTGGGAAACATGGACTATACGCAAAAACGATGAAAAGTGACTTGAAGTGATTGACTCATACATAATTAGATGTGAACTAGTTCAACACGTCATGTCTTTATCTGGTTTTGTTTACGTTGAAATGAATACTCGTACATAGAGCAAAATACCTGCAAGTGTGATTTGTTGTGTTGTGTTTTGTTTTGAATTCTTTGGTTTATCTTTACTTCTCGGAGTCTGCCCTCCTTTGTTTCCTGAACTATACAACATATATGGATTATCTTTATAACATTTAAAAGGGAAAGTCGTAAATTTTCAAACATCTCAGCGGAGCGCTCAAACATTTAGCAGTCTCAATTGAGAGCAAAATGGCCACTATTTGCTTTATCGCAAAGAAAAGTTTATGGACTTAAAACAAAAAAACAACAACAATAATAATAATAATAATAATAATAATAATAATAATAATAATAATAATAATAATAATAAAATAAAAATAAATAAACATGGTTACTAGGCTAGTGTATCTTGATTGCTGCAAAACGGGCTTTTTTCTCAAATGAATGAAAATTCTATAAATTCACTTTCCAACGACAGTTCCGTGCCTGTGGCACTGGGATTTCAATGTTTTGTGAAGGAGTTGATTTTAATTTTGAGTATAACGTCCCTTTCAGCAGCGAGGCTATGTGGGACGGGACCTAATGATTAACGTAGAATCTGAACCACATGAGCTCCTACCGGGAATCGAAACCTGGATCTCCCACGCCAAAGGCGCGTACGCTAACCGCTTAGCCACGAAGGAGCTCGTGATCTGAATGAATCTCTGCCTCAACGACGGATCGACTTACTGGGAATAAAGACCTGGCATTTCTTCATCTGCTATCATCTTAATCTTTACTCACTTTAGAAACAAGCCAGTTTTGAAAGCATAACAGTAAAAGTGTCTGACTTTGCTGCTATAATTTATTGGAGTTGAAAAAAATCTGTCATATCGGTAGATGCTCGTGTGTTTAGCTACGTTGAAAATCATGCGACCAATATTGCGTTTTACAATTTGAACGTGTAATGTGAGAGAACATAAGTAGTTTAGTCGTGATAATATTACTACTAAAACAAGGTGAGAGAACTGTTGTGATATTTAGGATACAATTAAATAAAAACTGCTAATTTTCAATAAACTAGTCCATATAATATTACAGAACGGTCCAGTTTCTCAACGATGAACTTTCTCAACCAGAAGTACATTCTGCAGACATGGATGGTAGTGGTCTCTCCTGTTGTGAAAAATTCCCATTATCAACCAAAACGTTCTGTAATGTATGGATTAGTTTGTTGGAAAGTGGTTTTTATTATTTAAATTTTGTTCCCCATTATTTATGACCGTTATTTTGTGTCTCCAAAGATATAAAGAATGGTACTATTATTATAGAGCATTCCGATTCACTTATTTGGTTCATGTCTGAGGCATTATATTCCATACAAGCTTTAAACCTGAGATTACGTACTTCGAATGCGAGAGTTTTAATCATAAAGGGCCTTACGCAGAGTCGTTCTGACGTGTGATTATTGCCATACTAAAGAGTTCGACCAACATATGTTTCCTGCATTAATCAGGCCGTTAGCATCACTTTAATTATACCTGAAAATTACTTTGCATAAGGCCCAAAGTCTCTGAATTAGTTCTATGTAATTCTTGTTCTGAACCCGTATTGGGATTCCGGAATCCAATTATTTCTCCGAACCAGATCAATGAAACGAGTGATGTAGATCTTCTAGATAAATTTGGATGATACTACTTCCTTAGATCCCAGCTTTTCTCCGAAAAAATCCACAAGAATGTAGCCAAGTAATTGTTTGGGGACTACAATGTTCTAGACATAACCGTCTTAGCGTTTGTTTCCAGACGTTTGAAGTACAACAAAAACTGTCCCTTGAAAATCACGGTCAATATCCATTTAAATATAAATATAATTAGGTATAGTTTGTCACCACTAGATGTGATTCAACAAAATCTTTACAATTCACGATAAGGCAAAATAAGTAAAAGGACGTTCAATATATGCTTACATGTAGTCAAATGCACACCGCGTGTACTTAGCAATGATGGCTCGGGTCACTTGGATCATGACTTTCGCCCGAGATTGGATCTTGGTTCTCAAACAAGTCGTGTGACCTAGTGATCTGGAAGAAGCCAATCCGCCCTACAGAATTGCTACAGAAGTTTCTAGTGAATTATGTCCACAACTCGAGCTCGGGGTCTTGGATTCTGGATGTGACACTTTTTCCTTAATCAAGATACCATATCTTATATATAAAAGAGAACGTACAAAATCCTTTGTTCCCTCATCACGCTAATACGGCTGAACCAATTTCTTTTATTTTTGGGGGGTTATTAGGATTTGGACCCTAGATGGTTTTTATCATATCACTTTAATTTTTAATTACCAGTGTCTTGAGATAATTGACCATTCAAGTGTCCATAACGTACAAATCCTTTGTTAGTTATTCATCATAGGTAAAAATAAACGTATTTATATGCAACCCGCATGACCGTGTCACTCGGCGGGTTAACATAAATGACAGGCGCTATAATGTTAACATTTACTGCAATAGCGAAAAAGTAAAAATTATCTAAGTAACAAAGTTTATTGCGTTCCGGGGTGACCGCAGCGAAGCGGGGCGGGTTAACATAAATGACAGGCGATATAATGTTAACATTTAATGCAATCTTCTATGGTTTTTATCATATCACTTGAAAGCGAAAAAGTAAAAATTATCTAAGTAACAAAGTTTATTGCGTTCCGGGGTGACCGCAGCGAAGCGGGGTGAACGCTGCTAGTCTTCAATATATTTCAAACTAGCAGCGTTCACCCCGCTTCGCTGCGGTCACCCCGGAACGCAATAAACTTTGTTACTTAGATAATTTTTACTTTTTCGCTTTCAAGTGATATGATAAAAACCATAGAAGATTGCAGTAAATGTTAACATTATATCGCCTGTCATTTATGTTAACCCGCCCCGCTTCGCTGCGGTCACCCCGGAACGCAATAAACTTTGTTACTTAGATAATTTTTACTTTTTCGCTTTCAAGTGATATGATAAAAACCATAGTAGATTGCAGTAAATGTTAACATTATATCGCCTGTCATTTATGTTAACCCGCCGAGTGACACGGTCATGCGGGTTGCATATAAATACGTTTATTTTTACCTATGATGAACTAACAAAGGATTTGTACGTTATGGACACTTGAATGGTCAATTATCTCAAGACACTGGTAATTAAAAATTAAAGTGATATGATAAAAACCATCTAGGGTCCAAATCCTAATAACCCCCCAAAAATAAAAGAAATTGGTTCAGCCGTATTAGCGTGATGAGGTAACAAAGGATTTGTGCGTTCTCTTTTATATAATAGATATAATTTTATATTTATTCTTTTCACACTGAAAAATAATACAGTAGTTTGAACACAAATATACAAATCATGATAATAGTAATAACAAGACACGAGACCTAGCGCCATTTCTCATATTCTACACGTCAAGTTTTTCAGACGTGCTTGATCAATCTATATATATAAAAGAGAACGTACAAATCCTTTGTTCCCTCATCACGCTAATACGGCTGAACCAATTTCTTTTATTTTTGGGGGGTTATTAGGATTTGGACCCTAGATGGTTTTTATCATATCACTTTAATTTTTAATTACCAGTGTCTTGAGATAATTGACCATTCAGGTGTCCATAACGTACAAATCCTTTGTTAGATCATCATAGGTAAAAATAAACGTATTTATATGCAACCCGCATGACCGTGTCACTCGGCGGGTTAACATAAATGACAGGCGCTATAATGTTAACATTTACTGCAATCACTTGAAAGCGAAAAAGTAAAAATTATCTAAGTAACAAAGTTTATTGCGTTCCGGGGTGACCGCAGCGAAGCGGGGCGGGTTAACATAAATGACAGGCGATATAATGTTAACATTTAATGCAATCTTCTATGGTTTTTATCATATCACTTGAAAGCGAAAAAGTAAAAATTATCTAAGTAACAACGTTTATTGCGTTCCGGGGTGACCGCAGCGAAGCGGGGTGAACGCTGCTAGTTTTTGATATATTTTAGAAGAAAAAACGTGTATCTTTTCTTTTCTGTGATTCTCTCAATCGTACACTTTAATATACCTTGCAGTTATCTTTCAGTGTAATGCTTTGACACACACGCACACAAAAGGGAAAGAAAATGATGAACTTATCGAGAATTTAATCATGTTGTTAGAATACATTAGCAGCCAGATACATACTTTCCATATGTATGACGATGTTTGGTTGTCTCTGGGTCTGGTGGGTCACTGGTCTAACTGCTTCCAGGTTACGAACCACAAAGTTCTTGATTCATTCTATCACTGATACATGATGCACTGGTGCATATCAATTTGACTATAGTGTCTGCCACACAGGATGGGTATGTTTGATCCCATGGTTTTAGTGGCACTGTATAGCAATTCGTTTTCGCAGCCACTGCAGATATCGTAGTAGTGTTAGCATGTATACGATATCCGTACGTACAATGTACGAAAGTGCATGCGCATCCTAATAGAGATGTCTCCAGCTTCTTTAGCGAACGGTGGTGGCGGCGCGGTATCTCCTAAGGTGATTATCCGTCAAAATGGTCGGATGTAAAGCAAACAACCTTCGTTATACTGCATGAATATATAGCAATACGCTTTTCCTATCTTATCGACAGAGACGTACGCAGAGGGTGGATCCCGGGGGTCCGGACTCCCTGAAATTTCGACTTTTGTGTAAATTTAACCTAATTTTAGAGGCAATTTTAGGAATTTTAATATAAAACACCCCCATATTGATTTGGACCCCTCCCCCTGAAATAATTTCTTGTGTACGCAACTGCTTACCGATGTATTTTGTATGGACAGATCATATTCAAAATGATTCGATCAAATTCAAGAGCTCAATATTCAAACCTTGCACCAAAACAGATTGAATCGTTGATGTATATATTACTTCTTTTCTTTGATAAGAATTTTATTTTTCTGAAGAGTGAAATTAAGTGACCTCAACAATGAATGAAACGAAATAATTAAAAACTGCAGAGTGCAGAGATTATTCATCTGCTGTCTATTCGAGCCTTTACATTCAGCTTAAAGAAAGAGCAGTTTCCGTCTCGATATATGCTGTTTGTGTACGTTATTTGCTACCTGTGAATCTGACCCTATCACAAAATTTCCCATGTAGAAGTCCAATTACATTTTACCTGCTACGGAAGCATGTTCGAATTACCAGCCACAGTGCAGAACGAAGTAAAACTTCGGCAGTTACTCTTCTTTTGGGTAGGTAGAACGTTACTCCATTGCAATTGATTCCAAAGGACTAAAGTAATATATGTAACTTGCTTAGCTAAGTTTCTGAAGATACCTCTGTGTTGAAAGTGAGAAAATTGTTGAAGATTGAGGGACCAGCACCTCTCATTATCGAAATATTTTTCTCTAGTGTCAGTATGTTTACTGTCTTAATGATTTTATGGTGTTTGCTCGCTCTTATGTATGTATAATTTTGCAAACAGTTAAACAACTTTACATTATGTTATATATTTTTTCAACATGGAGGAAAAGCGTCTTTCTTTTTCTCAAACTTCCTCTACGTACGGTACTTACGAAGATTGCTGTAGTGTAAAACTTTTTAAATCACTTGTAATCTTCAACTACTTAAGAGGAAACTTGAAAAAGTTTGAAAATCAGATATTGCTTTGCTTCCAAGGGTCTTGTTTTATAATTGCACGCAAAAGAGGCACAATGATTAATGTGTCTGATTCGCGAACTATCGTGATTATAGTGTTTGTAGTTCTTCTACGAAGCAAGGGATAATGATCGTTGAAGTTTGCCAAGACTCAAAAGCACTGAAATTGACTTTTCACCCATTCAAATTACTTTAAATTGATGCTTTATTAAAGTGATCGTGCAGTTTTACAATTTTATACTTAAAAAAAAAAAAAAAGTTTTATTAACTTTGTGAAGGGTGGAATGATGGATTACGCACTTATCGAGATCAAACTATTTGAAAAGGCTTTCAAGGTACGTTATTAAATTGTGCATACACAGCACAAAATGATTTTACTAACACAAAGCCAAGGTACAGCCTCGTTAAATATATGATAACCAACCCATCTGCATTTTAGTCGAAGTGGACTCATCAGCTTTTAGCTCTCTGAAACAGCACTTGTCTAATTTTTACGTATGCAAAGCCTCGGGTACCATAAATTTCAGAGACAGAACTAAAGATAATACATTGATTAACATTGATTACAGGTAAGATGACTTAATTATTGATTATTTGTTTCAGTACTACTAATATTCCATTATTATTTTACACAGTGAGATGAAGTGATCTGCTGATGATGTTTAATTTTTGTCTTGTGGTTACGGCGTGAAGCCTATGTAAAAGGCAAGCGCACCGATCACTCACTGTTTGAAACTATAGCATACGAAGTTTAGATCACGTTCAGAATGAGTCCAAATGAGCACTCGTTCACATTAGTTTGCTAGAGTGAAGCATAGTAATGGATGTGTCATTTCCCAAGTCGAACTGAAGCGAATTTATGGCCTTTGGTATGTGCAAGTTCGAGGCGTACAAAATACTATGGGCCATATGCAGAGTCGTTTTGACTTATGATTAGCGTCATACTAAAGGTCTGACTACTGCAACAAACATATGTAAGTCGAACTCTAGTATGGCTGTAATCACGCGTCAGAACGACTCTGCATAAGGCTTTATGTGTTTAAATGAGTATGTATTCGACAAAATGAATAGATTAGAAATAGTACTAAGGACTTGTTATACATTTATTTATTTTTTAATGCAATGCTTACAGTTGAATCCAGTTACGGTATGAAACACTAATGTAAGATTCTGAGAGAGAGAAAAAAATAATTTCTTACACTCCATGTTAACTACTGTTCAGTTTACTAACCATTAAAAACCGGTATGTGAAACATAGAACAAATGCATATTAAAGGAAGATCTTGTGCATATGAATATGTTATATTTTATGACCGGTAGTGACCAATGTGATGAAATTTTCATAACCAGTATTTGAGATCTATAACTTTTTCAAGTTCCTTTTTGCAGTTTCGCCAGCGTCAATTGTATTCATTTGTAGGTCGTAAAAACAGAATTGAAGCAGTAAAAAAAAAACTTAACTTGCTTTCATATTCGAATAAGTGATGAAGCTGTGGGGAAGATAACTACAATTGAGGCGTGAAACATATAAACATAAGATGAAAATTTTTTCGTCCTTCATCTCTTTTATAAGGTTTGTCACCATACTGAATCAATGGTTTGGAATACCTACGCCCTGCTTCAACTCCAGTGTTGCCAACAGGTGACGCAAGTTTATCACTTTAGAGTTAGGCAAGTTTTAGTATGAAAGAAGGAAGAAAACGTAGTAAAATAAGGCTATTTTCCTAACCTATTTTGACTACTGTTTTAGAATTAGGATTAGGACTTAGATTTCTGGGCTTTCGGCATCTATGACCACGTTAGCCCATCACACATATGAGGGATGATGTCCCTTGGCGATCACACTACCCGAGGAAAGGGAAGGAAGAAAGGATTGGGGAGAAAGGAAGCGGCCTGGGGCGTGTATGGTAGGAACCATCCTGGCATTTGCCTCGTGTGAATAAGGAAAACCCAGGAAAACTTCAATCAGGATGGCTGGTCTGAAAAAGCTTTTACACTTTTTGGACCGAGTGTCCGCACCGGATTACTGTTTTGTATAATTGAAAACAACGAAATAGGCAATAGGTTACCTGTATTAGTTGTCACCATAGGAGGAAAAACATGAAGATGTCATAGTTAACAACACTAAACATGTGGAAGTTGTTAAGTGGAAACATATTTCTGTTTGGAGATAAAACGTTTTTGTAGATTTTTAAGCTTCTTTGCGCATCCACAAAGATTAGTGTAATTTCGTATTCACTCGGTCGGAATACCAACTATATAGATGTTGCATATTCTACAACTGAATTCTTCTAAAAACTAACATCCAGCTTTTGGAGCAAAACTATTTAACCGTCGCCTCATGGTCACTGCCGTTTTTCTAAGCGTTGTTGTTCTAAGTTTTAATGGCATTTGTCACATATTGTATTTCTTTGTATTTATAAAACAGTTCTGTCTACAAATCATGAATCTTCTGTGTCTGAAGAAGTTGGTACGGTTTGGAAATTACATCT
The DNA here is from genome assembly GCF_964235325.1 of Thermobia domestica. Lineage (NCBI taxonomy): Eukaryota > Metazoa > Arthropoda > Insecta > Zygentoma > Lepismatidae > Thermobia > Thermobia domestica. The sequence goes on along the minus strand of NC_137456.1, from coordinate 55,517,208 downwards.
GCTACGTTCGGATCCAAGCAGAGTACAATGCGAGAAACAGCACACTCAATTCTCAATGATTTTGAAATTTAGTAAGATTTTAAAAGTTGTAGTAGTATAAAAAGAGAAAAGGAGAGAAAAAAGGAATGGGGGGAAGAATGAATAAAGGGATAAAGGACTCTCCATCAAAACTCTTGAACCGAAGCGGATATTTGAATTATTATTTTTGGTCAAGAGCTACCTAGAACGATTGTCCTGACTTAGTTTATTAACGGAGTCAATCCGTTAACATCCTAGTATTATAGGTAATGGCAACTTACGTCCGTCCGTTATTTCATGCAATAACTCTTTAACGAAAGCGAAATTTTGAATTCCGTTTTTTGTGATAGATAGCTAGAGCAATTAACTACATCGAGTTCGTTAACGGAGTTAATCCGTTAACATCCTAACGTGTAACGGTGACATTGTCCGTTATTGCATACGTTAACTCATGAAGAAAGCTATTCACGCAACAATTTTTATAGAGGAAGTTTGGCTACGGGCATATAATTTGAGGTACTCAGCAACTACCTCTATAAAAATTGTTGCGGAAGTACCGCAGGATTCTGAAACATGGATAATTGAATAGAGCAAATACTAGTTCCTAAGTGAAGTCCTCACCCGACTACGTTAGGTCCCATAGTTTTGGATCTATGGACCTTTAAAGTTCATTTTTTCATGCTTTCAGCAGCCTATAACTCCGAAAGGAAGCATTTGTGCACCCAGGTTGGTATATACTTTTTGTCTTATCTTGGTGTCAGGAATCACCTCAAACGTTGTCGATGGTGTTTTGAAACACCCTATATAACCAAAAATTGTGATTAACTCGTGAACTTTTTAAACCATAATATTTTCCAAAGATGAGACACAATCCATTAATAAATGGCATTGAACTGAATAAATGATATTGTAATACTTTACATATGGTCTATATTTGTAAACAGCAACACGTGTCTTTTGTTTGTAAACAAAACCACATGCTCTTTTATTACCATTATATTTATGCTGTTACAACCAAGCAGACGACAGACCTCTTTATCATCATCAGGTCATGTGATAAATGTGAAACACTAGCGCCACCGCTGTCCAGAAGAGGATATAAAACAAGCTGTAAGGCCTTTATTCGCATCAGTTTCGGATGATTATTCCATTATCTTAGTTTGCCTGGTGTTCTGAGAGATGAAGTTAACCCAAGCTTTTTAGCTTGCCTAAAGCTCTGAGGTCTCTTGCCCCCTTAGTTTGCCTAGAGCTCCGTGGAAACTCAACCAGTCTGTTTGTTTACCTATAGCACTGGGAGATTTTCACCGTAACCATCTAGCTTGCCTGGGGCTCTGTGGTTTCCCAGCCCGCTTAGCTTGCTTGAAGCTCTGTGGGGCTGCAACCTTTCTTTGCCCTAGGCACTAAAACTCCCTAAACCGTTACTATTTAGCTTTAGTATATTATACCCCTTAGGACAATATTAAAATCATAAGCCAGAAGGTGGTTTTTAAAGTTGAATTGCACTGGAGATGAGCAGTTAGTCCTGGAAAGCATTAAAAGTGTATTTAAGAAATATGATTGCACTAAATGCTAAATTGAAATATCACATGAACTGAAGACACATAATGTCAGACTAACGAGTTCGTTAAGTTTACAAGAAGTGAGGTTGCATTTTTAAAAAGAAAAACTGCAATGCCCAATGTAGTTTGTGTTTGAAGAGGCGCAATTTGTATGTAGAACTTCGAAAACTTATCTAGATTGGCAATCTTGCTTATCTGCTTCTGAACTTTTCTTGGATGCATTAGGAGGTGAGGTGTTCACGGAAGAGCAGAGGAAAATGGGAAAGATGTCAGATCAGAAAATTGTGAGAAAGATGTCAGCTGACCTCGAAAGAGAAGACGACTAGACAAACCATATGCAAGCAGAGTAAACCGAATGGGAAAGAACGGAAGTACTATGTTAAGCCAACAAAATGTATTTCCCACTTCAATCATGGTGTGGGAACTGAATTTTATATATTTCGGGACAATTTGCGGAAGACATATAGAAAACGAAAAGATAAAGTTCAAACCAAGGAGAATGATAGGAAGACATTTGGAACAGTACGTATGTTTCATTATTTTTGCAGAGATTCACTTCGTTATTTTAACGTTGCTATCTTTTTTTTTCTACAAAAAAGTATCTTTCGTCTAACAACAATAGGAGTCATTAATAGTTAAAGAATGAATAAGGTTGATAGATTAAACTAGTTGCAAATATACACTGACTAGCCAGAACATTATGACCACCTACCTCTGATACAGATCTGGTATGTCTACCTTTGGTTCACAGTACAACAGCAATGCAGTTTGGCATAGAAGCAGTGAAGCCTTGGTAAATACCTGCAGGCGTGATGCACCACATTTCCATAGGCCACACACAAGTAATTTAAATCCTGTATATTCCGCGATGAACTTTGACCTGACGTTCAATGACATCCCGTAACTGTTCAGTTGGATTAAGATCAGGTGAGTTTGGAGGCCATTGCAGCAATTGAAATTCACCACTGTACTTCTCAAACCACTGCAACACAACGTTGGTTTTGTGATAGGGAGCGTTGTTCTACTGAAAGAATGCCACTCCCATGTGAAAATATGGTCGACATTAATGGATGTACGTGATGAGTATGACCTTGCCGATAGCTACAATCCGTCATAGTGCCCTCCATACATACTACCGATTTCTCCCTCAAATACGAAAGTTTTCTCAAATCATGGAGCTACCGTCGGCCAGGGTTTGAAAAAACCCGGGCTTTTTTGAAAAAGCCCAACCCACCTGGGCCCATATGGGTATTTTCGGGTTTAATTGGTTTTTTTCGGGTTTAATCGGGGTTTTCGAAATATTTCAATGTCTTTGGGGTAAAAGTGTTAAAATGTGATTTATATTTCAAGATTGTCATTGTCACAACTTGCAACAATTTTCTACTTACTGCTGTTTTGAAAAAAATGGCCGCCATTTTGAAATTTTAGATTCGATCGCCGAAGAAATCTATACAGCAAACTTAGCATATCTCGTGCTTCTACCGTCAAACTTTCAACTTAAAAGACTGAAAATTGCGCTTCGTAGCGTGGATACTCGCTGTTTTGAAAAAATGGCCGTCATTTTGATATTTTAAGTTGGTATGCCGCCAAAATCTATACAGGAAATTTAGAATGTCTCGTGCTTGTATTCTGAAAATTTTAACTTAAAAGGCCGAAAGTTGTACCCTGTAGTGTGTGTGGTAGAGGCAGACAAACGAGTTGAGTCGATTTTGTGTTTAACGTCCCTTTCAGCAGCGAGGTTATATGAGACGGGACCTACTGATTAACGTGGAATCGGAACCACATGAGCTCCCTCCGGGAAGCAAACCCGGGTCTCACGGCGAAGACGCGTACACTAACCGCATAGCCATGAAGGAGCTCGGCAGACAAACGAACAAATGTAGATCAAGTCATCCAGAAGCCTGACTGACGTTCGCCAAGTATGAATACCAAAAGGGGTCTATTAATTTAAAACAAAGATACAATTCAAGTTGTATGAAATAAATAAATGTTTTAAAATGTCTTATATGAAATTAACATCTTCCAGCATAAATAGACCTGCCATATTTTCTCTATGAGAATACGGGACACCTCAGATCCTCCCTTCAACTTTCCAACACAATGCAATGAACTGTAGTCTGGTTATGAACAAAAGTATAATAGGCCGCGGTGGCTCAGTGGTAGAGCGTTCACCTCTAGTGCATGGGGTTCCTAGTTCGATCCCAGCTCGCGCCAAGTCAGTTTTGTGGTGGACAAACACATTGTGGGTGGGTTTTCTCGGGATTCTCACGTTTCCTCCCACTTTCTTCATTCCGTCATTTCATTCATTTCTCATCATCACCGTTACCTTCAGCACAGCAGGCATAACCATGAGACTAAAAGATTTCATTTTATTTATTTATTTATTTATTTTTCAATAATAGGCGAAAGTTCACTAAGCAGCAGCTGCTTTTCTCTGTTCGTACCCTGCAATTAATTGTATAGACTGAAGATGCCTAAAAACTTAAGATGTGCTATAAAAATGCTTTACAAAAAAACAATATGCAAATTATTTAAATCAGTGGTACAATCTACTTTCAATATTTTTCGCGCGTTTAGCAATATTTATTTACATGGTTGTATCTGCCAAAATTACGTTCGTCAGTTTAATCTGATGAAAAGCTGATTTTTCTCCTTGTGTCGTGTGTAATTGTCAGGACCAGATTTCCATTTTTCTAAGACCTCAACCAAAGCACAATTCTGTGCCCCTAGCCTCTGAAAAAGATTATAATTCTTGTTAACTTATCTAATGTGTTGCTGAGGAAAAGGTTAGTAATCCTCCCTGTATTTGTAAATGTAGAAACACTCAAAGCTTTTTTTTTTTATTTTTTTTTATTTTTTTAATGTTCCGGAGGGTATCCAACATTGCAAATTTCGCTTGCTATCAAGTCGAACAGGGTGGTGTTATAACTTCCTCGAAACTGTTACATGCAACAGCGTAGTGTTCATTCAGTAATTACAGGATTCCTAGCCAATGTCAGAATTTTCTGTTTTTCACTTTTCGAATAAGCTGATATTGATAGCAGAAATGGAACGGAGTTAAAATACGGGATATTTCCCTGTCCCGACTAAATTTACGGGGACGTGGGACACTCGGGCCCAAAAACGGGACATTCTCGTTTTTTACGGGACGTATGGCAGACTTAAGCGTAAAATAAATAGTTTTATTGTTGAAATATTCATTTTCGATCCTTCTGCGTTTAATTCGGGAATTTCCCGAGCACTTCTTTCACGGTGTGTACATCAAAACTTCCACTAGTACGGAAATTTGAACTCAGCATTTGAAATAGTAAGTGGGTTACATACTCTTCGGAACCCAGAGCATTAAGCTTCTTAAATTTGACAAGAATTTTTACGCTATTGCTGATGTTGATTCTACAGAATGCTTATTTGAAGAGTAGCAACAAATGACTGAATTAAACTGTTATTATTGGAAAACCAAATTTTAGTTGAAGAACCTTGTGTTTTACATCAAAGGTAAGAAATAATACTAATAGTTTAACTAATGTATTTACATATGTACTATTAGTACCGGTACCTATGACCTTAAACCCGTCAAACGTATGAGTGATAATGTCCCTCGGTGTCGGCAAGTCTACGAGCATACTATTCAAGGAAAATGTTTTCTAAAGTACAAAATTGCTTATTTTACTTCAAATAGGCTATAAGTTTTTTTTTTTAAAAAAAATCATTTAGTGCATTTAGAACTTTATAAAGATCTTATGTTGAATGCTGTTTTACACCTTAACGAGAAAGCCTCTAATTCGCCCAAGGAAAGTCTAAAATCTGATAAAAATCACTCATAATGTGATCACCTTAGTTGTATCAATAATATATTAACAAATAGGTCAAAAACCCAGGTGGGTTTTAAAGTGGGTTTTGGCTGGGCCCACTTGGGCAAACCCTGCCGTCGGCTCGTCACCATCCCACTGTACACGTCTCGAACAGTTGTACTTCTATAGGATGACGGATTCTGACCCGACCATCGATGTGTTGAGAGCACTATCGTGATTCATAGGATGTCATTCCAAGTGGACTTTGTGGTGGACAAACACCGTGTGCGTAGGTTTTCTCGGGGTTCTCCCGTTTCCTCCCACTTTCTTCATTCCACCATTTCATTCATATCTCATCATCACCGTCTCCTTTAGCCTAACTGGCATAACTGTGGGACATAAAACTCAAAAATTTCATTTCATGTCCATAGGATGTCATTGCTCTGCGGTCCAGTGACGATGGGTACTTGCAGATTCAAGTCGTTTCCGATAATCGTGTGGTTCATGTGTGACGTCGCCTGCGAAGGGCCTTATCTAACAATATACGGTGAACTGTGTGCTCAGACACATTCGTGCTTTGCCCATTGCTCAAGTATGTTCACGTTTGCTAATCATTGTGCCACAATTTGCACGCTATCCTATAGTACCAACCTCATCAGGCCACTACGTCCGATATCTTTAATGAATGTCTTATGGTTTCATGCTGCTTTCATCGTTTTTTTACCCACTATTGAAGGACACTAACCACCGCAGCTCGCCAACACCCGACAAGTCACACTATTCAGAGATGCTCTCGTTCCCTGCCTTCTGGCCATGACAATCTGGCTCTAATCAAGGATTGATATATCACCAGCCTTCCCCGTACTACGCATAAGCATCTCACTTACTGATCAAGTGTAGTGCTGTCTACGAGACGAAAGTGCATTTTCAAGTGACAATTCTCGTCTCGTTTTCAAAATGTAAAAATTTCTCGAGCCTCGTGGGCAACACTAGATCATCCAAGTCTTAGATCTCAAACACTGATGCAGTATTACAAACAGCTATAAATTGACGAAAATAATGAAGAGCATTTATCAACATTTAATGATATGCAAGTTATTCCACAGTATACTCCAATTATAAGTATAGTCTAAATGTTATATTATACCCTTCGTAGATGTTTTGTGATGTGGAACTATTCTGAAAACTTATAGATGAAATTAAGAAAAAAAAGTCAAGGCATAAATTCTGTACATAAATTTGGAAAACGAGACGAGAAAATTTTATTTCTCGTGTCGTCTCGTTGAACACTAATCGAATGAGATCCGTGTCACTATCTGGCTCTGTGCTTCCATTCTTCTGTGCTCCGTGGCTCTTACGTCAGCCCAACGACTTTGTTCAGAAAGTAACGGGTGGTCGTAGTTAGGGATAGTACCGAGACCGAGACGGACCTTTATATACCGAGACGAGACCGAGACGGACTTTTAAATACCGAGACGAGACCGAGACCGAGACAGACCTCTATAAATCGAGACGAGACCGAGACGAGACGTAGGTCAGTCTCGAAAGTCTCGGTCTCGTCTCGAATATTGATATTGATAGATACTAAAATTGCCTTCACACAAAATTTGTTTCGTTGCTGTGTTAGATAATATGAGAACAGTTGACTGATGTAAAGTGGCGAATTTTCGGGGTGGTTATCGGGCTTAAACCCCTCCCGAAATAAATAATTTTGTGATAATTTTTTGCATTACACGTACAACGCAAATGTTTCTTACTCGTTCCTCAAGCCTCTCCCGAAACAAAATCCACTGCTGATGCAAATAGAATTCTCTTTCTCTCTCTCTCTCTCTCTCTCTCTCTCTCTCTCTCTCTCTCTATATATATATATATATATATATATATATATATATATATATATATATATATATATATATATATATATATATATATATATATATATATATGGTCGTGGTGCCACTCAGGTCCGCCCTGTATGGGTTCCCGGAACCCAACTTTAATTTTAAATGGAAGCAAGGGGTGAGTGGTACCTCGTTCGATAGATCTTGAAAAACTAAAAAGCGTTGTGGCAAAAGATCTTTCATATCGGGCACTGTATTCAAAATGGCCGCCAAGACATGTTGCCTCTATCAGATACAGTAAAACGTGCAGTACCACTAATATGAAAACGGTTGAACATAAATGAACCGAACAAAAACTCAAATAGAAAATGTCATGTGGCACATCTTTTGATATTGTCGCGGAGACTCCCAGGGCCACCCTTCATGGGGCCCAGGGCGCAACTTCAAAATTGTAAATGGAAACATGGGGTGAGTGATACCTCGTTCGACTATCTTTAAAACTAAAGAGCGCTGTTGCAAAAGATTGTTCATATGGGCCACCGTTTTCAAAATGACCACCAAGACATGGTACCTGCATCAGGTAAAACGTCCAGTATCACTAATATGAAAACACCAGAACAAATATTCGAATAGGAAATCACAGAGGGTACTTATCATTCTATAGCTCGGAATGTTGCAACAGTCGAAAAGATTATTAGAGTGAAAGTGCCATAATGAAGAGGAAGAAATCTAACTCCTAGAAAAGTATCGCTCCAACCTCTCTCTGTACGTGAGTGAAACGAGAAGGATCGGTGAAATTGCAAATGAGAGCCTTAGTTTTTGCAAATTGTATCTACGAAACTAAGTTATTTGAAAGGTGTTTTTATAAGAGATAAATGTCTCTGTAATGGGATAAAGTATGTAAAATTCTTGTTAAATGGTACCTTTCATTTTGATGGTTTGATGCAAAAATGAATCAACTGAAATGCGAAACCAATTTGTCGAACAATGCAATTTTAGAACAATGTTTACAAACGTTGGTTTTGTTCAACAGTCGTCTGCATGATATTGGTTCGCTTCTTTTCCTTCTATGTCTTCTTGCATGTGATAGAATATGAGTTTCACTGAGATGTCCACAGTTATATTCCGAATAACTTTCAACGGTAATTTCAGTTGTGATCCTTAGTAACGAAACGGTACATACTGATGCAGATATGTCCCAAAAATCTTGCACGCAGGGGCGAAGAGTCGGTAAAATGTTGTTAAACTTGAATTTCACCTTATTTTTATTCACCTTATTTCACTTTATGTTTATTAATTATAGTACCAGTCATTTGTACACACAAGTGTTTCAGACAAACCATATCTATTGCAAATAAAACTGAAGTTCTCATTTGAGATTTTAACATTCATTCCCGCTTCACCTACCTACGGGCAGAGATCGGAAAGATAATTTTCTATCATTTCCTCTTTTGCATCATGTCAATGGTGGGGTGCTGACTGCCACGGGTGCTGACTGCCACAGCCAATTATTGGTGCTGATTGCCACGACTGGCGCTAATTGCCAATATCAAGGTGCTGACTGCCACGAGCCTGAGAGAAAGTAGCTAGGCGTAACATTACCGGACGCCAAGAAGCATGAAAGAAACTAGATCCTTAGGATCGTGTTGTTCAGACCAACACCTAACAAAGGTAAACAGGTCTCTGTATGTACACTCATGTCCAAAATTATTGTCATACGATTATAAATATGTTGTTCTAGTAATATAATTTGATAACGAATTCGCCCGGTATTTCTTATAATGTTAGTATGTGTATAATCAGCAAAGACATGTATGTGGTAAATTTCATGTCAAAAGAGCAGTAAATAAGAACAATAAAACGAAAATAAAATTTTCTTGTCCATTTAGTTACATTTTATTTTACTCATTATGATTTTCGTATTTATAATTCTTTTCCTATGAAATTTATCACAAATATAAATTTCCTGATTATACACATAATATAAGTTTTAAAAGTACTCTGCAAAATTATCAAATTATATTCTTACAAGAAGATAGTTATAGATATGCGACAATAATTTTGAACATGAGTGTACTTTCAGTTTTGTCAGGGAGCGGTGCGTACAAAATTGGTACGATTTATGTATTCTCACTTGAACTCCCTATGTCAGAATGAACTGTGTACAGCTGCGCAAATTGTTTCGAGCAGCTCTTGAAAGATCTATCAAAAAAGCACTGCTGGCTATACCTCACAAGGGAAGTTCAGGAGAAAGCACTCGCCTGCAGAGAAACTAAGCATGCCATTTGAAGTCCCAATTTATGCTGATTATAACAAGCTAATAAAATTCCTGTACGGTTGAGAACGGTTCGAGATATTCAACTTGGAAGTTTATATGAGAAAATGAGGATATGCGCATTTATACGCGTTAAGTACAACATAATTAGTAACGAATATTGACATACGAATTGAAAGCTATCAGAAGTAACAGAAAAAAAGTGTTTCGCAATAACTAACGGGTTTGTTAGATACAATTGGTCATTACATTGTTCACAATAATCATAGGTTAGAGATGAACATTGATCACTGTTGTTCTTCTGTTTTATGAATAAATGACGCAGGCAAAATACTGCCTTGCACCATGCACATTTTATATGTGCAATTGTGTTGCATCCGGCAAGAGAACAGTTCGCAGAACTAAAGCAAAAAGCATATTCGACAAGTGATTCAAAAGTTATAGGCCTATAATTTGTTCGTAACCTGCCTTGCAGAACGCAAACTGAAACAATCCTATGTATCGCGGTGATCGGAAGTGATTCGTATGGACACGAACATTATTTGATTGTTTCGTTGGTACATTATAACGTCCAGATGAAGAAGATTCATATTATGTACAAATCTCCTGCTATAATCTTTGATTGATCGGATTCAAAACACATCAAATGGTTGCACAAATCGTGTGCAATTCTTTGGTATCTTCTCAACCATTAGGTCTTTGCCATCCGTCATGCAACTTGTAATGGACAATTTGTCTGTGAATGGACCCCAGCGATCAAGCAATAGCAATTTCAAACCATCAGGCTTCGCCATGGGTGAGAATACTTAACGTATTGAAACGTGCATCCACTCATTTTCTCATATAAATTTCCAAGCTGAATATCTCGAACAGTTCTCAACGTACAGGAGTTTTATTACCTGTTGTAATCAGCATGAATTAGTCCTTCAAATGACATGCCTATTTCTCTGCAGGCGAGTGCTTCTCCCAAACTTCCCTTGTCAGCTGGCTTCAGACCATCATATCCATTAAATAATACAATAAAACAATTAATATAAACAATGAAATGTGCAAATTGTACATATAACAGAAAAGACAATCCCTTTATAAACATCCAAGTGTATGTCGTTTCACTTAGTGAGCAACTTTGTAACTTATAGGATGCCACATAGGTTTGCTGTGATGATTACTAAATTAATCTCTACTAAATTAATTAATAATCATAAATTTAGTATGAGGGATTAATTGCTCTCTTTCCAAATACAGTTCCTCCCAGGCTCGTGGCAGTCAGCACGCCATCGTGGCAGTCAGCACCTTCATATCTGCAATCAGCGACAGTCGTGGCAGTCAGCACCAATAATTGGCTGTGGCAGTCAGCACCCGTGGCAGTCAGCACCTATCCATGTCAATTATACTTTAATAATCTTTTTCTCCGTTGCATTATACTCGAGCCGTGGAATGATAAATACCCTCTGTGCTTTCCTATACGAGTTTAATTCTGTTCATTTATGTCCAACTATTTTCATATTAGGGGTCTAGCTGTACTGGACGTTTTATCTGATACAGACACCATGTCTTGGCGGCCATTTTGAAAACGGTGACTTATATGAAAAATCTTTTGCTACAACACTGTTTAGTGTTTCAAGATTTATCCAACGACGTATCACTTGACCATTATTTCGGTTCAAAAATTTCTAAGTTTGACCCTCTTAAAAGGCAGCCCTGGGAGCACTGCGAGAACATTACTTGACGCGCCCCATGCCTTTCCTGTTTCACTTTCTGAATGTTCGTTTATCTCCAACTGTTTTCACATTAATGGTACTGGACGTTTTATCAGATACAGGCACCATGTCTTGGCGGCCATCTTGAATACGGTGACCGATATGAAAAATCTTTTGCCACAACGCTTTTTACTTTTTAAAGATCAATGGAACGAGGTATTACTCGCCCCATCTTTCCATTTAAAATTTTAAAGTTTGGCCCTGGTACCCCATGAAAGGCGGCCCCGGGAGGCACCGCGACAACACCATTCAGTGTGCCCCATGGCATTTCCTATTTGAGTTTTTGTTCGGTTCATTTATGTTCAACAGTTTTCGAGATATTTCCGTGGAAAGATTAGGATAGTAATATCTCCTCCGTGGACCAGTATATGATCAAAGGAGGGGCTAAACCATGGTTTGCCGCTTTGTCCAGTGAAAAAAAAGTAGGATTGAAGCCCATTTTATCCAGTACATACCTGAGCGTTAAGGGGGGCTATAGTCCCTCTAGCCCTCTCCTAGGATCTGCGATATATATATTAAAAATGCTGAAATTTTGTACCAAGTTGGGAAATTCTTCTTGATACTCTGCAATATCACTAGATAAACAAGCAATGTTGCTAAAGCAAAATAAAGTTGTATTTTCTCAAATTGCGCAATGTAAAATATTACATATTTCTAATTTAGTTATTTCACAAAACCACAATAGCTCATACATTATTTAGCGTAGCTTGGAAATCTCTAATAACCCAAATGGCATGGACGGTGCAATGCGCATCAACTGTACCTTAGCGTCAAATACTGTGATCATAGTATAATATATTTCGAATGAATGAAGGAACAAAGTTACAAGAAACGGAAAATTTAAATGTTTCTAAAGACTTTACTTCGAAAACGCGCTGACATCACGTCTCATCATGCAGATGCTTCCAAAAGACATAAATGCTTATAACGCCATTTACAACAATTGTTATTTCAAATCGTTTCAGAGATACACAAACACATTGGTAGTGATAGTTATACTGCTTAAAATGACGTTATTTGTATTAAATTTTTTTATAATGATTATTGCTTTCCTTTGCTTTTATAACATTACAACAATGGTTTTTGGTGGTTTTAACAACAAGTCGCAGTTACATTATTTTAAGCAGTGTTGCCCACTTAAATAAATTGCTAAATATTATTCTAAATATGAGCAAATAACGTAGATAAACTGCAAAATATTTTAAAATTAGTCGTAATTTGTTTCATGGTGCAAGAATGCTTTCAAGAGATGACGTTTTTCATAGTCTTTGGGCTACTTATAATGTTAATGTTTAAGTCTTCGTTCCAGCAATACATGTAAATGTAAATTGTAACTGAAATTAAATGTAACTGATACATTTTCAGTAACACTAGTTGTTCTCCCTAAGCCTTAGGACAGGTGTACACTTTAGATTAAGACCGTGCTTAATTAAAAGTTTTAATTACACCCTAATTACATTTCACTTGCTTTAGTTTGACCACCGACCACCTCAAACTCAATACATACCCTATAGCTATATGCAATTATTCAAGGACTTACAGTTAGTAATACACAATGTTCACTTTTGTTTTGTTTTGTTTTAGTTTAACGTCCCACAGTTATGCTAGGGCGGCTAAAGGAGACGTGGAGCTAATGATTATAGTGGAATCCGAACCACTTCAGTCGTTCAACTTTACCCCTACCAGAAATCGAACTCGGGACCACGCGAACTGAAATCAAGAGTGCTAGCCGCTAGACCAAATGGGGTCCTCACATTGTGTTGATTTAAATCATTCAGTCAGTGTTGCCCGATCTGAAGATTAAAAAATAGCGTGTCTGTACTCCGAAAGTAGCGAATTCGAACTATTTGTAGCCCAAATATATAGAAATAAATACTGATGGTGCTAATGAAATAATTTAATATGAGCTGGAAAGTGTGCTGGACGTATTGCAAGAAGAAATTATGATCGACGGACAGAAACAATTCTAGACTGGATCCCACGAGACAAAAACAGCCTAGGAAACCTCCGCATACAAGAAGATGTGACGAAATCAAGAACCCCGGAGGAGTAACCTGGAAAAGAATTGCCCAAGTTAGATAGTTGTGGAGAAGACTTGGAAAGACCTTCATCTAGCAATGGATTGATAATGGTTGATTATGATGATGGTGATGATTTTGTTATGTCTGGAGATAAACTAAACCAAGTCATAATTTCGTAATTTTACAGAAGCGAAAAACCGGTTCCTCAACTAAGACTAAATATATAACTTTTACTAGGTAAGGTAGGGTAAAAATGGATCCAAAATTTAATGAAAGTCATAGAGCGAAAAAAAAAATTGACTATTCAATCCATCGTGTTGCAGCAAAACTACGAAAATTAATACAAAAGAAAACTAGAAAGTTTAGAATCACTTGTTTTGGCGAGTGAGAAAAAATAGACAGATAACTCGAATTGCCTATATATTTATATAATATGTATGTCCATGTTTCGCAAGTAATTTTTAATCAATATAAAATTTCAACGTAATGGACGCAAGATTAGTTTTCTCGAATAAAGATTGCATGCACCGTTGAGAGCTCAGAAATAAGATTAATCTATGTTACGGCACTGGATATGTGCTTACGTAATGCATTACGACCTTATGAACTTGTATAATAAACAGAATGCACTTAAAATGAGACGCGAACTATGTGAAACATCGGACTTCTAATCTAACTTGTTTTGTGATCCAACTCGAGACCTCACATAGCAAAGATGAGTGTAGTAGCTCCCACCACAAGGTTCAGGACGTTCGTGTTATAAAGTGTCAATTAAACACGGAGATGTGAAACGGTAATATAGCATTTCTTCAATTTCAAACAAAATACGTATATTGTAGTAATAATTTACCCTATTTGTTAAGATAATGAAAGTTATATTTTGTTTTTAAAATGACAGTCAAAGCAGGATGTATTGAATAATAAATGAGAAATTGTAAAGTTTCAATTTCGGTAAGATTAAATACATTCGTGCTGCTATGTGTTGCGTTATCCGTTAGGAGGTATTGAACAATTCTGATTCAAAGGAAGGAAATAAACTACGGTATAGTACTGGAGTTAATTTAATAGAGTTTAATTGTATACGCAGTCCTGAGGCTATATGAGACAAAATCTATTGTTGAAAGTGAAATATGGGTTCTATTAGGGTTTTAGCGTGATATACCCACTGATCATTGAACCTGGAATACGCGCATGGAAAGCATTAGCACTAGCAAATTAGCTACGAAGAGGTACACCATACCATAATTCTAAGTCAAAATGAAAGGAAAAAATAAGCGGAAACGAAGGACTGTACGAGAACAATACTTTCACTATTTAATTTCACAGTATTTATTTCGAGACTTTCGAGACTTTCGAGACGAGACCGAGATTTGGTACTCGAGACCGAGACGGTGATTTTTTACTCGAGACGAGACCGAGACCGAGACCGTTATTTATCAACCGAGACGAGACCGAGACTGTACAAAGTCTCGTCTCGTCTCGTCTCGATACCATCCCTAGTCGTAGTGTCACTTGTCAATGTATATGTACATACAGGGTTTCAGAGACAACACCTAAAAGCTTGGTGTTTTTTTAACCCTAAAAGTGAACCGTGACACGAAAACGAAAAAAAAAAAAAAAAAAGAAAATGTAGACCTACGTCGATGTACAAATGCTTCATTTTAGAGCTATAACCCTCTCCCGAAAGTTGATAGAAACGATAAAATGAAGGACAACTAAATGTCGGATGAAGATGGGGTAAAAATGACATCATGTTTATTTCGTGCTTATGTTTTATTGATGTGCCTATGAACGTGGAAAACAGAGTAGGTGATAGAGTTAGGCTCGAAACATAGGAGATTCATGATGTCTTTGAGAAACGAAAATATACTCGCAAGTTAATGAAATCTAAGCACAAAATAACTGCTGTGTAGTTTTACCCGACCTTTATCCGAGATTTCGTTCTCGAGTTATGACTCTTTATGTCGTTCCCATTAATTTTCTGCGGGCCATAATTCAAAAATGATGCATTTGTTCACTACCGTTGATCTGTAATTTTTGTCGTGTTTAGGCGTGAGGATCAATCCCCCCCCCCTTTTTTTTGTGTGTGTGGTTTTCGAACACACTGTATCTATATGTGTGTTTCGATGTTTGTCCATTGCTTATGTCACTTGGCTTAACCGCATTTGTGTCTGTGTGTCCCCCTTTCCTATCACGGCAACTTATTTCACGATAGCTTATCTTCGCAAAATTTATTCGAACACGACATTCATTTTACTCCAACCGTAGCAGTGTTAACGGCGCCGTGGAATGTGCTAACGAACCCCCTTCTTATCACGCGCCAGCATTCGGCGCAGAAACTAATCCTTTTGTTGATCAGACATCAAAGATATAGACATTTTCTGGTGATGCTGTTTGATCAGTTTCCAATGTTGACTCATAGGACTAGTTTATATTGTTTCGCAAGATAGTGTAGGTGTTTGTGAGTGATTTCTACACTGCAAATGAATGCTTCTATCGATGCTTCACATATTCGGGCATTATCGACCTCAATAGCGCTATTAACGTTATTAACGCTATTCTGAGACTACTCGGGGATACAGAAATGCAATTCAGGAACAATGTGGCATTTTGATGGCGCTGTTGATCTGAATTCGTTTTTGTTATTGATAAAATCCGTCCATATTTGTCATTGTTGGATAAATGGAATGGCCAGCCGGATCTCCCAACATAAATCCTATCGAAGATGTCCAGGTAACCTTAAGGAAACAGATAATAGAACATCATTCCTCTCCTCGAGACTTACGGGAGCCTCTCCTCCAGCTCATTCCATATATATATTTTGTAGCATAGTCCTCTCAATTGTCTGCACTGCAGCACTGATGCATTCTTTGAGCTCGACTAAGGATTGTGGTAGTGGGGGTATGTAAACAAGGTTCTTAACCTACTCCCACAGGAAGAAGTCACAGGGCGTTAAGGGTCTTCACTACAGCGAAATTAAATTACCGCTAATTTTAGTTTTTCTGGAATATCTTCAAAACAAATTAAAATATTCGAAAAGCAGAAACGTAGTGAACTAGACAATACGATTATGCATATGATACCACAATTCACATATCTGCTTTTATGGGTCAATAGGACGTGAGCCACTGCGACCCACCACCTACCATGACTCACTTTGACCCACCGATCCCTTCTGCTTAGTGAATTGCAGACAGCATTTTCTGGGCACTGGTGAATTTGTCTACGTTTTACTTTCTAGACCTCCATTTTTCTTTTTTTATAATTAGTTTCTATTTACTTAGCCTACCTGAGATGAGTATATCTAAGTGAAAAACGAACTTTACTCACTTTTTGATATTGATATTTGTAATTGTAATAATAGCACTCACTACTTGGCTTTCGAGACACTGTCAAATTATACACTTTTTTGTTCTTTCTTTACGTTGGCCTACTTTACCTTGATTTGAAACTTTCAAATTTCATTCTACTTTCCACTGAAAAGTATCTGGAATTCAACAAGGAAATAGTTATATATTAAATATGTAATTAAACTGAAATTCATCGCAATATGGCCCTTGACAAGCACATTACCCTTTTATGTTGTGAAAGTCAGATCCACCAGTATTGTAACAGAGCGGTGCTTAAGCTATTGACTGTAGAAATTCAAATTCCGATTAGTGGTAATTTCATTGCCTTGTTTTATTACGAGTTTAAACTCTTTATTCAGTTAAGAGGAGGGAGTGAGTGGATCATGGGTCAGAGTTTGATGACAATAGGTTTTGATGGGTGGTAGATCGGAGTGGGTCAGCATGGGCGGCGATTAGGGGGGGCAAGAGGGGGCAGTTGCCCCCCCACTTTTTTGACGTAACGTCCTAATTTATATAGTTTCATTTGGAAATGTAAACAGGGTGTCCACACAATTTGGAGAAAAAATCTCTGACTTTTCCCTGACTTCCATGACGAAAGTTCCAGATTTCCCTTACCCCCCTGGATAACTTAAAAATATAGAAAAAAGAAAGAAACCCCAGCCTCCACACTCCCCATAGTTGGCCATGTTCTCTTCCGTTTCTGTTTCTTTCTTTTTTCAATTTTCTTTCCAAAGGAATGTAAATTTACAAACATGTGCATTAGGCCGATATTGATTAGACCTACCTATTACACAAAATGTAAAGTTACAAACGAAAGTGTATACAGAGTACTTACGATATGAAAAAAAAATACACATGATATGCTTACACATTATAATACCAATTATACAGCATTATAATATTGCCTATAGTAATAAACAGTTCATACATCATTTTACTGATTATTAAAAAAGACACAGTATGTAACACATATTTTTGTTGGTGCAGTTGTTAAATGCAACTCATTTAGAAATTTGTTTTGATCCTTTCTCGCATAGTTTTCTTCTCATTGATCTGAATATCCTTCTTGTTGCCTCCGCAGTTTTTTTTTTTTTTCGTTTCTCTTTCCTCTTCTCGTCTCCAGCATTTATTTCTCTTTTCTTTTGCAAATACACCTGATATTGTCTCATTGAACTTCTCACTGAATTTATCGTACCTTTTGTAATTATTAATCCTGATGATCCACCTATTCTCATCACAGAATCATATATGATCTGTTGAGACACCAGAGATTCTTCTTGTAAGTTCTCAACAATGAGAATTATATTTATTGTGAAACCACTTTCAAAAAATGTGTTTCCGTGAAAGAAGATAAAACACAATTTCATAACTGACCATAAGTCAACGAAGTTCTTCCCATTTCCTGAGATTAAGTAAAAAAAACTCATCAAATCCAATACCATCTTTGTCATTGGCTATGAATTTATTCGAGTGTTCCTTAAATTCTTCAATCTGAGCTTTCACTGTGAGCTGGAGAAACTATTTCTTCGCGTTCTCAGCCACTTGTCCAGATATCCTCTTGGCACCATGCAATTCTTCTAGAACAGCGTCTAGCCTTTTGAGCAAATATGCCAGGATGCAGTTAGATGTGTTTCTCGCAGAAAATTAGTTTCAACAACCATATCAAAGAACACTGACTCCCTCATTATCATCATTAAAAACATAGTAACAGTAAACCACATTTTACATAGTAACAATAAAGAAAACAACTCTATTTCACAAATTCAGTAATTGAACAAAGGACCTAAATCGATTTTTCACTGACTTTCCTTGACCAATCTGCCATTTCTCTGATTTCACCTGATACATTTTTACTTACCTGGCTTTCACTTATTTTCCAGAATGTAAACACCCTGGTAATGGTTTTGTATGTATTACTGTTTCATAGAAAGAAATGGTGCCATATGATATTTGCCGTTGTGTGAATACGTATTGGTTATTTGTCTTCCCGTGGAGTTAAGAAAGCTACAGGAATTGTGTTTTAATTGCAATTCAAAGCAATTAATATTGCAATTGCATATTTCTTTAAATGTCATAGCATATGCTTGCGGTACTTACTATATTTCATTTTCTAAAAGTAAAAACATTCATTTAATGGCATGTGTGGAATTAAAAGTATAAGTTGTTCATTAATTCCCAGTTTCAATATAACTTCTGCAAAACAAGTGTCATTGTTCATGTTCATTACTATGATTAATATTGTCCTTTCTATTTATTTGTTTTGCAAATTTATTAAATAATCTGATCAGACAATTTTCCAGACAGAATTTTAAGATGTTCATGAGCAAGAACTCAAATCTCTTCTTACACTTTCGTTGTTTAAGAGTATAAAGGGCTAATACCTACCTGTATTGCTCTTATGAACTTACTTAATAAAATAGAAATACGATATACAGTATTTTAAGTGAAAAAAGATAGTATAATATTAGTTATACAACCTTTCATCAGTGTTAGAAACAACCAAGAAATCTAACACTGATATACAATTGTTCAGATCATGTCTTTCCCCCCCCCCACTTTTAACTTCCAACCGCCGCCACTGTGGGTCAGAATGGGTCACCGTGGGTCGTGGGCCCAGTGGTTCATGAGTCACGTTGGGTGATGGGTCATGGGTCAAGTTTTCATTGACCACGCCATCTCTGGCCGGTATTGCGAACCTCCAGATGAAAAGAACTAACAAGTGTAATCACATTGTTAGTGCGCATAGTTTCGTGCAGAGTTGAACATGTAGTGGACTGTCTACCTTGCTATCTTTGTACAGCTCACCTTGAAAATATTACAAGAGATTTTAGATTTTTTTTAATAGTGATGAAATAAGGGTACACACGGCGTATAATCAATTTATACGAGCTCTGGCAATGCATATTTGTCAACAAATAATTTCCAAATGAATAATAGATTTTCTATTATTTTGGTAATGTTTACGTTATAGGGTTTATCGATCACATGCTTGAAATACTCTGCTAATAGAGTGCATTACCGAAATAGCTTATCAGGAACAATAATGAGCTATGTTAATTGCCAATCATCTCGTGAGTTATTTTGCAAAATACTATTGTTTCCCATTAATTTTTCAATTTTCCTTGCCAGAAATTTGTTACGTAACGTTCTCGGAACAAAACATTTTTGGTTATAATAACTTTGCCAAGAAAGAGTTATTATTATGTATCTGTTATTTATTTTTTGCAGTTGAACCTTCTTTTTCGTGTTTGTGAAAGATAGTGTTCTTATTACATTGTAGAAAGGAACATTTTTCTGGTGTCAGGATTATTATATTTACAACATTGCATGTGCAGTTCAAGCAAGAGAGAGAAATAGAGAAACTTATATATATATATATATATATATATATATATTCGCCTCATATTTATAGAGGTGAAAGTTCCTTCTTATGGTAGTTTCCTTGCACGAGATGCTTCGTATTTCACAACATGCATTTTTTGGGTACTTTTTTGTAGTTCTTTTTTAAAACTAAGATGAGGAACCCAGTGAAAGGGACAATTTTGAATTGCAGAATTTTTATCGATAACGAGATAGTCATTTTCATTAGTAGCTCATAGTTTTCGAAGCATTTACATTTCTTTTTTCTTGCACTGTTGGTCATCCAAGCATTAAATCGTCGTCATTGCTTAAAAAAGGAAAAAGATATTTAAAAAAAAAGGAGTTGTTTGTATCTTCAGAAGGAGATGCTACTTCTCGAGTGTCTGAACTCTGTTACATAATTACACAATAAGGTTGCGAGTAAAATTACCACCTTCAGATAAGTCTAAAGCAGGACATTCTTATCTAGGCTTACTATACGTCCGGGCTTAGCCTAGACAATTCGGGATTGAAGCAGTGGCGGCTTTAACAGGTAGGCCAGGTAGGTACGGATCTGACCAAAAATTTTGAAAAAAAAATGTATAAACGCTAAGATACAGTAAAGAGTAAATATATTTTCCACTATTTATATTAGTGATTCATAAAACATCAACTACTACTGTAAAAGTAATTTCCTACTGTCATGTGTATATCTATCCTAAAGCCGTCTCTGGATTGAAGCCTATGTCCGTAATGAACTAATGTCCAGGATTTTCGGATTAGTTAATGGAAGGCCGAGAAATTTCCCTCTATTTGGTCAAGCAGTTGGCTTGCAAAGCTGTCTTGTGTAGACTTTCATGAAAAAAGTGAAGAGTATTACGGTATTCCACGAAAAAAATATTTTTATCAGAAAAATGAACTTTAGTCAGAAAATAATTAAGACAAGTATTTAAAAAAGTACTTCAAGTAAAGAAAGTGAGTAAAAATATTTTTGGAATTTAGTCTTTTTTTTTTTCTTTTTACTTCTAAGAGCTGCGGTGGCTCTGTGCTAGAGCTTTTCGGGACATAAAATTCGGGACATGAAACCCTAGTTGTTAGTTTGAAGTAAGTTTTCTGCATGTTATTACTTCTAACACAACCGTTACCGCTACTGTTACTTATAACCACTATTACCAACACGATCAACCATTCCTACTAATCAAACGTATGCTGTACGAAATTAAATGAAAATACTAGTGATTGTAGGTGTCTATCTTCATTATTCATATTTGTTGGAGCTTCTTGCTGCTGAAGAATCTATAATCAAGTTCACCTTGAGACTACTTTATATCATTACCAGTTCTATTGAAGTTCAAAATGAAATGAAATCTTTCAGTTTAACGTCCTACTTTATGCCCTTTAGGCTAAGGGAGACTATAATTAAGCCAAGTAAATGCTGATGATGTTGAAAATATTGGTGGAATGAGAATATGGGAGGACACGGGAGTATCCCGAGAAAAACCCACAGGCACGATGTTGTCCACCATAAACTTACTTTCCGGAGATCGAACTAGGGACCCCTAACTAGGTGGACAACATCGTGTCCGTGGTTTTCTCGGGGTGCTCCCGTTTCCCCCAAATTCTTATTCCATCAATTATTCCATCAGCATTCACTTGCTATAATCATCGCCTCCCTTAGTAGCCCAAAGGACATGATTGTGGGAGGTTAAACTGAAATATTTAATTTTATCGGACATGATTTGCCCTCAGTCTCAATATTGACAGTATATAATGTAGAAGGAGTAGAAGAGTGATTACAATTCGTGGGTGAAAACGAAGACATTTTCATCAAATTATTGTACTTCTGTAATTTCTAAGTCATGAGAAACTGCACACTACATGCTACATCTTCTAGCAATAACTCTCATAGAAATTGATCCATAGGAATACAATTTTCAGTAGGGCCTACTGTTCAGAGAAGCACGTTTTCTCTACGTAGAAATAAAATAAATAAAGAAAAATGAACTATTTCCCACGTTACTGAGAGTAGAGCATATAGGGTGTCATTTTGCTACTTTTATTATGCAGTGATGACGCATTTCTAACGCGCCGCAATCCTCCCGCTAAGGCCAGGCTTTGCTGGATGTGCTCAAGTTATATATTTTCGAAATATTTGTTGTATTCTCTGTATCCTACATCTTATTTGGCATGTCTAGGCCAATTAGAGCCTAAAGTACGAATATTGGAAAGCAACTAGCCTATATGAAATTTGCATTCTTCTGAAAATCGGCCCGGTAGCAATGGTTTTATCTAGCAGAATTGGCTTGATAACCGAAAAATTAAGAAAAATATTTTCGTAGTTAAAAATCAACTTTCAATTCAGGCATATTCAATTATGGTCACCTTCATACTTCCTCTTATGCCTGGAGTTAAAAAGGGAACAGATCGTACATTATTCATTTTATGTTTACTCTGAAATTTTCAAAATCCTGCTGCATAAAGGAAGGGGGAGAAATGAGAATTAGTTCTAATTTCTTGAATTCAATCATGTTATATAGCAGTTATTATAGAAAAATTTTTTTTATGAAGTACTAGTATCAATTACCCGCTTTGCTGGGTTAAAATAAGAAAAATATGTTCCGTTAGTCAGTCACTTTTTACTATTAGTGAAGCGCTTTCTGATATCGGTCATTTTAGATCATTTTTATATATACAGGGTGTTTCAAAATAACACCGACAACGTTTGTGAGGTGATTCCTGACACCAAGGTAAGACAAAAAGTATAGACCAACTTCGGTGCACAAATGCTTCCTTTCAAGTTATAGGCCGCCGGAAACATGAAGAAATGAACTTTAAAAGTCCATAGTTCCAAAACTATGGGATCTACCGTAGGCGGTTCAAGACTTGACTTAGGAACTAATATGTGCACTATCCAAAAATACATATTTCAGAATCCTAAGGAACTGACGCAACAATTTTTATAGAGGGAGTTTGGCTATGGGTATATAATTAGGAAATACTCACCAATTACCTCTATGAAAACTGTTGCAGAAGTACCGCATGATTCTGAAACTTAGAGATTTGGATAGGGCACATACTAGTTCCTAAGTGAAGTCTTAACCCGACTACGATAGGTCCTATATGGACCTTTAAAATTCATTTTTTTAATGTTTTCAGCAGCCTATAACTCCGAAAGGAAGCATTTGCGCACCCAGGTTGGTCTATACTTTTTGTCTTACTTTGGTGTCAGGAATCACCTCCCAAACGTTGTCGGTGTTTTGAAACACCCTGTATACCTTCTTCGCTTCCCCAAGTTATGGGGCTTGATTTGGATTGAAACGGCATCGGAAGTGTCACTGTTCATGTCAGCGACCCCGAAGACTATGGATTGGACACTACAATAACGATCATTTTCGATTATTTTCACATATCTTTTCCTCTCCTTCCCCTAAGTTGCGCCGTCAAAGTAAAATGTTAAAAACCATCCCAGGCCAGAACCTCTTCTATGTTGAAAATTTGATCGAGATCGGTCGGGTGGTTTAAAGAGTTATTGGGGTCTAAGTTACAAATATAGTCACTTTCATTTTTATTTATATAGATGAACAAAATTATAGTGGGCGTTTTCATAGAAGTTCGGAGAAAGAAGACTTGCCCCAAGAGTAAATTATTCCTTGTAGATTTTTTAATGAGAATTCACCGTAAATTGTAGGGTTTTTATTTATGAAATTAAGGGTAAAATCACTTGAATAGTTTGAAAAAAAAATCATCCGGAAAGAACTCACGCTCAGGAGTAAACAAACTTTCTTGGATATTTTCATGAGAAGTCGGATATGCTTTTCTTTTTAATGAAACGTTTATTTATGAAAGATGAAGAACAAAATCATCTGAGTCGTTTTCGAACAAAATCGTCCAAAATAACTACCAAACCACCACTTGGTGTAACCAGGGTGTCTATCGGTCACAAAAGTCACGAAAAAGTCACTAAATTAGAAAACGGTCATGAAAGTCACGAAATTTAGCTTTTGGGTCACGATTTTTTTTTTTTTTTAACTGTGCAAATTTAAGTACAGATTGGAAATTTTTGTTCTATAAAACATCAAAATTCAGCATCAAAAATGTCTATGGTCGGCTTTAGACGCTACCAAATCGCAAGCAAAGTACGTTTCTATTGCATGGATGAAAAGTCGGCCTAATTCGCACCCAAATTTGCTCTTGAAAATGTTAGGAAATTTTATGATTTGGTGAAGAAAAGATCACGAAAAAGTCACGAAATTTCATTTTGGAATTTTAGTAGACACCCTGCATGAAAATAACTACTCCTTCTGCATTAAAAAAAAAAAAAAAGAAAAATGAATTTCACTATATAATAGGGTTGATAATTATGTACTAATTTACAAAATATGAAATTGTTAGAGCCATTTTCGAGAAAATCTCATTATTTTCACCCTCCAGTAAACAATTCTAATTTTGCGGAATGAGAAGAAAGCTCGAAACCGCTCTCCCCCCCCCTTTCCGCGGAGCATCTCATGAAAAGAAATGTTTAAAATTACGTCAGATTACGTTGAACGGTATGGCCTCTAGATTAGTGTATATGCATCGGAATTAAATACTACACACACGCAATTCACGTTTTCGTTGTAAATCGAAACGTGTAAATCCGGTAGTCATATGTAAGTCTATTTTTTTCACAATCTCCATGCTTTCCATCATCTCTATCGTCGCTCGATAATAAAACAGGAATTAAAATTCAATAGCATTAAAGAGTTAATTAATGGAGCCAGTGGAGTAGGGATAAGGTGATTATTTCTTTTCTCCCTATTGTTCAGAAGGATATATGGAAAGCTGGAAATTACTCTGCAATACTAGAAATTGGTGAAGAGGTGGATTAAGATTTAGAATTTGAATTTTTGCGCTTACGGGAATAGTAATTATAACTTCATTACACTTGATATTCACTTGCACATGACAATTAACAGGCCTGTTATCCCAATCTAAGGAACTCTTGACTTCGAAGAAGACAGATTCGCCATACAGCTATATCAAATATAAAACTGTAGTTCAGCTCAAATGTATCTGATTTCGAATATTTAAAAAGACAGAGATAGATAGAGAGAGGAAGAAAATATAGATAACTGTAAGTTATGTAAAATGTCATGTGTGTAGGTGGGCTTAGCAACAAATGTGAGGATTAATTTTTGATGGACAAATAAATCTTTAGGCGGGAAAATATATGTTATGGAAGGTTGAATGAAGAGCTAAAAAAAGGAAAAAATGTGTGCATATGTGTGAAATATGGTATTGTGTGAAGATAACGAGAAAGCGAAGAAAAGAACTTGGAACGTTCGAAATACAGGCGTAAAGAAGAAACGAGAAGTGGAGTTCAAAATCAGAAATCAATCATAAAATTACCTATAGATCGGAGGGTGTTAATGCTAAAATGAAGAAGAGATCAACATGAGACAGTAACATTGAAGCTTCTACTGTGTGGTTCAGGAACGCTGGCATCTGGCATTTGCACATACTGTATACAAAGTAAAGAGGTGGGTTGAGCGCGAATCACTGCGTTAATACTGTTCCTAGGCAATCAGCGTTACTGACCGTGCTGTTACCGGTACATGAATGTTGAATATTCCGAATAGCAATAACTGCCTGCAGCGGGAACAAGGTGGAGGGGAGGACAGTTGATGCCCTTAAATTTTCGAGGAGTGTTCAGTTCATGGGAATACATGGCAAAACACTAATTTGCTCTCAAATACTATACTACTAAATTCATTTATATTAACCCTTATCCGGGCAAGCGGGGCCTCCCAGGCCCCCGTAGCTTCATTTTTTTTTTCGAATTTCTCAATAACCATAAATATTTCGATGACAAAATTTTGAATTCTTCTATCGTTAGTCGAAGTTAAAGTCATGAACATATCGAGTTGGTAAGGCTAATAGAGTTGGTAATGCCCAGTTGCCCATCTACGTTACAAAAATATCTTGCCCGGACAAGGATTAAATAAATACTATAGTTTATTTACTCCAATTAATAAGAATGTGTACGTAAATAATTATTTTATATAATATATTAGGTGCACGCGTGCATCAAAGTGTGTGTATTAGCTACTGCGATATTGTATAGTCTTTTGTTCTCCCTGGAAAAAATCCTGCGGGCATCCCTGCAGATGTTCAAGTTATAACTGGAATTTCTTTTTTTTTTTCTGTCGCATAGAGAAAACAATATGCAAATCAATTACTGTTCTTATTCAAGGTACTCCCCATGTAAACGCACATACTTGTCCAATCGGTGTGGGAGTGTCCATATTCCTGCGGCGTAGGATTCTTTGGGACGATCTTTGAGTTATTTCAGCACATATTGAGTTATGTTTTGACTTCGTCGTCGGGTGGAATTTTTGTCCTTCGAAGTGCTCCTTGATGGAACCAAGAAATGGAAGTCTTAAGGCGACAAATCGGATAGCCTAGGATCTCCGTTCTGGTGACCGTATAAGGACGCACCTTATCATGCAGGATGATAACTCCATCTTTCACCGTCTGTGGCCGTTTTCTTCTCAGAGCCTCTTTGATTTTGGTCCAGAGGAGGTTGCTGTAGTACGCTACACTTATTATAACCCCGCGTGCCAGGAAATCACTGCAGATCACCTCCTCTTTGTCCGAGAATACCGTCAGCATCACTTTTTCCAACGTATGCTTGTCTTGAATTTTTCCGGCGGCGGCAAGTCTGGATCCCTCCTCTCGATGCTGCAGCACTTTGATTCCGGGGTGTAATGATGCACCAGCTCTCATCGCAGGTGATTATCTTTTTAAAGAACCTCTCGCCTTCTCTCCAAAATCGTTGCAGATGCTGAGACGAGACTTTTCCCTACACTGCTTCTGGTTGAACGTTAGCATTTTTGGAGCCCATCTGGGTGTGATTTTCTCGAAGTGCAGGTGTACGTGGATGATCATTTCCACACTTTCCCTGCTGATGTTTGGTTTCGCATTCAAATATTTCGAACTGATGCGTCGATTACTCAAAATGAGCTGTTCCGTCCGACGAATGTTGTTTCGTTGGCTGCAGTAGCTCGGAGTGGAGTACGGGCCACATTGAGAACGAATTCTCTTCCTGCCTTGAATTTTGAACACCACTCGTACACTTGTAACTGAAAAAGAGTTTCTTCGTCATATTTCGCACTTAGTCTTCTGAAGATTTCAGTAGGTTTCACGCTTTCCTTCAGGAGGAACTTGGTAATGCAGTGCTACTCCAGTGGAGCCGCCAGCTTCACACTATCATATTTGTTACTATCGTACATCATCGCTCTAGACTCCTATCTCCTCAAGTGCCCGTTGTCGCAGAAAACCATCAGGACTACCCTATGGGACTAGGATGGGACACGGAGCTGCGCACAGCAACACCTGAAAAAGAAAAAAGAAATCCCGGTTATAAATTGAACTTCCCTCGTATTTGGAAATCACAAGTTACTAATTATCCTGTTATATTATTACGATTATAGAATTATGAAATAAACATTCTAAGTTTGTCTCTCTAGTTGCAGAACCTTTGACAACATCGCCTCCAACACACTACGTGTTCTGTCAAATTGTCAAACGTCAGTTTTCCTTAACCGTACAGTGAGTGATCTGTGTCAAGTGATGTATCAATGATAGAATAGTTTAATAGCTTCTGATATTTTCTGCTTTTTTAAAAATATATTATTCTCCAAGAAGCGGTGAAAGAAATTTTTAAGATTCTTTTTCTCTAAGCACTTTTGTTTCAAGAAGACGATCAAACATTGCAAATAAAAGTATATGCGTGACACTTTTTATACAAACATTTATAAAACTAAATGATGGCTATTTAAACTCATGTTTACGTTTCTTTAAATAAAATACTTACACTATGTATTATAGAATGTTTGGAAAGAGTTATTTGCTGATTTCCAGGATAAGTTTGTGTAACCTATTTACATTAGCTGAATGGTTTGTTGCATGAATATCAACGTGGTCGTTAGGATTGGGAATTCTGCGTTATGTTTTTATTAACTCACGTGTAAGGGTTAGCTAATATTGTCGGTAGTTCATATTGAGGCTGTGAACATGTATACTTAATTGATAAACTCGTTAGTATTCTCGGTAAGTCATAATTAGATTGACAGTTTGTTGTTGCAGGTCAAAATATCAACAACAGTGATGATTAACATTAATGAGCGTATGTGTACAAAACGCTGTCATTTATAATTGTTACATTAAGACCACGAAATGTGTTGGTGTGTGGAAACTCAACAAGAAGATATGAAATAACATAGTGTTAAAATATGGGAGAGTTGGTTTGCTGGAAAACAATATTAATTGGTGAAATGTATTTCTCTCTTCAGTAATAAATTCCCATATACAGTAGAAAGTCGAAAATCCGAACTAATTGGGACCAAAGGGAGTTCAGATTTTCAAATTGTTCGGAGTTTCGAAAATGACCAAGAAAATGCAATTTAAGCTTAAATATACTGTACGGTATGCTGTTTTATCGATACAGTGGTTATACAGTACATAAGTAATTATAATATCGTACGTAGGGCTACTTACATTTAATGTTTTCTGAAGAACCTGCTCGTACACTAAATTACACTACTCTTGTAACTCACACTTAAAACTTGACTTGTATAGATCTAAGGAAAAATAATAAAAATATGTATGACAAACAATTACATATGTGTGAGCTTTTGTAAAAACTAAAAACACTGACTTTACACAACGCCGATGGACAACCCTATTGTTTGTTTATCGCTAGCGCTAAGACAAAATGTAAAAAGCTTCTGGGGACCGCGTTCGGATTATCGACACCCTACTGTATATATATTAAAGTACAACTTCCAAATTAAAGTACAGCGAAACGTACTCACGTTGTAACATGGCTGTACCAAAAACTTTGCTTAGATAGCATTTTATTTTAGGGATCCGTAACCTACTTTTCAATTCTGTGAAAACATATTTTCGTTAAGGGTGCTACAATTCAGGCCAGCCCATAGGAGGCCTAGAAGCCCTGTGGGGGTAAGTATTGTTACTTATAAGACGAGAAGTAGATTTTTAAATTCGATACAAGACGGGAAATTTACGAGTCTCGTGGGCAACACTGCTTTAACTGTGTGTTAGATCTCAAATACTGTTTTAGTGTTGCATAATTCATAGTTAAAAATTATGAATTGATAAAGTGATTGTACAGGGGACACGGGACAAGCCCTAAAAATCATTTCGCGGCATAAGACCTAAAAATCATTTCGCGGCACAAGTCCTAAACGACACTAGTCTTAACGGCATAAGACTTAAACGGCACAAGTCCTAAAAATCATTTCGCGGCACAAGACCTAAACGGCACTGGACCTAAAAATCTCTTGTGGCGCTACTGTTAGTCAAAGTTTTAGATATACTGTTTCATATTACAGAACCAGATTCTACCTTAGTTCTTACAAGTAATTTGTATAAATACGTATTCTATCGCTCTGAAATAAGAAAATAAATAAATAAATAAATAAATAAAGCCTATTGTTCCTTCTTGCTGTTTGCATGATAGCATTTGTGTGGTGACAAAATATTAACTACCTACCAAATGTGATTCCCAGATCTTTCATTTCCACACCAGTGACCTCGTATTAGTAACACAATGTCGTGTTTTAGTTATATACGTCATAAATTTTGCTTTCTTTGTTGGCAGTAAAGGCGCACATAATAGAGATCATTATTTGTGCAGTTCAAATGAGCCCACTTTGAACAATCCAAGCATTGAACCCATTCATCCTCATGTGCTGATTGCTGAAAGGTATAAAATACACTAAGCAAAAACAGTCATCATCTTCAAAAAGGACGGAGTCGTCTAATACAAGATTTCTTCTGCGTTGTTCTTTTCCAGTGCCCGTAGTTTCAAACAGTCTTTTTAAACCCTTACTTTTAATTCTGTTTTCTTTATTTAATTGCTCTTGTCTAAACTTCTCAGTTCACGAAGACCAATCCCTAAAATATCTTGGAAGCTGACGGTGCATAATCATACAACTCTTTTTCTTCAGATTCTGAGAAAACTATACCTATCCCATAGTGACAGCATCATTTCGGTGTTCTTCTTCTTCTTCAAGAATGTATATCTAAGCAGGGTCATTCTATTCACATGGAAGATTTCTTGTGCTTTACGTAAGCTGCATACACCTGATTCCACTTCCTTCGCAGCTTTTTCATAGTTCTCTACAGCTGATTTAGCTCTCTTTGTTTGCCTTTTAGAACCAGAATTACGAACCACCTCTGAAAATTAAACAAAAATCGAACATACGTTCACAGGTGGAGTAAGTTGTGTCAATGTCAGTAATGTGTGTCACAAATAGCCCCACTCCTCCCTTTCTTTGTTTCACAGTGTGATGAAATAAACCAACAACGCATTGCTTCCAACACACAATATGAACTAATGTAGGAAACACTATTGCATACAGATATATAATAACTATTTTTACTTACCTCACCATAAGCTTCAACTGACACTGTTCCAAAGCATTCCCTAAATTTTACTTTTGTGCACTAAAAACACTAAATTTACTGTAGTATCAACGCGCGACGATTTGTTGCCTCCAACTTCAACTCGATTACTGCGCACCAAACTCTGAAACTTGCAGTGGCGTCACTCATCATTGCCACCTCACAGAAGAGAATATATCTGCTTTGTCTCTACTAGCCCCGCCCTTCCCTACGTATTTCCAAAAATTCTTTCTTATATCCTGCTTTCCTAAGAAAATGATTTTTTAAAATTAAAATTTAACGATTCTACTTGTAGTAGTACACCCAGAAAGTCACTTATCTTAACTCTTTTTATATAAGAGTACAGAAGATGAAGACAGTCAGACAAATTGACTTTCATGAACAGTTTCTGATTTCTTATTCGTACATTTCCCACAAGCTGTAGTTTTAAATTCACGCACTGTCAAGACCCAGGTTTAAAAAAGGTAACAAACTGAAAATATAATACAGTACAACCCCTCAAATCCGAACTAATTGGGGCTGAAACCTGTTCGGATTTCGGGGGGTTCGGATTACCCGGGAAATAATATTACGTACTTATTTCGTCACTGAATTGGCGGTAAAACAACGACTGAGGTTAGACAGGGTGGCCCAGTGGTCGAAAGGGCAGTGACCTTGACTGGCGGGTGTACATTCATGTCCAAAATGATTGGAACAACACCCGTCAGCCACTCCAAACGACGTGATGTTCATGCGAGGCTGGCTTGGAATTGCCTCCGCGGGAATATTTTCTAATCTTCGAAAGTTAAAGATAACTGACTTCAAGTAAAAAATCAGTGTTTGTTTAATCTTGTGTTGTAATTTTTCGTGTGAATCGTAATCCAGTTAACCTAAAATAATTTCATTGTTTTGGATTTTTTGAAATACGTAAGTAGACGTAAACTGTTTCCTATTTTATCTAAACTTAACTGTATTTTATAACATTTTGAATAAGCATTAAGTCTAAATACGTTAAAACCTTAAAAAAAATGTGTGATTAAATGTTTGTTTTTTTTTCTTCATTTTTCAGCTGTAGTTATTTTTTTCCCCTGAGAACGTGTTCGGATTTGCCGGGTTTTCGGATTTCCGGGGTTCGGATTTGAGGGGTTGTACTGTAATAATAATAGGGTAAAGGCACCGAATATGGAATACTTTTTGTTTCTTCTTTATTTCTCAGAAATGCGTATTCCAGAATAAAAATATTATACATCATACTACTTGTGGTATCTTTGCAAAACAAAATACAAGTATGAAAGTTTGTTCCTCATTAATGATTTTTTACAATATTACAAAATTGAAAGAAACTCAATTTCCCATATTAGGCACACCCCGCTCCTAATATGGAAGTAGTAGTGGCCGACGTATATTGCGCCGAGTCAGCAAAAATTTTTGTGACGTCATAGGTCAAAGGTCAATGACCTTGACCCGGGGTCAATGACCTAGGGGTACCTAGGACCACCCCCTCTAAATTTTGGCAGGGGTACCTTGGCCCACCCCTTAAATTTTGGCAGGGGTACATAGGACCACCCCGCTTAAATTTTGGAAATTGCCAAATCTAAAAATTTGGTATGGTAGCCTAGGACCATAGTATGTACCTCTATCAGTATTCGGGGTCTATGTCGTTCCCTTTCATGGGTAAAAAATTGCCAAAAAGTCAAATTTCGGGGGTTTTTGACCTAATTTATCCCCTTGGATGAGGTGTTATTACCTTATATAGTTATATGGACGTATACAGGGGTTCATTACCTTTCATAAGACATGGGTACATTAATGCACCCCTTGAAAAATTTGGGAGGGGTACCTTGGCCCACCCCTTCAATTTTGGAAATTGCCCAATTTCAACATTGGGTATTATAGTACCGGACCCTAATATGTATTATGATAAATTTGGGTGGTCCACCTCGTTTCCTTCTAGGGGTACACAATTGCCAAAATATAAACGTAAGCAATACGTTATACCACGTGTTTGGTTTTTGGTCGATTTTATCCCCCTTGATGAGGTGTTATTATCCTATACAGTTATATGGGCGTATACAGGGGGTCCATTCCCTTTCATAAGACATGGGTATATTAATGCACCCTTTAAAAATTTGGGAGGGGTATCTTGGCCCACCACCTAAATTTTGGAAATTGCCCAATTTAAACATTGGGTATTATAGTACAGGACCCTAATATGTATCATGATAAATTTGGGTGGTCCACCTCGTCCCCTTTTAGGGGTACAAAATTGTCAAAAATGGTTTTTGGTCGATTTTACCCCCTTTGATGAGGTGTTATTACCTTATATAGTTATATGGTCATGTATAGGGGTCCATTACCTATCATAAGACATGGGTATATTAATGCACCCCTTGAAAAATTTGGGAGGGGTACCTTGGCCCACCCCTTAAATTTTGGAAATTGACCAATTTCAACATTGGGTATTATAGTATAGGACCCTAATATGCATTATGATAAATTTGGGTGGTCCACCTCATTCCCTTCTAGGGGTACAAAATTGCCAAAATATAAACGTAAGCAATACGTTATACCACGTGTTTGGTTTTCGGCCTAATTTATGTGCTTGGATGAGGTCCTATTACCTTATATAGTTATATGATCATGTATAGGGGTTTATTACCTATCATAAGACATAGGTACATTTGTGCACCCCCGGGAGGGGTACAATGGTCCACCCCTTAAATTTTGGAAATTGACCAATTTAAACATTTGGTATTATAGTACAAGACCCTAATATGTATTATGATAAATTTGGGTGGTCCACCTCGTTCCCTTCTAGGGGTACAAAATTGCCAAAAATATAAACGTAAGCAATACGTTATACCACGTGTTTGGTTTTTGGTCGATTTTATTCCCTTTGATGAGGTGTTATTACCTTATATGTTTACATGAGCGTATACAGGAGTCTATTACCTTTCATAAGACATGGGTATATTGATGCACCCCTTTAAATTTTTGGGAGGGGTACCTTGGCCCAACCCTTTAATTTTGGAAATTGCTTAATTTCAACATGTGGTGTCATAGTACTGGATACTAATATGTATCATGATAAATTTGGGTGGTCCACCTCGTTCCCTTTTAGGGGTACCAAATTGCCAAAATATAAACGTAAGCAATACGTTATACCACGTGTTTGATTTTTGACCTAATTTATCTCCTTGATGAGGTCCTATTACATCATATAGTTATATGGTCATGTATAGGGGTCCATTTCCTATCATAAGACATAGGTACATTGATGCACCCCGGGAGGGGTACAATGGCCCACCCCTTTAATTTGGAAATTGCTCAATTAAACATTTGGTATTACAGTATAAGACCCTAATATGGATCACTATAAATTTGGGTGGTCCACCTCGTTCCCTTTTAGGGGTACAAAATTGACAAAATATAAACGTAAGCATTACGTTGTACCACGTGTTTGGTTTTTGACCTAATTTATTCCTTTGGATGAGGTCCTATTACCTTATATGGTTATATGGTCATGTATATGGGTCCTCGCTATCATAGTACATGACCTCAATATGTATCATGATAAATTTGGGTGGTCCATCTTGTTCCCTTTCATGGGTAAAAATTGCTAAAATATAAACATAAGCAATATGTTGTACCATGTGTTTGGTTTTTGGCCCAATTTCTTCCCTTTGATGAGGTTTTATTACCTTATATGGTTATATGGTCATGTATATAGGTTCATTTCCTATCATAAGATATGGGTACATTGATGCATCCTTTAAAAATTTGGGAGGGGTATCTTGGCTCATCCACTCGGTTTTAGAAATTGTTTAATATAAGCATTTGGTATCATAGTACAGGTCTCCAATATGTACCACTATAAATTTGGATGGTCCACATCGTTCCCTTTTCATAGGTAAAGAACTACCAAAAATCAAATTTCGGAGGTTATTGACCCTATTTAGCACATTATATGGGTATGTACAGAGGTTTATTACCTTTATATGTTTATGTTCCCTTTTAAATTTGGGAATTATCAAATAACAAAATTCGGTAAACGTTTTCTAGGACCCGTTGGTATTCCTCTTATGGCCAAATATTCAAAATTTAAAGGTTATTGACCGGCTTTATTATTGAATAAGTACAGGATTTATTACTTTTTTCATAAGACACAGGTGTATTTGTGTACCAGTCTTAAATTTTGGAAGGGGTACATTTCTTATTGTCGTATCAATAATTGGTAATTGTTCATTGGGTAAATCATTACGATCACGTGATCGGTTATTGACCTATGATGGGATTAGGAGTCCAGGACATTGGTACATTGAAACTTTTGTAGGATAATTTGAGAATGCGTCATTGGTTTTGATTATTCCCGCCAAATATAAACGTAAGCAAGACGTTGTACCACGTGATTGTCCTTGATGAGGTAGTGTACAGGGATTCATTTCCTTTGTTGTGGTACTTCTTAAGTTTGAGTACACACACACTTCTAGAAAACAGTTGGTTCTACTCAGGTAAACAATTGACGGACATTATTGACCTTATTGAACATATAATGATATGATTAACTCTAAGACTTAGGTATATCAAGAGAAGTATTCTTTAAATTTGGGAATGGTGATAAACAGAATTTTAACATAAGGTGCGAAATTTGAAACAATACATTGAACTTTAGTCACAGCTCATAGTCTAAGATCATTGGTGGTGATTGATTTGAAATCTGATAGCTAACCTTATTGAATCTTATGACTCATAGACGAAAGGCAATACATGCTACAACAGTTTAAAATTTAATCATAAGGTGATGTAATCTGACACTAGCAAAGTTATTGTGTATGCAATTTGATTGGATGATCACTATCTTTCCTGCAATCTGATTGGTTGATCACTATCTTTCGTGCAATCTGATTGGTTGATGATTTTCAAATCTTTGCTGTATTCAGTTTTAAGTTTTGTTTTAACATTTAAAAAGTTTTTAAATTTTTTTGTTTGAAACTTTGGATTGACATTTTTCGTTTCCAAATTTTTTGTTTCAAAATTTTTTGTTTAAAAATTTTTCGTTTGAAATTTTTTGTTTGAAAATTTTTGTTCGAAAATTTTGTTTAAAATTTTTTGTTTGAAATTTTTCGTTTCCAAATTTTTTGTTTCAAAATTTTGTTTGAAATTTTTTTTCGCTTTAAAATTTTGTTTGAATTTTTTTTCGTTTGAAATGTTTTGTTTGAATTTTTTTCGTTTCAAAATTTTGTTTCAAAGATTTTTTGTTCTAAATTTTTGTTTCAAAGTTTGGTTTGACATTTTTAAAAGTTTGTGCACTCATTAGTAAAGAACCGGAACTGTTTAGAACAAAAACCTTTGACAACATTGTGGTGCAATAGTACACGTCAGAACCTGGGGTTGTACTTGAAATGAAAAAACACAATTCATTGAAATGAATCATTTTATTACACTCCACATACATCCATACCAGATAGTGGTTCTGGATATTGTCGATACAATGTATTTTGAACTTCTTGCACTAGTTTGTCTTTAGCATATAATTTTAATTCCAATTGAAGTCTTTTAAGGTCTAATGCAATATCAATTGGTGGAAACTCAATGTCCATTTGATCACAAATAAACTGTTTATCAATACAGGTATGCACCCACGAACGATGTTGACAACCATCACAATATCTAGATACATGTTGTACAATATGCATAACACATTTTTCAAAATAGTACTTTTTCAGGAATATACTAGTTTTGTTGCACACTTCCACTGCATGTTTCACACACTGGAATACGCTGATGAATTTGTTCCATTCAGTTTGTGTTAGATACACCATGTTGCGAGGGACATGAAATGTACTCTTTTTACGTAACAGCACCATCTTCTCTTCGAGGACTGTACGCATCACCACTTCATGATTTGAGCCTAATGATTTGACTATGGTCACATTTAGCTCATCATGAAAATAATCGTTCATTTGGTCGATTCGTGAACATAATATTTGCCATTCTTCACAGGTCAGTTATACACCAAATTGTTCTGCTTTGCCCAATCGAATCACAGGTTCAAATGTTCTAGCACTGATACCATTCATCACATGTTTTGTTTGAAATATATTTATTGGATAATAGCTTGCGAAGATGAACTCTTTATCGTTAGAAGTACACATCTTTCCTCCTGAAAAGCACTTGCTCAAATGATTTCGTGGGATGACACTGTATTTGCTGGTTTATAGTTATTGCTGACGTCATTGGAAAGGAATGTGCTGATTCATGATTTCATCACAGTTGCTGACGTCATGCCGACCAACCAAATTCATACAACTACGGCTGACGTCATTGGAAAGAAATGTGCTGATTCATGATTTCATCACAATTGCTGTGTACTAAATTCAAGTTGATGACTTCGACCCAAGAATCCTTTGTAACATAAAGATACAGATCCAGTATTTAAGAAACGCAGTAGTTCTTCTTGTTTTGATGCTTCCATGGGTAAATATCTTGCTGGTAAAATTATATTCTTATCATTTTCAAGCTTCACTACGATTCTTAATCCAAACTTTGTAGGGATCATTTGGCTAGCTAAGATTCTATAAGGTACATTCTGTTGTAAATCAGTAATCTTGGTAAATGATTTCATCACATCACGTGTGTTTAGAAACTGCAGACAAGTAGCCATGATGATGTTATCATGAATACTAACTCGAACGATAATGCAAAACTGATGACGTTGCATTATCATGTTCTGACATGTACTATTGCACCACATGTTGCCAGAGGTTTTAATTCTAAACAGTTCCGGTTCTTTACTAATGAGTGCACAAACTTTTAAAAATGTCAAACCAAACTTTGAAACAAAAATTTAGAACAAAAAATCTTTGAAACAAAATTTTGAAACGAAAAAAATTCAAACAAAACATTTCAAACGAAAAAAAATTCAAACAAAATTTTAAAGCGAAAAAAAATTTCAAACAAAATTTTGAAACAAAAAATTTCAAACAAAAAATTTGGAACCGAAAAATTTCAAACAAAATTTTAAACAAAATTTTCGGACAAAAATTTTCAAACAAAAAATTTCAAACGAAAAATTTTTAAACAAAAAATTTGGAAACAAAAAATTTGGAAACGAAAAATGTCAAACAAAATTTTGAAACAAAAAAAATCAAACAAAAATTTGAAAGCAAGAATTTTTAAACAAAAAGTTTCAAGCAAAAAAATTTTACGTTTCACGGTTAACCGTCAAACTTTAACCGGTTTTTAACTATTCGATTAACAAATAAACGGTTTTGATCATATTTATCAGTGAGTGCAAAATGTTGAACGAAACCAAGATTTTTAAATGTTAAACAAACTTAAAACTGAATACAGCAAAGATTTGAAAATCATCAACCAATCAGATTGCAGGAAAGATAGTGATCATCCAATCAAATTGCATACACAATAACTTTGCTAGTGTCAGATTACATCACCTTATGATTAAATTTTAAACTGTTGTAGCATGTATTGCCTTTCGTCTATGAGTCATAAGATTCAATAAGGTTAGCTATCAGATTTCAAATCAATCACCACCAATGATCTTAGACTATGAGCTGTGACTAAAGTTCAATGTATTGTTTCAAATTTCGCACCTTATGTTAAAATTCTGTTTATCACCATTCCCAAATTTAAAGAATACTTCTCTTGATATACCTAAGTCTTAGAGTTAATCATATCATTATATGTTCAATAAGGTCAATAATGTCCGTCAATTGTTTACCTGAGTAGAACCAACTGTTTTCTAGAAGTGTGTGTGTACTCAAACTTAAGAAGTACCACAACAAAGGAAATGAATCCCTGTACACTACCTCATCAAGGACAATCACGTGGTACAACGTCTTGCTTACGTTTATATTTGGCGGGAATAATCAAAACCAATGACGCATTCTCAAATTATCCTACAAAAGTTTCAATGTACCAATGTCCTGGACTCCTAATCCCATCATAGGTCAATAACCGATCACGTGATCGTAATGATTTACCCAATGAACAATTACCAATTATTGATACGACAATAAGAAATGTACCCCTTCCAAAATTTAAGACTGGTACACAAATACACCTGTGTCTTATGAAAAAAGTAATAAATCCTGTACTTATTCAATAATAAAGCCGGTCAATAACCTTTAAATTTTGAATATTTGGCCATAAGAGGAATACCAACGGGTCCTAGAAAACGTTTACCGAATTTTGTTATTTGATAATTCCCAAATTTAAAAGGGAACATAAACATATAAAGGTAATAAACCTCTGTACATACCCATATAATGTGCTAAATAGGGTCAATAACCTCCGAAATTTGATTTTTGGTAGTTCTTTACCTATGAAAAGGGAACGATGTGGACCATCCAAATTTATAGTGGTACATATTGGAGACCTGTACTATGATACCAAATGCTTATATTAAACAATTTCTAAAACCGAGTGGATGAGCCAAGATACCCCTCCCAAATTTTTAAAGGATGCATCAATGTACCCATATCTTATGATAGGAAATGAACCTATATACATGACCATATAACCATATAAGGTAATAAAACCTCATCAAAGGGAAGAAATTGGGCCAAAAACCAAACACATGGTACAACATATTGCTTATGTTTATATTTTAGCAATTTTTACCCATGAAAGGGAACAAGATGGACCACCCAAATTTATCATGATACATATTGAGGTCATGTACTATGATAGCGAGGACCCATATACATGACCATATAACCATATAAGGTAATAGGACCTCATCCAAAGGAATAAATTAGGTCAAAAACCAAACACGTGGTACAACGTAATGCTTACGTTTATATTTTGTCAATTTTGTACCCCTAAAAGGGAACGAGGTGGACCACCCAAATTTATAGTGATCCATATTAGGGTCTTATACTGTAATACCAAATGTTTAATTGAGCAATTTCCAAATTAAAGGGGTGGGCCATTGTACCCCTCCCGGGGTGCATGAATGTACCTATGTCTTATGATAGGGAATGGACCCCTATACATGACCATATAACTATATGATGTAATAGGACCTCATCAAGGAGATAAATTAGGTCAAAAATCAAACACGTGGTATAACGTATTGCTTACGTTTATATTTTGGCAATTTGGTACCCCTAAAAGGGAACGAGGTGGACCACCCAAATTTATCATGATACATATTAGTATCCAGCACTATGATACCACATGTTGAAATTAAGCAATTTCCAAAATTAAAGGGTTGGGCCAAGGTACCCCTCCCAAAAATTTAAAGGGGTGCATCAATATACCCATGTCTTATGAAAGGTAATAGACTCCTGTATACGCTCATGTAAACATATAAGGTAATAACACCTCATCAAAGGGAATAAAATCGACCAAAAACCAAACACGTGGTATAACGTATTGCTTACGTTTATATTTTTGGCAATTTTGTACCCCTAGAAGGGAACGAGGTGGACCACCCAAATTTATCATAATACATATTAGGGTCTTGTACTATAATACCAAATGTTTAAATTGGTCAATTTCCAAAATTTAAGGGGTGGACCATTGTACCCCTCCCGGGAGTGCACAAATGTACCTATGTCTTATGATAGGTAATAAACCCCTATACATGATCATATAACTATATAAGGTAATAGGACCTCATCCAAGCACATAAATTAGGCCGAAAACCAAACACGTGGTATAACGTATTGCTTACGTTTATATTTTGGCAATTTTGTACCCCTAGAAGGGAATGAGGTGGACCACCCAAATTTATCATAATGCATATTAGGGTCCTATACTATAATACCCAATGTTGAAATTGGTCAATTTCCAAAATTTAAGGGGTGGGCCAAGGTACCCCTCCCAAATTTTTCAAGGGGTGCATTAATATACCCATGTCTTATGATAGGTAATGGACCCCTATACATGACCATATAACTATATAAGGTAATAACACCTCATCAAAGGGGGTAAAATCGACCAAAAACCATTTTTGGCAATTTTGTACCCCTAAAAGGGGACGAGGTGGACCACCCAAATTTATCATGATACATATTAGGGTCCTGTACTATAATACCCAATGTTTAAATTGGGCAATTTCCAAAATTTAGGTGGTGGGCCAAGATACCCCTCCCAAATTTTTAAAGGGTGCATTAATATACCCATGTCTTATGAAAGGGAATGGACCCCCTGTATACGCCCATATAACTATATAGGATAATAACACCTCATCAAGGGGGATAAAATCGACCAAAAACCAAACACGTGGTATAACGTATTGCTTACGTTTATATTTTGGCAATTGTGTACCCCTAGAAGGAAACGAGGTGGACCACCCAAATTTATCATAATACATATTAGGGTCCGGTACTATAATACCCAATGTTGAAATTGGGCAATTTCCAAAATTGAAGGGGTGGGCCAAGGTACCCCTCCCAAATTTTTCAAGGGGTGCATTAATGTACCCATGTCTTATGAAAGGTAATGAACCCCTGTATACGTCCATATAACTATATAAGGTAATAACACCTCATCCAAGGGGATAAATTAGGTCAAAAACCCCCGAAATTTGACTTTTTGGCAATTTTTTACCCATGAAAGGGAACGACATAGACCCCGAATACTGATAGAGGTACATACTATGGTCCTAGGCTACCATACCAAATTTTTAGATTTGGCAATTTCCAAAATTTAAGCGGGGTGGTCCTATGTACCCCTGCCAAAATTTAAGGGGTGGGCCAAGGTACCCCTGCCAAAATTTAGAGGGGGTGGTCC
Source organism: Thermobia domestica (assembly GCF_964235325.1). NCBI lineage: Eukaryota > Metazoa > Arthropoda > Insecta > Zygentoma > Lepismatidae > Thermobia > Thermobia domestica. The sequence continues at coordinate 55,476,044 of NC_137456.1, read as the reverse complement.
TAGGTACCCCTAGGTCATTGACCCCGGGCCAAGGTCATTGACCTTTGACCTATGACGTCACAAAAATTTTTGCTGACTCGGCGCAATATACGTCGGCCACTACTACTATGGAATACCACCTGTTCTTAAAATGGAATCTAGAACAAAAAATGCTCATTTGTCTATAATGCAATATTTGAATAATTCGAGGATGGGCACGATCCCTGCCCAGATCCCTATCCTGGCGCCGGCCTTTGGTGAGGTTTTCCCTGCTTTTCCTCAGTATCATTAGGCGTATGCCGGGATAATACTTTCCTTAGGCCAGGGTCGAGTCCTTTCCCATTCGTAGACTTAACTTAAAGACCGATGTGACCTCGCAGTTGAAGGCCCGAACACTTCTTTGTTCCTTTCCGTAAGATGATAAATTTATTTATTTGTTTATGAGTAGTTGTAGTAGTAGTAGTAGTTATTACAATTAGAAATATTTCATATTAGGATCCTGCTAATATTCCATATTGGGAAAATCGCCATTTTGGATACCGTAAAACGGGGCTACTTTGACATTTAGGGTTACTTTGACATAGAGCGGGGCTACTTTGACAAATGAGCAATTCATGCTTCCTGTGAGAATTGTCGCATATACTTTCATAGATAAAGGCTGATATGGTGTCCACGGTGCGAATTGCCGGGGGGGGGGATGAGGGATTTCTCCCATTGTATTTCTACCCCCTCTCAATATCCTTCCTGTCTCTCAATATATAATATAAGGATTTCTAGATCCGCCACTGTTTATTCTCCCCAAAATGAATAATCTAATTCGCACTCTGACGATATATGTCAACGTGTCGTGGAAGGGTGGAAGAGAGTGGAATCAATGTGTCGTGTGCAAAAAATGGATGTGTGGGTTTTGTAATGGTGGATCAAAAAATCCTCAATATGCTTGTTACGACTGTGATGTTGACGACTAAGGTTTTTCTTTCCATTGTTACATGTAAAGGTAACATATCGATATACATGTTAAAAGTAAAGTAAAGTAAAAAATAAAGTAGAGTAAAAAATAAAGTAACAATGTAAGGTTAGGCACCGTGTATGTTCAAAGTAAAAATGTTAAAAGTAAAGCTTTAGAAAAACTTGTATAGTGGTGTATAATGCTGTACCACAACAAAATAAAGATTTCGTGCTTATCAAGTATACAGTATACCGTACCTTACACATGACCAAAACAGTGTTTTATACACTTTACATAAATTCCATGTCAAAATAACTCCATACGTTGAGTAACTTTGACCTTATGCAGCAAATACATAAGATGTCAAAGTAGCCCCACCCCCGGGGCTACTTTGACCGGTATTTCTTAATTTCTTCCCGCCAAAACTTACTTGCGGAGACTTAGGTTTAGTAGTGGATGTTATAGCCCAGATACCTATTGTTATGATGAGAATAGTATCATTCATTGGTTGCAGAAAGTGTCCCGTGTACACATCTAAACTAGTCCAAAACCTGTCAAAGTAGCCCCGTTTTACGGTAGTTCTCTTCCTACACACGCATACGTGATTCTCTATGTATTGAATCTTTATGCCTTTATGGTACACTATATATGTAATCTAAATATCACAAACTCAACAATAATACATAACTCTTTGCCTACATTCAGCAGTCTGGAAAGAAACGTTCGAAAAACTCAAGTTCTTCAGAAAAATATTCTGCAACAAAAGAAAATGGCTTGTTATCGTTCAGCAGCAAACCACTCATGCGCACATTGAGGGCGCCACGGTGTACAAGTTTACGTACAGTCCACTCAGTGGCAGAATATAGCAGACAAAATAATCTGGTATTTCATATTAGGAACGTATTCCATATATGGCGCACCCACCCTAATATATGTACTTATGTATGTATGTTATATGTATATATTTATTGTCTTATTGAAGCTTTCGTAATTTGGAAACGTGCGCGCCGACTACGTTGGTGCTCTGGGGCTCTGGCACCCACACAAATAATCTTGTGGGTGCGGCGCACCCAGAAGATTTTTAGTTTGGACCTGGGTTTGAACCTATTTCTCTTGCGTTTAAGACAGGCGTGTTACCGACTGACCTAGGGTAGCCCCAACTTATCCTTGTAGTACCGGTATATTTTACTTTATCCAGCACAGCCCTTTATGACAGTGTTCATAAAAGATTTTAACTAAAAATAAATCAATCAAATATCGAGTCTTCCCTGATAGCATATAGTACCCGCCATTGATATGCACCCACATAGATTTTGGAAAGTCGGCGCCATTGTTTGGAAATATACTTTTGGTTTACTTTTAATATGAAAAAGTCTGCTCCCCTGGAAAAGTTTGCAGGCTACATCCCTAAACGACTATGTATTGTTTTTTCAAACGTATTGTGTTGCATATTACATTAGTAATTTAGCGTAATTTGTTGATTTTTCTTGCTTATACATATCAACTCGATCAAAACACACTGCGAAATATAGTAACTGTCAGCGTTCTTAATGTATATGGTCGGTATTTAATGTTCACTCGTGAAGTATCTAGTGGGCTTTTGTCCTACTCTTAATAAAATACACTCCACAGAATATATATATTGCAATTCTAAATGCTTGCTTGGTTTCAGAAAAGTCTGGTAAAATATGCTGTATGGGATTCTCGTATCTCAATTTGAAAGAAATGAATTTCTTAACCAATTACATAATTAATTCTTAGAATGAAATAGGTTGTATAATGTAATTCATGTATAACTGCAGAAAAGATAATAATAATAATTTTAGTAGAACAAATATAGCTGTTACCGTTGGAATTAGGTACGTTCGTAACATTATTACCAACTAGTTGCTGCATCGTCGCAATTTCGTGTGGTGGTAGCGAATTTCAGAACTAAAGCAGGTGAATGAAAAAGGCACAAGACCTAAAAATCATCGCAGCACAAGAGCTAAACGGCACTAGTCCTAAAAGGCACAAGACCTAAAATTTAGGACTAGTGTCTATTTAGGACTTATGCCGTTTAGGACTTATGAATGTTACCCATTGTACAAACACAGTGAATACAATTTATTAACATTTAAACATACTCAAGTCACTACACAATATATTCCAATAATAAATACGGTTTCATTGTTATTATATCATAGCCTTCATGGATCTCGTGACGCGAAGTGATTCTGTTAACTTCTCTGCAAGGTTAAGTTAAAAAAAAAAAAAATAGGGCATAAATTTTGTAAATAAATTTATAAAAGAGACGAAAACATTTCGAGAAGAGATGTGAAAGGATTTTTCGAGAATAGAGACAAGTCAACTTTATTTCTCGTCTCATCTTGTCTCTTGGGACAAACATAAGGCAAAGTGTTACACTTTGTTGACTTTGAAACATGCAGGAGGTTACGTAATCAGCAATACACTTCATTTCCGCCACTAATAGCCCGTAGGTACGCATTTTCATAAACCGTAAGACACATTGGAACAGGAATAGGAGAAAAAAATTACCGCTTCCACTGGGAATCGATCCCGGGCCGCCCAGTTACAGGAAGACGCCTTACTGACTAGTTCACTGCGGTGCTTTTGATAATTATTACCAAGGCAAATATTACAGGGTTCACACTGACATTCAAAGTCAGGGAGTTGCTTCTAAACATGCCGAGAATCAGGGAAATTGCTTTTTTTTTTTTTTTTTTTTTTTTTTTTTTTTTTTTTTTTTTACAGAAGAGTCAGGGAAAATGCAATCAGAATTTACGAAAGGATTCGTAAGGTTTCCTGCTTCTTAAGCGATGTTAACAAACATTAGAACTGCTCTAAGAAGATATGAAGGACAGCTCCAAGGAATTAATGCAGATTCAGAAAGAAGATAGAAAGACTTTAGGAGATAATTATCTTTAGAAATATAGACGCTTGAGGAGCACTAGAGAAATGTTAAAACTTCAATCCTTTAAAGAAAAAAAATAATAAAAGATCAAATTTTTGTAGAAGGAAAACACACATTAGATTTGTTGGTTGTAAATAAATCAAGGAAATAGACCAAATTATGCTTTTCTTGTTCATCTTTATGAATCTATTAGAATGCCGAGATGTTAATTAGTGTTTTTCTTTAATGCATAATTATTGTTTGGTACTAATGTTTTCATTGTGTTACAAATAAATGAAATTTGACAAGAAGAATTTACAGTTAGAAAGGCACCTAAAAATTTATTTTATAAAAATGAGATCGTTGAACAGCTGGGGAGAGGTGGCTGCAATATATATTAAGCAATATACACATATATTTACTAAACCAAACCATAAATGATAATGTTTGTGGTGTCGCGATTCATGGAAAATTTACTTTGTCTTGGGGCTGCGGTGGCTTAGTGGTAGAGTGTTCATCTCTGGTGCCCGGGATCCCAGGTTTAATCCCAGTTCGCGCCAAGTGAACTTTGTTGTGGACAAACACCGTGTGTATGGGTTTCTCCGGGGCTCTCTCGTTTCTTCCCACTTTCTTTATTCCACCATTTCATTCACTTTTCATCATTATCGTCTCCTTTAGCCTAACCGGCATATCCGTGGGACGTAAAACTCAAAGATTTTATTTATTTTACTTAGTTTTGGCAAGTCAGGGAATCAGTATCATAATTTCAGATTGAACCTTGCTTTATTATTCGCACAATAAGACTACGAACCGCGTAGCAAAAAGTTTTTAATCATTGCTTTTTTAATTAACGTACTCAATTCTGTTTTTTTTTTTTCTTTTTCGGTAATTAATATTTAACAGCAACGAAGCCATTTGCCAAAGAAGGTGTTTCTTCCTGTCTCTACCCAATCTTCTTTAACCTTGCAATTAATTTGCGTTCGTTCGATGTACCAAATTTCACATAAGTAAATCCCCACGCTAAGCGGGTTTGCATATCCAGGCTCCTAACTATGAAAATATTTACGATCACTCCAACCCCAATCATTTCACAGATTCAACCTGTTGTATATAAGTTATTAGGACGTAAAATTGAATGTAATTTATACGAAAAACCCTTTTATGCATTGCAAGACCTGTAACGTCCAAATATTCACCACAAACTTATAGTTGTATCGACATAAACAAACAAAAAAAAAAAAGTGTGGAGCACGAAACCACTTTACACAAAAGTCAAAAGAGGTCATTGAAGACATAACAACTGGTCGAGCGGTTTGTGTCACTAGTCTATCAATCAGAAGTTTCTGTGTTCAAACCCTGTAGAAAATATTCTTTTTTTTTTTTTTTTTTTGAAAAGTGTGTTCCTATTTTCATCAGAGAACTGAGAACATTTCTTTGAATAAATCTTTGGAAACTACTTTTTTCTCAAATTCGATTAGAAGCGAACATTATATGAATTGAAAATCTAACATCCACAGCTGAGAACAAAATATTAAGTATGCTCAATATGTCATTATTATCCTTTGATTTGTAGTGAAAAACTAATTATAAGCATTGACAATTTCAGAAGATTCTCCCCGGTAATGGTCAAGATATGAATGAGAAACTGATAAAACATTATTAGTCCATTTGAGCATGATCGAAGATAACTTATGGCCATGAAGGGGAAATTTATGTCGACAGGGTCTCAAATTCTCCGACGGGTCATGACCTGAAATTATCATTGTTTGAAAGATTTCCTTAACAAATAGAATATTATATTTATTTCTCGTTCTACGTTTTGAAATGGAAAAATCATAATTTTAAATAGAATTATAATACGATAAGCATAAAGATTTATACAACTAATGAAGTAAATATCCTTGTGTAAGTTATCGATTTCTATTCGGATTAAAACTCGAATACTCGTTTGCATCACACTTTAAAGTAATTCCTCTCTATATATATATTTCCTACTGGAAAGCATGTTTAACTCCAATTACTTAATCAATATTTTTAATAATATATTTTTATTGTAATACTCTTACTATTCAATGTTGTATGCACTTAATTTCTCAAAGCAAAACCTCACAAATGTATAATTGACTAGTAAATATTATCAAATAAATTATCATTTAGTTTACGTAAATATTGCATCGCCTGATTTGAAACTTCGTATTTTAAATAATAATAATAATAATAATAATAATAATAATAATAATAATAATAATAATAGTAGTAGTAGTAATAATAAAATCATAGCCATATCTTTATCAGAATTTCAGGCTTAGTCAATAAATGAATTCAACATAGTCTCTATTCGAAGCTCTATTTAATCGAATCAGATAGAAATACGAAGAGGAACTTCGAGAACAGGTAAAAAAAAATGTCACTTTGGTGGGTTTGGAAGTAACTTTTAAGAGTTTTTTTTTTTTTTTTTACAAATTACAGACAAATGCCTTGAACACTTTTTTCTTTTCTTTAAGTTAACTGATTCACCGCACGTATCTGACATATGAGTAACTTGTCTCTATTTTCTACTCGGTTATACACTCTTTTCCATTAACCTTGAACGACAAGAACACGAACACAAAAAAATCCATATACGTATGACAGTTAAAATTCCTAACTTCCCCCACGGGGAATCGAACCCGGGACCACATACACCTAATGCACACGTGCTAGCCACTAGACCAACGGGAAGAGCAAATGAAATGTATTTTGTAGTGTCTGAAGTTTATAGCTATTTCACCCTATTGTAGTATGTCTATTGATTTTTTAATGTTTACCGTATTCGTTACTTTGAGGAATGATATATATTATTGATATAGGTTTTATTACATATTCGGCCATAAATATTATATAAATTATCAGAATTATTCATGATCTTTCATGGAAATTCACTGGTGCATGCGCAGTAGAAACAGAAGAACACAACTTTCTGATGTTGGTCAGAACACAAATTTCTAACAGGATGTCTGAATTCCTTGGTGGAAAACAGTAGTTCCCAACCTAGGGACCCGCAGCTTTCTCCTGAGTAAGCATGAAGAGCGAGTAAGGTGGCGAAAGCTACTGGCATAAAAGAATTGTGCAATAAATAAATAAAGCACTACTTATTATGACTTTCAAATTCAGCTTGACAATTTTATAATTGCCGTTTTACAAAAACATATTGCACTAGGAGGGTATGCAAAAGTCTTGCTGGAAATAAATATAAATTCCTGGGACTATTATTATTATTATTATTATTATTATTATTATTATTATTATTATTATTATTATTATTATTATTATTATTATTATTATTATTGGTCTCCTACTTCTTGGCCAAGATGTGAAATATTCACTACCTTCTTCATACCGCTAAATCAATTTCTTCACTGTTTTCTCGTCACAGCTCATACCCCTAGCTATCTGAATGGCAATTTGTCTAATTGTTGCTCGACCTATGATTTTCCCTCGCATAGTAACAGATAGTTTTCTACAGCTTTTAGAGCGAGGTATTTTGCAAACCTGTAGAAATTTGCATTGTGATTCGTATTAGCAATGACAGTAAAGTGGATATTTCTGTTCCTACTGTGCATAATCAGTATCATTATATCAGAAGTATTCCGCCATTACCAGCGGGTCACTTACCGCACCTGAGAAGCTGCCATGCTCCACGATCTTCTGTTAACCTCTCCATCTTCACATACGATTTTTCTGTTTTGATATCGCCAATAGCCTAATTCTGTTTCTATATAGTCTAATTCGTCCTCTCCCTCTCTTCCCTGCCACCATACCCTCTAGCACATCCGTCATGATACAGTTTCTTCTTAACAGTTTCTACAGTTTCGTCCATGTTTATGTCCTATAAATACAGTAAAATACAGTAAACGAAGCCTTTTATGAGTCTTTTTCTTTACAACTCTATTCGTGGTCCCCTCAAAATACTATTTCCTCCATCCTAAAGGCTCTTTTCGCCATTTCTATCCTTGCTTTTATTTCACGTTCGCATGTCATATCATCACTAGTAATAGTACTCAGATATCGAAAACTAATCACTTGTTGTTTTTTCCCGCTCCTACTTCTATATTTCACACCGATCGCTTCGTTTCAATCACCATGGATTTTGTCTTTCTAACATTTATTTTCATCCCATATTCTTCACAAGCCTTTCTCAAGTTTTCTACATCTTATTAATTTTCTTTTTAGATTCTACAACAACAACCATATCAACCCCAAACCGTATACACCTCACCAGGGACGTACGGAAGGGGGGGGACACGGGGGTCCGGACCCCCCCCGAAATTTCGACTTTTTAAAAATTTAGCCTAATTTTAGGGGCAATTTTAGCAATTTTAATATAAAATAGCTTCATATTTAGTTTGAACCCCCCCCGAAATAAATTCCTGGGTACGCTACTGCACCTCACCATTCTATCTTCTACGGAAATTCCATCTTCATTATGTAGACTCGTTTTCGTTATCTCTTCTAAATAGTTATTAAATAAAATATAATCGGCGGAATATATAATCTCTGTTGAACTCATCTTCCAATTACACTGTCTGTCTACTGTGCATGCACCAGTGAATTTCCATGATAGATCATGAATAATTCTGATAATTTATATAATATTTATGGCCGAATATGTAATAAAGCCTATATCATTAATATATATCATTCCTCAAAGTAACGAATACGGTAAACATTAAAAAATCAATAGACATAGGCCTACTACAACAGGGTGAAATAGCTATAAACTTCAGACACTACAAAATACTTTTCATTTGCTCTTCCCGCTGGTCTAGTGGCTAGCACGTGTGCCTCAGGTGTATGTGGTCCCGGGTTCGATTCCCCGTGGGGGTACTTAGGAATTTTAACTGTCATACTTATGTGAATGTTTTTGTGTTCGTGTTCTTGTCGTTCAAGGTTAATGGAAAAGAGTGTATAACCGAGTAGAAAATAGAGACAAGTTACTCATATGTCAGATACGTGCGGTGAATCAGTTAACTTAAAGAAAAGAAAAAAGTGTCCAAGGCATTTGTCTGTAATTTGTAAAAAAAAAACTCTTAAAAGTTACTTCCAAACCCACCAAAGTAACATTTTTCTTTTACCTGTTCTCGAAGTTCCTCTTCGTATTTCTATCTGATTCGATTAAATAGAGCTTCGAATAGAGACTATGTTGAATTCATTTATTGACTAATTCTGATAAAGATATGGCTATGATTTTATTATTATTACTACTACTACTACTACTACTACTACTACTACTACTACTACTACTACTATTATTATTATTATTATTATTATTATTATTATTATTATTATTATTATTATTATTATTATTTAAAATACGAAGTTTCAAATCAGGCGATGCAATATTTACGTAAACTAAATGATAATTTATTTGATAATATTTACTAGTGAATTATACATTTGTGAGGTTTTGCTTTGAGAAATTAAGTGCATACAACATTGAATAGTAAGAGTATTACAATAAAAATATATTATTAAAAATATTGATTAAGTAATTGGAGTTAAACATGCTTTCCAGTAGGAAATATATATAGAGAGAGGAATTACTTTAAAGTGTGATGCAAACGAGTATTCGAGTTTTAATCCGAATAGAAATCGATAACTTACACAAGGATATTTACTTCATTAGTTGTATAAATCTTTATGCTTATCGTATTATAATTCTATTTAAAATTATGATTTTTCCATTTCAAAACGTAGAACGAGAAATAAATATAATATTCTATTTGTTAAGGAAATCTTTCAAACAATGATAATTTCAGGTCATGACCCGTCGGAGAATTTGAGACCCTGTCGACATAAATTTCCCCTTCATGGCCATAAGTTATCTTCGATCATGCTCAAATGGACTAATAATGTTTTATCAGTTTCTCATTCATATCTTGACCATTACCGGGGAGAATCTTCTGAAATTGTCAATGCTTATAATTAGTTTTTCACTACAAATCAAAGGATAATAATGACATATTGAGCATACTTAATATTTTGTTCTCAGCTGTGGATGTTAGATTTTCAATTCATATAATGTTCGCTTCTAATCGAATTTGAGAAAAAAGTAGTTTCCAAAGATTTATTCATAGAAATGTTCTCAGTTCTCTGATGAAAATAGGAACACACTTTTCAGAAAAAAAAATAATATTTTCTACAGGGTTTGAACACAGAAACTTCTGATTGATAGACTAGTGACACAAACCGCTCGACCAGTTGTTATGTCTTCAATGACCTCTTTTGACTTTTGTGTAAAGTGGTTTCGTGCTCCACACTTTTTTTTTTTTTTTTTGTTTATGTAGATACAACTATAAGTTTGTGGTGAATATTTGGACGTTACAGGTCTTGCAATGCATAAAAGGGTTTTTCGTATAAATTACATTCAATTTTACGTCCTAATAACTTATATACAACAGGTTGAATCTGTGAAATGATTGGGGTTGGAGTGATCGTAAATATTTTCATAGTTAGGAGCCTGGATATGCAAACCCGCTTAGCGTGGGGATTTACTTATGTGAAATTTGGTACATAATCGGAGGTTTAAACTCTACTGATACTAGTACGTCTCGCATAGAGACTCAAGAGTGTAGTGTATCTCACGTTAATACCTAGGTAGTAAATCTCATCCTTCATAACTTCATGTGTTGTGAAATAAATAAATCAGCCAATCAGTTTAAATCAAGAAAAAGTACGGTATTCAATTAGAATAGGAAAGGGTATTTACGTAGGTTAAACTAGCAGAATGCCCGTTGTTCGCACTGGGAGAATAAGTTTCATTTTCGACATAAAGGGTACCAAAGCTGTCACCAATCAATGAATTCGACACTACTATCGGTCATTTTCAATTTTATTTTCACATGTCACTATCCCTCCTTAGCAGTATTAATGGGAGCTGATTTTGGATTTAAAGAGCATCGAAAGTGTCACTGTTCTTCTTAGCACAATCCCGAAAAACTGTGGATTCGACATTAATATTGGTGACATGTAAAAATAATTAAAGTGACCGATATTAGTATCAAATTCATAGTTTTTAGGGTCCCTAAGTTGATTGGTGACAGTTTTGGTGCCCTTTATGTCCAAAATGAAACATATTCTCCCCGTGCGAAGAACGTCTGTTCTGCTAGTTAATAGCTACTTTGTTGGCACGTAAAAAGTGGATGGCCATTTTCAAAAGCTGCGCTTTAGAATAGCAATATTGGGAGCTTTTTAAAAATTTTAGCAAAATTTTACTTTTCTCTTCCAGGTCGCCTTGTAATGCTAATTTGTAAGGGTGTTTTTCACTGATAAATGTCCAATGGATAGTGATAAAACAAAAAGATTGTTATCCATTAAGACTAATATTGGCATGCAACAAATCGCTTGTAGATTGATGTAAATTTTACGAACTCACTTGTACTGACGTATTCAAAGTATTTTTACCAAGAAAGCAATTATTAAGTTACAATTACCAAACTCAATTTATCATTATACTCTGTCCAATTCAGTCTCTATGGCTTGGTTATTGTTTTGGCAATTCTATGAATTCACAAAAGTTAAAATATTATCAAACCATTCGGCTGTCTGGAGAATACAAATAAAGTGAAAATGAACTATTTAAGTTTTACGTCCCACGAGTATGCCGACTAGGCTAAAGAAGACGATGATGATTAGAAATGAATGAACCGGTAGAATGAAGAAAGTGGGAAGAAATGGAAGAACCCCGAGAAAACCCTCGCACACGGTGTTTGTCCACCGCAAATCTCCCTTAGCTCGAGCCGGGATCGAAACAAAAACTCCATGCACCGAACGCTCTACCACTGAGCCACCCCGGCCCCTCTGGAGAATATTTTTATTGTAAAGACAAGAATATTTGCGACATTTTCGTCATTAGAAATTATTCTTTGTTATGTTCGGGGACAGGATATCGAGATTACATTACAACTTCAATGTACTTTCTACTAGCGTCGGCTGTTCTTTGTGTTTAAAAAATCCTCGTTTTCTACGTCATATTTTGTTTGTACGTACATCACGTTGTTTTGTATGCGGAAAAAATATGCGCGGAGCTAAATTCATTCAGTCCATGTTGTATTGGAGCAAGAGAGATGTTGAGTAAGTGTAATACAATGAAATAGTAGTGGTCTTAGAAAGAATGTTTGTATGGGCGATTGTGTCGAATAAAAAAGGAAAGGTTTAGTTCTGGTTCATAAATTGAGTTGGCGAACTACTCTCCTAACCCATTTTCTGGAATTCAGTGGGTAGCGGTTGAGGTCTTCCCGAGTCACACAACTTGATCTGCCCGCGGTTAGTTGGTATTCCATTCGTAGGATAACATTTGCGGAATATATTATTAAATACACTTGAGAAAAGTTGTATCTTAATTACAGTCCTATTTTTGGAATGATCTGTTGTTTTAGCAAACAATGAGGAACGTCAAAAGGATAATTTTGTCTGTAGAACATGAATGTAGTGTCTTTTCAGGATCTTTGAATAAAATTTTTCGTGTGGAAGTGGTAACAGACTCGATGGTTTGGCGAGCTGCCAGTAAAACGTAACGAGAACCTTTGGGATTCTCCTTTCCTTCTTTTCTCTCTCGTGGTCTAACTCACACATATACACACCAAAAAGTGGAAAAACTCAAAAGAGAGAGAGAGAGAGAGAGAGAGAGAAAGTAAGTATGAAGCGGCAGTCGAGATGATGAAGAGACTTGAAATTTCTCTTACTGAGAAATTTATTGTCTTAAAAAAAAAAATGCTGATGCAAACTTAAGTTCATATATTGATACTGACATAGTGCTTGCTTGCTTTGTAGCGCGTGATAAGTGTTGTCTAGAAAAGCTTGCGGAAAGTGTTTTTAGTTCATTTGGAAAGTACTTCGTATTTTATATCATTCTGTGTTAATAGTTTTAAGTTCTAGTATTGTAAATGTACAGTCGCGGTCATAAATACGTCATATTATTATTATTATTATTTCATTTTGTCTGAATTTCGGAACGAATTTCCTATTTGTAAACGACGAAGTTAGTGCATTACGCTGCTTCCTAACAATAACGTCACTCTATATCAGGTGTCGTTAGCGTGCAGGCAGTTTCACTATTTAAAACAATGTGATGGTTTAATTGCAGCTTAAAGTGTATGGTTTCAGTTTAATTGTTTCTAAATGAATAATGATAGTACTGAACATGAACGTGCTCTCTGTGTATTATTAGAACAAGGGCCATAACAGACGGAGTAGCTCAGTGTGTCGTGGGTCAAGATTTGTAAGTGGGTCGTGAGTCAATAGGACGTGACCTACTGCGACGCACCGTGAGCCATTCTGACCCACTAGGACCCACCGACCCACTCTGCTCTCAGCGGACGTATACGAACAGTGACAGCTAGATATTTATGAAAATTGGTACCCTGACTAATTGTGGATCGCTAATCATCGTGGTGATAGTCACTCTGTGCGGAAATGCCTTGTTTCCCAGCCACGTATAATACATACACCAACAGTGATGGGGTGAGCCTGTGATGGACAGTATCGTGTTTTTTATTTTTTCTGTTCTCTTTCAACCAATAGTTTTTTCTTTTAAAGAAAAAATATTGTTCTGTATCTTAACCACATGTGCTTTCGTTAGGGATCGAGCCTGGTTCTCTCGCATCAAAGGTGAAGATGGTGATAATGATTTAGCCAAGAAAATGAAATCAAATCCTTCAGTTTAATGTCCCACGATTATGCCCTTTAGGCTAAGGGAGACAGCCGATTAAGGCAAGTGAATTATGATGGAAGAATTGGTGAAATGAAATGTGGGGGGGAAAGGGGGAGTACTCCTAGAAAACCCACGGACATGACGTTCTCCACCACAAATTTACTTGGCCGGGAATCGAACCAGGGATCCACACACGAAAGGTAAGCGCTCCCCACCATGCTTCTCGATTTAGCCAAGAGACAGCACGTAGATACATTTCTGATGATACATTTCTGATATATATACATATGAGTATGTCCATTCTTCAGAGTAGTCAGCAGTCGAGTATTTTCCTAACAAGACAAAGTATTTTATAGTGTATTTTATTCAGAAATTTGCCGTTGCAGTTAGAATATCGTTTGACGATTTGTGGCTAGTCGTTACAAGTTACGATTGGTTGTAAATATGTTGGTAGTTCTGTCTATAAATATGCATTGTACTTCGTTAATCCCGAAAGGTAATATCGACCAGTTTTCGTTTTGATGGCGCAGAGGAATCACGTAAGTTATTTGGCGCCTGCTCTGCTATTGATTTTGTATAATAAAATGATACGCTTGTCGAGCTGCTTCAATTTGTTTCAGTCCTGTTACTTGCTTGCTCAGGGAAACGGAGTTTGTCGTCCCCTTACCATTGTTTCGCAGGAAGTTTGTCATTTTGTTTGAATGCTAATGGAAGGGTTGACGTGATGAATGGGAATGCGCCTTGTAATAACGAACTTTGTAAATAATCAACACACGTTTTTCTAGATGAAAGGGATTGTAATTTCATCTTTTGTGGTGGTTGCTTGGGCTTTTGAAGGAAATCATTTCACAGAAACGAGTAACAGCCAAGCCTTTTCTCCCTCATTCTTTGTTCTTTCTGATAGTAGCATTTCCGTGGCTGATGATGATTGAACGGCAGTGTTAAACCATGCCCATTGATGTTCAAAAGAACGTGTTATTAAGTTTTTTCTTCAAATCAGTGTTTCGGAAAAAAGAAAAATATTTAAGGATCGAAATTGAACGTGATAAACGAGGGTATTTGCAAAAGTTTCTGGTCTGAGATTGAAATATTGTGCCACTGGTAATAAGCTGTTTATGGCACATAATACCAACTGTATCTAAGAAACCATGTATTAATTAGTTTCAGCTGACTAGCTGCGTCAGTAGTTAAATGCAGACATTTGAAACAGTCACTTCTCGTTGAGCTCGCATATTGCACGGCAAGGTTCCAATTCATACGGTTGTTGTTACAAGGTTGCGGTGCTAAAACTAGACTGTCGGATGGGCGCTGAATCTCCTCGAAGATCCCACAGTCCGTTACTGCAGCCTTGGTAGCAACAATCGTGTGGAGGAACATTCTTGCGCAGGATGCGAGATCAGTGCATAGAGACTGATTCAACGACTGGCTTCAAAGAACAGATGCAGCTAAATAGTTTTGAGACTTGATACATTATTTCTTCCATAGATGGCACTATATGCCATGAACGGCTTAATACCAGTGGCGCAATATTCGAGAGCCAGGCCAAAAACGTTTGGGTACGCACTTGCTCTGTTTGCATGAGAAGTAACAAAAAGTCTCTCGTTTATGCCTGGAGACCAGAAGTATATACCGCGACCACGGCTCATCGGCCTTGAGCTCAATAATTCGGCGAAGCACGTGTGAGTGCGAGAGTCATAAGCGGATAGCGAGGCAGAGCCTGAGTCTGAATAGGCGCGAGGCGTAATAAGGTTAGCGTGTACACGAGCGAGTGCGAGCCTCATTGAGGAGAATAAGCCCGAACGTCATTGAGGATGGTGAGCCCTGATTGCAAAATGGCCATATCTCCTGTAGATTAGAGGAGACAAATGACTAATATAATGAAAAGAGTTGGTGGAATAAATAGAATGGACGGTAACGGGAGAACCTGACAAAACCCATTGATACAATGTTGTCCACTCAAGGTCATAGAGGTAGTCGAACCAAGCCATCGAAACTGTTTTTTCTTCGAAAACATTGTGCGGCGATGACAGATGTACCTCCCTCAAGTTAATTGATTGTTATATTACTTATTGATAGTACTAATATAAGGAGAATTGTTTTACGCAACTAAAATAGGCAACCTTTGCCTAATAATTTAGGCATTGTGGATGCAAAAGCCTATAAAAACTCAGTTGACAAAAAATATTATTTAACAACGGTAGTGCTCTTTAACAATAATGCAGAGCCCACTTATTGGTGTATTGAATATTAAAGGATACAAAAAGTTCTTCCTGTTAGCGATCGCCAGAACCGATAGATGTACTGCGCGTGGTTCTCAACGTTAAATTTCAAAGTAATATCCATCAGGATCCAGCACTTTTTGCCAATGTTCCTGGAGCTGCGCAATACCCTGGCGATAAAACTTGGAGTCCATGAGTGTGTGCCGCAGGTATAGTAACTTGCTGGGGCTAAGTCGCGAGTGTGGTTGAGGCACAGTGTCTGCCAGCCAAGTTACTGAATGGCATCGCTGACTGTCCTTGCCGCGTGAGGTTTCGCTTTATCTTGGAGACACAGGACACCCATGCGATTAACCAACGCTGGCTAATCTACATCCATCATAATAAGATATCTATATAAAAATCTGGAAACTTAAATTAATTTGGGAGCTTGAATCCCTACTGAGAAAATTTTGCGTACCGTACTGCTGTTTTATTGGTATTATATATATACTAGGTAACCACCAAAGTTCTGCAGAATTTTGACCCCACGTAGAGAGACGTGATAATGTGAAGTGAGATGTACGGGGAAAGTCAGAAATAGTGTCCATCAGCAGCAATATACCTTCCAATGACCGGATACACTTAATGTAGGCACGAAGTCTGTCTGACCACTGGTCAGTGGCATTATGCACCACGTCCATGGGAAAATTGTTCACTGCTCGGGTCAAGGATTATTTCAGACTGTCGACAGATGGATGCCGTTTATGGCACACCTTTGCCTGAAGGACTGCCCAAGTTTGTAGTCCAGCTCCGGATTGCTGGAAGGCCATCAGCGGTAGAAATGAAGTCGGAGACGATCCGCGCCAGCCAGTCCTGGGTTGTTTTCGCTTGGTGGTCTGGAGCGGAATCCTGCTGGATGGTCCACCTCTCTCCAGGGAACATGGTAGCATACCTTGGTTTCACTATAGGTGTTAGCACTGTGTCCTGGTACACCTTGGTAGATGTTTTAACACCTTGTTCGCAAGAATGTAGCTGGGTTGTGCCTGAGTGGCTCACTCCCCACCAAACCATTACAGGCAGGATGATGTGTCCTCTGAACCCTTGGAGCTGCCTCAGTAGCTGCAGTAGGTGACATGGCATACACACGGTCATTTTGAGCGTTGTAGGCCTGCTCAATTGTAAACATGTTTTCGTCAGTAAATAGCATCTTACTGTGCAGATTGTTGGCGTAACGCCGCAACAGTCTCTTTGATTTAAGGATCCTCTGCGACATTAATGTTTGGGTCATAAAGTGATCAGTCCCCTCTTATACGCCCGTAGATGTAGGTCACTCCTGAGCACACGAGACATGGAATTTCTGCTGATGTTCATCTCAGCAGCCATCACACTTTGTGTTCGAACAGGATTTCTTCGAATTCTTGCTGCGACTGCTTTCTGGACCTGCGAAGTCCGTACCATTCGTGGTCTGACACTCCTTGCGTGGTCAGCTGCCGTTCCAGTCTTGGTGTATCGCTGTATGGCACGATACACGAATCTCTTGCTGATTTAGGGGTTTCAGGAGGTTGAAAATCTCACCTGCTGTCTTCCCGACCTTGTGTAATGCTACTACACAACTGCTACACGATTTTCGTAATCGCCCCACTCAGTACTCAGTACAATATCAACGTATGTCATGAACAGTCAAACACACACTACATACATCTTCCGCTTTATACACAGATGCCTCCACTCCGGATGCCGCCACTCCGGATGCCTACAGCGCCACTCCAAACTTTGTAACAGTATTTATGATATAACTAGATATACTCCGTTTGGTGTGGGAGACAGAGCCTCGATTCCAGACAAGAGATTATGTGGATTGGATCCCACATTAAGCTGTAGGTTTACGTCTTGTATAGTCTTGCTGCTGAAAGGGAAGCTAAACTGAAAATGGAATCAAATCAAATCAGAAATAATATACTCCAATGACCCATATAGTTTAAATGTTGTTACATCACCCTTCGTGACGCGAAATCATTGTTAACTTTAGATGAAATCAAGGGGGGGAAAAGGACGGGGCGATAAAACCTTTCCGATAATTGAAGCGTGACGAGGAATTATGAGACGAGGGGAAACCTTTCTCGTCTCGTGATCAATACTAGTTGGCTCCAAGAATTTGTCTTAACTTAAAAAGAGATACCTGTCTTTTCCTGAGTACTAGTCAATGTATTTGAAGATTCTGTAGTAATATGTGAATTAACCGATATATCGGAAGATCCATAAAGAATAAAGCATCGGCTTTAGAATGAGTGTTTTGTTTTGTTGAGAGTTGAATAGGTATCCAAACCATGAGATTGATATGTTACCAAATAATGCTTCCAAGTTATTGCGAAAGCTATAGTACAGAAGCGAATTCTTATACTGGGGATAACTGAATGACTGCGGATAACGGAGGTTTGTTTTGTGTGTGTAATCCTATATGTATTTATTTCGCTTCAATGCACAATACAGTATGTTTCCTTGACCTGTTAAAGAAAAAATAATGCGATTCAATCGAGTGAGGCTGCGAGGAAGAATGACGAACGTTACATTGTTAACGCTAGTTGCAGCATCTCCTTTCCCTCATTTCTGTTAAGTCCATTTGTTTAAGTACGTGTAAGAAAAACAATTCATTCTTAAAATGGAAATTAAATTTTGGTTACAAAAGCGTAAATATTTTCTTCAGCCTGAGACCTACGGTGTTACTGAGACAGCAAAACTAAAGAAAATAATAATGGTAATCAAATATGACAGCAATACATTTCTGCTTATTATTTAACTTTATTCTTTTAGCTTCATTTTGCATTTTTCGTTCCCAGTATGGCTCTGTATGGAGTGGAGAATTTCTTTCCCGAAAATTAAGCACTTACTATTATATAGTAACACAACCACTGTACGTTAGCATTAGCAGAATGCAAGCATACGACGTAATGCTGTGTAACCTCATGGCTGGATCGATGAATCTTGCTCACGACTTTAACTCTGCTGGCAGTATCTCTCAAATAGAAACGCAAGTAGGATGACAATCTTACACTGTAACCCTTACATTCCGTTTTTTTTTTTTCTGGCATTGGGATTCTCAACGAAAGTACAAATGTGTGTGTGTGTGTGTGGGGTTATATCAAATACAGGGTGGTCTAGTAAATCCTTCCACATTTTAAAGGCTAATAACCCAAGAAATATTGCAGATAGAAAGTGGAGTATTCAAAAATATAAAATGGTATTGAAAATGGCTTGAAATTATTTTGTTCTGGTTTGAATTACTCTGTTCTGTTATGTGTGGAAATATCACAATGGTCTACAATATAATTATCAATAATACCTAATAAATCCTCTCCCTTTTGATCACTTTTAGCGCTGTCAGAGAAGGGGTGGGAGGAGTGCCGATCTTTGCTTCCGCTCACCACTCTCCTGCTGTTTTCAGTTGTCATTATAGTTTAATCAGAAACTCATAGCGCGGACGCAGTCGACATATTTTCAAGAGCAGTAGTTCTGTGATAATAGTGCAAATACATTTTTGCTTAAAGTTTGCTATTCCATGTAAGGAACATATTGCTGATCGAGAGACCATCTTGCAGTGAGTCGGGAGAGGTGAGCCTTTCGGATGAACTTTGCAGTGAACGACCAGATCTGTTGGTTGACGAGGCCCTGAATGCTGCCATCGAAGACGACAGTGGTCTAATGTGCAATGATCTTGCAGAAGGTTCCGTGTTTCCCTGAAACAGTCAGAATGTACTGCATGGAATAGGAAAATCATACAAGTCAAGCAAGTGGGTTATGGGTACCCCATGCATTGTCGACAGCTAACAAGGAACAACGAATTTGTCCTGTTTACCCTTGCTTACTCGGCACCTGAACGCAACCATCTTTGATCGCTTGCTCACTGGTTACGAAAAGTGGGTTTTCTAAGGACATTCTCAATAGTACCAGACACTGGTTGTCGCTACGTAACCCTGTTTCTCACATTTCAAGACCAACTCTGCAGTCACGAAAGGTTATGCTCTCTGTATGGTGGAATTGTCGACAAGTACTGCATTACGACACCACCTGGTCAGACCATTACTGCTGATGTGAACTTTCAGTAGTCGCAGCGTGTATTTTGGCAAGAGCCGGTATTGGTGAATCGCAAGGGTGTGCTGTTCCTGCAAAACAATGTCAAGCCACATGTGGCAAAGAGGACTTGGAAGATCCTTTAGCAACTTGGCTGGGAGACACTGCCATGAACTATATTCACCAGACCACTAAGCGAATACCACTTGTTTCATTCCCTCGACAGGACGTCCGTGAGGAGATCCTTCCGCAAATGAGGGAGACTTGCGGAACACACTCACGGACTTTTTGCATACACAACAGCCGAGTTTTATCATTAGGGTATTGTACAGCTGTAGGAACGTTGGTGAAAGATGTTGGATGCTGATAGAGATTATTTTCGAAATTAAAGATTCGTATTGTTCACTGTATTGTTCTTTGTTTATGACTGCTCTAAAACGGCAAGACCATCAGTGATTCTTTTGTAGAATGAAAAAAAAAAAAAAGTAGGAACAAATACATCTTGGTTGATTGATTTGGAAGTCAGATAACCTCCTTCATTAGCAGTCAGGTTATATGGATAAAATATCATGGTTAATTTATATTTGAAAGATAATACAGTGTAACATGTGGAACCACGGACACTCGTAAGAGTTTTCCCAAGACCAGGCAGAACACCGATACACAAGCGGAGTCACGAATACAAACACACTCTTTGATGCACCGTGCACATTATACTTCATGTAAAACAACTATATACGCACATCACATAACTTTTCATTATAGTAAATACCTAACTATAGTAAATATATATTTCTGTTATACTGAGTAAGCAAATCTAGTGTAATTTGACATGTATTTCGAAGACCTTTCCCCTTTTGAAAATCCAGACCCCTAACCACGTATGGAACTATTGTGGAGTTAAATGATAGTAGTATTTGTGTAATTGGTTTTATAATGTGTGCTCTACGAAATGTCCTGAGTTTAATGTAAGAAATATTCTATTGCCATTGATTCATATTATAGTGTTTTTAAGTTGGTTGGTTTGATGAAGTTTAGCGCGTCTCTTTTTAGCCGCAAAACTATACGAAACGTGGACATACAGTTTATGGTGGAATCCAAACCACGGTAATGCGTTTAATTTTTAATGCTGTCCCACCAGGGATCGATCCCGGGACCATGTACACTGAAGGCGCACTTGCTAGCCATTAGACTAGTCACGAAAGCTGAGTGTTTTTAGGGTTTGGGACGAATTAAAAAACTATGATACATAAGTTATTAGAATAGTATTATTGGTACTCGCAAAGTACGATTAATTAATCTATTTCAGAGATGTTACCCGTAGTTTGTACTGCTGGTTATATTTTATAATCCTGTCATAATGAATTTGTCATAATTTTTTAGCACTGAACACTATAAGTATATACTTAGTACATAATTGAAAATATTTCTTACTAAAAATGTCTTTGTATTCTTCTTTTTCTAGGTAAGCTTTGATGGTTGAGACCTGTAAAACATATTTAGAGAACGTAAGTGGTTTTGCATGATTATATTCAACTTCTTTGTATGAATTTTTAACAAATTTTAAAGTCAGCTTTTGATTCACTTCTGTTCCAACAATTTCCATTAAAATTTCTCGGATCTTCTGATGGTAGTACCGATCCAGGCGTGTGATATGTTAATTATTGAGAACTGAATACAATTTCAAACTCAGAATTTGTTTACGACCTCAAACCCGCAAGGCGTCATATGTAATTGGATTTCAATAAACGAATAAATTTCAGTTTAATGTAAATAGGATACAATAAATTGTATGTATGAAAAATTGAATGACATGATTAGTTTTGAGTACACTAAAAATGTAACAATAAGTTCGATATTCCATATATCGTTGGATCATTACTAACTCGTATGGTTTAAGGAGCTCGGATGTACTATAGAAACGAAACTTTTCCATTGGATTCTACTCTTTGTGAAGCTAATTCACTCCATTAATAGCTCCCCTAAAATCATAATTTATGTTGATCTTCCCAAAGGTCTTTTCACCAAGGCTTCCTGCTCATGGTTATATGCTTCCTGCTAATATTACTCATACGAACAACAGGTACTGCCCATCTAAGGCGTATCGGACTGTATTATGAGCGCTTTTGGATAGATTTTGTCTTGAACAGCAAAAATCATTTTGGAAGCAAAAATTTAGCTTCTAATAACAAGAAAGAGGAAGTTATATATGTGTACAGTGTGGTGAATAAAATGAAAAATACCTTTGAAGTGCGGTGCTGCAGAGGAGTGCTAAAAATTATATAAATGAATAGGGTAAGAAAGAAGGGTGTTTAAGAGTGTTCGGAGAAGTAAAGAAGACTACTTGGAAAAGAAGACATAGAATGGTTGGACATGTAAGACATGGAGGAATAACACTAATGAATGTTGTAGTATCCTGACCACATGTTGGCTACAGCAGAAGACACAACAACAATAAACAAGCCATCACGGACCCGAAGAAGGATGACAGCGGTGCCAGCAACGAGGATGGACGAGAATCCCCGAAAATCCTGTATAAAAAGGAGGAACATCGCATCAGACACCTCGATATCAGTCTCCGAGAATTGATCATTCCTTCTCTTGACTGCGTGGGCTCTGAGAAACTCATATACATCTCTCACTGGCTGGCTGAGTCCAGAGAATCTCACAAACTATTCACTCTAGTCGATTGCATGACTCATGGAATTAACCCATCCTAAAACCTCAAGGTGCCTGGGCCTGGAGCTATCCTGTAGGAACGTCCATCGTACTTCTCCTTAATGCTTAGATAAGAGACAGGCTTATTGTGAGAGACATAATTGCGTTATTCTTGTCCTTCGCAATAAAAGGGTGAAGGGAGAAAACATAAAATTCAGTGTACGATTTCCGTGCCATCAAAACGTTACACTATGAAAGGAGTGGTAAAACGAGAAATATCCAAAAGAAAACTGCGATTAAAATGTGCAGACCAAATAATACAAAATATAGGGAAAGAAACTACAAGGAAATGAAAAGATGGAGAAGGATGGAAAACTATATTAATCTAAACGAATATACTAAACTAAGCTAACAGCAAACAACACAGCATCAGCATTAATGGGCAGAGATGTTCAGTGACGCGAGGGCGAGGGTGCGCGAGGGCGAGGACAAGCTTCGATGGCGAGGGTGAGGGTGCGCGAGGGCAAGGAAAAGCTTCGACGGCGAGGGCGAGGGTGCGCGAGGGCGAGGACAAGTTTCGGCAGCGAGGGCGAGGGTGCGCGAGGGCGAGGACAAGCTTCAATGGCGAGGGTGAGGGTGCGCGAGGGCGAGGACAAGCTTCGATGGCGAGGGTGAGTGCGCGAGGGCGAGGACAAGCTTCGACGGAGAGGGCGAGGGTGCGCGAGGGCGAGGACAAGTTTCGACAGCGAGGGTGAGGGCGCGCGAGGGCGATGGACAATTCCATTCGCGAGGGCGAGGGACAACTGCTACTGCGAGGGCGAGGGTGAGAGGTCGAAGTAAAATGTGTTAATGGGTAGCATCGATCAATAATGTAAAAATTTAGTTTTTTAGATCAGCGGAGTTCTTCGTCAACTCGTTGTCGAGATCTTTCACTGCTAGCTGCGATTGTAAAATCCACGATACTTAGCGGGAAACCACTGGCGTTGATAACACTGTATAGCATAAAATTGTGTCTGGTTTCGCATCAAATTAAGCAGAGATCAACTTAATAGATTTTGCCGAAGTTTTTAAATTGCAGGTCTATTCCGCTAAAGGAAGTTAAACAAGTGAGAACGTGTGACCTTTATCGTGCCATGGATGCGTCTTGGATGGAAAGATAGAACGAACTTAGTTTCATTTTTAAGAAGTACTGGTTTGTCTGTATTTCTTATTTGTCTAAATATATTAAGAGTAACAAAAATTAGAAGAGAAAGCATGGAGAGAAAATTAGATGTTTAATTAATTTCGTATAAAACAAACAGAAATTGAACTTAAAAAAAAAACTCTTTACTGTAATCATTTAACTTAACATGATTTTTCCCCCAATACTCCTTCAGAAAAAAAATAGAAGAGAAGAGAAAAATTAATTAATTAAGAGGGAACATAACGGAGCAATGTGTACGTTTCTTGTGTGTATTGCTGTTTGTATACCTCCCAGGCAAGATAGTAAAGCCTTTTGACTTCGTTCTTTGTCACAATCGTACCAAAGTGAAAGCTTGTTTACTTTTTTCAGACTTCATGTTATCTTTTAAAGAAATAAAATATAATTTAATTGATATGAGAGAGAAGAAAAATAGGACAAAGCCCAGCCTTCGTGGTTAGGTTGCAGCCTTGTGAAAAACTATATCAAATTTTGATATTAGATTTTCCTGGTTATGTTTTATATTGGCCAGGATGAAAAATACAATTGTGTGAGGGTAAGTAGTAACCAGGAGTTTTTTTTTTTTTTGTGTGTGTGTGTGTGTGTGTATGTACCAAAAAGAACGATGTTTTGGTGTTGTAAAATTAAGAAACGAGATTTACACTAAAAGTATTGGGCGGGCAGTCTTCCTAAGATTGAAGGCTAAATAAAGCGTGTAAGGATAAGTGGTTTGCCCGTGTTCAGTGCTTTGAGTCTTAGTCCCATATCATTTTACCCCACTAAAAAGTTGCTCCCTTCCTTTTTAGTGTATTTTTTAAGCTTTTTTAAAAACAAAAATGTTGTGCATTGTTGAAGCAAGTGATCCCCCTTTCTTACTAATTTCAACCCAAAACTATTGTAATAAATGTTTAACCTCCGACAAAACACACCATGTTCTATAAAAATCTAAGATTTTTAGGAAATATTCAGGAAAATATCTTATTTAAAATTCGGAAAAACGCGCTTTGTCATTATTGACCCATTTCAACCGGCAACTGAGACGATTGGAAATTTCCAGAAAAAAAAATAGATTATATACGACGAAATTACATATATATATATATATATTAGCGAAAGTTATCATAGAATTTTTATTTAGATTTTCGAAAAAGTGAGATTTAATTGAGTTGAGTTTTGAGTTTAACGTCCCTTTGAGCAACGAGGCTATGTGAGACGGGACCTACTGATTAACATGGAATCCGAACCACATGAGCTCCAGCTGGGATTCGAACCTGGGTGTTCCACGCCAAAGGCGCGTACGTTAACCCCTGGCATTTGAGTTCAATTGCAAGAGTGGGGATTATGTGTAAAACTTCAATAAACATATAACATCATATTGAATTAAAATCAAAACATATTTACGAAAATTACCATGCAACAGTTTTTTAAACTAAGGGGTAAAGGGGGGGGGTAATTTTAGTCTCGTTCTCGATTAATTTTAAATCCAACTAGTGAGAATGATTGTTAAGCTTCAAGAAGTGTTTTCAACGAAAATTAATATTTTTATAATAAAATATCTTGGATTTTTAAAATCGGAATGGGGGTAGGGAGCAGGCACGTATCCACGGGGGTCTAGGAGAGGCCGGCCTCCTCAATTTTTACTGCCTCCCAATTTTTCACGGTAGGCTTGCAAAAGAACTATAATATGGTGGTGAACTGTAATATGGTGGGTTGGCCCCTCTTAATTCTACCGGGCTCTTCCTGCATTTTTGGGTTGGCTACCAGTCTGGGACGATAGTTAATCCATATGATATTAAGGAACTAAGTTCACCCATCACTCATACTTGACTGATTTTAATCCCAATCACTGGGTTTACGGAAAAGTCAAACAAAATGTACATAATACTGTACCAAAACTAAGTTTTACATAAGCCCTCGTGGAACGCTAAAAGAAATGGAGGGGGGGGCGAAAGTCCACTGATTTTAACTCCCTGCAGAGCCGAGGTAGAAGCATGGGCACTTTATTATGCTTAAATACGTGGTGATGTCCACTTCGTCATTTGTCATAATTATGACAATTATTAATTCAGTTAATAGTCTATTTTTAGCATGTATACCATTATTGTCCGATTGTTTACTTTTAAATTCTTTATCGTCTTTCTCCTTTAACGCTGAATGTTTGTTCACGCCGTTGCCTTTAGCGTACTTTTAGATAACTTCAGGGTATAGACCGTAGGTTATTTAGATCTTTTAAATGTGTATCCCAGGGGAGAGAAGAGAGGAGGTAAATATAAACTACATCGCTGCCTGTAATTCCTGTTAATGTAGACAACCCCAACAATGCTAGTGTCTTCAAGTCATGTAATTTTATTATTGCTTTATATAATGCTTATTCTTCCCGTGCCAGGTACGGGCTTGTGTGTTTGTTTTCAATAAATAGAGTGTAGCTTTGGTTGCAATGAGCCTTAGGATGGATGGTTTCTGAAAGAAATTGTAAATAACAATGATAGTTCATTGTTTTAAATGGACCAAAAGTAGGACTTTTCGTTAAAATATTTCTGTTTGTTTTGTTCCATTCGGAATTCATTAGTCAATAAGACTTTCGTTGGTACTTTTGAGGTAGGACAAATAATGCTAGTGATGCGGTTGTAATTCGCAATTTCGCATTCCACGCTTGTACTTATCCTTTTTAATTGATTTTAATCCAGAAGGAGATGTCGCTGAATTTAATAACTGGCAGCTCTTGATGAGGGAGACGGGAGTGTTAAGCTAAGCTCTCGTATATTTGCAGCGGCTTCAGAGATTCTTAGGGAACAAAGCAGGATCAGTCCCCGGGTTCAGAAGGAGCTGTTACCATGACTACCACGGGCAATGGTCCGGAACACCCTCATGGGGCTGCTTTCTGATCCCAAGCAAGATCGTCATAGCGAAAACTTCAAACCGCTTTATGCGTCAATGTTGAGTAAACATTGCTCAACACGAAGCATGCTGTCTAGTCAATGTTGTTGGGAGCCTTCCTTCATGATGTTAAGTTTGGAAAATGTTATATAGAGTGAGTTTTGACGTCCAACAACGCGTGCGTTGTGTTTGTGATGGTCTTCAGCTTTTTGCCCCCTTTATGTTAAAAGATATGTCTCAGGGATGGGGACAAAGAGTTGCTTGGGCTCGTAATCTGCGTCAAATGAAGAGATGATGAATGTAAAGGCTCTCTCTACACATTACATAGTTTCTCTCTCCCTCTCTCTATCTCTCTCTCTGTCTCTCCCACAAACACGCCAAAAGTGTAGAGAAGCATATAGAGACAGAAGTACGAAAACATTTTCATTTGGATTAACAGAATAACTAAGTTTGTTGTAAAGTGGGAAATTAAAAGCACTGTATGAGGTTATGACTTGACTTACTGCTGTTTGTTGAATTTTGAGCAAATTTTTACATCTTATTTACAACTACAAGAACTAAAAGATGGGAGCATAAGTATACAATATTAAACTTGCAAATAACTAACATTGAAGTTACATTTTTAAATACTTTTTTATATACAGAATACTGTAATGTAACATAGAAGTCACACTCATTTTTAAGCAATAGATCACCAAAGAAGTTCTTCAATATTCATCATCATCATCATCGTCGTCGTCATAGGTGTTCTACCATTATTGGCATGTCGCTTGCTGCAACTGAGAAGCTTCCATGCTCCACAGTCTTCCACTAACGTTTTCGTTTTCACGTACGGCTTTTCTGTTTTGATATCGTCCATTGAAGTCTCTCTCGCCCCCTCCCTTTCTTTCCTGCTACCATACCCTCTAGCACGTCCCTCATTATATAATTCCTTCTTAGCCAGCCTATCAACCACATTCTCCTCCTCTTTTCAATAATATCTAAAACTGTTCTTTTCCCCCTTCCCCATTTCTAATATCCTCTCATTCGTTTTCCGCAAGACCCAGCTAATTCTGCCCCACATCCACATTTCGAAAGCTTCCAGTCTTTTTTTTTTTTTTTTTTTTTTTTTTTTACCATTTTTGCGTAATGTTCATGTTTCTGACCCATACAGCACAGTATTTCACATGAAGCATTTTAGAGTCTTTTTGTCAACTCCTCATTCAAGGTCCCACAAAATAGTATTTTCTTCCTCCTAAAGGCTTCTTTTGCCATTCCTATCCTTGCTTTATTTCACGTTCGCATTTCATATCATTATTGATAATACTACCCAGGTATCGAAAACAAGTCATTTCTATTCCTCCCCCCTCTCCTAATTCTACATTTGACACTGTGCTCTTCGTTCCAGTCACCATGGCTTTCTGTCTTCCTAACATTTGTTTTCATCCCATATTCTTCACAGCTCTCCCTCACGTTTTCCATCTCACTGATTTTCTCTTCAGATTCTGTCAATATTATTAGCGAACAATAAAAAAAAAAAATGTTCAGAGATGACATACATCATGGATAGATCACATATCTAGAGATAAACAAAATTAGATGCTTTGGGGTAAATTTCTCATTCTCAGTTTTCAAAAGAAAAAAAAAAACCTGCTCTGGCGGTGAAAAGTATATCGTTTCTTTACCAATAATAATTGATATTTGTTATTTCGTTACAACTGATTTATTTATTTATTTGTCTCCTGTATATACAAAAATATTGCAGATAGATCAGTTGTTGGTTGTCTTCTTCTGACGATGATACACAGTGGCGTATTTAGGGGGGCTTCCGGGCTTAACCCCCCCCCCCCGAAATTTTACTTACGTATCTTGCAGAATTTTCACATTTTCAGGCAAATCCCCCCCATCTGAAAGTTAGCAAAGCCCTTCCCGAAACAAAATCGTAAATACGCCACTGATGATACATATTCTCCTGGCGGGGGACATGCTTATTCCAAACGATGGTGCACATACCACTTGAAATACAGTGTGTTCATAAAATTACCGTTATATTTTAAAGCGGTATTACGTCGCTTTGGATAAACGTATTTAAATGAAACTGGTCACATTTGAGAGAAAAACCCAAATATTTTTATGCATGTCAATAATAGGCGGGATCAAACAGAAAAGGTAAATTCATTTATGTTTATTTTGTGATTAGTCTATGTGGGTTCATTGTTGGATATTTAACATGCAGTAGCTGTTTCTGCTGGAGGTCACTTGGGAAGCTTTTATATTTCTGTACTGTTATGCCGTAATGTCCTGATGTTAAATTTGTTTCCTTTCTTTGTGTTGTGTTGTTATTAAAGAATAAGTTTTAAAGAGCTTATGGGGACCCCACAAGAACGAAGTTAGTGTGTTTTGGAATATCACGACACGCAGTCTGGTGCATGCTCAGCGTACTTTTAGGCGAAGGTTTCAACATCAAGCTCCTAAACACACGTCTATGTACCCCCATTGTCTCAAAACCTGCAGGGAGTTCAAGTTCGTATAAAAGTTGCCATTCAGTCCATTTCATTATATATGTTGGGAGTGTGTGTGGCGTGAATCGGGATATCGTCGTGATGTCTTCATCGCCACTCGTGGTGCTTACATTCAATATCTATGAGGTATAGTAAAAAAAAAAAAAAAAAAAAAAAAAATGAATTTTTCTTTCCAATGTGTCCAATTTCATTTAAATACGATTGTCCAAAGCGACGTAAATATGATAGTAATTTTTATGAACACGCTGTATTACAATCGATAGATATATATCTTAGCCTGCTTTTCCGTAAATCTCAGAAGTTTCTAAAAATCAAAACAGATTAAATAATAAATATAAATTAAAATCTTGGTAAATAAACTTTTATTTTTTTAAGTTTTTTTTCCTTTTTGTCTGGACTTCCTTTGTACAGAAAGAATGGAAATGACAGGAATATATAAATTAAGTATTCTGTTTTTATACTTAAAAAAAAAAAAAAAAAACACTTCAAATGATAAATTAGGTAAAGAGATGCAAAATTTACAGTTTACTTTTCGTTGTGCTTAAAATTAAACTTGCAGTTTCACGACCACATTAATATGATTCTGTTGTCTTCATGGGTTTCTTCCTCACTCACTCACTTTTTTTTTTTTTTTTTTTTTTTTGAAAGCTGGACACAGATGTTTGTTGACATTCGCTTACCGCAAACTCAAGATAAAAAAAAGCACAAAAAGAGCCAGCGATAGAGACGGACAAGAGTCAAGAAAAAGGAAGAACGCAAAGAGCTTTTTTTGTTGTTGTTGTGCTGGGGAAGTGAGTTAAAAAGAGGAAAGAAAAACTGTGAAATGCACAGTGAAGAGGAAATGAAGAAGATAGACACATTTGTGCTTCTCCGCCGCAAATTCGAACGACTGCATTTTTTTTTTTAATCCAACGGGGAAATCTGTGCATATGGAAACCATTTTTTTTTTACTTAGTTCCTTCCGTTATATTAGATCTTTCAAGATCACGATAAATGTTTTTTTTTTTTTTTTGTGGATATTGGTATATATGTATATATAATATACACAGTAGAACCACTCTAATCCGTCACCTTTGGGACTGGGGGTATGGTCGGAACACACACACACACACACACACACACACAAAAAGTAGGTTTATCAAAAAATACAGAAAAATACGGATTTACAATAAAATAATCTCTGAACTCAAAATGGGCGTCGTGAGTCACCGAAGAGTCGGAACAAATTCTGCTCGAGCACAGTTCGGATCAACCGGAATGGCGGACCAGTCGAGGGCGGACGAGAGGAATTCTACTGTATATATATAAATTTTTTTATAGACTCAATCAAAATTTAACAACATCTCTCCTATTACATAGATCTGTCATCTACTCCATGAGCGCTTTATCCTATTTATGAAAGAGAAACGTCTCAGTGCGTGCCGGTAATTGCTACTAGTTCGTAGTTACATTAATAAATGGTGTTAGCATGCAGACAATTTGCCGAGTTAAAACTGTTGTGACTATTTGAATTGCAACTTAAAGACAGCACAGGTCCCTATCCACGGTGGGCTAGGGGGCCGCCTCTCTACATTTTTACTAGTCCCTTAAAATTTTCACGGGAGGCTTGCAAAAGAACTGTAATATAGTTATGAACTATAATATGATTGGATCGGCCCTCCTAAATTCTACCTCCTTCCCTACATTTTTGGGCTGGCTACGGATTGAGCCAGCATTGTTTCAATTCTATTATTTCAAAATCGATAGCGATAATTCTAAGGATTAGAATGTAAATTTCTGAGGTTTCAGGATGTATGACCGTGTTAGCCCGTCACGTATGAGGGATGACGTCCTTTAGCGATCACACTATCCGAGGAAAGGGAAGAAAGGAAGTGGCACCTGGGACTTATATGTTAGGTACGGTCCCGGCATTTACCTGGCGTAAATGAGGAAAACCTCACTCAGGGTGGCTGGCCTGAAAAAGCTTTTACATTTTTCGACCAAGTGCCCCCACCGGGAATCGAATCCGGGATTGCTTGTACCAAAGACGAGAGCGTTAGTGACCACGTTAGCGATGGTTCTAAACGTAAACGTGTTTCGCTTTTTTTTTTTTTTTTTTTTTAATAACGGCCGCAGTCATATTTAAGAGGCTGTTCTAATGGAACCGCCAGGATAACACATGGAACGTGATCATTAGAGCCCGGATTTTCATGCACAAACAAACCTCGAGATATGCATTCAAATATGCACGAAAAATATAAAAAATGCACTAAAGTATTCTTTAAAAATTTAACATACAATACACTGAAATATATATATATATATAGTACTAAGAAAGTAAAATTTTAGTTTCTTTCAATACTTTAATGACTTCTGTTGCAGTGAACTATGAACGTTCTCCTCAGGTTTTCTTCTGTAAACCCTCTGCGCTTATAAGTAAGAAAAGTTTGTAGATCGAAAAGTTCCTTTCTAGCAATAAAATTCGGAAATTGCACCGTCTTGGAACGTTTATGAAATATGCGCTTACATTTGCGTCTCAAACCACCAGTCCTTACAAGCCTGTCGAAAAGGAAAAAAAAATACTTTGCATACGTTTCTGCATGTTAATATAAACATGTATTTTGCATATAAATCCGGGCTGTAGTGATCATTATGTGAAGGAATCTAGAACACCTTGAATCCTTTTCGCAGCAATGCTGTATTGTTCTTGTGGTGAGGGCCCCAAGAGAACAGCTTATGGTGAACTGACGACTTTTTTTTCTTTTTTTTTTTCTGTTTACCATAGGACGATTTACTTGTGTTGAATCAGAACGAATCGTACGATTGGAAAAAGATCCATCATTTTGGATCGAAAACCATATATTTTTCAGAACTTTCCTTTCTTTCTAAATTTTTCGTATCTGTACTAATAACAGAGTTGGCCCCTATGGTCCTGGACTTTTCATACAGTCTGTATAAAGATAGGAGAAATTTGAAGCTTCTTTATCTTACTCTTTAAATCGAGCTTGCTTTCAACCCTTCATATGTACACAGTAATATGTTAGTAATATGATAGTAATATGTATGTACACAGTTATACAGATGGTGATCAGAAAAATGGAAACACCTGTAGTTGGCAACACGTCAGATGTATGGGTTGGCAGTGGTGTCGTGGCGCCCGTAGCGCTGGACCGCTGGTGGTGGTGTGTTAGGTCGGTCTCCATACCACGTTAGGCGCAGTGGAACAGCAGTGTCCAGTGGCTGCAGCAGACGGAGGTAGTGTAAAATGGGAGACCTCTCAGATTTTCAAAGAGGGCAAATTGTTGGTGCACGGTTATGTGGAGTGAGTGTGACGGCAGTGGCTACTGTCTTAGGTGTGTCGCGTGGGACAGTGTCGAAGGTGATGACGGCCTACACAACACACGGGAAAACCACATCGGAGAAGCGGAACAGTGGGCGGAAGAAAATCATGAGTGACAGGTCACGCCGGGTATTAAAGCGCATTGCCACGCAGAACCGTCGTGCCATTGCGGAGCAAGTGACGGAGGAACTCAATCAGCACCTCCCCCACCCTGTTTCGACAATCACAGTCCGCCGCGAATTACATGACATGAACTTACGGGTCGTGTCACACGGGCCAAACCGCTCATCAGGGACCATAACGCTTTCGCACGCCGCAAATGGTGCCGTGATCATGCAACTTGGACCGTTGAGGACTGGAAACGTGTGATATAGTAGGATGAGTCATCCTTTACCCTATTCCCAACCACGGGCCGTGTTTATGTATGGAGAACGCCCAAAGAAGCTTATGATCTGCAGTGTCTCCGCCCAACTGTGAAACATGGCGGCGGCTCGGTGATGCTGTGGGCCGCCATATCATGGTTTTCACTGGGTGCTGTGGTCACACGTAGCGGACGAATCACTGCCAACGATTCTGTCGCAATTTTAGGAGACCACTTGCATCCTATGATTCGGATGTTGTTCCTGGACAATGACGCCATCTTCCAGGATGATAATGTACCTATTCACACAGCTGGCGTTGTTGCAGCGTGGTTTGAGGAACATCGGGATGAAGTTTAACACCTCCCCTGGCCCGCCCAATCCCCAGATCTCAACATAATTGAACATCTATGGTCCGTCTTGGAAACACGACTCCGGCGACGATTTCCACCTCCATCCTCTCTCACAGAACTGGCCGATGCCCTGCACGAGGAATGGTGTAAAATTCCACTTGCTACCATTCACGACCTCTATGCCTCCATCCCACGTCGCATCAAGGCTGTTCTGAAGGCGAAAGGTGGCCCGACACCATATTTATCTGGTAATTTGCAATTTCGTTGAGGTGTTTCCATATTTCTGATCACCATCTGTAATTGATAGTGGTAGACCTTCTAATCCGTATATCTTGATAAAATCTCCAACAACTAAAAAAAAATTACATGTAAGTCGTGACTTTATCAAAATATTCTTTTGCCCCTGTAAGTTTCTTTTCTAGAAACAATGTAAAAATATGAACTACGATACTTACGTGTGTTTCATACATCAAATATCAGACTCGAGAACTGGGGGGGGGGGGAGTTAGGCATCGTAATCATATAAAAGATACTCTTAGGGTATTAAGAAGTCGCCAGCCCAATTTCGAATATTTTGGTTGAATAAAATTAATGAGTATAACGTATTAACTGAACCTTGTAATATGGTATAATTTCCTTCCTCCGTGTTGACTGGAATTATTATTTAAATAATAATTAATATTGTTCTGGGCAGAGTATGCACTTCTTTATTAAAAAATGTAATGTTATGATGTCACTATTATTTTATGAGCACACATACATATTAGCGTCTGAGGAAGATAACGTTATGTTATGGAAACTGTTACGAAATATCTTAATTTTTAAAAAAGAAGTACATATTCTGATCAGAAAAATATTAATTATTATTTAAATAATTTCCTTATTTAAAAAATACCATTAATACCCAGTAAACGCACTCAAACATATCGATTCCCGTACTTTGTGTTGCCTATGTAGTACTTTGTGTTCCATAGACCCATCGCCTTCGATGCGAGCTGTCTCGGGTTCGATTCTCTGTGGGGACACTCGGTCGAAAGTGTAACAGCTTTTTCAGGCCAACCATCTTGATTGAGTTTTTTTCTAAGGATGGGCAAAACCGATTTATAGAAAAACCGAAACTCAAAAAACTGACATTTCGGTTTTTCCAAAACCGGTTCGGTTTCTTTTCACGGAAACCGGTTTCGGTTTTCACCGAAACTGGTTTCGGTGAAAACTTTTGGAAAACAAAGCTATTTCTGTGGAAACGAAATCAGAGAACAATGAAACACTATTCTGGTCAGAAATAGAACAATTTTTTTAAATAAGAACGGAAATGGTTTGAAGGACACCGAAACCGGACCCGATGAAAAACCGAACCGGTTTTGGAGAAAACCGATAACCGGTTTCGGTGAAACCGAACAGGTTTTGAAGAAAACCGAAAAACCGGTTTTGGTTTTCTAAAAATCGAAAACCGAAAAAACTGTTTTTGTGCCCACCACTAGTTTTTCCTGGGTTTCCCTCATTCATACCAGGCAAATGCCAGGATAGTACCTCACATAATGGTCCCAGGTCGCTTCCTTTCTTCCCCAATCCTTTATTCCTTCCCTTTTATCGGATGGTGTGCTCACCGAGGGACGTCATCCCTCACATACGTGATGGGCTAAATCACCTGAGATACCGACAACAGAGCGCAAAATTTCCGGTCGCCAGGTCACCATTGGCGACTAAAAATTTATAACTGGCGACCAGTGTTCAGTAGGAATGGTTACTGCCTAAACTCACAGGGTTGCGCAGTTTCTGTTTCGCACGAAAATAATTGTCACTAAGTGAGAGAAAACACGGGATGTGGTGTTCAGAACGAACATGGAAAGTGAAGTCCTCACAAGTTTCACTACGTTGTAATTCACCCCTCCTTTCGCACCCTCCGGAATCTAATTGTCTGGTTTTGAAATTTTATGCCCCGATGTAATCTCTCTCTTTGTCAAACCAAAGGCTGTTTGGTAGGGAAGGACCTGACGACCATCATTTTTGGATTAGCGAGTGTGTCTGATTTTGAAATTTTGCGACCTGTTCTACAAGAATAATTTTGGTTTGCCTTTAGTATATAAAAACCCGACCCTTCTGAAAAACTCACTCCCCCCTAACCCTCTAAGCAACATGCAAGGTACACCACTGGCCTTGCATTTCGCTTTCCACTGTAGAAAACTATTATGGTAGAGGTCTGAAAGGCATGCTCTTCTGGCATAGAGAGTAACATATTCCCTAAAACATGTCTTTTGTAAATGCATAGCAATTGCCTCATTCAGTGCACTGATTATGTGAAGAGACCATTGTGCTCTTGACATTCGGAGGACGCTACTAGCGATACACTGTTTCCTTCTCTAATCAATGTTGATGATCCTCTAGTATATGTGTACCATGTTAATACATTCCACCCTCCCATTCAGAGTCAAGTTTCAGTAACCGAAATCGATCCTATTTCGGTTGAATTAGTTTGTGTGCTTTTTTCAGGCTGAAGTGTGTCTATTGATATGTGAAAAAAAAAGCGCGGATTCAATTGAAACAAAAGACCATATATATATACAATGAAGCTCTGGTATAAACTCTTCGACTTTCACTGTCAGTTCAGAGTTATCAGATCATTGTTAGCTTTATGAAATTGAACAAACCCACTCTTTTCGTAGGCGGATTCAGAAGGAGGGGAGCGTCACAGACACCAGTACTGTAAAACCCTTATGTGTGTGTGAGAGAGAACATAATTTTTCGCCGCTTTCCGTAGGATTTTGTCCTGGATCCGCCCCTCAAACAGAACTTGCGTGATTTAAAAAAAAAAAAAAAATCCCCAAACGTTAATCAGACAATTAAAATTAGCCCTTGTGTAATTTTAATACGATAGGATGAGTACATCATTTTGCCCATTTAACACAGTGTCCTACCTAAAAAAAAAGTTTGGATTGTCCTCTGCTGTTTTCCAGTTTAGTTACCGTATTTAGTCGAATATAAGTGCCCGCTTTTTTTTACACGTGGGGATAAAATTCATGAATAGCCCTTATCTAAACACACATTGGACAATACATTTTTGGACAAATGTTGGTTAAGAATGAATGGTGACGCCACCATCGAGGCTATTTGTTCCCGTCACGGAACAGATATTTGAAATATTGGTAGATGTTTATTCTTTGCTTAAGGCTGTTTGTTGTATTGATAGTACTTTTTAGCTTAGTACTGTATGCTTTTTTTTTTTACAATAAATATAATACTCCATGTAAGCTCAGGCTTATTTTTGAGAATGGATAGAAATGAAAGAAATGAAATTTTGAGCTTTACGTCCCACGGTTATGCCGGTTAGGCTAAAGGAGACGGTGATAATGAGTAATGAATAAAATGGTGGAATGAAGAAAGTGGGAGGAAACGGGAGAACCCCGAGAAAACCCACGCACACGGTGTTTGTCCACCACAAAGTTCGCTTGGCGGGAGCAGGGTTTGAACCCGCGACCCCTAGCACCAGAGGTGAACGCTCTACCACTGAGCCACCTGTAGCGGCCGACCTGAGGTGCCTTCGGGCCGACCAAATTTTTTGCTTTTCTTACTGTTATTAAATTCATAATTACTATTTAAAAACCTTTTAATTGCTTTATTGCCATGTAATTATTGCAGGTATTAGTCAATGTTAAATTTCTCTCTTTATATTTTGTTCTTTCTGTGGAATAACTAAGCCAGACGAATACTTAAAGTTAGCTGTTTTCTCGTAAGAGGAAACTCATATCTTTTTCTCCCCTCTTTGCATCTTGAGAAACAGATCTGAATTGGTAACCTATAACCTTCGATTCGCTGCACGTGCAAGGGAATATCTAACCCTTGTGTCTTATCTGAGAGTCTGATGTTATTTTCTGAATACTCTCATTGTCCTCTGTTTAAGCCCAGATGTTCTCAAAAACATGGTAGACGTATAATTAACATTTTGGCGCCGAAGTTGACACTTCGAAAATACTAAATATGTCTATTTTGACACCGTATAAAATAAGTGTCTTGGGAACACTTGTATTTTTGGTATCATTGTGAAACGATTAAGAAACCTGTAAAATCTGGATAAAGCTTGATTTTCTTTGTAATATCAAATTAACCTTTGACTTTTAATTTGGATATTATGTACTAGATGACGCTAAAGCCTTATACTGTTTGTAATAACGCGCATGCGTGACTATTCTAGTTAACACCCTAAATAGTCGTTTAGATTATCAGTACCCAATCTAAACGTAAAGACTAATTTCATTGCACACGAGTATCCGCCCTTTTTGGAAGATACCACCCTACTATACTCCCACGTACGTAACGTGTGAATAAACTCCCTGAATACAAAATAGCTGTACAAGCTGTTCTCAGGGGGAAATCATTGTGTGTCTACGAGGCACGAGCTTCGTGCTCGTCGCCGGGGGCTCCGGCCCACTCTTCGGGCTCAGGCTTCTGTCCTTCGCCCGCCGGACTTGCGTTTCTTCTCCGACTTTGTTAGAGTCATAGAGAGAAGAACTTAGTGCATTCTCAGAGTGTGTTATTACACTGTGTTAGTGGAGAACTCCGTCATCTCCGTTCTCCTACCAAGGACCATCTCTGTTTTCATTTCGTGTGTGCAATACAGCAAGAACTTTGTTACTGTGCTGAACGTTGTTTCTAGTAAGTTTACTACTACTACATGCAGGCAGTCGTAATTCAATCTCTTCATTGAACTGCCCTTGTTTCTCTTTTATCATTGGTCATATTCTGACCCCTCTCAAGTTTCACGCATACGCCACTAGACTTGTGCGTCATCTAAAGTTACCTCTGATGTATAACAACTTATTGCTTATCAACTCTTCTGCGCTGTACAAAAGCAACTTACAATAAAACTCATACTACTTCTAACTCGGCGTTCCAGTCATTTAAAACGCCTATCTAAAGTTTTCAAAGTACGACCTCACCTACTTATATTCTCACAGAAAGTACCTCCGAAGAAGCCGTTCGTCGAAGTCATTATTATCACATCTCTTTCGTTCTCTGGTTCCTACGTGAACCACTACACCAGTCACGCCTGTTGAGGACCGAACTCTTTATCTTCTGTAGTTGAGTGAACCATCACCCTTCTGTGTGTGTTCTGCGACTCCAGTACTATTCCTGCATTCGCCGTGAGAATTCCGATTGGAGAAAAGAACTTCACTCTCCGTAGGAAGTGGAAGCATCTTGTTGGTTTTACCGCTCGAACCTATACAGACATCTTCTGGGAATTCTTGGTCGCAGTGAACATCTTGTTACCACGCTAAGCTCAACTGGACTTATACAGGACTCGACGATATCTCCAGAGGCCACTTGGAACTCTTTCATCTCAGTAGGTGTTCTATTGCGAGGTGAGTGATTTAAATTGTTTTAGTGATTTTAATTGTGCATCTTGATTCCTCGCATCGACTCAGAATCACGTCTACTTCTTTGCACCCAATATCCGATTTCAGTGTTTGTGTAAAGTGATTCTACAACTAAGGTTGTTAGCGATAACTATCTCTTCCATTTTATTGTTTTATCGATTAAATTGTTATTAGGCTGAATTATTTAAGTATAGCCAAGCCTGACCTTGTCTTGTGAAGTTTTATGTATTTGAGGTCCATTAAGTGTGTTAATAATCCTGTCTCCATTGCATCAGCTTTATTTTTAAATCCATGGTTGTATAATACGTGCCTAATTATTAAGTTGTCGTCCCGCTACAAATATTTATTTCTTTGCACGAGTCCTAGTTGTCTAATATTTTGGTGTGCTAATTAATCTCGTTGTTGTGTGGGCTTCACGTTAACTAGTGATCCCCTTTGGAGCCGCCACTGCCCTAAAGTGCTGGCAATTACCTGCGGGACATTCACGGATCAAGGCTCCCTTATAATCTCGTAAACTCGTGCTTGAACTTTGTAATTAATTATTGTCATACATAGGCACTCATCCTGTTCTCTCTCTCCCTATCAAATCACCTTGCCGACAGCCTTGTTAGTCGGACATTGTTTGAACAGGACGGACCTCCTCCTTACCGTACTAATAAATTGCCGAGCCCCATAGACTGCTCAGCTCCATTACATTTTTAATGTCAGGCAACTCTCTAAGTCAGTGATATTGTTGAGACCTTTTTGTGGTCCTTTATTAATTATTCTGTTAGTTGGATTTCGGCTACCTTTGGTAGAGATATTGTCGCTAATAATCTCTTTTTATGTACGTGACCTGTGGTGGGACTCCCTCACCAGTGGCCGCAAAAGTTCTGATCGCCTCCTGCCACCGGCCCCGACATAAATTTGGTGTTCAGCAGTGGAATTCGATCATTAGCTCGTCATCTAATAATGTGTTAATTGATATTGATTATAGAATCCTATGTTGCTTTTGTAAATGACAAAGCAGGAGTTATTTATATTATTACTTTCATTGTGTTATATTGTTTGCTTAGGGTCACATCCATATTCTAGATGAGTAACGTATAATTTAATGTTTAAATTGTGTTAATTGAAATGACAGGTTTCCTATTAAGTTGCTCGAAATTTAAATCTAAATGTAAACTTTTTGTGTTGATGTGTTGCGTTGGGCAAATGCCCCCTTCTACCCTGAAAGTTTAGCTATCATTTTGTTTGTTCTAGAGAAGTCAATGAGGGAAGGAAAAAGAAACAGTCCATATATCAAAAGAATAGTTCGTTCCTTTTTCTTCAACACAGAGAGAAAACATCTGTTCTCTGTTAGTTTCCCCAGCTGGGCAAAACAAAAAAAAAATATATATCTATATATTTTGTGAAAAGAAAAAGCGAGAAAAAGGAAATGTGTTGGTTAGCATTCCTCGGTTGTGTACTGCCTTAGTATTCTAAAAACTGTAGGGAAAAATATCAACACAATACCTTGAGAAGGTTTATGGCGCCAAATACGGAACAGATACTTCCTTCTCCACCTATCGAGATGAAAGCTATTCCGTTCTGTATTCAAAGCTTCTCAACGTATTCTGAGTTCGATTCTTGCAATGGATTTTCGCGAGATTCATTTCGAGAATCATCAGTCGTAAGGCTGGTGTAGGAACTCCAAGTATTCAAATTCTGCTTGTGTAATTAATGTACAAGTCAGTCAAAACAAACATCATTGAAATTTTGAAATTTATTTTGAAATTTTCATTCTGTGAGTCCTTATACTCACGCGTTGTTAGTTCTTTGATTGTGGGTAAATTCTTGATCTTTCCCCAACTGGCTTCTCAGCGTTAGTGGTAAATTAAATATTATGTTAGGTGCTAAAGAGATTCCTTACACGAACTATACGAACTAAAGCCTTAATATGTTTCGTTTCTCAGTAAAAGTTCATAATGAGATTCATTATTGTGATTTTGAAGCTTTCAAATTATTTTAAATTCTCTTGGAGGCCAATTTAATTTTATTGTTTATGAATGGACGCGCTTTTTGTTAATTATGAGAGGATTAAGTATACCAAGATTGAAAGTTTAAAAGGGCAATAAATTCAGTTAGTAATTTGTTTTAAGTAGAGACCATTCTTAATAAGTTGTTGTAATATTAATCCTAACTCGTTATTTTATTATTTTAAGTCGTGTTTGAATAAAGACAACACTAATGTGGGACACCCCTGAAGTATAGTACCCTGTATTCAAAAAACCGCGAGATCCCTTGTATTTTGATTAAATGATAAGAGCGTAAAGTATTAGGATATGCGTTAATGCTTTTGAAGTCCCTGGCATCAAAGTTTTGTAATTTGAATAAAGCTCTTGTAAATTTTAATTGCCAGTGTAAGGCTGTTTTATTAAGGAAGAAATACGTGAACTTAATGTAGTAGAAAGACTAATCCTAACAATTCCGTTTGTGCTTAGCTATTGTTATTAATTAAGGAGACGTTTAAATAATTTATTAGTAGACATTATTAATCAATGAATCTTTTCTTATTCATTATGTTAGAAGTTGAATTATCTATAAATTTATCACTTTCCGGTCACGATAAATTCGACCGTAGTCATTGTGTTAATAATTTCATTCGTTCAGGACGTAAAACCGTGCTCTGTAGTATTGTTATTAATTTTGCTATTCCTTGCCGAGCACTACTGCCTCGAGTTGTGTAATTATTTTGTAAATTTTAGCGAGCTATCTAATTTTGGAACGTGTCGTTGGGAGACACCCTGTCGGAAAATATTGAGACAGTGATCATACCTCTCCCTTGTTCCAGTAATAATTCATGGAGTATAGATTAGGTTAGGATGTGTCAATTCCCTTTCCTAAAAAGAGTACCAATTCCATCAAACGTGATAATTAACTATAATTATCAGCCCCAAAGCGTACATTGGTCGTTCAGAGAATTGCCACCTGTTTCTATCGCTTGTATTAGCTGAGAATCGTGCAATCTCTGATGATTATACTCCGTTGAATCGATCTTATTGTACCAATTCCATCAAACGTGATAATTAACTATAATTATCAGCCCCAAAGCGTAAATTGGTCGTTTCAGAAAATTGCCGCTTGTTTCTATCGCTTGTATTAGCTGAGAATCGCGCAATCTCTGATGTGGATCCTCTGTTATATCGACCTTATTGTATAAGGGTGCGTCCGCGTAATTGTAAGGATGTTAAGTCGGATCTTTGAGAAGGCTTACCCCCTTAAAGGTACGGGACCCTCCTATTACATCCCAGGTCGCTATGGACCCCCTAGGTCCCGCAGCTGTTTATTATCGTTCAGTTTACTAACGAACGACCAGAGAATGTTTGGTTCTTTCGGAAGGAAGCCCAGTGTTTCGTTCGAAAGACACCCTATGGTGTTAAAGTTTTAATTATGTGCTTTTCGAGATGGTAATGATATGTATGGAAGCTAATGTTGTATTTAAATGGTCATAAATGTTCTTGCTCGCGAGTGCCTAATCTAATCAAAGGTGCGTTTGTGTAGACCTAATCCTTTTGAGCACTCTTGCTCCCTAATGAGTCCGAGCACGAGTCCTTAAGAAAATCTAAGGTTGTCCGAAGAGAGAATTAAATTCGCTTGTCCAATGTATCAAGTATTGTTATGTTTTCTAGCTTCCGCGTAAATTAGTGATGTTATAATATCATGAGTAAAAGAAATGCTTTTGCAAGTCCAGGAATCGAGTTATTTTCTAGAATAAAATTCTTATCGGGCCTAAATGTCAAATACAGCCGCCCTGTTTAGTAAATAAGTGCATTATTGATCATTTTGTAATTGCATATAAACTCTTTCTTGTCTCCTATTTGAAATGATAAATCGTTCTTTTGTGCGTATAGATATCCCAAAAGGTCTCTAAAATGTAAATACGCGGTTAAATTCCTCAAAGTTAAAATTATGAATAAATGTGAAGTAAATGTAAGTCCCAGGGTCATATGAGTTAATATTAGAAGATAGGCTAAAAGTAATCCTTATTATACCTCTCTTGCCTCCTGCCGTCCGAGTGCCAACTTAATTTGTATCTAAGAGTCGACATCATGTCTCCTGTAAGGAATTCTCGTTGAATTGTATTAATTGTTCTTAAATGTATTTACGTAATCATAGTCTATTCCCGTTCGATTGTATTTCTATAAGGTTGTGGCACATTCTATTTTTATCATTTGGATATATTGATTATTGTATTTACTAGGAATAGATATTTTAAGCTGTAATTCTAATAATATTCTAACGTGAATATACATTATAATAAATATGATAATGGCATTTGATATATTATGCGTTATAATGCATATGATAATTGTATTTTGATATCTACTATATGTGATAATTAATATGAATTTTGGTGAATATCCAGGTTGAAATTAAGACCTACCAATTGAATGATATCAATATTTTACTGTAAAAGGTAGTTGTTATCATAGTAAGGCAACAAGATAATTGCCTGAAGTTATATTTAAATTCATTGTTAATTTCTAAACGTCAGTACTTCAGTTATAAATGGTTCCTTTGTTAATAAAATGACGTAAAAGTGAAGTACCTCTGTGCGAATAGTACAATTAAATATATGTTGATTTGAAATTTTATATAGTAACTCTACCTCTCTTATCGATTAATTATTTGTAGCAGTTCCTTTTACAAATTAAGACGATTTATTTGATTAAGTTTATTAAGCGTCTGTTCAACTGCGTGACAATAGTCACTAAACAATAATATTGAACCACGCGTTAATTGGCATATTGTTAAATGTAAAAGTTGAAAGTTTAGACCATAATTGATCTTGTATATTGGTCGTTTGCGTCATATTGTAATTCAGGTATTTTAGACGCAACTATAAACTTGCCATCTAGTTTATGAACACCCTGTATTGAGCCGTGTTCCATCTAAATGCTATTTAAAAGGGGTTCATTTCGAAACATTCATACGCTGTTCCGTACTGAATTCAAATTGTTTAAAAGGATGAATGTTATAAAGCGTTTAAAAAAATATATATATATGTTCTAGTTATCCCTTTCGTGCTAAAAGAAATCAGCCTTCATTTCATTCGAAAGCTTGTATGAAACATAGAAATTCTTCTTTTGGCCGTTCTCTGTTTAAAGAAAAACCAGACCCTTACCAGACAGGGCTGTAGTATAATTTCTTTTTCTTCACACC
This sequence comes from Thermobia domestica, assembly GCF_964235325.1. Lineage (NCBI taxonomy): Eukaryota > Metazoa > Arthropoda > Insecta > Zygentoma > Lepismatidae > Thermobia > Thermobia domestica. The sequence continues at coordinate 55,432,463 of NC_137456.1, read as the reverse complement.
ACCCTGACCTCAGCGTGGAGTGTAGTAGCAAAAAAAAAAAAAAGAGAAAACATCTGAGTGTCAATTCCCAACTACCCTCCGGTAGTGGATAACCTTCGACCTCAGGGAGTCCCAGTAACCCAATTTTGGTAAAGACTAGAAGAACATAAAAACAAACTGGCTCCCTTTCTTATCGTATATTTAATGGTTTGTTTTGACAATTTTGGAGTAAGTGATAAAGTGTAAATTTTTAATTAAAGTATCCAAAAACAAAACGTAGAGAAAAAGAAAATTTACATATAGTAATAATAATAATAATAATAATAATAATAAAAAAAAAAAATCATGAATTAAATACTTCATTAACTAATGTAGTTATACTCTGTATACGGTAGTCTTACGATTCTATGTAATGTGTATAATCCCTAGAATTTTTAGGTAGTTGATTCTTGTACTTTTAATAATATAGAAGTCATTCAAATCTTTTGTTAAATTTAGTAATTCTATATATATACCTAGTGGAAATTTCGTTTAGGAAATGTGCAGTTCCTTGAATGTCTAGAGAAGTCAAGAATACAACTATCGTTAATGATTGCAAATTAGTAAAAAACAAAAAAAATTTGCGTGTAAATATTTATTATCTATATATACTTCCTTTGTAGTTATAATTGATTTGTAAAGCATAATTGCATGTTACTTGGGTTTAATATCTAACTATATTATTTTAGTATGGGTCATCCATCTCCTTTACATATAGGTATATCCTTTGTATATATAGGAACTCGTATTATAATAATAATAACTATAAAAACTGAGTAAAAAAAAATATATTTTAAATGTGTACTGTACATAATTGAAGTCATTTGTGTTATCCCTCGCTATAGTGTTTTAATAGGTATAGTGTATTTATACGAAATCAGGTTGTATTGGCCTTGTTAGTCTTTGTATATTTTTATAGACAAAGCTTAGTTTTGTAAATATGTAGGAACAAATCGTACCAACTAGGGAACTCTTTGTATTATACGTATATAACCATTGGTAGAGCCATGTAGTAATTTCTTAAATTTGTGATTCACTCACCATCGAGATTTTATATCTAGATAATTGGTAGTCTAATGATAACTTTGTTGATTAACGTAGTTTAATAATAATTTTGGGTTTTCATATTTAATTCTAGTTATAGGTGTATATATATAAACCTTCCTTTAACTTTTTAATTGTTTGGGTATGACCTAGGTATTAGACCTTTAGATAATCGTATATCTTCTTATATACACAAAAAAATATATATTTAAGCTATTTTGGGATTCTAGTGAATACTTCGGTACTACTGATATAATTACTTTTGTGTCATTATTTAATTATGGTGTTACCTAATACTATATAATTATTTCAATGGGTTTTTACTTTATGGATTTAAGTACTTCGATTATTTAGCTATAATTGTGTATAAAATAATATTCGCTGGTATAAAAAAAAAAAAAAAGTTTTCCCTTTATGAACTTTACTTAAAGAATTAGTAAGTGTTGCCAACTAGGACTAAGAAATTTTAATTGAATATATCTATGTATGAGTATTAAGCAGTGTTGCCAATCCTAAAGATTAAAAAGTGTTGCCAACTCTAAAGTTTAAAAACAATATTGCCACTTAATTTTTCTTAAAAAAAAAAAATTTAAGCCCAAGTAGTCAAAAAAAAAATATTCCTCAGTTCCCTCGTCTATTTTTTTTTATTTTACGCGGGAGGACTGTAGCGGCCGACCTGAGGTGCCTTCGGGCCGACCAAATTTTTTGCTTTTCTTACTGTTATTAAATTCATAATTACTATTTAAAAACCTTTTAATTGCTTTATTGCCATGTAATTATTGCAGGTATTAGTCAATGTTAAATTTCTCTCTTTATATTTTGTTCTTTCTGTGGAATAACTAAGCCAGACGAATACTTAAAGTTAGCTGTTTTCTCGTAAGAGGAAACTCATATCTTTTTCTCCCCTCTTTGCATCTTGAGAAACAGATCTGAATTGGTAACCTATAACCTTCGATTCGCTGCACGTGCAAGGGAATATCTAACCCTTGTGTCTTATCTGAGAGTCTGATGTTATTTTCTGAATACTCTCATTGTCCTCTGTTTAAGCCCAGATGTTCTCAAAAACATGGTAGACGTATAATTAACATTTTGGCGCCGAAGTTGACACTTCGAAAATACTAAATATGTCTATTTTGACACCGTATAAAATAAGTGTCTTGGGAACACTTGTATTTTTGGTATCATTGTGAAACGATTAAGAAACCTGTAAAATCTGGATAAAGCTTGATTTTCTTTGTAATATCAAATTAACCTTTGACTTTTAATTTGGATATTATGTACTAGATGACGCTAAAGCCTTATACTGTTTGTAATAACGCGCATGCGTGACTATTCTAGTTAACACCCTAAATAGTCGTTTAGATTATCAGTACCCAATCTAAACGTAAAGACTAATTTCATTGCACACGAGTATCCGCCCTTTTTGGAAGATACCACCCTACTATACTCCCACGTACGTAACGTGTGAATAAACTCCCTGAATACAAAATAGCTGTACAAGCTGTTCTCAGGGGGAAATCATTGTGTGTCTACGAGGCACGAGCTTCGTGCTCGTCGCCGGGGGCTCCGGCCCACTCTTCGGGCTCAGGCTTCTGTCCTTCGCCCGCCGGACTTGCGTTTCTTCTCCGACTTTGTTAGAGTCATAGAGAGAAGAACTTAGTGCATTCTCAGAGTGTGTTATTACACTGTGTTAGTGGAGAACTCCGTCATCTCCGTTCTCCTACCAAGGACCATCTCTGTTTTCATTTCGTGTGTGCAATACAGCAAGAACTTTGTTACTGTGCTGAACGTTGTTTCTAGTAAGTTTACTACTACTACATGCAGGCAGTCGTAATTCAATCTCTTCATTGAACTGCCCTTGTTTCTCTTTTATCATTGGTCATATTCTGACCCCTCTCAAGTTTCACGCATACGCCACTAGACTTGTGCGTCATCTAAAGTTACCTCTGATGTATAACAACTTATTGCTTATCAACTCTTCTGCGCTGTACAAAAGCAACTTACAATAAAACTCATACTACTTCTAACTCGGCGTTCCAGTCATTTAAAACGCCTATCTAAAGTTTTCAAAGTACGACCTCACCTACTTATATTCTCACAGAAAGTACCTCCGAAGAAGCCGTTCGTCGAAGTCATTATTATCACATCTCTTTCGTTCTCTGGTTCCTACGTGAACCACTACACCAGTCACGCCTGTTGAGGACCGAACTCTTTATCTTCTGTAGTTGAGTGAACCATCACCCTTCTGTGTGTGTTCTGCGACTCCAGTACTATTCCTGCATTCGCCGTGAGAATTCCGATTGGAGAAAAGAACTTCACTCTCCGTAGGAAGTGGAAGCATCTTGTTGGTTTTACCGCTCGAACCTATACAGACATCTTCTGGGAATTCTTGGTCGCAGTGAACATCTTGTTACCACGCTAAGCTCAACTGGACTTATACAGGACTCGACGATATCTCCAGAGGCCACTTGGAACTCTTTCATCTCAGTAGGTGTTCTATTGCGAGGTGAGTGATTTAAATTGTTTTAGTGATTTTAATTGTGCATCTTGATTCCTCGCATCGACTCAGAATCACGTCTACTTCTTTGCACCCAATATCCGATTTCAGTGTTTGTGTAAAGTGATTCTACAACTAAGGTTGTTAGCGATAACTATCTCTTCCATTTTATTGTTTTATCGATTAAATTGTTATTAGGCTGAATTATTTAAGTATAGCCAAGCCTGACCTTGTCTTGTGAAGTTTTATGTATTTGAGGTCCATTAAGTGTGTTAATAATCCTGTCTCCATTGCATCAGCTTTATTTTTAAATCCATGGTTGTATAATACGTGCCTAATTATTAAGTTGTCGTCCCGCTACAAATATTTATTTCTTTGCACGAGTCCTAGTTGTCTAATATTTTGGTGTGCTAATTAATCTCGTTGTTGTGTGGGCTTCACGTTAACTAGTGATCCCCTTTGGAGCCGCCACTGCCCTAAAGTGCTGGCAATTACCTGCGGGACATTCACGGATCAAGGCTCCCTTATAATCTCGTAAACTCGTGCTTGAACTTTGTAATTAATTATTGTCATACATAGGCACTCATCCTGTTCTCTCTCTCCCTATCAAATCACCTTGCCGACAGCCTTGTTAGTCGGACATTGTTTGAACAGGACGGACCTCCTCCTTACCGTACTAATAAATTGCCGAGCCCCATAGACTGCTCAGCTCCATTACATTTTTAATGTCAGGCAACTCTCTAAGTCAGTGATATTGTTGAGACCTTTTTGTGGTCCTTTATTAATTATTCTGTTAGTTGGATTTCGGCTACCTTTGGTAGAGATATTGTCGCTAATAATCTCTTTTTATGTACGTGACCTGTGGTGGGACTCCCTCACCAGTGGCCGCAAAAGTTCTGATCGCCTCCTGCCACCGGCCCCGACACACCGCGGCCTGAAATGGATAGAAGTACTAAGGGCAATTTTATCTGGATCGACACTTCTAACAATTCACTTTTTTTTTCAATGGTAGAGCGTTCGCCTCTGGTGCATGGGGTCCTTGGTTCGATCCAAGCTCGCAGCGAGTGAGCTTTGTGGTGGACAAACCGTGTACGTCGGTTTTCTCGGAGTTCTCCCGTTTCCTCCCACTTTCTTCATTCCGCCATTTCATTTATTTCTCATCATCATCGTCTCCTTTAGCCTACCCGGTATAATCATGGGACGTAAAAAAAAGTTTTTAATTTCAGTTCACTAGGTTTCAAGCCAAAGAGCTAGTTTCGCAGGGCGTGACAGTGATGGACAAAATATGGCCCGCAGGCGAGATGCGGCACCATGAAAGTTTCTATCCATCCCGCGATGTGATTCCTAATCTGGCGATTGGGAGATGTTTTCGAATCAGATAATAAGAAACTTCAGTCATTAATAGTATCACAAAAATTTTATAAACTGTACCATCGTTGTTTTTAATAAATTATATTGGCTCGCCGAAATTTTTTTTTTTGTTTGTGTGTTTGTTTTTTCGTGTTCCTTTCCTAAAGAACATGTGCTGATCACTGTTGTAGAAGATATTTACATTCGCATAATGCGCGTATTCTCTAAACCAACTTTAGTGTACAGTATATAAATTTAACTCATCATCATCTGTGAATATTCAACTTTGACCGATGTCAAACACGGCTTAAAGTACGTGGTATTACGTATATACGACTATCACCACAGATCAGTTGGTAGAATCGTTGAATCAGTTTTTTTTTTAGAACTAAATTCTACACAACTTGGGTTTCATTCATATTGGCTCAGCCGTGAATCTATCCATCTGTTAGATCATGAGAAAGAATTTGCTGAGATTTCTAGAATTGTTACTACTGAGGGTTTACGTAGACATTTAGTGTATATTTATTTTGACAACCATTAACCAAAACTAAAGTTACTGAGGGTTTATTTTCAACAAAGCGTATTTTTAATTAGAATCATGTAAAACGCTACACAACAACTATATACCTCAGATTTTGGTAATAAATAAATATTTTAAATCTTTTTTCACTTATCATTCGTAGTAGTGGATAAAAAAAATAGTGCATAGTTTATAAATTAAATTTCGTTTTAATATTACAGTATACGAAAACAGTGGACAAAGATCGCGAAGTGATTTCGTCCATTCGAAGTTAGCGAATGTTTTTAATTTACAATTGAATATTTACTAACGGAAATATTACACCTGCAGTTGGATTTCAGATTTGATTGCTAAAGTGCCAGTATTTAAGTTGACCCATTTCTCTTTCCCCTCTTCCAAACATTGTAAAAAAAAAATCAGATATTCTATATCTGTAATCTTTTATTATACAATCATAGGCACAAGCAAGCATAATAATTTACAAGTTTGATTACGTGTTGTACGCTAATATGAAAGAAGTATGAGAAACACAATGACTTTTAGGCATTCTCCTGTAATTTTCCACATTATCATACTACTAATTCTTCTGTTATCATCATCACTATTTCTCATTTGTCTCCTTTTAGCATTAGCTGCAGAGTATAGCCAAAAGGCGATGTTAAATATTTCATTTTTCAGTACGAAAAGAAACACAATTATACGGATTGTAGTAGAACCGTAGGTTCTTGAAGGATTTAAAGAAAGTACGTAGGATCTTTTCGCGGCAAATCCCAGATAGAGAAAGCCGTATTTATTGATGAAAAAAATAAAAGTATTAATTACAAGATTCACATATCCAAGATTTCATAGAATAAAATAATGATATATATATATATTAAAAGATTATATCTTGAAGTGATGTTTTGAAGTATGTTAAGATTTAGAATTTCCAAAAAGACTTCAGGACGAAGAGTTAAATTTCTAGTTGAATTAATCGAAAGAATTAAGACTAAGCAGCCAGCCAGTAAGAACCGTAGTTCTTAAAATATAAGTATATGCTCTGGGTGGATGAGAAAAAGAGTCTTCTTCGGATGAATTCTCGCGGTAGTTACGCGTCTATGATTTTAACACTGAATAATCTATCTGTGAATTTTCAGTTTATATATTTAACATTAATCTTGTTGTTCTCGCCTTTTGGTGTTAAGAGATTTCAAAAAGGAAACATTTAATCTCTCATGTGAGTGTCTTATCATTGAACTTCAAAACATCACGTACACATAGTCATAGTCATCCATTTGTTCATACATTAATAATACTTCTGGAACCAAGTATTGACTTTGAGTACATAAGATAGTTAACAGAACAGAAAAAACAAAACTTTGAAGCTGACAAATTATCGATGTTAACTCAAGAAGTCATGATCATGTGCCTTAAGTAAACAAAAACGGCAACTAGAGAATTATCTACAAAAAGCAAATACAACGTGGATAGCTGAAAGATTATCTATAGCAGTTTAGTTCGAAGTCAACCTCAAGCAATGATTTCATCTTTAAGTCTTACCAGTTTAAAACCAAAAGTTCATTCTTGTGACTTGCATATTTCAAGTCTTGGACAGTATTAATTACATGTTTCAAAGGTAAATCTATGGTTATATCTGAAAATGGAACTTTCTCACCCAATACTTCACAACAATCTAAAGAGAGGTTAAATTGAGGAATTATATCTTTGTGGGAAACATTAACTGACATAATACTTTGGGATTGGATTAAAGTACGAATACCATATGCTTTACAACCATTGTTTAAGTGAATTTTGCCAGATCCTTTCAAATTCACATCATAAGGTTCTTGTGATTTACAAACAATTGTTAGTTTTTCATTTTCTGGAGCGATATACAACCAATTATTATTACCTATAGGAACTAGCATTAGTTCTGTTAACTGTACAATTCTTTGATTGCAATCATTAGGTATATTTCGAACATATTGAAGCAATTTAGCTTCACAATCTTCATGCAAATGTGTCGAAAGAATAGGGAAGTTTTGTTTACAAATAAACCAATCATCTCTTAAAATTTTACATTTTTGAAACTCTATTTCACTTATTTTAAAATAGTGTTGTTTCGTGCTATCCATAAGTAACATTTCCTTTTCTGGCTGAATAAAAATGTATTTATCAGTTTCGTCTACTTTAAACGGAAATGGCATTACCTTATAAGTGAAATATTTCATATTTTCCGTGAGGGGTAATCGAATGACATAACCTAATATACCATCATTAATAAAGACATCTAAAGAAAGAAGTTTCAAAAGTAAATACCCATATGAAACGCTAAGGGGAATGGGTAATGATACACCATTATTTAAGTCAACTTGACTAATTTTAAAATGTTGAAGTATCTGAAATGGGGTTATTATGTGTGGTTGTAATATTCCATGTTGAGCATTTAGGATAGCTCGTAGGACTATATCATACTGTGCTTTCAGATCTCTACACAATTGATCTAATTTTTGAATGTGATCATTTAAGGCTACCTTTAGTTTTAAATTTAGAAATTCTTTATTTAACTGAGAAGCACGTTTATTCAGCTCATTCTTTAATAGTTCTATATTTTTACTTAATAACTCTTCATTATTTTCTACAGCATATAAAGTATTATTAATTGAATGTAATGTCGATTTGACCACTACCATTTGTTCTTTGCTCAGTTTCAGAAAATCTTTCTGATCAGTTACTAATTTATTAATCTGCTGTGTGTAATAATCAGCATCATGACTATCCAAAGTCCCAAATAGTACCTTTGAAATTTCACCTACAAAATTGAATATTCCTCGTTTATTTCTATGAGAGTCACTTGTGACTTTTGTAGTTTGATCTATGATTTTACGTAACTCTTGAATTCCTTGTAGTTTTTGAAGAATTTGATTTCCATTTATGTTATCACAACTTGTTTTGTTGGCTTGTACCATATTTAAATTACATATGTGTTTTGTGACAGAAAAATACTTATTAATTACATTATAATTAAAATCTAACATAGACAGATTCACAAACACAACCAGTCGCCATTCTACATTGTATATTTGTGTGAAACCCAAATTATTATAATATAGTCCAGGTGAATCATGGAATTTTTCCACTTCAACGCCAAGGAAAGCAAATCCCAACGGGAGAGAAATAGCCAAAAGCAGAAAGAGTAAACGAACCATACCTGAAAGAGGTATGTTATGATATTAGAATTTCTCAATAGTATAGTTTTAGTCTATTCGCATGCACAGTTGTTACCTTTCCTCCTCTTTTAATCTGACAATTTACACCTTTTGTGTTAATGACTGTATAGGGACCTACCCAATAAGAAGTTAGTTTTTTCGAACGTCCACGACGTACGGATTCATCAAAAAGTAAAACTTCATCACCAGGTTTGAAAAGAAATTCATTGCTATCTTGATCATAATATTCTTTGTTCTTTTCCTTGGATATCTGCAACTTTAATTTGGCTAGTTGATGAATTTCTTGCAGTTTCTGCTTTAACTCTTTGACATAGTCGTCGTAGTTATACAGAGGTTCAAGGGGTTTCTTTTGGAGAATGCCTGGAATATTAGCTTTCTTACCAAACAACAACTCATGAGGTTGAAAATTTGTACTTGTGTGAGGAGTTGTGTTATATACAAAAAGAGCATAAGGAATATAGGTGTCCCAATCTCTTTGGTTTTCAGACACAAAATGTCGTAAAAATTCTTTCAGTGAACGATGAAAACGTTCTAGACTACCGTTTGATTGTGGGTGATAGCTAGAGGTATTTATCTTTTCAATTTGCAAAATTTTACATACTCTTTTCATGATATCTGACATGAAATTACTCCCTTGGTCTGTAAGAATTATCTGTGGAATACCGTATTTTAAAACTATATTTTCTACGAAAGCTCTGGCTATTGTATCGGCATCTTGTTGTGGTAGAGGGACTGCAAATGTATATTTCGAAAGTTCTTCTTGGACTGTTAACAAATACTTGTTACCTTTGTCTGTGGTTGTTAGGGGCCCTACAACGTCTAAACATACCTTTTCTAAAGTGGTACTAGGTGTAGTTGTAATTTCGAGAGGCATTTTTACTTTAGAGCAAATTTTGTTTCGTTGACAACTGTCACAGACCCGAATGAATTGTTCTATGTCTTCTCTTAACTTTGGCCAAAGAGATATTTCTAAATCATTTAATTTCATGTATTCTTTTACTTTTTCGTACGTACGACAAACACCTTGATGGCCTCCTATTGCAATTTCGTGAAATTCTTTTAATATGTGTCTTTTGGTATCTTCGTCTAAAAGGTTTCTATCTGTTACATCTGCTTCTAATGCATACATTCTACTTAGAGCATCTGCATTTGTATTCCTTTTTCCTTGTTTGTACACGATTTCATAATCTAGCTCTTCTAATTGAATTCTCCATCTAATTAATCTAGAGGTGGGATCCTTTACCGAAAAAACCCAAGTAAGTGGTTTACAATCCGTGACAAATGTTACTTTTCTGCCTAGAATGTAAGGTTTGTAAATTTTGGAAGCCCAAATAATCGCAAGTAATTCCTTTTCAGTTGCACTGTACCGAGTTTCCGCTTGATTCAATTTTCTACTTGAGTAAGCAATAGGTTTATCTTTTCCTATTTCACCTTGACTTAAAATAGCTCCAATGGCGTTGAGGCTAGCATCTGTGGTTACTATGAACGGTTTTGAAAAATCTGGGTATTCTAAAACAGGAGCTTGAGTTAGTTTTTCTTTCAAAGTTTCAAAAGCAAGTTGGTGATTAGCAGACCATTGAAATTCTGCGTCTTGTTTTAGGAGAGAGGTTAGAGAATATGCGATTTTAGCGTAATCGGGAATATGTCTTCTATAGTATCCTGTCAAGCCTAAAAATCCTTTTACTTGTTTCTTATCCTTGGGGACTGGAAATTCCATGACTTTTGAGATAAGCCGGGGATCTGGCTTCACTCCGTCAGCTGTAATGACATGGCCTAAATAAACTACTTCTGGTCTAAAGAATTCTGATTTGTCTGGTTGTAATTGCAAATTATTTTCTCTAAATCTTTGAAAAATCTCTCGGAGTTGTTTTTCATGTTTTTCTAGCGTGTCAGAATATATTACGCAATCATCCAAAAAAATGAAACATGAAGTACCTTGTAATCCTGATAAAACTGTATTCATCAAATATTGAAATGACGATGGCGCGTTTTTTAGCCCAAAAGGCATTCTAAGATAATGAAAATGACCTTTGTCTGTTGAAAAGGCAGTTTTCGGTCTGTCTTCTTCCTTAACTAACACCTGATTATAACCAGACGCAAGGTCTAAAGTGCTGAAGTGTTTGGCTTTTCCTAAACGGTCCAAAATGTCTACAATGTTTGGGAGCGGAAAACAATACCCAATAGTCAGATTATTTAAATTTCGAAAATCAATTACCACACGATATTTCTTTTTCCCGGAAGCATCCATCTTTTTTGGAATAACTAACATGGGAGAATTGAAAGGACTCGTAGAAGGGGTAATGATTTCATTTTCTAACATTTGTTCTACTTGTTTGTTGACCTCTTCGCGATAAATTTCTGGCAATCGGTAATTCTTTTGGTTTACGATACTACCTTGAAATTCTGGTTTGAACGGAATAGAGTGTTCAATAGCTGCTGTTGCAGTAAGTTTATCTCCAGGGAGATAAAATATATCATTATAGTCTATACAGAGCTGCCAAATTATTTCTTTCTCTTTTGAATCTAAATGTTCTAGTCTGACAAGAGATTTTAGTAGTTCTAATCTCTCACTAATACTACTATTGTTACTATTGTTTTTATCCTGTTTTATGTGAGCAACTAAAGTTTCGTCGACTTCCACAAATTCTTCTAATTCGACTGGAGCAACTTCAATAACCTTTTCTTCGTCATTTATATTCATTACACAACTAATGCATTTATTATCTTTGGCTACAGTGAGGCTCTCCGCAAGAAAAATCCCTTCTCCTAAGGATTGTTTTGAAACTATCCCTACGCCATTATTCTTTGCTGGAATTTCTACTAATAGTTGACAGCGACCTGGAATAGTATATTTCGTACTACTTGTTTCAAATGATATGATGCATTCGTGTTTCTCTAAGAAATCTCTACCTATTATTCCTGAATAGGAGCTAGGTAATAATTTATCTACTACATGGAACAAAGCCGGAATAGATTTCTTATCAATTTCTAAATTCAAAGTTAAGGAACCACATGAATATAAAGGGGAACCTGATATACCCTTGATTTTCGTAACTTTACTATGATCAATTTTATTCACTAATTCAGGAGACAGAATGTCTTTATGAATGCATGTAATGTCTGATCCTGTATCTATCAAAAAATGTTTAGTACTTGGTCCTAATTCTTTTATTTGTACTTCAAGACTACCTGGAGGTTTTTCTTTACAGCCCTTTTTCAGAGGAGGAAAGTAAACAGACTGCTGATTTACTCCCGTCGACCGTTTCCCGCATTCATTTTGATACACTTATTTTGATTCATACTTTTCTCTGTACCTTGTCCCTGTCTTCCTTCAGAAAGACACTTCGACCCACAGCTGTGGCCGGAACAACAATACTCGTACTTACTAGTAGAGTCTTCATGCATCTCCTGTGCATGGCAACACATATGGGATCCCTCTAAACTTTGGTTAGCACTATACCGCACATTTTTATTTTGTGTGCCTTTACTATGTTTTAGTCTACAATTGGCCTCAATGTGCCCAGGCTTCTTGCAAAAATAACAAGAAATGTTTTTCTTAAATTTCCTACTACCTTGTGATTGTGAGTTCTTCCCTTTCTCAGTTCTATCCTTATTAGACAATTGGTTAGATTCCTGTTCCAAACAAATTTCTACAGCCCCACCAAAATTCAACGTGTCACTGTCTTTACTGCGAGCTATCATTTGAATTTTGTCGTCTGAAAGACCTTGTATAAAAGATGCTTTAGCTAAATGCTGAATTAGCTCTACGGCTCCTGGAACATGGTTTTGATGTAATATTCTTACCGCTGCTTCTTTTAATTGACTCTGCAGGGAATTGATGCGCGAACCCCAATCTGCGATACTCTCTGTTTTGTTCTGCCTGGCACTAAACAATGAACAAGCGTAAAAATCGATAGTTCTCCTAATCGAATAATTTTCTTGTAAGACTTCTTTTACTTCGGCCCAAGTTCCAGTGGCACTTCTAACTAACAACTTTGACTTTGCGTCACCAATAATACGTGCTTTCACAAATTTCAATAACTTACTATGTTGGGACGGTTGAACTAGAGAAAAAGCTGCATCGCAGTTATCTATAAACTCAGGAAGAGCACGTTTGTCTCCATTGAATGGGTTATGTATTAACTTTAAAGCTTCCGAAATGGAACAATAATCTATTTCAGAATCGGCGTTACTGTTTGTTTGCGAATGTGCCATGTTTTACAGAAGTTTATGTAGTTATCAATTTACCTTACTAATCCTACAGACAAAAGTATTATTTAGCTTAAGATAACCTTATAATCCTTTCAGACACTCCCTTCTATCGAAGAACGTACAAAAGCGCGTGTACTGAAGTGGGTTTCCTTCTTCGTAAAGAACGCGTATTAATATTCTTTTGTCCTACTCTTAATAACTTGTATTTCTGGCCACGGAAAAACAGTTATTCACACTTGAATTCTTCCAACTGAATCTCACAAGAAACCTAAGAAATTGTTTTGTACTCACTGTTTGTTGTGGAACTGTAAGTGCTGGGTAGATTGCCGCTAAGCGTGCTGAAACAGATGCTGGTCTCCGCTGAGAGATGAAATCTAGTTGTCCTGGGTACCCTTTGTTAGTTCTCTCCGCTGCAAAACCGGGGTCTTGATTGTCTTCTTGTATACTGGCAACAAACTGTCACATGGGGTGTTCACAAAATGTCTCTGCTTGGCAGGATTCGGTTCTTGCTGTCCCTCAGGTTGCGCCTGCAACCTGGCACTCCGTAGTAAGGAAATTGAAACTTCACACTTCGAAAAATTGTTAAAATGTTGGCTGCTATTTTTCTTCGTCCTGGCTTACATAGCCACCCAGATGCATATATATAATAAAAACCCTTAGTTTTCTTTTTCTTTTGAAGAAAGACTCAATTTCAATATAAAAATTGCAGAGACTGAGATTTACTACTCTCAGTTCCGCCACAAATTTTTGAAGTTTCCTGGTATAATGGGTTAGTTTGAGATCGAACTCAGGTCGATGTGTTACGGCTCCGCGAATTCCATCGCTGCCACCAATTTATCTGTAGTAGAACCGTAGGTTCTTGAAGGATTTAAAGAAAGTACGTAGGATCTTTTCGCGGCAAATCCCAGATAGAGAAAGCCGTATTTATTGTTGAAAAAAATAAAAGTATTAATTACAAGATTCACATATCCAAGATTTCATAGAATAAAATAATGATATATATTTATATTAAAAGATTATATCTTGAAGTGATGTTTTGAAGTATGTTAAGATTTAGAATTTCCAAAAAGACTTCAGGACGAAGAGTTAAATTTCTAGTTGAATTAATCGAAAGAATTAAGACTAAGCAGCCAGCCAGTAAGAACCGTAGTTCTTAAAATATAAGTATATGCTCTGGGTGGATGAGAAAAAGAGTCTTCTTCGGATGAATTCTCGCGGTAGTTACGCGTCTATGATTTTAACACTGAATAATCTATCTGTGAATTTTCACAGTTTATATATTTAACATTAATCTTGTTGTTCTCGCCTTTTGGTGTTAAGAGATTTCAAAAAGGAAACATTTAATCTCTCATGTGAGTGTCTTATCATTGAACTTCAAAACATCACGTACACATAGTCATAGTCATCCATTTGTTCATACATTAATAATACTTCTGGAACCAAGTATTGACTTTGAGTACATAAGATAGTTAACAGAACAGAAAAAACAAAACTTTGAAGCTGACAAATTATCGATGTTAACTCAAGAAGTCATGATCATGTGCCTTAAGTAAACAAAAACGGCAACTAGAGAATTATCTACAAAAAGCAAATACAACGTGGATAGCTGAAAGATTATCTATAGCAGTTTAGTTCGAAGTCAACCTCAAGCAATGATTTCATCTTTAAGTCTTATCAGTTTAAAACCAAAAGTTCATTCTTTTAGAATCACTTAAATGAAAAGGAAAAATATACTTGCAATTATATCAGAAACTAAAATATACAATATTAAAAGAAAAAAAATAAAAATATACTCCTGGTACAGCCATATATTACAGGATATTTCGTTCCATCTATGCCGGAATTATCTCATTATGTGAGATCTTGATATAGGTTGAGGTTGTCATAGCTAATTAGGCTTTTATTATTCATTCTTCTCAGTTTAACAAAGGAAATGTTTCCTAAGTCTGTGATCCTGTATAAAATTCAATACTTGCAGGGGGAAGACATTTTATTTTATTTTAATGACGTTGTGCATAAAATCAGTAATTTACGCGGTGAAATTTACAAGACTCAAAAGAGAGAGGCGGCGGGAGCTCATATAGCCTCGCTGCTGAAGGGGGCGCTAAACTAAAATCAACTCAACTCAACTCAAAAGAGAGAGAATATTAATACATTTGTGGCAGTTAAAAGTGTCAGGAGACTCCTTGGTTATTATTATTATTATTATTATTATTATTATTATTATTATTATTATTATTATTATTTACTAAAATATTCTACAGGATGGTCAAAAATTTACACAACCAATGGATGTACTACAAAAGATGTTGAAAATGGCCACCATTTATTGCTTCACATATATCCACTCTTTTGACAATGTTCCTATACACAGGGGAATGATGCACGTGAAGTATTGTCCACAGTTCGTTCAATGTTGGTCTGCAGTTCTTCCAAAGTATGCGAATGGGTTATGTAAGCTGCTCACTTCTGACATCCCCAATTTTTAACTCAGACTCCTCATGTATTCTTCTAGAATTAAAAAAAAAAATCTTTCAGTGTGTTCACCATGCTGCTGTGGCATTGTACTACAAGTTCCTCGCCTCAATTGTCAGCCCCTGTCACCTGCAACAAACGCTAAATATATTGAATTTTTTGTGCGGCAGATGAGTTTCGGTTTGTTAATTCATCTTTTATATACATTTTATTTGTTGTTTCTAGGCTTACTCATATATCTGATACCATGCATTGGAAAACAAACTTTTCTTATAGAGTCAAACGTACAATAATTTGCGCACATCATTGCTCCTATCGTCTTTTGGTCAAGCTGATATTGTATACATACACGTGAAGATTCTACAGGGAAACATTTAAAGTACATATGTTTGCGTTATTGAAAAGTCGTTTTAGACTGAAATCAAAACTTCACTTACCTTTAAATTATTTACTCTTTTTCTTTTTTTTCTTTTTTCTTTTTTTTTTAAATAGAAGTGTGCGGTACCTTTAATATAAGTAGGGGTATGTAAGAGGCCATTCTTCATATCTTTCCGTAATGATCATTGAAGAACAGTTCACCGTGTCTCTTTACTTACTTGCACAACTGTGAAGTTTAGCCCTGCTGTTGTGTGATACGTTTACTAGCAAATATACCCACATATTTCCTTTAGTGCAAAAGCCTCATTGAAAGTTGACACATATGCTTAATCTGAGTTTTCATATCACTTTGTTAAAACACTTAGGTCGACATAATAAATAGTAGACCGTATCTTTACCTGTTGACTCCATTTCTATAATAATCCTTTAATTTGAGTAACAACGGAGTTTGTGTTTATTTAGCTAGATCACAACATCAATTAAAGACATAAAGCCAGGGGCGGATCCAGGACGACTTCTGGGGGAGGAAACGGTGCGTTGTAACACTGCCACTTAAAACTACTTTTAAGAGCACCAAACTCTGGGATACGTTTTATTTATGTATAAAATAAGAAAGTTTTCTCTTCTGGATCCGCCCCTGGATTAAGTGTATTAATATTAGAGCATATGTTAAAATATTTATTTGCAATCTTGAAATAAATGTCCACGCATAACACCCTATTTATTCATCAGTGTTGGACAAAGTACCATGATCGTTTAAGTTATAGAATTTTAGTATTACTCTCGACTCAAGAGCTCAGGATGATAAATGTGTTCGAAAAGTAACTGTACATCTATATTAACACATTTATACAAAATATGTACATTGAGCATATTCTGTGTACTGCGAGTAATGTTCTTTGCAAAGACTTAATTTTGGATTGTACAGTTTCCTTTCGCGAACCAGTCAGTCTTAAGCTTTATGAGAAGATGTGTCTAGTTCTTTGGTGTTTATTGTATGTTTAGCACTCGTACACTATGTTGAGAAGGAATCATTGTACGTAGAAATCTAACGGAAAACGGCCTTCGAAAGATACGTATATTTAATAAGAAATATTCTCTTTTCAAAATTGACACGTAAGTGCACACGGAAAGACATGGTCTCAATCGTTCAAAGGCGACGAACATGCAATGAACAACAAAGAATTGGACACACCTTCTCACAGGAGTGTTCATCCCCCAAAGGCTTGTGTGTACTCCCCAAATTTAACATTTTCGCTTCTAATTTGCCATTCGTCAGTTGAATTGTACCACTTGCAAAGAAAAATTGTCCTCAAGTAAGCTCAAGGGCGCAACCTGCACCAAAAAAGGCCTTCCCATAGCAAGATCACCAGCCGGTCGGATAGGGTAGCCAAACATACACAACGTATGATTACCAACTTTTGCAGGAAACAGTACTCGCAGTGCGCGGAATACAACTGTCCAACATTAATTTTGTTTATACAGGTGTGTACTTAATTTTCGAGCGCACTATACAAGTACATGTTTTAAGTACAGAACACGACAAAACTTGTAAATTGATTTAGTACAGACCCAATGTTATGATAATAAAGAATCAAATTAAGAAAAAAACAAATTGCAAGATATATACACACATACTAAAGTATTGACTTTATTATGTAAATTTTCCCTACACGCATTTGAAAGGAATCTATTAAATTTTCAACCTTTATTCTAATATTGGCAGATAATGTCTGCACTTTTAAAGTTCTTAGTGTCTGCATAACGTTGGAATTTTGCCATTTCAGTTTGTGTGTTAAGTTGGCTGATCCAGGTCTGTTTTCAGAGAAGAAAATCGATTGTGGAAAAATTTCCAGAAAATTCCGCGCTCCTTGCTATCTAATATTCCTTGTTAAGTTTCTATAGAACATATTCCTTCGGCGAAAAGAAAAGAGAAATTTGCCGCCGCCGTTTCCGTATAATCGAAGAAATGGACATACAAGACAGGTAGTGCAAGAAATGGAAATATTGTAGTGCAATATATCAAAATTAAAACCCCGAAATTATTGTATTGTGTAAATATTTATATTTTGTAAATTCATGTAAATAATTTAAGGATGACTAAAATTCTATACACTAATTGTCTAAATTAAATAAAATCAAAGTTATTTCGAAAATTTAGTTGAAACAAACCCCAAACTTACTTTATTCTAACAGACAGATAAATGACACTCCCAGTTAAAATATTTAGAATAGAGAGCGTGCAAATTGAGTCATTAATTCAATAAACTACTCAAAATTCTTCCAATTAGCTTATAATATATATAATATCACTAAATCGCTCCGCCGTTGAAATTTATTTAGGTTGAAAAAAAAAGTGTCTTTTCTTCATTTTGTTTTAAATTCCGTGCCTCATTTCTCAAGCACAGTTCCCATACTCATAATAGTAAAAACAATTAATAAAATTAAAATTTCTTCAGCACTCAATTGTCATTTTTATATTCTCTTCCTTTCACTTTGTCCTTATCACCCGCAATATTCTGTAAAAAGCCAGTGTAAAATTAAGTAAAGTAAATAGCAACATACCAAGGTTCAATTCTCAGTGAACACATTAGTATTTAGTAATCTTCACGAAATAACAATATGTTGACGGTTCTTAAAAACAAAGACAGTGAATATACAAAACAGGGTGTTTCAAAACAGCACCGACAATGTTTGGGAGGTGATTCCTGACACCAAGATAAGACAAAAAGTAGATCAACCTGGTTGCACAAATGCTTCCTTTCGGAGTTATAGGCTGCCGAAAACATGAAAAATTGAACTATAAAGGTCCATAGCTCAAATACTATTTACCAATATGTACCCTATTCAAATATCCATGTTTCAGAATCCCGTGCTACTTCCGCAACAATTTTTATAAAGGTAGTTCAAAGGATATGTTCGTAGCCAAGCTGCCTCTATAAAAATTGTTGCGTGAATACCTTAGGATTCTGAAACATGTATTTTCGGATAGAGCACATATTAGTTCCTAAGTGAAGTCTTGGCCCAACTACAGTATTGGAGCTGTGGACCTTTAAAGTTCATGTTTTTGGCAGCCTATAACTCCGAAAGGAAGCATTTGTGCACCCAGGTTGATCTATACTTTTTGTCTTATCTTAGTGTCAGGAATCACCTCCCAAACGTTGTCGGTGTTGTTTCGAAACACCCTGTATACTGTACATTATAAGCGATCTATAGAATCCATTCGAACTTCAGAATTAATGTAAATTTTGTATGCATACCTTTGGTTCCCGAGTTACGGGCTATCAAATTAAAGACTTGGATTTAGCCAAAGTTTAACAAAAATAAATAAAGTAAATTGCGATTTAGCACAAAAATACGCGAATAGAAAACTCGTTAATTTTTTTGTCATAAGAAAGAAATAATGAGACAGTTAATAAGCTAATTGTAAATGCATTGTATCATTACAATAGTTCTGTTCTGTTAAAATGAATGAAGGACTTTTTTTTTTTTTTTAATGCCTGCTGGCTGATACGAGGGCGGGGTGAAAAGTTCTCGCCCTGACAATGAAGGACTGCGAATTTCAGTTCAAAAATGATTTTATTTTTCGGCATAATCTCTCTTAACATCAATACACTTGGTCCAGCGTTCCTCCAACATCAGTATTCCTTCCCGGAAGTGAGAGTCTGAAAGGTTGTTAAAATAGTAATCAACAACCCTCTCAACTTCTTCATTCGATGTGAAGCGCTTCCCAGAAAGAAATTTCTTCGAGTTTGGGAACAGATAGAAGTCCGATGATGCCAAATCAGGAGAATATGGAGATGGCCGAGCAAATCATACCCCAAATCCCGCAGTTTTATCATCGCCAACCCACCCTTGTGCACAGGTGCGTTGTCCTGGTGAAAGATGATTTTCTTCTTCTTCGAGACAGGCCTCTTCTCGCGAATTTAGGCATCCAGCTGGTCAAGAAGGTTGGAGTAATATTCGCCTGTAATTGTTCTCCCTTTTGCAAGGTAATCAATTAACAGGATCCCTTTCGCACACTGGCCTTGACCTTTCCGGCCGATACGATCGTCTTCGCTTTCTTCGGCGCTGCACCACCGGCTTCCACCTACTGCTTGGACTGCTGTTTCATTTCTGGCGTGTAGTGGTGAACCCATGTCTCATCCATTGTCACAAATCGCCGTACAAAATCGGATCCCTTTTGAATCGGTCCAAAGATTGCTGCGAAAATCGTTTTCCCATTTGCTTTTGGTCGGCAGTCAGCAAATGCGGCACTCATCTTGCGCAGAGCTTTCGCATCTCTAGTTCTTTGTGCAAGATGTTTCGCATCTGTTCCTCCGATATCTCCACACTCTCCGCTATCTCACCCACCTTCACTCACCTGTCGTCCAACACGATATCATGCACTTTTTCGATTGTTTCTGGTGTGGTTGCGGCTTTCGGCCTTCCTTCCTTCAAGAGGGTCATCTTCGAGGGATGTGCGACCACGTTTAAATTCAGCTGCCCACTTTTTAACGGTTGATATGGAGGGAGCAGAGTCTTCATAGATTTGTGTCAACTTCGGATGAATTTCCATAAGGGTTATTCCTTCCAAAACGAAAAATTTGATTACCGCACGATATTCAAGTTTATCCATTTTCACAACTAACATGCAAGACGTTTCACTGCAACAATGCCTGCACACAAACTACTTGAGAGAACAAGTTGGCACTTGTTATACGAACAACTGAAAAGCGTCCCCAGGCAAGAACAATAAAATTTTGCTGATTGGAGTGCCATCTCTGGTTCACCCCGCCCTCATACTATTAATATGCAGTGTCACTTAATATAAACTAAAACAGACACATCGAAAACAACCGTAACATAAGACCTTATATCTGTTCTCATTTAGAAGCACTAGGAGCATCAGTGTCATAAGCATATAATGCAATTCAGACGAAAACAAAGCGGTTTGTGTGACTACTGAATCTGTTCTTAAATCTTGGCCTTTATCATCACTTGACCTAACGTCGTGTAATTTTCCATGGAGATTGCTGTTTGAAGTAGATATTGTAGTGTAGGCGGAAGGTGTGAAAAGTAGGCACATAGTTTCTAAGGTAGGGTTATAAGGGAGTTAGCCTGTGGAAATAGTTGTTTTATGTGTGGAAAATGTAATGTAGGATTGATTTATGTTACTTTTAAGAAGGGACTCAGAACTATCGGAAACTTAGTTCAGTTGTAAGATTATGTTCTACAATTCAGTAGGAATGTTCAAGGTAAAATTCCGAACCTCTGTATTTTATTTCGAGTTCTGCTCTCTCATAGGGCCTACTCACAATTAGTGTTTTCCATGAGACGAAAAGTAAAGTTGTCTCGCCTCGTTTATTCATAATTTAATTTAGAAGTTACCAAAATACTTCCGTGTCATGAGAGATCTAAGCAAGGTGTGATAAAACAAAGTTTAACACTAGAACGGCGGTTGGGTCATTTTTGACCCATTTCGAACTTCACGTTTTAAAAACTTGTCTATTTTCTTACGAATCGGATTGAATTTTTGTGACTTTTACTCGTTCTCTTGAAGAAATATTTGTACTAAGTATCACTCTTATCCACACTTTGCCTTTCGAAATAACAAACAATTATACTAGAACGGCGGCGTGGGTCAATTTTGACCCAACTCTTTTGTTGCATTGTAGCAACACTGCTGGCTAGCGTCTTTATCTTGCGACCGTTCTTTCTCATAATACTCTCCCATTCCACCTCGTGTTCAAGACCAGCTTCTCAGCAATTTTGTCAGTTTAGTTGGAGTTAGTAATACTAGTAATAATTTCTGCGTATGAACAAAAAAGCCAAAATACGTGTTTCCTACTTTGGTCTCCCGTAATACATATCTGGACCCCAGTCAAATCGGTTGTGTACAAGTAACGTCATTCGCTTCCTAGTTATAGCATGTAGGGGCACTTTGGGGCCCCGTATTTCGGAAATTTCTGCGTATGGGCCTAAACACCAAAATACGTGTCTCCTATTTTGGTCTCCCGTAACACATATCCGGACCCCAGCCAAATCGGTTGTGTTCAAGTAACGTCATTCGCTTCCTAGTTATAGCATGTAGGGACACTTTGGGGCTCCGTATTTCGGAAATTTCTGCGTATGGGCCCAAACGCCAGAATACGTGTCTCCTACTTTGGTCTCCCGTAACACATATCCGGACCTCAGCCAAATCGGTTGTGTACAAGTAACGTCATTCGCTTCCTAGTTATAGCATATAGGGGCAGTTTTGGGCCCCGTATTTCGTAAATTTCTGCGTATGGGCCCAAACGTCAGAATACGTGTCTCCTACTTTGGTCTCCCGTAACGCATATCCGGACCTCAGCTAAATCGGTTGTTTACACTTGAGACCGTTTCCTCGTTAGTCTATTAGCCTGTGGCGTAACTAGAAATTTCGAAGCTACCGAAACCAAAAAGTTTAGAGGTCTAAATGGGAGACAACTTACTTTCTCGATGTTTCGATAAATTATATTTCAACGAAAAAAAGTAGAATCTCTAACGGAGTTGTTCGAAAGAACAGGTAGTTTACCATTCTTTTCATGTCAGAACTTTCATGATTAGAACCTAGCATATCTTATTTATAAAACAATCACTCTATACTGACTTTTTCTGGTTTGAACTACTGCAAGTTTATGACTGTTTATGCTATTTTAGGTTATGTGTTTCCACAAATGCTAAATAGGGAGAGGAAAATTATAGAAATGCATAGATGCGTACTGCAACCATATAAGTAAATATTTTTTTGTGTAATACGTCACGTTTTTATTTGTGAACAATGTTTTTGTATGACCCTTCTCCTTGTAAAGGAGTGACTGAACTTTGTTCTGTGTAAGACTGCAAGTTTAGATGTGTGTAGATTAGGTTAGTTTAGTTCAGTTAGGTCATGCGCTTGAACAAACTTTCTAAGAATAATAACTATGTAGGAATTAGAGTGATATATAACATTACTATATAATAAACTGACATTGTATATAATACATTCATTAATATCATTCTAATAATATTATATTCATAGCATGTTTCTTAAATTTGTATTATTGGCAAAAAACACATTGATCAATAAATATTAAGCTAGAGTTCAAAGAAGTTTTTTGTTTTATTAAATGAAAGTCACGTTTTATTATGCAATAAATGTTAGTAGTTTAGAATACAAATATTTAAAAAAAATGGAATGGGTCATTTTTGACCCACTCCCGCCGTTCTAGGGAGTATCAAAAACACCGCCGTTCTAGTGTTAAACCATATTTATTATTAGAGTATATTATGTAATGACTTGTGTGTCTTAGAGCTCCTTCGTAGCTAAGCGGTTAGCGTACGCGCCTTTGGCATGGGAGACTTGGGTTCGATTCCCGGTGGGAGCTCATGTGGTTCGGATTCCACGTTAATCAGTAGGTCCACGTCTCATATAGCCTCGCTGCTGAATGGGACGTTAAACTCAAAATCAACTCGTGTGTCTTAAACGTTGGTAGGTGCTCTTCATCATTGTCGTTTCGCACAATCGCTTTATCTATTTATAGTCTTTATACTATGAATTATGTAACATCAAAATAGTGTTTCCCAGGAGCCGTGGATGAACCATCGTTGCCCACAAGACTCGAAGAAATTCTCGTCATGTCTCAAATTTAATAATCCATTCTTATCTTGTGTGCAACACTTGTTCCAATCTAAGGACCTTTAACAATTATTACATACAACAGCGGCGGAGACTAACAAACTACCTTCGCCTATAACTGAAATGTGAATACATTCAGTACTATATTGCATTTTCCAGTTATAAACAACTATTTTCACAGGCTAGATCCGGGACTACTCTGCCTTACAAAGTATGTGCCTTCTTCTACACACTTTCCGCCCAGATTATGTTATTTACTCCCAACAGTAACATCAAAGATCTTGCGTACAAACTTCCTTGTCACATAAAGTTCTATAGAGAATTGTACCTGCAATCGGTACCATTGACCAATCAATACATGTTATAAAACGTGTGGGAGAACTTTGTATAACCTTTTGCATGTCTGCATCGAATAACGTGTATTGGTCATATGTAATGTGGAAAAACTGATATTTGGATTTATGCTTCTTTCGGGTGTGTTAATCCGAAAACGCTGTGAGTGAATTACGATACACATTGTATAATGCTTGCCATATTTAAGCCGTTCATGCAAACAAGTATCTGTCAGGTGCACTAAATTCAAATTCTGGTTTAGTTCGGAGCCCTTGAAGTGCGCCAAGGTCCCATTTGTAACTCAATAATATAAAAATATATAATGTTAAATAATATAATACTTATAATATTTTAAAAAGTTGGTTTTGTTGTTCGGAATTCTTGTTCCTTCTTAGCTCAAAACTCAAAACAAATTTTAATCCTTCATGAGATACAACTGTATCGCTATACCTGAATAAGTAATGCAGTTTTTACATTGTTTTATCACTTACATGAAACATGGTAGCTGCACAAAATCTAGGAATACAGGTGTCCAAAAGGAGTTTAAAAGGAATATTAAAACGATGTGTGATGTTAGGTCGTTGCAGCTTGGGTTTAACGTAATATATGCCTATTTTTAATTTTTGAGAGTGCTTTTAGCTTCTGTGACCTGAGAGATGACCATCCAGTCTCTCCTCGCCCAGTTCTTTCCTCGCCAGTGCGTACATTTCGTGTGATAATTTCTGGACTGTGGTATGAGTTCCCCCATGTTGAACTCTAAAAATTGTCACAAATGGAAGAGGTATGACGTGCTAGCATGTTGTAATAACATGTGCACGTTACCGTACACGTTTTCAGTAATTTCAGAAAGAGGCGGTGGTTGAATTTTGTTGATGCAGCTGGGGTTTTGGACCTGGGAATTGATTTTTGATTAACTGGGGACCCGAGTGCACTGTTTGGGGGAACTTGCAGGATTGTGATGGATTCGGCGCGGGAAGCGCAGCCGAATATATTCTAGAGAGAAAAAAAGAGAGAGAGGGAAAAATTATTTCATTTCGACTTAGGCGTTTGCACGGGATTTTCTATTTTTAGAGAAGGTCGCGAACTTGTTCAACATCATCTCCCCTCGTTGGTCACGCTTCTCTGTCTTCTCTCTCGCCCTATCTCTCTCTTTTCTCTTTCTCTCAACCGGAGATAAATCAATATGGATTAATGAGAGCTGCTTGAAAGTGGAAATTCACGAGCTGAAATTTTAAATCTGGTTTTGCTTCTCTGGTAGGCCATGCTAATGGCGCTAAAGCTCATTTCAGATCCCTAACTAACCCGGATAGGAACAGTTCAAAGACGAGTGCGTCTGATGCAGTGTGGGATGTCTTTCAATTATGAAAATCACTTCTCCCTTTGAAGAGGATGAAAATAAGTAACACTTTCTTTCTTTCTTTTTTTTTCCCAAAAAAACTTGTTTGGTAGGTTGGTTAGAAGAAAACCTAATGCATCTAGAAGCATTAAAAAGAGATATGTAAATAGATAGTAACTGGAAGGAGTAATTAAAATGTCATATATATATATATATATATATATATATATATATATATATAATGTGTGTGTGTTTCAAAATAACACCGACAACGTTTGGAAGGTGATTCCTGACACCAAGATAAGACAAAAAGTATAGACCAACCTAGGTGAACAAATGCTTCCTTTCATAGTAATAGGCTGCCGAAAACATGAAAAATTGAACTTTAAAAGTCCATAGCTCCAAAACTATGGGACCTAACATAGTCAGATCAAGACCACTTAGGAACGAATATGTGCGCTGTCCAAAACTACATGTTTCAGAATCCTAAGGTACTCACGCAACAATTTTTATAGAGGCAGTTTGGCTACGTGCACATAAGTTGAAGTACACATCAGCTACTTCTATAAAAAGTGTTGCGGAAGATATTTGGATAGGGCACCTACTAGTTCCTAAGTGAAGTCTTGACACGACTATATTAGGTTCCATAGTTTTGGAATTATGAACATTTAAAGTTCATTTTTTCATGTTTTCGGCAGCATATCCTCCAGTCCACTATGTGTACCTCTGGTTTTTATTTTTTGCTTCTGTTCTGAGGCTTGCATCGTAGTAGAAACTGCTTTGTAACGTTTGTGTACTTCCCACCTGTGTTTCTTACTAATTTTGTTCATTAGATGGCATCAACAATCATCGTATTTCAAGCAATAGTTACAAAAAGAAAATGTGGATCTGTTATTGGCAGGACTGAAGAGGATATATTAAATAATTATAAAAAGATTAATTCATTTGCAGTGCGTACGCAAACTGTGGTTACAATGTGTGTTGGTCTCGGAAGACGGATGTCTGTACTGAGAATCTTCTTTCTGATCTCTGAATAGATGGGAGTAGTAATTTAAAATGCTATTTGTTACATTGCATTTCCCCTCTTTCTAATTCAGTGTGCGTAAGAAGAGGTACATCATTAGAAATATACGCGTTAGTCATTGTACATTTTTTCCCGCTAGTCTAGTGGCTAGCGCATGTGCCTTTCGTACACGTGGTTTCAGGTTTGATTCCCGGTGAGAAAACATTGAAAAATTTGAATGCACCACGATGGTTCGGGTTCCAACTTCAACTGTAGTTTCACGTCTCATATAGCGTCCTTTTAGCACCGACGCTATATGAGACGTGAATTTATCGTTAAGAAATGATAAGAGTCACAGGCGGCAATTAGGGGAGGAGCAAGAGGGGGCAGTTGCCTCCTACTTTTTTGAAGTGTCCCCATAATGTATATAGTTTCATTTGGAAATGTGAAGTTTTTGTATGTACTACTGGTTCATAGGAAAAAAAAAATGGTGCCATGAAATATTTGCCATTGCGTGAGTACGCATTGGTTATTTGTCTTCCTGTGGAGTTAAGAAAGTTATAGGAATAGCGTTTTAATTGCAATTCAAAGCAATTAATATTTCAATTGTGTATTTCCTTAAATGTCATAGCATACAAGTAATAACATACATTTACTTGCATGTGTGGAATTAAAAATATAAGTTGTTCATTAATCTCCAGTTTCAATATAACATCTACAAATCAAGCCTCATTATTCATTACTATTATTAATATTATCCTTCCTATTGATTTGTTTTGCAAATTTGTTATTAAATAATCTGATCATAATTTTCCAGGCAGAATTTTAAGATGTTCATGGGCAAGGAGTCAAACCTCTTCTTACCCGTTCGTTGTTTAAGAGTACAAAGGGCTAATACCTACTTGCGTTGCTCTTGTCAATTTACTTAATAAAATATGAAGTACGATATACGGTATTTTAACTGAAAAAGATAGTATCCCATTAGTTATACAAACTTTCGACAAACCAGGAAAACTAGCATTGATATACAGTCTTGCCCTCCCCAACTTATAATGTCCAACCGCCTCCACTGGTCAGAGTAAAAGTTCATGAGGTTTCATGCTAATTTTATGATATGAGCTTTAATGCTATTTTCCTGGTAAAGTCTGAATAAGTCAGAGAAAGTATGCATCCCTCACGATTTCCCATGCTAGTTTACATTCTCGCGTATCGTAAACGCCTGAATCTTCTTACCCGTATATATCCGATGTCTATTTTGAAGCTATGATTTATTTTCCTTCCTATATTTATAACAAATATTTCTTGAAGACTTCATTTTCGAATACCTCTAGCCTGTATTATGTGTTGTTAGTTGAATAACAATGTGACTATTATGATAGTGTCTGTTGCTGTTTTTTGCGTGGTGTTTCTAGCTTTAAACCTTTTGAATTTTTTTTTAAAAAAAAGAAAAATAATAAACAAGAATATTAAAATTTATTCGCGAGAGATACCAGTGTACATTGTTGCCATTGCCTATTTCCATAATTGACAGGGTTGATATGTTTAAAACAAAATGTTTAAAACAAGTGTTTAAAACATGTTTAAAACGAGGGCTGTTGTTTTATTCAGTTTGTTTTAAACGTTTTAAACAAATTGTTTTAAACGTGTTTTTTTTCGATGCTGGTTGGACATGTTTAAAACAACTAAAATATCAGATTGAAGAAGCTAATTTAATTTTCTAACAAACAACCCATCCTCCGCAGGGTTTGTGCATGGAGTAAATTACAAGCAGAGTTATATTCTTATTATAACAGCAATTACTGAACGAAATTCTGCACATCAGTGTGCTTATAACTAAACCAACAGAAGTTCAAGTGAAGTATTTGAACATTTCATGAGATATACACCATTGAAAAGCTTATAGACCACAACTTCCAACGAGATAATATGCGTCAAATTCCCGCCGTATTCGTAGAAAAAGAACAGACATAAAAAATCATTAAAAATATGAAAATATTAACTTTGCGGGGCCCTGGCAACCCTTGCAGTTACCTGCGCTGACAAAATGATGCTAATGTGTAGGCCACATACTTGTGACAATAATATAAGAAATGGTAGCCATTGCTGCCATTGCGTAATGAATTCGTTTTATGTAGGAAATATTTTTAAAAAAAATATGCGCAGAAAAACATTCATTGAATTAGACATTCTCTCCCCTCCCCCACTATAGTACCACGTCCATATGCAAATCATTTTTGCTGCACACATCATGTATACGAACAAGAATTATGCTTCTAGACCACTTCAGTGAAATATATCTTGTGTTATACGGGACCGTCCCGAAAATAAATGTAAATTAACCAAATTTGACCCCCTCTTCCTCTATAAACAACAAGTACACATACAGGTTACTATCATGTAGGGGACTACTTCATTGCTTCACATACCAATTTTTATGGATGTACCACACAGAGGGGAAGAATACCCGCCAAAACCTGATGAAAAAAAATTGATGAAAAAAAATTCATCCTCCCTCTCTCGGCCGTACATACGTACCCCGTATATACATAAAATGCAAGTGACGGAAAGCTTTATCTCTCAAAAATACTTTGGTACCAAATCACCTTTCTAGCTTAATTAAGGACTGAGCTATTGATGTTTGTTGTAAAAATAAATGTAATTTACGTCAAAAAACTGAAACTCCAAAAATTGGCTAACTTTGTCCCCTCCCTGTTCCCCATAATAAGCAAGAAGTACAAATCAGGGTTGGCAAAAACCATGGTTTTTATTGAAAAAAAAAAACGTTTTTTTGGTTTAAACCAGGTTCTTTTGGTTTAAATAATTTGCTCTATATATTCATATCATATATGGACAGAAATAAGTTTGTTTCGCCTTGATGTTATTATGCAACTACCGGGTTATGCTGGAAGGGATCACATAAGCTTAAAGCGGAATAAAAATCGTTTCTCGAGTTACATCCGAGAGAAATTGTCCTCCATTTGAACTCGGAACCAGGACTAATTGGCCACAAATGCGATACGTCTGCCGACTCACTCACGAAGGAATCCTGATAAAAATACGTTGTACTGATCTTTACATGCTTCTTAATATAACTGTCAAGAGTCATTTCAGAAGGACAAAAAGATAAACAGTTGCACAAGTGAAAGCATTATACAGAATTACATATGGAAAATTTCAAAGTACTACGGAGTACAGAAGAACTAATTTAGTTCGAGTTAGTTAACAGCAACTTTTATTGGTCCAAATTAAAGAAATACAACGACTTAATTTGCATATTAGTAAGAAAAGTGAATAAAGATACGAATTATTTGAGTCCACTTTGGCTCAGACTCATTTATACATAAATGAATACCAAAGAGAC
This sequence comes from Thermobia domestica, assembly GCF_964235325.1. Lineage (NCBI taxonomy): Eukaryota > Metazoa > Arthropoda > Insecta > Zygentoma > Lepismatidae > Thermobia > Thermobia domestica. The sequence continues at coordinate 55,403,103 of NC_137456.1, read as the reverse complement.
TTCTCATTTCACTAAATGTCTCTCGTGGGGTCTGACCCCCCTCCCCCCCACACAAAAAAGTACGGCATTTCGATGTATTTTATCAATAGTAAACATTAAAACGAAACAATATTTAGAATTTTTCTTTGATTGCAATTAAATAAAAACAATAATAACAACTACAAAAAAAAATCACAAAACAAACATTTATATAACAACATATATATAAGTTGCTTATGCAGTATAATCTTTTTGAGTAATGAATGGGGAATTTAGGTCTGAATATAATACGAATAATATACGGGAGTGAAACGTGATAACCCACAAACGTGTGTTCATCAAGATTTTACAAACACTTACACTTTTAGGAACATTTTTCGTTTTTTGGTTTAAACCAGCCAACCCTGGTACAAAAACACGATATTACCATGTAGTAACCTACTTCATTGCTTCATGTAACAATTTTTATGAATCTATCCCCCAAGAGGGGGAACGGCCCCCAAAAAACTGTTGAAAACAAAAAAAACAAAAAAAAAACACGATATTTACCCTCCTCCCACATACATAAAATGCACACCAGGAAAGTTGCATCTTTGAGGAATAAATTAGTACCAAAACCATCTTCCAGCCTTAATTTGAGGTTTAAGACTGAGCCATTGAGGTTTAAAGCCCTGACACAGCAGTTGCGTCAATGGGAGTTTAAAGATGAAGAATGCAGACGACCAGTAGAACGTAACACAAAGAAACTAAACTACATATTCTGTGAACGGAGATCGGGAAAATCCCGATTTTTTCTCCGGAATTGAACATTTGGGCGGATCGAGATTAGGGAAGTTCCCGAAATTTGATATAGCGGTTGAATATAGATGGCAAGCAGTACCTAAGAGTGTAAAAATGTAATATATATGCTTATGTAGATTATTGTTTTAAACAAAATAAACGTTTTAAACATGTTTTTTTCTTGTTTAAAACAAAGTACTTTGTTTTAAACGTTAAAAACGTTTTAAACAAAAAAAACATGTTTTAAACATAAAAAACGTTTTTTATGATTTTTTTTAAAAAAAACAGGTTTTTTTTCAACCCTGATAATTGACGCATTCTACGTGCCAAGTGGTTACTGGTGCATGGAAACGCTGTATAAAGCTGGTTATTTAGCTGCTGATTTTACTTGTGTCCGGCGTTTTCCGCCAGACAGTTTCCCTTTTCCTTCCATCATTGCCCCTGTCTGGGCTGAGGTTCCCCCACGTTCCCTCATTTTTAGAATGCCTCCCTATGGAGAAGATGAGTGCTACGTGTTGCCTAGCAACGTGACGGGGACGAAGAATTGCTAGTAACAAGGAGTTCAGAACAATGGGTGAAGTCCCCTTGCGTTGCCGCACTGAGTTGAAGATAGGGAAGCGGTGCAAAGCAGTTAAGCTGTAATTCTAAAGCAAGGATGCTGGCCACGTTTCTTCGGTCATTGGAAAAGAAAACTCGATAAAATATTGATGTACTTCATGGTTTAGAGCAGGAAAGTGGGAATTTGTACCCAAGAACATCATTTGAAAATTGGTATTCCTTATTTTTTCATTCCTACCGGAAGTTGCTAAGTAACTTCTCATCGCTTTGAATTTTTTATGTGGTTCTTCATTATTCAGCGAAGAGAGGTACCAAAAGTTGTTTCTCCAGAAACATCAAAGGCTTATTCGTTCTATAAGAGAAGTGTCTCCATGTGTTATGAAAAACAAATTCAAAAAATGTCCCTCACTTCTGTATTCTTACTCACTGTTCTGTAAGTAATTTATGATTCAAAGTTTATATAGAAATAGTTTTCCGTCGAGGTGTCATGTTTCCGTAATGTATTCCTTTTTTTTCGTACACGAGTTTTCATTCGTTCAATAGATAAAAGTTCCAACAAACATATTATTTTACTCTTCATTTTCTAATGAAAATTAATATATTAATTTATTTATCTGCTAACTTCTTACAAGAGTTAGAACTCACAGTGAGAAATGAAAAAAAAAAAAAGAATCTTGTTTCAAACCCGAAAAAAAAAATCCTTTTGAGAACTTCAAAGCAGAGTTACTCCGTTCGAAATTTCGTTGAAAACTTGTCGCAAAAAATAAATAAATAAATAAAATATATAAATTTGGAAAAGAAGAATTTAGATTTTGCAGGACAGTATAATACATTCTTCTTCTTCTTCTTCTTCTTCTTCTTATTATTATTATTATTATTATTATTATTATTATTATTATTATTATTATTATTATTATTATTATTATTATTATTATTATTTAATATCTTGTAGATACTTGATAGAAAATTGTACATATTTTCCAAATAATGGAGTAGCTGATATATTTATCGTTGATTTGAGCAGCGTCGGTTTCATTTCTTCGGTACGTACTGTTTCTTTCGAAGCTTAGTTGCTCCTTATGCTGCTGCAGGACACTGCATAACATTTCTGAAAGATTTGATTTCGTGAAGGAGAAAGAAAAAGTACTCCATTTTTGTTTCTTGTTCCAAGAGTGAAATAGACTATGGCCTATGGGAGCAAAATATAGATTTGTGTTCATTAAAAAAAAAAAAAGTGACATAAAGTAGACTTCATTTGCAGGTCACATGAAACATATGAGGCAATCCGGGTAGTAAGGACGAATTGAAGAAAAGTTGCATGTAATCCGAACGCAAGGAAATTAAATTCCTTTTAGTTCATCCTTACTACCCGGAACACCTAATATTTTCAATGATTTTTTTTTACTACACATAACCTTCAGAATCAGGAAATCAGGGTTCGATTCCCTGTGTGTGTACTTGTACTTCGAATCCGTTGAACTGTAAATCCTCATCTCAAACACTATCGGAGTTAAAAAGGAACGTTAAAGGTAAAGAAAGAAAGAGAAGGTATCAAATAAATTTAACTTGTTCCATATTTCAGGGTTAGGAACTAAATACTCCATATTAATTTTCGTTTTCGTTTTAACATGTCCTTTCTGAGTTCTTTTGTTAGATGATTAGAATTACAAATTGCCACAAAAAAATCAATATAGCGAGTTAGTGCAAATATTCACCCAGTAAAATAATAACGAAGAGGTTAAAGTTTAGAAACGAAATTAAGAAGGAATGAGGGAGCTATAATAACAGTTTGGTGATTTAAAAAAAAGAAATCATGAATTACCTTGAGAATATACATTTCCTGCGCTTAAAATGATTTTTTTTTTAAAAAAAAATGAAATTTCTAGTTTATCATCCCGCGGTTATGCCCTTCAAGTTCAAGGACATAGATAATTAATGAAGGTGAATGAATGATAATGAAAGAATTGGTAGAATGATGATGTGGTAGGAAACGCGTGAATTCCGAGAAAATTCACTGACACGATGTTGTCTACTACAAACTCACTTGGCCTGAGATCGAAACAGGTACCGCTAGCATCAGGGTAAACGCTCTACCACGGAACCACCTTGTTCCTTATTACTGACTTCATCATTTGGGGAGAGGTGTGAGTTTAGTCTGTTGACAAACTGTCAGAGCACGAAATGTATTGCAAGAATCAGCTCATAGTATCGTTATTTTTGCAACAACCTGGGATTTACTATGGCTAGGTTACCTACAAGGGTATTTATGTGACCATCTTAATAATATAGATTTTCCCTTCGGTGTAAGGAGAATGGCTTTCCAAAGATACGTAGGTATAAGAATGGTGTTTATAAAGCATAGACGTGAATTTACGCATTACGCTCACAATTGCATTTTTGATGTTCTCCATATAATTGTTTTCGATGTTGACTCAGCATCATAAGTTAATTGGGAAACAAGTTAAGATTCAGGAACATAGGGGTGAGTGGGAAGAAGTTTGCAAGGATCAAACGAGCAAAAGAACTAAAAGGTATCTGATACGTCACAAAGAAATGAAAAGTTCAAAGAAGACTTTGTAGATCAAGTCCATGAATAAAACTAAAGAGTAGAATGGTACTTGACGTATGATCATAATCGTGCTGAAAAACCTACTGATATTATAGTGATAAAAATACGTATATGCAGGGATGTTCATACGCAACGAATTGAGCTCAATCCCCAAACTTTAATATTCTTTCTCCCAAATGCATTCCCCTCTGTATTTACCATTCTTGAGTTTGATTGTACCACTTTCAATAAAAATGTATGTCTCCCTAAAACTTGCCTCCATTGTTCCAGCCATATTAAATCCCACTGTATTAAATACATTGTCTCTCAAAACACGATTAAACTAGTTTCAATCATTATCGGCAGTTCTCATATCTGAGTGTTCGGGGTATTGTACTGTAAAATACCGAGTACTCAGAGGGATAATATAGACTTTACAAAACGGACAACCTGCGTGGTGCAAAAAATATGAACAATACGTAGCCAAGATTTCCTAATCTTTGTAGTTATTATGCAAATACAGATTGTTATCAACTTAATGGCAATATTTGAAATCGAAAACTCTTCCAATGTCTGCATTGTCGACGATCAGGCTACAACCACAGAGCCTGGCTGGTAGTGGTGGTGTGTTAGAGCAAATTCTGTACTACGTGAGAAGTAGAACGGCAGTGTGTAGTGAACTGAGCGAACGGTTATTGTGTAAAATGGGCGACCTCTCTAATTTTCAAAGAAAATAAATTGTCGGTGCTTGGTTATCTGGTGTAACCTGTAAGGGCAATGACAAATATGTAAGGTTTATAGCGAGGAAGAGTGTCCAGATTTACGAGGCCTACGAATCTCACTGCAAGCAACATCGGCAAAGAGGAACAGTAGTCGGGAGAAAGCTCTCTGTGACAGATCTAACCGACTATTAAAGCGGATTCATACTTAGAACCATCGTGGGACTGTAGTGTAAGTGACGGATTAACCAAAGCAGCATCTCTTAGGTGCATCGATTCGATTCCCTGTTGGATCTCATTTGCAAAATTATGGCTACGATTATGCTCTGTATAGAGTTGTGTATCAGATGAAAACTAAGCCTGTCTCTTCTCGGAGTGTTTTTCCGTCCCGGAAAGTCTCTCTTTTTGTATTGGGAAAGCTCTATCTCGTCACGAAAATTCTGGCTCCTTTTATCTCCTATGCAACCTAGTCATATGCATGAAAGGAGAGAAGTGAGTAACGAAAGTGAATAATTATAAAGACATTGGTGAGATGAAAATTTAGGAGGAAATAGGAGAAATCCACGGACATGATATGTCTACTACAAACTCACCGGGCTTTGGACCGAATTAGAAACTCCGCGCCATATGTAAATTGAAAAGGATCTGTTCCGTGAACTTCTTATATCGTCCTTCCTCCCTGAGATCTCATGCATGTGTATCGGATTCCACATTAACCTTTATCTCCATATCGTATTTAGCTTTGCTGCTAAAAAATATTAAATCTCAAATATATCAGCGAAGCAAAACAATTATGATAAATTCTTAGTCATCCGACAGCGCTAAGTGCGAAAACGCTAAGAAGTATACAACCGGCATATTTCTTGATCTTAGCAAAGCTTTCGATACAATTGATCATCAAATTTTACTTAAAAAATTGCAAGATTATGGTATTAGGGGAAATGCTTATGAGTGGTTTAAATCGTATATATCCAACAGAAGGCAAACTGTTGAAATTAACTGTCAAACTCGAGACACTCAGGGAGTAAGCAAATATTATTCAGATACCAAAGAGTTAAAATTTGGAGTTCCTCAAGGTTCCATCTTAGGCCCTATTCTATTTTTAATATATATAAATGATTTGCCACAATGTTTAGACTCTGCTAAAATTGTTCTGTATGCTGACGATACAAATATATTAGTAACTGGAGGAACTTACGTTGAGTTATGTAATGCAGTAGATTCCACCATGTCTGCCATCAGTGACTGGATGGATAGAAATAAACTAATACTAAACACAACAAAGTCTTCGTGCATGTGCTTTCACGTAGCAAAAAACGAGATAAGAAAACGCCCTTGTGTAACAATTAACGGCAAAACGTTGAATTACGTCTCGGATATCAAATTTCTTGGTCTTTGGGTGTCAGATACATTAGATTGGAAAATTCACATTCAAAAATTATCTAGTAAATTGGCTCAAACCTGTTACATGTTAAAGCTTTTACGAAATAGTGTCAGTCAGCATGTTCTGTTCACAACTTATTTTGGACTTTTTCATTCTAAATTGAAATATGGTATTATATTCTGGGGATCTACTGCACTGCTAAATTCCATATTCGTTTTACAAAAGAGAGCTTTAAGGTTTATGACCGGAAGTAAACCTCGAACTTCTTGTAAACCTCTATTTAAATTTCTTGAAATCTTACCTCTTCCATGTTTATATATATATGAAATTCTAAAATTTGTAAGAAAAGATATACAGATAGATACAAGCACCTTCCGGTTGAACTCAGATATTCATATGCATAATACAAGACAAGCGTCTCACCTTCATGTAGAGTCCTCACGTTTAAAAGTACATAAGAATAGTACATTTCCTATGGCAGTGAATATTTATAACAAGCTTCCTTCCACTTTAAAAAACAAAACATCTGGTTTCAATAAAGCAGTCAAGTCCTACCTACTCGAGCACTGTTTCTATTCTGTAGAAGAATATCTCGCCTGTAGTAAATAATGTTTAAAGTATATATATTTTGTATATCTATAATGTAAGGTTTTATTAACTGTTATGTTGTTTTATATCGATGTATGTAAATTAGAATGATGAAAAATTGTACCTTTTTTGTTTTATATAAATTCATACTATTTTAATATTGCATGTAGATTTAAATCTATACATAAGTACACATTCAGTGTTCTTATGACATGTCCAACTCATACGTTCACGTTGTGAACAATTTGTATGAAAAAGGATGAAAATAAATACAATACAATACAATTAAGCTAACAGAGATATTTCATTAAAATAAAGCTCAAAATGTAGAAAATTTACTCTTCTTTAATTTGGTGTATAAATTTGACCACTGATATGGATGTAGTAAACTTTCAGTAGAAGAAAGCTTTTTTACTGATTTAAAAAAAAATCAGAAAATAGCGCGAAAATCCTAACAGGATGACACTACTTGATGGTGATGTTGCTGCAACTGGAATCTGATGATCTGTTGTTCCGTTGGCAGACATGAAAAATAGACATTTACGTTAGTGGTTGATAATGACTGATCGTCCTTCCTGGAAGTGCGTGAACCTGTGAGAAAACATATATTTCATTTTTTGGATTTCGGCCATTTCCGGCCTTGGATACGTACCAAGTTACAGAAGAAAACGTAAACCTATTTAAACACTGCATTGGCACGAATTTCTTCTGGGAAACTTTTCTTTTCACTCTTTCTCTTAACATCAGATGTTTGTTGAGTAATCATTTGATGTCATACTATATTGCCCTTGTGGTTGTTGAGGGATATACAATATATAGAAATCCTTTTCAATTTAATGGAAGCAGCAGAAAAAGTGCAACTTACCAGATTAATATGGCGCTGATCCATCCTTCGACCTGAGAACAACTCTGATGCGACGTGAATCACCATTCCGCGTGCAGCACATCACTCAGTTCCATTAGAGAGGTTGAAGGCAGAAATCTGCACCGGATTCGGTCTCCGAAATAAACCACTGATGTTCAATTATGTCCAGGTGCGAAGATTGAACATCCAGGGTAAGTGATCAACTTCATTCCAATGTTCCTCAAATCACGCTACAAGAGCTTCCATTGTGTAAATGGGCGCATTATCATTTCTGGAATATGGCGTCATTGCCCGGAAACAACATCTGGACTATAGGATTGCACATGGTTCCATAAAATGGCAATATATTTACATGCAGGGGCGCGACCGCTAAGTATCAACACAGGATCTACTGAAAAAGATATTTTCAACCACAAGCGGGCTCTCAACTGCAGCCAATGACTCAACAGCTTCCAGGACTGCAAACCTGGACCTTCAATACCTACAGCATAAAATCCAATTGAGCAATCGGGGGTAGGACTACCTCCACAGCTCTTAGCACAATCGCGTGTCCACACTTACCGTTGCGAGAACCAAACTGAAATCCCCAATTTCGAGATAACTGATGTTAGGAGCACTGCATAAACCAGCAGTGATACACCTTTCCAACTAAAAAAAATAAAAAGGAAAAAAGTCAAACGGACCGCAGCCTGAAATTTAAATCTCAAACATGTTCTAAGAACTGGATAAACGTGACCAAGAAGACATATCCAGCCAACAGTGGGAAAGAAACCAGCAATCGAAAGTCTGATAGTTTATGACATTGTGCACATAACAGACACGTGTTGACGGAAACAATGTCTATAGTCTGTATGTCTGCTCCAGAATTCACTGTTGGAAGGAATTGTATCAAAATTTCGACACAATTGAAGATGTTCTCATTAAGTATTCTATAGAATATGCAAAGGAAACCAAAATGTTCAGAGTCAAATGTCAAAATGACTCGTGCTAGACATGGATACCTGATATGATATATCGAGAACGATTTTAAAAATAAAGGCTTCTCTATAACATCGGTACAACAGATGGAAAGAGTAAACAAGCAGGCCGCTGAAAGTCACTAGCCAGTAGGATGGGTTCCGATATCATTGTTTCTCGTCACCCTTCCCAAATTCCATCAAATGAAAAAGGCGCTGAACTCAGCATATACAATATAAAATCTATTTTGCGCTATAAAGTGATAGTTGAACCATATCACATTGGATAATTCCTCCATTGTTATCGATGTCAATACTCAGGATACATTTACTCATCATGTTCCGCGCTGCCACGATATCTGAAGTGCCTCATTCGCACTTCATTGGGAATTGTCCAGAAATACTACCGACAAACCATCATTTTGTGTGAACTACGGAAGGAATCATCCAGCTAGCTGTGAAGAATGTATCCCTTTTTCAGCAGGATAAGTAACACCAACAAAAATATCACAAATTAGCTTGAATTTATCTGGGTCTACATCTTTAAATTTTACACCCATCCTGGAGACTGGTGTGTCATCAACACGACACACACACAAAAAGATGTCAGGACCTACAGATAGTAATACAACCAGATTTGCATATCGAGATCTTAGCACATCACTTAAAGAAATATTTCAGCTGTTCAAAAGTATCGATCTACCTGCCATACCTGATATGACTCCGGAAAATTTAAAAGTACCAAATATACTGTCTCCAAGTTTGCAGCACTTATTGAGATCATTGCAGAAATTCTGGATCACGAATCAGATTAAATATAATTATAATCATGAGATCAAACAGTACCTTCTGGTCACGCGAAGATGAGTGACAATTTTCTCATCAGCACAAATCCACCCAAACAGCCAATCACCGTAGTAATGCTCGCCATCCAATCCAAGGAGAACAACCAATCCCAGTGAACTTGCTGTCAATATAAACCTCATAACGCTTCTCACCAACACTCAGTCGCGACGAGGACCTGACAGTTTACAGTTGCGGCCAATTGCCATCTGCAAATGAATATCATGAATTTCATTTCGTCTCAGTCACGTATGCTATACAGGAAAGATCAAGCAAGGAGAAATATAAAAGACAAGAGGCTATACAACGGAAGTCGGGCCTCATCCACTGAGACCTATCAAATACTCTGACTGACCGACTGATACTACGGATCATGTGCTTGTTTTGGTTTCGCCTGTGCAATCTGACCTTTTATATCCATGTCATGACACTCGAAGAGGGCTTATTGTCGACGTAGGCTGTGGGAATTGCTGTTTGAATTCTTCCATCGCTTGCACTAAACATTAGTAGATATTAACGGAACTCCAAAACCATATGGAGTAACACACTTGTTTCCGTTTTGATTCCTTCCATTGTTGATGATCGGTAACTCTTTTTACTACTTTAGTCACTCCAGGCTCTTTCAGAAGTGGAGTATTCCCACTGATCAGAGAAACAACGTAAGGATTTTTTTTTTTTTTTTTTTGCATATTGTTTGTTCTGATTCAGAAGGATTATGTTGTTTTCAGTTGCATCACTCAGGCCGATATCGTGTTTGTATGTCAGGGAGAATGCATATTCCATATTCTGTTCGGAACGCTTGTTGGGTAGTAGCGATAGTCAGTAATTTTTCACTAAGTACAAACTGACTGATATAGTGGGTACGGTATTTTGATTTTTTTACGACAAATAAGCATAAACAACGTAGCAATCAAATATGAACAGATACACTAATAGGTGCATGACAGTATGAAGCAACGGTATGTGAAGAAGAACAGTGAATGGAACAATCGAACGACATCAATGTATAAACCCAGAACTTTATTCGGAAGACAGTAACTGGTAGTCGCAGGACCGTAGAGCTACGTCTCATAGGCGTAAGTGATAAATAAAGAGAAACGGACGACAGAAGCGACATCTAACAAAATTCTCCGTGATTTTTTGAGTTGAATATGGTAAAATCCACAGCGAAAGGTATAATACACAATTAGGCAATCAGGAAACCAGACTGAACTTGTGAAAGATAATAGAATAATAAGTGTAACTAACTTAACTCGGTTTATTCAATATAGTAACCTCCTTTATCCAAACACAGCTTTTCACGATCCAGTACATCATAGAATGGTGTTCCTTTCTGCTCGTCTGCTATTATTTGACGAACCTTATTCCCCCTATGAGATCTTATATTACTCTGAAACTTAACGTTTCCGTTATTCAAAATGATATCCCGAACCGTCAGTCATTTCAGGTGTTCTGATAGACGTACTTGGACCTTGATGTTCATTATTTTCCCTAGACTTTCGGTCAACACTGAAGTTCTCATGCCATTATTCAAGAGCACGGCAACGAGAAAGATAATTGTCTCCATAAACTACGAAAAACTTCGCAAAAACGAAAGTAACCTAACCTAACTAACTACGCAGAAAACAGTCCCATTTGCATATTGCCACACCCTGTATACACAAAGTTATAGTTTTCAGAATCACGTGCTTTATATGAATCTTCCTGTATCATATATGCGACTTAACTCTGATTGTTTGACGGTTTATTGTCCTTTGAGTTATTAAAAGAAATGATAGAGAGTATAGTGAAGCTATGAAGTTACTTAATAATATAATAAAATAGGATGTGTATTATGTATGTTTGTGATTATATGGCAGTTGAGTTGTAAAAATGTGTTGTTACAATTTTACATGAATAGCATTATTGCTCAACTTACTTTACGAGACAGACCAATTTTTGATACCTATTATTTTCTTATTTTCATACACTTATAATAAAAGTATAATGTTTTGGAATCTGAAGTACCAAGATAACTTATATACACAAACTTAAAACGATAGAGAAGCAGAACTCTGTGACTATTCAGTTTTCCCAGTAGCAAACTGGGTGGAGTTTCGTTTCCTGCCTGAAAAGTGACAGATTTTGATTTCGAGCAACCCGTAGTTCATTCCGGTAATTAGTCTGGGTTTGTAGTCAGAGGCAGTGACCTCACATTAATTCGAACCCAAACGGAAAGCGACAGAAACAAATCGTCAGCCATTGAATTTCCTGTTCCAGAAATGGAAAAATGAGAGTCGTTTTTTTTTTTTAAAGTCCATGTTCCGGCGAATGATGCTTCGAATCACTACAAGTCTACCGACGAATATGTTTACAGAACTTGTATTAAACTATCGAACTTTGAGTGATAACAGTAAATGGAACAAAACTTCTACATGGAAGTAGCGCGAAATGAAGACCATAGAGATATAATGTCAACTCTAAGTGGAAGTATCAGAGAAGCGACAAATTGAGAACTCAGTCGGAAGAGAAGCAAAATTTTTTCAAGAGAATGTAGGAAACATGAGGCTAAACATAAACAAAGTACTCTAGCTTAAACATAAACAGACTTTATATTCTAGTATAAAGAACAACACAGACGTGATTAAATTCATTTACAACTAACTGCTATTTTAGTTGTAAAGTTTAGTGTATTTCACTTAGTTACACTAAGAGCAACACATAGAACACACTAACTATTGAATGAATGCAAAACAAAGTACACAAAACAGCAAGGGCGCCGATTTCTCTGTAAATTTAGGGGGGCCCATTCAGATGCAGAAGGTGTATATATATGAGGATTTTAAGATAAATTGCATTCAAATTATGCAAAATAGGGAGCCCACATGAGCTTTTGGAAGGGCCCGGGCTCCCTCGCCACCTCCCCCCCCCCCAGGATCGGCACCCTTGCAAAACAGAGAAGAACAGCTACTAAAGATCTCACACACCAATGAAGAATAATTATGACAAAAAAGAACTAGTTGTTCGCTACACAATAAAGACAACAGAAAGGCAAAAACACAATCCAAACGATTAAAAGAAAAAAACTAACAACCAGACTGATTTTAAGAACATAATGACTAGACAACTTCCTAATATAAAACAGAACGAGGATTTTAAAATGGCACATGCACCTTTACTGATGGTATCCTTTTTCTCCACAGTTAAATACTAAAATTTTTGCAGTATTAAAAGGTGGTGTTGGAGGAGTATGAAGAAGATAAAATGGACATAAAGAGTAATAAACGAAGATATTTTAAAAACGGATAGGAGAGAAGAGAACGCTTCTTGCCACCATCCTTCGTAGAAAGGCTAATTGGATTGGACACATCTTGCGAAGAAATTGTCTTCTTCATATTGTCATAGAAGGAAGGATGAAAGGAAAGCGAGAAATAGGAACAATAACACAAGTGATCGATGATTTGAAAAGTAGAAGAAAATATTTGGAAGTTAAAAGAGGAACCAGAAGATGAGAAACATGGAAGAAACATTTAAAGCCCCAAACGAAAATTAAGGGGGGGGGGAATCATTAGTTCCAAGACCTGCCAAAAGGCGGGAATACTTAATAATAATTAAAGGATGGAGAATTATACAGTTGTGATTCGTAATTCCGTTTCAGTCACGCAGGCTAAAGGCACAGACCTTATATTAAGTTCAAGAACGCTTACATATACATATAGATGGAAGACATATGGGCATTTTATCCAGTAATGAATAGAAACCAGAAAGCAACCTAGGATCTACATACTGAACTTACACATAGAGAGTGATTATGATCTGTACAAGTTTATTAGCAGTTAATATAGGTATTTCACTGTGGTTAAAACAAAACAGAATGTTAATGTTGCCCTTTCAAGAAAAATGTAACCGAGAATACAAGAATGCGACTGGATGAAAATGAGGTGATGAAGAAATTTCCGTAGGATCAATACTGCAGGCGAGTGCAGGAATAGAAAAAGATGTAAACAGTAGAATTAGCAGCGGTTGGAAAAAATGACCGCAGGCTACCAATACGTCTTAAATGAAAAGTTTGCAAATCAGTAATGAAATCTGATATATTATACGGAGCGGAGTGTTGGACAACGAAGAACAGAGAGGAACAAATGTTGCATGTGGTGGAGACGAAGATGCTGGGGTGGATGTATAGAGTGACGTGGAAGAACAGTATTAAGAATGAAGAGTCCGAGAAGCAGAGAAGATGAGACTAATAGTACAAGTTTAAGAAAGTAGACTGAGGTGGTTTGGACATAATATAACAAGAAGATGTCGGAATACGTAGCTCATCCAGTGGATGCTATAGAACTGAATGAAAACTGAGCGCGAGGCCGAGCAAAGAAGAAGTGGGAAGATTGTTTGAAGAACGATATGGTGCAGTGTGATGTTACAGTGAAAATGATGTGAAGGACAGCGATGCGAAAAGCTAACCTAACCAACGAAAAGCTTAGAAGAATGTAAAGAGTAATTGCAGCTTGGTTATTGTATTTGCTGGATGAACAAATGTGCCGGTAGGAGCAGTAACGTCAGATTTCAAGATTTTTTTTTTTTTTTTTTTTTTTTTTTTTTTGCAAAATTTAGTTATCTATTAAGCTCTAGGATCCTTGAATACGCCCAGCACATGATAAAATTTGCTCGACTAGAAAAAGTGAGGAAATGGGAGAATTCTAAGGAAACTTAAAACCATTCACACCAGGCTAAAACTTCTTCTATATTATAATAGGTATTAACTCAAAATTCATATAAATATGTTGGTGATTAAATGGAGATTTTTTCCCTTCTATATAGTGGAATGCAGGTATCTTATATATATATATATATATATATATATATATATATATATATATATATATATATATATATATATATATATATATATATAAGTTGTTGTTTTATGTTGACAAAGCATAGTGAATTGAAAAAAAAAAATCATTCGAATTAAGAAATCACAAAGTGCAAATGAGAGGTTTTAGCCTAACTTTTCGGATGAAATATAAACCAGATCATTTGAGCTTACACTTGGGAATCAATCTCAGGTCTCCTTCATCAAAGGCGTTAATGCCAGTGTTGGGCAAATTTCAATTGAATTAACAATTAACAATTAATCTGTAAATTTAATTGTTAATTGCAATTGACAATTGAAGTAAGTAATGGTTAATTGTTAATTGCAGTTGGCAATTGATAATGGAGAATCAATTGCAATTAATCAATTGATTGAAAGTAATTGCAGTGGAAAGTAATTGCAGTTGAATTCAGTCATTCAATTGCAATTGAAATCAATTGGCAATTAATTCAATTGCAATTGATTTCCACAGCAATTACTTTCAATTGATTGATCAATTACAATTGATTTTCATTGATTAATTTTCAACACTGTAGATCAGAGAGGACGTGGGACAATGAAAACTTTAGCCACGACCAATTGACTCACCACCCATCGTGACCCACGACCCACCGTGACCCACTCTGACCCACCACCCACCATGAACCACTCTCACCCACTGTGACCCACAGACCCACCAAAACCTATTATCATCAACTCTGACCCATGATTCACGCCCTCTTCTCTACTGACTAAAGAGTTTAAACTTGTAATAAAACAAGCCTATGAAATTATCGCTCATCAGAGTTTGAATTTCTACGATCGCTCTATTACAATAACGGCGGATCTGACCTTTCTAATATAAATAAAATAAAGAGTTTGTTTGCGTCTGTCTGTCTCTCTTTGTGCGGCCTGTGGACCAGACGAGTGGACCGAATCTTTTCAAAATTTGGTCACTGGTAGCTTGGTCTAGGCCCCAGATCAAGATAGAGTGTTTTTTTTTTCAAATTTCGAACTAAGGGGGTCTCAGGGGGACGTTTTCCGGGACCGGCCTAGGGACCAGACAAGTTGAACGAGAGTAACCAAATTTTGGTCACGGGTACCTTGGTCCAGGTCCCACACGAAGGGAGAGCTTTTTTGACAAAATTCGAACCAGGGTGTCTCAGGGAGGCGTTTACCGAGACATGTAAAAGTAGTAGAAAATGACCGATATTAATGTCAAATTCATAGTTTTCGGGGTCGCTGAGCTCAATGGTGAAACTCAAGACCGCGTTTACTTTCACATTTAGCTCCCATTAGCTAAGGAACGGAGGCATTATAAAGGGGATCAAGAGACATGTAAAAATAATCCTTAATGACTGATATTAGTGTCAAATCCGTAGTTTTCGCGGTTGCTGAGATCAATGGTGATACTTTCATTAGCGATGATTTCAAATTTAGCCACCATTGTATGCTGGCCGGGAGTCACCGGGGGTGGAGAATTGCGAGACATGTAAAAATAATGGAAAATGACCGATATTAGTGTCAAATCCATAGTTTACGCTGTCGCTGAGATGAATGGTGATACTTCCACAGGCGTTGACTTCTAAATGCAGCCCCCATCGGCTGCGGGCCAAAGGCGTTGTTTTTTTGAAAATTGGAACCAGAGGATTATAGGGGCTTTTACCGAGATATGTAAAAAGTAGTAGAAAATGACAGATGTTAGTGTCACATTCATAGTTTTCGCGGTATCGGCTGGGGGCCAGAGGATATTTTTTTCACAATTTGAACCAAGGGGGTCTGAGGGGGCGCTCACCGAGACATGTAAAAGTAGTAGAAAATGACCAATATTTGTGTCGAATCCATATTTATCGGGGTTGCTCAGATGTATAGTGACACCCCCGATAGTGTTTACGTTCAAATTCAGCCCCCATCGGCCTTCCCAATGAAAACACATGTACGTTGCTGGATATATATTCACACAAAATATATCCAATTTGAGAAATGTTTCTTAATTGTTCTCCCGTTGGTCAGTTTGTTTACATTGATATTTTATCTGATCCGTGCGAAGAACGGGCATAACAGCTAGTGCGAAATGTTAAAGTGTTTGTCATGGAAAACATTACAATGCATTCAATTACATAGGTAATTATTATAATTATCATTGATAATTATTTCCTTGCTACCGTTTTCTAAGCCTATTTCCACGTTTTGTGAATCAGTGGTAGTGGGCCAAATGGGCATTCAATGTGGAAAAAAAAAATGACCCACTATCCCACCAGTATCCCACAGTCGCTTTTTTCGCATTCTTTAGTGCATGTTTTGTACCGTTTCTGCGCATATTTTCACGTTTTGTACGCCACCGAAAGTGGGTCAAAGAGGACTTACAAATATGGCAGAAAAAGTCATATTCATCCCACATTCAAGGACCATTTTGACCCACTTCCACTGATGAATAAAGCGACACAAATCATGCATAAAAAATGTGAAGGAAACGACATCGACATTCGATAGTGACGGAACAGCATTAAGTTATTCTGCTATACTTGTAGACCATTTTGACCCATTTTTCTTGTCGCACTAAAGTGGAAATAGGAGCGCAAAACAATACAAAACAGGCACTGTACGATGCGAAAGAAACGACCTCCAAATTCGTTGGTGGCGGAACAGCGTTAACTTGTTTCGTTATATTCATAGGTCCATTTTGAACCACTTCCGGTGACGCACAAAACGTACAAAACAGGCACTAAACGATGCGAAAGAAACGACCCCGAAATTCGGTAGTGGCGGAACAGTGAGCCATTTAACTCCCACTTTAAAGGCCCGTTTAACTCACCTCGGGTGATGCAGAATTTTTTTTTTTTTTGAAAAAAAGGTACTAAGCGATGCGAAAGAAACGATCTAGAAATTCGACAGTGTCGGAACAGTAGGTCATTTTCGTCACACCTTGGAGACTAATCTTGACACACATCTGGTGACGCACAAAACGTGAAAACAGGGGCACGAAACGGCACGAAACATTCACTAGTCGATGCGAAAAGAAGGACCTCGAAATTCGGTAGTGGCGGAGCAGTGGGTCATTTTCGTCCCACCTTCGAGGCCCATTTTGACCCTCTTCCAGTGAAGCACAAAACGTCGAAATAGGCGCACAAAAAGGTACGCGATGTGGTATTAACGACCTCGAAATTCGATAGTGGCGGAACTCTTGGTCATTTTCGTCCCATCTTGGAAGCCCATTTTGACCCACTTCCGGTGACGCACAAAATGTGGAAATAGGGGCACGAAACGGCACGAAAATTCATTAGTCGATGCGAAAGGAAGGACCTCGAAATTCGGTAGTGGCGGAACAGTTGGTCATTTTCGTCCTACCTTCGAGGCCCATTTTGACCCTCTTCCAGTGACGCACAAAACGTCGAAATAGGCGCACAAAAGGGTACGCGATGTGAAATTAACGACCTGGAAATTCGATAGTGGCGCAACTCTTGGTCATTTTCGTCCCATCTTGGAAGCCTATTTTGACCCACTTCCGGTGACGCACAAAATGTGAAAATAGGAGCACGAAACGGCACGAAACTGGCACTAAACGATGCGAAAGAAGCAACCTCGAAATTCGTTAGTGACGGAACAGTGATTCATTTTCGTCCCACCTTGGAGACTCATTATAACCCACTTCCCATGACGCACAAAACGTGGAAGTAGACACACAAAACGGCAGAAAACGATGTGAAGGCAAAGACCTCGAAATTCATTGGTGGCGGAACAGCAATAACTTGTTCCGCCATATTGGTAGGCCCATTTTGACCCACTTCCGGTGACGCACAAAATGTAGGAATAGGCTCACACAGCGACACAAAACACGCACGAAAGATGCAAAACAAAGTACCTCGAAATTCGTTGGTGGCGGAACAAGTTAATAACGCCGTGAGCACCAATATAAGTATACCATCAAGGCTGAGAACTGAACGGTCTAATTTTTTTTTAGCCAAAGTAGAAGCCCAACCGGAATAGTGATGTCCGGCTCGACTCGGTTCAACTGAGCGAACAGCTTGAGCTGGCTTGGTTGAGATGACCCATCGACTGGGCTCTATTGAGCCAATGGCTTGAGCCGGCTCGGTAGGGACGAGTCATCGACTCTGCTCGATTGGAGCCAATGGCTCGAACCAGCTCCGTTGAAACGAGCCCATAGGCTGGGTTCGAATCAGCTCAACTGAGCGGATGGCTCGAACCGGCTCGGTTGGAGTAAGCAATCAGGTCGGTTCGGTTCAGCTTGTGTGAGCCACCGGCTCGAGCTGGCTCGGTTGGATGAGCTGTTGGCTCGGCTCACTTCTTTGTTCGGCTCGATAAGTTAATGAGTTGTGAGAGAGCCGCTTGAGTCGTTAACAACCCTAAACCCGGGTCGAGCAGTTTTGAACAATTTTTGGCTCGAGCCCGAGTACTTGCTCCTCCTGAACTCAAACCTAGAACCTCCTGACCGATGTCCTTGCCTCCTGAAGATTTATTGACAACCGAGATCGACAGTCAACTAATTTTTATATTCAGATACAAACCGCCTATATTCCATGTTTATACACGGTGTTATAATAATAATTAGTTATAGTAGTAGTAGTATGATGGATAATTATATTGTCTATGTAAGGTACTTGAAGAGAGTAGTACTTGGAACTACACAAAGGATTTAGCTCGAATTGGCTCGTTTTGGCTCGACTTGACTGGAAACTCGATCCGAATGGAGTCGAGCTGGTGGAAATTTTTCGAGCCGAGTTCTCGAGTCGAGCTCAAAGATGTCTGTTTCAAGTCGAATCTTAAAAAAACTCACTCGAATCCGCTTGTGCCCATCCCTATTGTATACATGACGGGCATATAGAGTTCTTTCGAGGGGGATAGAATCATAAACATAATATATTTAAAAATGCTTAGTTTCACGGCTTTCTTCCCAGGGGGGGTAGCGAAGGGATGGTAGTTATCCAGCATTTCTTATAAGTACCTTTTTCAAATAAATGTTCAAGAGTGCAATTAAATGTTTCAATTGCACTCTTTGCAATTGACAATTAACAATTGAAAGTTTCAATTGCCTGGTGACCAATTAACAATTAACGAAAATTTAATTGCAAATTTTATGATTGAATTCAATTGCAATTGAAATTAATTGTCAATTACAAATTGAAATCAATTGCAATTGAAATCAATTGCAATTGATTTCCAGAGCAATTACTTTCAATTGATTGATCAATTGCAATTGATTTCAATTGATTTTGCCCAACACTGGTTAATGCTAAAATCATTTAGCCACGAATGCCGAAAACGGTGACATTGAAAGCTGATGCGCTGACCAAGAATTGTCCACTTTAAACTTTATTTGGCCAATTGTAGGACTATTTTGTGGCTGTAACACTAGAAATAGCAAGAGAATGGAGTTTTCGTATTTATTACACGGTGTAAAAAGTTGTAAATTAATGTAGATAAACTTCCCAACAATTCGTTTTTTTTTTTTTTTTTTTAAGAAAAAGGAGAAATAATTTCTTTTAAAACTCGACATGAGTGGTTTGAGGTATTGGAGCAGTTAAAATTATAGCTAAATATACCGTGACAAGTCGGTTCTGGATTTGATTCTGGGTGGGGACACAGTCGAAGCCAACCATCCTGAGTGAGATTTCTCACTTACACCAGGCAAATGCCGAGAGGCACTAAACATACAGATCCCAGGCCGAGTCCTTCCTTCCCTTTCCTCAGATAGTGTGGTCACCGAAAGACGTCATCCCTTATACGTGACGGGCTAACATAGCCATAGATGCCGAAAGCCCAAAACTCTAATTCATAATCCTAATCCTAATAAAATAGATCAATAACTAGAGATGATTCATTTTTGATCGGCTATTATTGTAAACAAATCTGTAAGTTAGAGCGGTTTGTTTCTTTAATTTCATAGACATCAAGTCATTACTTAGGAGTACAGTATAAAGTTTATTAGAAAAGCAAAATTGATTGTAGTCATACAACTTAAATATATCGAATATACTTACACTTCAAGGTCAAACCACCAGATTAACACCGTTTTTGGTGTTAGACTCCAGTTCTGTGTTAGAACGACACCTATTTCGGTGTTGATATAACTCTGTGCGCGTTGTTGATGGAACCATTTTTCTGTGTAGGAAAAGATTGTGGTGTGCATGCTTACGATTACCGAAGATTCTACTTTTAAAATAAGAACTAGCTGAACCTGCGCTCTCTACACAGCGCACCATTCGCATATGAGCATAAATCTCCTTCTCATTCCTTACAACGTCTGTACACGTCCCTTTATAGACAAATGAAAGACGTATTGATTAAAAAAAAGCCAAGGGGTATCATAAAGGTGAGACGTTTTTCGATTATTTTTCTGAATATCTCGCACCGTTTGCAAGATTTGAGCCTGCTTCTGGTTGGAGTTTCTAATTCATGTATGACCAGTTTTCTTTCTTCTTGCATGCAGTATGTAATAAGCAAATACATTGCATACACAATTAATTATAAGGTCAGTTATATATGGTGTTCGTTGGGCAAAACACTCCCCCCCAAAAAAAAAAGTTCATCTTAGAGTGGAGAAATGGTTATCCGTCCTTTTCCATTATTATTTGGCCATGAAATAAACGCCTGAGACACATACAACCCCGCTATACAACAGTGTGGTGTTGGAATGTATAATGCTTAGGAAGTGATGCTTTAGTTTTTTTTTTTTTTTTTTAATTTCAACACTTCCAATGTACCTGTAAAAATGTAATAAAGAAATAGTGGCCATGTTTTTTAAATATTCAATTAGAACTGGACAATCTACATGGAATTTGCAATCGATCAGTGAAAACGTCATCTTTCTAGAGCCTGTGGTTTCCGAAATCTCATTGTCGAAAGGATTGGCCAGAAACATATAAATGTATTTTAAAAGAGCTCCAGAGATGGCAGCACAATTCATTTGCATTTATTTCGGAGAAGGCTTATTAAAGGCAAAGGCCTTCGAACAATAATTTAAAAGAATAAAAATTTTCTGAAAAATATTTCTGTAGGTAATTTATTTAAAGTACACTCTTTTAAAAATATTTGTCTTTGTTATAAACGTGAAATCACAAATAATCGTAAATCAAAGGTTTGAAAGCTAAGGTTATAAGTTAGAACTCGGTCACTCTTCATTCGCATTGTAGCATTTTAATAGATAGGTAGTAAACTACAGAACACTTCATTTAGAAAATCTTTATAAACTATTTTTGTCGTCCTCTCCAACACTTATTATGAAGTATTTCTCGATGATTCGAAACACAACCTTCACCCACAACTTGTTCAAGAATGATAGGGAACTCTTACCTATATCCTTATAGTATGTTTGCCTCTTGAACATGAAACAACACCGAAGATTCTACACTTGTGTTAATTTGACACAAGCGGAGTGACATTTCAACTACCGGCATTTGACACACAACTCCAAATGGAGAGTGAGTTGTTCTAACCACCTGTTTGTGTTATATTTTAACACAATCGTGTTAACACATATCCATGTCGTTGAAATAACACAACAATTTTTTACAATGTAGTTTCTTTAATAGCATTTTGTAAGTATTATATGGTTTACTTTCGACATTCTTTCAATATACTTTGCTCTCTTTAATTTATTCACTAAAATCTAAAACAGTAGAGAATAAGCATAGAGAAGAACCTTAATCTAATTTCTCAAAGGCTTGATGTGGTAAATTCAGTTCTATTCGGAAAAGACTAGTGATCCACACTGATATTAGTTTTTGTGGGATTTTAACAACGGTTCCCTATTTCTAGTTAATAAGTCTATGGTCAATATCGAGTTACAGACGAGTTTGTTAACATCATTATATTGGTTCGGGGGATATGTAATGAAGAAATCAACAGCAGTGGTTTAGAACGAAGTCCTTTCATCCACACGCATAAATAGTGTCCTTGTTACGTAACTTTTGCAATTAAACCGTGCAAAACTCTTGTTGTTGCTTCGTAATAAGATTTTCAAAGTGAGTCAAGAGTAGATAATGAACATGATCCCTTCGTCAACTGGAATGCCAATGGGTTTGTGGTTCGTCTCGGCGTAACCTCTAAGTTGCTGCGTAAAATTTCTAAAATGTGCTTTAGTAGTTGAAGCTCCGACTTTATTGTCTCTGAAAGAGAGCATCTTAATTTAATTTATTGATAGAATTTGTATGTTTACGAAGTAAAATGATGCATGGTTTTAAGAAGTTTTCCCTCATAGAAAGTTTCGGGCGGCCAATTTACCGTAATTTGATTCTGTGGCTGATATTAAACTTACTACTTTTTTCCCCATCAGTTTCCGACTGTCATTTACATCTGACCAATAATACTATTATAATATGATTAAGACTTCCGAAATTAAAACTAATTCTGTGGCTTTAGGATATTCAAATGTTGATCACAGCAGAAACAAAACCTCGCAAGTGGATGATATTTTGATCTTATCCGATCCAGATACGGATCCCTTTTACAAAGCTTTAAAGTTTTTTCCTTACAAGTCGCAAAATATTATGGGACATAAACACTAGTAAAAGAAGGGGCATTATTTATAAATGTCAAGTTCTACATTGATTCGTCAACAACAGTTCTTTTAAAGATGCGTATGTGAAGTTTTGCATTAGTACTGTTGTACTATCTTTTACAATACGTCCTCTTTTAAACATTACAAACCTTTATGCATAGGATAATTTTTACAACTTTTGGATGGTTGGACATAAGTTAAAATATATTTTTTTAATTAATAGAAAGGGAAAGTGTTGTACTCAACATTGTGTAGAGTTTGGCGTGAAAGTATATCTGTCTGTATACAGAACCAACAATCTTTGCATTAGCAAAGGTAGTGTGACCAAAGAAGTACGCGTAAATAAAAATACTGTAAAAATCTTTTCTCTCAGTTTGATGTCTCAAGAAATTTTAGAACAAACACATTGACTTGTCTAGGGACTAGGTAGGTACACCACTTTTCCAGACGTCTCTTGTGATTTTTGCCCTGCGGGTCTTACTGTTAATGTGGGTTTCGAACCACTACTCGGAATTTATTCGAGACTCATACTCAGCAGGATTTCAGCCTCGCATTTACCTTACCTATGGTGACGTACACAAGGGAAAGGGGTCGGAGTTTTAATCACTCTTGAAGCAAAATACTATGCAAAAAAACATTGACTATTATTAATACAGGGTGTCCGAGAAGTCCTTCCCTGATTACAGAAATTGATAACTCAGGCTAGAAATAAGATAGAAATATGAAACTGGTGTTGAATTGTTTACAAACTATAAAAGTTTTGGTCACATCAGTACACTTCCACATGAGTATCCTCAGCGAAGAAGAATGGCCCGATAATTCGATCGTGCAATAACGCGCACCAAACATTCACCTTTGGACTGCCTCTGGTGAACTCCCTGACCTCCCTGGGGGGTTCTGAACCCCAAATGCGTACATTATGGCGATTCACTACTCCACTGACAAAGAATGTCGCTTCGTCGGAAAAGGTAATTCGTCTGAGATAACCATTATCGTCCTCAATACGTGATAGCATTTCGACCGCAAAGTCATATCGACGTGTACCGTCGTCGGGCAACAAGGCCTGAACGAGTTGCACTTCATAAGCACGAAACAATAAACGTTTGTGTAAAATGTCATGGATAGAGCTTTTTGGCATCTGTAATTCACGTGAGGCCCTGCGCACCGATTTCTTAGGACTTCTCAGAAAAGACTGCCGCACAGCCTCCACCGTCTCTGCTGAGGTTCTTGGTCGACCAGACCTCGGAAGGTCAGCAAGCGACCCTGTGTTCTTGAACTTCTCATACCAGGCTTTAATGCTCTTGACATCAGGTGGAGTCCTCCCAAATGTTGTCTGGAACTGTCTCTGCACCTTGGTTGGTGATCGTGTCTCATGGTACCACAGGATACACTGTGCCTTCTCCTGGTTGGTTGGCATGGCTTCTTGGGCTTCTTACTTACGTACTACAAACCTAAAACAAAACAAAAAAAAAAAAAAAAAAAAATGAGACTTGGTAAAACAGAACAAACCTAACACAGAGAAAAACTTTTATAGTTTGTAAACAATTCAACACCAGTTTCATATTTCTATCTTATTTCTAGCCTGAGTTATCAATTTCTGTAATCAGGGAAGGACTTCTCGGACACCCTGTATATGTATACAAACACGTAAAGTTAATGAACCTGGGAATTTGAACCAGCCCCCTTGACAAATTTCTTTCTACATACTCCACTGCCTAGCTATACGAGAATCCCTCCGTGGCCGAAGAAGTGAAAAAAAGTGTCAGTAATTACTTGCGACGATATTTTGGGAAGAAAACACAGCAGGAGCGAATGGTTGTAATACAATTGAAGTAATCAAATAGAGGAAGACAGAAATAATTTAATTACTTCTTTGGTATATAAGAAATATTTTAAAGTAAGTTCTTAAATTACGTTTTCCCATGCGTGTGGCAGCTCTTGAGGAAAGTAACCTTGATAAAACTTTTTTTTTAAATCGCTATATGCTAAGGGAAGAAATCTTCATCGCTTCAGAATGATATATACAAGAATTAGGTAATCTTTTTCTCCTTAGTTTTTAGCGACTTCCCTCAAGAACCGCCACTGCTGAGGTGTTAGAGTGAAACTGTCTCCTATTAATGAAATATAGATGGCAGTTACGAGATTTCGAAGCTATTGTGTGTGTAAAGTAACTTGGTTTTCACTCAGCTTCAAGTAGGCCTATAGACTTCTGTGGTATGAGGAACATATGGCACGGGGCAAAAATATACGACCAAAATCGTCATTAGTTTTAATGGCTTTTTTGGTAGTTTATTTTGTGCGGTACTTTATTGCTAGTAACTGTTAGGTAAGAAAGAATGTAATATGTATGAGAATATTGCTACTATCTGATACGTGTTCTAATGCAGTAGTTCTCAAAGTGGGGTCCGCAGAACTTAGCCAGGGGGCCGCGACTCCTAAAAATGGAAATGTGTTGTAATAAAATGAAACTCACAGTTGTTATACAAGAAATATTTTTCTAGTTACTAAAAAGAAAGCAATTAGAAATTATACCTACGTTAAAATTTTTTCCTACGTTGTAAATTTTTCCTACTTTATGTTATTTCTAACCTGAAGCCGGTCAGCCGTTATATAGAACTACTTGAAGTAAGAAATTCATTCTATGTTAGGGCACTTTTCAAAAAAAAAAAAAAAAAAAAAATGTATATTAACTGCACGACGTCTGGGAATTTCATGAATTTCATCTTTAAGTGCCGGAAAGCTCCCACCACTGCCACAAATTCCAGATTTTTTTAAAAAATGTAAATGTTAGCCATTCCTATGCTTATAAACATGAAGCCTTCCCCTCAATTCTGGGATTTCTATTTGTTTTTTTTTTATAAAAAGATGAGAATCCCTCCCAAAATTTCCTGGTTCCGCCACTGCGAGTAACTCTTGCATCAAATTGCATGCGGTTAATGTAAAATTGTCTTGAAAGATAATTCGCAACGGAGAAATGAGAACGTAGTTTTGATTCAGTCAATTTGTGAAAAGATAAGAAGTATCAAAATATATACACACAGCATAGTTGTTGTTTTATTATTATTATTATTATTCTGAAGAGTTGTCTAAAAAGGCATTGCAACATTTAATGCCTTTCCGTACCACTTACTACCCTAAAGCGAAATCGTCTTAATGTGGAACCAGACAAAACTTATTCTACACAGTAAAAAATGTTTGTATTAATTCAACTCAATTTTAACACAGGTCAATGGATCCAGCATGACTACCACTATGCGATGTTAGTTTAACACATACCCTGCGGTGTTGGCGTTTAAAGAGGTTTCCCCACATTTTTAACACAACCGGTGTTGAGCGGTGTTCAATTCGGATCTGTGTTAGTATTTTCGGTGTTGATTCGACACCATGTCATTGCCGGTAGTGTGGGGAAAAGTATTGAGTGTTACTTGTGGTGGTGTTGCACTAACACAAAGAAAGTAACACAATATAACACCATGTCAAATATCAATATAACAGTCCTTATGTTATTTCAACATCATTTTTTATTATTATTATTTCAACACACAATTTGTGTCATAATTCAAGATCAAATCCGTGTACGTAACACCGTTTTGGAGTTAACTCAACACTCCCTGTGTCAAAATTCATAGTCACACCACCAAATTAACACCATTTTGGGTGTTAGTTTGATTCCACTTTGTGTTACTATGACACCTATTTCGATGTTGAAATAAGTCCGTGTGTGGTGTTGATGTAACCCTTTCTCTGTGTTGTAAAAGCTTGTGGTGTGCTTACGCTTACCGAAGATTCTAATTTTAAAATAAGAATAGTAGACTACAGAACGCTTCATTTAGACAATCTTCATTTTTTTTTTTTTTTTTTTTTTTTTTTTTTTTTTTTTTTTTGTCGTCCTCCCCAATGATTATTGTGAAGTATTTCTTGATAGTGCGAAACAAACTTCATCATCTTGTTCAAGAATGATAATATGTTTGCTTCTTAATCGTGTTTCTACTTGTTTTCCGCCATTTTTGAAACACAGTTCCCGGTGTTGACTGGTGAGCTCTAGTGCAGTGTAGAAGTGGCACAGTAATACGGTGTTGTTTCTCGCTGTTGACATATTTCTTGAGAAACATTATGTAAAACACTTGAAGATTTCGCGCGGTTTGCATGTTGAAATTTGGCGAATACCTGTATTTGTTTAGGTATTTCTTTCACTGTGTCAGTTCATAAGTCTTTATACTTAGATGCCCAACATATTTAGCAATCACGCAGAAAACAACACCGAAGATTCTACGCTTGTGTTATTTTAACACACAGGCTGTGTGTCATTTCAGCTACCGGCCTTTGACACACAACTTCAAATGGAGAGTGAGTTATTCTAACCACCTGTTTGTGTTATATTTTAACGCAATCTGTTAATACATAGGCATGTCGTTGCAATAACAACGATTTTTTACAGTGTAGATTTCAATACAATTATGGAAAAACACAAAGAATTACATTGCTCACATTAGTGACCCCACATTTGAGAAAGTTGTTTATCAAGTGGATTTCTTTTAAAAAAAATGAAAATACATTGATTTTAGTTTTGAAAGTTACTGTATTTTTTCAATTAAAATTTCATTCACCAGGAAACAAACGTGTATCTTTAGAATAAAGTACTTATTTGTATTATTTTTCTTGATCTTTTTCTTGTCAGTGGTAATTCTAATTAGGCGAAATTTCAGATAACATTGCAAGGGGGTCCGCGGATCACTTTCCGAATGAACAGGGGGTCCGCGTTATCGGGAAATGGAGTACCACTGTTCTAATGCATTAATTAATAGTCTTCAACATGAGGCCAGTTGTATTGTTCATTCATTATTTTGTACAAGATTTTTCGTTATGTTTCTAATTTATATGTGTGCTCCCGGGGTGTTGCTTAGAATACCAAATTGGTTGATAGTCGCTTACACCTCTGTTTTTCTTAGGTGTGCGTATGTGCAAGAGATTTATTCAGTAGAGGAAATTCATGAGAGTGGACCCAATTTTGTTTAGTCCTTTGAGTTTATTCTCAGTTGAATCGAGTTTTTTGGACAGCACAGAGCATTTGCATAGCTGGAGGTCTGCCCGTGAGTAAAAGGACACTGATCTCTTGTTTAGGCGCCTCTATTCGTTTCTTGATAACTGCGGGTCATAAATGAATTACTGGTATGTTAATTGTAATGCGACAGGAGAGTAGAAGGTAGTATTCTAGTCCGTTGTGTAGTGGTAATTGGCTTAGCATCCAACTGCATAAGGGAGGTAAACTGCTGAAGACAACCTGAAATACTCATTGATCACATGAAAAGTGTAAGGGCGATTAGTTTACGAAGCACGGTTTTCACCTTCATGATAGAGCTTAGCTTTGGGTGATATAATGCGGGTAGCATTAAGCTCTCAAGTGCCTTTTGAATAAGAATAGTTCGTTCAAAAAAAAAAAAAAAAAAAAAAAAAAAAAAAAAAAAAAAAACAAGATCAATTTATCAATTTAAACCACCCTGAGGTAGTAAAGAATATTTTAGTAAACCTTCATTGGCTACCAAACCATTCTTGAAGTATGGAAGGATGGATTAAAAGTTCTGGAAGTATTTCAGTACATAAAAGCTACTATGTGATACGATAACTAAGTATTTTGCGACCTAACACAACTTTCTCGTGCTACAAAAAACAATGAAATAAAATAAAATAGTAACAGTAACAAAAAATAAACGAGAAAGTAGGAAATTCTACAAAATATTATTAGTGTTTAATGGAGGGATGTCCAAAGTAAGACATATGCTGATTGATAACTCTCATTAAACTGAAAAGAATGATATGCGTGAGTAAATCCTCATGCGTAATTTTCGAGAAAATTGGGGAAAATTATTCTCTAAGTAAAACTAAAAATTGATGCTACGGTAACCACGCCATCTATCAAGGTAAAACTAATACTTATGCAGGTATAATTCCTCGACCTTTTCATTATAACGCTACCAAGACGACAAACAGTACACGGTTTGCTTACAGCCCAAATAAAAGTTATAATTAATTCTTAGACTTCAGTTACTATTTAATTATGAAATGAAATGAAATCCTTCAGTTTAAATGTTCCACGATTACGCCCGTTAGGCTAAGGGAGACATTAATAAAAGCAAGTGAATGATAATGGAAGCATTGGTGGAATGAGAATGTGGGAAGAAACAGGAGTACCTCGAGATAACCGATAGACACGATTTGTTTAGCAAAACTTACTTGGCCGGTGATCGAGCCACAGACCCAACGCACAAGAGGTAAGCGCTCTAGCACTGAGCCACCTATTTCAAAGAGTATATATATATATATATCGATAAACTGTATCGAGTTCAATATAATGACATGGTTGGAAGTAAATTCTCAAGCAAATTTTCGAGAAAAGAGAATGTATATCCCGCTAAAAGTGTGTAGTTGATTGCCAACAAAGATTGATTTTATTTTACTCTTCTGCAACAGCAGCACTACGTGTTTATTTATACACAGTATGTCCGCAAAGTCCGTATATCACTATACTTACTAGTTTCTTAGAACAATTTAAAGATATACCACATTGACTTGATCCGTAGTCTTCCGTTGCAAGCGCTGCTATCGGCTGAAGGAATTCCACTCGTTTTCTCTCGCTTAGCAACAGCTGAACCTTTATTGGCTCAACGCATGGGTGTGTGAGGGTGTGAGCTTTAGTTCGCATTTTTGCCACGGCTTAAGACATTTTGGCATCACAATAGTAATGCACTTACGGTTTGATGTCCAAGATATCAAAATGTGCGTCATGTTGAATCAATTGAATGCGCCTCCAGGTTCTTTTGTGACATTTTCTTCAAGACTGCAGGTGTGATTGTACCAAAGGCATCTCGCTCTACTTGTTGAAGTTAATCGTTGATTCTGTAGCGACGCTCAGCAACCTGTATGTTGATAATATCCCCCCCCCCTATAAAGAATTATCTGGTGCCATGAGGCCAGAGGTACATCGCAGCCGTTTATGAGCACACACATTTGTGACTAACCTCTCGTTAACACGAAACAAACTTGTATTTGCCACTTCAGCTCATAGATTGGTTGAGTGAGGTGAACTCAAACCACCAACAATGGCACAATAATAAGAATAGCAGCTACACCAGCATCAACAATAATATTACTAATAGGTATAATATGTAACTCTAATAAGATATTTTTAAGGTATAAGGGAATACGAACTTACCGGACGTAATGTACTATATATCTAAAAAAAAAAAAAAAAAATACACATTTAAATAACAGGTCCTACACATATTCCTAACAGTTACATACATATCTAACAGTGAGGCGCATATTACCTTGTCTATCTGTTTGGTGGAGTAAAATGAATAAACTAAGACCAAAAGTATTGGGTGCGATCCATCAATCGTAGAAAGAGCTCGCAATGCTTTAGTCTTATTTTTTCCATTTGACCGCCCTAAAAAAACTGTATTTCATTATTTTCTTGTTTTTATTAATGCATTTTACGATTATTTTTTTTTAAGTTTTTATTCACAATCGATTGTTAACTCAGAACTCATTAAATTTGAAAATACATGATTTCAGTGTGAGTTTACATCTTTCATTTACTAAGAACGTTTTACGAGATTTTCAGCATTTCATTCATGCGACGACGGTAACTCAGTGATAGCGCGTTCTTCTCTGGTGCGTGGGGTACCTGGTTCGATCCCAGCACATGCCAAATTAACTCTGCTGGACAAACACCGTGAGCGTCGGTTTTCTTGGTTTCCCGTTTTCTCCTGCTTTCTTCATTCGGACATTACCATACTTCTCATCGTCACATTTTCTCTTTGCCTTGGGGTATAATCGTGGAACGTTAAACTCAATAAAAATTTCGAGATTATTTTTTTTCGAAAAAGATACAAGAATGGAAATCCACATACTTGTTGATATACAGTTAACAGAATATGTAGTCGTCTGCAACCAACAATATGTATATGAAAAGTTAGGTTGCATAACAGCAGGCGCTCGATAATTCTAATATACACTAATTAACATTAAAATGTTAAGGTACAGTCAAAATTACGTGAAAATATTGTATTGTTATCGAATTTACTTGTCTAAACAACATTTAGGAGTTTTAGTTATTATTGAAGTGTGTGTAATTTAATTTACGTTGCAAGATTTGGTACGATCAAACAAACAGAAAAGCATTGTAACATAATAAGAGCAGAAAATTTGCCTCTAAGGGACTTTGGGAGTGAGGAGGAACTAAGTAAGAGAAAATTTGTCTCTTCCTTTCCTATATCAAATTCCGTTTAATCCCCACACGTATTTGAAGTATGTATTTACTTTTAAATAAAGAGTCGCGCACTTACTTAACCATTCCTAGTTTCCTCCTTATCTACACACGACTTCGAAATCATTTTAAAATTTAGAGAATTTAGTACAGTGGTTCTCAGCCGGCAGTGTTGCGAATTTCGGCATGCGTACCGCGCAAATTTCTAGGGTATGATAATGAAGGTGAAAAATTACAATTAAAAAGAGTAATATAATTCAGTATAAATTTGAAATAGGAACGGAAGAAGGAATAACATTCCAAACACCTAAAATATTTATTTTCTAGTTATATTGAGTAATGAACACTAGAATATAACGATAAATTTTAGCTTCCATGGAAGACAGTCTGCCAACTTGTATGCTAGTGTGCTGCAGGTACATTAAACTAAGGAGACTGCGCTGTAACAGCAAAAGGTTGAGAAACACTGGTTTAGAGTGATATTTAGATACAATCTAGAGGAGTTTTGTTGTCCTTTGTTTCAAAGTTTTAAATTATCTAATCATATATTACGATAAGAACGTGTTTTTTAATACTTGTACAGCTGAATCTGCATCGTGCTCTCTTGGAGTGAAATGGATTAAAAGAAATTTGTAGTTTATTGTCCCATGATTAAACCCTTTAGGTTAACTGAGACGGAATTATTAATGCCAATGAGAATGATTGATGTAAAAGAATTGATGAAATGCAAATGTGGTAATACATGGGAAAACGAACACACATGATGATGTGCACTATAAACTCACATGATCTAGGGTCAAACCAGGAATTCCTTGTACTAGAAGTGATCACTGTACCACTGAGCTACCATGTCTCTACTCTCCAGCTCCTGTGGATTCGAAATAGTGCGTTCGGGAAAAGTATACTATGAAGGTTTATCCTGCAGATCGCATGTCCACCCGCCAACTGCAACAAATTCAAATCTCCGAATTGCACGTTAAGAGCCTCACTTATAAGTTGCATTTCATTATTTACTTTCACTTATGAATAAACAAGAAAAAGAAAAATTGTAAATTTTGTATTATTTTTAGTAAGTGAGGCTCTTAATACGAAACGACCTCCTTCATATTGTTGGTATTGCATAAGAAAGCAAAACAGAAGGGCTCAAGTAGCTGGACGTATTTTTTCAGTTGTAAATAGCGTGTCGAGATGTATTGTCTATTCCGCTTTATAGTAACTGATTAATGTCTTCTCCAAATTCAAATTTTACGTTGTATTGTGTACTGTTATTTTTGTTTATTTTTTAATGTATGAATTTAACCATAAAAAAACTTTTAAAATATTATTGAAGTGTATATATAATTAACGAAACTAAAATCCATTTTCAAGAAAAATTGGTCCTTGAATTTGGTTTAAAGTACACGCTTCCTTCTTTCTTTCTTTTCATTTCTTTTTTCTTTTCTTTTTTTTTTAATCATCAATATAGAATGAATGAGAATTTTGGATGTATAATAAAACGTTGCAGTCTGTGTGTTACCGTAGTGACAGTTCAACTAAATGGTTTGGTACATGTGTTAATTTCTCATGCAGATGGCAATTGAAATTGAATTTGGAGTCAGCCTCTGAAATGGTAGCGCATTTTGAGGTAATCTTCCAGGGAAGCGCGGAAACGGTAAACTCGTTAAAAAAAGAAAGGAAAAAAAAAGCGCTCACGGAAGGAAAGGAACGGCTTCGAGAAGATGGAAAGTTAAAACAGAAATAACCTCCTCGTCATGAAGGTAGATTGATTTTTGTAATGCTCCGAGAGAAAAAAAAAAGTAGTAAAAAATTCTTTCTTTTTTTGCTATAATTTGAGATGAAAATGATGGTTTTAAAAAATGCAGAATTAAAAGAAGAATAACTGGAAGAAGTGGAAAATGAAAGTCTGCAGTACTAAAATAACTTAAGTAGACCCGAAATTGACACATATAAAGAGAAATTTTAATTTGAAGAAATAAGAAATATGTAGTATTTTACAATTAAATACTTCTGTGTAATGTTGATTTTGTTCTTTTAATGGTACCTTGATGAACTCAGATATAGCTTTAAAAAAAAAAAAAAAAAAAATGATTGACTTCACTGTGTTCCGAGAAATACCCAAGCGTAACGTGTTTGTTATTACGTATTTTCTAATACAAAAGATAAGAGTTCTTTGAGAAAAAAAATAACCTGATTAGTTGCACTGCCAATTTATTTCTGTACTAGGGATGGCCAAAATTTTCCGATTTTACTTTCCGGATTCCGTAAAGTAAAAATTCCGGAATTGATCATCTTTATTCTACACCAAACCACAAACTACATGGTGTTCTCTTCCTGATAGTCCGTCTTCACTCTTAACACTTTTTCATTCATGTCTGCCACGCCTCTATGCATTACTGGGATTTTCTGAAACTCCGTCATTATCGGCTTCGTGATGGCATCCATGCCTCCAGTTTGGGAATTGAATAACATCACAGAAGACAATATATCTGTTAAATTAAGAGGGTTGGTTGGTCTATTGTTTTTTTTTTTTCTGCCAGAAACTACCAAATGCTGAGAGAGTTGTGATTTTCTGCGTTGTCGTGATGCCCAAATCTTCGGTGATGATCTTCCAAACACTGTCCTGTTTCACATACTTAGCTAATTGTCCATATTTCGAACAGGAAGTCGACGATGATTCATACAATACCTGCTTTACCCGTTCCTTGATAACATCAATAGTGTTTGTTGAAGGCTTCCCGTTCCAGGGATCATCTTCCACTTCCTCGAGTAACCTAACTGGAGAGTTTCCGAATCAGAAAGTTGTATCTGAATGGGGAATAAATTTGTTAAAAATACGTATTATGAAATTAAATCAAATCTTCCAGTTTTACGTTCCACAGAAAATACGTATTAATTCGTCACGCCCAATACGAATCTTATTATGACGAATGTAGTCGTCAGACTGCAAATACAAGCGAAGCTCTCATTACGAGTTGGCAGTTAAAAGGTTTTAAATTAGACACATTTTCAGACTTAAGACATTTGCCACCTTTAGGCAGTGGGTATGTTGCTGGACTAAATAGTTCAAAACGAGTTTTATCTGAAAATCTTATGGTAGTTAATGCAAACTACGACATTTTATTGCAGGTAACTACTGAATAATAATAATAATAATAATAATAATAATAAAAACTCATTCGTGTAAATATTATGGGAAGCACGAAAATTTATCCTACGTACTGTAAGAAAGATCCAGATCGTTTAAATTACGTATTGTAATATCAACAATGCTATTCATAATATTAGAGCTTTAATTGGTCTAAGTAGGTTTTTGTATTCTGTGCAAAATTTATATGAATTGTCTGTTTACCTTTTGATAGTTTCTGTAATCGCTATGACTCGCTTCGATAGTTTTCGAACTGAAACGTTCTAATCTTTTTCTCATAATTTCGTTATATTATTGCTGCGAAAGAATGTTATTTTTTTTTTTTTTTCGTTTTATATTTGTTAGGTCGTTTTATCTTTTTATGTGTTACGTCTTTCCATGCCATAATTTTGTTTGGGACCATTGTGTATTCGCTGTCTTTTGAAATATTTCATGTTAATCAAGCGTTGACAATATCTTCCCTATCTCAGATCTCAGGAATGGCGTCGCTTGCTGGTGTGGATACATTCATAAAGCTGATAAAGAGCTCTGTTTTTACAACTGTCAAAGTATATTATAGTACAATGAGAATGTTAAACTAGTTTTACCTGGACGTATTTCATTGTACTTTAGTTTTCCAATAATCTAGACTAATGTGTTAGTTTTGAAATATATGTTTTGTCACGCACATAAAGCGAATCAAATAATATGAATGATACGTGACTAATAGGCTCTCCGAGCGGAAAAGTGTCACACTACCGACATTTTGCTGCATATATTTAAACGACATCCCCAAACTCAATTAACTAACCTTATAACTTTTGTGCATTTAAGTTCAAAAGATTTATAACAAGGAAATAGCTTCATTTAAAAAAAAATCTTCGATACATTTATTTATTAGATTACTAGCAGCGTTCACCCCGCTTCGCTGCGGTCACCCCGGAACGCAATAAACTTTGTTACTTAGATAATTTTTACTTTTTCGCTTTCAAGTGATATGATAAAAACCATAGAAGATTGCAGTAAATCTTAACATTATATCGCCTGTCATTTATGTTAACCCGCCCCGCTTCGCTGCGGTCATCCCGGTGCTGGCATATTGTAAAAGTGTCTGTAAAAATAAGCAAATCAATTAAAAAATTTTAAACAGAAGATTCAAGCTATTTTCCGCTGTATATCGCCTGTCATTTATGTTAACCCGCCGAGTGACACGGTCATGCGGGTTGCATATAAATACGTTTATTTTTACCTATGATGAACTAATAACAAAGGATTTGTACGTTATGAACACTTGAATGGTCAATTATCTCAAGACACTGGTAATTAAAAATTAAAGTGATATGATAAAAACCATCTAGGGTCCAAATCCTAATAACCCCCCAAAAATGAAAGAAATTGGTTCAGCCGTATTAGCGTGATGAGCGGACAAAATTTTGTACGTTCTCTTTTATATATATAGATAGATAAGAGCTCAGCTCAGTTTACAGCGATGTGTAACAATCATCATCACCATTTTTTTTTTTTTTTTTTTTTGCCATTATTGGGAGGTTGTCTGCCGCAAAAGAAATCTTCAGCTAAGCAATTCCTCTTCACGTAGGAGTTTTGTTACAATACCATTAATTAACTGCAGCCTCTTTCACACCTTCTTCTTTACCCAGACACCGTATTTTCGATTATATTTCTTATGGTACACTTCTGTTCACAAAAACCTAGACTGTCTTCCAAAGACAAAGTCCGAAAAAATGACCCTAGATCCTTACGAATGCTCTTTTTGGCAGTGTCAGGGGTGGAAATTAACATAATATTAAATATGCTGTGAGAATTTCGTTGTAAATACACAAAATAGATAAACATAGGGAATCACGGTAATTGTAAGTCGCAAATTTGATATATTATTTGTATTTTTAATTTAGAACGATCTTAAAAGCGCTAGAATAGAGGAAATATAATACCTTCAAAAAGACTACAATGATTAACATCTGTTTTACGCGATTTGTTAGTTGTTTCTTTGCCAGTTCAGGTGTCCCTAATATACCTTACACATGTTAGTCCGGTTATCTTCCTTCGATCCAGAACTACGGAGAAATTTATGAAAAACATCTATATCAACAGGGTAAAAGCAACAATATTTGAAAACGTTCTGCTGTTTTCTGATATAACATGTGATTCATCCAACCAGTCTTTTACGTAGAAGGTTGAGAGAGAATTGGTCTTTATTTCTAAAGGAGTTGAAGTTTTCAAGAATTAAAGTAAAATCACATTTTTATGGTGGGCTCTCGAAACTTTTTTTAGTGGAAAAGATAGACTTCTGTAATTGATTTTCTATAAAATTTTCCAGCAAGTAACTCTATAATTAGTATTCAAATAATCATACAAATACGGTGAGAAGAACTTTTAAAATTATTACTATTTTTTTTTTTTATGTAATAATTTGTTTGTCACTTGTATCTGCAGTGCGTGGGGTCCCTGGAGTTTGTGGTGGATTAACACTGTGAGTGTGGGTGTTCTCTGGAGTTCTCTCGTTCCCTCCCACGTTCTTCATTCTACCATTATCATTCATCTCTTTATCACCATTTCCTTTAGCCTATTCGTAGGACGTTAAACTAAACAAACATCTCTTCTCTATTTTTAAAATTAAACTAGAAAACTACGTATTTTTTTAAAAAAAAGAAAAAGCTAAATTTCATAGCAGTTCTATCTTTTGCCACAAAGAGAAATTTGAATTTTTAAAATGCAAGAATAGTGCTGATGTTTCATTATGTGAAAATATCCCTTATTCATTTTAAATTAATAGTATCTGTCGGCTAAAAG
The DNA here is from genome assembly GCF_964235325.1 of Thermobia domestica. NCBI lineage: Eukaryota > Metazoa > Arthropoda > Insecta > Zygentoma > Lepismatidae > Thermobia > Thermobia domestica. Next base: position 55,366,330 of record NC_137456.1, on the reverse strand, counting down.
AAAGATAGGATTCTTCTAAAAGCATTTCTTCTTAGAATTTCAGTAGTAGCTTCTATTTATGTATATTTACGTTTCCTTGCGCTTAATAACTGTCCCACTTGCCCCGATATAAACAAACAAGAAAGTTCGCACTTCTCGTCTTTTTTTTTTTTTTCTGAGGTAGACCAATGTTAAACTGAAGTCCACAATTACGAGTATATTGGTCTTTTAACTTAACAGTTACTTTTATAAATGGAGACGTATTTAACGTAACAGCTACCTTTCGTTTTAGATTTCCAACGGGGACGTACGATTTTTGGTGTTGTTTCAAAGTTGTAAGGCAATTGGTGAACTTGTAGAGTTACAAAGTTTCACATGTGTTTTTACTTGATCTTAATATTTGGCAGAAAAAAAATGTAGACATATATAATATGTGTCTTTGAATTTATGTTATATTAATAAGTGTTTCTTTTCTTTACAGGTAAGTAATGTTTACTGTAGACGTATCAAGTGAATATTACGTAAGTATTACCGCTCATTTTATTCCGATCTTTTCTTCTACTATATACACTAACAGAAAACGAAAAAGGAACATCTTGCAGTAAAAGACATAGAAACACCGTAATCGCGTGGGCTACTCATATAGGATTATATATTTCGTTGTGGGTATGGCAGAAGTAACTACTGGCTGTAGAAATTTTGAGCTCGTTGGAGCAGTTGGTGAGGTACGAAATGACCGGTCGAGTACTTTCCTCACTGTACTGTTCTGTGCAGCAAATTTATTGTAAATGTTGAAGACATGTCATGATTGCGTAGGTAAACACGGTTCGTGCAGTTAAAGGCACGAGAGCATGCTGTGAGCCAGCGGGAGACTGTGTATCCGTTTCGCACGTGAAGTGCGCATTATACAGGGTGTTTGAAAAAGAACTCCCTAGTTTTAAGTATAAATTTAATTAGGAAATGAATGAAAACTTACATCAATGAGTACATATCATGAGAGAATTCCTTCAAGTTTTGTTTAATGTTGGTAGACTTCAACGTGGGATCCATTTGTACACTACCGGTTTCCTTGAAAGACTTTAGCCAATGGCGGATAGTTTTTGCTGTAGGTGGTTCACCACTATACTGACGTCAAAAATTACGTTGCACTGTTATAACTGACTCAAGTTTTCACAAACCAAATAACACACTGCGCTTTCTGTTGCGGTACCTGCCAACTGTAGGGGAGCCAAACTTGGAGAGTTGATCAACCAAACATCACAAGCTAGAATAGTGTATGTCATTTTGTACAGATTCTAGGACACATTAAAACTAGAGAGTTCCTTTTCAAACACACTGTATATCTGGGTCAACTGGGCTAAGAAAAACGTATATATGCGTCATTCATGTTGCGGACAGCAGTGACTCACGGAGGCATGCGTGGAAATTCGCATCAGACAAGCTGCCATTGCGAATCGCACGGTGAACGCACCATAGAGTACTAACGAGCGCATCAGTGTTGGATGTGTACTCGTTAGTTCGATTTCCACCTGTCAATATTTGCCTAATGTAAGATAGGCCTACTTTGACTTCGTATACTGTCAGGGAGTCAGAACTGTCTCAGAGGTGATTCAAGTGTTTAATTTGTAATTATTTACTAAGAAAATTTTATAGTATGTATTATCTAAAACCGGACCATGAAGTATTGAAGATTTGCAAATGAACATTAAATGAGAAAAAAGAAATATCAGTGTGGGTGAGCTTCTTAGAGTGTTCAATAACCTGTTCAAGATAATTGGTGAATGCCTTAATAACAACAGTTCACACATCTTCACTACTTCCTGCAACAGTGAAAATAAGTATATAGATTTCTGCTCGAGACCTCTTTAAAATCACGCACCGCGTTTAAGCAGATATCTACTTTCGCTGGCGACTCTACCAGTAAATCTGTGATAGCTTCGTGTAATAAATAATGAAGTTACACAGCAAATGTTTAACATTCGGTAGTCACTACTTAAGAAAGGCGACCGCTGGAAGATAGGAAATGGTACTGTACCACGGCGTTTAGCCAGCACCGTGAGGATAGTTAAAGAAGTGGCTGAAAGGAAGATGTAGTGGCTTCATGTGAAGAAATCTATCACCGATGAAACTTGCGTTGTGCTTACCACACATTCTCGTTTCAATGGCCAAGTTGTCGGTTGGCTTTAATCTCTTGACCGGGGACATCATTACTCATTTTATAGGGCAGTGTTTGGGTCAGTAATAGGAGTACATGTCTTACTGTAAGGAGAAGCTAAACAACGAACAATAAATATAATGTACTGCTTAACAGTGCATTTTGCATATACAGTACTCCAGCAGATTGGCAGCGAACGATGTGGTTCTTAGCGCCATGAGCTCCTTTGGCGTGGGAGACTGGGTTCGATTCCCGGCAGAAGCTCGTGTGGTTTGGATTCCTCGTTACTGAACGGGACGTTAAATTCGTCAACAACAACTTTTTTTTTTGTAAGTGACTAGCCGTATCGGCTAGAACCCTGTTAGAGCGTTACGCCCTCTCTTAGGGAACTGAAGTATGGAAATAGTAAATGTGGGTGAGTTTGAGAGGGTCTCAGAGTTCTTTATTAAATCTTGTTACAGTTATCAAAGACTTAAGGACTTTTGCGGACCTTAATATCAGGTAGGGTAAGGGTGGCAAAGCAATTACATGACGAATTAAGTCTGAACATAGAGAACGAGTAAATAAGATGCAACTTAGTTGTCATTATATAGGTTATATGTTGTGGAGATGAAGATGACAGATGAGGCGAGGTGACAACTTCTTAGCGCCATACGAATTATATTTTTATTTTCTCGAAAACTGCGTATGAGAATTTATCCTGAATGATGTCATTTTGTTCAATTCGATGAGATTTAGTAATAATATTTGTCTCGTCTTTCGGAAAATATTATAGTTAAAAATTAAAATTCACGAGTTAATCATAATTTTGGACTCTTTTCATAATTATTCTATATAACTGTCCTCTTGCTAGCATCATAATGAAAAGTTTGATGAAGATATACAAGGTGTGATCAAGAAGTACGGTGAATGTAGATGCACAGTGCCATCTATCAATGTTGTATCCATTTCAACTAGTAAGCTCGGTAGCCTAAACCTTTGGTCGAGTTTGAACGAGTTGTGACGTGTTAGTTGGCTTCCAGAAGTAGAAGAGTGAGGACATGTTGGCGGAGTTTCTGTAGCGCGCCAACATTAAGTTTTGTTCTAAACTGCAAAACAAGTGCCAAAGAAGCTCACGAAAGGTCAAAATCAGTGTATGGCGATGAAGCTGTGGCGAGCGATTCAAGAGCGGCAAGGAGTCGGTTGAAAACGAGCAACGATCGAGGCGTCCTTCGACGTCAAAAACGATGCAAACATGCAAGAAGTGGCACAAATGATGTGTTCAAATAGCCGAATGACTATTCAAGAGCTTTCCGAAGAAGAACTTAACATCTTGGGTCCGTGAAAAGCATTTTAACCGCCGATTGAATGGACAAATGGCTTTCTTCTTCACCACGAAAACGCACCGTGACACACCTTGCTTTTGATCTGCGAGTTTTTGGCCGGAAAAATATTCGTGTCCACATCCACCATACTCACCAGATTTAGCACAATGCGACTTCTGACTCTCCTCAAAAATTAAACCCGTGATTAAAGGAAAACGGTTTGACACCATTCCTGACATTGAGAGGGCCAGACAGAGCAGCTGAACGCTCTTCCAAAAGAAGCCTTACAGAAATGCGTCCAGTCATAGATTCGACATTGGAGTAAGTGCATTGCTAGCCAAGAACAGTATTTTGAAGGAGATTAAGAGTCTTCATCCCGGCGAAATTAAAATACCGCTAATTTTACAGTAATTATGTGATATCTTCAAATAGATAAAAGATAAATGAAATATGGAACAAGAGCGCCCTAGACAATATTATTTTGCGTGAGGTACCGTTATCACAAGTCACCTAGTGGCTTTCTGTTCTCAGCTGTTTAGAAACGCGAAAATAAATGCCGATTTTCAAAATGGCTCGAAATCGAAAGCAGATAAGTGAGTCGTGATAACGGTTTCTTATGTAAAATAATATTGTCTAGGGCGCTCTTGTTCCACATTTCGATTATCTTTTATCTATTTGAAGATATCACATAATTACTGTAAAATTAGCGGTATTTTAATTTCGCCGGGATGAAGACTCTTAAGTCAAATTCCATGTAAGCTTATTACTTTGTTTCTAATAAAATTATTCACCGTATTTTTGAACATATCTCGAATATGTCTCATTTTTGGAAGATACTATAGTTAAAAAATAATCATATTTTTTTATTATTCCTTATTCTAACCATACTATGTACTGTTGTCTTGTTAGTGACATCATAAAAAGTTTAATGTATACTTCAGTATCACTTTCAGCCTAATGGGTGACGTTTTTATCATATAGCTTCGAGTTTTAGGTTTAAAGGAAAACTAGTTTCTATTGGAAAACTACACATCACGATTTAGACACCCCCATAGTATTTTGTTTAGCTCAGGGAAATCTGTTGATTGTTGTATATCATAGATGCTGATATTGTAGAATTGACTGTAAACTGAGATGTGATCAATTCAAACAGAATACATATTGTAGTTACAGTAATTATTTAAATTCGTAATTGGGCTAGTTTTTCGGATGTTTAATTGAATAATGCTTCCTCTCAAATATCTTTTATTGTCTTCTGACTTTGATGGCAAAATAAATTTTCAGCAGAAATTCAGTTGGTAAACAATATTATACATGAGGAAAATTCAATTACATTTTCTGAATTTCTCGTAGTTAATTAGTGATTCTTGAAAACACATTTTAATTGGATAATTAAGAGTATTCAACTGATTTTTTTTTTAAAATAAACTGCCAATTAGTACTTATTTTTAGTTTCTAGTCAGGTGAATGGAATAGTGTTTTATGATTCTTTCAGTAGTACTCTGATTTTGAATTAATTTAATTAAACAGTTTATGATAATAGAAATATGGACAATGGTAGAGGCTGAGAAGAAAATTAGAGGCATTTGCATATGGTGATGGAGACGATTGCTGCGTGTATTATGGACATAAAAGAGAAGTAACATGTTTTTTTTTTTTTTTTTTTTTTTAATGTGTATCACACTGGTTCTCCGTGATGGATGGGCAGTTACCGGATTTTGGCATGTAATTCTACAAGCATGTAGTAATTACTTGTTTGAAAGGTGCCTACTTAGCACAAGAACCCTATCCAAGAAGGGTAATGGAATACTCCCATAGTAGTAAGGGGGCACCTGATCTCACTTTTATGCCTCTGGGTCCCTGCTCAAGGGTCATGGCCAGGGATGTATAGGACCATCCGCTCTAAATTTTGGCAGGGGTACATTGGCGTACCCTCTAAATTTCGGAAGATATACCTAGGACCACCACTCTTAAATTTTGGAAATTGTTTTATTTAAAAATTTAGTATGGTAGTATAAGACCAGGGAATGGACCCCTGTACACACCCATACAACCATATAAGGTAATAAAACCTTACCAAAGAGATAAATCAGGTCAAAACCTCCGAAATTTACAATTTTGGCAATTTTTTACCCATAAAAGGGATCCTGATGGACCACCCAAACTAACAGAGGTGCATATCCTGATCCTATACTATAATACCAAATTTTAAAATTTAACAGTTTTCTAAATTAAATAGGGGTAGTCCTAAGTACCCTTCTCGAAATTTAGAGTTGGCCAAGGTACCCCTTCCAAAATTTAGAGGAGTGATTTTGTGCAGGGACCCAGGGCCACAAAAGTAAGATCAGGTGTCCCCTTTACTACCATTAACACAATGAACTGAGGTCGCCCCATTTACGTTTGCTGGTGAAGGGAACTTCCGTAGCAAGTAGGAGTCGACCAGCATCTCATATGTCGGAACCGGAGCGTTTCAGTTGTCCCTTTCGGTGTCGAAACATTATAAAGTAAAGAATCGCATGATATGACAACAACGTGGCAGATTCCAATCTACTTCTGGGAACAGCTGGGAGCCAGGGGGGTGACTAATTCCAGTCCTGCCTACCTCAATGGTGTTCAAATTTCCGTGCTGGGGTGAGACATACACTTCCAGAACCAATGACACGTGCTAGTCGCTCATTTGGGAGATGAGACAAGTCTCTCTCTTTACGATAGAATGATCTTCCCTGGGAATTTTAATTTTCTGCCTTACTAATTACAAACTACCCTAAGGAGGTACAGCAGTTCCCAGACACACAAGGAACCAACAGAAGTAACATTACTGTATAATTGCTTATTCAATCCCCCATTCAAAATAAATTGACTTTTGGAAGAAAGGAGAAGGAAGAATCTGTTTTGGACGGCAAAAACAGTATATAACGATATTTGGAAACAACGACTGAATCACAAATATATATCCAAACTCACGAGCCCGGTTCTCAACCTGAATCTTCCTTGAGGTCACTAGTTGAGCAGCAGCACTTCTAAGCACGAGCACAAAAAGAAGGGGAAAAAAATGAAATCTCGAGTTTTAGGACGTCCCAAGGTTATGCCTTGGGCTAAAGGTGACGGATAATTAATGAAAGTGAGTGATAAAATCAAAATTTGAAAGAAAACAGAAGAACCCTAAGCAAACCCACAGATACGATACTGTCCACCATAAATTTGCGTGATCCGTCGCACAAGAGATGAACGCTTTATCACTGAGTCACCGTCCCCTCTCCCTTCTCCACGAACCTTGGAATTCGATATGAAATAGGAATGGGACAAAGGCGGTTTTCATAAAACCGGAAACAGACACTTCTGTTGTTTTTCAAAAGAGTTTTAGGATTTTACTAAAACCAATATAATATTTGTCGAAACCGGTGTCTATTCTTGTTCTTGTAGTACTCATTTCCAAACAAGCTTCAGAATGGGGGGGCGGGAGCACGCAAGCTTAATGGTATAGCACTTACCTTTGGTGCGTGGAATTCCAGATTGAACCCTCGGCCAAGTAAGTTTGTGGTGGACAATATCGTATCCGTGTTTTTTTCGGGGTATTCCCATTTCCTTCAACATAATCATTCCACCAACTCTTCTGTCATTATTCAATTGCCTAAATCACCTGTCTCCCTTAACCTAAAGAGCATAATCGTGGGACGTTAAATTGAGATTTATTTTTTCAAACGAGTTAACAAAGAATTTTTTTTTTAAAAAAAAGTCATTTTAAAACCGAAGCTTTTTTTTTTTTTTAAGAAAATCAAAGCCTTTTTTATAGAAAGCCGAACCGTTTTTTGGAAGCTTTCAGAAACCGATTTTCGTTTTTCTAAAAAAAAAAAATCCCGGTTTTTATGCCCACAACTAATAGCAAGCCAAAGCCTGGGTCCTAAGTAGGACGAACCCCATTGAGATTAGTGACCCTGTGTCCTTAGAGAGGACGAGCTCAGGAGCTATCGATAATCTGAACAGGCGAGCCTTATTGAAGATAGGGAACGTAAGCCCGATTACAAAATGCCCATTCATTTCAATACGTTAGAGAGAGAAAGCCTTCGGACTTGCTATGTAATTTTTATTGTATTCGATTAATTTGAGTTTGAATGGTTTCCTTTCCTGTTAAACTGTAATCGTTTCTTCATTATATTAAGTTTTCCAGCTTATCAAATATATATATATATATATATATATATATATATATATATATATATATATATATATATATATATATATATATATATATAATTTTTAGTTACAGCCTTTTATTCGTCTATTGTTCCTTATCGATTTTCAGTATTAAAATTGCATTTATAAATCATTTCTGTATAGGTTGCTTTTGTTTTCTTCATTGTATTGTTTTCCATATTGGTATATAGTTTGATGTAAATGTTTGAATTTACTTTATCCAAAACTACCTTTCTAAAATTACAATTGATGGAGTTACTTTTTTTTTTTATTTCTCTAATGTTGTTATATTTTTCTAATGCTTAATTGAGTGTACTTTTACGTTGTATAAATGATAAATTTTCATCCGTTTTTAACTCGGCAACATATAGAGGAACAAGTGAAACACTGTGTAAAACAATACGTTTATTCATAGCTTTTATGCCTTTAATAATAATAATAATAATAATAATTCCAAGACAGGAGGTTGGTAGACAGTATAAAAATTAAATTATGTCTAGTGATAATACGAGGACATTTTTTTAAAAAAAAAGTTCGGTTATCAATGATATACGCTCGCAGATGCAGAACTTTTATTATACATATTAGAAAAGTGCAATATTGCGTTACTTTTCAACATATTAACTATGCAAATTTAGACACTTGTCATAACGTATTACAATTTTTAAAATTCCTTCTGCTAAAAAAAAATCTCCCGCCTGGGAATGAAGCCACCCGCCAAGAGTATTGTGAAACACGTTGTCATTGTCGAAGCGGTGCAGCGAAAGCCACTGTTTAATGTGCTTGAAGAGGTGGTAGTCGATTGGCGCCAAATCTGGGTTATAGACAGGATGATCAAAAACATCCCAGTGGAACTATTTCAAAAGTTTTTGAGTACGTCGAGCATTATCGTGAACCAAGTCAGTATGTCACACGGGAAGTCAGTATTTCTCGACGCTTGTTCTAGATGGCTTGTCTGAATTACTGTAATGAATCGCAGCTACCAAAAGTTTTCTTTTTTTGCACTGAGAAATCGTATTACCGCCTGCACTTCACATTTGGCGGACTTTTCTGTTGGCACGTTGATTTTCAGTTGTTATAGTGGATTGCACACAACACTGCGGGACTGATGTCGCCCTTCCCAGCTGTTTCTCTCACATGAGCAAACGGAATTTTTTTTCTTGTTTTTCCGAATTGCTCTAGTATAATGATACTTACGTAAATTATTCATCGTCGGTTTCGAAAAAAACTATAATTTCTAGATCAAATAGTGAATTGTAACTAAAGTAATTTACACTAGAGTTTGGTGTCTTAAGATATCGGTCATAGCGCCTTTATCTCTTCTTGCCTATTATATTTCACGTCCTGTCGTTTACTTAAAGTAAAATGTTCGTTTGTTCAAATGTCTTAATGCTGTAATCAGAATTACTAAAGCTAATATATATATTCATGTTGCGCTACGTGCTGTCGGAATCATTTTCATTCCACCGTTTTTGATTAAGGTGTCAGAAGAAGAATATACTTCTATTACAATGTTGCTGTTTTATCTTCTATAACCATCATGCAAATATACTTAAAGTCTGAACAATTTTAATAATAAGTCTAATATATGAAATTGAAAGTGTCTATGTTTGTGACTTTATAATTCTTTAACCACCTGACCGATCTCGATCAAATTTTCAACTAGATGAGGCCTGGGACTTTAATGGTTTTTATCATATCACTTTGACGGTGCAACTTTTGGGGACGGGATGGATAAGATATTTAAAAATGATGGAAAATGACCGATGTCAGTGTCGAATCCACAGTTTTCGGAGTCGCTGAGATGAATAGTGACACTTGAGATGCCGTTTAAATCCAAATCCAGCCCCGCAACTTGGAAGACGAGGAGGATTTATATATATATATATATATATATATATATATATATATATATATATATATATATATATATATATATATATATGATCGATTTTAGTACCGAATCCATAGTTTTCGGGTGTTGAGTAGTACACCCATAGTTTTTGGGGTCGCTGAGACGAACAGTGACACTTTTGATGCCGTTTAAACACAAATTCAGCATGTATTGCTCTTTATCTCCAAAATGAAACGCATTCTCTTCGTGCGAGGCACGGACAATCTGCTAGTACTTTATAAACTCTATAGCATTCAGAAATTATCAAATTGACAATTCTTTTTTAGAACGAATATATCATTTTTCGCAACAAACGTGGGTCAACTTAAGCAACTTCACCGAGAACAACCATTTGTAACTGGTTATGTGTAACATCAGAGTACTCAAATCAGAGATCCGAAGAAGTAAAAACTGGGGTGGGAGAGGTTGGTGAAGTTGAGAATTGTAATAATTAGAGTTTGAAATTTTAGGTGCAAATTTGTTGTTAAAAATGTGCAAAAGTTCTGAGAAATCAGAAAAACAGTACCAAAACTAATTACAGTACACTATATACGTCGTATAAGGACTCAAAGTTCACTTGTGTATTAAAATGTCTGTCTAAAACAAACCAGAACACAATGTTTTCAAGTCACGAGTCCAGAAAATTGTTAAAACAGATAACATTTAACGTTTTGCACTGAAGTGAAGACAATGTGATGCTTTGAAAAAAGTGCAAAAAGGTGCAGCCAGAACACACTTAGTTGTTTATTTAGTGTTTTCTTTGCAAAACAAACTAATTTGGACATTTTAGTAGCAAATGAAAAGCAAGGAGCAGCACGTAGCAGTAGTGACAATATAAGAGCACGGCAGTGTACTATCGATTCGACCATCGATGTTCTTTGTGGCCTGCCAACACTACTTCGACAACGTCAGATTGCATAGTCTTGACTCATATTTCTGCTTGTTGAGTTTAGGAACAGACCATAACGTCATGTAGCGTATCGAGTTGGAAATGACTGATCCAGACCGTTGTTTCCAAGTCTCTTTTTAGGCTTCCAAACTATACTATTGGAGAGTCTTATACAGAACGACTTATATCCGTCCGTTCGTCTCTTGACAGATGTGAGAGCAGAAACAGTAAGGAGTGAGAAGTGAGTTTCAATATTCATTGTCTGAAGAATAGGTTCCATCTTCTCCCTTAATTCTCTGTTCGAAACAAGAAGTGGCGAAAACCAATCATTTCTGATTTCCGTAATGATCATCATAGGGCAAAAGCAATAATACATAGCTTTGTTTCAGGGTGTGTCTTCAATCATCTGTGTGGTGTAAACCTATCATTACTGGTTTCCGTTCTGATCATCATAGGGCAAAAACAATAATACATAGGTTTGTTTCAGAGTGTGTCTTCAATCATCTGTGTGGCGTAAACCTATCATTTCTGGTTCCCGTTCTGATCATCATAGGGCAAAAGCAATAATACATAGCTTTGTTTCAGGGTGTCTTCAATCTGTGTGGCGTAAACTTATCAATTCTGGTTTCCGTTCTGATCATCATAGGGCAAAAACAATAATACATAGCTTTGTTTCAGGGTGTGTCTTCAATCTGTGTGGCGTAAACTTATCATTTCTGGTTTCCGTTCTGATCATCATAGGGCAAAAACAGTAATGCATAGATTTGTTTAATGCATTCAGCAGTCACAAGAATAGTCTGTCTTCAGTCGTCTCTACTAGATTACCACTTTAAGATTTCAGTGTTAATCTCCATAGAGCAGAAACGGTAAGAGAGAGAGAGAAGTGAATTTTAGATATGGATTCAGGATGTCACGAATACATTTCATCTCCACCTTTATTCCTCTATTCAAACCAGAAATGGTAGAAAGGACACTGTACAAAAATCATTGCATTTCCACATCTGTCCGATTTGGAAGATCTTTGGATATGTTGTAGCTGAGGATCCCCGGCCAATTGTTTATATGGGGCCAAGTCCCTATGACCAATCCTGTGACCTCCAAAGGTCACCAAAAGTCACACCGTTACATGGACTATCCTCATTTGCCGTAGCCCAGTATAACACACAACTATTTTTTGTATGCAAAGTTTGAACCCGTTCTATCAACACCCGTTGTGTGACCTCTGGAGGGCACAGGGTTGGTCATAGGGAGTTGACCCCCATATAAACAATTTCTCGGGAGATCCTCAGCTACAACATATCCAAAAATCACCCAAATCGGACAGACGAGGAAACGTAGTGCTTTTTGTGCGGTGTCCTTTTGTTATTTCCTGTTTTAATGTTAATTGCAATAGAAATAAGAAAAACTGTAATAACTAACGAGAAGCTTTTTTTAATGAATAGAGTATTGCAACAATAGGATCTGTCTCCGCCTTTATCTAGGGCCGCGGTGGCTCAGTGGTAGATCGTTTACTTTTGGTGCATGGGGTCCTTTGTTCGATCCCAGTTCGCGGCAAATAAGCTTTGTAGGGGACAAACACCGTGTGCGTGGGTTTTCTCGGGATCTCCCGTTTCCTCTCATTTCTCATCATCACCGTCTCCTTTAGCCTACACGGCATAACTGTGGGACGTAAAATAAAGATTTCATTTCGTTTTTCTGCCTTTATCTACATACTAAAACCGGAGGTGGTAGATCGGAAACGGTAATGTGAATTCAGGATCCTTTCATCTCAGTTACTTGCCTTCTATTCAAGACAAAAGTAATAAGAAAACTAGTAAAACTTCCGGTTAGAATATTAATTCGTATAGATCAAAACTGGAAACTGTCTTTGATACGAATCTAGCGTCTCAAGAACGGAATCTGTCTCCCGACCTTATCCATTCGTTGCAATCAGAAGTGATGATAGATCCACTACATTCAGTTTCACTATTGAATCTCCATAGTTTAGATCTAGTGACACGAAATTCACTTTTTTTTTAAAAAAAATAATTCCATACCCCTTACTATAATCTATTATCATACAATTGTCTTTGGAGCGTATGAACTTGGTTTTGATTTCATACGTAAGGTGTCTGGTATAATTATTTCTCAACTTATATTTTATCTTATGTAGTGTAGCCTTTCAGTAGCCTGCTTTCTCTCCTCTTGCTAATATGTTATATTCTCGAAAGCCATGCGCCAAATTTGAGAACCACTAATCTCGATCCTTCACTCACGGTCTTTCGCGACCGATTCTTCAGCCTACTTTGCCTTGAAACAGTATTTTAGTCCAGTATGTAGACGACGAAAGAAATGGGCAATCATGCGACTTCTTCTTTACCTTGTTATAACCTAAATGTTCATCAACAAACTACGTACTTTTCTAAATTTACTTAAATCCTATTGTTAAATAAACACTGGTAAAAAAAAAAAAAAAAAAAAAAAAAAAAAAAAAAAAAAAAAAAAAAGAATCACGCGAAATTTGGGTCTACATTTATGAACGAATCTATAGTTGTAGTTGACGTGGTCCTTGTTATTATATTGTAATATACCAGGTGCTTGTGTTTATAGACATTACTCGTGCTCCTGTTTGTAAACAACAACCACATGTATTTACGTTGGAGTACTACGCCTCACATTGGATTACGGCAAGAAGTAGACGACAGACTACCAACACCTCCTAAAAGTCACATGATTACATGGGAGCAGCAGCTCAACCGCCGCCCAGAGCGCCTATGTAACGAAGCGGATTCAACGGATAGTCGTCAATCTCCGATTGGTATGTCCCTTCTCTGGCCTCCTGGAGATCTAGGAGAAACCAAACCTCAAAACCTCTACTTGCAGCGGAACTCTAGGCTTCCTGTCCACCCGGCTTAGCTTGCTCGGAGCTCTGTCGGGATTGCAACCGCACTTGCTTAGCCTGTTTAGGGGCTCCGTGACTCTTAACCACCTCACTTCATGCTTCGGAGCATTGGGGTTTCCTACACCACTCTACTTAGCTTGCCCAGAGCTCGTAGAGTCCTACTTCAAGGTTGCAAGGTCTTGGGCTACCTTTTATCTACCTCGCTTTAGAGAAAGTTATATTGTAGATTTTTGTAAATAGTTTTGTATTATTAGAGGATTTTTATAATAAAAATCGGTAGTGGAAGTCTATTCCGGACTCTTGATTTACTCAAGCTAGCACTACCTACCCCTTCAAAGGGAAGAACTGTAGTATAGTCTCTCACAATTATGTGAGATTTCAACTTCACCAATATATTTTGAGGTTTTACCAAAAGATCTTATATTTGAAGTTAAACTGATGCCAAACAACCAACACTTTATGCTTTATATACACTCTCATACCTCAACTATGAAGAATATACCTTCTTATACTCGAAGTATGTGAAGGTTAACCTAACCGGTATTTATTTATTTATTTATTTTAAATCTGAGAACTACATCTGTTTGGCATCAGTTTAAACAAGAACAATACTTCAGGATTTAGATACCCTGTCATACCCCAAGTATGTGAAGTTTCAACGTCACCAATATTTTCTGGGGTTTAACTTAGAAAAAAAAAAAACTATTAACCACAAAAACACCTTAACGTAAAAGAAATACTAACCTCAGCACACATTTTCCTATCCGATTTATTGATATCCACCATTATCCGTATGATACAACTGATTGGCTTCATTAACGAACTAGGTCGAGGTAGTCACTAGAGCTATATACTCTAATAAACTGAATTCAGAAATTCGCTTTCGTTCAAGAATTATCTTGTGGAGTAACGTACGGACGTACTTACTAACATTACAATCTTTTGTAAGCCTTAGTAGCGTAATCTCAATACTAACATTACAATCTCATAAGGTCCACTAGTGTGTTCCTAATAACATTACAATTTTATAAGGCCCACTAGCGTGATCCTAATAACATTTCAATCTTATAAGGGCCACTAGCATTATACTAATAACATGACAATCTTATAAGGCCCGCCAATATGATCCTGATAACATTGGTGTTATATGGCCTACTAACGTGATCTTAATAACATTACAATTTTATAAGGCCCACTAGCGTGTTTCTAAAAATTAACACGCTTTTCTAAATATGCTTATCCTGATAACCAAGGTTGGCATTTTTTTTTTTAATTTAGAAAACCCCCCTTTTTTTGTTGTTGTTGTTTCAATAATTTGCTCTATGTATTTATGTCACATAAAGACAGAAATAAGTTTGTTTCCCCTGATGTTATTATGCAACAACCGGGTTATGCTGAAAAGAGTCACATAAGCTTAAAGCGGCAAACCGTTTCTCTGCTTACATCCGAGAGAAATTGTCCTCCATTTGAACTCGAAACCGGGACTAATTGGCCACAAATGCGATACGTCTGCCGACTCACTCACGAAGGACTCCTGATGAAAATAAATCTGATCTTTACGTACATGTTAATATAATTGTCAGGAGTCATTTCATAAGGACAAAAAGACAAACAGTTGCACAAGTGGAACCATTATACAGAATTACATATAAATCGGGAAACTCTCGCCTTAGTCATCGGGAAAATCCTATTATCACTTTAAATGCAAAGCAAGCTTTGCATGTAAAATTTTAAAGTCAATGTATTATAATCAGTATGCTAGTAACTAATGTATTAAATTACAAATTTAGTGTGTACGTATCATTCAATAAAATTAAAACTGAAAGTCCAATCCAAGCTAATTTTGGATGCTACGTATACAGTCGATAAATTTTGCCAATTTCTATCAATATATTTAAGCAACCTTGGCTTCTTTATAAAACAACAACCATTCAGGCAAGTAGACAATTTGGTTTTGTTTCGTATATTTAGACCGTATGTAATAACGAGGTTATCAAGAAGACTCGCTTAAAGTGACATCCGAACTCTACTTGGTTTACATTTGAAAGAAAGGGTGTGGTTCGACCGAGAATTGAATATGGGACGCCTTAATTAAAAGATGAAAAAGAGATAAAACTAATGCAGATGGTTTGATATGTGGAAACGTTGCCATGAAGTTCATACAATTTAAAGTATTTTCGCTTTTTTTGGAGGGGGGAACCAGTTTTTTTAAAATAGCCAACCCTGGTGATAGCATTAATCTTATAATGCCCACTAACGTGATCCTAATAATATTACAATCTTATAAGACCCACTAGCGTGATTCTAATAAATAACACACGCTCCTAAATTTACGTAAGTCCTATTATGAAATAAAATTCAAAATACAGATAATGATTTTTTGTTTTGTTTTGTTTTTGCATTGTAGAAACTCTTTTGAAAGGAAGTAGATTGTCATTCCATTGTCTATTGGTAAGCGAGTACTATATTGTTTTAATAATAGTAATTTTAAAAAACGTTATTCGTTCGTTATATGTTTGAGATGTGTGTTCATGAGGTATGTGAATAACACAAGCGTATTGAAAATGTGTTATGAACAGGCATCATTGAAAAAAAAAAAAAAACCTTGAGAGGATGGCAATATGCCATTTTCTGTTGGAAAAATCGTGTACAATAAAACTCAATGTGGTTATTGAGAAAAAGAACGGAAATCAGATATTTTTTCTTTCTATTTTTGAGATAGAAGAGATCGGACAAAAAGCAACTGAACAATGATGAATGCATTACAAGCTTGACTAAATCATAAAAATTCACGTTATTTTATTGAAATGAACTAAGAGGGACTGCGGGAAGGAAGAAAGAAAATCAATTTGTAATAGCAAGGAGAGGGAAGGACGGGGTAAAGCAAATGGTAGCAAACAACCAGCATATGTGAAGCTGCGGGAGAATACAGTTGGGAAATAGGGGCAAAGAAAAACAAGAAGAGCTATATTGCACTGGAAAAAATATATGTAGATATTCGTTGCTGAATGAGGGAAAGCATTTCATGTGGAGCATTAGAGAAATAGAAAACAAGCTGTAGTTTTCAAGAGGGTAAGAGACATTCCTTCAAACGTAAATGGAATAAGAAAATGAAAGAGAAAGTTCCGACAAATCAAATACCTGTATAATGGGTTTGTAAAAGGAAATTCTTTGACAGTGATCTACCTTTTTTACATTCAGAATGTTTGATACCGGACGAATGACTGTGTGTCTATGGGGCGGGAGGATATCTTTGATGAAATGGATTCTCTTCCTCACGCACAAATATAACATGGCGCGCACTCAGAATTTATTTTGTTTGGGGGGTCCAATACTACAAGTCACTATCAGTGACGTAATTGTGGGGGAGCAAACGAGGATTGTGCCCCGGACACCATTTTGGAAGGGTGTAAAATTGGGTAAATATTTAAGGGAGCGTTTTGGTTGTCAGAAGGCGCTAAGGCGAGTTCATGTTCCGAGCGATAACTAGCGTATTTGCGTGTCTGGTCACTGTATGTAGTATTGAATGAGTATAATTCTGCGCCCGAAAAGACAATAAGTAATTGTAAAATACTTCCACCTATATTTTCGTTTTAAAAAAATGATAGAACTAGATTGTTTTATAAAGGAGAGAGTTGAGTTGATTTTGAGTTTAACGTCCCTTTCAACAGCGAGGCTATATGAGGCATGATCTACTGATTAACGTGGAATCCGAACCACATGAGCTCCCGCCGGGAATCGAACCCGGGTCTCCCACGCCAAAGGCGCGTACGCTAACCGCTTAGCCACGAAGGAGCTTGTTTAGAGTACAGACATAAAGGTGTAAGATGAAATTTTATGCTATATCCATCATTTACCTGTTAAACATGTATAGTTTTATTGAGAAGGTATACAAATGTATGCTGAAAGGTTTGGGGGCGTGAGTCCGATGGACCCCCGGGGGTAAGTCCCTGACGTATAGCGCTGCATTCAAGACGAAAAAGTGTTTTTACATCTTTTCGAAACGAGCGAACCCCAGGTAATTGTGTAGGCAACAAACTACACACGATATTCCTTAATCTTGCGAGAAATAGATACAACTCCGAAAACGGGAGTTTTAGGTAGTACTTTGTTTCAGGAAACACATGTACCCTTACTCACCTTGAATATTGTACTAGGCATTGTGATTGGCTGTGAAAGCAAAAATAAAATAGAATATATCAGCACCTGCTGCTGTTATTGATCTATTTATTATATTTTAAAGTATACATTCTTATTCTAGTTTTTAAATAGTTTTAAATAAATATCATTTCATAAATACAACAATAGAATGGCTACAAATTGGGAGATCTATATAATTTTTTAATAAATCGAAAAGGGTACCGGCACTACTTACCGGTGCGTTCCGCCAGAAGAAAAGTACTTTTTTTTTTTTGTTTTAGGTTATTATAACATTAACCATAGTGTATGCTAGCTTCTTTGTTATTGTAACAATAAAAGGCTTCAATATTCGCTAATACTGGTGTAAAAAGAAATGTCGGGTCAAAGTCGGGTAAAAAAAGTGTTTTTTTCGAGCTTAGATTCCATTCTTGTAGCAGTAGATGTAGAGGAAAGGCGAAGACAGGTTTAGCTTCGAAGCATAGAAGGAAATAGATTAGATCTTCTGGAAGTGATAGACAGGCACACATTGTATATCCATTGGTACACTAATAGAATCTAGATACAAAATAAATTCTGGCAAAGACAGTGAACGGAGACAGAGGATAACGCGGTTACGTATCCCTTTATTATAGGCAACGAACATTTCTTTACTACGTTCCAGGTTGCGTAGAAACTAGGGAAAACTATGTATATTTTAAACTGGATATGAATAGCCACCGTTACCCATTAAGATATTAACGGATTCACTCCATTAACGAACTCGGTCAGGCTAATCGCTCTAGCTCTCTACTACTGCAAAACAATTCATAAGCTCGCTTTCGTTCAAACGTTGTGTAAAGTAACGATCATACGTACATACAATCCTGATTCCCACTGTGTGATCCAGTGCTGTTAAAATTATTCGAATATTTGTTTTTCGAATAATCTTTCTGCTGTTATTCGAATACCTGAATATTCGAAGGAGTATTCGAATATCGATCAATCAAGTAATTATTCGTTATCCGAATACTTGTTCGAATAATTGTTCGTACAATTATTCGAATAATGAATATTTTCGAATATTCGAATAATGAATATTGTTCAAATATTCGAATAACGAATATTTGTAGAATCCATTATTCGGATATTCCAGTAAAGAATCATTCGAATTTTAACAGGATATCATCCTAATAAGCACTATGTTAATTTTACTAGATCTTCTTCCGAAATTTCGTTCACGACCAAATGACCCTCCTTCCTCCATTCCGATCAGTTGTTGGTAGGATACCACTCCGAAATGACGCATTTGTGCATCCATGTTTTTTTTTTTTTTTTTCATAATTTTGTTAATGTTTTCGATTGAGGATTCATTTGTCAAACTTTTGCGTCGTTGTTTTCAAACCCCGAATATAGACGGCATAAACTTAAATTAATGTTATATGTTATTACTGCAGATTGTAAAAAAATATAACGTCGAACTGGTTTTGAGCACAGTTTATATATATATATATATATATATATATATATATATATATATATATATATATATATATATATATATATATATCGTTCTTTCATCTGCTTACCGAAGCTAAAGATGGCAGGACTTGGGACTGCGTAAAAACTTTTATATGAGAAGAGTTCTGTCGTGTAATCCGCAGTGGCAGGTTAATCTGACTGGCCATGTTTGCTAAACTTCAATTGGCGTACGGTTCTTCCGAAAGGATTTTGGTGACGCTGTACCCAAAAGTTCTTTCGTTGGAACTTACTTTCACAATGTCAAAACTTCCTCCTTTTTTAGTTCTACGTTTTGCTTCCTGACGATAGAGTTGTCCATTTTTTTTTCTCTTATGTGTCCGTAGTTGTTTCGCGATGAAAAAACATTAAGTAGCACGTAAGTTGATCATACATAGTTTTGGAATGCAGTTGCACAGAGGAGGCTTCGTCCTTTAACTGAATTGCGAAATCAGACTCTGTGACGTATGTCCACTGAACAGTGTGAAATTAAAGCGTACAACATTCTTGATGCTAGAAAAAGCTGCGCATTCATGAAATAAGTCTCATAAGGAAAAATAATATAAATGATAGTGATTCTTCATTCTTAATGAAAGTAATAGGCTTTAAAGAAAGTGATGGTGAAAAATCATTTATTGCCAACATCTAGTTATTATTTCTCATGGTCAGTTCTTAAAGTTCATCATTGCACTTCTCCCCGTCTTTAAAACAATATTAAATTAAATAACCAATTGTTTTCAAAACTTTTCATTCAGTGTAGAAATTCGATTGTCCGCTGTGACGTCATAAAGTGTACACCCATATTTGACCCCATAACTGTATACTATTTTCTTATAAGAAAAGGCTTGCAAGTGTTCAATAAGACTGGACCTACTGCATGCTTAATTTGCAGAATTTTTGGTGTTCTTCATTGTCAATAAGCTAGTCGCTAAAATTAAAAATAAAAATGGGGAAATCATAGTGAAGACCACCATAACGATTCATTTACAAATCGTAGTTTTCAATAATGCACAAAATAGGTAGTTGAGTGGATTTTAACGTCCCGTTCAGCAGCGAGGCTATATGAGACGTGGACCTACTGATTAATGTGTAATGCGAACCATATGAGCTCCCGTCGGGAATCGAACCCGGGTCTCCCACGTAGTGGTGAGAAAATGCAAGACCAAGACCAAGATCCGGGTGGTCTTAGTCTTGCACTGGAACCATTGGTCTTGGTCTTGGTCTTGCACACCCACTCTTGATCTTGGTCTTCGTTTTGCTTGCAAGTCTTGCTTTTAAGAGATCTTATACTTTTCATAGGTAAATTTTACTCTGGATACAAGGAATAATAAATTCTACAATGCGCTAATAGTAACGGAAATACAATGTATGTTTCGAAATGTACGAGTAGTATAGTTTACCTTCATGTAAGTATGATGATAGTGTACAACATAGGCAATGACCATTTTTTTCAATGGCTGCCTACGCTTCACTAAGATATAATCACAACGTTTCGTAATAATTTTATATTTTTTAACAGATCAAATACTCCACTGTTTCCCAAACTGGGAAGGTTATCCCTGAAATGCATGAAAGAAAATCAAGGGCACAGCTTACTAAAATACCATGAATTGCAAAATTATTTTTACACTCTAAAGGCGTCAGTTTTTTTATTCTTTTCAATCACGATTAGCAAATCTTTGTATTGAACAAACTTCCAATAAATATTGAGATTTTGTTTTACTGATTCCAATATGTACCCTATGGACATTACACAAAAGCGATTAAAAATAATGGAGGCTTTCGAAACGTGGGCATGGAGAAGAAAGGAGAGAATTAAGTGGGTTAAACGAAAAACTAATGAGAAGGTGTTAGAAATAGTAACAGTAGGGGAGAAAAGAATTTTAGATGTAATTAAGAGGAGGAAGAGGAACTGGTTGGGACATTGGCTGAGAAAGAACTGTATTATTAGGGACGTGCCAGAATGTATGGTGGAAGGAAAGAGAGGGAAGGTGCGAAGGAGACTAGTTAAAGGAAAGTATTAAAACAGAAAATTGCTACTTCAGGACGAAGGGACTAGCTGAGGACCACCATACATCGAAGCTTCTCAGTTGCAGCAGGTGATCTGCCAATAATGGCAGAATAGCTATGATGATGATAATATGTTTAGCAATATTGGCCAAAAAAGAGAGAAAAATTAAAATAATAATGATTGTAAGCAAACTTTTTAACATTATAGAATAATCTGAGTGAAAACTGAAAACGATTTAACCGTCTATGTCTTTTGTGTAAACTCAATTTATTTAAATACTTTCGATCCATATTAGAAATACAAAATAACGGCATTAAACTCCAAGTTATTTGAAATAATTGTACAAAATCACTCTGACACTTGTGAATATGGATTATTTATTACTGTATAATGTTATATCGCTCAATCCTCGATATGCAGTGTACCTAAGGAAGCTAAAAGTTGTATTGATAATTATTCGACGTATGAGCATCCGCCCATGAAATCAAACTTGCGGTCACATGCACTAAGTTTTTGTCAATGTCATGAAAATGTTATTTCGATATTAATTTTATGAGCAGACATTAAAAATTTCCAACGGATGCTTGAGCCTTCGAGCCAAGGTCATACCAATGTAGTTGGCACCTATGGTGTACGGAATTACCGATGTTCAATGCCACATTTTTCTTTAGTTTTGGAAGAACACCACTAACATGTTTTAAAATGAAATGAAATATCTAGTGACGTCCCACGATTATGTACCGAAGCTACGGGAGTCGTAATGATGAGAGAATGATGGTGGAAATAGAAAGTAGTAGGAAACGGGAAAAATCCCTAAAAAAGCCCAAGCATTTGTCCAAAAAAACTCACGTGAGGCAAGATGACACCTGTGTGGAAACAAATAATAAGTACAGAAAACGCGATTAACCGATTCAGAAAACAACATACTGTAGCTATATGCTACAGGGGCAGATCGACTCACAAGGATTACATAAACTAGTGGAAACACATTCACTCCAGCGGCATTTTTACTGAAGCCAAGAAATTCAAGTAAAAGATGTAATGATTTTTCCCCTTCCTTTTAATTCTATAAAAAATCAAATAGTACCGGTACTTCTGCAAGACTCTTGGTCTTCCATCGGGATTCCTGGTCTTGGTCTTGGACTTGCATGCAAGATTCTTGCACAAACTGCAAGACCAAGACTCTTGCGCTCATCACTACTCCCACGCCACGGTTAGCCACGAAGGAGCTCCGGAAAATAGGTGATACGAGGGCATTTGCAAAAGTTTACGACCTGATACTGAAATTTCGCGCCACAGCTAATAAGCTGGTCGTGGCATATAGTGCCATCTACGAATAAAAATAATATGTTAGTTTCAACTGTCTAGCTACGTCTGTTCATTAGAGGCAGAAATTTGAATAGGTCGCTGTGCGTTCAGTTCGTATACTGTATATGAATGCTCCAGTCTACACAGCTGTTGTCAAGTCTGCAGTGAACGTGTGGCTTCAAGCACTCACCATACAGCCCAGATTTAGCACTGCAGCCTTGGTAGAACAGCCTTGTGGACTGGAATGTTGTCACACAGTATGACAGCTCAACACACACCTACTGTTTTCAAATAATTACTTCTCAAACGAACTGACTCAGAGACATTTGAAACTGATACATTATTTCTTCCATATATGGCAGTGTTTGCCGTGAACGGCTTATTACCAATGGCGCGATATTTCGATGCCGGGCTGGAAACTTTTGGAAATACTCTTGTAGTTTTCGCTTACCCCTACTTAAGTTTGAAGACCATTACAATCCGAAGAGGGCAAACTGGCTCTGGGAAGTGATTTCCCGTGACTGTAACTCAGGCCTCTTGTTTGCATACGAGGAACGGATGAACGAAGAAAAGAGACTGAATTTCAGTGATATTTGAATTGTGTTCCCTGCACACCAATTATAAGTTTTTAACTCAGTTTCTCGAGGTTGTTAAGTGTTAAATAATGTTCCGTATTGAACTTAAAAGCGAAATATAAACAAAAGAATGCTCATGTAATCAGCCAACTGAATTAATGATGAAGGTTCCGTCGCTTCGAGAAGAAAAGTTTTCTCCATTCTCTGAGTTCGTCTGAATAGTTCAGTGAAGTTCCAGTATACATTCAGCCCAAGAGACTTAAAAGTGTCATTTAAAGGAAAGTGGAAGAGTCCGTCGTGAGGGAGATTAAATGAGGAAAAACTATATTGCAGGGATGGCCAACGCGTCAACCGGCAAATCGTGAGAAGTGGCTCACGGTGGTCTGTATTGAGCATTGTTATTGTTTTGATTTCCTGTAGCAGACTAGTGAACAGATAGGCTAAGCAGACTGTCAGTGATTTCTGCAATGAAAAGTAGCCCTCGAACTTTTTTTTTTTAATGTCCACTGCTATATTGGATAGTTATCCATGTGTTCTTGAAAGAAAAATGAAATGAAATGAAATCTTTGTTTAGTACCCACAATTATGTTTGTTAGGCTAAGGGAGACGATAATTTAGGCAAGTAAATAATGATGTAATAATTGGTGGAATGAGAAAGTGGGAGGAAACGGAAATACCCTGAGAAAAGCTATGGACACGATGTTGATCACCACAAGCTTACTTGGCCGGGAATCGACCAAGGACCTCACGCATCAGAGGTAAGCGCTTAGAGATAATGCTGTTAGATGCGTGGTATCTTCCATATAAGTAAAAACTGTTTTTTTAAATCGGGATTATTGATTTTTTTTTAAAAAAAGTACTTTTGTTGGAAATTTTCGTACATACTCTTTATGTACTAGATCTTTCTGCTGTAAGAAATAACTAGCTATACTAAGAGAATCCTTGAATCAAAGTAATACGATAAAAGCCAATTCAAGGTAGATACTAATTATATTTAAAAAAAAAAAATGATTTCGAACTGTTGAACCACTTCTCTTTAATGGGATCAGAAACAACTGGTAACATTGCTTTCAAATTATAGAAATGCCCCTCTTCCCCTTCCCCATAAACCAGGAATTCTCAAAAACTTTAGGGCGCAGGTCTACTTATTTTAAAAGGATAGTTGATATAACAAGTTTAATCTTTGTAACAGCAGGATCGTAAGATAGGCTTATTAAATTTTTTACACAAATTTTGACCCCGCTCCCTCTCCTTAGAATATGTATTTTAATCAAAGTAACATGATAGCACACTTGGAGGTGCGTGATGACTATATCCAAAAATACATTTCAAATGACTTAGCAGTTTCCCCTGATCAATCACAAGCAAGGTCCTTATTTATTTTTATATAATAGATTGAACTCTTGTTACAGTGACTTTGATCCAGCGCAAACAGAATATTCATTATGCATGGTACCAAACATCTTTTGTTTTCAATTCAATAGTATTCTGTTGTGGTGAAAGATACATATTTTACGCCAATTCTGAAACCAGGCTGTACTAAGAAGCTGGATTAAAGAAAATTAATTGTAATCACATTAAGGTATTATTTCAATCCGAGTTTTGAAATATACTTTTGAAGGTGGGTTTTATTGTGGGTTCCTCTCCTTTAAAAAAACACTGGGGAATTTAAGGCTGGAGAAAATTTCAACAACCATGCATACACACAGTATTATATAAAATAGCACGGGAAGAATAGTTTCATTTTGGACATACGGGAATGAATTTGGATTTAAACGGCATGTATCACTGTTCGTCTTAGCCACCCCTAAAACTATAGCTTCGTCACTAATGTGGGTCATTTTCAATGTTCTTCGTATATCTCCCCCTCATTCAATTTACGAAGCTAAATTTGGATTTAAACGTCATCGGAAGTGTCATTGTTCATTTCAGCAACCCCGGAAACTATGGATTTGACACTAATATCGGTCATTTTCGATCACTTTTAAATATCTCCCCTCCTCCCCTAGCTTGCACCTTCAAAATGAAATGATAAAAAACATCCTAGGCCCGAACCCCATCTATGTTGAAAATTTGATCCAGATCGGTCGGGTGGTTCAAGAGGTATGAAGTGACAAGCATAGTCACTTTCATTTATAAATATGTAAATGTACTGGACTTGATCGACAACGTCAACAAGGCTATCAATGTTCTTTGCCTGTCACCACTGTTGGTTATCAATGTCATTTTACTTGTCAACTCCTTCCTCTCTGCGTGCGGTTTACTGGCAAGGGGAGCAGGAAAGTGTGGCATCACAGAGCATTCAAATGGAAATGCTGGTCATTTTTTCAATTATTCTTCTCAGATTTTCAGTTGTCATCCCTTTCCAATGAAATAATCTATTTCATGAAATATGAAACACTCCGGTAACATTAAACTTAAGGTAACATTTTACATGGACAATTAACTTAAGCTGTCGCACATTCAAAATTCTTCCCATCTGGAAGGTGTATAAAACAGTTATTCATTTATTTACTAGCATTTTATTTAGGTATTAGCTTGTCCACTTGCCCAAAATTATTGTAATGTTGTTATTGAGTCACATGGAGTTGAGAGCCCTTATGATTAATTTAATTGAGGTAACTTTTCGAGATTTTATCCTAGACTTTCTTCATTTGAATAACGAATAATTATTCGAATTGCAGCAAAATAAATACCACTACTTAGTACCCTTCGGAGATCGAACACCCACACAAAAAGCATACCACTGAGAGAGATCTGTAGAGACTTGTGTATTTATGATGACATTTGGGGTGAGGGAGGTAGTTTCTAAGTTTGTTTAGCTATGCCACAGTTTGTCCCTGCAGTCGGAAGAAAGTAAATCGAATGAATGCAGATCGCTAATTGAATACTGTTCCCCCGAGACCTGCGCTGGTATTCCATATTCTCGTTATTGTGTTTATGTGCGTACATCGTTTTTGTTTGTATGTGTATATGTACTGTATGAGCAGGAGGAAGATACAGCGTTTTCTTTCTTTCTTTTATTTTGGTACATTTCCCTCCCTTATTTTCAATTTTCTCGTTGTGTGTGTGTGTGTCTCTGTTATGATAAACAGTTACCAAGGGAAGCTGGACTTGTGAAAGTTAATTGCCTAGTTACACTGTTATTTGTTACTTGAAGTTGATGAGGGAAGATTAGTACTGTGCTAGACGTTCATGGTCGTTGACTAAAATTAGAGCATCTCCATTTGACTGTTCTGTTGGAGCGTAGAATGGCGAGTTTTGTAACTTTACTGCAATTGGCTCGGTGTAGGTTGTGCAATGTTTTGACAGTCATCATAAAGTGTGCATTGACTTCCATATTTGTACTCGCTACAACTGTTTTATATCATAACTGTGGTTTTACTAGCCTGCAAGGTTGTGTGGTAATTAATGCTGAATTGAGGGTAGGGAGTTCAGCTGTAAGGATTCTTATTCCAACATGTTGGGTTTTTATAACCTTTTTGTTTATATTATTAAAGAGTAATACTATTTTGTACTGCGGTGGTAGTCATTGTGGAGGCAAGAAGGATAGGAATTGACAAATAACTAGCATTTTACTCCTATTCTTCAACATCCAAATATGATGCTATTTTCATGCTATATGCATGGTCTCCTGTTATTTCTCATTATGATTATCGAATTTGTTTGATAACATTCTTTAAGGATTTTGAGTGAATTTTAAAGCACCTATTTCATCTTTGTATCGAAAGATCCAATTCATTTCAATCAAAAGTTTTGTTTTAGGCCTTATATCTGGAGAACTACATATATAGCGTACCCGAACCCAAACTATCACTTAACTCAGTGTGATATGCTTATTCTGTAAAAAATACGAGAACTCAATTTAAGGGCCGTTCAAAAATTTTGTGATCCCTGATCCAATTGGCCCAAAAGTTCAGGCCCGTCTCCAGAGGGGTCTAGGGGGTCTAAATTTTTACTGGCCCCCTAAAATTTTCACGGTAGGCTTACAAATGAACTATAATATGGTGATGAACTACAGTATGGTTGCCCCCCCCCCCCTACATTTTTGGGCTGATACTGGCCTGCAAAATATCCAATATATTTCAATCAAAAACTATCTTGTAGGCCTTATATCTGGGAACTACATATAGTGTAGCCAAACCCAAATTATCACTTAACTCAGTATGATGCTTGTTTCGTAGAAACTGCCAAAACTCAATTTAGGAGCCGTTCACAAATTTGTGGGCCCTAATCCAAAAACTAAATATTGGCCAAGATCGCAGATTGTTTTATACATTTTTGGTTTTCCTAAATTCTTATTTTTATAAATCAGATTATGCAACTAAAGAATACTAGAAATGTTTTCAGATATGATGCAAAATAAATTTACGTTCCATATTTTGAATAATGTTCAAGCTAAAAGATCCACAAATGAACACGACGTGTTAAAGACAACTGTATAATGATGATTTAGTTTTAATTTACAAAATATCTATCATTCACTTAATTAGATTTGATTTCAATTCCAATAATGTGTATTTACCGTTAAAGTCTCCAATCAATTTATTCATTCATATTCTACTGACAATGTTCGAAGTAAAATCTTTTGAGACTTTTAATTGGCGAATGGAGAATTGGAGAATGGTTTGTCAGAAACGGTATATTTATCAAAAAATAAATTTCAAAACTTAGAGCAATATAATTGCAAATGGGAATCGTTTCTTGTGTTTTTGTCATACGACAGGTATAACCATTACACCGCATTCAGAGTATTTGAGTAATGTTAACATTCATGCAGCCATTGAATGGATGTGTTTTGTTATCTGAAAATATTAATGCAAAATATGTATACGAATATACCAAGACAAGAATATTACATTCATCGAATATTGCAGGCTATATGACTATAAAAGGAGACGAGAAAGCATTGCAGTCTAAGCTAATAGAAGCAGGGAATACTATACCGGCATCATATTTTATGGCATTTCAAGAATTCAAGACTTTAACTTTTGAAAACATTGCTCTTATGTTGACGAATATTGCGTTTTTCGTCATAATTTCTCCAATGTTTCTATTTAAGAAGAAATATTGCCAGTAAGAAAAGAAAAGAAACAAGTTAAAAGTAAGTTTCGACAAAATATTCAATCTTTGGCTGAAGTATAGAATTTTAGGAAGGAAATAATAATAATAATAATAATAATAATACATTTAGGAAGGAAATAATAACTTTGGTGCTTGAATGTTGTCCATAGTATGCTGAGGTTATTACCATCCATGACGAAGAATCAGTGATGAGTAACGAATATTATTAATAAACGCATGTATATGTGTATTAAAATAATGAAAGCATCTGTAGTTTGCAACACATAATATGTTTAAAATAGTCACACAGAGAATGGGTGTGCAACACCTGATCCTTATTAGTGGTTCGTTGGTCGACCATTTGCCGGGCGGGCTAGAATGGAGGCGATGTTTACTGCTATTTGGTACAAATATATCTAAGGTAGTCAGTTTGTGAGAGATTTGCGAGGAATTGTGTCCAAGGTAATTGTGGCCTACAGAACTCTTTAAAAAACATAGGCAAAATGTAATTGTTGAGGGAAGAGAAACATCAGTGACAAAAATCACGTGGATTTCAGTCAGCGACAATCACAGCCTAACGCAAGTTACATAAACTGAACATCCGCTACCGGTTTAGAGTGCTGATCATCGCCAACGACATTTTAGCTCGTCGAAAAATTTGCCGAAAACA
Source organism: Thermobia domestica (assembly GCF_964235325.1). NCBI lineage: Eukaryota > Metazoa > Arthropoda > Insecta > Zygentoma > Lepismatidae > Thermobia > Thermobia domestica. The sequence goes on along the minus strand of NC_137456.1, from coordinate 55,337,772 downwards.
TTCAAAGAGAATATGCCTAACATGGTCCGATCTCGTTCACCTTATTTCTAATAGACCTTGTTTATGTGTGGCGAACGCAAGAGAAAATTATCTTCCGAACTATGTCTTTCCTATCTTGAAACATGGTGGCAGCTCACTGTTTCTGTGGGCCGCAGTTATGTGGTATTTCGTAGTTGTAATCTTCATTATTGTAAGTTTGTTCAGTCACTGGCAGGTTACGTATCGAGAAGTTTCTGTGCAGTGTAGTCCTCACCCAATCTGCTCTTGGCGTAGAATTATCCATATCGCCTTTCCTCCTTTTCTGTCGCCCATACCTTGTCACAGCTCTTTCTTTTGGCACGGTGGTATTTCCAAAAGTTTTCGGATCGATATAGAAATATCGTGCCACGGTTAATAAGCTATTCATGGCATACAGTTCCATCATTTATGGAACGTCTTGGACAGTTCTGTCTGCATCAGTTGATTGGAGGCAGCCACTTCTCACTTGAAGGAATCAAAGTGCGTTGAGCTGGCAGGTGGCCGTGTTTATATGGCTGGTGTTCCCAAGGCTCACAGCAGCCATTCACAAGCGTAGATTTAGCACTAAAGTCTTGGTAACAACCACCGTATAGACTGGAGCATTCAAATGATTGCCTCCAAAGAACTAAGGTTGAAACTGGTAGATTTTTCTTTCATAGATGGCACTGTGTACTGTGAATAGTACTTATTGATATTTTAGCCTCAGTTCCGAAACTTGGAAATCCTCATACAACATTAAAATTGTAACCTTTATTTTATTCTAATTTCCTCCAATATTATTATTTTAGCCCCTTTGCTCTTCCGGACACTTCCTCATTAGTTTTCTTTCAATGCTCCCCCGCCTCCCTTCCCCCCAACTTATATTGCAAAGTCTATAGCCGTAGAGGTCATCACGTAGCCCAGTCAATTGATTTTTTCACCGCCGCCTCTTCCTATGCAACCAGCTTTACTATTGTCAGGCGGGGTTATCTAACACACAGGGGTTAATCACAAGTTTTCAACAAAATTTCACGATTTTCATGATTTTTCATAGCATATTAGAAATAAAATATTTTTAAAACATGCTTCATTTTAAAAAAATGTTAACAAACAGAATAAAACAATCGTATTGAATAGTGAAAAAGGTACACTCATGTCCAAAATGCTTGTCACATATCTATAACTGTCTTCTTGTAAAAATATAATTTGATAATGATTTTGCAGAATACTTTTAACACTGATACTATGTGTATGTCGGGAAATATATATTTGTGGTATATTTCATAGGAAGACAATATTACAAATACAACAATTCGAATGACTAAAACAAAATGTTGCTGAATGGACAAGAACGTTTTATTTTCGTTTTATTGTTCTTACTTACTGCTCTTTTGACATGAAATTTGCCATCTTTGCCGATTATACACATACTAACATTTTAAGAAATGCCAGGCGAATTCGGCATTAAATTATATTCCTACAACAACAGATTTATAGACATACGACAACAATTTTGGACATGAGTGTACATCTTTCTATTCAGAATATGCTTTATTTTCTAGTTAGTAAAGTATATCGTACTGAAAAGTAAAAATAGGTTTTCAAGAAAATAACTTTTTATGACTAAAACGAAAAGCATGTTAAGTTAATCCTTAGAAGAATCGTGGACAATGTAAGTCTCATTTCTTCGTTGACGGATTTGAATCTTTCTGTCTTTGATTTCTTAATTTCGAGAAGCCCAGTTCACAGCGAACTCGGTTCCTGATTCTGTCAGAAGAGAGAGGAATTTCTAAAATTGCACTAGCAGGTTTTTCAGCTCAGGACTACTTTACTTTCTCTTTATAAGCAGATATTAGCAATGTTTCCGCTATTGTGTGTGGTTTCTTGGTTTTTACGATAAGTTCGCCTACCTTTCCAAAACGCGTATTGATGTACTCATGAGCGTTCTTTATTATTTTTAACAGTATATAAAAAACTAAACACGCCAGAGAATAGAATACTATGCAAGCATATAAAACACAGTAACTGAGACAATAAGAATAAAAATAAAAACCTAGACATTTAATTTTTAACATTAAGTAAAGTTCTTAATCACACCTTTTACCTTTCCAGGCCGCGCTACACCAATTGCAGAATATATATTGGGTGTTCCAAAAATGGCGCCCACGGACCACAGAGTACTATTCTACAGATTAAAATAAAAGTGAAAATATTATATGATGGAATGTCCTCCGGGACCTCCTTCAGCCGCTATGGGGAATTAAAATTTCACTATATGGCAACTTCGCATATTAACTTGGAACAATTAGCTTTGCTTTACAAATCCATCAAGTAGTTACATTGTCAACGTCTATTGACTAACTTGTCATCTGGTAAGAATCGATGTAATTATTTGATGGATTGGTAGATCTTCTCTGAGCTTATCTGCGACGTTGCCACATAGTGCAATTCTCATCTCCAGACGAGGACCCGAAAGGTATACAATAACTTTATTTTGATTTGTAGCATAGTGTTCTGTGGTCCGTGGGTGTTATTTTTAGAACACCCGATATATAAGTACTTGTGATCGTACGTTGCAGAAATTACTGAGCTGCTAAACGCTAAAACTAGTGCGTAGTGCATTGTAATGTGTTTCTGAAATTTGTACAGTACGGTGGTTTCATTTTATAAATGCCATCTTGACAAAAGTCTGTGTTGACTGTTAACTCCCTGTCTGTCGAATTAATTTCCACTTTTCTGGCGCTTTTTGTTTTTAGCGTCAGAAAAAAAAAAAACTGTGCTTACCTGTTTTTATCACCTGCGCTCTTCTGTACTTTGCGTTATTTCTGCGTCAAGTCGACACAGAGTAGTAATTAAATAACTTCACACTTCAAGAAGGGTGTTTTTGCGTTCAACAAGTGTTTAAACTTTGATGTTTTATCATTTCATTCTGCAAAGATTGGCATGGAAGGACAAAAACACGCATCATGCGGAGTTCTTCTAAGCGGAGAAACATGTACTTTTTTTTATCCCATGTCACGCTGGGACAAAAAAAAAGCATTTGAGTGGTCATTTATATATACGTTTTCCAGTAATACAGAGTAAAATCGTTAGTTGGAAATGTTAGACAGCTTGTCTGCTTTACAGTTTTTTGTGTAGAAGAAGGAAGATTTTACAATAAGTGTAATTCAAAAATCCCTATGAACTCTTACAGCATATAATTTTATGTAACAAGTGAATATATATTACTGTCATCTTTTCCACACTAATTTTCAACCGAACTTTTTTTTAGTATTTCAACTGCACTTATCTATCACATCTTGAAGTGATGCTGCAAAAAGAACAATGTCATTAAGAGGCCTCATCCCGGCGAATTTAAAATACCGCTAATTTTACAGTAATTATGTGATATCTTCAAATAGATAAAAGATAATCGAAATGTGGAACAAGAGCGCCCTAGACAATATCTTTTTCATGAGATACCGATATCACGACTCCCTCATCTGCTTTTGATTTCGAGCCATTTTGAAAATCGGCATTTATTTTCGCGTTTCTAAACGGCTGAAAACGGAAAGCCACCAGGTGACTTGTGATAACGGTACGTCACGCAAAATAATATTGTCTAGGGCGCTCTTGTTCCACATTTCAATTATCTTTTATCTATTTGAAGATATTACATAATTACTGTAAAATTAGCGGTATTTTAATTTCGCCGGGATGAGGCCTCTTAAGGATGCGAAGGTGCAGAATGAGTAAGATCAACGCCGTCGTAACGCTTTGGCCCGATTACTTGCCTGGGAACCCTGTACTAGTCTATGTCAGGTGACTTCCTGTCAGTGGTTGTCGTAAGGGCCCCAACACACTGATTTACGCAGGAGCCCATGACAGTGTTAAGATGGTCTTACTTCAGATTTCCCGTTATGAAGTTTCAAACAGAATCTCAATTACTCAAATAGTTTGTTTCTTATCGTGTATATTTCAAGCCTGAACTAGGCGAGGCCTGAGAACCTCTGCAGCCACCTTCAGCTCCACTGAAACTTTCAATCGTTTATTTACTAAATAATTGTACTTTTTTAAAAATCAGCAAAATATTTTTATAGCTTATTTCGTTACAAGCAAAAATAAAAGAGTTTCCACTTGGTTGGGGGCGAAAATAGAACGAATTGTTTGTTCGAAAGAAGCAATATTTATTATTTTTAGGATCACACGGTGGGACTTAAATAACATTATTATAATTATTCTTTTTAAATAACATTATTATTTTATTTTAATAACTGCATATTAAAATTATTTTGTTTATTACAAACTAAATACAACCATTATTTAAAAAGTAGTTCACAGGATTCCAAGACCACACGATACGTAACCAAATCTAATTGAGTTCATTCCTCTAGTCCCTGCCTTAACTTAGATTTTGGGGGGAAATGTTATTCTGGCCACACTGTAATTTCTATGGATGGCAACACTGAAAATTCCTCAGATTCATATTTTCTTTTGTAGAATAACATTATCTATTGTGATTCTGGTAAGTTACATTTCATTATCTCCTTTCACGCATGAAAAACAAAAGAAAAATGTAAATTTTGTATTACGTTTAGTAAGTCAGGCTCTTAAGAATATATCGCCTAGATGTTTATGGAACCCGTAACTCTGAAATGTTTTCAGATGCGCATATAAGAGGCGAAATTTACATTTATGAATAAATAGGATATGGACAGCCACCGTTAAACTCGCCGTTACCCCACGAAAATGTTAACGAATTTCTTCTTCTAACGAAATAAGCCGAGATAATGGCTTTAGCTGTCTTGAATAAAACAATTCAGAAATTTGTTTTCCTTCAAGAGCTGTTGTGTAGAGTAACTGACGGTCGTTCACACCATACGTATTGATATTACAATCTTATGAACTACCATGATCCTAATAAAGATAAGAGTATATTTTATATATATCAGATTGAAACTAATTTATTTTTCTTTTAAGATCAGATCACGCAAACATTCCTTGCGTTTTAAAGCTTCTATGATGGGGAAGATGATTTTCATCGTCCTCGTGTGCCTTCCATTATTTACTGAATTTCAAACGGGTGTTAATTTAAAGAAGGAATCACGGTTCAGTTACGTATATAAACGAAAGTGAGTGCACATGCCTTGCAATTTTCATAACAGCTTTTTTTTTTTCATTTGTTCAAGGATTTCGTGCTTATAATAAATACTAGAAGAATGATACTTTCATCTTTATTTGCCCTTGAGATACGAGTACATTAGCTATCATGCATCGCTAGGTTCGATATTGTGTTTTATAATTTACGATTATTATTTTGAAAATTATTTTTACCAGTAATTTCTTGGAGTTCAGTGGAAGATTTTTTTCTGGGGATTCTTTCGTTGTATTTATTCAGTGATTAACAGCTTTCGCTTGAACATTTCCTTTGACCTGGAAGGCAAAACCGCGGAACGTGAAACTCAAGATTATATTTTATTTCGGTTCAGTTACTAAAATTGTATATAGTTAAAGTTGTACTACTATACTAGCTGAACCTGCGCTGTTTACACAGCGCACAGTTCTAATATGAGCGTGAATCTCCTTCCCAGTTGTCACTATATCTGTGCAAGTCCCTTTACGGACACAAGGAAGACTCAAAGTTAGTGAATGGTTTTAGGTTAGCATATAAATGTAGTATTTTAATATATAGAATATTGGAATGAGTTTGTGGCAAACTTGGATAAGTGATAGATGATATACCAAGTGCAAATATTTTTTTCTTATAATTCCATATCCGAGTACGCTTCATTGTGTACCCACAAGCCTTCGAAGTTGCCGGTTTGAAATTGGTTTTGCCACTCAAATTAAAGCAAAGCACCTGAAATGTTCATCAACCCGCTATACGTAGCTTCTCTACTGGTTGCCTTTTACAAGGATATCAACTTTAACGTCCTAGTGGCAATATTAAATTAATAAGGTCAAAACGATGCTTAAATGTGGAATAGAAAAATAAAGAGAAGTTTCTTGAAAATTTGAATAAGAACTATCAAATCTTCACAAAATTTGAAATCGATCAGCGAAAACGGCACGTTACTTGCACTTTTGGTTTTCGAAATCTGTTTTCGAAAGGATTGGCCACAAACATATAAGCTTTTCTTGACCACAAATATATAAACGTAGCATTTTAATATATAGATAAGATATAATAATGCAATAGCACGAAAATCTTATATTTATCACTTGACAGTTTTTTTCGTAATTTTTGTCACCACTATTATGATTATCTGATCAGGGTTACTCACAAGACGAGACAGTCTCACCTCTTTTAGAAGTCAGCCCTATTGGTATCCAAAAGGAAAGGTGGGGGCACATTTGGAAACAAGGAATTAAGTCATCGAATGGCACCTTAAGTTGTTTCGAAAGCCTAAGAAGTTTTAGAGTAGGAGGCCAACATCGAAAATCAAGGTGAATATTTTTTTTTTTTTTGGGGGGGGGGGGGTGTGACAAGAAAGTAATTCTTTTTGATTTACTGAAACGTAGTTGTAGCGGTACATTCACATCACTCAAGAAGCGACTAGAAACAAAGAGATCGAATGAAAATCTGCGAACAATCCACGTTATCCATACAGTTTGTAGCCACATAAATTCAGGAACAAATCAGGCGATTGGCGAAATAGACTGGCAAGTAGTCATCCATCTATTCTACAGCCTGAATCTGGTGATACCCTCGACAGTTAAGTAATATAAAGGACAATGTTCTATGACATTTATATAATGACAGATGATTCGAAAGTGGTTGTGAGGTCAGTGCAACAGTGGAAGAACACTTACCAACTGTACGGGTAAATCATCCTGGAAGACCACTTCTCACACAACTAGCCCTGCTCCACCAGATTATATCACCTCTATAAGGCCCGGTACAGGCATTCCGGTATACCGGTGAGGTTTACCTGTAGAGGTCACCTGTACAGCTAAACCAAAACGTGTGTACCAGCCGCTGCGCGCCAAAGAGCACAGGCGTAGCGACCTGTGCAGGCAACCGGAGAAGAATCGAAATTCAATTCTTACTATTTGCGCAGATGTGTAGACCTGAGCGTGTGTGAGAGTCACTTCGGCACACCTGTACAATGTTTAGGTGAATTGTGGCTAGTTTCTTGAATAGGGAGCGTTGGTCGTCGTCGTCTTGTTTGCTCGCCATCTCTCGACTGATTTAAAATCGTCAGGTTTACCGTTGCGTATGTCTGCTCTAGCCTGCTAAGGTATTACTTTCCCTTATACTGGTGAGATTTACCTGACAAATATATCGTAACGTGTGTGCCGGGCCTAAGGAACCTGGATTACAGGATCATGCCAGAAATCCCTGGATGCACTTTTGTAACACTTATTAAAAATTTTAAAGGTGTGTGGCGTTAATGTACTAAGAAAACATAATTGTCTCAAATCCTACATGTGGTGTGGTTGGTTGTCTTCATGTGAAATATTAAAAGCTTCCTCGTTATTGGCAGTGAGCGCCTTAAGGTATACCAGAAACTTAACTTAGCTATACTTTCACAGGTTATTTCCGGTTTAACATTTCGTAGAGTTGAATTTAGACATGAATACACAAAGAATTATCAGTGCTACAAATGCGGGTCATAAAATTAAAATCATTGGAGAAAATTTATCAATCTTTAAAACTAGTTAACAGGCTTAAGATATTCGTAAGTTCAACGCGTAGAAACAGGTATGTTTATTGTGTGTCAATTCAGTGCAATCAGGATTGTGATTACCTATCTCCTTAAAATCCTGACTTATATTATCACCTGATTAACATCTAAGCTTTAAACTAAAGGCTGTGTTCAGGGTTTCCAACGCACATTTTCCTTGTGTGAGCGACGTGCTCCGTTCCTTTTAAGACAACTGAAATCACTGTATTGTCCTTTTCAGACTGTAAGATACTCAGTTCCAGAAAACATCCGAATGTTCGCGCTGATAAGCCCATTTCCACTCTTTTTAAACATTTAGGCACTAAAGGATACCTCTATTTGTGGATTTACGTTCAAGAGCCACCCTGCTAAGGAGAGACAGCAGGGTGTGAGACAAAGATTTCTTGATCAAGTACTCGGATGTGATGCTGTATAGCTGAATGTTTAGCGCGGTGTCATTGCTACATGTGATCTCTTAGGTTCGATTCACATCTGAAACATATAGTTTTCGGCATAATTCTCTCTGATCTAGTAACTAGCGCACGTCTTTCGTGCACGGGGTCCAGGGTCCTATTCCCAATGGGAGTGCCGTAAAATTTCAACGCTATAGCATGTTTTGGATTTCATTTTAAAACAGTAGTTTCACCCGTATGTTGACTTGCCGCTGAAAAGAGAGATGAAGCTCCGATTAGCCAACAAAATTTTCAAAGTTGAACAATTATCCTGAGGCAGCTAAAGTCTACTTGGATTAAGAGGTACTATACCCCAGCTTTAAAATCTATAAACAACAGGGACGCCTGAAGAAAATTTTCTAGGGACCCATCTCCATGGTTGCTATATTACGTCTGGTATTTAGTATACGTGGTTTGCTATATTACGTATACATTTTCGTGAGGAAGGGGGGAAGCGAGCCCCACCCTGGTCTCCCCTTCGGGTGTCCATGATAAGCAATGTAATCCTATGTCTAAACATAGGCGTGCCCACCTAAAATTTTCTGGGGGGACAATATCCTTCCCTCAACATTGTGGGCCAAACTTAAAGAAAGGCTGATGTCATTGTATCCCTTCCCCCTTAATTTTCAAAATGTCACATAACATGAATTAAAGTGCTGCAATTTAGGATAGATAAATCCTATCAATGGTGATAACAGGTTCTATTCCAGCGACACAAACAATCCTATTTATGGTACTGTTGACAATATTTATTATAATTAATGGGATTTCCAGGGCGACTGTACGATAAGTACTAAGTCAAATTCGAAATATTTTTGCCTTGGAACCAAGTTGTAAATCTTTCACAAAGCTGTAGCTGCTCAGAATGAAAAGACACACTAAGAATTGCGTACTTTCAATTAGAACCTACTATTTTCATAAAGATACTAGCTCACACACAATTAATTATAATGTCAGTGATAGGCTATATGGTGTTCATTGGGCCAAACACTCCAAACAATAAAGATTTATCTTACACTGAAGAAATAGTTATGCTTCGTTTTTCATTATCATTTGACCATAAAACAAATGCCGGAGAGATATACTAACCTCGTATACAAATGTGCGGTGTTGGGATGTATAATTCGTTGAGATATGATGCTTTACTTTTTAAATTTTCAATACTTCCGCGTACTCCTAAAAAATGTAATAAAGAAATAACGTCCATTTAAAAAAATATTCAATTATAACTCAGCAATCTTCACAAAATTTGCAATCAATCAGTGAAAACGGCATCTTTCCAGAGCTTGTAGTTTCCGAGATACGATTGTTAAAAGAATTTGCTACAAACATATAAACTTTTCTTGACTACAAACATATAAAGGTAGCATTTTAATATATAGATATTTCAAAATTTTATTTTTGCCGCAAATGAATATGTGCACACGTTGTGGTAGTTTTCGATACAGTAATACAGTGTCGCTAATATTCGAGCTAATACAGTGTCGTTACCTTCTATACTTCATTTATAGATCCCTGGTAATTGTTACAGAGTTTTCTTCAATGAAACTGTAATTCCTTTCAATTCAAGGAATTATTCATTGACAATCGATGTTCCTATTCCAGTATTTCATCATTTTTGCCGAGATATTTGGTGAAGAATTCCTGCTATACAATTTTCTGGGGGGGACAATCCCCTCCTAGAAAATTTCTGGGGGGGACGCGTCCCCTTCATCCCCCCGGCTGGCACGCCCATGGTCTAAATCTTCCAACTAAAAGTCACCTGCCTGGCCTAGTCCGAGGATAGTTTCGCACATGAGACGAGGCTGAATATAATATTCGTGACGTGATAGAAAACAAGGCCCATCTTTTCCAATAGAAACAAACCATGCTTTCCTAGACGAAACATAACTTTTACGATACTACTTTCTCGAGAGTGTCAGCGTTAACTGTTGTCTTTTAGGCAACCCTTATTCGGGAGCTGTAGCCCCTAAAAATTCAGTTTTTACCATGTTCGATGACGACTACGAGGATATTTTCAAAACTTTCCGGACTAAGACTAAAATATGTCGCTGATAATCAGCTATTCATGGTATGTAGTGACAAATGTGGAAGAAATAATGTATTTATTAGTCTCAACTTTCTAGCTGTGCCAGTTTGTTGAAGCAAGTCATTGGAATCAGTCATTGTCGTTATGCGTTGAGCTCGCATACTGCATAACAAGCTTCATTCCACACAGCTGTTTTTGATAAGCATGTAGAGCCACAGTCCATTACTGCACTTTGGACATACCTTCGTATGTGGTTTGGAGTTTTACATTATGTAGCAATCTGTATTTCCACGTTGTTAATCCACTTTTTTTCGGAACCCTTTTCTGGACATTTCGTTTGCATAAAAACTACAGTTTGTGTTCAGCCTTTTACATAAAATCCCAGTTCGTGTTCACTCTTTTACATAAAACCTCAGTTCGTGTTCATCCTTTTACATAAAACTTCAGCTCGTGTTCAGCCTTTTACATAAAATCCCAGTTCGTATTCATACTCACGGGTGGTGCGTAATATTCATATCCATACAACAGACAAAACTAGTGTTCATAGATTGTTATTTTTTATTTCTACGATAAAAGGTCTTGCTTATATTAATTTCAAGTAGTATAATTCAGATCCTCATGTATTAGAATATACTTTTCACACTGATGTTTAATCCTGAAATCTTTCTCTCTCTCTCTCTCTCTCTCTCTCTATATATATATATATATATATATATATATATATATATATATATATTCTTGCGTTGCTCCAAGTATGACTTTTTAAAAACTCGTGTCTGTAGAATATAAACAGTTGCTTCGTTCCGAAGAGATAGAAAGAAAATTGAGATGCAGCAATGATTTCCAAAGCAAAGGAAAAAGTTTGATTGAATTTCAGATTACAATATTTTGAGTCAAAGCTAAAGGAAATCGTCTAACGGTTTTTGGTCAAAGCATGGAACTTCCAACAGATGCTGAATGTTTGCAAAGCTGTTGAGTGATCAAAATCAGATCAAGAAGAGGAAATGGAAAAAGAAAATACTCCCAACGGAAAAGCTGACATCTCGTTAAAAAAAAAAAAAAAAGTTTTCTTATGTATCAAAACAGACGATTTGATAATGAAATGAATCGAACTAAACATAGCCAGAAGATAAATTGCAAAGTCCAAACTTCTCTGCTAAAGTAACTTTTGAAAGTTTTTTTTTTTTTTTTTTTTTTTTTTTGTGGCTTTAAAAGGACAGTGGCAGTTAAGCAGTGTGGTATTTATTGTTCAGGTGAAAAGAGGTGTACTGATATGAAATAAGGTACTATAATATATATATATACCGGTGTGCAAAACTTAAGAACAGATAGATAAAGAAACAAAATATTGCGTAGTCGTTAGAAATGAGTGGAAGTCCGGTAGCGTGTTACAAAAGAAAACTAGTTGAGAATACTCCAAGAGCATTGCTAGAACGAACTTAAAAAGAATTAATACTCATTAAACAATTCTTGTAATACACCTATTCATTTATAATTTCTTTGAGTACTAAATTTTTCCCACTTGTTTTCTTTAAGAGTTCTGTTAAAATGTTATATGATACGTTGTTTTACGAAGACACATGCTCAAAATGGAGGGTTCGAAACTTAAAAATTCGCAAAATGTCATTTCTCTGTGACTTACGGTTCCCGAGATATGGCTCCTTAGCGAAAAATTCCATCACTTCTTTCAGATAGTTTTTGATGCTCTATCGAATGGAGGGCTCAACACTGAAAAATTCGCAAATAACAGACACACATATATACACACACACACACACATGGATATATATATATATATATATATATATATATATATATATATATATATATATATATATATATATATATATATATATATATGTGTGTGTGTGTGTGTGGAGAATTCAGTATCGTTGAACATTGCATTGTATGACGTCAGCATGATCGTACCACCAAATGGGTCTCCTCCCCCAACATGAAAGGGACTGTTAAGGTAAATTGTGGTGGTGTTACAATATAGACCGGAAACAACATTTGGGTGACGTCATATGGGGAAGAATCATCGGTAAACTGGAAGAAGGACGAAGTGTGGTAACTATGGCCGAGAAGTTTGGTACTGCCCACAATATTGTTTCACATGCGTGGGGAACATTCCGAACCATAGACAATGCTGTGCGAAGGATATCCCTTTCGCGACGTACCAACTACAATCACTAATAATTATATATTTTTGTGTTGTATTTTATTTCTTCGACCGGGAACGGCTCGCTACAATTTTGCGGATTACATGAGTCGTACAGATGCGTCAATCCCATACGAGAGTGTGCATTTCTTTTGTTTGCGGTTGAAGTTTGGTGTAGATTTATAAAGATGTTAAAAAGTTGTTTGATTATCCAATGTAACCCTGTTCTTATCGTCTCGAGTGTTCCCCTTTTCACGTAATGATGAAGTATTTTCTGTATCCGACAGATGGCGTGAATGTGGTCTGTACGTTTATGCTCGAGTTGACAGCGAATTTGTGGTGAGTTTAATGCAAAAAGCATTATCACCTCCTAAAGCTAATGATGAAATACCTAATTAATGAAATCTCTACAGTTGTAATTAGCTACATTAAACCTATTTCTAACAAATCCTTATTACCGTGTTTTGATACTTTAGTTTATTGGTCAGAAGCAAGAGCGTTTTCTTGTAACTTTTTATTTAGGTAATTGCATTTTATTTAATATATCATTGTTATGCACTTATTATTGTCTGCTTCTATCTACAACCCTCCTTGATAGTCTAGTGGAGTAGCTGCGCTTGTGGCTTTGGTACACAAGACTCCATGCTTGATTCCTGTGGGTTCAAATCGTTTGTTAACTCGTAGGTATCAGACTCGCTGCTGGCAAAGGACTTAACTATCAATCAGTTAATCCTTTAGTCTATTGCAGTGACGGGCGCGCTTTCGTTGGACAGACTACTTCATTTTATTTTTTTAAAATTTGTTTACTGAGACCAAAGAAGGTGATGAGAAATAATTATCCATGGTGTCAGAATCTGAAAGCAGATGCAGGAGCCGCAAGTTCGATTCCCGGTGAGAGATCGTGTGATTCGGAACCATTTCTTGCAGGAAATGAAAATTTACTTCATTGTAAGTTTAGACTTACTTGTATAATGGACATATTACATAACCATTTGGATTATCACAGTCGGTTAAAATTTTGCGATAATCGGTTAGTTATATTTTTTTAAAAAAAAAAAAAGTTCTTCATTGCGTTGCGTTTCTGTACACAGTGTTTTACGGAATGATCCCTAAAAATGCTATTTTTGGCACACTTCTTTACTTGTTCGGAACTTTACGACGATTATTTCAGCACGAAGACTAAGACATAAAGCGACAGTTAACGTGAGCATACTACACGCTTTTCTTGGGGGGGGGGGGGTAGAGAATTGAACTTAGAGCTCTTATACGACAAGCGAGAATTCTCACCTTCACAGTGCTGATCTTAATGTTAGAGTGATACTTACGCCATTTGTATTGACAATCGCGATGTAGATGAGAATTCCTTCAGAATATTAGGAAATAAATATAATCCTAAAAGTATAAAGATGGATACGCCAAAGGAACGTGAACAGAGTTCAAACAGGAGTTATTGCCAGTGCCTGCAGTATTGGAAGATTAATTTCACTTGGTTTAGCATATCTGGATTGCTGTACACGAAGCGTAGCGTGTACGAAATTACCTTCCAGCAAGTGACGATGGCAGCATAACAAAGTGAAGTACGTAGCTACATTATGGATCTGGGGATAATGATAACAAGGCTTCAGACACAACGCATAATAGAGACGAAATTGAAACGTCTCTCTAATTCAATAGTTTTTACCATCGTCCTTGTAACTTCTGCGGCCAGCTTAAAAAAAAAAGTTCATCGGCACAGAAACAAAGCATCTCAATTGCATCTTTGCTTCACAGCACTATCCGGTTAGGAATATTATTACTTGTGCTTCTTACTACACTCTTTAATTAACGGTTCCCTGTAACATACTCGGCTAGTCATAATGATCTTGGTGCCATCTTTGACTCGAAATTCACATTCTCTAGCAACGTCTTCTTAATAGTTAAGAATAGAGATTGGAATAGTATATTGGGACTTCTTTCCCGATTTACTGAACTACGCACTATGGCATTATTAGCAGCATTCTACTGTATAAAACACTAATAGTACCCAAGATCGAATAGTGCTCTCTCATATTGTCCATGGTCGCACCTACGCATCTCTCTAAACTTGATTGTATTCTCATTTTTCTTTATTGTTATAGTATGCTTTTGTGTTCCTGTACTTTGAATATTACCTAAGGAGGAACTCCTGCGAGGACCCGGACCCCGAGAGTACGCAGAAGCAACTCTGACCTGAAATTTCTTCATAAGGTAGTTAATGGGAACTTAAGATCGGAAACCGTACTTCAAGAACTATCCTTACGTATCCCTTCCCGGAAAACTTGGAATACACACCTATTTCGTGTTGCCCACCCCAGTTTCGCAATTATACAGAAGTCTCTTTTTCACAGAATACCGAACTATTCTAATCATCTAACAACTGAGGTAGACAGTTTTTTCGGGCTACCTTTCAGCAAACGCGTGGTGGCCAAATAATATTACTTTTGCACTTTTTGTAGACATTGCTGTTGTTCTTATTGTTGGTACCTTACTTCTATTTTTTCCTGTTTTGTTAACATTTCCGTATGTAAAATGGCAAAATTATGCCGTGCCTGAGAATTTGTTCAATAAATAAATAAATAAGCGTTTTGCTAAGCATTTAATGCGTTATATGTTTCCTCAATAAACTAACGGTGTATAGGCTAACTCAGAGGTAAAAGTAAGGGGGAACGCGGGGGACGTCGTTCCCCTACTTCCACAAAATTATGTATGGCTTCCCCAACTTCCTAAAAAAAATACAATGGGCAAAGATAAGCATGGGGGACGGTGTGAGGTCATGCGTCCCTCTACCTTTTCAGATGCACTTTTATCCCTGGGCGGACTTTAGTTGATCTAAGTTTATGGTGCAGAATCCCACTTATTTCTCATTGACCCACTTCATTAATCATGCTACGTAGCCTAAAGGACATAATTATAGGCACGTGAAACTTTGAATTTTATTTCACTTTGTAGTAAATTTTTATTTACACTAAAAACATTTTAAAATGTGGCGAAACTATTTAATCGGAAGAACTTACCGAATTTTAAATCATTGTGATTACCTGTCTCTTGAAGATCCTATTCCATCGCCTTGCTGTAGGGAAAATTCTGTCCCCCAGAGTTTCCCAGCTAAAATTTTGCGTTTTCTCGCTTCCTTCCCATGGGAGCTACTGCCCTGCCCATAAGAGTCTGCCTTTCAGGGGCGAATCTAGAAGGTAAAAACTGGTGGAAGCAACCAGAACACAGACTATAATAGATGTATCATGAGTTTATTATAAACTTTCAAAAATATATAAATAATAGCTAAATTATTTTTGTCACAAAAAACTGGGGGACGTAGGCTCCCGGCCCCGGGGTAGATCTGCCTCTGCTCCTTTTAACAATACACTGTTTATTTCTTGACTCGTTTGTGTTATTGAATTCTCTGCTGTGGAAATTAATTTGTTCATCTGTTTGTTTGTTCTTTTTTTTCTGTTAAGCCATCAGTCGTGTTCGTCCTAACAATTAACGCTCAAGTTTCATCTTAGTATAATACTACGGGCCAGTGGCGCCCCCCCCCTCATGTCCATGACGCACCCCCCCTCAATTGTCTATCCGTAGTGTTCTTCCATGAAAAAAAAAATCTTTTCGATTCATTTTTACACACCCTCAAACATATTTATATAGATTTTAACCCCCCCCCCAAATATTTCAATGACGCAGTTTGCGTCATAGCTCCCCCCCTGTGGGCACCCCTGCTACGGGCAAAAATTGAGCTTTGATGTTTAGTTTCTTCGATAGCACTTAAAGTGACATAGGTTCTGTGTGAACTAGAAGCACGAATTTCCTGCTATCTTGCTAATTTCTCTGCACTTTGCGTTTCGAAAAATCAGTCCTGTAATAGTTTATTCGGGGTACAAATTTAGGTAAACGCGAATGAGTCATTGGGATTGAAAGAGGCGAATGAAAAACATAGTGGGATACAAAACATAGTGAATACAAAATATAGTGAAAAACAAAGTGGCGCCTATGTGGTTTCTAGGGGGCAAGTATAAGTGACATTTCAAATGTAGTCTCAAATTTTGCGGTAACTATTCTAAAAAAGCTATTGGGTTTTCGATCTTTCAAAGTACAATTTCCTGTAGTGGGGCGAAAGGCCCCACCTTGCCCCCCTGATGGGCGCCCTTAGTGAAATAACTGCACGGAAGAATCCCCTTCATGATATCACAAGCCCGTCAAACCACGGATACTTGTCACAAATTCGAGCACTCTTCCTCTGAGCTACTATGCCTTTCCACATTCCAAAATGGGCCAGGAAAGTAACAAAAAGAAATAAATTATTATGTAATCTGTTACTCCTGTCTGCATTTTCTGTCATTCTCGGTTGTGTTGAGCAAAGTCTCTAATGAGACCATACTTCGAAATTCTCTTTGCTGTTTCAAAACCACCATCTCCAAATGTCCCACTTGTAATGATAAGTTCGGCTAGTTTAAGTTTCCGAGGTAACCGTGTTTTGCAATCATGCGCTCCTGCTTGTGTCTAGAACCGTGCTGCCAAATGTTTCACATGGATGGAAAATGTACATTATAATCTTCACGTTTTCAGTGTAATCCCAACAGAACAGCGAGAACTGCATGATGATGTGCTCTTAACAAAGCAGCATGGATTAAGCCAAAGCCCATGTGATTGAAATAATCAGTGGGTACGATACGTATTAGTTTAAGAGGTGATGGTGGGAGAGTGTTTGCGGGAATAGTAACACACATATATAATGGACTCACTCTTCCTGTTTATATATCCAAATGAGCATTCTGAAAACATGTGTTAAATATTTGTTAACGGATGAAGAGTTAATCTCTGATCATGAAGTTGTAGATGGCAGTGATGAGAAGCGTCACTTTGAAAGTGGCTGTAGTTGTATAGCAGAGATGGACATTTTCTCTGAACCTCACTGATCTTCAATTAAAATCTGTAAACATTCTACCAGCAGGGATGAACTGATTCGCCGTGCAACCGGGCAGATGCCTGTTGCGTCCTTCCTTTATAGTACCCCCTTAAATAATAATAATAATAATAATAATAATAATAATAATAATAATAATAATAATAATAATAATAATAATAATAATAATAAAATGAATAAAATTCCCTGAGATATTTACGAAATGTTTGCAATTTTTTCTGCAATAATATACAGGACGTATCTTGTGAGTAGTATAGGGTTCACCTGATCACATTTTTGTATCCTTGGCTCCTCTCTAAATTTTGACAGCGGCAGTAGCAGTAGCCTACCCCATCAAATTTTTGGAGGGGTGCAGAGGACCACTCTTTAAATTTCGAAAATTTCCAAATTTAAAAATTTGGTATGGTAGTATAGGGCCATGGTATCTCTTTGTACCATGGTACTTGCGATGGTATGGTTCTCTTTGTACGTTTGGGCGGTCTATCCTGTTCCCATTTGACAGCGGCGGAAATCTGTCTTTAACATTGGGGGAAAGTGTAAGATCATTTCCATAATATTTTTTCAAGCGATGTTCAAAATATTTATGAAGTTGAAAAACAATGCTGTGGAGGATCAAGGGAGCAGAGTTGTCTTCAACATTGAGAGACGGGCAGATTTGAAGCTTATTCGGAGGGGGGGGGGGCGTCAATTTCATTTCACGTCCGTTTGTGGCAATCGGACACATATCATTACATTTCTCCTTTAAAAAATCAAATATTATTGGGAGGACAATTCCCCAGTTCTAAGATTGGTGAGGGCATTGTCCCCCCATCTTTAAGATTTGCGCCAGTGATTCATGGGTAAAAAATTGCCAAAAACGTAAATTTCGGAGATTTTTGACTTTGTCGTTTTGATGAGGGTTTATTACGTAACATTGTCATATAGTTCAGTACAGGGATCCCATTCTCTGCCATAGGACATGGGTACATTGACTGCCTCTTAAATTTTGGGAGCGATACATAAGACCACTTCTTAAATTTGGGAATTGCATTTTTTTAATGATATGCTATTATGGGACCTGGGTATATTTCTGTAAGCTTGGGTGTACCGGGTAAAAAATTGCCAATAATTCAAATTTCGTATGTATTTGACCTATTTAATCCTCTTTCATGAGGTTTTATCTTGTTAGTTGGTCATATGGATGACTACAGGGATCCATCGGAAGACATGGGCACATTGGTGGACCTCTTTCAAAATTTGGGAGGGGTATTAAGACAACCCCTTACGTTTGTGAATTGTCGAAAAATAAAAGTATCAATGTTCTGTAGTACTCGAGTATGTAACTTTTTAAATTTGAGTAGTCCTGGTTATCCGTTTCTGTGGGTAAAAATTGCCGAATATTAGTATTGCCACTTGGTCGGTTATTGGCCTAGTTTATCTTTAAATAATTTCAAAATTTGAGGGTATGGGCCAACGTATCTATTCCCAAAATGTAGATGGGGTGGCCCTGTGCACCCCCTGGACCAGGGACGGTCACTCAAGTGCGATCGAGTTCTCCTATACTATTTCATTAATCTGTTGCTAACAACTTTTCAAGATGCATGTAACATAGACTAACCTGAAGTTATTACTATGTTGTCTGGGCCCCTCGACTCTCTTTCTGTAATTAAACATCATAAAACAGCACTTTTATATGAAGATTCTTTATTTAAAAATTATGTCTTACGGTTAAAATTATATGTAGTTATAGATATTAAGTGAGATTCCTATAGCAACAGACATCTACAAGGTGGTATCCGTTGACAAGAAGCTAGTTTATTTATCCACATATACATTACCTTTAAAGTAGACCCCTTGCATAAGAGTACAGCGTTCTCAGCGTTCTTCCAATTTATGGAAGGTATGCTGAAAGTCTCTCGAAGCGTGTCAAGTACCTTCTGCGATTCGTGTTGAATCTCCACGGTGGTGTCAAAACGGTTAGCTTGAAGTTGGATTTGCAACCACGGGAAGAGGGCGAAGTTCATATGAAAAGTGAAGTCTCCATAGCAGGCTGGCGAAGTTCTCAGCAAACTTTAATGCTGTGTTCCCTCTTCTCCTGAGTCAGCCTGGGGACGAATTTGGACTGTCATGATTCCATTCACACGTGATTATTGGCTGGAGTGTTCTGTATTGCACGATAATGGAAGTAAGATTGTGGATTATTCTCTGGCAATTTTCATGTGAGCTCATTGACGGTCGTCTTGTCTCTCATCATCTTCCATTGACATACTAACACTGTTGAATCGCATATAGCACTCGTGTGCAACGACTCGGTGGCAATGTACCGAGTTTCACACAAAATTTCATGTTCGCTCTTTGTTCAAGCTTGTTGTTTGTTCATGTTGGAATCGCAAAAGCGGTTATGCACGCACAGAACTATCGATCGATCTATGTATCTACTTTAATTTGTATTATTGTATCTTCTGTTTTCCAGAACTGGCGTCTAATTGAAAAGAAAATATTTTGAAGACTGTATAATCGTAGAATGTTTCCCCAGCCTTGGGTTGTGTGGGTCATGGTTCCCCAGCCTTGTTGGAGTGTAAATCGTTTAAATATTCAGCCTCTTCTCGGTAGTTTTGCGCCATCAACCAGCAGAGTGAACTCGATTCATTTTTTCGTAGAATCACCTTAATCTACTTGAAAGGAAATGGAAATGAAACTTCCATGATATCCGAACTTTAAGACACCCTGTATCATGATTTAGAGACATTGCTCTTTGGCAGCATTATTGGATGTAATCTTTTAAAAAGCTGCCTTTTCAATATTTTGCAACCTCTAGATTTTGAATATTAAACGTTAATATCCTGATCTAAGCACTGTGGAAACAGATGTGCTCAAGTGATGTGTATTTTGTGAGGCAGCAAAGGAGTCTTGACGCTGTACTTAGCAGAGAAGGAAGGCGAAGCTGTTTTTTTCTTTCTTTTTCTTTTTTAATTGAATGCACACTCTGCTTCCTCAGTTTGTTCTGTTTCTGACTGTCTTTTCTTTGTTTAATCCAGGAAAGCTTCCTCCTGAGTTTAACAAATGGAAAGTCGACTTAGTACGTAATCCATCAAGTACTTTTAAAACTTTCACTCGAGGGACCTCAAATTAATCGTCTAGAGTTGGGCATACGATAACTATCTATCCTCTAGAGAGAGAGAGGAAAAGAGAGGACCATTATTTAGACGCGGCAGTGTGGAAACAACTCTTGTTCCGTTTTACTTCGAGAGCTGATTGTGACATATTGAAGAATTTACGTAGGAGTTGGATGAGATAAGTGTGGGAAATTGGAGACCATCACGTGTGTTTGGTTCAGTTGGCAGAATTTGAATGAAAAGGATATTCTGCACAGGGTTTGTCCTTACTTTCCCTTCCGTTATTTTGGTTTTCTCTCTCTGTTCGTTTGGATATATATATGGTGAATTATCTGGAGAAATAAGCATCGGGCGGAAACATTTTTAAAAATATTCGAAGTAAAGTTATTATTTTTGAAGGAAAAAATTCACCTGTCATAAAATTAATCCGCTTCTGAGGGTGGGGTGAAGGAAACTTTAAAAACTTAAATGGGAACCTAATTTTTGTTGCAGATTCAAATTCTACGGAGAAAATAATAAATTTTATTCGAAACATTCTTTTCGATTTGTAATTGTCTCAGTAATCAAATGGCTATCAGAAATTTTTATATTGGATACTTCTTTGATTGAGAAAGATGTTCATCTGATTGTTAATCAAGAAGTATGTTAATCCAATGTTCTCGGGATTGCTACGAGAGTGAATGTTGCTGTGCTAAGCTTTCGTTACCATACAGTGGTAACATCGTCAGAGCTATAAAGATGTTACCTCTGTATCGTAACGAAAGCTCAACACAGCAACATTCACTCTCACAGTAATCCTGAGAACATTGGATTAATAGTAGACGGCAGTAAAACTCCAAGAAGTATGTTTATTATTCTATTCATTCGTTTGTTTTGCATTATTTATGAAGTGTATTTTATTTCATATTTTGGGTACTACTGACACCACGTTCAGTTGGATATATTTTTCAATACATTCGTTTAATTCCTTCATTTGTTTTTGAACTGTGTTCATCTTCTTTTTTAAATAAAATTAATTTTACCTAGTTTGATTACTACGGAGCGATGCACACGATAAAATGATTTATAGCCAAAATACTATCACCACCGCAGGCTGCGCCTTCCCACTGCCACTAGAGGTCTGCAAGGGCCGGAATTTTTAGCCCGGGTCCGGCCCGAGCCAGTGTGAGAATCAAATGATCCCGACATAGGCCCGAATTACCGTAACTTAATAATTAACGCAAAACTTTAATTTTATTTACAGCAATTAGAAGTTTAATTTTATAGTTGTGCTTTAAAAGTTCTGCAGAAAAAACGGTTCGATAACTATCGTTGTACTGAATATTTACAAAGTTAGGCCCGAGAAATATGGTGTATATTTTAAAATTTACAGCCCAAGCCCTGCCCGCGGGCTCGGCTCGAGCTCGTACAGACCTCTAACTGCCATATTTGAATCTGACCGCAGAAGTCAACATTTTCACTTGGCTGATAACCCGAGAAAACTTAGTTCAATAAATTGAATATTTTATTATTATTATTATTATTATTATTATTATTATTATTATTATTATTATTATTATTATTATTATTATTGGAATATATTAGTTCGTTGCGAACAAAATGTTCAGTTTGACGTCTGGTGGGGAACTCATCTCAGTAATACAATCAATGCCGGATTTACATATAAGCTAAACAAGCTATAGCTTAGGGCCCTACTCTTTTGGGGACCTCAAAAATAGAGGAAAAAACTAGATTTACATTTCCAAAATATAAGAGAAACATTAAAAATGATAAAATTGCATATAGCAACAGTACTTCGTGTTGTGTAAGTCCTATGGTAAGTAATGGGCCCCCTTCTGCTAGCCTAATTTTTAAAATATCACTAGTTTCTTAATTTCTGTAGGCCTATTATAGGACGCCTATGTTCATCTGGACATATAAAAGGCCCCAGCAAATAAATCCAGCTCTGAATACTACACAAATGGACTACGGTCTCATGTCTAACATCATAACCACAAACTCTGTATATGTCCAGTAATCAGGTTAGGATAGCCAGATAGGATTTGGTCCGTTGTTAAATAATGAAAATGAAGCTTGGAGAAGAAAAATTGGGAAGGATTTTTATTTACAAATTCAAATCAGAACATTCTGCAGAGCAGACACTAGCATATATAGTATGTTAAGAATGTAACAGGTCTATATTTTCATAGAGAATGATAATTAGAAAGAAAATATGTTGTGATCATAGTTCTATAAATTTATAAGTAACTATTTTCTTTTTTTCTCTTTTATTTTTAGGTAAGTGAAATGAAGTCCATGCAAACTAGATTCTTCCGTAAGTATAAAGGCATACGTTTACTTGCCATGGTATAGGCTATTTGCCTCATTTTCTTCTTAATTTTAGAGTATCTAATAATTCACTCAATTTTAAGACATGGATGGTAAAACTTTATTATAAGGCAAATTGAATTATTAGTCAAATATAGATAATGCGTCCTTTTGATTATACATAATTCGTTGTTATTAGTAGTATTCTACAGCACATTGCGTAGATACCAATGTGCTGCCTTTCATTTGTTCTATCCTGTCACTTACTCATTTGCCGACAAAAGTAAGGTATGAAGAACTTTACAAATGGCCAAATCTGACTTCTATTCTGACGCAGAAAAGTAATAAATATTGTTAGTTTTGATAAGAAGTTAATAAAACTTCAAAGGATTATTCTGAAAGAGTGGAAGGGGGCGGAAGTGTTTTAGCTACAGCTTTACTGTTGTGGTTAATTTTCAGCGTCAGCAGAAGAAATGACACTGTTAACAAGAGAACTTCAATATCAATGAATATTTCAGCGAGGACCTTAATCTAAACTTGGCGTCGAGCTGGAATCCCACTTAAGTTGAAGATCAATAAACGAGTGAAGAAACGAAAACATGTGATGGCATTGTGTCAAGAACTTCCACGCTTCATTGATTCTTCCAGCCGACGATTACAATTTATCCCCCTGCACTCGCTGTCAACTCTCAACTCAGGAATTTCGCTTTCGGAAATAATGCTGAAGCGCGTAAATATCACACCAATTATATTGTAATATAATTTTACGTAAAATGAATACCAGTACGGTATATTTTATGGTTTTGCGTTGCAATAATATGGGGTTTCTGTTTTCTATTGTTGCTTTATTTCGAATGACTGTCCATAGCAGTGAAAAACACTTGCAGTGCAAATAAAATTATGTGGCTCACCAGGAATTGAACCAAGCTTACGCAACAGAGGCGGATCTAGAAGGTAAAAACGGGGGGTCCCACCAGAATCCAAACTGTATCATGAGTTTATTGTAAATTTTCAAAAATATAGGCTATAAATAGTAGCTTCAATTAATTTTGTCACAAAAAACTATGAGGTCCCGGCCTAGATCCGTCGCTGTTACGCAAGCTAACCATTTACGCAAGCTAAAGGAATAATGGTAGGAGCTAGGAAGGGGTTCAGAAAGACAAAAAATATATCGACTTAACGTGCTAATACATGTTACATAACTGCAACAGAGATTCTCCATACGTTATTTAGGGATTCATCGAATGTCTGTACGGCAGGGATAATGAAACTGTGCAATAAAGTAGAAACCATAGGGTATAGGTCTACAGAGAAAAGTTGTTATCCATGACACGATTGCACGCACATGTACAATGGGAGTCAAAGCAAAGATCACTTAGCATGGTTACATAATCTCAGGTACCAATGGAAAATAATATGCCAGGAAACTTGTAGAGAGAGGATAGAAATAAGAACAAGTGTAACTAGTTGTGCCATGTAATGAAGTAACAGGCAGAATACTGTATTTGTAACGTACAGAGTAGCGCTACAAACTACTAGGTCATACGTGCTAATAATAAACGTACCTACAGAAGGTGTTCAAATTGATGTCCTTCCACATCTATGCAACGTGCTAATCGTGAGTTTCGAATGCATTCCCTCCCGGTGTGTTGTGTAACTGTTCATGCGGTTTTGTCAATCGGGAAGTTCGTTTCCCCCCAACATTGGAAGCTGTCTAACTCCGCCCCTGTCCACTTCTGGACTATGTGTCATATAAACATTTTTTTCTTGCTTTGGTGCCAGGAATTTGTGGGTTCATTTACGCCATTACTTTTGGGACACCCTGTATAGACTGAATATAAAATCCGTGCTAAGTGCCAAAACGATAATATTGAGTAGACAGCCCAGATGTTCCTTCAAAACTGATTGGACATACATATTCTTCTGGGATTATTTGTACTACTTCCACAGTGAATACTAGATATCCAGTTTTTAACTAAATAGTGTTAGGCACATAGGCCACATTTTTACATTAAACCGAATCTGGGACCTCTGCTTTTCATTTTGGCGGTAAATGATCTTCCTGAGTGCTTTCAGCTTTCTAAAAATCTACTCTTTGCTGATGACCTTAAAATATTCAACAGAATTGAAACAATTCAGGACTGTTTAGAACTTCAGAGTGACTTACAAAATCTTGAAATTTGGTGTAAAAAAAAATAAATTTAAGTTAAATGTTCGTAAATGCAGTTATTTAACATTCACTGGAAAAGAAAAATATATTCAATATAATTATTCAATATTAGGGGAAAAACTGAAAAAGCTTGATTTTATAAGGGATTTGGGAGTTATTTTTGACTCAAAATTAACCTTTATTCAACATATTGAAACTATTTGCAAAGAAGCCTACAAAAATCTTGGATATATTTATCGAGTCAGTCAAGATTTTCAAAATGATCAAACTTTAATTGTGCTGTATTATGCATACGTCAGGTCAAAATTAGAATATTGTAGTAATATATGGAACCCCAATATACAGAAATACTCATTCTTGATTGAGCGTACTCAAAATAAGTTTCTAAGGCTTCTTACCCTTAAGAAAACAAAATTCTATCCAAAATTTGAAAGCTACATTAACCTTGTTGAAAATTTTAATTTTGAAACATTAGAACTCAGGAGAAGAAATATTGATTTATTGTTTTTACACAAACTCTTTCATGGCAAAATAGACTGTCCTGATCTTAACGAGAAAATATGTATCCAAGTACCATCTATTAAATTGCGCACTGCTTCGAAAAATACATTTTTTTGTATGACAGCGAAAACAAACGTTTTAAGCAGATCTCCTATATGGAGAGTTAGTGCAACCTACAACACGTTAGTTAAAGAAAATTTCAACCTGGATGTACTGGCAATAGATGTAAGTAGTTTTAAGAAGTCTATTAATTTTGTAAGACAAATGTAATTATGACCAATAGCTTTATTAACCTATATAATCTGTATAGCGATATACTATGTAACACTGTAATTAGGCCTGTGCCTGTTGTGTTATATGTCAATAAATCAAAAATCAAATCCATTTTTGGCACTCGAAAGGAAGGAATTTGACATAGAAGGGTGAAATGGGGGTTGTAATTATTAACAGGATATCCATATCTCGGAATCTCTTGAGTTTAGAGACATGAAAGCTATGTGGAGTTTTGACTTTAAATAATTAAATGCATGTTTAATACTTTTTGATAGTTACTTGACTTACAAGGGAAGAAAAAGTGATGGAGGGAGGAAGGATGGAGAAAACACATTCTACATACAGTTCGAATCAGATTATGTCAACACATACTAATTTATTATAAAGAATCTGGATATTTTGCAGGCGTATGATTGAAACAAAAAAACATATTAAAATAATTATACATTTACACTAGTTTCAGTTGGCCTGTCAAAACGCTTCTGTCTTCCTTCACCCCGTATATGTATAAATTTCAACCATAGGTCCAAGTCCAAATCTCCTGTATCACTGATTAATTGTATAATAAAAATATGGGTATATCCCAGTCTCTTCGTTCCATTTGTTTTTGTTACAGTTGCCGTATCCTTGTATCCGTGATATATTGTGATAACTCAAATATATTGCTTTTTAGTTTATGCAGGTTCTTTCATTATAATATCTAAGAAATGAAATGAAATTCTTAGGTTAATGTCGCACGATTATGCCGTTTAGGCGAAAAGAGACGATGATTAAAGCAAGTAAAAATGATGATGCAATAATTGGTGGAATGAGAAAGTGGAAGGAAACAGTACCCGAGAAAACCCAGGGCACGATGTTGCCTACCACAAACTTAACTTGGCCGGGGATCGAACCAGGGACCCCACACACCAAAGGTAAGTGCTCTATCCGTGAGCCACCGTGCTCCCTATAATATATGAGGGATCAATGGCAAAACTTACAAAAATTTCTTCATATGTTACTTGTTGTATAATTTGCTGTGTTAGATCTGTGTTTGTATAATTAATTAAATGTGTATAGATTATTTGTAATTAGATAAACATTGTAAAAATAAAAAAAAAAGTTAATGAACTTTGATAAAGACGGTAAAGAACATCACGCGAAGCATATATTTATGAATGAATGGCAGGACCGTAACTTGTGGGGGGAAGGAGGTAACTGCCCCCCAGGGAAGCTCCCCGGTGTTCATAGGGGGCCATTTTAAGACAAAATTTTCTTACGCCATATTCGATACGAACATGAAATTGTAAATGAAGCGTTAAACAGGTCCACTACATTATACAAACAAAACAACACATAAAAAGTGAATAAAACAAAAATGAGTTGTGGGCCCATTTCAGTGAAAAATGTCTACTATTAGGGTCCCTAGAAATAATATTTATTCGTATGGTTTTGAGATTTGTCAATATTGTCCCCTTAATTAATTTGTCATGTATGGAACGGGCCCAAGGGCGTAATTAACGGCCCCGAAGACCTTGCCGTGCGGTAGGGCCCACAGGCTCCGGGGGCCTACAAAGAGTAAGAGAAAGATGGATCCGAAGAATTAGAAAAACAACTTTTCTAGGGGACCTAAATACGCATATTAATGCTTGCCCCCTCCCCCGCCCACAAAGAAATCTAAGTTACGGCACTGATGAATAGACTTGCTCGTTTAAGGATTAAAAATACCTAAACTTTTTTTCTAGATGTTTGATTTATGCAAACTGTATCTTTTAAATGTTTTCAGGGGTTCATATTAGCGTTACGCGTAACGTACATTTTTCATGATTAAATGTGTAGCCACGGTTACCCCGTGAAGATATTAACTATTGAGTCTAATAACCACCTCGGCCTAAATAATCGCTGAAGCTATCTAATAAAAATAAATAAATAAAAATAAATGTTATCTTTCAGTAAAGAATTATTACGTGGAGTAACGGACGTACTAACATTACAGCCTTATAAGGCTCACCAACGTGATCCTAATAACATGTCTTATAAGACCCATCAACGTGATCCAAATAACATTATAATCTTGTAACACTCACCAACGTTATCCTAATATTACAGTCTTATAAGGCCGACCAACACGATCCTGATAGCATTACAATCGTAAAAGGCTCACCAGTATGGTCCTTATAAAATCAATTGTTCCCCCAAGTCTTTGCCTCCCATACAAATTGCCTGCACGCAAACAACACCTCTTGGCGTCAAGTAGAAGGTAGTACAGCTAGTGACATCTATTAGCCTGACTGTAACCTGGAATAAATTAGTGTAACAGACCCAGACGTTTTTACAAGAATTACACTTGTGAACAACAAACATTCAAAAAGCTTTATCCATACTAAACACATTCCCTTCTAAATAGCCGCCATGTTTACGCGCCCTCCCAAAAATGCTTCTTGCAAACCTTGATTGTAGATATCAATTTCTTGTCACAAATTTCATGCTCTAATTATAACGTTATTTATTGGCACGTTTAGTGTGTTCCTTTCCAGCCAATGTATTAAATCACTATTTATCTTCCAACAGAGCATAAGTTGATATTTCGATAGTGTGTGCACATTGGAAAAGGCAGTATATACATAGGTTAAACGTGTCATATTTATTATGTTCTTGTGATAAGTTTACAATATGTAATTAAAGCAGAGTAATGATTCATTGTTCCACTCGCATAAACGTAAATGTTTAAATTGTTGGAATTCTGTAGTTTGTTGCAGGTAATCGTTGAAACCAGTTGTTTCTGGAATGTATTCTTTGTCTTGGTAAATGGTATTGTAGCGTGATTTCTCACAATAGCTCTTCTTCCATTACAATTCCAAGTGATTTATTCAGCTGGTTTTTCTGCTCCAGCTCGACTTCGAGAGTAAATAGTGGAGTCGCGAGTGAGTTTCGATCTGTGCTCGTCTGTTCGTTCGTTGTGACTGTTTGTGTAGGTAACCGATGCTTCCAGCGCAATGGGACAATTCACTTGGACGACTAAAAGCGTTAATTGAAGAAGCAAATCTCAGAGAAAGAGAGAGAGAGAGAGAAGAGAGTTTGTTTTGGAACTTAGCACCGACTTCAAAGTGTCTATTCATCAACAACTGAACTGACAACTCGTGAAGCATGATACCTGAGCAAAAATGAATTAATACTGTTAGTTAAAAGGTACTTACTAGAACTTTTATGATGATTGATGAACTTTGGTTCATTGTGAAATAATACCTCTTAATTCCTATGATATTTTCGTTGCAGTGTTGTGCGATTTTGAACTTCCAAACAGTATCCTCATTTCAGATGTTTTTGCGAACGGGAAAGGGGGTAGTGCGCTTACTTCTGGTACGAGGCGTCCTTGGTATGATCCGAGGCCATGAGAGTTTCGGGTGGACAGCATAGCACCCATTAAATTTTCAGATTTCTTCCACATTCTCATTCTACGAACTCTTCCATAACCATTCACTCGGATTAATCATCCGGCTTCTGTGCCGGATTAATCATCCGGCATATACATAGGACGTATAATTAAATGCTTGATTTATGTAAACAAATAATTTTGTATATATATATATATATATATATATATATATATATATATATATATATATATATATATATATATATAAACTATATTAGACTAATCTTTGTCAGCAGTATTGCTAAAATTGACAGTACAGAATAGAGTTGTCCGTGCTGAAAACTTTTCCACCACTAAATTCAGAAAATAAACTATTTAGTTTCGAAGATGTAGCTACTTCTGGTAACTCTTAGACATTTTGCTATAATAAAGCTGCCCGCCGTAATAAAATAAAACTGTCTGTTTCAACCGTTAATCTAACTCAAAAATGATCTAAAAGTACATATACCGTAGAAGTCGAAGGGGGAGATGTGATTTATACAACAATTGCAACTCTCAATAATGAAGAATTCGAAGAGGGGAAAAAGCTGGGTATGTTCTTTTTGTTACCTGAAGTGAACTTAACGTACAAAATATTGTATCGTATTTCATTTTTTTCGTGAATAGTTAGATGTGTAATTAGAATCCCAGACAGCAATTTAAGCTTGCTGCAAGTTGCCACAAACTTGCTGTCGCAAGGTCAATTAGCTTGCCGCAAGCTATACTATGCAAGCCAATTAGCTTGCTGCAAGCTTGTAGCAAGCTAGTTAGTTACATCTGGGCAAGGCTTGCACAAGCTTGTCTTCACAAGTTAAACACAAGTCAAATTATCTCAAACGCAAGCCAAGTATAAGCGTATTCTCACCAATGGCAAGCTTTATTAAGCTTATTGCAATCGAAAACACGCCAAACAAGTTATATGGAAGCTTGCAATAAGCGAATTTAGATAAAACAGTATGAAATCAGTATAATTTAAATCTTGCTACAATATATTTTCCCCTCGCCTTCCCAATTATTGAAGCAAATGCAACAACGGTGAAAACAGGCAATTCTCCCATCCGCTTTTGCAAAACATTAAAATAAGCAAACTTGTTACGCTTTAGTTGTGACAAGCAACGCGTCGTTGCTTCGTACAAATATCTAATACGTTGTTATATTAGCCGCGAGTACTTCAAATTTCTACCCTTTTTTTTATATAAAAACGCAGAAAAACGTTTATACTTTAAACACAGCATTCAGAGAAGTTTATACTGTGAGTTAAACTTGAAGTTTATATTAAAATATCTGCAACAGTTTTGTATTCTTTCGCAAAATAAGTAGGCTCAAATCTGCTGCCATCTATGTTCACATTTATGCTTTATACATAAATACTATAATTCGTTATGCCTCATGGTTACCGAAGTATGAGGAAATAAAGAGCGACATTATAGGTACGTGGGACTAGAGTACTAGACGGCACAATTAAAAAAAATAATTAAGTTTGTCCTTTATTCAAGCCTTTATGCTAACAAGACGCTAACAACGCGAACACTACCTTGTCGCCGAAAGTTGAGGTCAGCGTCACGTGGTTTTTGAGAACAACTGAAAATCGAACGCGCGCTGGCTTTTTACTTCAATCTAAAGAAAAGCGTCTCGCAAGTGAAGCGTGGGTTGCCCGCACTACAGCTTGCGCTAAGCAGAAATAAGCTTTTGTGTATAAGCCAAAGCGAAATAAAATCAAATAAAAGCAACAGGCAAGCTTGCGGTAAGCAAACATGCTGTCTGGGAATGAGACTACTAAAATACATGCAAATATAGCAAAAAAATATTAAAAAATGCATTTATATTTAGAAATTAGTTTTAAAATGCAACAACAAATGTCTTCTAAATCACTCAAGTTTGAATGAAACAAAATCATATAGTAATGAGAAGCGTTTTTATTCATCGCAGAAAAAGATGCAAAATCATCAAAATCCTAACCCTGCACATGAATTAATTTTGGTTTAACTACCACCATTTATTGACGCGAAGTATGTGACACACATTTTCTCTGCGTAGCACACAATAGAGATCGCAGAGAATCCATTGTTCACTCTATTAGAGATAATAATGAATGCGTAATATGTAGAAATATGTTAAGTCTAGGATGGGCAAAACAGGTTTTTATAAAAACCGGAAACCGGTTTCTAGAAAAACCGAAATTTCGGTTTTCTCCAAAGCCGGTTCAGTTTTCACCGAAACTGGTAAAAACTGTTTGGAAAGCACATAAAACTATTTCTTTGGTGACGGAAGTGAAATGAATATCTTTGAGTTTTACGTCCCACGGTTATGCCAGCTAAGCTAAAGGGGACGGTGATGATGAGTAATGAATGAAATGTGGAATGAAAAAGGTGGGAGGAAACCCACACACACACTGTGTTTGTCCACCACAAAATTCAATTGGCGGGGGCTGGGACCGAACATGTCTGCAGTGTTGTCACACAGTTTCATCAAAATAGCCTTTGACCGAAAATATTTACGTAGGAGTACAACTAACTTTCTGACTGACCCACGTATTAAATGCTTCATGACTTTTAAATTATAAAATTTCGTCACATACCCTATGGGACTACACGCACATCGGTTGAGAACCACTTACTTGGTGGATATCATGCCACGTAAGATTGTATATTACAGTACTTCCCCAGGAAACTGCACTAAGTATTAACTCCAGCATCAGGAATGGTTATTTGTGTTTGCTGGTAGTAATACGACCACAGAAATATATATATATATTTCATTAAAAATAACGGTATGCTAGCTTTGATACATGTTTAAAAAAATACGTATATATATAAAGGAAAGAAAGCAATGAACAACTCGAATTGTTAGTGATGATGTTAAAGAATTGATTAGTTCGAACGGAAATTAAAAATGGTTTTGCTTCTTTTTTTACCGGTATTAAAACGCATATTACAGAAATTTTCTCTTGTAAACAAACAAACAAAAATTGTCTTGTGTAAATTATGATTGGTATGTACTCTGTGCATAGGAAATGGATTATTTTTCGTAGAAACAAAATGAAGTTGGAATTCCTAGAAATTTTGATGGAAAATTTGAATAAATACGAGAAATAAAATAAAAGTCTGAAATAAGATATGTTCAAAAGGAATAATTAAACATTTATTTTTTGGTTGCTAAGCAACGGAAGACGACACACGATATGTTTCCAAGTAGAACAAAACATATATTCTTTTTCAGGTTCGTTGCTCGTTTGCCTTGTTAAAGATACGTATGTATGAATGTTATTTTGTTAGCTTTTATTTTAATTTGTAATTTCTGTTTGTACCCTATAAGTTTTAATATTTCAGTGGCGAAAACTTGTTTACGTAGGTAAAGAAGCGAAGCATTTAAGTCTGTTTCTCATGTAGAATTTATACAATTTGTTAGAGGAACAGTTTGTATTATTTTCCTCAACAGCAAAGAGATAGATCATCATGTTAGAAGTTGAATTTAATAATGGCATTCTGTATCTTAGTAACGGAGCGTTCGTTCACTTCTTGCAGGAAGAGTTTGTGGTTCAGTCGCAGAGCACATGAGCTTGTACTGAGGAACATGGTATTAAATGTGTTGTCTTTATGTTGTCCATTTTCTCTTCACTGTGATCAGTAATTTAATTCCTTTATTTTGTTCATTTATTTTAGTTTTACATCTCTCTGTTATACCCTAAAAGGGACGAATGATCACTAAAAGTGAATGATAATGAAGAATTGGTGGAAAGGGAATGTGGTAAGGAATGAGAGAACCTTGAGAAAAACCCGCGGGCCAGTGTTGTTCACCACAAACTCACTTCACCTGGTATTGAACCAGAGACCCCTAGCACCATAGGAAAGCACTCTTATCACTGAGCCATTATTCTCTGTTACTTTTTTTTTTTTTTTTTTTTAATAAGGGAAGGAGCATTTCTGATGTGGGCCAAGTATGTAAATCGTGAGATCACATAATCTTCATTTTTTGGTTAGTATTACCTGTGACACAAAACGAAACATAACTTTCACACTTTTTTCGAAGCAGGACAACCTCAAATCTTGTTTCGAAGTCAACCCTTATTTTGATTTTGGAGAAATGCTGTTTATGTGGTTTTGGTTTCTTTTGTGTTTAAGAACATAAAACTAAGAGCAAATATATTGTACCTTCTTGCCGTTTTTTTTCGGAACCTGTTGCGCTCATGCAGTGTGTGGTTTCACTAACGATACAATATTAATAGAACGATAAACTTTGGAAGTGGTTGAATGTAATTTTGTACTGAATTTAGAGATCTTTCTGAATCACAAATAAACACTATCTGTTATTAAATATTTAGATAGTAGTAGTGAACTCATTTAGCGCTTTTTTTAAAATCATTCTTATCGTAGAAGAAAACATATTCTATGATGTATTATACAGTACTAGTGGTTCAGGTTATGAGTATTTTTGATCAAATATTTTAACGTGAAGAAAATGTATTTTTTTTTTTTAGTAAATTGATTTTAAATTGATATTTAATTATAGATACACAGCTTGTGCCAATAGTAATAATAATAAAAAAGCCCAATCAAAAAAGCGTTTTCCTAACTTTTTTTTTTTTATCTGGTTGAATTAATGGAGACGGAAGACAGTTTTTAAATCAAGGTGCTGCATTTGAGAGGATTAAGCGTGTGAGAAAATTACCGTTTTTCTTTTTCTTCCCATTTTTTTGCGTGCGTTAATCTGTTTTCACGTTTTCCTTCAGGTATTTTGTTAAGTTATTCAGAAGGCTTTTCGTCTGTTAACGTTGTTTCAAGCAAAAGAGCCGTCGCGTTGAATGAAATTTCTTAATCTAATTCAGAGTGTGCTAATGCGGAGTTAACAAACAGCGCTCTCCATTCATTGCAGATTAACACAAAGTAGCCAAAGTTAGGCTGGCGTTGGTTTTGCTGTGAAGGAACCTTGCTCGTTGTGCTGACAAGAGTTGGGCAGATTTCCCACTTCCTTTCAAGAAAGGACGTTCCTTGTATACAGCTCTCATTTCCTCTCTCTCTCTCTCTCTCGGCGAACTAAAGAGTCTTGGATTAATGACTCACTACACTTGATGAATTTATGGGAAGAAGAAGAAAATTTGTTTATGTGTAGCGTCAGACGGACTAAAGACCGCGATTCCATACGTCAAACTTCAGTCACCATTGTGGTACTTAGGCTTTAGAGAGCTTCACTTTCCATGATATACAATAAACCAAACCCCTGGCCCTTTGACCACCGTTGGTTATATTGAAAAATAGACGAATTATAAAAGTAAATGGTTTTGAAGAAAACTGTTACATGTGATAATAATGCAATGGCTACCTATATTTATTTTTATATGTAAAATGTATGTAATGAAAGTCATTTATACAGTATTAGCGTCAATTACCCGCTTCGCTGGGTTAAAATAAGAAAGATTAGTCATACCGGTACGTTTCGTTAGTCACGTTTTACTATTATTAAAACGCTCTCTGATAGACGATGTTTTTTGTCTTAAAAATTAAATATTACTATTGTGGGCTGAATTTGGATTTAAACGGCATCGGAAGTGTCACGTTTCATGTCAGCGACACCGAAAAATATGGATTCGACCCTAATATTGGCCATTTTCGATCTTTTATATATATATATATATATATATATATATATATATATATATATATATATATATATATATATATATATATATATATATATATATATACCCCTCCCCAAGTTGCGGGGCTGAATTTGGATTTAAACGGCATCGGAAGTGCGACTGTTCATCTCAGTGACCCCGAAAACTACGGATTCGATACTAATATCGGCCATTTTCGATCATTTTTTATCTCTCCTCCTCCCCTAAGTTGCATCGTCAAAGTTAAATGATAAGAAACCATCCCAGGTCCGAACCTCATCTATTTTAAAATTTAATCGAAATCGGTTGGGTGGTTCAAGAGTTATTAAGTCACAAACATATTCACTTTTATTTTTATTTGTATATATAATTATATGAAAGTATTGGATGTAATGAATGTATACTCTGTATCCTACGCATATAGTTTTAACAGTGTAAGTGCTAACTTTACACAAGATTCTACGGTCATGGACGCCGATCCTGGA
Source organism: Thermobia domestica (assembly GCF_964235325.1). Taxonomy (NCBI): domain Eukaryota; kingdom Metazoa; phylum Arthropoda; class Insecta; order Zygentoma; family Lepismatidae; genus Thermobia; species Thermobia domestica. The sequence continues at coordinate 55,302,712 of NC_137456.1, read as the reverse complement.
AAATAGGAGGAAGGACTATATTATAGTTAAACAAAAATTAGAATGTAAAGCCAGGTTGTCATTTTACAAGAATCTTGTGGCTGTCATTAAAAAATCTTGCAACCCGATCTTTCTATATACTGTTCACACATTATAACTTTCTGAAAGCAAGAAAGATAACTCCACCGATGCAGCACTGCACTCTAGAGGACAAATAATGAACCTTCTCATTAAAAACGTATATTTTGGCGCGCTTCCCTTCCTTGTCCAAAGGAATCCATCATTTCGGAAGCGGCGAAACTGTAATTTTCTTTATGTCAGCAGGAGGTCGATAGCAGATAGCAACCAAAACGACCCAGAAAGTTGCACATGGTTTGACTCCTTGCAAGATGAAAAAAAAAAAAAAAAAAAAATGTATGTCCCTGTGAAGACTATGTTTACATGGAGAAATGTAGTAGGGTTGCAATATATATATATATATATATATATATATATATATATATATATATATATATATATATATATATATATATATATATATATATATATATATATATATATATATGACAGCTGCAAGATTCTTGTAAAAGGACGACCTGGCTTAAGAGTTAATAATTTTTGGATGTATCTCATTAATCGTATTGTCGTTTATGCTTAATACATGACATGGTTATGGTACAGGATCAAGTCTTATGTTTACAAAAACATCAAAAATTACGCATGAGAATAATCTGTAATATTTCGCTCAGCTCAATACAATCTGTCGATTATATGTCTCGTTTTTGGACATTTTCCCCGTTGAATACTAAATACTAAATAATAAATAATAATAATAATAATAATAATAATAATAATAATAATAATAATAATAACAATAAATAGTTTAAGCTTTTACGGTGTTAGGCAGCTCTCTGTCTGAGCATGATGTTAGCTTACACCAGTCACTGAAAATTACATTGGAATCGAACTAGTATTATTAGCTAAAATACACGTCAAAAATACTGTACCTGTAGCCTATACATACATATAGCACTCTTATACGGATGTTTAATGTTAAAATAGGTAACAAGTAACCAATTGACTCTTTCGTCTTTTTTGCCTCATGCTTGTTCCTTTTTCTCTATTCTTCATTGTCTCGTTCTATGTAACAAAGGAATGCCATTTTGCGATCGTGATCGGCTGATTGGCATCTTTCTGCTTTGTTAGTAACCGGTTTAATTACAGGTTCAATCATCTGTCCGAGAGAGAGAGAGAGAGACAAGGTTGGTAATTCTGTTTCGTTTCTCCCGGAATTTGCAGCGACCACCAGCTGTCATTCCATTTTTAATGGAAACTTTTCCGAATTTTGTAACAAAAGAAAAAGGAAAATCAATCAGGTATGTGACGTAATATTTTAAAGATGTCTAAGCAAAATACAAAAGTTCTTTGTCTCCATCAAAATAAATAATAACATTGCCAAAAGCAATAATAAAAAAAAAAAAAAAAACCTGAAAGATTGTGTATAATACTTTTATTACATAAAATGACCCACTGAGTCCAAGGTTTTTCGGACTGTTACAATATCAAAACGTTACAAGAAGTGTGCGTTTTTAATTGTGCTGATAAGCATTGATTCAGTAGAATGTCCTGGAAAATTTTGCTCAACTTGCGCGCAAGGACTCAATTGTTAATATTAAACTTAAAATTTTGATACATAATATGGGCTTTGGAGTTTTATAGTATACTTGCAAGTTTTTCAATCGGTCCCATGTTAAGCCATAGGTCCATGTCTCATATAGCTTCGCTGCTGAAAGGGACACTAAACCTAAATTCAAAATCAATCCACCAAAGTCTCATAATTGGACAGTGTTATATCAATTGACCAAGCACCATTGTTCGATTTTCGAGATTTTTATATCAGTGTGTAGGAGACAATGTAAATAATGTAAAAAAAAAAAAAGTTTGAAAACATACTTTTAGCTTAAACGTGCAGGAAAAGCTATTCGACCAAGCGGCAAGAACTGGGTCGTAATGACATGTTTGCGTTTCCTTCAATATCTCAGAACCATGTTTTGGCGCTTGGTCAATTCATGCATAAAACACCGTCCAATTCATAGTTTTCAAGTGCCCTTCATACTCGGTTTCATACACAGTTCAAATGCCCTTATGGACCAATCCGTTAGTTTAGCACCTCCACTTACTTAAGCCGGTTGACATGGTCTAATGGTCCAAGACAGAGTTTTCCAAAAACGTGTCTCGCGGCACCCTGGTACACCTTGGCTGACTTGCAGGATCGCTACGAAATATTTAGAAAGTTTCTCTGAAACAGTATTTAGGCTACGCTGCTCTCGAGAACGACTATATATTTACTAATGAAAGGTAAGTATCGGTTAAAAATTGACGTGGAGCATTAAATGAAGGTAACTGTACCAAAACTAAATCCATCATTGATTCCACCAACAAATTGGGAAAGGTATAAATGTGTTGTTGTACTGTGTTTCAGTTCCGGATCTCGAAAATATTTTGCGAGAAAATTAATTCCGGGTGCGGAGCAGAAATTGAATTTCCGAGAAAGTCGATTCCAGTTGTAGAAGTGAAATCGATATTGAAGTAGAAGCGAAGTTACAGAGATAAAAAGAAGAGGTTTCGTAGCAATACCGGTGTAAATGATTCCTTCCATTATCACTTTCAGTTCTCTTCCCGAAAAACTCTAATTATATTATTTATTTAGGTTCCTCGATCGGAGCTCCAAAACATTTTTTTTTTCAGTTCCGTTACCATTAGCCAGGGGTAGAATGCGGGAGTTAATAGAGTGAGACTATTATCAGAAGTTTATAAATTAATTACAGTAAATTATATGTAATTAACTGATATTTTTAGTGTAATTATTGGGTGAATTAGAGGTTAGCAATATCCGTAATCGTAGACAGTTTAATATCAGTAATTATGGATGCTCAAATATGTCAAAACATTCCAAGTTTTGAAGTTTTTCGTCCCACTTCGTCTGTTATTTCGCACCCTCTTATAATGAACCCTGAAAACAATGATACAAAGAATATTTTGTACTGCATTTGAAACAGGAAACATAATTAATTCATTATTTTGCATTTTTATCAAATTATGTAAGTTTTTTTTTAGGATTTAGATTTCTGGGCTTTCGGCGTGTATGGTCATTTAGCGATGTCCCTCGGCGAGCACATAGGAAAAGAAAAGGACATCCGGGGAAAGAAAAGGAAGAAAGGATTGGGGAAGGAAGGAAGCTGCCTGGGACCTATAAGTTAGGCACCACCCCGACATTTGTCTGGTGTAAATGAGGAAAATCCAGGGAAACCTCATTCAGGATGGGTGGCCTGAAAAAAGATTTTTACACTTTTCGACCGAGTACTCGCAGGGATTCTTTTTTTCTTAATCCCGATCAGTAATCAAAACAAAAGGTACAGGCAGACTATCACACTAAACTTTTGTTAGTCCAGTTCCTTGCGTTGGTGTTACTACTGAAACATTTATTTGTGAAATACTGGTACGAACAAGATTGTAGTATGTTTATGGAAAATATCGTCTGCTGAAAACTCATCCTCAAAAGTAAACTATACTTTGTGGATTTCTTCGTAAAAAATGACTTAATGCTGTTCGTTTTAAGGTTATTGATGAAATGTTTATTTATGAAACAAATAAAATCGGCTGAGTCATTTTTAAGAAAGAAAGAAAAAAAAAAGTCCTCAAGTGCAAACTACCTTTGCTCGATTTCCCCAGAGGAATTACTTATTAGACCTCTACATAGTATGGGATTGCTTGTTAATGAAATATTTATTTATGAAATTTAAACAAAAAAAATTAAATCTTTTTAAATTTTACGTCCCACGGTTATGCTAAGGGAGACTGTGATGATGAGAGATGAGTGAAATGGTGGAATCAAGAAAGTGGGAGGAAACGGGAAAACCCACGAACACGGTATTTGTCCACCACAAAGTCCACACGGCGTGAGCTGGGATCGAACCAGGGACCCTAAGCACCCGAAGTGAACGCTCTACCACTGAGCCACCGCGCCTCTAGGCGAGAGTATGTCAGGAAAAATGGACGAATAGACCGGCAGATTTCGAAAAATAACTTTTTCGATATCAATGAGCCATGAAACATGAAAATCTGTTGTAGATTCGAATTCGACTTTATTTTTCACCATTAGCGTACTTTCTTCTTTTCTTTCTAGTCGCTAACGCTCTCGCCCTGGATGCTAGCGATCCCGTCTTCGAGTCTCGGTGGGGACACTGTCGAAAAAGTGTAAAAGATTTTTCAGGGCAGCCATCGTGAGTGAGGGTTTCCTCATTCGCACTAGGCAAATGACAGGATGGTACCTAACATACAGTTTCCAGCCCGCTTCCTTCCTCCCCTTTCCTCCGGTAATGTGATCGCCGAGGGACGTATTCCTATGTGACGAGCTAACATGGTCATAGATGCCTAAAGCCCAGAAATCTAATTCCTAATCCTGATCTTCTCTTCTTTCGTTCCTCCAAAGTAAAATGAGTAAAATGGAGATGAAAATAGGTCATGTGACGAAAAAGATGCAAACTGGATGTAAAACTCGGAATAGCTGAGGTAAAACATGAAGTTGAACAAATAAAACTGAAGGTTCTAACATTAAATATCGGTATATGATGTTATATGGATGTGAGGCTTGGAAGAAGAAGAAAAACGTACAATGAAAGTTTTCGATATATAGTACTACAGAAGAATGTTGGCAATGAGGTGGGCGGTAAAGTACCCATATCTTGTAAGTTCTGTCTTCCAAACTGTAATTTGGATTTTTGTTTAGGTTTATTTGAGAGAATAAAAATAGTGAAAATTTACTTAAAAAAAAAAAATAAGAAAAAAAACCTAACATCTTGGCATTTTAGTCCACTGATGTATTAATGGAGAATTATTTTTGTTTTCTCTGCTTAAAAAGCACCTAATTCATCTTAGCTTTTTAGTCCATTGATTCATTACTGAAGCATTATTTTTCTTTTCTCTGCTTAAATGCCCCCTGCTTCGTGAAATTAAATTTTGTTTTTATTATAAATAATTTTAATATCTAACTATCTAAACCTGCGCTCTCTACAGAGCGCATCGTTCACATATGAACATAAATCTTCTTGTCATTCCTCAGAACATCTGTATATGTCCCTTTACAGATACAAGTGGAAGACGTCTTGATAAAAATCGGCAAAGGTTACCATAAAGGGGAGTTTTTAAAGTTATTTTTCAATATCGCTTCGTTTGCAAGATTGAGCCTACTTCCGGTTGGAGATCCTAATTCATGTATGACCAGTGTTTTCTTTCTTTATGTATACAGTATGTAATAAGCAAATACATTACTTATGCCTTAATTATAATGTCAGTGATATATGGTGTTAATTGGGCGAAACACTCCAAACAAAAATTCATCTTAGCCTGGAGAAATGGTTATTCTTATATAACCCGTGTCTACAGTTATGTTGTGTTGGAATAGTATATAACTTATAGGGTATAATACTTTACTTTTTTAAAATTTCAACACTTCCAGTGTACCCCTAAAAATGTAATAAAGAAATAACGGCCACGTTTTTTAAATACTCAGTTACAACTGGTCAATCTACACAAAATTTGGAATCAACCAACGAAAACAGCACGTTTCTAGCACTTGTGGTTTTCGAGATCTCATTGCCGAAATGATTGGAGACAAACATAAACTTTTCTTTGGAGACACACATAAATTTATTATATAGATTAGCTGAACCTGCACTCTCTACTCAGCGCATCGTTCTATTATGACCATGAACCTCCTTCCCACTGTGCATGTCTCCTTACACAAGTATAGGATAGAAGACTCACAAAGAAGTGAATTGCTCTGTATAGATGTCAGGGGCGGCTTGCCTATAAGTGCTGCAGAGCTGCAGAACTACCAGCTATTTTAGTGGCATAAATGTATTTTCAATTGAGTTGAATTGTGTTTAATTTAATCAAGGTAATAACATGTAATGATGATATTTGGTCTAACGGTGTCCTGAAATTGTACTGCTGGATATGCTACATATCGTAGTATTACTGGAAACCCTTCTGAAGCTTAATAATATTGCAAGAGCTGTGCATGGATTGCCCTATTCTTTAACATTGAAACCAAAATCTTCACCAGCCGCACTATATTACGTTTTCCTTGTCTCTTAGATAGGATTTACTAGAGCTACACTCCCAGCAGCTCAGAACTCACGAATACTTCCGAAGAAGCCGAAGACACACGACGTGATGTACATGAGGCTCCCTTCTCTTGTTTTTGATAACGGTGTTCAGTGTAATTGTTGTGCGCGCATCCCAAAGGAAAAATTAAGTGCTTATTCATATGCTGTGCATAGCTCCTCCCGGAACAAAATCCTAAATACGCCACTGACACCCAATAAGCAAAACAATAGTGTTTTGGTTGCGATACAATAAAGTTGTATATATATATATATTTGTTAATTTCAATTATAATTTTCATTTACGTATAACGATTAGAGTGCTAAAAGATATGCGGTTCACGTAGATTTTATAATTAATTACTGCAAACGGGAAATTTAATATACAAAAACACACTGTGCAGAACTACCTCAGATTATGGTATCGAGCCGCTACTGATAGATATTGGAGTGAGTTTGTAGCAAATTTGTAGAAGTAAAACGATATCAAGTGGAAATATTTTTTTCTAATAAATCCATATCCGTCCAAATACACCTCATTGCGTTTCTTGAGGACTTTGAAGTTGCCAGCCAGCGTGTAAATAGATTTTACCATTTAGATTTAAGCAGAGTGCCTGCAATGTCCGTCAACCCGCCATACGTAACTTTTCCACTGGTTGCCTAACACCGTAGTTTATGCCTGTAACAATGTTAATCTTATGGGCTCAAAACGACCCCTAAAATGTTGAATAGAACAATAACGATACGGTTTTTGAAAATTTGAATGAGAATTGGGCAATCTACACAAAATTTGGAATCGACCGGTGAAAACGGCACGTTTCTAGCACATGTGGTTTTCGAGATATCAATGTCGAAAGGGTTGCGGACAAACATATAAACCTATCATTTTATACACACTATATTTGCTGAGCGAAACTATATATTTTCATTAAAAATTAAACATGTGTTACAGTTTCACCAACTAACTCTGGCTTCATCACACACTGAGATACAGGATAACTATACAATCTTATATACCTTTGTTTTGTTCAGTAAATTATTAGTGTGTATTGAATTATATACAAAGCAAAGCTTCTACTTATGGAAACTAGCATTTTAATATATAGACTAGCAGAACCTGCGCTGTCTACGCAGCACATCGTTCTGTTATGACCATGATTCTCCTTCCCACTGTGCATGTCTCCTTACTCACACAAGTAAAGGATAGGAGACTCACAAAGCAAGTGAATTCTATGTATAGATGTTGGAGTGAGTTCATAGCAGATTTGTAGAAGTAACACAATATCAAGTGGAAATATTTTTTTCTAATAAATCCATATCTGTCTGAGTACGCCTCATTGCGTCTCTTGAGGCCTTTGAAGTTGCCAGCATGCAATAAATAGATTTTGCCATTCAGATTTAAGTAAAGCGTCTGCAATGTGCGTGCGCCAACCCACCATACATAACTTCTCTACTGATTGCCTAACGCCGTAGTTTCGGCCTGCAACAATGTTAAATCTTATGGGCTCAAAACGAGCCCCTAAAATGTTGAATAGAACAATAACGACACGGTTTTTGAAAACTTGAATGAGAAGTGTACAATCTACACAAAATTTGGAATCGACCAATGAAAACGACACGTTTGTAGCACTTGTGGTTTTCGAGATCTCATTTTCGAAAGGATTGCGGACGTACATATAAACCTAGCATTTTAATATATAGACTAACTGAACCTGCACTCTCTCACAGCGCATCATTCACATATGAGCATGAGTCTCCTTGTTATTCCTCACACCTGTACATGTCCCTTTACAGACACAAGTGAAAGATATCTTGATAGAAATTGGCAAGAGACACCATAAAGGGGAGATTTTTCTATTACTTTTTCAATATCTCACACTGTTTGCAAGATTTGATCCTACTTCCGGTTGGAGTTTTTAATTCGTGTATGATGTGTTTTCTTTCTTCTTGCATGCAGTATGTAAGAAGCAAATACATTACATACACAATTAATTATAATATCTAACTATGGTGTTCATTGGGCAAAACACTCCAAACAATAAAGATTCGACTTAGAGTGGAGAAATAGTTATCCTTCGGTTTTCATTATAATTTGGCGATCAAACAAACGTCTGAGAGGTATGCAACCCCCGTATACAATTATGTGGTGTTGGAATGTACAACTTAGACGGTATGATGCTTTATTATTATTTTTTTTTTTTTCTATTTTCAACATTTCCAGTGTACCCGTAAAAATGTAATAAAGAAATAATAGCCATGTTTTGTTTTTTCTTTAAATATTTGATTAGAACTGGACAATCTACATAAAATTTTGAATCGATCAGCGAAAACGTCATCTTTCTTGAGTAGTTTCTGAGATCTGATTGTCGAAAGGATTGGCCTCAAACATATAAACGTCCACAAACGTATAGTTTAAAAGAACTCCAAAGATGACAGCACAATTCATTTGCTTTGATTTTGGGAAAGGCTTATTAAAATACAAAGGCTTTGAACAATAATTTAAAAGATAAACTTTTTAAATGAAAAAGGTCTATTTAAATAATTTATTTAAAGTATACATAATATAAAACATTTGTTTTTGTTAAACATGAAATCACAAATAACCGTAAATCAAAGGTTTGAAATCCAAAGTTATAGGTTGGAGCTCAAGCGCTTTTGTTGGTATTGTAGCATTTTTATAGATAGATAATCATATTTAATTTAACTAATATTATCTTTATATACTATGCAAGTTCCTTCTAAAAAGCAATGAATATTTAACGAAACTTTAAAAAGAAATCATTATCAGTTCATGCGTACAATTAAAAACAAGCACATGTAAACACAAGTAATAAAGAGCCCTCAATCTTTCCTCGAAGCTTCTCCGTAATTGTAGTACACTCTTAAAACATCAAAATCCATCCTACACACACACACACTCTCCCTCATATTGTCACTACCCCCACCCCACCCATTGTTGTAATTATGATTATTAAATGAGGCTTTCAAAGCACGGAAACCCGTAGCTCAGGTAGCAATTTGCCTGCATTAAACTCACGAAGCCATCCAGAAATTTAACACCGTTTCAATGCAGTTGGAGTTCAGAAACAAACAACGGGAGTCCCAGTCCAATTACACCTCTTCTTCGGATGCCTAACACGATTATTGTTTATGGCGCTGAAGACACGAACAAACTTTACTCTTAACGATATTACTAAGGAACTTCTGATGTCACACAAGTCGTTACCAACATCAACTTCCACTCATTAGCTCCCATTGTTAGCACATGACCTCAGCTTAAAATGAATAAAGGTCTACGAACGATGTAAGGAAAACAGTATTATCTTACGGAGGAGGGACGGAATATGTTTTTACGTGTCTTTTATACTACATCGTCAACAACAAAATTAACACAAACATTGATCACTTAAAGAAGATTTAAGAAGAAAGTTGTAACGTAAAGAAATTAGCAGATATTTTTAGCATGAAAGTACGTTATTATGTATGAACAAACTTCGGCTGTTCGTTAGGATTTTATTTTATTTTATTTATTTATTTTTTTTTTAACGAAAGGAGTTTGGCTTACAAAAAACTGTTTTATATATTTACTTTGCCCATTTGTCCGTCCGAGACAAAATCCCAAGAACTGCTTGCTGGATCATCATCATCAATCTTCGCCAGAATGTAGAGTCAGAAGTTGGAAATTGAGATCGTTGATGGAGGCGATTCATTCAGTTGATCCCAATATATGGACAATCAAAAATCGGTTCTCCATGTATTCATATGGGTGTAATTATGGATATCATTCTTGCGTGACAGATTACCTATAAAATGCTGTTGAGATTAGCGGGTTAGTATAATGCTCAGAATGTAAAAAAATACTTGATCTGAATTGACTTTGATTTGACGACGTCATTTAAAACCATATATGCGGACACCGTAATCCAGTGGCTAGACGGTTGGACTAACGTCCACGTGGTCCCGGCTTCGATTTCCTGCGGTGTTCTCAATTTTCAGCATCCACCAGCGTCGTGAGGAAAACTGGAAAAAGCCATAATGGCCAATAGATTTAGAAAGCTCCTGATACCCTTGTTAGATAGCACGCTGATCACATGTTACTCGCTAGACGACATTGGGTCTGTGTATCGGAACAGAAGTTTAGAGTTCTTTAGTTAATATTGAAGAGCGTGGAATGTAAATTGTAAAATTTTACACGAACAAACACGAAAACAAACAGGAAAAAACCGAAGAAAAGTATTGTTTAAAAAAAAAACTTACTTTCGATAATGGTCTATAAATACTTATGCTTTTCAACATAAATATTGCATCCTTGGAGGTTATTTCTGAAAGCAATCTGTGAACCCTTCACTTCGGCAACTTGTCAATTGTTACGTGAAGCGTAACTAACAGATTTTCATGTATACAAGAAGGGTAGCATGTTTGTTGCCGATGCAGCTGGAGATATACAAGATTTTTTTTTTTTTAATAATTTTTATTATATATATAAAAGACGCTCTTATATCTTGACGCTGAAAATTGATCGTGCACTGAAGACTGCGAGTTTCATTACATTTGGATGTTGGAGATATCAATCTTAAGCTCGTCTTCAACAAAATCCCGAACGGAAATTTTTCGGGCAGACTTTTTTTTTCTTCTCATCCTAAAGAAGAAAATCCCGTCCGCTATCTGCATTAAGCCTGTAGTTGATGGAGGAATTACATTTTATGGCGAACACTGTCTTTGGAGCGTTACTGATCTCTGCATCTTATATATCCTGCGGTCAGTCTAAAGGAGCTTGGTAATAATAATTAATTCACGTCTAAATGAGATGACGTTGCAGTTTTTTTAAAATTTCTTTTGATTTTTATCTCTCACGACACCCAGAAGGATTTTCTTTCATGTTTGTCTTCTGTATTGAGTAGTTTCGTAAAAATTCTTTTAATGCATGTTTCTGTGTGAATATTTCTTTCGTGGCTCTATAGATTATTATTATTATTATTATTATTATTATTATTATTATTATTATTATTATTATTATTATTATTATTATTATTATTATTAAAGTTTTCTTCCTTTCAGCAGGTCCTGGGACGAATGAGTTTTTTTTCTTAATTTTCAGTTTGGGCTGCAAATGTTTCTTTCATATTTCTCGATTTTCAGCGCCTCTTTTAATTCCTAATATTTTCTTCTATTTTTCAAATTATTAATTACTTGTGTTCTTCCTATCCCTTGTTTTCCTTCCATCTTTCCTTCTATAGCGGCATGAAGAAGACAATTTCTTCGCAAGATGTGTCCAATCCAATTGGCCTTTCTACGAAAGATGGTAGCTAGAATAATCCTCTTCTCTCCTATCCGTTTTAAAACATCTTCGTTTATTAGTCTTTCTGTCCATTTTATCTTCTCCATCTTCCTTCAACACATTTCGAAGCTCTCTAAATATTTCTTCTCTAACTTCCGTAATGTCCAAATCTCCAAACCATAAAGTCCAGTGTATATATAGTACTTGACCAATTTCTTCCTTAGTCCAATATTAAGGCTGCTATTTAAGAGTGACCTTTTCTTTTTGAGTGCTTCTTTGGCTATGGCATTTCTCGATCTCATCTCTTTGGTGTAGTATTCATCTTTCGTCAAAATACGTACTTCCCAGATATTTGAAATGATCGGAGGGACAATATTTATTATTATTTTTTTTTCTTGCGTCCGCACAGGAATGTCAGTATGGCTTTTCCCCCTGCCCGCTAAGACATCTAGAAAATTAAGAGCTATTAACACGTCGATTAGATTATGCTGGATCATTTCTATATTATATGGATAGATTGTAGAGTGGCCCAAAAGTAGGCATACAGACCTACATATATAAAACATACAGGACTATATACCTACTTTTGGGCCACTCTGTATATTAAAACTGGGATACTTCTAATCATGAATGTTACTTTCTTCATTTATGGGAATGCAAAGATGTCCCCCAATTTGTCCATTTAGCTTAATGTGTCCTCAGATTCCATTCCTGTTGTGAGGTCAGGATTTTTGATGTTCACCCAGCAACATAATTCAATTAGGGAGGTAGCTGAATTAAGGAGTAACAGATTGTATTCTAGAAAGGTGCAAATAATGAAACTGAGAGTCGGTGTATTGATCTGTATTACCCACTTGAATATGTGCCATCTGGCTAGTGGTAGATATTCATGGGTTGTGAAGCCATTGAGTAATTCAGTTTTAATCGAGTTTAAATGAAGAGGTAAGTTTCACTGTGTTATTGTGTGTGAATAAAATTAATTGTGCAACTAATATCGCTATTTATTTTTGGTTTACTTACAGTGCGGCGTAACCACAGATAAATATAAAATGTATAATCACTAAATAAGTTATATCTGTATAAATAAAAATGAAAGTGACTTAACTCTTGACAGACTCGACCGATCTCAATCAAATTTTCAGCATAGATGAGATTCGGGCCTGGCATGTGTTTTATCATTTCGCTTTCACTTAGGGGAGGGGGAGTATAAATGATGGAAAATGGCAGATATTAGTGTCGAATCCATAATTTTCGGGGGTCGCTGAGATAAACAGTAATACTTCCGATGCTGATTAAATCCAAATTCAGCCCGTAATAGTAATATTTAATTTTTATTTATATAGATTACTTACTATTAGAGCCCGGATTTCCATGCACAAACGAACCCCGAAATATGCATGCAAATATGTTCGAAAAATATCAAAAATATGCATTACAAATTTAAACATATGCACTGAAATATACACTAAGAAGAAAAGAAAATTTCAATTTCGTACAAAAATATCTTATATTAATGACATCTGTTATATCTGTTACATCTGTTAAATCTGTTATAAAATATCTTATATTAGTGAACAATGAATGCCTTTCTTACGTTTTCTTCTGTAAACCCTCTGTGTTTATCAGTGAGAAATGTTTTGTAGATCGAAAAGTTTCTACATCAGCAGAAATCACTGGTCCATGTAAAACACCAAATGTCTTCGTATGTTAGATCCTCTTCCAATTCCGTGTTTTCAAGGGTGAATACATTTGCAATGTCACAGATTGGTTTCTATTCGGATTTTTTTCCCCCTAACATTTGGTAATGTTTATCTCACGCTACTTCCGCAACACCGAGAGTTCCACTGGACAAAGTCTGCGATAATTCGCCCAATAAGGAGAGTGAATGCTGCAAAGCATTGTGACGGGATTCCAACTGTCTGATAATTTCAGATATTCTCGAGAAGTGGTTGTGTATGTACTTAATTTTGTTCTCAATGCCACTTGTAGAGAAACATTTTTGTGACACATAAATAGTGGCTGCATCACTGGGATTTAGTGAGTCTACAATTGTCTGCACTTGATTTAAGTTATTTGCGTAATACAACTTAGCTTCTAGCCATGAACCCATCAGGTTAAAACTGGTATCTAACATAGGTAGCGGAACACTTTTCGCAATTTCGCCAAAGATGTGTACGCGCGATGGGGCTTTCACAAATACTATCTTTACATCTGGTACAAGCGCGTCTACTTACGGATATTGGCATCTGATTGCTTCTGCTACGCGATGAAAACCGTGCATAAGACAAGTCAGGTAGACTAATTTAGGATACAACACTTCTTTTATTCTATACAACATTTTATTTTACATCAGCGTTTACAAATGATTCAGTTCACTTTAAATATAACCTACTTTCTTGTGATATATTTTGAAATATGCTAGTATGCAGCAATAAAATTCGGAAATATGCATTATCCTACGAAGTTCACGAAATATGCATGCACATCGAAATTCACTCAAAATATGCAGTTATATACGCGTCTTAAGCGAATCCTTGAAAAGTCCGTCGGAAAGGAAAAAAATACTTTCCATTTGTTTCTGCATGTTACTATAAACATGCATTTTGCATATAAATCCGGGCTGTACTTATTATTTTCTGTTTGTTCATTATCTTTTCGTTTCTATCGGCTTGAGAGTGCTTCAGTAATAGTAAAAAGCGACTAATTGCACATTTTTTTTTTCTTATTTCAACCTAGCGAAGCAGGTAATTGACGCTAGTAATAATGAATATTATCGTATGTTGTCCGCATGCTAACATGCTATCACATATTTGAGGACAAAATGTTTAGAGACTTCAAATGTACATTTATTTTGTCATTGTCATCATTGCAAATTGAGAAGCAATGATTTTTAGCTCATCTTTTTGATCTCGACGTAGCAGCTGTCCTCTTTTGTCTAATTTATCAATTACAGTAATTCTTACGCTTATCGCTTTTTTTTTTTTTTTAACATTCAACATACCTTCTCTTTAGTCTCGCATGGGCACTCGTCGAACAGGGACATCATTTGGGGGAGGACAAGGGGCAATGAGTTCAAACTTTAATGCTGTACCACTGGAAATCGAACGCGGGACCACGTCTCCAATGACGCACGCGCTACCCACTAGACCAGCAGGGAGGGTAAAATAAAAATGATGAAAAAAAAGGTGTTCAATGTCATCGTTGGTCAAAAATCATAGGGAAAACGTGCAGTGGACGTCTCGATTTTGTGAATAATACTATGGAAAATATGGAGAAAAAAAAAAAAAAAGAGGAAGACGAAATTGCCTCATTCGAAAGAAAACCTGAATACTTCGTTTCAAATTTCAATCTTCTGCTTTGGATCTCACAGTTGTTTATATGGTGTTCATATTTTAATGAAATTACTTATTGAGAGATTTCTTTTTGAAGACATTAAGTAGCAGAGCCATGGAGTTTGTAATCTGTGTTCTTGAGGCGTGGAGCTCTTGATACTGGAGGCTGTCTGAGTAATCATTGTTGATGACGAGGATTGAGGGCAGGGTCTTCTCCAGCGTGCACTTCAAGGAATATATAGAGACTCTGTGGCTTCCCTATTCACAGGCTCTTCTCTTTTCAGATTTTGTTGCTGTAGTTGTAGGAAAGACTTCAAACTTGGTTTTTGGTTTCTCTTTCTGATCACTTTGGTAGGTGTTTCTTTCAGGACATACGTAAACGGTTATCGTTCTAGCTTCGTAACGAAAAATATCGTGTTCGTATCCCCTGACTACCCAAAATGACGAAAGTTTTTCACAGTTTCCTCAGTCACAGAGACGAATGCTAGGATGATATTCGATTGGTGCGATTGGAATGTCTAATGATGTGCCAGTTTCAAAGGCATAACATTGGAAACTGCAATATCTGGTTAAAGTGCAGTAGTTTCTAGCTGTTACCAGAAACTTTTACCTATGCTCAGGAAACGATTGGATTTCATTACGAAGAAAGTCCGTAATTTGCGATGCGAAGAAATCTCCATCCGCACGTTGCATCACCTAATCCATGCTAGTCGATAGGGGAATCGTCAGAAGAATACGATGGGTGATGGATAGAGTCTGTGACGTCCTTTGAGTGGCATATGGACGTTCATTTGTCATTCAACATTAGGGTGCCATGTCTGTTGACCTTTTCTGGCTGCTTACGGACAAATGTGTTGTGCATATTATGAAGATTAACACTGACAATCCGCAGTGACGGTTTCATCTCGACGGAGAAGGACGTGGTAGTTTATCCTCACCATGGACTGCTATATCAGCAACAACACCTTTTCAGAGAGGGAGGGTGGTTTTGGAAACCAGTCTGGACGTTGATCGAGATTCACTGTCGTGATCGTTTACGAGTATTATTTTTCATCGGAAGTGACAATTCCGTGTAGGAAAGTGCCGCTTACTCCCTTCACTCATAGAATTGCGTACCTCCAAATGGCGATCCTTGCTGGTAGTGTCAACTGATCCAGGGGCCAGTTTTTTCATCGTACCGATTGCGCGGGACCTCACACGACTTGGTATGCTGTACTCCTAATTCGTCCGCAGTTCCACAAACACTTTTTCCGGGTCTGCTTCCACGGTTTGAGTTCATTAGAACATGCTGTTAGGCAATGGCAACGAATTTTATTTTTCAGTGTTGGGTCACTTGCACGAAATTTCAGTATTCCTGGCCCAATCCATCACTCACAATTGAAGCAAACTGAAAAAATTATAATGCACAGACAATATTTACCCCTTCCCCTTTTATTTATATATATTTTTAGATAAATCCTTTTCGTACTCTCGTTCTGAATCGAACTGAGATTGTGAGATGTAATGTAAGTAGACCAAAGGTATAGAATATGTCTGTGTACTGTGGGATGTATTTCATTGAAATAAAGAGAATGTGTCTCTCGGTGTAACGTACTTAGAGTAAGTGAAGACGGTATTATAGAATATGCTGTTATAGAAAGATAGCAAAGGCGAGGAATACAATCAGAAGATTAATAAACGATCACAAAATCAGGTGCGTGGATAAAGAAAGGGAGTGCGTAAAAATCTTCTGTTCTTATTCTTTGGAAGGCACTTTTATGTATTCATTTTAAAATATGACAAGATAAGTGGATTGTGTATCCATTCTATACGCACGCATGTGCAAGCATCAGTTTTAAATCTTCATATCCCAAGGGAGCATGGTGGCTCAGTGATATCGCACACATCTTTAGTACAGAGGATCCGTAGTTCATATAGTGTAGCCCCTGAGACGAGAGATCACTTTCACTATACCTTTTGGAGGTTAAACGGGCCAAAATTTAGTCTCGTGAACAACACTAACTTTAGATTAGGTTTGTAGTGTACGTGTTTGTGAGCTTGTTCGGTATTCCTAGCTTTTTCCCCCACTTTTTCGTTATCTCGTGATTTTACAGTTTTTCATAAGAAGTTTTCCAACTTGACTGTCTCTAATTTGGACATTATGGCTAGATTGGACGATGATATTGTGTACCTCAATTATTATTTTACACATTGCATAACAGAAATGTTTCAATAAAAAAAAAAACAATAAAGAATGAAAGGCAACGCCTACTATAAACCTTAAAAATATATATAAATAATAGCTTTAATTAAGTTTGTCGCTCAAAAACTGGGAGGTCTAGGCCAGTCCGGCCCCAGACTAGATCCGCCACTGAAATTATCAATGTTCTTCTTTGCCTGTCATCTCTGTCTTTTATCAACATTAGCTACTTACTCTTTCCCCCTTTTGTTGTTTACTGAGAAGGAGAGCAAACTATTACATCACAGAGAATTGAGGTAGAAAAGGTTAAGGAGACTTTTACTTTATTTCATTGTCACTTAGACATATCGCGAATTTGTTATCGTCATTGCTTGAATGCCCTGTAGAAGATTTTTCCAAACTTATCCATTCTTTCCAAGAGGAATTATGAATGTTTATAAAGAAAACATTACTTCAAGAGACAATGCGTGAGAGAGAGAGAGAGAGAGAGAGTGGCTGGGGTGTATCGTATACGATACTTGCTCCCAAGGGACTTGAATACGTAAATTGATTTATTCGCATTACGTCAAAGAAGTGCTGAGTAGTCCGTTGAGTTCGGAAGGGAGAGAAACGGAGGCTTCGACGCGGATGCAATTCCGAGTGATACGTGTAGATCAATAACAGTGTCACAACGAGGTAAATGGCGGGGCTATTTCTGTCTCGGGTTGTAGTTTCTTGTTATACACCATACACAGGTGTGTTTTGAACTTTCCTTTTTAGCTCTCCTTCACACACACACACACACTCCCATGTTTCTTTCCATGAACTGTCTTGTTTATGCCGTTCACTGCAGCAAGGGGATATTATGATGAGAAATAATGAGGAAGGTGAAGGTCGTGTTGGGAGAGTCTATAACGCATGCGGAGTGAACCATCAAGGTCGGAGCTAAAATTAGATTCGGAGGCGAAAACTTGGTCTAGTGGAACAACGCCGCTTGTAATATCGTCCGCGAATTTGTGCAAAATCCTCCTCGAGGGGAGTTTTCATGTTTCTCTATGTGGAAAACTGAACAGCAGCAAATTTTGTATCTCTTGTAGAGAAAAATCATTTGTTAAATGTGGAGTAATTTCCAGTACAAGTCTGTTTGGCAATTCATAATGGACATTGACATCCAGAATAAACCTATATCTCTGTATTATAAGAGTTTTCTAAACTTCTCGTCTGTATAGCTCATTAAAGCCTATGACAGGTCAGAGTAGTTTTGGTCACGAGACTAGATCTGGAGCTGTCTCGTCTCGTATCTTGGCACGAAAGTTCTGTCTTCTCTCTATCGTTTGTTACATCATTTGCATTGAGAATAGCTAGCACAAACTCAGTGAGGTTAATGAGCACGAATGTCTTTGAGGGTAGTGAGTCCAAACTCGATTAATTAAGGCAAGTTAGGAGTTTAACACCAAATGTATTGAGAATTAAAATTATGTGTACCACATAGACAAAAACTGTATAGTTGTGGTTTCCTTACATAGGTGGTCACTCGCAAATGTCAATTAACGTATATTTCTAAATTCAAGGAGAGTTTATTATTATTATTATTATTATTATTATTATTATTATTATTATTATTATTATTATTATTATTATAATTGCTGCCGTGATTTTTTTATGGAGTCTTCTTGCATTCAGAAATATACGGTAATACTCATCTATTCATCCTGATATAAGCAGTTTAACTGACACGAATACTTTTTAGTTGAGCTGTAGTAGTACTCCTCCCCGTATGCCCGAATGACTCATCCTCACTCTCTTTTACGACCAGGGTGAAAGGTCAATGACCTGGCCCAGGGTCAATGACCTAGGGGTACTTAGGACCACCCCCTCTAAATTTTGGCAGGGGTACCTTGGCCCATCCCCTAAATTTTGGCAGGGGTACATAGGACCACCACCCCTTAAATTTCGGAAATTGCCAAATCTAAAAATTTGGTATGGTAGCCTAGGACCATAGTATGTACCCCTATTAGTATTGGGTGTCTATGTCGTTCCCTTTCATGGGTAAAAAATTGCCAAAAATTCAAATTTCGGGGGTTTTTGACCTAATTTATCCCCTTTGATGAGGTATTATTACCCTATATAGTTATATGGACGTATACAGGGGTCCATTCCCTTTCATAAGACATGGGTATATTAATGCACCCCTTGAAAAATTTGGGAGGGGTACCTTGGCCCACCCCTTAAATTTTAGAAATTGCCCAATTTAAACATTGGGTATTATAGTACAGGACCCTAATATCTATTATGATAAATTTGGACGGTCCACCTTGTTTCCTTCTAGGGGTACAAAATTGCCAAAAATATAAACGTAAGCAATACGTTATACCACGTGTTTGGTTTTCGACCTAATTTATCTCCTTGGATGAGGTCCTATTACCTTATATAGTTATATGGTCATGTATAGTGGTCCATTATCTATCATAAGACATGGGTACATTGGTGCACCCCTTGAAAAATTTGGGAAGAGTACCTTGGCCCACCCTTAAATTTTGGAAATTGCCAAATCTAAAAATTTGGTGTGGTAGCCTAGGACCATAGTATGTACCTCTATCAGTATTGGGTGTCTATGTCGTTGTCGTTTATGTCGTTTAGAAATTGCCCAATTTAAACATTGGGTATTATAGTACAGGACCCTAATATGTATTATGATAAATTTGGATGGTCCACCTCGTTCCCTTTTAGGGGTACAAAATTGCCAAAATATAAACGTAAGCAATACGTAGTACCACGTGTTTGGATTTTGGTCGATTTTATCCCCGTTGATGAGGTCCTATTACCTTATATGGTTATATGGGCGTATACAGGTGTCCATTACCTTTCATAAGACATGGGTACATTAATGCACCCCTTGAAAAATTTGGGAGGGGTACTTTGGCCCACCCCTTAAATTTTGGAAATTGACCAATTTAAACATTGGGTATTATAGTACCGGATCCTAACATGTATTATGATAAATTTGGATGGTCCACCTCGTTTCCTTCTAGGGGTACAAAATTGTCAAAATATAAACGTAAGCAATACGTTGTACCACGTGTTTGGTCTTTTGGCCCAATTTATCCTCTTGGATGAGGTTCTATTACCTTATATGGTTATATGGTTATGTATAGGGGTCTATTCCCTATCATAAGACATAGGTACATTTGTGCACTCCTTTAAAAATTTGGGAGGGGTACTTTGGCCCACCCCTTAAATTTTAGAAATTGCTCATTTTATATATTTGGTATTATAGTACTGGACCCTAACATGTATTATGATAAAATTTGGGTGGTCCACCTCGTTCCCTTTTAGGGGTACAAAATTGCCAAAATATAAACGTAAGCAATACGTTGTACCACGTGTTTGGTCTTTTGGCCCAATTTATCCTCTTGGATGAGGTTCTATTACCTTATATGGTTATATGGTTATGTATAGGGGTCTATTCCCTATCATAAGACATAGGTACATTTGTGCACTCCTTTAAAAATTTGGGAGGGGTACTTTGGCCCACCCCTTTAATTTTGGAAATTGCCCCTTTTACATGTTTGGTATTATAGTATAGAACCCTAATATATATATATATTACTATAAATTTGGGTGGTTCACCACGTTTCCTTTGATGGGTACGAAATTGCCAAATTTTAGTACAACCACGTGTTTGGTTTCGGCTCAATTTATCCCCTTGGATGAGGTCCTATTACCTTATATGGTTATATGATCATGTATAGGGGTCCATTCCATATCCCCTTAAATTTTGGAAATTTTCCAATTTAAGCATTCGGTATCATAGTACATGACCTCAACATGTATCATGATAAATTTGGGTGGTCCATCTTGTTCCCTTTCATGGGTAAAAATTATTAAAATATAAACATAAGCAATATGTTGTACCATGCGTTTGGTTTTTGGCTCAATTTCTTCCCTTTGATGGGGTTCTATTACCTTATATTGTTATATGGTCATGTATATGGGTTCATTTCCTATCATAAGACATGGGTACATTGACGCACCCCTTGAAAAATTTGGGAGGGGTATCTTGGCTCATCCACTCGGTTTTAGAAATTGTTTTAATATAAGCATTTGGTATCATAGTACAGGACTTCAATATGTACCACTATAAATTTGGATGGTCCACATCGTTCCCTTTCATGGGTAAAGAACTACCAAAAATCGAATTTCGGAGGTTATTGACACCTATTTAGCACGTTATATGGTTTATTACCTTTATATGTTTATGTTCCCTTTTAAATTTGGGAATTATCAAATAACAAAATTCGGTAAACGTTTTCTAGGACCCGTTGGTATTCCTCTTATGGCCAAATATTCAAAATTTAAATGTTATTGACCGGCTTTATTATTGAATAAGTACAGGATTTATTACTTTTTTCATAAGACGCAGGTGTATTTGTGTACCAATCTTAAATTTTGGGAGGGGGTACATTTCTTATTGTCATATCAATAATTGGTAATTGTTCTTTGGGTAAATCATTGTGATCACGTGATCAGTTATTGACCTATGATGGGATTAGGAGTCCAGGACATTGGTACATTGAAACTTTGTAGGATAATTTGAGAATGCGTCATTGGTATTGATTATTACAGCCAAATATAAACGTAAGCAAGACGTTGTACCACGTGATTGACCTTGATGAGGTAGTGTACAGGGATACATAGCTAACCTTATTGAAACTTATGACTCATAGTCTTAAGGGAATACATGCTACAACACTGGCAAAGTTATTGTTGATGCAATTTGATTGGCTGATCACTATCTTTCCTGCAATCTGATTGGCTGATCACTATCTTTCGTGCAATCTGATTGGTTGATGAGTTTTAAATCTTTACTGTATTCAGTTTTTAAGTTTTGTTTTACATTTAAAAATCTTGTTTTCGTTCAACATTTTACACTCAATGATAAATATGATCAAAACCGTTTATTTGTTAATCGAATAGTTAAAAACCGGATAAAGTTTGACGGTTAACCGTGAAACGTAAAAATTTTTTTTTTGCTTGAAACATTTTGTTTGAAAATTCTTGCTTTCAAATTTTTTGTTTGAATTTTTTGTTTGAGAATTTTGTTTGAAATTTTTTTTGACAACTTTTGTTTCAAATTTTTTGTTTAAATTTTTTTTGTTTGAAATTTTTTTTCGTTTCAAAATTTTGTTTAAAATTTTTGTTTGAAATTTTTTCGTTTCCAAATTTTTTGTTTGAAAAAATTTTTGTTTGAAATTTTTTTTTCAAAATTTTGTTTCAAAATTTTGTTTGAATTTTTTCGTTTGAAATTTTTTGTTTAAAAAATTTTCGTTTGAAATTTTTTCGTTTCAAAATTTTGTTTAAAATTTTTTTCGTTTCAAAATTTTGTTTGGAAAATTTTGTTTGAATTTTTTTCGTTTGAATTTTTTTTTCGTTTCAAAATTTTGTTTCAAAGATTTTTGTTTGAAATTTTTGTTTCAAAGTTTGAGTTGACATTTTTAAAAGTTTGTGCACCTATTAGTAAAGAACCGGAACTGTTTAGAACAAAAACCTTTGACAACATTGTGGTGCAATAGTACACGTCAGAACCTGGGGTTGTACTTGAAATGAAAAAACACAATTCATTGAAATGGATCATTTTATTACACTCCACATACATCCATACCAGATAGTGGTTCTGGATATTGTCGATACAATGTATTTTGAACTTCTTGCACTAGTTTGTCTTTAGCATATAATTTTAATTCCAGTTGAAGTCTTTTAAGGTCTAATGCAATATCAATTGGTGGAAACTCAATGTCCATTTGATCACAAATAAACTGTTTATCAATACAGGTATGCACCCACGAACGCTGTTGACAACCATCACAATATCTAGATACATGTTGTACAATATGCATAACACATTTTTCAAAATAGTACTTTTTCAGGAATATACTAGTTTTGTTGCACATTTCCACTGCATGTTTCACACACTGAAATACGCTGATGAATTTGTTCCATTCAGTTTATGTTAGATACACCATGTTACGAGGGACATGGAATGTACTCTTTTTACGTAACAGCACCATCTTCTCTTCGAGGACTGTACGCAGCACCACTTCATGATTTGAGCCTAATGATTTGACTATGGTCACATTTAGCTCATCATGAAAATAATCGTTCATTTGGTCGATTCGTGAACATAATATTTGCCATTCTTCACAGGTCAGTTGTACACCAAATTGTTCTGCTTTACCCAATCGAATCACAGGTTCAAATGTTCTAGCACTGATACCAATCATCACATGTTTTGTTTGAAATATATTTATTGGATAATAGCTTGCGAAGATGAATTCTTTATCGTTAGAAGTACACATCTTTCCTCCTGAAAAGCACTTGCTCAAATGATTTCGTGGGATGACACTGTATTTGCTGGTTTATAGTTATTGCTGACGTCATTGGTAAGGAATGTGCTGATTCATGATTTCATCACAGTTGCTGACGTCATGCCGACCAACCAAATTCATACAACTATGTCTGACGTGCTGATTCATGATTTCATCACAATGGCTGACGAATCCGGCTGTGTACTAAATTCAAACTGATGACTTCGACCCAAGAGTCTTTTATAGCATAAAGATACAGATCCAGTATTTAAGAAACGCAGCAGTTCTTCTTGTTTTGATGCCTCCATGGGTAAATATCTTGCTGGTAAAATTATATTCTTATCATTTTCAAGCTTCACTACGATTCTTAATCCAAACTCTGTAGGGATCATTTGGCTAGCTAAGATTCTATAAGGTACATTCTGTTGTAAATCAGTAATCTTGGTAAATGATTTCATCACATCACGTGTGTTTAGAAACTGCAGACAAGTAGCCATGATGAATACTAACTCGAACGATGATGCAAAACTGATGACGTTGCGTTATCATGTTCTGACGTGTACTATTGCACCATGTTCTGACGTGTACTATTGCACCACAATGTTGCCAGAGGTTTTTGTTCTAAACAGTTCCGGTTCTTTACTAATGAGTGCACAAACTTTTAAAAATGTCAAAACCAAACTTTGAAACAAAAATTTAGAACAAAAAATCTTTGAAACAAAATTTTGAAACGAAAAAACATTCAAACAAAAAAATTTCAAACGAAAGAAATTCAAACAAAATTTTGAAACAAAAAAAAATTTCAAACAAAATTTTGAAACAAAAAATTTCAAACAAAAATTTTTTCAAACAAAAATTTCAAACGAAAAGTTTCAAACAAAATTTTGAAACGAAAAAAAATTTCAAACAAAAAAATTTTAAACAAAAAATTTGAAACAAAAGTTGTCAAAAAAATTTCAAACAAAATTCTGAAACAAAAAATTCAAACAAAAAATTTGAAAGCAAGAATTTTCAAACAAAATGTTTCAAGCAAAAAAAAAAATTTTACGTTTCACGTTTAACCGTCAAACTTTATCCGGTTTTTAACTATTCGATTAACAAATAAACGGTTTTGATCATATTTATCATTGAGTGTAAAATGTTGAACGAAAACAAGATTTTTAAATGTAAAACAAAACTTAAAAACTGAATACAGTAAAGATTTAAAACTCATCAACCAATCAGATTGCACGAAAGATAGTGATCAGCCAATCAGATTGCAGGAAAGATAGTGATCAGCCAATCAAATTGCATCAACAATAACTTTGCCAGTGTTGTAGCATGTATTCCCTTAAGACTATGAGTCATAAGTTTCAATAAGGTTAGCTATGTATCCCTGTACACTACCTCATCAAGGTCAATCACGTGGTACAACGTCTTGCTTACGTTTATATTTGGCTGTAATAATCAATACCAATGACGCATTCTCAAATTATCCTACAAAGTTTCAATGTACCAATGTCCTGGACTCCTAATCCCATCATAGGTCAATAACTGATCACGTGATCACAATGATTTACCCAAAGAACAATTACCAATTATTGATATGACAATAAGAAATGTACCCCCTCCCAAAATTTAAGATTGGTACACAAATACACCTGTGTCTTATGAAAAATGTAATAAATCCTGTACTTATTCAATAATAAAGCCGGTCAATAACATTTAAATTTTGAATATTTGGCCATAAGAGGAATACCAACGGGTCCTAGAAAACGTTTACCGAATTTTGTTATTTGATAATTCCCAAATTTAAAAGGGAACATAAACATATAAAGGTAATAAACCATATAACGTGCTAAATAGGTGTCAATAACCTCCGAAATTCGATTTTTGGTAGTTCTTTACCCATGAAAGGGAACGATGTGGACCATCCAAATTTATAGTGGTACATATTGAAGTCCTGTACTATGATACCAAATGCTTATATTAAAACAATTTCTAAAACCGAGTGGATGAGCCAAGATACCCCTCCCAAATTTTTCAAGGGGTGCGTCAATGTACCCATGTCTTATGATAGGAAATGAACCCATATACATGACCATATAACAATATAAGGTAATAGAACCCCATCAAAGGGAAGAAATTGAGCCAAAAACCAAACGCATGGTACAACATATTGCTTATGTTTATATTTTAATAATTTTTACCCATGAAAGGGAACAAGATGGACCACCCAAATTTATCATGATACATGTTGAGGTCATGTACTATGATACCGAATGCTTAAATTGGAAAATTTCCAAAATTTAAGGGGATATGGAATGGACCCCTATACATGATCATATAACCATATAAGGTAATAGGACCTCATCCAAGGGGATAAATTGAGCCGAAACCAAACACGTGGTTGTACTAAAATTTGGCAATTTCGTACCCATCAAAGGAAACGTGGTGAACCACCCAAATTTATAGTAATATATATATATATTAGGGTTCTATACTATAATACCAAACATGTAAAAGGGGCAATTTCCAAAATTAAAGGGGTGGGCCAAAGTACCCCTCCCAAATTTTTAAAGGAGTGCACAAATGTACCTATGTCTTATGATAGGGAATAGACCCCTATACATAACCATATAACCATATAAGGTAATAGAACCTCATCCAAGAGGATAAATTGGGCCAAAAGACCAAACACGTGGTACAACGTATTGCTTACGTTTATATTTTGGCAATTTTGTACCCCTAAAAGGGAACGAGGTGGACCACCCAAATTTTATCATAATACATGTTAGGGTCCAGTACTATAATACCAAATATATAAAATGAGCAATTTCTAAAATTTAAGGGGTGGGCCAAAGTACCCCTCCCAAATTTTTAAAGGAGTGCACAAATGTACCTATGTCTTATGATAGGGAATAGACCCCTATACATAACCATATAACCATATAAGGTAATAGAACCTCATCCAAGAGGATAAATTGGGCCAAAAGACCAAACACGTGGTACAACGTATTGCTTACGTTTATATTTTGACAATTTTGTACCCCTAGAAGGAAACGAGGTGGACCATCCAAATTTATCATAATACATGTTAGGATCCGGTACTATAATACCCAATGTTTAAATTGGTCAATTTCCAAAATTTAAGGGGTGGGCCAAAGTACCCCTCCCAAATTTTTCAAGGGGTGCATTAATGTACCCATGTCTTATGAAAGGTAATGGACACCTGTATACGCCCATATAACCATATAAGGTAATAGGACCTCATCAACGGGGATAAAATCGACCAAAATCCAAACACGTGGTACTACGTATTGCTTACGTTTATATTTTGGCAATTTTGTACCCCTAAAAGGGAACGAGGTGGACCATCCAAATTTATCATAATACATATTAGGGTCCTGTACTATAATACCCAATGTTTAAATTGGGCAATTTCTAAAATTTAAGGGGTGGGCCAAGGTACCCCTCCCAAATTTTTAAAGGGGTGCACCAATGTACCCATATCGTATGAAAGATAATAGACTCCTGTATACGCTCATATAACTATATAGGGTAATAACACCTCATCAAAGGGGATAAATTACGTCAAAAACCCCCGAAATTTGAATTTTTGGCAATTTTTTACCCATGAAAGGGAACGACATAGACACCCAATACTGATAGAGGTACATACTATGGTCCTAGGCTACCACACCAAATTTTTAGATTTGGCAATTTCCAAAATTTAAGGGTGGGCCAAGGTACTCTTCCCAAATTTTTCAAGGGGTGCACCAATGTACCCATGTCTTATGATAGATAATGGACCACTATACATGACCATATAACTATATAAGGTAATAGGACCTCATCCAAGGAGATAAATTAGGTCGAAAACCAAACACGTGGTATAACGTATTGCTTACGTTTATATTTTTGGCAATTTTGTACCCCTAGAAGGAAACAAGGTGGACCGTCCAAATTTATCATAATAGATATTAGGGTCCTGTACTATAATACCCAATGTTTAAATTGGGCAATTTCCAAAATTTAAGGGGTGGGCCAAGGTACCCCTCCCAAATTTTTCAAGGGGTGCATTAATATACCCATGTCTTATGAAAGGGAATGGACCCCTGTATACGTCCATATAACTATATAGGGTAATAATACCTCATCAAAGGGGATAAATTAGGTCAAAAACCCCCGAAATTTGAATTTTTGGCAATTTTTTACCCATGAAAGGGAACGACATAGACACCCAATACTAATAGGGGTACATACTATGGTCCTAGGCTACCATACCAAATTTTTAGATTTGGCAATTTCCGAAATTTAAGGGGGGGTGGTCCTATGTACCCCTGCCAAAATTTAGGGGATGGGCCAAGGTACCCCTGCCAAAATTTAGAGGGGGTGGTCCTAAGTACCCCTAGGTCATTGACCCTGGGCCAGGTCATTGACCTTTCACCCTGGTCGTAAAAGAGAGTGAGGATGAGTCATTCGGGCATACGGGGGGGAGTACTACTGCTGTTATGGACATTTTGACTTCCATCCTCGTTGTATGGTTTTCTAGATCGGATTTTGCTACCTTTTACTTAAGATAGTTCCCGAATTGTTACGATACTGAATGGACACTGAAAATTAATGTTTCCACGAGACGAGAAGTTAAGTTTTGTCGTATTCTCTCTCGTCTCGATTCTAGAAGAATTCTTGCTCGCCTCATTTCGATTCTTGGAAATGTTATCTCATCTCGTTTCGTAAACTTGTGGACAGAAAAGTTTGTTCCCCGATAATTATATTTTTAAAATGTAATCCTTCTCTGTCACACGAAGATTGTGATACAATAGCATTTAAAGAAAGCGTATTTGTTATTGGAGTGTATTAGGTAATAATTTTACGTATCGTTAAGCGTTGATAAAAAAAAATGAAATGAAATTTTTGAGTTTTACGTCCCACGATTATGCCGGTTAGGCTAAAGGAGACGTTGATGATGAGAGATGAATGAAATGGTGGAATGAAGAAAGTGGGAAGAAACGGGAGAATCTATTCATCCCGAGAAAACCCACGCACACGGCATTTGTCCACCACAAAGTTCACTTGGCGGGAGCAGGGTTTGAACCCGGGACCACAAACACCAGAGGTGAAAGCTCTACCACTGAGCCACAGCGTTGATAAATGCTTTTCATTGTATCCGTACATCCACTTTATCAATTTATAGGTTTTTATTTATTTATTTAACTATGAAACATGTAACAAGAAAATAATGTTTAAGATCTGAACCAGTGTTGCCCATGATACCCGAGGAATTTCTCGTCGCGGAAACGTGACGAGAATCTTCAGCATCACTGAAAATGTTGTGCATTCACCGGGAATCGAAACCTTGAACATCCTTGTTTGCCATTCGGTACAAAGGAGACTTCCGAAGACTTCTATTTTTTTTTTTTTACATTTATTTACTTATAGTCAGTGGGTGGCACATAGAAGGGAGTCTGATAGATAAAATACTTAAAATTTTATCACTAGAAAACTGTATTCAAAAATTAGTATATTATGTAAGTTTTTTTCCCTTAGCGTGTAGTAATAAAATTTATTTACTTTACCATGTGACTTCTCTAGCCGTCAGTATTTTATTAGTATAACGCTGTACGAAGCAAAGACAGAGGCATTATGAAAAAGCTACCAAAAACGTCTTAAGAGTCTTCATCCCGGCGAAATTAAAATACCGCTAATTTTACAGTAATTATGTGATATCTTCAAATAGATAAAAGATAATCGAAATGTGGAACAAGAGCGCCCTAGACAATATTATTTTACATTAGAAACCGTTATGACGACTCACTTATCTGCTTTCGATTTCGAGCCATTTTAAAAATCGGCATTTATTTTCGCGTTTCTAAACAGCTGAAAACGGAAAGCCACTAGGTGACTTCTGATAACGGTACCTCACGCAAAAAAATATTGTCTAGGGCGCTCTCGTTCCATATTTCAACTATCTTTTATCTATTTGAAAATATCACGTAATTACTGTAAAATTAGTGGTATTTTAATTTCGCCGGGATGAAGACTCTTAAGGCTTTTGAAACAGTGTGCAGACAAATGGAGAAAAAATATCTGAGTCGGTCGAACGGAAAACAAATGATGAAATATTAGGAAGAACTAGTTGCTAGTTGTTGTGCCCAAGTCTTCGGCCTGCTGTGCACTATAAGTTTGGTGGTTTGCATTTGACGGTTATTATTAGGAACTAGCGTAATGTACTGAAACGTTTGACGTTATTATCAACGAACTTAAAAAGTTTGTTACTGAATTCTCTATGTCTCTCTCTGTGTTTGTCCTTTATTTGCGATTTTTTCAATGTTGAGCCTTCCATTCGATAGAACATCCAAAATTATCTGAAAGAAGTTATGCAATTTTCGCGTCACTCTTACCGTTCCCGAGATATTGAAAAAAAATCCGATTTCGGGAGATTTAACAATCATATCTCAGAAACCATGTCATAGATCATGTTGGTGTTGATCAACATCTGATAGAATGGTGAACATTTTGGTACCGAATAATAAACGGTGGCCGCTGGTTATATCTGCATTTTCAGTATATATACGGTGATAAAAAGTGACAGCTCAATGTAGCTAGTTGAATATATCCCCGAATACGCAAGCTCCAGATATGTAAGTGTAATATCTGTTGAATTTTGTCTAATAAATTAGATATACAATGTCATATAAATTCCAAAAATCTTTTCAAGTTCGTTCTTGCATTGCTCTTCGAGCATTCTCAACTTGGTTTAAATAAAACAATTGTGCATTTTGTCTTTCTACAACCTGCATTACACAACTATAAAGCCCGGTTGTATAACATTCCAGGGGATTAAAGTGACTGGTAGACTGAGCACTGAGGTTCATTTCTTTTATGTCGTACAAGAGGGGAAAAAAAGATCAATATTGGACATTTTTTTTTTAAAAAAAGAAAGAAACTGGTTAGAACAGTGTTGCAGAAGAAAGGATATTATATTGGACATAGTAAGATAAAGATATAGCAAAGGATAAAAGTGAATGGGAGAAAAAAAAATACAACTATTGGATTAAATTAACTCTGTCGTCAGGAAAAAAGAAAAAAAAGATAGTGGAGCATAGTGTACGGAAGTTTATCAATTTCCGTATAGCGTTAATGTTTCCAGAAAAATAATGTAATAAAGAACATTGGTGCGAAGATTTTATATATTTAGCTGTATGGAACATACGAAAAATCAGAAATATTGTAGGAAATACTAAAGTTATAGAAAGAGGACTAGAGAGTATGTTATATATAAAAGATGTTGAAGGTGAATCGGGAAGAGTAAAAAGAACATTATAAGTTTATCTTTACATTAAGACGATTAGATTAGCGAAGGACTGTGGTAGTAGCAAATTTACTACAACAAGCTTAGCAGTTGTAACAAAGATGTATAATAACAAAGTTAGCTAAAAGTTCATGATGATACTTACTTAAATTAAGTTTTAGATGTGGTTGGTTATCATGCTTTTCTATTTATACTAACATCTCTAAATTTTACAAAGCTAGCAATAGAATACCTTCCGTTATTTTTATATAAGCAAAGGTAACCCATTTGATACAGAGTCCTCAAGTCCCTCAAGGGTCATGTCATGTTATTCTTTACTATTAATTATGTTCCACTTTTGTATTGAACACTCTAACTTCTTCACCTGTATGCCGATTCACCGTAATCTGCGAAAATTTCAAATGCCATACAGTAAAAACAATTGAAGATAAATGTGTGCGAAGGGTGGAAGTCCCTATATTTCACCAGGATAGGAGATCCTGTTAGCTTCGTTTACACATTAAATATAGTTGCTCCGTGTTAACTAAATAAGAATTCCAACTATGTAAGTTTTGTTCCTCATTCCAAGCTACCGTTCACTCATTACATTGATACAATAACGACTAGTGCTTACCTATAGAAATTTAGTTTTCTCTTTCTTTGGAAGAGCATAAGATTTTTTTTTCAACGAGCCAAAATCCATAAATCTGTATTTCTCACGTGAAATCAAAATTATAATACTGTTGTACTATTTCGTACATAATTCTGGAGGAGGGGGACGCTGTGGCTCCATAGTATACCTCAATTCACCTCTGGCGCGTGGGGTCCCTGGTTCTGCCAAGTAAGCTTTGTGACAGACAAACATCGTGTGGCTGGATTTCCTCGGGTTCTCCTGCTTCCTCCCACTTTCGTCATTCCATTATCATCATCTAATCATCGTCATCTTTCTTAGCTTCCATGTATAATCGTCGGACGTTAAACCACAATGATTATGCACAATCCCATTAAATATTGTCAAGTAATTGAAAACACATAGAGCCTAAATTCTTCAAATGCTTTATATATATATATATATAATCTACGGTTTCTACCCAAAATGTTTTTTTTTTTTTAATGAATTTAGTAACCAATTTTGATTATTGCATATTAGTGTGCCAAAAACTGAAAAAGATTGAGAAACTCGGTGCTAAAATCCAGATTCAAAATAAATATTGTCAAACTAAGCACAACAACAAACTGAGCAAAGTTATGTGACAAAAATATGTAAACACACAAACACGTAACAGTTTCAACACACTAACTGTGTCTTCATCAGACTTCCATTGTGTCTTCAAAGTAAAGGTTATACAAGATCTTTTTTCAGAGATGTAAATATGCATGATTAGTGATGTGTATGGGATATTACAATTGCTTTTTCTTTTTCAGTGGTGTTGTGAAATAAATACATTTATCAGAAACGTCAATTGACTCGAAGAGGATGGAAGAATGCTTTGTGGAAGTGGAGATGTTATTGATGCATTATTAAATGTCATGAAAGGACAAATTAGATATGATCAACAGAAAAGTTTTATTTTCAAAAGGAAACATTTCCATTTTTTTTTTCTTTCTTCGAAATTCCCTTTTCAACGGTTTCTATATTTTTGGGATGAGGTCTGTCGGATTATGCAACAAACTTTATGCAAACAGGAACAGTTTTGGTAGAAATAACAATGTAAAGCTGGTCGTTATTGCCAAAGGGAATATATCCACCTCGTTTTATATATATATATATATATATATATATATATATATATATATATATATATATATACACTTCTACTGTATAATTAGCAGTTTGTGGACATTCTCAGCAGTGAAAATTGTATTGACAAATAAATAAAACGGAAAGTTACAAGAGTACTTATTCGTATCCAAGTCGAGATGCTAGATAAATGAAAGTGAAGTTGTATAGAATGTTGTAAATTCACAGTTGAGTTTCGCAGCGGTAAATATCAGTGTCTTGTTGTATTTCTTTCCCTTTGAAACGGTTGTTGGCCGGGCCCCCGCGTTTCGTATACTGTTCACAGTGGCAGTGATGCATGGAAAGAAATATATTTAATCTGTCGTAAGAGTTCGAGCACAAACTTGTGTGTGATGTGATGGGAGCGAACGAGGGAGTCTAGGAGTCGGTTCAACGCGGTGCCGTCCTGTCCCGTTCTGTGTGTTAGGGAAGAGAAATCTCGCTCTATACTTGGCCACGAAAATCAATAGCGGCACAGCGAGGCCCGGCCAGGAGTAAAATTCAGGAAGATGGGGCTGAATGTCGTTTTATGTACAGGATGTTGAAAGACAACGGCACACCTCCGACCAAGAGTTTGCGCGGATGCTATTTTTAGATTCCTTTCTATCCGTGTACTTAAGGGAGTGGGGGAAGTTACATTTTACGTGTATATAACTTTCCTTCTCCTTCCTAGAAATAAAAAGATGTTAAGAGAGTGAAGAATTTTGATAAGTATCGTATTGTTAAACGCAGTTTTTGTGCAAATTGTAGTAGCAAAGCACTTCCATTGAAACACAAAGCTGCATAAAGTGGAATGGATTGTTTTCCTTCTTTTTTTGTAACAGCAAGATCATGAAAGGCAAGGGTTACTATTAAAGTGGATTGAAACCAGTACTTCAAGTAATTGTGCTCTTTGCACGGTTGGTGAAGGTACGCGCATAGAGAGCAAGCGCGCCAGCTACCAGGCGACGGGTAAACTTAAACCTCTGTAAGCTTGTTTCGGAAAATGTGACTTATGTATTTACTGTTCATGTTAACAGTATTGTTTCTTTACGAGGCAAGAAGTTTCCCGTCTCGTCTCCATAACGGGACAAGTACCGTTTTAAATTCGAGATGAAACAGTCTCTCAAGTCTTGGTTATCAGGCACTATTTAAGGTTTACATAATGCATAGTATGAAACTATAAATTTGATGAAATGATCTTACGATCACAGTACACCGCATTTATCAATGTTTAAAGGTATACAAGTCATTGCACAATATTTTCCAATAATATTGTTTAAATGTGATTATACCACATCGCTCATGGACCTCCCGTGACGCGCAAGGATTCTGTAAGGATAGATGAAACGTAAAAAAAATGAGGGCATAAACTTTGTTCATAAATTTGCAAAATGATTCGACAAAAAATTTTCGAAATCGAGACGAGAAAATCCTGTTTCTCGTTTCGTTTCGTGGCAGTAATTTCCAGCTGGTCAGTGTGTGAAGTAGGAGCACGCTTTTGTAATCTGAGAAACACAAAAGAAAGCCATTCAGCAAAAGCAGGGGAGGGGGCGTGAGGCAGGTGAATGGAATAAAACACGTGTTTGCAGTGAACTAGTAGTAGAATCATGAATCCGCAAGAAGAATGCTTGCAAAACCCATCGATTATGCTATCGATCTTGTTTCCGTGGTATTAATGTTAGGTGACCTGCCAGCTTCTTCTCCTCTCCGTGCGGTTAACTGGGAAGAGAAGCAGCAAACTGTAACGTCACAGTGCATGCAGTATGAAATGAATGAGTTCATAGTAATTTATAGAAAAGAAACGCGCCAAGAAAAGGAAAGGGTTATTTAATGATATATTCTTATTAAAAACACGTCAAAATTCTAAGTTTTGACTTCGTTTGTAGTCATGACTAGGAAAAATAAATATTGTATATCCACGACACACATTTTTTTTTTTTTTTGAAATGGCTGAACTTATTTTAATTCAATTCTCTTTGCAGTAAGAAAAAAAAACTTAATTGTCTGTTAATATTAGAAACCGAATTCCACTAATCAGTTGATAGAAATGCAGATGTAGTTTATATATCCATTTTTGGCAGTAACCGTACAACTTCACACTTTTCTTCTCTAGTGCATGGGGCCCTTGGTTTGATCGCAGCTTGTGCCAAGTGAGCTTTGTGGTGGACAAACACCGTGTGCGTAGGTTTTCTCGGGGTACTCCCGTTTCCTCCCACCATTTCATTCATTTTTCATTATCACCTCTCCTTTTGCTTAGTCGGCATAACCATTGGACGTAAAGCGGAAAGATTTCATTTCATTTTATTTTTGACGCTTTTCTTGTTGACTTGGGCTCAATTGAACAATCAACCTTGCAGTTTCAAGTAAGTCGTCATAACTAGTCCATAGAGAGTTCGTCGAAATTAATTCTAATCTGAAATTCCATTTGTTTTTGTATGAGTTTGTATTATATCTTCGCTATTGGCTGTTACTTCAGGATTTCTAAACTGTGTATCGTGCTCTTCTGAAACCTCATTTGATTTTGTGATTATAATATAGTCATTGGCCATTTTTTTTTTAAATCAAGCTCAAGGGAGTCATCTAATTTAACTATAATTCGGTAGATGTGTAGTGCTATATAGGGTATGTAAACGATTAGAGTTTCAGAGATGCAGAACATTGCAAATGACTACCAGAGGGTAGTAATATCAATGATACGGAATACAGCCCTGGTCGTGTCAGTAGTTGTCAAACGTGAGAGAGTGAGTCGGCATAGTGCAGGAAGATAAAGAAACACACATAGTCCCTCATCGCCACATTAGAAAGCATACCTCATTGACGGCGTTTAGAACTGATCACATTGTGGGATTGCATGAGGCGGACGGGGCGTTTCCTGCTATTGCCATACATGAGTGGTATTCCGATATCGCTGTGGCCCGATGTTACGGTCAATGGATACATGAAGGAACTCACGCATGACGTGAAGGTTACGGTCTACAACTACAGACCACAACACAGGAGGATCGTCACATCGTGCATGAACCATTATGTAATTCAGTGACATCTGCAACTGTCATCCGGACACAAGTAGTGGACTCTGTCCATTATTCTGTGTCTTTATCCCGTACCATATCTCAACGACTGTTATCAGCTGAATTGCATCGTCCCCTGCGTAGGTTGCTCTTAACACCAGTGCATATACGACAGCGTGTGGAGTACTGTCGCACTTGGACAGTATGGGATGCTCATTAATGGGAACGAATGGTTTCAGGGATGAGTTTCACTTCTACATTACAACAGAAGACCATCGTGTGCGTGTGTGGCGGCGCTGTAGGGAGAAGTCAAACGGCATTGTAAAACGGCTAACCGATGTTACTCGTAGCATAATGGTATAAGGAGCCCTCGCGTATGACTTTCGGTCACCTTTCGTAGTCATTCGCGGAACGTTGACGGCACAGCAGTATGTGGGTGAGATTCTGCGTCCTCATGTGTTACCCTACTGCGACAGCACGGTAGTATAACGCTCGACCGCACACAGCACATGTGTCTTTGAATTGCGTATGTCATGTTGAGGTTCTTCCTGGTCAACATGGTCAACTAATCTCTTTCCGATTGAACACATTTGGAACCAGCTCACTCTTCAACTTCGCGCTATTGCCGATTTGCAACATCTCCGGTGCTGTTACATCAGCGTTGCCTAAGGTAACGATATGACGACTCTACGACTCACTTCCAATCCACATCAGTGCATTTATCCGTGCCCAAGAGGATGTTACAACTTGCTGATGTGCAACATGTATTACGCTCGTACAAACTGGTTGTCAGATTGATCCGATATTGTTAAGTGTCACAACAGTGAAAAGATCAAATTGTTTAAATTATTTGGACATCGTGGGTTAAGAGTTTAGTATTGATTCTATGACGAAATTATCAGATTTAGTGCTGGTAATTTCATGCTGAGAGCGGGCTCCGTCAACTGTACCAAGAATCTATAGCAGCGTTTCCCAACCTTTTTCAACTTGCGGCACACTACGGGTGTAACTTGAATTCTCGCGGCACACTCATACATGTTGTTATTATTATTATTATTATTATTATTATTATTATTATTATTATTATTATTATTATTATTATTATTATTATTATTATTTTTATTATTTGCAAATATAAAATACCATAGTAATTTTTTTCTGTGATTACTGATCTCCTCACAGAGATGAAAGCTTGATCACTGGTTTTCCCTTATACTAATTCATTATATTTATTTTTTAATCTAATTTTAAAATAGAAAACAATTGCAATGAAATATAGTACTCACATTTTTAAAAATTCGCTTTCTTTTTCGAAAACTGTATCCAATCTTTCACTAAGAACGAAGATCACTAAATAACGAACGAACAAACAAATGTCTTGTACTTTTAACTTTGCTGTTTTAACTAAAACCGGTGCACATTATTGCAATCACACAGCTTGCGATGCGTCGAAGTCAAAACACAGCTGTTGAACAAAGTGTTGTTCTGTCATTCACGTGCGAATGAGTGTGACGCGTACCGTACAAGTGCTTCCATTTCTCGGTGTTAGTATGACTCTCAATTGAAACGTAACATAGCAGCTAACCGTGGAAATGTATACGAGCCGAAATACTGTCTGCTACACAGTAATAGATGTAGACAGTAATTTTTTCCATGGTAGAAATTCATAGTAATATGAAATAAAAAAATATACATTTTTTCCCTATGTCTTCCAATTTGGTTCCTATAGAATTAATAATTATGTTTCGATTTCCTCGCGGCACACCAGTGGTCCATTCGCGGCACACCGGTTGGGAAACGCTGATCTATAGAAACGTTGCCCATTGTTGTATATTTCACGCATTTCTTTACTTTTTAAAGATTTTGCATTTGCAGTATTCTTCCCGTGTGAAGAACAGGTATTTCATCTAGTAAATAAAAAATTAAACATTTTTGTGTCGTTCCTTGTCGACAATGTCCTTGTTGTTTCTCAATGCTTCCTCACTGTTAGCCTCTGCTCTCTCTAAGAAATCGAGCTGGCTACTACCCTGATGTGTCCGTGTTAAATTACGAAGATTCTTTGGACCTATGGAAGTGCATATTCGCTTATGAGTGTGGAATGCTGGCAAAAATTGAAATTTATTTACGTGAAGCATGCGTATTGAAATACACTGTTAACTAGGATATTGCATATATTGTTTATCATTTCCTATCCGTGACACACAATTTACGCATATACTATTTGTTCATAAGAGACATGGAAGGGAATGGATCGGTTTGAATATAAAATCGTTCAGTGGAATTTAGTATTTCATGTACATGTTCTAAATAAATAACAGGTCGCAATGGCTTAGTGATAGAGCGTTCACCTCGAGTGCATTGGTTCGATCCCAGCCCTTGCCAAGTGGGTGTTGTGAGTGAACAAACAACGTATGTAGGGTTTATATCGGGATTCTCTTGTTTTCTCCCATTTCCTTTATTTCACCGGTTCGTTCATTAACTTCATAACCGCCTCCCTTAGCCCAGGAGCATAATCATGAGGCGTTAAACTAACGAAATAAATAGCTAAAGTTCTACAATTATAACAAAATATTTTTACGATTTAGTAGTAGCAGTCATATTGTGCTGTTCTTTGTTTTCAATGGATCAGTTAGTTGGACCATGGTTACGTAATTAATACAATATTTAAAGCAAAAACCCAATACCGTCAACGTTTATTACAATGGAATTTGTAGTATCTATCAGTGTATTGTATATGTATAGAAATCGTAGTAATTTTCGCCACAGTTTCCTTTTTATTCTATTAACTACACTTAATGGAGTTCTTTGAGATCTAAAAGCCAGTAAGAGAAGTAGAATCTTAATGAATGGCATCAGGAAATCTCTTTCAGTCAGTCTTTGGTTGAAGTCTTGTCGTGTATGGGTCGGAGCGACAGTTCACTCGACAATTGGGGTGTTCGTGTCAGGCTGTATCATTTGCTGCTGCGCGACCAACACGAGATTGATCGATCACTCACTAGTCTATTACACCTTTTTTTCTTCCTTTCTTTCTTTTATAATCTTGAAGCCTCATAAAGTGATTTTCTTACATAAAAAGAGCTTTTGTAGTTCGTGTGGTCATTGGGTTTCCTTCATTATGTGGTATTTTCTTTCTTTTATCTTCAGAAAACCTCTCCTGTTTCCACGAAGATACCATTATTAATTGCTTATTCAACTTTCTCAGTGCTCATGGACCAGTTGAATAGCAACAAAATTAATATTTTTTAAAAAAATAATAAACATTTTTTGACACTTGATTAATTATAAGGAGTGGTATACAGGAAGCACCACTTGTTACTTCAGCTTAAGAAAATTCGAAGTAGTTTAGTAGCTATAACGTCTCATGTTTGTCTTCTAAGCTGCTGGAGACAACGATAATTATAAAATAACGGTGACGCAATTGGTGGAATGAGACCAGCGGTGACTCTTGAGTAGGACCCCCAGACGTTTCGGTTTAGCCAGGACGGTTCCGGATTTATATCATCTCCCCAGCAGAAATCGTCTGGGGCTTCAAATGTTTCGGTTTCCTTTCAGAACATAAGTTAATATCATTCGTGCGATATTAAGAAAAAACATCCCGCCTTTATTAGTCATTGATGCTCAATTAATAAGAATAATCTACTCTTTTATTAGTCATTGATGTTCAACTGATAGGAATAATCTACTCTTTTATTAGTCATTGATGCTCAAGTGATAGGAATTATCCACTCTTATTAGTCATTGATGTTCAACTGATAGGAATTATCCACTCTTTTATTAGTCATTGATGCTCAGCTGATAAGAATAATCTACTCTTTTATTAGTCATTGATGCTCAGTTGATAAGAATTATCCACTCTTTTATTAGTCATTGATGCTCAACTGATACGAAAAATCTATTCTTTTATTAGTCATTGATGCTCAACTGATAGGAATTATCCACTCTTTTATTGGTTATTGATACTCAGCTGATAGGAATAATTACTCTATGTCACTCAGTTTTGGTGAATGTGAGCTACTATTTAATTAGTTTTGCAGCAATAAGTAGGTGGATACCTGTGAACGTACTGTAAAGTTTCATGAGGTTTTTTAAAAGTCTATTCGTGAAGGAAGTCATATCGTTGAAAATTTGAATTTTATCTATACGATCTAAGGGAAGAAATGAAATGTAGAGTCTATACAATAATAAATTCTTTATGAAAGCTTTCTTCCACTAGGTTCTAACGATAAAATTTAAACTTTTGTCAATGTGACTTCTCTTAAAAACAGCCACTAAGAGAGACCTGATTCGAAAACAATAGCAACAAAAAAGAAACAAAGAATGCGGTATTGTCTACCACAGACCGTCAAGACGTATGATTCCCGATTAATTGTATATTGACGCCAATATATACAAGGTGTCTCAAAAGTCTCCTGACTTAGGGTAACTGTTATTATCAAGAGTTACAACAAAATGTAAGAGGGAAAACCGTCTTCAAATATATTTTCAATCTAAAGTGAAGGATTTTTTTTTTTAATTTTTAAATCGGGCGAGTGGTTTGAGCTGTACACTCTTTATGCGCTCGATGTTAAATGAAAATGAAACGCTGTCATTTACCTGGACCCACAACATATGTCAATTAATTTACTGTCTTTTACATTAACGTGTCGATGGCCACCCCCATTTTAAATATGTCCCCATTCACCATACTCTTAACAAAATTTATCCCATCTCCCGGTAAATGGCATCGTTGCATTTTCATTTAACATTGGGTGGATAAAGAGTGTACAGCCCAAATCGCTCGTCCGATTAAAAAAAAAAAAAAAAATCCTTCACTTTAGATTGAAAACGTCATATTTGGAGACGATTTCCCTCTTACATTTTGTTGTAACTCTGATAATAACAGAGTTACCATATGTCAGGGGACTTTTAAGACATCCTGTTTATGATTTAACATTCAGCATTATGAAATGAAATATTTCGGTTTAACGTCCCACGATTATGCCCGTTAGGCTAAGGGAGACGGTGATGAAGGCAAGTGAATGATGATGGAAGAATTTGTGGAACGAGAATGTGGGAGGAAATAGGAGAGAATCCACGAACACGATGTTGTTCATTACAAAGTTACTTGGTCGGGGATCGAACCAGGGATCCCACACACCAGAGGTTAGCGCTCTACCACTGATCCACCGTGGCTGACGTTATGCTCTGTGCTTTGAAGAGAGAGATGCACGGATTTTTTTTTTAAAATAAGAAATCCGAAAATTATTTGCACGGCTTTATTGTTCAGGGATTTTTTTTTAATGTATAAATGAATAGATAGTACTTGAGTTCATGTCTCATTTCCCATTATAACGAAAAGAAATGGTTATTGTATTATGGACAAAAAAAAAAAAATACAAGAATCAAAATCAATAGGAAGTTAAAGGCCAAATCGGTGGACATATTGAATTCTCCAGTTACAACAAATTGTTTGTAGAACTGTTAAAGCTCTTCGACAAAAATATTTTAGTATTTTTTTTATGTTAGCAATAACCGTACTGTAGAGTATAATGGTTAGATTTTGTTCCATGGAGTTACGGGTTACAATTGAAGTATAAAATAAAACTTAAGTTAGTCGCATGTTTTAGCAGCTAAAGTCAAAGTTTAATGTAGTAGCATACGTCAAATAACGTCTTTATAGAGGTTTTTAAACTTCGAATCGAGGATAAAGAGTATGTTACTTTTATGATGTTTTCAAGTTTTCTATTTCAAGCCTGTATTAACGTGATATAACTGTAAAGAAAGAAGTTGTTCTGCAGGTGAAGAATTTTAATACTCTTTTGTTCATACATGCCCAAAATGAAAGTTCGTGTTTCTAATTTTGCAAACAGATTTCATAATATCAAATATTGAGCGAGCCTATCGTGCACGAGACGGTGTTAGTATTCCAAATCTCAGGATATATGTGAGTCGCAGCAGGTCAGGTCTAACGTCATTTGGCAGCTGACAGTTAAAGCTAATTTAATTGATGTGCGAAAAGTGTTGGAATTCTCGTATTCAGACGTAAGGTTTTGCGCCGTGAAAATGAGTGAACTTTCCGTAAAGCTGTACTTCATTTTACAATTTTATTTCGATAAAGGCGCAAATATTGCTCAGACCCGTGCTTGTGCTATTTATGAGCAAGATGTGTTATGAAAAGCAACAACCAAAAGATGGTTCAGTCGCATTTGTTCTGGAAATTTCGAAGACGCTTCTCGTATTGAGCGACCAATCACAGCAAAAGTGGATGATATTCTGGGGAAAGTCTAGCAAACCTGGCGTGTAAGCAGTCATTACATCCATCACCGAACGATGTTAAACTATTTGGAGAGTACTGGTTAGAAAAAGCAGCTCGGAGTACCATACGATCAGATTTAGAAACATTTACTCAAAACAACTCTCTTATTATCAGTTTTCTGGCGTAACGAACTCGAGCCACGAGGATGGTGAAAAGTTGATAACGTACGGCACCAATGCGCGATAAAATCGTGATCGAAGCGAGGATAAGCTACACAATCTGTTGGAATTCCACACGGACGCTAAGAAAGTTTATAGTCTGTGTTTTGTGGTATTCGAAGGGCATCGTGCATCACGAGAACGACAGACTTGGACGTGTACTGTCGACAAATAGGGTGAGTGGACCTAGCAAGCGAAAAGAAGCAACTGGAATCTGTCAACATATACCACGCGGACAACGCCAGACCGTATAAACGACCTGTAACGACCCGTCAGAGAACTTGAGTGGGAGGTTTTAATGCATCCACCGTATAACCCGGACCAGACACTATCAGTCTGTAATTTGTTTCGGTCTCGGAGGAACTCTCTGAATGGTGTTAAATTAACTTCAAGAGAAGTTCGGGGGAGTCCAAATCCGTTATGAGGACAAATTATATTAAAATTTATAACCACCCCTAAAATTAGATTAAATTTCCAGAAAATTCAGGATTTTGGGGCCCACTCACAGCGTACGTCCCTGCCTATTAATATCAATGTATTATTACGAGCATGAAACAATACACACGAGCGGGGATTTATTCCTGAGAGGATTACCGATATCCAAACCGTAAAACGTTACAGTGACTCAGACTCAGGGCTACAATGCTCTACTTTGGAACGCAGTAGTGCTTCATGGGCTAACATTGTGTTGTCCATGCATTATTTTCCATTGAATTCTCTTTCCTCCCATTTGTATTACTCAGCACTTGATTCCATCATCATTTATATTACTCATCTTCGTTATTAGCATACAAAGGGTTGTCGGAGAAATTAACAATAAATATATAAATAATGACTAAGTTTCGTATGTATATATATATCAAACTGTATAATGATTTTTTAATACGTATATCGGTACATGAGTCAAATGCTCTGTGCTGCTTTTTTTTTTTTTTAAACAAAAAATCCAATATCATTCTTTGGCTTCCCAGAATTTTCCTGTGGATAGGAAAATGCAACATGAGTGAGGTCCAAAGTTTATTACGGGTTAAACACCTGTCTAGAATTGTTACAGGTAAAACTATACCGTATTGTAGCGATATAAAAACGTTCTTGGTTGATAGCAAATCGTTTGTTTTATACACTGGTTTAAATGCATTTGAGAACACTACGTAGGAATTCACGAACGTGGGTTGGTATGTATGAAGAAATTCATGTAGTTGATAGTGATCGTAACATGTCTGTGAGCATTGTTGTCAATTTAGCTATTTTATGACTAAATTAGCAATTTTCATTCGCTGATTAACTAGTAAAAACGTGGTTCAATTATTAGCTATAATTTTGCTCCCGTAATTTCTGACCGTTTTTGCTTAGCAGTAGTTGAATCTCTTTTCAATCAAAAGTTTAGAAATGAATTTAAACGAAGTAGAGCTTGCTTTTATCTAATATTTCTGCTTGCGTATATTGCCACACCACACTTTGTATCTTATATCGTATCACTGTAACATACTCATCAGTCCCACTGCACTTGGGGGTTCCGGTAACTCTTGCCGGCCCATAGTTAAGTTTCAGCATGTCGTTAATTTGTGTACGTAGGTATGATTTGTTTTGAGTACAGAAAAGTTTTGGAAATAGTTTCCTTGTTTTATTCTTAAATTATATTCCTATATTTTTAGGTAAGTTTGGCCACTTTTAGCTAGATAGTGTATGTAATTTAACTGCTTTGTAAAAGCACTAGGCAACACTGCGGCTGTGAGACATCCCGAACATGTTGTATACGATATTTAAAAGTGCTCTTAATAGTATGTACGTGTAATCACACCAAAAGGGTACACAAAGGAATATTCCAGCAGTTGAGTGGTCTAAGATGCTATACGTCTGGAATACGATATGCGTATTCCATAGTCGCTGTACGTCGTGGTGTAGATAGGTGATGGCCGTTTCCATAGCCCAACTGACGGTTAGGCGGCGTATCGGAAACCTAAGAGGCTAGGTTAGAAGACATACTGTATACTAACATGTAAGTAGATAACATTGGGTTGGCTTGGCAGCATGAAGATGGA
This sequence comes from Thermobia domestica, assembly GCF_964235325.1. Classification (NCBI taxonomy): domain Eukaryota; kingdom Metazoa; phylum Arthropoda; class Insecta; order Zygentoma; family Lepismatidae; genus Thermobia; species Thermobia domestica. The sequence continues at coordinate 55,258,889 of NC_137456.1, read as the reverse complement.
GTCCCGCAAGAATCTAGATAAATTTGGAGGAGATGAATGATGATGTCACAAATGAGCGACCCGGTTATCCTATTGCTTTGAATGTAACTAGACCAGAGGTGAGCGAGGTATGTGGTTTATTGCCCCCAGGAATGAGAGAAAATACCCAGAGGAAGGCCACATTTGAAATACAGTATATGAAATAAGGTTTCTCGTCTCATTTCGATTCTCAAAGAACTATTTCTCGTCTCAATTTTCGGAAAACTTTTCTCGTCTCGTTTTTTAAAATTTATGTACAAAATTTACGCCCTGATTTTCTTCTTAATCTTGTGTAGAAGTTATCAGAATTCAAGAGCTCCACCATATATATATATATATATATATATATATATATATATATATATATATATATATATATATATATATATCATGTTACACTATGATTAGTTTTTGCTCTAATTTTGAAAATGCGCGTCGGAACTCGTTTTCGGAAAGCTACAAAGAAATGGAAAGTTGAGCTAGCTTCAGATAGGGAAGAATGGAAAGCTGCCTCAAACCAATCAAAGAAATTCCTTTCCCAAGAGGAACAATCCGAGTGCGAGATGCGTGTCTTCTGCAAACACACAGTGAATTTTCTCACTTATCTGCACGTATACGGAGGCACACATGGCCGTGACTGTATGTGAGATCGAAGTAAATCTCAAAGCCAATGTGGGAGTGGAATGTAAGAACGTCCGTCTATTCAGGCACTTCCCGCTGCACTGCGGAGCACTAGCGAAACATCTCTGCTATGAGAATCCTCTATTGTATTCATCTTCTAGTAACATTACGTTGCACTTACACACAAAAGAAATTCAATTGGGCTGTAGAAATTGAGGGTAGTTGTATACAAAAACGTATATATCTATGAGATCTGATGTCATTCGCGTTGTAACTCGAGTAAGTTTAAAAATCTGCTTCAATTTCTGACAAGTGATTCTTTGATCCAAAGGGCAGTGGGAGAGCAGAGTTGAGAACCTTTATTCTTAGGAAAAAAAAAAAAGGAATCTTGTAGAAATTAGCAGATACTGTTTTAATTTTACTTCCGAAAGGAGTCTTTCTTGAGAAGGATGAACAGCTCAAGGAGATGATAATGATTTGGTCGTCTAGGGCAAATAAGTTCTAGTTTGAGGACAAGTTCAGTCAGTTTTGAGAAGTGCTTACCTCTCCAAAAAAGCATATTTTCAAAGAATTTGGATTATCAAAACATCTTTATATATATATTTAGTCTGTCTGTCCGTCCGGAAGGCAATAATAATAATAATAATAATAATAATAATAATAATAATAATAAAGAAATACTTCAGTTGATCAGAAGATGTGAAGTGCCCCTTAATAGTATATAACCCAACTGTACGTAGACGTTATATTAGTTGCAACAACCGTTTCAATATTTTAACCAAACTTCTTCACGTGATGTACACGTGACACTGCTATTTTTTAAGTAAGGGATTTTTTTTAAATAAAGAGAACAAATTGTAAGATAAAATTTAGCATGGACAATGAACATTTGGTGATTATATAAACTATTATTCTTTAGATATCACAAAAGTGGCCACTTCTCACTAACTTCGCCACATGCGTATTTAACGGTATAGCTGTGTGCGAAAAAAAAAAAAACGTGATTTTTACGTCAATTGTATAAGCTAGACATTTTCTGTGAAACAATGAATTTTGGCTTCATTTTTCAAAAATACAATTAGACGTTGAGCGTAATGAGAAATCTGTCCATAGTAGCTGCGTTTTGGAGATTTGGCCTATATTCATTCTCTCAACGGTTTCCCACTCTCTTCTGTACAAATCCAACTATAGAATAGTTCATTTAATAACTTCAAAAAAAGCTTTACCTTTTCATGCAGAGTAGGGTTGACACAAGAGTAGGCATTGCAGAATGGTTTATTAAAGTACTGGAAGGTATTTAGTTAATTAACAGACCCATTAATTAAGTTCTACTTTTATTTTCAGAAGCTCAGCTAACAACCTAAAAGTGAGAACCCATTTCAATACGAAAATCCTAGAAGCCTGGCTTTCTTTTTGAGACTGATTTTTTATATGTTTTAAAAAGAAAACATATCTGTTAATTAACATGCTGTGTTTTGTGTTGTTCTGTGGTAATTATACTTATTTCATACTTCATATAATGGTTGTTTCTGTAGTTTTATAGGTTTTACGTTTACGAATTTTCAACCACCTGTAAAGTGCATTTTGGAATTAAGGCAGCGACATTACTTTCACCATAGCTTAAATTTCAATATATATGATAGTTTGAGTGTAATCTTTTATGTGGAAGAATGAGATAATGGGTTATTCGAGGAATTCAGCGACCCATACATACAGAAATATTTCTTAGACATGAGTACAAATATGACTATAAGAAGCTGTTTTCTTGGGATCAGTGATTTTAGGAACTCCTCTATTTTTCAGTGTTTTTCTGGAGCAAATTTTCCGAAGCAGCGAAAAATGGAAAAGTTGATTTGCTTTACCTTTCCCTCAGCGACCCAACAGCATTATACTGTATATCAGATCGCACGACATATTTTTTCTGTCCTTTGTGATCTGGCGTAAATTTGTAATAATAAATCATCACGAAACATCTCACTGCCTTAGCCAGATAAGAAAGTAATTAAACATATCATCAAACCTGCCAAAATTTGAGTTTGTTAACATCTGTTAACAGTATTATATCTAAATAGGAGTTTATATAGTGAATAACACAAAAATAAAGTTATCCGGCAAGTTGCAATATGATACCTTGTGCCCTTTATGTTTTCCGATAGGTTTGGTTGTATACAGTGGCCATTGGTCAGTGAAAGCGCTTTCCCACTTTCCTGGAAAATATGCCATAGTGTAGTCATGACTAGTGAGTTTTTCTACTACGGAAAAAAAAAAGAATCGGCGTTAATTTTTAAGTAGCTAATCTTACGTGGAATTCGGAAGACAAAGGCCTATATAATTTTTTCATTTCTTATTGTATGTTCAATACTGCTTCAGTTAACACGCACATATAACATAGTCAGTATCAACAACATCATGAATTCAGTAGTCATTCGACATGATTGTGGCGGCGTGTAAATAAGAATGATTTGAGGGATCGTCGGATCATTTAGTTTCTTATAACTCAACATTTAACAAGTTTGTTCCATGTATTTTTGTTAGTTCAGTCAGCGAAGGCCCAAAATGGCTGATTAGAGAAACAAATAAATAAATCTTGTAATTTTGAAATTTGGTACATAATGGAGAGGGACTGCTCTAAAGGACATACTAAAAAGCCCCCTGTTGTGTTTTTCCTTCGTTGATTGGACTGTTCTGGAAAGAAAAATCAAATAAATGACAATATAATACATATTTTATGAAATAGAAACAAAATAGCAGGGTTGGCAAAAACCATAGTTGTTGTTTAAATAAACCAAAAACCCGTTTTTTTTTTGTTTTTTTTTTGTTTGTTTAAACCAGCTTTTTTTTGGTTTAAATAATTTGCTCTTATGTATTTATATGACATATGGACAGAAATAAGCCTGTTTCGCCTTGATGTTATGCAACAACGGGGTTACGCTTCAAGGGATCACATAAAAAAGTCCGGTCAGTAAATTTCTTAAATCGGAAAACTCCCGTCTTAGCCATCCCGTTATTGCTTTGTATGTAGAATTAAAGGTCAACGTATCATAATCAGTACGCTTAAACTGAGGTATTAAATTACAAATTTAATATGTAAATATCATTCAATAAAATTAAAACTGAAAGTCCAATCCAAGCTAATGTTGGAAGCTACGTAGGCAGTCGATAAATTTTGCCAATTTCTATCAATATATTTAAGCAACCTTGGCTTGTTTATAAAACAACAGGCATTCAGGCAAGCAGAAATATACAATTTGGTTTCGTTTCGTATGTTTAGGCTTAACATCCTTACGTAATACCGAGGTTATGAAGGAGCAGACGCGCTTAAAGCGACATCCGAATCGCTACTTGGTTTAGACTTGAAAGATGGGTTGTGGTTCGACCGAGAATTGAATAGGGGACGACGCCTCGATTAAAAGGTGAAAAGGAGATAAAACTAATGCAGATGGTTTGATATGTAGAAACGTCATCATGAAGTTCACAAGATTCGCATTTTTCGTTCTCTCTCTCTCTCTGGTTTAAACTTTTTTTTTTTAAAGGGATGGTTTAAACCACCTTGGATGGTTTAAAAAAAAAATCACCATTAAGCTACCTATGGTGAGTTTTCCTACAGATAATTATAATCCCTGAATTTCAAAGTTGTTATCACTACAACTGGTTCTGAAAAAAATAGTTTCGAGTGTTGTTTGTCATAAGCTAACAATGTTAAGATGGAGAGAAAAATTTGAAAATCCTCTGGATAATCCCGTACGACTTTAAAAGTTTCACCTTGTTTTGAACAGTCTTACATGTGGCCATATTAAAGCGTGGAACAAATAACAGAAGTCTATATATACCGATATATAATATGGGTCGTAAAATGATCTATAAAAATCCGTTAAAATCTAGAGTTCAATGTTTCCCCCCCACAATTTCCATTCTCAAACTTCTGTTGTCTTTTTTCAGTAAGAGATGGCGCAGGGTGTCAACGTGGAAGTCACAGCAATTTACTAATTTATATCTTTTATCCCTCACCAGTCAGTAACAAATATAATTACGTTTCATCAAACGTAGAACTTAAAGATTTCATTTCATTTCACTTCAAACACTATAGTTCAGTCTACTCAGATTGAAAAGTATTGAAAGAATACATCATCATTTTGTATTTCTAAATCTCCGTCTCATGTTACTCATTATTTTCTACCAATTTCGGCCGGCACCTATTTTGCAGAGAATTCTTACATTAATAAAATCAATGTTGATATCTATTTTCAGTTCATATAATCATGAACGGATTTTGCTTCTCCTTCCTTTTGTGTGTATGTGTGGGGAGGGGGAGTAGCGTGGAGAAGATCCCTAATCAACTTCCTCCATAACATGTGAACAGAAAGAAACGTATTCCGAACAGGTCATCATATAATGCATAATCGATCATACGAGATTATATTAATTTCGTATATTTAGTTTGTCAATATTCAGAAAACTATTTTGAAGACTTTTTTTTTTTTCACAAGAATCTTTCAATCTAGAATGTAATCTCAATTCGTAATACTATACGAATAGTCTACACAAAGAAGTTTTTTCTTCAAATTATTAATCAGTTATTATGTTAGATTTGTGTCATGCACCGTTAGGTCAACCATGTCAAGTTCTTTTCACTGCCCCGTGAAAACTTGAATAACTTTAAGTGTAGTCTTAATGTCAATTATAAAATTTTTTGGTTGGAAATTAATTTTACTATTCTTTTCTTGTTCCAGGTAAGTTGACAGATAATGCTGGAACTTTTAAGGTGGAAAACAGCCTACCTCTTATGATAAAGTGGTAATGTAATTTTTAATTTTATTTTATTAATCATAATTACAATTACAAATTAGGCACTTGCGAAGATTCAACCTGTAAATGACTTTAAGAAGAGAATTCTGTAATATGAACGTATAATGTAAACTTTTCTTCCGAAGATAAATTTTTCGAATACCTCGGATTTGAGTGATCATCTACTATTGCTTTGGTAGATAACTTTGGCAACAGGTGGATCGAGATCTAAGAAATACTACAGATGTATGTGATTGTAATTCTTAAAATTGGATACGAAAGAAAAGTGATTTATGCATTGTATAAATGAAAATGTGGGAAATGAGGTAACACACTAGTTTTGTTTGAAACATGTATAAGGTCAATACACTAACAGAAATTCGGAAGCAAAACAAGCTTTACATATTTTGTATTCCTTTATACCCTATTGACATGTCAACATTTAAAAATCTAAAAGTACCATAATTTGAAGTGTTTACGACGGCCTATCTACGACCTCCTGTGTTCAATTGTCGCTCAGAACAAGCGTGTATAGTGCTCATCATTACTGGTTAAACAAGTACAAGTTTGGCATACAAAACCACCCTTAAACACTTTTCAAAATATGATATTTTTGACATTCAAAACGTTAAAATGTCAATAAAGTATAAAGAATTACAAAACATGTAGAACTTGTTTTTCTTTTGAATTTGTCACTGCATTGATCTCGTAAGCGTATATATTTCAAACAATATTATTTTGTTACCTCATCTTCCATACTTGTTTATACTGTGCAATATCTGTTGTAAGCCCTTTTGTGTGTTAATTTCAAGATTATAGTTAGATGTGTCATTTGCGATATCTCTCAGATTCCGATCCAACTATCTCGAAATTTTATGCTTTAGATATAGCGGCAGAGCCGTAGTTGAAGATTTCGGCACCCTTATGCTCACCTTACTTTTTTTTTTTTTTTTTAAACATATAAGAAAAGCAGCTTTTGTTATGCTACGCTAAATTTTTATCAAGCTATTTAAGTAGACCATTGCAACAGCCAAAAGTGGTCATTATGTGTTCTTTTACAAATAAGAGCTGTTTTCAAGATGCTTATTTTGAACTTTAGTAAACTTGACAATACTATGCATGTATACAAATCCACTTGGAGAAGAGACAAGGAAATTTACAGTACAATTATTTACGTTTCATACTATCGTTAAGAAGTGAAATTTCAATCCATTAGAAAATAAGTGCTTTTCAAATGTTGAAAATAGGTGACTGCATTAATTTCCAATAATAATTGTAAACTTTTCTAATTTTATTCTGTATGTGGTCATACAACAAGCATTTTACTTTAGATTATTTTACGGTAAAAATATTTTGTAAAATATAACGGAAATTCAAAAGGAACCTTCTTTGCGAATTTTTCAATATTGATCGATGGAGGTGAAGATTGTTTGTTTGCATTTAAAATCTAAAACATAGTTTGGCTACAACGTATGTGTGAAATTATAGTACCGTAATTACTTAATATCTTAATGTATGATAGTTATTATTAATTAGCATATTAAAATACAGTAACACATACACACACACACACATACACACATACACACAATTGTATGTATATATGCAGATCGATAAAAATATTAGAGAAATACGTATGCACACATATTATGGCCCGAAAGTAGATATATACCCCTACATTGATCAGGTATAACATTCTAGTTTATGGGTTTTATTTGCTTCCGCTCTTCTGAGCTTAAGATATAAGTATAAACACATTAAAAACAAATAATAAAGAAACTAAGTCTACGTGATGGATAACGATAAGGAATTATATAAAATGCAATGAGCTGATCAGTACGGTACTGTATATCTACTTTTGGGCCACCCTGTATATATATATACTGACGATACGAATAATTGATGGAAAAATGTTCCTAATGAATTCCTTCAAATTGAAAACATTTCATGTGTTAATGAAATAAAAAAAAATTGATGCTGATTAGTCTTTGAAAGAGATGAAATTCGTTGGGATATGAAACTTCGAACAGACAAATTTGCATCATCTGTACTAAAAGAATAATTAAAGATTCCTTGCAGCCGCTCACTTTAGTGTAGATGGCTGAACAGTGATTCTACAGCAGATAAAGTTAAACAGAATCACTTATTGGGATCGCAAGATCTCAGAGGTTGGATTCCAGCCCTTATAAGATTTATAGTAAACGAATCCAGTTTTCCACGATTTTCTCTGAATATTGCCGTTTTTTTTTTTTTTTTCACAAGATAAAACATTGTTGCTTATCATGATATTTCACAATCAAAAAGTTGCATTTGCTCCTGCGTCCTCTCTGATCATAAGACGTCATTTATTTTATGTCAGTTTATCATGACTGAATTTAGTTGAGTAATTAATATTTCTGCCTTATGTCAGCAGTGAATTATATAGGACGAGACCTACATTTTAAAATTTGGCGCTTTACGGATCAGAGACGTGGACATTGAGAAAAGCTGAAATTTCCAAGCTGGAAGCATTTGAAATGTGGTATTGGTACAGAATGCTGTGCACTTCGTGGACCGAAAGGAAAAGGAATGAAGACATACTAAAGGAAGCTAATGAAGACGACAGATCATGAAGATAATAGGAAAATGAAGAAACAGCATGCTTGGCCATCTTATTCGGCACTCCCATTGGGTTACCGTGCCGATAGGGGAAAAGGCAGAAGGAAAACCAGGAAGAGGAAGACGAAGGATAGAATATCGAGATGCAGTTACGAAGAAGAGGCCTTATCAAAGTATAAAACAGCTCTCCCAAGCGAGAGAAACATTTTAAAATTTCCATGTTGCCCACCAACCTACGGTTGAGGTAAACAAGAAGAAGGTCTAAACTACGTTATTGCGTTAGTTTCTTTCCCATGGGAATCGAATCCGGTACCTCTTGCAGAAAAGGGTATTCCATTAGACCAGCGAGGAGAGCACACTGTCATTTTCGTATGGTGCTCACATCAAGGATACCAAAAACCATCTGTCATGGCCGATCTTTTTTAATATTTTTTCCTGATGTCGGAAGGCAAATGCATTATGGGAAATCGAGAATCCGTTCAAGAAGCTATCCGCTTCTTCCTCCGGAATCTTGCTCTCTCTTTATGTATCCCCAGAATATGTGCTCTTACGCACAAACACACTCACACGATGAGAACACCAAGGCTTTTTGCGGCGTTTGTCAAGCGAAAAATGAACAAAGAAAGAAACGGGAAAAAAATGTTGAATCATAAGCTGGAAGGGCTTGTCTCTGGCTTTGTGCGATGGTCCACAGCTGGAAAAGAGAAGTATGTTGGCAAAGTGCCCAGCAGATCAATGCCAAGGTGAACATTGCCACCACCGAGCCGGAGAACATAACAACAATAACAACACATCAACTCGCTCGGAAATTCACATCACTTTTTCTGCACTCCATATACACAGATATAAAACATTTCTCCAGGCCGAGAATTTTAATTCACGTCTGGTAGTTACGTAGTTACGATATTCTAATGCTTTACAACCATCTAGAAATAGTGCCGAAAAAGGGAAATTAATATTTAGGGAGGTGAGAAATAGTAGATATTAACAAAAGGTACAAATTTTGGAGTTCTGCAGCAAATAAACAAGTAATTTCAATATATAGTCCTGACTGACTGACTGACTGATCAACGCTTAGGTCACTCTACTAAAGAGGCCTAATCACTGCGAAATTAAAATACCGCTAATTTTACAGTAATTATGTGATATCTTCAAATAAATAAAAAGAGTTATTTTAAGTTTAACGCCCCGTTCAGCAGTTAGGCTATATGAGATGTGGACCTACTGATTAACGTGAAATCCGAACCACATGAGTTCCCGCCGGGAATCGAAGCCGGGTCTCCCACGCCATCAAATAGATAAAAGATAATCGAAATGTGGAACAAGAGCACCCTATGAGACATCATTATCACGACTCACTTATCTGCTTTCGATTTAGAGCCATTTAGAAAATCTGCATTTATATTCGCGTTTTTAAATGGCTGCAAACGGAAAGCTACTAGATGACTCTTGATAACGGTACCTCATGCAAAATAATATTGTCTAGCATGCTCTTGTTCCACATTTCGATTATCTTTTATCTATTTGAAGATTTCACATAATTACTGTAAAATTATCAGTATTTTAATTTCGCATCGATTAGCCCCACTCAGGGCTGGTCCTAGGCAATTTGCCGCCCCGTGTAATAGCATCATTTGATAGCCTCTTTCTCCAGAAAGAATAAATCTTAAAAGTCACGACTTTAAGTATGCTACCTCCTACCCCGTCATGAACAACGAAGGGTAGGAAAAGGGCAGTCGCACTCAGAAAGGCCTAAACACTACAAATACAACCTCGTTGTGTCTTTTTTCTTTGTTTGAATAATAATCTATGTTAGCCAAAGATAAAGCAAACATACCTTCAGAGGAAATATGCTAATTCTTTTTATAGAATTCAGTATCGAACTTCAATATCGAATCTCAATATATCAGTTTGTAATTCCAGTACAACTAGCTCTTTTATCTTTACTTCTTGATTTTCCTCCCACTTCTGTTAAAAAAAATTTAAAAACCATGTTTCCACAAGGAACTTATTTGTGACAAACACAAGACTAGTTTTCATAATGAACTGGAACAGGTGTTTGCTACTGTTCGAGAACTGAGTTTTTATATTTAAAAACAATCTAGCAATTCATGCTCGGATGTGTTTGGCCATTTGCTTTAGCACTGCCCATGTGACCTTAAACTAATGCGGCCTAAACATGATTTATGAATGTAGTATTCAAGTAGGTCAGTTTAGTTAATTTTACTATCATCCTCATGACGTCTATTTCGAACAAGAAATATTTATATTAAATAATATAGTTATGACAGATTTCGCCGCCCCTAAAAACTTACCGCCTGTGCATCGCCTGTGTAGGACCGGCCTTGTCCCCCTTCTTTGAATTTTCATGAGTAACTTAAAGACAATGAAGAATATCAAAAGTGTGGGAAATAACCCAGATAGCGTCTACAAAATGATCTTAAATAAAGTAGTATCCGATTCCAAACCTGCTAAATGTTTGGATACGTAGTTAACGGTTTGGAACCCAAATCTATACACTATACGAAAGGTCATGAAAAGTTTTATTGCAGGGGTGAGCTTAGGGAAGACTAGAAATTTGAACAGTGCGTGAGTTTTGTGACGCAAAATACTATTTGTTAAGGAAGGATCTTGGAAATTCGATGTGCCAGGGACGGAATGGTCACCCTAGTCTAGGGGTTAGAATATTGGAGGCATGTTCGTGTGGTCCGGGATTCGATTCCCGGCCTGTTGCTTTCCAATTTTTGGCGTCCACCCGGTGTCGCGAAGGCAAATAGGGGAATCATGTGAATAAAAAACATGACAGTCTCACTAGATCTAGAAAGCTCGTGATACGCCTAGGGCAACAGCGCACTGACCACGTGTTAGTCACTAATCTGGACATAGTATTGCCGCTCGCTAACAGATAGCGTTGGATCGGCTCAACCCACAAAGGGCTGTTACGCCAAGTAGATTGCTCTTCAGGGACGAAATGAGTGGTTGCAGTTATTACCTAGGTACAGTGTAAAGTTAGAGATATGAAATGTTTCATTTTCGTCCTTTTTTGCCAGTAGCACGTGGGATTGTTTTCTAGTGTAAAATATTTATGTTTAATTTTATGTATTAGCCTGTACTAAATTGCACTCACTGCCTTGAGTACTATCAGTTGTGAATGGTGCTTAGTTATCGCTTATATCGCGTACGTTTCAGCATTCTGAGAACAGGTTCTAGGTCACTTGCGCAAGTAGTAGAGTAGGAACATTAAAAATAGAGTAGTCATTTCATTTCCTCTTTGATTCATAAGGGCAGGCCCGTGCTGGCCCACCGGGACACCGGGACGTGTCCCGGTGCGCCCTCCGAAACATCACGATATATATATATATATATATATATATATATATATATATAAATGTACAAGTTTTTAGTAATAAATTCTTACAATTTTATTGGTAAAGAACCCGTGAAAAGTGCAGTGCGCCCTTTACATAAGGCGCCCTTGCGAAACTACATCAAAGATGAAAGATTTTATTTGTTTTTCTATATACCACAGTTCTTTACAATAAATAGCATACATTTAGTTACTGTTGGTAAAGAACCCGTGAAAGGTACAGTGCGCCCTTTACATAAGGCGCCCTTTGAAACATCACATTACAGATAAGTGGTTTTAGTTATCCTGTATACCAGCTTTGTATCATAAATTCAAATAGTGACTGTTAATAAAGAATCTGTGAAGGATACAAGCGCCCTTTACATAAGATGCCTTGCGAAATATCACATATTAAATATATATATATATATATATATATGGGTGATTCCACGAAAAAGGGAAATTTTCACTTGGAAATTTTTTGTTCCGTTGATGGTCGCCTATTTCGATAAAAATATCACATGCACTTACTACTACTAAGTCCATGTTAATTAGGTGTACAGCAGAGCTGAATCGTTATTGGTGTAGTAAATAAAAAAAAAATAAACTTTTCAGCACCCACGGAGTTGAGACCATAGGTCACGGAGTTGAGATTAGTTAACACGGAGTTGAAAATTGCTGTGGAGTTGAGAAACGTGATACATCTGGGTGATAAGTTTTGGTTTATAAGTGATTAAGCTTAAAATTTACATAAAAATTTAAATAATTTTCCAATAGTTTTTGTAAGTTAGGATTATTCTCCTTATGTTGAATAAAATTCTAACAAACTAGATGACACGTAATTTGTTATACAAAAATACTCCAGAAAATACTGCAAACATATGAAAATATATCTAATGAAGGTTCCAAAATTGAGTGTATATATATATCTGAATATGTGACGTAAATAAGAAAAAAAGAAATACACATACACTTATCGAATATTGAAAAATTATTGCGCTTTCAATATGTTGACTATCATATGGAGAGGACAAACTTTTCACATAAGCTTACGAAACAGATGAAGTAGTCATTAAACCTGTTTATTGTCTACTTCATTTGTTTTCTGAGCTTATGTAAACCGCCTGTCTTCTCTGTGTGATCAAGTCAGCACATCGAAAGTGCAATACCGTTGGTGTTAGGAATCACCGTGCAGTTGGTGTTAGGAATTACCTCCCAAACGTTGTCGGTATTGTTTTGAAACGCCCTGTATAATGCACACTAAATGACAGTGTAAGGCACGCATCATTTCTGTTTTCTTTGGATAATTCGATGTTCTTTGTTAAGTAGCCCTCATTTTCCACTCCAATGAAGGAAATGTCTTGAGGAAACAGGGAGGGGCTGTTCTAGTCTACACAGAATGACAACTGCCAACGCTTTTTAAACGTCAGGTTTAGTAGGCCACGAGAAATTCCTCCCGATCCGCGTCATAAAATTGACTGTCCGTACATTACATTGCTCTCAGACTCTTCGACAATCCCTGAAAAGAAAACAATTAGCTGATCATAAGATTGAGACGTCAATAAGTTAAAAACAGATACCATCCATCTTGACTTGACTGAAGTTTTACCTCCGGTTACCTTACAGCACCAAATCTGAACTTCCGCGAAACACTCCTTAAGGCCCGTTACACAGTCACGCGGAGCTCCGCGCGCGGAGTCCCGCGTGGCAAGATTGTTCTATTGATTCTTATGGGTGCATACATAGTCACGCGGAGGCCTCCGCGCGCGGAGCAGCCTCCGCGTGGCCCTATCCGCGCTCCGCGCGGCAGATAAGGCCATTGAGCAAATGGGTGCTTACATAGTCAAGCGGAACTCCGCGCGCGGAGCAGTCACTTCTCTTTAAAATTTAAAAAGAAACGTGCATGGTAGCAAAAGCAAAATGCAAATTGATCCAGATTTCTTTTCTTATTTTTGATAGTGAGTTGCTAAATAATATTTTATACTGTTCAATAATACTATTTTCATATTGTTTAGTGTTATTTTTAATTTAGCTATATTATCTTCGTTTAATTGGAACTTTCAATTAATGTCTTTCTTAATTGGAACTGTACATGTGGTGCCTCTAATATACCACTCTTAACAGTACGTGACTATTGTAATTTTTGGACTTTCTTTCAACAAATTTCAGTTTCAGTTTCAATTATCACGGCGGTTAAATTAACACCATGTTAATGGGATCCCTCTTGTGAGGAACACAAAAAGCGTGACATTCGTGAACAGGCATGGAACAAGATATGTAAAAGTTTTTTTTTTTTTTTTGTAAAAATGAAGGTATGGACAATGAAAAAAGATAAATTGAGGCAAATAATTTATCTCTACTATTAAATAGTTGATTGGATGTGAAGTTCTAACCAAATGTACAAACATAGGTTATTTTCATTTGTTAAAAAACAGTATCTGTTAAGTGCTGTATTTTAAGAGCGTGCATATGAATTTTATTTAAATTGCATTTTTATAATTTCGATGGATTTTTTTTTCAATTAGGTCATCGAACGACTGAATTGACGTACGGAAATTATTGAAGTACTTCTCGTCTTCTCGCAAATCTATATACACAGACGTAAAGCTCCCTTAAAACTTTTTTTTGAGAAACTAAGGGATAAATCTTGAGACATTTATTTTTATGTGTTCTTCGTTTTCTCTTCTTACAGAAATATTAAGATGCCACTATTGTCGTTTCGAACTTTTTATGTTGACTCGCAACACTGACTGAGAAGAATCCTGTATATAATCACGTGACGCGTAGCGCGTAGCTACGGATGACTGTGTAAGCACACACGCGTAGTGCGGAGGGCGGAAGACGGGACGCGGAGCGCGGAGCTCCGCTTGACTGTGTAACGGGCCTAAATGGGCTAGGACCCACCAGCCGGCCTTTGAGTGTGAATGACACGTGGTCAGCGTGTCGGCTCCTACGACCGTTGCGATGGTCTGCGCGATCAGGTTTCAGTACATCTCTACTCAAATGAGTTTTTCAATTGCCTCACTGTGCGAAGTAAACACCATTAATTTTTGAGCTTCCACCGGGAAACAAACCCAGAACCACGCACGAAAGGCGAGCATACTAGTCACTAGACCATGAACGAGCTTTATGTCTATCAATATATTGAAAGAACAAATATTTGGAAGAGCATGAGCATAACAAACACTATAGGATTATCAACTCCGTGAACTTGTCTCAACACCGTGGATTCCTTAGTTTTCAGATGGACACGGAGTTGAGAACCATGGAGTTGAGAAAATCGAATATAATTTATCTTTACCGGCCCACTTTTTAACCAGTACACGTGAGTAATTGTGTACGAATTTCCTACCTTAAAGCGCAGGTTCCTCAAGGGAAAGAAGGTATATACCATACAAATACATTCAGTAATAAATACCATGGTGTTGAGTATCAATTAATATACGCACCTGCTTTCCACACACAAAAATATTTTTCCTATAGCTTTTAACACATGCACACAACTTTTTCTGTTCTCCAGTTAAACATATCTGCCTTGTCTTCTTGTGGGTGTTGTCAATGTGGACGACCATGCTATCTGTTGAGAGCAATGACAATTTTTTTTCATGCCATGGAGTTGAGACCAAATAGAGGTGACAGAAACGACGCATAGTCAAGCTTTCGAAAATAATCGTTATAAAGGTTTACTTTCCACAAAACCGAAACATTGAAGTGTTCTCTTCCATTTAATTACCATTAAATGATGTTTGATTTGCGACTTCAGTTGTAATTTATTGAGTAAAATCAGTCAACTGTAGTCTGTGACAGCCCACGGTGTTGAGAAATTGGGTAATAATTAATTTTTTACGTATGTTTCGTGTTATATTTGCAAACTGTTATACATGGCATACCTACTTTGTGACGGTTACTACCAAACAAAATAAAAATGAGGTGATTCTTTTTAGTAGTAGTTTGAAGAAATGCCCGTGACAGAAAATTTCCCTTTTTCGTGGAATCACCCATATATATATATTCTTCTGTATTTCAGTTTTATATTATAAATTCGTTGCTATTGGCAGAGAACAGGTAAATGGTATAATCACTTACAAAAATATTATAAAGTTGGGTAGCTATAAAACGAAACAACGTGATACATCAAGAATAGTTCGGATAGTCAAACGTATGATGCATTCATGAAATGTTACATTGACACTAGTCTCTAATTTGCGATTTTCATGGCATCGAAGCCTTCACAGTCTTAATATGCATCCATATATCCATGCATATTGATTGTTTCTATGTGTTTTAAAGAGTGTTCAGATAATCAGTACCTATTGTATTTCTAAAATGTAGCTATATTAATTTCCGTGAAATGTGGTCTTCCTCTCACCACGGCATGGCGCGTCCTCAGGTTCTGGATCAAGGAGAAGGCCTATAGAGCTTAGTTGCGAATTTACTGAATAAGCAGTCGCGGACAGACAAGGAGTGATCCTCCAGCTTGAGGATTTGGTGTGGGGTTAACAACTTTATCCTGTAAAAAAAGACTTGTTCAGATATATTCGCAGAATCTCCGGATCAGAGCTGCTAACTTGGCATGAACTCAGCAAAGTAAAATCGTCATGAGATTTGGAACATGGAATATAAGAAGTCTCTTTAGGGCAGGCGCGTTAGAATTTGTAACGAATGAGTTTAGAAATAGAGAATGGACCTAGTGGGATATCAGGAAGTTAGATGAGAAGGAAATGGAGGAGTCAAGTCGGGAAATTTTACGTTCTTTTACGGGGAACGAATTAAAAATTACCAACTAGGAGCAGGGCTTTTCGTTCACAAACGAATAATATCAGCAATTACATAGGTTGAATTTGTTAATGATAGATTTTCTTTTACTTCTCTTAAGGGTCGGTGATATAATATTACTGTTTCAAATGCACATGCCCCAACAGAAAATAAGGATTACGATTAAAAAAAGAAGACAGTTTTTACGAAAGAATAGAACGGGTATTTGATCATCTCCGGCAATACCATATGAAAATTCTGCTAGGGGTTTCAATGCAAAGGTAGGACGAGAGGGTTTTTTTCAAACCGATTATAGGGAATAAATGTCTGCATAAGGAAGGTTGTAACAACGGCTTTAGACTCGTGAACTTTGCAGCATCCAGAAACCTTATCGTGAAGAATACAAAATTTCCACATCTGACATTCATAAATATACTTGGACTTCATCAGATGGAAAAACACATAATCAAACTGATCACGTTTTAGTAGAGAGAAGAAAACAGTCTAGCACAACTGATGTTCGGTCGTTCAGAGGAACTGATTGTGATACTAATTACCACCTGGTAGCAGTGATAATAAGACAGAGACTATCGTTGAATAATGGAAATATTCCATATCTGAAAACGGAGTGATTTAATTTAAATAAATTAGAGGAGAGTCAGGTGAGAGTGGAGCCGAGCCAGATTGAAGTGTCCAATAGATTTTCGGTTTTAGAAGGTTCGGAGTGCACTAGTGTTTAGGATACTTTGTTGAAATTAGAGATACCATTAAAATTTCAGCAAAAGAAATATTGAGGCACGCAGAAATACGTAGGAACAAACCATGGTTCAACCAGGAATGCACTAAAGTAGCAGACAAGAGAAAACAGAAGAAACAGCGTTGGCTACAAAATCCGAACGAAATAATCACATAAAATTTCATTGTCATCTGGCGGAAAACTTCCAAAACTTTTAGAACAAAGAAACGCGAGTTTTGAAAGCTAAAATTAAAATAACAGTAAAAAAAAAATTAAAAATAAAAAATAAAAAAAATCATCGGGACATGTATAAATGCATCAATGAACTTAAGAAAGGCTATCAACCTCGTGCTTATACATTAAAGAAAGCCAACGTAACAGTTCTCACTAATCAGGACAGCATCTTAAATAGATTGAAAGATTTCTTTGACGATTTACTTAACACACAGTCAATAACTAATGTCCATGGAGAAAGTAAAATGCACACAGCATAACCGTATATTCCAGACTCTAACCAGACAGACACAGAAATCGCTATTTAAAAAATTAAAGAAACACACATCTCCTGGTGTACACGAAATTTTGGCTGAGTTAATTTTAGCTGGAGGGGAAAAATTATAGAGCAAGATACACTAACTTATTCTCCTTATCTGGAAGGAGGAGGAATTACCACAAGAGTGTTAAGAATCATTGTCCCAGTTCAGAAGAAAAGCAACAAAACTCATTGTAATAATTATTGAGACATTTCTATTCTGTCAACATACAATAAATCCTCTTAAACATTCTATGAGCAAGATTGACTCCATACACAGATGAAATTATTGGAGATTATCAGAGCGGATTTAGGTAAAATCGATCAACTATGGTACAGAATTTACCATTTGACTAATACTTGAAAAGAAATGGGAATGCAATATTCTGGCATATCAATTATTGACTTTAGGTTCGGATAGGAGGGAAATATTGTACATGCTTACAGAATTTGGAATACCGGAAAAGGTAGATTGATTAATATATGTTTAAATGAATCCCAAAGTAAAGTCCGGAGAGGAAATTTTATGTCCACGAGCTTTCAAGTTGAAAATGGCCTGAAACAAGGAGATACGTTGTCGCCATTATTATTTAACTTTGCTCTGAAAAACACTATAAGGTAAATCAGACAGAAATCAGGTCCTAGAGCTGACTTGTATTTACCAGGTTATGGCGTACTCTGATGTAAATTTAATAGATGATAGAACAATAGAAAGGAATGCAGAAATCTTAATTAATGCTTGCAGGGATATGGGGTTAGAAGTAAATGCAGATAAAACTAAATATATGGAAGTTTGTTGGGATCGTAATACTGTTTTGTATGGATGCGTTAAAATATCAAATACTATTTACCTTCGAGAAAGTGTATACCTTCAAATATCTAGGATTATTATTAACAGAACAAAACTATAATCACTAAGAAATTTGATGTCAACTGAAAGCAGGGATTTCGTGTTATTATTCAGTTAAAAATATTTTGTTGTCGCGAATTCTGTTGAAGAATTTGTAGCTTAAAATATAAAACGAAAATCATGTCTGTTGTACTGCATGGTTGCGAAACATGGTCACTGACTCTGAGGGAAAATCGCAGACTGAAAGTATTTGAAAACAAGATTCTTAGACCAATATTCGGGCTCCAACAGGAACGGAAATGTGGAATGACGGAAACTTCATATCGAGGAAGTGCATATTTATACTTTTCCCAAACATTGTTAGGGTCATCAAGTCTAGGAGGCTTAGGTGGGCAGGTCATGTACCGAGAATGGAAGAAAATAGAAACGCTTTCAAAGTTCTAACTGGAAATCCAAATAGGAAAACGACCATTAGGAAGACCGAGGCACAGATGGGAGGACAATATTAAAATGGCTCTCGCAGAGATTGGAATAGAAGTAGAAACTGGGTCCAGTTGCCTAAGAACAGAAATCAATGGAAGGCTTTTGTAAACGTGGCACTGAACCTTCTGTGTCCATAGGCCATAGAGCTATATTAATTTGTTGATATATTTAGCTTCTTTCTATTTGACAGATATGTTATTACAAGAAATAAAAAAGTATTTCTCTAGTAAACATGATTTCGATTCGATTTTTCCACAAATTAGCTATTTACGTTAATACTAAAACAAATTTGGTGGTGATTTTGATATAAAATGGCACCCATGCTTTCTTTCAAAGTCTCTCTCTCTACATATATTTATATATATATATATATATATATATATATATATATATATATATATATATATATATATATATATATATATTATATAATATTCCCGTTTGTATGGGCGCCCTTTTAGTAGACTTGTCCACCGCCCTCATTACTATCCCAGCACGGGCCTGCATAAGGGTAAACTGAAAATTAAGAAATTAGAATGAGGTTCAGGATTAGAAATAATAAAAGCAGCCGTGTCACTAATACAACACTTGAAAGAGATTAGTTTGTACGTGATATTTTCTCAATTAAGATTAAAACCGACAATGGTAATACATTTCTTCCACTTCGGTTTTAATAGAAATGTTAAAAGTGGAAATGTAATATCTCCTTGAAACGCTTAATTGATCGCAAACAACCGTTTCTCGCTGTCTCTTACTGTTTTTACTGACGTTAAAACTGAAAGTGATTGGTTAACACTACTTCATATTTGAATATTACTCACATCGAGGAACTCGATTCGTTACTTTTGATCCTCTAGATCGTGGCTAAAATCGGTGGTGATCCTTCAAGTAGTTTTTGAGATCCCTTTTGTCTCCCGGATGGACAGTGGCCGATCTAGAAGGTAAAACCTGGAAGGGCATCCAGACACGAAACTATGATAAGTATATCATGAGTTTACCATGAACTTCCAAAAATATATAAATATCATCTTAAATTATTTTTGTCACTTAAAAAGCTGAGTGGAAGCTAGATCCACCACTGCGGAAGGATAGACAAAGTAATATATATATATATATATATATATATATATATATATATATATATATATATATATATATATATATATATATTTGATTAGTATGACTTTAAAAAGTGAGTAGCTACGGCGTCATTGCGTAAATATTCACTTCCACACGTCACTTAATATTTCTTCTGATGTAAAGTACTCTTTAACATTTTATAGCGTCAAAAAGCCAAATCCTTAGCAGAGGTTATATCATTTAAAGCAACAATAAGTGCTTAGAAATGTATGATGAAGGTTTAGAATTCACAGTAAATAAGCAATAGCGAAAATTGGTTGTGCTGATGCATTAAGTTGATTGCACCTCGAGGCGAGTTCATATGAAGAGAAATTCAAAAACTGTTTTTGTACCTAGAGAATACATAGTCGACTGACAATAGCAGGTTAACTTGAGTATATCAAATAATCAACAGTTAAGTTGTTTTCCAATACACTACAGGATAAAGTGCTCTAATGTCTTCACTAGAACCGTCTGTCTACCTTGGGCAATCCATTCCCACGTTGCTGCTCCGTAGTGTTTCTTGATTTCATTACATCGCATTATTTAATGTTATTCCATAGGTTGCGACTTATTCCATCTTATTAAAAAGAAACGAATTCGACATTCTTTATTACATCATGGATAAAACGGCTGAATCGTTTGAAAATAATCTTTAAGGCGTCTGTCCGTATTTGTGTCCGTTCAGGAGATTAAAAAAAAAATATATCTCAAGAACTGCGAGATGGATCATCATCAATTTTGGCCACACTGTAAAGGATTAAAAGTTAGGAATCTTGTTTGTTGATAAATGTAAAATTCAGACTGGAAATTCTTTCTTGTTTGTTGATAAATGTAAAATTCAGACTGGAAATGCTTTCTTGTTTGTTGATAAATGTAAAATTCAGACTGGAAATGCTTTCTTGTTTGTTGATAAATGTAAAATTCAGACTGGAAATGCTTGTTATAGAAGTGGATTAGTGGAACCGATTCGGTGCTCTAAGAATATGTTCCATCTTCTCTCTTACTCCTCTATTCAAATCAGAAATGGCAGAACTCAACCACTTCCGGTTTTAACGCTGATCGGTGTAAAGTGAAAACGGCAATAAATAGCGAGAATCAGTTTTCAAAGCATCCAAAGAATATATTCCACCTACAGACCAAATTTCTAATCTGTCTACTAAGACCAGAAGTGGTAGAAATCAATACCACTTCCAGTTTTAATATTAATTGTGAAACTACCACAGCATACAAAACAAATTCCTTCACGTGGTGTACTAGTGAGACTGCTACTTGTTTAAACATAGTTTGCACTCGGCTCAAGTCAGCTTATATAATTTCACTTTAATTGGAATGACTGGTGGCGCAGTGGTACGGCGTAAGATACCCAACATCCTTAAGCCTGTAGTACTCCGAGCTTGCTTATCTCACTTTGCCAAGCTGGCGTAGTTCTGTAAAGATTAATTTACACATAGTATCCCGTTCCCATGCTGTGCCGTAGTCCACAAAGTTTCTTTCCAGATTTTGGCATTGAAAAATTCATTAGGTTGTGTTTTTTAATTCACACATGACGACGTGCCGTTCCCATGCCGTGTCCCGACATACTGTCTTGAAGAGAAATCAACCCGATTGTGCTCGTCGGCCGCGATCTTTCGTCTTTCTTTGGAACACACGAACCGACACCGAAGTTTACCAGTGTCTTCCTCTTCGCAATCCATCTTGAGAAATGGTATAGAGAGGAGCAGCGGCATGGTATGTGTGAATGTTGATCTTACATGTTGATCCACTGTGCTATTTTCATTCCCTGGTCGTGGTTAGAAGCCCGTCCTTTATAACTTCCGTGTTGCATAAAAAACAAAACAAAACAATCTTAAATTCGAGTTCGTCCAGTCACGGCAACACTGACACGTTTATACTAGTGGTCTACTAATCCACGCTTAATTGCATGCATGGAGAACATGCCCGCGACCGTTCGGTCTATTTGATGGACGGGTTCCGCAAGAATGTAACGCACCCCGCCCATGGTTGCTCGAGCTTGGACAAATGTCCTCGTGCACAAGTGCACCGCCAAGATTTGTTCCTTAATCTTGACAACTAAGTGTGTAAACCCCATTCTCTGAGGGAGTGGGATACGCCCACTGCGCGGCCAGACCGAAGTCCTGAGTGCCTACCAGTTGACCTACTGGTGGAGGCGGTCCTGCTAGCGAGTCAGGCCCTACCGTACTCTGCAGGCATGGTTCCCGAGCGTTATAAGGCGAGCTCACCTCCCGCACATGTTCACCGTTACCCAGGTTCCTGGGATTAGTTCCCATATGCTACCGAATCCCACTGTATGATCACAACCCAGCAGAGTCCAACTCAATCCGGGTACTCAGGCAATGCCCGAGGGGGCTAGTGTCCCTTCCCTGCCTACCTCTATCGTTCAACTGGCAACCGCCGTGTGTAGAGGTACCATACACACGTCGAGATGCTGTGCATCTAATCCCGGATCCAATGGTACGTGTAAGTCACCATTTGAGTTTGGAACCGGCCCATTTCCTGCAGGGTTACCTCCCTTCCGCAGAATTAGTACCATTGCCCAGATATCTGGGATTGGGCCTTTCCCGTTTCCGTTTGGTCCTCCTGGCAGGCAGGAATCCGACTCTCCCCTCCCGGTAGGATCGTCCAGGCAATACGGGACTACCTCTCTTTTACGTGTTGAGGTACCACGTACACGCTGAGATACTGAGTATCTCTTCCCGGACCCAACAGCACGTATAGGTCGCCGTTTGGGAGAAGGGCCGTAGCCACTGCTCTCCCCCGGTAGGGCCTGCAACACTGACAAAGAGATTATGGCATTCCAAATAGCGAGGATGTTCATTCCGAATCTGAAGTTCGTTTGGTTCTTGTAAAGAAAAAAAAATTGCCGCCGGCCGACGTGCCAGTCGATAACTGATGTCTTGAGAACTTCATTGTCACTGAAAGTTGCGAAGCAAACCACTTTCCAGCTTTCAGGTAAAGGAACAAAACAAACAAAAGTCATTACTGCACGAGGAGTGATTTGAAGTTCCCATCGGAAATTTTGAATTATTCAGTAGCACTTGTCATGAATCAGAAGAATTTCGGACCGTAACATTCTTTTTCACCAGTTTTGGATGCCATATTACAAATAAGAAGTGTTTGGTAATACACATCTGCTATAATACAGAAGTATCAGCTGTGTTCAGTCTTCTTGAGTTGAGAAATCGGAACACAGATCTTGACCTTTCTTCTGGCGAGATTTTCCATGACGGGATTTCATCTTACTGCTACTCGAGGGTGCACAACTTCTCACCGAAAATTATACATCTGTTGCAGGCATAGAATAGAACAGAACTGGCTTTGTTGCTGGTGCCAGTTCCACGTTAAAACAAAACAGTTTTTTTTTTTTTTTTTTTTTTTTTTTTTTTTTTTTTTGGACGGGCCTTGCATCCCAGTGTACTTTATAGCCCAGTGGTTTCCAGCTTTTTTTAATGTACGCTCACGACATCGTGACACATTTGTTTGATTTTTTATTAGTAATAATGCAAATTATGTATAGTACTGAGTATTGATGCTACCGCTGGAGGCGTTGAGTGGTACAGTCTGTCTCAAAATTGATTTTAACTACTACGTAGGTAAATGCAACTTGTTTTAAATTCTAAAAGTTTGCGACACACCGAATTGGACACATCGGTTGGGATCCATTAGTAGACCACTTTCCATAAGATGGCGGTATGTGTGT
This sequence comes from Thermobia domestica, assembly GCF_964235325.1. NCBI lineage: Eukaryota > Metazoa > Arthropoda > Insecta > Zygentoma > Lepismatidae > Thermobia > Thermobia domestica. Next base: position 55,235,325 of record NC_137456.1, on the reverse strand, counting down.
TATTGTAGAATAGCGGTGACGTACTAGTTACTGCGGGCCTTGTTTAGCATTTCTCCTGGTTTTTTATATGGAATTCGTCTGAACTCGAAGTCAAAAGAAATTGGAACCCGTATGGGTATCTTCGTGAACCAATCCCACCACTTTTCTTCCCTCCTAAGTTTTATATAATATATATATAATATACATGTTGGGCCGAAAGTAGGTGTACACCCCTTCATTGATCAAGTATTACATTCTAGTTTATGGGTTTATTTGTTTCGGGTCTTTCGAGCTTAAGATATAAGTAAACACACATTAAGAACAAATAACAAATAATAGAGAAACTAAGTGTACCTGATGGTTAACAATAAGAAATGATATTAAATGCATGATTTAGTTATTTTAAACATAACATCCAAATATCAAATATCATATCTCTAAACTTATATGTACATTCTAATATAATATTTCCCACCACTATCCTCCCTCTTCTTGACGAATTTTCAAAAGTTCTTCCTCAGTGGTACCTTACGTCACAAAACCTATACACAGTTCAATTTTTAAATTTTTAGCCTAAGTAGTTTGTCCTAGATTTGATCAGTTCAGTAGCACATATAAAGGAGGTTCGAGATTCTTCGTACGCCACTGGATCATTCAGTGAATTATCATACACTGGATAGTTCGAAGTCCAAGGAGATACAATATAAAATCGAAATTATCTAATAACATATTTTTTAAGTATCTAAAATCAAGCGAAGAAATCTATTTACATGAAAAAAGAATAATATGCAGTACACTACCTTTAAGGCAGCATATTATTTGCGTGATCCAGTACCGCAAACAAACTACATTTACTCGCACATAAATTAGGCCACACGTACGAACAACATGAAAAATATTTTTAAGTATAGTACTACATACACTGAACTAACACCAAAACCCACATACACGAGTAACAATATTTTATCTGTTTTTACTTAGAGTAGTTGGTTATCTTGGCTTGCGTTGATTTTTTTTCCACATGACCAACAAACTCTTAAATTTCACTTATTGCGTGAAATAGGTCATTAATAACATTTAGTTGACAATCAGTAGATGCTCTTAAATTTTCAAAACATTTCGGAAACTTCAGATGAGTTTGTCACTCACTCGTTTCTTTATTTCATCTAGTCTATCTTTTTATTATTATTATTATTATTATTATTATTATTATTATTATTATTATTATTATTATTATTATTATTATTATTATTATTATTATTATTATCCATATCCATGGATTGTGAATTTTATGTCACTCCACCCTACAGCTGTCTTTGAATAACTGAAAACCAGTTGAGACTGCATTGTTCTGTTTGTAATCTGCCCAACACTAAAAATTCTCGTTCTGTAATTACTTCAAATTATCCAAAATGGAAGTTCAAAAATTCTGTTTGTCCAAGTTTATATATATATGCTTTCAATATAGTTTTCAAGGGGAATAAAGTTCCGTTCGAATTAGCGAGTTCTCTGTATATAGAGATGATGCTACACTGGGATTTCAAATGAAAAGCTTGTGTTTATTTGAGAGAACAGAAGTGTAGAGGCGTATGACATGATACGTTAGGGAGAATAGAAAAGTTTCAGTATGAAAGTGAAAAATAGTGAAAACAAGGACATTTCTTTTCTAGATTCTTTCACTTTTTCTATTATTAGAATAGTGTGAGGTAAATCCTACTGTCTGTCTATAACAAAGCGCTTATTCAAATGTCTCGCCTACATAGGTATGATATGGTGTTAATACGAGTAAATCGTGTGAATTATGTTGTCATGAGTATATACAGGATAGAAGCATGTGATAGAAAAAAAAAAACGAGAATTGACCCACACAGTAGGGTTGATGAACTTGGACGCAACAATACAATGGTCACGCAACATTGACCGGATGAAATTACTTACTGACGAAGAATTATTGGATACCATGATTCTTGGAAACATTTTTGCCTCTTTCTCTCTTTTCATAGTGTTTGTTTTGAACACTTGGAAAGAGGTTGAAATAACTTTATTTTGTGTTGAATTAATAGCGCGATATGTAATTACACTAGCTGTCTTGACCAAGCGATTTTTATCGTTTGAGTTTTTCCGTGAAACGATTTGTCAAAAGTACAAAGAGGAAGATGTTAACAAGTCTTCATTACAAGAAATACGTACTAATCTGAATACATTGATTGAAATTTTTTTTAAAAAAAATAGAGTTAATTTTAGGTTATTATTTATAATTAATCATAGAGTGTACTGTTCTTTTGCTACAGGGTATGTTCAGTGAGTTCTACACGTAACATATAACGAGTAGATGAGTATTTGAAAGTTCTTACTCGGATTTCTACGTAACTTCCCCTAATCTCAGTGCACTTACCACATCGATCAGTAAGACATTAAAAATGAAATGAAATCTTTGAGTTTAACGTCCCACGAACGATTATGCCCGTTAGGGTAAGGGAGACGGATGATTAAATCAAGTGAATGATGATAGTAGAATTGGTGGAATGAGAATGTAGGATGGAATGAATCCACCATGACCTTGAATTGAAGCAAGAGAGTATGATGTTGACGGATAGCGAATATCCCCGGCCGTAAAGTTCAGAACAAAAGTCTTCCAATAAGATATTGGTGGCGATTTTTAGGATGAAGAAAGATCACTTCTTATTGATCGTATGCGTCATAAGTCTTTTATGCCAACTTGATAAAATATAAAAACGTGTTGCTTCTACACCACAATGCTCCCGTGTGCAGAGCTCCTATTTCCAAAGCTGCTATTCAACAGTGCAAATTCCAGCTTCCCCCCCCCCCATCCTATTGACCAGACTGGCCCAAAGTGACTTTCGATTGTTTCACCACGTCTCATTACCTGTCATTAGACGCGAATAAAAGTTGTCTTCATCACATTTGAGAACACTTAAATTTTAGGCATCATCATTAGAGGTACCTGTCTTGCGCACACCTTTGACAGCATTAGCTCTTTATGTAGGATTTTTTTTTTTTTTTTCAACTGATCCAACATTTTCAACTGTCCAATGCCGCAGCAATCTGTGACACTGTCACACATCGTTCATTCATTACATATTGATCTACTTTTTATACATATTTTTCCGGTCGTCATATCCACACTGCAGTCAGGCCTTGGGTCATCTTCCAAGGATTCTTTTCTGTTTCTCCGACGGAACATCGCAATCCATCTTTTCACTGTGACGTAGGAAGGTGTGTTATCGCCATAGACTTCAATCATGCATTCACGAATATTAGACGGTGGTGAATATCAGCCCATTTTCTGTTAAAATTTCTACCACCGAACAATGCTTGATATTGTCTTAATTTCGTAGACATCGCTGAATATCAGCATTCTGCACTTTACTAAAACCGATGCCTTCTATAAGAAAAGATAATCGTTTCACCGGTTTCACCATCTCATTTAGACTTAGAATATAAAGAACACCTCATGTAGTATCATAATGAAAGGCTTGATGCTATATACTTTAATATCAGCTTCATAACGTTTAATACGTAGCATGTCACTGACAGTGAGCCTGTTATTGTTGACCACGAGTAACTTTTTAGAGCACCATAAAAAATCGCTTTTGTCGATTTTCTCGAATTCTGCTCATGAGAATTTATCTCACCTATCTTATTTCATTGAGTTCAATGAGATTAGTCGACGAATATTTGTCTGATCTTTGGCCATTTTTCCATAATTACTATAATACTGTTAGAGAAATTATTCCGTGTATTTAAGATAAATAGCTGATGTGTCACCATCTTTATGGATTAAGGAAACTTTAAGTTCAAAATTGCAGAAACACAAGCTTGGCAGGCATAAGTACCCGCATTTTTTTTTTTTGGGAGGGGGGAGCAAAGGACCACATTACTACCATGATAAAGTTAACTGAAATATAGTACTAAACGTTAGAACTAAAATTAAATGCAAAAATTATCAAAAGCCATGTATATTCGATTTGAAGTTCTCCGATACTTAACCCAATTTTGTTTAATTTTATAATTTTTGATCTGTCTTATTTCCACAATTTTTCAGAAGCCAATTAGCAGGCTGCTGACAGACATTAGCTTAACACTTGGAATGACATAAGCTAAGTATTCAGATTTCCCTCTAAACGACAGTGTCTTAATTTGATTGGTTAGCTGCCCTCTGACGTCATTTATACGGTAATAATGGTTATAAGTCTATTGGATTAAGATATATGGATGTTCTGGCAGGGACTACACAGTAGACCAAGAAGATTCTTTGGTGTGAAATAGTTCACGTTAAGTACTGTCAGTTTCAATGTAAGAACAATATATATATATATATATATATATATATATATATATATATATATATATATATATATATATATATATATATATATATATATATATATATATATATATATATATATATAGGAAAGGAGGGCAAAGCGGATCACTTAACTTCAAGGGCCTCAAATGGCAACTAAACTTAAGACTAGGAAACCAAAATTTTGAGGAAATATTTTATGATTATTAAACTTTCAAATAACAATACAATAGTAGCGAGAATTGCATATACATAAATGATATTGCTTAATTACTGAACTACTGCAGTTTATTCACTTTGCCCCACCGGTAGGGCAAAGCGGATCATGATAGTGGGGCAAAGTGAATAAGCAAAAACATAAGCAAAAGCATATCATACATTAAAAGTCAGGTTTAATACAGATATGCAAAATAGAAATTGTATAGAAGAACAATATATATGTACACAAGTCTAAGATCATAAAAGAATGACACCTAAATGAACTGCTTTACCCACCAGATCAAAATGTTTAATATTTTGTGAGTATTAGCCTAACACATTTAAATATAGAATTAAGTCTAGACAAAGCTTGCATATACATGATCCCTAAATATGTTTAAAAAGCTCAAGTCCATAGAAGTCTTTTTTCTTATCAAGTAGGCATCTAGTATCTAGTTTCTTTCAATCTATAGTAACCCTAATGAGTACAATCTACGTAGCAGCAAACAGATTGAAAAAAAAAACAATAATAAGGCTTAAGGCTGAAAATAATATCACATCACACGCTTGGTTTACACAGATCACAAATGTAATTGTCTTGTCCCTTATAATAATCGGTACAGTTTTCGTGAAACCATGACAAACAAATAGAACACTGAATCCAGTCTTCATTAAGTGGATCTGAATAATATTCATTACAGAACTTGCATTGGTAACTACCGTCTCCTTCTGGTGATTTTGAATGTTAACGGAACAAATTCAATATGAATTTCAATATTCAAATTAGCTGTGTTGCAACGTATACGTACTTATTTAGTGCCAAACAGATGTTCTAAAACAGTACTGCATTATGCTTGGGGCAAAGTGAATCGCTATTCGCTTTGCCCCTTCTAAAATTATTCTCTTTGCCCCACACTACCACATGAGACAAAAGACTGTCTACAGCATATGGACTACGTATTTACGAAAATTCTCAAACATGATAACAAAGGTAAGATCCCACCCTATCCATGTATAGTGTGCTCGCAAACATTCAACGGAATAATAAGAAAATATTTCAAAATCCTTACGTCTTGAATTTTTTAGCAAAATGCGTATTTTCTTTTCTTCTCCTCTCTCGTCTAAACAACACACGTACACACAAAACAGTAACGTCCTTCTCTTCTTTCACTAGTGACGTCATAAACTGGGGCAAACATTTCCTGCCCTCTGTTTTCAGTTGACTGTAAATTGCGTTATTCGCTTTGCCTCATATATCCACTTTGCCCCCCTTTCCTCTATATATATATATATATATATATTAGTATTTTAAAAAATTACCTTTCAAATCCTGGATATTAAATTGGTTTCGTATATTTCCCGTAAGAACTAGCTATAGAAGTTTCCTGCTTACTCTGAGGTTGTGTGAAGCTTAATGATAACACCAAATGAAGAATGGTATGTTGTGATGCGATATGAATAATTTTGCGTCCAAGGAAAAAAAAAAACGCACTTCTCGCATTGCAAATATATTCAGTGATTAATAATTTGTGTGATAATGGTTGATAACGAATTATAATGCGTAAACTAGTTTTCATAGTAATTACACATAACTTCTTTACGTAACATTTAATTAACGATAAATCCGACGAGGTGCGAGAGAAGTTTAATAAAAGCTGAGGAAGGGTGATTAAATTGTTAAATATTGCTAATTAGTTTCCATTAAACATCGCGCAGTTTTATGTGGTGTTACTGCGAAATTACCGACACTAATTATCACTTTTATAAATAAAGTTCATGTCATATTCATAGTTTGCTTTGTAGTATATCTCTCCTTCTGGCTTTGGTACCAACTTAAGTTAAAAACAGAATTCTGACCAAAGCAAATCTTTTGTGTTACAGTTTTAATAATAATACGTGTTACAGACATTTACTATTGCTGATAATATATGAATTGAAGATAATAATACATAGTCGAAACTGTAACATAAAAATATTAATAGAAATGTTTTGCTTTGGCGATATTTTTAAAAAAATCGGTTTTATGTCCCACTTTTTTCATTGTTGGTTATGGAGACGATTGATTAATGAAATGAGTGAATGTAAAATAATTGGTGGAATGCGAATGTGGGAGGAAACGGGAGTATCTCTTGAAAACCAACGAACACGATATTATCCACCACAAACTCACATATCCTGGAACAGAACCAGGGACTCTTCACACCAAAAGCAAGCACTCTACCACTGAATAACCATGATCCAACTCAGATTTTGATTATTTTTTTTCTACTCAAGATTACCTTGGATATTGTGTATGCTCATCCTCGGAAGTATTTATTGATGAGGAAACCCTGTTGCTTTTCGATTCCTATAGGAATAACGTAAAGTTTGCTTGAAACTCGTGTTAAATTAATTAATATATTATATATAAAGTGTTAAAAAGGAAACACTTAAAACAAGGTGTCGAAATTTCTTTAAAATATAATTTTCAGTCTTCTGGTGGTGGCGGAAATTCAGAGGAAATCTTCAGTTGGGTTTCTTACATAAATTGTGAAGCTGTGGTTATAGAAAGTGTACCTGTATAAAGAAATTTTCTGTATGGTTACATTGTAATGAATTTAACCGGTTAGAATACATACTTCTTCGTTATTTTTGGGAAAGAAGTACTAAAACGGAAAGGTGTGCTAGAATAGTTCTTTTCAACGCTGGACATAGCAATTGGAATATATACTAGTTTGGTTTTTGAGGTTTCTTTTGTTTTCACGTCCAACTTCCAAGAAAGAGTTTCCTTTCATTACCGTCGTATTTTACTCTGAGTACGTTGCAACCTCCATATATCATCTGGAAAACTACAAAATCCAACACCGTGGGTGGAGAGCGCTTTGTGGGGTTTCGCCAGCCAAACTAATAACAGCAGCTGTAAAAAAGAATTTAAGTCCGAAACTTGGGGAAATGGCTACCATAAAACAAAAAGGAAGGGAAAGTTTTATTACCAAATGGAATTCAGAATTCCAGGTAGATTACACATTTATTAGGCGAAGGTAAGAACAGAATACTTTGCTTACTATGTGATTTTCGTGTTACTTCTGTTCAATGTTTTTTGCATTCAATACATAGGATCAAATATATTTTGCTTTACATATAGTGAGTTCTAAAATGAAATCCAGAAGTGATCTGAGTACAGAATATTTCGAAAAGAATTGTCAATATCTTGGTCTGTTCTATAACTCACGCTACGTGGGTTTGATGGAATTAATTGGAGAGATTCTAATGAAAATAGGAGTAATATGTTAATCAGAAAAAATATGCTTGGAAGTCTGACAACAGTGTGCGTTCAGAAGGTACTCGTACTCTCAATCAACATCACAACTGAATTTTATGGCCATCTGGTACTTCTGTACCAAATTTCAGGGACTTCCATAGGTCGAAGTACTTGCAGTTGGGACCAGGGCCGTGCCGTGGAAAATCAGCGCCCGGGGCGAGAGTATACGACGGCGCCCCCATACTTATATTCCAAGCAATTTTTCCTATCTTTTTCCTTTTTCTCCCGAATTTTTCGCCCCCCACGGCACGGCCCTGGTTGGGACGGACACTCGCATGTCGAAGTACTTGCAAGGGGGACACTTGTAGATCGAAGTTCTTCCAGGAGGGAACACTTGTAGATCGAAATACTTCCAAGAGGGATACTCGTGCCACTCTTATTTCCAACCTTTTCCGAAGCACCGTATATATTCCATTGTATTCGTTAATAGAAAGATGCTGATATTTGTGTTCCATCTTTTATTTTCCATCTTTATCCTGAGGTCGGTAAGAGTAAAACCCGTAGCGTCAGCAAATTTATTGCAATTGATGGTTGACGAAAGCCTGTAGAAGTGATACTTGAAGTCATAAGTGACTAAAAGACTTGGAAGTACTTTGATTTGCAAATTGCATCAGAAATTAAGTACAAGCTATGAATATTCTAGATAATTTTATGCGTGAGTGCTTTGGTACATTGATAAATTGATCCTGAGCAAAGTGCTGACTACCAGGGAACTTTTTCTTTTATAACGAGCATCAGTGTCTGTAAAATGGATTGACGCATACTGAAGTTATTAGTAGACACACAATCAGTATCACTATCTGTGTGATTCCAGCTACCAGTGCGTTGCTAATTAAAATAGAGCTAAACTACACTTTGAATGGATTATGTTATTTATATAGGTAATTCTGGTGTAAGAATCGAGACGTTCCATTGCTAGAGTCTTTCTATTTCAAATGTGCCCCTGCTGGCGCTGCTGTCGATGTGTGTTTTCCCGTACCTCCCTCGGAAGAGGAGGGAGAAGTTGCTTTGACGAGATCTTTCAGGAGTTGGATATAGACAAGGTTGCCACCTTGAATTATTTCACGGGCTTTGCAGTGCACTGTCTTGTTAGCCATCCTAGGTAGCCTACGACCTTCACTCGTCAAGACCAAACAACTGAATGACAAGTTGTCAATACAGCCCAGATCATTCACTTCTATCCCCAAAGCAAAGCAAAGGGAGGTTTCTTCCGTAAGACGTTTGGCGAAGATGGGCCCGAAGTAGGTTTCACATATTTTCCGAGGGCACATTTGAAATAGAAAGGCTCTATCGAAACAAAACGTTGACATTGCACTTCTGCCAAGCCAATCCCATAAGAATTTTCATTACCCACCTACCTAAACAAAATTGCGATGGCGTGCTCGCTAATGAGCTTATCTGACAACCGGGCATCCTTGCTTAGATCTCCATAAGGCTGCCCATCTCCAAATTTACCGTTCTCCTACCTCAGATGTATCATTCTCCCCCCAAATTTGCTATTCGCTCCCCCCCCCAAAAAAAACGTACTTTCGTTTCCCGGATTTACTACTCTTCAGTTTGATTGTACCAGTTCAAAAATGTTCCTCTAAAGATGCTCATGGAGACAACCTGCGCCCTAAAATCTGCATATGGGCAGCTCTACATCTCCAGTAGAGATAGAATTTCTTTCTCGTTCTGTCCTTGTTTCATAGTGCCTTAGAGGTTCCCCCAGCCTCTATAAAATTGATATTTGCAGGGGCTCACTCCTTCCGGGTCCGGACTCCCTTCAAAACACTCGTAACTTGAAATACATTTGTACATTTTCTTAATAAAACTGTACTTGTTTAGCACAGAAATAATGTAGACGAATGATGTGTCTTTGCTTATCATCTGTACAATTTCTTTTCTGATAAATACAATCTAGTTTTACATTTTTCGTCAGAATATAGGTTAAACATTACTTGTTTTTTCACTTGTTCAGCATTACTGTTTGATACTTCATAAACGTAGTTTCTTATATTATGCGATCCCTCCCAAGAAAAAATTATTTGTTGGTGCCTGCCAAGCAAGCTTGAGGATAAAGGTGGCCGAGGTCTGGGAATGACTACAACACGTGCAAAATTTTAAAAAAGTTTGCACCCTATCTCCATATTATCCATCTCCTGCCTTGGCCTACTCTGAATGGGGTCTTATTTTATTGACGTAAGAGCCACGATGGCTCAGTGAAGGAGAGTACAACTTTAGTGTGAACGGTGTCAGGTACGATCTCAGGCCATTCGGTCTTGTGATGGATATGTGAACCAGTCAGTTTTTCCGTACTTTCGGTTATAATGATTCACTAATATCACTTGTCTTCCCTTGCATATAGGTCATAACTAGAACAATAGTATTTAATTTTTCCTTCTTGATCTGCCCAAAGGTATTTTCCTCACTGCCTTCCACTGTGAACTATAGACATTCTGCGTGTATTCCGTTCTGTCTGGCATGCCCCCCCCCCTTCCAAATCCTAAATATCTCGATGGGTAGGTCAATATAAGCGTGACCATAAACCAAGAAAATAAAGGACGGAAATAGCATCTGTAGAATTTGTACACTATTTCATATGCATACTAAATTCGTCTTCTAGATCTACCACTAGGCCAAGTTTGATCCAGATTGGATACGTTCGGTTGCACTCGTACGATATAGGCTTATAGTATCCTTGTGCTTGATGAAGAAAACAAAAATGAAGAACGAAAGGATAGTTGATTGTTTGCAGAAGGTAGTGCTTATTTGCAAAAGGGTCCGTCCATTTTTTAACAAAATTATGCTTTGTAAAACATTTCTCATATTACAAGTTTGATGACCAGTTTGTAACGAATAACCTAACTCAGTTTATTTCGGTTCTCAATCTTGTAACAGATAACCTGACTCAGATTGTCTGTTTTCAATCTTCTAATGAATAACCTTGCTCAGTTTATCTTGTTTTCAAATCTTGTAACAGATAACTTGACTCAGTTTATCTCGGTTCTCAATCTTGTAACGGATAACCTGACTCAGTTTATCTCGGTTCTCAAGCTTGTAACGGATAACCTGACTCAGTTTGTTTTCAATCTTATAGTGGATAACCTGGCACAGTTTATCTCGATTCTCAATCTTGTAACAGGTAACCTGTATTGAAGTTATTAGGATGAATCGCACTATTTGTTCTTTTCTCCATTCATTTCGTTGTTTGCGTTATTTTTGCACCACATGTTTTCCTGATAAGTTTAGCTCACTTAGTATGTTGTTAGTAAGTTACCATCCAACTTTCTTATTCATGTTATACAACAGAGTTGTACTTTTTTCCTTTTTAAACATTCCCTTGCTCCTTTTGAAATTTGAAACTAGCGAAGGAGCAAATAACAATAGCTAGTAACAAAATTATAGTGTTTTCGACTGGTTGTCGTAAGGAAAAAAGTGTAATCTCGGTTTGCAAAGTCATAATTAATGAGGTGAAAGATAACTCCGATGGCCTGGAATAATATAAAGCCACACGTTGATCGTTGCCATGGAAATCGACTATTTTTTTCCTTTTCTACTCAATACGAGCTATAAAGACGAAACAAAGCGCAAAGTGAAAATATTACGTCCAGGAATGTAAGCATTAGCGTGAGAAGCAGTGGCGTATTTAGAGGGGTGGCTATTGGGCTTAAGCCCTCCCCGAAATAATATCATTACTATTTTTTCGTATTATACGTACAACACAAATGCTACTTACTTGTTCTCAAGCCCCCTCCGAAACAAGATCCTAAATACGCCATTGGTGAGAAGGAAGGATATTTGTGAACTCTTAGATTTTCAAACAAATGAAAGTGAAGGAGTGTCAGCTACTTAAACGGAAAAAGTACTTCGATTTAAAAAAAAAAAAAATCAGTATTTTCCTTTGTAGTGTGCAACCAGTTTAATCTTCAGTGAAGTAGTATTGTGTAACATACAGGGGTTGTCTCAGAAGTCTAACAAGGGGAAAACATACTTTGGTAAATGAATCCGGGGTCATTTTTTTCAAGGTTATAGTGCACATTTAAAGTGTTCATATTACAAACTGGGAGAGCGCAATGGCCCAATATAGCAGAGAAAAAGCGTCTTAGTTTTAGACTCGTTACATATGTCGTACGTTGCTCAAGTTTACCCAGTGACGACGTGGCGGAATCAGTAGCATCTGTGACTCAGGTGCCAAAGGTCCCGGTTTCGATTCCCGCTGGAGTCAACTTTTTTGTTTTTCGCTTGAACCAATAAAGTAGCCACTTGTAGCTACAAGTAAAATGTTAATTCACCATATGTTTATAATGAATTAAAAGAATAGAAATATTCAGATCAGTTGTAAAATCTTTCAATGTTCCACTTAACTAGCAACGAAATATAATCCATTTCGTAAATATATTGATATCACGAGTTATATTATGGTTACCACAGTCGTGTAAAAAATTTTCTTGACGGTTCGTCTCTCATTATTCTGACGGTCTTTATTCTCTCTCATTATTATTTTTTCATTAGTGATCTGTCTTGTTTAGTCTGGGAATAAAAGTACAGATTTCATTTTCTTATGCATTTTTAAGGGAGTACTTGGTTGCTTAGTGGTAGAGCGCTCACCTCGAATACTCCTGGTTCAGTTCCACACTATGTAACTTTGTGGTGGACAGCAGAGTGTCTGTGGGCTTTCACTGGTTTCTAACGTTTTTTTCTATACTCTCATTTCACCAATCCTTATATAATCTTTTCAGTTCCATTAGTTGTGTTGTTTCCTTTGGTTTACACGGCATAACCTTCGGTTGTTAATGGTAGCGCTCTCACTTCTTGTGCAAAGGGACCCTGATTCGTTTCCAGGCGTGGTAAACATCGTGTTCGAGGTTTTTTCGGGGGTTTCCCCGTTTCCTCTCACATTCTCATGGCACCAGTTCTTTCGTAATCAACCACTTTCATGAATCATCTATCTCATTTAGCGTACAAGACATAATCGTGAGACGTAAAAAAATATTTCATTTCATAAATACATTTTTAGACTGAAATATATTCAGCCTGCACCACAGGTTTAATTGAATCGTTTGTTGTAAGTCATAGGACATAATATACAAGGATCGTTCCATATTGATTTACACTTTTTTAAACACTTATAAGCATCTTTATGCCTCGGCAGATATGTCCACTTTCTTAACATAGTCTCCATTAAGAACCACACACTTGCGCCACCGATGTGGCACCTTCTCTACGCCCTCTGTGAACCGCTCTTTCGGACTCTGTCGTGCCCACGTCCGGGCAGTTTTGCAGTTCCTGAAAGTCGGCGAAATGATGTTCACACAGCGGTTTCTTCAATGCCTCGAATTTGTAATCAGAAAGGGCCAGGTCAGGAGATTAAGGTGGGTGTGGCAGCACCTGGAACCCGAGTTTATTAATGGCATTAGTGGTGCCCGACTCGTGTAGCGACGAGCGTTGTCGTGTTGCAGGAGCACACCTTTCGCCCATTTTCCTGGCCGTTTCCTCTGAATTGCACGGCGCAAACTCTGAAGCGTTGTCTCGTATGACTCACCGTTAATGGTGGTCGCAGGCTCTAGCCAGTCAATGAAGATGATTCTGTCCTTGTCCCACAAGATGTGGCCATGCATTCACCTACGGAGGGCTGTGCACGGAACTTCTTTGGCGTGGAGCTGCCTTTATGCTTCCACTGCATTGATTGGTCTTTGGTCTCTGGCTCATGATAGTGCAGCCAAGTCTCGTCGCGAGTAAGGAGTTTGGACACGAATCCTTCTGGATCTTGGCTGTAGCGTTGCAGAAGATCACTGTTCACATCCTTGTGCTGTTGTCTTTCTGCTGCATTCAGGGATTTGGGAACTCACCTGGCAGACACCTTACCCATCTTAAGGTTCGTGTACTATGCGGTGCAGGGTGATTCTGGCAAGTCCTGTGGCCGCCTCCAGTTCCGTGAACGTGATGCACCTAATGTCCTAAATAAGCCGCTCCACTCTTGAAAGGTTCACTGGTTGTCACAGTTACTTTCCTTCCAGAATTGGTTTCCTTCTCCGTTAATGTGCGTTCACTTTTCCAGCCCTCCACCCAGTTATACGGTTTTGCGTGACAGTGCGTACTCTCTACACATCGTCATTATTTTTAGCTATCTACGTAGATCGAGTTTGCACTTCCTTATGCAAGTACTTCTTAGTTACCACATCTTACTCGGTCGAGGTCGATACGGACAAATGTACTCTAACCGAAAATCGAACCGAGATCACACAAACCAAAGCCATGTGTAATAAATAGTAAATATCCTACACGTAGTCGTAACGACTTGAGTTGATTTTGAGTTTAACGTTCAGCAGCGAGGCTATATGAGACGTGGACCTACTGATTAACGTGGAATCCGAACCACTTAAGCTTCCGCCGGGAATCGAACCCAGGTCTCGCGCGCCAAAGGCGCGTACGCCAACCGCTTAGCCACGAAGGAGCTCGTAGTCATAACGAATGTTATATATGTATATATCATATGTATTCTGCCATTATTGGCAGGTCATTTGCTGCAACTGAGAAGCTTCCATGCTCCACAGTCTTGCGCTAACCTCTGTCTTGACGTGCGATTTTTCTTCTGTTTTAATATCGTCTATCAATGGTAGTCTCCTTCGCTCCTCCCGCTTTTTCCTGCAATCATACCTTCTAGCCTTCTAGCATGTCCCTCAAATACAGTTCTTTCTTAGCTAATATCCCAACCAGTTTCTCTTGCTCTTGCTCTCCTTCACCATTTCAAACACGCTCTCATTTTATTGCAGCTCTGTCCAGCTAACCCTCCATTCTTCTCCACGCCCACATTTCGAAAGCTTTCAGTCGTTTTTCATCAATTTTCCGCAATGTCCATGTTTTTGACTCATACAGCACAATACTCCACACGAAGACGTTATCAGTCCTTTTCTCAGCTCTTTTTTAAGGTCCCACAAAATAGTATTTTCTTCGTTCTAAAGGCTTGTTGTGCCATTCCTATCCTTGATTTTATTTTACGTTTACACTTCATATCATCACTATTAATACTATTTAAGTATCGAAAACTAATCACCTGTTCTATTTTCTCCCCTCCTACTTATATATTTGACACCGAGCTTTCGTTCCAATCAGTATGGCTTTTGTCTTCCTAACATTTATTTTCATCCCATATTCTTCACATCTCTTCCAAAAGTTTTTTTTTTTTTTAACATCTTATTGATTTTCTCTTCAGACTGCAACAAGCGCCATATCATTTGCAAGCCGTATACGTCTAATCATTGTACCTCCGTCTAATCATTGTACTGAAATGCCGCCTTCATTTTGTAGGCTCTTTTTCATTTTCATTATTCCTTATAGATAGATATTAAATAATGTTGGCGAGAGAGACAGCATCCCTGTTGAGCTCCCCCTTCGTCATTTTCTCCCCTATTCTAACTCCTACTTGTTTGTTCGTGTGTGCTTCTTATGAGTCTTTGATCTTTCCATTTCCAAACCAATCTTCTATAGAACTTTCAACAATTTCCAATTCACGCTGTCTTTCCCTGTCCGTCTTGCCCACATTGTTACTTTCTTGTTCAGTAGTCCGTCTCAAGGCATCCCTCTCTTGGAGATCGGAATTGGGATATATATATATATATATATATATATATATATATATATATATATATATATATATATATGTATATTTCTTACCATTTTTGCTCTGATATCTGTCAACAGACATACGGACAGACAACCATAGGTATTCTGTAAGAATTGTCTATACCTACAGTTATAACATAGATTAAAACTCTAAATTATAATGGATAGACATTGCATGTAACTCGTATTGTTATATCTTCTGCGGAACAAAATTGTGAAAGCAAGTCTAAGATTTAACACATGATGATGATGATGTATGAAGTGCTACAATACATATAATGGTAATGGACATATTTTACGTGTTGAATGCTTCCATTGTTTTTGCTTTCCATTTGCGTGAATCAGGCAACTAATCCAGGATGATTCACAAGTTGTAGAATCAAAGAGAGTAGGTGCGATGCGTGGAAGTGAGCTGTGTGTTAGACTGAAGAGGCATTCGGGGTTGTGCCTGAGGAGAGCAAGGTTGAAGAGGATTACTCTGCTTTTTTTTTTTTTTCAAACAATCCGTCAACAGAATTCCTATTACCTACTCTTCTCTTTTTGCTGTTTTTAAAAACTGCAATCTCACTTATGTGGGCTTTCAACACTTTGTTTTCTTATTTTAAGTCAGGAAAACACACACACACACACATATATATAATATCCACAACCCGAGATTTTATTCGTGTTAATATCACCAGTTTATAGACTGTATTTTTACATTAGTAAATTATAAAAGGTCGATCAAAAAGTTACGCATAAGCCACTGTATTGGTAAGCAGTAGAGAGATGAAACTCTGTAGACACAAGCATTGGTTCTTTGGAAATGTCACTCAATATATTATCCATTTGTTTCATTGCACTGCAGGCATGTTTGTTTTCCTGACACGAATACTCTTTCGTAAAACTTTTGATCGTCGTTGTGGAGATCCTGAATGGCTCCATTCCATCGTGGACATGAGCTCCTTCATGGCTAAGCTGTTAGCATACACGTCTTTAGCTTTGGAGATCCAGGTTCGATTCCCGGCGGGAGCTCATGTGGTTCGGATGCCACGTTAAACTATAGATCCACGTCTCATATAGCCTCGCTGCTAAAAGCGACGCTAAACTACACACTAATCAAATCAAATTAAATGAATTCATCGACTGGAATTTAATTTTCAGGATCGAAAGGAAACAGCCAAGTTTCATCACATGTGGCGATTCCATAAACGTATTCTAGACAATCTCCAGAGAAGCTTCACATATCATCGTACATATTCTTTGTCGTCGTCGTCTCCTTTCTCAAGAGCTGCGAAACTCAACGAACACATTTTTTTTTTTTTTTTTTTTTTGCATCCCAATTGTTGGATTTGCGTTAATACAAATCTTTTTGCCATGCCTATATGCTCTATGATTATTTTTTTTTAATGGTGCTGCATCTGTCTTTTTGGATGAGTTCCTCAATGACTGATGCGTTTACAGGAGTTGTGACGGTTGACAATCTACCTCATCGTGCTGGGTCTGGGTGCTGTAATCACCGCGCCTAAATATCTGAAGCCATCGAAACCAGAAATGAAAAAAGAACCGGTTCTGACCCGCTTTTGAACCGGTTCAGACACCAAGAACCCATGCTAAAGATAGAAACCTGTCCGGAGCGTTATTACAAGAACTGATTAATTTTCCATTCCTGATCGAAACACATTACTTCAACGCGTTATGTTATCCCGATTAACTGGAAGCAACTTACTGTGAACGCTGGATTTGTAGAGAAATTCGATCACTGTACGTTGATGTAGTAATATGTTTCTTTGATCATTCATGGTGGCTTACCTGCAACCAGTGTTGGGCAAATTTCAATTGAATTAACAATTAACAATTAATCTGTAAATTTAATTGTTAATTGCAATTAACAATTGAAATAAGTAATGGTTAATTGTTAATTGCAGTTGGCCATTGAAAAAGGAGAATCAATTGCAATTGATCAATTGATTGAAAGTAATTGCAGTGGAAAGTAATTGCAATTGAATTCTGTAATTCAATTGCAATTGATTTCCACAGCAATTACTTTCAATTGATTGATCAATTGCAATTGATTTTCACAATTAATTTTCAACACTATAGTTCAGAGAGGGCGTGGGGCAATGAAAACTTTAGCCACGACCAATTGACTCACCACCCGTCGTGACCCACTCTGACCCACCACTCATCATAAACCACTCTCACCCACTGTGACCCACAGACCCACCAAAACCCATTGTCATCAACTCTGACCCATGATTCACGCCCTATTCTCTAAGCCTATAAAAAATTTTCACTCATCGGAGTTTGAATTTCTACGATCAATCGCTCAAGCACCGCACTAATACAATAACGGCGGATCTGACATTTCTAATATAAATAAAATAGAGTTTGTTCGTGTGTCTGTCTATCTATCTTTGTGCAGCCTGTGGAAGAGACGAGTGGACCGAAACTTTTCAAAATTTGGTCACGGGTAGCTTGGTCTAGGCCCCAGACCAAGACGAAGAGTTTTTTTTAATTCCTTATTAGGTGGTCCCCAGGGGACGTTTACCGGGACCGGCCTGGAGACCAGAAAAGTCGACCGAGAGTTACCAAATTTTGGTCAAAGATACCTTGGTCCAGGTCCCACACCAAGGCAAAGCGTTTTCAACAAAATTCGAACCAGGGGGTCTCAGGGGGGCGTTTACCGTGACATGTAAAAGTAGAACGATATCAGTGTCGATTTCATAGTTTTCGCGGTCGCTGAGATCAATGGTGAACCTCCGATCGCATTAACTTCCAAATTCACCGTATTCGGCTGTGGGCCGTGGGTCAACGGGAAGGGGATACCGAAACGTAAAAGTAATCCAAAATGACCGATATTAGTGTCAAATCCATGGTTTTCGCGGTTGCTCATATCAATGGCGACACTACCATTAGCGATGACTTTCAAATTCATCCACCGTTGTATGCGGGCCTTGGGTCAGCAGAGGGGGGAATTCCGAGACATGTAAAAATAATCGAAAATGACCGATATTAATGTCAAATCCATAGTTTTCGGGATAGCTGAGCTCAATGGTGAAACTCAAGACCGCGTTTACTTTCATATTTAGCCCCCATCAGCTAAGAAAGGGGGCATTATAAAAGGGATCACGAGACATGTAAAAATAATCCACAATGGCCGATGTCAAATCCGTAGTTTTCGCAGTGGCTAAGATCAATGATGATACTTTCATTAGCGATGATTTTCAAATTTAGCCACCATTGTATGCGGGCGGGGAGTCACCGGGGGTGGGAAATTGCGAGACATGTAAAAATGATGGAAAGTGACCGATATTAGTGTCAAATCCATAGTTTTCGTTGTCACTGAGATGAATGGTGATACTTTCACAGGCGTTGACTTCCAAATACAGCCCCCATCGGCTGTGGGCCAGAGGCATTGTTTGTTTGTTTGTTTGTTTGTTTTTTTTTCAAAATTGGAACCAGAGGATTATAGGGACTTTTACCGGCATATGTAAAAAGTAGTAGAAAATGGCAGATGTTAGTATCACATTCGTAGTTTTCGCGGTATTGGTTGGGGGTTGGTGGGGGCCAGAGGAGATTTTTTCACAATATGAACCAAGGGGGTCTGAGGGGTGGTTCACCGGGACATGTCGAAGTAGTAGAATTTGTTTCGAATCCATATTTATGGGAGTTGCTCAGACGTATAGGGACACCCCCGATAGTGTATACGTTCAAATTCAGCCCCCATCAGCCTTCCCAATGAAAACACATGTACGGAAACGGTTGTTGGATATATATTCACACAAAATATATCCAATTTTAGAAATGTTTCTTAATTGTTCTCCCGTTGTTCAGTTCGTTTACATTGATATTTTATCTGATCCATGCGAAGAACGGGCATAACAGCTAGTACGAAATGGTAAAGTGTTTGTTATGGAACAAATTACAATGAATTCAATTATATAGATAATAATTATAATTAATAATTATTTCCTTGTTGAATTATAGATACTTTTCAGTGGAAAACTGAATAAAATTTAAAAGTCCCAAATCAACGTAAAGTAGACCAACGTAAAGGAAAAATGTATAAAATTTTCCATATAATTAAGCTTACAAACTTAAATGGAAATTTAGCTTAATTACATGGAAATTTTTTGTGTCGTTTTGTGCGCCTATTTCCTCGTTTTCTGCGTCACCGGAAATGGGTCAATGTTATCCTACAAATATGGCGGAACAATTTAATGCTGTTCCGTCAGGAACGATTTCGAGGTCGTTTCCTTCACATCATCTTGTGCGTGTTTTCTACCGTTTTGTAAGCCTATTTCCACGTTTTGTGAATCAATGATAGTGGGTCAAAATGGGCATTCAAAGTGGGAAGAAAAATGATCCACTCTCCCACCAGTATCGAATTTCAAGGTCGCTTTTTCGCATTGTTTAGTGCATGTTTTTATCGTTTCTGCGCATATTTTCACGTTTTGTAGGCCAACAAAAGTGGGTCAATGCGGGAGACCCGGGTTCGATTCCCGGCGGGAGCGGGAGCTCATGTGGTTCGGATTCCACGTTAATCAGTAGGTCCACGTCTCATATAGCCTCGCTGCTGAACGGGACGTAAAACTCAAAATCAATCAATCAATCAAAAGTGGGTCAAAGACGACCTACCAATATGGCAGAAAAAGACATATCCATTCCACTTTAAAGGTCCATTTTGACCCTCTCCCACTGATGCACAAAGCGACACAAATCATGCATTAAAAATGTGAAGAAAACGACCTCGACATTCGATGGTGACGGAACAGCATTATGTTATTCCGCTATACTTGTAGGCCCTTTTGACCCATTTTTGTTGTCTCACTGAAGTGGAAATATGAGCACAAAACAGTACAAAGTAGGCACTATACGATGCGAAAGAAACGACCTCCAAATTCGATAGTGGCGGAACAATGGCTCTATTTCCTCACACATTGATGGACCATTTTGACGCAATTCTGGTGATGCTCAAAACGTGGAAGTAGGCGAACAGAACGGTACAAAATACACACTAAACGGTGCGAAAGAACCAATCTCAAAATTCGATAGTGGCGGAACAGTGAGCCATTTAACTCCCACTTTAAAGCCCCGTTTAACTCACCTCGGGTGATGCACAAGACGAGAAATAGGCGCAGAAAACTTAAAAAAAAGGGCACTAAACGATGCGAAAGAAACCACCTAGAAATTCGACAGTGTCGGAACAATGGGTCATTTTGGTCACACTTTGGAGGCCCATTTTGACACACTTCTGGTGACTGGCAAAACGTGGAAATAAGGTCACGAAACGGCACGAAACATTCACTAGTCGATGCGAAAGGAAGGACCACGAAATTTGGTAGTGGCGGAGCACTGGGTCATTTTCGTCCCACATTCGAGGCCCATTTTGACCGTCTTCCAGTGACGCCAAAACGTCGAAATACGCGCACAAAAGGGTACGCAATGTGAAATTAACGACCTCGAAATTCGAAAGTGGCGGAACAATGGGTCATTTTCGTCCCATCTTGGAAGCCCATTTTGACCCACTTCTGGTGACTCAAAAAACGTGAAAATGGGGGCACGAAACAGCACGAAACATTCACTAGTCGATGCAAAAGGAAGGACCTCGAAATTCGGTAGTGGCGGAGCAGTGGGTCATTTTCGTCCCACCTTCCAGGCCATTTTGACCGTCTTCCAGTAATGCACAAAACGTCGAAATAGGCGCACAAAAGGGTACGCGGTGCTAAATTAACGACCTCGAAATTCGATAGTAGCGGAACTCTTGGTCATTTTCGTCCCATCTTGGAAGCCCATTTTGACCCACTTCCGGTGACGCACAAAACGTGAAAATAAGGGTACGAAACGGCACGACACATTCACTAGTCGATGCGAAAGGAAGAACCTCAAAGTTCGGTAGTGGCGGAGCAGTGGGTCAATTTCGTCCCACCTTTGAGGCCATTTTGACCGTCTTCAAGTGACGCACAAAACGTCGAAATAGACGCACAAAAGGGTACGCGATGTGAAATTAACGAGCTCGAGATTTAATAGTGGCGGAACTCTTGGTCATTTTCGTCCCACCTTGGGGACTCATTTTAACCCACTTCCCATGACGCACAAAACGGAAGTAGACGCACAAAACGGCACAAAACAATATGAAGGAAACGAACTCGAAATTCATTGGTGGCGGAAGAGCAATAATTTGTTCCGCCATATTTGTAGGCCCATTTTGACCCACTTCCGGTGATGCACAAAATGTGGGAATAGGCGCACAAAGCGACACAAAACACGCACAAAAGATGCAAAACAAAGTACCTCGAAATTCGTTGGTAGTGGAACAAGTTAATGACGCCGTGAGCACCAATATAAGTATATACTGTAGTTCTTACCAGGGGGCGCGGTGGGTCAGTGGTAGAGCGTTCACCTCCGGTGCTTGAGGTCCCTGGTTCGATCCCAGCTCGCGCAGTTTGGACTTTATGGTGGACAAACACCATGCTCATGGATTTTCTCGGGGTTCTTCCGTTTCCTCCCACTTTCTTCATTTCATTCATTTCCCACCATCACCGTCTACTTTAGCCTAACCAACATAACCGTGCGACGTAAAACTAAAGATTTCATATCATTTTTTGTAGTTCTTACCATCAAGGCTGAGAACTGCACGGTTCAATTTTTTAGCCAAAGTAGAAGCCCAACCGGAATAGTGATGATGTCAACCGGCCCGGCTCGGTTCAACTGAGCGTACAGCTTGAGCTGGCTTGGTTGGGATTACCCATCGACTGGGCTCAATTGAGCCAATGGCTTGAACCGGCTCGGTAAAGACGAGTTATCGACTCGGCTCAATTGGAGCCAATGGCTCGAACCAGCTCCGTTGAAACGAGTCCATAGCCTGGGTTCGAGTTAGCTTAACTAAGCCAATGGCTCGAACCGGCTCGGTTGGGGTAAGCAATCAGCTCGGCTCGGTTCGGCTCGAGCTGGCTCGGTTGGATGAGCTGTTGGCTCGGCTCACTTCTCGGTTCGGCTCGATAAGTGAATGAGCTGTGACCGAGCCGCTTGAGTCGTTGACAACGCTAAACCCGGGTCGAGCAGTTTTAAACATGTTTGGCTGAGTCCCATAACTTGTAACAATTTTTGGCTCGAGCCCTAATACTTGCTCCTCCTGAACTCAAACCAAGAACCTCGTGACCGATGTCCTTGCCTCCTGAAGATTTCTTGACTACCGAGATCGACAGTTAACTAATTTTTAGTATTCCGATACAAACCGCCTATATTCCATGTTTATACATGTACACGGTGTTATAATAATAATTAGTTATAGTAGTAGTAGTAGTATCATTGATAATTATATTGTCTATGTAGGATACTTGAAGATAGTAGTACTTGGAACTACACAAAGGATTTAGCTCGAATTGGCTCGACTCGATCTGAAACTCGATCCGAATTCGAGTCGAGTTGGGGGAAAATGTTTCGAGCCGAGATCTCGAGTCGAACTCAAAGATGTCTGCTTCGAGTCGAGTCGAGTTTTAAAGAAAACTCGCTCGAACTCGCTCGTGCTCATTCCTATTGTATGCATGACGGGCATATTGAGTTCTTTCAAGGGGGATAGAACCATAAACATAATATATTTAAAAAATACTTAGTTTGACGGCTTTCTTCCCAGGGGGGGGAATGGATGGTAGGTATCCAGCATTTCTTATAAGTACCTTATTTGAAATATGTAAAACAGTAACAAGTGGACAATACAATATACACACATCTTATCTTCAGTTTTAATTGCTGATTTCAATTGCAATTAACAATTACAAGTTTCAATTGTCAATTGCAATTAACAATTGAATGTTTCAATTGCACCCTTTGCAATTGACAATTAACAATTAAAAGTTTCAATTGCCTGGTGACCAATTAACAATTAACAATTGACGAAAATTTAATTGCTAATTTTATGATTGAATTCAATTGCAATTGAAATCAATTGTCAATTACAAATTGAAATCAATTGCAATTGAAATCAATTGCAATTGATTTTCAGAGCAATTACTTTCAATTGATTGATCAATTGCAATTGATTTCAATTGATTTTGCCCAACACTGCCTGCAACAACAGGAAATATTTGGGCGGTAAATGATCAATGCTTCTAATTACTTAACAAAATTTCATTTCTCTAGTTCTTAACATTACCGGGCTACAGTGGATTGTGCGTCACTTTTTGACCTATCTTTGTGTATTATATTCGACACAATATCGATTATATAAAATAACTAACCATGTAAACAAGGATCTCTATGACAACAAACATTTTATTTATAAACATGTATTCGATACTCATAAATAAATGAGTAATTTCTAATTGGGTCAATGTTAAATCAGGTATACATAACAAGTTGTAAAATATCAGCGAGTTTATACAATGTGACGCAGTTAGGCGTTGACGTCACATCACTTACTACTTACATAAATACTAATGATGCTGCGAACTTCCAGTCGTGTGCTAGTAAACTGAAATGCACCTGCTAATATTTTGCACTTTTTATGATTTACAGGTGGAAATTTTGTATTTGCTGTGAATTCCAGTGGGATTGATTCATCAATTGTGCGGAAGACGGTGGCATTATAGATTTAGTCATGGACCTTCGTTAAGTTAGCACGATCGATACCGTCCATCGTTGTAATCTTCGTGGAGCTCAAGCAATAATTTGAAGCGATATTCATAGGATTATTCCATAATTGGTCTAGAACAGTCATTCCCAACTAAATGATCTGAGACGTCACAGTTTTCTGCTCGCCTTCTCAATTAGAGGCGCGGGATCTGGCAGGTGACCTGGTGTTGATTTGATAAGAGACAGTGGTGACGGAAAAACAAGAACCGATAGCGTAGCTAATGGTTCTGCAGGCATTACTGCACGTGCACTGCCAACACTTGCACTTCTACACAATTCCTTCTCGTCCTTTTCTCATTATATTTCTCTCCGCTTTTCTCAGATTGTCAAACCGAGCTCTTACGTCATACAATAGCGAATTCAGAGTGACTGGTCTAGAGACAGGAAAGCAAGATACATAGGATAAATCAAAGCTTTATAAAAGGTATGATGTATGCGCATTGAAGCAAACATAGCGTAAGGTCGGAAATCGTCGTCGAAAATCGATAATTTCTATTTTATCAACGAAAAAGATGGGATTTACCTCTTAATTCCTTTCTGGGGCCCTCCTTCACCCCGTGTAAATGCAGGCAGTGCATTGTAATCTGATGCAGTGATGCATATTGTCGTAACAGTGACAGATCCTAACAGCGAGGTACACTCATGTCTAAAATTATAGTCGCATGTCTATAAATATGTTGTTATAGGAATATAATTTGATAACGAATTCGCCTGGTATTTCTTGCAATGTTAGTATGTGTTTAATCGGCAAAGAATGTATGTGACAAATTTCATGTCAAAAGAGCAGTAAATGAAAACAATAAAACGAAAATAAAACTTTGTTGCGCATTTAGCAAATTTTGTTTTACTCATTCTAATTTTCGTATTTATAATTCTTTTCCTATGAAATTTACCACAAATATACATTTCCCAATTATACACACAGTATCAGTATTAAAAGTACCCTGCAAAATCATTATCAAATTATATTTTTACAAGAAGACAGTTATAGATATGTGACAATCATTTTGGACATGAGTGTACATACTGCTTGTAATAAAAATCACATTATAGCAAACTCAAGTTGTTGAAAACTGCAATGTGTAAAGTATTCCTGTCAGTACTAACATTATTATTGTGTTGTCTTATAGAAACCAATTATTTATATGTCACAGGCATAGTCATTGTAGTCTAACTATAGCTATTTCCTTTTTCATCGCGCTGCTTATTGTGGTTTGATGTTGTTCATATTCCCTGAAATTCTTTGTCACTTAAATTTAAAGAGCCTTATAATGTAGGCAGATCTTCTCAACTAAATTATGACTCAGAGAGTCTTGGATGTTATCAGTTTATATGTTCGTGGTTATGTCACAGGAACACACACACACACGTACAATTTGAGAGGAAATTATGTCAGCCGTGAATAACTTGTGTATGATCTTTCCGTGAGTTAAGGATGTTGATAAATCCCCTGTGGCAGCTGCTGTCTTCTCATCAAGTAGTTGACGTAGTATTGTATTAGGAAGTACTCCTCAAATTCTGTTTCGTCCTCATAACACGTAATGTAAGTACGCTTACTTTAGAGAGTATTAAGGCGTAAAGCGACTAATTTTTAACTATCACCAAGTTTTAATTAATTTTGTTTTAATTTCCAAAGATTTTATTACATTTTTTTTACTACGTTCCACCAGTTTATCTGTAATTAACATTGTCACAATGAAAAATAATATGTAATATAATAGTTCGTTTTATCCTTATCAAATGCTATTGCTATTTTTGAGTCCTTGAATTATTTGTTTAATGTTCCCTGGCCCTGTCGTATTTGACTCTCTCTCTTTTTTTTTTTTTTAAGAAATAGTGCGTTTTTATTTATTAATTTCCGTGTATATATTGAGTGCGTGTCAAAATATGATGGTCTAAACAAATGAAAAAGTTTTCCCTTTTTTTACTGTTACTTTTTATTACTTACTAATTGTTCCGCCTTGCTTATTAATTAAAAGTTCCAATTTTTATGTTTAACAATTTGGCTTTAAGTTTGCCCACCAACTCGACGATGTGCGTTCAAAAAGTATCGGACCTTTGCTTGGCAAAAATGCATTTATTGATTTGAAAATCCCAAACACTAATCCACTTCAAAGTATTCTCCTTGGTAATGCACATACGTCTCTCAACACTCCTTCCATTGTTGGGAACATTTCAGGAACAGTTTTTGGAATTGTGAGCGACCGTTCCGTCGCATTCCACATGATGTATTCTCTTTTCGGGTCCCTGTCAGTGGCACTTTTAGCTTGGGAAATAACTAAAAAGTCACACGGAGAGATGTCGGGTAAGTAGGGAGTAGGGAAGGGGATGTCACACGGGAATGTTGTGTGTGGCAATGAAAACCTGAATCAAATTTCGTGGACACTCCCCTCATGCCCAAATTCTCGTTCTAAATTCAATGTATCGATTCGATTGAGTGGTTTCCGCTTGAGTATCGCCAAGCTTTTGGCCCAAAATTTGATGCAATATAACTGATCGAATTTTTCTGTCATTTTACAAAAACCTGAAACTCGACGACTGTTCACTACACGTCTTCACTCGTTGACCGACTGTCAGTGATTGACACTTTCTGAGGGCAGGAAAAAAATTCACGACTGCGCATGAGTGGCTCCTCTACATCTACACTTTAGAAAGTCTCCCGCGTTTCATTGGTTTACGCGGGAAAAATAGGATTCTTTACTTTTTGAACACACCCCGTATGTAGCAGTTTTCATTTTCGTTAGATGCTAATAGCCCTAATATTGTTGAACGTACAATTTTAAAGTTAGCTATGCAAATACAGTGTATATAAACAGGGATTGGTACATAAGACTGTTTCTTTCATTTACTAATGAATAGTATGGTTGTGTACGTAATGAGACTGTCTTGTCTCGA
Source organism: Thermobia domestica (assembly GCF_964235325.1). Lineage (NCBI taxonomy): Eukaryota > Metazoa > Arthropoda > Insecta > Zygentoma > Lepismatidae > Thermobia > Thermobia domestica. The sequence goes on along the minus strand of NC_137456.1, from coordinate 55,208,404 downwards.
AAAGATGTCGTAGAAGTGGTGTCTCGTCTCGGAAAGTATACATCTTTCTGTTCGAAAAGCTCTGTGTCGTATCTCATTTCTCATTACGAAAATTCTTCCTAATTTGTATTCTTGATTGAAAAGTTTGTCGTCTAGAATACTGGTTGCTTATAATTGAAACTTTGTGTTCACTTAGAATAGGTGAGTCAATTTAACTCATTCTGTGGAACTTAAATGCACTCTTGTTTGTGTGTGTGTGTGTGTGTAAAAAAAAAAAAAAAAAAAAAAAAAGCTTCCGAAAACACGAGTGTTGCATACCATTTATGCGAATGTTGCCGAAACATTTAACGTAGAACTACCTGAAGTTTTATGTAATCCTTGTCAAGTCTTAATTGCGAGGCAAGTTCATTTTTGTTATATTGAAACTGAATTGCTTGTGTCAGCGTGAAATAATGTACATTTCAATAAATGTTTACTCGCTCCTGATTTTTTTTATACTTATATTGACAGGTGGTAAAATTATATTTAAACATTGATTTTCAATTTATATGATTGTCAAAGGCGTAAACTAGGAACGACAAATAGTTTTAATAATCGGATACTATTATTCTTGAGCCCACTCTGTTAAGTGTATTATATTTTCGTGTGTTAATCTCTGAAGAATGGTAATGTATGCGTCATTCTAATGCAGTATTCAGATATAAAGTTTTCATTCTATGTGCATGTCAATAAAACGCAGTTATTTTCATGTATTTTGTAAAAAAAAAAAAAAAAATCGTTACGTAATTATCACGGAAACGTGTTATTTTTCTTCAGTTTGACCTACTTGGATTTGTACTTGAGAATTCAAAATTAATGAAAAGTAAAATATTGTAAAATTAAATATTTGTTTTATGTAATTAATTACGTTTCCTTCTCTAAGAATATTGCCAGTTTCCGTGCGAAAGATTTTTTATTTTTATTTTATTGAAGTAATTTCAGAATTAGGTCATTGAACTAGACAGTGGCGCTTGTCGCCATCAAATTGATTCAAGTATTGAGTGGTGGTTTCGATCTGCTAAAATACTCCGTGAATTGAGAAGTATGTATTTAGTATGCATTTAGTACGGAAAAAATCTGTAGTTTAAATTACAAAATATCAATGTAAAATATTACCTTACTTATCCTTGATTTTGTAAGTTGACATATATATTTCCTTAGATTAAAGTAGAAAATTTGCTCCATTTTTATAAATTTACAGTAAGTTTGTAAGAAAATTATGTTTTTATTGATAAGAATGTAATTTTACACCATTTCATATTAGTCATTTTACTTTATAGGTGTAAATTGATTTACACAGAGGCTTGGCAAACAGATTTCCACCGTATTTTGTAAATTTACCAATGATTTTTTTTACAGTATATATATAAAATGTCTTTTTTGTAATTTGAAATTAAGTTTCTAGTTTAATGTTCCATGTTTATGCACCATGGCTAAAGGAGACAATGATGATGATAATGAACGAAATAATGGAATGAAGAAAGTGGGAGGAAACGGGAAAATCCCAAGAAATCCCAAGAAAGCTCACGTATACTGCTTTTATCCATTACAAAGCCAGCTTGACACGAGCTTGAATCAACCAGGGACCCGACGCTCAAGAAATGAGCGATCTACCATTGAAATAGCCCCTTTTTTGTAATAACTAGATAACTAACTCTATGGCGTATAGAACCCAGAGGTTCAATGCCGCATTCACAAAAGCTCTCCACTGATTTCTACCCTTAGCCAACTGGATCTAGTTTCTACTTTGTATTCCTATTTCTGTGAGATCCATCTTAATATGGTCCTCTCATGTGCGCCTAGGTCTTCCTAATGGTCGTTTACTGATTGTTCTTCCAGTTAAGACTTTAAAAGCGTTCTTACTTTCTTTCATCTTCCAGTGAAGACTTTAAAAGCGTTCCTACTTTCTTCCTTCCTGACTATATGACCTGCCTATCTAAGCCTCCTAGACTTGGTGACCCTAACAATGTTTGATAAACCGTATAAATGATGCAACTCCTCGTTATGAAGTTTCCACTATTCCCCATTCCCGTTGCTCTTGGGTCCAAATATTCGTCTCAGGAACTTGTTCTGAAATAAATTTATGCTAATCTTGTTAACGATAATGTGAATATATACCCATTTCCTAAAACCGTTATTAATTTGTATGCGAATGTGTATAGAATCTTCAGCACTAAGGTATTTATGTCAGTTTCTTGAAAAATCTTGAAAATTATTTTTTTCAACTTCTTATAGAAACAAATGTGAATTTACAAAAACTCCCTCGCAGGCTGAGGTGGGCCTATATTGATATATTAAAGACTGGTGTTAATAGCAGTTCATATTGATATTACCAGTTTGATATTAATGTTCACATTAATATGTTCACGTTACTCGAACCATAAGCGTGCGTAGCTCCAAATCAGTATTTGGTTTGAGTACAGAACTTTCGTTTTTGGCGTTAATGGCCCTTGTTGCATACCTAGCTACGTAAATTTGTGATGGACAACAGCGTGTCTGTGGGTTCGCCTAGGATTCTTGCGTTTCCTCCTACATTCATATTCCACCAATTATTTCGTGCCTGAAGGGGGCCTTTGGAGGTAAAACTAGAAATTCCATTTCAATATCACTTCCGTAGTTTTTCTTACACTTTTTATTTCCGTTTCTGGTATCACAATTCCACCAATTCTTTCATCCAAGTTCCCTTTTCATTTTTTCATCCGTCTTCTTTAGCCTATATCCCAGATTCGCCGGACTTAAAAATATTTCTTTTTATTTAACTGGCAACAGGGTTATGAGTTGAGAAAAAAATGTAGGAAATCGATTAAAAGAGGCACCTTACACTGGCTTTGCATGATTTACGTGCGACTAATCGTGACGAGGGGATTACTATCGAGTCTGCAATCAAAAAGGTGTATTTTGTAGTTGAGGTTTGATATGGATAGCAATTTCTAGGCAAGGACCTGCACAAATTCGCATCCAGTGTCTAATTATCCAGTTTCTTTGTGCGGAAATTTTCCTCCTGTAATATATACTACTTGTACCCAATTGAAAACTTAATTAAACCGTGTTAGTATAGGAGTGAGAAATTCACCTTTAGATACGTATATTTACCACGCAAACAATATTTAATTTAACGTAATTTGCATATATGAACTCGTCAGACTCGTTACAAATCTCATGGTGCGTGATGAGTACGCCAAAAAAGGGATGAGATCTGTACTTAAATAATTAGCCACGCGGATGCTTGGAGATTTCAGAATGATTTATGATTCATTTCACTGAATAATAGCGCCTAATTTCTGTGATACATTCGTCTCTATAAAAGTAAATATGTTTAATGCGTTGGATATGATGAAATACATTTTAAAAAATAGTATTGTATGTCTTTCATAGTTTGAATAACTTAGGTGTTATGGAACAGATCAGGAACTCTGTGATCCGGATGGACCCGAAGACAACGAAATATCGTCATATGACACTGCTAATGCAGTTCTAATATACATAGGTTCACCTCTCTAAATCTATAATTTTCTTTCTCTCTCTTGTTACATACGTACGCGCGTGTGTCAAAACACTACACTGAAAGATAACTGCAAGAGTTATCAAAGTGCAAACTCGGAAGAATCATAGAAAGGCTGTACCTCTTTGTTATAAGAGACGTCAAAGTTAAGAGCGAACCTATAAACCTTGTCGTGTAGAATAAACCTTGTTGAGCCCAAACACTTCTTTGTTAAATAGTTTTGTACAGTCTGTGATCAAAATGGCTGTATTTTTTCAGCGTGGGAAGATGAGTAAAAATGCCATTTTGTTTGAAAGATTCGAGATATGCTACCTTGATTAAGAAATGTTGAATCGAGAATCGTAGACATTATTAGTATATTTTCATAAACATAAACAGTACATCAATAAATAATCTATTCTAGCAGGATATAATGTATCAACTGCATCAGACTGGCAACGAAAATGTCCTTTTTCGATTTTCTCGAAAAGTATTTATCGGAATTTGCCGTGAAGCATTTCTTTCCATGTCGATACGATATATCGATTGATATAGATATATATTATCTCTGGTAAATATTATCGTTCAACGAAATTTAAATTTTAAGGGTTAATCACGACATTTAACTATATCTCATTAACTATTCTTTGTACTATTATTTTGTTAGTTTTACAATAAATAAGTTTCATTAGTGCATACTTTAGCACTACTTTTATCTTCATAGGTAAAGTGGTTATCGTAGAGCATTATTTTTTTTATATTTACTAACAATTCATTTTTTTCTCGAAAACTGCCATAAGAATTCGGTTTCGGGAGGTCTATTTAGGGTGTGAGATATACCACTTTACCATATTTGCTACTGGAGTATATTATGTAATGACTTCGTATCTTTAAAGCTGATAAATGTTCTTTATTGTATATTCGTACAATCATTTTGTCAATTTGTAATTTATGTACCAAATTTCACAAAATTAAATCCCCACGTGAAGCGGGTTTGCATATCCAGGTTCCTAACTATGAAAAAATTTACGCTCACTCCAGCCTCAATTATTTCACGAATTCAACCTGTTTTACGTATGTTATTAGGACATAATATCGATTGTGATTTATTCTAAAAACACTTTTATACATTGCAAGAGCTGTAACGTCCAAAAATTTACTGAGAACTCATAGTCGTATCGGAATAAACAAAAGCGAGTATGGAACAGTAAACTGCTTTCACAAAAGGCAAAAGAAGATGTGCAAAGGCATACAAAACGGTCGAGTGGTTTGGGTTGATATACTGCCAATCACATGTTTGTGTGTTCAAACCCGGTAGCAAGTTGTTTCTTTTTTAAGTGTCTTCCTATTTTCATCCGGAGGCTGAAAATATTTCTGTGAGTAACTCATTGAAAACTTCTTTTGTTTCAAATTCGATTAGAACGGAACATTATATGAATTGCGAATCTTAAATCCATAGCTTAAAAAAAAAAAAAAAAAAAAAAAAAAAACGAAGTATACTCACTACTCCATTATCCTCTGATTTGTAACGAAAAACTATTTATAAACAGTGGTGACTTCAGCAAATTATCCTCGGGGGGAATTTCAATATGCAGGTGGAGGGCAAACATTGGTAGTCCATATTGAGCACGATCGAATATATGGTCCTGAAGGCGGAAATTTCTTAGCTCGAGAGGAGTCTCAAATTCTCCCTCAGATCACGTCCTGAAAGCATCATTGCTTAAAAGCTTTTCGTAACAAATATAATATTACACTTGTTTCTCGTTCTACATTTAGAATTGGTAAAATCATAACTTATAGAGGATTATAATAAAAGCATAAAAATTACAATACCAATCATGTATAAATTATCCTGTAAGTTACGAACTTTGGGTCAGATTAAAACTCAAATATTTGTTTTCGGATTGCACTTAGTAGTAAGTCCTCTCTATATAATCCTGATTGGAAAGCCATGTATAACTCTAATTAATTAATCAATATTTATACAAATATTTTTTTTTATTTTACTATTTTTACTATTCAATATTATACACACTTCATTTCCAAAATCAAAATCTCGAAAATGTATATTGTACGAGTGCAGATTCACAAATAAATGCTTATTTATCATATATATTGGTCTCTATTCGTGTTACTATTCGGTTCAAAATCTCTTGTCGTCGCGAATTCTGTCGAGGAATTTGAAGCTTAAAATATATAAAACGATAATCATGCCTGTTGTTCTGTATGGTTGCGAAACATGGTCGCTTACTCTGAGGGAAGAACATAGACTGAAAGTATTTGAGAACAGGATCCTGAGAAGAATATTCGGACCCAAGAGGAACGAGAATGGGGAATGGCGGAAGCTTCATAACGAGGAACTACATAGTTTATACGGTTTACCCAACATTGTTAGGGTCGTCAAGTCTAGGAGGCTTAGGTGGGCAGGTCATGTAGCTAGAATGGAAGAAAGTAGAAACGCTTTCAAAGTCTTGACTGGTAGACCCATAGGAAAACGACCATTAGGAAGACCTAGGCGCAGATGGGAGGATAATATTAAGATGGATCTCGCAGAGATAGGAATACAAAGTAGAAACTGGATCCAATTAGCTAAGGATAGAAGTAAGTGGAGAGCTTTTGTGAACGCGGCACTGAACCTCCGGGTTCCATAGGCCATAGAGTTAGTTAGTTAGTTAGTTATTGGTCTCTATTCGAAATTCTATTTAATCGAATCCGACAAGAACACAGACAGAAACATCGAGAACAGGTGAAAAAAAACAGAGAAAAAAGTTTTGTAGCCGGCGGAGATTCGAACTTAGTTCGAATGGTGCTTTATAAGCCGAACGCCTTAGACCACTCGGCTATGGTAACAACTAGTAATTTTAGCAAAGGCTTCGAGTAGTAGTTCTTATTACAGTATAACATTTTCTATTGCCTAAAATTTAAACCTAATTTACTTTGATATAATATATCTATTAATTTGTTTCATGAACACGTTTTCGTTACTTTGATGAATGATGTATGTTGTTGATATAGATTCTATTACACGTTCATTCGTAAATATTATAGAAAGTATCAGGGTTATTTATGATCTTTTATGGAAATTGACTGGCGCGTGCGCAGTACACAGACAGTTCAATTGAAAGGCGAGGGAAGGCAACGCTAACACACTGTTAGAATGTTTCCCTCGCAAGCAGTAGTTCCCAACCGGGGGACGACGGGACGCACTTCCTCCTCCTGGGGTGGCGTGAAGGGTTTACGAAGTCCCTTTGTTGTGTTATATTTCTTGAATGATTATGCACAATATCAAGTCACATCTTCTAAACATTTGGAAGTGATAAATCGTAGTATAAATAAATCGTCCTCCACACACAGTGATTGTTGCTTTTCCAAGATTATAAACTGAAACACTTTTTATTTCAGCAGAATATAAAAGTTTCAATGGGAGGGGTACAAACCCCTCAACCCCCTGGGTCTTTGATATGTCACCGCCTAAACTGTAACTTTCAAGTTAGAATCGAAAAATGGAGACATGTGACCTACTAAATATATTTTTAGTTCATTATACATTTTCATAAATAAAATATCTACAATTACAATGACAGTAAATGCTAAGTAATTATTGTAAATCTTTGTACTTTCATTTTCCCTCTTTCTTCTCAACTGAGCTTGAAAAATGTAAAAGAATTTCAAATATTACGTATATTTTAGCGTATTACGAAATTATATTTAATAGAATCCGGCAGGATCACAAACAGAAACGTCAAGAAAGAGGTAAAACCAAATTGTACTGTGGTGGGATTCGAACTACTCTTGAATGGTGCCTCAGAATCTCTAGCCGAATGCCTTAGTCCACTCGGCTAAAGTGACAAGTTGAAAACGTAGTAAGCGTGTTTCATGTTCAATCTTTTGTTACAGTATGAAATTTATTTTGTATTTTCTGAAGTTTAAGCCTATTTTGGCCTGATGTAATAGTCTGTTGAAATTGTTTTATGTTTATGTTATTCTTTACTTTGATGAATGATGTTGTTAATATAGGTTCTATTACGTATTCGTTCATAAATATTACAATTGTCAGGATTATTTATGATCTTTCATGAAAATTGACTGGTGCATGCGCAGTAGAAACAGAAAGATGCACTTTACCGACATTTGTCATACACGCCAGAACGCAAATTTCTAACAGGTTCTGAAAATGCCTCGCTCTAAAAGTTGTGGAGAACTGTCTGTTGCTCTGAGAGGAGAAATCATAGGCCGAGCAAAAATGGGACAAACTGTGCCTCAGATTGCTAGAGATCTGGGATGTGACAAGAAAACGGTCAAGAAATGGGTTCAGCGACATGAAGAAGGTGGTGAATGGTTCAGGTCTCGGTCAAGAAGTGGAAGGCCAAAAGTGACAACTGCAGCTCAAGATCAAGCTTTAGTTACAGAAGTAATCAACAGACCTCTACGCCACACGTCAATCCTCTTGGACAAAACCAGAGAATATAGTTGTTCTCACGAAACAATGAGAAGAAGATTATTGGGGGCTGGTCTACACTGTTCAAGACCCGCCAGGAAGACTCTCCTGACTGAAACTCATAAGGCCAGACGAATGGAATGGGCACAGAATAACATAACCCAACCTCAGTCATATTGGGACTTAGTCATCTGGACCGACGAGAAGGTTTTCAAGTCTAAGCAACAAGGCAGAATTATATTGTATAGACCGCGCGGAACCAGGCATGCTGAACAAAATATTATCAGAACTTCTAGTTCAGGGCGAATATCAGCACACTTTTGGGGATACATGACGGCTGCTGGTCCTGGAGATTTGGTTGCGGTGCCTGAGAGAATGAACAGCAGTGTTTACATTAATATCCTCGAAAATACGTTGTTACCGTCCTTAGAAAGAAACTTCCCCGAACAGGAAGAATATATATTCATGCATGACAACAGTGCTGTTCACACTTCCCGGCAAACACGAGAGTGGCTAAGTGAACATCCAGAGTTAATTTGTATTGAGTGGTCCCCTCTATCACCAGATTTGAACTCAATTGAACATCTGTTGGCCTACATGGTGCAAGAATGGGAAGAGAGACGTGAAGACAGAGACCAAACGTTTCTTCAAAATCATGTTATGGAACTGTGGCAACATTTTCGTGACACACCGACGTATTGCTCGAGACTTGTATCTAGTATCCCCTCCAGACTTCAAAAAGTTATTGACTCTGGAGGTGATTACACGAAGTACTAGTGTGTCATTTTTTGTGTAAACATTTATTTAAGTTTCATTTATTTATTATATTTTTTCAAGAGCAATACTTTCGTTTTTCATTCTTTTCCTTTGCTTGTTTACTTATTAGTTCGTTAAAACTTAAAGGAAGAGTAGTATATCTTCAAAAAGTATTTGTGAATTTACTTTGAACGTTTCTAAGAATCATTTACTTTTTTTTCTTACTCTATATCATGCCCAATATTACTTTTATTTCAGTTAATTAATAACTATTTCACATCTCGGATAAAAGTATTATTGTCATTTTAACTATGTTTTTCCTTTTGATTGTGTAATTTCTAGTTTCATTGAATTATCTCAATTCGAATGAATAAATCGCATTTTGTTTTTTGTCCCTTCCTTAGCTAGGTTCGAATTCGAGAACAATGTGGTGTAATTTACGTTCTTTATTCTTCATATTGTGCAGTAATGACAATATTAATTATTTTTCATGAGTCCAGTTGATCAAACCTGGTGACTCGTTACGCAATAACAAGCGTAAAATACATTTTAGCTTTTCTTTATACTTCACAGCGATGAAACATTCTGACAGTGTGTTAGCGTTTCCTTCCTCGCCTTCCAATTAAACTGTCTGTGTACTGCGCATGCGCCAGTCAATTTCCATAAAAGATCATAAATAACCCTGATAATTTTTTTTAATATTTACGAAAGAACGTGTAATAGAATCTATATCAACAACATACATCATTCATCAAAGTAACGAAAACGTATTCATGAAACAAATTAATAGATATATTATATCAAAGTAAATTAGGTTTAAATTTTAGGCAATAGAAAATGTTATACTGTAATAAGAACTACTACTCGAAGCCTTTGCTAAAATCACTAGTTGTTACCATAGCCGAGTGGTCTAAGGCGTTCGGCTTATAAAGCACCATTCGAACTAAGTTCGAATCTCCGCCGGCTACAAAACTTTTTTCTCTGTTTTTTTTCACCTGTTCTCGATGTTTCTGTCTGTGTTCTTGTCGGATTCGATTAAATAGAATTTCGAATAGAGACCAATATATATGATAAATAAGCATTTATTTGTGAATCTGCACTCGTACAATATACATTTTCGAGATTTTGATTTTGGAAATGAAGTGTGTATAATATTGAATAGTAAAAATAGTAAAAAAAATATTTGTATAAATATTGATTAATTAATTAGAGTTATACATGGCTTTCCAATCAGGATTATATAGAGAGGACTTACTACTAAGTGCAATCCGAAAACAAATATTTGAGTTTTAATCTGACCCAAAGTTCGTAACTTACAGGATAATTTATACATGATTGGTATTGTAATTTTTATGCTTTTATTATAATCCTCTATAAGTTATGATTTTACCAATTCTAAATGTAGAACGAGAAACAAGTGTAATATTATATTTGTTACGAAAAGCTTTTAAGCAATGATGCTTTCAGGACGTGATCTGAGGGAGAATTTGAGACTCCTCTCGAGCTAAGAAATTTCCGCCTTCAGGACCATATATTCGATCGTGCTCAATATGAACTACCAATGTTTGCCCTCCACCTGCATATTGAAATTCCCCCCGAGGATAATTTGCTGAAGTCACCACTGTTTATAAATAGTTTTTCGTTACAAATCAGAGGATAATGGAGTAGTGAGTATACTTCGTTTTTTTTTTTTTTTTTTTTTTTTTTTAAGCTATGGATTTAAGATTCGCAATTCATATAATGTTCCGTTCTAATCGAATTTGAAACAAAAGAAGTTTTCAATGAGTTACTCACAGAAATATTTTCAGCCTCCGGATGAAAATAGGAAGACACTTAAAAAAGAAACAACTTGCTACCGGATTTGAACACACAAACATGTGATTGGTAGTGTATCGACCCAAACCACTCGACCGTTTTGTATGCCTTTGCACATCTTCTTTTGTCTTTTGTGAAAGCAGTTTACTGTTTCATGCTCGCTTTTGTTTATTCCGATACGACTATGAGTTCTCAGTAAATGTTTGGACGTTACAGCTCTTGCAATGTATAAAAGTATTTTTAGAATAAATCACAATCGATATTATGTTCTAATAACATACGTAAAACAGGTTGAATTCGTGAAATGATTGAGGTTGGAGTGAGCGTAAAATTTTTCATAGTTAGGAGCCTGGATATGCAAACCCGCTTCACGTGGGGATTTAATTTTGTGAAATTTGGTACTATGAATCATTTAACATTGAAACAGTGTTTGAGTTCCAGTTCCAAGACCTTAGATGAACTAGGGTTGCAAACGAGACTCGAAAAGTTTCTCGTCTCGTTCTCTAGACGAGAATTGCTGTGTTTCTCGTATTGTGTTGAGTTTAAAAACGTACGTCTTGTCTCGGGATGTAGTATCGTTAGACAACTGTCAATCTACTTGGATTGACAAGCGATAGATACTGAACCAAAGAGCCAACCACTTGGTTGCCACGCTCTGTCATAGCCTTTTGTCGGTTATGATGACAAGGAATTCATTAATGATATTTTTATTTATTTATTTATTTATTTATTTACTAATCCAACTGTTGTTCGTTTTAGGCTAAAGTTGGTGATCGGAAATGAATGATGATAGTGAAAGAACATAAGTTTATTTTGCTTAAAATGCACTCACCAGTCAAAACATTATGACTAGGATTACCACCCGTCCGGAGTCCGGAGCAACATCTAGGTATACTCCGGACGCCAAATGTCCAAGAATATGAAAATTTATAAATTTACATTTCATATCAGTATCACAATACTATGTCGTACAGATAGAATGGTCTAAAAGCCGTAAAAGCTCGTGAATTTTCCGAGAAACATATCTCAATTTCAACCAAAAAAATGTCTCTGAACTAAATGAATTCTACGAGTTTGAATGGCAAAATAATTTGCATCATGTACTAACCAGCTGACTTTCTCTTCATCCTGCTCTGACTCGTCTGTTGGAAAAATGGCCCATCATTAAATCTTATTTAGTTTGTGCGAAGAAGAATATGATCCGCTAATTTGGAAATTAAAGTGATAAAATGATAAAGTAACTCTAGAAGAAGCATGCCTGTATTTCTGTCACAATGTTTTGGGGATTTACCATAGCCAAAATCCTGTTGGTTGAAGAAAGCAAGTGTTCTTCCCTTGAGTTATTTAAAATCATGGATGGTTTGTTAAATGAACTTGAGCAAAGATTGCACGATTAATTTTATGGTTTTAAGGTTAACCTGTATTTCAAGGAGTTTCTACTTAAAGGAAAGAATAACTTGAAGAGTAAATTTAATGGATTCTATCAACGCGCTATCGACTACCTGTAGCAGTGGTTCGATTGTAGTGATGTAAATACTTTCTATTGATTTAACAGATTTAAGTTAACAACTATGCTGAAGTGGTCAGATCTTGAGGAAGTAGTGACTAAATTAAATTTAACCGAGCAGATAAATGTGGATGCACTGTACTTTGAATTTGTTTTGGTTAAAAATGTCTCGTTGATATTATCTGCAAGGAAAAAGATAGTCCCTGTGAAACGAAGTGGAATCTCTTGTTTCAGAAATGTGGAAATGAAAATCTGTCCAACTTGTACAAGTTAGTTTAATTTGTATTGTGTATTCCCGTAAGTAATGCTTTTACCGAACTTGTCTTTTCTATTATGGGAAATATTTGGTCCGATAGTCACAATCGCCTGATTTTAGTGTTGTGAAAGCAGAAACAGTGTAAAGTTATTTTTTTCTCAGAACTGCTCAGAATTTTATGACTTTTAACTGAGAAAACCCTTGCTCCTTGAAAAGGAACAAAAAATATTCACGCAAGTATAAGCAAACTTAAATGGCATTTAACTTTATAAGTACTAATATGAGCTTTGAAATCATATTTGAAGTTACTAAGTAAGCCTTTTAGTCATGTTTAATACAATATGTATGTCTAACGTAACTGAATTTCATCCTATGTATACATTTAATTTCGATAAACTGAAGTCACAAAGTAAGAGAAAATGCGTAAAAAGTGATACTTCTAAAGAGAGGAAATCTGAGGTCGCATGGTAAAAGGGAATAAGAAAAAAAATCTTTCGAAAAAAGAAATAGTTGCTTCCTTGGAAGCAAATTTTTTGACTTTTTCCCTTTTGCAATGCTATTCGAAGATTGCTCTTTTTAAAAGTACAATTTTTCACTTATTCTGTTTTACCTTGTTACGCTAATAACAAATAAAACATATTTTAATATATTCTACCTTTGCATGTGGGTGTGTACAAGGGATGCATTATGACTAGTTTTGCATGTCTATTTTTAACTTGACTTCAATTCTCGATATATCCGGGATTTCTCCACATGAAAGGTGGTAACCCGAATTATGACCAACTACCTAATATATGGTGTATCCACCTTTGCCTCCAGAACAGCAGCAATGCTATTTGGTATGGAAGCAATGAGGCCTTAGTGGATGGATGGAATCACGGCTCACCACAGCTGCACACATGTCATTTCATTCGTATAAATTCTACGGAGAGGGTCGATAATATCAGATCCTACGCTCAATTATATCGCCAAGGTGTTTAATTGCGTGAGTTTGGAGGCCACTGCAGCAATTAAAATTCACTAATGTGCTCCTTGAACCACTGCAGCACAGGCAGCGTTGTCTTGCTGAAATATGCCATTGTCAGCTTGAAACATGGACGATTTGAATGGGTTTACATGATCAGGAATTACCTTCCGATAGCTACTCACTACCGAGCCCATGGATGAACATATGAAGGTTCCAAACTTCATAATGAAGCCACCACCAGCCTGTCTTCGTCTACTGTGCACGTGTCGAATACTTATTTTCCTGGAAGACGACGGATTCTGACCTTGCTATTGGAGTAATGAAGGCAGTATTATGATTCGTCGGACCATGCAACGTTGTGTCATTGCTCGGTGGTCCAATGAAGATGAGTATGTGCCTATTCCAGTGTAATAAACGAAGCAATGCGGTTAACATTGGTACGCGTGTGGTACGTCGGCTGATTGTAGCTTTGCATTTGTTGAAGGATTTGATTATTTAAAGAATCAAAGGCTTTTAGAGTTGAATATGTATATGAATTACAGTTCTTAGGAAAATTTAGTGTTTTCGTATAATACAATATTGTATACGATTGTTATATGCAGTACGGTATATGGGAATGGAATAGGTACGATAGCTATACTTCGTTAACCTATTGTATTGATATATGTTATATTAGTCTCGATGATAATGTTGCCTAATACATGTATGAAACGAGAGAGTAATTGTGTCATCATATTCAGGAACCGATAGAATGTGTTGCATAAATCTGCAACAATATGTTTTATTCATATATATATAAATCACACCAAGGGAAGCAACTGAGGGGAGAGGTATATGGTTAGTCATATTTGAACAAGCAGCCACGCGGATAAAATGTGTGATTCATGTGTTTGTTCGCGTTTTGCTTGAACTCGTGGTTATTTGCAGTATTCATTTAAAAAAATCGTTGGTTTTCCTTCGAAATAGCTCTCCTGTTTCTTATGCTCTGTAATAAAACATTTATTTATTCTTCCTTAACATGTTAACTTTTCCCCGCCGTCTAAAACCATTACACGTCTGTTTGTGTCAAATACAAGAACAAAACCTTTGGCGATTAAAATATAATTACACTTTTGCCCCCAAAGAACTAAGCTGTGTCTAGCATTCGTGCCGACGGAGAGCTTGACTTTTTGACGTGAGTAGAATTTTTAATGAAGTCTCCGTGTCATTGTGCTGTCTTGTCTATTAAGAAGCCGGACGACATTTCATATTCCAAGACTTAAGACTGCGTTATTGCGAGTGTCGCATTAGAATTCATTACATAATGGACCTATTTTGCGTTTCTGTAATATTCTGGAAGAAAATTTCGCATGATGAAACTTATAATGGAACAACGGTTATACGTATATATGGTATTAAGAAAAAAATGCATTATTTAAAATTGTTTAAGACCTCAATTTGTTTAAAAAAAAAAAAAAAAAACGGTGTTGTACATATATTTTCGTTCTACGGCCAACAGGTAGGTAGAACGAGACGGATGATTAATGGAAGTGGGTGATTATGAAGGGATTGGTGGAATGAGGTTATGGAAGAAAACTCCGGGAAAGTCCATGGACACGATGTTGTATACCACAAATTCACGTGATCTGAAGTCGAACTAATAATTTCTAGCACTAGAAATGAGCACTGTATTACAGAACCACATTGGGTATCAGCTATGTGCAACAACTAACCCATCTGACCTGTTATTGAAAGTGCATTTCTTACAGAATCTCTTAAACTTGATGGAAAAATTTTGCTGGATCACTGATGTTCTCCTAGAAAATATCCTCCTCAGTGGAACATCGATTGTATGTATCACTGAACATTGAGAAACTAGTTCAGAACATGAAGGATCAACTTTCGCACTAAAATGGTAAATGAATAGATTTTTTTTCTGCTTTTCTTTAGTAAGTAAATATTTTGATTACTGTTATAACATTTTCCTGTAAAAAAGATGTGTACGATGAACGAGTTTCATCATTGAATATGGCTATTCAATTCTTGTGAAAATGTTATACCATATACAGCATACATTTTCGTACGGCCCACGATGCCAATAAGTCGTATGTGATTGGCCCACTACCGTTCCAAGTTGCGCATGCCTGTTGTGGCTACATAATTGTATAATCTATATTTATCTGAAAACATTTTTGATTTCAATAATCAGCTAGTACTTCCAAAATGTCCATAGTTAATAGAAAATAAGCTTATACAGCAACTAAATATAAAGTACATTTTCTATTAACTATGAATTGCAAATAAACTATGAATCTGAAGCGAGACTATCAAGTAAAGGTATTCTTTGTTAGATCACATAATGTATTAATATATATATATATATATATATATATATATATATATATATATATATATATATATATATATATATATATATTATGACTTTTTTTTTTTAGCTTGCAGCTATCAGCGACTCAGTTCTGTTGTAACTGATCGTCTCCCAAATTATGATATCCCCATGGTGGGCATGTATGGCATGTATGATGCTTTCTCCAACAAACCATGTACTCTGTTGCTAGTTATTACTTCACCTTAGACAGATTTGACATTTAATATTAGACCCTAGCTGTATGATTTTTTCTTTCTAGCATTTCACTAGGGTACTCGGATGTCATCAGACTTGTGACTAGGTTAGCGTACGCGGCTTCGGTGCGGGAGACAGGGGTCCAACTCTCGGTGGGAGCTCATGTGCTTCAGATCCCATAGTAAGCTATAAATCCTCGTCTCATGTAGCCTCGGTGCTGAGCAGGACGTTAAAATCCGAATCAACCAACCAGTCGGTCTCATCGGTAATCACTTCACAAAGTATGATGAGAGTGCACACTACTGTCAGGCAATCTGTGTACAGTTAGTGGTAGCACGACTCTTATTGTAATTGCTATTTAAAAAGTAATACAATCTCCTATCTGTCAACATAGTTTTGCAGTCTTCACTTAGCGGTGTTATTATGGAAGGGCCAATGCCCATTCTATGTTTACAGGCCTTCCTGGATCTATTAGACAGCCGCTGTCTATAAGCATACAGCCAGTCGTGCGGAACATATAACAATATGTATCCCTTCATATATAAAAATGAAAACCTTGTGATTGGATCTCGAGAAAATGGCTGAACCGTTTGAAATGATATATTTATATAGTTATTACCTACGTCGAACTGAGCTATCATCATGTTATTTGTATTTAAATGTGTATCGTAAGGGAGCAGCCGGAATCAACATTTGTTAAAAAAGAAGAAAAAAAAGTGATCCTGTCAAATTAGGAAGATGAAACTTCGTATACGAACCGTGTCCCAGCGTTTTTGACAATTTATGTTTTAAGTGAGAAGCAAGGGCGCCGATTTCTCTGTAAATTTGGGAGGGGGCCATTCATATGCAGAAGGTATATATATGAGGATTTTAAAACAAATTGCATTCAGATTATGCCAAATATTGTATATTCATAAATACAATAGGGGGCTCACATCAGCTTTTGGGGGCCCGGGCACCCGCCTCCCAGGATCGACGCCCTTGGTGGGAAGGGGGCGTTTTTTTTTTTTAAATATAAATAATTCTTTTTATTGAAAGCGATGTTGTCAGTTGTTTGTGGTCGCACCATGGGCAGTGTTCAAAGGTGTCCTTAACAAAATTTCACACGACTGACACAAAATTTTCCCTAGTTTGTTGAGTGTCCAATTCCTATGACAGAAGTTAGGTAATAAGATTAATTTAGCTATATTGAAGGAAGTGCCAACTACATTTGTTTCGTTCATATGCGTTTTACTTTTTTTTTTTTTTTTTTTTTTTTTTTACATTTCCCTTCACTTTTTAATACAAAAAATACATAAAATACACCCAGCCAACAATGGTGCAAATTATGCTACTTGGAACAGACAGACACAGTATTGCTGTTGTATTGCTTTATTTCTGAAGAACAAAGAAAAATTTAAACATTTGTGTTGGTCAAACAGTTAGCGCGAGAATTTCTCTGGTTTTCATGTTTTATCGAAAAAGAAAATCCCTTTCTGCTAAAAGCTACGAAATTCTTCTGGATGAGGAAAATTTCCTTCAAACTACGAACCTGATCACGGGGAAACGGTTGAACAGTTTGAAGTGAATTCTGGAACATAAGGGTGTGTTTTAAGGACGCGAGAGGGTCAAGGGTTCAATAGAGTATTTAATGTGTTTTTATCATTACACTTACATTAAAGCGCGTATTTATAGAAGGTTGAAATACTTTCTATAAACTGTGAAATACTTCCTGTGCGAAGAACAAGTATTTCAACTAGGTAATATAAAAAATGTATCTATGCGTGGGCACTTTTTATTACAGGGTTCCTACTGGTCAAGGAAGTCAGGGAAAATGGTGCAGATCAGGGAAAAATACTGGAAATCAGGGAAAGTCAGGGAAATTTTATAAAATATATTTTTTCTAACATTAATTGTACATTAATTTCAGCTTAATTAACCATAATATGGAACGTTGCTCAGACTTTTATGGGAGGTAAGTGGAATGTACATATGAGCAAATTACTATTTGTCTCTGTAGAGTAAATATTCCAATATATAAATATTCACCGTTATTTGTTCCTTATATCAACGTCATTCAACACCTGTCATGAAAGTCAGGGAATTTCTTGCCAAAGGTTAGAGAAAGTCAGGAAAATAGATGTCTGCAGATCCCAGTAGGAACCATGTATTAGTGGCATAACCTTTTTGATGTTCTTCATTGACTTTGAGTTAAGTATTCACTAAAATTAAAATTACGTTAAAAAAAAAAAAAAAGAAAGGAAGGAAAGAAAAGAAAGCAGTGGTGCTTGGCTGAGCGAAAAGCCATAATGCATTCTAATAACATCCTGATCATCTAGAACTTTAATTTAGGTTCTTTAATAAAAATGCATAATACTGTATTGAGAATCATAGTTGAAGTAACGCGTTGTGCACCCACCCACTTGTAATACTTAATAGACAAAAAGGAAATATATGATGTCTTTGTGTTGTCTTGAAGACATATTGCTTTGTAAGAGAAATTAGCTAATTATAAAACAAAACAAAATGGTTGTTTGTTCATTTCTTGTTTTTGCTCTTTAAGTGCTTCCTTGTTTAATTGCGTATAAAACTGGTTTTCCAAAATACTTTTCCTTCGCATCTCATTAGCCTCTTTCTTTTGAAGTACTTGCTAAATAAATAAACCCTATGGTCTACAGAAAAAAGTTCTGTTGTGCGACATGTCGCCTTGTGGCTATATCATTTAAATAGATGCAGCACAATCCTTGTCGAGAATCGCACAACTTGTTAAAAGTTCAGAAAGAGTTAGGCTGTAATATTAATTTAAAGAGAATGTCTCTTTCGTGTTAAGATCGTTTCCTAAAATTTGTATAATATGCACATCACACGCAAGCGCAGAAGGAAGATGAGGACATGTTTGTAAGGTGTATATATACACTTTCTATCAGTTGCTATATAGAATTTGTTGCATTGATTTACATTCTATGACCTAGTATTTCTGCCATTAAATTGGACGCCGTAGGTAGATGTTTTAACATTTTCGTCTGTCTGTTGCGGAATCTTGTATTCGAACTCTCGGGGCCAATCATACTGTCAAGCTTTTGGGAAAAGGTGTCTCAATCTCATTAGGTGAATGCTGATATGGTATTTTTAATTATCTATGTATGCATTTGTTAACTTCCTTGTCATGTTTTATTGTCAACTAGTAATTGTCCCACGTATTATTGTTGGAATATTTTGCGTTCTTCCTTTGCGCCTTTCACATGAGTTAGAACCAAGTGTGCACCCATAAATTTCTGGTAGGGGTCCAAGCTTTTAGGGAGGTTCTATACTATGTCGTATTGAACGAGTATTATTCTGCACAAGAGACGTGAAGTGATTGTAAAATACTTCCATCTATATATGTATATATATTAAAACATTGCTTTTGTAAGAGAAAGAGTAGAGATGAAATGTACGTAGGTATAAGAAAATTTTCACGCTACATGAATCATTTCCCTGTTTAACACACACAGTTTTTATTTATAAAGTGTATAAATGTCCCCGCGTGCCAATCTACAGATAATTTGAAATATGGATATGTTAATATAATAACTGTCACGCCTATTTCCTCCCTTTCCTCGTCGAATTAAAAAAAAAAAAAAATCCTTAGTCTTATCTTACGTCACAAATCTTGTGCATTGTCCAAATTTGAAGTTTCTAACTTTAGCGGTTTCTGCTCGTTCACCAGTCACTCACTCTCTCAGGATCTCTTTTATATATCTACGTATAACTTCCAGTACAATAAAATAAATTAAGAACTGTATCTTGCGGATCATTGTGTGGAGGAGCGTACACAGGGGATGGGTCGTGGGGATTCGGACGTCCCTCTCTCGAAATCCCAACTTGTATGTAAATTTAGTCTAATTTAAGGGGTGATTTTACAAATTTTAATTCAACTTATCTTGAGTTGACTTTAGTTTAGCGTCCCTTTCAGCAGCGAGGCTACATGAAATGTTGACCTACTGATTAACGTGGAATCCGAACCACATGAGCTCCCACCGGGAATCGAACCCGGATCTCCCGCGCCAAAGGCACGTACGCTAACCGCTTAGCCACGAGGGAGCTCTTAATACAACTTATATTGAATTTGACTTTCCCAAAAAGCTTTAGACCCCTCCCGAAATATATTCCTGCATACGTGCTTGATTGTTTGCATTAAGTAGTATTCGTTATGCTGTTGGTCTTTCCTTAGGTTCAAATACGCGTAAGACAGTAATAATTGCATAATCTGGTTACTGTCTGGTAAGCACACTAAATGTTCTTGGATTGTTTTCTGCAAGTGGATGAGTCTTATTATTGTTTCTCTGGTGCTTCATTATATAATATTGACTTTTCCCAAAATATATACTCTAATCAAAATCCGAAACGTATCTGTTTTAAGTAACATTTTTGAGAACTTGCAAACTGCATGGAAAGCGTGAATTCCAACGAAGGGACTGAAACAATACATGTGTTTTTGATTTGTCCTTGGATAGAGCAAGGACCTTCTATAATAAATGTGTATAAGAAATACATTGCTAGATAATAATAATTAAATATACGATGTTAACGAGTAGGGAAGGTATGGAAAATTAAGCTTTATCTGGTTGTATATAATACTGTATATAAAGAAATGAAACATATATATACATATATTAAAAAAAACAATTGAAACAACCATCTTTTGTTTTGAAATAAGGGCGTATTTCGTACGGTTCAATGAACATAGCGTAATTGAAATCGAAGTTTACGGAAGGTGTAATTCTTGAGTTCCGTTTGTTTCGTAATGTTTGGGAAAGAATTCAACGTCTTTTGTATTTAGTTTTAGTATCCGTAGGTTCTTTGTGGTGATGACTTTGTAGGTTACGTTTCCTTTTCGTAGTCGATCAAGCAAATAGAATATTTCTCTAATCGGATATGGTCCACGTTTTCAGTGTTTAGTCATCCGTAACCGTATGTTTCGAGGTTCATATTATTCAGATTTCTTTTACGATAACGTGCACCTCTCGTAATAGCTTTAAAACTTGTTTGTGTAGACGATGATGCGAAAGAAAGATGTTTACATGTGCATCATGTTTTGTAATAGTGAATTGCAATATACGAGGGCTAGTCAAGAAAGACTTGGACTGATTTTTTTCTAGGCAATTTATTATTACTCAGCAACAGGCACATGATCCTTTTCAAAGTAGTCCCCGCCCATTTGAATGCACTTTTTCATTCGAGTCTTCCAGTCCTCAAACACGTGTCGCAGGCCATTCTTTGAGAGGTCCTTAAAAACCGCCTCCGATGCCTTCAGAACCTCGGAATTATCGGAGAAGCGGCGTCCACGCAGTCTGGATTTTAGGGCAGGGAATAGAAAAAAGTCGCACGGTGCGGTAGGCGTCTCCACCATCCTCAAACCTTTGCAACAGCTCCCTGCAAGTCTCCACTCGAACGGCCTTCTGCTCTGGTGTCAGGAGTCGCGGAATCCATCGTGCACACACTCGGCTCATGTGGAGGTGGTCATGCAAAATTTTGAAGGCACTGCCATGAGATATGCGTAGTGCGGCTGCCAGATCGTCGATACTGATGCGGCGATCTTCTCTAACAATGACTGCTGCCGTGTTAATGTTCACCTCAGTAACAGCTGACGCTGATACACCTGGTCCACCAGCTTTCGTGATTGTCATTCGGCCCTCTTTAAACTCTTTGAACCACCAGAACACGGTACTTCGTGGCAGAGCGTCATCTTTGTAGGCTGCTCTCAACATTCCTAGAGTTTCTGTTGCACTTTTCCCCAGGCGATAGCAGAACCGTATAGCTGCAAATTGTTCATCTCGTAATGACTCCATTTCTTCTACAGGCGACTTCTAGAGGCGGCGCAGAACATCACCTGCAATAAAAAGTCGTGGTTACCAAACATGCAATGATTCCTTAACAACATTTTATATATATGCGCAGCAAGACCCACCCTACTTGTATGCCAAACTATGAAGCTCCAGCGTTAACATAACTGCCAGGAAAAAAATCAGTCCAAGTCTTTCTTGACTTGCCCTCGTATATATATATGAACTAGTTAGTTTTGTTTCGTAGTGCATGCGTCTCCGTAGAAAAACAGATACGTGACGTTCGAGGCATTGATTGGCTATAGGCCTACATTTAGCACTGGAATGGATAACAACGCCACTGATGTTTTAAAAATAAATTATTATTATTATTATTATTATTATTATTATTATTATTATTATTATTATTATTATTATTATTATTATACCTGTTAGTAAGGCCTGGGACTATTTTTCTTTAATTTTACGTTTAGGCCCGGAAATGTTTCTTCCATGTTTCTCGATCTCCAGCTTCCTCTTTTAACTCCCATCTTCTTCCTATTCCTCGCTTTTCTTCCATGTTTCCTTCTGTAGCGGTATGAAGAAGATAATTTCTTCGCAAGATGTGTCCAATCCAGTTGGTCTATCTACAAAGAATGCTTGTTACAAAGCAGCCTCTTCTATCCTGTCCGTTTTAAAACATTTTCCTTTGTTACTTTCTCTGTCGATTCTATCTTCTCCATCCTCCTCCAACACCATATTTCGAAGTTCTCTAAATAGTTCTTCTCTAACTTCCGTAATATCCAAGTTCTCCAAACTACACAATCCAGTACTCCATATATAGCATTTGATCAACCTTTTTCCTTAGTCCAATATTAAGCCTGCTAGCAAATAGCGACCTTTTCTTGTCAAATGCTTCTTTAACTATGGCAATTCTTGACGTGATCTTTTTGGTACAGTAAGCATCTCTCGTCAAAATACTTCCAAGATACTTGAAATGATCGAGCTCTTCAAGTTCTCTATGTTCTACTCTGAGCCGTAAGGGTACGTTTCCAGGGATATTCACATGACTTTCGATTTTTAGTGTTGATTTCCATTCCATGTAGTTTCCCAGTATCGACTACTTTGTCAAATCATCCCCTCCTTCGATTCTAGCTGTAACAACCGTATAATCTGCATACATAAGAAAATAAATAATAAGGGAATTTTATAACAAATTATCTTAATTTGGCCCAAAGATGGTTTCGCACACTATGTGTAAAGGATATCGTGCATTAGGTTCGTGTGAATGAAAAAATAAAACTACAGTTGCCATTTTCAACCATACACTTTTTGTCAGCTGTGTCAATGATTGGACTCCATGGCAAAAGAAGCCAGGACTCTGCGGTACGGGGAAACCCTCAACCGCACATTGCACCGCCCAATCATCAGGAAAGGTCTTCACTTCCAATGGATGATCTAAATGCCTTAATAGATGTACTAGGAGCGAGAGATGTCAGCAGAATACGATGGGTGGGGAAGGGTTTCATACTGTAACTCATAGAGAGTTCGTACCGTCGTTTGAGCGTCTTATGGGCATGCGGACATGTTGCTTGCTTGCAGACAATATTTTGGGTATATTTCATGGAGTGCTGCACTATAACAATCCGCAGTGATGATTTTGTCCAATGAAGAAAGATGTGTTTCACTTATGACAACAGCAGCAACATCTCAGGTAGATGGAATGATTTCAGACACTGTTCTAAACGCGAATCACGATCCAGGATCCAACTACTGTCCTGACCGTTTACAATATCGTAGGAAATATATATATTTCATCAGAAATGACAATCCAATCCAGGAAATCTTCCCAAGTTATTCCATACAACCAGAGAACTTCACACTTCTAGATGGCTATTCTTGGTGACCGTTGCCAATATATGTGGCGCCCAACTTTCTCACCTGATTGCAAGGATTTGCTAAACAACAGTGGTATGGTATATATCTATTGTATTTAATGACGAGAACACTTTTCCAGAGTCCGAATGGTACGTTGATTTCGCCATTCTTGCCCCAAATTCAGTGCAGAATATTCCAGTTTAAACCCGAAAATAACAAATAATAAAATGCAATTGTTCTCCATTGTGCATTTTCATACCACTCTGTTCAATAACGAACTGTTTCCTGATTATCTGGGATTTGCTGGACGTGTACAGAGATTGTGGCGTTAAATACGTGACTTTAGAAAATCCTTGTGTTGTGTTGCTGAGGTGAGTTACTCACTAGACTTCAAAGTGACTGTTTCATTCTCACTAACCTAATGCATACCTCTGCTGAAGCTGCAATAACGCTTACTGGCTCCAGTCACGCGGGCGGAGCCATGCATAAAAGGAACTCGACGCTGAAAGTTTCCTACAAAAATATGTTTAGGAGTTAATGGCCACTGATTTCCTTCCGTATACGTATTTGATGAAGCATAGAAGATGAATTTGTGATCGTAAAGTAGGTAACTACTTTATTATACTGTACTTCTACAAGTAACTAGTGGACTAGGCTGTGCAGGTACATTGTAAAGACTTGCCAGATAATAGAAAGAGAAACTAATCTGAACAACTAGCTGCGACTGCCGGTACTTTTTTCTGACGCAAAACCGTTGTGATGGGACAATATATGATCTTCCTCAGTACAGAAAGAGATAAAGAACCTACCTCCCGATCTTTTGGTTCAACGGAGAACTTAGAAAATTATAACTACTCTATATTGTGTACTGGAACATTTATATTGCTGGGAAATTGTGCACAGTAGTAAGGCGAGTTTCGAGTGGGTTGGACACTTATTCAGTAGTGTGAAGCCGTTACTCAAAGCCCCTCACACAGGAGACAACCAGATATACAGTAGTTTCAGATATATATTCACAAAAATTTGGAGGGAACAGTCATATGTAAACTTTTAATTCTTAGCGAAGTTTCAGTGGATTTTATGTTGGTTGTAACCCCTCTCCCCCTTTTTCTTCTGTATGGATTATCGCATGGTACGCTATGAGTGCGCCATTTGGCATCTATCCAGTATATGAACAAATTGTCTCCCAGCTGTGGGTATAAAATGGGGTAAGCGGTTTAAAATGCAAGTAAAACTTCTAACTGATTTTATTTGTAGTACTCAAATTCGTAATACTCCGTACATTATCTCTCACCGCAAGTTTTGTAACTGTAACCCAATTCAGTAGTATAATCGAACAAATGGACATCTCCCCCATGTATATATACCAACTGTTGTTCACCTTCCCTTTTTAACAGGAGTAGTTTTGTTACACTTCAATAAGTGAGAGTAGGAAGGGAAGAAAAAGTTGTAACTAAAGGTGCCCAGCCTCATTCAGAGCTCGCACTCAATTGTGTTCACAATGTGGCCCGGATGGCTCGGTGGAAGAGCGTTTACCTCTGGTGCATAGGGTCCTGGGTTCGATCCTAGCTCGCGCCACGTGAGCTTTTTGGTGGACAAACACCGTGTGCGTAGGTTTTCTCGGGGTTCTCCCGTTTCTCCCACTTTCTTCATTCCACCATTTTATTCATTTCTCATTATTCCGTCTCCTTCAGCCTAACCAGCATAATCGTGGAACGTAAAACTTAAATATTTCATTTTCGATTGCGTTCAGCCTCATTCGGTTGTGTTCAACCCTTTTCGGTAGTTTAGTGGTTGCCATGTCGTCCTTTGGTACATGGAGTCCCGGGTTCGATGCTCGTTGGGAGAACATTGAACGCATTACAATCAGGGCCGGATTTACTACTAGGTTCGGGCCTAGAGGCGGACATAGGACGAAAATTTAATAAAAACATGAAAATAATTTAAAGAACTGCATAATATTTGTAATAATAACAACAATAATAATAAAGATGATTAAAATAAAAAAAAATCTTATACTTTTCATAATAACTACTTCTTTTGTTTCATTTAGTTTTATGATTTTAATGTGATCAAAAAAATATTAGAAACGATTAAAATCAAAATAATTGTTATTCGTTTTAGTGATATTTTTTTGTGTTCGAGTATTTACACTATTATGGACGAAAATTCAAAACTAATTTCTTTTATTGCAGTAGAGTATACTGTAATAAACGATAATGGCTACCGCAGCAAACTTTCTCGCTCCAATTTCTTACAATAAATCATGTTATCTTGCAGCTATTACTAAAATATTTAGTGAAATATGGACAAGATTATATGGCGTTTTCGGAAGATTTCATCCGAAGAAAACACATTCCGAAAAGTAAACTACTACTTGTAGCTTTTTTTCTTGAGAAATGACTTATATCACATATTGGCCTTATGAATGAAATGCAAGCAAAACCGCACGAATCGTACTTGGGAAAATAATATTAAATAAAAGAAGAAAAAAATACTTCCCAAGAGTAAACTATCCATGGGGATATTTTCATGAGAAATGAATTACGTAACAGTGTAGTGTTGGTAATGAAATATTTATTTATGAAATATGAACAAAATCTGAGTTGTTTTTGAGAAAATAAGTCTGGGTAAAACTCA
Organism: Thermobia domestica; assembly: GCF_964235325.1. NCBI lineage: Eukaryota > Metazoa > Arthropoda > Insecta > Zygentoma > Lepismatidae > Thermobia > Thermobia domestica. The sequence continues at coordinate 55,182,302 of NC_137456.1, read as the reverse complement.
AAAACAAGATACGGTGTTTACGTTTATAGATTTTTAAACGGTATTGTGTTAAACATCTGATGTCTATTCATGTATGCAAAATAGTCGTTTACTTGACGTTCTGTACATGTAAGTATTTAGACATATTTCGCGTTTCTTGTGAAGATACTCGTTGGTTTTCGTGTTGGAGTAGGTCCACGATCAAAGGGTTGAGACTTAAAGAGTAAAGGAGAACAAACTCTTCTATGTAAATTGTAAGAGAAGTAAAGATATTACTGAGATAATGAGAGTGACGTAATAAACTTTTTTTTTAATAAAGGCGGTGAAATTAGGGTGTCAGTTGCAGACCTATCAGCATATATATATATATATATATATATATTTTTTTTTTCAGAGAAGGCTGAACATAAGTTTTGTATTAGTTGAAGACGTTTTTCAGAAAATGAAAGCTAATTAACTGAGCGGGGTCCTGCGGCAGACGAGATCTTAATGTCTTGGTTTCTTCTGTTAGCAAAACTGGTGTTAAAAATGAAATGAGAAATGAAATATTTCAGTGTAACGTCCCACAATTATGCCCTTTATGGTGAGGGAGACGATGATTAAAGCAAGTGAGTGATGATGGGAGAATTGGTGAAATGAAAAAGTGGGAAAACATGGGAGTACTCCGAGAAAACCCATGGACACGATGTTGTCCACTATAAACTTACTTGTTCGGGGCTCAAACCAAGGATCCCCACGCACCAAAGATAACAAGTAGTATTGCCCAAGCCACAACAGTTGAAGCTGACTTTTCTCGGAGAGTATCAGTTTCTTTTGGGAGAACTTCTATCTTAAAACGAAAATTCCGTCTCCCCTTGTCTCATGGTCAACTTTAGTGGCAAATATGGAGCAGCGTTGAAAGAACTAATACACACGCCCCTGGTAAAAAGCTGCCCTTGCTTGGATAAATTTGTAATTGCTCTTTATTATACTACTATGAAGATGATGAAACCAATGGAACTATTCTTAAACATATCTGTCCATAGGATAACGAGAAAAATAACCTCAAAGTTGAATAACGTTGACCTGATGGTCCTAGAATGTATTAGAAATAACATATAAGTTTACTTAGTGCAATTACATCTAAGAGTCAGTTACGATTTGCTAAGCGATTTGTAGTCTTTTCATTGATTCTATCTATCTTAAAGGTGTGTAGCTAATGCTTCTGTTTTTCAATACAGGTAAGTTCCGAAACGTTGTCATGTTTCTTACGTTATATCTATTCTAGAGCAGTATCGACATTTTCCGAAATCGAATCGTGGGAACCGCGCACCTTGAAGAAGAAAGTAGACGCTTTGTTTGAGTCTTACAGGCAGAGGCAGCGTTTCCTAAGATTTGTTTACACTTCTCTTGTTAAGAGTTATCTACACATGTTCGATTCATGCTATGACTTTAGTCGGTGATGGTGAACTTCCTGTATGTGACGTTCCTAGATTTCGGTGAGGAATAATTTAGTTCGTTTTATTTTTGAAGTTTTGCGTTACTTTCCAGTACCAAGACCATATTAAATGAGGTCCTACAGTTTAAGATGGAAGCGGAACGATCAGTGTGTTAACATTTTTAATACTTTTTCCACCAGAAATCGAAACCAGGGCTCGTGTATCAAAAGTACACCCGGTAGCCACTAGACCAGAGAGGAGGACTATATGTACTTTTTTTTTTTTTTACTAGAGTAAAAGCCTAAGATGGACAACTGCATTTACTACAACAAGAACTTTATTATTATTATTATTATTATTATTATTATTATTATTATTATTATTATTATTATTATTATTATTATTATTTGACAGAGCCGGTGTTACCCGGAAGCCATGAAACTTCGTAATTAGAGAAATAAAGATTTTTGCGTTCGGCTCGTTCTGAAAATGTATATACAAAATTTATACCCTGATTTTTTCTTATATTAATTTCATCTAGAAGTTATCAGAAGCCTTCTGCGTCACAAGAGGCCCACGAAGAGTGTGATATAACAACATTTAAATCATGTTTATTATTGGAGTATATTGTGTAAAGATTTACATATCTGTAAATGCTCTTTATTATGTTCGTAAATCATTTTGTCAATTTAGACCTATATATTTTTGTACTGTGAGTAATCTAACACGAAAACAGTGTTTGAGATCCAATACCTGAGTCCACTAATGTTACCGACGAGATTCGAAAAATTTCTCCACTCGTCTCGAATTTGAGAATTCTTGTCTTGACGCTCTTCCCATCTCGTCTTGTCTCGCCTCGTCGACAACACTATTCTTAAAACACAAAGAGAACTTTGTGTGTGCTAATATAATTCTTTCTCACGAGTCTCTCATTCTTTCTTTTCACTAAATACTTTTTTTTTTTTAAGTGCATTATTCAAAACATTACATTAACATATAATATAGAGTGATTTCGGGTCACCGGTTTGAGACAAAAATCACCTGTAGCATCACTAGTTGTGTAACTATAAGATGAAGTCTGGTAGCAACGATTATAATTGTTTTCTAGTGACATGGTGATTGCATGACACGTTGTCCAGGCGCTGAATTGGAAAAAGGGCACTGTGGTCACCTGACCTCAACCTCATGAACTTCACTATGTTGATAAATTGTAAAATCTGAGGTTAAGCTGTGAAAATCTGGTCTTCACTGGAACCAATGATTATTTCAGGGGTGGTCTGTAAAGAATTCGCCCTCAGTACTACTTTAACACCCTGTGTATTGAAATTTCTCCCTGCGAAAATCGTCTGAGATCATGACTAACTGAACTGTTATTTTAAATTTTCATATGTTGAAGACAACTTAAACTGAGGCTTTGAGTAATTATGTTGAGAATGGCATCAGACATGTGCAGCACATTTGTATTAAGATGCTGATGCTGATGTCTTGTTTAGTTCTGGATCTGATAGCCACCAAAATGTGTTATTATTACCCTTCATATTGCACACAGTTATACCTATAATTTGCACTTGTGTGTGTGTGTGTGTGTGTGTGTATGTGTGTGTGTGTGTGTGTGTGTGTGTGTAACCAAAGATGTACACTAATACATTGTACAGTGTTCACTAATACATTGTAATAATGTAACATGTTAATACTACGATGAAGAGTATGCATGCTCACTATTGGATTTCCCAAACGATTAATTCGGTTAATTCCAGTGTATTTGATTTGACCATTAAAAATTTGGAATTGGTCACATTTCATGAGTATGCTCATAAGGTGGGACCAGTGCGTAACAAATCTCTTCGGGGCCCTGTGCAGGATATTTCTGGGGGGGGGGGAGTCAGCGAGTTACTTTGAAGATGTAACAGTGAACCGTGATCCCTTTTCCAAAAGGCATAGAAATAGGCCCCTTGCTGCAGGAATGGCTAGTTCTCTCCTTCTGAGGACCATGAACGGGAAACACAATGTACGGTAAATAAAGTCAGTCATCCTAACCAGAGCTTTCGATTTCGACAAGAAAAACATACTTATAGCTATTACACTTAAAGTTTTGATATTTATAATAATGATATATTGATGATTGGTTTCACCGTCGTTTCGGTGACTCTGGGTTCATATTGCATTCAAGACCCTGCCTAAAAGCTGTCTTATCTGCAGATATTGTGCATTGTAGAATGCAGGCTATTTTTATATTTATTTACTTTTTTTCTTTTGGACAATATTTGCATTTTAACAAGGGGTGGGGTTCTAAATAAATTTACTATTTGAAACCTTTTTAATGTATAAATCTGATATACACAAAATTAATATCAGATTAATTTCAGTATTCAGCAATAAGTAATAGGTCTGTGCTTCGAATGGCAAGTAGGGAACCCGACCGTCTGGAAGCCCTGCGTTACCTCGCTTGTAACGCCGAGTGGAAGTAATGAAATAAATACTGAACGCTAATAGTGAACAATGTGTAACTCATGAACTTTTTAGACAATGGAATCCGGTGTTTATGCTATTGTACGAAAAAAAAAAAAGTGTTTTGTTGTGTATCTTTTTCATTATATCATCGGGAGGAACTCATTGTTGTGGTCTGTTGGAACTGGTTTCATGTTGTGCTTATTGGTACGTGAAGGTTATCCTTGGCATCCCCGGAGAAGAGGTTGACAGCCGGGCTCAGGGACGTGTTGTGTTGTCTACGGAGTGTAACCAAACCGCGACGATTTGTTCATACAGTACATTACGTTTGGCAGTGCGCGAAGAGAAGGTGTGACATTGACAGAGAAAAAGTACACACACATACATACGTCATTGTATAGAAATAGAAAACTCATAGCGAGTTGGTGGAGAGGAGGAGTGTAAATTGTGATGCAACGGGAAGTAAAAGTTCAACGCCATCCTCCGACGTTCTCTATGAACAAGCAGACTTAGTACTGAATTGTACGTTTTATTGTGCAGAAGCCATTCCGTGGCTGTTACGTTTTCGGCTGAGTTCATTCGATAAGTAACGAACTTGTTGATAAAAGTTTTGAAGGTGACATTAGTGCATGTGAAAAGATTAGGAAAAAAAAAATAATAATAATAACTTGTCATTAGTGGAAAGTTGTCATATTAGTTTCGTTATAAGCCAAGATTTATTGTTAATTAACGCTCATCAGCTATTTTGTTGAGTTGTGGTACGTATTTTTTCCTCCTTTTCTTTTAAAATGCTTTATTACTTTCAGCAGTTAATTCGGACTTTAACGCTTGTGTCTTCCATTCACGTAAAAAGTCTTGTCAGGTCAGTGGTATTTGGGTGTAATTTCAAGATCTGCTTTCTGCTTCGGTTGCTCATAAACCATTTAAAGCAATCAAAGTGTTGTAGGGACAGAAGTGCCCACAGTCGGGCTTTGGGACTCAATGTTGCGCCTATGAGATTTTGTTTTCTTTTGGATGTGTCATTCTTTAGAAGTGGCATAATCGAACATTAATTATATGAAAAGTATGCTTTTAAGAACACTGACTACGAAGGGGAACTTAGCATCAATTACAGTTTAAGATACTTAATTGTCATAGCAAAGAATGTATCCTATTTTGATTGAAAGGCATAAGCGAATATAGAGTGGCTTTGTTTAAGAAGGAGGCACAGACAACGTAGTGACGTAGCCTCCTACTATATATATTCATCGTAGGTATTCTGCCAATATTGGCAAGTCACTTGCCACAACTGAGAAGTTTCCGTGCTCCACGATCTTCCGCTAACCTCTCCGTTTTCATGTACGATTTTTCTGTTTTGATTTTGTCCATTAATTGTAGTCTCCTTTGCACCCTCTGTCTCTTTCCTGACATCATACCCTCTAGCACGTCCCATATGATACAGTTCGTTCTTAGCCAATGCCCCAACCAGTTTCTCTTCCTATTTTTAATAATGTCTAAAATCGTTCTTTTCTCCTTCACTATTTCTAAAACCCTCTTATTCGTGTTCCACTCGACCCAGTGACCGTTATTTTTGCGTCGCCATTCCTATCTTTGCTTTTATATATACTGTATTAGAGGCGAAATGGTGAATTGGGAAGATTGCTCGTAGCTATGATGACCCGGGGAGCGACGCCGGAGAAATTTCCACTGAGACCATACATCTTATCGTGCTCAATTATAGGTTCCCTGTGTTTTCATAATAGCTTACTACTTTCCATCCCCCATTGTATTGAAATTCCCCCTGAAAAAAAAAAAAAATCTTCTGAAATCATCACTGGCACCTAGCACATAAAGGAACGGGTACCGGTCATTCGGGAGGGGCATAGATATTTTTGTTTTTATATTTATAGCAGATACAAGCGAAAGTAGTTCCTGCTGCTTACGTAGAACATCTTTCTGGAGAACAGAAGTACTATACAGTATTGATTGCAAGTCGTTCTATGTTAAGGTTACCATATTTTCATTTTTGAAAGGGAGACTTTGAAAATCTTTTTATTAAAAGATGTAGATCTTCTTTTATCTTTCGTGCTGCCTCTAAATTACTTCAGAAATACGTGTCACCGATCCGATGCGAGCATGTTATGCACTGAGAAAAAATGGTATGTGGCGTACGTAAAATCGTACGTTAGATGTGCAAATTCTGTAGTTTTTGAACTTAACGTACAGCAAACGTATAACTGAAAACGTGTGTTTTATAGTACTTTCTGTATGTGTTCCATCTGTACGTACTTTCCGTATGAAACAATATAGCGATCAGGATCTCACATACAAATGGACGTAAATAACATGTAGCTGACGAAGGTAACATTATAAATATATGTTGCCTTCGTCAGCTTCAGGAGAGGGAGGATGTCGAGGTTTCTCCTGTCGTGATTCGTGCCACTTGGAGGATATGTTGACTCCCTGCGCTGTTAGGCGTAGTTTCACAAGAAACTTACATGCTCATGTTGCAGGTTTTTTTGCTGCGGACTGTACCAATTTATACGATGTTCTGAGATAATAGTAATAAGACGAGACTAGTGAGAAACCTTAATACAACGTATGAGCATCGAAAATTTGTTTAATTTAGCCTATGATGACGTTCTAAACTTTATGTCGTTCCCTAGAACTTCCCCGTACTTTCGAATGAATTCTTATTTTTTCCTGTTAATTGAACAGTGTGACCTAATTTAAGATAACACTCTACAACGTGATTATACAGAGATGGCAGGGATTAAACTAAATACACATAAATACTTCCAACTATTTAACGTGCGTGGTCTCTGATTTGTTCTGTAAGTGTGGCACATGTAATTTAAGATTCAAAATTTAAACTGAAAATCTTGTATAGTATACATCGTATTCCTTTTGCGTTAAGCAGTATTATTAAACTGCAAATGAAGTGACAACAAAATATTCCGAATTGTATTTTTATTTCTACTCCCAGTGAACTGCTATTACATATTGACATATAGATTTCTGGGTGCTTTTATACGTTTTATTCCCGCAAATTTAAATGTAATGAAAATTTTATTGAAGTGTTTGAAGGTTAGACCGCAGAGTTTCTCATGATGTATTGATGTCATGCATGTTGTAACACGTCTGTGGTTGTCTTTATCCTATTGGCTTATTGCATGCAAATGAAGTCATCCGGCACCGGAAGTCCAAATGCAGATATCATCTCAGTGTGTGTGAGTTGCAGAATTCCCCGAATGAGCACTGTGGTTAAGTTCGTTAACTCTACATATGATGTTACATAAGTACTAACATGCTTATGATGTTGTGACTAAGGCAAATAAATAGACCACATATCTTGTGAATGGTCTATGTACTATAATTGATTTGTATATCTGTTACTTGTCTATCAATACAATAGTAGAGACGCCAAAAAGTTCATATCTTTCTCATGGCCATATGGGTATCTTTCGTCCTTGATATTAAAGACCTTGCTTGATTTCTGATGTGAATGCGCGTGGTTTGAAGTTTACATACGAAATGTACACAGAAACTAACTATTTCTCATTATCAAAACTACAGTTTATGTAAAATGTACACTCATGCCCAAAATTATTGTCGCATATCTATAACTGTCTTCTTGTAAGAATATAATTTGATAATGATTTTGTAGGGTACTTGTAATACTGATGCTATGTGTATAATCGGAAAATGTATGTTTGTGGTAAATTTCAAAGGAAAAGAATTATAGATACGAAAATGAGAAAGAGTAAAAGAAAATGTTGCTAAATGGACAAAAAAATTTTATTTTCGTTCTATTGTTCTTATTTACTGCTGTTTTGACATGAAATTTGCCACATACATGTCTTTGCCGATTATACACATACTAACATTATAAGAAATACCAGGCGGATTCGTTACACTAGTTAACAAAGGTTTTGTTACATAAAAGGAAATACCTGTTCTTAAAGGAACTTTTTGCGCTGAATTCGAATATGCACTCGGTTTTCTCCATCACGTACGATTTTCCCGTAACAGAGGGATTTTCGGGAAAATCCCTCAAAAATTTCCCTTTTCGTTTATTTTACACCCCAAGATCTTGTCCCCTTGCATATACTAACATAGAAATTATACCTAAGTATACTTTGATTCATATTTAACAAACCCTCCAAGTTTCATAATAATCGCTTTATTCTTTCTAGAGAAATAAATATGTTTGTATGTATACTGTGTGTACTGTTTATTGCACCTTATAGTAATGCTTTCAGATATCTTAAGTTGAGGTAAAACGTTTTGCTTTATTACCACAAACACATATATAAAATATAATACAATATAATTTACAAGTGTGACAATTTACAATAAACAATAATACAAATGTACCAAAAGGTCATGAAAAGACAATCAAAACTATCACAATATATGAAATTCCCATTGGGTTACAAAAACGTACACTACTTCCTTCTTTTGTAAGAAATGTTGCATTCTCTAACAAGACCCCAACAATAGTCCCCCATCATTGAAGGATCCCATCGTCCCTGGTACCTTTTCTCCATTGCCATTATATCTTGGTGGAATCTTTCCCCCTGTTCGTCGCTGAGAGCACCTAGGTTAGCAGGAAAGAAGCTGAGGTGGGAGTGCAAAAAGTGGATTTTTAAAGACATCCTACAACCCAACTCTTTGTATTTCTGTATCATGTCCTGTACGATTTCTGTGTAACTCTCAGCTTTGTTATTGCCCAGAAAGTTGCGCACAACACACTTAAATGCTGTCCAGGCAGCTAGCTCAGCACTGTTTAACTTGCTGTCAAAGCTATCATCAAGCATTAATTTCCTAATTTCGGGACCAATAAACATTCCCGCTGAAATCTTAGCATCACTCAGGTAGGGAACTTATCTCGCAAATACTTGAAACCTTCACCAGATGTGTCCATGGCTTTGACAAAGTTTTTCATAAGTCCTAACTTGATATGAAGTGGCGGTAGTAATATCTTATTAGGATCTACCAAAGCAGCGTATTTGACGTTGCATTCTCCAGGTACGTAATTCACTCTAGGTTCCCATTCCTTCACTTCATAATGTTTGTCATCAGCTCGGCTATCCCATAAACATAAAAAACATTGGTACTTCGTGTAACCGCACTGCAGTCCTAATAAAATACCAACTACCTTGAGATCACAACATATTTGCCAACAATGGTCCTTGTAATTTATGATTTAGCAAAGTTGACATGGTGTCATAGGATTCCTTAATCTTCACTGAGTGCGCAAGTGGTATAGAAGGTTTTTTATTTCCATTATGTAAAAGGACAGCTTTAAGGCTGACCTTTGACGCGTCGATAAATAACCTCCATTCTTCTGGAACGTAAGGAATTCCTAGCTCCGCCATCAACCCATTTATATCCGTACATACGCACACATTATCTTGCATTGAGAAATAGCTTGAAAATTGAACATGCCTTTTCCTGTACACTGATATGTTCGTTTCTGCATCCAATAAGTTCCACTGCTGGAGCCTTGATCCCAGAAGTTCCGCCTCTTGTTTTGTCAGGTGCAAATCACGGACTAGGTCATTAAGTTCACATTGCCGGATGAAATGTGGCTCGCGAACACAGTCAGGGATGAACGTTGGATCCTTGGATGTACATGTTGATGTCGATGGTTCATCAAGGTCATGATCATCATCAGAGTCTTTTGGCCATATCTCTTCCCAGTTGGTAGGGGGCTCGGGAAGTGGAAGTTCATCCCCGTGCGGAATAGGTCTAATTGCGGATTTAACGTTGGGATAACTTATTGTGTACTAGCAGCGTTCACCCCGCTTCGCTGCGGTCACCCCGGAACGAAATAAACTTTGTTACTTAGATAATTTTTACTTTTTCGCTTTCAAGTGATATGATAAAAACCATAGAAGATTGCAGTAAATGTTAACATTATATCGCCTGTCATTTATGTTAACCCGCCCCGCTTCGCTGCGGTCACCCCGGAACGCAATAAACTTTGTTACTTAGATAATTTTTACTTTTTCGCTTTCAAGTGATTGCAGTAAATGTTAACATTATATCGCCTGTCATTTATGTTAACCCGCCGAGTGACACGGTCATGCGGGTTGCATATAAATACGTTTATTTTTACCTATGATGAACTAACAAAGGATTTGTACGTTATGGACACTTGAATGGTCAATTATCTCAAGACACTGGTAATTAAAAATTAAAGTGATATGATAAAAACCATCTAGGGTCCAAATCCTAATAACCCCCCAAAAATGAAAGAAATTGGTTCAGCCGTATTAGCGTGATGAGGGAACAAAGGATTTGTACGTTCTCTTTTATATATAAGATTTGCTTTTTTTTTTTTTTTTTTTTTTTTTTTTTTTTTTTTTTTTTTTTTTTTTTTAGAATGTCCCTTAACTACTGTGAGACAAAAATAACAATCATCCAGATGGTTGGTGGGTTCTCTCGACACCATTGATACAGCAAATTTCATGAACCTCCGTTTCCCTTTGGCCCATGCAAGTAAAGTGACGTAGCACGACGCACAAATTATGTTGGGTGCCCAAGTTTTGTCCTGATCTCCCACATGACATCCGAAATATATATAATATGCTAGTTTCGCCGATGGCGTAATGGATGTACACTGTCCTTTAACTACAAACTGGCCACACACATAACAAAAACTATTTGGTGAGAACACACGAACGCCGTCCTCTTGACGCCATTGTACTGATCACAAACTAAACTTCTGGTCTTAGTTGGGTATAATGCCGTTAAGATCAAACATGAAAGCACTCTTAGCAGCAAAGACAACTTTGAAAGTGAAGTAGTGTTAAACCACACATCAATATAAAAATGTACAAAACTCCCTCACCAGGTGTCAAGAACACAAGAAAGAAAGAAATGCGCGGGGGGAGGGGGGAAACGATACCGTAGTGGAAAATTCAGAGTGCATTAGTTTATTGTTGTCAACAATGAGTCTGTATTCCATTCTTTCTTTCTTTTGCATTCTGTTACATTTGATAACAAATATTGATAACCATTTCATGAACAAAACGAAAAAACTTGGAGAATTGTATATATATGTATTAAGATATACATATACTGTACGTTTTAAAAAAAATATACGTTGGAAGTACATTCTATTTTTATATACGTTTCTAATTTACAGAGAGCAATACAAGTGTGTTGTTGACTATTGTAAATATTCATTTTTAAGTCTGTGTTTGTAGTAATAAAGCAAATCGTTTTTACCCCAACTCAGGAGATCTGAAAGCATTACTATCAGGTGCAATAAACAGTGCACACAGTATACATACAAATATATTTATTTCTCTAGAAAGAACAAAGCGATTTTTACGAAACTTTTAGGGTTTATTAAATATAAATCAAGGTATACTTAGGTATAATTTCTATGTTACTATATGTAAGGGGACAGGAGCTAGGGGAATAAAATATCTGAAAAAGGGAAATTTTTGAGGGAATTTCCCGAAAATCCCTCTGTTACGGGAAAACTGTACGTGATGGAGAGAAACCGAGTGCATATTCGAATTCAGCGCAAAAAGTTCCTTTAAGATCAGGTGATTTTTCTCATGTAACAAACAAAAAGTTTAAATTTGTTAACTAGTGTTATCAAATTATATTCCTACAACAACATATTTATAGACATGCGACAATAATTTTGGACATGGGTGTACATTTAATTAAAGCATCCATATATTAAAATGCTAGATTTATATGTTTGTAGTCAAGAAAAGTTTATGTGTTTATGGCCAATCCTTTCGACAATGAGATCTCGAAAACCACAAGTGCTAGAAATGTGCCGTTTCCGCAGGTCGACTCCAAAGTTTGGTTAGATTTGTCAGTTATCATTCAATTAAATAAATAAATAAAAGTCTTTGGTTTTCTGTTCCACATTTCAGGTGTCGTTTTGATCGTATTAGGTTAATATTGCCATTAGGATGTTAAGGTTGATACCCTTGTAAAAGGCAACCATTAGAGGAGCTATATAGCGGGTTAATGGATATTTCAGGCGCTTTGCTTTAATCTGAATGACAAAATCTACTTCGAAGGCTTGTAAACCTCGAAGGAAATGGAATTAGGCGTACTCGGAAATGGAATTACAGTGAAACCTCTGAATAACGGACACCAATGGGACATGAATGTTTGGCCGTTACTGAGAGGTTACAGAAATTTAATTTCTCACAACGGTAGTTGTATGCAATAATATACAGTAAATATATTGTGATATCGTATGTGATGTAAACAAACAATTCTACGCATCAGTGTTTACAAACACCACCACGTGGTTCGGCAAGAGGATCTCCCACCCGATGGATCTACAGTCACATGCAGACAACGGCTTCTGGCCCCTCCCACGGAGCAGAAGACGACATCGGAGCAGCAGCGCCACCGCCACCCAAAGGACCCTATAAATTGGATGGACGAAGACAACTCGACACCAGTTTTCTGGTGACCCTCCTCTAGTCTGCTACGGGACTTTTGGAGTAACCTAACCCCAGGCCTCTAGTCTGCTACGGGACTACGCCTTTCCTGTCTCCTGGCTTAGTCTGCTAGGAAGCGTACGTTGCGACTATGAGGATAATATTAGTAATTAGAGTTACGTACGGACTCAGGTATTTTGCTCCTATAAATAGAATTATTATTAAATTGTGAATCTATTCACCAGTTTGTACTCAATTTATAATCCGAAGTGTCACCTAGCTAAAATCTGAACTTTTAGCCATCGTAACATGTTTTCCCGATTTCATGATCGTTAGTGTATCCATTCTTTAAAGAAAATATTTTTTTATGTGAATATAGAAGTTACATACAATCCCTGCTGAAATCGAATTTGTGATGAATGAAAAACCCTTAGAGAGAATGTATGTGTGTGCTTACTGCATCTCCTTCTGTATACGAGGATTCAGTTTACTTTATTAAAGGCAATTTCGGTAAAATAATAAACTACAATTTGATAAAGTGTAGTACATGAAGGAAAATGTATATGTTGTTCTTAGTAGCAGATATTGAACAAAATGACAGTCGATCTTGTGAAGTTTTTCTTTTCCATTAAAAATATGTGTTCTTTCATTTTTTTGGAACGTAGATTCAGAATTTGATGTCACATCCGGCAAGACGTTCTGCTTTATTAAGTTTCCTTCAAATAGAGAATTAGATTTTCTGCTTTTTATTAGTTATATTTTGTGCTGAGTATCATGCCAGGATGAAGCTCGTAGAAGTTTTGCTAATAAAAAGTTTTGTGTTTGCTTTTTCTGAAAAATTGGAGATGACTTTTTGCGTTAGAACTCTGAAGTTGTATAACCCGAACTAATAGTTTCTTTCAGTTCAAACATATATCGTAGTTTACCCTGTATAATGTGCGCCTTGTTTACCAACGTTTTTAACGGTTTGAGAACCTACGTTATATTTATTTTTTTAACCCATTGATTTATATAAGGAATTCTTCCTCCCTTCCTTTCTTTTTTATATATAATAAACTGAAATTTTTAATTATGTCGTTTTACTAGTATTTTCTTCAAGTCCAGGTAAATATACCTTGCTTTTAATGTTACGAGACGAGACGAAACGAGACGAGACGAGAAATAATGTCTCGTAGATTTTGTACAAGTTTCGATTCTCAAAAAAAAGCTTTTCTTGTCTTGTAAACTGTGTAGAAGTCTCTACTCTCGAAAAAGCATATCTCGTCTCGTAAATCTTGCAGGAGTCTCGATTCTCGAAAAAGCGTTTCTCGTCTTGTAAATGTTGTAGAAGTCTCGATTCTTGAAAAAGCGTTTCCCGTCTCGTATATTTTGCAGAAGTATCAATTCTCGAAAAAGAGTTTCTCGTCTGTTAAGCTTTGTACAAGTATCAATTCTCGGAAAAGCGTTTCTCATGTCGTAATTTGTCTCAGAAGTCTCGATTCTGTAAAAAGCGTTTCTCGGCTCCTAAATTTTAGAAGTTTCTTTTATTTCTCGAAAAAGCGTTTCATATCTCGTAAATTTTGTACAAGTCTCGATTCTCGAAAAAAGTGTTTCTTGTTTTGTAAATTTTGTGCAAGCCTCGATTCTCGAAAAAGCGTTTCTTGTCTCGTTTTGTAAATTTATGTACAGAATTTATAATTCTATATTACGAGTTTCCTCATGACGTAAGGAACATTTAAATAGATTTAAAGAATATACCAGTAACATCCAGGTCATTTCAAAGAAAACAGAGAAAACAATTTTCCACATAAATTGTTGAGCTGAAAGAACAAAAAATGGTTAACTCATGTGTATTAGATAATTCCTTCTCACTGACAGGTATAACAAGTTTCCTACAATCGGTCGTGAAAATCGAAGGACGACCTTTACCCGCTTAACCGACTAATTACTAGTTTTTGTGTAGCTGACGGTGTTAGGCAACTATTTCTTTCATGTCGCTGAACCTCTCGCATGCATGTGAACCTCTCGCTGAGCTTTTGCAGATTTCAATAGGTTTCATTCAGGTCGAGTTATAAGATGTGTTTTATGCCCCTTCTCGTCATAAGCGTCGTATGTTTGAATTGAGGAATTAAGTTGAAATTTGTCCCATGTTTAAATAATAAATATTTCGAAGAAAAAACAGTAATACCTTACTGTATCGTATGTATGTAAGTAAATGCAATGTCTTCAATATTTCGGCTAAAGATAGTCAATCTTGACTATGAGGATAAGATGAAGTTTTTGAGAGGCATTGATAATGAACCTTTAAAAATAGTATGTTTCCCTCTAGCAGAAACAAATCGTTCTTTGTTGACTTCTAGCAAATCTTGATATTAAATACACACTGCACTTACTTCCCATAATGGGTTTGTTAAGTCTAAGCCCGAAATTTAGTGGCTAATAACTCAGAAACTAAAGGTTGAAATGTTTGTAGACTTTAACAAATTTAATGTGCATTAGGTCATATCAGCCTTCAAATTCAAGGCTTGGGGTAAAATAAGGATTTAGAAATTAGGAATTAGATTTCTGGGCTTTCTACATCTATGGCCACGTTCTCCTGTCACGTACGAGGATGGCGTTCCTTGACAATCACATTTAGGCAAGGAAAGGGAAGAAAGAAAGGATTGGGGAAGAAAGAAAGCGGCCTGGGACCTATATGTTAAGCACCATTCCTGTATTTGTCTGGTGTGGATGAGGGGGACCCAGGAAAACTTCACTCAGAATGGGTGGTCTGAAAAAGCTTTTACACTTTTTCGACCGAGTGTCTCCACCGGGACCGCTCTGGAGTAAAATAAGTTCAGAGTCCAACTTCGGTGGCAAATGACACAGGAACCATAGACCTGCACACCATACTTCGTATATGTATTAAGCTCGTGGAGTACACGTGTATTCCAATTTTGGTTAATATATATATATATGATTATTTTTATTGTTAGCGTATGATATATACAATCCTTGTGACTGATTTTTAAAAAAGAAAAATCAGATTAAGGATGAAAATGCATTGATAAATTTTCTAAATCAGGTTATTATAGTTTTATGAAATTGGTGTTTAGTAGGCTGTGTTCTTAATAAGGTATGTTGCAAAATGATACGAACGATTCAAATATGTGGCATAACTTTAGTAAGTACACGTCACAGATGGAATACGTGATATGTAGAGATGTATAAGGATGATATGTTTACAGACCATGGATAGTTCACTCATTTCCATGGCTAACCAAATTGAAAACAAAAAACAATCAAAACAACATGATAATGACTGTTGCAAAATGATACGAACGCAATACCAAAGCTAGTTCTAATAGACAACAAATGAGCCACTGCATAAGACCATCTTGAACGCTCGATTAAACATGATGTTTACTAGCGTTTACAACAGAGTCACATCAATTTGATTCCATGCAGCGATGATGGCATGCTGCAACTCACGAACATTGTTGTACTGGGTAGCGATGGCGATCACTGAGCGACACAACATTTCCTAAAGATTTCCCATCGGGTTTTTGTCTGGGAAATTGAAAGGCCAATCAAGTACAACCACGTCTTTCTCCCGAAAGCAATCCTTGGTAGTTCCAATAACGTGGATAGTACCATTATCCTGTTGGAAGATTCACTCGGAACCAGCAATTTGCGAGGTAAATGGCAACAAATTGTCTGCAAGTACTGTTTAGTACGTGGTTGATGTCATATGAGATGTAAGAAATTCGTGATTTGTTGTACCATAACAACCGAAGCCCTCCCCCCCACATAATTACCGACTGTCCTTGCTATCGCTTGGAGAACATCTGCTCCTACTTCTGCAGATTATGTCAATAGTATCATCAGCCATCGGGACCATTCAAATTAAATTTCTTTTCGTCACTGAAGATGACACGACGCGTCCTGCTTCCAGGTCACACGTATTTTGGTCCATATCACCCAACGCTCCTTGTTCTGCGCGGTGAGTTGTGGCTGACGCTTACGCTTCTTATATCAGAGATATGATTACAGCGTTTCACAGGTCTGGATAGAGTAGACTTATGTACACGAATGTTAGGGTCTTGTGCCAACTGTGTAAGGCATATTCCAGCACAACTTAGCTTTCGAACAACCTGTCTTTGCTGTTGTGGCGTTAATTAACGCACCCTTCCTGATGCTTTCCTTACTTGATACCGAATCTCAAGTTTAAGAAAATTGTTCAGGACACAAGCACACTGCCCAATTCGACGTGCGATTTCATTAACAGATACACCTTCTTCTTTATATGCCATTATTTGGCAATTTTCGCACTCAGATAATACTTTGCCAGGGCCCATTATGCTTCTCTTACTTGTCACCTCACACAGATGTCCTCGCCGTAGTAAACTAGCCTACACTTCTATCACTCGTTTGTTATACATTTTGCCTTCTCGTCTAGCGCCCTTTATGTTCGTAGCAGAGACCTAGCTACATGTTATTACACTAAACATGTCATCGTTCGTATCATTTTGCAACACTTTTCTTGGGCTGATTTTTCATTTTTGTTTCGTCCTGTCCTCTATACGTGTATATTTCTACAGTACCTGTGTTCGTGTAACATAAATACAACACTGTTTCATTCACCCTCACTTCTATTTTCCGTTTCCTCTCCGATCACATAATATGACGCTATCTGGTATCGTTCGTATCATTTTGCAACGCACCTTATTTTTTTTAGCTTATTTTTCTGTTTATCCAACAATCATAACCATATTTCAATTAGATGTTTTGGTCAGAGTTTAATTTGGATTTGTTTTCTCTCACCAAAAATTTATTGGACCACTTTCCGTTACGTATTATAATTTTGAAGAATGTGAAATTATTGTGGTCTTCAAATGTTAGAAAGACCTGTTTTTGTTTTGAAGAAGGTCTTCTCGTGTTTGACAAATAAAAAGGTAGTTTTATTTTGTAATAAATTAGTAATACATTTCCCATTTAGCAATAAATTAGTAAATGTAATTTTTGCTTGTTCTAAATTTGTGTCAAAATAGACGTTACTAAGAGAGAGAAAGAAAGAACTATCGTTCATGCCAAAGGTGAAAAGCACACACGCTGTGATAAACTTTTAATTCCGCTATTTATACTAATTTGAGGACGATAAATCCAGTGGAACTATATTAAAACAGATCCATTTATGAAATCACGAGAGGAATCGCTTCAAAGTTGAAACATTTATAAGTACTTCTATAAATAAATGTAAATATTCGTTCTTAACCCTTTCACTGTGGAAGGCGACGGAAAAAAATTTCCCTAACCTGCGAATGTCGATTGTAGTCGCCAAAGGTTTTCTGTGTGATTTCTATTGTTTATCGAAAACAATAGAACACAAACAAAAATGAACGGTACAACTTTGACGACTACTCTCGACAAAGCCAAGATACGGACAAACAAAGTTTAACATATCGACTATCGTCGACATTCGCATGTTAAGGAAATTTGGTTCTGTCGACTTCCTCTGTAAAAGGGTTAAACTAGTGTAAAAAAACACATTTAGAAATTTATCCAAGTATGGACATTTCTCCTACCATTTGCATGCGTATTAGTTCTTTTTGAAAAGCCTTAAAAAAAAAAAAAAAATCAAAACAGCGTGGTGCAATATTTCAACTTGTCATTACAAAACCGTAAAGCATTACTGTGTGATTTTTTTATGGAAATAAGCTCATCCATCACGTTAACACATGAATGAAGTCGAAAATTTCTTCTATGATAAGTTTTTTAAATGTATATTTTTTGTGTTGCATAATCGTTGCATTATTATGTTTAATTTTACGAATTTTTGTTCTCATTATTGGTTCATCAATAAATTATTTGAGTTTTAAAAATATTCATTATGTTTTCTTTGTCTTTTTGCAGGTGAGTTCATAGCATACTTGTAGGAATAGTACAACACGTAAGTAATAGTTTTTGAATTTTTATCTGCAGATTGTGTTTCTCGGATGGAGAACTATTCTGCCCTGCTAAGCGAAAAGGCCTTATCTCCATTTCACGTATTTTCGAGAAAATAAGTAAAACTCGTTTTCACTTAGGTTGTACGTTCAAATTTGTTGTATTTCAGTAAAACTTTACTAAATATATTTTCACGATCTAAAATTTGTGTGGTAATATAGTTAAATATTTTTGCTTATGAATTGCCACGTAAGGTCTTTTTGCTTACTTTGTTACAGTTTTGAACATAAGGTAAACACTCGTGACGTCATTACCCCCTACCTATTGGTCAAACCACGTCAATTTCACTTTAGATAGATGCAGAATTGTACTACGAACCAATACCAATACCCATACCAATATCTCGATTTTCGAAAAATGTGAAGTTAAGGTCTTTTCGCTTAGGACGGCAGTATTAAAGACTACCTTGGTTAATTCATTACCGCTGAAAATATAATCATGATTTAACTAAACTCCTCGTGTAACTTCCCATAGGAGGCCAGGGCACTCATGCCTTTGAGGTGGTATTTGGTCAGTATATTGGCTCTGTTGCTGTTAGCGCTGCCTTTCTAGACCGGAGCTCGCTATTTATTTATTTATTTATTTATTTATTTATTTATTTATTTATTTTAAGTAGCTCTCCAATTGCCTTCATGATGCTGGGGGGGGGGGGGGGCATTGCCAACACCATTTGGCGAGTATGAACGGTCACCCGTTTACTCTGACCAGACTCGTTACTACTTGACTTCGCTGATCTCATGAGAAGGGGTATTCCAGTGCGGTTAGGGTATTGACATGTATTTAAATGATAACATTACTACATTCTGTCTGCTTCTTCTTAAGAACACTTTTAACAAAGCATAAACAGCGGCTCTTTTATGTTAATAAACAGGTTGATCAGGGCATCATTGTTGATCTTTTTAAAATCGTCCTTTTCTCCCCTACTATTCGTAATATTTCATTTATTTTCTATTCAACAATATCCGCGATTAGAATTGAGCATTGTTGTTGCCGATGACTAATACAGTCTAACTCATTATTAAAGGCTTCATTGTAAAAAAAAAAAAAATTAAAATGTGTCGTATGAAGTCTAGAGGCCTTTCGGACGACATAATAGTTATTTTAAAATTCTAAAATTTCGAGACATGCTACATGTAACTGCGCGACACACTGATTGGAAATCACTGGCGTAATTGACAAGAAATTCTACGTTCACGTTATAAACTGCTTTTTCTTCAGCATTTTTGGGAAAAAGAAAACAAAGAAATAAAGAAACCAAAATAAACATACAGTATATATACTGTAATTACGCAATTGTGGTATAAATCCTGCGCTTTTCAAGAAAACAAGCTATTGTATATTTTCGTGTACGAGTAAATTGTTAAGTATTTAAACATGTAGCTATTTCAGAAGTTTTAAATGTAGTATATGATGCAATTACATGTTTCGTTTATACAAACTTTCTTTTTATTTTTATTTATTTTGTTAGTTTGCAGATAAAAAGACTTGTCTCTTTGCGGAAAAAGTCGTCCTTCATTAGATTAAAAAGAAATCTTTAATTAGTACAAGTTGCATTTACAACATAGCTTTCAACCGTATCATAGTTTGCTTTCCTGTGTCTCAAATGAACATTTAGTGACAGTTGTGTTCCATGTATTTTTGTTCTAAGTGGCAATGAGTTTTTAAATCGAAAATTTCAGTAAGTCAAAATCCTAAATTTGACGACCAGAACTTGCCAGTCCCAAGTTCTGCACTGGAAGATGTGAACAAAAAGCACGTCAAGGTCTTTGCCAAATGTGGTCAAGTCAGATGAGTCTTGTCGGTTGCATATAATAGAGACTATCCCTGTGATTAGCTTCTAAAGTTCCAAACTACGTTATGCGTAATTGTCGAAAAGTCTTATAAAACCACTATGCTCGTTCGTCCGTCTGTTTGACTGTCGACAGGTATCAGAACAAAAAGAGTAGCAGATCGATTAGACGTTCGGAGAATAGGGTCTGTCTTCTCCGTTAACCCTCTAATCAAACCGGAAGTGGAAGAAAACTGCTTCCGGTTTCAGTGTTTATTGCTGTAGAAGAAAAATGATAACAGCGACAAATGATTTTTCTGGAATCAATTCAGCACCTCATGAAAACGTATCATAATCACCTATAATATTCTACCAAAACTGAAAGTGGTTGAAATTTCCTAAGTTTCAGTGTTGATTTATGCAGATCAAAAATGGTATGAGATTTCGAGAAGCGATTTCTTCCCAAGATCGATTCAGTGTCCCAAGAATAGGTTTCCTCTCCTCCATTATCTTCTAATCATACCGGAAGTGGTAGAAATTGAGCACAAACAAACTATTTGCTGAGCAAAACAATATATTCACATAATAAACTACATATCGTACGTGTTACAGTTTCACCAACTAACACTTTAGCTTCATCAGACACTATCTGTTCCGGTTTCATTGTTAATCGCCAGACAACTAAAATTATAATAACAACAAGCAGTTATTTTCGAAATCGATCCAGCATCTCAAGAAAAGATATAATCTCCACTCGTAATACTCTCCCATAACTGGAAGCAATAGAAATTCACTACTTAACAGGTTTCATCTCTGTTTATCCCTCAATTGCAGCCCGAAGTCATAGATCTGTTTTAACATGGAAATTTACCGTAGTTCCATAGCTGTGAAACGAAACTCACTTGTTATTTTCATTTTTAGAGAAATCAAATGAAAAACGACAATAGCAAGAACAGTGGGAATGGATGTTATGCAGGATCTGTATTTACAACTACTATACCATCATTTAGCTGGTGAATCTCAAGAAAAACCTTAAAAATACATAATTCAAGATTGCCATCGGCAGAGCTTGAATCCGGAACCTACGATTACGATATAAGGACGCTATCAACTAACCTACGCTTGTTCACTGAAACTAGGAACATCAGGAATTCTTAACTTGTACCTTTTGAACAACGATATTTTTTCCCTATAAATTACCATATACCATGAAAATTTGCTTGCATTTTCCATTCTTTGCTCAATCCAACCGCATAATATGTACGTCTATTTCCAACTCATTGATGTTGTGTAGGTGCATTGGACAGCATAGGATAGCCGTAAATGTCCTATAGAGGTTCGTTGGAACACTGGTGCGTGCTATCTACATTTCGTTTGATTTCACGTACCAATTACATATATTCTTTTGGAACACTGTTTTTCAACTTCAACAAACATTGTACGTATAACACTTCGCGAAACAAAGCGGAAGCACTAGCAGAAGCAAAGAGTTCAGTATATAAGCATACTTGTAGTGTAATTTCGTTTTTATTTTTTGCATGTTATATTCATATACTTGGGAGCTTGAAATTGTTGGCGAAAACCTGCACTATTTCACGTCATTCATCTTGTAGCTTTATAATAACAGTTCCGAGGAGAGATGATTGTATAGTGGGAAATATTTGTGGGGGAATCAGGTTGTTTTCCCTCTGGTATTTTCCCCTTCGCTCCTTCGTCACTTGGTATAGAAATCTGTCACGTTTCTGTAGTTGCTCAAAAATTCAAATCACGATCTGGCTTGTGGTACAGGACAAGCTTAATGTGTTAATGTTAAGATGAGACTCACTGTCTCTCACGGATTTTGGCTAACATTGATGCATAGCTGTTACAGCTCCAACTTGTTGATTTTTCCACCACTGTATGCATCATTTTTTTAAAAAATAATAATAACTGTCAGTATATTTTAATAAGAAGGTCTGTTTAGTGTATTGCTGACAAAAAAACTCAAGTTTATAATTTTCACTATTACCTTTTCCATTCGTTCCATATTTAGTGTTCAATAATGAAAATTTCGTGTCTTCAAAATGATTAGAAATGAAAGGATGCTCTTTTGGCTTTCCGGATCTTTTATTTAACCATTCTTAGTACAGTCTGGATTATACATGCCTCAGAAAACGATGTATAATGCCTCAGACAAGAGTGATGATGATGTCATGTTTGATATAATATGTTTTATTGAATATGCATTAAATTGTAAATACATTTCACTCTTCAGTTGGTTTTTCTTTTTCCAATATCACAAAGGATAGGATATACGAGATACTTTTTTTTTTTCCAACCTACGTTAAGCTCAGAGGAGAAGCACATGAGTTAACGAAATGAGGATAAAAGACAAAATTATACATTTGACATCGTCTGTTAATCTCCCGTACTGAAAAACAAGATTTTGTCGTTCTGTTATTGTAGAGGAGCGAAGACGAAAACATATCGAGTTCAATTAAAGCGTCCTCAAGTACAGTATGTAATGTAATTCGATTTCACTGCATGGAGTAATCCGATTTCGTAAGGCACAAGTGCATGATACAGATGCAATTCATCATCGCTTGCATAAGTAAGGTATCACAAACTAAATACAATTTTCTTACAAGGCTATCTATAATCTTTATTATAAATTAACTAGAAATGTTCTAGTTTCGGAAGTATATCACTTCCTTCTTCAGACTACTACTTTAGAAGAGGGTGTAACTCCGAAAAAGTGGTAGTCTGAAGAAGGAAGTGATATACTTCCGAAACTGTAACATTTCTAGTTAATTTATAATAAAGATTATAGACGGCCTTGTAAGAAAGTTGTATTTAGTTTGTATTTAAGATGGACACAAGGCCTTTTATCATAATATACATAACTAAGGTATATGGCGGAAACTTGTATCAGTGATGGCTGCGTGTACGACTGACACACAAGACGAGAGTAGCTAACAGTGGAAATCTAGCAACGTACAACGCGGAATGAACGTGTGAATCACATGGTTCGTGAAAAGCGTAGGTTAGGATTTCTGGGCTGTCTTATCTTGGAATTTCAGGGAACTCAGCAGCCACCTGAAGAAATCGAATTATTTGCACTTTGATTCCACTCGGTATGTTTTCACGCTCGGTACTCTACAATGGTTGAACGACAGAATCTGTCTTTTAGTGTCAGGAAGTTATCCAATGAATTTTATTTTCCCTGTTTTGTAATCTCACATGGTTTCTACGGTTTAACGAAGACAAGATTTAAGGATTATATATATACTATATCCTCGAATCTCATGTTCTGTGAAACTCATCCAATCTCTACCATACTTGGCATGCTTTCGGATGTTGACGAGTTGAGCACGCGTATGAAATATTATGTTGTGTATGTCTTTAGTTCCTATATTATGGACCATTAAACTTGGGGTTTAGGCTTACTCAAATTTTCGAAAGAAAAAAAAGAAGAAAGCTATTTAGAACAAAAATACACGGAACAAGCATATTAAAGATCGTTGATTAGCTTTGTAAATGCAACGTGCATTTATAACAAAAAAAAAAAAAAAAAAAAAAGTGCTGTAGAAAAGCACCCACAACAACTTTTTTTTTTTTTTTTTTTTTTTACTATATGAAAACTCAGTAGTTAATATAATATAAATTCTAATTATTATTTAACATAAAGTCTAGTAACTTTTCGAAACAATTTATGAAGTATAATATTCAAATATTAGGAATGAAAAACAGTCTAAATACCGTACTTCTTTAAGTTAATGTGATTATTAAGAATAATGTTGTTTTACAGAACTGTAGTTATCTTAGTTTATAGTTAAACGTTTTGATTGAGTTAAAAAGAAGTGATACTGCATGATACCATGTTAATATTAAACTTGTGTATAAATATAGCATTATAATCATTTCGTACCGTAATGCAACACGTTATTTTGTTAATATATACGACTAGCAGCGTTCACCCCGCTTCGCTGCGGTCACCCCGGAACGCAATAAACTTTGTTACTTAGATAATTTTTACTTTTTCGCTTTCAAGTGATATGATAAAAACCATAGAAGATTGCAGTAAATCTTAACATTATATCGCCTGTCATTTATGTTAACCCGCCCCGCTTCGCTGCGGTCACCCCGGAAGTTTTCGCTTTCAAGTGATATGATAAAAACCATAGTAGATTGCAGTAAATCTTAACATTATATCGCCTGTCATTTATGTTAACCCGCCGAGTGACACGGTCATGCGGGTTGCATATAAATACGTTTATTTTTACCTATGATGAACTAACAAAGGATTTGTACGTTATGGACACTTGAATGGTCAATTATCTCAAGACACTGGTAATTAAAAATTAAAGTGATATGATAAAAACCATCTAGGGTCCAAATCCTAATAACCCCCCAAAAATAAAAGAAATTGGTTCAGCCGTATTAGCGTGATGAGGTAACAAAGGATTTGTGCGTTCTCTTTTATATATATAGATTACTAGCAGCGTTCACCCCGCTTCGCTGCGGTCACCCCGGAACGCAATAAACTTTGTTACTTAGATAATTTTTACTTTTTCGCTTTCAAGTGATATGATAAAAACCATAGAAGATTGCAGTAAATGTTAACATTATATCGCCTGTCATTTATGTTAACCCGCCCCGCTTCGCTGCGGTCACCCCGGAACGCAATAAACTTTGTTACTTAGATAATTTTTACTTTTTCGCTTTCAAGTGATATGATAAAAACCATAGAAGATTGCAGTAAATGTTAACATTATATCGCCTGTCATTTATGTTAACCCGCCCCGCTTCGCTGCGGTCACCCCGGAACGCAATAAACTTTGTTACTTAGATAATTTTTACTTTTTCGCTTTCAAGTGATTGCAGTAAATGTTAACATTATATCGCCTGTCATTTATGTTAACCCGCCGAGTGACACGGTCATGCGGGTTGCATATAAATACGTTTATTTTTACCTATGATGAATAACTAACAAAGGATTTGTACGTTATGGACACTTGAATGGTCAATTATCTCAAGACACTGGTAATTAAAAATTAAAGTGATATGATAAAAACCATCTAGGGTCCAAATCCTAATAACCCCCCAAAAATAAAAGAAATTGGTTCAGCCGTATTAGCGTGATGAGGGAACAAAGGATTTTGTACGTTCTCTTTTATATATAAGATAAAATTAACAATTTTACATAATAAAATAATGGTGATCTTGTACGTCTAGCCTAAAATACCTGCGCTTCTGTATTTTTCTACAACTGGTTTGAAAATAAATTGACTTACTTTGATAGTTTATATATATATATACAGTGGCGTATTTAGGGGGGTGGCTTCCGGGCTTAAGCCCCCCCCCCGAAATCTTACTTAGTATAGTAAAGTAAATGAAATATCTTGCAGAATTTTCACATTTCCAGGCAAAGCCCCTCCCGAAACAAAATCGTAAATACGCCACTGTATATATATATATATATATATATATATATATATATATATATATATATAACTTTGCCTTAGAATGTTTGAATGTTATTAAAGTTCGTTCTAAATTTAAATTACTGTGCCATAATGAACTTTATACCTTTTAAAGCATTTCCGTAACAGAACAAAGTTTCAGTATTGTACTAAATAATGGTATCCTTTAGTAACAGTTCGTCTGTCGGCACAGATAAATATTACCTACGATTTTAGCTTCATATAAACATATATTCGTTTTTCTTTGGTGTCGGTGAAGTGGTTTGTGCACGGCATAAAATAAGAACTGTCAAGTGTGTTGTGGTAGATATGCTGATATTTTAGCCAAGTTTTTTGTGTTTACGTGACGTGGAACATTCGATCCTAACATGAGCTTTTTCATTTTCGTTCGTGTATAATTTAAAAGAAAGCCTGAGACTTTGAATGAAGCAAGGTGAACAGGAAGACACTGTGCGATGTAAACTTGCCGTTGTTAAATTTTCTGAGGGTTTATTTGTGTGTGTGCAGTTGGTGTATGGCTCTCCTGAAAGTATGTAGTCTTGTAAAGTGACAAGTGGTGGCAGCCTATTTATCAAGTTGCTACCTTTCCATCTTGCGAAGCGTGGCAGGTTTTATTTCCAGGATTATTTTGTTCACTTTTTTTCCGCTGGAGAGAATAGGTGAATTTACTTACGCAGATTGCAAGTTGTAGGAACTAGAAAAGAGGATATATAATGGATAGGGTGTCTCACATTAACGTAAACTCCGTAACGTAAGAGTGTAGGGTGCGTGTACAGTCTTTAAAGAAGGAATATCTCACTTTATATATATATATATATATATATATATATATATATATATATATATATATATATATATATGTGTGTGTGTGTTTGTGTGTGTGTGTGTGTGTGTGGTTTTGTGTACCTTAAAGACGTAAATGTTTAAAATGGGTACTTTCCGTACCAATACATCGTTGACAGCGATGTGGAATAAAGCGACATACTGATTGTTCTATTTCTAATAGTATAGCATTATAGACTTGCTCAATTTGCTCTCTGTTGTTTTGGGTTTTCGATGTGCCCAGTGCTCTTTGCATTTCATCAAAGGAGAAAAAAAAGCAATCTAGAGGGATGTTTTTCACTTTAATCATATACGTTAATCATATAAAGCGAAATTTGGCTTTTTCGCGATTTTGGACAGCCCTAGCTCTGAAACTATGCACTTTTCGCCATAGTTCCATATGTACTTTTCTCTTATTTTGATGTGAGAAATCATCGCTTACAGTTTGTCGGTATAATTCATTAACACCCTGTATATATACAGTGAAACCTCTGAACGGACACCAATGGGACATGAACTTTTGTCCGTTTGTCCGTTACTGAGAGGTGTCCGTTACAGAGAGGTAACAGAAAGTAACTTTCTCACAACGTTAACTGTATGCAGTAGTACACAGTAAATATATTATGTATGAGCGTAAATACGTAAAATTCAATATGAAAATACTCTATTTAGTACGTATTGGAATTAATGAGAGGGATGAAGGGGAAATTCATTTTTGTTAAATAATATTATTGCTGGGGAATGTGTTAATATATCCGTATACTGCAAAATATAATACGTGTATGGTAATTTACGTTAGGAAACAACTAACTAACCGGCTAAACTTTTTTGTTTAGCAAAAAAGGCATGCTTTTTCCTCTAAAAGGGTAATAAAACTCATTAGCAAGTGTCCTCTGAGACTCCTCAGTACGGTTGCAAAAGAAACAAGTGTGTGTGTGTGTGTGTGTGTGTGTGTGTGTGTGTGGTGTTTGTATGTGTGTTTGTGTACTGGCGCGGTATCTTCGTTTGCGGAATGGATGGAAAGGCAAGTTATTGGGAGTCATATGTTTATTGACCCAGCCCCAATCACAAAGAATATCCTCTTAGAGAAAGTGAAAAAGAAAGCCGGGAAAACTCCAACCCAAACTTGTTCCAGTATCATAAGTAAAAGAAAAATGTTTTTCCAAAAAAGTAAGAGAAAAAACATTGCTCGTTGAAAATGTTATTGAAAAACAAACAATGTTTTGTCACCTATGAAATTGTCGGGGAAAATGCAAGGACCAGAGGGAAAAGGACTAAATTTGTTAGGGAAAGAAAGATATTTCGCATAGAATTCTTGGCCATACGACTGACCCTACATGAATGTTATTGTTTATTGAAGGTTTTCTAGGATGTCCACCAGAAAGCAATTTATTGCGGGAATAAAAAAAGAATTTCAAGTTCAGCTTCAAGCTGTTCTCATGATAGATACACTTCTGGGAAAAATACTTTTCTGTCTACTGAAGTATATCGTAGAATCGAGAATAATTCCTGTCCGTTATGAAGAGGTTATTGAAACGTTTGGGAGAAAAAAGAACTGTCCGTGTCCGTATCTGAGTGTCCGTGAAAGGAAGGTTTTTGTTCCGTAAGAGAACATATATTTTTACCGAAACAAAAAATTTGTGCGTATTATAGAGGTGTCCGTTAAGGGAGGTTTCACTATATATATAAAATACAGGGTGGCCCAAAAGTAGGTGTACAGTCCCGTACTGATCAGCTCACTGCATTTTATATAATTTCTCATTGTTATCCATAGTTTCTTTATTATTTGTTCTTAAGGTCTTTTTACTTATATCTTAAGCTCGGTACAGATGAAGCAAATAAACTTATAAGCTAGAATTTTATACTTGATCAATGCAGAGGTGAGGAGTGTATACCTACTTCTGGGTCACCCTGTATATATACTGTATATTCCCACGCAGAAGATAAAAGTGTGAATATTTGAATACATGAATTGCCTTTGGACAAATTAAATGTGATGTCATTTCATAGCCGGAAGAAGGAAGAACTAAGGAATAGCCATCAATATAAAAACATTGGGGGAAAAAACGTGATCGATAGAAACTTCTTCGTTGAAAAAAAAAAAGGTTGCACGATTACTTAATTTGCTATGCATCGAACTTTCCTTTAATTACGAACAGGTCGCTCAACCTGTCTCCCCCTATTTTTACCTGTTGAAATTCTTCGCCCTTTTACTCTGCAACGGCACGAGCTCTGTTATAACATCCATCGCGTTAACTGACCGTAATTTAAATTTTAAGTCAAGTCCCCCTCTGCTTCTGAAGCCGCAAGCTATCTTCATGGAAACCACTTTTCTGGTGACAACCACAAATCCAAAATGAATATCCATCACAAAAGAAGAGTGAATGAACGAATTTTCTGGAAATACGCTTCATCGGAGCTGGAAGTGAACGTCGTATGTATTTAGAACCTCGTCACGTTCAATCAATATTTTTGGAGCATTTTTCCCCTTTATCTTCTATTATCGTAGTACTGTGAGGATTTCTTAAAAAAGCTATATTTGTGAGGACTGCAGTGTACTGGGTTACTGTTAATAATGCTTCCGATTAGAAAATTATGCAATTCTTGTGTAATTTTAATTGTTACACAAAGCAGTGCACATTGTTTTTTTTAGTCTCTGGTTCGATCCCCGACGTGGGTTTACCCGAAGTTCTCCCACATTCTCATTCCACCAGTCCTATCATAACCGTTCACTTTCGTTAGATATCTGCCTTTACTCTAAAGGGCATAAGCGTAGGACGTAGAACTAAAAATTTTATTTCATTTAACTTTCAGGAATTTTGTTTTAAATACTTTTTTTTTTTTTTTTTTTTTTTTTTATCAGTGGTAATGAAGAAGGGTAGTCATACTTGCGTATCTTATTTCTAATGCTCGCTCTCAGTTTAAGCCGTCAGTTCTGTTCCTTAATTTCCATTCTTTTCGTATGAGTTGTCATTCTACTCTTGCTCTATATTTTGTTGTTTTATTTCATTGGTAGCGCTTCGCGGTTTGCTACACGAAACCATAGAGTACTTCTTAGTAGCTATATGATTAACGTACTTGCTTTTGCCATGGGATTCCTGGGTTCGATTCCTGGTGAGAGTTCATGTTCGGATTCCACGTTAAGCTATAGTAAATCTTATTCCAAGCGGAGTCGCAAGGAATTTTTCAGTCATTGTAATTGTATTAAAATTAGACAGGTTTCCGCATTATTCAAAATTGCGTACAGAGATTACTGTAAGTCTGAATAACTTTAAGTACATACCACTAGGCGTATCTGCTGTTTAGAATTGTAGATTCTCGCTAATTTAATTCTTATACATGTTTCAAAAACCCACAGTTGCAAAATCCCACAGTATATTTACCAATCAATGTAATTCTTTATTACTCTTCTACACTAGATGTCATACTGTATTTCAGTGCACTACACTACCCTATACCACATTAAACTATACTACAGCACATTCTAAAAGCTTCATTTTGTAGTATACGTCCAGATATGTGTATATTCTTTAACCTTGCTTTAGTGAACAGTTTCTAAACGACTTCGTTAGTTTCTTTGTTGCAAGTTTTCTTTTTCGTTTTCTCCTGATCTGACCATTTCCATTATTTTACCTTTACGTTTTACCATATCATAAAGTACCATTTTCCTGCACTTAAATCACGTCATTATTTAGCGTACAGAGAGTTTGTCTTTCTCCTGTCGCTTGAGTAACTTTTATCATTAAAAGACGAGACATGGGACTTAGCCATGACCACTGTTAGATACTTGGGAACAGTCTATTTCGCTAAGATGTAAAAATGTCAGTGGATTGTCTTGTAAGGTCAGTAAGTCTACTAGGAATATTCTCCAAGAATTTATATGTTTTCATTCTTCCTATCCTCTTCTAATTGATGATCCGAATATTATGCACAAAGGCACTCAGTACTGGAAAAGCGAAATGCAATGGTGTTTGGTCATTCTCCCATCTTTTCAATATCTGTCGGGCACCGTTATTTATACTCTCAAAAGATGTATACTAAATTACCCGTTAACAGCGGTGAGTGTTCGAACAAGATAAAAGCAGTGAAACTGCTGGAATATACAAAAAAATAAAATAAAATAAAATAAATAAATAAATAAAATAATAAATAAATAAATAAATTCCTTTATCGTGGATTATTCTGAGAATATTTTCGTAATACACACGTAGTTTCTATTCAGTTCTTCAGTTATTGTTTTATGTTTCTCAGTTTTATGGATTCCATATTATGCAATAAATAAATAAATAAATAAACATTGCAAAACCTATTTTCTTGGATGGGACCATGGAATTTGTTTAGAGTGGACAAGCTTCCGCCATAGAGCTTCTTTGTGGCTAAGCGGTTAGCGTACGCGTCTTTGGCGTGTGGGAGACCCGGGTTCGATTCCCGGCGGGAGCTCATGTGGTTCGGATTCCACGTTAATCAGTAGGTCCACGTCTCATATAGCCTCGCTGCTGAACGAGACGCTAAACTAAAATCAACTCAACTCAAGCTTCCGCCATATCCATGTTCCACTTTGAAGAAGGTTTACTATACAGGTTGGCCCAAAAGTAGGTATACAGTCCCGTACTGATCTGCTCACTATATTTCATATTATTTCTTATTGTTATCAAACCTAGCTTCTTTATTATTTATTCTTAATGTCTTTTTACTTATACCTTAAGCCAGGAACAGCCGAAGCAAATAAGCCCATAAGCTAGAATGTTATACTTGATCAATGCAGGGGTGTATATCTACTTTTGGACCACCCTGTATATCATTATATTACATAGTACATTCATAGTAGATCAAAGCTATCTGGTGGAGAAAAATGTGATTGCTTTTAATATTTTATAAACCTGAACCTGGAAATCTGTAAATCGTGACCTAGAAAAGTCAGGAAATTCGTGCTTGCCAAATAAGTAGAATCCTGACTGTATAATTGTCTTTAGTTGATCTTCACTTTGCTTTTCATTTTCATCCGTGTTTATGATACACAACGTCCGTTTATTATTCCATGTTACGTAGAATACTAAGTTAAATAATAATTTCCTTCTCAACCGAAAATGCTGTACAAAACTTACATGGATTGTTGCGCAAATTTAAAGCATTTGGAAGCTTGCTTTGCAAAAAAGTGAACTAAAGAACACTGCTGATACATATATGTCACTGATAAATAGAAAACAGGTCAGGAAAAATGTAGCAACTCTGGGAACTGTGACAAGAATATTTTTCATTCTTCCGCCTTTTTTTCAACTTTATATTCATATATGACAGTGGAGCTTCTGAAGGAGAAAAGAAAGAAGAGTAAATCTCTCTCGGGAGTACATCCTATTATCCATTGACGAGAGCAAAAATACAACAATCTCTCATAGGATTTATGAAGTGTGTCGCTCGCTATATATAGTTCAACACTGTTCCAAAATCACAGAAACGCTATCATGTCAGCATTGTAGTTATACGTACATACTCAAATACTTTAGTTTCTTGAAAGTTGGCTGTGTAAAGGGACATTTTAACATCGTCAATTATAGGAGATTCAGTTGAACTGGCGTTACTTCGAGCCAGTGGCGGATCCACGGGGAACGATGGAAGTGACCCCCTTTTCTCTATACGTATTCTGAGCTCAATTGATTTTGCGGTATATATTTAGGTAGACTTACTATTTCTTATATTATACTGAGCTTGAAAGTTCCAGGTTGGCATAGCGACTGAGAAAAACAAGATAATTTAAACCAAAACATATAGGATTATGTATCAAATTGGATTCGCATTATTGTGTCGTCGTGCTTTCGGAACTGGCTCCGAAGTCAGAAGAAAATTTTTCGAGCATCTTCGACACATACGAGATAATTTGATGACAAGCTTGCTGCTCGATTAGATATATATTATCTGTCTCCAAGACGTTGCTTTTCAGTTTTTCTGGTAAAAAAAAAAAAAAAAAAAAAAAAATCTAACCAGGAATTTAGTATGCAAGATATGAGATTTTTCTCATTATCCAAATCCAAACCAAAAGTGGCAGTAGTAAATGTCTACCACTTCCGGTTTTAATCGAGAGATAAGAGTAAAAATGAAAAAATATTTTTGGAACGTTTAATTGATTGCTAAAAAATTGACTATTGATATCTTTTACCGTTTTTACTCTATAATAATCCATGTTGAAACCGGAAATGGTTGATTTCTACCAGTTCCAGTGAATAGATGAACTCTCTGAACGAACTCGATTTCTAGCTTTCGATTCTTCTGTTTGGATTTAGCGTCCTGTTCAGCAGCGAGGCTATATGAGACTACCTAACTTTCGATTCTCTACATCCTGGCTAAAATTGACGATCATGTATCAAATAGTTCTTAAGATTTTTTCCCCCCTCTGGGACGGATACACGAACAGGCAAGGTAAATATATCAAGTTTTGTAAACCTAACTCCTTAAATGTAATTGTGACAATATATATCTAAAATTAATAATACTACTTTAACACTCCACATTGCTGCAGTATATCTCCTCTTGAACAACTTTGAATTTGCCTGTTGATTTCAAATCGACCAGAGGACAAGAAGTCGACAAGTAGCATTCGATTTTGGTTGAAATGATTGAACCGAATCTAATTATCGGATTTGGCCTAGTCAGTTCGGTTTAGCAGTAACTCCAGAAAGTCGATTAAGTGTGCGACCGAATCGAATTAGTGAAAACAAGCCATATGGATTTATGATAAACCAAGTATATGAGACACCTCTGTACGTTCAAATATAACATAGCTATGTTCAAGGGCGCCGATTTCTATGGAAATTAAGGGGGAAAAGCATTCAGATGTAGAAGGCATATATATGAGTATTTTAAGACAAATTGCATTCAAATTATACCAAACATTGTATATTCATAAATCCATTGAAGGGGACCCACATGAGCTCTGGGGGGCCTGGCCCCCCAGGATCGGCGCCCTTGGCTATGTTCAGTTCTAAAGCATAGGTCACAGTCGATGCCAGGGCTAGACCGATGAAACGAAGACTTTGACGATGTTGCCGGGTGGTAAAGGGAGGTGCGAGTGACTGTTAAATCGCTTTTTTCGGGCATAAAGTGATATAAATGTATACAAAGATGTGGACTGCAATCCTCTCATTTGCTAACAATGTTTAAAGGGAACTTGGAACATCACCTTCGTTTAGCATAACTGCTTCTACACGAATTGCCTTGTCCCGGAAAACAAAATACTTCAAGGTGAGTAGCAGGTGGGAAAGTGTGCTCCCGTCGTGTTTTGGCCGAGTGCTTGTCAATGCGTTATAGGTGAAAGGAAGCAAGTAGTCGCTTGAGAGAGAGACGGTGCGTGCTTTTCTCCACTGCCCTGTAGTCGTTGAAGAGGCGTTCAAAATATATTCACCTTATGAGATCTCACACCAGTTCCCGGAAAATAGTCATTAAGAGGGTTGCTGAGAGAAGTTTTAAGTATATTTCTGTATTCAAAAGTTAAACCGAAATATAGTCTAATGCTTGCTTGTATATTGTTTATAATTCGTTCCATATTGGAACTTACGTAAAATGTATAAAATAGAAACTTACCTACGAAATAAAGGTTAAAAGAAGAAGAAGTAAAAAGTGTTTCTAGTAGAAGAGTAGAAAAGACTCGAGTCCAAAGTACGTGCTTTGAGCTGATCAGTTTAAAATATTTGAGATTTTCTTTTAAAGATCCAGAACTGGCGCAGAAAAATAAAACACATAGATTATGAAGAGAGGATAATTAACATATAGTCACGTGTTAATCGACTAGAGGGGCTTACGCTATTTTAATAACTTGATTGGTTTTGTAAGGGGTATTATAAAGGCGCTGAGGAGAAACGGTGTGGGTAATACAAGCTAATACAGACTTGGAAGATGCTTTGTTCGGAAACAGTTTTCCATGGATTCTGCGGAGTTTCCATTGTTAGCAGCAGAAGCCCTAGAAGAAGAAGCAGTTAGCGGACTTCGAATAAAGCGTTTGCCGCACACAAATCCAGGAAGA
Organism: Thermobia domestica; assembly: GCF_964235325.1. Taxonomy (NCBI): domain Eukaryota; kingdom Metazoa; phylum Arthropoda; class Insecta; order Zygentoma; family Lepismatidae; genus Thermobia; species Thermobia domestica. The sequence continues at coordinate 55,148,019 of NC_137456.1, read as the reverse complement.
TTCATTTCACCTGTTGCTTGCCTCGTAACAGGGCACTTTTCATTTCAATTAGCATTAAACTAAGTATTTCGCAGTTTTTTTTTTTTTTATTTCCTCTTAAAGAAAGAAGACTCGTGTACAACAAGATAAACATAATCTTCCAAGAAAATTATTTTAACTACACAGGAGAAGCCAGCTTAACTCGCAGAAACACTGATAAAGGAGTATATTCTTTCCTCGTTTCTTTCACAGTGTTAATATATTGAGTGGGCTAAAAGTAGTCTTTCACGGTTATTTTACTGTCGGTTTCTCGCTTTAGATCTAAATTTTCCAAACAATTTCAAACCGTATTCTATATCCTTTATCTACGTTTGATAAATGTTGTTAATCTGCTAAATTTCCTCATAAATGTAGGTTTTCACATTCCGCCCACTACTAATGCATGGTCATTTGGAGACGATCCCAATCACCGTTTGTATTCTGATATCTTCTGTTCAGATCAGACTTGCTTCAAAGTATCAGTTCACGTGAACAGGCCTGACTGCGTGTACTGGGCTGATGACAATCTTCATGTTAACATCATTTCTCAAACGAACCAGACTGGCATCGCAGTGTGAAGTGCGCTGTCCGGCGAAAGTGTTCTCGGACCAGTTTTTTCGACGGAACTGTGTATGAGGCGAATTACCTAGAGAAATGCTTCGTGACATGAATGGCGCAGACAGAAGCAGAGCTAGCTTCGCCGAAGTGTTGTTTCAGCAAAATGAAGCACCTCCCGATTATGCTTTGGCAGTAAGGAATCTTAACGAAATTTTTCCACACGGTTGGTTAGGAAGAAGAGGCAGCACCTAATGGTCACCAAGTTTAACTAATGAATTTTTGAGGGGGAGGGGGTAGTGAAGAAAAAGGTTTACGAGAGAGGAAGTCCCCTCACAGTGGATGAAATAAAAGAGTACGGTACATCTTAGAACATTTATTGAAATTGATCAGACTAGTTTTTGTGTCGTTCTGTGTGTCGTAGTGTTATGAAAAGTTTCGAAGCGTACTGTAATGTTGAAGGAGGTGAATTAAACACGTACTAGATTAAACTGTGTAGAAAAAATGTATCTGGGTCACTTTGATCACAACTTTTGTCCGGGTCTTCATTAGGGATGGCCACATTTTCCGGAAAAACGGAAAACGGAAGATTTTTTTTCCGGAAACCGGAAAATTGGAAACGAAAGACGGAAAACTTTCCGGAAATGGCCATCCCTAATGGATCTAGCTTCTCAGACCCAGACTGATCCCGTGCCTGAATAGATCCGGCAACTCAGATACATCAGATGACCCGGAAGCAGCTTAATTTAAATATCAACTCTGTAACATTTTTGCAGATTTTTTATTTTATTTTATTTTTTTTTTAAGTAGATTTCAGTGAATTCCACTAACCAAGTTCGAATATCCAAATGTTTGGTTTCCAGTGTGATATTTCTTAATATTTTAATAGAATTTTATATTAGATTCATGGTGTCCACTACTCGAGCTCGAATATTCACATGTTTGATTGGCAATGTGACAATTCGTTATCAAAGTACCACGTCTTAATCATTTCAAATATAATTTTAGTTTTATTTGTCTTCCCGTATCCCGGGCGAGGGATGCAAATAACCATTCTCCCGGGGAGAGTGGTTCATCGGTGCGGACGAGTTTTTAAACAGTTAAGACTATAAAATCTCGATTGGGATGCGGACTAGTAGCTTTTTTCTTGGGTTAGTAAAATTTCGTTGCTTATTTGCATATCTCTCTCTCTCTCTCTCTCTCTCTCTCTCTATATATATATATATATATATATATATATATATATATATATATTACGGGAAATGAGTTTAAGAAGAAAGCGTATAGCATGGAGATTGCATTAAAAGTCAATAGGGCACCAGCTTCTGAAGCCGCTCGTGGACTACATCAGCAGATTTCACCAGGATACATGGAATGCGTAACTTTTCGTATGCGTCCTTCAGGTTCTTCCAAAGTCGTTGGTTTGACTGAGTAGACTTGCTCCCTTAATCCACCCAGGGGCGGATCCAGGACCGACCCCTGGGGGGGGCGGTGGATTGTCATACTGCTACTTTTAAGGCCTCCAAACTTTGGAATGGGTTTTATTCATATATATATATATATATATATATATATATATATATATATATATATATATATATATATATATATAAGAAAGTTTGTTCTTCTGGGGTAGGGCGATCGCCCCCCTGGATCCGACCCTGAATCCACCCGAAAATAAAAAAGTAAAAACCTCGCAGGGTGTTAAACCAGGGCTTCTGGCTGGCCACTCATGCGAACCACAACGACCCATCCGTCTCCGAGGGAAGTGAGCATTTAGCCATTCATGAATAAATTGGCAGTCAGAAGCCCTAACTTAGCACATTGCGACTCCAAAGCCAACAACTTTGAAAGACCTTGAAGAGCAATACATCCCACAAGAGTTCATGGTCAAATCGGTTCATACGATTCCCCAGCGGCTTCAAAAGGACGAATGATACTGCCTGTATCGAATTTTAAATAAAACTCTGTACTGTACACTTGTCTTCTCTTCTCCATTTCGTTTAAAAGTTTTAGTTAGCAAAATAAATTACAAGACTTTAAAATAGAAAGTTACTTTTAAATCACCCTGTATACCAACACCACAAAATGTGAGGAAACAAGTAAGACATGTAATCACTTCGTAACATTTATTTCTCTTGTAGCAGAAGTAAATCTGGCTGTATAATCATTGACAATCTTTCCACTTTCGTCAACATGAAGAAGAAGAAAGCAACATGTCATGAGTTCAAACATGCTTGCTGACTGAAAACACAAGAACGTTTTTCTGCTATTGCTTCTACTAAAATAAATTGATTCCTTCAGCACATACGTACAGACATAAAGGAAAGGTTGCCTTCTACATGTTCCACGTTAACGAAAAACAGATCGATACTTGGAACGCGATGACACTAACTCACATTGAAAATGGGTTTGTTTGTTCGCTTGGCTCAACTTTTCGATATCCAAAACGTCCACAGAACAAAGCTTTCTGTCGCTGAGTACATGTAATTTATTGATCTTTAGCAGGTAAGTATAAACAGTCAAAGGGAGGAAGACGGTTTCTAGAAACGTATAAAAAAAGGAAGTGGTTTAAAGGAATCTGAAAGTTCTAAAGGAAACTTTTAAAAAAAATGTAATTCATGCCTACTAGTTTCAGATCGCTCTAATTCAAAACATCGTTCTGCCACGAGGCTCAAAGATGAAAAGGATCTGAATGGAAGCCCTAAAGGATTCAGCCTGCTTCACGTGATTCCAATGAAATATATTTGTTGCTAAATAGTTTCATTGCAGTTAACTATGGCGTTATAGATAACCAAATTTACCTACATAATATAAAATTTTGTTACATATCGTGGTGCAGATACACTGACCAGCCGAAACATGACCACCTACTTACCATGAAATCTGTTGTGTTCACCTTTGGCTTGCAGGACAGCAGCAATGCAGTTCGGCATGGAACAGGGGTGCACCTAGATTTTTTTTTCTTGGAAGAGGTCCAACGTTTGGTGGTGGTGGGGTTCCATACTACAAGAACGTTATTCTACGCCCGTAAAAAACGAAAAGTAATTGCTAAATACTGCCACCTATATTCTTATCAATATGAACGAACTAGATTGTTTTGGTAAAGAAAGAAAGAGTACAAATGAAGTTTAAGGTCAAAATCTGTAGGCAACATCAATCATTTCGCTGCAAAACAAGTATAGTTTTATTAAAAAAGTGTACAAAATATATATCAGGTAGTGGCTTTGGATCCAGGGTTTTCTGACGGGGTGCACTAATAACTACCAAAATAATCAATCACACTGAAACTTCAAACTGACATGCGGCGATATTGTTTATCCCTGACAACGCTAATACGTAGAACGGGGGCAGGTTAGTATTTTAGAGAGGGTCGCAAGTGATGTGCAGGACAAATTTTCTTTTCTCCTGGCTTCTGTTTTTCGCCTATTTGACAAATGTTATATTGTTTTGTTTGGTGAATCCTTTTCTTTCAGTGTTATGAAAATTGACTTAAACTATTGCTTTTGCAAAGCTCTGCTTTCTCTTAAGCCCCAAACGGAAACATAATGGCAGAAAGTTTCAGAAAGTGTTTCTATTTTCACTCCTAGCTTTTCATTTTAGATAGTGTATATTTACAACGAAGAAGAAGTGCACGTGCACCGGTGCGTGTCCCTAAATCCGGTCCTCTGTGTGTGTGTGTCGATTTATCAAGTTTTAAGGGGAGATCCGGAGTCGGTGGGGCCCCCACATGGGTGCGCCCCTGGCATTGAAGTAGTGAGCCTTTCTACGTGGCTGGAGTCATAGTGCACTGCATCTCCACACAGAAGTCACTTAATTCCTATAAATTACGCAGAAAGGTGATGAACTCTGATCTGACGTTCAATGACATCCCAAAAGTGTTTAATTGGTTAAGATTGGGTGACTATGGGGGCTATTCCAGCAATTAAAATTCATCACTGTACTCCACTGTACTCCAACACAACGTTGGCTCTATGACAGTGAGCGTTGTTCTGCAGAAAGATGCCATTGCCAGCTGGAAATATGGGTAAATCATAATGGAGCCACTACCTATCTCTCGTCGTCCTATTGTGTACATCTCGAGCAGAAGTTCCTTTGGAAGACGACGGATTCTAAATGGCCAGTTGGCAGCACAGGCTCATATCTAACAATGTACGGTGAACTGTGTTCTCCGACACACTTTTTTGAGTTCACGCACCCTAACTACAATTATTGACGTCCCATGTTTTGTAATTGGGTGCTAGTTTCATTTCCCTTTTGCCCACTTTTGGAAGGCACTAGCCACAGCAGCTTGCGAACACCCGAGAAGTCGCGTTATTTTCAAGATGCTCGTTCCCAGCTGTACGCTCCCCCTACCCCCTCAACCAGACTGTCATATATCGCTAGGCTTTCGCATCACACTCGCAAGGTCACACTGACTGATCGAGTGAGATCCATTTCACTGTGTGGCAAACAATTCTACCGTGCCCCTGCCCCTCTTACATCAGCTCAACAATTTCGTTCAAAAAGTAGCAGTTGGTCATAATGTTTTCTCTGGTGAGTGTATACACTTTGAGAGTTGTATTTACATATAGAAGAACTTCCGAGAAAGTATATTGTAAACCATTGTCGTCTGCTATAAAGGATATATCTACAAGCTTCGTATCACATTTCAATGGAATTTCCTGCAAATTTCCGTAGAATTATATGTCATTGTAGTTTATAATTTTATATTCTTTGAGGCATTTTCCGTTGTACTCGATTAAAGTTTAGGTACATTATAATTGTGTGGCAGTGCTAAACCCATTTTAGCGGTATATGTGAACTGCAATTTTAGGGGCTGGAGAAGTCATTCTCTTTTCTTTGTGGCGTCGATTGTCTCTGATGTATCGCCCGGTCATTGCTTTCGTGATCATTTAGAACATTAGAGACAGTGGTACCAGGCCGTGAAGTTTCTTTTTTCTTTTTTTCAATGAGCCTACCATGTCTTTCCAAGTGAGGTGCTAATATTTGATGTTACATGCTAATGTTTCTTTGCTTTTCATACCTTACACGTGTTTGTCTTCTTTTGTTCCCATATTTTTTCTTTTATTGTACTTCAGTTTCTGCTAACGTTCTAAGCGCCACAAGTGTTTTTCGTAAATATAACGAACTGTTCTTTGCCAACTTTAGTTTCGTGTGGATTTTCTTTTAAGAAATAGCCTATGTCTTTTGCTCTTACGAAGTGACCTTGATTTTGTTCAAGCACACGAACTTACTAAATTTCAAAGCTATAATTTTATTTTTTTATTTTTATTTATTTATTTTTTTACAAATATATAACAACTTTTTGCATTCCCATTTACTCTCCTTTTCTTCTATTGTTGTGTATGATATTAATCTACAGTGCCGAAGCGCACAGTCTGTTTATTCACCAAATCTTCAAATACAACCTGTGAGTCCATTTTTTGTCAAAGAATCATTAAAAGTCAAAGAACAACGCGAAAGGAAGTCGATCTTATACATATTTAAACGTAACATCTCAGCATTTGCCAGGTGAGACAGGAACCTCAATTATGGTAGTTGTAGGATTTGAGCAATGGAGCTTGCTGATTGCAAAACGAGAACCCTAATCGTTAACTTATTCCAGCTCGATTTTGAGCCCCTATGTACTATGAACGAGAATTTCAAAATCTCGTTTTTAAGATGACTCGTTCATTTCTGAAATTTAAGAGAGTATTTTTAATAGTGTAGTTCTGAACGTTTTGAGTGGACCCGCTGATGGTGACAGTGAAATGCCAGCGAGGATGCTTAATGATTGTATTTGAGGTTATTCCTTCCCTATTATATTCCACACCGCCACCATTATGGTGGCCACGGTATGGATTATTGAATGTCATTGCAATGTCTACTACTGCAGGTTTCGTTACAGCTGTTCCAGGTGCAAAGTACATTATCACACTCCTGTTTACAGGATTTCCAGAAGCCATTTACCGTATGAACCCGACGTAATTGAAAGACGCCGTTTGAAATGGTCAAAAGCACAGTAATCCATGGCACTAGCATTCGAACTTGAATATACTTGAACGGAATATGGATACAACTTGCAGTTGTCAGTTGGTAGAAGGTTGTGTGTAGTATGAAGCTGCGGTTCGGTCAAGTTTCTTCTGCCACAAACTGTCGTGAGTGTATTGTGGCAGTTTACCTTCATCTCAGTTTTGATATACGTGGGTTGATCGTTAGTTGTGACGATACTTGATACACCAGTAGCAGTTATTTCCAGAACTTTCGTTTCTACATCTTCTGAAGTGCAGCCTGTCCGTTTTAATCTTTATAAAATCCTTGAATCATCATAATAATAAATAGCTTGGTAGTGTTATTTTGATATTGGCATATGCTTAATTAATTATAACCGATTTTCCACCCCTGTCCCGTTTTACTCATATACAACATGCTACCGTTTCTCAGTAAGTTGTATTGGCTGCAAAAATTGTTGATCTTGCTCCGAAAGACTTTTCTTCGTATCTGCTAACTGTACTTTCATTTAACTAAACCAACCAATCAACGATTTTAAGTTAGCGTATATATGGTCAGGGTACATCGCTATAGTGACCGCGACTACTAGTAAAGCGTGGGCTGTACACCAATCATAGAACTGCTTTACCTCACGTGTGATGCATCGGAAGAATTCGGCACGGATCGTGAAGCTGCCTTCTGAACGCACACTTGAAAAAACATAAAACAGCAGATGTACACCAACAATGTTGTCAAACTTAGAAAACATGGTAAACGAGCAAAGAGAAAAAAAATCTCTTAAAGATTTATAACACGAACAATTATTCGAATTAGACGGTAACAATAATAATAGCAAAAACATAAAACAGTGAGAGCAATAATAACAACAAAAATGAATAAAAGTAAACTTAGCGGCAAGCTGACAACACAGCACCCTTGGAAGATGTTCTCTATAACGCGAGAGACGACACTGGCAATCATTTCATGAATGGGGGTTGACGACTGGGACACACCGTCACGTTCTATTGGGTGCTGAAATTGATAATGCCAAGTTTCACGACTCCGTACGATCACTATAGTAATGTCATCACCGTTGTTTGCTGGGTTTCTTGATCGGAGTCCACTACTTTCTTCATTCAAGTTAACTTTCCAGCCTGTTCGCACGACGCTGGCTGAATGACATATTGGTTGAACGTCACTCTAGTTTTCGTCGATGGTTACCCCATCCAAGTACTGGTCACACTTGACGTTGCTTGACTGCGATGTTTTTATAGCATGTTTGCAGAAACTTATGGGAATAGATTAAGGTCTTGCATATGCTGGCATTGGTAAGAATTATGAATCGTACCTGTAGGACATAGTAATATTGGATCAGTAAATAACTTCATAGCTTTTGGTTTTTAGGTTGGATACGTTACCAAAGGCTCTTTGTTCGTTATATCATTGCCATTGCTTTGCTTGTTGTTTCATATTGACGAAAACACTGTATGTTCTGATTCTGCACACATACTATTCCATAACTTTTATCAGAAATAATATGGAATATGAAGTGGACAGACTTCTTTTCCACGACATCCTTCTCTTAGAGTTTAGCCGAGGATCAAGTTAACCCTTGAGTACTCACGCGGGGTGTTCACAGACCCCCAACCAGGTAACTTTTGTGTTGCTAGCCAGACGTCCTGATGAAAAATATATTTAAAAATGTCTCAAAACGAGTTCAAAAAATCTGATTGCAGCAATTACAAAAACATGTCTAGAGTTACGCTACATTGTATTAATTATTTTTTTAAACAATTTTTTTGTAATAAAACAAATATCAATTTGGGGGTCTACTGCCCCCCCCTTCCGCGAGTACTAGTGTCACAAAAGGGCGCGAGTACTTACGGGTTAAGCACAACTGAACGGCTTTCTCGTTTTTGGGACGTCGGTTTCGCGTATCTGATGTTCCACGGTCAAGATGCCATCAAACTTTGCTTGCAGTCGTGAAAATCGCTTAAATGAGGTTTACGAAAATCCCCATCAAGTGACGTGGGATTTTGTACAATTTATGAATTATGATAACCATTGTGTGTCGTTTGAATTTTGTAGGTACGGTGGACAACTTGGTTCCATGATAATGCATTTTCACATTCAGCTACAAATTGACCAAAGAAATTATTGAAGAACTCAGCTAGTAACTGTTTTTTTCTGGCCTTGTAGATTTCCACTTTTCCCGCTCTCTGTCTCACATTCAGGGAGATTATTTTCTCGTTAATCTGCTCCTGAAATTTGTTCATTGATTTCTTGAACTCATACCCACAGCAAATTTGTAGGCGCAGCATTGAACTTTCCGCAAGATATCATAGATCATGCAGTGAGTATACAACTGACGTATATGAGGGAGTGTTATGTTATATCGTGTGCTTCACATACAGTACACATTGTTTTATTTAACCACCTGTATTAATTATTGTAGTACTGTAAAATTACAGGAATAAAGATACATTGGTGAAGAAAACGCTAAGAATTTACGCTACTATATAATAAAAACTGGGGAAGAAATCTGTTGGCTGGTTATTCTTGTTGTTCGTTGAGTTCAGTGTTCTTTTTGAGTGCCTAGATTATATGAGACTCGGACCTACAGTGGAATCTCAGCCACCATAGTGCGATCAAATTTCATATCTCTCATTTGGGCCACGTGTACCAAACACTCGCTATAGGCACTACACCCGCCGGGAAGGCCCAGAAATCTGTAGGGATGCTGTGCAAGAAGATGACTGCATTACGACAAGCGTGCTACCAGAATCGCAACAAGAGACCAAAAGCATAATATTGATAGTTTTATTAAACTGAATAATTCCTGTGCCGAGAATAAGAAGTTTGTCGGAGTTCATGGTGAATGAAGGCTTTTCAACTTGTAACAAGTGGCTTCAATGATGATGGTGATGATAAGTCAAAAGTCGTCTAAGGGAACTATCCTGTTCATTATATGATCAGATTAATTTTGTGCATTTTCTAAATGAAATGTTTGAACGTCAGTAGAGGTATAAGACAAATAAAGGATAATTTGAGAAAGAACTAACTCTGCTGCGTATATAAGAGAGAGGAAAAGAGAGAATGAGTAAAAGGCGCTGATAATGAGATTCAGGAATGCTGGTTTACAGCACCCTAATTTGGGAGCCGCGTCTTCTTCTCTTCTCTCTGCATGGTAATGTTTCAAACTAAGTGGTTATCTGGGCCACGGCATCCGTGACTTCCTAAGTTGCGATTGTGTGGAATGCCATTTACGTCTAGTGTGCAGTGAATCAGTCGGCAAGAGTTAAAACATCGCCTCGTCCTTGGAATTGGATGTCGGTTGATTGTGGTACAAGGAGATTTTGTCTGTGACGAGAGATAGAATTTCTTAACGATCCGCACTGGTCTCTTCTACTCCTTTTCATACTTTGTTCTTTAAACTTTCTGTGAAAAATACTAAATGATTAGTTTCTGAAAATGCCTTTACGTATAATAGCACGTGTTTTTGAAAAAAAAAATCACCATCGTTGAACAGCTGCATGAAATTTACGTCATAAGTATGTCAAACTTGGAAATATGTTCTCATTAAAGAGGCAATAGCTGACATGAAGGCCACGCGAGTAAGGTTACAAGCAACTAATGATGAGAAACCTAATGTTTATGTTTACCGTGATGGGCGAACTCATTATCCATTTACAGGATAACGTATTGAATTAGTAAAATTAGCACGTCCGTCCGTTGCGCCACACGATAACTCGTGAACGAATGCACATTTTTGAATTCTATTCTTTAGCAATAGATAGCTAGAGTGATTATCTCGGTCGAGTTCGTTAATAGAGTCAGTCTGTTAACATCTTCGCGAGTAATCGCGAATTTAATGAACTGTATAGTTTAAATATATATATATATATATATATATATATTTCCTAGTTGCTGTGCAACCCGTATAACAGCAAACCATTGTTGGTTGCCTATAATAAAAGGCTACGCAGCTTTTCTTACAACAAAACATTAGTTAGCCTTTAGTTTCGCGTGGCCCTTTTTACTTGTGTTTTCATTTTTTTTTGAGGGAGGGAGAGAGAGAGAGAGAGAGAGAGAGAGAGAGAGAGAGAGAGAGAGACGAATTTCACAGAATAAACAGTATATCAGGAAAGTTACCAACGATCGGTTTTGTGTACTGTATATTTAACTTCATGTTCAGCTTAGGGACACCCTAGTATAATGATTAGAGCGTTACATTCACGTCAGCATGATGCCGGGTTCGATTCCCGACCCGTACCACTTAGTTTTCGACGTTCACCCAGCGTTACGAGGCAGACTGGGGAGTCACGTGAATAAAATGACGTAACGACCACTAGGTCTAGAAAGCTCCTAATATGCGCTTGTTAGAGACAGGGCGATAGAGACCTGCACGGGCCGGGCTTGGGTAGGCCGACACTGATTTCTCTTCATGTCGGGCCGGGCTGGTTCCGATTAATTGCAATTCTTTAATAATTATTGACTTTCGTTAAACGATAATTAGAATAAAGGAAAACGTTGAAGAAGTGTGCCCGTGAAAAATGTTACAAAATGAAACTTTTAAAATTTATCGGACCCGGGCCGGGCTTGGGCCAAGAATTTTAAGAAACTTATCGGGCCGGGCCGGGCTCGGGTCGAAAATTTCCAAAACTTTTCGGGCCCGGGCTGGGCCGGGCCTAGGTACATTCGGGCTGGATTGGGCTCGGGCCGAAAAATTCGGCCCGTGTAGGTCTCTACAGGGCGACGCAGCGCGCTGTGCACATGTTCGTCGCCAGGCTTAATGTAGTTCGGCCGGTCACTAATACATGGCTTTGGAGTGGCTCAGGCTAGAGACCTGTATGGGCCGGGCTTGGGCGGGCCAACTTTCTTATTTCTTAGGGCCGGGCCGGGCTTGGGCGGGCCGACACTGTTATTTCTTTGGGCCGGGCCGGGCTTGGGCTGGCCGACACTGATTTCTCTTCAGGTCGGGCCGGGCTGGGGCCGATCAATTGCAATTCTTTAATTCGTTAAACGATAATTGGAATAGAGCCAAACGTTGAAGAAGTGTGTCCGTGAAAAATGTTACAAAGAATGCAATAGCTATTTACAGTTTGTGTTGCTTAGCGGCTCCACTTTCACTATTAGAGGATTGCAGGCATTATGCGGTAAACTGAGCTCTAACCTTGACCTTCGCTGAACTCAAAATATAAAAAGAAGGGGTGGGAATGTTTTGCCTGTCGCTAAACAATATTGCCATCTTCACTTTATGCTAAAAATCAATTAAGTTAGATTTTTGTTACAAGGAATGGAGTTTTTGTTCTCTCGATGGCAGGCAAAGTTCTAGGAGGCAATGGTACCATTCGGAAGGCAAGCGTTAGGTTGTGAACCAAAGTTTAGAAAATGTTTCTGAGGGTTAGGTCAAATTTAGTACTAAATTTTGAGAAAGATTCGGGCTCGAGCTAAGTTTTTTTTTTTAAATTATCGGGCCGGGGTCGGGTCAAAAACTTTTAAAATTTATCGGGCCCGGGCCGGGCTTGGGCCAAGAATTTTGAAAAACTTATCGGGCCGGGCCGGGCTCGGGCCGAAAATCTCCAAAACTTTTCGGGCCCGGGCTGGGCCGGGCCTAGGTACGTTCGGGCTGGATTGGGCTCGGGCCGAAAAATTCGGCCCGTGCAGGTCTCTAGCTCAGGCCCACAAAGGATTGTCACACCATTGGTTTTGTTTTGTTTTTTCTTGTTCACTTCAGTCTTACTACACTTTACTCATAGTCGCACGGTTCCCAACGACCTGGATATCCTGGAAAATCTGGGAAAGTCAGGGAATTTGACGAAAAGCTAACCTCAGACGTAAAGCAAGTCCAGGACAACTATATTATTAATCTTGAGACCAGGTGTAGCTCACTTATGATTAGCTACACACAGTAGATATCAATAATAGTGTTAAGGCCTAGCATATTTCCCGCACTTCGAATATTACCTAAGGAGAAAATTTTGCGATATCTTAATATCCAGACGCCGGAAGTACGCAGAAATAACTCTGATTTGAAGTTTCTTCATAAGATTGTTAATGGGAGCCTAAGATCAGAAACCCTAATTCAACAACTATCCTTACATGTCCCTTCCCGCAAAACCCGGAATACCCACCTATTCCATCTTGCACGTCCTAGGTTGACAATTATACAGAGGTCTCTTTTTCACCGAGTACCCAACTATTATAATAATCTAACAAGTGAGGTGGACATTTTTTCGAGCTACCCGGTATTTGAAAGCAATAAAACGCGTGCTGGCTAAATAATATTACTTGTGCACTCTTTGTTAATATTGATGTTATTGTTGTTGTTTATTTTTTTAAATTCTTTTTCTTTTTTTTTCCCCGTTTGTTGACATTTCCCTGTGTAAAATGGCACAATTATGCTGTGTCTGGGAAATTGTTCAATAAATAAATAAAAAAATAAATAAATATTTTACAAAATACACCTCTACGACTCTGACTTCCTTTGCCCTAAATCTACAATTCCACCTGAAAGCATTTGTCCTCAGCCACAAGGTTGTAACAGTGACGCTGATTTCTTTATGACAGTGGGCATTCACGTTTCTCAGATATCATCTCTATGAGAATTTTAATACAAAGATGTAAACCCAAGAAATTTCAGTGTGCTGCCTTCCCCCCCCCCCCCCCCCAAATCAAATCAAGGATCGGCGTCGATGCCTGTCGACCATCATGAATTTTAATTTGGATGTTGAGATTTTTATTTTGGGTGCTAATTAATTAAAAATGTAGACATAAAAGAATAGTGTGTTAGCAAGGTGTATCTGTGATATTGTGTATGTGCGTGAAAGAGAGAGAGAAAGAGAACTTATTTATTGTTGATCTTGGTGTTAGTTTTTTTTTTAAGGGAGGGGGAAGAGGAGGACAGGCAAGCTGCTGTGAAGACCAGTAACCCTGGAAAGTTTATTCTGGATCAATAATGACAGATGTCGTTGGTGCTGTCCGTGTCGTCTTCAAGTGACAGCTGGTTCGATGTGAAAAATGGCAATCAAATAATGCTTTCCTATTTGGTATTCTGTTAGAGACTCCTTAATGTGATTCTTGGTATTGTTGTCATTGCTTCACGTGACAGTTTGCTCAATGTGGGTGTTTGAAAGCCCTCCCTCAGCAGAAAGTTCAAAGAAACTAGTATTTATGCATTGCGGACGAAACCGTGCTAAAACGAGATTCAGAAGGAAACAGATAATACGTAATGTGATTTAAAAAGTATTGAAATCCTTAGTAATCTTTAAGTATTTTTGCATAACAAAGTTCATTCTTGCACGTTCAGATAGACGTTTCTAATGCATGAACTCGTGAAAGTGAAAGCTATTACGAAGGATTCTATGGAACAACACTTCGTACACATTTCCAGGGTCATATTCAAGTGTTGTGATGTTTTGTGGGGTCAATATTCTACGACCACGTTCCTCTTACATTGCATATCGTAATTGCGATTATTACCTATTGGTGAATTTCATGGCTGTCCTTTGTAAAAAGAATGTCGCAGCGTTGTTCCAGAACACGAAATCAATTACGGGTGTATGAAATGTAAATTCTTTCATATGAATACTTTCTAATATAAAATATAAACCATTACTGAATTTAAAACTTGTACTATTAATAGGAATTCTGAAATTAAGCTACTCCAATAACGTATAAATAAGTAATTTGTAAATATGTTGCATTCTCCTACTAAAGAAGGTAATATAACTATATCCTTTCTGTGGTACGGTTAGGCAAGGTTTCCTTTTTTGTTAGTGATCATAAAACTTAAATATGTTAACGAACGCTTATCTCTGAATCGTCGAGCGCCTACTTAGAGTATTTAAAGAGTACTTTTACGAACTCTCCCCCCTCCCCCACCTTTAACCTCTAAAGAATCCAATCCTTTAATGAATGCAAAGGTACAAATACCAATGTTCAAATATGCATTCAATTCTAACAGCCTCCGATTCTCTAAAGAATCCAACCCTTCGAGAATGCAAAACTACAGATGCCATGGTTCAAATGTGCAGTCAGTTCTAACTTTTGACCGTAATTATGGAACTAATTTTAATATTTTTTCTCTGAACTCACTCAGTTGTTTAAATATTAAATATAGATTGCAAGAGTGGCAACACTTGCCATAAATCGACAATAGCGACATCATACGGCAGCTCTGAACGACGCTCCTCAGAACTGTTGACTATTTCAGGCTTTCCAATGCTCCTATATTTCCTGTTTTTCCTGTATATGTGCGTCCTTTCCTATAAACTCCTATATTTCCTACATTTTAACGAAACCTCCTTTATTTTTGTGGCATTGCTACTTCCACTTGTGAAAATAACATAAGGAAATAAGGTGTGAGTGGTTGGAGGGCCTTTTGTTTCCACAGTAGGGTGGTTGAATGAAGATTCTTCTGTGATTCGTTCTTCCCTGCTTATTGTCTAGAGATAATTACACCAAACAATATACAGTTAGCGCAAAAAGTATTCATACACCTACAAAAAAAATGGAGCAAAAAATAAACTAGTTTCGTCATATTCTTTAAAAAGTTCTATGGAGTAGTGATATTCAGGCACTGAAGAAAATGAAAGTGTAACTGATACTTTTACTCTTGTATATATTTCCTTAGATACACTAAGTTCTGTGTGCAATTGTGTATTTAGATACTTAACAAACCAACTCTTTGTATCATGTGTTTTGTGATTTTTTTAAAAATGAATTTTGCATCGATTTTTACAACTTAAAAGTAAAAGTATTTTTAAAAAAAGGAACTAACATAGAAATGATAGAATCTTGCAAATTGCTCACATCTTGGAGACGTAGATATAGTTACAAACACTGATTGTCTAATGCAGATCCTATTTACACTTTCCTTACACTAAGAAACTCGTATAAAATTTTGCAATGAGATAATTACCCATTTAGTTATATTTAGAGTAGAATGTATGTCCACATAACAATTGGTGGAATTTCCGTTTTTTTTTTTTTTTTTTTCTAGCGATTGGATAATTGACATGTTCCTTTTTCACAGCTTCACGAAACCTATATTTTTCCTCGTTATTTCCTATATTTTTTCATTAGCATTGGAAAGCCTGCTATTTAGCATGTTAAATATGACGCAGCAATATAAATGCATTAAGGATAGAGGTCCGTATACGGTAATCACTATTTGAATTATTCCGTTAGAATACAGTATATCGATCTGCATTGTGCATATGACTGGCCAGACAAAGGAGGATACAGCTCGTAGAGTGGCGTTAATTATTCTAGCTGCGATACTTCAATTTTAATTGTATGATTTAAAATGAAATAATAATAATAATAATAATAATAATAATAATAATAAAAGAGCGGTTTGTCATTCTTAGGCCACATTGCCATGTTAAATGAATCTTGTAGCTGTCATAAAAAAAAACAAAAAAAACTTGCAATCCGATCTTTCTATTTACTGTGTACATAGTACAGTTTCTTAAAAGCAAGAAAGGTATTTCCACCTATGCAGCACTGTACTCTAGTGGACAAACAGTGAACCTCCATTAAAACGTGTATTTTGGCGCACTCCCCGTCCAAAAGAATCCGTTGTTTCGGAAGCGGCGAAACTGTTTTTTTCTTTATGTCACCGGGAGGGCGATAGCAGGTAGCATGCAAGACGTCCCAGAAAGTTGCACACTGTTCGACTCCTTGCAAGATGGAAAAAATGTTTTATGACCCTTTCAAGACTATGTGTATATGGTGAAATATGGTAGGGTTTCAATATATATATATTTAAATGACAACTACAAGTTCTTCTAACGTGGCAACCTCCGTTTAGGCAACGTAGAAATATGAAAGATAAGGCGTTTGGATTTGAGCCACTATTCTGTTTTGAGCTCTTAGGGATTTTACTCTCAGTCGCAAGGTTGTTTACGAGTCAGGCTGTTTCGTTATGAACATTTTTGTCTCTTCTCCTCTCGTGAGTATCCTACCCAGGGTGTTTTAAACCAGTGTTTTCAATCGGGGGTACGCAAAGATGTTTCTAGGGGTACGTAGCCCTAAAATAAGCATATTTCCAATTTTATTGAATGATTACAGTTAAAGGAACTTTTTTCTTTCCAATGGACAGTTTTTGAGGTGACGTCATGCGCGTCTTATATTTCCAAGTAATCGGTTAACATTTGTTTCATACAGTCTCAATTTTTTTTTCTACACTCATGAATCCATTTTTTACATCTCTGTATACCATCCCACGGGTTTCGAAATTTGACCAAAAAGAAAAAAAGAAAGAAAGAAATATCGTCATGTAGCGCTTATGCAGGAAATTTGGCAATTTTCCCAACTGTTTTTGAACATTATGAACAAAATGGTGTTAGCGTTACTGAGGAGCCTTGGAGAAAATCAAACGCTATATACAAAATCTAAGTGCAGAGTTCCTGAAATAACGTTACTTTCCAGAAATCGAGCGAGAATATAAAACGCAAGATTGGATAACAAATCATTTTAACACTTCTGTATTGAACAGTTGTAATCTTCCTTTGAAGTTAAAAGAAAGTCTACTGGAAATGTCTGTTGACAGTTCACTGCAAATAAAATTCCATAACTTCTCAATTTGTGACTTTTGGATTTATACTCGAAAAGAGTACGATGAAATTAGTGACAGTGCTATTTCACAACTTCTTCCATTTCCATCAACATATTTGAGTGAACAAGGTTTCTGTGCGTTAACATCAATAAAAACGAAGCACATAAATTGTTTGAATCCAGAATCAGCTCTGATTCTCGCACTCTGGAAGATTCGATCTAGAATCCCCGAGGAGCTGGCATCCCGGAAACAAGCTCAATCATCTCATGAACAACAGGTTGGTTCTAAAGTTACTTTCAGTTTTTAAATTTTTAACATTGACCTCAGTGTACGAATTATCAGGGAGGATGAGGGAAAAATCCTCTCAGTAGAACTGGATGTCTCCCACATGTTTCGAAATTTCCCATGTTATTTTTTTTTCGGATGTGCACTTTATCCCCCTGTAAATAGTCTTTTGATTGGTATACTGATTGCCCGTTTTTTTGGTCTCTATTTGTCACCCTTTTTAATCAACAGAACATGTGTAATAAGTTTAGTAATTTAATTTCGATTTTATCTTTTTAAACAGCTTCAGGGGTACACAATTGGATGACGAACTGTGTCTAGGGGTACGCGAGGAAAAAAGGTTGAATAGCACTGGTTTAATTCATGACTATGCACACCAAAAGTGAACGGTGTGCTGGTGATGAGGTTGTGTCAGACAAACACCGTTTTGCATTTGGCTTGTGGATACACTATTAAAAAAAATAAATAAATAAAGTAATTTTATGGCAATTTATTTGACGTTGCAAATAACAGAACTCTTCTGTAGGATTTCACCGTTGAAAAAAAAATCTCATTCCGTGTGATTTCTTAGTGTTTATGTATATAAATGTGTTATATGTTTGCGGCTGTTATTATCGTGCTCTTCTAATTAATCTCCGTAACATTTCACAGTACTTCGTTTTAAGTATATTTAGATTGTAAAAGTTGCTGCTAAGTTTGCACATCGAGATTAGTTTTCTTAACAAAGATGGGTGAAGATAAACAAATAGATACATTTTAACTTTAAATAATTTTTAAACTCATATCATGGTATTACGATAACTCAATTCATGTTTTAAAATAAGAATAGTCTACGTTATGACCCTCTGTTTTCTTTTATTTTTTAGGTAAGTGTTCTCAACAACCTTTTTAGCAGTGTAAAATTGCGAGAGTAAGTACCTGTTGATTTTTCCCATATACAACTGTAGTGAAGCTAAACTGATGGAAGAGTTTTCCATGTGTATGTAAGTTTGTATGTTTTTGCCACATAAAACCTAAAAGTCCTGATAGAATTTGATGTATGATGTAGTGATAAATTTGTCATTATCTGAGGACTAACATTGAAAAGAGTATTTACGGGTAAACTGAGCAGTACTAGGTTTAATCCGTAATTGGCAACCTTCATCAATGTGGTATACGAAAGTGCTTAGTAGATCTGCTGCAAAGAAGAAATCAATTGTGAAGATAAATAGGACAAAAAATATCGTGTTTGTATTTCAGTAGAGTTTGATGAAACCTCAAGATAATACTAGAGAAAAATATGCGTAATAAAGGAGATCGAGAGACATGCATACCAAGTCCCAACCCCAATGTGTAGCGTGCTGCAGTTCGCATGGCCACTAATAAGTTTATCATTGTTGTCAAACTCAACATGTTTGTCTGTTTTGGGGTAATTTCACACATCCATAGGGAAAAAATTCACATATGGAAATTACTCCAAAACATAGGATGGTGCTCTTTAAGCCCATTCTAGCCGTGGTTGATTGACTTAAACAACTATTATGGTGTTTAGCATGCCTGTTAATTCGATCTATGTTCCCCACGTTTAGGTGACTGAGTTAGATGTGTGAATACCATCATTAGTGCCACGAAGAATGTGTTACAAGATCTGGGGAAGGCAAGAAAGAAATGCTTTGCAATGCGAACTAAGAATAGCATTAGTTCCGACTCCTGGCGTGAACGCACTTGACATTATGCAGTAGCATGTTTTTGACATACATTAGTATTCTTATAAAACATTTGAAATAACCTAAACTAGATTTCTATGCGATTATATGACCATTTTTCGTTTATTGAAGGAAAATATTATGAATTTCTAGATAATAGTCACATTATCATTACGTGTTGTCATTATTAATCGTGATATTCGTGTATAATAATTTCGTAGACAGGAAAGCAGTTGACTATGTAAATAACTCGTCACTTATTCCAGGTAATAATTATGTGGAATTCTTGATCAATTATTACATATTTAACTTGTTTCTCCTCTATGGGATTATATTTCTTTCTCGACATCTAAAAATATTGAGATTTTGAGATACGACCCCTCGTCAAATAGTTAATTATAAATTTTATTTTTCATTTACGTACCCTATCTCGACTACAAATTTGTTTTCTACTTTATACATGCTGTATATTTGTGAGTACAATTAAATATTGTAACTATATATCAATTGATTTATTAATATTCTCAGTTGTACATATGCGCTTAGCTCCCATGCACATTGGCCCAATTTTAGGGTAAAATGCTTACTTAGAGTACTTGATTTAAAATCATTATTATTTACCCTATATTACAGGTAGATTACTTTTAAATTGCACAAATTATGATAAAGGAAGAACCCGAGTATGAGTAATTGTCATGTAGATTACTTAATTCCTTATCGTGCATGTATCATCCCAAATTACTATACCGGTATATGACTTCACCTAAACTTCAATATAATGGACGCTAAACATTATATGGTCCTGATTCGATTTCCAGTGGGAGTTTATGGGATTTGATTCCCGCGTTAAACTGTAAATTCACATCTCATATAGTCTCGGTGCTGATAAAGCATGTTAAAGTCTAACCAAAGCTAAACGAGATGTTGAAATGCAAAAGACCCGAAAGAGCTCAACAAAGTGTGATGATAGATGACATATCAGCAGCATGTGTCTTATGCTCTTGTTGAGTTATGTCATCCGTTTTCAGCGTCGATGCTATATGAGACGTGGATCTGCAGCTTAACTTAGAATGCGAACCACACTACCCGGGTTTGTACCTGAGAATAGTAGCCCCATCGGGGATCGAAACTGGAGCTGCACACAGAAATATGCACGTTAGCCGCTCATCCACGAACGGAACTATATATTTTGTAAGGGTTTTATTATGTAGCTATAGTTTGTGAAATAAACGAATAAGTCATTGCATTCAAAACATTTCGTGAGATTTTTTTTTTATTCGCCGGAGGAAACCATTGATTTTACGCAATCTGATTCATTTTATACAATTTATCAGCAATATAAAAATAATTATGCAAAACGCACTACTGAACAATGCTTGGATATATACAGAAAGCTCCTATAAGTTCTACAAGCTACTGCGTCTTCAATATTAACTGAAAAAAGAAAAGTACATGGTTTCGGGATTCGACTTTTATATACAGGCGTAGAATTTTCGACGTTTATCCAACATCGTGTGACATTTCGATCGGAAATAAATAAATATTAGGTGGGTAATTGATTGATTTGGAGCTTAGCGCTCTGTTGAGCACCGAAGCTGTTTATTTATTTTTATTTCTTAGATCTTCACTTTCCCCTTCTTCAGAACTACTTATAGAGCAGACGCTATTGCCTTTTGCTCTGTTGTCTCTTTGTGGCACCGCGTAGCGTAGTCGCAAACGCTTTTGCCTTTGGTGCGAGCGATCCCGGGTTTGATTCCCGCTTGGACATTCGGTCGAAAATTGTAACAGCTTTTCAAGCCAGTGAGCTTTTTCCTGGGTTTTCCTCATTCACAACAGTCAAATGCCGCGATTGTGCCTAACATAATAGTTCCAGGCCACTTCCTTCCTTCCCCATTCGTTCCTTCCTCACCAATTCCCTGGGCAGTGTGATTGCGGAGGGACGTCATCCGTCATATGGCTAACATGGCCATAGATGTTGAAAACTCAGAAATCTAATTCCTAATCCTAATCTGTTCTCTGATTACTTTCTTTAAGGTAACCGAAGCTACATGAGATATGGATGAGGGATCTGAACCACATGAGCTAATGCTAGAAGTCGATCGCGCAGAAGGCCAGAAAGGAGCTCAATAAATAATGAGATGTGAACGAACCACTCAGTTGAACATACCTTATTCGTTAGCCATGATACTTTGCTAGCAGTAATGCCTAGGGTAGCCTATACTTTTTCTTTTGAATTGTAAATTAAGCTTCTGTACACAGACGTATGAGCTACAGTCGCCCACTGTACAAAAATTCTGGTTAAGCGACTATAGTTTCTAAGTACTAAAATATTATTATATGTGAGAAATAAAACGTATTCGATATAACTTTTAGTATGAATAAATATATATGCTTAAATATATCGTATAATTTGGTTAAAGTGAGCTCCAAAGATACGAGAATTTTATGCAAGAAAGCAAGCAAGTGGTAAATTAGTCCCGCGTAATGCATGATACGCATCACTGGCCCAAGTAATTGAAATTTCATATCATAATATAGCTGTGCCCGTTGTGGAACGTTCTTAAGATGCATCTGGAGAGGCTCTTGTCGAAAGTTGTTTTGACCTACATTATCTCGTCTGGATATCCAGATTCTGTTTAGGTCATGGCCACCGAAAAATCCATACAGTCATTGTGCCAAATCATGCTCACTTGTTCAAGATCAAATACATTCAATACATCCTATAATTTTTACCTGCTTAGCATTACCTTCCTTACGTCACCGCGAGTAATAATCGATAATTATCCTGTAATGTTCTTGCAAGGTATTTTTACTTTCTAATGATTTTATTATATTTTTTTTACATATTTTATTAATAATGTAATTTGTCATGTGTACGTGCACCTGTCATTTTTTTCTCCAAACGTTTCTCTTTCGTTATTTAAATACTGTTTCTCGTTTCCGTTATGCTACCAAATGACACTCACTCTCAGGAAACAGTTTAGCTTTGCAACGGGTTATTTGTTCGTTGGAATGAGTATTTTCTAAGAAAAGTCATATCTTCCTTGGAATGAGTGATTTCTAAGAGAACTCATATCTCAGACTAATTACATGATTTTCTATAAGCTAAATATAACACACAAAACTTCTTCAGGATGGTAAATTGTTCATATAATTTGTAAGAATAGAGGAATATTCCCTTCAAATGTGGTTCTACTTTAAAAATTAAAAAAAAAAGAAGAAGAAGTTACAAACGTTAAACTGTTACACTTTGAATTTATGATTAAAAAAATTATGTCCTTTAAATTTGTTTATGGCCGTTAGACTAAAGGAAATAGCGAAAGTTAAAAGTGAATGATTATGAAAGAATTGGTGGAATAGTAATGTGGGACAGTGGAGAAATTCCAGAAAATTCCAGAGGTGCAGTATTATCTAACACAAACTCACATGACCTGAAATTGAACCAGGGACCTCTAGCACCAAAGGTGAACGTTTTCCACTGAGCTATCGTTCTCCAGGTAAATCAGCTTTAGATTGAACATTAGTCCAAATAAACAGAAAAAATAGTCAAGTGAATTACTAATGCTCAGCAAAATAAATAAATAATTTTGAAACAGCTCAGTTAGCACTGTTAGGGTATTATCACTTGCCTAGTGTATGTGAAATATTTAGTAACTGGCACTGATAATTTCTATTATTATTAGTTTGTTATGAGCAAAGTTTACGCAAAATAATATTGCTAGCGAGTGTTTTCTGACATTTATGTGATTAAAAGTCCTGCAATTTGTTGTTCTTATAGTACACAAACTGCGCTATGAGAACGTATTGTACATGGGAACAACAGATGGCAGAACGTCTACTCATCTGAATGTTGTCAGAAAATACATATGTCAGCAACACTGTTTTCTTGAAGGATTACAGGAAATATAATACATTGTTCGTAATTAATTTGGTAGGCTGTACTTCATTAACGCAAATAACGACTATTATAAACTTTCACTGCTAGTTACTAGTTATTTCTGATACACGAGGAAGGTGATGGCCTTGGTGTTGAAATAATACCCTAGCGGTAGACAAATTGAACTGTTCTTAGTACATCGTATTTTGTTTTGTCTGGTTGAGATTCTCAAACAGATATCAATTATACAAGTAATACATTATACAATTATTAAAGATTATACAAATTTAATATATATTCTTGTATTAATACACGTACTAGTATGAAATTAAGATAATTTCAACTATTGGACTATTATTTTTAAAGTGTAAGTACTGGTACGATTGCTGCTGGACAGTGCCGTACCGTGGAAAATCAGCGCCCAGGGCGAGAGTATACGACGGCGCCCCCATACATATATTCCAAGTATTTTTTCCTTTCCTTTGCCCCTTTTTCTCCCGATTTTTTCGCCCCCTTACTTCGGCGCCCGGGGCCGTCGTCCCGCTCTTCCCCCCCACGGCACGGCCCTGCTGCTGGAAAAGTATTTGTAATCAATATGAAAAAAGACATGTAGAATTCTGGAAATGGCTGAATTTTTTTCAAGGTGTCCATTTTTAAGACCGATAACTTTTGCATGCGCTAAAACCAATTTTAAATGCATTTTTTCCTCAGAAACTGCTGTTCGGAATGTGTCAACAGTTATTTCAGTCGATCCAAATAGCTCATCACTTATATTAATTTTCTATCATGTTTTTCATGGTATATTAAAATATTATGACCGTTCTCTCGCATCATCGTATGAAAAAAACAGCTGAATTGTTTGAAATGGAACATAGTACGTAACTTAAGCCAGTTTTAATCACGCTTTAAAATGCATATCCTAAGAGGGTGGGAACGATAGTTAAACAGATACCCAGAAAATTTAGTATCTTTCGATCTTCTCATGCTATTGAGATAGAACTCTGTATATAAACCGTTCATTGAACGTCAGTTGTCACATGCTCGGAAAACAATTTAACCATTTAAAACCAATATTTTGAAACACAATTAACAATTAGCTTGATCCGGGTGTTTATCATTAGTCCTATACTTGGGTGAAATGCATTTCCTAAGGGTAGAAGGAATGCAGCAAATTTCTTGCAAACAATAACGGCTACACCATTTGAAATGAATATTTGATGAATTGGGTCGAGCTGGTTTATTATTACTTAATTTCAATCCAAATAACAATCCCAAGAGTATTCAAATCTGCCTTTCAAATATTTGCCATAAATCTATTCTTCCCGTGTTAAAAACGAGCATTTTAACTAGTTGTTAACAAATAAAAAATAAATGAAAAATATTTTAAAAATGAAGCAATTCTTGATTAGAAATATATTACATACTGTGCTATTACTTTTATCATACTCACTTGTCAGTGCAAATAACTTAAAATCAAATCTTTATTTTTATATATCTGTATGTGCAATTCATACTTATGTGCAAATTCCAATTACATATCTTGAATAATTTTACAGTTTTAAAACAAAAGATACTGATATTCATGATTAGAAAGTTATGATAAATATAGTAAAAAAAAATTGCATTCAATTTATAAAGTAAATATTAAAAAAAAAAAAAAAACATATACCTGCTGTATTGCACAATGCAAACTGTATGCAGTTTGCAAAATGGTAGTTTATTTTGCACTACATGTTTTACTTTAATTGTTTACTGATTAACATGCTTAAAAAAGGATTACCACACATTATCTTTTTTCGTCCAATTATTGTGAATTGAATTCGCGAGATCACGGTTCGAATTCGCGCATGCTCTTAGATACTCGGTTATTAATATTGTACTGCTACTGAGTAACTGTCACATGTTAGAAATATCATGCAGAAAAGAACATAAATATCGGGAAATTCCTGGGTTCGTTTTTATTCTAATATCACTTAATAACGACCTCTGGTGATTGGGGTCCCGGGTTCGATCCCAGGCCCCGCCAAGTGAACTTTGTGGTGGACAAACACCGCGTGCGTGGGTTTTCTCGGGTTCTCCCGTTTCCTTTCACTTTCTTCATTCCACCATTTCCTTCATCACTCATCATCACCGTCTCCTTTAGCCTAACCGGCATAACCGTGGGACGTAAAACTTAAAAGATTTCATTTCATTTCATTTCACTTAATAACGAAACCTGAAACCCTATAAACTACCAATTAAAAACGGATCCTGATTAACATTTTATTTCGTTTTTTCTAAAATCAAGTTCAAGTTATTTAAATCAAAAACTGGATTTAAATTTAAAAATATCATTATTATTATTAGTAGTAGTATTGGTATTATTTGAAAAAGAATCGTAATTTTTTTCAACGCTGATTTGTTGTGTTCGAAAATGACTAAATGCAATCAGAGACGCGGTGGCTTAGTGATCGCATTCCTGGCTGGTCTAGTGGCTGGCGCGTGCGCCTTTGATGTACGTGGTCCCGGGTTCGGTTCCCGGTGGGAGAACCCTTGGAATTTTAACTGTCCTCGATGTTTGTGTGTTCGTGTCCTTGTTCTTATAGGTTAATGAAACAAAAAGTTTTTTTAAAAAATTAAGTAAAACAGTGGTAATTAGGCAATTATGTTAATGAGGTAAGAAATGGTTGGATCCCTCTCGCACCAAGTGGTCTTTGTGGTAAACAAACTCCGTATGCGTGTTTTTTGTCGTGGTTTTCCGATTTTTTGCCACTTTTTTCATTCCATCATTTAGTTCATTCTTATTATCACCGTCTCTTTCAGTCTACCAGTATAATCGTGGAACGTAAAACCGAAAGATTTCATTTCATGTTCACTATATTGAGTTTCACTAAAATCATCTTTCTTATCGTTTATGAAGAGTACAATCGAGTATGTTTTAGTATTCAAGTCTTCAAGGTTCTTGAATGTTATACGAGTATATATTTTTTTCGTTTGTTGACGTCTAAGTGGATGTGATATAACTTATGTTGTCTTTCCCTTGCACAAACAATATTGTTTCATTTATAAAGAATGTCTGTTGTTTTGAACAACGAGCGAAAACATTTTTGTCCTTTGACTAGTATAAAATTTATTTAGAATAGATATTGTCAGCAGCACGTAGGTGGTTACTCAATTAATTCCACGCTAATAACATTCACAGCGTAGGCGATAAAATAACAAAGTGAATATATTAGGTACCTCTGAATGTGTTACACATACAGTGTTGCCAGATACGAGTGACAGAATTGTTTTGAAACAGTTATAATTTTAATTTTGGTGCAATAAAATTTGTAAGCCTCACCACTTTCTAAAATGTAATTTGTTTTACTTGATCTCAGTTCTATGAAACATTTTATTTCCATTTATCTGTTAACCAATTGTGTATCTTGAAACTTATGCATATTGAATCCAACTTAATGCATTTTTTTTTTTTAATTTAATGTTCCATAATTATGCACGAAGGCTATGGGACACGGTGATGATGAGGTTGGAAGATAATGATGGAATGACAAACGTGGGAGAGAACGGGAGAACCCGAGAAAATCCACGCATACGGTGTTTGTCCACCACACAATTTGATTAATTTAATATTAGTTTTATATAGTGATCGCTTTTTATATAGTGATCACTGAAATTGAACATTTGGTTGTGTGTGCGCGTAGTTACTTTTTGAGTATCTATGATGTACGTAAGTTTATTGAACAGCTATTCTTGGGGGGGGGGGGAGCACTCGGTCGAAAAAGTGTAAAAGCTTTTTTCAGGCCAGCCATTCTAAATGAGGTTTTCCTGAGTTTTCCTCATTTACACAAGGGAAATGCCGGGATGATATCTAACATACAGAATCCAGGCCGCTTCCTTCTTTTCCCCCAGTGCTTTCTTCCTTCCCTTTCCCTGGATAGTGTGATCACCGAGGGTAACTGGCATTAACGGTGGCTATCCATATCCCGTACATAGATAATGTAAGTTTCGTGTATCCTCTTTACTGTCTTTACTCGAGTTTCTTCTCTGTAGTTGGCTATTTTCCAGTTGAATCAACAATTGCTAACATAAACAGGTTTCACTGTCAATAGCAGTGACATCGTTTATGCATCCTGTTTGAAAATATTACACATAAACAAATGCTTTGTATTTGTTTTTTAAATAAGCAACTAAGTCCTAATAAACGTAATGGTTTTGGAAGCAATCTAGATTGAAGACTATGATCTCTATATAAATGGCTCAAGACAAGCAATTCTCATTGTTGTGGAATAGTGCGGTATCGACGCAACGAATTGTTAGAAGACTGAGATAGGGCTTATACAAATTTGTTTGTACTTTTTCAACCCGCTTCAGCTCGGAACCTTTAGTTTTTAAGATATAAAACAGGTTTTCTCATATCACGTAGATATGAAAGGACGTATTTTTTTAGTCATGTTTATTATATATGATAATTTTGTTTACTTTCGTGACATCCACTGTTTTTTTATCTTGTAGCTGGTGTATTAAACAGGGCATGCACATAATTTTAATTAGATTTAATTGATGCCCCTATCAAGAGGAACTAGTGTGGGGTAGTAATTAGCATAGGCATCAGGTGATGGAATAATTGATGTGGTCGTTGGATGGCTAATAAGAGCCATACATAGTAAATGGTTATTATAGAAAGCTATCCTTAGATAACAAATGCTTTTTATAGGAAACTCTCATATATTCGATAAGTTATATTCTGTGCAATATATTATAAGTTGGGTCGGCGTGTGAGTAGGGGTAGGACCAACAAGTAGTTCAACCCTTTAGGTCCAAATTGAGACTTCTGGCATTGAGTTAATGCTATTTATTGCGTGATTAGAGGGGTGTCTGCTATTTATGAGTGTTTTTTATGTTATTTATTGAGTGAAAATATGTGTTTATTGACAATTTATGGCTGTGAAAGTTGAAATTCGTAGAAAATACAATTTGACTGAAGGTTATCTTGAAAAAATAAAACTTTATTGATGTTTTTGGTACGTTGTTTGATCATTTATTATTGAATTTTTTAATAGAACACCTGAATTCTCAGAAATGAAGCCTGGAGCAGTCTACGACTTGATGGAAGGCTAAGTTGAAAATAAGGCTTTATTATTGGCTATATACGAATTCTTTGATGAATTCTTTAAAGATTTACCCATCTTTGTTGGAGGATACACCTGTGATTCTGTGTTGGAATTTATGACGTGACACTGTCCTTCACCCGAAAGGAGCCGTGAAAAAATTAGGATTGACCGTTAGATACAACCATCAGATTTAATTACAGAGTGACCTTCACATAGATACCAGAGTCCCCCTCAAAAAGATTTTTGGAACACAATTGTGCAATTTAGTTAGTGTTAAAAAAGAAACTGTTAGGGATTATTGTCTACTTTTTTAGAGAGCTTTGTGAAGATTGCATTCTAGATGTCCTTCAAGAAATTTTTTACTCCCTTACAGAAAAAAAGAGAAAATAAAACCCAAAGTTGACATTGAACTTTGAAAAAGCTTTATGTATTGTTCCCCTTTTACGTAACAGTTAGGTTGTTACATGAATTTGTTTTCCTCGAGTTTTTGTAAAGATTGTATTGAAACGAAACATTCTTTCTTTTAATGGTTAAGACCGCTGGAAAAGAAAGACGCGCCGGATTCTATGTTGGAACGCAAAGGTAGAAGGGCGGGGAACTGAGTTGCCCAAACTTGTTTTGGCGGGAAGACCTGTTTATAAAATTGGTAAGAAGAGAAACGAACATTTTATTATTGAACAAGTATTCCGTTCAGAGTTGATCTCTGTTTTGAGTTGGTGATTCTTGGCTGATTGATATTATTTGTGGGATATTAATCGTTGTGATTGTTTTTTGTATGAAACATTGCTGGTGATATATTCATTACGCCTGTGATTAGTTCATCATTAAGGTAAGAATATTTATTATTTTTATGCATTTGAAATGTGAACATAGGGAGGGAAACAGTTTTCTTAGCAGACATATTTTTGAATCAACGAGTATTTGTTTACATGTTTAGAGGGAACAACACTTGATTGTACGGGGGGAGACACGGGTTTGATCCCGGCGGGAACTCATATGCTATCCTTGATGTTTAATGGAATGAAATTGTTACGACTTGGAAATCGTTTGAAGTAAATGGTAGTGGATATAATGAATGCAAAAACAAAATGAAGTTGATCAGTTTAACGTCCCACAATTATGTCAGTTAGACTAACATATTAGATTAGATTAGATTATAAATTGCAGTTAATGAAAGCGGGATGAATCCGAGAAAAATTAGACATAATGTTGTCCAACATAACTTTCTATGGACAGAAATTGAACCTGGGACCAGAGAAAACGTTTTTTTTTTTCACTGACTTACCGTACCACTTTTAGCAAAGAAAGCAAATAGAATAATACTGTAGTAAACACACTTATCGATTGTAGGTATCGGTGTTTGAACTCTTGTATTGGAAATATAAATGATAGAATCATATCTTAACAGATTTTTTCAATGTAAATACGGACTTCTATAAGAGTAAAGTACTATTATGAGACGAATATATGTTTGAATTTTTGGGTTATTACAATCCATTGAGATGTGAAAAGTATTTGGAAATGATAAAAGATTAAAAACGGGAATTAATTATGTTAATTTTATTCATTTTATGCTAAATATACGTGAATTACAAGCATTTTTTGTGTTCCTATAGACCAGGCTCTTCTAACCATATAGAAGGTATACTTTTTCTTTTGAGAGACTCAGGTAATCCTCTAAGTTTGTGAATGAAATAGGTATAAGGGTTTGTTTACGTCCATAGAAAAAGAAGAAGAAAATAGTAGCAAAACTTGTGAATGAACCAGACCTCCCTTTCCCCCCCTAGAACATCCTTTTCCGGGCTACGAAACTATCAATGAATGAGACAAGTCTAACTGCTTTGGGTAACATACTTGTTTTTGTTGACATTTTTTTTTCTTTTTCCTTCCTGGCCGGAATTCCCTTGAATGACAAGTGATGTTTTTATGACGGTCGGCCGTAAAAAGGAAGACTTTTCTGTTTTGACTGAATAAAATGGAACCAGTATCCATTCATTCATTGGAATCTTTTTTCTTTTTTAAAAAACTAGGCTAGAAAGATTAAATATTCATGAAAGAGATAGGATAAAATGGTCTATACGCATTTTAGGGGCGTAGAAAGACATTTTTACGGTGGGGTGACTGGTATATTTGTATCTTACATACATGTAAATGACATTTACTAGATTTACGTCCCAAGAATACACATGTTGAGCTATTTTATCGTAGTTTTCTTTATGATGAGTGAAATGGTGGAATGAGAAAGGGGAGGAGAACGATATCAAGACAAGTTTGTAGCATATTTTGTATGAACTTTTGATATGAATCCGTTATTTGAGGGTATTTGATTACGTTTTTGGTTTATGACCATATATATTGTTTGTATATGTGTATATATGTATATATGTACGTGCCCACAACTGTTTATATGTATATATGTTTATATGTAGGCATCTATTTACAAGTATATCTGCCTGTTGCTTGTTTGTGCGTTGATAGACATCCGTTCTTTCTTTCTCTTTCTCTCACTTTCTCTTTCTTTCTCTGCATGTTTGTATGTATGTGTGTGTCTGTGTGTGTGTGTGTGTGTGTGTGTGTGTGTGTGTGTGTGTGTGTGTATGTATGTATGTGTCTCATGCTGCATTATCATGCTTGTACAAATGCATGCCTTTGTAGGTCTTGGTAGGCTCCCGTTTTGTATTTGCTGTTGTAGTATTGTGGCTTTGCTTATGTATGAGGTATGTGTGGTGCGGCATTGCCGTGCATGTACATAGGTTACCTCTGTAGACCTTGGTAGCCTTCCGTTTTGTGTTTCCTGTTGTATTATTTTGGTTCTGCATATGTATGTGATGTGTGTGGTGGAGCATTGCCGTGCATGTACATAGGTTTGCCTCTGTAGGCCTTGGTAGCCTTCTGTTTTGTGTTTCCTGTTGTATTATTGAGACATTTTGTGTGTAGGTGATGTGTGTGGTGGAGCTTTGCCATGCATGTACATAGGTTTACCTCTGTAGGTCTTGGTAGGCTTCCCTTTGTGTTTCCTGCTGTAGTATTGTGGCTTTGCCTATGTATGAGGTATGTGTGGTGCGGCATTGCCGTGCATGTACATAGGTTGCCTCTGTTTGCCTTGCTAGGCTTTTGTTTTGTGTTTGATGTTGTATTATTGAGACATTCCGTGTGTAGGTGATGTGTGTGGTGGAGCTTTGCCATGCATGTACATAGGTTTACCTCTGTAGGTCTTGGTAGGCTTCCCTTTGTGTTTCCTGCTGTAGTATTGTGGCTTTGCCTATGTATGAGGTATGTGTGGTGCGGCATTGCCGTGCATGTACATAGGTTGCCTCTGTAGACCTTGGTAGCCTTCCGTTTTGTGTTTCCTGATGTATTATTGCTGTTTTCCCTATGTATGTGATGTGTGTGGAGGAGCATTGCCGTGCATGTACATAGGTTTACCTCTGTAGGCCTTGATAGCCTTCTGTTTTGTGTTTCCTGTTGTATTATTTTGGTTCTGCATATGTATGTGATGTGTGTGGTGGAGCATTGCCGTGCATGTACATAGGTTTGCCTCTGTAGGCCTTGGTAGCCTTCTGTTTTGTGTTTCCTGATGTATTATTGCTGTTTTCCCTATGTATGTGATGTGTGTGGAGGAGCATTGCCGTGCATGTACATAGGTTTACCTCTGTAGGCCTTGATAGCCTTCTGTTTTGTGTTTCCTGTTGTATTATTTTGGTTCTGCATATGTATGTGATGTGTGTGGTGGAGCATTGCCGTGCATGTACATAGGTTTGCCTCTGTAGGCCTTGGTAGCCTTCTGTTTTGTGTTTCCAGTTGTATTATTGCTGCTTGCCTATGTATGTGATGTGTGTGGTGACATATTAACATGCATGTGTGTACATATGTGTGTCTGTATGTGTGTTTGTGCATTATCCTTTTCGATAGTAGACAGCCTTTTACTTGTATGTGGTGAAGCATTAGGGTGTGTGTACATGTGCTTGTCTGTATGTGTGGATGTGTATTGCAGCTTTTCGTATGTATGACTTTGTACGATTGTGCTGTTGCACTGTTTTGTGTCATGCATTGGTACACATGATTTTATATATGATATTGTCTTGTTTGTATTATACCTATACACAATTTCAATTTTAATATCATTTGAATATAAAAAACAATTTGTCACTTACCTAACGGCTTCTGCATAGACATATTTGCTTGCACAAGTAGGAAAGTGTCTTAGATGTGAATACGTAATCATTAATATCCGGTTGCGGCAACGCGGGTCCCCGGTAGCGGAAAACGCGGCGCGGCGCGGCGCGGGCTACGCGAATGGAAAACGCGTCCGAACGCCGACGCGAATGCGAAGACGAACATTATAATGTTACGCACGCGAACAGGTACGTGTTACGCGAAGATCAGTAATGCTTAGACAACATATGGTATCTATACACACCGCTCCCGTACGCAAGAGATCCATAGTAGTTTTTATATAGGTACGATATGTAATATTTATTGTTTTTGTACGCAACACATTCAGTAAATGATAATACAGGCTAGATTTGTGTAAGTCACTATTCAGGTGCACGTGTACATTTTCCCGCCATACACAAATTTGTTCATTTTCTGCGCGAAGGCTACCAGTGCGTGACATGCTTGCGCAGTAGGTGCATTACATGATAGCTAGTAGCCAATGATAAGATGACCGTGTACATTTCCCGCCATGCACATATTTGTTCATTTTTGCGCGAGGGTACCAGTACGTGATATGGTTGCGCAGCAGGTATTTTATATGTTAGTAAACAACCAATATTAAGATGACCATGTACATTTCCCGCCATGCACAAAATCATTTATTTTCTGCGCGACGGCTACCAGTGCATGATATGGATGCGCAGTAAATACATTACATGTTAGCTAGTAGCCAATGTTAAGATGGACTTGTACATTTTTTCCCTTTTCTTCATTTTATGTTTTTCCAATGTCCTGGTATCCCTATGATGATTTTCACTATACTGTTTAAATATTTTTATTCTTGATGTCCAGGCGAACATGTTCACTTTTCCCTTTTCTTCATTTTATGTTTTTCCAATGTCCTGGTGTCCCTATGATGATTTTCACTATACTGTTTAAATATTCTTATTCTTGATGTCCAGACGGACATGTTCACTTTTCCCTTTTCTTCATTTTATGTTTTTCCAATGTCCTGGTGTCCCTATGTTGATTTTCACTATACTGTTTAAATATTTTTATTCCTAATGTCCAAACGGACATGTTCACTTTTCCCTTTTCGTCATTTTCTGTTTTTCCAATGTCCTGGCGTCCCTATGGTGATTTTATCATATTATTTTAATATTTTCACTAACATTCAAGAAAGATGTCTATGTAAGGCATCCCTTATAATTACATTGTAGATGTCATTCCTTTGATCTACCCTCCCACTCATTTATTTTCTTGTTCGCTTTAGAAACTTGTTCTTATTTAAATTGTCCTAATAAATTAGTCGGAACACTTTGTGTGAACTGATAAATAATTTGAATTCCTCTCCCACTCAGTCGGCATTCCTTTGATTTCCTCTCCCACTCAGTCGGCACTCCTTTGATTTCCTCTCCCACTGTAGGCGGCATGGCTTTGATTTCCTCTCCCACTGTAGGCGGCATGGCTTTGATTTCCCCCACCCCTTTCATATCTTTTGCAGTATCGTTTGCACTGCAAACTCCAAGGAAAATTGCAAAACATGTTGAAACTTGTTTTTAACACTTTATATTTGTGTGACGTCATACTTTGTATTGTATATATACCGTATTGTTGTACAATTATAATCATTTGAATGCTGACGACGATACCTGCATGACGTAATTTTATTACATCCTCAAATTTAAATTTATTGTATATTATTAGTCAAGATAAAAATTGGACATAAGAAGAAATTATTGTGCTAAGGAAAAAAAACAAAACAAGACAAAACAAGTAGATATATTGAAGTTAAAGTGACTGTATTAACAGATATACAGAAACATCAAATTATTATTAATCTATTTATATTAAGAAGAAACTCAATTCCTGATTACAGATGGAGTTCTTCAACTTGGAGTTTAACGTCGTCGATGAAACCCTCTTCCAGGAAGAGTTGAAGGGGTTACATAATGCTGAAAGAGTCCTGGCGGCTTGGCAGAAAATTGTTAAATTACAGAAGGATGGCCATAGAGGGAGTGAAAGGTGTGAGTATTTGTTTTCATTATTACACCAGTATTTTGCTTCTGATGAACACGCAGTTTTGAATACATGTCTTTCCTCTGCAGATGTGTTAGATCTTTTTTCTGCAGGATTTTTCAGAGGGGAGAACATGTATCATTTAGCGCACGAGAGGTTTATTCATTATTTTAATAGGGGAGAAGGACAACTTGATAGAGTAAATGATAGAGAGGTATCTGAATTTTATCAGTATGGCTCGCGTTTTGTTTTGGCCCAACGTAATGTTCTAGCATCATCATGTAACAATTCCATAGTCAATACCCCTCAAGGAAATTCAAACTTGGGTAATATGATGGATAATAGAATGATTGTTGATGATGCTGAACAACAAGAATATAATCAAAATTCCGTTGATAATAATGATGATTATATGGAGATACTGGGTAAGTTTTTAGAAGAAGAGTTGGGTATCGATGCAGTTTCATCTGCTCAAATAACTCAAGGGACAAATCCTGTAAACAATGTTCATCCAGATGTGCAATGTTCACGGGATACTATTGGCTATGGATCAGTATCTCCACAAGCAGGACCATCTCACGGAAATGTGTCGCATAGGCGCGACCAAGTTGGTCACAAACAATTTAAAAAATCAGATGATGGTAACTTCGAAATCGTAAGAGACAGCACAAAAGATTTCACGAATTTTAATCTTCGTGGAAGAGAAATCGCTGTTCGTCCTTCTGGTGAAAACAATATTGAAAATCCAGAAGGATATATTAAGAAATTAGTTACCTTTGCGTTAGACGAGGTTCTCGCTGACGCTCGAGCAGAGGATTACGTTGGTCTCTGTATCGATAGCTCGAACAGTAGAAACAAAAAACCAGCGTATATTCCTTGGAGAAAAAAGAGCGATTTAAGTGCTGAAGTCATTTTAACTTCATTGGAAAATATACTAAATTCCAATGAAGAATTTTTGCTCGGAAATGAACTCCAATTTCGATTCCATATAGTTAAAAACGTAAGCGGGCAAGGTGTACCAAAAAGATGTAATGCCGCCCGTTACGAAGACATGGAAAAAGTGCTTCACCGTCACATTGTCTATATTAACGGCTCTGATATGCTCTGTCTGCCAAAGAGTATTGTTTGGTATTTGGAGAAATATGAAGGAAGTAAATTTACAGTGTATAATTTGAAAAAAGATAATGAGAAAATTTGGAACAGCAAAGCAGACCGACTTTGTAATGATGCAAATGTTAATGTTAAAGCAAAGAATGGTTGCGATCTAAGCGATGTTGATACTTTTCAGAAATATTTTTCAGGAAAGTATCAAATTGTTGTTTATATAAGAGATGAATCCGTTAATGAGCGTAAATATAAGGTACTTGTCCCTGGAACTCCTGCACCAAAACAAATGTATATTTATTATGAAAGAGGTAATACAGTTGGCCATTTCGCACCAATTAAGTGTATTACATCGTTCCTAGAAAATAGAAAGTATTGCACTAAATGTTTGGAAGCATACGATGAGCGTCGACATAAACACAAATGCGAATTGCGGTGTTTAGCTTGCAATAAGCAGCATTACCAAAACCCCACATTAAGAAAAATCAAGTGTGATGCATGTAATAGAAAGTTTCCTGAGGGTGAATGTTTTAATAATCATTTGGCACCTAATAAAGCTGGCTTTAGTGAGTGTCATTATGTAAAGGTTTGTCCCGATTGTGATCGTATGACTGACAGTAGACTTCGAAAAGTTGCACATAAGTGTGGTGAACATTTTTGTGCCACGTGTAAGGTTCACGTTGAACCTAATCATCAATGCTTTGTGCAAAAATTGAAGCCTACACATATCAAAAGGTTTATGTACATTGCATATGATATAGAAACGATGTTAATGCCTGAAAATGAGAATGGTGAAAGGAAACATGAAGTCGCCCTGATTTGTAGCAGACATACATGTTCACACTGTATAAGTAAATCTCTGGATGATCCCTGCAACTTTTGCGGTGATAAAAATGGAAATCGATCGTTTTCTTTTAAAACAATGGATGACTTCATTAAACACGTGTTAATGGCTCGTCCAGTGTTTCAACGCATAGTAATTTTGGCACATAATTCTGGACGTTTTGATGGTATCTTCTGCTTAAGAAATCTAATTGAAAAGCAACATATTATTCCTGATGTTCTGATACAGGGTCAAAAGATATTTTGTATGAATATTGCAAATAGATTCTTCTTCCGTGACACGTATTTGTTCCTTGGAATTAAATTATCCAAAATTCCGAAAACGTTAGGTCTATCTGGAAATTTGAAAAAGGGAGATTTCCCATACTTATTTAATACTTTGGAAAATCAAAATTATGTAGGTCCGGTTCCCGCTATTGAATATTTTGATCCTGATTCGCGATCCACGGAAGAAAGACAGCAACTAATCGCCTGGCACCAAGAACGTGCTGCAAGTGGCGAGGAGTATGATCTCCAAAAGGAAATGTTGGCTTACTGTGAAAATGATGTTAGAATTCTTACAGAAGCTATCATCAAATTTAGTAACATCATAGAAGAGAAGACGAATGGTCTCCAATGTTTTATTGCTTGTTCCACGGTTGCAGGGTTAAGTATGAAAACGTACCGTACTCTGTACTTACCGGAGAATACCATTGCTGTAATTCCACCAAAGGGATTTCAACATAATGAGCGACAAAGTGCAAAAGCACTTTTGTGGTTAAAATATGTTGAGCATCAACTTGGTAGGAATATCCAATACTGTGGTACTGGTCCGGAGGTACGCTTTGGTAAATACAGGGTTGATGGATACGATCCAAGTACAAAAACAGTGTATGAATTTTATGGATGCAATTTCCACGGGTGTGTTTCATGTATTCCTAATAACCGTGATGAAATCATTCATGGTTCTCAGGATCCTTGCGATACGTATGCAAGACGGTACGAACAAACCATGAGACGTCGAGAATACATTCAAAATCTTGGTGTAAAGTTACACGAGATCTGGGAATGTACTTGGGACAATAAGGTGAAGACAGATAAAGATTTACAAAAGTTCATTAAAGAACATTGTACTCATCTAGCGGATCCTATTGTTCCAAGAATGGCATATCAAGGTGGACGTACTGAAGTCTTTAGATCATACGTTAATTGCAAGGATAATGAGACAATTCAATATTATGATATTACGTCTCTATATCCTTGGGTAATGGCACGTAGACCAATGCCGATTGGAATGCCTAAGATTCACAGGGGGCCGGATTTTCCAGAAGTGGAAAATACTCATGGGTTAGTGAAATGTACTATTATGCCTCCTAAAAACATGTATTTTCCTATTCTCCCATATGTGGCAGGTGGACGCTTACTTTTTGGACTGTGCCGATCATGTATGGAAGAAGAAGGAAATGATGTTGTAGGGGAATGTACACATAAAGGAATAGATCGCGCAATAACAAGTACATTTTGTACTCCAGAGCTACACCTTGCTCTTAAAAAAGGTTATAAGATCATCGATATTCACGAAATTTGGGAGTTCGAACTCATGGACCCAGAAGAAGGGAATTCAGGTGGTCTGTTCGGGAATTACGTGAACTCCTTTCTTCAAATGAAACAGGAAGCCTCAGGTTTTCCTGCTTCTTGCAAAACCGAAGAAGACAAAAAGAAATACATCGATGAATATTATGCCCATGAAGGCATTAAATTAAATTATGATAATATAAGGAAGAACCCGGGATTGCGCGCTACAGCGAAATTATACCTTAATTCGCTGTATGGGAAATGGGGTCAACGCCCGGACACGATGAAGTGTACAATCCTCAACAACTCAGAAGAGTTTCTTAGGTACCTTTCATCGGCAAGATATGAAGTTCATTCAGTGATTCCAGTCGGTGATAGGCATTTACTAATGAACTACAAGGACTTGGAAAATGATAACACCCCGTTAGGATTTTCCAATGTCGTCTTGGCAGCATTTATTACTTCGTGGGCCAGACTTAAACTTTATGACCTTTTGACTGCTGTAGGACCTGAACGAGCACTTTACTGTGATACGGACAGTATTATGTTTTTACAACGGAAAGATGAGGAACCCGTGTTACAGTTGGGTAATTATCTTGGGGATTTAACAGATGAAGTAGATGAAGGGTGGGAATTTATCACTCTGATTGCTCTTGGCCCCAAAAACTATTGTATGCGGCTTAGAAATGCTGCAGGGGAATTTCGGCACATTTACAAAATTCGGGGGATAACACTGAACCATAGAACCTCTGAAAAAATTAATTTTGAGAGCTTCTATGCGTTAGTGCGAGAAGAAATTGAATCTGTAATAATAGAAAATCCTACAAGTATTATCCGCAAACGTGGGTTCCAAATCTTTTCAAGACGAGAGACCAAGACACACCGTATGGTTAACAAAAAACGTAAACGTATTGATGACGAAGACGATATTCTTTTACATGACGTACAAAAGACTAGGACATTACCATACGGTTACCAAGAGACTTAACGTTTGACCCACG
The DNA here is from genome assembly GCF_964235325.1 of Thermobia domestica. Classification (NCBI taxonomy): domain Eukaryota; kingdom Metazoa; phylum Arthropoda; class Insecta; order Zygentoma; family Lepismatidae; genus Thermobia; species Thermobia domestica. Next base: position 55,109,290 of record NC_137456.1, on the reverse strand, counting down.
AACGCCAAATGTGTTTGAGTGTGTGCGTGCTATTTTGTTTGCTATGCAAACTCTTTGTCAAAATTCATATTGAAGCTCTATTTATTTATTTATTTATTTAGTTATTTATTTATTTATTGACTCTTATTGATTGTGATTATATTAAGAACATGCTTTAATATTCTAGTCATTTTAAATATTCTAGTCATTTTAATATTCTAGTCATTTTAAATAGTCTAGTCATTTTTAATTTTGTTGAGTGAGAGTGTGTGTGCGAATGTATAAAAAGGTGAGCTTTCTATTCCATGCAATCATTTGATAACGAGATGTTAAAGTTTAATCATCCCTCTACGATTTTAATTGCTGGCCCATCAAGGGCTGGTAAAACTTGTTTTGTAAATCGTTTACTTAATGAACGTGAACATATGTTTACTACAACATTTCGTGAAATTGTATGGTGTTACGGTGCAGTAATACCACACTTGGATTCTCATGCAAATATTCGATTCGTAGAGGGAATTCCAGATATGAATACTTTTCACATTGAAGAAAATTCATTATTAATATTAGATGATTTAATGTCTGAAACCAATGGTGATGTCGCAAATTTATTTACAAAATATGCACATCATAAAAAATTAACTGTAATATTTATAGTACAAAATTTGTTTCCAAAAGGAAAATATGCACGTGATATTAGTTTAAATGCACATTATATTATAGTATTTAAAAATCCACGTGATAAATTACAAATTCAATATTTAGCTAGACAAATTATGCCACGACAAAGTAAACATATTGTTGATGTATTTGATGAAGTAACACGTTCGCCTCATACTTATTTATTATTTGATTTAACACAAAAAACAAATGATGCATTACGAATTCGTACAAACATATTTCCCGATGAAACAATGTACGTGTACACAAGCGTAAAAGACGATGAAATGGTAGTTTATGTTTAGTTGTTATCAAGATGTTGAAGGTGAAACAACACTTTAGCACACTCCGTGCTCTGTGTAAATGTAAAGCAGCAAAACGTAAACATATTTTGAAAAATGCTTCAGGTGATTTAATACGAACCATTTCACAAGTTGCTAAAAATACAATAAAAGGGAACATTCCTTTAAATTCTCGTCAGAAGCAACGATTACGTAGACATAAAAAGATCTTGCGAGTTCTTTCTCAACAACGTACAGCATTAAACAAGAAAAGGAAGATATTACTTCAGAAAGGCGGTGCGTTCTTACCAATGTTACTAGGTCCAATTCTAGGAGCTGTAGCAAGTAGTATTTTTGGAAGATAAAAATCATGTCAGGCTTACGTAAAATGATTTTAGTTCCTGAGAATGCAATGCATCAATTTCAATCAAATGCTAAGTCTATAGATACACATCAATCGCGATTAGATGAAGAAATGAGTAATATTTTACAACGTCGTGATCTTAGTGTTGAAGAAAAATGGAAAATGTACCAGCAAGCATTACATCAATATTTACAATATTCATCTACACAAAAACCTGTTACATTACCTATTGTTGAAAAAGAAATTCAAGGATCAACATCATCTGAAGAAAAAAATCATTCTATTTTACCCGTTGTATCGGACATTTTACAATCAGTACCGAAAACACATCGAAGGAAAACAGATCTATTAATTAAACAATTAATAAATTCGAATAAAATAGATTGGGATCAATCAGGAACAGTAAAGATACATGGAAAACAAATTCCAGGTTCAAATATTATAGATTTAGTGAATGATGTTGTTCGTATGCGAAAATATTCAAGACAGCCAGTAGGAATTCAAGAGTTTAAAATTTTGTTAGAAGAACTTAATGTTCCTAAAGAATTTATTTCTACTCCTGTGAGTACACCGAAAGTTATTAGTAGTAAAATTCGTAAAACAGATTTTTTAAAAGGTTGGAAAGAATATAAAATGTAATAAAAATGACAAAGTTATCAAAAATATATTATGATTATTCAAATCCCGCTTCTTTATCTAGTATTAAAACATTGCAACGTAAAACTAAAATATCACAAAAGAAAATAAAAGAATGGTTAGCATCACAAGATGCGTATACATTGCATGCACCAGCACGAAAAGTTTTCGAGCGAAAGAAATATTATGTTAGTGCACCGAATGAAACATTACAAATGGATTTAGCAGATATGCAAAATATTGCAAAGTATAATAATAATTATAAATATATTTTATGTTGTATTGACATTTTCTCACGGTATGCGTATTGCGTTCCATTAAAAACAAAAAAGGGTCCTGAAATGGTTAAAGCAATCACAAAAATTTTTAAACAGTTAAAATTACCCGTGTTTCATGTACAAACAGATTTAGGTGGTGAATTTTATAATCAACATGTAAAACGTTTATTTCAAGAAAATGAAATCAATCATTATAGTGTGCATTCGGAAATTAAATGTGCATTAGCAGAACGTTTTATACGAACATTAAAAGAAAGATTGTATCGATACTTTACAGCAAAAAATACCTATCGTTATATTGATGTTCTCGATAAAATTGTACATAACTATAATCATTCGTATCACAGAAGTATTAAAATGGCACCTGCAGAAGTAAATGATTCAAACATTAATCAAGTATGGAACACGTTATATGGAACATCAACCGCAAAAAAGAAATTAACATGTAAATTTCATCCGGGTGATTATGTACGTGTCAGTAAATATAAACACAAGTTAGAGAAAGGATATTTACCAAAATGGTCGCAAGAAATATTTGTTGTAGATCGATGTATTAAATCAAATCCAGTAACTTATAAATTAAAAGATTGGAATGGTGATGAAATTAAAGGAATATTTTATGCACAAGAATTACAAAAAGTAATAATTAATTCAAACAAAAATTATTTAATTGAAAAAGTACTTAAACGAAAAAAGGGGTGGATTTATGTAAAGTGGTTAGGATATCCGTCAAGTATGAATTCATGGATTAAAGCGAAATCTGTTCAGTCTTCAACATGAATTCAACATTTAAACACGACTTTTACGTTACTCTTCCTTCAAATGCAAGTAGTAAACTTTTTGATAATACAACATCGTCGTATAGAGTAAAACTTGCACAACCTATTGATTTAAGGGATGGAGAATGGGGTGTTGCATTAACACAAATCAATATTCCTTGGAGTTTTTATAATGTAGGTGAAAACGAAAAAATTACCATAAATACTGTAATTGATGGTAAACATGAACGTCACGAAATTAATATCATACCGGGATATTATTCTTCTATAAAAAGTATTTTAGATATGTTACCTGAAAATGTACGTATGATAAGATATCATAAAAATAAAAATCAAGTATTTATATCACATATTTTAAAATCATCCGATCAATGTATGATTGGTATTACAAAAGGATTACAACACATTTTAGGTTTTATTAATGAACATTCAACAGATTTTTCTCCTGTTGTATACTTAAAACCACCAAACACACAAGAAAGAATATTACCACGTGGAAAATTCCCGTGCAATTTAGATTATAATATTCCAACTGAAGTAAATGTTTGTGTTGATGTTGTAAAGCAACAACAAGACGTTGGACCTTTACTTCGAAAACTGAATGTTTATGATGAAGAGCATGCACGCATCAAATGTTTTCTATTTCACACACCACACTATGTTAAAGTAGAGAAAAAGTATTTTGACACGATAGAAGTAAACTTAAAAGATGAACACGGGCAAAAACTACCATTTCAATTTGGAACTTCAAACTTAACACTACACTTTAAGCAAAAATGATTTCTGATAGTATTGATGATAGTTTTTACATTACACTCGTTTCAAATGCTAGTACTGATGTATATCCTAAAAATAGTCCGTCACATTTTATTAATCAATTAAATAATACTATTCGCTTATCTGAATCCGATTGGTGTGTTGGTTTAAGTGAAATACACATTCCGCTAACATGTCATAATGTTATCGATGGTGAAAATGTTGTTTGGTTTACATTAAAAGATGGGGAACCTCAGAAAAGTAAAATTACACCGGGATATTATTCAACCGTGTACCATTTAATTGAAGAATTAAATAAAGTTTCCAAATTCATAAGATTTAATGTGTCAAATACAGTATTCGTAGAATGTGATCAACGTGTTAAATCACTTACATTGTCACCAACATTGTCTTTACAATTAGGATTTCCCGAAAATAAAGATCTTGTTTTACATAAACGTGGATTTAAACAACCTTACGTTGATATTGGTTATCCACATCAAATTTTTGTGTATAGTGATATTGTACAATATCAATATTTAGGTGATACCAAGGCACCATTATTACGTATTGCAACAATTTGCAATGTGAAATATGGAAAAGTGCAAACAATTACATTTCAAGATATTCATTATTTACCAGTTTCAAAATTTTGTTTTAACAATATCGAAGTACTACTAAAGGACCATGCAGGGCGAAATTTGCCATTTCGTTCCGGGACATTGACGGTAACACTTCATTTTAAACGCGCTGCTCCTAAATAAAAGAAATGAAATCTAGACGTATATGTTATCAACGTGGTCGTGGAATACCTTATTTTTCAGGACCAGTTTATCAACGTGGACACGGTATCGGTAGTTTCTTTAAAGGTTTAGCACGTATTGCATTACCATTCCTTAAACAAGGTGCCAAAGCATTAGGTCGCCAAGCATTACAAACAGGTATACAAGTTGCAGGTGATGTATTAGAAAATCGTCCAATAAAAGAATCCGTTCGCGCACGTGTAAAAGAGGCTGGTGAAACATTAAAGACAAAAGCTGTTAATAAAGTTGGTCAGTTACTATCTGGTAGCGGTAAGAGACGGCCACGAAAACGTAAAGCTCCTGTAATACGAATTGGACCACCAATCAAACGTAAACGTTCTCGTACTGTTAAACGTAAAACAAAAAGAAGGAAGACTAAAGATATATTTTCATAATGGCTTTACTTAATTCAAATAGCCATGAGTGTTGTACTTCAGAATTTGACTTATTTTCCGTTCCAATGACACAAACTGCGATAGAAGCAACCTCTCATGTGGAATATCGTCCTATTTCTACACTAACTTCAGAAGGACCTATTGAATTTGTTATTCCTGGTGAAACAGGTGAATTTATTCATCCTGCTTATCTTTATCTTTATGTACGTTGTAAAATTACAAAATCAAACGGTAATAATTTAGATGCAAACGATGTAGTTGCACCAGTAAATAACTTTTTACATTCATTATTTAGTCAAGTTGATATTTCATTAAATGATAAATTAATTAGTTCATCATCTGGATCTTATCCTTATCGTGCATATATTGAAACCTTGTTAAATTATTCAAATGATGCTTCGCAAACTCATCTTACATCTTCTTTATGGTACAAAGATACCGCAAAACAATTTAATTCATTAGATGAAACAAATACAGGGTTTAATAAACGTGCTGCTTTTGTTAAGAATAGTACACCATTTGAAATGTATGGACGTATTCATGTTGATATTGCAAGCTTAGGTCGTGTGCTTCCAAACAAAGTTGGTCTTCGTATTAAATTACACCGAACAAAAGATATGTTTTGTTTAATGCATGCTCCAAATACATCTTATAAAGTAGTGCTTCAAGAAGTTACGATGTATGCACGACGTGTTGACACATCTGCACATGTTGGTATGGAAATAAATTCAGGTATGGTGCATGAAACGGCCAAATTACCTCTTACAAGAGTTGAAACTCGATCATATACAATACCTCAACAAGTAAATTCCTACAATCTTGATAATCTGTTCCTTGGAAATGTACCTAAAGCAATCGTTATCGGATTTGTCTCTAACGCAGCCTTTAATGGGAAATCAGAAATTAATCCTTTTGAATTCCAAAACTTTAACGTTAACAAGTTGCAACTACAAGTTGGTTCAAAATCATTTCCTCCCAATCCCCTCACCCCTGATTTTTCAAATAATTTATACGTTCTAAGTTACCAGACTCTGTTTTCCGGTACAGGAATATTTTATAAAGATGATGGTCATACTGTTACCTATGATGAATATCCACATGGATACACTCTTTATGCATTTATTCTATCCCCTACTGCTACATTGGATGATACTACATGGGATGTTGTACGCGATGCTCCCGTTAATTTAAAAGTATCATTCAAAGAGTCATTAACACAACCCATCACTTGTATTTTGTATGCTCAATTTGACTCACTCATACAAATAGATAAAGATAGAAATGTATATAGTGATAATTCATTTTAAATTTAAATCAGTTGAGTAGCATGAGGGTTGTTGTTCACTTCTCCGCTTACCGTGGAGAGGATGACGATGAACTTATTGTTAAAGAGTTAGCAATAGCTAATCCAGATATACCATTCATACAAAGCTGGATATTTAAACCTCCGTGCGCTAATACTGAACTGTGTGAAACAATAATAGAAGCAAACAAATACTTGTGTGATAATTTTTATGGAATCCAATGGCATGAAGGAGATGTCGAATACTCACACCTTAAAGAAATTCTTCGCAAATATTGTACAAATATTTCATCTGTTTACACTTTCGGCAAAGCTCGTCAGGACTTTCTGCAGGAAATTCTTCAACGTGATATTATCAATCTCGAGGATTTGGACTGTCCACGGTACACATCTCTAGGATTTCATGTGTCAAAGTGTGCACATTATAATCATCGCTTTGGACATTACAAGTGCAGTGTGCATGAAGCTTTATTATACAGTGAATATGTAAAAGTGTATGACTATGTTTTGTTTGTGAACAATACCAGTGATAAATATATTCCTACTCCGTTAAAGAAATAAACAAAATCATGTATACAGATGAAATTTTAAAAGTGCTTCTCAGTGATAAACAAACTGGATCATATGTGAATGGAATTTATTCCATTGATACAATTCCACAAACAGTGCAAACTCCTGTTGGACTAATCATTAATCTTGATACATCAGATTCCACAGGAAGTCATTGGGTTGGACTATACATAAACAAAAATCATGAAGGATTTTATTTCGATAGTTTACGAATGCCTGTGCCAAAAGAAATTCATTCATTCTTATGTAAAAATAGTAAAGTTTATTATGTAAATAGTCAACCATACCAAGACGAAGAATCTGTGCTGTGTGGATATTTCGTGTTATTTTTCATGTATCATATAGTACGCAATAATTCATTTGAAAAAACTTTAAGTTTATTTCATAAGACAAAATTAAAAAAGAATGATAAAATTGTATATAACCACGTAAATAAATTTTTAAAAAGAAAACAAAATATTTATCTGAAATAATAATTTTATTGTTTGTATATATTATGTACATAAATATATAAAAATCAAAAAAAAAAGATTTTTTTAAAATAAAAGTTTCAAATTTTACTTCTTGTGTTTCATTTCACAAACATAAAAATATTAAAAAGTAAAGTTACATCATTGAAAACATGTTAGTTAATGCTGTTGATCGTTGAAACTTCCACCAAAAATTAAGTTGTTGGGCATTTCGATATGCACAACCTGATTTTTTCTCAAGTTGTATATTTTGTTCATGAAAAGAACAATATTCATTCATAACATTTGCACATAATTCATTTAATGGTGGGCATTGTTTTGATTCAAGATCAATAACATTATCTAACAAAAATAATTTCTTAATCCAAATGGATTTCTCTGCACCTTTACAATAAAAGGTAGCATCTTGCACACATAATTGATATACAAGGTTACGTATATGTGATACAGTATATCCGTTTTTATTATTCCAAGATAGTCCATGTAAGTTTGATGTTAACCAATCAACTTGTTTCTGACATCCTAAAGATAATTGATTGTATTCAATCGGAGATTTTACTAAACAATGGAAATTTACTGTATCATCACATGCAATTAAACAAAATTCACGAATAATAAATTCATTATTTGAAATCTTAAAACCTTGTATGTCGATAATGTATTCATTAACACATGGTGAAATTTCATGTTTACGATTCAACAAAAACGGAATTATTTGTCCTACAAATTCCATGTTGTTTAAACATTCTCGCGTTTTTCGTATAAAGTTTATACTTGAGATTTCACTATGATGTTCTTCAAACACTTCAAACAAATCAATAAGAGTTATTTCATTGGATAAATGCTGTACAGCAAAAGTTCCAGTATCATGAAGAAGCAAACACCGGTGTTGAAGATTCAACGTGCATTGTTCACAGGAAATAATATTTAAACGTAAGTATACATTTATAGTTTTTAAAATACACAGTTCACTAATATTATTGTCACTACAAGATACACAAATATAATCACCACCACCACTGATATGAGAATACATGTTTTTCAAACACTGTCACTTCAGTTTGCATACACACACGCACAATCACTTTGCAAAGCCTTTCTTTTTGTCTTTGCTTTCAAAAATTTTAACTAATTCACTCAAAAAATTAGGTTCCTTTTCTTCAATTAAGTCAAAAAAGGCTTCATAAAAAAGTTCTTGTGTAAATATACCAATAATATGCGTTCTCGCATATATATAAAATAAGTCCTCTACTTCAACGTCCAGCAAAGATTTCAGAGCCCGATCTTCTAGTTCCTCTGGACTCAAAAACAAACAGTCATGCCCCATTTGATTAGCCAATGCTTCTGCGCATCCACCACAAATTAATATTCTATCAGTGTCCCAATTAAGAATTGCATCAATTACACAATCACGGTCCACTTTCTGACTGGAACATGTACAGTTTAAACTCCAAAATCTGGAACTGGATCGGTTTAACAGTGATGGTGATGCAGGTGGCGTTGGCGACACCGTTGGAGATGGTGTCTCTGGTTCCTCCAATTCGCCTTCTTCATCCGAAGATGATGAATAAATTTCATCATCCGAAGATGATATATAGACTACTTCAATAGAGTCCGGGGAATCCGGCCTGTTGTCGGTTTTTAACTTCTTAGTTCCCGCAGGAGGCGATGATAATGTCTCCTCGTCGTCGAGTTCGCTAAAAACTAACTTGCGAACGGGAGCCATAGCGTAATACATAAAACACTCTCCTGAAACTCTGTATTTAAGCGTTTACGTCACAATAAAATGGCGTCCTAACAACAACAAGTTCATACAACTCTCCCTATCACGTGATCATTAAAAATCTTGGATTTTTTTTCCCATGCGTACGTGACTAATCAAGGTCGAACTACTTCTCTGTCACAATAGAAAATATTTAACGCACACCTGTGATCTACCTCTCCCCCAAACAAACATAAGCTTTTCTTAGAAATTCCAAAACAAACTTGTGCCTACGTGACTAATCAAGGTCAAACTACTTTTCTGTCACAATAGAAAAAATTTAACGCACACCTGTGTTCTACCTCTCCCCAAACAATCATAAGCTTTTCTTAGAAATTCCAAAACAAACTTCTGCGTACGTGACTAATCAAGGTCAAACTACTTTTCTGTCACAATAGAAAAAATTTAACGCACACCTGTGTTCTACCTCTCCCCCAAACAAACATAAGCTTTTCTTAGAAATTCCAAAACAAACCTCTGCGTACGTGACTAATCAAGGTCAAACTACTTTTCTGTCACAATAGAAAATAATATAAACAATCAATAAAATATTATAAAAATAAAACATCTATTGTATACAAATATCGTTAAGGTTAAATAACATTCCTGTAAACAATAGACCTATTGTCAAATAACCTTCTCCTAACGCCAATGAATCAACTCGCTCTCTGATTGGTTAAACTACTTGTTGGTCCTACCCCTACTCGTGTGGAGACTTGAAACCAAGCAGATAGTAGGTTATTTCAAGCTAAAAAAAAAATATATATATATATATATAAAATGGACATAAATCTTTGATTCGTGAATGTGATGATCCTGAGATCTAAGCAATTGGACTGTTGATAGTCATGAATAGTTATAGTGTGAAGAAACATATTTTTAATGTTTATCTTAGTAACCTTTAATTATAATGACTGTAACTTAATGAATAGTATAATTATAGAAGCATGCTGTTACTGGATACTTGGGATTCTGACATAGAGCCTATAGTTACGGTGCAGATTTAGTTTTAAGACTACAACCATCACATTGATTTATTAAGATGTTACTAAGTTGAAAAGAGTATTTAATCTCCTCTATACTTGAGATTATCATCAATTATATTTAACATTTTTTACTTACAACAACTTTAGTCATTTTCTACTTTTCAACTTACATTTACTAGCTAAATCTGCGCTCTCTACACAGCGCATCATTCACATATGAGCATGAATCTCCTTGTCATTCCTCACAACATTTGTACATGTCCCTTTACAGACACAAGTGAAAGACGTCTTGATAAAAATCGGCAAGGGTACCATAAAGGGGAGATTTTTTTTTTATTTTTTCAATATCTCGCACCGTGTACAAAATTTGAGCGTACTTCCGATTGGAGTTTCTAATTTGTGTATGATCAATGTTTTCTTTCTTCTTGCATGCAGTATGTAATAAGGAAATACATTATATACACAATTAATTATAATGTCAGTGATATTTGGTGTTCATTGGGCAAAACACTTAGGGATGCGCACGAGACAAGATTTGTGACTGTCTCGTCTCGAAAATGTGCTGTAAAAGTGATCTCTCGACTCGAAAAACGTATATTTCTCTATTGGAAGAGCCATGTCTCGACTCGAATTTTGTCAGGAAAATCTTGTCTCGAATCGTCTCGTGCGCATCCCTAATAAGCACTCCAAACAATAAAGATCCACCTTAGGCTGGAGAAATGATTATCCTTCGTTTCTCATCATTTGGTCATGAAACAAATGCCTGAGAGATATACTACCCCATATGCAAATGTGTGATGTTGGAATGTACAACTTGTAGGATATGATTTACTTTTTTATAAATCAACACTTCCATTGTGCCCCTAAAAAATTTAATAAAGAAATAACAGCCATGTTTCTTAAATATTAAATTAGAACTGAATAATCTACAAAATTTGCAATCAATCAGAGTGGAAACGGTATCTTTCTAGAGCCTATGGTTCCCGAGGACTCTGTGCCGAAAGGATTGGCCCAAATATATAAACGTCCAGAAACATATAAACTTTTCTAGCATGTTAATATATTGATTTTATTTTATTTATTTAAAGTGAAATGATACTTACGTTTAGTATCATATTTTAAAGCTTAAAACGGTTAAATAATGGAAGAGAAATCTCGGACGCTCAGATAAGATTATAGCAACCTGTATGGATTGGAGTTAATAACGCTATTTTGCTTGAACACAAAGACACCGTGGAACATGTGCGGTAAGAAGGAAATGATTATAACATTAAAAAAATAGCCAGTAATGATGTTCACCTGCCTGGATAAAGGATTATACGAAAAGACTGTTTATCCATTTTGTTTGCAGTATTTGAATTTGAAAATCAAACTGATACAAAAAAGTAATTCCAGGCTTGTTGCATATGGAACAAGTTATTTTTTCTTTATAGTTGGAAATAGCAGTATGTTTTGATTGTTTAGTAGGTATTTTTTCTTTATATGAGTTTGCAATCTAAGCCTCGTGTGACAGGATGTAACGGTTGGTTGATCCTCACTTAAATGAAGAAGAGAACTGCTGTGTGTATATAGGCTTCAGCTCAGAAATACTAAGAAAATTCTAACATTTTCACGTAGTATCTGGTTACGTACCTGTAAAGAGGTGCACGTGTTAAAGAGACACTGTAGTGTAGAAATGTGACATATAATTTAGAAATTATAAAGTAGAAAGAATTAACAGCATATCTTGACGGCTTTTCGCACAGTATTTTTTATTTAATTGATTTTATTTATTTATTTAATTTTGTAGGAGGGAACAATTAAATGCTATTTTTTTTTTTTTACTAAATACAAGTACATGAAATCTTTTCATACAAATACATGAAAAATGCAGTCTTTTAAAGTGAATTATACGTATAACCCAACTGTGAACGTATTACGCCCTTTCGTCTACCATCGCTCTTCATAGTCTTAAATGGCAACAATTTAAATGCACGAACATAGCGGTTTATTATTATTATTATTATTATTATTACTTTTATATATATAGATTATTATTATTAAATATTGCATGATCAGACCATTATAACAGTTTCATGGGGTTAGGTATATAAGGTCGCATTTTCAGAACCCGGGGGCACAATGTCTTGATAAAAAACTTGTGAAGTCTCCAGATGCAACTTTTAATAGTCAGTGATAACAACAGAGTCATTGGAAACAAAGTAAAACTATAAGCAATGTTACTTTTTGCTGTAATATGTGTTTACTAAAAAGAGTATAGTACTAGTACTAGTGTTACGTGTACAAAACCAGAAGGAATTTGGTTGGTGTGACTTGATATTTTGTAATTAATATTGGAAGAAGAAATATTTCTACCACTTGTGGTTTTAGTAGAGAGATTAGAGTGGACACGGAATATATATTGTATATTGGAGTGCTTAATCGTTTGCACATAACCGCTTCTAGCTGGCTAGTGCCGTTTTTACTCTATAGCGATCAACATGAAAACCGGAAGTGGTTGATTTCTGTCACTTCTGGTTTGAATAAAGGATTAAGAGAGAAGATGGTGCATATTGATTCCAAAGCACCGCTTCTCGCTATTTATCATCGTTTTTGTTCTATGTAGATCAATATGGAAACCGAAAATCGTAATGAATTTCTATAACTTCTGGTTTTAGTTGAGAGTTAAGAAGGATGGAGACGAAATTTACCCTTGAGATGTTTAAGTGACTGCACGAAACTGCTTCTCGCTATCTAGTACCGTTTTTGTTCTAATAGTGTTCAACGTTAAAACCGGAAACGATTGATTTCTGTCACTTCCGATTTTAATATCACTTCCATCGACGAACCCGTTTGCTAACTTTTGAGCATCAATATCTTGGCCAAAATTGATGGTGATCCATCAAATAGTTTTTTTTTTTTTTTTTTCATCCCGGCCAGATGGACACATTCGCAGACAGGATAAGTTACACTCCTTGAAAATAGAAATTTGCTGAGGAATTGGATATCACTAGAGACTGGATATTTAGGCATTAAAAATCTGGAAAATAAGCAGGCAAATAGACACTTAAAATTTAAAAAATAAGCATTAAATAGGTACTGAAATGTAACTTGAAATAATGAAGATATAAAATTCAACTAAAAAATAAATTCAAGTCATAGACAATGTTTAAAGAATATAGAAACATAGATATCTGTTGGTTAATATCTTCTTTTACTGTATATATAAAATTGAAGAAGCTTACCATACATTTAATGTATATTTGGTAAATACATTCTCTACAGAATTTTTTTCACTACACATAACAGTCCAAATTTTATACACTTTATCCGTACACACAGCAGTCCAAAGTTTTATAACACTTTATCAGTACATATACCAGTCCAAAGTTTTACGGCATCTTACCACTACAAACAACACATATTTCTCGAAAGAGGCAAAATCCTTTCTTGAAGTACTAAATTATATATTTTTCCCCAATAAAGATTTATTTTGAAGAAATTGCATAGAATAGGCAACATTCGGCACTAAAACAATTATTTAGGCTTGAATAGGCGAAATACGCAAAATGAAATTGACTTAGATTGAAACTATAACCCCCAATATAAACTTTAAAACCTTATTTTTGATCATTTCTTTAATATTAAAGTATAGGCATTTTGCCTAACATTCGGTTTCTAGATATTGTTAATGAATAAAATAAAAATAATATGAAAAAATAAATTTTCAACATATGGGATATTTGCGTTGGAAATAAAGAATATCTGAGAAAATAGCATTTTTCTGATGACGGTAGTATATTTATGGGAAAAAGCTAAGTGATAAGGTGTAATTATATAAAGTGGAGAAAGGATGAGGATTTAATGATATTGCGCTTCGCTTTGAAAGCTAGGCGGAATCTAGCGAAAATTATGCTCGGTATCTTATGAACGATCGCATAATCTCGTCTAGAAAGAGAAGATGAGGACGGGTTGGGAGTCCGTGATTACTGCTAATTGGATAGAGTAGATAAGTGGAATCTGCTTCTGCTATTATAAGAGATAGCTAATAAGGAAACCATTTTAAATTACCAAACGCACAGTTAATGTTGCATACAGTATTGTTTTGACAAACTTGTGTATTAAAACAAGTTATTCAGTAATCATTGATTTTGCGTCAAATAAGAATATAGTCTGGTAGTCCTGTTAAAAAACAAAATGTTAATTATTCAGATAATTGTTATTTAATAATTATTCAAATAATTAATAATATTAATTAATATTATTATTAATTATATAATTATATTATTTATAATTAATTAATATTATCTGAGTTCGAATAATAATATTCGAACAGTTTTGTCTTATTTTATAATTGTTCGAAGAGTTAATCTTCTTTTATCAAAAATTATTCGAACATCTTGTTAAATAATAATTTTCTTCTACAATTCGAATTTTTTCACTCTTTATTGTTTACTTAACCTCTGTATAGTGTTATGATAAGGGCTCGGATCTTGTTGACAAGTCAACTTTTTTCTGTTACGCATAGAACAAGGCAAGTTCAAATAAAAACGTTATCCGTCAACTCAAGATTCTAAAGGTATATTTTTTTAGGGTCAACTTTTGGTCACTTTTTGTCCTTTAGAAGTTTCAGGTCATTTTTTAATATTTTAAGGTAACTTTCAGGTCGCTTATAGTCTTTTTCGTCTACATAAGGAAATTTAAAAATGAACATTGTTTACGAATTTGAAAAATACAAAATTAGATTCTCTCTTTTCCTGCTTTCTGACAATTGGGATGGAAAGCTGCATTCCTAAAAAGTTAATGAACACTAAGCTGTAGCTGGTTGACAAGGGATAGGGGTTGGTGGGTGGCCAAACAGATAGTGATCACGTGAATAACTAAAAATAGATTAAAAGACGTACAAAGATTTTAAACAGGGTTTTTATAAGGGATGGGCTAAACCGGTTTCTAGAAAAACCGAAATCCGAAAGACCGACATTTCGGTTTACTCCAAAAACCGATTCCGTTTTTCACCGAAACTGGTTTCGGTGGAAATCTTTGAAAAACACATAAAACTGTTTCTGTGGTAATGAAATCGGTTTCCGGAGAACAACGAAACGCTATTATGGTCAGAAATAGAACCAATTTTGAAAAAAAAAACGGAACCGGTTTTGAAAAACCGAAACCGGATCCGATAAAAAAACTGAACCGGTTTCGGTGAAAAACCACTTTTAAAATGTTCAAAAACCGGTTTCGGTTTTCCTAAAAATCGAAAAAAAAAACTTTTTTGTGCCTCCACTAGTTTTTATCTATTTTTCTCGTGTATACAGTCTACACTTGAGAAGTTCTATTCTTTAAGTGTGCTTCCCATTTTCTACTCGGGAGTGGATTGACACTTCAGTATGTACAATACCGTACAATGGACTGCAACCAGGGTTGAGTGTTGTGAACATCATTTAATCAACTAGAAGATTCTGTAGAGCTGATATTTGACTGGTTTCGAGTCATTGGGTCAATCAAGCGACATCCATACCAGCATGACCTGAACAAGTCATACCCGAGTGACCCGTACCACTACTGATCTATGTAAAATACTTGCATATCGTTGTACTTTAAATACAAGAAGCCGAATCTTCATACTATCAGATTATTCAGATAGCGAATAATAATGCAATGAAATCCGCAATATATCGTTGGACAATGTGGTAAATGCATGTTTATCCTGGAACGATACGCAACTAGTTAAACCTCTATTGCCTCAGGGTTGCATAACTTGCAGTTATTTGCTACCGGCATGTTTTCTTTGACAGTTCTTAATCCAGATCTGGACGCTCTGTAAACAATTATCTCCTCTTTGCAACCATTGAAACTATAATTGCAGATACATTGTATCGGATACGTTTGTGTACTTGTAACGTTTTATTTCGCGTGTGAGGACAAATCTGAATTCAAGGATGATTACTGAAACTAGGTTTTGAATAATGTCCGAATTAATATATTGAAAAGCATGATATAATGTCAGAAATAATAAATTGTAATATAGAGGCAAGCAAGAGAAATTGCTTTATTTCAGGGTTTGTGAATAAAAATGTGTATACATGTCTGAATAAACGGTTAAGTGGTAATTGATGTAGCTATTTGCAGAAAAATCTCAATTTCATGCAACTTCTATACTGACACCTTAAAGCGATGTTATCAGACTTATAACATCTGTTGTTTTATGTGATAAAAGGACAGTAGGGTTATTTTAACTGAATTCAGAAGAAATCAGGACATAACTTTTGTACACTCATGTTCAAAATGATTGTGTCATATCTATAACTGTCTTCTTGTAACAATATAATTTGATAATGATTTTTGCGGGGTACTTTTAATACTGATACTATGTATATAATCGGGAAATGTATATTTTTGTTAAATTTCATAGAAAAAGAATTATAAATACGAAAATTAGAATGAGTAAAACAAAATATTGCTAAATGGTCAAGAAAGTTTTATTTTCGTTTTATTATTATTCTTATTTACTGCTCTTTTGACATGAAATTTTCCACATACGTCTTTGCCGATTATACACATACTAACGTTATAAGAAATACCGGGTGTATTCGTTATCAAATTTTATTCCTACAACAACAAATTTATAGACATGCGACAATAATTTTGGACATGAGTGTACATAAATTAACAAATGAGAGACGAGAAAAGCTTTTAAAAAATCGAGATAAAACTAAAAGGAATTAAAAATATATATTTGACGAGAAGAAAAAAAGTTTAAAGGCTTTTAAGAATATCTTATAATAACGCAGTCATACAATCAATTAGAATTTGTATTATCTACTTATTTAAGATTCTCAACTATAGTGTATATTATACAGTTCACTTGAAATTCAATGTTTCAGTATTTTTTTGGGGGGGGTGTCTAATGTTCAGTCTAAGAGGAGCATAAGGCAGACCTCCAGCTCCACAGTCTAAGAAACGCTATTCTAAGTGATAATACTTTGATAATATTTTCTAGGTATATTGAGCCGTTTTGAAAAAAGATACCTCTTTCATTCTTGACGATTGTCGAATAGAACCAAATATTTCCCATTGGTCTTAATGATATTCTAGAAAGCAAGAAGAAAAAGTTATCAGCAATAGGAGAGACTTTTTAACGTTCGGTTTCATTGTACTAAACACCATTCCACATATTTGCAGAGGATTAATGACTACAAGTGACCAATTTGTTAGGTAACAAGGAAAGAATGACCGAATTGTTGTAGACTTGTATGGAATTTTCCCTTTTTATGTAATAAATGGAAAAAGCGAAAGAACTTGAGTTAATAAAGAATGAGGAGTTTACTTGCCTTTTTCGAGAACATTGATGTGTAGTAGAAAAAGGACATGTACTATCATGATAATTATGTATGCATAAAGTCGTGATCTCATTAACCCGGATTTTGTAATATAGTACATCGCTTTTTTTTTTTTCTTAATATTTTTATAGCGCTTCGCAGCGAATTATGTGAGATACACGAAGTGTTCATAGTTGATCAGCTCATCTGTGCTGTATGACGCTCGTAAACGTCACGCAGCCAATGAATGGATTTACGGGAGAAATCATAATAAAGGGAAACAGAGAGAGAGAGAGAGAGAGAGAGAGAATTTTTGTCCAGCAGGTGTCTGGAGGGACCGACCGTCAGAACCTTTCTCAAGGGGCGGAGCTAAAATCTTGCGTAACATACACGTTTGGCTAGGAACTGGCCCTATAGGCGGGACCTGTTTCCCCTCATAACGCAGCCTTGGCGGGAGGGGAGGAAAGAGAGAGAGAGAAGAGAAACCAGAAAGCAAGGCAAGCTGGCGAAGCTTGTTTTGTGTATAATAGTTGTTGCTTTGGTATGAACTGGAGGTGACGCGTAGTTTTCTTGTTACTCTCCAGCGTTTATTCAGTGTGGAATTGTTCAGAATTATCTAAGTGTGCAGTCTGTTACCATTTTGTGGATGATTAACAAATTGCAAAGTGTTTGTTTCGTGGTATTGCTGCGAATGTGAAAGTGGTGCCACGTGTTTGTTGTGTGTTTGTTTGTATACAATTAGTGCTGAGGAGAAAAGAAAGAACTAGTTCGAGCTTGGTGTCATTTAAGGTGAATGAAAATATTTTCATGTTTTATAGTGATTTCACAGTGCATTTTTGTCATACGTTAAGTGTTTTGGTGTGTTTTGTATTTGAGTGTCATGGAAATTCGCACAGCGCCTCGTGTCTAGTTGTTTATATCATCCTACATGGGTAACAAAAGAACAATTTCTACTATATTAATATTAGTTTTTTTAATTCCTTTATGTAAATATCGGTAATAAAGGCCTATTACGAAAATAAGGGCTTCTGGGATACGACTATATAAATGAGGAATTACGTATTATTGGGGGGTCTTATTGTCGGTTCCATTGGGTGGGAATGGCGGAAATATCTTTCACTGCTCTTGATGAGTATAATTGTTTTGAGCTTATTTCTATTTCGTATCCAGTCCACAACGGTCCAAAAATGTTAGAAATATTTCCTAAATCAGGTTGACGTCAATTGGTTCTTGTTTGTTTTTGCTCAGAATTTCGGGATACAGATGTTAGATTATATTTGACCAT
Organism: Thermobia domestica; assembly: GCF_964235325.1. Classification (NCBI taxonomy): domain Eukaryota; kingdom Metazoa; phylum Arthropoda; class Insecta; order Zygentoma; family Lepismatidae; genus Thermobia; species Thermobia domestica. Next base: position 55,090,688 of record NC_137456.1, on the reverse strand, counting down.
TAATAGATTCCATTACCGGACATGGCCAACCCTAGATTATATTTGACCATTAATAGATTCCATTACCGGACATGGCCAACCCTAGGTTCTTAAATTTTATTTGCACCCTTTTCCCAAATTCATTTTCATACGAAAACACAATTATAATTTAAGCCAGGTATAGTTTCATGTATCTGTGGATGTGGACCTACAGATCAAGATGGAATCCGAACCATCGTAATGGGTTCATGGGAATCGAATTTCTGAATCAAAGATGCGCGCGCTAGCCACTAGGCCATCTTGAAACGCTTGAGCGCAACATTGCATGTATTTAGATGTGTACATACAGAAATGTGAGTTATCTTGCTATTGTAGAGGGACCTTAATTCCATTTGCAAACATGCATATTACCAGTAACATTACTCGTAATTATGAGAAATATATCCAAAACTTACTCGTTTTGCTTTGGTTTTGTAAAATAGTTTAAAACATTCAAAAATTAGGGCTACAATATCCATGTCAAGGAAAACCATCTTCAGAATGCTTATTTCCAGTAAGATTAACAAAATAATTTTTAATATAGACTATATCGATATTATGGATCTATTTGTAAACCTGTCGTCATGGTGCAGAATTATATAATGGAAAAGCTTTCATTCTACAACAGTTTCAAGACTAGCGGATTTTAGTACTCTTTACCTGACATATAATAATTTCATACTTCAGCATGACATACAGACTAAAACTTCTACATGGAATGTGTCTAAGTATGTGAAAACGTAATACACGCAACATACATGCTTGAGAGAAACAGGTTCCTGTCACGCACTCGGTGGAACAGAAGCACGTTGAAACGTCAAAATATTTCTCAACACCGTCTACTATCAGGGCCACTTAACACTAACTTAACCAGTGGCTGCATACACGAGTGAGTGAATGGCGATCGCTGTATTCTTGGGATAAAACTAACATCAACCACTACCTACGCTTACACTGAATGGTAGGTTTAAATTGTAACACATTTTCAAATTCAAACGCATATTCTTATGTAACATTAAAATGAAAGGAAATATTAAAGCCTGAAAGAAGTTTAAATGACAATGATAGAGAGTTCTGATTCCAGAGAGTAGCGTACGCAGAATTTCGTCAAGAGGAGGGGGTTCAAGTTCTTAAGTTTATATCATTTCAGTTGTTTTGTATACATGTTACGTTTAATATTGCAAATCTTGCTCAAGGGCGAGGGTTAAAAACGAGCAACCCCATCATGTACCGGGACAGGACGTTTGGGCGCCACCATTTGGGCGCGGACGTTTCGGCGCTACCGTTTGGGCGCCGGACGTTTGGGCACAAAGCCGTTTAGGCGACAGACGTTTGGGCGCAAGGTACATAGTAAAAATCACAATTTACGACATATAAAGTAAGCTAGGCACTAAAAACTTAGCGCGAGTCAAGATGTATACATTTCCTACATTTCTATCTTTATCTCACCTCATTTATCTGTATATTTTCTATCTCTATCTTATTTATTCATCTAAATTAGATAGTTTAATGCGTTTGTGACATTTATTGCCTAACCTAGTCATGGATTCATTTTTCGCTTGTTCACGATTCTTGTACTTCTGATCTAATGTTGATCTAATTTTTATATTATATAAGGAAGCTAGGAAATGAAGGAATCAGACGAACTATTAATAATTTTCTTAATGTTAATTAAAACATATTGATTTAATTTTTGTATTTTTCAAAAAAGTTAACAATTACATACTTAAGAATATTAAAATTTGTTTCCTTTCGTATTACGTTTGCCAAACTCTTCTCTTCCTTAAGTCCAATAAAGAACTACCAATAAAAGATTTCCACGCACTCGAGTTGAGGGAAGTGGCCCCGCGTAGCGTAGTCGCTAACGCTCTCGCCTTCGGTGCGAGCGGTCCCGGGTTCGATTCCCGGTGGAGGCACTCAATCGAAAAAAAATGTAACACGCTCTTTCAGGCCAGCCACCCTGAATGAGGTTTTCCTGGGTTTTCCTCATTCACACCAGGCAAATGCCGGGGTTATACCTAATTTATAGGTCCAGGCCGCTTCTTTCCATCCCTTTTCCCGATAGTGTCCCCTCAAACGTGACGGGCTAAATGGCCTTAGATGCCGAGAGCCCAGAAATTTAAAAATCCTAATCGAGTTGAGGGAAAGATATTTCGCATACAGGGTGTCTAAGACATACTTCGCATACAGGGTGTCTAAAACATTGAGTTTAGGAACTGCAGTATGCCGTATTTCTGGTATCACTTTTTTAAATTAATATTCCAATATAAAAGTCAAAGCTTAACACACTTTTTTTTTTTCGTCCCATTGTAAAAATTTAATCTGCATTAAAGAAAGTGGCGAAAGAAAAAAAAGAACGATTTCAAAGTGAAAAATAATAATTAAGTGTACATATATTGATCGTTTAGCCACTAGAAATGTGTTTGACACTCACACTTATTGCATAACTACAGTAGAAGGCCTGCTTTAAGTTTTTTAATGGAATAGGCTCGCTTTGTATGTAATGCAGTCAATCATATCTAGTCTGGTCGACTTACCTTTGGCTTGAAAAGTTATCAAATTAAAAAGCACACTTAACTTTGGTTGGAACTTAAATTTACAAAATTTAATTGTTAATTCAGTTTTTAGAATTTTGAAATTCCAGTATTTCTAGTATGTAAAACAAAATCTAGTATAATTCAAGGACTTCCACTACAGTAGACACCTTGTGATATCTTGATTCGAACTTAGTACTCAGCGCCTAACATTATGACTTTTTAATTTAACTCGCGCCCAAACGTCTGGCGCCCAAATGGCTTCGCGCCCAAACGTCCAGTGCCCAAACGGCGGGGCCCAAACGTCCGCGCCCAAACGGCGGCGCCCAAACGTCACGTACCGTCATGTACGCCACAGGTTCCAACTTGTTCTAGTAGTAGGAATAGGATATACAGACGTGCATAAATTATTAATAAAATGGACAATTATTTTTAAAACAAATATTTCGCGAAATCTGAGTACATATAGGACTAGTTATTGTTACTATATTATGCATCAGTAGGCCTACTTGATATAATCCATCTTACAATTAAGGCTTCGCATCTTTTTGGCATACTTTTGATCAATGTTTACATTAATTTGAAAATTCAGCATCTAAATGGTAAGGACAATGTTCTGTAAATTATGCTTTTGTCGCAGGCCATTTAGTTTTGATTTTGATATCAGTATGCCACATCAACTCGATGAGATTTGTGTGTAGGCTATTGCTGGGTCAGTAGTATCCCTGTTTGGACTATTACTGTTGTTGAATACTAAAAAATGCTCCTGAAAACAAGTTCCGCACTCAAAAGGGTTTGGATGACAAAGTGCGGCGTCTTGCATTTTTATTTCATCACCAGATTGAAACCACTCAATTCATTGTTGACATCATATAGTCTCATATGACTTCCATATATTTTACACTTCTTATTTCCTTCTACAACACGGACTTCACATTTTCTTTTTAGACGTCGTTTCCCCGCTACCAGTAATTATCTGTAGCGTCCCCCAACTTTATATATATATACAGTGGCGGATCCAGGAAATGATCAAGGGAGGGGCTAAACCATAATTTGCCGTTTTATCTAGTGTAAAGCAGAATTGAAGCCCATTTTATCCAGTGTAAACCTGAGCGTCAAGGGGGGGGCTATAGCCCCGTAGCCCCCCCTTGGATCCGCCCTTGTATATATATATATATATATATATATATATATATATATATATATATATATATATATATATATATATATATATATATATATATATATATATATATATATATAAAAATACAATGGTCAAAGATGGGCACGGGGGACGGTGTGCCGTCATGCGTCCCTCTACCTTTTCAGATCCACTTTTACCCCTGTAAACGTAGGTGAGCTTTGGCTCTCTGAAATCCCAATTTTTGTACGGGACAGGACGTTTGGGCGCCACCATTTGGGCGCGGACGTTTCGGCGCTACCGTTTGGGCGCCGGACGTTTGGGCACAAAGCCGTTTAGGCGACAGACGTTTGGGCGCAAGGTACATAGTAAAAATCACAATTTACGACATATAAAGTAAGCTAGGCACTAAAAACTTAGCGCGAGTCAAGATGTATACATTTCCTACATTTCTATCTTTATCTCACCTCATTTATCTGTATATTTTCTATCTCTATCTTATTTATTCATCTAAATTAGATAGTTTAATGCGTTTGTGACATTTATTGCCTAACCTAGTCATGGATTCATTTTTCGCTTGTTCACGATTCTTGTACTTCTGATCTAATGTTGATCTAATTTTTATATTATATAAGGAAGCTAGGAAATGAAGGAATCAGACGAACTATTAATAATTTTCTTAATGTTAATTAAAACATATTGATTTAATTTTTGTATTTTTCAAAAAAGTTAACAATTACATACTTAAGAATATTAAAATTTGTTTCCTTTCGTATTACGTTTGCCAAACTCTTCTCTTCCTTAAGTCCAATAAAGAACTACCAATAAAAGATTTCCACGCACTCGAGTTGAGGGAAGTGGCCCCGCGTAGCGTAGTCGCTAACGCTCTCGCCTTCGGTGCGAGCGGTCCCGGGTTCGATTCCCGGTGGAGGCACTCAATCGAAAAAAAATGTAACACGCTCTTTCAGGCCAGCCACCCTGAATGAGGTTTTCCTGGGTTTTCCTCATTCACACCAGGCAAATGCCGGGGTTATACCTAATTTATAGGTCCAGGCCGCTTCTTTCCATCCCTTTTCCCGATAGTGTCCCCTCAAACGTGACGGGCTAAATGGCCTTAGATGCCGAGAGCCCAGAAATTTAAAAATCCTAATCGAGTTGAGGGAAAGATATTTCGCATACAGGGTGTCTAAGACATACTTCGCATACAGGGTGTCTAAAACATTGAGTTTAGGAACTGCAGTATGCCGTATTTCTGGTATCACTTTTTTAAATTAATATTCCAATATAAAAGTCAAAGCTTAACACACTTTTTTTTTTTCGTCCCATTGTAAAAATTTAATCTGCATTAAAGAAAGTGGCGAAAGAAAAAAAAGAACGATTTCAAAGTGAAAAATAATAATTAAGTGTACATATATTGATCGTTTAGCCACTAGAAATGTGTTTGACACTCACACTTATTGCATAACTACAGTAGAAGGCCTGCTTTAAGTTTTTTAATGGAATAGGCTCGCTTTGTATGTAATGCAGTCAATCATATCTAGTCTGGTCGACTTACCTTTGGCTTGAAAAGTTATCAAATTAAAAAGCACACTTAACTTTGGTTGGAACTTAAATTTACAAAATTTAATTGTTAATTCAGTTTTTAGAATTTTGAAATTCCAGTATTTCTAGTATGTAAAACAAAATCTAGTATAATTCAAGGACTTCCACTACAGTAGACACCTTGTGATATCTTGATTCGAACTTAGTACTCAGCGCCTAACATTATGACTTTTTAATTTAACTCGCGCCCAAACGTCTGGCGCCCAAATGGCTTCGCGCCCAAACGTCCAGTGCCCAAACGGCGGGGCCCAAACGTCCGCGCCCAAACGGCGGCGCCCAAACGTCACGTACCGTCATGTACGCCACAGGTTCCAACTTGTTCTAGTAGTAGGAATAGGATATACAGACGTGCATAAATTATTAATAAAATGGACAATTATTTTTAAAACAAATATTTCGCGAAATCTGAGTACATATAGGACTAGTTATTGTTACTATATTATGCATCAGTAGGCCTACTTGATATAATCCATCTTACAATTAAGGCTTCGCATCTTTTTGGCATACTTTTGATCAATGTTTACATTAATTTGAAAATTCAGCATCTAAATGGTAAGGACAATGTTCTGTAAATTATGCTTTTGTCGCAGGCCATTTAGTTTTGATTTTGATATCAGTATGCCACATCAACTCGATGAGATTTGTGTGTAGGCTATTGCTGGGTCAGTAGTATCCCTGTTTGGACTATTACTGTTGTTGAATACTAAAAAATGCTCCTGAAAACAAGTTCCGCACTCAAAAGGGTTTGGATGACAAAGTGCGGCGTCTTGCATTTTTATTTCATCACCAGATTGAAACCACTCAATTCATTGTTGACATCATATAGTCTCATATGACTTCCATATATTTTACACTTCTTATTTCCTTCTACAACACGGACTTCACATTTTCTTTTTAGACGTCGTTTCCCCGCTACCAGTAATTATCTGTAGCGTCCCCCAACTTTATATATATATACAGTGGCGGATCCAGGAAATGATCAAGGGAGGGGCTAAACCATAATTTGCCGTTTTATCTAGTGTAAAGCAGAATTGAAGCCCATTTTATCCAGTGTAAACCTGAGCGTCAAGGGGGGGGCTATAGCCCCGTAGCCCCCCCTTGGATCCGCCCTTGTATATATATATATATATATATATATATATATATATATATATATAAAAATACAATGGTCAAAGATGGGCACGGGGGACGGTGTGCCGTCATGCGTCCCTCTACCTTTTCAGATCCACTTTTACCCCTGTAAACGTAGGTGAGCTTTGGCTCTCTGAAATCCCAATTTTTGTATAAATTTAGTCGAATTTTAACGGTGATTTTTACCGATTTTTAGTAAACTTTAACTAATATTGAATTTTGACTTCTCTCGAAATACATTTTTGCGAACGTGCTTGCTGGGCTTAAATAATGCTAGTACATTTAGGAAGTATACTGATTGATATGGTCAATTATGTCACCTCTCCGCGGGTTCCCGTGGGTGCTTTCCTCTCACTTAAATTTCATGATGTGAAAAAGCAAGTTAGCGTGAGCAGAAAGTTTATGTACTCCCTCCCCAGAAAAGGTATCCGCCAATGAACTTAAATGAAATCTAAATACTATGAAAGAGACCCATCAACGACTTATGAAAAATAGGAAAAGATGATTGATACTAACGTGTTCAATACCAGTTTTATTGTAAGTAGTGTGGCGATACTGTTAAGAGTATATGTGTCACTGTTAGAGGTACGTGTGTCACCGTTATAATGTGGCAAACAGTAGATACAGTCTGATACTTATATAGTACAGAAATAAATAAACAATATATTCTAGAAAAATAAAAAACTATTAATTATTATTATTGGCAACAAACAACATACGTTCAGTGACATAAAATTATTATTTTTTTTTTCAAAAATTACGCATGAGTACTCTTTTTGCGCCATGTCTCAGAATTGAATGATGTCATTTTCTTGAGCTCAATGTGTGTGATCTAGTGATGGATAAATGTGTGACCTTTGGACAAATTTTAGATGAGCAAAGGTTAAAGTTTTACTAAATCACACAATTTTGGTTAATTAATTTTAGTAGTTTTATCACAATCACATATTAACCATATTGGGTTCTGGCTTCTTGCTAGCGGTATAAAGAAAAGCTTTATGTGGGCTTACTTGAAAATCGTTTCTCACGAGGTTATCGTACAGCTTCAATTTCTATGTTGACAATTTTCTATTTTCGAAAACTACGCATTAAGATAATCACTCAGCTATGCCATTTTATTCAGCTCGATTTCTATGGATTGGTATACTTCTCATCTTAAAAAAGAATATATTTTGCAAAAAATAATAGAATGATTTTTAAATTACGATATTTTTTTCTTAATATCATAATCTGCAATTATGCACCATGCGCACAATAAAATTACAGTATGAATGCAGTAATTAGAGTAATATTTTCCGTCGCTCTCGTGTTGTTCATGGCCGCTTTGCATTACATGGTATGGTGAAAGCTAAGGTCGCGTGGTTACGATTTTCAGATGAGAATACCAAAGAACTGGTTCTTTCACCTTCAGCTGCCAGCTGCGAGACCCAACAAAAACCTTCCTCCCCAATGGCTATTGTCCTTTAGGCGTCAGTAGCAAGGCTACCAACAACGGTTTTCCGAATATTTTTCATAACAGTATTGCCAACATTAGTTTTTTGCTGTGAGGTGTATATATACTTGTTTGTTTTGAGGAAATCACAGGCGAAATAAATAAATGACGTAAATGTCAAAATTGGCAACGAAAGCTATAATCTCCTTTTCTGTTTCGTGATTTTCTGAGGTCGGTATAGATTTGAAGCGTTCAATTTATTCAAGGTCGCTTTTTTCCCAGTATTTTCCATGGAATTTACGTAAATTATATTGAGAATTCAAGATCATGTATGTGCAATTTTTTAGCATGACTTGACGTGTCATGAGAACACAACATTGTATTCGAGATGGCGGATTAAAGAAAAAAACTTGTTTCATATTTTAGTAATTTAATTTAAAACACGAAATATATGTTAAGTCAACAGTTCCGTTTTATAATACGATTGTAAACGGTACTTAAGTCTTCATCCCGGCGAAATTAAAATACCGCTAATTTTACAGTAATTATGTGATATCTTCAAATAGATAAAATATAATCGAAATGTGGAATAAGAGCACCCTAGACAATATTATTTTACATGAGAAACCGTTATCACAACTCACGTATCTACTTTCGATTTCAAGCCATTTTGAAAATCGGCATTTATTTTCGCGTTTCTAAACAGCTGAAAACGGAAAGCCACTAGGTGACTTGTGATAACGGTACCTCACGTAAAATAATATTGTCTAGGGCGCTCTTGTTTCATATTTCAATTATCTTTTATCTATTTGAAGATATCACATAATTACTGTAAAATTAGCGGTATTTTAATTTCGCCGGGATGAAGACACTTAAAACGGTCCGGAACGTACCGGCACTCCTATTGCGCCAAATCAGTTTCGTGTTTAGAATTCCGTTGTTTCGGAAGCACTTCAGTGATTTGTTTTAAAACATTAAGAGATTTGTTTTATTTAAGCAGTGCTAGCTAATTAACTAACACCAAAAATATATATAATGTCCAGCAAAGCTACGTTTAATTTTTTTGAAGATAATACTATTTTTCAGAAGTAGTATATAGATTTGGGTAATTGGAGTTTACAGTTTTTTTTCTTCTTCACTGAGCACATTAAAACGTGACCCTACAGTTTAAAGCAGCGTTTCCCAACCGGTGTGTCGCGGCACACTGGTGTGCCGTGAATGGGCCGCTGGTGTGCCGCGAGGAAACGAAAAAAGTATTAATTTTATAGCAATTAAATTGCAAAACTTAGGGAAAAATGTATATTTTTATTTCACATTAGTGTGAAACTACTGTGTAGATGAAATTCCGGCTGAGTTAATTTTAGCTGGAGGCGAAAAATTGTGGAACAAGATACACAAACTCATTCTCCTTATCTGGAACAAGGAAGAATTGCCACAAGAGTGGAAAGAATCAATCATTGTTCCAATTCACAAGAAAGGCGACAAAACTGACTGTAATAATTATCGAGGCATTTCTCTTCTGTCAACATCCTATAAAATCCTTTCAAATATTCTGTTAGCAAGATTGACCCCATACGCAGATGAAATTATTGGAGATTATCAGTGCGGATTTAGACGAAATCGATCAACTACCGACCAAATATTTACCATTCGCCAAATACTCGAAAAGAAGTGGGAATACAATACCCCGCTACATCAACTATTTATTGATTTTAGAAAGGCTTACGACTCGGTTAGGAGAGAAACATTATACAACGTTCTTACAGAACTTGGAATACCGAGAAAGCTAATTAGATTAATTAAGATATGTTTAAGTGAATCCCAAAGTAAAGTCCGGGTAGGAAAATTTTTGTCCACGAGCTTCCACGTCGAAAATGGCCTGAAACAAGGAGATGCGTTGTCGCCATTATTATTTAACTTTGTGCTGGAATACGCCATAAGGAAAATCAAAGATAGCAACCAGGGCCTAGAGTTGAACGGAATTCACCAGGTTATGGCATATGCTGATGATGTAAATTTAATAGGGGATGATAGGAGAACAGTAGAAATAAATGCAGAGATCTTATTAAACGCTTGCAGGGACATGGGTTTAGAAGTAAATGCAGAGAAAACTAAATACATGGAAGTGCGTCGGGACCGTAATACGGCAAATTGTAGAGGAGTTAAAATCTATATATATAAAAGAGAACGTACAATATTTTGTCCGCTCATCACGCTAATACGGCTGAACCAATTTCTTTCATTTTTGGGGGGTTATTAGGATTTGGACCCTAGATGGTTTTTATCATATCACTTTAATTTTTAATTACCAGTGTCTTGAGATAATTGACCATTCAAGTGTCCATAACGTACAAATCCTTTGTTATTAGTTCATCATAGGTAAAAATAAACGTATTTATATGCAACCCGCATGACCGTGTCACTCGGCGGGTTAACATAAATGACAGGCGATATACAGCGGAAAATAGCTTGAATCTTCTGTTTAAAATTTTTTAATTGATTTGCTTATTTTTACAGACACTTTTACAATATGCCAGCACCGGGATGACCGCAGCGAAGCGGGGCGGGTTAACATAAATGACAGGCGATATAATGTTAAGATTTACTGCAATCTTCTATGGTTTTTATCATATCACTTGAAAGCGAAAAAGTAAAAATTATCTAAGTAACAAAGTTTATTGCGTTCCGGGGTGACCGCAGCGAAGCGGGGTGAACGCTGCTAGTACTAAATAATGCTTTTGATAAAGTGGATACTTTCAAATATTTAGGATCAATATTAACAGACGAAAATCATATTCACGAAGAAATTAAATGTCGACTAAAAGCAGGGAATTCGTGTTACTATTCGGTTCAAAATCTCTTGTCGTCGCGAATTCTGTCGAGGAATTTGAAGCTTAAAATATATAAAACGATAATCATGCCTGTTGTTCTGTATGGTTGTGAAACATGGTCGCTTACTCTGAGAGAAGAACATAGACTGAAAGTATTTGAGAACAGGATCCTGAGAAGAATATTCGGACCCAAGAGGAACGAGAATGGGGAATGGCGGAAGCTTCATAACGAGGAACTACATAGTTTATACGGTTTACCCAACATTGTTAGGGTCGTCAAGTCTAGGAGGCTTAGGTGGGCAGGTCATGTAGCTAGAATGGAAGAAAGTAGAAACGCTTTCAAAGTCTTGACTGGTAGACCCATAGGAAAACGACCATTAGGAAGACCTAGGCGCAGATGGGAGGACAATATTAAGATGGATCTCGCAGAGATAGGAATACAAAGTAGAAACTGGATGCAATTAGCTAAGGATAGAAGTCAGTGGAGAGCTTTTGTGAACGCGGCACTGAACCTCCGGGTTCCATAGGCCATAGAGTTAGTTAGTTAGTTAAAATTAGCGGTATTTTAATTTCGCCGGGATGAAGACACTTAAAACGGTCCGGAACGTACCGGCACTCCTATTGCGCCAAATCAGTTTCGTGTTTAGAATTCCGTTGTTTCGGAAGCACTTCAGTGATTTGTTTTAAAACATTAAGAGATTTGTTTTATTTAAGCAGTGCTAGCTAATTAACTAACACCAAAAATATATATAATGTCCAGCAAAGCTACGTTTAATTTTTTTGAAGATAATACTATTTTTCAGAAGTAGTATATAGATTTGGGTAATTGGAGTTTACAGTTTTTTTTTTCTTCTTCACTGAGCACATTAAAACGTGACCCTACAGTTTAAAGCAGCGTTTCCCAACCGGTGTGTCGCGGCACACTGGTGTGCCGTGAATGGGCCGCTGGTGTGCCGCGAGGAAACGAAAAAAGTATTAATTTTATAGCAATTAAATTGCAAAACTTAGGGAAAAATGTATATTTTTATTTCACATTAGTGTGAAACTACTATGAACCTACAATTTTATGTTCTTTCCGGGTTAATATTCTGTACATTTCTAATATTCAAAAAAATATTTGTTATAATTGTTATGATCATTATTGCTTCTTTATTGTTGCAGACTATTTCGTAATTTGAAAATTTAAAATATTATTCAATCCTTTCGACAAATTACCTACATTTGTGTTTTAAAAGTAAAAGAGATTTGTTTGTTCGTTATTTAGTGATCTTCCTTCTTACTAAAAGGTTGGATACAGTTTTTAAACAGAAAGCGTATTTTTAGAAACCTGAGTTCAATATTTCATTGCAATTGTTTTCTATTTTTAAATTAGAATGAAAAATAAACATAATGATTTGCCAAGGGGGAAGGGAAACAGTGAAAGAGCTTTCTTCTCTGGGAGGAGATCAATAATCACAGAAAAATGTCACTGTGTTTTATATTTACAAATAATATCTATAAGTGTGCCGCGAGAATCCAGGTAACACCCGTAGTGTGCCGCAAGTTGAAAAAGGTTGGGAAACGCTGGTTTAAGGTGTGGAATCCGCATCACCATAATTCAAATTTGAAGGATTTCTACTGGGAATCGAACACCGAATCTCGTGCATCAAAGGATCAGGTGCTAGCCATCAAACCAGCAGGGAGGAATAAATTTCCTCCATTTTGTTTTGTCGTGTACTTACGTCGGTCATTTCTTGTTTCTGAGGAGTACAGTGTCATTGGGGATTATAGATCTGAGTCGAGGCTTTCCAGTTATTGACTAGAACGATTTTAAACTGGAATCGTAGGTGTAGAAATATAAGAAATCGGAAGATAAGTAAAATAGAAAGTCGACTGAAAGCCAGTCCCAGATTCGGTTCCCGGTGGAGAGACCCAATCAAAAAAGTGTAAAAGCTTTTTCAAACCAACGGTGTGGTTTTCCTCATTTACACCAGGCAAATGCCGAGATGATTACCTAACATAATGGTCCTAGGCCGCTTTCTTCTTTCCCCATTCTTTTCATCCTTCCCAATTCTCCGGGATTTGTGATCATTGGGGGACTTCATCTTTCATACGTGATTGGCTAACATGGCCATAGATTCTAAAAGAACAGGACTTCTATTTCTAATCCTAATCGAACTACTTGGGACCAATGTTTGCTCAAATTATCCAAAATTATTGCTGTAAATAAGAGTATGTGATTGCAACAAGTTACTTCTCTTATTGTATTAAGGATCAACCTTTGGTTTAGTATATTTACAAAGATCAAAGGGTAAAGTTTTTTTCGAACGTTAGAAAGTGAATCGTGAATATTTCTAAAACTAAAACTACGTAACTGGTGGAAAAACTGTACACTTTTCACGGCTAGTCTAAAGGAGACTGTGATGATAAGAAATGAATGAAATGGTGGAACGAAGAAAGTGGGAGGAAACGGGAGAACCCCGAGAAAACTAGCACACGATGTTTGTTCACAACAAAGCTCACCTGGTGTGAGCTGGGATCGAACCAAGGACCCTATGCACCAGAGGTGAACACTCGACCACTTCGCCACCGCGGCTCTCAAAAGTATTTTTAATTGAATTGTATACAGTAATGTTACTAATACATTCGTTGAATAGCGTAGAGTCTAAAGACTGTTTAATCAACACACAAAATTTCAAAGACGTGTCAAACTAATAACAGACGTTGGTAAACAGACAATTTTCATATCGAGTCGTTAATATTGAATGATTATTATATCTTAATTTTAACGATTGTTGGTGAAACCAACAGTAAGTACACTCCGTGTGTCCATTTGATGTTCTTATTATGCTTTGCTCGGTATTACAGTAAATGTATTAGTGAAAGATTATATCCGTATTTGGAATATCAAGTCCTAAAGTAGCGTAATGGCAAATGCTCAAATGATTAATCTGTAATAGTAGTAATTATTATTAAATAGTATGTAGGAGTTCTAAATAAATCTTCTGGAGCCATATATTGCCGAGTTTTTCCTTATAAAGCAAGTTTGATTCCACTGTACCATACGAGAGACTTTAAAAAAGGTTTCACAGAAGTGTTTATATATATATATATATATATATATATATATATATATATATATATATATATATATATATATATATATATATATATATATATATATATATATATATATATATATATATATATATATATATATATATATATATATATATATATATATATATATATATATATATATATATATATATATATATATATATATATATATATATATATATATACAGGACAAATACCTTAAGGGCATAACGAGAAAATTTAATTTATAAAACTAAACTTTTAAGGTACGCATTACGATAATATTTTTTTCCTTCGTCCTTACGGCTAAATGTTTATTTTTTTTTTTAAATTGGACATTGCATCAATTACCATTAACAGTTTACACACACACAATTATAAATGAAGTAGTTGTATATAACCTGGGAAAACAAGATATTTCTCCATTTTCTTCAAGTCCCTCCGGGACCAATTTTAGGGCCCGAAAAAAATGTGTGTTTGGATAAAATAGAATTTTGATTTGACTTGACTTTGAGTTGCGTCCTTTTTAGCATTGTGGCTGTATGAGACGTAGATCTATAACTTAAGTGAGATCCGAACCACATGGGCTCCCACCGGGAATCCAACTTTGGTTTCTCTCACCAAAGGCGCGTGCGCTAACCGCTTAGCAACGAGAGAGCTCAGATGACGCCTGGTAACCGTAACTGTGGAGGAAAAAGAATTTGCGGTCTAAGGTTCTAAGCGCATCCCTGCTTTTGTGAATTTTACTGTTTAAACTAAGTGGAAAAAAATCAAAACTAGAAGTGAGCTAGGTAGTATCGACAGAATGCTAATATATGAAGTAAAGGTGCATCCAGACCTACCTTATAGATCGGAAATTTGGGCGCGCAGTTTCATGATGTCATGATTGTTGCACACTACACAAAAGAACTTGAATAATAGTTAATGCAATAGCATTTTGTAAATATTATTTGGTTCATTTTCTGATTTTTTTTAAATGACCTTTATTGTCTTTAATCTATTCAATAAAATTGAAGTTAAAAATATTTAAGAGAACTAATCAAAGACCCTTAATACAGCTTCATGAGGCAGTTGGTAAAATTGTTGGCTACTGTTAGGAAGTACATAAGCTGTGAGTCGAGGAAGCCAGTGAGAATGTCATGTGAAAAGTTGATGCATTAGGCATGCACCACTGAGTTCAACATACACCATCTGGTTTGCTACAGCCCTTCATGGACTGAAAAAAAAAATCTTCAGTATGTCATTGTTTATAAATCCATGAACAAACAGTCGTGTTAAAATGTAATGTTGTTAGAGTTCATCACCAAGTCCTATCAGCCCTAAAACGGCTTGTACCGTCAAACATTTTCTACAATAAATTTACGAGTAAAGAATAGATAATATCATCTCTGGTATTAGTAAATTGATAACATAATATTTTTTTTTATTTTATCATTGAACATATCTCATGAATATTACAGGTCGTTAAGAAATTATATATAAAAAAGAAGTTAGTTGTTTTAGATTTTTTACAATCTTGAGAATGCTGCTGTTGAGTTTTAAAAGTTTGGTTTGTTTGATGTTATTTTGTTTATTAGTAGTAACGTTAATGCAAGTTTTGAACACCTTATTTTATTAGATGGGAATCCACAATTTGACGTGTGATCTGAGTTGTTGCTGCAGATAGGTTGTTTGATTTAATAAGTACTCTGCACTGAAGCAAAAAAAGACTTTTCTAAAGACAATTTCCTATTGAAGTAGACCCGATGCCAGGCTATTTTGTAACTGTTATCTGTTAGCCTCTTGTATGATATTTATTTTTATCGTTATTTGAATTTTTGCAATGCTTAATTTATTGATTACTTTCAAATCAGACGTAACATTTCCAAATTAATGTTACACGGCAATCACTTAAATAAATGAACACCAGCATGAAGTAAAGAAATAAGAAAATAGCTCTTCAGAAGTAATATCATTTCATAGATTACTTTTAAGTTTGTTTTCGCTGATGTACTGTTTGTTCAAGATCTTAAAATATCGTTGTTTCGATCACTTCTGATTTTACTCCTGGATACCAAACCAAAAGTTTTTTTTTTTTTTTTTTTTAAAGAAAACTTTCACTTTTATGTTGTTACACAAATAATCATTATACTTATTATAGTTAAAACATACGGAACGCTTTAACTATAGTTGTACCTGAGAATTCGCCTTCTTGTCAGTTTTCTAATCAGGATTTCTTTAGTGTTTGGAGCAACGGGAAATGAGTGTCTACTGACGGAGCGTTTTGAGCATTTTTCTGGAGTTAAAGATGAAAATATATCAAAGTTAAATTATTATTACTTCTTTTTGTTAAAAAATGTATTTTTTTTTAAGTTTGAACCTATCTACATTCCACCCCCGATGTGTGTAACAAGAAATAGCTACATGCCGTAGATTTTTGCGGTTTGATATCTCTTTTCAAGATAGAGATTGTGTCGAACGGGGACCTACTGATCCAAACCACTACTCGGGTTTTTATCCAAGGAGTTTCCTCACCGAGTATCGAACTCGGGGCCACACACACTAGCTATAGTGTAGTTGAAACTCATTTTCTAGGAAGGAGATAAAGAGGATCAGAAATCATAACTCACTCTAAAAATTCTCGGGTTCACATCTCATGTAGCCTTGGTGCTCAGCGGGACGTGAAACTTGGCGCTTTTTGAGTTATTTTCAAGTCTAAAAAGAGCTTGTGTTTATGTAAGACGCTTTGTATTATTATTATTATTATTATTATTATTATTATTATTATTATTATTATTATTATTATTATTATTATTATTATTATTATTATTATTGGTGACAACGTTGGTTTAATTCCAGGATTGTCCTTAAATGTTAGACACTACATCTAAGCGCCTGCAATTCTTTATTTATATACGTGTAATTTCTACAACAATAAATACCTAGAAGAAAGTGTAAGAAATAAGAACAAAGTTCACAGTCGGAACAAATTACAGAATGAAGGTTAAGAGAACGAGGAACGTATGTAGAAAATGCACTCGTCATCGAGTGTAATTACAGACGGAACACGTGTTGGTATGAGGAATGTGCATAAGAGTCAAGAGATGGGAAGATTTAAAGCAGATTAAAGGGAGGAGTATCTCTGTATGAAGTTTAAAATGAAGACTTGAACATAACATGCCTTATAACTAATGGACACTGGAGTTACCAACACTGGAGTTTTCGAAAACAGTTTTGTTAGGTGGAATAATAGTGAACCCTTACTGAATTAATGTGCACATTAAAGTAATTGACCACCAGTTGTTAAAATTTCTCAGTTTCCTAGATTCGATTGTTAAAATTCTTTCTCCACTTCTAAATTCAGTATTTATGAAGGAAAAGATTCTCTAGTACAGCACTGTTTTTGAGAATCTAGTATATATTCTTTATCCTTCCCACATTATAGCTGCACTATTTAGTTACAGATAAAATATCAGATCAGTAGCATCATTTCAGGTATTGCTTGAGTGGAGAGGTAAAACTCTCAGATGTAAGTAAATTATTACTATCTTATTATAATATTGAGGGTGACCAGATTTTTGAGAATAAAAGAGCGGAACACTAGGCAAACTGGACAGAAGTCTCTAGTTTCTTAAAATAACCAAATTTTTATGTTAACCTTTTCACAATTTTAATATTTACAGTGCATCGTAGCACTTATTAGGAAAAAGGATTGGAAAGATCAATTACCACTTAAATCTTTTTTTTTATTATTATTATTATTGAATTTCTTGTAGAAGGGTTGATATTCCCTTCAAAAAGCTATAGAAATATGTTTAGAATGGGCTTTCTGATTATATGTATATGGTGACTATGAGCCAAAAACGGGACATTAATTTAAAAAATATATAATTTTGCGTCCCATTTGCATTAAAAACTGAACATTTGATCTCTCAATATATATAGGGTCTATATATAGATATATATTCTAAACTCTGGAGGTAGTTGCTCACCCCTCTGAAACCCCAAACGAGATTTTATTAAAAGAGAGATTATTGTATAAGATGCCGAGATTTTATTAAAAGGTAACAGAATTTTAACGTTTTCCGAACTGACTGTAAAGTTGCATGATAGGTGCAGACTAAAAAGATAATTTGTTATTCGTATTGATTTTGTTTGGAATTTAAATTAGTCATCCTTGTAAATACCAAATAAGAAAAGAAAGTTTCAGCATATAGCCGTAGTTGATAATTCCAGTTGGTTGTTGCGTGATACTAGGGAACCAACCCACTTGTTGCTATTATTTCAGTTGCCATAGGCGTTCTTTTCTATCAGTGATTTCTTTCAAAAGCCGAAGACTTTTCTTTCTTTCCTTCTTCTATAATATTTTCTTACTTCTTTTTTACAAAAATACTTTTACAAAGTTCGTGTTCTCTAAGTTATGTTTGTTGAAAATTTGCAAAGTTGGATGTAGTTTAATTTGCATTTTATCGCTGTTCAGCTGACTGGTAGTCTATAGGTTCCATTTCTCATGCATCCTGTTGCAATGAAAAAAAAAAAAAGAAAAGAAAAGAAAAGAAAAGAAAGAAAGAAAGAAAGAAGTTCAGCGTAACTTTTTGTGTACAGTAAAATATCGCTGTAAGGAACGACACTATAACCAAATGTTCAAAATCGCGAAATTATTTATAAACCCCTTCTTTCCCCACCCGAATGTTGGACGGAAAGAGATTACGAATTAATACACATGCCATTCGTTTGTGGTTTGTCAGGTAGAGCATGAGAAAAAGAGAATGACAAGAATTGTGATTTAAATAGATTTCAACATCCACGCGTAGAATAAGTTAGAATAATAATATTTAGACTAAAAGCAAGGAAATTGTGAATTAAGATCAGAATGTAAGAGTAAAAGATAATTATGATTTGATCAGAAAGTAGTGTGTATGTTAATGTGACTGCATTTTAAGAGAGCATGTATCGCCCATAAAATTACAACTGCTGCTAGATTACGGTAATTCATACTTTTGAAAGTAATACCTAGTTAATGAGTTTTGAAACATTCTGTCCTTTTGTTTATGTATTCAACTTCCCTTTATACATACATATATATATATATATTTGGAAATCCATCCTGTTATATATTTTTGTTACTGCATCATTTATTACTCGGCTATGGTGGTCATTATTCATTCGTATATGCAATCGGTCGAGCAGGATAGTGATTTTAGAGTAATGAATTCCAAAGCGTTATTTAATGAAATAGGCGTTGCACATCTTCCAGTATAAGAAATAAGGAACTAAGCCGTTAACCAAGATAGATTTTCTCTTATTATAAAATATTAAAAATAGATTTTCTCTTATTATAAAATATTAAAAATTAGCTGCAATTATTAAATCATCATCATAGGTATTCTGCGATTATTAATAGGCCACTGCCACAACTGAGAAGCTTCCATGCCCCATGATCTACTAACCTCTTCGTCTTCATGTATTTTCTTCTCTTTTTCTTTTTTGATATCGTTCATCAATTGTAGCTTCCTTTGCCCTCTCCCTCTCTTTCCTGCCACCATTCACTCTAGCACGTCCCTCATGATATACTTCCTTCTTGACCAACGTTTCAGTCACTTTCTCTTTCTCTTTTGAATAATATCTAAAGCTGTGCTTTCCCCCCCTACCATTTCTAACACCCTCGCATTCGTTTTCCGCTCGATCCAACTAATTCTCCATTCTTCTTCACACCCACATTTTGAAAGCTTGCAATCGTTGTTCATCATTTTTGCGTAATGCTCATGTTTCTGTCCCATACAAAACAATTTACACGAAGCATTTTAAAGATTCGTTTTAATTATGTATATAGACATAATTACGTAGAAATATTCAATATTGTAATTGTATTTACTTCATTTTATTGTTCTAGCATCCTATAACCGTAAGAAAGATATTGATGGGAACTTTATTGAAACGAATCCAGTAGTTGAGAGCCATTGACGGCGAAACATACTACATACCAACTCCATCCGTAGTCACATTTCTTTCTTCTTTTCATGTATAGAAAATTGTTATCGTGCAGATGTTCCTTCACTAAACGCTGTTTTCTTATGTATTCCTCTATACATGTGGTGTTGGAGGAATTCAATCGAAGTACAGTTAGACACACCACTTTGCACCGTTCGTTGCGTTGGTGGATTTACTAAACACAAATTATTTATTGTGCGCTCATTCTTCCTTGTTCTTTAGTAAGTGCTGGGGGCGTCACTGGATGGCGTTTGAAGGGGTAACCCATTCCATTCATCATCTATGTCACCCCGATGACTCCACGTTTTCTCTCAAGAGTACGTACTAGTTGCTGTAGTGCGTATTTTCAGTTGTCTTAGTTCGTCTTAAATTGTGTCATTATGGAAGAAGCAAAAATGGTTTAAATATGCGAATATATAATGAAAGATGTAGGAACGAAGGTCGGCATGCCTGGCAAAGTCTGGTGACGCCCTGTATAAATGTCTTATGTAACTCGTGTATAAAAGGCTTATTATGAAAGAATGAAAAAGAAAGAGAAAAGAAAAGGTCACACTTCCTTCTTCTAAAGAATATCCCAAAGATGAGACATACCGGGTGTATCAAAAGTCTGGTATCATAGACCAACTCCGTTATGAATATCTGGTTCATGGGGTTCTTAGTTCGATCCCAGCTCGCGCCAAGTGAGCTTTGTAGTGGACAAACACCGTGTGTGTGGGTTCTCTAGTTTCGGGGCTCTCTAGTTTCCTCCACTTTCTTCATTCCACCATTTCATTCATTTCTCATCATCATTGTCTCCTTTAGCCTAGCCGGCATAATCGTGGGCTCCCACGTCAAAGGCGCGTATGCTAATCGCTTAGCCACGAAGGAGCTCAAGTATACAATATTCGAGCTTTTCTAATGACACCAGCAACACAGCATGGTTAATGAGATATGATTAACTCTTTACTTTCTGTTTATCGTTAATATCGTCCAAAGATAGTGCAAAATAACAAGCTTCAGGGAAAATTGTGAGCCTTTTTATGGCGTTGAAAACAAAATTGTTTGTTGCCAGTCTGTGCAGTTGATAATTTTAATTCTGCTATATGTATGTGAAAAATATATAGTAAATGGTTCAATTAGTCTCGCTACTCAAACGGACACTAAACTCTGTCTGAGACGTGGAGCTACATGTTAACGTGGGATACGAATCACATCAGTTCCCGTCGGAAATTGAATCCAGGACTATCTCAGCGAAGACGCGTTCGTCAGCAATATTAGTGACGAGTAAACTCAAATATACAGTAAAAATTATTCTGATTAAGTAACAAATTGTATCTAGTTTTGTTTGGTTTCTCCCAACTGTGACTCGCGTACGCTTGTAATATATATATATATATATATATATATATATATATATATATAATATAAGTGCTAGTATGCCCCGGTTTCGTAGTCTACAAAGAGAGACTGGCATTTCCGATGTTTTTAGTATGCAAATGCACGCTGTGCTGACAAATGAAAATAATCGTTTTTATTGTGCAGCGATGATTTCCAGACCGTTGAGTTTTTGAGCTGCAAAGCTCTCGTAGCTGAAGTTCTGGGAACAGATGCCCTTGGAACTAGCTGATGAACCACATGTGGTGGGATGGATGATCTGCTTTCATGACTCGTACAAAACCTGCCTTTATATTGCTCTGGACTGGCCGAAGGAAGAGCGGAGAGTAACAGCAAAGAGAGTCAGTGTCAAGCCTCTTGATTACGTGAGTACTTCCTGTAGCTCCAAGCTGCCTGCATACTACATGAACATTTTATATACTAACGAGAACGAAAAAGATTAAAAGAAGTGACACATACGAAGACCAGATTTTGTAAAGAGTTAGTTAACGATTTTACGGTTACATTTACCAAACTGTTATGAAAAATTAATACCAGGAAGCAGACAAAGTCCACAATATTATTAAACGCTGAAAATATCGCAAGTAAATCTCATCGAACCCAACACAATGATATGAATAAGTGTAAATCTCATGCATAATTTTCAAGAAATCGAGTGATAGGAAAATTATTTCAAGAAAATCGAAAAAAAAAAAATATATATATATATATTGTAGTAAACCTAAAAAGTTTGATGGTGTACGATGACGACATCACCTATTAAGATCAAAGCTTTTCTTTAAAACGTTTGTTAGTAAACTGACAATATAAGTCTGATACGGGACCATAGGAGAACAATGGAAAGAAGTGCAGAGGTCTTATTAAACGCTTGCACTGACATGAGTTTAGAAGTAAATTCAGAGAAAACTAAATACATGGAAGTTCGCCGGGATCGCAATGCTGCAAACTATATATACGTCAAAATATCAAATAATACTTTCGACAAAATAGATACTTTCAAATATCTAGGATCAGTATAAACAGACTAAATTCATATCCACGAAGAAATTAAACATCGACTGAAAAGCATGGAATTCGTGTTATTATTCAGTTCAAAATCTTCTCGTCGAGAATTCTGTCGAGGAATTTGAAGTTTGAAATTCATAAAATGATAGTCACGCCTGATTGTTCTGTATAGTTCCGCGAAACATGGTCATTTATTTTGAGGGAAGAACGCAGACTAAAAGTATTTGACAATAAAATCCTGAAACGAATATTCGGTCCCAAAAGAAACGGGAATGGCGGGAACTTCATAACGAGGAACTGCATAATTTATACCGTTTACCAAACATTGTCAGTGTCTTCAAGTCTCAGATAGGTAGGTCATGTAACCCAGAAGGAAAAAGAAATAGGAACACTTTCAAAGTTTTGATTGGAAAGCCAATCGGAAAACTACCACTAGGAAGACGTAAGCGCAGATTGGAGGACAATATTAAGATGGTTTTCGCAAAAATAGGGATACAAAGTAGAAACTGGATGCAGTTGGCTAAGGACAGATGTCAATGAAGAGCTTTTGTGAATGCTGCATTAAACCTCCGGGTTCCATAGGCCATAGAGTTAGTTAATGAAAGTATTGTAAAAATTTTGTAATAAGGGCTATAAAAGGATTGGAAAAATTAATATCTAAATAATAAGTGCTATTGACTGCAACAAACATAAAAGCAACCTAATAAAATGAAAGTGTTGCGAAAACGAATGAAAATGTACTTCTTAACCGAGTAATTCATAAAGTCAATCAAAATGTAGCAATATTGTCGAATTGCCTACGACCTTGTCTTAAATTGCAGTGATGATTGAGGGTTTCATTCATTAGCCATGTCAGTTGTTTTTATCATTTTCCAAAGAATTACTCCGTGTATATTGGATACAACGCCAGATTAGGCTTTGACGCGAAGCTTTTGAAAAGTAGGTTAGTTAAGTTGTCCTTGGCATTCCCTGCACGATCATCATACGAGTGATGAATGAGGGTGAAAGTGAATTGTACAGGTGGCTTGGAAGTCTTTGTGTTAGCTAAATGGTTAATAGTTGTTTTGGTTTGCTTTGGTTTGTATGTATATGTATGTATTATGTATGTTTTTCTACCAGAATTAAGTAGTACATGGCTTTTTTTGCTGTATGTTTTTTAGTGTAGGGGCGATAATGTTGGGCAATTAGTTGTAAAGCGATAATATAAAAAAAAAAAGTGAAAATAAAACAAGCAGTGATTGCCCTTCGCGTAGTTGATCCACTTTCGAATGAGTTCTTGTTGAAATTACACAACTCACTACGTAACTTTGTTTCTGATTAAGTGCCCGTAGGTTTTGAGTCAAGATTTGGAATGATGAATGACTGTATTGAGTGAAGATTTTTTTTTTTTTTAAACCAGAAACAGTAATTTAGTTAAAGATTGCTCGTTGCTTAGCTTTTTTCTTTTTTTGTGCCAAAGTGTTTATACGGGGGGTCGTATTCCTTCAATTCTTTTCCTTTACCCTGGGCGTCCTCTGTTCTTTATCTCCTCTCTCTGAGGCCATCATGTATCTTGTCCTTCCATCTCACCTTTCGTCTTCCCCTTTTCCTCTTATTCCAGGTTTGTATTTATTTTTCCTACATAGTCGTAGTTTCTTCGTTCTACATGTTCTAGCCAGCTTAGCGTCCATTCTTTAAACTTTTCTCAAGGGTTCCACTTTAACTGTGCCTCGTAATTGTGTCAGGCTCAAATGTTTCAATAAATTTCATACCGACGATTTTAGCCTTTGCTTATATCGTTCTTTTTTTTTCTTTCTTTTTGCTAATTATTTATAAGTATATATACACGTGACAAAGTTTAATTGCAATTAACAAGCTAAAAATAAAATAAATAAATAAATAAAAGCTTTCAAAAATACTATACTCTTATAAAATGCAATAAAAAGATTTTTGTGGAGTAAAATGAAGAAATTGGACTAAAACTAAAAGCATTGGACTTGATGGATTATAGTGGATTATAGTGAGCCACTTCCGTGATATCCACAAACACTTTAGTTCTCATTCCTAGGAAGAGCACCCAATCAATGCTTTCAGCTCAACTTCTTTTTTTTAAATTTTATCTTACCAATGTTTATAGTAGATTTTATAAAAGCATTGCTTTTAATTTTTTAATTATTATTATTATTTACTTATTATATATAAAAAAAGTGTTTCCATATTTACTCAGTTGTTGATTCAATACTTCAGGTTTGTTGATACGAAATCAGAACACCTCGTCATCTGCAACCATCAAAACTGTGTGAAATTGAGTTGTATCAGAATCAGGCGCTGGATAATTAATATTTTATTAATTTTTCAATAAAACTAGCCTGTGTGCTAGAATGAAATTGCTTGAAAATATTGTTTAGTCATTCAGTTTACATGTCCGTATAATATTTCAATGCTCTAGTTAGCGTGAAATTTAATTTCAAGATTTAATCCAAGCGAACGAACAGAAAAGTAGTATAATACTAGGAAAAGCATTGCTTAAAAAAAAGAAAAAGAAAAGAAATGTTAGTAAGGCAAGAGTCTGTTCCGTTAATTTTTGAACAAAGACAAAACTTGTCTAAATTCTTCCAAAGTTCTTATGATATTCTCTAGCCCGAGTTTTCTGCTGTCGGTAGAAAAGAATTTCTCTTTTAAGTGGCATGAGTATGGATGACTTGGTTACCTCATATTTTAAGGACCTTGACCCAGATTTTTCTTTTTTAAAGTTTTAGTGTAGATTGTCGTGATACCGAAGTCAAATATGATACTGTTTTTCGGTAATATCAAGCAGTGATAAAAAGAAAATTATTGAGAATAATTAGAACCACCTCTTAAACTGTCATAGCTATATTTAAGGTAGATGGAATTACTTTTTTTATTTAGTTAGTAACCATGAATTTAACAATTAACAAAATAATAATCATAAGTTTCATAAACAGATAATAATGTTTTTGTCTTTTCATTTCCGCAGAATATTTGCATTTTACTCTAAGCACATCTTTATATGGACCATTTGCAATCGTCTTTCAAGTTTTTTTTTCCCCCTTTCGTTAAGACAAAATGGAAACTGTGTTTTTGTGTTTTTGTTGCCCATTCACATGCTCCGTGTGCTCGGCTGAAGGGTGTTAGTAGAGAAAATTAAGCTAATGCTTGGAAATGGCTCTAATTGAATTAGCGTTCTTATGAATCGCACATACAGAATTGTGAAATGTCTGTTGTAGCTTCACAATAGCATGACTGAATTCATTTGTCTTGTCTTGGGTCATTTACCTTCAAGTACTATGTAAAAAAAAAGTATATAATATCTCTTCGTAAGAAAGTGAAATAACCTCTGTCGAGGCCGATACACAAGTTGTTCTTCTGGTATAGTGAACTCGAACTGGAACTTAATCTATTTTCTTTTTTAAAAAGTAATAGACTTCTAGAAAATGTGTGGGGGCTGAAATTAACATTTTAAAAAAAATCTGATTTTTGCTTGATATTGCTATGATTGGACCTCAGTTCTACACTGTTAGGCTTGTTAAACGCCTGACATACTAAATACAAAATTTGCCATTTTCCGTTGTTTTTCATAAGTGAAAGGAGATAATGAAATGCAACTTATCACAACCATAGATAATATTCTACAACAGAAAATATGAACCTGAAGAATTTTCAGTGTTGCCATCCATTGAAATTACAGTGTTGCCAGAATAACATTTCTCCTCAAAATCTGTGGTAGACAACATTTGTCCGTGGGTTTTCTCGGGGTACTCCCGTTTCCTCCAACTTTCTCATTCCACAAGTTCTTCCATCATCATTCACTTGCGTAATCATCATCTCCCTTAACCTAAATGACATAATAATGGGAGGTTAAAATGAGAGATTTTGAAAGATTTCAATGCATGAGTCATATGTTTTTCGATTATGGAGTCTCGCTTTCAGTTAAAGAATAAGAAAGAACCAGTTTGAAAAAAAACTTTTTAAAGTTGTAAATTCAGAAAGAACCAAGGAGTTCTTCACTTCTAGACTCCCGATTCATAATTTTGGCGAAAAGCCACAGTAGAAAACGATTATGGTAAAGCTGCGAGGGCACAAATCAATTCAAATATTCTATAGGGTCATGATGAAGTGTTCGGTGGCCATTTTTAGTTTCGCTTTAATAGATGGCGTGGTAATTTTATACCATCATCTTCATGTTTAAAAAATAGTTTTGGCAGTTTTCTCGAAAACTGCGCATAAGGATTTACTGCCAGTCATATCTTGTTCAGCTTACTGAGATCTATTGATTGATATGTCTCATGTTTAAACATTACACTGGTATACAAAATTTTGCTTATTATTATTTCTTGATGAATTTTTATGTATTTTGACCCCCTGAACACGAATCTGGCACTTATTTTTATGTAGTGTTAATATTTTCAATGATATAAGCATGTTTTATTTTTCTCCTATACTGATTTATGCAGAGTAATTTGCGTCCTTTTACTTCGATACTCGCTAGGTGGTATCACATTTGTTATTAAAGATAATTGTTCGGAGTACGAAACAGAGAATATATATTCTAAAGATACATAGCAGAATTGTAAATTGATTAAATAGAGTTATTCAAGTGTGAAGCTGATTTTGGAGAAAACAAAATATAAGGAACATCAATGGGACGTGTGTGGGGATTTCAAAATTATTGGTTTTCTTCTTGGGTTGCAAAGTGATTATACTAAATATTTCTGCTTTCTATGTCTGTGGGACAGTCGGACAACTAACCAGCATTATGATCAAACCACGTGGCCTGAAAGAACGGAGCTTATTCCAGGAACACATAATGTGATAAATGAAGTATTAGTGCCCAGGGAGAAGATTCTCATGCCAACATTACATATTAACCTGGGATTGGCAAAACAATTTGTGAAAGCTCTGGGTCGCAATTCACTTGCCCTACAATGTATCAAACAAATGTTTCCAGCTTTATCAGAGGCAAAAGTTCTGGCTGGCATTTTCACAGGGCCTCAGATTCATGTCATGCTTAATAGTGGTCCACTTAAACAAAAAATGACGGAGTTTGAAAGAAACGCTTGGGGGGGCCTTTCATAAATTGGTGACGGGATTTCTTGTGCAGAACCAAAGTGAAGCGTTTGAACACCAAGTTAAGACACTCATTGATCAATATCGAGCATTGGGATGTAGAATGTCTTTAAAATTACATATGCTACATTCGTACTTGGATTTCTTTAGGGAGAATTAAGGAGATGTTAGCGAAGAGCAGGGGAACGTTTCCATAAGGGCATTGAGGTAATGGAAAGCAGATACCAAGAAAGGTGGGACTGTGCAATGATGAGTGATTATATTTGGGGGTTAGTCCATGACGAAGTAAACATTTCCCACAAAAGAAAAAGAACCACTAACTTTCACTTTTGACTACGGAATTCCAGTACTTGATGAACACTTTCCTCCAATCTCAGTACTTTTGTATATAATTTTTATAAGAAATGTAATATTCATATATTTTAGTATTTATGTATTGTTATGTAGATTTTTGTTACCCAGAAAGTTGATGTCCAAAATGTGTTATGATTGTAATTCCATGTTCCTATAAGACACAATTGTATACTATATTACTGTTTGAGTAAAATCTAATATGCTTATAGCACTACAAATTTTGACATTACGGGAAAGCAACTGTCATACTCGTGTTCAGCGGGTGCAAATCATTAAGAAACCAATGAAAAATCAACAGAAGCACGACTACAATGTTTGTGTTATGCTTGTAATTCAATGTTCCTATAAGACACAATTGTATAATATATTACTGTTTGAGTAAAATCTAATATGCTTAAAGCATTACAAATTTCGACATTACGAGAAAGTAACTGTCATACTCGTGTTCAGCGGGTGCAAATCATTAAGAAACCAATGAAAAATCAACAGAAGCACTACTACAATGTTTGTGTTATGCTTGTAGTTCAATGTTCTCGTAATATACAATTGTATAATATGTTACTGTTTTAATAAAATCTGATATGCTTATATTATCACAAATTTTGACATTACGGGAAAATAACTGCCATACTCGTGTTCAGCGGGTGCAAATCATTAAGAAACCGACGAAAGACCAACATAAGCACAACCTTGATCAAAATTTGTATACCAGTGTTATTATTATTATTATTATTATTATTATTATTATTATTATTATTATTATTATTATTATTATTATTATTATTATTATTATTATTATTATTAACGCCAGCTAAAATGAAGAAACTTATGATGTAATTCATTTTTTACTACTTAACAATGAATTACCTCTTGAAATCTTTATAATTTTAGATTGTAGTGATTTGATAGCATATTGTAGTATTTTACATTTCACTTTGTACTATTTTTACTAGATATTGCAGCATTAAAAGTGCTAAATAGGCTGTACAATTAACATTCTTTTAGGTAAGAAAATTAGGTTATCAAAATCTTCGTCACTTCTGCACAAATGGGTTGACGTCCCAATAAAATCAAGTATTCATTCAGCTCGTTCTGTGCTGTGCTGTGCTGCTGTTCTTTATTTTCATTCATGTATTGGCAAGTGTGATTGACATCTGAATACCTATATACCAAGGAACGCTGTATAAAGGTAGTGCTATTAAATAGAAATCATAAACTGTATTTATGGCTTTGAGAAAGCTGCCAGTGTGCATGTGTGTGTGTGTGAATGTTCATCTAAAAAGTAATTGATTAAGTGTAGAGCATGAAATTCTGTAACCACAACATGGAACAGTGATTACCGGAGAGAGAACAGAGCAGGACGTACGTCTGTCCTTGTTATATCTCATTGCTTCATTGATACACTCAGAGTCTGTTATTGAGTAGTAGATATAAAATACAGAGAGTAGTAATGGACGTAGATTACCGTGTATTGTACAGACTAGCAATGTGTTTGTGAAAGCATTGTACGGAAGGGTCGTAAAAGGGTTTTCCATTTCGAGAAACTGCCATGGTTCAAATTATACTACTGCTACCCGTTAAGTAAGTTTATTTCGTTCTCAAACTTTATGTATCACTGGCGCAAATTCCGGGGTTTGAGGGGGATATGCCCCCTCCAATCTTGGAACTAATTGGAGCTGACCCCCCAATAATCCGATTCGAAATGTTTTTTTTTTGGGGGGGGAATGTGATGATTTGTGTCCGATTGCCACAAAGGAAAGTGAGATTAAATTGATGTCCCCCAGAATAAGCCTAAAATCAGCCCGTCTCATGATATTGAAGACAACTCTGCTCCCTGATCCTCCACAGGATTGTTTTTCAACTTCACAATTATTTTAAGAATCGCTTAACGGAAAAAAAAAATCTTACTTGTTCCCCCGTAATATTAAAGACAGATTTGCGCCGTTGCAAAGTATTAATATTGAAGATAATGAACCGCTAAATGTAGTCTTTGGGTTCAAATTCTTGTTGTCAGCCATTTTTTGATTGGTATGACGCATCTTTCTGCTATACTCTGTCTAACACGTAAGTCAGATTGCATTTCCATTACCTTTCCGCCTCGTATCTTGTATTATTTGGTCGGTATATTTCAATCGCTGCCTTCCCGTTGGTATTTTTCTTCTTCCTTCTGTCGTTCCCCTCTTTGTTAACAATGTGCTGATTCCTCTACGTCTCATAGTATTTCAGTATCCTGTCCGTTCCTTTCGAAACAGTTTTCAGTTTACTCTTGTTTCTCCCTGTCATTTTCAACACACTTTCATTTAATCTTTCAAAACTACATTTGGGTAAGAACACTACTGGAGCTAAATGAAGCTGTCTAGCTGTAAGCACACAAAGGACTGTGGTGACTAAGGGCCACACACTACGCGACTTTGTGTGTCGATAACGCGCGACTTTTTTTTTTCTGTCAGGCTTGTCGCGGGTTAATGAATTCCCATTTGTTACAATGAATTAGGCGCGGGACCTTTGCACACTACGCGACAAGCGTGACATTGTCGCCGGCTTGTCGTGGGAACCTGCCACCTAACACGAGCTAAGGCTTTCGCATACTACTCGACTTCGTGTGTCACAGCGCCACAATTTATATTTTTCAGCAACCAGATACTCATCCTGAAAGGTGAGCTGAATTGAAGCTTTCGATATAGACGCATCCATTACATAAATTCAGGCACAACCTAGTATACAGAACTCCAACAGTGATCCCTATAGCAACAGAATTGAAAAGACGAAAGCATGGGAAAAAGTGTTTTGTGCATTCCATAGTGGATTCATGGATATGCCATAGAAGAATCGTAGTATACACAGGAAAAAATGGTTGTGTTAATTCAACTCAATTTTAACACAGGGCAGTGGTTTCAGCGTGACTGCCACTATCCGTTAAATCAACACAAACCCGGCGGTGTTGGCGTTTAACATAGGTATGTGTTACGTTTTAACATACAACCGGTGGTGAATGGTGTTAAATTCGGATCTGTGTCAATATTTTCGGTGTTGATTAGACACCATGTCAGGGTCAATAGTGTGGGGGGAAAAGTGTTGAGTGTTACTTGTGGCGGTGTTGCACCAACACGAAGAAAGTAACACAGTGTATAGTGTGTTAATTATTTTGTGTTAATGTTACACCATGTCAAGTATCAATATAACACAGTCCCTGTGTTATTTCAACATAATTTTCTTATTATTTCAACACACAATCTGTGTCATAATTCAAGGTCAAAGCCGTGTAAGTAAGATAACACCTTTTTGGTGTTACTTCAACACTCCCTGTGTTAAAATTCAAGGTCTGACCACATATTAACACCGTTTTTGGTGTTAGTTCGACTCCACTACTGTGTTACTACGACACCTATTTCGGTGTTGAAATAACAATTTTTCTTTGTTGGAAAAGCTCATGGTGTGCATGCTTACGCTTACCGAAGATCCTAATTTTAAAATAAGAATGGTAAACTACAGAACACTTCATTTAGAAAATCTTCATAAATTTTTTGTTGTCCTCCTCAACATTTATTGTGAAGTATTTCATGATGGTGCGAAACACAATCTTCACCAACATCTTGTTCAAGAATGATACGAAACTCTTAACCTATATCCTTATATGTTTGCATCTTAATCGTGTTTCTATTTGCTTTCCGCCATTTTCGAAACACAGTTTCCCGTGTTGATTGGTGAGCTCTAGTGCAGTGTAGAAGTGACACAGTAATACAGTATTGTCTGGATTTGTTTAAGTATTTCTTTCTACTGTATTTGTCTGTAGCTTCAATTAATAAGCCTTTATAATTAGATGCCCAACATATTTGACAATCACGCAGAAAACAACACCGAAGATTCTACACTTGTGTTAATTTAACTAACACACAGGCTGTGTGTCATTTCAACTACCGGCCTTTGACACACAACTTCAAATGGAGAGTGAGTTGTTCTAACCACCTGTTTGTGTTATATTTGAACACAATCGTGTTAACCGTTGAAATAACACAACGATTTTTTAAGTTGTATCGGTAAGTACATTGGATGTTGCCATTTTGTTCTTTCTTACATTTTCCAAAATTTGGTACAGAGCCAATGACCTGTTTGGTGGAAACTGAAACATAAAACTACATTATTTATGGGTTCACTTTACTATTCCAAATTAGAAAAAAAAAAAAAAAAAAAAAAGACCAGATATTCCCAAATATATTTTACACATTCACAAACTGCGATCCCCCAGGCCAATGCGTAATTTTATAACATTTCGTTATTTTTTATATGTTCTGTGTATTTAATATGTATACTGTATAAAAATATGAAACATAATGTTTTATAAGCACTTAGCCAGAACGCTTGATGCCTCGTGGCACTCCATAATGAAATTTATAAGGAGAAGCCGCGAAGCATGAAGGTAATACCGCATGTAGTCAGTGGCAGATTTAACAATATACTGACTATCCCCCCCCACGGCTCAAGGGGGACAGCCAACTCTAGGCTATATACATACTCCTAATGGATGTGATTGCACTTTGTCGGTAAAGAATATAAAATATTATTTAGTATTACGTCTATGTAAAAATTGCTTACAAACTATATTAAGTGCATTGTCTCCTTGTTGTGGCTAAAAAAAGTGTCACATTCCCGCGACACGTGAATTAAGATCCTTCGCGACACAAAACTGTTGTAGTCTGCGAAGGGTCTAACACACTTTTAATTTGGTGGTGTGTGATCTGCGCATCGATTCCAATTGTCATTATTTCTGGCTTTCTGGAGTGAAGTTCCATTTATCTTAATTAATGAGGGGCACAAAAACCGGACTTTTCAAAACCTGTTTGGTTATTTATTAAACCAGCTAGGCTTCCTGACAAAAACGGTTTCGGTTTTAAAATCGGTTCTGTCAATACTTTGCGTCTACGTTACCTTGTTTGAAAATGAGTACTATAATCACAGATACCGGCTTCGGCGATAACACCTGTTTCAGTTAAAAGCCAGAACTTTTTGAGAGAAGGAAAAAGGATTTCGGTAAAGAATCAATGGTGGTTAAAAAAAAAAAAACGTTCTAGAAACCGTTTTCCGGTGTTTATTTAAAAACCAAGTTTGTCCATCCTAATCTGAATTCAGGTAGTTTCCTAATTGCCTTGCAGTGTTAACTCATCATTATCATCATGAATGCTCTAGCATCAGTGACATGTCATTTGCTGGGAACCGAACTGCTTCCATACTCTACGGTTCTCAACTGACAGTTTCATCCTGAGTAAACAGTTATCCGAGTTAAGAGTCTTCATCCCGGCGAAATTAAAATACCGCTAATTTTACAGTAATTATGTGATATCTTCAAATAGATAAAAGATAATCGAAATGTGGAACAAGAGCGCCCTAGACAATATTATTTTACATAAGAAACCGTTATCACGACTCACTTATCTGCTTTTGATTTCGAGCCATTTTGAAAATTGGCATTTATTTTCGCGTTTCTAAACAGCTGAAAACGGAAAGACACTAGGTTACTTGTGATAACGGTATCTCACGCAAAATAATATTGCCTAGGGCGCTCTTGTTTCATATTTCAATTATCTTTTATCTATTTGAAGATATCACATATTTACTGTAAAATTAGCGGTATTTTAATTTCGCCGGGATGAAGACTCTTAATATTGGTCTTTTTCTACCTCTCTACCTTCCCCCCATCACTCTCCTTCCCCCCCCCCCCATAGTGTTGCCCACGAGACGATACAGGATGAGAAATAAGGTTTTCTTGCATCGTCTCTCGGAAAACTTTCCTCATCTCGTTTCGTAAATTTGTATAGAAGTTATGCTTTTAATTTTATGTTTCTTAATTTGATCTAGAAGTTATTAGAATCCTTTCCCGCCACTAAAGGTCCGGCCATTGGAGTATATTGTGTAATGGCCTGCGTATTTTTAAACGTTGATAAACGCTCTTCATTATGTTCGTAAGTCACTTTATATCAATTTACAGCTCCTACACTATGGACCATGTAACACTAAAAGAAAAAAAGGCCAAGATTTGGGTGAAACGGTTTTGCATCCAAGACTCGAGCAATGTCTCATCTTGACGTCATCTCTCATACTTGACGGGCTAACATGGCCATAGATGCCGAAAGCCCAGAAATCTAGTTCGTAATTTTGATCCTAATCCTAATCGAAACTGAGATAAGAATTGTGATGTTTCACATCTTGTCTCAGATTCGAAAATATACGTCGTGTCTTATACACAATAGTAATCACGTCTTACAAAATACAGAGCTTGCTGACCTGAGAAAAGCTGGAATTCAGGCTGGGAATGTTTAATGTTTGAGTAACATGCGAAACCAATGATGATTTTAGATCTTCCCCAAGGCCACCTCCCAGAAATCTTCACTTTCCCCAAGTGTAGATGTTGATATGTGATTGAGCATGTGAAAAGAGTCATTGTAGATGTGTAATATGGATTTATGTTTGATTTGACCACGAGTTTAGTACCTATTATGTAATTGAGTTTGTGATCAGTGGCAGATCTTGGGAAGTCACATCAGAAAAAAAAAAAAAAAATATCGATACAAACTAAGCTTAACTAATGTACTAATTCTTATGTGCAGTTTTTGAAGTTGTATGAAGCTTTTTTCCCTTCTCTTGAACCGATAAAATACAAATTTTTTTTACCGATGTGACTTCCCTCAAAATCCACTACTGTCTGTGAAGTAATTTAGATTTTGATATATTTATTAGTGGAGATATGGGAGGAGTGAGATTTCAAAGTTCTTTAACATGACATGTTATTATGATTGGAAGATAAATAAAAAGGTTAATATAGACTTGCTTGCTATTATAGTGTGACAGTTCTAAATGTAGGACGCATGATATAGGTGACTTCGCGGGAAATCAATTGCGGGATCATGCACGCTTGTATGCTAACATGTAAGCATAATACTTGTTCCTGTTTAATTGCCCCTTGTCATATACGGTAGTTACATTGGAAAATGTGTACAGCCTGCATTTTGGCATAACGCCCAAAACAGAGAAACCAATGTAGGAAAATATAAGATGTGGTCAAATACGGAACACTGTATTGCATTTGCATAGGATGATGTTTAATACAGTATAAGTTCTATTTGCACAAGTAATTGTTTTTAAAGCTGACAATAGGAATGAAATTTTCTCAGTTAATAGAAAGAGGATAATGATGTATGTCCACGTTTTAAATAATTGATTTTGCGTTATCATTGTTTCCACATATGAAATTCATGTCACATACGGTGTGATACGAATCGCCTGAGGATCCTTCTTCCCCTCCTGCTCCATATAATATGGAATGAGAGAAGAATTCAAGCTATGGAAGGGTAAAATATTATTAAAAATGAAATGAAAATCGAAGTCCTTTTTATTTTGTCACGGATTGAAGAATAATTACAAGTGATAGATATGCATAGAATGAAAATTTCGTTGCCACAATGAAAAATTGTGAAACATAATAACATTATTGCTACTATGCAAATCCTGGTGAAAGTGTGAAAATACGAGAAAGAAATGTGCGCGTTATTTTACGAGAATAAAGCTTCATGTATTGATTTTGCATGCAGTCGGGTAATCGTACTAAAGCAAACAAATCTGATTTTGGGGTTTTATTGGAGCAGATAACCGATTCGCTGCTACTGAAGTCGGGAAGTTCATAATCTCTGTTGACCAAAGAGTAAATGAAGGGATAGACATTACGTTATAAATCAAATTACGTATATAGAACCTATGGAGAAAAATGCGAGAAATTACAAAGGAAATTTTAGGAAGTGAATGCTGTGGGTTGATTCGAGCTTGGTAAATTTAATGATAAAATGGCAGTATTCAGGGGTCTTTATATAAGGCAGAAATCCACCAAAAATGTTTTGGTGGAACAATGTAACACTCTCTTTACATTGGTGTTTCTCCAAAAGCTCCCAACCTTTTTCTGGCTGATAACATATTTCGCTGAACACCAATGACATCACGACACACTTAGGTAGGATTAATTGAACTTTATTGCGAGCGTTGACTGGTACAGTCTATCTCAAAAATAATTTTAACGTATTATTTAAAACCTGCATGATAAAAATAAAATATGCCAAATAAAACATCTAATGTGTTCAGAGTATAATGAAAGTGACTTGAGTTCATGCAAACCGTCGCAAACACATACAGAGTTTCTGCCATACTTTTCTTTTAACCTACTCAGCTGTACTATACACAGACTAAATAGTAATACAGTGAAACCTCCCTTAACGGACACCTCTATAATACGTACAGATTTTTTTTTTTTTGTCCCGGCAAAAATATATGTTCTCTTACGGAACAAAACCCTCCTTTTACGGACACTCTTAGATACGGAGGCGAACAGTCCTCCCCTCCCCTCCCCAACGTTTCAATAACCTCTTCATAACGGACAGGAATTATTCTCGGTTCTGCAATATATTACAGTAGACAGAAAAGTCTTTTCCCCACAAGTGTATCTATCATGAGTCTAGACCTGGTGAACTATCAAACAGAATAGCCTCAAGCTGAACTTGATTTTTTTTTCGCAATAAACTGCTTTCTGGTACAAATCCTAGATAACCTTCAATAAGCAATAACACTAATGCAGGGTCAGTCGTATGGCCAAGAATTCTATGCGAAAGATCTTCCCTTCCCTAACAAATTTAGCCCCTTTCCCCCACGCACATGTTTCTTCCGAAACCGTACTGAGGGTTCTCAAAGAACTTTTCCTAATGAGTTTTATTACCCTTGTAGAGAAAAAAGCATGCCTTTTTCGGTAAACTAAAGAGTTTAGCCGGTTGCAGTATACGAATATACTAACACATCCCTAAGCAATAATATTATTAAACAGAAATGAATTTCTCCTTCATCCCTCCGAGTAATTCAAATACGTACTAAATAGAGTATTTTCACATTGAATTTTACGTATTTACGCTCATACATAATATATTTACTGTATATTACTGCATACAATTACCGTTGTGAGAAATTAAATTTATGTAACCTCTCTGTAACGGACAAATATTCATGTCCCATTGGTGTCCGTTATTCAGATGTTTCACTGTATATGCTCTAAACCAGCGTTTCCCAACCGGTGTGCCGCGGCACACTGGTGTGCCGTGAATGAGCCGCTGGTGTGCCGCGAGGAAATCGAAATAAAATTATTAATTCTATAGCAATCAAATTGTAAGACACAGGTAAAAATGAATACTTGTATTTAACATTGCTATGGACCTCTACTACGGATCTACTATTTTAAGTTTCAGACTCTGTTACTTTTCTGTATATTTTTAATGTTGAAAAAGTATTTGTTATCATTTTATGACCATTATTGCTTCTTTATTGTTCCAGACTATTTCCTAACTTGAAATTCTAAAATATCATTCAATCCTTTCGACAAACCAAACTTGCATATAAATTACCTACATTTGTGTTTTAAAAGAACAAGAGATTTGTTTGTTCGTACGTTATTTAGTGATCTTCCTTCTTAGTGAAAGATTGGATAGAGTTTTCGAAAAAGAAAGCGTATATTTTAAAAACCTGAACCCAACATTACATTGCATTTTTTCTATTTTTAAATTACAATAAAAAATAAGCATAATGATTAACCAGTGATTAAGCTTTTTCTCTATGAGAAGGAGATCAGTAATCACAGAAAAAAATACCACGGTTTTTTATATGTATAAATACAAATACATAATAATATCTATGAGTGTGCCGCGAGAATTCAAGTTATAACCGTAGTGTGCCGCAAGTTGAAAAAGGTTGGGAAACGCTGCTCTAAACAGAAGAATCTTTCTACTACAGCACCAGAAAAACGAAAGCAGAGCCGGTCTCGTTCTCGTTCCACTCATTTTTTAATGAAAAAATATACTAGGCGTAGTTTATTTTTTTTGGGGGGGGGGGGGGGGGTGTTTATTGTGTCGATTTTTTCTGAAAGATCCAGATGGTTTTGTTCATATTTCATTAATAACCTCCATATCAATTATGGAATAACTCATTTGTCCCCCCCAATCTATAAATAAGCGGAATTTTGTTCTTTTTTGACAATTTCCTCAGAAACGACTCAGGCGATTTTGTTCACATGTCATAAATTTTAATTTACTAATAACTTCTTAATGTTACATAAACTATTTTTTTACGAAAATATCCACAAAGGATGATTTACTTGGGTTACGTTTTCTTCGGGTGTAGTTCTCCGAAAACGCCACATAATTTTGTCCGTTAGGAATTAGATTTCTCGGCTTTCAGCATCTATGGCCATGTTAGTCCGTCGTGTATGAGGAGTGACGTTCTTCGGCGATCACATTGTGCGGGGAATTGGAGAGAAAGAAACGAATGGGGGAGGAAGGAAGCGGCCTGGGACCATTATTTAGGATACCGGGATTTGCCTGATATGAATGAGGGGAAACCTAGGAAAACTTCACTCAGGGTGGCTGGCATGAAAAAGCTGTTACATTTTTCGACTGAGTGCCCCCACCGGGAATCGAACGCGGTATCACTCACACCAAAAACAAGAGTGTTAGCGACTACACTGCGTGGGACCACATTATTTTGTTCGTATTTCATTAATAATAATTGCAACCAGGGCCGGATTTAGAGGGGTGCATGTGCACCCTTTCCCCTTCGTCGTAAATGTACACTGTCTAAAATGAGAAGTTAGCCGTTAAAAAGGCAACAATTTTCCGAAAGTTTCTGCCGTAATGTTTCCGTTTGGGGCTTAAAGTAAAGTGTTGCATAAGCTATAGTTTATGGCAATTTTCTGTAGGTTGAAGGAAAAGGATCACCAAGCAAGACAATATATTTCTCAAGTAAGAAAGAAAACAGAAGCCAAGAGGAGTGAAGAATCTCTTTCGTGCATGCCACTTGCAACCCTCCTTAAAATAACCTCCTCCATTTTATGCCTCAACGTTGTCAGGAGTAAAGAATTGTCACATTTCACTTTGAAGAGTTTCAGTTGGTTGGCTATTTTGGTAGTTATTGGTGTATTTTCCGTCAGAAAATCCTAAATCCGGCCCTGATTGCAAAATAACATTATTTAATTCAAGGTATTGTTGCGAGAAAGTTTTGTGCAGTGGCCCGTGTCGCCACGTTTGGCCTAATCCTCGTTTCGCCTAGCCAATTATCTGACACTTTTATGACAGATAAATGATAAGATTTGTGTCCGCCATTTTAGACGAAAAAAGGATCCTCGTTTGGCCTAATCCTCGTTATGCCTAAAATGGCGGACAATAAGGAAAAATCGTGGAAATTCAACTAGAGGGAAATTATATAAGAGAAAATTCCCTAGTATATAAAGAATTAAGAAATGCAAAATATATAGATTAATATTATATTAACTATTTTCGAGGAGTTAGGATTACCAAAACTCTTTTATGCATTTACTAGGACCATGGATATATACGAATATATATGAGTAGGTAAATAGCAAAATCCGTTAAATTTACATTTTAAAATTTGTGACAAATCGAGAAAAAACTGTTTAAACACGTCATAATTGTAAATAATAACATTAGAAACTAGAGAACATTAAAAAATTAAGAATAATGTGAGTGTTGGTCTGTCGAAAGCTGTATAATCACACTAGTCTGTGAATTGCGTTATTGAAGAAAATAGTTTGGATTTAACAGGTTTTGCGTATGTAAATGGAAATAACAGCTTTTGCATCTGGACGAACGGCCATTTTTGTTGAGGCTCAAGATGCAAAACCTATCAAAAAGAAAGGGATTCAGAGTCAGAAATCAGTATTATGCCTACTAAAATATTGGGGGGGGGGGGAATGTATTATCAACTACACGTTGCACAAGACTGGCACAAATAAATATGTATACATAAATGCTACATTAATTTTGTTCTAAATTGAAAACAATGGATCCAAATGTGCAAAAAATTGAATTATGTAACTTCCTCTTGATCATCATCTGGAAATCCATATCGTCGTCGTCCTCTCGTGCATCACCATTTTCTCAGTTTTCTATTCCTCAAAAACCTCTTTGTAAAACGTGTGCTTTGAGCTGTTTTCAATCGACAAACCCTTCGTAACTACAAGCGGAGTTAATTATACCTATCCGTATACATTTCTAAACTGAATGACTATATTTTAGAAGAGTTTGTAACCTTTTATGGACTAACATAGGGCGAATATTAATTTGCCAATTATCCCAATATATGAATTTGAAATATAGCAAAACAAAATGTGCAAATGTTGAGTTTGAGCAAAACAGTGGCAGAAAGAGAATCAGAAATGGTAAATAAGTGCCAAAATTTTTTAACATGTTGTGCCAGAAGCATGTTATAATTTTGAATGATAATTGACACGAGACATTTTAAGAAAGAGGTTCTGCTGAAGCTGAAGAGACCGTTTAGAGAAGAACCTAATCCAACAATGTTCTGTTCAAAGTAAAGAGTTACTCTGAAATACAAAACAAACGACTTTTAACTATAGATAGTCCACTCACCTTGTCTTTTTGGCTACATTTCGTTTCCAGTTTTTCATGTCTTGTACATTTTCTAGACAATTTTGCTGTTGTCTGATAAAATTTTGATCATCGCTGCTTAGAGTATCGTTTTCTTTCGATTTTGCGTGCATTTGTCTAGTAATTATTAAAGAAAAGCAAATAAGTATAGAAAAGTTTCACGAACAGTTAGGTTAAGACGTATAGTGTCTCCATTTTCAGTCCAGGGTGCGCGGTGGCTCAGTAGTAGAGCGTTCACCTCCGGTGATTGGGGTCCCTGGTTCGATCCCAGCTTGCGCCAGATGGACTTTGTGGTGGACAAATACCGTGCTCGTGGGTTTTCTCGGGGTTCTCCCGTTTTCTCCCACTTTCTTCATTCCACCATTTCATTCATTTCTCATCATCCGCGTTTCATTTAGCTTAACCGGTATATCCGTGGGACGTAACACTAAAGATTTCATTTTCTTTTTTTTTTCAATTTTCAGTCCAAAAATAATAAAAAAAATAATGGAAGCACACACTTCAAATTCTGCCAAATAAAATTTCGAATGATTTACGAAGAGTTGCAATAAATATTCAGATTACTAAACTCATCCTATACAGTACGAAACTTCAAATTCTTTGAAATATGGAATTAACCGGGTTTGATTCTGCTTTTCTCATTAGGTTATTTGCAGGTTTGGGATTTAACAGTTTATGAAACTGAATGTGGAAGAGGGATTTAACTGGTTTTGTATCTGTATTTCTCAGTTCTGCACATAGTAGGAAATATTTTTTTTTTTCGAAAAATTTCCCTCCAGTTTTATCTCCACGATTTGTTTATAGTCCACCATTTTAGGCAAAACGAGGATTAGGCCAAACGAGTATCCTTATTTCGCCTAAAATGGCGGACATTAAACTTATCTTTTATCTGTCATAAAAGTGTCAGATAATTGGTTAGGCGAAACGAGGATTAGGCCAAACGATGCAAGATCGCAGTGGCCTGTATCTTTTATATAAAGTATTTGCTTGTTGCATATTTTGTATTTTGTCCTTTTAATCTTTTTTACAACCTGTTTTACGTAATACTTTTCTGTTGTAATGCCTTATTTTGTATTGATTTCAAATACATTTTTTAAAAGAAATTTTGTTATAAATGTTTAATGTACTAATGTACAGCATATGTTGGGCATTGGTTTTATCATGATGGGGTCAAATATTCCACTGGTTACACCCCATTAAACCATAATCATTCATTTCCTATTTCGAAGTAGAAAATAACTTTTCACCTACACCTTTTGGTAAGCAGATATAACACTATATTTTAAGTAGTTTTAAGGGGTTACACATTAGCATTCAAGACATTTATACCACATTGTTTTTTTTCTCTCTCTCTCTCTCCTCCTTCCTTTTTTGCTTACATGTACGTATGTTAAGCTTTAAATAAAAGGGAAAAAAGTGAAAGGGACAAATGGCAAAGAGCTTTTTTTCTGTTATTATTAGAAAAGCTTGTGTGAAAAAGTTGCATCTGCGACCATTTTATGAGGTTCAGGATGGAATACTAATTGAACCAAAAAAGTAGCAGGAGAATTGTAACCAGGTGTTGTATGGGAGTAGTTAAACACAGTTTGCGGTAGCTTGGAACCGAAGTATGCTTGATATTTTATGTTCAAAAAATTTTTCATTTTCCACTTTTTATTACTACTTTTTTTTTTTTTTTTAAATATGTGACTCTTTAATCATAACTAACATAAAAATCCGCCTGTAATTGCTGAGATTACAACCTCCATTATTTCCCTCTCTTGTATCCGTTCTGTACTGTGTGGCTTCCGCAGCATGGGAAATATACTTCGAAACTACGATCTCGTATCTAATAGATATGCCACCACTGTAACAGTTATAGAATTTAATTACCACCCTTTATAGAAAAAAGAAGGAAATATATATGTATTTTGTTGTTTTTGCCATTATAGGTGTGGGGCTTAGAAATAAAAAGTATTAATTTTAATCCTTAATAAATTAATTTGTAAAATGGGCTCCCAAGCGAATCAGCGTGATGAAGGACGGCGTAGTCGTGTAATCCAGCTCTCTTGGAGTGAGATAGTGTGATGAACGGCGTAATTGTGTAATCCAGCTCTCATGGAGGCGAGATAGTGTGATAAAGAACGGCGTAATCGTGTAATCCAGCTCTCATGGAGGCGAGATAGTGTGATGAAGAACGGCGTAATCGTGTAATCCAGCTCTCATGGAGGCGAGATAGTGTGATGAAGAACGGCGTAATCGTGTAATCCAGCTCTCTCGGAGGTGAGATACTGTAGTGTGATGAACGGCGTAATCGTGTAATCCAGCTCTCATGGAGATGAGATAATATGATGAAGAACGGCGTAGTCGTGTAATCCAGCTCTCATGGAGGCGAGATAATGTGATAAAGAACGGCGTAATCGTCTAATCCACCTCTCATTTAGGTGAGATGGTATGATAAAGAATGGCCTGTACTGTGAGGGATAGATTTTACATGTGCACCCACCAACCGTACCGAATTCAAGTCCGGTCATGGTTTGGAAATGACTCTTTTCAGTTTTACATCGCACGTTATGGCGTGTAATGTAAAAGAGATGGTTATGATGAGAAATGAATATAATGATGGAATCAAGAAAGTTCACTTGACGAGAAGTGGGATCAAACCAGGTACACATTAGAGCATTGAGCCAACACGATCCCCGTCATTGTTCAGAGGACACGTTAACTCAAATCCTGAAATAAAATCTTTCAGTTGAGTTGAGTTGAATTTGAGTTTAACGTCCCTTACAGCAGCGAGGCTATATGAGACGGGGCCTACTGATTAACATGGAATCCGAACCACATGGGAATTGAACCCGAGTCTCCTATGTCAAATGAAATATTTCAGTGTAACGCCCAACGATTGTGCCTGTTAGGTAAAGTAGACGATGATTAAAGCAAGTGAATGATGATGGAAGAATTGGTGGAATGTGAAGGTGGAAGGAAACAGGAGTACCCCAAGAAAACCCACTGACACGATGTTGTCCACCACAAGCTTACTTGACGGGGATCGAATCAGGGACTCCACGCACAGAGGTAAGATCGCAAGGTCGCTACCACTAAGTCACCCCCCCCCCCTAATTCAAGTCCTGTCTGTCACAAGCTCGGTGTCACATAAGAACATTATAAAAAGATCAAACTTAAAAGTGAATGACCATCAAAGGTTTTAAACATTTCTTAATTTAATTGACAAGAGATGAGTTATATCATTTTCTGATTTATAAAACTGGAATATATTCCTCCTTAGTTGGCTAGTGACTAGGGCGCGTCTACGCCTTTGATGTATGGGGTCCTGTGTGATTCCCGGTGGGAAAGTGTTGAAAATTGAACACATTACTGTGGTTTGGATTCCACTAAAACTGCAGGTTCATGTCTCAATAGCGTCACTGCTGAAAAATTATGCTAAACTACAACAACGACACTAGCATACATGCTTATATTTTTGTGCATAATTGGATAGCCAAAATATAAGTATTTCAGTCATGGTGTGATAAATACTTACTATACCACACTCCTGAAAAGAGTAAAGCTTTCCTTTTCCCTTAAAATATGCAAGGTTCTGATAGAAATTCTAGTTTTTCTTGGATGTACGTATACAGTTGGATTCGTAAAATCCGAAGCACGTTAATTGTCATGTGAATTGTCTTTAATTCGTGCTCTTTTCTTTTTAGTCTGCGACCTCATGAAGCAAATGTAAGCCACCACTAACACATACATCATATAGTATAAAAGTTGGTGATCTCATAATATAGATATTTTATATCAGCGTCTACGCCGACATAATGCGACGTGGGGTTGAGAAGTTCATAGATTTCTTGTTGTCTGGAAGAACCTGTAGATCTTCCAACCCCACGGAGAGTTATGTCTTCGTAGATTGCTGATATAAAATACCTATATCATGATATTATCAACTTTACACTATATGTGCCAGATTTATTTGAAAAGAAATCAGAGCCAGTACATATATAGGCCTATTAGTAGTAAACGACGAAAAAAAAATGAAATCTTTAAGCTTTGAATCCCATCGTTATGCCGACTGGTCTAAAGGAGACAGTGATGATGAGAAATGAAAAAAATGGTGGAATTAAGAAAGTGGGAGAAAAGGGAGAACCCCGAGAAAACCCACTCACATGGCGTTTATCCACCATAAAGTTCATTTGGCGCGAGTTGGGATCGAACCAAGGACCGCTATGGACAGTGGTACATATCGATGCCATGGATAAAGCAATGTGTGTGTTTATTAGAAATCAGAACACACGGTCTCATAACTAAATAAATAAATAAAACGATGTAAGCAGTCGTCTCGTATTACCTAAGCATTTATGAATTACTCTGTATTATATATTACCATAGTTAAGGCACAATCGAATTACGGAGCAATAAGCAGTGCATTAATACTTTTTTTTAAAGCAAGAAGGCTATGTCTTTGCCCTTCACGTTTCCGTTTTCTTTTTCCGTCGTTTTTCTGTTGAAAAGCGGTGAATCACAAACACTGAAAGAATTAAAATCTTTAACATTTACCTACAATCGTTTTGAAATTCCCTTTTTCTTTCTTTCTTTCTTTTCAAAGAACTTTTATTAATTTAAATATATTCTATTCGTAAAAGAGTTTTCTTTCTTTAAAATTCACTTCGAAATCTTGAATAAACTATGAATATATATATATATATATATATATATATATATATATATATATATATATATATATATATATATATATATATATATATATATATATATATATATATATATATATATATACTTATATTTGCGCGTAGATAATTTGCAGAGCTTTCCGAAGTACTCCACTTTCTACTTGAGAAGAAAAATGATCAAGCATTTCTAGTAACTATCCTCTCCAATGTAAGCTAGCATAAGTTGTGAAGGGGCTTCCCAGTTATT
Organism: Thermobia domestica; assembly: GCF_964235325.1. Classification (NCBI taxonomy): domain Eukaryota; kingdom Metazoa; phylum Arthropoda; class Insecta; order Zygentoma; family Lepismatidae; genus Thermobia; species Thermobia domestica. Next base: position 55,045,749 of record NC_137456.1, on the reverse strand, counting down.
TCTCCAGTAGATCCGATTAGCACAGAACTTGTTTTGAAAAACAAAAGAAAGAAAAGAAAGATCTAAAAGTAATAATAATAATAATAATATGTAATCTGCTTTTAAGTTGCTATCTATTCAAATATAATTTTCACTGACTTATTGGTTCATTTGAAGGGTATTTTTTAAACCATTAAATATTTTAGGAACGAAGTTATTTCTATAGTTATTACCAAAAGTCAGAAACTGTACCCTCAACGAAATTAGCCTACTACTATTTGAAAACTTGGTTTTCGAATTTTTTTCTTCTTTCCCATTAAGCAAATGAAGGTCACTTTTTAACACATAATCCCTTAATTGACTGAAACCAAGGAATTTGTGTTATTATTTAGTCCAAGATCTTTTGTCTTCGCGAATTCTATCAAAGGTCTGAAGGTCTGTATTGAAGGTCTGTTGTACTGTATGGTTGTGAAACGTGATCGCTTACTTTGAAGGAAAATTCAGACCAAAAGTATTAAAAATAGAACTCTAAGATGAATATTTGGATCCAAGAAGTACGGCAATGGCGGAAACTTCATAAACGAGGAAGTGCATAATTTATATCGTTTATCTAACATTGTTAGGGTCATTAAGTCTAGGAAATTAGGTGGGCAAGTCATGTCCTAGCCAGAATGAAAGAAAGTAGAAACTCTTTTAAAAATTTTAACTTAAAATCCAATCGGAAAACGATCATTAGGAACACCTTTGATAGGACAATAATAGTAAGAGGGATCACGCAGAAATAGGGATAGAAAGTAGAAACTGGATCCAGTTGACTAAGGAAGAGTTTTTCTGAGTGCGAATCTTTTATGGATACTTTGAGTTCGATAGGCCATATAGTTAGTTAGTTAGACCCTTAACGTCCATAGCGTCCACCCGTCTCCTTTAGCCTACCTGACATAATCGTGGGACGTAAAACTTAGATTTCATTTCATTTCATTTTCCTTAGCGTCCGCATTTCGAAATATCTTTGGCTGTTTTATTGTTAGACCCTAATTCTTCCCATTGTCTTGTAAATGTAGAAACTTCTTCCACTAGTAATTTCCAATTAGCCAGTGTATGAAGTAGAAGTCCGCTTTAACACTCTGAGAAAAGCCGAGAGAGTAGGTTTGCAGATGAGGAACAGGATAATGGAATAAGCAAGTGTTGACAGTATGCGCGTAGTTATAGATCGACGAGTGAGATGTTGCAAAACCATCGATTGTGCTGTTAGGGGAGAGCTTGCAGGTAATAGAAGGCAGTGATGCCAGGCGAAATAGTGGATCGATAGCGATTTCGATGTTCGATGCAGACATACTATTCGTGGATTCATGACTTCGCGTACACTGCCAATCCTTACTTATTCTATTCTTCTATCTCATCTCATCCTCTCCTTTCCTCACTGTGTTTCTCTCTGCTTTTCTCCCATCGGGAAACCGAAAGTAACTGCTTTAGAGTTTGAACCTGCGAAGGTGGTACTGAGTGGAAGTGCTTATTGAAGAGATTACGGGACAATCCTTCAACACGTTGAAAACCCCTTATTTCGCACCTCAAAGCAATGTGGAATCCGTAATAAATGGGGTTTAAACATGTCTCTCGAAGTCAAGGTGATCTTCCAGCTTCTTTTATTTATGCAATTTAGTTCGAATTTCCAATATATTTGGCATCATATTGTACGTACGAGGATTCAATACCATCTTTGCACTGTCAACCGGTTTCTCTGCAATTTCTTCAAATCTTCTAATTGTGTTGTGCTCGCTTGGGTATCAGTCCAGGTAACAATTCCTCTCTCCAAACATTAAGTGTATGGCTATTTGAGAATGCGTTTTTGATTCGTTACCCCCCGCTGCGAATGTGGCCTATGTGACTACTTGGTAATTTTACTTTCACTAGAGTTATAAATGTGAGCCAGTCAGGGTTTCCAGGTCTTTTGGCAGGTGCAGGTCTATAATAGCAGAATTCCAATACTCTGCACAAAGCATCTTCCAAACAGCTGTTTCTTGCTAAAATCCCCTGTCTTCCTCCCATACGTCTTTCCTTTTCTTCCTTCCTTTAGACACCTTTCAAACAGCAGGCGGTCTATTGTTCCGAAACGCACCAAATACGCTCGAGCTGACGTTTTCTCCGCGTTTTTATTGCTTTCGCATTTGCAGCGCACTGTGATTAGTCATCCACATTTAAATACATGATCAGCGTATTCCAAGCGTACGCATGAGCAATAAAAACGCTTTGCGAACGCTTCAAATAGCCGCCTACTAAGAAAGAAAGAAAAGTTGTACGGAAGAAAATTAGAGGATTAGGACTTAGATTTCTGGACTTTCGGCATCTGTGGCCATGTTAGCCCGTCACATATGAGTAGGCTTCGGAATTTTAGGTCCCAAAAAATTCAAATTAGGATTTTAAAAAGTGCATTTTAGGATTTTATAGGTTTTTAAAAACACGGTTTAGGATTTTTAGCGTTATATTACTGAAAACGGAACATTACTACACTTTAAACACTTTGTTAGCTATTTCATACTTAAATGGTAACTTTAATTTAGTAAGCTTTATGCTAACCAGTCTTCTGCGTAATAAAAATAATAAAACTCTTCTTACCTTGGACTTTTTTTGATAGCTGAAATATAGTTTAACATATGTATGACCTGCCGTACTATAGTAGTAGTAGTAGTAGTTTTTATCAGTTTTCTTATATTTGAAATTTTATACAACACCACAAATATCACTTCACTTTTCTAACGATACACTGAGGAAATACGAATGTTCAAATATTGTTTTTCCGGCACTTTTCATGTTTTTTATAGCTCAAAAAGTGGTCACTTCATTCTTTGTAATGGCACTGAACAACAAAATATTTGGCAAGATTTTCTGTTGTGAACTTTTTCCTGTCGTCTGACAAAATTCTCTTGAATGCAGAAAAACTGCGTTCCACATCACACGATGTAAGAGGCGCATATTTCATACTGGCTAATTCCTCGGGATTCCATAGCAAATTTTCTTGGACATTGTCTCCACGAAGAATTTGGCCCACTAGTTTTATCTGTGTGAAATCAGGACTGCGTTTCAAAACCGCCTCCAACTTGTCCGCAATTTTTGTTCCAACTTCCCCAGGTACTTTTTTCTCTTTAACTTCTTGAAGAGTTTGAAGAGCTTCTGTTAGTGGAAGATACTTCTTCTCCAATTCAATGATGGCTTGAGGCACATGAGAAAAGTTGGCTTTAATGTAACTTAGTTGTTGTACAGCAAACTGTGACTTCAGTGCTTTTTTGCAGACGTGATTGAAGCGGCTTCAATCTCGTCGAGCGAATCGATGACCTGAACAATGCTTTCAAAATTGTCTGCATAGTACAGTGCTGCTGAGAGCCATGTTCCCCAACGGGACACAACGGGCTGTGGTGGCAGTGGTGTGTTTGGAAGCATATCCTTGAAGGTAGACACTCTGTTAGGAGCTTTCAAGAAAACCTTCGTTACAGATGAAATTATGTCATTGACGATTGACTACGTGTTTGAAAGTATTTTTCAAGTTAAAAATAACTATAAAGATCATTTAGAACGTTATAGGTTCTAAAAGCTAATTTAGGATTTTTTAGGTCCTAACCCCCCAATTAGGACATTTTAGGTCCTATAAAACTAATATAGTTCTACTTATAGCAACTTGAAATATAAAGAAAACACGAATTTTTTGCGTTCACTGTACAGGAATAAAATAGGTTCGAACCTAAGAATCCGGAGCCTACATATGAGAGACGACGTCCCTCGGCGATCACATTGTCCGGAGAATTAAAGAGGAAGAAAGGAATGGAAAAGGAAGGAATCCGCCTGGAACCATTGTTAGGTACCATCCCGGCATTTACCTGGTGTAAATGAAGAAAATCCAGGAGAACCTCACTTAAGGTGAATGGCCTGAATTTACGTACAACAGAAGTTAAAAATAATTCAGAAAGTTTAGAAGTGGGGTATCGAGAATACAGAGTAAATTTCATGAATGTGTAATAGCGGGGGTTGGACGAAAAGTTGCGTACTTTTGCGTCTGCGGTCGAAAGTGATGTTGGACTGGAAAGGTAAAAAGCTCAACACAGTAATTGGGTAGAATAGTAAAGTCGCTGACGGCTTGTGAAGTGATTGCTTCAAAAATTAAATTATGTTAATAAAATTGCAGACATTTCTTTTAACTATCTTATAATTAGAGACCGGATGTTAGGCAAAATGCCTATTCTTTAATATTGAAGATATGATCGAAAATACATTTTAAAGTTTATATGGGGATTATAATTTCAAATTAAGCAAATTTTATTTTGCCTATTTAGCCCAGACCTGCCTAAATAATTGCTTTAATGCCTAATGTTGCCTATTTATGCATTTTCTTCAAATTAATTTTTCATTGGGGAAAGATATATGATTTAGTATTTCAGGAAAGTATTCTGCCTCTTCCGAGAAATACAAGTGTTATTTGTACTGATAAGATGTGTTAAAACTTTGAACTACTGTGTGTACTGATAAAGTGCTGTAAAACTTTGGACTGCTGTGTGTACTGATAAATGTATAAAATTTAAACAGTTATGTATAGTGATAAAGTGTTGTAGAGAATGTATTTACCAAATATACGTGAAATACATGTCAAATTTCGTTTTTATATATACAGTAAAAGAGCATATTAACAAACAGGTGTGTGTATATATTCTTTGAACATTATCTATGACTTGAATTTATTTTTAAATTGTATTGAGTTTCATTTGAAACACCAGATATCCATCTATAATAGACAGGAAATATAGATGACGGATATCCTATTTTTTTACTTTCTAGTCAATAATTCATTTCAGTGCTCAGCCGAAGACCTGTGACGTAAAAGTATATTTATAGACGACATACAGAATGCAATGTAATACACGTAAAGAAGATGAGGGATAAAAATCAATGTAACCTTGTTACAGGAGACGAAGGTGAAGTCCTATGCATTTGTTTACCAAAGCATCCTGGTGGCGGCGTGGAACAGCTTTGAAAAAATAAAGAATAAACACATGTTGATTGATTGCGATGACAAGTTAAATTGACAGTATCGATTTTTTCCCCCTTTCTTCCGCCACTACTGTGATGAAAACGGTTTGAATCTGCATTGATATTCGGTTCAGGATACTTTTTTTTCTTTTGATTTTTCTGTTTTCTTTTTCTTTTTTTTTATGGTAGACGTGAAAACTGACTAGTTTCTTGAAGCCCCCAGTGATTTTCTACCATCTTGTATGTTTCTATAATTTTTCTTTTGTGTTTGATTTTCATTCTATTACAATATTTAAAATTTTAAAACACAAGGGCAAAAGATGGGGTTTCCATAATGTATGTTATAGATCAGTGACCGCCAAACAGTCTATTGCGAACTACTAGTAGCTCAGGGAGACATTTTCTGTAGATCGCTTTAAGAGGCCTCATCCCGGCGAAATTAAAATACCGCTAATTTTACAGTAATTATGTAATATCTTCAAATAGATAAAAGATAATGGAAATGTGGAACAAGAGCGCCCTAGACAATATTATTTTGCGTGAGGTACCGTTATCACAAGTCACCTAGTGGCTTTCCGTTTTCAGCCGTTTAGAAACGCGAAAATAAATGCCGATTTTCAAAATGGCTCCAAATCGAAAGCAGATAAGTGAGTTGTGATAACAGTATCCCATGTAAAATGATATTGTCTAGGGCGCTCTTGTTCCACATTTTGATTATCTTTTATCTATTTGAAGATATCACTTAATTACTGTAAAATTAGCGGTATTTTAATTTCGCCGGGATAAGGCCTCTTAATGCTCCAGTTGGCTAACCTTGATCAGTGTTGCCAATTTGGAAAAAAAGTCGCTAAAACTAGAGGATTCGACTTCCAGAATAGACAAAATATAATATTTGTCTTATATATATATATATATATATATATATATATATATATATATATATATATATATATATATATATATATATATATATATATATATATATAATTTAATTAAAATTGATTTCATATGTACTAGAAATGTAAGTTCATAGGGAGTAAACAATTTTTTTTTTTTTTTTTTTTTTTTTTTTTTAATAAGTTTGTAGTTCTTTTGGTTCGTAGCTCACAGTAGGATTTAAAAACGGCACGGTAGCACAGAAGCTTCATAAGTTTGGCGACCACTGTTACAGATAGAGGTTTTGCGCAGATAGAAAAAGTCACATTGCATTCGCCCCGTATTCGCAACATGTGGATCTGCATCCGCAATGAGCGCTCTGCCACTGAGACACTGTGTCTTCATTAATAATCAGTGCACGTGATATCTATAATAATTACATATGTAAAAGAATAGATCCTGTATCACTCAGTGATTCACATGAAAATGAAATGAAATCTTTGAGTTCTACGTCCCACGGTTATGCCAAAGGAGACGGTGATTATGAGAAATGAATGAAATCGTGGAATGAAGAAAGTGGGAGGAAACTGGAGAACCCCGAGAAAACCCACGCACACGGTGTTTGTCCACCACGAAGTTCACTTGGCGGGGTTTGGGATCGAACCCGGGACCCCATGCACTAGAGATGAACGCTCTACCACTGAGCCACCGCGGCCCCACAGTGATTTACGTATCACCACATCTCGGAAATCATAATATTAGGCGGTAGAACCTTCAAATTGTGTATAAATGTCCTTGCAACAGGTGCGTACCGAGAATTTTTTTGTTGGGACGTGCTGTTTTTTTTGGGAGGGGGGAGGGGGTCCAATACTACAAGATACTACCGGTACTTCTATGTAGTATTGAAAGGTAATATATTGGATTGGAGAAGATTATAAATAATTGTGAAATACTTCCACCTTTTTCAAAAAAAAAAAAAAAAAAAAAAATAGAACTAGATTGTTTATACAGATGAAGTGTAAAGATAGTTTTATTGATATACCTGTTTAACAAGTATAGTTTTATTGAGAAAGTGTACACGTGTATGTAGAGTTGTGAAGTTTCGGGAAGGAGCTCTTGACCCGGTGAATCCTCCATGGGTGCGCCTCTGCTTTACACCCTAGACCAGTGGTTTTCAACCGATATGTCGCGACGCATTGGTGTATCACGCAGTCCCTTAAGTGTGTCGCGAAATTTTAGAATTTAAAAATCATGAAGAATTTAATAATAATTAGTTAAAATCGAGACAGACTGTACCAGTCAATACCTCCTGCTCTAGCAATAATGCTCAGTGCTATATAAAGTCATTATTAAAAAACTAATTTGTTTAACTATTATAATAGATATTATTATTATTATTATTATTATTATTATTATTATTATTATTATTATTATATCAAACAAGTGTGTCGATGTCTTGGACGCTCAGTAAAGTGGGTCGTCAGTCAAAAAAGGTTGAAAACCACTGCCCTTGCCTATAGATGAGACGGGATTTTTGCGTAATGCAATCACTAAGGGATTAAAGGCAGTAAATTGAAAGTTAGTTCCTTTTTCCGTTCTTCAGATCTCCGTAACTATTAGGTGGAGAACGTTTAAAATTTTGAAATAATAATCTCCGTGCACCTTAGGCTGCAGATTATACTGGATTGTGCGAGATGCAGATCTAAAGGATGGAAGGTGGTTTGGCTTTTTCTGTCCAGGTATCCGAAATTATTGGGCATAGAAGCTTGGAATTCTGTATAAATATTCTAAATGTACCTTAGACTGACGATAAGTTTGGAGTTTTACAGGACGTGACCCATAAGGAGAAAAACGGGATGAGTATTTACTAACTTCAGTAATATCGAACTTGCATCAAGTAGTTAGGCTATTTTGAAGCCAGAAAAAAAAAGTGTATATTTCTTTTAAATATTTTCCACAAACTTTACCCTTTCCCTGCGAAGGCCAAGCATTTTGCTAGGATAAAATAAAATGCTTAACTACATGTACGTAAACCCACGTAAACTAATCAAAACATTGTGTTAAAAAGTTTAATTAATTCAGTCTGAGAAGTTTATTGACTTCTAATTGCAACGCTAAAAGGTTGTCTGCCCACATCAGTAAACTTAAACAGGAAACTAATATTTTTTTTTTAAAAAAAAGTATGATAAAACTTGTCTTTCTCAGGGACACTGAACTTTTCTACTGGTAAGAATGTATGATCTAGCCAGCTTTGCTTTATGAAAGATTTAACATATCATCCAGATTTTTTTTTCTCCCTTGTTGCAATGTAGAATTACGAAAAAAAAATATTTGAAATTTAGAAATCTGGTCGCACAAGTTATCGTGTTGTTGCACTTCTAAATATGTGCAGATCAGTAGATGTGCATAGCTTGAAGGTCATACACATTACGAAGTAACTTTAGAAAACTTGACAGTGACAGGCAAGCAAAACAATTACAGGGCATGATTTATTTTTCAAATAAGGAATTCCATTTGATTATGTGCAACTACAACTATTAGAAAAGAAATTAAAGTAAAACCTCAGTTAAGCTGAGATCTTTGAACTTCAAAACTTAACATTATTCTAGAATAGATAGAGATGAAATTCTTAATTTAATGTCCCATGTTTATGACGTGCAGGCTAAAAGAGACGGATGATTAATGAAAGGGAATGATTGTGAAAAAATGGTAGAAGGAGAATGTGGGAGGAAACAGGAGAACCTTGTAAAAACTCTCGCACTAAAGGTCAGCGCTCGACCACTAAGCCACCGTACCTCTCTGGAATAAATAGTATTTAATTGAATAACTGCTCATTGGTTTTTGTGGATATGGTGATTTTTATGAGCGTTCTGATCGAACAGAGTAATTCAGGTGTAGAGACTGTATTAGTAGCCAGTTCTTTCCCCCTTAGGCTTACAAAAATAGATATTACGAAGCTAGAATAAAATTAGAACTAAAAATACAACAGACCAATTATGATTTTCATGTTCGTCACTCAAAAGCCGTATTTAAATAGGTCAATTTATTTCGAAGTTATTGGCACTACATGTTTTGTAACGAGAAAGAATTTTTGCTTTTCATTATACGTCAAGTAGTAATATTCCTTTTATATGAGGCGCTGATTCTTGGTAATGTGAGGAGCTAGTCGTTCTCAGAAGTACGAGGGATGTTCATTAAAGATTTCCCTTGACTACTTACCGTTGACTGAGATAAACGAAATTTAATGCAGACATTAATCCTTCTTCATAGATCCTCCAGTGGCCACACACTTTTCTCATCGCTTGTGGAGACCTTATTTGTACAAGTTCGCAGATAGATCCAGAAGCCATAAGTTGACCTCAGAAGTTTCGTTTCATCGTCTTTGAAATGCTTTCCCTTCAAAAACGACTTCTTGATGACGAAAATGAAAATCAAATGTGCAAAGTCAGTAGAGTATGGGGGATAGCGAAGAATTTCATACCTGCAGAAACATGTTTCAATCTAAATAACATGCAAGTTATGAACTGGAGCTTTGACTTGAAGGATACGGACACCTTTGATAAGCATTTCACACCTCTTCGTTGTGTTGTCACGGAGTCCAGTAAATTCTGTAGCAGTGAAGCATAATATGTAATCGTGGTAACCTTCGCCAGGAAGTCCATCATCACTGCTGTATGCTGGTCTCCAAAAACTCAGTGGCCTTGCCTGCTGAGGGTTGAACACGAACTTACTTTGGAGGTGGTGGGTAAATATGCTTCCGTTGCTTTGATGGGCCTTAGTATGGATCATGGTTATAATTCATCCTAAGTTATTACTCGGTCAAAAAAAAAAAAAAAAAGTTCTGGTTTACATGATATAGGATCAGAAGTTCCTGGAGCAAATGACTCGTTCCTGCTTTTGGAAAGATGCCGGTAAACTCATTGGGCAGGCACATTATGCACGTACAAAGGGACATGGATTTTTTCCTCACAAACACCCACACTTATCTTCACATCTTCAGGTAGTTGGTGAATGGTAATGTGGCAATCCTGCAGGATGGCAGCTTCCATTTGCCCAGTAGTGGACTGGGGCAGCCCTGAAATGGGACCGTTTCTACGGAAATCCGACGCACTTGAATTGATGGTGCGTGCTTGAGAACATCATATGACGGGGCTTCCTGCCCCTAAGTCTCTTTAACTTTCCAGAGGTTTCCTTTGGTGTGCGGTTTCTCAGGTATAGAAACTTGATCATCGCTCGGGATTCAGTTTGGCTCCTCAATCTTTACTCTTTCGTTCAGTTTAGTGCCTGTAACACAGTAAATCTTAGGAGCAAAAATCATCCTGTAGAGATATGTATGTAAATTTCAGTATTCTACATTAATTACAGCTCGCGGTGGGTAGCCACCAGTAGAGTATTAAAGAAATCAGATTATTTGAATAAGTTAATTAAAGGTTTTACTCGCATTACGTAAAGGATGAAAACTTGCTTTTCTCTTAATAAATTATCTATATTGGAACATTGAAATAATGTGAAAAGATGTGAAAATGTGACATGAATTGAAATTTGAACTAGAAATCACGATCCATATACAATGTATGGAAGTTCATAGATTTCTTGTCAGACAATGTTTCGTGTTTCAGCTGGGAGAATTGTGTCGCACGTGTGAGAGTTAGTAAAAATGAGAAACATATGGGTCGTGTTGTCACTCCACATCTGTCAGTAAGAAAGATGGGAACGTGCCAGTGTCAAGGTCAATGGAGGTCAAAGGTTCAGGATCTTGTTTGTTTGTTGTTGTTGAATGCTTGTGTTTGTTTGAAAGTTGAATTACATTGAGACATTCGTGTGCACATTTTTTTCCTTTTCGTGTTAGGCAGGAGTTAAATTATTATTAATGTATTTTTCTTGCATATTTTTTGTGATGTGTTCATAATTTCCAAAGATAGAAAGAAAAAGCTATCAATATATATATATATATATATATATATATATATATATATATATATATATATATATAGGGTCTATATATAGATATAGATATACATATATATTGCTCAAGCGTTTATATAAACGTAGAATGTACGTTTTTGAATTATTATTCTTGAGTTATTTCGTTAGATATCAGGGATTAAATACAGGTTAAACCCAAGGAGCTGAGCTCAATACTAATTTTATAGAAGTTTCATCCCCCCACCAAATCGTCTAGTTAAAACAAAATGCTATCGGTCTTAAACATATATTCGTAAAAATGCACTTACAAGATAGGAGTCGTAACATCATACACTTACAAGATAGGAGTCATTTATTTGGTTTTGGATGCTTATTTCTGTTGGATTCCCTTTGTATGTTCCATATATGCAGTAATAATTAAACATTTAATTTATTAATGTTCATAAGCCATAAGGCTGCATGGTTCAAACTATTTTCTTGCGCCAAGAGAACATTGTCAAGAACTTCCACATCAAAGATATCAAAATTTAATCCTTGGTCGATACTCCCCTCCCAACAAAATATTTCATTTTGATATTTCATCGTATTGTTTTAACAATATGATCTTTAACCTAGGGCTACGCAATGTATCGATCGATAAGTTCAAATATCGAAATATTGTTATTACGTAGAAGTATTACTAATCGATATTTTAGTTATTTGAAATATATTTCGATAATTTTTCGATTTTTTAGTACTTCGATACCTTTTGAGATATCAATTTTGATATTTTTATATTAGATATTTCGATCAAGCTTTGATATTTTATTGATACCCTAATCTGAATGTCTCTCAACCTTACTTTAGCTACTGCTGTATTCAGTTTTACGTGTTGGTATACTGATATTAAGACAAGACACTTCATATGTCCCGGCGTGGGAGGCCCGGGTTCGATTCCCGGCGGGAGCTCATGTGGTTCGGATTCCACGTTAATCAGTAGGTCCACGTCTCATATAGCCTTGCTGCTGAACGGGACGTTAAACTCAAAATCAACTCAACTCAACTTCATATGTCCCAATTCCAAGCACTTGGGATTTGGGACTCCTCTCACCAGAGCTGAACACCCTACTACTGAGCCTCTATGCCTCCTTAGGAGCTTAGATGGGATCACGGTGACTCAATGATATAGCGTTCACCTCAGGTACGAGGAATACCTAATTCGTTCCCAAACCATGTGAATTTATGGTGGGCTACATCGTGTTCATAGGTTTTCTTGAGGTTCTTCCGCGTCCTCCCGCAATATGATACCACCAATTCTTTCATATCATTCACTTCTCCAGTCCATAACTGTGGGACGTAAAACAGATTTAACATTCGTGACGGGTATAAAATAGCCCCACTGCTGACGTTCCCATTAAATATCTAATAATCAATCAATCAAGATTTCACTTCATTTTTCTTACAAAACGTCATTAAATATTTTAATTCTTCTAATTATATTTTTAACAAAATATCATCAGGAAGTAATACTGTGATTAATGAATGCTCATACGCAGATGTTTGCGCATTGTTTGGAAATTATCTCCTTAATTTTACATTATAAATTAATTTAAGAACAGGAAACAAGACTTATGAAATCTGCCTATGTTTTCTTCCGACCTCTTGCTTTCAAATGTCTTTCCCGCTGATCTGGTAGCTCACTGTTGCCAAAATTTTGAACAAGAAATCACTAAATGAGAGATGAAATCACTCCAATTTTGGGTAAAAATTGGAGCCATAATATAACGTATTTCGACACATTTAACACTAAAAATTAAAAGATGCATATAAATTAAGCCTACAAAAGCTACTCGGCTTACTATCTGTAATACTGTTTTACTTGTGCCTTGCAAAGAACAGATTGAAGATTGGATTCACCGTCACTCGCACTGATTAAAACAAAGAAAGAAAAACATATATCAAAGTTACCTCGATGTAACACTTATCATTACAGAAGGACAAATTGTTCGGAACAGAAAAGTCGATAGATTTGTAAGGAAGTCGTTAAATCGATATTTAAAAATCTCCAATAATATATATAATCTTCAATGTTGAATCCCCTAAATTTAACGACTTTTCTCCCAAATTGCCAGCGCTGTAGCGGCTAGCGCGCGCTCCTTTGTTGCATGAGGTGATGGTTTTAATCCCGGCTTAAGAGCAGTGATGCCAACCTTTGGGAAAATCCCATATCGTGGGAGTTTTTGACCTTATTTTCTCGGAAAGGGATACTAAGCAGCATATATGGGATTTTTCGAGAAGATCGAAATTTACGGCTTATTCATTTAGATATTGTAAAAAGTGACTAGCACAAGGAAATTTAATTTTTAATATTACAGCATATTTTTAATTAGTATAACGTGGGAAATTCACATGTAAAATGGGTTTTTTTACCTCTCGACATGGGATTTCATATTGTTTCAAGTTGGCATCACTGCTTGAGAGCATTGAAATTTGAATACGTTGCAGTAGGGTTTGGATTCTTCCTTGAACTATTGGTTAACATCTTATATAGCATCAGCGCCGTGCCATGAAAAATCAGCGCCCCGGGCGAGAGTATACGACGGTACCCCCGTACATATGAGTGAAGTCGATAGACCAGCCGCGAAGCGCCACCATGGTTGGCGCGAATCATAAGAAAATTTTCAAAAATAAACCTTGGTTTTCCTTAATTTTGAGATTACTTTTTTTCATTCCATTTTATATATATGCACATGCATTTTCGTAACATGAGTAACATTATAGGGCCACTCCCTAAAGCAAGAAGAGGATTTAAGTACACATTAGTAACATTCCAGGTAATTTTTCCTCTCTCTTTTCCTTCCTTCTTTTTCCTCCCGAATTTTGCGCCCCTTACTTCGGCGCCCGGGGACGTTGCCTCGCTCGCCTCCCCCCCCCTTTCCCCACGGCAGGCATTGTATATCATCGATACTGAAAAGGGACGTTAGACCTCAACAACTAAGTATCTTAACTTTCAAATAAAAATTAAAACAGAGCAGTGCTTGTGATAAAGATATTTCAATTTTTTGCAAGCAGGTTAAATAATAATTCACATGTACGGTATTATTTATTCGGAACTTAGAATACATATATTTAAAACCAACATGTTATACTTTTCGTTAGTTAGTATTGGTGTGTTATAGAACTATAATACAAGAGCAGACCATATAAGCCAATACTTCATACTATGTCACATATATATCTGATGATCGCTAACACTACATTGAGAATCCGAATCCGAGAAGAGTGCATGCTAACAATGTTTCGTTGAAACAACCATATGACGCTTAAAAAAAATAAAAAATAAAAAATAAAGCTCTGCTAACTCTGTCGTAATTTGGAGTTTATGTATTGGCTTGTCTCGCGTTAATGGGTGTTGCAGTAACCTCAACGTTGTAAGCCTCAATAGAGGATTGTGGGAATGGAAATAGGAAACAGACTACATAACGATGGGCATATGGAATTCAATGGGTTTGTTAGTGAGAAGAGAGCAGCTGCGTCGTTTCCAATATTGATGGCCGGGTCATTGAGTAACAGTGCTCGAATCTCAAAATTTGTCAGCAATTATGTGGAGCTTTATCTCGGTTTGAAACTCATGCTCTCAAAATCGTGTTTCATGAATAACATAAAGGACAGTTTAATTTACGTCGATGTAGGCTTTCTTGAACTGAAAATGATCCTGACTTTGTCATGCAATACTAGGCTTAGTAATAAACTTTTATTGAAAAAAAAAAAGAAGTAATGTGTCCAAGTGTGTTATCTAAAATTTTTATAACAACCATTGTATACCTAGTACTTTCTTACTCACATGTACGAAGCATTTTAACTACTGCTGACTTTTTTTCCCTTGCATTGTTTGTGGGAAAGTGAAATCAGGTAAATGTTTTGATCACGAATCATGTTAATCGTGTTTGCAAGTAAATAATCTCTCATCGTGACTTTTTTTTTCTTTTCTCCGGAGAAAAATTACATTCGTGGTACCACGAATCTGGGAGCTAAACAACTCTAATTGCAATTTTTAATGTAATGGTAATACAAAATGGCAATACCAAAATTTGGATTTCGTTGCTATATGCTACTTAAATAATACGTAGTGGTGACTGACACGTGACAAACGTGAAGTTGTTTCACAATATTTTTTACTGTATTGTTAACAAGTGATTTGCAGTAACTAGTATTGAAAATAAATTATTAGGATAATCAGTTCAATGTAATAAATGAACAGATACGTTTGTCGATTTTTAAAGATATTTTTATTAGTTATACACAAAGCATCAGAGTAAAAAATGTTGCTTATTTTAGTTGCTGAGATAAATCACTGTTTATGTGTGAAAATGCTGATACGAGAAGAAACCACATCAGATATCCGTGCACGTACTAGGAAAAGCTCAATCGTCTGGCTGTTTTAGTACTTCTTATCACGTTCGTAATTTCCAATTTGTTGTACAGGAACGATACATATGTTTCAGTATACAGCTTTATTTGTCACCTGTTTCAGAAATGTGTGTGAGTGAACATTCGTTTGTGAGATGGAAGTGATTTTATGTGTCTCATTTTGAAGACTGAACAAATTATTGAGTTTGGTTTGCGTGTGTGTGTGTGTGTGTGTGTGTGTGTATGTGTGTAATTTAATGATGGAACGGGTCACGAACTTCACGAACTTGGTGATTTGCGATCCAGGAATAGCTTTGCTCACGGAACGAGAAATACTTATTAAATCCCAGAGGAGACAAGAAATTTTACTAGTCTCACAGTGGCGGACCTAGAAGGTAAAAACTGCAGGGGGTAGCCAGAACCCAGACTGTGATAGGTATATCATGAGTTTACTATAAACTTTCAAAAATATATAAATAATAGCTTAAATTATTCTTGTCACTCTAAAAACTGATGGGCGTAGACTTCCCCGGCCTCGGACTAGATCCATCGCTGGTCAGTCTCGTGGGCCAACACTAGTTCACCCAAGTCTTAGGTCTCAAACATTTTTTAATGTTACATCATTCTTAATAACATAACAAATATAAAGTCATAAAGTGATTGTAGGAACACAAGGAAGAGCATTAATTAATGCTTAAGATACGCAAGTTATTATACAATAACTGAAAAAAATAAATGTAGTTTGTCTTGTCAGCTATATAACACCTTTCATGGGCTTCATATGACGCAGAAGGATTTTTGATTCATTTTGTATGAAACTCTGAAAAAAAAATTGGCATAAATTTTGTACTGTACATACACTTACAAAACAAATTAGACGAGAATTTTTTGAGAATTGAGACGAGACAAGAAAACTTTATTTCATACACATGGAGAGCTTCAGGCGTTATAATGTAATTCTAACAAGTATAACTCACTCTCTTCCTAAATCTGTATAATTTTCATTCACTATTCTTGTGTCGATGGATGAGTGTCAAAGAACCAAACTCAAAGATAACTAAGAGCAGTAATGATGCAGAGGGTTGATCGGTTTCTGTCCAACTGATTTGACAACGCTGCTATCACCAGCGTAGTAATGCCAGAACCATAAAACTGGTGTCGTTATTAGTTTGATGTCTCAGCTTGCAGATGCCATAGATTATATTACCAGGCGGCCAAGCACATTGTTTCCCAATGACTTGCAACTTAAAATCCAATGCTACTAGGGCTACTAAATAGTTTTGACAATAATAGTAAATTAGTTTGAAAAACTGAATGTTTTCTATAATTCCAAATACTTTTTGAAAGAATGTGAAAGAAATGGGGTGTAATCAGTAAACAAAGTTTCGTTTAAAGAGAAAGTGCAGTAGAAACATCAGTTGAACATCACACTTTCATATATAGATGCTAATGAATATAGTTTTGATCTGCCCCACAACAATTGTATTTTGCTATTTATTTGGTTTTGGAATCGTCAGTACATCCACATATATATAAGTGGTTCAGAATTCGATCACCTTCTTTAGATTGTTGGAAAGTCTACCATCTTACGCGTGTGTGAAAGTTCTAAATATAATAATAATAATAATAATAATAATAATAATAATAATAATAATAATAATAATAATAATAATGTAATTCTGATTAGGACATATTGATTATCTTGTGCTTTATATATACATATACATATATATATATATATATATATATATATATATATATATATATATATATATATATATATATATATATATATATATTTCTTCCCTTTTCCCTTTAATGTGTTATGTATATGTTGTTCCTGTATGAACTTAATATTTCTTATAAATTAATATTTTAATGGTCTTTTTTCTTCTTTGTAGGTGAGTGACGGAATTTCCATGAAGAGGCCGTTAGCAGTCGATGCATTTTACAGCACGGTAGGAAGTGCTTAGTGTCTTGTAGTTATCCTAGATAGGTATACAATGAAATGTAAAGAGACTTAGAAATTAGAACACTCAAGTACAAGTAACAAATAAAACTAAAAGTTTATCTGCTGGCACGAATCTCGAAAAGTTTTAACCATCAATTTGCTGTTACGATAAGCATATTTTGTGTGCCACTGCCGTTATGCTGACTTCCTTGATCGGAGTCCGCTGCTTTTATTCAAGTAGTTCCCAAATTATCCTCACGACACTGGGTGAGCCCCTCCGTGCCAATACCACGTGGTTTTCTTCAGTGTATATCCATCCAAGTTTACTTGCGAAATCCACACTGTTTGACCTCGGTGTCCTAATCGATAACAAACTGTAAATAATATAATTATGTCGTAGTACAGGGAAATTGAAAAAGGACCTTGATTTTGACATACGCAGTAACTTGACGGATTAAACAAAACTTCACGTTTCAAGGCAGAGTGAAAACATAAATTAAGGTGTACATGTGTTGATAAAAATAACAAATATGTAATAAATTATGACAATTGGGTATTTAATATAGAGCCGGCATTTTAGCAATTGTTGGAAAAGATGTCCCTAGAAATGCTAAAAACAAAATTCTACTTAAAATAAAAGGAATAATATATATTCAGTAACTGCAAATCTGATTTCTTTATAAACCTGTTGAATTGTAATTCAGAAGATAATGTGCCACGTTCTTCTTTGTACACATAACAACCCTATTGCTGATATTTTCATATATTGAAAATACACTGAAGAATTCTTATGAAATAGCTCGCAAAATGCAAATAAATTATTTAGTTAAATGCAGAATTAAAATTTCATAGTAATTAGGCTAGTCTTTATTCACAGCATATTACATAAGGACATTTTAAAAGGAAAAGGAAGTTTGCAGTGAGTTTCTACTGAGAACTGGTCGAGATTAATTTACAATTTTGTTAATAGTTTTCGCTGCAATTGATTGTCAATACGTTACGTAATTCTTAATTTTTAAATAAAATCAATTTTACATTTTCATACACAGTTGTGCTTAGGTGTTTACATGCATATTTTACGAAACATTATCGTTATTTTCTGTATGTGCAATGTTAATCAAAATATCAAATCCAAAAAATATAATAATATTCTTGCATGCATACTACACATATTATCATATATATCACTACTTTAATATTGACTCAGGTATAAATAACAATTTCTTATACTATTCATATTGTATAATTCACACTTCAGTATTTATAACTAAACATAGATATTATCGAATCACAATATAACCATCATTTCTGGACCACTAAGGATGCATGTGTACCAGAATCAAAATAAAAAGATAATCAAGTGTAAATATTTGTGAGGTTTGTTTTTTGTAAATACCACCAAAAAACAATCTAGATATATAAAATTGAAAATCACTATGTTTGTGACTAAATCTCCTGAACCGACCGACCGATCTCGATCAAATTTGTAACATGAATGAGGTTCGAGGCTGGGCTGGTTTTAGGCCATTCACTTTGATTGTAGGACTGAGGGGAGGGGGAGGGGTTATAAAAATAAATAAAACTTAATAACTCCTGAACCACTCGACTGATCTTGATCAAATTTTCAATATAGATGAGGTTCAGGCCTGGAATCGTTTTTATGATTTAAATTTGACGGAAGAACATAGGGAAGAAGGAGGGATATATATATATATATATATATATATATATATATATATATATATATATATATATATATATATATATATATATATATATATATATATATATATAATCAATTTATATGAGACTGAAAGTGACTATTTTTGTAACTTAATAACTCTTGAACTATCCGACCGATCCCAATCAAATTTCCAAGGTACATGAGGTTCAGAAATGAAATTTTTGAGTTTTACGTCCCATGCTTATGCCGGCTATGCTAAAGGAGACGGTGAAGATGAGGAATGAAATGGGACTGATGAAAGTGGGAGGAAACGGGAGAACCCACGCACACGGTGTTTGTCCCGCTTTACAACTGAGCCACCGCGGCCCGTCATGAGGTTCGGATCTGGAAACATTTTTGTATTTCCCTTTAACGGTAGATCCTAGGTGAGGGGGAAGGAAGGGGGACGTATAAATAAAAACTAATAAAACCTAATAACTTTTGAACCACCCAACTAATCTCGATCAAATTTTCAACGTATATGAGGATCGGGCCTTGGTTTTTTTATCGTTTCACTTTGACGAGTCAACGTAGGGAGGGGGGGTAGAGACCTGCAGGGGCCGAATGTTTCGGCCCGAGCCCAATCCAGCCCGAACGTACCTAGGCCCGGCCCAGCCCGGGCCCGAAAAGTTTTGGAGATTTTCGGACCGAGTCCGGCCCGGCCCGATAAGTTTTTCAAATTTTTGGCCCAAGCCCGGCCCGGGCCCGATACATTTTAAAAGTTTTTGGCCCGATAATTTTTTTAAAATATTAGCTCGAGCCCCAGTCTTTCTCAAAATTTAGTACTAAATTTTACCTAACCCTCAGAAACATTTTCTAAACTTTGGTTCACAACCTGATGCTTGCCTCCCGAATGGTACCATTGCCTCCTAAAACTTTGCCTGTCATCGAGAAAACAAAAACTCCATTCCCTGTAACAAAAATCTAACTTAATTGATTTTTAGCATAAAGTGAAGATGGTAATATTGTTTAGCGACAGGCAAAACATTCCCACCCCTTCTTTTTATATTTTGAGTTCAGTGAAGGACAAGGTCAGAGCTCAATTTACCGCATAATGCCTGCAATCCTCTATAGTGAAAGTGGATCCGCTAAGCAACACAAACTGTAAATACCTATTGCATTCATTGTAACATTTTTCACGGACACACTTCTTCAACGTTTAGCTTTATTCCAATTATCGTTTAACGAAAGTCAATCATCATTAAAGAATTGCAATTGATTGGCCCCAGCCCGGCCCGACCTCAAGAGAAATCATTGTCGGCCAGCCCAATCCCGGCCCGGCCCAAAGAAATAACAGTGTCGACCCGCCCAAGCCCGGCCCGTGCAGGTCTCTAGGAGGGGGAGATATATGTAAAAAAATAAAATAAAAATGATTGCCTTTGTGACTTCATCATCTTGAACCACCCGACCGATCTCAATCAAATTTTCAACAAACATGAGTTCAGGGATTACTTTAGGCTATTCACTTTGACGATGCAACGTAGAGGAGGGGGAGAGGGAGAGAAATTTTAAAATGATCAAAAATGACCGATATTAGTGTTGAATCCATAGTTTTCGGGGTCGATGAGAGAAACAGTGACACTTCTGATGCTGTTTCAATCAAAATTCAAACCCGCAACTTGGGGGAGGGGGAGGAAGAGGTATTTAAAAACCATCGAAAATGACCTATATTAGTGTTGAATCCATATTTTGGGCGGTCGCTGAGATGAACAGCGATAGTTCTGATGCCATAGCCCGCAACATGGGTGAGGGGGAAATATGTATATATATAAATGTTCAAAAATGACCGATATTAGTGTTGAATCTATAGTTCTTGCGGTCGCCGAGATGAACAGTGACATTAATTGAATTACGAAAAAAAAAATAGTTATTTCTGCAGTATTAGATCAATACACACTTAATTTACAACTAAGAGAAAATATTGAGTTGAGTTGATTTAGTTTAGCGTCCCTTCCAGCAGCGAGGCTATATGAGACGTGGACCTACTGATTAACGTGGAATCCGAACCACATGAGCTCCCGCCGGGAAACGAACCCGGGTCTCCCACACCAAAGACGCGTACGCTAACCGCTTAGCCACGGAGGAGCTCTAAGAGAAAAGATTGTTACTACATCATAACGTTCCCGAACATTAATAAAAACTGTGTAAACATGCTTGCTGCAATGAACAATAAAAAAATTAATGACAGTAAAAAACATGAGATACAAAGATGTGCATTTAAACTATTTATTTCAACCCAGCGAAGCGGGTAATATATGCTAGTTCTAAATAAAATAAATATATTTGTTAAACTGTATTGTTCCACCGATAGACTATTTATTCACTGTGAATATATGTGCAATATTAAGCGTTATTACTACGAAACAAAATTGGTTCGAAGAATTTTGTCATTACTATAAATTTGAGGTAATTGAATTTTAAAAAATGGATCAAAAGATTTAGCCAAAAATTTTTTTTAGGAATGATAAAAAAACTGCATCAAAAGATTACAGTCTTGGCCGATAATTAGTTTTTGAATATGGGGCCACAGAATTTTTGAACAGTCGCTAAATCGAGTTTTTTGAAGTTTTTTTTAACGGAATAAATAGTAATATGTAATTCTCTAGATATAAGGCGCACAAGAAAATTTTTGATTGAGATTAAAATAAATTAAAATGTTTTATTTAGTAGATTTTGTTCCACCATTTCAGTTCAATACTTGTTTGTTGGCTTTACTAATTAAACTTGAGTTGTCTGACATACCTTACTTTTGCTAAAATCAGTAAAATTGTAAAATATCTATAAGAACATAAATTACGTATGACCGACTTGCATTTAAAATCACTATCAGCTACCTAATCTCAACCCTAGACGGTCACCAAATCAGGGGTACACACGCATGTTCCCGTGGCAGCGTTATACTATGGCTTGTAAACAGATATATAGTAATGTAAACATACACAAGACACTGAATATAATCCGCCTATTTTTAATAATCATCGAAGTTTCTGAGTGAATAACTTGGAAAATGGTTATCACAATTAATGAAATCAAATATTTAGAATGCAATATAAAATAATATAAATTCACAGAATTTAAAAGAATTTCCCTAAATAGATGCATTTCAATGGATAATAAACTTTATCATTAGTATTATTATTAGGTCTACGTATAATGTAGTCAAATAACGATCTAACACTAATTGACGTAAACGAAAACTTGAAAAAATTAAATAAAATTTATTAATATACGAAATTGGTAACCTAATATCACAGTATTATTTAGAAAATTAATGCTGTAGAAAAAAATAAAAATGATGTTCCTACAAGATGGATTGTATATTCTTGTAGTTATATCCCCGAACGGGGTGGGTTGTAGAAGAAGATTGTCGTTATGTGTAGTAGGTCAATCGAGCAAAGTGCTCATTTTTTGAAAATAGGGAAGGGGAGAAGATCAAAATTGAAGGATGCAGTGGGAGTATAAATTAAGCTATTATTATTATTATTTTGAAATAGAGTTCCATATAGTTATTATAGCTAGAACCGAAGAAGGACTACAGGAGATGATTGACAAAATTGTTGACAATGGAAAACTCTATGCAATGGAAATTAACATCGAAAAATCGAAAGTCCTGAGAATATTCCGTGGAAACGCGTCGTTACAGGTCAGGATAGAACAAAGAGAACTTGAAGAGGTCGATAATTTCAAGTATTTGGTAACTATTTTGACGAAAGACGCTTATTGCACCGAGGAGATCCAGAATTGCCATAGCCAAAGAAGCATTCAATAACAAAAGATCACTCTTAACTAGGAGGTTTAATATTGGACTAAGGAAGAATTGGTCAAGTGCTGTATTTGGAGTATTGGACTGTATGGTTCAGACTTGGACATTACGAAACTTAGAGAAGAAATATTTAGGGAGCTTTGAAATGTCGTGTTGAAGGGAGATGGAGAAGATAAAATGTATAGAGAGCGCAATAAACGAATATTTTTGAAACAGAAGGAGAGAACACTCTTATCCAACGTCTTTCGTAGAAGGACAATTGGATTGGAACGTCTTTCGAAGAAACTGTCTTCTTCATACCGCCATAGAAGGAAAAATGGAAGGAATACGACGAATAGGAAGAACAACAACTAATCGATGATTCGAAAAATAGAAGAAAATATTGGGAATTAGAGGAAGCTGAAGATCGAGAAATGTGGAAGAAAGATTTCCAGGGCCAAACCTAAATAAATAAAAGCCTCATTAGTTCCAGGACCTTCCAGAAGGCAAAATACTTAATAATCATAAAACATAGATGTTCTTCTTGTATTGCATGGGAAAATGCTTCTAAGTGTTAAAGTTCGATGAATGAAACTGACACAAGGTAAAGCACTCATTGAAAATAGTTTTTTCTGTAAAATTAGGAAGATAAGGATTATTTTTCCCTTGGCCCGTTCGGATGTCGATAAAATATTTCGAAATTCAACAGCTGCTCTTTCTAAAAACGCAGCCCACACTCATGTAATGAAATAACTGTTTTATTCACCCTTGGAAGTTCACCATTCGTTCATGAGTGCCTTACGTATAATATGAAAGCAGGATGGAAATATTGTTGGGCTATAATACCAGAAGTTATTGTAAATATATGGAAAGAACCTGTACTATATAATGAGAATACTATCAAGGTTCGACCCGGTGACATAGTAATAGTGGGTGAGCAAAACCGGATAGTAAATTTGTGGGCGTGTGACCGATTTATAGTGATCAGCACAAATATGGATCAAGTTCAAGGTGGCAATTGGAACAGGTCGCCCACGAAGCCTTCCAAAGCTTTATACTTGGTTGATGCATCCATCCTGCTGGGAGAGCGCAGCTTTATCAATAGAACCATTCATAGACGTAAGAACTATTGCTACTTTGTAAATGGACAAGTGTGGTTTTGGAGCTAACAAACATTGCAAAGAAATTGGCAGTAGACTCTCGTCCTTGAGTCATTTAGTTTTTTTTTTTTTTATTCTTTTCGTTTTTCTTTGTTCATTGTTCTTTGAAGGACGACCGCATAGTAATACCAGCATCTTGTCAGTAATTTTCGTCTACCGCTTGTGCCTGTCTTGTTCTTCGCGAAGACGTGACGGGGCAATACAAGCCTTTGTTTTACCTTCTTCAGTGGTGTTTGTAGGTCTCCCGATATTCTAATCAGTATGTGACACATGTTCTTGATTTTGAAGGTCAACTTTAGTGAGCGTTGGTTGGAATGGACACTTCCTTAAATTCTCTTTGTGGGCGTGGTTGACTGCGGCCTTGTGGCTTCTAGTTGAGGTATCGGTGGGCTGCTGGAAGAACTAACGTGAGCTGCAGTTTCGTGTATTCTTTTTTACGCCCTAAAATGTAATCAAATCTGCAAGAGATTTCTCGTGTTTTTTTGACGTTTTGTGTTAACTATTCAAGTGCGTATAAATGTACTGTTGCAGGCGGCCTGACCACGTTTAGTTGGATTATGTATAACAGGTGGGGAATGTGTGGTCTTCTGAGACATAAAATGTGGGTTTATGGACCAGTTGTGAAATATGCTAAATTATACGAAATAATGTGAAATATGAGAAATATGAAATATACGAGAAATGTAATTTTGAAGTTACATATACATAATGTAGTGATGTATAATATAATTTATACATTTTCATGTACATTATTAATACAACTAATAACTAAAATCAGCACAAAAGTCAGCAAAATTCAAAACTCATCATATGCGTCCTTTTTGGAAATGGGCATTGTGAATGTGGGTTTTAAAACAATTCTCCATCCCTGATGTAGAGTAGTCATATTGACTTCATCACAGCACAGACACCAAAAGCACGTGATCTCACAATTCAACTAGCATTTATAAATACCTTTGATCAGTGGTCGCCACTTATGAAGCTGCTGAGCTACCATATACCGTTTTTAAATCCTACTGTAAGCTACCAACCTAAAGAACTATCATTTTAAAAAATCTTACATTTGTTTATTGCCTATAAACTTACATTACGCGAGGACCGAAAATGCCCCAACTTACACGGGGACCGAAAATGTCCCCGGAAGCTACTAGTAGCTCGCGATCGACGGTTTGCCAATCACTGGCTTTGATGACAATATTAAATTATACAGAATCGGCTAAGCAACGGCCGTGGACTTGGGTGCAGATACGAAGTTTCTTATATTACCACTACAGAGCCACTCTATATCCTAACTACTTTCAAAACAGAAACAAAGCCGTCCGGAGAAAAGAGAGTTGCCAGACGCCACGGTGTATCGTTACTGTTGTCAACAAACGAAAGATTATTAGATTATGTAATTGTTACCGTTGTTGCACTTTAATGCCACTAAAGTTTTATATTCTTATTTAAGTACCTGGGTGAGTTCAAAGAAAAAGATTAACAACATTAAATTAGTTCTAAATATTCTTATTTTTTCCTGTTATAATTAGGTTAGATAGATAGATAGATTTGAGTTTAGCATCCCTATCAGCACTGAGGCTATATGAGACGTGGACCTAAAGCATAACGTGGGATCCGAGGCAGCTCAATTAGAGTAGAATTGAGTGCATGTTTAAACTGCGGGATTTGTAGCACTCAGTGAAGGATTGAATCGTTCAGTGAATTGGTACTAGCCACCAAGGGCGCCAATCAAGGGGGCCAATCGGAATATCGAAAACACAATAGAATTTTTACATTAGCTACAGCAAAATTTAAAACTATATTTGAAATGTCGCTTATACTTGCCCCTTCCCCCGTTGGAAACTACAACATGGGCGCCCCTGCTAGCCACCCATAATAACTCGAGGCTCAAGCATAGTAAGCCATCAGTGGGTTGTCTTTGGTGTGAAAGAGTCGATGTGTATAAATTCTTATTTTCTCTTCAGTTCTTAAACATCGTGTGCATGGGTTTCCTTGGGGTTCTCCCCTTTCCTCCACTTTCTTCATTCCACCATTTCATTCATCTCTCATCATCACCGTCTCCTCTAGCCTGACCGGCATATTCGTGGGACGTAAAACTCAAAAATTTCATTTTATTTTCATTTCTCTTTAGTTCTTATTTTCTCTTGGTTATATCTTTTAGGCTAAAGGAGACGAATAATAACTTCACTGATTAACGCTGGAGAAATTGGTGGGATGGAAGATAGTTCAAGGAGGACAGGACAATTTCGAAACAACATACTGAGATAATGTGCATCCCAAATTTTACGACCGAGGATCGAATCAGACACACTTCGTATCAGAGGGAGCACTCTCTTTTCATAAAAACCTTTGAAATGTAATATCGGAGATGCATTCATTCACTTAAGAGCGTGCCTTACTGAAAATAATACAAAATTTACCATTTTTCTTTTGCTTGTTTATTCATCAGTGAAAGGACATAATGAAAAGCAAGTAACCACAATCATAGATAATGCTATTCTACAACAGAAAATATGAACCTGAAGAATGTCCAGTGTTGCCATCCATAGAAATTAGTGTTGCCAGAAAAACAATTTCCCTAAAATCTAATTTAAGGCAGCGAGTAGAGGAACAAACTCAACTGCATTTGGTTACGTATCGTATTGTTTTGGTTTCCTGTGAACTACTTTTTAAATAATAGTTGTATTTAGTTTGTAATAAACAAAATAGTTTTAACATATAGTTATTAAAACTAAATAATAATGTTAATTAAAAAGTAGTTCACAAGAAACCAAAACAACATGATTCGTAATCAATTGCAATTGAGTTCATTTCTCTACTCGCTGTCTTAACTTAGATTTTAGGGAATTTTTTCTGGCAACACTGTAATTTCTATGGATTGCAACACTGAACATTCTTCAGATTCATATTTTCTGTTGTAGAATAGCATTATCTATGATTGTGCTAACTTGCATTTCACTATCTTTTTTCACTGATGAATAATCAAGCAAAAGAAAATGGTAAATTTCGTATTATTTTCAGTAAGGCAGGCTATGTATAATTTTATTTTTAGTCTTAAAGTGAAGTGTGGAATGGAATGGGGGTGTTAACTTTCAGAGTAGGCTTCTGTAGCAATTGTTAGTACAGCAAACTAAGAATTGAAAGTACATAATCGAAAAATAATAATAAATCCAGAACTCTTTATAGTGTTCTTGTCAATGCTGATGTCTATATTGAACATGGATTCGTAATCCCATGAATAATATAGCTTCAAACTAGGAACATAAAACGTAAAATATGCATTTTAGAAAGATGTATGTATGTATACAGGGTAGCCCAAAAGTAGGTATACAGTACCGTAGTGATCAGCTTATTGTTATCCAGGTAGACATTACATTTTTAGTTTATTATTTGTTCTGAATGTATTTTTACTTAAACCTTAAGCACGGAACAGCCGAAGCAAATAAACTGAAACTACAGTCTTATACTTGATCAATGCAGGGCTGTATATACCTACTTTTGGGCCACCCGGTATATATTTATGCCGTATGAAACACTGGTTCTTACAATAATTAAATCATCTGTAAGGAAATTTAACGAGTTGCGTATGATACAATCATATAGGGATAGGCAACATACTTGGATCGTAGATATATAACTGAATTACGTTACAGGTCTGGTCTCTTTTGGTCACTTTAAATTTGAAACGTAGACTTACTTTTGAGGCTTCACACACTTTCGTTTTTATGTTCGAAACAGCTCCTCTTGCGAACGACTACAAAACTTGTATAAAAAGAAACCAAGCGTTTCTTTCTTTTCAAAAATAAAATTGAACTTTTAGAGACTTTCTTGAACACAAGCCATTGTCTCTTGATAGTATAGTAGAAGTACTAGTAGTATTGTGAATTGCTGGAGGTCTTTGAAGAGTATTTGCTGTTGGCATGGAAAAAACGTGTGCCGAAAGCATTTTACAGCCAGCTAGTTCTCCTGTTCCAAATTTCATTACCCATTATCCAATTTTAAGAAGACTAGAAGGCAAGTTGGAAGTCGCTTGGGATTGTCTACGACTTCTCATGAAGGTGATGGCCCTGAGCACAATGGAGACCGGCGGCCATTTTTTTTTTTTTAAGTAGCTCGTGATTTCGTTAGTATTGTCATTCTAGAGAGAAAGATCCAATCATATAATAGAAAAATTGTTTAGGAAAACATCATTATATTCACACTTCTGTTTTCACGGTGAAAGTGTCATGTACAAATGTATGTAAATAATAATAATAATAATAATAATAATGTCTCAATTTAAATTAGGATGAACATACCTCGAGAGCTCAAACTAAGTTTG
This sequence comes from Thermobia domestica, assembly GCF_964235325.1. Classification (NCBI taxonomy): domain Eukaryota; kingdom Metazoa; phylum Arthropoda; class Insecta; order Zygentoma; family Lepismatidae; genus Thermobia; species Thermobia domestica. Next base: position 55,017,669 of record NC_137456.1, on the reverse strand, counting down.
TTGAAGTTCATTGGTGCATTGGGCCAGGGGCGCATCCAGGGGGGGCGATCGGGGCAATCGCCCCCCCTTTAGAAGAGGAAACTTTCTTATTTTATATATAAAAATAAAACCCATTCCAAAGTTTGGAGCCCTTAAAAGTAGCAGTATGACAACCCCCCCCCAGAAGTCAGTCCTGGATCCGCCCCTGCATTGGGCAGCTTTTACTTCTAATTTGCGATATTCGATAACGTACAAAGAATACATTTTCTCCGTGAAGAAACCTATTTTTATTCAGCAGTTTGAAAGCTATATTTTGTTAGAAAAAGAAAGAAAGAAAGAAAGTGAAAAGGGCGTAGCATGCGCGCTTTCCGGCAATTGAGGGAGTACTGTAATTTGCTTTAAAGATAAAATAAAAGATTACCGCATGTAATTGCTGCTGTAGAATATCTATACCAGGGTTTAAGAATTAAGTGCACGAGAGTTTCCACCATCCGCAATAGACCGATTGTATACTTATGATGGCGAGCACGTATACTTTTTCTGTCCGTGACGCTTCTGCTGGTATGTTTATTATTTAGGTTGAGCGCAGACAATCCTGAAATAGCTAAGCTTGCAACACTGTGATATTCTCGTCGCAATCAGACCTCTGTACATTATCCCACTTAACCGAGCAGAAAGTGGGTAGTATTCTGAGTGTATTGTGTTTCGCTTGGACTTCCTCAGGCAACCGGAATAACCCGAGCCTCAAGGAATGGCGCTGTTCAGCTATGAAAGGTCAGGCAAGCGAATAATAACGGGAAGCCTTTTGTGTAATTCACGTCACAGGATGAAAAACAATCCGTCGCAATTGTCTCATCCACAGTTCTCATGGAAAAGTCTCCGGATTCACATGTAGCTTATTTTTCCTTTGTTGAAATTTTCATTTCTAATCCTGGTTGGATAATCTATATACATGTGACCTCCCAGCTAGCATTTTCAATTGTAAAAATGTAGAGATAGTACTAACACTACAGTCGGTACAGTGAATAGAATTGTTTTTTTTTTCTACAGAAGTTCTATTCTATCGTATTTGTTACAATCATCCGAAATTGTGATGTTAATATGTACGTCCATTACTCCACACAACAGTTCTTGAAGGCCATCGAATATTTCAAATCTACTTTTTGCAATATATGGCTATATATTGATATGGCCATATATTGTTCGGATAGAATGATTATCTACGCCGAGCTCGTCAATGAATCGACCCGTTAAATTTTCATGGATAACGTTAGCTATCTACTGGTGGTCTCCTTTTCTGTTATTTACCTTGTCCGTCCGTCCGTCCGTCGGGAAAGTCACAGTAGTTCAGTGGTAGAGCACTTACTTCTGGTGCATGAGGTCCTTGGTTTGATTCCTAGCCAAATAAATGTGGTGGACAACTTCATGTCCGTGGATTTCTCGAGTACACTTGTTTCCTCCCACACTCTCATTCCAACAAATTGTTCTCAATTTACTTGTCCTAATAATCCGTCATCCCTTAGCCTTAAAGCGCATAATCGTAACATGTTAAACTGAAAGAGTTCGCTTTATTTCATTTTTTCGTCCGTCTGGTAGACAAAAACATTATCAGTAACTACTTGATGGATTGTCATCAATTTTGGTTAGGTTGTAGACGATCGAACGTTATATAAATGGAGTTAACTGATGGAAGTGATCCACCCAGTTGATCCTAAGATATACCTTTCTCCATGTGTTCTCATAGAGGGTTATCAGAGATGCCCTTCTCCATGTGTTCTCGTGGAAGGTTATCAAGCGATTCATTGACCCCTTGGTAGTATGCAACCCAGCTGCACCTAAAAAGTCATGTTTGTTTGATATATTTCAGTCACTTTCAATATTCTAACGAAATTCCTTCACGTGGTGTACTTGTTTAAACATTAACGAGAGTAAGTGTATTTTTATAATGAATTAATGCTCTGTTTAAACTGTAAATGTTCTGTACGAGTCGTTTCCAGCCAACGATGCTGACTTTCCAAAATTTATGTGGGTGCACATCAATGGCGGGGACCTATTATATGTTCTCAGAGGAGTCTCAATATATATATATATATATATATATATATATATATATATATATATATATATATATATATTTCCTTTCAGTTAAAACCTTTTTTGAACACTCATAAAGGGCTCTGTTGTGATAAAGTAAAATCGGTACTATGAGGGATAAGTTGGGGCTGCCCTTGGCCGGTAACACAGCTGACTTAAACGTAAGAGAAACGAGTTCAAAAGAGAACGGTTAAGTTACTGCAATGAATATTCTCAACAAATGTAATCGTAATATTAAGTGTATACTTTAAATAACTTACATGATACACAATCATTGCAAGAGGCAATGATATCAACACGTTACTAAAAGAAAGTAACCACATTCATACAAATTAAAATGGAAAAGTCTTCATAAAAACAAGTAATTTAATGGTATTGCAGAAAGAACTGTGCAGGGTTTATGTTGTGAACATACAGTAATAGGTGCCAGCTCATGACAATATAAAATTTTATTATTAAAAAAAGAAGAAAAAGAATTATATAAACTATTCTATATTATATTGTGTTTTTGATAGATTTTGCAGCATTATAATAAGTATTGGTTCTTATATTTAAAATTTATATATGCATTGTAATTTATCTCAGTTCATGTGGGAGGTATTGAAGCGGGATTGAGTAACGAATCATAGTGATTCTAACGATTCATATTAGTTCATAATGAATCGGAATCGCATGTTATAAAGATTTAAAATTTAAATCTCGTGGTAAGGAAGCTTTAGTATAAGTAGTAGTAGTAGTAGTAGTAGCGTTAGTAGTAGTAGTAGTAGTGGTGGTGGTGGTGGTGGTAGTTAGTAGTTGGGTTGGGTTCTGTTCTCGATATAAGTAGTAGTAGTAGTAGTAGTAAAGTAATAGTAGTAGTAGTAGTAGTAGTAGTGACTCCTCCAGTTCCGGTGACAAAGAACTGGGGGGAGCGGGCTATACACAAGCCTTAAAGCACACTCTGGTATTTGTTAATTGGTGTTAAAATTATTTGGTACATATTATTTATATGGGATAAAGTTTAGGTGTTGTTAGGTCTAAAAAATAAGCCTAACATTAAAAGTAGATAAAACTGCATACTAACATTTAGGAGCAGTATCCCATGAAGTTTTCTACATGTTAACAACTACAAAATTACTTACTTAAGTATGTTGCTTGGCTGTCTTTGCATAAACACATTTGAAACAATTATGTGTTAAAGGTTAAAAATTATAACTTCCTTCTCGATGTTTTAATTGCTTATTATTTTTTGAAAATGGCAAGTGAGAAGTATTTATTTTATTTCTATCTAAGTAAAAATCTTGTGGGTGCTGGAGCCCCGGAGCATCCACGTAGTCGGCGCGCATGCTTTCAGCAGGCACGTAACCAAGAGGGGTCCAGGGGATCCGGACCTTCCTTCGAAACCAGAAATAAAAAAAAATGATGAAACAAAAAGAAACGAGAAAAAAGAAGAATCGGCGTTTAAAAATAAAAAAAGCTACAGAATGCTTTTGGTTATTCTTTCTTATGAAGTGATTTGTATTACTTGCAATACATGGTGGCGAATGAGCGGGATATCCTGGAAAAGTCAGGGAATTTGAAATTTCTAGAAAAGTTATAGAATTCTCAGAATTTCTGCTACTGGTCAGGGAAATTTCAAGCCTTCGAAAGCATAGTGCCGGTCTGTAACAGTGTGGACATTTTTTATCTTAATTTTTCGTCATCGCTTCTCTGCAGTATCAAACATGTTATTTCAGAAAGTTTTCTACTGCTCCTTTAACTTGTCATTTGGAACAGACAGTAGTTGATGAAATAATGAAAACACAAAAGTTACACGGAAAGAAAGTTCTGTTAAGTTAACATTTGATTCAACAGAAAAAGGAACGCAGATATTGCAAAATATTTTTCAAGATATTATGGAATATGTACTTTTTATAATAGTGGAGGTCATAATGAAAGGAAAATTGTTATATTTGAATGAACAGAGGAAGGAACGTAAATATTGTAAAATCTTTTTCAATACTTTTTTTTTTTTTTTATTCTTTTATTCGAGATTTCTTCATAGTTTGTTATTAAAATACTTATTAACATATCCTCATTTTATTGTCCTAACAAACGAATATACTGTATGTTGCAGGCCTCCCTTAAACTTTTCATGGCCCCTCCAGACCTCAATACAAAATGCTATTATTAATACAAAAATCACAATTTAGATATTTGTAAGATAATTTTTAATGACTTGGCCCTCCCTATCTTATTCATGCCCCCCTTCCCCAACCTTCTGTGTCTGGTTGCGAACCTGGTATGTTGCCAGTAAAATAGTTTAGATTCATCGAGCTCGTGATGTGATGACCATACGTCCCTTTCCCCCTTCCGATTACGAAATCCTGGCAAAACGAACCAATATATGTTTCCAGTAAAATAGTTTAGAATGATCGAGCCCCTGGTGTGATGACCACAGAATGTCACGAATCCTCCATTTACGAAATCATGTCTAATTGCATGCTTCCAGCTGGCCGATGTGCAACGTGGGAGCATCCTTTTACAATTTGAAAAAAGCAGAAACACGAGAGTAAGAGGAGAAAGGGTGACATAAGAGAGCAAATGTCGCCAGTATACGCGTAGTTATGGATCCATAAGCAGTATGCCCACAATACATCGCGTATACTAGAGATATTCTTGTTTGCCTGTTTTTCATTCAGGGTACCTATCAGCTCCTTCCCTTTCTGTGTGGTTTGCCGAGAAAGTGAACAGCAAACTGTAATGTCACAGAGGATCCAGTTTCACTAATCCAGAGGATCTAATGTCACAGAGCTAACTGTTCTAAACAATCTTTTTGAGTACAGTACCCGCTTTAATGCGTTCCATCAATTATAGTTCTTTATTATTATTATTATTACCAACCACAGGGGGAAAGTAACTGGATGGCTACTTTGCCCTTGCCTTTCTGGCTCAGTGATTCCACTTAGCTGCGGTAGGGTAAATGGATTAAAATGAGCCTTCAGGCAGATCACCCGGACATAATTGCTTTGACAAAAAACTAAAAATAATATACGCTCTGAAAGTAAAAATTAAAAAAAAAATGGTCCAATTAATAAATGACCTGAGTTAACCATGTGCTTGTACGGAATGAACCAGTGTGCTGCTGAAATGAAGTTACGCTGGTGGACCGCAGTTTTCATCTCATTTTCTACAGCAACTTGTTTCCAGCGCTTTTAATAATAACAATTATAACAGCAAAAAACATTTCATCTCTATTGGGAATTACCGGGATTTTCGTTTTGTGCTTTCATTGTTCCAATTTCATAGTTTCATTTCAATTAATTACTACGTGATATTATTTTTGAAAGCTCATACAAGATGTTTAAAAAAGGCAAAATTACAAAGGTGAAAACGAATATTTTGCTCAATATATGTATGTGTATGTTGTAGAAACCAGACATTAATAATGTATGTAATGAAAAAAAAAATGTCCAGTTACGATTTCTAATTGATTACAATGATCATAAATTATGATGATATAATTAAATAGCCAATTTGAAACAAACGAAGCAAGTACGAGAGCTCAATCACTGGGAAATTATTAAAAAAGAAGATCATTCAATTAATGTGATTTAGCCGAATATTCTGAAATGTTATCCTGCCACTTTTGCAGACTTCATTCTTTACCGAGGACCTGTAATGCGACGTGTATACGTACAGGGCATCCCCGCTGGTTTAGTGGCCAAAGCACGCTCCTTTTGTGCGTGAAATCCGGAGTTCCATTCCGGTGAGTGACGGCATTTTTTCAGTGGGTTTACTGGTCTTTGTCATGATGGTGAAAAACTATTTTATTATTATTATTATTATTATTATTATTATTATTATTATTATTATTATTATTATTATTATAGGGTAGTCCAACCAACGAAGGCCAAAAAATACTTATTAGAAAAAAAAACTTGTAGTTTTGAAATTTTGGACATTGTGGTGGAGTGCCCTAAACGACATATTAGAAACTCCCGAGGGTGGGGAATAAGCGGGCGGTAGAGGAGGTTTAAAAATTGTTTTAAAGTTTTTCTTAAATACAAAAAAAAAAAAAAAAAAGTTTAGTAAAAGACATTTCAACTGCAAAATTAAACTACATTAAATTTCCTATGAAAGTGTCATACATTTTTTCGTAGGATCATTGGGTTAGAAGACAGAGGGGATAAAAAGTACATATTTAAAAAAAATGTTATTGTAACTAACAGTGTTCACGTAACCTTCAGCAAAACTCATGCCGATACAACAGTATACAGAGGTATTACACAATTTCGTACACATCTGCATACGCTTTTATACGAGTCAGTTTCTCGTAAGATTTCACATCTTGCATACTTCTAACGCTCTGAGCGTGTGCAGATGTAGTCTGTGTGTCTACTGTTCGTGTCGTACTAATATTATTAACAATTATACAGTATACGACAGTGCTTTGAAACTGCAGCAGGTTGAACACGATGTTGAAGACCCGCTCTAAAATAGCTACTTTCAGTTCTCTTGCGATTGATTGAGATTTTGTATATTGATACGTGCAAAAAGCATGAAAAACAACTTTTCTTCCTTCTATAAGCGTCGGGCTTCCCATCCTTTCCTGCAATACTTCCCTTTATTAATCCGTTTATCCGTTTTTCACGTGCATCATACTTATTATTTATAACATTCTCATTATGTAATAAACACTTTCAACCATTGTTCTTTGTACACTGTGTAGCTGCTAATGGCAGTATAACACAAGAATACTAGACACACAGGTTACTTCTGCAGTGGAATGCTACGCGTAAGCAATTTGTACAAAAATGACCCGCGCCCCTGTTCTCTCCTGCTTGGGCACCCCGTCCATGCCCGCCCGTCAGTGTATTTTGCACACAAATATGTGTATTGCCTTTATACATGGTTATATAGGCATGATTTTTTTTAAGGACTCTTTTAGTTATAATGTTACGTATGCACGTTTTGTTCCCCTGTCTTTTCTAACTGTAGTTTAATTTTGTACTTGATTTTTTTTTTTTTTTTTTTTTGCTAAACCCCATAGGTTTTTATTATACATTTAAGAAAAACTTGGAGAAAACCTAGCTTTAAACCCCCTCCACTGCCCTTGGGGAATTTTAGTCACTTCTCCTACAACTGTACCAAATTTCAAGACTACATAATTTATTTTTTTCCATTATTACTTCGTTGATGGGATTATAGGGGGATGCGGAGCTCAGTTGTAGATCACTCATCTCTAGTTCATTGGCATGCGTGAGTGTAGGTGGATAACATTTTGCCATGTATTTTCTCGATTCTCCCACATTCTCATTCCAGCATTTTCATATTCATTCACTTCTATTGTGCAGCAGTCTGCTTTAGCCTACTGGGCATAATAGTGGGACGTAAAACTGAAATATTGCATTACGTAATATTACATAAATTTTATGTTGATTTATTTTCATCTTCAGCTTGATACACGGAATCTGGCAACCCTGCGTTGTACATATGTTTCCGTTGTGTATCATTGTAAAGGATTAGAATATCTTTCAGAAAGGGAACAGACATTTGTTGCATTTGAAATCCCTTTGTTCTGGATTTTTTTAAACATTACGTATGAGAAAGAAAGACCTAGTAGAAGTTAGTAAACTTACAACTCTCTCTCTCTCTTTCTCTGTGTGTGTGGCTGTGTGATATATTCGTACCGTCTCGTTTTTAATAAATTTCTAGAGTAAAAGCAGGAAAAGCGTTTGCAAAGCAAATCATTGGAACAACGAATAGTTTTCTTTTTTCATTAAATCCTCTTTGCATAACACGTTTTGTTCGGCGGATATAAAATGAAGAGCTCTTATGCATATTCATTGGTAGATCCTCATTGGACATTCAGTTGCGTGGAAACTTTCTCTTTCTTCTGAATAAGCGTTTCCGGACGACTTCTTCTTCTTCCTCTGTATTATTATTTCAAAGAGAACTTTTCTTTTAGTTCTGGTCCCTTTTCGTGTTTTCAGCGAAGGAAGACAGATTGGGTAGAGGCTTGACAGTCCGTTTATAATCATTTTTTCCGGGGTCTCGAGTTATGGATGGATGTCTGAAATCAATTAAGCGTTATGAATTTTGGGGTGTTTATTTGCTGTGTTCAAAAGGGAGTAAAGCTGTATTTCTTTCCAAATTGTCACAGCATCTTCTCCGTGAGGAAAAACAATGGCCTTCTACAACAAACATGGCAGATTTCCGTCATAATTTCAAAAGTGTGTGTGTGTGTGTAGGGGAATTCGCTTCTATTACTTAAAGATACTGTTTATAATGATGTGGGTATACCATAATTTGCAAGTCATATTTCTTTGGTGCATGATCAGAGGGACATTATTTTTTCAGGATACGAAAAACAAACTTTAAAATGGCCTAAAAGATCCATGGTTATTTGAAGAAAATAACGATAGCGTTCAAAATGTATTTTTACTTTTTTTTTAAGAGCTCCTTCTTAGGTAAGCGCTTAGCGTACACGCCGTTGGCGCGGGACACCCGGGTTCGATTCCTGGCGGAAGCTCACGTGATTGGGATCCCACGTTAAGCTGTAGGTTCACATCTCATATAGCCTCCCTGCTGAAAGGAACACTAAGCTGAAAAAATGAGGGAAAAATGTTACTTTATAAAACACGCAGTAGTGTTGTGTATGAGAAGTGAAGGAGTTTGATTTGTATGATCGTGATAGAGGGATAAGAGCGGAGATAGAATATATTTTTGGGACGCTTAGTTCATCGCAGAAAACCACTTCCCACCATCTATTACTGTTTTATTAAATCAACAATTAAATCGGAAGTGGTTCATTTCTGGTTTGAATCAGGGGTAAAAGTGGATCTGAAAAAGTGGGGGACGGTAGGTAGCGCATGGCGTCACGCCGTTCTCTCTGCCTACAGGGTTTGTCCGGAAAGTAATAGGACTGAGTCGATTTAAAAAAAAAAATATTGAGCCAATCGTTACAATTCTTTAAAAACTTTTAAAATAGGCTCCTTCTGCGTCGATGCAGCGCTGCCAGCGCGATTTCCAAGCATTGAAGGCGTCACGGAAGTCATTCTCCGGAATAGCCTTGAGAGCCGCGGTGCAAGCTGCTTGGATCCCCTCTGTCGTCTCAAAATGCTTGCCTTTCATCGGGCGTTTCAGGCGAGGAAACAAAAAGAAGTCCGGGGGGCCACATCTGGGCTGTAGGACGGCTGCGGAAGCGTTGGGATGCCGGCCTTGGTCAGGTAGCTGTTCACAAGAAAGGCGGTGTGAGACGGGGCGTTGTCGTGGTGCAGCTTCCAGTCGGCTCCGATGTCTGGTCGGATCCGATTGACCCTTCGTTTGAGTCTCTTGAACACTTCCACGTAAAACTTGGCGTTGACGGTTTGTCAGGAGGAACAAATTCATGGTGGACGATGCCTTTGATGTCAAAAAAGACAATGAGCATCGTTTTCACTTTGGATTTGCTCATTCTTTTTTTTTTTTTTTGGGGGGGGGGCGAGGAGACGCCGGCGTGTGCCACTCGGAAGATTGCCTCTTTGTCTCGGGATCATACTCAAAGATCCATGATTCGTCACCTGTGATTACGTTATTCAAAAATTGGGGGTCACTTTCACACATGTTCAAATTTTCTTGGCACAATTCTACTCGCCGCAATTTCTGGTCGTCAGTGAGCACTTTTGGGACAATCTTCGCGCACACCTTGCGCATGTTCAAATGCTCCGTCACAATTTCATGAACCACAGTTTTTGGTAAATTTAACATCTGGGCAATTAAACGAATACTTAGTCGACGGTCTGAGTTCAAAACTTCGCGCACACGAGTCACATTGTCGGTGTTTGTCGAAGTCGAAGGTCTTCCAGCACGGTCTTCATCATCGACCTCTTCCCGGCCCTCCGAAAAGGCCTTGTGCCACCGAAACACACCACTTCTTGCTAAAGCATCATCTGGGTAAGCCTGCTTGATCATATCAAACGTCTCTGTCGCAGATTTACCGAGTTTAACACAGAATTTAATCGCGTACCTCTGCTCTAACGAACGCTGCATTTTCGGCTTGCACCACTCACAGAAATACGTCGCGCGAAAAAGCTTGTCCTGACTCTCCGTGTGCTCGGAGACAACTGACCAGCCGCTCGTTCGTTAACTAGGAACGCCCACTACCGGATCCAGTCGGTGCGCGCACGCTCCGAAGTACAGTCATGGCGGAATAAAATCAGTCCTATTACTTCCCGGACAAACCCTGTATCTTTGGCATTGTATTTTTTTTAGAAACTGGGAGATGCCGTACATATTTTGTCGAGGTGGGGGTACGACGTCCTCCCGCGTTCACCCGCACTTTTACCCCCTGGTTTGAATAGAATATTAAGAACCTATTCTTAGAACGCTAAGTTGATTCCAAAAATACTGCTTCTCGCTATCTCTTACCATTTTTGCTGTATAGTGGTCAACATTAAAACCGGAGGTGATTGGATAATGGGTAATTCACCCACTATTTGGACTGCTGTTTCATTTCTGGCGTGTAGTGGTGAACCCATGTCTCATCGATTGTCACAAATCGCCGCACAAAATCGGTCGGATCCCTTTTGAATCGGTCCAAAGATTGCTGGGAAAATAGTTTTCGCATTGGCTTTTGGCCGACAGTCAGCAAATGCGGCACCCATCGTGCGCAGAGCTCTCGCATCCTTAGTTCTTTGTGTAAGATGTTTCGCACCCGTTCCTCCGATATCCCCACGCTCTCAGCTATCTCACACACCTTCACTCGCCTATCGTCCAACACGATATCATGCACTTTTTCGATTATTTCCGGTGTGGTTGCGGTTTTCGGCCTTCCTTCACATGGGTAATCTTCGAGGAATGTGCGACCACCTTTAAATTCAGCTGCCCACTTTTTAAGGGTTGACATGGAAGGAGCAGAGTCCCCGTAAACTTTTGTCAACTTCGAATGAATTTCCGTAGGGGTTAATCCATCCAAAACGAAAAATTTGATTACCGCACGATATTCAAGTTTATCCATTTTCACAACTAACACGCAATACGTCTCACTCTAACAATGCCTGCACACAAACTACTTGAGAGAACAAGTTGACACTTGTTATACCAACAACTGAAAAGCGTCCCCAGGCAAGAACAATAAAATTTTGCTGATTGGTGTGCCATCTCTGGGTCAGGCAGAGAACTTTTCACCCCGCCCTTGTATAGTCGAGACGTTCTATTCGTCCCCAACCGGCTTCCTTTGTACCAGGGTTGCCAACCATACGATAATTTATCGTGATATACGATAGTTTAAGCCTTAATACGATATACGATAATGCCCTTGCGATAATAGGTGAATATACGATAATTTTAGAAAGTACACTTTTTAGCAGTTTTTGAATGTGCAAATAAATTGTAGGTGTGCATTAAATAATTATAAAACTCACATTTTTTAACAGTCATTCTCGCCAAAATAAATCAATAACGATTTGAGAATTGGTAACCTTGCATCCCTCCATCCATCACATTTACGTGGAGGTGGCAATATTGTTTGTTTATGATAGATGGCTCTATTATTCGTTCACGTGAATGTTGGCGCCTTTGTTTGGATGTGAAAAACAAAGAAGTTAGAATCGTTCTGTGGCAAGTGAAATTACGTATCGCGTTATTACTTTGCGTAATTAAGTATGATAAGGATAGTGACACCGATGTGGAGTTCAAAACTGAAGATTACTAGGTAAGTTTCTTATATATTATTGCTATTATTAGTAATGTTATACTTGTTCCTACAATTATCACGCCTATAACGAATATACGATAATTTTTTTGTAATATACGATAATTTTAAGGACGAAAATCGATAATTTTGTTCTCCGAGGTTGGCAACGCTGCTTTGTACTCAAGCAGAAAATTTTTCCTAACCGCCCTCATAAATAACACTCCAAATAAGCCATAAACGGCACGTGTTTGGTGTCGAAGTAATACGTTGTTGCCATCGTTAAACTTTTATTATCGATGGATACATTATATAATAATAATAATAATAATAATAATAATAATAATAATAATAATAATATAATAAAACATAACAATCATTAAAGGAATTCAATAGGCTATAATAGTATGGACAGGGGCGGTCAAGGGCTGATTTCTGGGAGTAGCAAAGAAAGATTGTATATTTTTCTCATCGGGCTTTTGCGGCACTGCCTTGCGGTGAGCGGGGAAGGACAGGGGCGAACTATTTAACATGTTTGGTTCGTACAAGCGTTATCGTTATGGAAGTTACATAATATTAACAATATGCTATATTTAAGAGTAATATAAGCACATATCATGAAACTAATGATTGATTTCTTTTTTTTCTTCATTACAACATATTTCAGTTTAACGTCCCATAGCTATGCCTTTCAAGCTAAAGGAGACGGAAGGAGGAGGATGCAATGAAAACAAAAGTAACGAAAAAACTAGATAAATCTGTCTTTCTGCGAGGATTACTGAAGAATCAGTAAGCAAGAGGGTGAAAATTGCAACATCGCTTTCTTTTTCAGCAGGTCAACTGGCAGGCCACCCTCAACTGGAATGACATGTTGAATTATCCCTCCCATGTTACAAAGAAACACGCGGTTTCCTTCAATTGTGTTACGCTTCCTTTGTAGCCGCCTGGGGACGGTTCGAGCGATTTTACTATAAGTCCATGTCTCTATACCAGTAGAGTCCAACATGGGCAAACTTCGGCTGCTACGGTATTTTGTTTGCAACGACTGTCTTGACGCTGCGTAGAGGGATTATATAATATGGTATGACTAGCAGGACCGCCCATAAGGGAGGATAACCCCGATAAATATGGGTAGCCCGGGACTTTAGAGAAGGATGTGAAAAGTTTCCGTAAGTTTTTTTTTTAATTAATTTTGATTTTTCAAGTTTAAAAGTGCCGCCGAACTTCCTGTCTTGCGCAGTCATACACACGGCTAACTTTGCAAGCAATGGTGTAGTTTTTCAGAGAAGTTGTTTAATCTTTTGGAAACCGAGGATCTCTCACAATGTAAGGCCGTTGGTACTGGGCAGATATTCAGCAAATTGCAGAGTTATTTTCAAATATCTGAGGGGTAATATCGTATTCATTTCCTAATACGTAAACATTATACGTAAAACAAGATACGACATTACGGTCTAACAACACAAGTACTATACAAACCATGGTAGAAATAAAATAATATTTCTACTATAACAGAAGGATATTAGCAAAATAGGAAATCATATTTTATTATGTTTTTAATCATGATTTTAGAGAAGTTTTGATTATAAAATGTTTTCAAGTAGCGCTAATTTCAAACGGCTAGAAATTGGCAAATTTGAAAGTAAAATTGGCCAAAGTTCATAGCTAGTAGCTAACCTACATTTTTACTGGTTGAACATTACGTAAAAATGGTTAGATTTAGCCATAACATGCGTAATTGGCAACGCAGAACCCAGGCTTCTGTAGTCCGTGCTTAAATAAGGATAACTATATAGTTACATAAAAGATGCTTTTCAGAATTTTTGAAGCGAAACATTACTGGACCTCAACTATTACAACTTTTATCGACTACAGAGCTTGTATTGCAATATTTTTATAACTTTGTGTATTGGTTTGCTTTTAGAAGAAGTATTAAGTTTTATATATTACATTTTGTTCTTCTATTGTGTATTTGTTTTGTATTTAGTATTTGTTTTTATATTAAAAACTACATTTGAGTTGGTACCTTTGTTTTGTTTGTGTTTGAGAGTTCATCAATACGACAGTTCTAATGGGTTTAATTAATACATTGGTCTGTTTGAATGTTGCTTTGTCTAGATAGCAAGTTTTGTGGTCACAGCTGTGGCTGCATCCAATACAGACAATGAATATTTAGCGAGTCACAGAGGTGTATGTTTTTACAAAGTTGTGAGATGAAAGGGTGAATTTTCCAGAGATTTGTAGGCTCGGAATAAAATTTGATTGTGGACAGAAGCTATTCATTGTAGTGGCATAATTATACATAGATGTTATTCATTAAACAAATGAAGAGATTCCTTTTCATCCAGTTTTGGGTGATTGATAACCACCAGAAGTTCAGCATTTAAATATTACATATACACGGTGAGTGTCAAATTACTGTCATATGCTTGCTTAAATGTATAGTGTATGTGTATTACTTTTTGTTTGTTTGTTTGTTTGTTTGCTCGTTCAGTGACATCACAAATATGAAACACCCAAATCATGATGTCTTCTCTAGGCAAGAGTTGGTAGGAACCATGAAAAGATTATGTTTTGTATATGTTTAGTGTAACATTTTTGACGTATTGATATGGAGTTCTTTCCTAACATCGTGAAGATCCTTTGTTTTTATTCTTTCAGTTTGTGATTCCTTCAGGTTTTTCTTCCAGTATTATTTTATACTATTCTAACTACTATACTATTTTGAGGACTGGCGGACCCGCGGTGGGAGCAATCTCCCTCCCAGGAATATATATATATATATATATATATATATATATATATATATATATATATATATAAGTTTATATGTAAAACTCGGTACTTCAAGCCTAGATTAACCCTTTAACTGCCACAATGTATCAACAAAAAACATATCTCTAAGGCCAAAATGTAATTTTGATTTTTCTTATTTTATTTGGACCGATTCTGTGTACTGGATGTATATGATCTTTAAAAAAAAACAGTGAGGCATAACGTTGATGCCTCATGGCGGTTAAAAGGTTAATCGTCCAGGAGGCGTTTCGCTCCTCCAAACGACAGTGAATCTGAGTGACAGGTTATGTGCTTGTTCTCATCTGCACCCTACATCTTGAACATGCCTGATTTTCATCTTTCTGTTTCGCAAATTTTTCTTTTGTAGTTATGACTCAAGTAGAGCATTCATTTCCAGTGACGTCATCGTTTGGTGCTCCTATTCTAAGTAAACCACAAAAAGAATAAGGGTCAGGCAGGAAGTGTTGATAAAAGACAGTGAATAACGGCAAACAAGAATATCTATGGCTTTGCAGATACGCTGCTTGGAGATCCATAACTATTCATACAGTGTCTAACACCTATTTTATTCCATTCTCCTGTCTTGTTCCCTCTGCTCCACCTGTTTCTTACTGACGAATCTCCAGTCGTAAAAGGCATTTTCCTATACATACATAGGCGATTTGGAAATGACTGATAATAGAGCTACACTTCCTACAAAACTCTGAAGTAATATTTTCCTTTCTGCTGACATACGTTATTGTATATGAGTGCTGTTTTCTTTCTGTACAATACAGATTTTGCCAACACTGACCCAATTTTAGCATCTGTTTTCACTTCTTCAATTTACTCCCCGCCAAAGGAATTGTTTGTTTCACCCTGCTCCATTTCATGTACATTTTTTTTTTTTAAACTTTTGCGTCACATCTTCAATTTCCCGCTAAATGTGCACACCTAGGAGGCATATTGTCTCTGAAAACGACTGTTCTATGACAAACACTACTCTTTTATTCTTAAATACCACGAGAATGGAGGTTGAGAGTTATGTTTTTTGTTATCTTTCCATATAGATCTCCATTACTCTGTGAGAAATATATAGACAAACCCTTTTTGATGTTCTACCTGAAGACCTGAGCTATCTTTGTTCCACTGGCTACTGAGCGAGGAGAAGTGATGCTTCTACGTCAGAGAAAATCCGATCAATGTTGTTGAACCGGTTAAAAAAAAAAAAAAAAAGTTTTCCTCCCAACTACGATCATACGTACTTACGTTATTAATTCAACGGAAGTTCGGTGCCATATTACATTTTATGTGATATTAAGACCTTGAAGTTAGTAAGTGTTTGGAGTGGAAAGATTAAAACTAGTCACAATTGACTTTGAAAGTATACCACGCTAATTAGTAGCAAATTCATGATATTTCATGTTCGAATAAATAAGGTTCCTTCACCGAGACTATATAAGGACTATATTTGCACTTCAACCAAATATAAAGCTTCTTAGTGAACTCTTGTCTCATTTTGAAATTACTGTGCTGCAGATGTAACCTAATTTCCAGTAAATCCTAATTTTAGAAGATGTATGCTGTTCCATTCTGGTGTATGAAAAGAGTTCATTGTAATTTCAACATACTGTCAGGGGAAACAAATTAGTTTTCGTTTTACACTGCGAAACAGCGATAAACTTCCGAACCGTGCAGATAAATAGATCTATAACTTCCGTTTGCAGTATAGAGGAATAAAGGAGATGGTGAATCCATATTTTAAAAAAGAGTTGTTGAGTTGATTTTAACGTGCCGTTCAACAGCGAGGCTATATGAGACGTGGACCCACCGATTAACGTGGTATCCGAACCACATGAGCTCCCGCCGGATATTTTAAAAAGGGAACCTGTCCCTATCTGTTACTTTTTATATATATACTTAGACGAACACTAATGGAACTGATCACTTCTAATTTGGATGGAGGACTAAGGGCCGAGATTAATCTTATTCCTTGAACGCTCAATCCATACCAATAAATAAATAAATAAAAATCTCGCTATCTCCTACCGTTTTTGTCCTATTGAGATAAATATTTAAATCGGAAATGGAAATAAATTTCTGTCCCTTTCAGTTTAACATCCCACGATTATACCCATTAGGCCCTTATAAATACAGGGTGTCCCAA
Source organism: Thermobia domestica (assembly GCF_964235325.1). Classification (NCBI taxonomy): domain Eukaryota; kingdom Metazoa; phylum Arthropoda; class Insecta; order Zygentoma; family Lepismatidae; genus Thermobia; species Thermobia domestica. The sequence continues at coordinate 55,001,020 of NC_137456.1, read as the reverse complement.
AAGTAGGTATACACCCCTGCACTGATCAAGTATAACATTCTAGTTCATGGATTTATTTGCTTCGACTGTTCCGGGCTGAAGTTATAAGTAAAAAGACGTTAAGAACAAATAAAAAGGAAACTAGGTCTACCTGTTTGATAACAATAAGAAATTATATAAATTACGGTATGGGACTGTATACCTACTTTTATATGAGGGCCACCCTGTATATGAGAGACAGATGGTTGAGGCAAGTGAATGATGGTGGAAGAATTGGTGGAATTATAATGTGGGAGGAAAGGGAAGTACTCCGAGAAAACCCACGGACACGATGTCCACCACCAAGTGAACTTTGTAGTGGACAAATACAGCGTGCGTGTGTTTTTTCGGAGTTCTCCCGTTTCCTCCCACTTTCTTCATTCCACCATTTCATTCATTCCTCATAAACTCACCGTCTCCTTTAGCCTAACCGGCTCTTGAGGAAAATTACATTTAGTAAAATTCTAAATTTAATTGCTACAAACTATAGAGTCAAAAACTTACCAATTCTTGCAGACAGCTTTCTGTACGAAACTTTCTTTCCTTAGCTTGTAGCAATAAAATTTAGTTATTTATTTTACCTACCGAATGTAACTTCCCGTAAGAGCTGCCACTGATCCAGTTTAAAATTCTATAATAATGCCGATGTTTCGGCTGCTTTCAAGTCATTTGGCCTGTCGGGTTAGTGTGTCAGACCGGGTAAGAAGTGAGATCCAGATCCAGGTGATCTTCGCAAAAGTTGTGACCCATGCGCTCGCTATCACTGGTGTACAGAATTAATATGTATATGGAGTTGTTAAATAACACACTATATTTGTAAGTTAATACACTGCTTGCGTTCGAACCAGTTTGTATAAAATGGTGGAAGAAAGTTAAATGGAAAAGACTGCATGAAGTCAGGTGTTTTTGTGAAGTGCGAAGACTAGAAAAGCCGAGATGACATCTCCTTGTAGTATATCACATCAGTCGCCAAGGGAGGGTTGAGGAGATGGGCTTGAGGTGAAAGACGTTTTACTACACTTGACTGATCAGTTTCCTCCATCCATCAGGTGAAATCGATTCTCGGCGAGCTGTCCTCCAGGCTGATCCATTGATCCGAACAGTTAATAGGAAAGCAACAAAGACGACCCGAATTTCCTCACGTATGTCGATAACTTCAAGAATGCTTGGAAGAGAAGCTAGAATGCAAAAGAGAGCAAAGTGCATCTGAGCCTATCTGTTGAATAATGTATTTTCTATCGCGTTACTTTCTTCGTATTTATTATTCATTCATTTATTTGAGAGCATCATTGGTCATTGATACAGTGCTCAGTTCTATTATGCATTATTTTATTAACACAATTTCAGAAGCCATTGGACCATTTTACACTAGAAACAATGGACATTTTAATATCGAAAGGAATTTTGAAAATCGTCCAGGGTGTATTAAGGTGCTGTTCTGTCATTTATCGTGTAGAACTGAGAAATAATTAGTGAGTATGGATCGCTGCGGGTATCGAATCTCGAATCTTATGATTATGGATCAAGAATGCTGATAGCTCAACTACCCGTATTGAAAGTGTGCTTCTTGTTGTTCCATATTCCTAATCTACCTAGTCTTTTATCATTATCCCCTTCAAATTTTCATCCGTAAGCGAGGGACGTGAAAATTAAATATTTAGTCTATTTACTTATTTAACCAGTGTAAAAAGTAACAGTGTTTTATATAAGAGGAATATTAATTGAGAATAGATGCAATCACCTGTGTATTGAACCCACAATTATACAGTTTTTGTATACATTGTATCCCTGATCTTCAATTTTCAGCCTGTTTTCTTACTCCAGCTCGTTTATTATCAATTTGGCATATCCCTTTTTGAGGTAAGGGGAAAAGAAATTGGCCACCCTACCTTTGCCTAACTAGATTAGTATTATCACTCAGCTACGTTTAGGTAAATGGGCTGGAACCTGCTTTTCGTACACAACACTCAGACATATTTACCGATGTAAGATAGATTAATTAGTAGCTTGTTTCATTTTTATGATGCCTCTCCAACGCATAAAATTAAGTAAAGGTTACAGTACTGTACAAGCTTAAGCCTTTATTATTTTAGTAGGGAGTGTTGCCAGTTTTACTTTAAAAAGAAACAGTTTGTTTACTTCCATGGAAGAATTCGTATATTTTATAATATGAGATTCTTCGGAAGGGCTCATATTTGTATATTTTCTATCCGAAGTTGAAAAAAAAATTGATTCTTTTCAGTTGTCTTTTTTTTCTTTTTTCTTACTTTTTTTTAAAGTTTAATGTAATTAATTCTAAGTTAATTTGAATTACAATCTATGAAGGACTTTGGCCGGCCTAGCAGCTTGCAATACACGATCTAGCTGTTATTTTTAGCCTTCTAGATGTAAATTCCGCACCTTTTAATTCAAGTAAAGTTATATCCCCCAAATTATTACTATCCCATTCTTACACTTACGTCGGAAAGAACTTGTTTAAATTAAGTTTTCAGTATTGTAAACCATATAGATGGCCTTTTCTGTAATCGGAACTCATATTTGCCATCTTCAATCTGGCTCTCCCTATTTAATCTCTGTAAAGCTAACGCTGTTTTGGGCTTGCTATGCACAAAGACCCACGCTCGCTCGATTTCGCGTTCTTTAACTTCATTAGGTTGGTTTGTTCGAGTTTAGGTACGCTTTTCAGTACCAAAACTGTATAAGACCTTGACCTACAGCTTAAAGTTGCAATCCCAACCATCATGAAGTGTTCATTGCTCAGGTTTCAAGGGTATTGAACCAAAGATCACATGCAACAAAGGCGCACGCGCTAGCCACTACGCTAGCTAACCTCAGTGGGCTAGCTGCTCACTAGGTGTTAGAGTTCGCGGGGCCCTAGTTTTCTTATGCCGCGTACAGTTATTGAGCTCAAGTTCCTTTGATGCCGAGAGTCAAGCTCGCGAGTTTGGGTAGCTGTGGTGAGCTATTTGTCATTTTTAGTTACTTTTGTTGTGTAAGTGATCATTAAAAATTAGGACAGTACAATAGTGTAATTACACAGCCACATACAAAAAATAAAATTTCTGTTCACCGGACCCCAAGGTATGAATTCAATGTACGTATTTCGTTACGCAGAATCCAAATTTCGCATCCCCAGGAAGATTGACCGTGTCAATTTTGTTTTATGGGCGAAAAACTTGAGCGATTTTGATTTGATATGGAGAACACACATTTTTCACCCATAAAACAAAATTGACACGGTCAGTCGTCCTGGGGTTTCGAAATTTGAATTCGGTACAACAAAATTAATCGAATTCATGCCCTTGGGTCCATTGCACATAACTTTTGTTTTTTTTTTTTCGTATGACTGTGTTACATGTATCCTCCCAATCCAAAGTCGCTGAAGTTTTTCAGCCATAAAAGAAAATGACACGGTTAATCGTCCCGGGGTTCCGAAATTTGGATTCGGCGTCCGTAACCTGGAGTCCCGTTCACAGAACTTGTATTTGTTTGCGTAGCTGTTATTTTTGTTCTATGTATACTAAACCTGTTTCGGCTTATTATGCTACTACAAATAACTAATACATGTATAATACAAAAGTCTTATTAATATACACAAGCTGTTCTCCTTGAGTATTACATAAAAATAGGCCTCTATCCTTCCGTGTATCGCCGAGATAAAGCCTACCACCTTGGCCGTGGTTGAAAGTTTGCCTTGACAGCATTTGCCTAGAGTATTCATCGTCAATTCTAGAGAAACGAGTGATGTAAGTGACCGTGACCTCATAGCTGAATACTTGATCAACCACGTGCACATCAAGCAGATGCGTGAGATGGAAGGGTTAAGTTGTCTTTTGTGATTGTGCAGTCTCGTCCTGTCTCGATTGAAGGTCAGTTGTCTTTTGAAGAGAAAATACCAAACAGAGTGCAGTTCGTGACACTCAGATCAAAAGGCGAAAGTGTACTTGAGATAATTTACGATTTTTTTCTTGTCTTCTTTTTCTTCAACGTTACAACATAAAATGTTGCATCTGTTTGCAATATGTTTTGTTGCATCACGTTGTTTACCTTTACTTATTTGGCGTGATGAAGAGGGAGACTATTGAAGACAGTGGCGTAGGCCTACAGACTGAATGGTCTACTGCAGTGGTTCTCAAACTTATTGTTACCGCGACCCACATTAAATAATGAAAAGTATTTTGTGACCCGCCTACTTTTATCCAAATACACATTAACATTCTACGTAATGGCGGTGTATTTGAAAGCAATTACATTTTGTAAATTATGTCTCTAATTTCAGTTCCTTCAATAAGAGTCCATATGAGTGGGTAACATGAAATTTATTTGAAGATGTTGTGAACACTTCGATATCAATAAGTGACGAACGAGCAAGTGTAATGTAAATTTCTCTCACAACTGTATCATACGAAATTGTACGCATGCACCGAAAAGGCTAAAGTGTTTCCCAAAAAAGGTAACACAGAGCTAAAACTACTCCCGACGGAATGTCGTACCCCGTGACAAATTTTGACTCACTCACTCTCTTTTCATTATTATCCAGCATCTCTACTGACTGTATAACAGAGCAGAGATCTGAGTAACCACATACTTTTTACCTCATTAAGAAACGCTTCCAGTTGTCATTTTTAGAAAAGTACTTAACAATATATTTTGTGCATCAAAATAAAATCTTCATAAAAACAGGAAAAACTTATCTCGACCTACTAAAAAAAAAAGTCTGCGACTCACCAATGGGTCGCAACCCACACTTTGAGAAACACTGGTCTACTGTATGCTCCGCATATTTTAATTTTAACAAATTCTGCATATTATCGTATTAGCGTTTAAGATGAGTGTTAAAAAAGCGCTATTAATCAATATGACAGCACGTTTTCTCTATCTTTCTCATGCATTTTTGCAGAGGGTCAATATTCAAAGTAATTCAATTAAATTCAAGAAATAAAAGCATTCCAACTTCGCTCAAAAACAAACTAAAAATGAAATCTTTGTTTTTGCGTCCCACGATTATGCCGGCTAATCTAAAGGAGATGCTGCTGATGAGAAATAATGAAATGATGGAATGAAAACAGTAGGAGGAAATGGTAGAACTCCGGGAAAACCTACGCACACGGTGTTTGAGTTGACTTGATTTTGAGTTTAACGCCCCTTTCAGTAGCAAGGCTATATAAGAGGGAGGCCTGCTGATTAACGTGGAATCCGAACTATATTAGCTCCTGCCGGGAATCGAACGTGGGTCTCCCACGCCAAAGCCGCGTACGCTAACCGCTTAGCCACGAAGGAGCTCTACACCCGGTGTTTGTCCACCACAAAGTTCACTTGGTGCGAGCTGGAATTGAACTAAGGACCCCATGCACCAGAGATGAACGTTCTACCACAGAGCCGCCGCGGTCCTCAAGTATGTGGAGTCTTGATATTTTGTTTCCTTTTTTTTTTTTTTTTTTTTTTTTTTTTGGGAGAGTTTAATTTAGAAGCATTTTTGTGAAAGGTGAAATTAAGTTCTGTCAATAATGAATAAAAAGAATGATTAAAACTGGAAGGGTTTTCCGTGATTAATGATTAAATTTGTATCATAATGTTGCTCTCTCCTGTGGGAAACTGGCTCTTTAGGCCAGCGTGTATACTAGGAGCAACTTTTCTAGTGATAAAGGAAATATTTGACTGTGCCTCTCTTCAACGTGTTCGGAACCAAAATGATATTTGCATTTCAAGTCGGAGCGATACTTACATAAATAGCGCCCTTCGTTCTTATATAACTTGTTTCTACATTCAAAGCACATAATTTTCACTTCACTTTCAAGAGTATAAGACAAACTGAAGTTTTTATTTTACTACAAATATCGTTTCAATTTCGTTACTCAACTTTGGTGCCAAGTTGTTCAAATTCTCCTTCTTATTCCCTTTTGGTCAAATAATGATATGATAAATGTGGGTGGCCCAAAAGTAGGTATACACCCGCATTTATCAAGTATAACATTCTAGTTTATGGATTTATTTGCTTCGACTGTTCCGGGCGTAAGTTATAAGTAAAAAGACGTTAAGAATAAGTAATAAAGAAACTAGGTCTACCTGTTTGATAACAATAAGAAATGATATAAAATAAGGGACGGGACTATATACCTAGTTTTGGGCCACCCTGTAGTTTTCGCCTTACGTGTTTTCTTATCCCCATTTATTGTCTACTGTTCGTGCGTCATGTTTATTTTACAGAAAATTACTTATCATGAAATGAAGCGCGGAAGAAAACAATTTTGGAGAAAATTTCTTTCAGTTCATGAATTCCCGTGTCCCTTGCTTTATATTTTTTCTTTCTTCTGGAAAGAGAGGAAGAGGAGGAGGAGGAGGAGGAGGAGGATGGAAGTTGAGATTCTTTGACATCAAAAGAAAGTTTCTTCTTCAACGAACTTCTTCGAAATTGTTTGTGGTTTCAAACTATGCATGGGTAGTTAACAGCTATATTTTACTCTCAAAATATTGCAATGAAATTTGTTGATAACAAATTTTGCAGCAAAGGTCAACCTTCTGCAATTCACTTAATCTTCTTTAACATTAAAAATGGATGAATATTCAAATACTAATTCAGTTTGCAATACAGATGGATCAGTTCTGTGAAAGTTTTAGTTGAAATCAAATTAAGAAGTGTTTTGGAATTGCAAATCTAGGATAAATTTAGTAGAAGGCGGTCGGTTTAATTTAATTTAGCCTTTATATGAATCGATGGTTGTAGAAAGAATCCTAGTTATATTTTTCTGAAATCCAATTTATGAACTTTTCCGATTCTCTAGCGGTATATGAAGTTTTATGTATTCAGAGGGCAGGTGTCGAAGGCGTTACAACGGAGTAAATGCGCTATTGAACTGTAGGTTGAGCGGAGGAAAGATCTTCAGTCCTGAATTTGAGTAGTTTTTCGTTAATATATCAAAGCTACACAAAATTGACTCAGGTCATCGAGTCAAATGCAGTAGGATTTTCCCCTACAAATATACAGTGACGTATTTACGATTTTGTTTTGTGGGGCTTTGCTAACTTTATTCCTGGAGAGCTTAAGCCCGGAAAACCCTCTTAAATACACCACTGAACGTGTAGAAAGTAGAACTATTATCAGTGAGTTTAATGGAGTTACTACGTGTAAATAAAAAGTTGCGCTATCATAATTTCGACAGATGATGAAAATAATCTCGGTCTTATTACAACCCTTGATTTAGCAAATTTCGAAAGCAATGGTCCAAAATTGGATGAGTCGATTTAGTTTGAAAATTTTAATCCTAATTTTAAACTAAAAATGTTGAATTTACCGTATTATAGCTTATATTTCCAGTGTATAGGTATTTTACAGTCTCAGATTGGGTACTATGACTGATATTCGTCTGTCGTCGAAATTTTTTGGACCGTTATTGCCCCCTTTTAAGTTTACTAAAACGAAGAGTAAGTGTGTCAGTCCAGTCAAAAGAATTTTCCAGATAACTATCTAGTTATTTTCTAATTGTTGATGTTCATTGTCTGTAAGTTCTTAACAACAATAATGAAAAAAAAAAAAAGTGCAGCAAACACCCTAATTACAGATAAGTGTTAAATGATATTGGATTTCTCAAAACATACAGTGTGTCCTACAGCCAGTGTTGCCAGATCTACTGATTTTGCAGGAGATCTGCTTTTTCTACGTTCTACTGATCTACTGCGAAAGAAAATGAAAAGTGAACAATCTCCTGCTTTTTCCTTACTTCGAGAAGTTGAATAAATATATTATTATTAATATTGAATTTTCAATGTTTCCTCACATGAAAAGATGAAATTTTTCTGTTATAATACACAAAGCTCTGTAGAGCATATAGCTATAGAGCTTTACTGTATATAATATGAATCCAAAGAATACAACTGTACGTCATGTTCTATATGCATTATGGTTAGCGTTTTACAAGCAAGTGTTGTTTAGATTGGGACTTAGGTTGGAAGAGTGGGTTAGATCATTTCTCCACGATCGTCAGCAAGAAATCGTCTTACACCACGATCAATTGTGACTGTACCATATAGCTACGTTATCGATACGTGCATGAAAAAAGTTTTCCCACTTCACTTTGCTCTTTCACTGCGTTTTACTTCACATACGTGTGTATCAAATAATAATATAAATAGGGACTTTTCCCTTTCATTTGTTCAACGTAGTTCATCGGAAATGAATTCTGGACTGCTTGTTTTGACTACTGCCCCCTTAATAATGGCAAATTTTATTGCCTCCTCCCCGGATTTACATTCAAACGCCAGCACTGTATGTGTCTACTGCTTTCTGCTGTTTTTTATCTTCGAATCTCCTGCTTTTCCAACTGACTGGTCTGGCAACACTGCCTACAGCCGCTATTTATTATTAGGCCTATTATTAGCCTCCGACTCACTGTACACTATAGGTTAAAATCATGCTTAACCCGTTAATGTGCAAATTAAAATGGACAATTAAAAAAAAAGTTACAATGGTGTATTTGTTCATGGCCTATATGTCCTTTCGTTAACTCGTGTCAACAGCACAGGCTTTAATTTGAATGATAATGCGTCCAATTTGGACACAAATTGCCACAGAAGTACTGTAGCTAAATCAAGGGGACGAAAATACTATGCATCCATATGGTAGTATGCACATTCAAGAGTGTTCTAATTTTTACATTGAACTTATAATAAAGTTTGCTTACCTTACGGTTACACAAATATTAATGCGCAATCATCGACTCGTGTCGTATTTTAATCACAAGTTTTAAACGGGCAAATTATCTGGACGCTAGCGACATCTATTGGCGTCAGTTATACAACGCAGGTAGTGTGACGCACAGAGCGAAGAATTTAATCCCCTTATTTTAGGTTTATTTTTATTTTATTTCTATTTTTAGGTTTATCCTGGGTTCATTATGATGATGCTGGTTGTTGGATGTTACCAGATCCAACTTTAAGAAAGAAAAGGAAGGGGGGGATTTGGAAAACAAAATTCAAGTGACTTGTCGAAATGAATGCATTCGACTTTCTCCCGCTGCCAACTGAAGGTCGCTTCTTTTTCTAATAATTAGAAAATGTTTAAAAGTAATATAGCAATAGAGGTGTTTCAGTTCACCTGAATAGTCAGTCGTTACCCCTCTTCTATACTTTTATATATATATATATATATATATATATATATATATATATATATATATATATATATATATATATATATATATATATATATATATAATATAGGCTGCACGTGAGATATAAATAACCATTCAGAATCCAAATACGATCACAATTACATTGTTTATTCCCTTCTCGCTAATATATTTTAAAAAGCACGCAATTCAGCAAGCAAATTTTAATAGAGGCTTTTGAAAATCTGATATGATTCATATATATAATTCATGTAATATTAAAAAAAAAAACTGTATTAATTGATTGCGTAAATTAAAATCATTGGAGATAATTGATACATTGTTCTTGAACAAAGGCCGTGAATTTATTAGTGGGCTTGTATGTAACGCTTTAATTAACATTAAACTGATCATAATTACTACAGGAATGTAGTGGAAATGCTTGTAATACTTCGATTAATTTCACGCTGAGCTATTGTACTGTATATGTATTCCGTTATTAATTACGCGAACTATTTCAGTATAAATAGATATGCTGTGTAAACAAAAGTTTTGTACACTATGTATGCATCAATATACGTATATTGTGTTTCATTACAAGTACAGTAGTATGTGCGCGAAGAAGCATCGTGTCACTGTTAGGAGTTAACAGTACATTTTGCTCATGTACAGTGCATATATAAATATTTTTGCCAGCAAAATAAAGACTGTAAGAGAACAACACACTTTTAATACCATGAAAGTTTGTTTTTCTCGGAAACTACGCATGAAAATTTACCTTCTAATAGTTTCTAAACCTTTTTCTGTATCGTGACCACCTTTTTTGACATCCGCTTGTCAGCGACCTCCATAAGTAATTTCCAGTTTGTGATAAACGTTTTGATTATTTCTGTTTATGACATTACAGTTGTATACATATGTAAGCAAATGGTAAGGCTTAAGAATAACAGTTTGGCAATAAATATGGAAATTTAAAAGAAACCCATCGAAAATAATTGTGAAAAATGTATTTTTCCACTACAAGATCCTAACTTCATCCATCTTTTTCAGCTCCTTTCGCGTTCCCCTGTCTTCATACCAAGCAAGCATCATCTTCCCATACTTCAACCGACAATTACAATCTTTTGGCGATAATTTCTGGTGGTAATGGTGGTTTCTATTAACGAAAGTTCAACTCTTCCTTCGGAAAAGTTTAAATTGTGTGTCCGGTTAAACCACTTTCGCGAGATGCTTGTTTTTATGATTTCTGAAGACGTCAAGGGACTAAACCACTTGCACATTTTCCTTCGTTAATGACACATCTCCTAATATCTGCTGCAGAACCTATGTTCATTAGCTTCGAATGGCAATTCCTTATGGTGTTTGCATCTACCGAGACACGAGATCCTTTCACACTTCGTCACCATCTGTGTACTTGTACACAGAGAAAAATCCTTTCTCCGGACAGCGGTATATTGTACAAATATACGGTATCCTCTTGCTTACTATAGAAATCAGTACGGAGCATACGTTATCCGTATGCTACATAGGCACTGCCCTTAGATGTTACATCATGCCGTTGCAGGATGTCTGACATCTAACAGTTTTCCGTATATCACATGCATATACTTATGTCACCTTCGTCAGCTATATATTATATACGTCCATTTGTATGTGAAATCCTGACCGCCTACATTGTTTCATACGGAAAGTACGTATATGGAACACATACAGAAAGTATTATAAAACATGCGTTTTCAGTTATACGTCTGCTGTACGTTAAGTCCCAAAACTACAGGAATTAAAGCGTGTAACCTATCTTTTTAAGTACGCCACCTACATTTTTTTTCTCTGTACCAGATAGGGGTAAAAGTGGATCTGAAAAGATAGGGGGACCGTAGGTAGCGGCATGAAGTCGCGCCGCCGTCCTTCCTGCCTATCCTTGCCCATTGTAATTTTTTAGGAACTGCAGGGACACTATACATATTTTCTGGACGTGGATGACGGCATCCCCTTGCGTTCCCCCGCACTTTTACCCCTGGTACCAGGGATTACTGTACTTCGTACCAGGATGCCAGCTAAATCTGCTCACACAAGGTTAGATGTTGCGCCATGGTCTGACACTGATACCTGCAGTGACATAAATGAGATATCGTATAGTAAATTCTACCGCTGTATGAAACAAGGTGCTTTTTGATTAACGAAGATCGGTTAACTAGTAAGAAAAAAAGTTATGAACAATTTTCAACAGGGAGTCAATTTCGGCCCAAATCGAACTTATCATCCACGACGCTCAATCAAAAATAGTAACGTTTGCACTCTGGTGGGCTATCTCAGACCTCAAACAACCCATATTCCAAAAAGTCAGAGTACTTGTTTTTGTTTGTATTAAATACAATGATAGTTCATGCCAAAGTATAAGGATAGAAAATCTACTGAGTATGCTATCTTTACATGTAGAAAGAAACAAAGAACGACTGGAGTCTCTGAGACCCACCAGAGTAGTTAAGGGTTAAAATTAGATATCAGTATCATTTTGTTCAGCATAATGAGGTCTGTTGATTGCCATATGACTCATCTTTGAACATTTTTCCCCCATTAAACACTAATAATTGTAGAATTTGGTATTGTAATGTGATGCGAAGTTCTTGTTTTAATTACATAGTGGAAGGGCGTATTACCTGGCTTTAGGACGCAGGGCTGACATGCTTCTAAAGTACTTTCACCAATAGTTCAAGATTTAGCGTAACCGAGCTAAGAAAAAGTGCTAAATTGTTGATGTGGTATAAATCCTAAATTTGTACTATATTATTAGCGTAAAATAATAATAAAAAAATGTCTGACGAAGAGACGTACCAATCGACAGATCTCATTGAGGTGAAGAATATGACATTAATGACTGCAATTCTTCGTGCGTAGCAGTGGCGGATCTAGAAGGTAAAATCTAGGGGGGGGAGACGGAGCCCAGACGATGATATATATATATATATATCATGAGTTTACCAAAAACTTTCAAAAAAATATACAAATAATAGCTTTAATTATTTTTCACTAAAAAAAAAACTGGGGGGCCTAGGCTCCCCAACCTCGGGCTGTATGCACCATTGATGCGTAGGTTTTGGGAAAATCGATTTTTTAAAACCTCAAAATTGATGCTGTAATATAAGCACACCACCTTACCACTTTCTCAGTTTCAGTATTGATTACCATATTGCGAGAACGGTAATAGGAGGCCGCCAACTATATATGATTTAAGATTCCGAGTATATATTCCATATCAACTTTTCTTCTACTGAAATTGGAAATAGTGAAAATTAATGCAATTTCCTTTTTTAATATTGAGTGACTTCTATATAGTAATAATTTAAAGGACTGGAAGAGGAAGGTGTCATGTTATATTTTTCTTAAAAAAAGACTTTTGGCTGTTGATGAACTCGTCATTTAAGTGTTTCCTCACATCAATGAATAATTCAAAATTTTTGTCATCATCATAGAGGTATTTTGCCACTATTTGACTGGTCACTTGCCGCAACTGATAATCTTCCATATCACTGTCTTCCACTAACCTCTTTATCTTCACTATGATTTTTCTGTTTTGATATTATCCATTAATTGTTGTCTCCTTCGCCCCCTCCCTCTCTTTCCTGCCACTATAACTCTAGCACGTCTCTCATAATATAGTTATTTCTTAGCCAATGTTCCAACCAGTTTCTCTTCCTCTTCTTAATAATATCTAAAATAGTTATTTTCTCCCCCATCATTTCTAACACCCTCTCATTCGTTTTCCACGCGACCTAGCTGATTCTCTCCATTCTTCTCCACACCCACATTTCGAAAGCCAGTCGTTTTTTCGCCATTTTTGCGTAATGCCCATGTTTCTGACTCATACAGCCCAGTATTTCACATAAAGCACTTTATGAATCTTTTTCTTAACACTTGATCAAGATCCTACAAAATAGTATTTTCTTCCTACTAAAGGCTTCTTTCGCCATTCCTATCTTTGCTTTTATTTCACGTTCACATTCATATCATTAGTAATAATACCGTACATGTATCGAAAACTAGTCACCTCTTTTATTTTCTCCCATCCTACTTCTATATTTGACACATGCCACTTCGTTCCAATCACCATGGCTTTTGTCTTTTTAACATTTATTTTCTGACCTTAAAATTTCTGGAAATGTGCAATTTGTTACATTCCAGCTGCATTCCCTAATCCTTTCAATTGTAACAAATACATTAAAAAAAATACGTTCAACATCCCAAGAATAAGTTCCATGTGTGAGATAATCTCTCTACTAGAACTGGAAGTTAAAGATCTGTTACTTCAGGTTACAATCATGAACTCATATAGCTTGGAAGTCTGCCGTTGTTTCACAATGTAAACCGGAACTGACTCGTTTGTATCTATCTCGTTTGTAAATATGCGTGAATAATAATGATTATGAAAGACGAGTTTACGACCCAAAAATCCTGTAGTTGACTCAAATGTGTTTGTCAGGGTTGACGCACCAACTGGAAATAGACAGCATTGTAATGGAATCTGTGGGGCTAATGGCTCCTGCGCGTCACATCAATATTCACACAGCTCGTTTGTTGCTATTGATTCCTCTCTGGGGTCTGTTGCCATATTTTTTTCTTGCCTCCTTTTTGTATTCTAGCAGAGTCTCTTTTTTTGTTTCACCCAAAGCAGCTTCACTTTTCTTCTTTATAGCGTAAAGTTTAGCAAAAGATTTCTTCCCCAGTGCATGAGATGTTCGTTGTGATCTTCTGTGATTGTCTAGTAGCTGGGAGACAAATGGTTCCACCGCAAGAACAGAAAGCACCCTGTGACAGACGTAATGCAATATTCGTGTCTGTTTCATAAGAAATATACCAGTGTTCCGTTTCTAATCTTCCTTTTCTGTCTCTGTTCCTTCTTCTCTTGTTTATTTCCTTCTTTGTTCTAGGCCTTTAATGTTGTTATTCTTCGATATTTCTGAAAGGGTGATCCAATTTTCTGACTCAGTAATGTAAAATTTCTTTTCTCTCTGGTTTCGTTCTCGTAATAATAAAGTCAAAATGTAATTGTTTTCAGCAAACAAACTAAGAAAATATCTTCTGTGAGAATGTTTTTTGGCTTTTTGATTGGCAAGCTTTCAGACCATCTTTTCGGATTTTATTGACAAAGAAAAGCTATTGAGTAAGTGTTTGTAGATAGGATTCCAATGAGGCCGTTCAGTGAAGCTTATAAATTCCCTCGAACTCGTTAATTATCTCGGTCTTTCAAATAAAGCTTCAAATTCAAACTATCTTTTTTGTTTTGATTCAAATGTCACTGATTGACTACTCTTAATGATTTTGTTGTAACAGTGAGGTCGTGAAAGAATGGGACTTAACTACAGTGAAATCTGTATATAAGGGAAACAATGTTGAAAACCATCTCCGCTGATTTAGTAGCTAGCGTGGCACGGCTTTGGTGCACGGAATTCCAGGTTTGACTTCCGGTGGAAGAACCTTTAAATTTGAACATATTACGGTGGTACAGTTCCACCTTAAACTGTAGGTCTACATCAGATGTAGCCTTGCAGCTGAAAGGGACGATAAACTCTGATCCGAACAACCAAAAGTATGTTAAGCAGAAACCGGTAGTGCGTGATAAAAAATTACGGCCTCGGCGTACTTTCATATGTAGGTACACTCATGTCGAAGATTATTGTCGCATGTCTATAAATATGTTGTAGTTATATAATTTGATAACGAATTCGCCCGATATTTCTTATAATGTTAGTATGTGTATAATCGGCAAAGACATGTATGTGGAAAATTTCATGTCAAAGGAACAGTAAATAAGAACAATAAAACAAAAATAAAACGTTTTGTTCATTTAGCAACATTTTGTTTTACTCGTTCTAATTTTCGTATTTATAATTCTTTTCCTATGAAATTTACCACAAATATGCATTTCCTGATTATATACATAGTATTAGTTTTAAAAATACCCTGCAAAATCGTTATCAAATTATATTCTAACAAGAAAACTGTTTATAGATATGCGACAATACTTTTGGACATGGGTATACATATACAAGGAATTATTTCGGAGGACTCCAAATCTTTTGAGGAGGGTTCCAAATTAGATATGAAGATAAATTATATTAAAAATTGTAAAATTACTTTTGAAATTAGACTACATTTGCAGAAAAGTAGGAATTTCGGAGGCAGGGAGGCCCGGAGTCCACCCTCCGCGTAGGTTCCTTTTATATGTATTTAATATGTCCGTACATAATTGGTTTTTGAAGTCTGCAAGTTTGAAGCCATGTGCTGCATAAGTAAATGAATTACTGAAGAAATAAAAATTGTTTTAGGGGTTTGAGGCCGGTGAGGCCAGTCCATTATCAGTAAAGACAGAGACTCCTTCTTTAAATACCTTCTGATATCTCTAGCGTCTTAAAATTTAATAATTCAGTGGCGAATTTTTTAAAGTACTTTCTAATTTTGTCGCTAGCTAGCTCTGTACAAGAGCTCTTCTCATCGATGATATTGCACTTTTATAATTATATATAAATCAAGTTTAGTGCAGTGCTTGGTTTTACCATTACAACACGAAACAGCGTTTAATTACAGTATTTTGAAGAGAAAATCCTCAAAAATTCAAGAACCAAAGAAAATTGGTTATTCGGTAGGACAGAAGAATTGGGAGAGGCACTCTAATTTCCAATGGATTGTTTATAGGGCAAGTAGATTAACGTACAAGAGAAAAATGTTTTATTGAAAAGTTTAAGATGTAGTAGATTTCATGGTACAAAATTATCATTTAAAATATATAAATAAAGAAAAATTTCATTATAACAACATATGACATGTATTGAGGTATCTAAAATTCGAGGTAGAGAACGTTTAAAACATTATCCAAAAATTTTCGTAAGGCTCTTCCCTAAGGACACTCCCAATTATTTTGAATTCTAGTAAATAATTTAAGAACAGTGAACATAATCAGAAATGTAGAAAATGGGCCAGATAATATCTACAAAACAGTGTACTATTACATGAACTAATAATTGTTTTCAACACTTTCCGCATAGCGTATAAGTTTGGGTGCAGAGTAAATATGAGTTAATAAAACTGCGCACCCAAATTTCTGGCCTATAAGGAAAGATCTGAAAACGGAGAGACCGAATGTTAGGCAAGATGCGTGTTCTTTAATATTAAAGATATGATTAAAAATAACGTTTTAAAGTTTATACTGGGGGCTATAGTTTCAGTTTAAACCAATTTCATTTTGCCTTTGTGCCTATTTCGCCCCTTACTGCCTAAGTAATTGCGTTATTGAGTAATATTGCCTATTCTGTGCATTTTCTTCAAAATTAGACTATTGGGAAAAATAGGGCCTATATAATATAGTGTTTCAAGAAAGGATTCTGCCTCTTCCGAGGCAGTTTGTTGTAATAAGAGAGAGCTGTAAACCTTTGTACTGCTGTATATACTGATAAAGTATATAAAATTTGGACTGTTATGTGTAGTATTAAAGTGCTGTAGAGAATCAATTTACCAAATATACATAAAATACATGTCAAACTTCCTTTTTCCATATACCGGTACAGTAAAAGAACATATTAACAAGACAGGTGTTTATATATTCTTTGAACATTATCTATGACTTGAATTATTTTTTAATTGTATTGAGTATTTATATTCATTACTTAGTGTTATTTTAGTGCCTATTTTTTAAAATTTTAAGTGCCTATGTACCTGCCTATTTTCCAGGTTTTTAATGCGTAAACATCCACTCTAGTTATTAGTTTACTTGATTTGGTTTTATAGATACTGCCTGGCTCACTTTCTGTATTTTTTTATATTCTTCGCTGTCTTTAAATTATTTACTATTTTTTTTAAATGGCATTATATATTAATAAAAAAAGACGCTCCACTAATAACATTCTGAAAATAGGTATGAGCTCTCTCCTGGCTAAGCGATTAGCGTATGCACCTTTGGCGTGGGAGACGAGGGTTCGATTCCCGACAGGAGCTCATGTGGTTCGGTTTCCACATTAACCTGTAGGTCCACGTCTCGTATATTCTCACCGCTGAAAGGGATGCCTAACTCAAAACTATTTACGCCATGCCAAAATAGCTGCTTATAGCTTTAAATTTGTATTTAAATTTAACTCTCTCAAGCTCAGGATAAAACGTTTTCCGAACAGAAAACGAGATGTAAGCAAAATAAATAAATAAGTAAAATAAATAAATAAATAAAATAAAATAAAAATAATATATATTGATTTACGATATTTTTTCTGGCCTGCCAGATTGAATTTAAGCAACCAGTAAAACACATGTATCAAAATGTGTAAGATGCAGATACAGTAGAACTCTCGTCCGACCTCGGCTTGTCCGTCACTCTGGTTGGTTCGTCCGTGCTCGAGCGTTGATTCGTCCGTGCTCGAGGCTAAACAAAACTCTATAACTGACTTTTTTCTAAGTAATTCTTTACTATAAGCTTACCTAGTAAATACTGTGCATACAATATATGTTGCTCTTCACAATAATAACAGTTTTTGTGCGGTTTTTTTTTTTGCAATGTTTTTACTGTAGAGTCACCTTTGGGTTAAGGGATTGCTTATTGTACTATACACAAAACCATACTTTTCTGTATTTTCTGATAATCCGACCTTTTTTGCATTCCAACTATAACCCCAGTCCCGAAGATGACGGATTATAAGGGGTCCTGCTATACTTGATAAAGTAGTTAGGCAACCGAAACGACTTTGGGATATGACAGTTGCATAACGTCCCGTTATATTACAGGACTAAACTCTCCCTTTTACGGACACAGACAATCTTCTTTTCACCCCAACTTTCTAGTAACCTCTTCATAACGGACAGGAACTATTCTCATTTCATAGATATTTAGCACAGAAATACTTGATCTAATTTGCAAGTAAAGCACAGTCGATAGCAGTAGCTAGTGATATAAGCATAATAGACAGACAATCCCTTTCCGATAAATTGTATTGTCATATAAATCAGAAACCTTGTGCACCACCAACAGAATCTAAACAGTTGCAATCTAAACTTGAAATTCTTCCTTCCTCTGTCCACAATAAATTGCTTTCTGATGCAAGTGATCCTAGAAAATCTTAAGTGAATCAGTTCTAATGTAGGCAGTAAGCGAATTAAGAACTAGACGCTCATATAAACACAACCTCCAACGATACTTTATATATATACCATGTGGGCCGTTCGGAAAGTAATCTCCAATTAGTTAAAAAAGAAACACCGAAGTAAATTAGAATTATATACATCTGGAAATTTCTTATTTCCTTTATTTTTCATCATAGTTTCCATAAACATTGAAGCACTTATCATATCCTTGTACTATCTTAGAAATTCCATCAGCATAAAATCTCCCGCCTGTGCCTGGAGCCAGCGTGTGACCGCATCATTCAGCTCCTCACCATCTGATTTCATAATACAGTTCTGGAAATTTGTGGAAATTCATCGGAAAGCTCCGTCCATTGTCACGAACTTTTTAATCAATTTTCTAAATCACTGATGGCCTACCACTCTTCTCTTCGTCATGAATGTTTGTTTGTCCGTCCACTTTTAAATGAACAAATCCATTCATGTACAACTCCTTCACTCATCACACTTGGTCCATACACGGCACAAAGTTCCTGGTGACTAGCTGCTGCCGAATATTGTTTTGCCGTAAGAAACCGTATAACAGCTCACACAGCAGGTAGGCGGGGTTTTCTATTACAGTACACATTTTGAGACGCTATAAAAGTGGAACTAGTGGAGACAGCCTTCACTCTACAATGGTTGGCGCTGGATGCAGACTGATCTACCGCGTACGTCTGTGCAAAGATGGTAGCGCTGCTCCTCACTACTTCATACACAGTTCCCCATCGGTGGTTAGTTTCCTAACGCGCCTCGTGTGTATAGATCGTGGAAAACCATACGGCTTAGTATAAAATTTGTTTTGATTTCGGGCAAGCCTGTTTCAAAATGACCGCTGAAAATGGTTCCACATTCAGATGCAAAGCACAGTATTCAAGTTGAGTGTTACACGCCAATATCCCGCGAACTATGCATCAAATAAGAAAAGTGTTAAGAGTCAATGTACAATACAGACGGCCTAAAATATGGGTTAAACACGAGGTTCCCCCGCCCCCCATTTTGAAGAGAAGAGTGCATGTAGAATTTTCAAATGACAACATAGGGCGAGTGATACCTTCTTTGATAGATCGTGAAATACCAAACAGCTTAGTACAAAATTAGGACCTCGTGTTTGACCCATGTTTTATGCCTCTCTGTATTGTACATTGACTCATATTTCTTATTTGATGCATAGTTCGCTGAATATTGACTTGTAACACTCAATTTGAACACTGCGCTTTGTATCTGAATGTGGACCCATTTTCGGTGGCCATTTTGAAACAGGCTTGCCCGAAATCAAAACAAATTTTGTACTAAACTGTTTGGTTTTCCACGATCTATGAAACAAGGTATCACTCGACCTATATTCCCATTTGAAATTTTCCAGTTGGTTCCGGGCCCTCATGATGGGAGGCCTGGGGACACCCGTGACAACACCATTCCACGTTGCCTATGGCTTTTTCCTTTTTCAGTTTTTGTTCCACCGTTTTCTATTCAGCCGTTTCTAATTTATAACTACTGGAAATTTTATCTGATACATGACCATTTTGGGGGGCCATCTTGAAAACGGTGCTCCATATCAAAAATTGTTTCCTACAAAAATTGTTCAATTTTCCAAGCTCTTTTGAACGAGGTATCACTCGATCTATGTTCCCATTTTTTAAAAATTTCATGTACACCCCCTCCTCCCAAAATGGGGGTGGGGGAACCTCGTGTTTGACTCATTTTTGGGGCCCCCTCTATATTGTACATTGACTCTTAACATATTTCTTATTTGATGTTTAGTTCGCGTGTCTTATCGATGCCTGTTATTCACAAGTTTCACTGTATCAAAAGTTTTCTTTTTTTAATTGTGAAAGCAATTAGTGCAAATAGGCTCTTTGTTCTATTATAGTTGTAAATTGTCGTTGGAACTTTTAATAGCTGCCGGTATAGGAAAATGTAACGTTTAACTTTGTTCCAATAATAAAGAAGAAGCGATGGAAATAGCTTGAAGTCGGTAATGGAATTCACTGGGCTTTGTTAGTTAAGAGAAATGTTAACGAAGAACTAAATTAGATAAAGTTACGGGGGAAAAGAGCAATAAACATTACGTATAACCCACAGCTGACAGTGCATCAATTAACTTGGCCCGCTTTTGAGTTTTGATCCAGTGGGTTATGTTCTGGTATTATCTCCGGAGAGCTCGCAATATGTGTAGCGGAATTGTTTTCTCTCTCTTTTTCATGTGTTTCCACTCACACACGTAAATGGGAATTGTGTATAAAGAGAAGCTGTGAAATTAGATTGCCGGTTAGTTGTACCATTGGCTCTGTGTTTTTGGGTGCGCTACTGTTATGAACGAAGCTCTGTCACTGAAACGCATTCCTGTTGTTACACATTTGTGCTACCGCTCTGAGTAACTGTTCATAACACACATATACATGTAAATTAAAATCATTACAAATAAGATACCCTAGGGCTAAATTGTTAGTAGTATCTAAATTTACTGATAATGGCTACACAGCGCTATTTTGATCTAATTAGATGTTTTTATGATCCATACTATGTCATTTGTAGTGTAGGAGAGTGGGTCTACCGTAAATATGCACCAAACTCCATCATCAGTGTGATGGTATAGATGAAAACTACAGCATGGTCCAAATGTCTTATCAACACCTGTAATAGTACTGGAAACATATGTGAGTAAGTTGTATCCCTCGCATGTGATGATCTAGTGGGATATTAAGTAAGCACTTGATACGACCCTATTTATTCAACGGCCGTGTTAAGCAGCAATGGTAGCCTACCTTACCATGTTCTAGTGCTGTCATATTTATTCGAACATTCGAATGACGAATTTGTTTGAATATTTGAATCACAAATATTCAAAGAATTCATTATTTAAATATTCGCGTAATGAATACTCTGCGACCCTGCTAACCAACAATAATATTTCATCATGTTTTAGTACTGTCGAATTTATTCAAATATTCGTTTTGAACATACGAATAATTATTCCTCATTCAAATAAGTATTCGAACAATTATTCGAATAACGAATTTGTTTGAATCAAATATTCGAAGATTTAACTATTTGTGTATTCGAGTAATGAAATATTTGACTTTTAAGAGCACTAGTTTGTTCCATACTCCAGTAATTAGATATCAATCTGAATGATCGTACATTTATTTCAACAAGATAGTGAACCAGCCTACTATGTCGTTACTGTGAGGGAATATCTGAATGAAGTTTTGCATTATAGATGGATAGTGTGAGGCTTGCATCTTCCAGCATCTCTTGATTGGCCTTACAGAACTCCAGAATTCTTCCGACAAATTTCTGTCATATCAAGAAAAAAAAAATAATACTAGACAACTTAACAATTGAAAAAACCTGTTAAAGCAGCCTCTGCATTGATCACCAAAATATCACACAGGACATGACACAGCATCATTTTGTGCCGCGCAAATGTTGGTGGTCTCACAGACTTTCTGGGTGTGTGATATTGTCAATGAATAAAAATGGTAATGATCAACTGAATCTGTTGTATGTGTCAGATATTTATTCTGTTCTTCCCGTAGGGACTGACAAGATATTTGGACCACCTTGTATATACATATTGTTCGAACCAAATTCTCATCTTCCTACAATTGTGCTTTCGTTCGTTTGGAGTAACTATCATTTTCAGCACGAAATGAATATGCAATTTAGCAACATGTCCAATTGTCGAGCATTTTGACCAAAGGCAGGTTTAGCCCGTTTACGTAGCATTACTAGTAGAAATCACTAAACCAGTAGAACAAGGATAAAGTGGTCGGTTTCTTTCTCCTATGATTCAGAACGGAACAAATGAGAGCTGATATGGACGGGGTTAAACTTAACCAGGGTGTAAATCATATTTTCTTTGTGTTCCAGAAGTTAACACAAAAGGTACTGTGATAAATTCGGGATCAAAACCGCTGTTTCCTTTTATCCCTATAGTTCCCACTTTTCAGTTTCCAGTTGCATTGTTTTGAAATTAAAAAAAAAAAAAGTTTTTGTATTAAGTTGTTAAATATGTAGGTTAGATGCAAACAAAGAAAGCCTTTATTAATATATATCAAATCAAGAAAACTACGGAACTGGATACTATCTATAACAGATGGTAGTATAAAAAAATCAAATGAATTCAGATGCATCTTTTAATAAGCCAAGTCAATACAATTTACATCATTCAAATTAATGAACCATTATATAATGAATAAATTAATTTTGAACACGATACTTAACAGAGTTTCGAAGTATGAAAATGAAAATAATCCTGTCTACGGAAGACCTCCCTCCGCATTCAAGGAATTTCTTGTTTTATGTATTTCAACCTAATAATAGAAGAAGGGTTACACTTATACAGTACAGGTAGCTGATTCTAGATTAATGATAGCCATTATGGTCGGGCCAAAATTCTTGCTCGATGTATGAAGACTCAATAATCAAGGCGAGACCAAGTGACCAGAGGAGCCGAAATTTAGACCTCGTGTTTACTCTGAAGTCAATTTATATATTCATCGGCTCTGTTTTTTACCTGTATGATTTCCTAGTTTCATACTTGTCTTTATACTTTCACTCAAGTTTGTTTTGGCCTTTCAGGAAACGAGCCTGGGCTATTTTTCTGTCTAGATGCTAAAATTATATTTACAAAAATGATAACATTTAATATATGTAGGTTTCTCTCAGATTTACATCACAGCATCACGCTCTGATTTATGGTTTCTGAACCGAAGTGTTGACTTACACCGTTCACCGTTGTAACTTAACCCCCCCCCTTCCCATATAATAAACTCAGTATACTGGTTTGATGGCTTGGACTACCACTAACCTTTATAATATTTGTACATTATTATTATTATTATTATTATTATTATTATTATTATTATTATTATTATTATTATTATTATTATTATTATTATTATTATTATTATTATTATTATTATTATTATTGGAGTCTAGTTTCTACGTCTTCAAAATAAACCTTTACACTTTTCTTTTATCAAGAAGATAAATATGATTTTCTTTCCACTAGCGAAACTTGTATATTATCTTATTAGTATTACGGAACAATGATCGTACATTTCTACCTTTTTCGTTCCATGAAATAACTCAACATTTTGCTTTGCCTAGGGGTAACCCTACTCACCAGAGAGAATGGAAGCTAATCGACTAATAAATAGGCGATTAGTCAACGAAGGAGACTCAGTCTGTAAGAACCTTGGCAACGAAACGCAAATAATGAAACAAATAATTATAAGAGCTATGCCAACTATCGCAAAATACTGTAAAACAAAAAATTTTTGTTGCGTTGACGCAAACCACTACCGATCGAGGCTCAAGATGTTTGAGACAATTCCCAGAAACCTCCAAAATGCCTCGTCATTTCTCGTGTAATTTCCCTTTACTCTTCGCTCACGCCCAGGAAACTGATTTCTCTAGAGGCAACTGCTGTTACCTGGCAGGCCGTTCATACGCTGTGGCAGGAGATAGAGCGAAGGCGAATGCGCCGATACAATTCTTGCTGTAGTAGCTTGAGAGTGGTTACTGCTGCGTTGTCATATCGAAGACCTCTTAAGATAACGAGACAACTGCGTGCGAAAAAGTTACTTGATCTTTCTAAATACATACAGTTCTCAGAAATTTATATCATAAAAAGAAGATGCTAAAGTGTAAAATTATCAATATAATTTAGTTTAAATTAGAATAACTTTATTTTGTAATATTCTAGGGCTACCGCCGGTAGCCCACAAAATACGCCACTTGATAAACTGTAAATGAGTTAAAGTGGAGGCATGTATGTTTGGAACCAGGATTAGGGGTTGTATGAAATAAAAATTCGTACCAAAATGTGGAGCACCTCAGACTTACAAATACAAGCTAAGAAAATCCAAAAGAATCAAGATAAAGTTATCCTTTGTAAGAATTAGAACGTGTGGTTCCTATACAATATCAAAAATCACTATTTCGTGTGTTTCAGAGAAGAGATTGTTAGAGATATCCCTCTCTCGTCTTGTCACGCACGTATTACTTCTACTCACCGGTGGAATCCCATATTGTAAACCAAATCCCACACAATTGTTGACCAAGAGAATTCCTTCTTGCCTCAGGGGTATGTGAAATATTAATAGGCCGAACGTGTAAGCTCTGCTTTTAAATGATATATCCGTTGCGGAAACCTGGTAGCCGTCCCAAGGGCCATTATAAATGCATCATCTAGTTGGTTGCTAAACAGGATTGGTTTTTGTTTGTTGGATAGATATATGATTGCTCATAATTTTTCTCCGAGACTTTTCAACTATTATTTTGCAGCAATCGGAATTTTACATCAAGCCAGTACTTTCATGAATAAATTGGGTACTACTGTTTTTTTTTTTTTTTTTTTTTTTTTGTGACTCCCTATCGAAGACTGAAAAATGCTTGTAATGTCAAATTATAAAATACAGCTATAATGTTTGGTACTCCAGCTTCAGAAACACAAAGTAACATAGTTGCTGTGGTAACGTGCGGTTTGAACTCGATACTGTGTGTGTATGACCGCATTTTGTGGCATGCAAGAAGTGTTGAATTACCTCTGGTTGTTTGTTCCTTTTTTTTTTTTTATTCATATACTGAAGTGGGTTTTAGAGAATAATGAAAGACCAACATGTCAGAGAGCTATTATGTTGGCTCTATACTTAGCGTCTCTAAGATACTGATTTTTTTGGTATTTTGTTTCTAAATCTAGATTGTTTGGGTTCTACGAGGGTTGATCAAAAAGTAAGGTTACAAAGCCTGTAGTGAAACGTGTATGTATTATTTCATATAACCAATACAGCCAACATATAGTTACATACATTAGGTTATTTTAAGGCATAATCTCTATATCGGTTTGCGTTTGATGATGCCCTGCTGGTAAAAGTCCTGTCCTTGCGTGTTCAGCCACGTTGTCACGAAGTGTTTCACCGTTTGAAGCGAAGCTACGGCCTCTAGGTGCTCCTACAAGTGCGGGAACAGATAAAAGTCGCTTGGAACGAGGTCCGAGCTGTTGGGAGGGTGGTCACTGATGTCTCAGCGAAACTACTTCAACAGCGTGATAGTTTTCTTTGCTGTTTCCTGCCGCAAACTTTTCACACCATTCTACGACGTACCTATGAAACATTCTCTCCCTAAACCTCTACCAGCTGCCGGTGAATTTCAGCCTCGGTTACATGTTTCGCCCACAGAAATCGAATAACTGAGCGAATTTTGCGAGACCAGTTTTCCAAACGAGTTGCCATTTGTGTTTACCTACAACTAGTGCCGTAGATAGCGATGACTGAAACTCTCTACAGTTATCAAATCCATGTATTAAAATTACCGCACACTCCTTATTCTTCTCTAACAGACGAAATTCCAGAAATATCGGCCATGTAACTGTAGTTTCTGATCCTTCCTCGTATGAGAGCTTCAAATGTACTCGTATATTTATTATTATTATTATTATTATTATTATTATTATTATTATTATTATTATTATTATTATTATTATTATTATTATTATTATTATTATTATTATTATTATTGCATTTATTAGGTTAATGTTCTGTTTACTTGTTAAAGTTAAATCTCGCAACTTAAATTTCACACATTTACATACCAACTAGAGTTCTGAAATGTTGAACAGACATAAACCCGATGACAATATTTTCTAAGGAGTGTGGTTCCCGAGGAAGTTAGTGAGCGTGATTCAGAGTGAACAGGAGCCACATTAAAGAATGTAAGCGCAAGCCCTACCGAGTCTAATGCAAAATGGCCATTAATGATGTATACAAACTTACATTTTCTGGTATTGAATTTTATTCTAATAAATCATGACTGCAAAGATAACCAAAAGACTGTCTTGAATCTACGAAATCCACATATAATAGTATTTTCAGATTTCAGATCACAAATTTGCAAAGATTTCAATGTTAGTTAATGTCGAAGTAACATTCAATCCCATTACGTGAGAAAAATGAAGTGAAATCTTTAAGTTTTACGTCCCACGTTATGTCGGCTGGGCTAAAGGAGATGGAGATGATGAGAAGTGGATAAAATGGTGGTAGTGATGAGCAAATGCAAGACCAAGACCAAGACCCGGGTGGTCTTGGTCTTGGTCTTGGTCTTGCACATGCGGTCTTGGTCTTGGTCTTGCAGTGGAACCCTCGGTCTTGGTCTTGCATACCTAGTCTTGGTCTTGGTCTTGGTCTTGCACACCCAGTCTTGGTCTTGCTTGCAAGAGTCTTGCAAGTTTTGCTTTTAAGAAATCTATGATTTTCATAAGTAAATTTTACTCTGGATATAAGGGATAATAAATCCTACATTGCGTCAATACACCAAACACCAGAGCTGAACGCTCTACCACTGAGCCACCGCGGCCCCAATATTTTAGAATAATTTGAGTGAAAACTGAAAACGACTCAACTGTCTGTCTTTTTTTATATAAGCTCAATTTATATAAATACTTTTGACTACATTAGAAATACATAACAACGGCATCAAACTTCAAGTTATTTGAAATAAGTACGAAATCACTCTCAGTTGTGAATATAGATTATTTATTGTTGTATAATGTTATATCGTTGAATCCTA
The DNA here is from genome assembly GCF_964235325.1 of Thermobia domestica. NCBI lineage: Eukaryota > Metazoa > Arthropoda > Insecta > Zygentoma > Lepismatidae > Thermobia > Thermobia domestica. The sequence goes on along the minus strand of NC_137456.1, from coordinate 54,974,180 downwards.
GATATGCCGTATACCTAAGGGGGCTATAAGTTATATTGATAAACAATTATTCAACGTATAAGCATCCACCTATTAAATCAAACTTGCGGTCACATGCGCTAAGTTTTTTGTCAATGTCATGAAAATGTTATTTCAATATTAATTTTATAAGTACACATTAAAAATTTCCAACGGATGCTTGGACCTCAGAGCCAAGGCCTCGGCACCGATGGTGTACGGAATTGTCGATGTTCAATGCTACATTTCCCGTTAGTTTTGGAAGAAGAACACCATTAATATGTTTTTGAAATGAAATTAAATATCTACTGTAACGTCCCACGATTATAACATTGAGGCTAAGGGAAACAGTGATGATGAGAAATGGTGGAATGAAGAAAGTACGAGGAAACGGGAAAACCCACGCACAGGATGTTTGTTCACCAAAAAAGCTCACATAGCGCAAGCTGCGATCGAACCAGGACCCCATGTACCAGAGGTGAACGCTCTGCCACTGAGCTACCGTGTCTATAACATGCTCTAGTTTATTTTTGCTTATCCACTTCTTATGGACACAACTATTCTTCATATGATTTCCCAAAATCCAATCATGGGCCGTCGTGAATGATCAAATGATGACCAAAGTAAATCAGACACTGAAGTTATTATAGCTTGTAACAATTCATAGAATTATGCTGTCGGTCGTCTCGTGAACAACCGATTCAAAAAACGACATACTGTAGCTATATGTTACAGGAGCAGATCGACTCACATGGATTGCATAAACTACTGGGAACACATTCACTCCGGCGGTATTTTTACTGGAGCCAAGAAGTTCACGTGAAAGATGTAATGATTTTTCCCCTTCCTTTTTACATTCTACAAAAAATTCAAGTAGTGTTGGTACTTGTGCAAGACTCTTGCGCAAGAGTCTTGGTCTTGGTCTTGGTCTTGCACCCCTTGGTCTTGGTCTTGGTCTTGCATCAGGATTCCTGGTCTTGGTCTTGGTCTTGGTCTTGGTCTTGCATGCAAGACTCTTGCAAAAACTGCAAGACCAAGACTCTTGCGCTCATCACTAAATGGTGGAATGGAGAAAGTGAGACGGGAAACGGGACAACCCCAATAAAACTCACGCATACCATGTTTGTTCACCACAGTGCTCACTTGGCACGAGCTGGGATCAAACCAAGGACCTCATGCACCAGAGGTGAAATCTCTACCGCTGATTCACCACTGCTCCCTTATCACGTAAGACTATGTCTGCTAAATTACCTTTTTAATAAGTCACTACTTCACTTAATTTTAGGCAAGTAAAATCTGAATACCTTAAAAGAAAAATCATTAGAATTTAAAAAAAGAAAATCGTATTAGTGTTGTTAGATATTTTTCGTGTCATTTAGCTGAAACGATCCACATCATTGCGGTCAAAAGCATATATTGTTATTCACCTGTATGTATAAGTATAAACTTATAATATTTGTAAGTTGGATAAGATTATTCCTTTTTAGTAGTGTAGCCTATACTAACTACATTTTAGACAAAATGTATAACACTTAAAGTTAGTATGTGTGGTTTTAAATAGTTCTGAATAAAGAAACTAAATTTTGTTTTAGTCCATCTTTACAAGTTTAATATCTTGAAATCTGTGCCGGTGGATAGGTATAAAGTTCCGGTCAAAAGTATTTTGATATAGGTACCGGTCAAAAATACCTTGAATTTAAGCGGGAATCTACTGTGGACCTATTATTTTAGCATGAGTACTGTGGCGCCGTGTGTCAGACGTACTCACGCCTGTCTAAAGTATAAAATTTAACGACAATTGGATCGAGATCTGGAAGACACCACAGATGATGCCAATAGTGAAGATGCTAATTATAATTCTTAAAATGGATCCGCCCCCAGAAGACAATTTATAGTAGATATTGCATAATATAAACAAAATCTTTCAGTTTTACGTCCCACGATTATGCCCCATAAGCTACACAGACTGTGATAATAAAAATAATGAATAAAATAGTGGAGTGGAGAAAATAGGAGGAAACAGAAGTTACCCGAGGAAACTCACGCACACGGTGTTTGTTCACCACAAAATCCACTTAGTGCAAGCTGGGATCGAAAAAGGGATCCTATACACCAGGTGTGAAACTCTGCCCCAGTATAAACAAAAGTTGTATAGTGATTCAACAGTTAGTTTTGATTGAGAGATATATACATGGGTGGTCGATGCAGCGAGAAATTTCAAGAGTTTTACGTAAAAAAAAAATTAAGATCCCACGATTATGCACCGATTCAAAGGGAGACGTGATGATGAAATGGATGATAATAGTGGAGTGATGAAAGTTGGAGGAAACGGAAGAACCTTGGAAAGCCCACGCATACTGTGTTTGTCTATCACAAAACCTACATGGCGGAAGCTGAGATCGAACCAGAAACCCAACGTGCCAGAGATGACCGCTCTACCACTGAGCCACCGCTGCCCCCGTTAACATGTTTCGTAAGTGTTTATACCTTGTTGATAAGTTAACTTGTTAGAAGCTAAAGTATTATAATTCGACGCTCTGTCTTGTGTGCACACTTTGTCGCTAAATGGGAGCGTCATTGTTCTTGGGTGTACGAAACGAAAGAGTAGGCCTACAACTCTCTCGGATTTGCGGTGGTCGAGAATTTTTGAGTGGTACTGTAGTTATCTGTCTTCAATTGTTAGCAACTTGCTAAATTTTTGAATCCTTCGATTACCCCATACAGTAGTATCGTCTGAAAGAGACAATCAAAATTATTGAAATTATTAGACGAAGAAGGAACTCACGAAATATAATTTTAGTAGGAAAAAACTTTTAACGGCTACTAGTACCATTGTATTGTATCTGCAGGCAGCTAACATGCAGCTGGGCAGTTCAAAGTTTAGTTCCAAGAAAAATTCATGGTATTCCATTGATATCAAAGCACTTGCATCGACGTTGTATCTATCCTGCTTTCGATAAATATCTCTACAACAGCCTTAGCTGAATGATCACTTGTGAATTGAAGGTATGGGAGTTTTTAAACCGTTCATTATAAAGAGAAAGCCGAAAGATTCCATCAGGTATCTTACAAAAACATATTCCAATCGTAAACCTGTCACGATGCAAACTCGTAACGCATGTTATTTTCGTTACACAAGTTTTCTCTTTTTCCTTATAATGGTTGATCTTCGTAACAGGAGTGAAGGAGGGGAGGAAGGGACCATAAAATCGTACATTTTTTGGTAACATCACATCGTCGTTCTGCTAGGGAAAGTGAAACATATTGTTTTCAAGAACGGAAGTTTTCGCGTTAAGTCTGATATATTCCATACACAATACATTTTTAAGAATTTTGGTTTTCCAAAAATAAATTATAGAGGGGAAAGCTAAAGTAGATGTACAGTTGCGGTTATGTTGTGTGTTATCTATGATTAACATAGAACGGAACGTACGTGAGAGGTATAATAGTTATATTAATAACCAAGTAATTTTTTTTCTGTCAGAAATTCAGACATTGATAATTCATACACCAATATTTATGAATATTTTGTTAGTGATGAAATAAAAGAATAAAGGTTTGGGGGAATGATTTTACTGTGTGTAATTTGATGTTATTTGTATGTCCAAAGTACTGACTCATGATTAGGCAATGACAAATATGAAACGAGTGCATACTTGAAGGGATCGCATAATGATAAGCGCGTGTATTATCCATAGTCCACTTATTTGTTGATAACCATGGGATTGCAGAGCTTCGCCGTGCTTTCTTCACTGATAAGGCTTGGTTTCACTTTTTAGTGGTTACGTGAACAGAAAGTAAGGCCCATTACATTCTCAGTAACTTGGAGTTCAGTATGTCATATCACGTCGTCCTGTAGTGGACCTTATTTTCTTTGCAACTACAGTAACCAGTGCTGTGTACCAAGCTATCATTACACAGTTCAATGCGTTCCTTGACGTAGATGAACGTTATTGCCGGTTCCAGCAGGACAGTGCCACATTTCATACATCTAAGAACACCATGCATTAAGTTCGTATTTGTATTAGTGAACGGGGGAGCCATTTTGAGCATATGTTGTGAAAATACAGGGTGGGCCAAAAGTAGGTATAAGTTCTCGTACTGATCGACGTACGGCATTTTAATATAATGTACTTGTTGTTGTCCAAACAGGTTTAACTTAGGCTAGTTTATTATTTGACTTTAATTTCTTTTCACTTATACGCTAAAGTCGGAATAGACCGAAGCATATAACTACTTAGTAAGTTGTTATCTTAGTAAGTTGTCATACTTAATCCACTCTACTACTTTTGGGCCACCCTATATATAATATTATATCAAATATTAGTCCTTAATGTCGTCGGGTTTTTATTATTATTTTGATGTGTGCAACTTTTGGATCACCCGTTATGCATAAATAAATAGAATACGCTGTGTTCACCACAATATACTGTATGATTCCGATGAGCATTGTATGTTGTGCTTTCCGTTCTTTGCCCAATATATTGCAGCTGTTTGTTGTTCCATTACAGTCGGTTGTTATTAAGCCGAGAAAAAGTAATAATTTTATAAAAAAACTAGTTATAAAAAAAGTAGAATCAAAGATGGTTAACGTATCATCTAATCACTCCCTGAAAGTTTTTTTTTTTTTCGAACTCTTTTAGTCTGTATCATTCTCCGAGTTGTGCACTCATATATTAGAACAGACAGAATGGTATTTTTATACATTATTACTTTGAAGTGACTCGGAAAACGGAATTTTCTACAGTTCATCGGTCTTTTTGTTTTATTTGATCTTCAGCATTATTGATTGCAATTAAATTTCTTTACTTGTTACTGGTATAAAATGAGATTATGACTGTAAAACATGTGATCCTCTGCTTAGCAGTTGTACTCTATTCTAAGATACTTGTGCATTCATTTAATCGTAAATCTATGTTTGATTCACGGTTTGTAATCAGAAGTATTATTTTGTTTTATGTTTACAAAATATGTTTCTACTTAACATTTTTTCTTTTTTTCTATCTTTTCAGGTGAGTTCTTCATATCAGTTCTTCTTCCTCATATGAAGTATGTATAATTGCAAACGCTTGCAATATCGTACGTTTTTTTTTTTTTTACGTTCATCTATGTAGAATAAGGAACTTTTTTAAAAAAATGAAAAAGTTTTTTTTTATTTTCAATGCAGTGCAGACTAGTAATATGGTTTATTGTATTTTCTAGGGAAAATGGGCATTTCTGTCGAAAATTTTATTCACAGTTAGACAAATTTACGTGAAAAAACAAATGGTACGATTGCAAACCACAGTATAGTTTTCTAAGCACAAAATGTTTTCTTCCATACTCCTTGTCATGTTTCTAGCTGCTATGCAACCTGTACAGCATCAAAGCATTGTTGGTTACATATGAGAAAAGGATAAGGTTTTCGTACTTGAAAAAAAGTTAATTAGCATTTTATTTCGCTTGATTCTGTTCCAAATTTTATTCCTAAGCTACAGCCTCCCACGTTTAACGTAACAGTTTGTTATTGTAATTCCTAACTTGTAGTACCAGCAATTAATTTTTTGTGATTGGGCTGTAGTTTTTACAGTCGAACTAAAATATGTTTCCTATTGCTAGATTTTTCCTTTGGTAATATCTTCGAAAGTAAATGGTTGGATTTGAGTATGGTTTTCGATAACATACAGTTACGTTATATCTACATCAAGAAATCTTGATTGGATATGCGTGGAGAGATTGTCACCGTCAGGAAAGAAACTACAATAGGTACAATCTGTTACAGTGTTGTTTAGTAGTAGTAACAACTAATAGCATACTTTTTTTTTAGTGCCACAAAAGTTCAGTTCTTCTTTCTTCGATTTTCTCTAAAACTACATATGAGAATTATCCTCAAGCATGTTAGCTTGTTTATCAACGTGTGATCTGCCGACTGGTTTATACCTTATATGCGGACCATATTTTAGTTAAATAAATAAGTTACAATTTAAGAGTTTATGATAACTTTAGGCGGGGACACCATAGCCTAGCGTGGTCCCGGGTTCGATTTCTGGCCGATGCTTCCCGTTTTTCTGTGTCCACCTAGCGTCGTGAGGCAAACTGGGGAGTCGCGTGAATAGAACACGTGATTACCACTAGGCCTAGAAAGCTTCTAATACGCCTCTTAGAGACAGGACGACTCAGTTCGGTGGCCATGTGTTAGTCGCAAGGGACGTAGTTCAGCTGGTCGCTAACAAATGACGTTGGAGCGGCTCAGACTCACACAGGGCTGGTACGCCAAATGGTTTCCTTTTTATCATAATTTTAGGCTATATTACATTAACCGTATTATGTGCTGTCGTCTTGCTAGTGTCAGAGTGAAGAGCTTTAATGAGGATTTATTTTAATATCAGTTTCACCTCAGCTAAGTACGGATGATATCGAAAAGAGACTCCATAGATCTCGGTTGACAAGTGACGGTCTCGATCTTGGTCTGGTCTCCATTCCAAATTTGTCGTCTCGATCAAACAGATGCTTGTCTCGATATCTGTCTCAGTCTCAAGGTTTGAGCTCCCTCATGGCTATGTGGATAACATACACGTTGTTAGCGTGGGAGACCTGGATTCGATTCCCGGTGGGAGCTCCTGTAGTTCAGATCCCACATAAAGCTGTAGCTCTACGTCTCATAGTCTCGCTAAATTCAAATCAATACAATATAATTGCAGACAAAGTCTCAATAATCTTGAAATAAATTGTTACGAAAATCGAAATGCATAAGCGTCGTCTTTAAGTTTTACGTCCCACGATTATGCTGGCCAGGCTAAAGGAGACGGTGATGATGAAAAACGAAGGAAATCGTGGAATGAAGAAAGTGGGAGAAAATGGGAGAACCCCGAGAAAACCTATGCACACGGTGTTTGTCCACCACAAAGTTCATTTGGCGCGAGCTGGGATCGGACCAGGGACCCCATGTATCAGAAGTGAACGCTCTACCACTGAGCCACGCGTCACTTAACAATGCAAGAATTTTGGGTAGAGGATAATTTCAGTTTTTCTTTTAATTTTTTTGTCAGTACTCGAGACCGAAACTTTCAAGACTGAGCTTAGTCTCGTATCCAATTGCAAATATCTGTCTCGGTTTCGTCAAGAAGGTTTCGCTACCACCCCTATCAATAAGTGACATGGTTCTAGGTAAGCCACGCATATAATTTTATAAGGCTCAATAAAATCTGTCGATTGTTAAATCTCATGTTTGTTTATCCCCATCCCCGTTAAACACTAATAATCTATCTTGTAGAATATTCGAAGTTATTGACTTAAAAAAAAAAAAAAAAAAAAAAAAAAAAAAAAAAAACACTCTAGCAGCCAGAGATCAGTTTTTATTTCGAGTGGTCGTGATGAGACGAACGTCTGGTCAGATCGAAGTTGGTTTAGTTGTATCCCATCCTGTAGTCTCGCATTGCTAGACATCGCGTGAGTTGAGGGAGTTTGCTTCGCAGTTCACGTACACTGAATCACAAAGACGAAAAAGAATTTATTTGTTTCCCCCCTCTATATTTCTATCTTTTGTGGATTTATTTCGTCGTCAAGTACTTGCGGCACGCCAAAGATAACACTTTGTGCGACAGGTATTTTTTTCGTTATTATTTAAATTGAATTATTTCAGTTTAATGTTGCACATAGTTGTATCAGGTTTGATTCTATGAAAATAAAAATAAAATGAAATCTTTTAGTTTTACGTTACACGTTTATGCCGGCTAGGCTAAAGGAGATTATGATGGTGGGAAATTAATACAATAGTGGAATGAATAAAGTGGGAGGAAACGGGAGAACCCCAACAAAACTCATGAACACGGTCTTTGTCCACCATAAAGCCCACTTGGTGCGAGCTGGAATCGAACAGGGACCCCACGTATCAGAGGTGAAGGCGCTACCACGGAGCCCCCTGCCTCCCATGTTTGATTCTATGACATGGTAGTTTGTACTGGATAGCATTTAAAGAAAATCTGTTTATATCTACAGGAACGATGGCTGAATGATAGAGAGCTCATTTTTGGTGCGACGGGTCCCATGTTGTTCCTAGGTCATGTGAGTATGTAGTGGAAAGCATTCTGTCCTTTATTTTTTCAGAGTAGTCTCGTTTCCTCCTGCATTGTCATTCCACCAACTATTTCATAACTCTTTAATTTAATTAATCATCCGTCTCCATTAGCATAATCGTGGAACGTAAAACTATAAACTCCATTTCAAAATCGTTGATTTGGTGTTATTGCCTGTTTTCTCTAAGCTACAAAGCATAACTGTAGGCTGTCCAATTAAAAGGCTTCATTTCATTCCAACTCATGCCAAGTAGACTTTGTGGTAGACGAACACCATAGGCGTGGGTTTTCTCGGAGATCTCTTGTTTCCACCGACTTTCTTCATCCCATGATCTAATTTATTCTCATCATCACCATCTGCTTCAACCCACATGGAACAAACGTAAGACGTAACACTGAAAAATTTCATTTCATGATAATATTGAAGTACGAAGTTTTGTGATTTTGAATTCTATAAAACAAATAGTATTGTGAATACATTGTATAGTTAGCATGTCTCAGAGAGAGCATGTTAAGGTGCAGATTTAGAATTTATGAATGAGGAAGGTAGGAGTGACAGTCTGACTAGCGCTATACATGTCAACGTGTGTGTTTGTGCGTGTAAAATACGATCAATTACTGTCATTTCGTCCATTGTAAATTTGGAGCTGATGAACTATTGTCCCAGAGCTCCCATTAATCCACACTTGTGTGTTTATGTATAATCAGGACTCTTTGAGTGTTTGTTGATTTTTTTTTTTTTTTTTTAACAATACCGGGGCTATACGACTTGTAGAGCTACAGTTTAACCCTCCGTTTGTAACATATGTTATACACCGTTGGATAGTAACATGGGGTTATTGATAACCTAACACTATACCGGTACCTACACGTTCTAGCTGTTCTTATCTTCCTTGGTGGAACAAGTATTTTAGTTTCTACCTTTTTACTGCATTGCCTGAATGATCACTTACTTTACCCTCTGAATCTGATATTTTATTTCCGCGCCGACTCAAACTGTATTCAACATTTCCTGTTCATTACTAGAAATGCCAAATATATTTGCTCTTAGAATTTTCTTCCAACTCAGAAGAAAAAAACAACAACATATTTCTCAAAGTTAAGATTAGGTATGCTTATAATTGTAATTATACGTAAAATGTGCAGTTATTACGTCAAAGAAATGTATGAACGCGAATGATAACAGGGGTGGCTTTTCACCCCCAATACCAATAATTTTCTGCTGAAGAAAGGTGATGTGGACAAGAACACATACAAGCTAATAAACACATTGTTTCCGAAGTTTACACGAAAGCGCAAAAATCTGAGCATAGTATTTCTAGTGTTAAACAACAAAATAATTCGAGATAAAATTACGAAGGATTAATTGGAATCCGAATGACCACAGTGTGTTCAAGTCTCTCATCGGAATTGAACCTGGGACTACATGTACCAAAGGCGTACGCTCTAATCACGAAACCAGCGGGGAGAACACAGGGATTCGTTGAGTCACGTCTTCTTGACTGTTTGTCATAATGTTCTGACAACATAGTTCTTATTGAACACTGTGGTTATTATTTTTGCTTTCAATTATTATTTCGTTTTCATTTTTCATTTCAGTCAGCTGTAATACAGGAAATTTGGACTTACCATTGTAATTTATTTCTCTGGATCAAAAGATCCAATATATTTCAATCAAAAATTTTCTTGTAGGCCTTATATCTGGAGAACTACATATAGCGTAGCGAAACTCAAACTATCACTTAACTCAGTATGATGTGCTTATTCCATAAAAAATAAAAACACTCGATTTAGGGGCCGTTCAAAAATTTTGTGGTCCCTGACCCAAAGACTAATTATTGGCCAAGATCGCAATCTTTTAATGTATTTTTAGTTTCCCTAAAATTGTTGTTGGTCGCTGGACAAGATTGATTCAAATGGTCTAGAGGGACAAAACAGTGTGTAACTCTCCTTTTCGTAGAAACATTAATTTTGTAATGGTTCAAACCTGCTGTAATATAGTTTCTCAGTACTCAATCCATGAGTAATTATGTACTAAATTAAATTAATAGTGGTATGAAAACCAGCGGCGCAAATTTGTCTTCAGCATTGGGGAAGGGGGGAGGGGAAGACCGTTCCCCTATTTTTTTTTTTTAAGCTATGTTCAAAATATTTATGAAGTTGAAATGCGATGCTGTGGAGGATCAGGGGAGCAGAGCTGTCTTCAACATTGAGACGCGGGCAGATTTTAGGCTTATTCTGGGAGGGGGATGAACCTGCTGTATGTATACAGCAAGGGACATCAATTTAATCTCACATTCCTTTGTGCAAATCGGACAGAATCATCACATTTCTCCCCCCCAAAAAAAAAATACGTTTCAAATCGAAGTATTGGGGGGACAGTCCCCCAGTTGCAAGATTGGAGGGGACATGTTCCCCTCACCTCCGAGATTTGCGCAGTGATGGAAACTATACACATTATTAAATAAAGACAAAATTGAAATACTGTAAGTTTATTTTTTCTGAATGTTCAGTAAGTAATACTATACATTTGGCACATGTAGTAAGTACAGTTTATGATATGAAGTTAAAAAAAAGCAACTTACTTTCTAACTTCTGAATTTCTTATATATCACACGAATGAATTGAAACAAATTAACCAGTTGAAACAAATACGCTAGTGATTGTCAAGAAACAAACAAGTAAGAACACTGGGATGAGCACTGTCATGCCATCTGTTGGATGTTACCAGACAAGAATTGGATTTCCCGTGAATCCAACGTAATATTCTGCCATCTACTAACGTTTTCGTGAAACATCGACTTTTCAGTGCAAACAATCCTGCCACCTAGTAGTCAGTTTGTGAAGTTCTTCGACGGAGCATTTTCGCGCGCATCGCAATGCAATGGGTAACTTGCTGCATTGATTATTATGTTTTAACTGCATTCAAACAGTAAGAAAGAAACGAAATAATACCATTTATACCTAGAATAGCTGTAAAAGCTGTATTAAATACTGATATTTTTAATTTAAAGAGTAATTGTATACTGAACTGCATCATGGTATTTTGTTGTGTTCTTTATTTGAATTGGTTATATGATAAATACTGAGAACTAATAGCTATTACTGTAATTTATTATTGACTAATATAGTTCCTTACTTAAAGTTGTTCCACAAATTAGTAAGTTTTCTTTTAATGTATTGCAGTTATCAGGTCCGTAGCTAGGGGTGGCCAGGAGGGGCTGATCCCCTCGAAACTTTGTTTTTTGTTAGTACCTGTAAACATTAATATAGGGGAGCTTGCCCCAGTACCGTATACCTAAGCATTTTTTTCTATTTACTTAAAAACCAATCAACAAATCGATACAGGAAAACACGCTGACAATAATCACAGCATTCATAATAATATAGTATAACAAGAACATTTTTATTATAAGATTTGAACATAAAATTTTTCGATTTTCTAAAAGGCTCAAAATGGCGTTGGTCAAAAACCTGTTGCAAGTACCGGACAGATTACTATAAGATATATCATACCGAGGAGTGGTTGTGAATATGCAAGCAAATGTTATGTTGTAGTTGTCAAATACAATTTATTTGCTATGTTAATATGTATTACATTATGCAGTTCTTACAATGTTAGCTTACAGGGTGAGGTATATTAGTACTTTGAGTTCAAATTGTCTAGCAGTTCTCCGAACACTGCAGTTTCCCGGTAACACACTATCCACAGCTTTCTTCATACTTGCTTCTTCCCATTTCCCTCTCTTGTATGTAGCCATCCTTGTAACAAGTCCCTGAAAATGAATTTTACCCTAAATATCTTCTCAACTAAGACTAATTAGGTAATTTCTTCTGTCCGGTACTGGGAACATGCGGAATGTCTGGTAGTGGGACCACACGATCTATTAGGAAAAAAAAAAAAAAACAACTAAAGACTATGGAAATTTTAGTTAATGCTTCCACACTATACGCATCTTTAATTATTAAGAAATATAATAAGAGTAAAATAAATTTACATCACTTTCCAGAAGAGGGTGAAAATCTTGTGTAAAAGTTATATACGTAATACAAGACAGTAGCGAAGATCAATTTTCAGCGATTTACTTGAGACTGGGGCGTACGACCGACAAGTGGCGTCAGACACCTCTGTTGATAAATGCTACAGATGCATGTAGAATAACTACTGCTCTCTAGCACCGAAATGCTGAAAGTGCTAGTGTCCGGCACTGGATACAGTCCGGTACTGGGGCAAGCTCCCCTAAATAATATATTTCTCTGTTTGTGGGTATTGTAATCTCTTCACCTGGATATCGAAATTCTATTGATTATTTGTGTAACTTTTTGCCACCGGCGGCTATTCTTCTAAGAGGCTATTGGAATCGATCGCACATAACCGGAGGCTGTTTCAAAGATATAAACTTCTGCTTTAGTTGTTCATATGTTAGCGCCTGGAGTTGGTTTTGATTTTGTAATTGGAAGATCAAAAATATTTCAGTTTTATCGTCCAACGTTAGGCCTCTTTAGGCTAAGGGAGGCCAGGCCCGTATCCAGCCCAAAAACGTAGGGGGCCGGCTGAAGTTAGGGGGGGGCCCGATCCAATCATATGATAGTTCATCACCATATTATAGTTCTTTTGCAAGCCTACTGTAAAACTTTTAGGGGGCCAGCAAAAATTTAGGGGGACCGGCCCCCCTAGACCCCCACTGGATACGGGCCTGAGGGAGGCGATCATAAAGCAAGTGAATGATGATGGAGGAATCGGTGGAATGAGAGAGTGGGAGTAAGTGCTCCAGCACTGAGCCACCGTTCTCGCTTTGAGGATCAACTGTAAAGCGACATCGTGAAGGTACGTGGGTAGGATGTCTTTTTTCTTCTTGGAGAGCCATGCCTATAAAATTACCCGATCGAATAACATTAAAAAATCGGCCAGATTCTTCTGTTAGTCAAATGCGGCATTTAACTTCTATGTTCTTGTTTTTCTTCCTGCCAAGTATTCTTCCCCGTGTAAGTAATAGGTATAAAATTTTACCTGACTAATGAATCAATTTTACTAGCCTAATTATAAAGATGCCCTGATAAGTTTCAAAGTTTGATTTTAATTATTAAAAAGATCACTGCCCAATGTGCTCAATGACGTCCTAGTTGAAACTGCGATGCGATCACCATGTAATGTTTTCTGTGGAGTCGGTAGAGTCAATGGTACAGGGTTTTTATGTCCCTCACTTTTTATTATTACAAAAGTGTTTTCGTGTAGTTCATACAATGGATCACAATAGGTGAGTTTTATTGCTAGATCATTCAGATGTATTGTTTCAAAGTACAAAAAGTCTTAAAATATTAAAGTCTCATTTATATCGTAGTGAAAGTTTTTCTTTATGGTGCACAATTCTTCTATACCAAACTTCTATTTAGCAAAATAACTCATTTAAGGGGGAGGAATCCCAATCAATTCGTTAAATCAGGATTATTGTGTATACACAATTTCTCCGTACTTCGGACTATTTTTAAAATTATTTTTTATATTTTAACATCCTCAAAGCACTGTGTGTACTCATTGACTGTTTATTTATTCCTCGCATGTAACAATCTCGCTTTTATTTTATTCTGAATGAATAACTATGTAATTACTCTTACATACGTGAACACACTAGCAATGAAGCCACGAATGAATAGTCAGTTGCTGTATTAAATGTGAAATTGTGCACGGAAACATGAAAATGCTCTTCGTTGTTGTTCCCAGTCACGAACTGTTGTGCCATTGAATCAGAGCTTTCCAAATTCACATATTTGTCATATTACACCATTTCGTATTCATTAAATTTACGTTTGATGGTAAACTGAATGTTTCGATATTTTTGAGTTGATGATTAGTTCAAGAATTCGTAAAAAATCTGTTCAAGATAATAATAATAATAATAATAATAATAATAATAATAATAATAATAATAATAATAATAATAATAATAATAATAATAAAATAGACAACGAGAGGGATGTAAAAAATAGGAGGAGTTATTCTGAACCAGCAAGTGTTATGTCCGTGTCTTCTATCTTCTTTCCATTTTCTCCATGTTCGTCAGTACATTGGAATTAATTTTCAAACATGAATGCCAAAGAATAGCGAAAAGTACTGGGAAGTATGTAAAGTTTGTCTTATGCTTGGGCTTGTTTGCTTGGATTCCTTTCCAGAACGTGACTGGAAAGCTTTGGTCTAAAATTTTGACGTGGTGGAGGAGAGACAGTACTGCTTAGTAGTAGAGCGTGAGAGGTCTCTTGTTCGATCGTAAGGCCGTGCGTGGTGGCTCATTGGTAGTGTGTTCATCTCTGCTGCAGGCGTCCCTGGTTCGATCCCAGCTCGCGCCAAATGAACCTCGTAGTGAACAATACACCGTTTGCCTGGGTATTCATGGGGTTCTTCCGTTTCTTCTCACTGTATCCCACTATTTCCTTCATTTCTCATTATCACCGTGTCCTTTAGCCTAGCTGGCATAAACGTGGAACGTAAAACTTAGATTTCATTTTTTTAAAAAACAATAGTTAGGATTCAAACAGAGGCAGATGTAGCCCGGGGCCCGGTTTTTTGACTGACGAAAATAAGTGAAGCTATTCTTTATATATTTTTGAAAGTTTATGGAAAATTCATGATATACATATAATTGTCTGGGTTCTGACTGCTTCCCTCTCCCCCCCCTCAGTTTTTTACCTTCTAGATCTGCCACTGGAGATGAAGATGAAAGTTCGAAATTTTGTAGATTTTCTTTGTGAAAGTAAAATCATATTTTTAAAATTTTCTTCCAGTTATTTTACCAAATTGAAATTAATCATTATCCTTACTACTAGGTGAAGTTACTGCCGTTGCACGAGAGAAATAGGTTTATTGACAGTTGACAGGAATATTTGTAGTTCCTTTCGCCTCTCCCACTCTTCCCAGCTCAACCAATTGATAATTGTGGTCGTAAGTTCGCTTCAAGCAGTGCAATCATTATTTCTTGTTAAAAAAAAAAAAAAAAAAAAAGAATCTTCCTTCTTAGGATATGAACTGTAATACACGTGATATGACAAAACACAGGCCCGATCCAAGTGCCAACTATGTTCAAATATTTATTTCAAACGGAGACACGGTGTCGATTTTTTTTAATAGTGGGCGTAAATTTTGAACGTAATTTTCCCCCTTTCCCAATGGAAGTTCATGTGGTTCAGATCCTACGTTAACCTGTAGGTCCACGTCCAATATAGTCTTGGTACTGAAGAGGACATTAAATGAACGAGCCAGCCACTTCCCTTCTCTTTAGATACACTTTTTTTTTTTTTGAAAGTGATACCCAGATATTGAATCCAGTTATTGGATAAAAACCCAGCTCGGTCCAAGTGCTAACTATTCCAAAATTAATTTGAAACGACTTAACCTTTTGCCCCTGAGAGACAAATAACGTAGACTTCAGTGGAAGAGAAGAAAATACGGAAATTGGCTCGTCGTCCTCTACAAATGGAATTTCCGAAAACTCTTGAACACGTGTCAGGTTATTTTTGAATGAAGAAAATGAAATCTTTCAGTTTTACGTTCCACGATTATGCCGTCTAGGCTAAAGGAGACGGTGATGGTGAGAAATGAATGAAATGAAGAAAGTGGGAGAAAATGGGAGAACCCGAGAAAACACATGCACGCGGTGTTTGTCCACTACAAAATCCACTTGGCGCGAGCTTGGATCAAACCTCTGTGCACCACCGGCTAACATTTAGCCACCGTTAGCCACCGCGACCCTTTTGAATAAAGAGTTTATGTACCAAGTTTCATGTTACTAACATTATAGACGTGTGAAATATTCTAGTTTGGGCATAAATTTTGACCTTTCTCCCCTTCTTAGAATACACATTTTGAACATTCTAAATAACTACTTTGTAGTACATCCTTCATACAGTTACCTAAAATTATGCCAAGTTAGAAGTATGCCAGGCCAACAGTGTTACTTTAAATAAGGGACAAGCATGCATATAAACCAACTAACAAATATGTAAATCTTTTTAGTTTTGTGTTCTACAGTTATGTCGGCTAGGCTAAAGAAGACGATGATGATGAAAAATGAATGTAACGATGGAATGAATAAATTGGGAGGAAACGGGAGAACACCGAGAAAACCCACGCACACGGTGTTTGTACACTAACTCCACTTGGTGCGAGCTGGGATCGAATCAGGGATCCCACGCACCAGAGGTGGACGCACTACCACCGAACCACAGCGGCCATAAACTTCACGTACAGTACAATTTCGAAATTGTATGATAGTGTTCTCAAATTTCGAATAACTTAGAACAGTGCTTCCCAATTACTTCAGGGTGCCGGACCTCCTTTATATTTTCAAGGCAAGGCACGGACTGTCACACCTTTTAAATTTTGGTTTCCGCGTAGTAGTAATAATTGAGAAATAGGTAGCAATATTAACGACAGTTAAATTACAGACTTTTTTATGTTATAAGCATAGAGCATATATTTTTGTGTCTTGTTTTTAAATAATAAGTTTAAACAATACCACGGACTGTATAAATTTGCTGCACAGATCCATAGGAGTCTGCGGACCACCAATTGGGAAACACGGAATAATTATTATAGGTGAATTCTTGTTACGTGCAAGATTTAACTGTCAACTTCATTGTAGTAATGCGTTTTCTTCATATGTGTGACCATATTCCAATCTTCTTTAGAGTACTGCTTGAAAAAAAAAAAAAAAACGTACTTGTTACCAGAAAGCGTAATTTATTTAAACCAAAAAGCAAGGATATAGCCCACTCGCATATAAACTCAAGTATGTACTTTTTTAGCCATATAAAAAACAATGCTTTTTCATATAGCAAAAAAATTTCAAAATCAAAATGGATATGTTAATAAAGTATTGTTATAAGTCATTCTATAAATTCAATAATGAAACATTCGAAGGTTATGTTGCGTGAGGGAATGATATATATATATACACACAGTATTTTCGAAGCAGTGAATGATGATGAAAATTGCTCGAAAGTAAGTTTCAGCGCCATCTCTTACATCATTTTGAAGCAGCGTTAATTCACAAAGCGATCAAGAGATGGCAGCTGCAGCTAGTATGAACTTCGGAGCAGTTTAGGATGATAAAGTGTAATAAAATATTTGTTCCAGAATCTGTGGAATTGTAGACGTATTATTTTCTATTATTTTTGTTATTATTTCTCATGTTTGTTTCATTGTGTTTAGATTTCGTTATCATGGACTGTTTGTTAAAGAAAATATAGAGAAGAATGTTATCATTGAATGTATAAACAGTGTCGTCAGAATGCAGTTGCTGTTTAAGGAGACGACACAGATGTTTTATGTATTAACTGCTACTCGACTGCAGTGTGCAGTTGGTAGTCCATGTACAGTGCCATCTGCTGTATTTTTTAAATTTTTTTTATTTTTCATCCCTTTCTTTTGAGGAAGTAAATCTTTCTCTTTTTGCAAAGTTCAAGGTGACACCTTGTACAGTAGTAGTGTGCCAAGTTAGGACGCTTAGTTTTTTTTTTTTTTCTGACATGTTTGAAATTTCGTTTTCGGTTCCCCTTTTCTTAAAAAAAAATCAATATATATTTATATAACTTCAGTTATTCGGAATTTAAATGAGTTCTGGATGCAATCTGTGTATGCAGAAATCCCGATAATTGGGTTAATCACCTGAAACAGAGTTTTGTTGTGCAATAAAAATTTCTGTAAAATAGCTTTAGTTTTATATATTTATTAAAAAAAAAAACGTAGGCCTAATATTTAACATTAACTACTATTCACTTAAAAGTCCAATTTCTAAAATGCAAGTAATTTCTTCGAAGTTTCTTTCAATATTAGAATAGAGAAATACAAGATTTCTGAAATTGGTGAAATACCGACTTAGAATTGTGTACTTCGAAAACTTCAATTAAATACAATTTGAAACTTGATTGATTGATTTATTTATTTCCTTTATCAGCAGGAAGATTGTATAGGACGATAAATGTTAACATTCAATTAAATAGGAATTTCACGAAAATCCCATTTTTACGGAGAAATACACACAATTCCTGTTTCAATAGGATTTTATATTATTATTATTATTATTATTATTATTATTATTATTATTATTATTATTATTATTATTGTTTTTATTGTTTTTATTATGCCCTCTCTAGTGATGAGCGCAAGAGTCTTGGTCTTGCAGTTTTTGCAAGAGTCTTGCGTGCAAGACCAAGACCAAGACCAAGACCAAGACCAGGAATAGCGGTGCAAGACCAAGACCAAGACCAAGGGGTGCAAGACCAAGACCAAGACCAAGACCATACTTGCAAGACCAAGACCAAGACCAAGACTCTCGAGCAAGAGTCTTGCACAAGTACTGGTAGTACTTGAATTTGTTTATACAATGTAAAAAAGGAGAAAATTCATTACATCTTTTACTTGCATTTTTTGACTTCAGTAAAAATGCCACTGGAGTGAATGTGTTCCCAGTAGTTTCTGCCCCTGTAGCATATAGCTACAGTATATCGTTTCCTGAATTGGTTGTTCGCGTTTTCTCTAGATATTGCTCGTTTTGAAGCCACACAGGTGTCATCTTGCTCCATATAAGCTATTTTGGTGGACAAACATCGTGTGCGTGGGTTTTCTTAGATTTTTTCCGTTTCCTCCTACTTTCTTCATTCCACCATTTCAGTCGTTTTTCATCATCACCGTCTCCCTTAGCGTTGGTGCATTACTGTGGGACGTTAAACTAGATACTTCATTTCATTTCAAAGCATACTAGTGGTGTTCTTCCAAAACTGAAGAGAAATGTAGTATTGAACATAGGTAATTCCGTACACCATACGTGCTGACTACATGAGTATGGCCTTGGCTATGAGACTCGAGCACCCGTTGTAAATTTTTAGTGTGCACTCATAAAATTAATATCGAAATAACATTTTCATGACATTGACAAAAACTAGTGCATGTGACCGCAAGTTTGATTTCATGGGCGGATGCTTATACGTTGAATAATTGTTTATCCATATAACTTTTAGCCTCCTTAGGTATACGGAACATCGGGGATTGAGCGATGTAACATTATACTATAACAGTAAATCTATATTATAAAATTGAAAGTGACTATGTTTGTGACTCCTAATCTCTTGAACCACCCGCTCGAAATCGATCAAATTTTCAATATAGATCAGGTTTGGGCCTGGAATGTTATTTGTCAGTTCACTTTGAAGGAGCAACGTATGGGTGGAGGAGGAGGAGGGGGAGGTATACAAAAATCAAAAATAAATAAAAATAAAAGTGACTAAGTTGCGACTTAATAATTCTTGAACCACCAGACCGACCTTAATCAAATTTTTAACATGTATGAGGTGCGGAGGTGGCTCAGTGGTAGAGCGTTCACCTCTGGTGCTTGGGGTCCCGGGTTCGATCCCAGCCCCCGCCAAGTGAACCTTGTGGTGGACAAACACCGCGCTCGTGGGTTTTCTCGGGGTTCTCCCATTTCCTCCCACTTTCTTCATTCCACCATTTCATTCATCACTCATCATCACCGTCTCCTTTAGCCCAACCGGCATAAGCGTGGGACGTAAAACTCAAAGCTTTCATTTCATTTTCTTTTTTCTACTACTGCTAATATTTCTAACACCTTCTCATTCGTTTTCCGTTCAACACAAATTCTCTCCATTTTTCACCATGCCCAGGTTTCCAAAGTCGGTATTTTTTCCATCGCTTTTGCGTAATGTCCATGATTATGCCCCATTGGAATCAGTAAAACAACATCTCAATATTTAACTATAAGTTTGTTTAATACAAAATTTAGCTAATGTGGTTGAAAGGAAAGATCTGACGCCTTTAGAGTGTAAAAATAATTTTGCATTTCATGGTATTTCAATTATCTGTACCGTTTTGATTTTCTTTCATTCGTCTCAGGGGTAGCGTCCCCAGTTTCGGAACCTGTGGAGTGTTGGATCTGTTAAAAAGTATAAAAAGATTATGAAGCGTCGTGATTTATCTTATAAGTAGCGAAGCGTAATCTCTTAAATATCTTAGCGGCACCCAATAAAAAAATAAAGGTCATCATTTATGTTGTACACTATTATCATACTTACACGAAGATAAACTATGTTACATTTAGAAACATATATAGTGTTTCCATTACTATTGGAGCATTGTAGAATTTATTATCCCTTATATCCAGAGTAAAATTTACCTATGAAAAACATAAGATTTCTTTAAAGTAAAACTTGCAAGACTCTTGCAAGCAAGACCAAGACTGGGTATGCAAGACCAAGACCAAGACCAAGACTGGGTGTGCAAGACCAAGACCAAGACCAAGACCGAAGGTTCCAGTGCAAGACCAAGACCAAGACTCGGTGTGCAAGACCAAGACCAAGACCAAGACCACCCCGGTCTTGGTCTTGGTCTTGCATTTGCTCATCACTAGCCCTCTCCGCTGATGTAATGGCTGTTCCGTTTGGTACACATGGTCCTGGGTTCGATTCTGAGTGACAGCCTTGACATTCGAATACATCGTGGTTGCTAAATCAATGCGACCGTACTACGTGAAATTGTGTCCTTACTACAAACAGTAGGGAAAAAAGTGAGATGATATTCAATTCAACTTGAGTTATTTTTCTTTATTTCTTTCCACATTCACATTTACTAAACTTTTAGACGCTTTTTGTCGTCATTTCAAATTTTGGGTGTTCGTCGCTTATAGAAAGGTACGATTTAGCAGTTAAGAAACTTACGTAATTTTGTCCTCAACGACATACGAAATTTTCATACAATTTATCAATCATTATGCTGCCGCCTTTAATAATTTAAGAAAAAGATATAAAGAAGTGAAAGAAACTAGTAACATGAGCACTTAATGGTTAAAACTGGAGGCTTTAAATTTTTCACTTGTCCTTTTCAACTACCGTTAATTGCTAAGGACATAGAATAATTTATGTTCCATTGAGGCTAATCTGCGTAATACTTAGCTGGAAAGTAAGATGCGTGAGAACGTAAGCGTTCACTTGGCGATAAACGCAATGAAACTCACTACTTGTTTAATAGTTTCGTCTGTGCAAGTCCTTGATATGTCAGTTCAAATGAAGTACTTCTTGATGGAATGTGGGTGTCACGCCACGCTTAAAGTCTTGCACTATGAGAAAAGCAAGTTTTGTCTGCACTGGCCGGAACAGTGGCTCAGCGGCATAGCGTTCACGTCCGGTGCAAGGGGTCCCTGGTTCACTCTCAGACCGTGTGAGTTGGTAGGGATCGACATCGTGTCCATTCACTCGTTTCCTCCCATACTCTCATTCCACTGATTCCTTCATACATTAAAGATTTCATTTCATTTTCCAAAGTACTTAAGGCCACTCCCTAATTTCAAATTAGAGCAGTAGTTTTCCAGATGGGGCTCATCAGAAATTAAGTCCAAGCAGTAAGTATGAAACCCACTTTAATAATAGATCCTTTCCTTCATAACTTGCGTTGATTATTGGAATTTAACGTCCATTTACACATTTACATAACGGCATAGAGCAAAATCACATATGAAAATATTTAGAAAGCGACTATAATAATAATAATAATAATAATAATAATAATAATAATAATAATATGGTTGTTGTAATATGTTTTGTGGAGCAGCTCATTTAACTTCAGTTTGCTTAATGCCAGTATTGATTCAGAATAGGAATGGTTAGAAAACAATTTAGGAAACCTAATAAGTCTTATTGTATGTGTGTGTGTGTGTGAGAGAGAGAGAGAGAGAGAGAGAGAGAGAGAGAGACTGAAGAGTGAAGGAAAAAAACTCATAAAATGGCTCATATGAAGTATTTGACTCTTTGAGACAGAAACATAGATACTATGCAATAGCGATGAGAAAAAGAAAATGGAGGCTTTGTAAATGTGGGTGGGAAGAAGAATGGAGAAAGTTACCCGAGTCGGACAGAGCGAATGAAGAATGTTAGGAGTAGCAGGACAGAAAAGAACAATCTTAGATGCTATTAAAAAGAGATTGGAGCCGGATCTGTTCGTGTTCTTGTAATACTAGTTTTTGATAGGAAAGCAAAACCTGCAGGTTTGATAGAAAACTGAACCGTTTTCAAAAGAAACATGTTTCTACAAAAAATTCAAAACTGGTTTAGTTTTTTTCTTTAAAAAAAACGCTTTTTGTGCCCACTGCTAATTAAAACAAAACAAAGAAAGAAAAAACATACACGGAGATGTAGAGGTTAATTTACATGGAAACTTCTGAATTTGTGGCAAGTGACGAACCAATAATGGCATAATACCTACTATGGGATGATAATGATACGGAGGAGAAGAATGTTTGATTCCACTGAAGATACAGAATTTTCGGAACATGGCAGACCCATATTTTATATTTTTAGTTACAAAGCTTACATTGAACATATTACGTAAATTATGCATTGATGCCAGATTTTTGGACCACTATGTTTATGTAGACCCTATATATATATATATATATATATATATATATATATATATCAGGAATATCCATAGTCTTTTTTTTTTCTTACATATTAAGCCTAAGTGATTGCTTGAATGTTTGGTATTCAAATCCATACCGCATTTTTTTTTAATGGTAACTGCAGAAAAGAGGCAGTAGGGCATATAGAATTTGTAAAATGCGTATCCTAAGAGTGGGTTTCAGGATCCATGTCAAAAATAGTCTCTGAGGAGCCCGTTCGCTTAAGGCAGCGAAAATTTCGCTTGTAAGATAGGCGGAGCGAATCAAATTTCCATACGTGTATCCGTCACACTCAGATCACCTCGGTTCTTTATTATTACACTTGAGACGCGTATTCTAAAGGGGAGGAGTTCAAATTCTGCACAGAAATAAGGATTGCACTGCTAAAAATGAACTTCTGAATATAGCACTTGGATTGAGCTATTTTTAAAAATAGTTTTGGGACATCCCATGTGAAATCAACCAATGAAATGGCAAAATATGACCTGACGATCTTAGATTTTTATAAAAATTGGTGTACAGCTTTATTACAGCGGGAGATGAAAAAATCCCAAATATTACCTCTCTCCTCCTGAAAGTGTCCCCCATGCAGGGTGTTCAAAAATGCCAAAAAAACGGCATTTTTTCAGTTACAGTGATTATTAAAAATTGTCATAAAATGGTTAATATGTGCACTAGAGACGTGGAACAAACACCATTGGAAAGCTTAAAGATTGCTCTACAAGTTGCACTATATTGAAACAACCTGTAAAATAATAAAAAAAAAACACTTCAAAAATTCAAATTAAGATTTGAATTTTGAATTGCGCATAGAAATGTCCCTCTGAATTTGTTCAAAATTGTTCAGATTGTAGTCTTATATGTGTACTAAAACACCACAAAGTTGCATTTTGAGCACTCAATGGGATCCGATTCAAAATTCAACATAAACCAAGCATTGCACGATATTGACCATGTGAATGTATGGGTTCAGATCGATAACCATTTGCCTGGAGCTATTTACCTGCAGCATAAAGGAATTTATATTCAATTTCATTTGTTTCTTGATGTATTCATTTGAATTTACACAATTATCCACCTTTTGAGTTATTTAGAAAGGTATTACGTTTCCAAACATTACTTAATACAGGTCATTATTCTTGCTAATCAGTATGGATGTTTCTAAATTTATGTTGGCTACATTGATACATGTTATTTTCATTCCTTTGTTTCAGGATTGCTATTACAGAACATATTATGAAAGGGAGGGATATATTTTCCTCCCTTTCACAATACAATCACTTCACACACTTTAAGCACAAACAATTAATCAATAAATTCTTTTTCCCATTTCAATTATCCCCTTCCACATATCTGTGACAGCAATCCTGAAACAAAGGAATGAAAATAACTTGTATTAATGTAGCCAATATAAATTTAGAAACATCCATACTAAGAAGAATAATGACTTGTATTGAGTACTGTTCGGAAACGTAATACCTCTCTAAATAACTCAAAAGGTGGATAATTGTGTAAATTCAAATGAATACATCAAGAAACAAATGAAATTGAATATAAATTCCTTTATGCTGCAGGTAAATAGCTCCAGGCAAATGGTTATCAATCTGAACCCATACATTCACATGGTCAATATCGTGCAATGCTTGGTTTATGTTGAATTTTGAATCGGATCCCATTGAGTGCTCAAAATGCAACTTTGTGGTGTTTTAGTACACATATAAGACTACAATTTGAACAATTTTGAACAAATTCAGAGGGACATTTCCACGCGAAATTCAAAATTCAAATCTTAATTTGAATTTTTGAAGTGTTATTTTTTTATTTTACAGGTTTTTCAATATGGTACAACTTGTAGAGCAATCTTAAGCTTTCCAATGGTGTTTGTTTCACGTCTCTAATGCACATATTAACCATTTTATGACAATTTTTAATAATCACTGTAACTGAAAAAATGCCGTTTTTTGGCATTTTTGAACACCCTGTATGGGGGACACTTTCAGGAGGAGAGAGGTAATATTTGGGATTTTTTTATCTCCCACTATAATAAAGCTGTACACCAATTTTTACAAAAATCTGAGATGGTCAAGTCTGATGATTTGATTTGGCATGGAATGTCCTTTTTACTAGTTAATGTCCGTCCATTTTTCGCAGGTGAAGTACAGTGCTTATGCATACTTTTTGCAAGTAATGAACTGAGTAGAATAAATAACGACGAGCAACGTCTTTGGCGTTCCCTCTGTCTGAATTGTCCATTCTTCGCAAGAGAGAAAGGGTTTATGGAAGTACATATTTGAACCCCTTTCCTCGTAGAATATATTTCAACAAAAGTATTACTCCTGTTGTGTCGGCATCCAACGTTCTTTTAAGTTATATAATGTCGTCTAACATGCTAGGGGCTATTGTCAAAGATAACCCCTTCCCATTGCCATCTCCAGGGATGTCTTATTCCCGTAGTATTTTTCCAGATTGCATGTAATGTATACTAGTTCGGTTGAAATCAGGGATAAAAGTAAAGGGAAATGGGGCACGTCGTTCCCCCACGTCAAAAAATATCAATGGCGTCCCTCTAGTTCGTAAAACGTTATAATGGGCAAAAATAGGCACGGGGGACGGCGTGACGTCATGCGTCCCCCTACCTTTTCAGATCTATTTTTACCCCTGGTTGAAATGGTTTCAAGCGTGCAAAGTTATGTTCGAACATACAATACATGCGATTGAAATACACATTTTAAGAGGCATTTTTCGAATACTTTCTGTAAAGCCATTTTTCCAGTGTCAACAGCGGATATTTCATCTAATTAATTATAATGATCATATCGAGAATACTGCAATGTTACTTGATAGCGTTTTGTAAATATGTTTTGGAAATAAGATTGAAAAGGATTCATAAAATAATGTTTCCATTCACACGGTTACATAAAAATGTTCATATTTCTGGAATATGAGGAAGCAGAAGTACTTCCTAAAGTGTATCTGTTCCGCCGTTCTAAAATTAGCAAAAATCCGAAGCAGCATGGTAAGCATATATTAAAATTTAAAAAAAAAAAAAAAGTTTACAAATTCGTAATGAGAACATCCTCTTTAAAATTTCGTTACAGGAAGACTGTAATCTCGTTCGATCGAAGCAAATTTGAGCAGTGGTTTGTGCAAATTTAGTAGCATATTTGCTGTGCAGTCATGAAATTGCAGTACTACATGAAAAGAGTCAAACCAATCAACAGTCGTAGAGAAAGCTTTTTGTTAGATAATTGCTACTGAAACGAAAAAAAGAGCTTAACAATTTTAAAATATCTTTTTTTTATATATAGTTTTTTCGTGTTTCATTTTTTTGTCTCTCTGTAACGAAATGAGAGAGATCCTTTTCAACTCTGTAATTGGATGACTTCTATTAAAACTCAGGGTCGCCTTTGAAGATGGTTGTGATACGTCATGTTGCAGTCTCTTAAATAAGATGTGTTGGAATCCTTCTTTTTTTAAAAAAAAAAAAAAAATCTTTTGTCAACTTGTCCAGGGGAAAAATTTCTCAAATGATCAATCGGCATTTCAGTTTGTGTGTGTGTGTGTGTGTGTGTGTGTGTGTGTGTGTGTGTGTGTGTGTGTGGACAGCAGAATGGGAAGACAACTTGAAAAACTTATTTCCGGAAGGAAATTGGACCAATAACTTTCTTCTGCTTCATCTTTTCGTTTGTTTTCTTTTGTCGAAATCTTGTGTTTCATAAACTTAATAGAGAAAGAACTTTATGTTGTGAGGAACCTTCCATTATTTCACATGTGAGTTCGCGACATACCTTTATTAAGTGACAAAAAATTACTTGTAATTGGTTGGGTGGAGTTTAGCGTCCCATTATAGCACCGAGGCTATATGAGACGTGGACCTAGAATTTAAGAGTCTGACATGCTAAAAATAATAAAAAAAAATACCATTTATCTTTTGCTTGTTTTTCATAAGTGAAAGGAGATAATGAAATACAACTTACACTACAATCATAGATAATATTATTCTACAATAAGAAAAGATGAACCTGAAGAATTTTCAGTTTTGCCATCCATAGAAATTACAGTGTTGCCAGAATAACATTTCCCCCAAAATCTAAGTTAAGGCAGCGACTAGAGGAACGAACTCAATTGCATTTGATTATGTATCATGTTGTTTTGGTATCCTCTGAACTACTTTTTAAATAATAGTTGTATTTAGTTCGTAATAAACAAAATAGCTTTAACATACCGTTATTAAAATTAAATAATATTTTTTAAAAAAATAGTTCAGAGGATACCTAAAAACATGATACGTAATCAAATGCAGTTGAGTTCGTTCTTCTAGTCACTGCTTTAACTTAAATTTTGGAGAAAATGTTATTCTGACAACACTGTAATCTCTGTGGGTGGCAACACTGAAAACCCTTGTTCATATTTTCTGTTGTAGAATAATATTATCTATAGTTGTGATAAGTTGTATTTCATTGAGTCTTCATCCCGGCGAAATTAAAATACCGCTAATTTTACAGTAATTATGTGATATCTTCAAATAGATAAAAGACAATCGAAATGTGGAACAAGAGCGCTTTAGACAATATTATTTTACATGAGAAACTGTTATCACGACTCACTTATCTGCTTTCGATTTCGGGCCATTTTGAAAATCGGCATTTATTTTCGCGTTTGTAAACAGCTGAAAACGGAAAGCCACTAGGTGACTTGTGATAACGGTACCTCACGCAAAATAATATTGTCTAGGGCGCTCTTGTTCCATATTTCAATTATCTTTTATCTATTTGAAGATATCACAGAATTACTGTAAAATTAACGGTATTTTAATTTCGCCGGGATGAAGACTTAACGAGAAACAAACAAAAGAAAAATGGTAGACCTAAGTTTTGTATTATTTTTAGTGTGTTAGGCTCTTGAAATAAATTCTGAAAAACCTTAATGGGTTCAGATTTCATGATTCTTCCAAAGGCTATCGGACCCGGGATTCTGCACACCAATGACGTGCTGTGTTTTCTTTCCAGCCATTCTTCGTTTTCTTTTTTAGATTCACATCAACCGGAACACTTCTCTGGATGGTTTTCTAATCATTAAAAAAAAAAAAAAAAAAAAAAAAAAAAAAAAAAAAAAAAAAAAAAAAACTAACACGCCAGGAACGCGAACACAGAAATTTTGAGGAAAGTTAAATAAAATGCCCATGGTCTTCAGAGGGATTCAAACCTGCAATGGGTTTTTCGCCTAACAATCGTTTGCCTAACGTCTCAGATCGATACACCACATCGGCAGCCACTAGCAGGGATGGGAATTACGTGTGGTTATAACAATTGATAGATCATCTCCCAAGAGAACAGTTTGACTTAATTCTGTTAGAATTGTTCAAGATTCATCTTTTTAAACAGTTATTCGTTTTATGAAATTCGAAGCTTGAAAAACTTGACTGTGCCGCAAGTCAAATCCAGGCCCACGGATTATCGTACTGCTTATGCTGGTCCTCTGCGGACTGCTTGAATTTTATTTTGTACAAATATACACCAGTCAAAATATACGTATGTAGTTTCCTCTGTTCGTTCAATGTTTCCCTGATAATTTTATAACCCTGTTACTTTTAATCTGTTTTCCCGTGCTCAGTTTTGTTAAAAGTGTCACCTTTTTACTATCAAAAGTTTTAACGACAACTTTTACTACTTTCTACTGTTCATTGGTTGCTTTTGTGTAACAGCATTCTCTAAAAAGGCGTTCAGTTTCAACATTTTAAGGCCATCTCTTCTCTGTTTCCTTAAGAGTCGCATCTTTTGAAAACCAACCCTCACGTATATGGTTGCGTAATTTAAATCTGTTTAAGTCGTCCGGTAAATAGAATTATTTCCGCAACCACATTGAATATTCACATATTTTAAGATGCAGATCAACATTCCTGGTCGACTAGGTCAATGGTAGTCAACTTTTTTTTTTCGTACTCCTAATATTCTTTTTCTGTCGCGCGTACACCCCGAGATTTAAGATATCCTTAATTCAAATTATTGGTAACTATATCGAAAATAACCTCTGGTACAAACTGTAACAAGAATCATGTCAACCGTAAATTTATTTCTATTTCTAGAAGTTTTAATTTCGTTCGCTAGACGGCAGTCGCTAGAGGATGTTTACTGCCATCTAACGGCGCGATGTGTAAACATTCTAGAATTATATACTTTTGTTTCAATAGTAAAGCTGAGTTGATTTGATTTTAGTTTAGCGTCCCTTTCAGCAGCAAGGCTATATGAGACGTGGACCTACTGATTAAACGTGGAATCCGAACCACATGAGCTCCCGCAAAATGGAATAGTTTTACGTATTATCACCGTCACCGTAAAGATGTTAACGGGTTGTCTCCATTAACGAACTTGGCCCACCCCATATCTATTGGAAAAACGATTCAAAACTTCGCGTTTGTTCAAGAGTTATTGCGTGTACTAACGGACGTACGCATGTACTAGCATTTCAATTTTATAAGTTCCACTTGCATGATCCTAATAATGGCTTGGTAAACTTCGCTATACAGGGGTCCCCCGAGTCTATAGAGAGGGGGCGTCTGGACTTGAAAAATAAAAAAGAGGGCCTCTCCTTTTTTGGGCTGAAGCATCCGAGCCATTGATAGAAACCTTACTGCTACGCCACTGCTACTCTGAGTTTAGGAATAATTAATTGTATATTATAATAATTTGGTTAATTGGTTGAAGTTTAGCTTTCCCTTTGAGCACCGAGGATGTATTAGATGTAGACCTACAATTAAGGTGGAATGCGAACAACCATATTAGTTCAAATTTCAACTCTATCTCACCTGAAACTGAAACTAGGATACCGCGCAAGACAGGTTATATTGTAATGTTGTATGTAATGTCAACTACCGAAATACCTCAACCTTTAACCATAACCGGTAAATGGACTCTAAACTTTTCATGTACCTTCGTAGATGTTCAGTAGTTCTACGTTTTAATAATAATAGATAAGGAAGTATTATAATGTATTTTTTTGTTTCAACAGTCACGAATATAATGAGTAAAATAATCGATCGATATTAGTGCCGAAATGTCTAATGGCTTGTGGGTATCTGTTTAATTTAGTAAGTGCAATCTGCTTACAAAGACACATAAAAAAGACATTACAGAAATCAATGGTACTTTTCTGGTTAAAATAAAATGGAACTTTAAAAAATTGCAATTTTCTTGCTCACTTCGCTATTAAGTTTTTGAACTTACAGTTGATTTCAGGACGCATTTCTATTATAATGGTTATAATGGAGAAGTAGCCTCGGTGCTGACTACTTCCCCACGAAACACCCAATAATCAATCTGTAATAATCAGAAATAGAGGTGATTATCAAAATAATGGAAACACATGTATTTGCCAATACGTCATTGCCTTTAGAATAAATCAAAGTTTTGAATGAGGTCATGCACACTCGTTTACAAAGTCATAAATTCTGGAGAAATGATCGCGACCCCAAGTTCAGGAAATATTTCAGTTTTACGTTCCACGTTTATGCCAGCGATGTTAAAGGAGACAGTGATGATGAGAAATGAATGAATTGGTCCACATAATAAAGTGAGAGGAAACTGGAGAACCCCGAGAAAAACCACATACACTGTGATTGTCCGCCTCAAAGTCAGTTTGGCGCGAGCTGGGATCGAACCAGGGATCCCCATGCACTAGAGGTGAAAGCTCTACCACTGAGGTACCACGGGCCCAGCTCCAGGTTCAGGTACCCGCGTGAAGGGTACGTCGAAAATTATTATGTCCTAGGTTTCTGCCGAGTTTCATTGCAATATGGTGTTCTCCGCTGGCCTAGTGACTACAGGTTCGAATCGAAATGGGAGAGCATTGAAAATTTAATTTCATTATCACTCATTTTCATTAATTACCCGTTTCCTTTAGCCTAAAGGGAATTACTGTGGGCGTTAAACTTTTTTTTAAAAAAGAAAAAAAAAACATTTCATTGCAATATAATTGTTAGGCACAACCATATTGTGGCATTGAAAATTAGTAACAAAAAAAGCACTTAAAGAGGTTATTGTTCGTACCCTGATTACTTTCGATTCATTATTTCGGCGTGATTGTCTTTAGAATGAATCAGAAAAATGATGTATGCTATATTATACGAGTACTATTGACGTATAAAATAACAATCTATAATGATTTAAAACTCTTCCCTTGTAAAATCTCATTTAAAAAAAAAATGTAGTTTAAATTGCAATCTCCATACATTGAATTGTGTGTTTCTAGGATTGTGTACAACAGGCGTAAGCTTTCTTCCAGAATTTTTTCTCCACGGGGGAAGGGGGGGCAACAAAAAAAACCTCCGAGGAGTGGCACTGGAACACTTTGGTCAAGGACTTGGCTTGTACAAGAGTGATATATAGACCTAATTGCAATTTAATTCATCTTAGCTGCAACGAGGTAGGGGGATGGGGATGTAAAACTTGGCCAACTCCTACAAGAAACACTGAAAGTATTTCTGGTAGAAAAACTGACAGACAATTTTGCGGGTAGATGCTATGAAAAATGTAAAATCCACCATTGAAATCTCGAATTCGATTTGCTTTTCAATCAAAACACTTCGACTTCAATTGCCACTCGAAAGTAACAACATATATGAATTTTCTTGCTATGTCAGTGACATATTATGTGTTTTAATTAATTAACGTAGGCTGTTATTGATTAGCTAGAAGAAACCAGGGACATAAATTATATCCAGGATTGATAGCCTCAATGGAACAATGTTTTTCCGTCTTTTTATGTACTTAGTAATTTGTATTCCTTTCCTGCGACCTACAAAGAGAGAGAAAGATTGTCTTTTTATTTCGGACTCATCGTTGGGCGGGAGGAAGAGAAGGGGTCTGAGAAAGTATCGTCTTGTGTATCTCGCAAGCTGAGCGGTGACGTCTCAAGAGATAGATGAAGAGCCAACAGTAACTGCTTCATCCGAGAGAACCAGTCATCCATGCTCTCGCAGTTTGCATCTGCTGCACCGTTGGGGTTGGGTTTCATTCCAATGACAGAGAGAGAGAGGAGGGGCGGATACAGAAACTTTGCATACAAAAATTTTCAAGTGTCATAAGTTGCCTCGTGAGTTGAGAATCATTTTAGATATAATGATTACAGTTGTTGTATGGGAGCTGAAGTAGAGGGAGAGAGAGGAGGAACTCGGAATCGTCTCATTCATGTGAATTTTGCACACCTGCTCCATCGTGCCACACCCATTTTATTCAGCGCATGCCTTCACTTCGTCGCAGAAACCGAGCGACCGACCAACACTCCAGACGGTGCCAGTCGGACGGATTATGTCTGAAACTTTTTTTCTCTATCCTTTCTTCCTGTGTTTTTCAGGTCCAGGACTGGAAACCATGGACTAAGGAGACATTTATCTCAAGCTCGTAGTCCTTCCTCCCCCTTAAAAAAAAAAAAAAAGTTGTCTAAAGATTCTCATTAGTCTTATCTCCTATTTTCTTGTTTCCAAAATATTGTGGAAATTTATCACAATTTTCTGCTAGCTACCAGGCATTGCTTTTTTCATCATTCATTTAGCTTTTCAAATACAGTAAGTATTATGTTTTTTTTTTTAATCTTATTTATGGAAAAAATCCCAAGAAGCCGAGATGCATAAAAGGACAGTATTTACCATATAATTAGTGCAGATCTGCTGTAACTATTGAGAGAGTAGGTGTAAAGGAGTGTTAATCTGTAAATATATAAATGAAAGTGATTGTGTTTGTGATTTTATATTTCTTCAACCACCCGATCGGTCTCGATCAAATTTTCAACATAGATAAGGTTCGTGCGTGAGATGGTTTTTATCATTTCACTTTGACAGTGCAGATTAGGGAAGGGGGAGATATTTAAAAATGATCGAAAATGACCGATTTTAGTGCCGAATCCATAGATTTCCGGGTCGTTGAAATGAACAGTCACACTTCCGATGCAGTTTAAATCTAAATTCAGCCCCGCAACTTGGGGACGTGGAGGTGGGAGATGTATAAAAATGATCGAAAGTGGGCGATATTAGTGTCAAATCCATAGTTTTCGGAGTCGCTGTAAGGTTGCCGATTGGCCAGTATTTTTATCAGCCTCAACTGATATATCAAGGTTTAAAGTACAATTTATTCTTCATCTGTTTTGAGGATTCTGAGCGGGTGCCGGTAATTTTTATTTTTCAGAGTTGGCAACCCTAGGTCGCTGAGATGAACAGTGATACTTCCGATGCAGTTTAAGTCCGAATTCAGCTCTTTATGTCCAAAATGAAACGTATTCTCTCCGTGCGAACTGCTAGTCACCAATAAATAAATAGCAGAACGTTTAACCTATCTTGCAGGAAACAACAATATGTATAGGAATTCAAATTCAAGAGAAGATATTGAAAACTTCGCTTGAAAACAAATTGAATGAACAATCTCTTCATTTTTTTTTAAATATCATGTTTGATTGTTAAGAGTCTTCATCCCGGCGAAATTAAAATACCGCTAATTTTACAGTAATTATGTGATATCTTCAAATAGATAAAAGATAATTGAAATATGGAACAAGAGCACCCTAGACAATATTATTTTGCGTGAGGTACCGTTATCACAAGTCACCTAGTGGCTTTATGTTTTCAACTGTTTAGAAACGCGAAAATAAATGCCGATTTTCAAAATGGCTCGAAATCGAAAGCAAATAAGTGAGTCGTGATAACGGTTTCTCATGTAAAATGATATTGTCTAGGGCTCTCTTGTTCCACATTTCGATTATCTTTTATCTATTTGAAGATATCACATAATTAATGTAAAATTACCGGTATTTTAATTTCGCCGGAATGAAGACTCTTAACATAATTTTATCATCGTAGAGGAGCCATCATAAGATGGTCCCTAAAGATTCTTTTTTCCACGTGCAGAGAGAAACTGTATCCCTTACTGTGGTGCTAGTGTTACCAACAACAGTCAGCCAGTTTTACACCACTAAGGAAACTGCCATCATAGATACACCGAAAAAAAAAAAAAAAAACCCTTAACATGTGAGTAGTAGCAACGCCGCTGCGAGCTGTCAGAGACCTTCTCTTGCTGGCTCCACTATAGCATGTCTTTGAAAAAGATTAAAATTGGTTTTCACTGTGCAGCGAATAAAGTAAAATAATTGGAAAGGTGTAGAATTATTACTTGTTCAACTTGGCGAAAGGTTTAATATTGATCTTTGAATTTAATTGAGTTATTAAATGAAACGACATAAAATTTCTAGTTTCAGGTCCCACTGTTATACCCTTTTAGACTAAAGGGGACGGACAATTAATTAAAGTGAATGATTATAATAAAATTGCTGGGACAAGAATTTGGGCGAAAACGAAAAAAAAAAACAAAAAAAAAAACGATAAAATCGACGAAAATGTCACATGACCTAGAATTGAACCAGAAACCCCCCACACCAGAGATGAGTTGTGAATATTATCGCTCCCTACAAATTACATTTTAAGATGTGGAGGAAAGTGCTTCCAACTGCCGATAGTCGAGTCTTTACACTTGCCTTAAGGAAATTGAAGATCCATCGCCGTATACAGCAAAACTTTTACTAGAGTCTTTCTGTTTCAAGTGTGCCCCTGCTGGCGCTGCTGCCGTCCGTTTTCCTGTACCATGGTTGCCACATTGAATCACTTCACGAGCTTCTCTGTGCACCGTCTTGTTAGCAATTCTAAGTAGCCTACGATCTTCATTCGTCAAGACTGCACCACTGAATGACCAATTGGAAACACAGCTGAGGTCATTCACTTCTTTCCCCAAAGCAGAGGTAAGGCTTCCTCCGTAAGAGGGTGGCTGGAGTGGGGCCCAAGTATGTTTCACATGTTTTTCGAGGATACAGTTGAAATAGAAAGGCTCTAATACATTGAGTCCTATCATGTGCTTGTCATTCTAGTCGGCGTAATAGCGACTATTCACTAGGGATGCAAGGGCTCATGGGAAATTAATATTTCAATTTTAGTAGATGGATAACAGTACATTCCACAGTAGTTTTCCCATTATAATTCGAGAAAATATTTTAATTACTGCATTCAGAAGAGAAAATCCTGAAAATATTTATAAATCAAAGAATATCTGTCATTCAATAGGAAAGAAAAGGTGCATGGGTTTTCTAGTGCATGGGTTTCCAACGAATTACGAATTACTTACAGAGCTTTTACAGTAATATTCATTGAGGAAAATGTTTTATAAAAAGTTTAAATTTGTAATAGTAACTGTTCTGAAAGTGTAGTAGATTTTATGGTACCAAATTATAATTTAAAATTTATTGAGGCTGCTAAAATTGGAGGGAAGAACCTTTAAAAACTCTACCCTCAAGTTTTTTTTTTTTTTTCAATATGGAGTCTTGCTTTGTTTCAGTTGAAGATTAGGAAAAAGCAATTTAAAAAAAAACTTTTCCGACTTAGTTCATCTTCCTTGGCCTTTGTCCTTTATTCAGATGAAGTTAAAGAGTTCTTCACGTTCAGATTGTGACTCATAACTCTGCGAGAATAACCACGAGTAGAAAATCATTAGTGGTTAGCCACATGGGGGCGGGGGAGGGACTACGCAAGACCCAGAAGCTACACAACGTTCGGGTTAAATATTGTGAACTTTTTAAATTATTATTGGTGGTATTTATAACAATCAAGCTTTTAATCTTAGTGCTGAAACTGAATGAAAAGTATTCTGTCAAAAATGAGAGAAAAAAGTAGTTTCTCAACTTTCAGGAGCCGAGTTGGAAAGAGACAAAATTAACAACTAAAGAAGAAAGAGAAACTTTTCCATGAGAGATAACACCAAAATAAATTACCTGGCATATTTATTTGTATCAAATTATAAAAGAAAGATACGTATCCCTGTTGAATTGTTACTGATATTTCATTCACAGAGCTGTCAGTTTCATTAAAATTATAAAATTGCATTCTTTTCATCCTCTTTTTTTTTTAAGCTTGTAAAAAAGAGAGGGTAGGGGAAACAAGCAGGTTTAGATCTATCAGTTCCTCTTTATATAGACCTCGTTAGAATGGATATTTATCTCTCTCCTGTTTGTATGTTTTTAAATTCTTTTGAAATTGCAAAAATCTGGTTTCATCTTTCACATGAATTAACATTTTCTCTATCTTTTATTTTATTTTATTTTTTCATTTAACAAGGAAATTATGTCGGCACAAGTAGTGTGCTGATAAAATAATGTTCATAATTGTATTTAGTACTTTATAAACTAATTAATAAAGGAATCTAATATAAATAAAATAAAAGAGTTTGTTTGTGTGTATCTGTCTGTCTGTGTGCATGTGTGCAGCCTGGGGATCAGACGAGTAGACCGAGAATTACCAATTTTTGGTCACTGGTACCTTGGGCCAGGCCCCAGACAGACCAAGACGAAGCGTTTTTTTTTTTTTTTTTTTCAAATTCGAACCAGGGGGGCGTTTACCGGGACATGTAAAAGTATTAGAAAATGACCGATATTAGTGTCGAATTCATAGTTTTCACCGTCGTTGAGATCAATGATGACACTTTCATTAGCGATGGCTTTCAAGTTCAGCTACCATTGTATGCGGGCCGGGGGTTACCGAGACATGTAAAAATAATCCAGACTGACCGATATTAGTATCAAATTCGTAGTTTTCGCGGTCGCTGAGATGAATGGTGATATTCCTACAGGCGTTGACTTCCAAATACAGCCCCCCATTGGCTGGGGGTCAGAGGCGCTTTTGTTTCAAATTTCGAACCAAGGGTTCTCAGCGGACTTTTACCGGGATCCGTAAAAGTAGTAGAAAATGACCGATACTTTTCCGCTCGTTGTTCAGTTTGTTTACATAGATATTTTATCTGACCTATGCGAAGAATGGGTATTTCAGCTAGTAGCAGAATAAAAATGATAAAATGGTGGGGCCATTGGCGTGGTCATGTAATCCAGCTCTTTTGGGTGGGGAATGGCCTATTCTGTGAATGTTGATCTTGTTTGATTGTCCGAGCAGTCTCAAACTGCGTCAGATTCAAACCTCTCTCATGGTTCGAAGCACTGTTAATAATAGATTTTGCCTTCATGACCTCAGTATTCAACAAAGACAGAAAGCCTCACCTTACTAATACTAATCTTTATTTCAGTGTCGCGAACAGCTTGTTAGCAAAAATACAGCACATTGTGTGTGTAGCAAAAATACAGCTCATAGCACTAACATTATGATATGATAATAAAATAATAATAGTAATAATAATAAATAAGAAAATGGTAAAAAGAGGAAAACTAATATAAAATATAATATAGATAAAAGTCCATTAAGCAGAAGTAATTTCTTGTCAACACTAAAAATTGTCAAGTTCTCTATCTATCTAAAACAAACAAACAGAAAAACTAAGAACAGCAGTCTTCAAATTACATTTTAGCTTAATGTTGCTAAAGTTATTGCTTAGAAGCAGTGATATTTCATAAAATTTTCACTTGCTTAATACAGTAAATCTAAATTTATATATTTAAAGAATCTCTCAAGCTTTGTAAAATTTCACATTTTCAATACAGAGAAACTAAAATTGTGCTATTCCTTATGCTTTAATTTGGTACTGTCATACCTATGTTTCGTAAACAATATTCACTGATATATATATACCTCGTATATACATACATTATCAAGTATCTTTTGCATCATGCATACTTTTATCAAAATCTTTTCTCCTATTCGTAAGACACTCTCCAAATCACAATAATTATTCCAATATTCATAGCTATGTGAATAGTAGCTCATTTTCATTTTAAAACAAAACAATCGAATAAAACTTTTTGCGTAGATTCTGTCTTGTTTGTCAGTGTTTTAGAAACATTGTTCCATATTACCGACCGAAACTCTAACTTTGGTCTTGCAAGTAATTTATTTAAATGTACGTATGTTTTATCTCTTTGAAATATAGGCTTTTGTTTAAAAGTAAAACCTATTATTCTTTTGGCACCAGGTACACTCATGTCCAAAATTATTGTCGCATATCTATAAAAAAGTTGTTCTAAGAATATAATATGATAATGTATTCGCCTGGTATTTCTTATAATGCTAGTATGTGTATAATCGGCAAACACATGTATGTAG
Organism: Thermobia domestica; assembly: GCF_964235325.1. Lineage (NCBI taxonomy): Eukaryota > Metazoa > Arthropoda > Insecta > Zygentoma > Lepismatidae > Thermobia > Thermobia domestica. The sequence continues at coordinate 54,936,597 of NC_137456.1, read as the reverse complement.
AAAATTTCATGTCAAAAGAGCAGTAAATAAGAACAATAAAACGAAAATAAAATTTTCTTGTCCATTTAGTAACATTTTATTTTACTCATTCAAATTTTCGTATTTATATTTTTTCCTATGAAATTTACTACAAATATACATTTTCCGATTATACATATAGTATCAATATTAAAAGTACCCTGCAAAATCATTATCAAATTATATTCTTACAAGAAGACAGTTATAGATATGCGACAATAATTTTGGACATGAGTGTACAATAGAATTTATGTAGTAACGAAACCTTAAGTGATTGTCAGATGTAATACCTAGATCTTTAATAATGTTTATTTTCTCTATTTGTACTGTACATCGTTGACCTCGTATTTACTGACATAATATTGAGTCCTATTGTGTATGTCTTTTTTTTTTCCATTATTTTTTAGTAAGTTCTGTCCACACCATGTATTTACTGCATCTAAATTATTGGCTAATCCGAATAACTTCATATCGTCAACATATAACAGAATGTAGAGTATTTGATTTTTTTTTTCGAGAGATCATTTGAAAATAAAGAAAATAAGAGAGGTCCCAAAGGCGACCCTATTCCATTTTATTACCACCTACACGAGAATTTGCAGGCCCAATTTTAATTTTGTACATTCTATTTGTCAGATAGCTTTCAAACCTGTAAATGTACAACGGTGATAAACCAATATTTGATAACTTGCTAGTAAGATATTTATAGCTGACAGAATCAAAAGCTTTTGAAGTATCTATGCATATTACATCGACTTGCAATTTATTCTTAAGTGCGTGGTAGGTAAACTATATAAAATGTATTTGATTGGTTACAATTGACTTGCCTTTATAAAGTCCATGTAGAGACTCATTTCAGATATTTTTTTTTACATTAAAACATGTGTTTATGTATAATTAGTTCAAATATCTTCGAAAAAGCATTGATAAGAGTTAGTGGCCTGTAATTACAGGAGTTTTGCCTCTCATATGGTTTATATATCGGTAACACATACAGTTGCTTTTCAATATTGAAGAATATACAGCTGTATGCAATGAAATGTTAAAATATATTTGCCAAACTGAGAATTCAGTTGGGCATGGTTTTATGCTTCATAGTGTCTTGGATTAGCATACCATTATAAATTATTTGCATTGGGACTTGTTTACCTTCAGATTAAAAAAAAAAAAAAAGTTTCAGAAATATGAGCTACTGGTAGATAGTATCTTCAAAGCTTGAATCGTAAGTTTTTCTTGCTTCATTATATTTCGTTTTAACATTTTTCCCCTTAGATTTAAATATCTCTGATACCATACATAATTATTTGTTCTTCTGGGTTTTACTTTTTTTTATTAGTAGTACTTTCAATTGTCACGTCATCCATAGATCCTTATGCTTTTATTTACAACCAGTTGACTTCTTAAGTACATGTTCATTTAATACATAATATACTAAAATGTATAAATAATCAGTAGCTTCGTCGACACTGTTACGGAAGTGATTTATTACATTAATTACCCTAATACTATTGTAAATATCTACAAAATTTGTTTAGTAAGACTATTCATGGCTTTGGATTAATTGTTTTAACAAAAGAGACACTGACCAAAGCTTAAAACTTTACTTTATTTTAAATTATAATTTGTAACTGTTTCGGATATCTAGCATATCCTTCTTCAGACACGATCGAAATTAATGAAAATACAGACATATATATAAATGTTGTTATAACAGAGTTTAAATTCTTTAACCGTCATTACAAATTATACAGTTACAAATTATAATTTAAAATAAAGTAAAGTTTTAAGCTTTGGTCAGTGTCTCTTTTGTTAAAAAAATTTGTTTGTTTGAAATTATAAGTATCACACTGCAAAATAATAATAATGATAATAATAATTTTAAAAAACTTTTTTTTATTAAAAAAAAGATGTGAAACTAAATTGAGCAAACCTGCCTGCAATGCGCAAACTGCAATTGTTTAATGTTCAATCCATGGGGGGCTCACCGGCATTCATTCCTCAATGATACCGCTGGTCTAGTGCTTAGCGTACGCGCTTTTTTCGTGCACGGAGTCCCGTGTTCAATCCCGATGGGACAGACTTGACAGTGTTTCAGAATCCGTCTTAAACTGTAAGTCCACGTATCACACAATCTTATTTCTGAAAAGGGACGCTAAACTGCAAGCAGCGAATCGAAATTATGCGTTTAATCCTTGTTGCCATAGTCTCGAGAGAGTTTGAAGACTGCCAAATAGGATTCATTTAAGTATAACATAGTAGGGTGCCCACTTACTCGTGCATTTACTTGATCATGTGTTATTACTTCTGTAGCAAACTGTGTTAAAAAGAAGTACAGAATTACGTAGAGTCCATTCCGTGTTGTGGGTCAAAAGTTAGATAATCTATTACTCATCTACAAGAACGAAGAAAAAAGTCGTCGCTGACAATTTATTATATCACCAGCTGTCATTTAAATGAGAAAATAGTGTACCTGAAATACGGAGTTGTTTTCTTCAGTAGCGATAATGGTTGTTTCGCGTGTCAGAAAGTCGTCAACATACGTTATACCTGGAAAGTGTCAAGTGTGTGTGAGAATTACAAACAGCCAGAGCTATACATATGACTGAACAAATGTAATATTTTGTTTGTAAGAGGTTAAGCTGGTGGCTTAGTAAACAAATGCATCAACTTTATGTGGATTTCTATTTGATTTAACTCTTCTCCATCACCCTGTGATAGTTCTTGGTTATTTCAAAGTTGGTCGCCACCAAGAAACCGATAAGAAAGTATTTTCGCAGATGTGAGCCAGACATCTCGTGGGAAAAGTCAGACAAGTATCTTTTGGGAAGGAAAAGAGGAAAGTTTTTAAAAGATGGGCAACCATTATTATTGGACACGGTTTCGTCTCAAAATCTTCAGTGAATCTTGGACTAGACTGATTGTGGGGAAGAAAATAGTAGAATTTGAATCTAAAAAGATAATTTGTATTTTAAAATCACGTTCAAGAGTAATAAAAGCATGTTACATCTAATCTGATCAGTAAAGCCTAATTTATTGTAAAAATATACATATATATGGTACAAAAATGTGTCAGAATAGTTTGCGAACAGATTCCTCACACCAGAATAAGAAAAAGTTCATATGAACCTGTACCACAAAGTGGATCGTTTCAGAGTTTCAGATAGGATGCTGGAAACGTGAAACACGTGAACGTTAAAAGTTCATAGCTCCACTACTATGGGACCTATCGTAGTCAGGTCAAGACGTCACTGAGGAGAACTACCCGAATATCCATGTTTAAAAAATGCTTCAATACTTGCACACCAATTTTTAGAGAGGTAAGTGGAGAGAGATCAAGGTATTCCGAAACAGTGTCTTTAAAAATGATTGTGCAGGTACCGGAGGTTCTGAAAGATGGATATTTGGATAGTTCACGTACTATAGATATACCACATTGACTTGACACCTGGTCTTCCGTAACAAGCGCTGCTATCGGCTGAAGGAATTCCACTCCGTTTCGCGTAGAGGGCTGCAAGGCTCTCTCGCTTAGCAACATCTGAATCGTTATTGGCTCAACGCATGGGTGTGAGCTTTAGTTCGCATTTTTGCCACGGATCAAGACATTTTGGCAGCACTATAGTTCCTCAGTGATGTCTTGATCCGACTATGATCAGTTCTATACTAATGGAACTATGGAGCTTTTGAAGTTCTTTTTTTTTTTTCACATTTTCGGCACCCTATAACTACGAAACTATGCATTTCCGAGCACAGGGACTTTTTTTTTCTTATGTTGGTGTGAGGAATCTATTCCCAAAATATTGTGACAAATTTTTGTAACACCCTGTAGAATTTCTTCGTTGCGTTTTTGTTATCCGGCCTGTCCTGCCGCCTCAACGATCCGAATAAGAGGAAGTCTTCTGTACTTGTGCAACAATAGGCTATGAAACAAAGAGGGAAGTTATTCAACAACGTTAAGAGTCTTCATCCCGGCGAAATTAAAATACCGCTAATTTTACAGTAATTATTGTGATATCTTCAAATAGATAAAAGATAATTGAAATATGGAACAAGAGCGCCCTAGACAATATTATTTTGCGTGAGGTACCGTTATCACAAGTCACCTAGTGGCTTTATGTTTTCAGCTGTTTAGAAACGCGAAAATAAATGCCGATTTTCAAAATAGCTCGAAATCGAAAGCAAATAAGTGAGTCGTGATAATGGTTTCTCATGTAAAATGATATTGTCTAGGGCGCTCTTGTTCAACATTTCGATTATCTTTTATATATTTGAAGATATCACATAATTAATGTAAAATTAGCGGTATTTTAATTTCGCCAGGTAGAAGACTTAAAATTGTACACTAATAAATAAAGTATATTTTGTTGTGTTCGAAAATCTTTATTCTCTAAAATTGTATGCCTGTTTAATAGAACATACTTTGTTTCTAAAAGATAAAGTACAATTTCCTTACCTGTAAATACCTCACGTTATACTTGAAAGCAGGAAACGGGTATAAGAGGAATGCTTTCTATTTCGTGCAAGTTTTCTTTTTGGTCGTTTGAAGAGAAGTTGAGGCTTCAAACAGAACTCAGTTTGATTGAAACCATCCATAGACGCTTTTTAACCGATCTGTGAGCGAGACGTAAAACAGGAATTCTTGAATGGGGGATATAGAAACCTTGTGCGAAACTACCTGAATAGCCTCCAGGAATGTTCGATATGTCTGATGGGTTGAGTTAGTACAGGGAAGGAGCATGGGAAGGATGGGATTGTGAGCTCGCCAGCTCAATATTGACCTGCTCGGGTTAGAGCTTGTATATTACTCTGGGAGGGAAAAAAAAAAGGTCACTGCGATTGCCTAAAAATCCGTCTGTGCCATATGATCCCTGTAGAATAGTATTTGTTTCACTTCTGTATTCAAAACAGGTTTTGTTTTCCTTTTAATTTCGTGCACAAAAGACGTGTAAATTTTTATGCGCATGGATTAATTTGGCACTTATCCCTTTTATTACGACCGTTCCTTTTCTGAATTGATTTACTGTGTAAGATTTGACAGCACATAATAATCATTTTAAAATAACTATATATTACAAAGTGTAAGCGAATTAACAATATTACCTATCGTATGTGCATACAGGGTGTTGATAAAACATTTGACCGAACTTCGTTGATTTGATTTGATTTTCAGTTAATGTCCCTTTCAGCAGCGAGGCTATATGTGACATTGACCTATAGCTTAACATGTGGAATTCGAACCACATGAGCTCCCGCCGGGAACCGAACGAGGGAGTTCTTGAACAAATTTCGTAACGCAGTTTGTAGCGGATTGTAGCTAGGCCGATGCCTGACCTCTTTCTACCTGAGAGTTACCAAAGCCTTTTTGCTTTTCAGACTTCCAAACTATGTTGTGGATGAGTATTTGGAAGTCTTATAGGACGGCTGTGTCCGTTCGTCTGTCTGTCTATTGACAGCTATCCGAGCAAAAACGGTAAAAAATAGTGAGAAATGAATTTCTGATATACATTCAGCATCCCAGTAATATACGGTCATTTAAAAAGTCTCTGCGGGTTTTTGGTACATTTTTGAACAAAAAATTTCTTTATTGAAAATCAATTTTAATCAAGTACATATTGACCATTATTATATATGACTTTTTGCCATTTTTAGGGTAGCTTCATAATTCCATCGGTGTAGAACTTCCGTGTTTTATCGTCGAAAAACTTGACCAAGTGATTTTCAGCTGCGCTTCCGTCGGCTAATTTTTTACAATCAAGAGAGTTATGCAGAAACCGAAACAAATGGTAGTCAGACGGTGCAAGGTCCGGGTTATACGGTGGATCCATGAAAACTTTCCAACCAAGTTCCGTCAATTTGTTCCGAGTCATCAAAGATGTGTGTGGCCGCGCATTGTCATAATGGAACACAACTCACTTTCTGTTGACCAATTCTCGGATGATCTTTGATTACTCGGAACAAATTGACGGAACTTGGTTGGGAAGTTTTGATGCATCCACTGTATAGCCCGGACCTTGCACCGTCTGACTACCATTTGTTTCGGTCTCTGCAAAACTCTCTTGCTGGTAGAAAAAAATTGGCCGACCGAAGCGCCGCTGAAAATTACTTGGCCAAGTTTTTCGACAATAAACCACAGAAGGTCTACACCGTTGGCAAAAGGTCATAGATAATAATGGTCAATATGTACTTGATTAAAATTGATTTTCAATAAAGAAATTTTTTGTTCAACATGTACCGAAAAACGCGGATACTTTTATATGACCCTTTAGATTTCATCTCCGTCCTTTTTTATCGCACTATTACAACCATAAGGGGTGTAAGTATCATTTGTGGTTTTAGTTATAACCACCGTATAGCAAAAATGGTAAGACATATCGAGAAACAGTGTTTTGAAATGAATTTACTGTCTCAATCATTTCTCCGTCCGTATCATTCTACTGAAACAATGAAAATCCTCTGGAGTTCCCGGTTTCACTACTGATTCTCATAACAAAGATGGTAATAGATAGAGAGGAACTCTTTTTTACGTGAATTTAGTGTCCCAAGAATCGATCCATCTCGGCTTCAATCCTTTACTAAAACCGGAAATTTTAGTGGTTAGCGCGTGTGTCAGAGATGGCGTGGGTCATTTAAAACTTGACCAGTGACCCACTGACCCACCAAAACCCACCATCAACTCTGATCCATGAAAGACGCTCTCCTCTCCACTGACGAAAGAGTTTATACTTGCAATAAAACAAGGCTGTGAAATTACCACTATTCGGAGTTTGAATTTCTACGGTCAATCGCTCAAGCACCGTTCTTTTAGAACACTGGTCGATCTGATCTTTACGATATAAAATGGTAAAGTGTTTGTTATGGGCCATATTACGATGAATTTCAATTTAATTATAATATATAATTGATTCCTTGTTGAATTATAGGTACTTTTCAGTAGAAAATAGAATGAAATTTGAAAGTCTCAAATCAAAATAAAGTAGGCCAACGTAATAAATAAATAAATAAATAAAAATAAAATTCGGCTGTCTCGAAAGCCAAGTAATAAGTCTTATTGCTATTATTACGGTTACAAATATCAATATCCAGAAGTACCTCAAGTTCTTTTTTCACTTAGATATACTCATTTCAGGTAAATAAATATAAATAAATGAAAAAAGGAAGAAAAATGGAGGCGTTGAAAGTGAAACTTAGATAAATTCACCAGTGTTCAGAAAATGCTATCTATAATGCACTAAGCAGAATGAGTCATTGTGGGTCAGGGTAGGTCACGTCTTGTTGACTCACTTGACCCCACGACCCACTCCATCTCTGGCGTGTGTCTTTGGTGCGCATGGTCCCAGGTGGGAGAGCATAAAATTTAATTTCACAATCGTTCACTTTCATTAATCATCTGTCACGTTTAGTCTAAAGAACATAACCTTGGGACAATAGACTAAAAAAATAATTTGATTTCATTTAGAGCCTATCGCTTTGCGTTTTTAATATTCAGATCTTCGTAAGAGAGTAGAAAAACAGTAAGAGAGAACCAGAAATTGCTTTTTGATATTCAGCACCCCAAGTATAGACCTTTCCTTCCCCCTTATCCTGACTATTGAAACTAGAACTGTGAAATATTTTAGAGGCATACTTTTACTTAGAATATTGCATTCTTATAGTTTGGAAGTCTGTCTACTTGCTATATGAAACGAAACTTACTTAAATTATAAATCACATTTTACAAATTTGAAGTATAAAGTAAGAAATTCTGAAGTACACAAAAAGAGAGATAGTATAGCGGCATGGCCGTATTTTCAAGGGGGGCGCGGTGGCTCAGAGGTAGAGCGTTCTTGGTCTCTGGTCCTTGGTTCGATCCCAGTTCGCACCAAGTGAACTTTATGGTGGACAAACACTGTGTACGTAGGTTTTCTCGGAATTGTCTCGTTTCCTCCCACTTTCTTCATTCTACCATTTCCTTCATTTCTCATTATCACCGTCTCCTTTAGTCTAGTCGACATAACCGCTGGACGTAAAACTTAGATTTCATATCTGGATTTTTTTTAAATATTTCATAGTAATGTTTCTAATATATACATTGTGTTTCGATCTCTGAACACGGATAACACAAGGGATCTGGCCTGTCTTCGCTTCGCTGATAACATTGTTCCCTCCGCAAGGAACTCAGAACTGCAGTATATAGGCCTAGTCGAAGATAATATTAATTTAAAAAGCAAGGAAGTCAATAGTTGAAGATATGGAATTAAAAAGAAAGAAAGAAAGAAAAGTGAAAGCCTACGTGAATCTGGGACATAAGATATTCATGGACATCAACAAAATCATACCTTCACCGTCTGCATACGAAGCACGAAGTGATATATTCTATGTTAGGAATCACCCGTAAATATAGAAAAAGATTGTGGATCAAAGGAGTGACAGAAGTAATGGATATTGTCATTGAAATGACGGTCGGTTGGACATTGTGACAAAATCATGAAGCACTGCAGAGTATCGTGGAAGAAATTTGCTCATGGTAGGTGGCTGTGGAGAAGACTTAGAGAGACCCTCGTGCAACAGTGGGTGGTTTGTGTCGCTTCTGAAGCTGTTATCTCAATTTCAATGAACGCGTTTTTTTCTTTAATTCTATATGTAATAGATCTTTGTTGCTTTACTTATTTGATATTGGTTTATAAATTTCTTTTGACCTTATATATATATATATATACAAGCTTAGTTAGATATAGATTGTATATTAAATTTGTCGTGGAACACTTCTATTTTGGTAAGATATTTCTATCAAGTACGTTTAGTCTCTTCCTTAATTGTATGTGTATATGTAGGTAAATTACTGAGATTTCCTGTGATAACGATGGACTAATGGAATGTATTCTGTTATTGTACACGTAAACTCGTTTTTCTCTCTCTCTTTCCTTATCTTGAGTTTTGTAATCTGATAATAATGAAAATCAGAAGAGAGAAAGGGAGAGGCGTTTTAGTGGCAGCTTAATGGCCATTATGGGTGTCCTTGTTTGCAGATGAGTCTTTGGTAGTAGTAAAATGATTCTTGATTACTTTGTAGAGCTTCAATTGCAATTTAAATTGTACACTGTATTTTCCCCGTACATTTGACCCAGAGAGAGAGAGAGAAGAGAAAAGGGGGAACTTACTGAAAGTGGTCATATTTCGGATCCATTAAGAATAATTTAATCGACTAACAGAATTCGCGGCTTTAATCTGAGAGAAAAGCGAATGTTACTGAGGCTGAAGTACTTTCCTCTCGATCTCCAGCACTTTGGGCCATCATAGAACGTTGGTGAAACTGTACCATTCAGTTATACAGAGAACATAAAAGCAGGGATCTAAAAGGGTATTTCCAGATGGCACACAAGCTATTACTGCTGTTTTTTTTTCCGTGAGGCAGTATTAAGTTTCTTTTCGGAGCTGTTTTCAGGAACCCTGTATTCTCATGTTTCATCGTAATATCTGGAATGTGCCTAAGAAGTTAATACAATTTGTAAGATTTCTCTCGTGCTTAGATAAATAGCGTTCTCGCTTTCGATGTAGAAGACCTGGATTCAGTTCCTGGTAGTAGTACAGGTGGTTGTGAATTCATGTTATGTTATAAGCCCACGTCTCACGTAGCCTAGATGTCGAAAAGGAGCTGTTAAACTTCAATCTTTCAGTTTTACGTCCCACAGTTATGCCCTATAGACTAAACGAAAGGGATGGTTGATGAAAATGTCATAGGTAGAATGAGAATGTATGAGGAAACGGGAGAACCCCGAAAAAGTTATCCATATTTTTTTTTTTCGAGCCGTGCTGGTAAGTAGCAGTATACATACACTTCTCCAGCAACTAACAAACAACACAAGTTTATTACTATTTTGCTAGAAGAGTGGATCGTCGAATCTTACAGATTTTAACATACAAAGTAAATAAACGCAAATCTACCAGTCTCCCAGTCCTACCAGTCTTTGGATCTCCCTAAAGGAGTGGGAGATCCAAATATTTCCTAGGAGGCTCTAATCCTTTTGCCACGCCTGTGTTCCAAAGGTAATAATAATAATAATAATAATAATAATAATAATAATAATAATAATAATAATAATAATAATAATAATAATAATAATAAAATGACTGTATTAGTGGATTCATGCAGAATTGTACGAAACTTTCTGCAAGCTCCAAAGTAAAGGAAAAAACTCAAGAGAAACATTAATACTTGGATGGCCCGTATACTTAAAGCAGGCTTTAAGAGGGGCTACATGTGCACTCCCCTTCATTGTAAATATACACTATCTAAAATAGAAGCTAGCAGTGAACATAGCAACACTTTCCAAAACTTTTTGCCATCGCGTTTTCGTTTGGGACTTAAAAGAAAGCGAACTTTTGCAAAAGAATAGTTTAAGTCGATTTTCTGAAGGTTGAGTGAAAAGGATTCACCAAGCAGAACAATATTCCTCATTTATATCACAGATGCCTAAAGGCAATAAAAGAATTCAAATTTAATTCAAATGTACTGGTAGTTATTGTTGCAACTTCCCGTCTGAAAATCCTGGATCCAGCCGTGCCTATACTAGTGTATCTCCTACAAAATTCGTAATATATAGTACTACTAATAGTGTGCAATGGAAGCATAATTTCATGACGTACTTCGTAGTCTGGATGAAAATTTAGCATCCATATAAATGTGATTTTGTATTGAAGAAAATGCATCAACCGAGAAAAAAAGAAAAAAGAAAGTGGAGAAAGCACAGAATTCCCTGTTGTCGCAAATTAGTTGATGGTTCCGGAGAAAGAGACCACGTATGTGTGCGTGACTCTTTCTTACACATACACGATGGTAGGTATTTTTATCTGTAGGCGAAGGCTTTCCAAAGCACTAGGAAGACGTGTGATCTTTTTTCGCTTAATCTTCTTTGCGTCCTTTTCAACAAAATACGTTTCAGACGAAAAATACGAACGACCGAAAAGCGAGAGGCTGCTGACTGGTTGCAAGAAAAATACGTAGATATTGGCTTAGGCTCTACGATTCGTAGAATAGACCAGTCTTCCTCTTTTTCTAATCTCTTTCTGTTATATGAGCTTTTATTATACGTTAAAAATAAAAATCAAAATAAAGAGGACTTATTAACTGAATGAAAATCTTTTCGCGTGTTTCCAATACTCGTTTTAACTTTTGTACAACTTTGGTGACGTAAAATTGGAGCTTTTCATTGTAATGTTGTTTGTAATTCCCTGTTAGTTGTGTATTGCAACTCCTAGTGCCACATCTATTAATTGTATGGTACTCGTCGTTATAGATTGGTTAAATACTAGCCGACTCATAGATGTGTGTACAAAGTGTTCAGAAACAACACCAAACAAATAAATAGTAATACTACTAATAGTGATAAGGTCTCCGGCGATAACGGGAATTATATAATCTAACCTGAGCAAATAATGTAAATTATTTTACTTGAGAATTTCAAATTATTTAGACAATCTGTATAAGTCATGTTCAATAAGTCAATGTTTTAACATATTCAATATCTATTTCAAATCCTCCTCATTTAGGCTTGCTTTAAAAAAAATAATCAGAAGTTGATTTACAGTATCCAGGTTCAGTATTTGGTTTCATCCAAGTTCTTTCTCTTCTTCCTGGATCCTCTATTGCCGCTAATAAATAAATAAATAAATAAATAAAACGCGGGAAATCAATCCTCTCAGGAAAATATGCAAGAAATTGTAGACTAATATGAGCGCACAAATACATCATTTCGAAGCCATAGCCCGCCGAATATTGCTTGGAACAATAAAATAAAAAGGCATAACTCGAGAACGCAATATTGGATCAAGATCCAGTAAAAGAACTTGGTGCTTGTTTTTTTAATATTGAACAGAGGCAGTGACAAGGCTAGGCTCAAAGCATAGGAAGAAATCGATAAGGTGTTCTACTAAAAACGGAAAATGATAAAGAGTACTACTGCTTTCGTTTACCTGACACTGATCCGACATTTTGTTCTCAAGTTACGATCATTTTCATATTTCTTCGGACAACTTTTCGGCGGAATACAGTCAGGGATGAAAATGGTCGTACCCGGGAGTATACGGTTTATACCCACCTGACATTTTATAGTACAGCGTATACTCACCTTAAATTTACGAAACAATGAGTGTATACAGAGTTTTGTGTACGCTTTATTCTTGAAAACGGCCAAACGTATATCAAAAATTAAACAAAAAAAAAATATCCCTGAACATAACTCCGAAATGGCATATTCATGCACCCATATTGGTTTATATATTTCGTTTTTGTGAGAGGATTCATTGGTTTCGAACACACTGTATGCAACTCCTGGTGCAAGACTATGAGAGTAAAGGTGTATAAGCACAGTCTGTAGTTGCATACAGATAGCACTGCCCATACCAAATTAGATAAACACAATACACTATCTACTGCGCAAACACATTTTATTTCAATTAGCTTTCACATCTCATTGTACTCGTTGAGTTCCCACTCAATTCTCAATAACACTAAACTCTTTAGCTACAGTACATAAACCATTACATCCCAACAAAGAGGATACACACGTCACACAATGCTCTAATATTCCAAAAGCTGATCTACATCGCAATGATTGTAAGTTCCATTACACATTCAACTATTGCCATAGAATATTAATTCAGTCCAACTGATTGAGTAGGTGCCAAAATCACACATTCCCGTACAACTACAAAAAACTAACGCCACACTTTACCCAGCAATAACACAGTGAATCTCAATCAGAATATATTGTAATTTAGAAGAATACATACGTAAATACATATACAGTATATCTGCTTTCTTTACAAATAATTTGAATGCCATCTGCTTAATCTAATGAATAGAATTGCCACCTGTTTTTCTGAGCGATTTGAACTTGCATTCCATTCCCTTTTAGATGACACTATATTTAGCGATTCATTTGTGCTTCGCCTACAGGTCTGCTCAATACTATTATCTGTATACCATCTTCGTTGTAGGCGAAACAAGAATTGCTGTGCCGCCTATTTTTCCGCAAGAGGGATACTTCGCTAAGCTCACTTCCATTTTAAAAAAATAGTGAATATTTTAAAGATAGTGAATAATATAAAAAATGCAGAATATGATCGAAAATGACCGATATTAGAGCTCATTCGTGGCTAAGCGGTTAGCGTATGCGCCTTTGGCGTGGAAGACCCGGGTTCGATTCCCGGTTGTAGCTCACACAGTTCGGATTCCACGTTAGAGCCTTTCTATCTCAACTATGCCCCTTCTTGGCACTGCTGTTGATATTTGATTTCCCGTACCTCCCTCGAAAAATGAGAGACAAGGTGTTGCAGCCGAGATCTTTCAATTGTTAGATACGGAAGCGTTGCCAGAATGAATTATTTCACGGACTTCACTGTCCTCTGTCTTGTTAGCCATTCTAAGTAGCCTACGATCTTCACTCGTCAAGACCAAACGACTGAATGACAAATTGGCAACACAGCGGAGGTCATTCACTTCTTTTCCGTAAGCAAAAAGAGGGTTTCCTCCGTCAGCGGGTGGCGGGGGTGGGGCCGAAGTATAGTTCGCATAGTTTCCGAGGGCACAGGTGAAATAGATAGGCTCTAATGAGTAGGTCCCGTCTCATACAGCCTCGCAGCTGAAAGGGACGTTAAACTGAAAGTCAACTCAATGACCGATATTACTGCCGAATCCGTAGTCTTCGGGGTTGCTGAGATGAACAGTGACACATCCGATACAGTTTAAATGCAAAGTCAGCCTCACAACTTTTGGGAAGGGGGAGAGAACCCCTTGTTTCTTACACGATCAACTTTATGTGGCAATGTCTCGAGTCTGAAATCCCGAAAATTGCTATGTTCTGGTTGAATAATGTCAGACAAAAAAACATCATCTATCAAAGAGCGCTTCAGTAATAGTAAAAAGTGACTAACGGAACATATTGCTAATTTTTCTTATTTTAACCCAGCGAAGTGGGTAATTGACGCTAGTTATAAATAATAAGGATGTGTCAAACTGTCTTTACTTGTTAGTGCAATATTGAAGAGAACGCAGCAGGGGATGCTCGCAAAGTACCTCTGAATTATGCAACCTGCAGAGTTATACAGCTTTGCAGTTTGCATACCTACTCAGGTATTTCATGTATGAATATCAAACTGAAGATCATATAAATGTGTAGGTAGATTTGTAAGTGTTTTGTATGACTAATCAACCGGTATAAATGAAATGAAATCTTTCAGTTTAACCTTCCATGATTATGCCCTTTAGGCTACGGGAGACGATGATTAACCCTTTTAGGTTCTAGTACCTATTTTTAGGTACTCAATTAGTATCTTCATTATTCGATTAAGAAAGTACCAATAAAGCTTTTTACTTCGGTTTTTTCCCCAAGCATAGAGGCATCGTAGAACACGTTACGTATGGTTTGGTTTCACGCCTTTCTGCGTCCAGACATACGGGATTATCACTTCATAACTTTAAAAAATATTTCGTAAGCCCTATTTTTATTTTTGGTGGACTTACTTTTGCTCCTAGAAGATTGAAATTTTGCACAGACATTCAGTCCACCGAGTAATATTTATCAGAATTTTTCCAGATCTTTTCGTTTATCACAGGGGGTAGTCCAGAGGGGCAAAAAGTAAAGAAACGGATATTTTTACATAAAGTACTGTTTTAGCGATTTTTACCGTTGAAGTACATGATTTAGACATGAATGGTACCGTTCGAAAGGATGTTCTATTCTGAAGAGAATGAGGTATGAATCATGATCCTACGATAAATAGGGATGATACTGTAGCCGCTTGACTGAAAGTCTATAATTTACCTTTAAGAGTCTTCATCCCGGCGAAATTAAAATACCGCTAATTTTACAGTAATTATGTGATATCTTCAAATAGATAAAAGATAATCGAAATGTGGAACAAGAGCGCCCTAGACAATATTATTTTAGATATGATACCGTTATCACGACTCACTTATCTGCTTTCGATTTCGAGCCATTTTGAAAATCAGCATTTATTTTCGCGTTTCTAAACAGCTGAAAACGGAAAGCCACTAGATGACTTGTGATAACGGTACCTCACGCAAAATAATACTGTCTAGGGCGCTCTTCTTCCATATTTCAATTATCTTTTATGTATTTGAAGATATCACATAATTACTGTAAAATTAACGGTATTTTAATTTCGTCGGGATGAAGACTCTTAAGAAAAAGGCCAGAACCTAAAAGGGTTAAGGGCAAATGAATGATGAAAGAATCAGTGGAATATAAATATGGGAGGGAACGTATATAATGTTGTATACCACAAGCATACGTGGCCGGGGATCGGACTAGGAATTCCACACAATCAAATGTAAACGCTTTGCCACTGATCTGCCATGCCTCTCTCAACAGAAACTTTGCATATAAGATAACGAACACATTGAGTATTCTGTAAAAGTTCCTTACAAGAAATTTTATTTGACAAAAGTAATGTTTTACAACAAAGAACGAAAAAAAGAAATTGTATCTATTGTATTTGATAAATTTCAATTGAGATACTATATATTAAGATAAAAGTTTTTTTTTATTCTTTTATTTTTTTAATCTTCCCGTCTTCATTGTTCATTAGGTCTTTTGTATTCGGAAAGCGATTTCCTTTTGAAGCTCTCGGTGCAGAAAACTCAAACTAGCGCGAGTGGAATAGTTGCTTCGAAACTTCGGTGATTGCAGATGGTAGAGAGAAAGATAGATCCTAACATTACTGGAAACTCCAAGAGAAATAAACCATTTCCTCATTCACAGAAAATACAAAAGAAAAGAACATGATAAAGTAGAAAATAATACACCGCCATTTTTGTCTTCTTTTGCTTTATTCTTTTATTCTCTCCTTCGAAACAAAATTCGCCTGAAGTTTTCTTCTCCGTTATTAATTCTCTGGAAGTTTTGCAGTATTTGTGGTTGAATTATGTCGGCTGATGAAACATTACTTTCGTTAGCTGAAAACAGTTCGTTTTGAAGCATGAGTTCTCGAAAACATTTGAAATTATGGCTCGTTGTTTTATGCACCTGGGATTCCGCACAGCTGGTGCCAAGTATTTTGGAAAGTCTTGTTTCACGTAGTGATCGGGGCCGTGCCTCTAGCTTAAATTTGTGTATTAAATTTCTCTATTTTCTTATATTGTCTGTGCAGGTGTTACGAGAATACAGTTTGAGTGTTGTTGAATGTCTTCGTGTGTGTGTAGCATAAGGAAACATTTAAATGGGAACATTTAAAGATTTACACAGTTTATTCCACCATAAATTTAACAAATATTATATTGCTTGAAGAATATACTCAGTTTAGCACCTCGGCTGAGTGTACAATAGCAGGGGCTTCAGGAGGCCAATGACTCCCCCCGAATTTGAGGTTTGAGGTATCAATAGTAGGGATGGCCAGAATTTTCCAGAATCCGGAAAATTTCCAGTTTTTTTTTTCGAAATCGAAATTTTCTAAATTCCTGAATTTACCGACATCGGAATGTATCCGAAATCCTGAATTTTTCGAATTCCAGAATTTTTCCGATTTTTCTTTCCGGATTCTGGAAAGTAAAAATTCTGAAATTGGCCATCCCTAATCAATAGTACAATAATATAGTAATTAAAAAGGTATAATTCAACTTAGCGGAGAGTCCCCCTCCTCCTCCACCCGGCACCGAAGCAAAACTTGGAATGATGATGGACTATAGAGGCATATTGAGGGATAGGGATGGCATATTGAGCTCATTCTCCCACTTCTTTTATGTTGAAGATTAAATTAATTTATTGCACAAGAAATCTTTAATGTGGACTTTTCTCCATTACCGATTATTATTATTTTGTTTTAAGTGGTTTGCCATATTGAACACTGAGACTTGTGTAGCCGCGACTGAATGCTGGTCAATTTGGTCCTTGTATTTTCAATCAAGATATAAAATTTTCTTTATGTATTAAAACAGAATGTGCAACAGCAACCACAGCATCTTCAAATTCGGTAAGTAGAAATATACAGAGTGGTCCATTTGCTTTTTGTTAAAACTTTTATTAGTGAGAGTACTGAATGAAACTAGTATAATAAAACAATACATTATGGAGAAATAGTCTAATGCTGAACATTTTCTATATAGCAGCAATTTTTATTTTCAAATCATTTAGGAGATCTTGGATGTTGTTAATTACTCGACGACTTTGCCACGAATTCACTGCACATCTGATCAGTAAGCCTTCTGAGGTCCATCAAATTTTGGTGAGGTTTCAGAAACATGTTTTCGTTAAGGTATCCCGACAGAAATAGTCCCCTACAGAATGGGTTAAGATGTGAACTGAGGGGGATCAAGATTATCCGTCATGAAACGAATTTGAAAATCGCCCTGAAATGACCTACAATGCTGAAAATCTCCTGTAAGAAATCCAACAATGTTTAAAGGGTGGGGCGTTTAACCATCCTTCATAAATCTGTGCGTAGCAAGTGGTTGTGAAACGAAGTTACTCCGTAGCATGCGCAGGTGCCCCTTACTGTTCACCATTTCTTTGAAGAAGAAAACCCACTCGGTAATTCTCGGAGCAGTATGTTGTTTTCCATGAAGCAATCGTGGATTCTCATTAGCTCAAGAGCGCACACTTTTTCCAAAACATTCCCAAAATTTGATGGAGTTGAAAAGACTTATTTGTCAGGCTCAGTCAAATTATGGAAGGCATATGCCGTTGGGTAATCAGTAACAATGACGTTAACATAAATTAATTCAAAATAAAATTGCGACAATTTTGAACATGTTCTCTATTAAAACATTTTTGCACGGTGTGCCCTTCCTTCTGTTGCTAGTTTCATTGCAATATTCTTTCTAAAAAAAAAAATTAATCAAGAAACAACTGGTGGGTAATTTCTTGTGCCACTCTCTATTTAAAATTGCATTTTTTCTTTTATTTTAAGGAGGAAGGGTGATGGCCCCAGAAATGTATCCTAATGCACAAGTTAGTTAATCAGTTCTTGCTACGGGAAAGTAAAACACCATAAGAAAATTCAGGAGGGGATTAATTACATATGTCAAATTAAATAAATTAGGTATAACAACATGAGCCGAAAAACGTTTTCTCAGCTATGCGCCGGCGAAAATTCTTTAAAAGCACCGGTCTCAAGCGGTTTGCAAAGTTATACAGAAAACTTCACATTTCACCTAAATATTCACGTTTAGGAACCATATGGAGGGTTCGCGTTCGATTCCCGGTAGAAGCTGGAATTCTCTTTTCTTCCCTCTTTTCAATGCGGCCCCTCACAGATTTACCCAACCTCTCTAGAATACATTCATTTCTGAACCCTCTATGCAAACCGAAAGTGGTAAATATTAAGTATTTCTCCGGTTTGAACACTGATTGTCATAAAGAAAAATGATCGTAGATATATTTTTTTAAATATTGATTTAGTGTCTGAAGAACAGGTTCCATATCCCTTTGCTCTGTTGCAATGATAAGTATTAGATCTACAATTTCTGGTTTCAACATTAAATGTCGGATAGTTTGGAAGTCTATCGTAGTTTCCAATGTTAAATGCAACTTAATTATGTATGAAATTATCTAGTTGCTATTTGGATTCCAGGTGACACTTTTATAAGTTTGTTTGTGTTGTGTAAGAAGAAGGAAATACCAAGATCATTTGCACAGGCATTGAAATTCGGAAGTTCTCTATTACTGTACAAACATGCTTTTGCCAAGTGGAAATAATTCAAGTTTCTGAGAAGGTTCGTGGGTGTATTACTCTTTTCAATGAATATTATGTTTGTGAATATTGCTTGGAAACTGGTAACGTAGGATGCGCGTAATGAAGTTTACACGTAGCGATGATTTTCCTGTTATTTTTTTTCTGTTTATTAATCTTGTTGAGTTCGAAACCTTATGGAATAGAATAGACTAGCCTACACGGAGCCTGTCTCCTAGCAACGAGTTTTCCTGAGAAACCTCAAAACGGATTGTCAATTGCTCCACTGAGGTTAGAATAGATGAAACTGGACAAAAAATCTCCGTCGAAGTAAACAGCTACATTCCAGGTTGATATTTTTATTTGCATTTCATTTAACTAAAGGACTAGGAGTTTAAATGAGACTCCAAGACTTTGCTCACTGGCTTCTATAAGGGTTTCAAGTTCTAATCATTTTTCTTGGGAAAAGATATATAGACCAACGTTTTTATACACATAAAGGAGGAGATATTCGCTAGCTGTGTACTTATACTAAGAAGTGATTATCTATGGTTATATATATATATATATATATATATATATATATATATATATATATATATATATATATATATATATATATATATATATATATATACTTAAAAACATATTTTTCACTTTTATTTGTTTACTTATTTTATACGCCGATGTAGCAAAATACGGTATAATCCCTATTCAGTAAAGTATTTGGGGATTTGTTTTCCGTATAGAATAGAACCCTTGAAGTATAGAATGTTTCCTCTTTGGTTTGCCAACTCTGGATGTCGAGCATGTACGTTTAAAATATAAATTTTATACCCTTTTATGCTGATGTTGTTCGCATTTCATAGTCTTTTATGTTGTTTTCTCGCGTATTTTGTACCGTTTTATGTTGTTTTCACCTTTCGTACTCTTTTATAGTGATTTTTGCCATCTAAAATTAGTGTGATTTGGAACATTTTGTTAATATAATTTTGATATTTTAATTAACCCTTTAATCACGCATAATATCATCCCCTTTCATATCGAAACCCTTACCTAATATATTTTCGTATTATTTACAATAATAATTGTTCTTAAAAATAGAAGAATGAATAAAAAAATATAGATATACCGTCGTCTGAGATTCAACACCGCGTATCTCCAATTTTGGCGAATTAGAGTTTTTGATACCATGAGAATCTGTATAGGATGGCGCACATTCTGGTTAAGTACGGTAGTACATCTATATCACGGCAAATGGCTCTGTTATTCCGTCAAAGTAATACCACGTATAATGAAGCCGAAGCTAGTTTTGAAACAGGTTTTTGTCTCTCCTGTAAAATTGGTGAAATGTTAGTTACGCAGTATTGAATCTCAGATGACGATACATAGAATTTTAATTAACCTTTTTATATTAAATCCTTTTTTTCAGAAGTATAAGCGAATCCTTATACCATTTGTTCATAGATAGAATATACATAGAGTTTTAGTTAAATGAATTAACTAGATATTACCGAACGCTATTTATTTGAATCCTAATAGTTACTTTAAGCGTTTATCGAACAATCATATCATTTTATACAACATAATAGTTACATATACTTATCATATATACTTACAATGGGGTTTTGAATATCAGAATAATTATTTATTTGTGTTTTGTATATGTGAAAAAGCAAACTTAAGTCGTGGTATTCATTGTCGTTTGTATTCTAGGAGTGAAAAGAATATGGTTCTATAATTAGTGCACATTCTTCTAACAGTGGTATACGTACTTGTAAATATTTGCTAAAATTAATGATGTGGCTTTTTTTTTTCTTTTGCGAACGGGAAACCTATTTTACCAGTCCAAATAAATTCTTTTAATTTCTTGATTCTAGTAACTTTTCTTAGATTTTTTTTTCTTCTCGGCCTTTCCCAACCGCTGTGTCGCGATACTTTAGAGTTATACTAAAAATAAATTTTATGCTGTACCCAGAAGATCTATAAGTCAAGACTTCTATATGACACATTTAATTTTGAGACAAACTGTATCAGTCAATACCTGTAACTGCAAAGGCATGGGCGCCCAGTAAACTGTGTCGTCAATTTAAAAAAAATAAAATTGGAATGCACTGCATTATCTAATCAATTTTTCATTTACTCGAATACTTGAAAATGATTTTCTCCTTGAATTTAACGCCTGACTAATATTTATTTGAGGTTTAGGAATGGCTAATTAATTAAAGTACTGTTTCCCTACCGATGTATCTCGCAGTCTTTTAAGGTGTGTCGCGAAATTTTTAGAATGTAAAACTCAGTTAATAATTAGTTAAAATTAGTTTTGAGACAGACTGTACCGGGAACGCCTCTAGAGGCAGTAACAATGATCAATACTACTTAGAGCCACTACTTGTAGCGTTACACTACTGTAATATGTTTTATTAATAAAACATCAAGTAAGTGTGATTTGATGTCATGGAGATTCAGTAAAATGTGTTGTCAGTAAAACAAAACAAAACAAAACAAAAAAAAAAAAAGGTTGGGGACCACTGAATTAAACTGATTGATTACGAAAGAAATTCTGAAATAATAATGTGGTAGGGAATAGAAGACCCCACGGACATGTTGTCTTTCACCATAAGCCACCATAAGCTCACATGCTTAGGAACTCGAAAAATTATTCGATCGGTTATTGATTACTAGCTGTAAGCACTCGTCGTTCTTGGGTCTTAATTTAGAGCCTGGACTCTCCTTACTGCATTCTCCAGTATCTATCCTGTGACGTTATATAAGCCTGCACAACCATGATGTAATAACGGGTTGCATACACACAAGGCGTTATTAGAAACCGAGAAACGCTGATACCTTTCACACACATCCCCCACAAAAAAATCCGAGCCGAAAATCGAAAAAAAAGGGGTTTCGTACATTATTAGATTTTTGAACAAGATGCGGAAATATTGCATCGTATCTGGAATATAAAATTTGGTGGTTCTAGACCTCTCCTTTTTACGAGAAAAGTTAAAACAAATACACATTATTTTTATTATTATAAAAGATGAGAAATGGAAATATTCTAATTCGACTTCAAGCAGCGCAATTTGTAGTTTAACAATCCTGTATACACATAAATAATTGGGAATAATTAATAAAATAACAAAGAGGTGTATTTCCTTTCGAATTAAATAAATATTTTCAATGTTTGTGTGTTATTAAATACATCCATTAAAACGTTTAACCATTTCTTTTGTAATTGAAAACGTTTGTGGAGACACTTAATTAGCTTAATAGTTTGCAGAACATTTAATTATTATTTTTTTTATAGAGTAAACATTTAAACTTTACTCCAACATTTCAGATCTAGAGCCCTACTAGAAATCATAGAAATTAGTTTTTTTTTAAGGTGTAAATGCGGTTTTGGAAACTACATTGCATTAGATGCAAACTAACAACAAAGTTTTCTATATATATATATATATATATATATAACGTTGAAAAGAGTTCTTCCCTTTATGTACTGAAATATTTCATCGCATCTTTCTACTCTCCGAACTTTTTCTCTGTGATGGTGGTTACCGCATACTGTGATCTGATTCATTTTTTCATTTTCTTTTTTTTTTCCTCAAAAAGAAAGAAAAATAAACTTCCTTCCTAAGATAGAACCAGATCCATTTTACCACCCGTGGTCAGCTAGTAGTATTATGAAAGCTTTGAGTTATGGCGTGTTTTTCTTTTTTTTATTTAAAACAAGGGGAAAAAGTATATTGCACGCTTTACACTCAAACGTTCTTACCGTATAAAATTTAATGGGAGTAATTTAGTTGTCTTCCCCATTTCATTTCATTTCATTTTTTAACTGAGAGAACGAAACGAATAAAGCAGTTACGTCATAAAATATGTCTGAATATATATTTTCAACCTTCATTTTCAAGTGGTTCGGAAAGCGATGTAATTTTGGAATAATAAATAGCAGTGCAATTAGGTAAGATTTTTCTTTTTCACGTTGTAACACCTGGCAGCAGTGTATTTGTCTGATGAATTAACATGAAGAATGTTTTAGATATTGACCCGTGTTAATGGTAAATTATAAAGAATGATTAAAGGGTATTGTTCCGCCCGGATCCCTTCGAATCTAGAAAATCTATATTCTGTAGATTCGGGATTACAGGTTACAGTCACCATTAAAAAAAAAAAAAATGAGTATTCGTACCCTGCATGTCTTTTCGTCAATAACTTCCGAACGTGTGAAGGCGATCAGTTTTCAGTCAGTAGAGAAAATGGATGCAATATGTTCGGAGGTATTACGATTCTCAACTGTCCCTGTTTGGGCGGAAATATCCAAGTTGGAAGCATTTGAAATGTGTTGGCGTAGAGTGCTGCGCATATCATGGGCCGAACGAAAAATGAATGAAGACTTGCTAAAGGAAGCTAATGAAGGACAACAGATCATGAAGATAATAGGAAAAAGAAGAAACAGCATGCTTGGCCATCTTATTCGGCACTCCGATTGGATCACTGTGCTGATAGAGGGAAAGACAGAAGGAAAACCAGGAAGAGGAAGACCAAGGATAGAGTATCTAGATGCAGTTACGAAGAATAGGCCTTATCAAAGTATAAAACAGCTCTCCCAAGGAAGAGAAAAGTTTTAAAATTTCCATGTTGCCCACCAACCTATGGTTGAGGTGAACAAGAAGGAGAACCAGGAATTCTACGTCTTGTTCCAAGGGATATTTTATTTTATTTCGCCGGGACGGCCAATAGTCCTAGAAGTCAATGTTGCGTCCCTTGGATAATGAATGTCGTTAGGTTGGTTACAAAAATAATTAAATAAATAAAGTACAATCTTGCAATTCTCGCAGTCACAACGTTTATCGCTGGTCTCAGGGGAAAAAAAAACTACCGATTTACAAATTTAGCTGAGATGACGATGAATGCTCTTCCCAGCAGCAGTGGTTGTAAGAAAAATGATTAGTGTTCCTTTCTTTTCCGTGTATGCTCATGCAGTTCCTCTTCTTTGCACTGAAAATCGTTTACAAGCAAGAAAAAGAAAAAAAGCCGATTTAATATGTTTAGCAGGATCAAACATTTATTAACAATAAATGTCGCACATAAACAGAATACGAGTGATGGTGCTCATAGAAACGAAAATAGAAAAAATGGAGATGCAAATTGGAAGTTGGAATCTTATGATCAGAAATACAAATCAGAATAGGAAGTCAGGAATCTTAAATTCGAGGGCTGGTTATGTGTTGAAGAGTAAAATACGTGTAAAGCATTCTGCGTTGTCTGTAACGAAGGGGTTTTCGTCCTATACCTGGACTTCAGTCAAGCTTTTCATTGTTGAAAAAGTAAAATATTTTGTTTCCGGGGTAGAGTGAATAAATTTAGTTTATTAAATAAAAAAATGAAATGAAATTTTTGAATTTTACGTCTCACGGTTATGCCGGCTAGGTTAAAAGAGACGGTGAAGATGAGAAATGAATGAAATGGTGAAATGAAGAAAGTGGGATGAAACGGGAGAACCCCGAGGAAACCCACGCACACGGTGTTTGTCCACCACAAAGTTCACTTGGCACGAGCAGGGTTTGAACCCGCGACCCCATGCACCATAGGTGAACGCTCTACCACAGCCACCGCGGCCCTCAGTTTATTAAACGAATTTAACTCGATATTATTATTATTATTATTATTATTTGGAGTATTAATCCTACCATAATATCACCTGAATTAGTTGGCAACGCTGAGTCTTTCCTATAAGCAGAGACAGTCTCTGAGACTTGCGACACTGTAGACAAACGGCTAGTGGGGTAGAAAGAAAAACATCATGCAAGGGGCTGATAATTGCTATGTCATAAGGCGTTATAGAGTGTTTCATTGGCTTTTTCGCCACGAAGTTTAGTATGTTATTTCAGTATGCAGCGGTGAGACGAATTTGCTTGAGACTTAATAGTGCACATTCAACTGGATGCTTTATGACCAGGTATCATTATTTCTGACTTTCTGGACGTAGTATCTTATCTCAGGTAATTCCCCAATTTCTTCATAATGCTGAGTCGACATCGGAAAATTTTAGTTCTCCCATTGGGAATAGAACCAAGGGTCATGCACCGAAGTAGCGTGCAATAACAAGACAGACATACAGATCATGAACATTATTTTTTTTAAGTGAACATTCAGATTTATTTTTAATGCTTTTTATTAGCATTTGCACCTGCAGGTAGTAAATTTCGATGCATATAGTAACGGGAAAGAGCTCAAATAGATTAAGAATACAGTATATAGATAAAAGAGCTCCTGGGAAGTAAGTTGTTTTGAACATGTGTTTACAATATTTTTGTGATAAATTGTTTTTTTTTTTTTAATAAAAAATTGTAATATCAAATATCAGAAATGGAATATACTCATGTAAGCCTAATCTGCTGTCGGTATCACTGTATTTAGGAGGGGCTATCTGAACCTGATTACCCCTTGGATTACGCCACTGCATATGACATATTTCCGAAGTTTTTTGGTGTTGAAAAGATTGTAAAGGTTGATGAAGAGTATGAATCTAGAGGATCAATCTAGGCTTAGTCTAGAGGATCATAAGATGTCTAAAATAAGCAGGTTTTTGAATGTACGGTTACAGATATATATGACGAAAAACTTGAGACAACGCTTAGAAAAAGAATACCAACTTACGTGACGCAACAGTTAAATTGTTTTGTCGAAGAAAACAAAAACTTGAGGTTAGTCTTCAAAAGAATCGGAATGTTGTCGAATTTGCAACCACAGAGTTGGTATTCCAAGACGATTACGAAGTTTGCCTCGGTGGTGTCTGTGGTTGTGGAAAGAAGCTTTTACGCCTACAAAGTCTTTTTAACTCCAGCTAGAAACGTGGTTGCATTTAATAACAACACATGCTTAAGTACATACTAGAGATGTTTGTATTGTTTTCAGTTGGGTAAAGGAGCAGTTATTATCGCATAATGTGTTCAGTGTTTTATTGAGAAGCTTCAGAAAAAAGACATTTCAAATAGGCCAGCAAAGTGAGATCATGAGAGTTAAAGAATCTTAAATAAGTTTGTGTTAATCTTACTATATTTTTTCCTACAGTGATAAACATGTGGGCTACTAGGGCATATACTGTAGTTAATAATTGTTTTCATTCTCTGTGTAGGAGATCAGTTTACTCAGAGAAGCTTAAAAAATAGATTGTAGGTGTTTAGGCATCAAGACTGCTGTTTGACGTAAAAGTACACATGCTACAGTTTTTAACGTGGGATTTTAATCATATATAGGAAAATATATCCGACAACCCTTACACGAAATACGACGCATTTTCTTTTGAAAACCTAGAGTAAGTGCTCTTGCATTCCTTTCAGCTTGCATTAATTCAAAATGTACATATTAAAAATTTCGTTTTCCGTGTTTACGTTTGAAAATGTACTCTGCTAAATTAAATTGCAGTTTCCGTTGAATACAAAAACAGAAACCATGTACTGTATGTACTCAGTAGAAACAGCTACAACTTCCTCATTCTGAAAGTGTGTAGCAGGTGTGTTTTAACTGCAATGCGTACTTTGTCCCCTATGTGCAAGTACATTATTTTGATGTCCATTCTGGTAGGCGAACTGAATGTGATATGATTTTTAAAATGTTTGTGGCAACTCTTTTAGTATAGTAGTTGGTGAAGAATTCACATTTTTAACAACATATGTTTATACCTAAACGTCATCGTGTAAACTAGTGGTTCTCAACGTAGGCGTTCTCCTTTCCAAAAGGGCGCTGAAATAAAAAGGCGTGATTGGGAGGCGATACAGACCGTGATTGAGAGGCCGTTTGAGATTTTATGACCTATTATAATTTTTCTTATTATTGGACAAAAGTCATTATGTATTTTACAAATTATCAAAAGTTTAGTAGATAACTTATAATAATAATAATAATTATTATTATTATTATTAAAATTTGTAGACGTCTATACTTGTCTATGAATTTTCATATGTTTATACCTGAGCTGCTCGTGAGTTCAATAATTTAATACTATTGAAGAATGTGTACTTGTAAATGAAAATTCGAAAGTTACATTAGTTGAATGAAAATACATATATAAAATATTACTGTGACTAAAGCAATTAAGAAGTTGGTCAAGTGCTATATATGGAGCATTAGACTGTATGGTTCAAAGACTTGGACATTACGGAAGTTAGAGAAGAAATATTTAGAGCGCTTCGGAATGTGGTGTTGGAGGAAGATGGAGAAGATAAAATGGACAAAGAGAACAACAAATGAATGTTTTAAACGGATAGGAGAGAAGATGACACTTCTAGCCACCATCCTTCATAGAAAGACAATTGGATTGGACACATCTTGCGAAGAAATTGTCTTCTTCACACCGCCATAGAAGGAAAGATGGAAGGGAAGCAAGAAATAGGAAGAAGAATAACACAGCTGATCGATGATTTGAAAGATAGGAGAAAATATTGGGAATTAAAAGAGAAAGCTGAAGATCGAGAAGAGTGGAAGAAACATTTCCAGGCCCAAATCTAAAAATTAAAAAAAAAAAATCCCAGGACCTGCCGAAAGGCAGAATACTTATTATTATTATTATTATTATTATTATTATTATTATTATTATTATTATTATTATTATTATTATTATTAATAATAATAATATTATTATTATTAATATTAATAATAATAATAATAATAATAATAATAATAATAATAATAATAATAAAACAATTAGATTCTGGTTGAAAGATAGTCATTTTGTGGCATTGGGTTGAAATTATATTTGCAGCCAGTTGTCTGAGAACTTGGGTTAATTTTAACAAACCGTGGTATTTTGAATATGATTTGTGTGGATGTTTTAGTGTTTGTTGTGTATGCACGTATTTCGTGTAAGCGTTGTGGAATTAGATGAGAACATTGAATAGGTGGTACGTGGGTGATGAGGTCACTCTCATTCTTTCCGATTGTGTATGCGTGTGTGTACTCTAATCCGTACATGATCCGCCTTTCAGTTTGATGCTATTTATGTCCCTGCATCCTATTGACTGTTTGCCATTTACGTTGTAAAATATTACTGCGTCCAGAGAAACAGGTGATTACATCCTAAATGATTTAACATACCGGTATGTAGAATGCTATCTTGGAATTACGAAAGCGGAGAATTATTGTCATTGTAAAATTATTATATATATGTTTTCGTATTATCAAATGAAATGGAAGGCTTACTTTTATAAAGTTCAAAATCCTAAAGTGTGCCCATTTATTCTTATAATACGTTTAAACCGGAGGTTTGAAATCTCGGACTCGTACAAAAGTTCTTTCGTTTGGTAAAATTTATTTTCGGAATAACACTGAATGAGTGGAACTTACAACGGTAGTATGACTGTATCGTACAGAAAATTACATTCTCTTTAATTTACTGAAAACTATTGTATCGTACAGAAAATTACATTCTCTTTAATTTACTGAAAACTGTTGTATCGTAAAGAAAATTACATTCTCTTTAATTTACTGAAAACTGTTGTATCGTACAGAAAATTACATTCTCTTTAATTTACTGAAAACTGTTGTATAGTACAGAAAATTACATTCTCTTTAATTTACTGAAAACTGTACTCAAATTGCCCTTCAATTCTGAAGTTACTTACGAAACTAATTTCATCAAACGGAAAGAAAATTCTTGATTAGGCCATACTTCAGTATCATCATCATAGGTTGTTTTGATATCGTCCATTAATTGTGTATACTCCTTCCCCCCTCCCTCTCTTTCCTGCCAGCATACCCTCTAAAACGTCACTCACGAAACAGTTCCTTCTTAGCCAATATCCCATTCAATGTCTCTTCCTATTCTTAATAATATCTATAAATTTATAAAGTTGTTCTGTTCTTCCACACCATTTCTAACACCCTCTCATTCACTTTCCGCTCCACCCAGCGAATTCTCTCCATTCTTCACGACACCCACGTTTCGAAAGCTTCCAGTCGTTTTTCATAATTTTTCCGTAATATCTATATTTCTGACCCATACAATACAATATTCCAAACGAAGCATATTATGTGTCTTTTTTTTTTTTCAATACTTTGTTCAAGATCCCACAAAATAGTAATTTCTTCCTCCCAAAGGCTTCTTTCACCATTCCTATCCTTGCTTTTATCCTATCCTTCACGTTCAACAATCATATCATCATTAATAATACTGCTACTTAGGTATCGAAAAATATTCATCTGATCTATTTTTTACCCTCCTACTTCTATATTTGACAGCGACCCCTTCGTTCCAATCACCATGGCTTTTGTTTCTCTAACATTTATTTTCATCCCGTATTCTTCACAGCCATTCCTCAAGTTATCTTACATCTTATCAACTTTCTCTTCAGATTCTGCAACAAGCGCCATATCATCTGCAAACCATATATATACACCTAATCGTTCTACCTCCTACTGAGATGCCGTCTTCATTTTGCAGGCTTTTTTTTTTTTACTCTGTCTTCTACAGTTCTAACTTAATAGGCGTTTTTTTTTTGCCTGTTTACAAAACATTTTTTTTAAAATTAGGAAATTACGCATGATGATTTTCACTCACCTATATATATAGGCGCGGATCAAAGGGGAGTCTATAGGGGCTATAGCCCCCTCCCCTTGACGTTCAGGTATACACTGGATAAGATGGAATTCAATCCTGCTTTACACTGGATAAACCTGCAAACTATGGTCTAGCCCCTCCTTTGATCATATCCTGGATCCGCCACTATATATATATATATATATATATATATATATATATATATATATATATATATATATATATATATATATATATATATATATATATATAGAGAGAGAGAGAGAGAGAGAGAGAGAGAGAGAGATGGTTTTGAACTCGAGATAGATTAGTACTGTATATATCTTCTTTTTGGTCATATATAGCAGTGGTGCCCCCCCTTATGTCCATGACGCACCCCCCAATTGTCTATCCGTAGGTGTTCTTCCATGAAAAAAAATCCTCTTTTCGATTAATTTTTACACCCCCTCAAACATATTTATATAGAATTTTAACCCCCCCAAATATTTCAATGACGCACTTTGCGTCATAGCCCCCCTCTGTGGGCACCCCTGTATATAGATACAGATATATTCGTTAAACGCTAATAAATTTCGTAGAATTTTATCTTGACTCTCATCGCTCAGTTATTCTACAAATTAGTTTATTCCTTTAGCTAGATCAGCCGGAACATTCTTCAGATCCATAATTCTGATTATTTAAAATTCGCCATCACAGCTTCAAACTTGGTTACTTTTCTCTTTCATTGGATTATCTGTCGTCTGCATCTCATGCCTCGCTCGTTCGTCATTGCATTATAAATGTGCATGTCTGCTCTGTCTGCTTGTACCGAAGAGGATAGTGCTGTGAAAAATCTGCAAAAGAGGGACGTTTTAGGAGACAAAAGAAGAACGGAAGCGTAAAAGAATTTTCCTTGCCTTTTTCAGGAGGAATAGGAACTAGAAAAAAAATAGAACATACATTAAAAAAATATTCCCTGTAGGTTGAACCTTTTGTTCTGAGCTGCTTCCTCCGTGCGAACAACTAATGAGAATTCCAAAACACTCGTGTACCAGCGAAAAATGAATTTGGTGTTCAGTAAATGGAACTATAATTTCGTTTCTGTCGTTTCGAAGAAAGAAATTAAATTTCAGCCCGTTTTTTTAGTCACAGCCCTTTGATCACCGTACTGCCCCGTCGATACGCCAGTGTTGAGCCCCCTCTCCCGTCCACCTACATATTCACTTTTAACGTTTTGTTCCTATGCACAGCTTCTTTCATCGTGTAAAAATGTCACCCCGTATAAAAGTTTGCTTCCAAATGAATTTTACTTCATACCGTCATCTACACTACGCTTTAGAACTTGTAAAACCTTATTTTACAGCAGAAGTAAGTTGTTTTAAAAGTCCATTGAAGATTTGTGAAGTGTATTGAAGAAACGTCTCTCTCTTTTTTTCATTCATTGAGTGTAAATATAGCGTTTAAAAATTCAAATGAGGATCTCAGTTGATAGTATAAATAATAATAATAATAATAATAATAATAATAATAATAATAATAATAATAATAATAATAATAATAATAATAATAATAATAATAATAATAGTAGTAGTAGTAGTAGTAGTAGTAGTAGTAATAATAATAATAATAAAAATAATAGTTACAGACTACGGAATGCTATGTGTAGCTGGATTTTTCTGTATATACAGCGTGGTCCAGAAAAGTGGTCCGGGTATGAAAAGATCTGTGACGCAGGAAAAACAAAGAAAACAAGTTATTACAACGAAGTTACAATATAGGTATTACAGGGTCTCATTTAGGGGGCAGGGAGCGACATTCCCCCCCTGAGTTTGAGATTTATATAGATTTTATCAATAGAATAATAGTAAGTCAGTGAAAAACGTGAAATTTTACATATATCAAGGGGTCTTACCCCCGCCCCCCTTCCAAGCCAAATCTGAAATGACGCTACTGAGGTATTACCATTAATACCGTTTATACTATCTAGCGTTGGGCAGTTTCACGTTAACAAGTGCTGGAAATGGTCACCCAAACACACAATACAATTTTCTGCCCTGGTAATGCTGAGTTTGGCGCCCTAGTTGCTTCTGTGGAACTCTTGCAAGAGCTGTGCTACTTTCCCTTTCAAGACACCCCATGAGGGACAGTCATATACTGAGATATGGTGATCTTGAAGGCCACATATTGCCATTCACAATTCGATCCTCATCGAAGAACTCATTTATTTTTGAATTTTAGGCAGTGTGAGAGTTTGACCGTGAATTTTGGAAGTATACATACTGCACCTTCTCGTTTTTCAAGTCATTGACAATCGGGATGAAAGGTTGTTCCACACCCGCTTTGAATTGATGGCTCCTCAGAAGAAAGATGTGATGACGCTTCTGGCTGTCTGATACCTTCGTGTATTGTGGGTCGTGAAATTCATGAGGTTTATCTGCGAATCAGTACTATGAGTTCTGGGAACTGGATTTTTTCAGCGTATTATCTGAACGGTGAGGTGATCAAACCTGCTGAGCTGAATCCCATTTGTACACTCAGAATCCAATTTGACATTTTTACTTGTTTCGAAATAATTAAATTTTCCACGCTGTCATTGCTAGTTGGTCAGATTGTTTATAAATCAACCTGTCCACGACATTTTTTTTTTCATCCTGGAAGAGCAAAAATTAGGTCTCAGCTGAAGCTATATCTTTCCCATGATACTCTTTTATCACACCCCACAGAAATACAGTTTCGTACACGATGTCCTGGTCAGTTCCTTTTCTTCGTTTAAATAATACTAGCTGAAAAATGCCCGATAGTTACGATGCACCACTCACTCCCATAGGATAACGCATTTCAATGACACCCTCAAACAGAACTTGGACTTAAAGTGCATGCAAAACTTGAGATCGCTTGGGGTATTATTTAATATTATTCAATTAAGCTCATTTATCTCGTAGACTACTTTAGTCTGTAGTGGAACTGTTTTTGGGGATGAGACTCGTAGTGAACGCGGAAGTCAAAAATAAATAAATAAATAAAGACCACCTTGCTTTATAACTGATTTTACCAGGAGTTATGCAACAAAATCAATTTCTTGCACTATGTTAATGAAACAAGAATCCGGTTCATTTATTTTCTGAAGTACTTCCTCTACATTTGAAGGGACATAACGTTTAAAATAAATCAATTTTAAGTACGTATTATGAAAATTTATTGTTTTGTACTTAAGTAATCATGAATATAAAATTTTATGTGTTTGACGAAGTCAATATTAAATTGCCGAAACTGTTACACGAAAGTGTTCGTAATAATATCTAGTGCTTTGGGCAGTTTTGATTTATTAATAAATGTTAAATATTTCCAAGCTATAATGAACAATACACAATTACTAATTATTTCTCTTTCTTTTTTTTTCAGGTAAGTGTTATTTTGGAATACCATTTGTGTTGGTAAGTGTTCTATAATGATTAATCTCTTTCCTCCGTTAAAAAATTAAAAAAAAAACAAAAAAAAGAATTAAAAGAAAATTTTGGTAAGTGTTCAATACAGTCTGTAGATAGGTATTGGTAAAATTGATATAATACGAGGGTGATTCAAGTGAAAAACCCTTAATTTTTTATGTGGCAAATTAAGAAATACAACATTGCTCCCGTAATAATCCAAACGCCCCAGAACTCGAACGACTTGTAATCCGAACGAAAGATTCGTGCATATTTTGCTCTGGTACCGGAACGCCATCGCTGCACATTGTGAAATTGTGAATTGTGTGATGGATCTGATTGCCTCTGGGTCTTCCGGGTCACGGATCAGGAGCTTCGTGACTCGTTCGTTCACTGTTGTGCGGTAGTTACAGTGATATATTATACACACATATGATCTCGATATCCTGTATTACTTTCTGTAGTTGCATAATTAAAGTTTGATTAGCTAACGACATTCATTGGTTTGCTCCGTATACTCCACTCTCGTCGTAGATAGATGACAATTCAGATAATGTCCACAAATATTTGTGTTTGTTCCCAACCTGTAACGTGTGGACTTTGTCTAACGCAAACACTGCGTGCATTTTTTTTGTTTACGTACGAGATTCATCTCACTTTATCATCCCAGCTGTGTTTCTCCATTATTCATGTTCTAGGATCCTCTTGAGCCAATATTGCCTAATATCAGTGATGTCGTTAATAATGTCTTCAACTAAAGTATCCAGTAAGTAAAAACATTCGTTAACTTTTTGGAGCTGTATAAATGTAACGTTTTTTTTTTTTCTTGGTGATAACGATTAATTAGCTTATTGAAGTAATTACTAGGTGTAGTCGTAGGCTGCACAGTCGACAATTTTCTACCAATGAAACACCACGTCAGTGCCCTTTTAATAGAATAAATCGACTTTGGAAGAGGGAGGGAGGCACGCACTCCTTGTGTTGCAAATCGTCATCTTGAATCTTTCTTTCTCTTCATATGTAGTGGTAGTTTTTTTTTTTTTTAAATGGAAGTCACATCGGTAGAGATTTAAAAAGGGAAGCTCCTCCCTTGATCACATCCTGGATCCGCCACTAATATATATATATATATATATATATATATATATATATATATATATATATAGTATGATCTAGATGCAACTTCTGAAAACCATGAGCAATATTGTACAAATCCAAATTCATATATAGATCTATAGGTTTTGATCTTAAATTAGCTAGGCATGAAGGTGTTATTTCCAGCCGCCATTGCAACCATTTCCTCGGATTTTCTGTCCTTCGCATTCGTTTCCGAAATTGCAAACAAAACATGACGACTGAACTCTGTGATTTCGCTACTGGATTCAAACCTGAAATTTTGTGTCCGGATTTAAATTGAAAATTTAGTTTTTATATGTAAAATATTTGACAAACCAGAACAAACAAATATGAAACATATGCGTCACATGACATGCTTAGTTTGGTATCCAAATCCCGAAAAGGGCGAAACGAGACATGTAGTAAATCTCTCCTGCCTAACGTTGGGGATTCATCTAAAGCACTATAACCATTTTCCCAATTCTTATTCACCCGCATGGACGCCACTGTGCTCTAAAGTCTTCAGAGAACTGAATAGTCGTATTTGAAACACCAGCTGACTTAGGTAAAGCATTTTCATGTAACGGCATCTAGGCATTTTGCTGAAATATAAATAAAATTTTCTTGTGTTACAGCCCACCAAGGAGTATGTGAATGATCAGATATCCTTAAGTTGTGTAGTGTATATATCAGGATATCGATTTAAATCAGCAGTATTTCTTGCTTTGTAGACCGGAGTATTTTGTGATACAAGCGATTCACTCAGAATTTTTTGTTGGGAAAAGTCCAATACTACAAGCTACTACGTCTATGTAAAATTGAACGGGTATTATTCTGTACCCGTAAAATACTTCCACCTGTACTTTCAGAAAGAAAAAAAAAATGAGAGAACTATAACATTTTTATAAGAGAAAGAGTACAGATGAATGTAAGATCAAATTTCCAAGCTACATGAATAATTTCCCTGTTAAATAAGTATAGTTTTATTGAGGAAGTGTACAAATGCATGTTGAGTTTTGAAGCTTTTTTAAGGGGGGTCCGGACCCGGTAGACCATCCCGTGGGTACGCCCCTGATAAACAACCTCCGGATGCTGAGCACTTAGTAGAAATTCTAATGTCCTACTGGAAACTGAACCAGCACCATGCTTAAATAAAAGCACGTGCGGTACCCGTTCGAAAACGTATTAATATTATGTATTGTATGGAGAAAGCTTTTTCTCAAAGTACTTCAATAATTTCTTGGGGTAATGCGCACACAATAAGCCTTTAGTATATAATTTCGGAAATGTATTAGATTTTTTTTATATTCCAATAAATTACAACGCAATGCCGACATTGTGTTGCTAGTGGCATATTACAGAGTTCTATCATCCATCGTAACTGCGACGCTGCTATTATTGAGCTTTCAAAAATGACAGTTCCAAAGACGTCTTAATAGAAGTGCTTCTGAAGTGTCGAATAGAGAATGTATTGAGACAAGATATCATTTTCAGAATTCGTCACTCTTTTCTTAAGCTGCTGCACAGTTCCATCCATACTTCGCCTAAATTCCTGACATCAAGCACTTAGCGCTGTATCCTATCCAAAGCGTGCTACTTTGGAAAAGCTTTAGACCTCAGGCTAGATGGAAGAAGAAATTTTGAAGAAAAATGTCTTTTTGAGGTACATTGAGAGCAAACATCATTTCTCGATCCATTAGCTGCCTCCCCGATCGCGGTCTTCGGAAATTTTCGGCTGGTTTCGTCTGGCCGTGTGATAGTATCTCCTGGTGTCGAGGCTACAATTGACTTGAATCAAGACTTGCGCACCGCGAGGGTGGTGTGTGTTGTTTTTGGTAAGAAGGGTGGTGTGGAACTATTACAGCACAAGCGCCAGTTGTGTGAGTGGTGAATAGGAGAACTAAAAATTAATGGTCTCAAAGTGAGTGGCACGGCAGGAGGTATTTTTTTATTAAGATTTTCTGAAGATTGTTTTTTTGTTATTCCCGGCGTTTGTTTTACTCTGAAGATACCAGAATGAATCCAGCGTGTTATTTTCCACTTTTGCCCCTGGTAAGTAAACATAAGTAACTGTTATGTATTTGAGAAAATCTCGTATTGTAAGCCTCAACTTCACGGACTGGAATATGTTCAGATTTTGAAGGGAATCTTGGAGAACCATCTGCTCGCACGTGTTGAGAGGAAAACACATTTCACATTCATAAACCAAAGTTAACAACGGTAGCAA
Source organism: Thermobia domestica (assembly GCF_964235325.1). Taxonomy (NCBI): domain Eukaryota; kingdom Metazoa; phylum Arthropoda; class Insecta; order Zygentoma; family Lepismatidae; genus Thermobia; species Thermobia domestica. The sequence continues at coordinate 54,900,608 of NC_137456.1, read as the reverse complement.
ACTATATTACAGATGTATGTTTGCGATAATAAATGTAAAACTTTGGATATTGGGAAAATTCGTTTAAAATGAAATGCTTTTTTTTTTCTTTCTTTTTTTTTTAACAGAAATATTTTAGAAATTTTACGAATAGGGCCTATGTTCTTTATGTGCTAAAGGCTGATATTCCAATATGTTTAACGTTCCAGATTATCCATTTCCGCAAAAAAACTGCCATTGTTGTGGAGCATTTATATTGTTGATTATCGTTCCTCAAGATTAACAGATGACTATGTATGCTTATACAGTTTATATATAATCCGTGCCATTTGATACACTTTCAGTTGTCATGCTAAACACAAGAAAATTGATTGCTCAGTCCCATTACAGGAGCGAAGCTAAGCCTATAAGGGAAGTCAGTTTATAGTTTAAGGTGCGAACCATCATATACCCTCACCGGCAATCGAACCAGAGTATTCTGTACTGGATGGGAGTACGCTGACTGAATGATGATTTGAGGGATGCCTCTGGGGATTCCCCCAGGGTCAATTCCCCACATCTCCTCAATGTGAATTACCAGTATTTTTTAAAACAATACTTTTCACCCCCTTATACTGAAATTTCCAGCGGGAAAATTTTCTGAAATGATTATTGCTAGCAATTTAGCCGTAAGGAAGCGTAAATAAAGTGGAACACATTATTGTAAACAGTACATTGTGACAGTGTTTCTTTCTTTTTTCATCTTCAGTGTTCTAAATGCTATTTTCATAGGTACTAATAGACTACGATGCCATATGAGTTACTGTAATTAAGTCATTTTTATAGTAGTTGGATAATGTCGTCATATGTGTTGTATGTGTGTTTCTCAATGAGTGAACAATAAATTTAGTTACCATATGGCTGCATTCAAGGGCGCCCATGTTGTGGTTTCCAGGGGGGGCAAGTATAAGGGACATTTCAAATGTAGTCTCAAATTTTGCGGTAACTATTCTAAAATATCTATTGGGTTTTCGATCTTCCAAAGCACAATTTGCTCTAAGGGGGGGGAACGAGCACCCCACCTTGCCCCCCCTGATGGGCGCCCTTGGTTGCATTTATGCTGTGCATCAGATATAGACCTTGCCTATGGTCGGAGTTGGCTGATGTTTGTATGCATGATAATTTGACAAAATAGAGTAATGCCGTTATGCATTCCTGTCTCCGATTGTCAGCCTGGACTGACTATCCATTTCTATTCTGCTATTTTGTCTCAAATGTAAGAAGAACCTCACCTAACAGACAATTCGACAAATGATTTGTGTACATATTTAGCTGCTATCTGAAAATTTACGGTGTAAAACCAGTAGGATCATTTCAGGTTTTGCTTTGGGGAGGAGGCATAAGCAGTCGTTCTTTCAGAAAAAATGTTCCGGGGGGCACACAGTATTCCAGGGGGCACTGCTGGTACTATTCTATTTATTATTATAGTATAGACGTACTAATTCGGTCTCCTTGGGGGGCACTCTTAGAGCTCCGGGGGGAAGTGCCCCCTAAAAAACATGTCTGGAAGAAACACTGGGCATAAGACTCCGGTATAAGTAGTTACACGTTTTTCATGTATATCATATCAAACTCTATTGTCACCCCTACCCCCATGCAGCTACAAATGATACTTATGGTGGAACGTTGACAAGAATGCTCTGCAATTTAAGGCCATAGAACTTGACTACAAAATTAAATTTGACCATTTATGACTTAAAGTAATCGATTATAAATACAGATGAGAAAGGAAATTCTATTAGTGAACAATGGCCGTTCCTCAGATCGCGGTGTGGGTCCCCTCAAAACTGCATGAAATGTGAAATTGCATTTTAAAATTGAACATTCCATCCAGTGGCGTACACAGAAGTTCATCAAGGGAGTATTCAGGCTCCCAAGTGCATATAATTTGAGGTATTTGAACACATATCTTAATATGGTAAATGTTTATAATTGCATAATACTTGCTCAAGAGGGGTTGGGGGGTTAAACCACGTTGTGTATGCCACTGATCTATCACTGAGCTACTATAGCTTCCTCGAGGCTTCCGGTAAATAGTATAAAAATGCTATGATCAATTTTAAGGTTTATTAATCAATTTTAATCTATAATATTATTACTAAACCAGGTACATCAAGAGTTTTGAACAATACTGGATTTATGTTGTGGTATGTTTATAGAATTTTGCGGCAACGAGTCGTAATTTCCGTCTCATTTTACAGCAAACTGATTACAAATTGAGGTTATTTGTGTAAGCACCAATGTTTACGTTATTCGAGTAAACAAGCGAGTGAGTGACGTATTGATCCGATAATAGATTAGAAATAAACAATCCTCGTTGACAATTGTTGAGATAAACATGTAACTGTACATTTCAAATCAAAGCATTAATTTTAGAGAACATAGGAATGAATTTAAATTGCAAAATAGATTCTTGTCTGAAACTACATACAATATTGTATATTTGGTCTGTCTGCCACTGGATATAGCATTCGTAAAGAGTTGAGGATGAGCTTTAAAAGATTAATGGTGCACGTAAACTATTTGTTTGTGTGGAGCTTAATTCTCATTTCAGGCCAGGTTTACGGTTTGACAAGAACTAAGTCTTACATGTAATTTCAACAGCGGTCGAACTTGAGTCTGCTGCTCCGAAGATAATAATACAGTTTCCCTAGCAACGAGAAAGAGAACGTTCAACAACCGAAAATTATTATAAATGAACTTGGCAATATTTTTATTTATTCTTTTGTGAATGTACAGACAGTTATCAAAATAATCGACACACAAGTAGGTTGTAATACTTAAGACATGTGAGGTGGTAACACTGAAGGTGGTATGCAACGCCTGGACATTTTTAGTGTTAGGATGATTTGTAGTAGTACGTTAAGTGCCATAGAACGTAGGTGAATGTTGAAGCAGACAGGAAGTGGTGATGCAAAATGAGAGCCCTGTCTGGATTTAGATTTCTAGGCTTTGGCATCCATGACCATGTTCGCCCGTCACGTTTGAGGGATGACGTCCCTCGACGAGCACACTATCCAGGGAAAGGAAGGGAAGAAAGGACTGTGGAAGCGGCCTGGGTTCTATATGTTAGGTACCACCCCAGCATTTGCGTGTTGTGAATGAAGAAAGCCCAGGAAAACCTCATTCAGGGTGGCTGACCTGAAAATGCTTTTCACACTTTCACTGGGGACTGCTCGCACCGAAGGCGAGAGCGTTAGCGACTGCGCTACGCGAGGCCACACACTGATCTCTCTCGAGTTTTGAAGAAGGCGAATTTTGAGAGTGTGCGGTTAGCGCAACTGCATGTAAGTTAACCAGTTTATTACGCATGTCGCAAGGAACAGTGTCCAAGGTTATGTTATGCTATTATGTTGGCCTACAGAATTCATAGCAAAACATTAGCGAAAGTTAATGGTGAACAGAAGAGAAACCAATGACAGTAGATGAGATGCCGCAAAAGCGGTTCCGGATCTTAATCAGCATCTGGAACAACCTATCGCGACAATCACACTGAAATTCAAGTTTAATAGCCAGGGCATCTGTGGTGGATTGCAATTCCAGACCGCTGGACCGTTAATAACGCTTTGGCGCGAACGTACGAAGTGGACTGCCGATGATTGAAAACGCGAAATATGATCCGATGACTGTTCTTTCATCTTATTTCCAACAGGTCGTGTTTATGTATTGCGAATGCCCAAAGAAACGTATGCTTGAAGGTTCCCTTCTTACCGTGAAACTTGGCGGCGTTATATCAAGTAGTAGACTTTTGTTTCCTGGTATTCGGTGGTCCTGTAATTACATTCACAGGACGCATTAATACTACCAGTGATCATGTACGGATTTTAGGTGGCGATGTAGAAGTTTTGTGTCTGGCCAGTTATAAATTTTTCCAAGAAAACAATGCGCCAGTTCACACTGCTGAAGGTATTGAGGCGTGGGACGTAGGCAACTGAAAATTCGTGCAATATAACATGAAGGATATGAGATGGGCAGTAATTATTCAACACATGCTAATCTGAAATCGAAACCGAGACCACACATCTAAAGAACAGCCACTTTATTTATTTTTGAGAAACTTTTAGTCATAAATTCTGAAATGGTGTTCCAGTAAATTTAATTCTCTACAAGATGTGTGAGAAATCCACTTACTCCTCGGTTTGAATGTCAGAGAGTAGTGTCAGTGTAATTTTAATTTATTTATATACGAGCTATTTATCCAATGGGTATGTGTGTGCTCCATCGTGCTGTACTTCAAAATGTATGCATCTTCATTTCCCTTTTGACATACTGCAAATGATCTGAGGAATTAATGTACCATTCGAAAGTCCTGCACACTTTCACGCAATCATTCATCTGTTCTGTACCGACGATGAAATACATGTGATTTGATTTCTCACATTTGTATGTCTGTTTGGGGTTCGTAAAATCCTTTTGAATGGGAATGAAGATGGAGTACCACGCGCAATCCAGTGATCTGAAAATTATTCATTAAGGATATCACTCATCTGAAGAGCAAAATGGGCTAGAGCTCTGTCCTGCATCACCCGAATACTTGACAGTGCTGTCTGGTACCACGAAAGCTGTGTTACCAGTACCACACCTAAAATTAGAGTGATATTGTTCCCTGTACGATACTCAAATGTATAATACGGGGACATATCGGATAGCATGTACAATATTAGTAGCCCAAAGATGAGACATGTAATAATATTGCTAGATGTCATTGAATTGGACAAAATGATAGGGTCAGTTTTTCGTAAATCCAAAAGTTTATGTTGTTCAATAACAGTGCCACCCCTCACATCATACTTTCAGGCAAGTAGCCAGGATTTCGTAAAGGGGGGGGGATGACAAAATACTGTAGTCATCAAGGATGTTATAAATAGAGGATCTGCCCATATGTATCTTCATCCTATTAAATCGATGAAACCAGAAAAACAGTCGAGCATCGGCACGTCTGATTGGCTACTCTCGTTTCTGCCATCGTCTGATTGGCTGCTTTCGTTTCCGCCATGATTGTTGGCTCAAAACATTGCGATTCTATTGAGCGGAGTGGGCATAGTAGGGGTGGCGAAACTGTGACGTATGGCTTCAAGATTTTGTTGCCATCCTCTATTTTATAAGATCCTTGGTAGTCATCACACCAGGAGCTCGATCAATCTAAACTATTTTACTGGCAACATATATTGGTTTGTTAGGACAATAAAATGAGGATATGTTAAGTATTTTAATAACAAACTATGAAGAAATCTCGAGTAAAAAAAGTATTGAAAAAGATTTTACAATATCTACGTTCCTTCCTTTGTTCATTCAAATGTAACCATTTTCCTTTCATTATGATCTCAACTATTATAAAGAGTACATATCTACTATTATAAAAAGCACATATCCAGTAATGTCTTGTAAAATATCTTTACAATATCTGCGTTCCTTTCTCTGTTGAATGTTAACAGAACTTTCTTTCCACATAACTTTTCTGTTTTCATTATTCCGTCAACTACGGTACTGTTTGTTCCAAATGACAGGTTAAAGGAGCAGTAGAAAACTGTTTCTGAAATAACATGTTTGATACTGCAGAGAAGAGATGATGAAAAATTATGGTAAAAAATATTCACACTGTTACAGACCGGCACTATGCTTTCGAAAGCTTGAAATTTCTCTGACTAGTATAGAAATTCTGAGAATTCCTCCTTTTTCATCCTTCCTTAATTTTTTCATTTCTGGTTTCGAAGGGGGGAGGGTCCGGACCTCCCTTGGCTACGTGCCTGATACTTTATATGACACTAACAAGTGGGTAGTACACGGTGTACTATTAACTCTTAAACTTTAACTATAATTTGTCCGATGTTACAACATATATCAGTCAATAGATGAAATCGCGTTGAACAAAATAGATGCAAACGGAGGATAAATTGTCATCTGTAGTTTTCGAGGAGAAAGCTTTTTTTTTTTTTTTTTTTTTTATGGCACTAAAAGGTATTAGTCAAAGCATCAACTCAATACCTCCTTACCTTACCCTTACCAACTGGCACTACAGCTCAGGGTGGGCTCTGGCCTTCTTCACTACATTTCTCCAAGCTTCTCGATCTTTAACCATTTCTTTCCAGCTTCAGAAGTTGCTCTCATATTTTCTTTCCATCTTATTTTCGGACGTCTTTTCCTATTAGAATATATCCTTTCATTAAATACCTTTTTTGGCATTCTATTGCCTTCCATTCTTTCTAGGTGTTCGAACCATCCCAGCCTTTGTGATTTAATAAATCGTACAATATCTTGTCTCTCTAGTATATTGCCTATTTCCTCATTATTTCTTATCATCCATTGATTTCCTCTTCTTACTGGGCCATATATCTTCCGTACTATTTTTCTTTCAAATTTCCTTTTGTGTCTTCTCCTTTCTGCCTTAGAACTCAAGTTTTACTTCCATATATAACAATTGGTCTAATCAGTGTTTTGTACACCTTAATTTTCATTCTTCTGTCTATCCATCTGTTTTTCAGTAATTGTAAGTTTGCGTAGTATGCTCTATTTTCTGCTCTCGCCAAACTAAAAAAAGAAAAAAAATCAGTAATACATAAACTTCAACTTAGTAAAACTGTCTACCTCACAATGCCTCTAGACAAGCACAAGTTAACACTGCACAAGTACACTTTTGTTAAACATTAAAATCTTTCAATTTATACAGAGCTCATTTCTTATTTCTTGTATTTCATTTCATAGTCATGTGTCATTTTAAATAGTGATATTTTTAAAAATAATTGTAATATAAAATACGTATAAGTTTTGCATCTCATAATAGAAACTTCTCGTTTTTACTTTCGTTTTTACTTTAAGTTTTCCATAATTTAAGCTTTCCAATGCTTTATAAGCATTAATTTAAGCTTTCCATAAACCTATTGATTCAATATGTCGTTCATTACCAATAATAATTGATATTTTCTGTTATGCTAGAGCAGATTCTATCTATTGTTGTTTGTAGGGCCGGATCCAGGATTTTCTGACTGGGAGTGCACCAATAACTACCAGTACATTTCAATTAAATTTGTTTTTTTAAAAAATGCCTTTAGGCATCTGTGGTGTGAATGAAATGCTCGTATCTGGTCTCGGGAATCGAACCCACGACTTTCCGAATTCAACTCTTTAAAGTGCCATATGACAACTCTGTACCCCTAACAACGCTGGTGCATAGAACGGAGGGAAGTATTTTAAAGAGGATCGCAAGTGGCACGCAGGAAAAAATAGTTCTCTTCTCCTGGCTTGTATTCATATAGTCTCGCTGCTGAAAGGGACGTTAACCTCAAAACCTCCTGGCTTGTTTTCTTCCCTGCTTGAAAATTGGTTATTGTTTGGTGAATCCTTTTCCTTCAACCTTCATAAAATTGACTTAAACTATTGGTTTTGCAAAACTCCTCTTACTTTTAAGCCCTAAACAGAAACAACAACAGAAATTGGAAACTGTTTCTATTTTCACTTCTAGCTTCTCATTTTAGATAGTGTATATTTACAACATGTGGAGGGAAATGCATGTGCACCAGTGGACTCCCTAAATCAGGTCCTGGTCCTGGTAAAAAAAAAAAAAAAATTATGCACATACTCTAATTAATGATATGAATACTGCTTGTGATACATGGACGTAGATAGTCCGTTTTTCTGAAAATATCGGCGTTCACTAAGTTCATCAATACACAGTAAAAAGAAAAAAAGCGCAGGTTACATGCGTAAATCCCGTTGTTTTTGGACTTGATGTATTTTGTTATTATATGTATTATAGAGAAATGCTCGGATTAATACATGCAACTGACTCGAACACATAGTTGTATCTCCCTAGCTTTTAATCGTTCTTTCCTCTCTTAACTTTTGTTTCTTTCACAGTTTCTTCCCATTTTCTATTACTTAAAAAAAAAAGAAAAGAAAAGAAAATCAGCATATTGAATGGAGTCTGAATCCCATTTCACAAAAGCTAAAACATGTTTTATAAATACAGCTTAGATCTCGTTAAAAAATAATTTTAAAAAACAGAAATACTAGAGTGATAGGAAAGTCATTAGTGATTACTAGCTTTGTTATATGTTCATCCCCCTCCAAAAAAAAAAGTATATATACTATTATTTGAAGACTATTTTAATAGCTTTCATAAAACGGGCCCCAGTCATAAAATTAACTGCTCCATCGGCTCGTATCTTCCCATTGACCATACACATGAATTTGCATGTCCGTAAGGAAAAAAAAGGGGGGGAGGAAAATCAATGGATCGCAAATATTTCCTCATAGTACGAAAAATTTCCATACATACTGTAAGTTACAATTTGCATTTGACCCACGGTGATCTTAAATTCCAGCTTTATCTACTTCAGTCAATATACCGTACTAAACAAATTGCCCAAAGGCGTGGTTGGAGGCGTTGTTTAAAACTTGAGTCATAGTACAAAAGGTTAGTGCCCTAAAATCTCTGTTAGAAATCATGATGTGTAAATGAGTCATATAATTGATTTCAATTAATATTGAAATTTGTTATTAGTTGTGACTCATGAATGCTGCTGGAAGTAAGACAGTTCTCTGTGGCATTTTCTTGTAATGGAGAGGTCGTGAAACCCATATTTCCAGCGTTATTTTCTTTCCGTTTGGTTCCAGAGAATATGGAGCATTACAATGGTTATGCTTTGTACTGACTTACGAATGTTATATGAAGAAAAGACTCATAATTTTTATTTAATGGTGTTGGATACCCGCGTCATTTTTGTTTTATAATAACCAATTGATTTATGAGGAAAATTATTTCTTTGAAATGAACTGAAATTTTTGTGATGTGATTTTACTGATCTTATTTTTCAAGACTAGTTAATTGTTCCTTTTTAACTTTTAAACAAAAATCTAGGGGAGATTGGGGCATAATGAGCACCTTAAGGTTGAAATTGAATTAGCAACGTTGCTATAAATGGAAAGTCGATAATTTTGCAGTACAATATTCTTTATTCTTTCTTCTGCAAATGTAAAGAGGTGTAAGGCGTGAAAGTTTTACCAAACAAGTTGTAAGTGCAAATAAATGGTCCTATTGTGAATGACCGTTTTTCCTCACCCCCCTGGATAAAACGGCCTCATCCTTCGAGCATATACATATTAAGCAAAATTATGTTCTGTTTCGATAAGGAAATGCTAGTTTCCTTATTCATTGAAAATGTTAATGAAACATTAGTTGCATAATTATAAAACAACGAGCGGAAAACTATAAAAACGAAAATAATACTAAAATAAAACTAAACGGAAAAGAAAATACGAAGTGGAATAGAAGGGCTATCAAAAAAATTCGAGACTAAGTCTCTAACATGCTAAAAGATGACAAAACAAGAACACACATTCGATCAGAGGGAGCACGGACCTTCATATTCACAAGGTAATATGATACCCTACTCAATTCGACACGGGGTATTTTGGTCCCCTGTACAATTTTAAGGGGTCATTTGGCCCCAATCCCGATATAACTTTCAAAAACCCTTTATCTGCTATCCACCATCTTCCACAAGGAAATCAGCCTACATGATTGTTTGATGGCCAAACCTTTCTCACTATCTGTATGTGTAACATGTTTTATTCAAGTAATTACTTTTTTCAGCAACAGGTAGAATATTCACAACATACCTTATATCGACGTACCGTGAAATTGGTTTTCTCCGCTTATTTCACACGCTATTGAAGGTAGCGACGTCTTCCTTTCTAAACACTTCGCGCCATACTAACTACGGCTTGTGTAGTAGTGCCAATTCTCTGTCACCACAGGAACACCGCTATATACGGGGTGACCATGTTACTCCGGGGGGTCATTATGCCTCCACTTCCCCTACATTAGATATAAATGTAATACTACTTAATTTGAATAATCTTAATTTTCACGAAGTAAGGGACATTTAAATAGATTTGAAGAAGAAATCAAACCATTGAAATTCTAGTCATTTCATTTTAAGGGAAAGAGATAAACAATTCGTCTTACAAATCTTATAAAACAAAGATGGCGCACCTTAAATGTTCAGAACATTTGTCTTTAAAGAATAAATGGATCAAAGATAATCAGGTAAAGGAAGCGTAGCTGCATGGAAATGAATGCTTTAACGTATGCAAGTCGAGTTTATTTATCTAACTAAAACTAACTCTGTGGCCTATGGAACTCGAAGGTTCAGTGCCACCTTCAGAAAAACCTCTTCATTCACTTCTGTCCACATATAACTGGATTCAATTTCTATTTTGTACGTTTCCCTGTTCAAGCGAAATCTATCTTCATATTGCCTTCCCATCTGCTCCTAGGTCTTCTCGTGGTCTTTTCCTGATTTGGTTGCCAGTTGAAATTTTGATAACGTTCCTACTCTCTTCTATTTTAGCTACATGACCTATGCCCTTTTAGAATGACAGTTTTGCAATAGGGGCTGGCACGTGTTCAGGCTTGCTATACTTAAAGGGACTCGCACTCGTTTATTTTAATCTCAAGCTTGCACTAGTTAACCTTCCGCCCATTACCTCATTGGTCTCGGGTCCACAGTCTTCAATGAGGCTTGCGCTTGTTCGGACTGAGGTTCTTGCTCACTATCGAGTTCTAGCGCTCCGTGTTTAATTATTGAGTTTTGTTGATACCGTTAAGCAGGAGGCCACGGCTCAGGGCATCATATTAAAAATTGGGATTGGAGTATGGTATGAGGAAAATAGAGGCCGTCCACCAGAGATAAATTTATTCCGAAAACAACATTGAAAACACAGTGCAACCGAGTTTATTCGTTATGACGTTACTGGCAGGCCGGTAGCCAGCTCAAAAATTTGGGGGGGAGGCGGTAGAAGTTAGGGGGGCCTGATTAACCATATTATATTTCATCAACATATTATAGTTCATTTGCAAGCCTACCGTAAACATTTTAGGGGGGCAATAAAAATTTAGGGGGCTCGGCCCCTCTAGACCCTCCTTGGATACGGGTCTGGTTACTGGTCTTAGGAATTGAGGCTATTGCTATTGGCTGCCGGCAGAATCCGTACACTTGTTTTTGTACACCCCTGGCCCATTGGTGGTGGCCCAATGTAAGCACGCGCAGCCGAAGGTATTTTTTAGATCTATCCTGAATACAAACAAATACGAAGGAGGGTAAAATATGTAAATACCGTTAAGTAACGAAGTTATTTGACTAATCCATTGCGAACTGTTTCTTTTCTGTAGAAGAATAAAGCTTTGCTACAGTAATCCTACTCTCACATACTGCAGTGCTACATTTTAAGACTTTTGTGTGTTGTACCTTCAGTTAATTTATTTATTTTTGCATAACGATGCTTTTACGGCTAAGAATTTAAAGACCTATAATGATTACTATTGAATTATGTATGGTTTACCATAATCAAAGTGCCAATATTGGTATTCTAAACATTGACTACTTTTGAAGTAATACCTTGATATTTGTCTTTGAGGTTTTAAAAACCACCACAAACACAGTAGTAAAATTTTTATCAATGAGCTTTTTAGCGAAGAAATATGTCGTAGCGGTGTCATAATATTTGACTCAAGTGGCACATTTATATGCACAAGTTCAATAAAATTTGTAACTTCGAAATGGATTAACATTCTTAGTGCAACTGGAAATAGGCCTACATATCAAATATTGATTGCTCTTTGGTGGTTTGTAAAATAATACGCCAAATTGTTTGGGATTACCAATTGAAACACCACCAAACTTTTGCAGATGCAGTGAAGAAATTGATCTCTAAATCATATTTTCAATTCAAACTATTTCAACAAAAACTTTCAGAATTGTTAGTTACTTTCGTTATACCAGAATTTCCGACAGTTGTTTATAAATCAGACTCTAGCATGAAACAAGTGAAAAATCGTTAAAGAAATTTGACTACATGCATAGCAGTTATTCAGCTTTAAAAAAAAAAAAAAAAAAAAAAAAAAAAAAAAAAAAAAAAAAAAAAAGTTTTACTGCATAGATGTTATAATAGCATTTAACTCAATTAAAAAAAAAGATATTAACAATATTAAACAATACTCCATAACCATACTTAAATATTTACCACTACCTTGGTTCATTATTGTGGACAATAGTAAGGATTTAGGCGATGATTGACTTACATCTGTGCCTTATTGAATACATATTTTCCACCTCATTCAGGTAGCAGAAAAAAAAAACATAAAGAATTGTAGTCAACAGGCAGACACTTTTTGTGTTATAACGTGTGGTTATCACAGTTATTTTATTTGCTGTTGTTTCTAGCGGTTTATACAGCAATCCAGCACATTTTAATTCTAGTGTTAGGTAGCAGGTTCATTCGGTACTGGACTTATTCAGAAATTATGCATTTCTATGTGGGTGTGGAAAAGAATGGAGAGAATTAGCTAGGTCGAGCTAAAACGAATGAAAGTGTGTAACGAAATGGTGGAGGAGAAAACAACAATTTTAGACATCATTAAGAAGAAGCAAAGCTAGGTGGGACATTGGCTACGAAGGAACTGTATCACGTGTTAGACAGGGTATGGTGGCAGGAAAGAGAGGGAGGGGCGAAGGAGACTACAAGTAATAGATGATATCAAAACAGAAAAATAGTACCTGAAAACGAAGTTAACGACAGACCGTGGAGTATGGAAGCTTTTCAGTTACGGTAAGTGACCTGCCGTTACTTGCGGAATGAATACCTGTGATATGTTGACTCAAAATCCAACTAGAACCATGCGCAACCAAAGCTAGACAGGAGCACGTCATCATTGACTTAACTATAAATTAATGATTTCGAATGTTCGTTATTAACAAAAAGAAGAAACTAAAAGTAGAGACCCATGATTTAATAGGAAAGAAAATATGATTCACGTTGATTTCAAATTACCGACTGTTTGATATTTGAAAGCTACATCAAGCTCCATGCATGCGCGCCGACTACGTGGGTGCTCCGGGGCTCCGGCACTCACACAAATAATCTTGTGAGTGCGGCGCATCCACAGGATTTTTAATTTGGACCCGGGTTTGAACCCGTTTCCCTTAAGCCAGCCGTTTGGACCCGGGTTTGAACCCATTTAAGACAGCCGTATTACCGACTGAGCTGGGGCAGCCTCAACTTACCCTTATAGTACCAGCATATTTTACTTTATCACAGCCCAGGCCTTTATGACAGTGTTCATAAAAGATTTTAACTAAAAATAAATAAATCAGACATCGGGACTTTGGCTTTATGTATATTATTTGTACGTTGCCAAAAGCACAGATTATTTTGTTCCACGTAGATAAAGTAGCATGTGTTTGGATGGGATAGGAAGAACTGAAAAGAACATTGAGATGCTTCGCAACCTTTAGCTTTCAGAATTCCACGGATAGTAGTGTTTGGTTGAATTAATTACGTTATGGCAACACTTGTGGGTGGTGGTCGCAAGGCTAGAGGAGCATTTTGTAGCGTGGGCCAAGTCTTCTGGTATGATAAGATGGTACTGTACAAGCGACAAAACTATGTGAAGAGGCATCTGGCGAGAACTAAAAAGGTTGCACGAAAAAAAAAAAGTGTTAAGAACACCAGCGAGCGTTTCAGCAAAAATTCTGCCGCTGACAAACAGGAACAGACGCCTTGTAATTATTCAGAGCAGCGTTTGTAAACGTTTTCGTTTATGGGACTCCCTTTTTAACGTAAAGCTATATAAGGCTTGTAATACAGAAGTATATTTGATGATCACCTTATAATTTGCAGGTTGAGTAATTTCAATATCACTACGTAATAAATTATATTATGACTGAAAATTGAAAGCAAGAAAGTTAAGGTCAAATAAACAAATTTTAAGCAGGTCCATAATGGAACAGTTATCATATTAGTTTACATGTGTTTGTTTATGCATCCGTAAGTTGATTACAGGAATACCATTACAGGATTGCATAATGTGCTTAACTGGTTCCGCACTGTAAAAAAAATAATTCATAGGTTAATGTACAAAAAACATTGGCAATCTGTTTGCAAGCCTCTATGTAAATCAATTTACACCAATAAAGTAAAATTACTTTTCTATCAATATAAATATATTTTCTTATAAATTTACTGTAAATTTGTAGAAAAACAGGGAATTTTGTAATTTAATTTAAGGAAATGTATATCAAGTTACAAAATGAAGGGTAAATGATTTTACATTGATATTTGGTAATTTAAACTACAGATTTTTTTTTCTCAATGCAAGAAATGTCCGCGCTATGCAAAACCCCGTAGTTCGAGGGTTAATTTAATTTGTTCATCACAGACACACACAAAAGGATAATAATTCTAAAATGAAAACAAAACAATTATTTTTATGAAACGAAATAATAGAGACAATCCTTTTGAACACACAGAAGTGGTATAAAGGAAACAGAATTGCACACAAGTACCGATACGAGTTTGTACTCATTTGCGCACAAGTTCTGATACGAGTGAGAATAATGAATGTTATGTAGATAACATCTGTCTGTGATGTGACATATTGAAACTTGAGTACAATATCCGTTGATTAGAGAGGTCATAATATCACGATAACTAATCTGGATGTCTGTGACCTTTGCACTCTGCAGGCTAGCTTCAGACCTTAAAAAAGACGATCTCTATGTAAATTGTGTTTTACAGTGATGAGTTTCCTAAAGAAAGAAAGTTTTATGTTCTTGTTTTATGAGAGACGGAAATCTCATTTAGTCAGATCCGTCTTCATTTTCAGAAGAAAGAAACATTCTAAAGATATTTTAATCTTGGATTATGATTTTGTTCTATTTTCTGCTCTGTGAACAGAGAGAACATTACGAAAGTAAGAGTCGGAGTGCTCAAGCCCTTTTGAAGGATTTGTAGCTTGAACAGTAAGCGATGCAACGAAATATTTCTTAATTTTACTTTGTAAATGATCTGAAGGCATCAGAGAGTTGCACTAGTTAAACAGACAACAGAAAATAATGACCTCCTGGTGCAGCAACCCTTAGGGGGCCAGAGCCTAACAGCTAGCATGTGCCAGTCATGCCTTTAGAGTGATGTGTAGTCAGCACATGGACAATCCTCTGCCGTTAGTGCTGATTTTGTAGATCAGAGTTCACTTCTTTCTTTCAGATAGTTCCCCAGTTGTCCTTACGGCACTAGATGGATCCGCAATACCAACAGCACAAACGGTCACTCATCTTTTCTCTGACCAAACCTGGCACTGCTTGACTGCTGATCTTATGAGAAGCAGTATTTGAACCAGGTTCTTAGCCAGAACATTAAGTCAAAGGGGAACTCACAAGGAAAGGACATGAACCTGTCAATGGGACTTCCTAATCAACCTAGTCCATTCGATAAACATAACAAAGATATGTTCATACACAAAAAAATAGGGGCCATGGACAACGGAGTAAGTCTCTGGTACCCATTGACCCTGTTAGTATAAAGAAAATCGTAGACTCGCAGTGAAATAGCTATTGCATCGACATTGTTCATTGGAAAGTCATGTTTTATAGTTCATTCTCTTCACCATGAAACAAGCTTTCCAGAGGTGCTTTGTATTGGGGCCCGAAAGTGGTTGTCAGATAGGGACCGGAGGGCATTAAAACGGATTGTAGCAGCTAAAAAGAAGACCACTGCATTGAAAATTACGTCTGAACTCAATTCCGGTCTACAGAACCCGGTTTAATCAAAAACAGTGCGACGGGAACTTCATAAAATGAAAATTCATGGCAGGGCCGCTATCGCCAAACCTCTGATCACAGCAGTAAATGCGAACAAGCGTATCCAGTGGTGCAAAGACCATAAGGCGTGGGCTCATGAGCAGTGGAAACACGTAATGTGGTCCGATGAATCGACCTTTACCTTGTTTCCAACAACCGGTCGTGTTTACGTATGGAGAACACCGTCGCAGGCCTATGATACGGACTGTCTGCTCCCAACTGTAAAGCATGGGGATGGTTCTGTAACGGTATGGGCAGTGATATCGTGGTTTTCTGCAGGTCCCATCATAGCCCTGCATGGAATGATGAATGCTAAGGCGTATGAGGCCATTTTGGGGGACCAGGTTCCCATGGCCCAAATATTGTCCCCTGATGGTGATGACATCTACCAAGATGATTTGGCACCCTGTCACGCTGCAAAAACGGTGAAATCATGGTTTGAGGAGAATGACCAGGAGCTATCACATCTCCCTTGGGTCCCACAATCACCAGATCTGAACATCATTGAGCCATTGTGTTCTGAGTTAGAAAGGCATGTTCGGTCTCATTACCCTCCACCAGAATCCCTTAAGGAACTGGAGCATGTTTTGGAGGAACAATGGTACAAAATTCCACACACCGCGATTCAGGAGCTGTATACGTCCATTTCACGGCGGGTCCAAGCTGTTTTGGACGCAAAAGGAGGCCGCACACCATACTAGGTATGATTTCCACAATTTTGCAAACGTTTTAGATTTTTTTTTCCAACCCCTGTATTTCAGTATGTAACATCTACTTCAGTATTTAATCTATATTCTTCGTAAGTTATAGTGCTGCTATCGGGTTTACTTTTTTCCTTCTTTTTTATATGTAAGTCCAAGAGAATTTTGGATTTAAAAGAATACTGAATTCGCAGTCCTTTATAATCATGTCCATATATTTCCCTTTGACTGCAGTCCAAATTTCTTTAAATAACAGGTAATGTCCCCAATCCCTTGTCTCCATTTTCTTTGATATAGAAAGTATCAACAGCTTCGTCAGCCGTAAATTGCTGGCCACCGTTTCCCAATCGGCGGACGTCATTTCCCTATATAACTGTTCGTAATTACCTTTATGGAAGTTATAATCTGATTTATTGTAACGTGTGGACTTCTAGTTCAAATTCTTCTACTGTAGCGTAGCGTAAGTTAATAGATAAAGCAGGGCGATGAACATTTTCAGTCACCAATTATTAGGTTAAATGTTCCACTTCAATCTTATTGATTGATATTCGCAAGAGCTTGATCTAATGTTCTTTTAAGTTAATTTTAAATATTATTGATCGTTTTTAAATTGTAGGCTCATATAGTTATATAATTCCCGACAAGTGTTTGTAGAGCTAAGAAAAAGTCAGTTCCGATTTTGTGCGATTGATTGCAACCGCCTATTAGAAGAATATTACTTCCCAGTTCCAAAAAGTTAAAAACAAATAATCAGCGTGATTTTCATATACAAAGTTGTCAGATCCAGATGGAACGTATACAGACCTTTTAATAAACAAGATTATTTACACTAACTTTTATACCTGTGTATACATATCAAAAAAGAAAACTGCGTTTCATAGGGGATGGGGGGCTGAGGATTGTCGCAAGCGGTCATACTCCAGCTACGGGCCTGGTTGACAGGTACAGTCTTTCTCAAAATTGATTCTAACTAATCGATTCATTAAATTGTAAAATTTCGCGACACACCGGTTGGGAACCAGTAGTTTGTAGGTCCATTTAATGACAGTATAATAATAACTTTTATTTTTTTGGAGTTAAGTGGATCCCGTCTTACGAACTTAATCCTCTCCGTAACACTGTTCGTGAACAGAATTTATCTTTCCCACTGTAATTAACTTAATGCAAATGCATTTAATCCGTTCTAGGATTAACAGGATTGTTTTACATTCTGAAGTGTTTTCTTTGACGAAGAATATACAATGAAAGTAATACTAAATTATACAGATAGTATGAGGGCTAAAAACACAAAAACTGCAAGAAAAGAACAAAAAGTACTTTTTGATCACAGCAGTCTGTCAGACATAATGTATACGGTAGGGAGATCATTGTTTTTTAAAACATTATGAAAAATATATGGAAAATAATTAACAAGAATACTTGCACAATAACATGCTAAGTTTCCTTATTCATACGTTTCAGTAGATCTGATCTTTTTTAAACAATTCCATTCGACTAATTGCAACTCCAAATACTATGGATTGCATATACATCATAATTATTGTATTAAAATAATTATTACGTAGGAATAACGAGACATTTCTTTTCCGTGAATGGAGTTCACTTCCCCGTTGTCGATTGATTTTAAATCCAAGTGGTGGAGATAATTGTGAAGCCTCAAAAAATATGCCCCGTATTGCATCATTTGTTTTTTTCATGGTTACCATGGAACTTAATGGTAAAAATATTTATATTTAAAAATAGAAATAGAAGTAGGGGTACTCACCCTACATCCGAGCGGTCAATATACCAGGTCCGTAACGGTGGGCCCAACTACTTTCTCTAAATCCAAAAATTTTCTTGCCACGAAACCAGAACTAACTGTGCGAATCGGACACTAATTAGCACTAATTACTGGCGGGGAAAATGGTTGGACCAACGTGAAATTGGCCAGGCCACTTTTGCCGTTCCTCAACTTCTCAACGAGACCACCATTTATTCTGGAAATCGAGCACTAATTTCTGGTGCATGTTTTGATTCGATAGTTGGGCCCATTTCACGAACGCGTTGAGCCGGTTTCTGTCATTTCTTGATTTCAGATTTAGTAATTTCTTGATTTCAGAAATGTAGGTGTTTTGTTAGAAGAAATTTCCAGAAGCGTGTTAAAATCATGGTAAACTATCCTAATTGTTCAGTGTATTTCAAGTGCTTCTGTTTCTGTACCTACAGGGGTAGCTCCGTATTTCACACAATAATAGTATTTATCTACTTGTAAAATATGAATGTAAGGTAAATTCAAGCCGTGCCGAAAAGTAGCTTTCATTTCTTCCCTGTGTTACTGGTCTGTCTATGGACCTGCGTGTACTTTAACTTACAATCGAACCTGTGCGGTTCCACACCAAAGGTGTGACCGTTTATTTGATCGATTTAGCAGGCTAAACAAGCATTTAATGGAAAAGAGGACTACTAATATCAAGAAATGTGTCGTTGGACGTTCGAAAACAGTTAATTAAGACCCTGGTATGGAGCGCGGCACCTTACGGATCAGAGACGTGAACATTGAGAAAAGTTGAAATATCTAAGCTGGAAGCATTTGAAATGTAGTGTTGGCGCAGAATACTGCGCATATCATAGACCAAAAGGAAAAAGAATGAAGGCTACTAAAGGAAGCTAATGAAGGACGACAGAACATGAAGATAATAGAAAAAAGAAGAAATAGCATGCTTGGCCATCTTATTCGGCACTCCGATTGGATCACCGTGTTGATAGAGCGAAAGGCAGAAGGAAAACCAACTCCCAAGTAAAAGAAAAAAATTAAAATTTCCATGTTGCCCACCAAGCTATAGTTAAGGAGAAAAAGAAGAAGAAACAGTAAGAAGCTCAGTTGAGATTATTATTATTATTATTATTATTATTATTATTATTATTATTATTATTATTATTATTATTATTATTATTATTATTATTATTATTATTATTATTTTATTTTATTTTATTTAAGGTAGAAGAATATGAAAACTTCAAATTTTTAGATCTTTTCTTAATTGAAGTCATTCTTATCATTAGTAATGATAAGTGGCTAAAGTATCCATTTCTTGTCATAAACCACTACTTACAATTCTTACTAGTATATTTTAGCAGTTTTGTAACTGACGTCGTATCTTGCTCTGTAAAATACTTTTTACAGTTGCTGTAGGGAAAATCAGTTAAACAAGAATATCTTCTTAAATAATTTATACCAATCTTTAAATATGAAAGTAGGAAAACGTTGATAGTTTATAAGTCGAGTAAAATTCTTCTAAGAGTTGAAAGTTTCATAATTATTGTTCATTTTATGTTCAGTGTTCTGGTGTTATCTTCTGTGAAACTTCTTCTCTTTTTTGCTCTCCTTGCTGAAATTTCCAAGAAGTTTAGATATGCATTTTTGAGCTGGGCATCGCAAAATTAATATTTGATAACAAAGTGTCAATATTAGCTCTTAAAAAGTAAACTTTTCATCAGAAGACATTCTTTCTGTAAATGTATAGGAAACAGCAGTTACCTAGGGATTTTTTAAGTGTGTGTGTGTGTGTGTGCCGGAACGCTAAAGTTTGTCGATGTGTGATTTTTATTCCAGAGTTCATTAAAAAAAAACCCTAGAACAAAATAATGTTACATCTAAGTTAATGCAATGAATTAATTATTTATTCATAATTATTATTTTTTAGAGATCCCTGTTAATCTAGTGGCTAGCGTGTGCGCTTTTAGTGCATATGGCTCCAGACTCGATTCCCGATAGGAGGGCATTGAAATTTTAACGCATTACGTTGGTTCGAATTCCATCTTAAACTGTAGGTCTACGTCTCGGTGCCGAAAACGGACGCAAAACTTTAACAAAGAAGAAATTAACTATATATTACACGTTGTATATCTAGGTAGCGTCCGATTTGCCGCCAATCTTGAAATTGTTAAAATAATTTTTTGCACAATCCCTTTGGTATTATTTTATTATATCATATACTAGCAGAATACCCGCTCTTCGCACGGGGAGAATCCGTTTCTTTCTGCGTATAAAGGGCTGAACTTGGATTTAAACTGCATCGGAAGTGTCACTGTTCGTCTTAGCAAACCCCGAAAACTATGGATTCGAAACTGATATCGGTCATTTTTTTTATCATATATATAAAGGGTGGTAGGAAACTCCACCGACAAACTTTTGAAGGCGGTTTCTTATACGAAATGAAAGTAAAAAGTTCTAATAAACATGGGTCGAAAAACGTCTCCTTTCAGAGTTATGAACTACCGAAAATTCGAAATATCACGTTTCAAAACATCCTGGCTTAGAAACTATAGAGCCTATTCCAAGCGATTGAAGGAATTACACAGGAACTGGTATACGCTCTATCTAAATATCCATGTTTCAGAATTCACCGGTACCAGCGAAACGAACGCACCATTAGTACTTAAATGAGTATCCCTATACTTTAACTTCTTTTTCACAGTTCCTTTCACCGATAACGGAAGATGGTAAAACATGGATATTTAGATAGAGAGCATACTAGTTCCTGTGTAATTCCTTAAACCGCTTGGGATAGGTCCTATAGTTTCTAAGTTAGGGAGTTTTGAAAAATGATTTTTCGAATTTTCAATGGATCATAACTCTGTAAGGAGGCATTTTTCGGCCCATGTTTATTAGAACTTTTTTCTTTCATTTCGTATAAGGAATCGCCTCTGAAAGTTTGTCGGTGGAGTTACAGGCGTGCCAATAAAAAGTTAGAATGTTGAAGCTTATTGAATTGCATTTCTTTTGTACAATATAATATTTCTTTACGAACAGAAATGCGTTAACATTAAAGAAATCGTTAAATTGTTATAGGTGTGCATCGGACTTTAAAGTATACATTTGACTGTGCCAAATACCGAGAATAATTAAAAAACGACACCTTATAGTGTATTCCCGGGGTCTGCTTACTCTTTTCGAGAGTTTGCAAGTGACAATTGATGCTATGTTTATTAATGATTTATTGAGCAGGAATAAAAAAAAAAAACTTAGATATAAATAAAGTTGTTTTCGGGAAGCACTTGTATATGCATCGCTCATTGAATTCCCATAAAGCAGATAGTATCTAATTTGTGAAGCGAACATTTTCAGTAAAAATTGATGTATCTTATATGAAGAGCAGTATTACATCGATATTGTTGGGTAATTTATTACCATATGCGTTATAAATAATAGAAACGAGCGTTAATGGTTTTATTCATATTTCAGCTTGAGCTAACTCTGTTGAGAATCCTCAGCCTCGTCCAGCATCGATTCTGGGCGTTGGTTTGCAAACCTATCTCAGCCAGCAATCGAAACAAGAAAAAATGAAAAGGAAAAAATATGAATAGAAAGAGAAATTAATTACATAGCTTGTGTGTGTCATTATTGGTGGCGATCGCGTTATCGAGTTGCTGTATGTTGCGGTGTTTGCCCGCATCCAGTCGGCAGCCAATTCAGCATGAGTTAGCATACAATGCGACTGCACGTCCAGCAAAACCCCAGTCTAATATCAGGGATGATAATGGAGTGTTCCATTCCCACGCTTGGATGAATGAATCTCCTTTCGCATGCAACTGATGAGTTTGTATCACGGATTGCCAGTGGTGTTGTCATCTCACGAGTATTTGAATTTGTAACACCTCAATCAGCTTCCGTGCATTTTATTTTCTCCCCCTTTTCGAAATGCCAGACAGCTAATCCTGTTGTCGGGATGGGTTTCTATAATTTAATTCGTTTCTGCTTGAAAATCAATCAAGATTATGTGCAAAACGTGGAAGAATTAACGTTGAGCGTTAACGATGCATTACACTGTTGGTGATAACTTTAAAAATAAAAGTTAAAACTTGAGGCTGTAGTATGAATTCTAATTATGCTAATAACTCATGGATGCATTGCAATTTGTCGCATTGTTTGAGATAGCGATTCTCCTTCCATCAAGGTGGTGTATAGCTATTCCCGAGTAGACGAGAGATCCCAAATACTTTTCCAATACAGTTTGAAAAAAAATGTAATCGACTCACTCCACTGGTCTAGTGGAGTGGTTCTCAACCGATTTGTCGCGACACACTGGTGTGTCACGCAATCCTCTAAAGTGTGTCACGAAATTTTAGAATCTAATAAATAATTAGTTAAAATCGGAACAGACTATACCAGTCAACACCTGCGGCAGCAGTAACGCTCAATGCAATATAGACATTAATAAAAACTTAATTGGTTTCTTTATTAAATATAATAGATATTATTATTTATAACAAAAATATCAAACAAATGTATCGCGATGTCCTGGACGTCAGTAAAGTGTGTCGGTATACAAAAAAGATTGAGAAACGCTGATCTAGAGGTTAGCGTGTGCGCCTTTGGTGCATATGTTCTGTTTTAAATTTCCAGTGGCAGAACAATAAATTCTGAACGCATTATACTGGTTCGGATTCCACCTAAACAATACGTCCGCGTCTCATGTAGCGTTGTTGCTGAAAAAAGATTTCAAGAAACAACCCAAAGGTGTAAGTGCACGTCAGTTGTAGTTCATTAAAAAAAAAAAAAAAAAAAAAAAAAAAAAAAAAAAAAAACATCTTTAGTTCGAAAAGCTTCTGGTTCTCTCAAAGGGCATGTTAGTGTGCGGTAGACAACTTCATGTTAGAAACTTTTCTCGATGATTTCTCGTTTTCTTTTCAAAGTCTCACTCAATCAGCTTTTCTATATAATGAAGTTATTAACTTTTAATATCCGTCTCTTTCTAGGAATAATAGTGCTGCCTAACTTTTCACTGTACATTCTAGCCCGTAGAAACATGGTTTTGTGTGTACTTTTTATATTTTAATAGTTTTCTGTGAGGAAAAATATAGTATTAAAATAACATTGTCCTTTTTAAAGTAAAAAAAGTAATACTAAATTAAACAAAACAGTATGAGGGCTGAAAAACACAAAAAGTACAAAAGTTATGTTAAACGCGCACAAGTACTGCTAGGCGAGTGGAATTGTCTGTGCAGGCGTGTGTGCGCGTTCATATCCCGAAATTGTTCGTAAACCTAGGTAAAACGAGAGATTCGCAACTATATATATATATATATATATATATATATATATATATATATATATATATATATATATATATATATATATATATATATATATATATATATATATATATATATATATATATATAATATAGTTGCTCCAATCAATAAAGTCGTAATTCTGCACGCTGTATGATGTGGCTTTAGACGTTGAGCGCTGATGTACACAAACAAAGATTTGTCATAGAGATAAGTACTGATTTGAAGAAGGTTGGCACAAGATAGGATACAGTGGAACTGAACTGAAATGAAAGAAATCTCCAATTCACGTCCCCGGTTATGCCGAATTGAAACGGTTAATAAAAATGAATTATTGTGAAAAATGTCGATATGATAATGCGGGAGGAAACGGGGACGTATTGTCCACCACAAACTTACTTGACTGGAAATTGAGTTGAGTTGATTTTAGTTTAGCGTCCCTTTCAGCAGCGAGGCTATATGAGACGTGGACTTACTGATTAACGTGGAATCAGAACCACATGAGCTCCCGCCAGGAATCGAACCCGGGTCTCCCACGCCAAAGCCGCGTACGCTAACTGCTTAGCCACGAGAAAGCTCTTGACTGGGGATTGAAACAGGGATCCCACGCATCGGAGGTAAGCGCTCTACTACTGAGCCACCGTCCCCCAGTAGAAGTTTTGTGTTCTGTGTATATCTTTCTTCTTATTGGTATTGTTAAAACGATAATAATAATAATAATAATAATAATAATATATTATTATTATTATTATTATTATTATTATTATTATTATTATTATTATTATTATTATTATTATTATTATTATTATTATTATTATTATTATTATTATTATTATTGCATTTCTACCAGACGTAACAACACATTCGCCAAGTCACTATTATAGAATCCTTGAAGCGGGTTAAAACTAGAAATGAATATTTCTGAGTATTTCCTTTTTTTTCCTAAGCTAAGCCAAGTAGATTCAAGCCACATTCACAGGTCATTACATCTGAACAATAGAGAAAAACCTCAAATTACACAATTCGTGGAGCAGCGGAATAAAGCAGTTGGTGATGCTGGTGATGGTGGTGGGGTATTACACGGAAGTTCCGCCGACCGTGTTTAACTATGCAAGGACCTCCATGCAGAATAGCTGCAAGTCAGATTTATGAAAGTTGCAGGTTTAGCTCATGAATATAGAACATCACCAAAAATGCGTATTAAAGGATGATGCGTGCTACAATGAAGACTTAAAATTGTATAAGCGTCTGCATAAAGATGGCGCTTATGTAGTTACCGAATTAGGTAGAAATTTCTTGCAGAGAATTCTTATAATGAAAGGTTATATAACCGTGACTTAGCAGTAAGACGTTTTCTGCAAAATTATACATAAATTAATTATTATTAACTATGGTTATCTATCTCATAAAGATTTACTGCTAATAGTGTTACTACTTAAAGTATCATTAGACTTGACTCGGTCGAAAGTATACTTTTCTTCTGTTTAGATTGGATTATGCGATAGGTAGGTATATTCTTTACTGACTTGGAATTAGAATTCCATGTCAAGAAACCTGTTTTATTAGCTCAGGTTTCCTTAGTATGCAGGGTGTTCCCGCGATTATGGAATTTCAGCATGGGTGGCAGAAAGAGAGAAAGAAAACATATGACAAATGGAAAACAACAATATGACACTTGAAACTCTGGTCCGAAAATACAGTACTTAAAAGTTATAGTTGTGATAATTTTCAGGAAGTTGACTACAATCCCTCCATCATTTATGTAGTTGAAATGAGCTAAAATCCTTAAGTTTTACGTCCCACGCCTTGTGGACCAAAGGAGACGGTGATGATGAGAAATGAATGAAATGGAATGAAGAAAGAGGGAGGAAACAGGAGAAACCCTAGTATGGTATGGTATACAGTTGGTATTAGTTGAAATCTGTGAAGTTAGAGGCCTTTGAACTAGTGAACGGAACTAAAACATTTGAGCATCTTGTCAGTTTATTTTATTTATTTTTAAATGTCTTTTCATACTATGTTGGCCTGTGCACTATCACCCTTTAAACAAGTTTTTTATTAGCAGCAAGTTCTCAGGAAACAAATTACCATCAGAAACTTGATTTTAAAAAAAGTAAAAAAAAAAAAAAAAAAAAAGAAGAAGAAATGTAAGCAAACTTTTTTAACAACATTAATAAGCAAACTTTTTCATGTAACTATCTATTTCTTTATTAAACTTGGAAGATTTATTTTGTTTCTACCTTACAAACGGTACTAGTGACGTAACAACGAAAGATTGATTATACTTCATCGGTACGTTAAAAAAAGAGAGAAAGAAAGAAACAAAAAATACAGTTTTTTTCCGTAAAGAGAGAGGATGATTTTGTGGTAGTTTGATGCTCCAGTTTGTAGGTGGCGCTCTTTTTCTCATTCGGGAGTCAAAATGATGAGAGCAAGTCGTAACACGTCGTTGCGCTTTTTAGCGCAAATGAAATATGAAGATGAACAGGATTGGGAAGAGTTAAATATAATGATTTGGGTACTATGATTATTTAATATAATGGTTTAATCTTTGAGATTTTTCTTTGGAAGCTATTAACACAAAAAATACTTGTTCATATTCTTGATGATAAAAAAAAAAAAAATCAAGTGACCCATTATTAAGCCTATTATGAATTTGTTGAATAGAGAAGTCAGCATTTCCTTAAAGCTGAAGCATAATTATATCGTGCATTATTTCTTTTTCTTTTTTAGAAACAAACTACTGCTAATGAGGACGATTAGCCTGAAGTAAACATAGAGTTGGTGTCAATGAATTCTCCATGTTTTTATCCCTAATTTCTGTTGATCATATAAATATGTTGATATGTAAACATCAAGATTGTTTTACTTCATTGATGTGGTAGTGTGACACATTCCAGTGCATTGTATTGGTTGATTATTTTGTATTTATGTTCTTTATTAGCAGCAAGTTTGTATAAGACAAGGCCGGCAATTTAAAGTGGAAACTCAGTTATTAGGCCTATATTGTGTTTGATCTCATCGGGAAACGAACCTGGAGCTCCAAAGATACGCCCTGCAATAGACAAAAAAAGGAGAGTTATTGTTCCTTGGTGTTTTTCGATTTAAACCCAGTCTCTAGAATCGAAACTATAAAAACAAAGTTATACCGTTTTTACATTTCAAGTTTATCGTTGTACGAATTTTTTGTTAAATGTTATAGATTTTTATAGTGAGGATTCATCTCAGATTTGTTCACCAGTGCAAAATAGTACGTTCAGTATATTAAGGACTACAGGAAGCTGTTCATTTGAGTTCATATATATGAATTTGTAGGTATAATGGATTAGTCGAGGATTTTTGAGTCACATTTAAATCGTCGAAGCGAAGTGCATATTTAATGGGGTGGTGGTCTGGGAACTGGAGGCCTGAGTGTATTGAGTATTACATTAAGTTGTAATGTGTAATTTGCTTGAATTGGATAGTGAAGAAAAGGATCTCTTTTTATCTAGTTTATTGAGTTCAATATAGATTTCGAACAATCATAATGCATTCAATGCCCTACTACCGGACCTGCGCGCGCGCTATAGCACGGCCAACAAGAGATGGTCTCTGACGTTTCTTACCACATGCGGTGGGACATTGCAACCCCTACTTTGATACCAGTGTTATCACCCACGATCACTCTGTCTTATACCATTAATTAAATTGCCACTACAGTTGCACCGAAAGAAAACATTGACACGCGAGTAGTGGCAATGTCACTACGAGCTGTCAGAGACGTTCTCTTACTGGACGCACTATAGCCACTGACAAGCGGGAAAGGTTACGTAAGTATCTCTTTTGCTACTTGCTTTTCTGACAGCAAATTTTGTGTAAATGACCAGGTTTGAAGTAGTAGTTTCGAAGTATGCAAGTCTTGTAATCAGAACATCCTCTAGTAAAAAATGTGGATTTAGTTAACTCCCCAATTGTGTGTGTAAAGCTGGATTTTTTTTTGTCATCCATCCAAGTACTCACTAGGCACAGATCTTCTTGCTTTTGTTGATGTTACGGGAATCCGTAGACCGTGAGGCTAGGAAGTAGAGAGTATATATCTATTAAGACATACTGGAAACAAATCCATAGATGATTTTAATAAATGATGGAATATCCATTTTCACAAGAAAATAGTGGAACCAAACTATTATATTATTTTGCTGCTTATGGTCTTGTGCTCAATTTCCCGTATGCCCACAGAATTTTCTATGCTGACATCATGTCTTAAGGTATTTTGCATTGATAATGAAGAAGTGCTTCAAGAGAGAAAAGTACATGTTTTTAAGCTCATTGAATACCTTCCATCATCTCAGTCTTGATATGGGAAAGTATTTTCTTTTTTCGTTTTCTTTGAAATATACGCAGATCTTGTTTTATTTTACTGATATCTTCTTGCAGTCTCATTTACGTACTGAAAATTCGACTCTGTGATTTATACGTTAATTCTAATGTTTCTAAGTTAAATTAGTTTAAGTAATAGATACATACGATGATACAAAAAAGAAAGATGAGAGAGACTTAAGTAGACTGGAACGAAGAAATTTAGAATATCAAATATGTAAACCGGCACTCGTGCCAAAGAAAGAAAGAGAAAAGGATAATTCCCCACATAAATTTATAGGTAGCCCAAATGAGCCTTAATACATAGCTTAGTATTTTTTTCTATTATTGTATCATATAATAAGTGAATTATCAATAGTGCATAAAGTTTTTTTATTAACATAGAACAAAATGAACAATTAAAATAATATTTTTCAGTGCAAATAGTCAAAGCATCCAAAAATAAGAATAACCTGAGACCAAGGTTGTGTGAACTGGAAAATAAACTTTCCCATAACAAGCTATAGCGTAACACCTAGCTGACCTCGATAGGTGCATCGGTGATCTCACAATTGTTTGCAAGAAAAGTTAAAAACAAAATATCTGGCGATGTTTTAGTGGACTAATACACGGATTTTCCAAAACTGAACGGAAAAACAAAAATAACCTTTATATTTGTATACATAATAATATTTATTAGGAAACTATTTTTTGACTGGTCTAAGATTCAAAAATATAGTGCCAACTAGTTGTGACAAACAAGAACATTTACGAGTATAAAAAGACAGATTTTATAAACCAAACATACATTCTTTTGGAATCATTCATTCGGAATCCACCATTTCGGATTCACTTCGTTCCGTTCAGAGCTTCGACATGAAGTCTCTGAGTAGCTGTCGTCAGGACATTAAGTATAAACTCAGAAAGAAAGTATAACTAAAGTATGGTATAATATGACAAGTCAAAATTATTTATTAGCAATTTACATGTTTTTGTAGTTATTGTATGCTTCTTTTTTTAAGTACCGTAATATATTTGTGCATTTGACTTATAGCTATGTGTAATTGTTTCTTTTATTCTGAATATTAATTAATTACATTATGCATTCTTCTTATTATTTTTATTCAATCTCTTTTATTTTACTATCTGTCACATCTGAATGAAATGTCATGGATCATTTGGGTAATGGTCTCCATGTGACAGGCGATACACTATAACTCTAATCCCACTATACTACCCGTTCCATTATTGTGGTATACTTTACCCTTTACAAGAATCTATTTCATTTATTTTTTATATATGTGTTATGGCTTTCCCGGCAAACATAGAAGTGATACGTGACATTTTCTTTTTCATTCAGATACATTTGATGACAGATAATGTATATACTATTATAGGTTAGCATTAAACATCTCATTATTCATGTATAACGAAATACTTTTTTCTCACATATGACCTCATTAGTCAAGGCTATGTATATTTTGTTAATTAAGAAATTATTATTATTATTTTAATTTTTGGTAACTGAAAATTTGCTCTTGACAACATTTGCTTTAAACCCGTATATTTTATTGAAATTTCATTAAACAGTGGTTTTATTTTTTTATGTGTGTGCATATTTTCTGTTGCGCTTGGTTTGCCAAGTTTTATTCTTAGAAAATTTAATCCACCAGATTTAGTTGTTAATGCTAGTATAACCTTTAGTACTGTGTCCTGTCTTGTTTAGTTGTCTGTTTGGGTTCTGATTTTGGCCACATCAGCCCATTTTGTATTGTGAGGTGACATGAGCTGGTATCGTGTGTTTCCTCTGTCTTTCCTTTTGTGTTACTATTTCTCTAAGCATCCCCATTCCGTACCATTGTTTTAAACATTTTTTGTTGTATAAAACCCATTAAGGTTCATAGTGGCGAGTCTGTTTTCCGCCCTTATGCATGCATTATATGTTACATAAAATATCTCCGACAGGGAGCATGAGATAATTCAGGTATTAATGTACATTTTCGAGTCTGATGGTATCAGTAATACAAACTCGAACGATATACCTTAACTCCCAGTAAGTATACACAGTTAGGTTTGATTCAAAGTGTATAGGATATTTCAGATGTAGCTGTACCTTTACGAGTCTGATGACAAGAGTCATCAAAATAAACTCGTCCAGCATACCTTATACCCGAATGTCGATTCAGACATGATTCTGTTCTATGGGGTTCTGTTTATGTTGATAAATGCTTAAAGAAATATTCAGTATTAAAGGTCTATACACATATAGTTCTTAGTTATTGGAAATCTGTCTCCGTTACGAGACTTATAGTTAATATGTTATTTAAGGTCATATTTTTACTATTTTCACCACTGCATTAACATTTCAGTATTTTATTTCAAATTTCCTTGAGGTCATGATGCTGTTTTTTCATTAAATTATTCTGATTATTTAGTCATTTACTTGCACATTTTTATTTATGCTTAAATAATTTTATGTTGGTTTATCACTAAACTTAGTTTTATTCATTTTTCACCAGTTTGAAGGTTACTGTCAGATATTTAGTACTTTTATTATTACAATTACCTTGTGATACTCTTTAATGCTAACCTACATTAATATTGTCATATACCCCTTAGGCTCTTGGTGATGGTCTTAGTTCAGAATTTAATTATTTTTGTTCGGCGGGTTGAGGGCGCCGAAATTTTGCTACCTAACCCTCACCGATGCCATCTTGCTCCAAGGAAATGTGGAACAAGCAACTATTTCGTTTTCAAAAAATAATTAAATTTTGAACCCTTCTGTGTTGTCTTAATCTTTATTCTTTCGGGATTAGATTATAATTACCATCCCCTTACTTTTTCTTAATAGGCAATAATGTGCAAAGCTAATAGATATATTTTGTACAACAACATTGAATTGCTTAATTTTTCGGTCAATTTTGATTTGAATCTAGCTTTGTGTTTGTTTCATATGGTTTCTTGTCCACAACCTGCTAACACTATTAAACTTTTTTTTTTACCTCAAACTTCCGCCTACGTCTCTCGTTTTCGTTCTAAAATAGCCGAATTCATCTTCCATACTCTCAACATTTGTTTCCCGTATTTCAGACAAATTCGGTCATTAAGTCATTTTCAACTTCATCCTATTTATTTTCCAACAGGTATTTTCCTAGAATAATCAGTTCCAAACCATGTACTGTACTTCATTTTTCCGCCTGACAAAATCTGAGTTGAAACATACATTCTATATGTGTCGTTTTTGGGGAGTTCGACGTCACGGACGATCGTATTTGAATTTCCTCTTTTGTCAGTGGGATAATATTTTTACAATAACCCACGGTAAGATATTCCTGAAATTGAGGCCGCAGGAATATTTCACCGCCAATGTTGGTCTTTTTTGAGGGCGGAAGGCTAACGTTCGATATTCTGTTCACCTAATCATTCTTGTACCATAGCGCAAGGCAAGATATTCCTGAATTGAGGGCGCAGGAATATTTCGCCGCTGTTTTAGTCTACTTCGAGGGAGGGTAGGCTAACACTCAATTAATGCTCAAATAACCAAGACAGAATATAAGCAAATTTCAATATTCTAGGACCTACCTGAAGCATCACATTCCATCTATTACATAGATCAAAATACGTTACATCACTAATACGATTTACGCACAAGACTTTTTGAACGAAACTTGCAGACACCACATTAGAATACGTAAGAATCATAACTAACAATATTCACGCACACAATTCTGACCGATCTGTCATACACAACAACACAGGACACTTTCGATTTTCCGAAACCTAAACTTTTTCCGCTGCGATTCTTATCAAGACATTCCATCTCATAACGGTTGGTGTGCCATCGTTTCTTTTCTGGGTCATTAACCATAAATAAACAAACACACTTGCTATGCATTCTCTTTCTATTACCTAATGTTTGCAGAAAGAAAGGTTTTTACCAACATGAAATACACTTTTTTTTGGCTATTGTTTGCTTTACCATACTTTGCAGTCCGAAATATTTTTATTTTCAATACATATACATATCTCAGACTAATTCCAGTCCGACGACAAAAAGAGAAGAAAAATACATTTTTTTTCCAACACATAAATCTAAAACTAATGCAATCCTTTTCTTTTCAAAATGCACCTGCTTCGAGATCCCACAGATGTCACTTCCAGATGCCAGTTCATTCTCCAGCCTACCAGTAGCGGCACCACCTTCCTGCGAAATGCTCCATCTCCGGATGCCATTTCCAGCATCTCCACGAGTCTGGTTCGAGATGTTCCTGAGCCAGCCTTCACCTGCACGATGCTATCTCCAGTTTCCGTCTCGTCACGATGCAGCGAGAACCTGTTCCTGTTCCCGGCTGCATGGCACCTCCAAGAGTTTCTTTTTCAGTTCCAGACGTTCCAGAGACAATGGTTCCAGCAGCTTCCAGCATTCCCGACCCTTCTTTTCGGAGTCAGCCACAAGGTGGACTGAGACAGTATGGATTTCTGCCATGAACCAGCTCATCCTAAAGCAGAAGCTCCACATGGTTCCAGCAGCGGCCTGACACCCCGGCCACATGTATTTTTTGGGTGACCTTCATCAGGTGTGGACAGACGCTGATCCACTGCTGCACCACGGACCACATCTTCCCGTCAGTGCGTCGCCAAGATTCGACGCACCAACTCTCAGTGCATAAAGTTTTTTTTTTTTAATTATTGATGCGGACATTTTCAGTAGCCGCTCATTAATTCCCAGAGGGGGATTATCATATAATAAGTGAATTATCAATAGTGCATAAAGTTTTTTTATTAACATAGAACAAAATGAACAATTAAAATAATATTTTTCAGTGCAAATAGTCAAAGCATCCAAAAATAAGAATAACCTGAGACCAAGGTTGTGTGAACTGGAAAATAAACTTTCCCATAACAAGCTATAGCGTAACACCTAGCTGACCTCGATAGGTGCATCGGTGATCTCACAATTGTTTGCAAGAAAAGTTAAAAACAAAATATCTGGCGATGTTTTAGTGGACTAATACACGGATTTTCCAAAACTGAACGGAAAAACAAAAATAACCTTTATATTTGTATACATAATAATATTTATTAGGAAACTATTTTTTGACTGGTCTAAGATTCAAAAATATAGTGCCAACTAGTTGTGACAAACAAGAACATTTACGAGTATAAAAAGACAGATTTTATAAACCAAACATACATTCTTTTGGAATCATTCATTCGGAATCCACCATTTCGGATTCACTTCGTTCCGTTCAGAGCTTCGACATGAAGTCTCTGAGTAGCTGTCGTCAGGACATTAAGTATAAACTCAGAAAGAAAGTATAACTAAAGTATGGTATAATATGACAAGTCAAAATTATTTATTAGCAATTTACATGTTTTTGTAGTTATTGTATGCTTCTTTTTTTAAGTACCGTAATATATTTGTGCATTTGACTTATAGCTATGTGTAATTGTTTCTTTTATTCTGAATATTAATTAATTACATTATGCATTCTTCTTATTATTTTTATTCAATCTCTTTTATTTTACTATCTGTCACATCTGAATGAAATGTCATGGATCATTTGGGTAATGGTCTCCATGTGACAGGCGATACACTATAACTCTAATCCCACTATACTACCCGTTCCATTATTGTGGTATACTTTACCCTTTACAAGAATCTATTTCATTTATTTTTTATATATGTGTTAATTGATAACTGTAACACAAAAAACATTTTCTGCAAAATGTTACCGTGAAGCAGTAATTTCCAACTAACCGATATATGACGTAAGTTGGCTTTTATAATCATAGCAGTAGAGTAAAACATAATGAGGAAAGGAGGGGAAGGGATAAAGTGGGACAATGAGATAAATAAGTATTAGCAGTAACCATGGATGCTTGCAAAACGTAGGACTACGCTATCAGTATTCTTGTTTAGCTTCATACCATTGTCTCTTATGTACGTCAGGTAAAATACCAGCTCCTTCCCCTCTCCCTGTAGTTTACTGAGAACGTGCGCAGCAAACTATCACGTCCCAGAGCATTCAGATGGAAATAACTACAGTAAATACATGTATATAGTACAGTAAATATAAAAATTTTGTAAGATTATGGTGAATGGAGGCATCTGTTTGAAATGGGGACTGGCCATCGACACGTTAGCATAAAAGACAGTAACTTCATTCAAACACTCTGCATACTAAAAGTCATTCCATTTGGCTTTGACATTTTTTGTTCGTGATGATCACGCGCACACAGTTATATTCATTTATATATATATATATATATATATATATATATATATATATATATATATATATATATATATATATATATATATATAATCATTCAAATATTTTGCCAGCAGTCAGCTCCTCTTAAAAACGCACAAACTGTCTCAAAAACCAAGTAGTAAATATTGTTACTATTGTCACAGTTACAAATATCAATATCTAAAAGTGTCTGAAGTTCTTTTTTTTACTTAGATATGCTCATATTAGGTAAATAAATAAAACCAATGGAAAAGGAAGAAACATGGGGGCCTTGAAAGTAAAATTTAGACAAATTCTCCAGGATTCAGAAGATGCTGTCTACGATGTAGGCCTATTGAGCAGAGTGGGTCGGTTGGTCATAGAGGGTAGCGGTAGGTCACGTCTTGTTAACCCATTCACAAATCTTGACCCACTCCATTTCTGTTGTCGTGTCAAAATATGTTATTTATGCACAAAATATATGTCTTCCTTAAAACGTTATTAAATATACTTAGGTTGTGAATACATTGCACATGACATGCTATTATGCATCTCATCAACAAAATAATTATGAAGGGTTTTTTTTTCTTCTTTTTTTTTCCTTTTAACTTTATCTTGTAGAAATTATGGAAAATATAGCCATTATTCTTGTGGCAGCACTTGGAAGTAAATTTATCGTTCTTGTCTTTGAGTGACATTAAATTGTATGTACATAATGTGCTGGTTTGTTTTTAGTACCACTTCAAAGTGATGTTAACTATGTCAGTGGTTTTAGTCTTCTGTATGCATGAATGAATGAAGAATTTACATTTTAATCTACTTGAACACAGATTTCAGCAGGAGAAATTTTCACGGAAGAAAGAACTCAAAGAACTGTACAAGTAGATGAGAATTCGTAATAACACTTAGCTTTCGCGGCAGAGAGAGAGAGAGAGAGAGAGAGAGGTAAAACGGACAGACCTGATTTGATTTCAGTGCTCCGAGGTTGCGATTCAACGTTTTAAGGTCTCCTAATGTATTATACATCAGTTGCATTTGCGTCGCGTTTGTAATTTTAACAGAGTAATAGAATTTTCCTCCCTACTTTCGTTTCCAAAACATCAGATGGGGAGGGATATTTGTTCTTTTTTTTTTCTTTCCTGTCCACACGCTTACCAACAAATCCTTTTTACTTACGTTAATAGAATTGTGGAAATTACCTAGAGAAATATTTTAATTTGGATAACAATGAGTCGAGGCACCTACGAGTTAGATCAGTCTACATGTCGGTTTTTCATTTTTGTCTTCCAAACTGTATACTGTAGGTTACGGAAGTGAAATACGATACAGTCTACAATCCAGGAGCATAGGCTGAGGAAGATATATTAACGGTGTTGAATACCTGTGCTGTTTTTTTTTTTTTTTTTTTTTTTTTTTTCTCATTGATTTGTGTTACTAATATAGATATTGTTGTTCTGTTTTCTTTGAAATGAACTGGAATTATAACGGTTTGGCTTTACTGATTTCTTTCTCCAATTTTATTTAAATGTCCCTTAATTCATGGAAATTAAAAAAATTCCCACGGGGAAATGCGTTTTTGAGAAGTATTTGAACCCTTTTCCCGCCCCTTAGGATATACATTTCAATGAAAGCACAATGATAAAAAAATCGTCATGTCATCATTTCCCACCCGCATCCCTCACGCCATGTCAATTGCGGCTGAATTTGGACTTAAACGGCATCAGAAGTGTCGGTATTGATCTCAGCGTCCCCGAAAACTATTTATTAAACATGGACATTGGTCGTTTTCCATTATTCTTTACTTTACAATGTCAAACCCTTTCTACCCCTCACCCTCCATGCTGATGGGGGATGAATTTGGTTTTAAACGGTAACGGGAGTGCCTCTACTGATCTCAGGAACCCCGAAAACTATCGATTCGCCATCAATATGGGTCATTTATTATTATTATTATTATTATTATTATTATTATTATTATAATATGTCACCTCTTTTGAATCTTCCTATAGGGTCATAGCCCCATATTAATTGTTTCCAGATTGTAAATCATGTGTGTAAGAAGTTTAGGAAATTGCTTCAGACAAATCCGGATTTATGCTAGAATATAATACAGATATAAAACCCATCCCTCCTTAAAACAATATATATATATATAACGCTGGGACACGTGTCCGTGTAGTTTCAATAAGGAGTTTATGTACTGAGTTCCATATTCATAGCTTTGAGGGGTTCGCGAGATACTAAATTTTTCGCATAAATTATGACCCCCCGCTTTCCAATTAGAATATGTATTTTAATCAAAGTAACGCACTAAAAGCCCAAAACATGAAATGAAATCTTTAAGTTTTACGTCCCATGAAATGGTTGAATGAAGAAAGTGGGAGAACCCCGAGAAAATCCCACACACACTATCCACCATAAAACACTTGGCGCGAGCTGAGATCGAACCAAGGACCCCAGCACCAGAGGTGAACTCTCTACCACTGCGTCACCTCAGCCCCTACGATAAAAGCCCAGTTCTAGATATATGATAACTACATGTATACTAAGAGAATGCAACCTTTTGAGTTTCAGCCTGGAATTTTATGTATGATGTAGATAAGTTTTCTTTTATGGTGTGTTCTTATAAAATAAATTCACTGGGTCAAAAATATTTCGTAAAAGTACGATTTCCCTGTCATTTTTAGCTTATAACTTCAATAAGATATAACAATTTGAAATTCTGACACTGTCATATTAAATTTGGATAAATTTAGAAAAGAACGGTATATATATATATATATATATATATATATAATATGTCTGTTGGTCTTACGGAGACAGCCGTTAACTAACATTTTACAAATTTTGAGAATATTTTTACTTCGTGAATAGTGACATTATGTTTCTATCTCTAAATATTGGAAAATGTAGTTAACTTTTTCAACGTAAAGTTTGTGCTGTAAATGATTTTAATATTATCCATCACTTAATATCACTAAAATTTGCAGTTAGTAACTTTTTCCCTAAGACTGAATATTGTATTTGTGAATGAAGAATTCTCAAACATTTCTGCTCCTGAAAGTGCTACGATAGTCTTTAAGTCATTCTGACTTTTTATTTTACTCCATGGGATTATTGAGAGGGAAAGAGGAACGATCATTAAATTTCAATGACCTTAAAATACTTGTTAATATACCCCAAGCATATGTTATTATGAGTGGTTTATTGACTGCGTACCTCCCTCTCCTTTCCTGAAAAAAAAAAGTTTAAAAAAAATCTTTAGTTCTAGTATTGCAATTTCGTTTAATATTTGATGCATTACGATCCATGTGTCTCGTTTTCTTGTCGGGTTCCCATTATCTGCAATGCAATATTTAAATTAGAGGCAGAATAGCATGTAAATGTCATAAGTAATGGTATATAGATTTTCATGTGTTAATGGTGATTAGCACCTCCCACTATAGCGTCATCTCTTCCTCTTGTCAAAAGTTTAATTACATTTTATTGCAGATAGATGAAGGACTGATTTTTTAAATTATTTTTTTTTAAATATAAGCTTTTTTC
Source organism: Thermobia domestica (assembly GCF_964235325.1). NCBI lineage: Eukaryota > Metazoa > Arthropoda > Insecta > Zygentoma > Lepismatidae > Thermobia > Thermobia domestica. The sequence goes on along the minus strand of NC_137456.1, from coordinate 54,863,075 downwards.
CTGGGAAAATTTTTTTAAGAGTAAAGAGATGGAATTGACATCAACCCCTTGATGGTGGAATGAGCAACGTACAGCAATTATTACTGTAGATATAAGGTGTCCAATTAAGTTTAACTCCAACCTTTTGACTCAGAAAATAATTGTATTATCAGGGGCGGCTCTGGTGGGAAGTCATATCGGTAAAAATTCAAATTTATCCCTACAAAGTAATGAAGGGAAGCTTCATGCAGCTTCAGAAAACTGTATACAAGAAGTAATGCATTAGGTAAGCTTCCTTTCTTTAGCTTGTAGCGAAATTGTTTGTTTAAATTTTTACCGATGTGACTTCCCTCAGGAGCTGCCACTGGATACTAGTAAAAAAAAAAAAAAAAATCCGAACTCCGAATTTAATTTTTAGAGGCTTACGTTTTGGAGAAATTGATTTAAAGTTATATCTGAATCAACCCTTAATAATTTCTGATAGAATTAAGTCCCGAAAACCATGTTCCATCAATTTAATTGACTGAAGGGAATAAAATTCGACGAGCACGGGAGTGTAAGTGGAGAACAACTGAACGATACTAAATAGTAGAAGTAGGATCGAGTAAATATTGTTTGAAATATCTTTCCAACACTAACATTTTGGTACAGCTACATCATGTCTGCGCTACCTCTGTCCAAAATGGCAGAGAACTAACTTCAGAAAATGAGCTCTCTATATCGATATCCATATGGCTTTACTGATGCTGTGAAGTTCGAATCATGCCATAGTTAAAAAAAAAAAAGAAAAAGAAAGAAAGAAAGAAAAATGGTGGAACAAGGGAATCAAAGGAATCAAGAGAGTTAGACAAGGGCAACTTATTATTAAATGAAATAAGTCGAATATTGATTAAACTGAAATTCTATCGATTATGTTCTGTAGATTTATAGAGGTGACCTATACTGTACAAACAGCGCATATGTTATATGTAACAGTATATGAACAAACTGTAATGTTCTACTGTATTTATTTTTTCTGAATATAAATATTTTGTTTCCTAACATTTAAGTCATGCTTAATAGTTGTCACTAGCTGCGTTGCCTACTTGACCAAGTAGATGTCGCTAATATGCAGACAATTCAATTTCCAAATTTAAAGCTGTTTTGACAATTTAATTGCATCGTTAAAACGGCATTGTTTCAATTTATTTCAAAATAGGAAAAGGGCTGTGATTACATTTAGATTTGAACATAAATATTTATGTAACCTCATGCTACACTGATTATATAGTTAACTATATATATTGAGTATTGTAGTGTGGACTCGAGCATTACTTTAATATAGTGGAACTTACTATTTAGAGTAAGTTTTTACAACTGGCATGATTTTGGGTATCTTAATTTATTATCGGTGTGCCATACAGGCTCATACCGGCACAGTTCGATCACTGTTTCAGCGGAAAGTCGTGAATATTAACCTTCTATCAATAATGGAGCTCTGGAGCTTGGTTAACTAAATTTTTATATTATTATTATTATTATTAATAATATGTTGTAATAAAAGGTAACTAAATTTCTTTTCTCTTTTCTTTCAGGTAAGTGTTCATTTGCAGTATTAAAGCATCGGTAAGTTTGCTGTGTAGATTAATTATATACACAAACATACTATTTTATTTTTTATAATGAAAATTAATCACATGCAAAATTTAGGTATTATTTTTTTAATTTACCTCATACATAGAAGATAAGTCAAAATTATGTTCGTAATTTAGTTTTGTTCTACTACAGTTAATATAGGACTGGGAAATAAAGTTACAGGGTTTCCGAGAAGTCCTCATATCCTTGGGTTTCAGTATCATAGAGAACAATTTCAGTATTATTTTATTTATTTACTACATACACGGATTATAGTTGATTACTTACATATAGAAGCTACTATTGAGTGAGTCCGTATGTGTTCCATAGTGTTGTATACGTAGTTTCCCATATCAGGAATAATCGTGACTTCACAATTGAGACACTCCACGCGATCTTGAACGCAAGGATATCGGATAGTGCTTGCTGTCTGTGACCATAAAAACAGTGTTACCAATACTAATATAAGTACAATTATGCTGACATTTTTTAAACCACTCTGTAGAACAGATGGAGAGTAAACTTGATACTTTTGAGAGATATTCATAATTATAAGTGTTGAATGTGTGTTACAACATCGACCACTCACACTTGTCTCCATCATTAGAAATATTGTTACCAGTTGGTTAGAGTAGGTTGATGATAATTTCTGTCTACTATGGTTTTATGATTCTAAGTGAAACGACTTTTACATTTCGACTTAGAGGCCATATTCGCTTCGATACTATCCATCAATGGTATTGTTCTTGTCTTCAACTGTTACTTCTCTCACATGTCAGAGTAAGTTCTCAAAGAGTGTACTTACCAATTTCATTTCCTCAGTTTTACAAGTAGTATGCTCAGAAAATAGTATGTGTGTCCTCATAGGTAAAGGGAAATAATAGATATAAGCTGTTAGTTAGCATGGTAATTTGCTACGTGCATAAATAAGTTTTTTCAGCGAAATTAAAACTGTCAATTATTGTACTTACCCTTTAGTCTTGTTAATGGTGAGAGGCATAGTTTATAGTTGGCATTTACTCTCGAAGTGATACAAATAATTTCGATGTCACATCGGTAGTATTACCAACGTCTCTTTGTTGCTGGTAATTGGGGAGGCTTTCCATCGGTAGAACTCCGTTATCGTGTGCCAGTGCTTTGAGTAGTTTTCACTAACATTCAAAATCAGACCTGCATTGCTTTAGGCGTGTATGTGTGTGTGTGTGTGTGTGTAAACTACATAAAATACGTTAATGTCGATTGGACAAACGTAAATAGCTGGAGCGGAACAATTAGACGCACTCAGTTTAGTGTAGGATATTGTAATACAGAAAAGCACTCTTCACTGGTATTGTTTTCTTCGTATATGTTGCATGTTTTCTGTATAGTACGTATTTTGATCCGTTGTCCGCCACGACGACACAAATGAATTAAATGAATGGAGGCAGGCTTTTGAAGCTTGTTTCACTAAGACCTGTTTACTATTCTCTGTTTGGTATTTCAGTAATTTAATTTTGTCCCAGTGCACTGGTGCGGAATCAATAATCTCCGGACGGAGTTGGTGAGTCAGTTCAATATTGCTTTTCCGTGCAGTTTTTTTTTTTTTTTTTTTTTTTTTTTTTTTTTTTTTTTTTAATAGCAGCTCTATGTAAACATTCCTTTTTCTCGCACACGCAAGTTATTCTATTTCGAGAGTCATGTCCTTAACTTGTAAAACGAGAGAGTGAAATAAATCTTTCGCATTTTCTTCGGCGTATTCAGTAAAGTATTGGGTGGTCGAGTACAAGTTACGACAGAAAATTTTGAAAGTGTCTGCAGCTGGTGCTAAACCGAGATGCAACTCTTCATAAGGTACACTTGCAAACTCCATAGATTACGTTGGAAAGGATGATATGTGTGACTTCAGATGTATTTATTTGTAGGTTTCTGCGTCTAATGAATCTATATACCAGTTAATTGAAGTTGTTTCCTGGGTGCAGGGTAGTTCAGAGATAGTGCTTACTTCTGATGCGAGGAGTCCGTGTTTCGATCACAGGTTATGAGAGTTTGTGATAGACATCGTCATGTCTGTGGCTTCTCTCAAAGTTCTTTCCTTTACTTTAATATTCAAATCCTACCAATTCTTCGATTATTCGTCCTCGTTAATTATCTGTCTCCTTTAGGCTGCGGGGCATGAACATGGTTCACTTGATGACTGCGTGAAATTTCAACAGGATCTACAGAGTTCAAATATAGTGTGGTAAGAATAAATTAGTCCTCAATGTATCCAAATGTAACTCTGTATCTTTCACGAGGAAAGAAAATCTAATTAACTTTACCTACACAATAGGTAGCACTTTCTTGTCTACTCCATATACTATCAAAGATCTAAGAGTTAATTTTGATAGCAAACTAACCTTTGCTCAACACATTGACGCAATAACGAGTAGTGCATATAGAAACTTAGGTTTAATTTATAGAATAGGACAGTATTTCTACGAAGAATCAACATTTATAAGGTTATGTTTTTTGTATATGATTGTGAAATTAGAATACTATTTGGACACTAAATACTCTGATGTAATAGAAAATATACAATTTAAATTTTTAAAAATGCTTGCATTCAAGAAAACCGGTTTCTACCCAAAGTATGTCCCCTATGGAGACTCAGTAACGAATTTTACTTTTCAAACATCAGAAAAAAAGATATGGGTTTTTGATTTGTCGTTCTTACATAAAATATTAAACGGTAGAATCGATTATTCAGAACTAGTTTCAGAAGTGTTATTACGTGTTCCAACAGGTAAGACTAGTACAGCAAACAGTGGGACATTCTATTGTAGAAAAGTTAGAACTAACATGTTACTTAAGTCTCCTCTGTAGAGAATGTGTGCTTCATATAACGAAATAATTAGGTTTCATATAGTAGACTAGCCTTTGGCTAGCTGGGGGCTTCGCGTCCAGACCCTCGCATCTCTTACGTATGAGCCTTTGCATCAATAGTGAATTTCATGTATTTGCTCTTCATATTTCCTGAATTTTCCCAGCTGTGGGCTTCGCCCCACACATCCGCCTTTGCTCGAACTACGGCCTTGCACCTCTTAAATCCACAATTCTACCGAATTTCAAGTTTCTTTTACTATTTAAACTACCTAAAAGATAAGATTTTGTATCCCGAGAAAACGCCTATTTAATTAACATGGGGATTTCCTCATCCCCCTTTAGATCCCTTAACTCTTTTAAATTCTCGCCTTTTTAGGCGTTTTTCTTGAGTCTCAGATAATCGGCAACAGCGTCATCCCTATTTATCCTAGGATCATGGTTTATACCTCGTTTTTCTGAGAATGGAACAGCCTTTCAAACGGTATCACTTACATGTCCCTATAATATGCCAAAAGAGAATTATTTGAGGGAAAATTGGGATTTTTTTCCCAAAAAAAAAATTCTTCAAAGTTTGGGGCCCCCTGAGGCTCTACCGGGTCTGCGCACAAACCTCCAAAAATTTGGAAAAATACTAGGTAGTGTACTAATTACTTGTGACAAATTCGAATTTCCTGTCTTGAATAGTAAGGACGGGAAAATTTTTTACCCATGTTGAGAGAGCATCAAAAAAACGCCAGAAATTTCCCTAACATGCACCCTACAAATTTAAAAAAAATTATGACACGCCCCTAATAATCGTAAAATTATGGTTCATACGTCGTTTTGTTCAGAATGAAGTAGCCTTTCAGATGGTATCCCCGCATGTCCCTCGGATATCCCTAAGGAGGGAAAAAATTAGGAAAATAGGGATTTTTGCTGAAAAATCCCCCTTTTTCCGGTTTGGAGCCCTCTGACGCGGCCCTGGGTAAACATAGAGATCCAGGAAGCACTTTCAGAAATACTACATAGTATACTAATTGCTTGTGCCAAATACCAATCTCGTATCTTCAACCCTAAGGACGGGAAAAATATTTTCCTCTTCTGGGAATATTCCCAGAATGTCCCAGAATACCCTATATACATTTCAAAAATATCTTGACACGTCCCGAATTATCGTAGGATCACGATTCATACACCATTCTCTTCAGAATAGAGCAGGGTTCCAGATTGTATTACCCTCATGTCCTTCGGACGTCCCTAAGGAGAGAAAAATTGAGTAAATAGGGATTTTTGCTGAAAATCCCTTTTTTCCCGTTTTGGGGCCCTCTGGTGCGGCCCTGGGTAAACATAGAGATATGGAAATCACTTTCAAAAATACTACGTAGTGTACTAATTACTTATGCCAAACACCAATTTCGTATCTGCAATACTAAGGACGGGACGGGAAAAATATTTCCCGCTTCTGCGAATATTTCCGAAATTTCCCAAGGATACTATACAAACTTCAAAAATTTCCTGACATGTCCATAATTATCGTAGGATGATCATACATACGTCGTTCTCTTTAGAATAGAGTAGGCTTATAGATGGTATCACCCGCATGTCCCTAGGACGTTCCTAAGGAGGTTACAAGTGAAGAAAATAGGGATTTTTGCAGAAAAAATCCCTTTTCCTCGTTTAGGGGCTCTCTGGCGCGGCCCAGGGTTAACATAGAGATCTGGAAATCACTTTCAAAAATATTACTTATGGTACTAATTACTTGTGCCAAATACCAATCTCCTATCTTCAATACTAAGGGCGTGAAAAATATTTTCCTCTTCTGCGAATATTTCCGAAATTTCCCAAGGATACTATACAAACTTCAAAAATTTCCTGACACGTCTCTAATTATCGTAGGATGGTGATTCATACCTCGTTCTCTTTAGAATCGAGTAGGCTTTCAGAAAGTACTACTGAAATGTCCCTATCATGTAGCCGAGCGGAGCAAGAATCATGAAAGTGGGATTTTTGGTCAAAAAATATTCCTTTTTTACCCTTTTGTCCCTCTGAACCCCCCTTCTATGTTGACGAAGGGATCCGAAAAAAATTCTTATAAAAACTAATTGGTACACTGATTGTTTAGGGAAAATGTTAGGATTCTAGGGTTAAAGAGAAGCTCACCAAAAAATGTTGAAGTTAGACCTCAGTAAAAAATTGGAATTTGTAAAAGGATGACGTCATACCCCCCTATGTTCTGACGCTCGGAAACGTATAGACCCTTCCAAGGCTTTCTTGAATGCCTCCTCTCTTGGAAAATAAATAATAATAATAATAAAAAAACGGAACTAAATAGCATTCTTAGTTCTCTTTTAATCGAATATTTAAGACACTACAATATCGGTCGAAAACGACCGAAAAAACTTAAAAGGGTTAAAAATTAAAAATATTCACTTTTAGCAATTTTCCTGGAGGTTAGTCCCGGAAAGCTACAATCATACAAAATTTCAACTTTCCACGTGAACCGGAAGTACCCTCTTAATTTATGTCAGTTCATGTAGTTTTATATATAGTTCTGTATCTGTATCTTCTTCACCATTGACGGTGTTATTTAAGAGAGCATCAGCTATATAAGCCTAGTATGCTAAAAATGTGTATAAATTGAAATACTTGAACTGAAATTGTAAAGATTTTTACAAATGGCGGAAGCCGCCATTCGTATTTTTTTGGTCGGCTTTCAAGTCGCATTACCTGTTATATATAGTATGAAATTAATAGAAAATTAATGAATGTTAATTATGTCAGTATAGGGATAGAAATACTATAGGGATAGAAATACTAATTTGTCATAGTTAGGTAAGTAAATGTAAAGTCATAATCGGGTATAGTAAAATTCAAAATCGTGATGAGGGGCCGCGGTGACTCAGTGGTAGAGCGTTCACCTCTGGTGCTTGGGGTCCCAGGTTCGATCCCAGCCCCCGCCAAGTGAATTTTGTGGTTGACAAACACCGTGTGCGTGGGTTTTCTCGGGGTTCTCCCGTTTCTTCCCACTTTCTTCATTCCACCATTTCATTCATTACTCATCATCACCGTCTCCTTTAACCTAACCGGCATACTCGTGGGACGTAAAACTCAAAGAATTCATTTCATTTTTTCAAAATCGTGATGGAATTCCAACTGGAAGAAGAGGGCCAGTTACCTAGTTGGTCAGGGTGAGATATTTGGAAAAAGTGAGTAATTAAATGAAATGTAGACATGTAAGGTAATTGTAGATGAATGTAGGTGATTTCAAGAGTATTTGTATATATGTGTGAAAAGTGTCGGCGAGAATAAACAACTTTTTCCACTTCCTCTTCGTCAGCTTACTCTAGGGGATGTTGACACGATCACAATCACCGCGGAACTCCTTATATATAGTTAGGAAGGAAGAATGTATTTAGTACGTCCGAAAACAAAAGAATTGACAGGCAATAACTTCTGCATAATTAATCGACGTATATTTGTGTATCTATAATAATGTATGTATAATAGTGTATGTTAGATAATTATGTACATGACACTATAACTGGGCATTAAGCCTGTTGTGTTATCCTTATGGAATAAATAAATAAACGTTAAGCTAGAAATAGAATTAGTTCCAATTCTTTTCACGTTGTTACGTACGCACGTTAAGATTCTATTTCATCATTGAAAATTGAATCTGGAACCAGGAACACGTGCTAACTGTTTGCGTGTTATTGTTGCTATTATGAACAACTATTAGCAAAGTTGTGTAATGCTTTAATGTACGCAATACAAAGATTAGCTTTGTCGTAGATGCATTTGTTCGTTTTGTATAGTTTTTATCTTCTGACCCTTTAGATCTTTTTATTCAATTTTGAAGCATTCAAGTTGCTTACTCACGTTGCTGTCAGAAATGAAGGCCACGACTTTCAGCTTACTCTGAAATCGAAACATTATTTTCTCCGTAGTTTTTCTTTTTCTTTTCTTTTCTTTTTTTTTTTTAAGGCACTTTTCTCCAATATTTTGATTGATACGAAATTTCGAGAACTTGCAGAATCGATGAACAATTCTTGCTTTAATATCTCTTCCATGATTGATTTCGTTTAATCCATTTTAACTTAATCCAATTATCATTTCTTTTCCTTCATTATCCTTTAATTCGAATTCCATGTTCTAAATGCGATAAAGGATTGTGCTTTTAGTAGCAAATTTAATATACCCTTTTCAACTGAATCTAACCATTGAGTTTAAACTTTTCATGTAACGTAATGTATAACATGTCTAAAACTCGAAAGTCTACCTAATGAAGCAAAGTGTATGGAGAAAAAAAAATCGAAATTTAAAAATGTGAAAATTAGATTGTAGTATTTTACAATTACTGTCAGTAATAATTTAAACGTGGTAAAATTAAAAGAGGAATAAATTTCATTGAATGTAAAGCTATTGAAGTAGATCCGTTTTGAGCTATATTCTTCGTGTGGTCTTCAACGTGCTTCGAAAGTTTATCGCCGTAGATCCAAAGGTTTATCGTCCGTCAGTAGATTCTGTTTCTTGTCAATCCGATTAAATTCAGGCTGATATTCCTCATCATCCAAAGAACTGTTTTCATACCATCATTCCATGGTCTACTTAAAGATATTTTCCTATGTTTTTTTTTTTCAATGAATATTCTATACATTATCACGTGATATATCTCATCCGAGAGAACAAGTTTCATCTGTTTCTAAGGGAAGTGAGCGTACTTGTGTGTAATTCTTGAAGTACACTCATGTCCAAAATGATTGTCGCATATCTATAACTGTCTTCTTGTAAGAATATAATTTGATAATGATTTTGCGGGATGCTTTTAATGCTGATACTATGTATATAATCGGAAAATGTATATTTGTGGTAAATTTCATTGGAAAAGAATTATAAATACGAAAATTAGAATGAAGAAAACAAAAATGTGGTTAAATGAATACGAAAGTTTTATTTTCGTTTTATTGTTCTTATTTACTGCTCTTTTGACATGAAATTTTCCACATAAATGTCATTGCCGATTATATACACACTACCATTATAAGAAATACCGGGCGAATTCGTTATCAAATTATATTCCTACAGTAACATAATTATAGACATGCGACAATAATTTTGGACATGAGTGTACATATATTGCGGAATATAAAATAGGATTACGAAAGCTTGTAATGATACCAACAATTTTTCATCAGAATAGTATCTACCTAGAGATACAAACATTATCACACTAACCAAAGGCTTAGTTAGATCTGCAGGTTGACTACCTCTGTATAGGAATTTCAACAACAGATTATTCGTGATCTTGTATTCCTCTATGTTGCTGCATAACCAGGGTTTACACGCAACTAAACGATTTCTGATATACATATATATATAAAGTGTGTTATCCTAAATACACTAGATTATGACTTCAAAAATTTTTATTTAATACAGCTCTTTTTTCATTAAAAAAAACTACTATACAAAATATGCATAGAAATTCTTTAATTATTTGAGTCTATTATGTCAAAATGAACACTTCTTTCTCGAGTGCATATACATTTCCTCAATAGTAAGCTTTCTTATATTTCATGATGCAGACGTTCCAAGGAAATGAAACCTGCTAAGCGGATGCCTCTTCAAATTAATTTGAAATAAACTTTGTGTATGAATGAGCTCACAGCAACAAAAAAATCTGATGACATAATTGACAAAGCATCACGTCTAAAGATGTCTGTCTATAGAGCAGAAGATACTTTTCCTACTAATATAAGAACTTCATCTTTAAACTTTTACCCTGCAAAAGATTAGAGAGAAAAAAAAAGTATGAATACGAGTACATATAATAGAGAGCAAAGTAAATTAAATCTTGGCAAGTATAAGTGATGAATTTCAGCGGAAACATACCCAAAGTCATGGGAAAACATGAAAACCTTGAAAAATAAACCATAATATTCAGTCATTTCTACTTACATGCAGTAATGACGCATACTTTCTTATGTAAACTGAATAGAACGCACGCCTCTAATTTTTGGCGTAATGAGGCATCAGAAACTATTGATCATATAACTTTTCAGTGCAATTTAACGAAGAAATTTTGGAATGGTTTATGGATTCACTCAATAGACATCATGAATATGTTACCTAACCATGTGCCTGTATTGCCAAATCTGATAAATCTTTATTAATGTATAACTTAGCCAATTTTTTGGTGTTTTAATTTTTGTCTGTGAGGAGTTTCAGCTTCAGTGTGCACTGATGAATAACATGTTATCGTTGCAAAGACGTATCGTTTAAGGGAGGTGGTTACTAATAATACGTAGAAGAATTAATGAATGAAGAGTTTTGTGTATAATAATATTTTTAAGAGAACTGTCTTTTCGTAGTTAATTGAACCTTCATAATGGGCATCTGATATCGCTTTACCGTAAAGCAGAATAATAATGTATAAATTTTCTCAAACTTATCTTGTCATTTTAATATAAAGTAAGTTCTTCAGCGAAACCATTAATAATGCTAAATTGGATTAAGTGATAATAGATTTGTTATTGGCTCTTTCTGCAGCGTTAACCTTAGCTTCAATATCCATTTATGTAGAAAAAAATAAAAAGATTTAGTGATGACGATTTTTTTCCAGGTTAAGAACAAGCGTTTTTCTTTTACTAGATATTGCTTTTCGGCCTGCATATCTTCCTCAAATACTGCAGTTCTTAGAACCGATACTTCGTTTAAAGTTTAGATATTCTCTTTTACTGAAGCACATAGGAACTTTAGAGCAGGCAGCCACGTAGTAGCAGATAACATTGGAATCCGATATAGTCGTCTATTGCACTGATCCATCTCCAGACAGCAATTGACGTGCTTTATTCCTGAGATCTCACGAAATTACGGAGATTCTTCACCAAGAAAAGTCAATGCAGAGAACATACCTTTAGTTCATGCGATGCTATTATCATATACAGTAGACATTTCATGCCAGCGATAGCATAAGATCTGCTTCGAAAAAATGTATTCCCGTAGTTCCGTAAGTAGAGCACCGTTTTTCGGAACTCTTGACAGCTACTTTAAACTCTGCTAGAAGTATGACTGCTTGCATAAAACGTGGCTAGGTGTTCGTCTTTTATCATCTTAATGTTAATAAGTATAAGGACGTGAAAAAAGAATTTAGCGTATATAGTCAAATTTATCTTCGGACGCTTTTTTGAGTTTTTGTCTCTCTGTTTGTTAGTTGAAGACAAAAATAAAATTGTTTTAAAATGGTTCATTTATTTGTGAAACTGGACTTCGAGGTTAGCGTAGGATATCAGCCACCGAGGTCCTACTTACAAAACACTGTTTTTCCAGATACTTCGACTTTCAGGGACAAGTTTATAAATCGTTGGCACCCAGGTAAACTATACAGAAGGAGGCCATTATTCTATTTGTGTTGTTTTTGACGAGTTAGAGACATACAGTATTTATACTGGATTTTTGAAGTCATGTCAGTAAATGTAAAATCTCATGGCCAACCCTTGCCTGGAATAGATAGAATTTTCAGACATTTTTAGCTCGTACGACTTTCTTTCCTTTCTGTGCTTTCAATACTTTGGTTTTACTTTTTTTTTTTTTTTTTTTTTTTTTTAATGACTAATGTGATTTTTAAGTCTGCATCAATCCAATGTCGGTGTGTATTTTCTAATATTACGAACAACTCCAGGTTTGTGCACATCTGTCTTACCTAAACACAGATCAAGTAACGTGCTAAATTCTGGAATTCATTCGATTGAGCTTATTTGTGCAATTAGTGTCGTTTAAATTATACAAAAAATTCATTTACACACAAACAGCCTGCACAGACTGACTTCGCTAATCAGTTCTTTAGGGGGGGGGGGGCATTGGCTTCAGTGGTTTAGAGCTTACCTCTGGTGCTAGGTTCGTTTCCAGGCCATACAAACAGTGTCGTTCACTTCTCCCTTAGCAAACGGGACATAACCGTTGGACCTAACACTACAGAAAACATGGAAGACAAATCACTATAAACATAAACCAGTGTATCTCGGTGAAGAAAATATGTTGAAGGAGGAACCCGTTATTTGAATATACGAAACTCTGATGTCAAAATTTATCAAATTTCTTCATAGAGCCTTGTTATTAGGTTTGTTTTTTTATTATCTCATCTTTTTTGATACGTAGCCATCATTTGTAATGTACTGTTTACTTATACTTACAATATTGTAGATGTTTTATTTATTTATTTAGTTCTGTTTTTACAGTAGTACAGGGTTTCAAGTGTTTCGGGAACTGGAGGCCTTGGTGGCTCAATGGTAGAGTGTTCCTCCTCTGGCCCGTGGTCCCTGGTTTGATCCCAGTTCCCGCCAAATGAGCTTTGTGGTAGATAAACACCTTGTGCGTGGATTTTTCGGGGTTTTCCCGTTTCCTCCTAATTTCGTCCTTCTACCATTATTATCCATTTCATTATAACTCTCTCTCTCAGCCTCTGTGCATAATCATACTACTTCAACAACTTTTTTTCTTTAAAAATAAATAAATAAACTTCAGGGTCTTGATCAAATGCACTGATTCCATGTCGATAATTTAGCAGACCTTCCGATATACACTCAGGTTAGTGCACAATTATCAATGAATAATGAAAAAAATGATTTTTATTCGTAGTAGACGAGAGTATATTTGGAGTGTCGAAATAATGGGATAGGAAATATGGGAATACCTTCAGCTTTATCTGAGAACAGTAACAAGTATAGGATAGTAACAAATATCTGACATTATGTAAACATTTTCACCACAACAGTATGTTGTCATCCTTCTTTCTTATTGATAGTTCGACTATCATAGGTCTGATCTGTCACCAAAAGGTGAGGATTAATTCGGTAAAATTATTAGAAATGTTATTCTGATAATTATTGATAACTTAATTCAAGAATATCCAGAGAACACATTTGGGTTATTCGAATTTTAACAGTTTCTGTTTCTGTGTCTAAACAATTTGAAGTACGGCATAGTAAAGAACTTCCATACCGTCTTGTACCTTTCGGGTGGAAGGGGGAATGCTCGTAACTTTTTCTTGGTGCTAGAATAAATTAATAAGTGAATAAATGTTTAGTCATGCTACTTTTCCTTTTTGTTTAGTGCTTGTAGGTTTAATTTTTCTTTCAATAAGTTGATAGTTCCATCTTGAATTCGGTTGTAATGTGATATCAGTAGTTGCATAATATAGAATATTATGTAAGTGTTAAAACCACATCTACAAAATTGGTCATAAGAACATAAATCCTGTCACGTCTTTCAGAGATCTTGGTGTTATCATTGACAGTAAGCTTACTTTTGCAGATCATATAAGCGCAATATCTTGTACTGCAATTAGAAAACTGGGATTCCTTTATCGCTTCACTGACAAAAAAAAAAAAAAAAAAAAAAACTAATTTCTTGTTTGTTCTACAAGTCATATGTTGGTCCTGTTCAACAAGTCATATGTTGGTCCCACTATTGAGTACTGTTCTCCTATCTGCTCTATGGCCTGCCCTACTCATAAAAAAAAAAAAAAAAAATGAATTCTGTAATTAATTTCTTTTTAGCCATTGTATCCTACCGAGTACCTCACCACCGAACACTTCCAAAAAATGACGTCTTAAAATCCCTCAATATCAAATCTCCCCTAGTGAGAATCAAAATTTCTGACCTAATATTTTTGCATAAAATCTTCAATGGCCGTATATCATGTGAACAATTATTGAGTCAGATCAATTTCCGCGTACCCGCTAGAACAACATAGTCTAGTGATCTCTCATACTCGAGCTGCGAGAGTAAATATTGTCCAAAGACCCCTTCTAAACCGAATTGTTAGTACGTATAATCAGTTACCAGAAACTGTAGACGTGTTTTCTAATGAATATACCTTTCAGATCCTCTCAGGCCCACAACCAGAGGATGGTTGATTTCGGACCTGGATCCTCTATAACTAAGCTATATCTTTGTAATGTTACCGTATGCGTAGGTTTTCTCGGGGTTCTCCCGTTTCCTCCCACTTTCTTCATTCCACCATTTCTTTCATTACTCATTATCACCGTCTCCTTTAGCCTAACCGGCATAACCGTGGGACGTAAAACTCAAAATTTCATTTTCATTTTTTCATCTTTGTAATGTTGCCTTTGTGCTGTATACCATCTTGAGCTCAAATTATTATATTGTTATGTTACATAAATGTTGAAATGTTCCAGTGTAAAATGGCCTAGTGCTGTATCTGAAACCTATAATAAATAAATAAATAAATATATGAATATACACATCATAGAGTTGATTCATCAACAACGCTTTTGGTACAAATTTGAAAACTAGTTGTATTTGATCATATAAGTGAGAAACTTCAACATCATAGCTTTAGATTGGTTATCATTGGAACTCATTTAATTTGTCTATTACATCGTGTATCACCGTTTTGGTGGTCCAGAGATACATCAATAGGTGTGCAGTATGTAATGTACATTTAAAGGGATTAATATTATGTAGCTGGTATTAGCTGCTAATCATGCAAGTTAGCATGCGTTTCTGGAATATAATCAATATTAACGTACCTACAATCAATGTTATTGATGGGTTTTCCACAGTTGGAGAAACAAGGAAAATAGTATCCGCATCAATTCCAGTTCATATTGAGATATTATTTCCATCTATTAGATCTAACAGAAGACTATCGTACTGGAGTATGATCAAATTCGCATAAATCCAGTAATATAATGCGGTCAGTTTTAACTCTTAAAATAAGATAGCGTGCGCTGTTACTGTTCGGAAGTTTGGGAAAGAAAAAAATAATAATATGGCATTCTTTCAAGAGAAAAAAATGACGAAAGCCTTTGCTAGTCGAAGGGACTAGCAAAATTAGATATCACCATCTTCAGACTACATAACGAAGCATGGAGAAATACATTTTAGGAATCGTTGTCAAAGACAAGAAAACAATTACATAGATCAGAATGATAACAGGAGTTGTACAGTAATTTCAGACGATTTCCCCCGGGGGTATTTCAATACGCGGGGGGGCTAAAGTAGTACTGCGAAAATATTGCTAACTCTTATTGAACACAATCGGAGATTTGACCCGGGAAGAATTCCTAACTCCCCAAGGGACTGACAAAGAATTCTTGCCCGGGTCACCCCTTCCCCTGAAATCATCACTGACTACGGATATTTTCATGAAAATAAAGGTGGTAGGCTGGACATGCTGCAAGAAGAAACGATGATCAGTGAACAAAAGTAGGATGTCTCTTAATTGTATACCAAGAGACAAGACACAGCCTAGAAAACATCTTCACACAAAAAGCGGTGTGATGAAGTAAACAAACGCTGCGGCGTAAGATAGAAGTAGGTGATCTGTTTTTCTCCCGATGGTTCAAAATGGCATATACTGGAAAGATACACTAAACTCAAATTCATTAAAGAAAAATTGCCAATTATGAAACTGGATAGTATCAAATAAGAGTAAAGGGACTCTTGAATTGTTAATGGGCAGGAATCGTGAAACCGCTTAGATTGAATATATACAGGGTGAGACATTTAAAAGTACCACCCGAAATATCGAAGAAATGAGAAACGCTAGCGATATACGGTTTGCAGTAAACATGAATATCAAATAGAGTTAGTCAAGTAGAGGTATGGTGTGGTAGGAAAATATCGGCAAAGAAAGCAGGATCGAAGTTTTTTTTAGGGGGTGGTGGTAATGGAACGTCTCCCTTCATGAATAGCATGAAAGGGCACCCGCGGAGAAATACAACGCCTTTTGTCGCATACTTTTACTGCATATAGTAACGGAGATATGACCATGAAACTGGTTGTAAACAGAAAGACAAGTGATGCACTTGAACGCCAGTAGTGTGATAGTATGAGCTGTGAGAAGTCATGGGAAGAAACAAAGAAACGAACGTATTGCATTCAAAAAAAAAAAAAAAAAAAAAATAGAGAACGTGATAACAGTGAGCGTGATAGTATGTCGAAGAACCATAGAAACTGACATGTGCAATGATCGTAAACTAGTGTGTCAGAGTGTATGTTCAAGATGTTGGCCGTCTGCTGCGATGCAAACATTGAGGCGCACATGCAAAGATCTATCTACAGAATGTAGCATCGTATGTGAAATGGCCCTACAGGTTGCAGTAATGCATTGTTGCATATCGTCAGGTGTTATTGACACATCTTAGTAGACAGTGCCCTTCAGTTTCTCCCAGAGAGAGAGAGGAAAAAAGTCTAACAATGTGGAATTTGGAGAACGAGACGGTCATTTGACAGATTCTACCCGTTCTATCCACCGATTGGGAAACATTTAAACGTGCTGTAGTGCGTTGTGCATAGTGAGCTGGGCAATCAGTATCCCACATATGAAAAAGGGCCCAAGGAGATGTTCACCCACGATTCCACATCAAACGTTAACACTTCATGGGCGCTAGCGTTCCACTTGGCGGAGACAATGTGGATTTGTTACAGACCAATAGTGCATGCTCCTAACGTTTTCATGGTTGGTAAAAGTTACCTTGTCAGTGAATAGGGATACGCGACAAACCTAGAGTGCCATATCGTAACATGCATGTGCAAAACCAAACACCGTTCACAAAAACATTTCCATTAGTTCCTGATAGATGGAGAAACGTATGTGTATGCGGAATCAGTGTCGGATTTACGTATAAGCTAGACAAGCTATAGCTTAGGGCCCCGCTCTCTTTGGTGGCGCAAAAATTAAAGAAAACAACTGGATGTACATTTCCAAAATATAAGGAAAAAATAAAATCTACATATAGCAACAGTGGTTCGTGTTGTGTAAGCTCCTATGATGTAACTAATGGGGCCCCTTCTGCTAGCTTTCTTCCTAAAATATCAATAGTTTCTTCATTTCTCTATATAGGGTGCTTACGCTCATCTTGATACTTAAAGAACCCTCTTTACCTTCAATAGTTTAGGGCCCCACCAAACCTAAATCCGACTCTGCGGAATTCGTACTACACTTTGCTGACTCATCACCGTCTCTGGCAATATCACGGAAGCTAATATGTGCATTTACAGCAATTGCGCCTATAATACTTGTTGCGCCCACCTCACCTGTAATTGGCTTGTTCCGCACACGTTGTCGCGGAGTTATATTTCCGGTGTCCCTTATTTTCAAACAGAGCTTATCAAAGAGACGTCGCGATGGTTGCCGTCTGTCTGGATATCTCTCTGCGTACACACGGCAGGGTTCTGAGGCATTCTTCTTGCATTCTCCATGGATCAGGGTCAGGTCGGTTTTTTCTGCGTTTGTAAACGCTATCGTCTTCACTCTTATCACTACGATTGCCTGCTTTGAACTCGCATGATCTTGTGGCTCGGCAATAGCAACTTGCACCGCGTAAAGGATTGCTCAGTCAGACAGCTCAGAAAGCATACTTACGTACCGAAGTACTAGCGGTCAAGTGGGCCACTTGTATTTCTGTTTATAACTATTCCCATGGTCCGTTACTATGTGCAGTAGAAGCATGAAACAAATGGCACTGTATTTTTTCCATGTGTACTCTTTCATGTTATTCATGTTTTTGGTTCCATTACAATAATAATAATAATAATAATAATAATAATAATAATAATAATAAATAAAAAAAATAATGTCGTTCGTGATGCCCCATTTGTCGATATTTTTCCTACTACACCATACCTCAGTTGGATTAGCTCCATTTGATGTTGCTATTTACCACAAACCGTCTATTACGGCGTTTCTCGTTTCTTCGGTTACTTTATGATGCCTTACCCTGTATACAAAAGAGAGTTGCTGTAAGAGAATGGTAACAAGCGGTCTAATAGTAGCTGCTTTGTCCTTAGCACCTTCAATGCAGATAAAAAGAAAGATTTTATTCCCTTCCTTATAGTATTACGTCTTTCTGGCTTATAACATCCCTCTACCAAAGCGATCGCTTTCGGGAATCAAGTGAATTCGAAGAACCATCAGTCATGGATGATTCCAATCTTATCCTGTCCCTCTCTTCTATGAAGACTTTCAACTTTAGACGAAGGAGATATGAATGTTATCGGACTTAATATTTATAGAAGCTCCCATATATTAGAATTCATTGATTTTTTCTTCATTTTCTACCCTAGAAATCAAATTTCTCCTATAATTTTATGTTTGAACTCGATCGTAAATATAGCTGTCCCCGCTGATTTAGTAACTAGCGCGCTTTCTTCTAGTGCATGGCGTCTCAGCTTTGATTCCTGGTGATAGAGCATGGAAGACATTACAGGGTTCAGAGTCCACCTTAACCTTTAGATGCATGTCATAGAGCCTCGGTGCCGAGGATGTAAATTATAACGAACCAATCAATCAATTGATCTTAAATACACTGCAAGATTTTCAGTAAAATTACAACAAATCACTACAAGTGTGCTGTAGCGATAAATCCCACAAAGAATTTGGTTGATATTAAAAGTGATTGATAGCTATTGTTATTGATTAGTTTATAAAGGTCGGTCAGAAAGTAACGCACATCCAGAGCCGCCCTAGGCAATTTGCTGCCCCGTGCAATAGCATCATTTGCCGGCCAGAAAGAATACATCTTAAAAGCCACGATTTTAAGTATGCTGCCCTGTCATGAACAACGAAGGGTTGGAATGAAATGAAATGAAATCTTTGAGTTTTACGTCCCACAGTTATGCCGGTTAGGCTAAAGGGGACGGTGATAATGAGTAATGAATGAAATGGTGGAATCCCACACACATGGTGTTTGTGCACCACAAAGTTCACTTGGCGGGGGCTGGGATCGAACCCGGGACCCCAATCACCAGAACGCTCTTCCACTGAGCCACCGCGGCCCCAACGAAGGGTTGGGGAAAGAGCATTGGCACTGAGAAAGGCCTAAACATTACAAATACTATCTCGTTGTGTCTATTGTGTGTGTTAAATAATAATCTATTACGATAGTGAGAGATAAAGCAAACACATTTGCAGAGGAAAGATGGTAATCCTTTGTATAGAATTCAATATTGAGCTTCAATCTCACTATATCAGTTTGCAATTCCAGTACAACTAGCTCTTTTATCTTTATTTCTTTATTTTCCTTCTACTTTTAAAAGAACGTTTTCCACCTTCAATGATAAGGAGCTTATTTGTGAGTAAGACAAGACGAGTTTTCGTATCAAAACTGTGATAAGAACTAACTAAACGGAACAGGTGTTCGTTATTGTTCGAGAATTGCGTTCTTGTATTTGACGACAATCAGGCAATTCGTGCTACGATTTATTTGAACATTTTCTTTAAGCACTGTCTATCTGACCTTAAAACTAATGCGATCTAAACATGATTTATGAATGTACTATTCAAATAGGTCAGCTTAGTAAATTAACTACCATCATCATGAAGTCTGTTTCCAACAAGAAATATCTATTTTAAGTAATATACCACCTTATGCAGAGTCGTTTTGACGTATGATTAACGTTATACTAAAAACCTGACTACTGCAGGAATATGTTGATCGAACTCTTTAGTATGGCACTAATCACGCGTCATACCGACTCTGCATAAGGCCCATAGTTATGATAGATTTTACCAACCTGTGCAAATGCCGTGTTGCACATATGGTAGAGTCGGCCCTACATTCAACCTACTGTAGGTCGCTCGCTAATGATAAGCACTAGGAGAAATGAAATTTCGTAGACACAATCTTTGATGCTTTAGAAATGTCACTCACTGTAGGAAATCCATTTGCTTCACTACATCCATCTTTGTTTCCGTGATACGAATGCATTTTCGTAAAACACTTGTTAGTAATTCTACAGCTTTTTCACACCTGCAATGAGCTTATTGGCACCTCAAAACTTTCCCACGCAGATGAACCTTCAATCGTCCAAACATAGAAATCCAGTGACACTAGGTCGGGAGTATATGGATGATGTTCTTGATTTTCATCAGCTTCCTTTGAATAGACGTGGAACTCAGCTAGCTTTCTTTTTTTTTTCTTATCTCTGTCGCCGGATTAATGCGACAGAGTTCGCCGTACTTGTGTACTCATTGTTCTGTCTCATGGTGATGTATCTGTCTTAGTGGATGAGTTCCACAATGACTGGTGCGTTTTCATCGGTTGTTACTGTTTTCGGTGGCTGGTCCTGGATGCTGCAATTACACGCCGAGAGCACTGAGGCCATCGGTACACATTACTTCGATTCATTGTGTTGGCCCCATAGATTGACAACAGGTTACTGTTAATTCGATATTACTAACTTATCCCCACGTTTGTGGAGGAATTTGATTACTATACATGGTCATAGTAAGGTGTTACATTAGTCTTCCATAATGGCTTACCTACAACAATACGAAATAAAAATTAGGTATAGATTAATTTAGGTGTTCCTAGTTGTAAAATGTCTTGTCTAGCACTTCCATCATTGAGCAGCAGTGGATTGTGCTTTACTTTTTGACTGACTTTCATAATATCACAGAGCCTTACTTTTGTTCGCATTTTTGAAATTTAACTAAGTGAAATATTTCCATCTTCCCATTCGGTTTATTGATGAATGTTATGCTATCAAATCTGTATCGTTGCAAAACGTGGTCGCTTACTCTGGGGGAGAACGTAGACTGAAAGTATTTGAGAACAAGAGCCTGGGGTGAATATTCGGACCCAAGAGGGACGGGAATGGGGAATGGCGGAAACTTCATAACAAGGAACTACATAATTTATACGATATACCAAACGTTAGGGTCATTACGTGTAGGAGGCTCAGGTGGGTAGGTCATGTAGCCAGGATAGAAGAAAGTAGAAACGCTTTCAAAGTCTTGACTGGAAAATCCATCGGAAAACGACCATTAGGAAGACCTAGGCACAGATGGGAGGACAATATTAAGATGGATCTCGCAGAGATAGGAATACAAAGTAGAAACTGGATCCAATTAGCTAAGGATAGAAGTCAGTGGAGAGTTTTTGTTAGGGATGGTACCGAGACCGAGACTAGTCTCGGTCTCGTCTCGGTATCGTCTCGAATTATCGAGACGAGACCGAGACCGAGACGGACTTTCATATACCGAGACGAGACCGAGACGGCCTTTAATCTATCGAGACGAGACCGAGACCGAGACGGACCTTTATAAATCGAGACGAGACCGAGACGAGACTTAGCTCAGTCTCGAAAGTCTCGGTCTCGTCTCGAATATTGATATAGACAACTATTAAGATTGACCTTTACTCAAAATTTCTTTCGTTGCTGTATTAGGTAATATGGGAACGGTTGACTAATGTTCAGTGGCGTATTTAGGGGATGGCTATCGGACTGAAGCCCCTCCCGAAATAGATTTGTGATCATTTTTTCGCATTGCACGTACAACACAAATATTTCTTACTCGTTCTCAAGCCTCTCCCGAAACAAAATCCACTGCTGATGTGCATAGTCATCTCTGTCTCTCTCTCCCTCTCTCAACATATATATATATATATATATATATATATATATATATATATATATATATATATATATATATATACTAGCGGATCCAGGATATGATCGAGGGAGGGGCTAAAGCATAGTTTGATATTTTACCCAGTGTAAAGAAAGAAGTAGGATTGAAGCCCATTTTATACAGTGTATACCTGAGCGTCAAGGGGAGGTATAACCCCTTTAACACTCCCCTTGAATCCTCGCCTGTATATCATATCTAATATAAGTAAAAGGAAGAGTTTGTTTGTCTGTGTGTCTGCGTGTATGTCTTTCTGATTGCCTGTGTGCGGCCTGGGGACCAGACGAGAGTCCACGAGTTACGAAATTTGAGTGACAAGTATCATGTCCCAGGCCTCAGACCAAGAAGAAGCGTTTTTTTTTTTTTTTTTTTTTTTTTAAATTTTGAATCAGGAGGGGCGTTTACCGAGACATGCAAAAGTAGTAGAAAATGACCGATATTAATGTCGAATACATAGTTTTCGCAGTCGTTGAGATCAATGATGATACTTACATTAGCGATGACTTTCAAAGTCAGCTACCAGTGCATGCGGGCCGTGATTCACTTGCGGGGGAGGGGAGTACCGAGACTAAAAAATAATACAAAATGACCGATATTAGTGTGAAATAGTTTTCGCGTTTTCTGAGATCAATGGTGAAACTCCGATTGCATTAACCTCCAAATTCACCCCATTCAGCTGCGGGCCGGAGTTCACAGGAGGGATACCGAGACATGTAAAAGTAATCCAAAATGGCCGATATTAGTGTTAAATGTATAGTTTTTGCGGTCGCTGAGATCAATGGTGTCACTTCCATTAGCGATGACTTTCAAATTCAGCTACCATTGCATGCGGGCCGGGGTTCACCTGCTGGGGAGGGGGTACCCAGACATGCAAAAATAATACAAAATGACCGATATTAGTGTCAAATACATACAGTAGTTTTCGCGGTTGCTGAGATAGTGATACTCCCACAGGTCTTGACTTCCAAATACTGGTCCCATGCGAAAAATAGGTATTTCATCTAGTTATATATAATAGTTATATATATTAAAAATGCTGAATTTTTTTATCATTCTGAAATATGGAAGGGGAAATTCTTCCAGATACTCTGCAATACCACTAGATAAACAAGCAATGTTGCCAACGTAACATAAAGTTGTAATTTCTCAAATTGCACTACGTTTGATATTACACATTTCTGTTCAGTTAATTTAGTTTAGTGCATGAGTTTTCTCGGGGTTCTCCCGTTTCCTTCCACTTTCTTCATTCCACCATTTCATTCATCTCTCATCATCACAGTCTCCTTTTGCCTAATCGGCATAACCGTGGGACGTAAAACTCCAAAATTTCATTTCATTTTTTAATTGAGTTTAACGCCTCTTTCAGCAGCGAGGTTATATGAGACTGAACGTGCTGATTAACGTTGAATCTAAACCACATGAGCTCCCGCCGGGAATCTAACCCGGGTCTCAACGCCATGAGCTCTACATATTTCTAATTTAGATATTAAATTAAACCACGCAAGCACATATATTATTCAGTGTAACAAAAGACAATACATATCACTAAAATCAACAATTTGGAGATCTCTAATAACTCAAATGGCATGAACATTATAACATTAGTGTTCAGTAGTTTTAATTACAACAAGTCGCACTTACATTATTTTAAGCAGTGTTGCGAACTTAAATAAATTGCTAAATATTATTATAAATATAGTGCAAATAACGTAGCTAAAGTGCAAAATATTTTAAAATTACTCTAATTTGTTTTATGGTGCAAGAATGTTTTCAAAACACGATGTTTTTCATAGTCTTTGGGCTATTATAATGTTAATGTCAAAGTTTTCGTTCCAGCAATACACGTAAAAGCAAATTGTAACTGAAATTAAACGTAACTGACAACTTTTCAGTAGCACTAGTTGTTCTCCCTAAGCCTTAGGCCTGGTGTATGTTTTAGATTAAAACACTGCTTTATTAAAATTTTAATTACACCCTAACTGCATTTCATTTGTTATAGTTTGACCACCGACCACCTCAAACTCGATCCATATCATATAGCTATATGCAATCATTCAAAGACTTACAGTTAGTAATACACATTGTGTTGATTTTTGGTTTGTTTTGTTTTAGTTTAACGTCTCACGATTATGCTAGGGCGGCTAAAGGAGACGTGGAGTTACTGATCATAGTGGAATCCGAAAAACTTCGGTCGTTGAACATTACCGCCACCGGGAATCGAACTCGGAACCGTGCGAACCAAAATCAAGGGTACTAGCCATTACAGCAAATGGGGGTCCTTACATTGTGTTGATTTAAATAATTGAGTCAGTGTTGCCAGATCCGAAGATCAAAAAGTAGCGTGTCTGTGCTCCAAAAGTAGAGGATATGAACTATTTGTAGCCCAAATATATAGAAATGAATTATTTGGCAACTAATGACTGGTACTAATGAAATAATGTTTAAAATAGATCGGAAAATGTTATGGACATATTGCAAGACGAAATTATGATCGATAGACGAAAGCAATTTTAGATTGGATACCACGTGACAAAAACAGCCTAGGAAATGTCCACATACAAGAAATTGTGACAAAATCAGGAACCACTGGGGAGTAACCTGGAAAAGAATTACCCAAGATAGATAGCTGTAGAGAAAACTTGGGAAGACTTCATCCAGCAGTGGATTGATAATGCTTGATTATGATAATGGTGATGATTTTATATCGAGACCTCAGAGGTAAACTAAACCAAGTCATAATTTCGTAATTTTACAGGAGAAGCGAAAAACCGGTTCCTTAACTAAGAACTATAATACTGTTTTTCAAACTATACTAAGTAGTTACAAAGTAGTAAGTTGGCTTTAGGCTTACATTACTACACCACTAGAAATAACATCATCATCATAGGTATTCTGCCTTTATTGGCAGATCACTTGCCGCAGCTGAGAAGCTTCCATGCTCCACGGTCCTCCGCTAACCTTTTCGTCTTCGCGTATGATCTTTCTGTTTTAATATCATCCATTAATTGTAGTCTCCTTCGCCCCCTCCCTCTCTTTCCCGCCACCATACCCTCTAGGACATCCCTCATGATACAATCTCTTCTTAGGCAATGTCCTAACCAGTTTCTCTTCCTCTTCCTAATAATATTTAAAAGTGTTCTTTTCTCACCCACCATTTCTAACACTCTCTAATTCGTTTTCCGCTCGACCCAACTAACTCTTTCCATTCTTCTCCACACCCACATTTCGAAGGCTTCCAGTCGATTTTCGTCACCCTTACGCAATGTCCACGTTTCCGCCCCATACAGCACAACACTCCACACGAAGCATTTTATGAGTCTTTTTCTCAACTCTTTGTTCAAGAAAGAACATAGTGTATTAAAAAAAAATATTCTAACTCAATTTGACCAAAAAGTGACTTAACATAGTCTACCACTAGTGTTCAGATATATATATATATATATATATATATATATATATATATATATATATATACTGTATAAATTTAGTAGGTAAGCTAGGATAAAAGTGGATCCAAAATTTAACGAAAGTCATGCAGCAACATGAAGTATTAAATAGTCAAGTATTTTGACTATTTAATACTTCATGTTGCTGCAAAACTACGAAAATGAATACAAAAGAAAACTAGAAAGCTAAGAATAACTTGTTTTGGCGAGAGAGAGAAAGTAGATACAGCTAGCTCGAATTACCTATATATAGTTATATAATATGTATGTTCATGTTTCGCAAGTAATTTTCAATCAATATAAAATTTCAACGTAATGAATGCACATTTGGTTTTCTCGAATAAAGATCACATGCACCGCTAAAAGCTCAGGAATAAGCTTAATCTATGTTACGGCACTGGATATACGTATGCGTATGTAATGCATTACAACTTTAGGAACTTGTATAAGAAACAGAATGTACTTAAATTTAGACGAGAACTATGCGAAACATCTAACTTGTTTCGTGATGCAATCCGAGGCCACACATAGCAAAGATGAGTGCCGTAGCCCCCATCACAAAGTTCAGGAATTTCGTGTTATAAGGTGTCAATTAAACACGTAGATGTGAAACGATAATAAAGCATTTGATCAATTTTAAACAACATATATTGTAGTAATAATTTACCCTATTTGTTCAGATAATGAACGTTATATTATGCTTTTAAAATGACAGTCAAAACAGAATGTATTGTATAATAAATGAGAAATTGTAAAATTTCAATTTCGGTACGATTAAATACATTCATGCTGCTATGTGTTGCGTTATCCGTTAGAATGTATTGAACAATTCTTATTCTAAGGAAGGAAATAAACTACTGTATAGTACTGAAGTTAATTTAATAGAGTTTAATTTATAGGCAGTACTGAGGCCATATGAGAATGTCTTTTGCTGAAAGTGAAATATGGGTTACTGTTAGAATTTTATCCCAGATATGATATACCCACTGATGATTGAAACTGGAACACACGCATGGAAGGCATCAGCGCTAGCAAATTAGCTCTGAAGAAGTACACCATACTATGATTCTAAGTCAAGAATAAGGCCAAAAATAAAAAGCAGAAACGACAGACTTTACAATAATAATACTTTTACAATTTTAATTTCACCTATTTATTTCGAGACTTTCGAGACGAGACCGAGACGAGACCGAGATTTGGCCCTCGAGACCGAGACCGAGATCGAGACAAGCATTTGTTGACCGAGACGAGACCGAGACGAAGACGGCGATTTTTGACTCGATACGAGACCGAGACCGAGACAGCTATTTTTAAACCGAGACGAGACAGAGACTGTACAAAGTCTCGTCTCGTCTCGTCTCGATACCATCCCTAGTTTTTGTGAACGCGGCATTGGACCTCTGAGTTCTATAAGCCATAGAGTTAGTTATGCTATCAAATTGTGACAGAATAGTATTCGAAATATGTGAAACCTACTGTTATATTGCATTTCGTATTGTTAGTATGGTAGCAATGAAAAAAGTTAAGTACTGTTATCTGAAGATCGTATCTTAACACGCAAAATGGCTTGATTTTAAACATTAACTAATGCTTTAAGGAATAATAATGGTTGTATAAATTATTGATAAGCTTGACCTTTTTTTATATTTAATAAAAACGGAATGTGTTTCTTTCGCTGGTAGAGAGGAATTTGGCTAGTGGAGATAATGAAATTAATGTTCTTGTGTTGAGGTCTAGCAACGTAAGAATACATTCAGTGTTCCGTCAGAGACGATAGCGGTATAAGTAGCAAAGCTGTACCTGCTGATGAGCTTCGTGCTAATGGCCATGAAGAAAGGTCCTGAATAATGCATGTATCTTCAGCAAGATCTTAACACTTAATCACAAAGAGAGACTGAAATAGAGTGAACCGTTTCGTATTATAGCTTAGGAGCTTTCTAAGGAAACTACTCGCTTTGCGAAATGGCAAGTTTTCTTTTTCTTCTTTTTTCTTGTATAATGTAATGGAACTTTATGTGTTGTGTATACCTCAGTATCCGGCTGAAAACTCCATTCTCTGCAGCTTTCAGTAGCTTATTGTGTATAAAAGCTGTTTTTTTTTTTTTTTCTCGTACATTATTTGCAAACTATTGTTATCGTTTGTTGTTCATCTGCACTTTGTTCATTATTGCTAAGCGCCTTTAGAAATGTATTACGGCTGCTTTCGAAAATAAGTTTAGTCCTTACTTGCTTCTCTTAAATGTATTTATTTCAGATTCAGCTTAAAACCATTATACAGTTAAATCAATTGACAACTAAACCATGATTGGTTTGGAGTTTAGCGTCCCTTTCAGACTATATGAGGAGACGTAAACCTACAGCGTAACATGCTATTCGAATCACTGGGAATCGAACACGGGTGTTCTGGACCGAATGCATGTAGACTAACCGTAACTAACCACGAGCAAGCTCATTGCCTATTTTCGAAATGATGAAACCCTGATATGTACGCATTTTCTCGACCTACTTGGACGATTTTTTTTTTAATCTTAATTTTTGAATTCGCCATTTCACCAATCATGTAATCAGTCCCAACAGAACGTGCAAAAATTAAAAGTTAAATTCCAATGTGACTATGTAGTTACCTTGCGCGCCGTCGGCGTAAGAGTCTCGAGTTTGATTCCCGGTGGGAGCTCATGTGGTTCGGATCCCACACTCAGCTGTAAGTGTACTGGTACAGTCAGCGACTGTAAAAAGTGGAGGTTGGATACATAAGAAATGATAGCTTTTTCCAGTAGCAGGATAGTTTCACTCTATGTCTGATAGTTGGACAACCAACATGACAGCAAATACATGCCCGAAAACATAACATGCCAGGATATTCCTCCATTTGGAGGAAAAAGTATTACTATCTGAGAGCATCACTTAGAGAAACAACCACGAGATAAATCTACAGAAATTCCATTTACCTTAAGATCAAAGAGATAGGAATTAATGCAAAGGAAACGAAAACAATAATACGCATCATGCAGAGACCGAAAAAGTATGGAAAGCTAAACAAAATGAGAAAAGAAGGAAAGGAAAGAGCAAAAGACATGGGAATAAATTAAATTTTAACACTTAAGGATAAACAGTGTCCGTCTTTCCCCCTGCCCCCATCGTGGGTTTTCTCCCTTCATAGGATAAATCTCTTTCAGTATCAAACGCGAACATCATTTATAGTGTTGGAAAAAATTTAACTCAGTCTAGGCCGAGACTCGAACCCCACACCCTTAGAATGACAGTCTCACGCGTTATCCACTTACCTACACAGGCTCTATCTATAAGTCAGCTATTACCCGCGCTGTTATCAAACGTGTTAACTCAGCCATTGTCGGTGAGCCACCCCAGTTCCATTTGAGGTTTAAATTTTATTTACCTCACTTAGCCATCTATGGGTAGCAGTCCCCTTGCTTTCATAAAAAAACATTTGTTCTGTAGATTAAAATCAAGAATGAATTAATCTGTACTCTTGGGAGCTTACTGGTGCACCAACATATCTATCTATCTATATATATATGTCTATATATATATATATATATATATATATATATATATATGTGTGTGTGTGTGTGTGTGTGTGTGTATGTGTGTGTGTGTCGAATTGATTTTGTATTAAAAGAGCGACTTCGTAAATTTACGGAACGCGTGTTAACACAACAGTAAGGACATCTCGTAACGTTGTTACGTAACACACGGAGTGTAAATAAACTTTCAAAACCAGAAGTCGGAAGATATGCCGTGGGTAAGTCGGTAAGACGTTTGCTTGCTGAGTGGAGAAATCCGGGTTCAAATGTGGCCTGTTACGTTTTTTTTTGTTCCGTTGAAAATACATTTCTATATTTTTGCGTTTGAAATTGCTTTCTTTCATTTTTTGTAGATTATCTTAAATTAGTGAAGGCCAAGTAAGATCAGATTACATATATGTCTGCTTTATCTGTGTGTACAGTCCAGATATGGAGTGGGTCAATTGTGTCAAGATTTGTGAGTAGGTCAGTGGATCGTGGGTCAACAGGACGTGACTCACTGTGACACACCACCCACCGTGACCTCTCTGACTCACGCTGACCCTACGTTTTAAATTTTAAGGTGTCCCTCTTTATTCGGCCTCCCTCCTTCAAGGTCTCCCTCCTTATTATTAAATTCAATGTATAGATAATTATTGAGTTGAATTGATTTTGAGTTTAGCGCCCTTTTCAGCAGCGAGGCTATATGAGACGGGACCTACTGATTAACATGTAATCCGAAACACATGAGCTCCCGTTGGAATCAAACCACGGTCTCCCACGCCACAGGTATATAATTGTGTCTTATATAGCAGTTAATATTCTTGCTATAAAGTATAAAGTTAAAGAAACTTGTAGCTTCACGAAAGGCATTTGTTGGTCCTTCAAGGTCAACACAAAAACAAAAAACAAAAAAAACTAATACTAGGTGTGTCTTTACAAGTGACTACTATGATAACAACAGAATGCTGCCTACGTTTAACATATTATGCCCCCGGGGGTTAGTAAAACGCTGAACTGTGTGAAAATCGCTGCACACAACAGGTCTTAGGAACACTCACAAATACGTAAAATTGAAAGAACAGAAAATAGTGCATTTTTGAAATGAGCATACAATTCACACTTCACGCAAAGTTCCAATATGGGAAATCAGTCAATATCTTCAGTTGGAATTACTGAAAAAGACAGAAACTGGCTATTTAAAATTCCAAGTGTAAACCTGCGCTTGGAGCGATTCTATTAGCTATATCACAACGCATTTTCGTGAGTTGCCTCTGTGGTCAAGCGTGCTTAATAGCGCTGTTAAATTTCTAGAACCGGAGGGCGGCGGTTCGAGCCTGAGTACAGTATTTTTTTTTCAAAATAGGTTTGGCTTTTTAAAAGTATATATGAAGTTGTATTTTGAAGTGATTGTAAAACAAATTCAGATGAACTTTCACATTTCCAAGCTCACTCGTATTTATTCGCCATGTCCCAAATTTCACAGAAATAAATCCCTACGTTAAGCGGGTTTACATATCCAGACTCCTAACAAGGAAGGGTCACGCAGTGGCTCCGTTGAGATCCGAACGAGACAAATGTGTTTTCATTTGATATATTATAACTAGATAGATCCCAAAGTTATACGTGCCACCGAGCGGAATATCGTGAGTTACAATATATTTTGTAATGTAAGAACTACAAAGCTGGCAGAATATTTTGACCGAATCATTTGTTCGGAAACGGTTGGGTAAATGGAAAACTCGGATAATATGTATCCCGTCATTTTCAAGAACACACTTTTTCGGATAAAAAAGTTTGCCCAGGATCCTCGCAGGGTCCCACATGGGGTCCAACTCAAAATTTTCAAATGACAAGAGGGATTAAGTAGCACATCGTTTGAAAGCTGTTGCAAAATGAAAGAAGATGCAGCAAGTCTCGACTCTCTACGACAACCCTGTGCAAAATGGCGGAGGGTCAAAATGTAAACAGAAACTTAATTGAAAAGTCAATGGTCACCCCTATAAATCGGAAACGGTGAAAAATGTGAAAATAGGAAAGGAATTGTGGCATTATTTTCAAAGTACAACAATTTAAGGTAAAACGTCTTGTCCCAGGGTCCCCACATGGTCCCAGGTGGGGTCCAACTAAAAGGTTTCAAATAGCAAGAGGGGTTAAGTAGCTCATCGTTTGCAAGATCTTCTTAAATGAAAGTAGATGGAGCAAGTCTCTACTCTCTACGACAACTCTGTCCAAAATTGCGGCGGGTCAAAAAGTAATCAAAAGCTTATTTGATAAACTATGGCCACCTCGAATCCAAGATGGCCGGTTAAAACTTATGTCGTTCATAACAGTACAAATTTAAATCTCTATTTTTCTCTATTATACATTTAGAAACAATAGGAAGATTAAAGAACAATTGAATTTCGATTCACCTCAACTATAATTTCATTCGGTAACAACACATATATGTTTTGTTTGGTTCCCTCGCCATCATTTACTTTAATATAACGAATATGCGATGAACACACAACTCTGACTTCCACTAATTTTGTCATACGTAGTTCATGCATAAAGGACTTGCTGCACCAGTAGGTGGGTGGCTCTATTGTAATTCGTAACTGCGTATTCGTGGCGGTTACATTTGTATGTCATTCGTTGGTTTGATCATAATACTCCAAGCAATACCAAATATACAAAAAAAAAAAAAAAAATCATTTGCAAGATTGGCGAGTAGTACCAAACCATGTGTAAGTCATTTCAGTACTTCGAGTTGCGCCAAACTTTGTTGGTTTAATTACAGTATTCCAAGAAATAACATATTTATATACAAACTCATTTTTCACGCTGGCAGCCATATTGGATTACCTCCAACACCAGTGGTTTGAGCTGGACATGCGTTCGATACATACTATGGCATTTTGAACTCAAGACGTTTCGTTTTTTGAACATTTCGCATCTTTTCGTCATCCACTGATCAACATTCATGCCAAATTTGGTTTTCCTAGCTTCAGCAGTTTGGTATGCCTATCCTTTCGATATAGGTTTTAAGCTGTCTCTTGGATTCAAGGTGGCCATAGATTTTCAATTAAGCTTTTGCTTATATTTTGACCCGCCGCAATTTTGGACAGGGTTGTCGAAGAAAGTCGAGACGTGCTCCATCTTCTTTCACTTAACAAGAGCTTTCAAACGATGTCCTACCTCTCTTGCCATTTGAAACTTTTTAGTTGAACTCCACCGGGGACCATGTGGGGACCCTGGAACAAGACATTTTCACGTTGTGCTTTGAAAATAATGCCACGCTTTCTTTCCTGTTTCCACATTTGTTTTACCGTTTCCGATTTATAGGGGTAGTCATGGACTTTCCAATTAAGATTTTATTTACACTTTGACCCGTCGCCCTTTTGCACACGGTTGTTGTAGAGAGTCGAGACTTGCTGCATTTTCTTTCATTTTACAACAGATTTCAAATGATGTGCCACTTAACCCCCCTTGCCATTTGAAAATTTTGAGTTGGACCCCATCTGGGACCCCGCGGGGGACCCTGGGGCATTTTTTCTTACCACAAAAAGTTTCTCGTTGAAAATGGTGGGATAAGTGTTGGCAGAGTTTTTCACTTACTCAACCATTTCCGAACAAATGACGGTTCAAACTATTCTGCATGGTAATTTTTTGTAGTTCTTACATTACAAAATATGTTGTAACTCACGATATTCCCCCGGTGGCACGTATAACTTTGGGATCCATCTAGTTATAACATATAAAATGCAAACACAATGGTCTCGTTCCGATCTCTGCGGAGCCACTGCGTGACCCTTCCTTGTAAGTATGAAAACATTTACGTTCACTCCAACCTCAATCATTTCATGAATTCAACCTGATTTACATATGTTATTAGGACGTAAAATTGAATGTGATTTATTCTACAAACACTTTTATACATTGCAAGAGCTGTGACGTCTAAATATTCACTGAGAACTCATAGTCGTATCGCAATAAACAAAAGCGAGTATGGAACAGTAAACTGCTTTCACAAAGGTTAAAAGAAAGCCTGCAAAAGCATGCAAAATGGTCGAGTGGTTTAGGTCGATACTCTATCAATCATATGTTTGTGTGTTAAAACCCGATAATAAGTTTTTCTAAGTGTCTTCCTATTTTCATTTGGAGGCGGAAAACATTTCTTTGAATAACCCATTGGAAACTTCTTTTGTTTCAAATTCGGCTAAGACGGAACAAAATATCAATTGCAAATCTAAAATCCATTGCTGAAAACAAAATATAAAGTATGTTTTCCCATTATTATCCTCAGATTTGTAACGAGACCCGGGTTCGATTCCCGGAGGGAGTTCATGTGGTTCGGATTCCACCTTAATCAGTAGGTCCACGTCTCATATAGCCTCGCTGCTGAACGGGACGTAAAACTCAAAATCAATCAATCAATCTCCAAGAGAGAGAAATAAAAAAAACTTTGTTATGGTAAATTCTAGTTCAAAGTTCGAAGCACTTGCTTTTGCACGTGATTTTTTGTTTCTTTTTTCAGGGAACAGAAAAGTTCTGGCGCCTAAGAGATTATACCATATAATATTGCAAATTTGCAAGTGGATGTATTTACATTGCAATTTGTGGTAATAAATATATTATGATTAGAAAACAATACTGTAATAAGTAAGTTTAATTTCTTCATCCATCGCAAGTCTTAGGGGCCCCTTATACCTCGCCGCCCCCCGAATATCGATATCGAAAATTTCGAATGATATATTCATGTCCATATATTCGCGATATCGAATGTTGATATATGATAATATATATTTATATATCAACGATAGCGATTTATCGACATATCACAGGCCCAGGTCCGAGAAGTGATGCTTGAAATATACTGGAATCAACAATCAAATTCTAAATAAGTTCTCCATTTCCGTATTCAATGTTGAGGGGGAAGAATGTGAACCCGAATAGAAATTTTAAGAAAAACAAATGTTAAGATAAAAGTAGGTTTTCCGTGTCCCCTTGAATATAAAAATTAACAGAAAACTATTACTGCAATTTACCTTTTACTTCTGTTTCTGATTGTTATCACAAATCAGCGACAGTACACATACTTTACATAGTATACCAATACACTCTATAACTTTTCACAACCAAGCAAGCCGGAAGATGAATTTCCTGTAATATTAAAGTGGAATATTCTACAAAATAGTCATAATTCATTGGCTATATTTCTATCAGAACTTTGGTACGGACTAAGAGCTACAAGACTAACAGAACTAAAAATTAAAGATTTCATTCCTTTTTTCTCTCAGACTAAAAGACTTCTGCATTTTCCTAAGATTTTCATTTTCTTAATATAAGTCCCCTATCCTGGGCTAATTCTGGCTACCGCGGTTTCGAGGTAATCGGTAAACGAAAGAGCAAAGTTTTTCGACTCTCAACTCTCGACAGTTTGTAAGAAGATATTTCACAGTTCATGTTGTTATTTCTTCGTTACAAAAACACTTCTAGTTGACTCTATTCATGGTGAATTACTGAACTTATAAACATTGACAATTATTGAAAAATTAATAATTATTTTTAAACATAAAAGACATTACAGTTCACTAGAATGCAGTAGTAGAATGCAGAAGTGAAAGAAAATATTGTTGAGATGCGCAAACTGAATGTGAATAATAAGTGTTTCCCATTCTCTTGTCCAGAGGTGGATCTACGATGGACTTCTGGGGGCTCGGTGGTTGGTAATACTCCTATTTAGAGCTACTTTTAAGAGCTCCAAACTCTGGAATGGGTTTTATTTATATATAAAATAACAAATATTCCCTTTCTGGGAGGCTATCGCCATGATCGCCCACTGGATCCGCCCCCGCTCTTGTGTAGCAGACTTTGAAGATATTTAGCTCCTGCGATGGTGATTAAGGATTGTAACATCTGGATAATTTTTATACTGATATCGGATAGAAACTTATCCGGATTTGCAATATCCGGTTGACGGACAACAAAATGGATGACGGATAACGGATAATATCAGGATAATGGATGACTGATAATATCCGGATAGCGAATGACGGATAATATAGAGGTAACGGATACTATCCGCATGATGGATAACGGATGTCGGATAATATCCGGATAATGGATTTATCCGGATAATTTATAAAATTAAGATAACGGATAACATCTGGATAATAGAACATTCGGATAACTGATTACATCCGGATGACGAATTAAGGATAATATCCGGATAAAGTATGTGGTTTGAAAAAGACAATATAGGAGAGAGACTTATCAATGCTTTCTCCTCATGGAGTTATTAAAAGACGATCATTGGGCAGTGGTCTTTACCATTGAAAGATATTGCTTCTTAAAATGTTTCCTAGTAACTTCCAATTTTCTTGTTCTTGTTGAGCGCGGTGGCTAATGGTAGACCGCTTACTTTGGCGCGTGGGGTCCTTATTGTTTCGATCCCCGGCCAAATAAGTTTGCGGTGGACAAGATCGTATCCGTAGCTTCTCTCAGGGTACTCCCGCTTCTTGCCACTTTTCACTCCATCAATTCTTCTATTATCATTGACTTGCTTTAATCATTCGACACGGCAGCTCAATGGTAGAGCGCTTCCTCTTTTGCGTGGGGTCCTTATTGTTTTGATCACCACCCAAGGAAATTTGTAGTGGACAATATCATATCCGTGGTTTTTCTCAGGGTACTCCTACTTCTTCCCACTTTTCATTCCACAAATTCCTCTATTATTATTGACTGGCTTTAATCATTGCGCGCGGTGGCTCAGTAGTATAGCGCTTCCTCTGGTGGGCCAAGTAAGTTTGTAATGGACAAGATCGTATCCGTGGGTTTTCTCAGGGTACTCCCAATTCTTCCTACTCTTCATTCCACCAACTCCTGTATTATCATTTACTTGCTTTAATCATTGGGAGCGGTGGCTCAGTGGTAGAGCGCTTCCTCTGGTGCGTGGGGTCCTTATTGTTTCGATCTCCAGTCAAGTAAGTTTGTTGTTGACAAGATCGTCTTCGTGGTTTTTCTCAGGGTACTCCCGCTTCTTCACACTTTCCATTCCACCAACTTCTATATTAGCATTGACGCTTTAATCGTTGGGCGCGATAGCTCAGTGGTAGAGCTCTATCTCTGGTGCATGGGATCTTTGTTGTTTCGATTCCCGGTCTAGTAAGTTTGTGGTGGACAAGGTCGTATTCGTGAGTTTTTCCAGGTACTCTCGCTTCCTCCCACATTTCATTCAACCAATTCTTCTATCATCATTGACTTGCTTTAATCATTGGAGATGCCTTGGTCCCATGAGGATTGCGGTGATGTCAGAAATCAGATTCGATCCCAAGCATTTGGGTTGTGATGTAAACCTTTGCTGTGGTTCAGTCTCAGTATTTTATTACGCGAGATAAAGCCATCCATACAGCTATAAATGTTGTTCTAACTTGCGCAAGCAGGTATTGATTTTGAGCCAATTCGGAACCACATTTTTGGCGCTTTGAGGCCAGAAACCGATTTCGGACATTACGCTGTCCTCAAACTACTAGGATCTTTTCAATGTTACCATCCGCGTCCAACAACCCCATGTTTAAAAGGGAAATAGAAAGGACTCGTGTCTAAAACTTCCGGACCCAGTTTCTTGAGGTTCAAGAGTAGGGATCGATTTCTGATATCACCATTGTGCTCAACGGATCAAAACCTTTGAAATGTCGCCAACGCCGTCCAACAACTTCATCTTTAATAGGTGAATAGAAGGGACCTGAGCCCATAACGCCAGGACCCCATTCCTTGAGCTTCGTGGTCTGAGCCTGATTTCTGACATTACTACTGCACTCAGGGGCAGTGGTTAGGGATGGGCACGAGCGAGTTCGAGTGAGTTGTTTTAAACTTCAACTCGAAACAGACATCTTTTAGCTCGACTCGGGAACTCGACTCGAAAAATTTCTTCCGACTCGACTCGAATTTGGATCGAGTTTCGAGTCGAGTCGAGCCAAATGGAGCCAAATCTTGTGTGTAGTTTCAAGTTCCTTTTTCACTTATTCTGCATAAACAATATAATTATTATCAATGTTGCTACTTCCACTAC
Organism: Thermobia domestica; assembly: GCF_964235325.1. Lineage (NCBI taxonomy): Eukaryota > Metazoa > Arthropoda > Insecta > Zygentoma > Lepismatidae > Thermobia > Thermobia domestica. The sequence goes on along the minus strand of NC_137456.1, from coordinate 54,826,199 downwards.
AACTTATTATTATTATTATTATTATTATTATTATTATTATTATTATTATTATTATTATTATTATTATTAAATTCTGTAATTAAGCTTGAAAGATAGACGGTTTCCATCTGAATAGTAAAAACTAGTTAACTGCCGATTTCGGTAGTCGTGAAATCTAGGACACAAGGACATCGTTCACGAGGTTCTAGGTTTGAGTTCCGGAGGATCAAGTATTCGTGCTTGGGCCAAAATTTGTTAAAAGTTATAGCGTGCCAGGCAAACATGTTTAAAACTGTTCTGCCTGGGTCTACGGTTGTCAACGACTTGTGCGGCTTGGCTCACAGCTTATTCAATATCGAACCGAACCGAGAACCGAACCGGATGTGCACGAGTCGAGACACAATTTGTAAAATTCGAGTCGAATCGAGACTGCTCGTAAAAATCTTGATTCGACTCGAATGTCTCAAAACTCTTCACATATTTTTAAAAATAGTTTTGAAGAAACTAATCACTCAGAAACAGTTATATATATATATATATATATATATATATATATATATATATATATATATATATATATATATATTATACAGGTGCGGATCCAAGGGGAGCTACAGCCCTCTTGACACTCAGGTATACACTGGATAAAATAGGCTTCAATCCTGCTTTACACTGGATAAAGCGGCAAACAGTGATTTAGTCGCTCCCTTGATCATATCCTGGATCCGGGGCTTTAAGGGTTCATAGCTGTAAAACTATGGGACCTATCGTTAGGGATGCGCACGAGACGAGTCGAGACAGAATTTTCCTGACAAATTTCGAGTCGAGACACAGCTCTTGCAATAAAAAAGAATACATTTTTCGAGTCGAGACATCACTTTTACAGTACATTTTCGAGACGAGAAAGCCTCAAATCTTGTCTCGTGCGCATCCCTACCTATCGTAGTCGGGTTAAGACTTCACTTAGAAACTAATATGTGCGCTATCCAAAAATACAATGTTTCAGAATCTAGAGTACACATGCGACAATTTTTATAGAGGAACTTTGGCTATGTGCATATAATTTGAAGTACTCACCAAATACCTGTATAAAAATTGTTGCAGAAGTATGTTAGAATTCTGAAACATGGATATTTGGATAGCGCACGTACTAGTTCCTAAATAAGGTCTTGACCCTACTACGGTAGGTCGCCTAGTTTTGTAGCTATGGACCTTTAAAGTTCATTTCTTCATGTTTTTGGCAGCCTATAACTCCGAAATTAAGCATTTGTGCGCCCAGGTTTGTTATTATCTTTTGTCTTATCTTGGTGTCAGGAACAGTATTTCTTCCAGATATGTTTTTGGGGCACTGCCCCCCTCCCGGAGCTCTGAGAGTGCCCCCCGGAGGAGACCCAAATATTACGTCTATAATACAATAATAAATAGAATAGTACCAGCAGTGCTCCCCTCACCCTGAACATTTTTTCTGAAAGAACAACTGGTCAGGAATCTCCTTGCATTTTTTAAATGGAGTATCGCATCGCAGTTTGCAGTGCAAATGGGAATGCAATGCAGCGCAAACATGGAAATGCAACATTGCATTTACATGTTTGCACTGCAAGTTGAAAAATGTATTGCAAATTGCGATACATCTTTGTGTCTTAAATTACTACATAAGCTAAAATAAGGAGCAAGTTAAAAATATATTACTATTATTTCAAGAAACTTCCCCCGACTTGAAGGGTCGGTTATTGCAAGAAAAAATGCCTCGACTTTGGATTACAATAGTTTTCCACTTTTGTATTTCCTTCCCTTTGTCAGTTTATTGTTACTGGGTCATTCTCCAGATCTTCTCAGGTTTCGGGTGATTATCCTTGTTTCTGAGCGTGTAATAATAATAATAAAAAAAATGTTCCTTGAAGAAAAGGCGCATTGGCAGCAGATTGGACCTAGCCGATATATGGTATATATAGCATGATTGTGGGTTGGTTAGTAAAACGCAGAAGTGCGTACAGTAGATCAATAAAACAGTAACGGTATTCTTCAATGCCAAAAATACAGTATAGGAAATTACTCGTCTTTATCTCTCTTTTCTTTTTGCTTTTCATTTGAAGTACTGATATACCTGATACCCATTTACGTTCCTTGTTAAAAACAACATATGTTTTAGCAAGATTTCTTCTTGGGAGACGCCGCGAACCTCAAAAAACATCCCGAACAAATGGACTCTCTCTTTCTGTGTGTGTTTGAACCAATGAGTTGTTTTTCCAAAACCTAATTGTTGAATTTGCCGCTGCTGTAAAACTATTTCGCTCAATTTGACAAATAATATAATAAAATATAATACTTATCCAGCAATGAGCGTGGATTGCAAGGAAAAGCAGTGAACTCTAAAGTACCCCTGTAGCAGGGGCGGATCCAGAACGGACTTCTGGGGGGGGAAGTGGATTGTAGTACTGCTACTTAGCTAGTTTTAAGAGCTCCAAATTTTGGGATGGGTTTTATTTATATATAAAATAAGAAAGCTTCCTCTTCCGTGGGAGGGGGGCAATTGCCCCGATCGCTCCCTGGATCCGTGTCTGCCCTATAGCCTCTCCTCGAAATTAAATGCATTGATCTATTATTTCCAATTCGAAGTCATTTTCGCTTCCATGTTAATAGTGACGGAGTTCTTGTTCTTTGTATCTCTGTACTCAAGAAAATAATAATAATAATAATAATAATAATAATAATAATAATAATAATAATAATAATAATAATAATAATAATGAAGCATCTGAATAATAATGATATTTTTAACCCTCTTCTTTAAACTTTCTGTGTATTTCTCTGAATCTGGATATGTTGTTTTATAGTGTATAATGCAAAAAGGCTTCAAACAGCAATCAGGCAAAAATTATTTGTGTAAAAGACACAAACGCCTTATCAGTGGCTCTGCAACTGACGTTGTTTCTGCTTGCCTTTAAACATAATGTTACGATTTACAAGGCACAGACAAAAGTAGAGAGCAACGTGAAATTTCGCCTAAGGGCACCTTCGTTGCTAAACTGAAGACTAGCACTCTGTCAACATATTGCATAGCTATCAATAAGTCACACTCAAAGGTTCTTTCCAAACGTTTTGGTATAACAGGTTAATCAAACTACGCTGTTGTAGGTAAGGGATGAGACTCTGAATGACCGATAAGTGTTGGAGTTCAGAGCCGTAGCTAGAAATTTCGTTGCCCGGGGCGAAGTAGAATTCGGCGTCCCCCGACACTCACCTTACCAAACTTTGACTTTTTCTTTCTGTGCTTTTATTTTTAACATATAAGAGAAACACCTTTTTGTTGTTATGCTACGCTGTTTTTTCTTTTTTATCAAGCCGCTTAGACAGACCATTGCAACAGCCAAAAGCGATCGTTATGTATTCTTTAACAAATAAGAGCCACTCTGAAGAGGTTTATTTTAGACCTGCTGCTAAACTTGCCAAACTACCTTGTATACAAATCCATTTGGAGAATAATTATGAAAAAAGCATGGAGTCGATCCTCCTACGTCAGGACGACCATGTTAGACATGGAGTTGCTGGACGCGAGTGGTAGCGTTGGAAAGGTCCGGGTCCCCTGAGTGCAGTAGTAATGTCAGAAGTCTGGCCCAGGCCACGCAACTCAAGGAATGGCGTCCTGACGTTATGGATTCGGGTCCCTTCTATTCACCTATTAAAGATGAAGTTGTTGGACGGCGTTGGCGGCATTTGAAAGGTTTTGATCCGTTGAGCACAATTGTGATGTCAGAAGTCGATCCCTAAACTTGAACGTCAAGAAACTGGGTCCGGAAGTTTTAGACACGGGTTCTTTCTATTCCCCTTTTAAACATGGGGTTGTTGGACGCGGATGGTAACATTGGAAAGATCCTAGTCGTTTGAAAACAGCGTAATGTTCGAAGTCAGTTCCTGGCCTCAAAGCGCCAAAAATGTGGTTCCGCATTGGCTCAATATCAATACCTGGTTGCGTAAGATAGAACAACATTTATAGCTGTATGGATGGTTTTACCTCGCGTAATAAAATACTGAGACTGAACCATAGCAAAGGTTTACATCACAACCCAAATGCTTGGGATCGAATCTGATTTCTTACATCACCGCAATGCTCAAGGGACCAAGACCTCTCCAATGTTTAAAGGAAGTCAATGATGATAGAAGAATTGGTTGAATGAAAAGTGGCAAAAAGCGGGAGTACCCTGAGAAAACCTATGGATACGATCTTGTCCAACGCAAACTTACTTGGCCGGGGATCGAAACAATAAAGACCACACGCACCAGGGTAAGCGGTTTACCATTGAGCCCCACAACAAGAACAAGAAAATTGGAAGTTACTTGGAAATATTTTAGAAGCAATATCTTTCAATGGTAAAGACCACTGCCCGATGATCCTGTTTTAATAACTCCATGAGCAGAAAGGACTGATATGTCCCTCTCCTATATGGTATTTTTCAAACCATATACTTTATCGGGAATATTATCCTTTATTCTTCAATTCATGAATTGTTTGAGGTTGAAGTGAGCGTAAATGTTTTCATACTTAGGAGTCTGGATATGCAAACCTGCTTACCGTGGGGATTTACTTCTGTGAAATTTGGTCCATGAAGTTATACAAAAACCGGTAAAATAAGGAACGTTAACATTCTTACAATGAGAACAGATTTCAATTCCCGGTGGGAGTTAGCGGACGCACGACTTTATCGTGGGAGACCCGGGTTCGATTCCCGGTGGGAGCTCATGTGTTTCGTATTCCATTTTAATCAGTAGGTCCACGTCTCCTATAGCCACGCTGCTGACCGGGCAGTTAAACTCAAAATCACAATCACCACCACACGGCGGGAGTTTACATGGTTCGGGTTTTACGTTAATCAATATGTCCACGTCATATGGTCTTGCTGTTGAAAGAGACGTTAAACTCCAAATCAATTCAACTCATTAAGATCAGAGTTCTGAGTTTAATACCAGCTTGAAACCATACGTTCAAAACAAAAATTGAAATAAAATGAAATCTTTATGTTTAACGTCCCATGGTTATGCCGGTTAGGCTAAAGGAGACGGTGATAATGAGAAAGGAGTGAAATGGTGGAATGAAGAAAGTGGGAGGAAACGGGAGAACCCCGAGAAAACCCACCAGCACGGCGTTTGTCCACCACAAAGTCCAAACGGCGCGAGCTGGGATCGAATTAGGGACCCGAAGCACCGGAGGTGAACGCTCTACCACTGAGCCACCGCACCTCCCAAAATGAAAATTATTCATGCTTCTGATACCTATATAAAAATGGAGAGAGAGAGAGAGAGAGAATAAATATGGTTGTATTTTTCATAGGGCCAAAGTGGCTTAGTGGTAGAGCGTTCACCTCTGGTGCATGGGGTCCTTGGTTCGATCCCAGCTTGCACAAAGTCAGATTTGTGGTGAAGAAACACCGTGTGCGTTCGTTTCCTCAGGATTCTCCTGTTTCCTCCTACCTACATCGTTGCACAATTTTCGTTCACTTCTCATCATCACCGTCTCCTTTACCTCGCCGACATAAGCATGGGACGTCAAACTTAATTTAATTTCATTTCATTGAAAAAATTACTATAATTCATAATCTGCATCTTTATAAAGCAACTTTAACAATCATATGGATGTATAATGCTTAAAATTGAATTAAATCGCAATTGCAGTAATCTGCAATATTTTAGGTTTCTCATTTATTTACATCAAATGTTTAGTTATTTGATACTTTATAGCAAAAATATTAACTGCTATATAAGACACTATTATATACCTGTGGCGTGGAAGACCCTGGTTTGATTCCCAACGGGAGCTCATGTTTTTCGGTTTCTATGTTAATCAGTAGGTCCCGTCTCATATAGACTCGCTGCTGAAAAGGGCGCTAAACTCAAAATCAACTCAACTGAATAATTATCTATACATTGAATTTAATAATAAGGAGGGAGGCCGAATAAAGAGGGAGACCTTAAAATTTAAAACGTAGGGTCAGTGTGAGTCAGAGAGGTCACGGTGGGTGGTGTGTCACAGTGAATCACGTCCTGTTGACCCACGATCCACTGACCTACTCACAAATCTTGACCCAATTGACTCACTCCATCTCTGGACTGTACACACAGATAAAGCAGACATATATGTAATCTGATCTTACTTGGCCTTCACTAATTTAAGATAATCTACAAAAAATGAAAGAAAGCAATTTCAAACGCAAAAATATAGAAATGTATTTTCAACGGAACAAAAAAAAAAAAAAAAACGTAACAGCCCAGATTTGAACCCGGCTTTCTCCACTCAGCAAGCAGACGTCTTACCGACTTACCCACGGCAAATCTTCCGACTTCTGGTTTTGAAACTTTATTTACATTGCGTGTGTTACGTAACAACGACGTTACGAGATGTCCTTACTGTCGTGTTAACACGCGTTCCGTAAATTTACGAAGTCGCTCTTTTAATCCAAAATCAATTCGACACACACGCACACACACATAGATGGCTAAGTGAGGTAAATAAAATTTAAACTTCAAATGGAACTGGGGTGGCTCACCGACAATGGCTGAGTTAACACGTTTGATAACAGCGCGGGTAATAGCTGACTTATAGATAGAGCCTGTGTAGGTAAGTGGATAACGCGTGAGACTGTCATTCTAAGGGTGTGGGGTTCGAGTCTCGGCCTAGACTGAGTTAAATTTTTTCCAACACTATAAATGATGTTCGCGTTTGATACTGAAAGAGATTTATCCTATGAAGGGAGAAAACCCACGATGGGGGCAGGGGGAAAGACGGACACTGTTTATCCTTAAGTGTTAAAATTTAATTTATTCCCATGTCTTTTGCTCTTTTCTTTCCTTCTTTTCTTATTTTGTTTAGCTTTCCATACTTTTTCGGTCTCTGCATGATGCGTATTATTGTTTTCGTTTCCTTTGCATTAATTTCTATCTGTTTGATCTTAAAGTGAATGGAATTTCTGCAGATTTATCTCGTGGTTGTTTCTCTAAGTGATGCTCTCAGATAGTAATACTTTTTCCTCCAAGTGGAGGAATATCCTGGCATGTTATGTTTTCGGGCACGTATTTGCTGTCATGTTGGTTGTCCAACTATCAGACATAGAGTGAAACTATCCTGCTACTGGAAAAAGCTATCATTTCTTATGTATCCAACCTCCACTTATTACAGTCGCTGACTGTACATCTCATATATCCTCGGTGCAGAACGAGACGCTAAACTCTAATCAACCAACCAAGAATTCAGTGTTGCAATAGAACTACGCTTTTGAATTGTTAACAAAAAGTCGAAGAGAAGGAAGTCCACATCAAACTTTACGATCAACTAAACTAAAAATAAAGTTCCTGGCATACCGTAATTACATTGCATAAAGAACTTTGTTTCTCCAGACATCTACTTAATTGGAGAATATGTCAGCAACAGTGGACATCATAGCGATTTTGTCCTGGTCCTAAACTTGCAGTGGACTACCAAACTATAAAGCTGAATAAAATAGTATCCGAAAGGATGTTACGTTTGCTGAATATGAAAAAAAAATTATCTTCCAAATTATTCAAACATTGATCTAAGTGTCGTCCCATTTTTACTCAGGAGTATCTTATCCCGCCTGTTCCCTTGTGCCAATAGAAAATCGTTGGCAGTGAACCAAATTCTGTGGATTTCGAGAACTCTTGAGAGCTGATTTAGAGACTGACAGACATTGCCAGTGATCTCGAGTTGTCTCTTGCGTAAGTAGGTATAACAAAAGAAAGACGAAAAACCGCAAGTAGAAAATGAATTAAAAAGAATTGCAACAACTCGTCGAGTTGGTATCATTGTCGAGTCTAAGGGCTTTTGAAAGCCGTGATATTTCTTTCATTGAATAGAATAAAATTACCGTTAACGAAACCGAGGAGTATTGGAATAACACACAAAGGAATGGGAATTGAGCATTTGCTTTCTATTCCAAATGTTGATGAAATTTTGCCAGAAATGTTGCAGAAGAAAATCAATAGTTACTACTACAGAAAGATGATGATGCGTGTTGGTTGCGTGTACTGTGGGCGTTGCTGTGATACAGCTCGTGGGCTGCTGTTTGCTATATGAATATTATGCTTGCTCTCCTCGTCCTCTTCTTATGATCCTGGAGAATGCAGAGAGTATTGCAGTGGTGCGCAAAAGAACTCTAATCGTGTTTTTATGTGGTTCTATGAAAGTAGATGATGTTATTACTACACCGACCGACCGGTGTGCTTTTCTGCAACCAGCAATTGAATCACAATAATAAAAAAAGAAAATTGTTCCTTGAAGGTTCGTTTCTTCGTTGGTGCAAGAGATGCTAAACCAAACCAGTACTGTGTATCCAGGGGACAAATTATGTCTACCACGTGAAGACTTGAGTATCACAAGAAGTTTGTTTATTAGGAAAAAGAATAGTCCAGAACGTTATCCAAGATCCAGTGCAAACTCTTTTAGCCGATGTAACAAAAGGAGAAACCAGAAAGATCCAAATACAGTATCGATCCAATCGGCATTCCATAATCACGTTAAGTTTCTTCCTGTTTGACATTATTATCTCAGTAAAATTCATCATCATCATAGGTATTCTGCCATTATTGACAGTTTACTTGCTGCAAAGTAAGAAACTTCCATGCACTAGAGTTTTCAGCTAACTTTTTCGTCTTCACACAAGAATGTTCTGTTTTAATACCGTCTAACCTCTTTTGCCTCTTTCCTCTTTTTCTTGCCACCATACCTTGTAACACGTCTCTCATGATATAATTCCTTTACAATGTCCCAACCAGGTTTTCTTCCTTTTTTCAATTATACCTAAAATTGTTGTTTTATCCTCTGCTGTTTATAACACTTCTTTATTTGCTTTAGCTAATTCTCCATTTTTTTCTACATCCACATTTCGACAACTTACAATCTCTTTTTCATCGTTTTTGCGTAATTCTTGTATTTCTTCCCCATAGAGTATTATACTCCACACGAAACATACGAAATTCGAGAAACTATGTAATTGGACAAAGATGTATCGTTATTTCAGAATAGTAGAATCAAAATGTGCAGGAAATGGAACTTTCATCGCATGCGGAGTCCGTGGAATTTTAATTGCAAATCCAATGAGAAATAAATCTTCGGCTAGTCAAAAAGAAGGCAAGAAGTTCAAAATAAAGTAGTTATTAGGTAAGTGCAGTCGTGAATTGATTAACACATAATAGAATTAAATTGCAGTCCCCTGAACTCTGAAATCATAGACTTATTTAAGGCTTATAATTATTTTATTATTAATCCGAAATAATAAGCATTTTTGTCAATAGTTCTATTAGACTAATAGGAGGTGATGGTTCAAGCCCTCGTACATTTTTTTTTTTCCGTAATAGTATGATTTCTCATTTCATCTTCGAATAGCATATAATCAGTTTTTGATCGTAGAAATGAAAAAGTATAACTAAGTCCATTCCCAGCAATTGAACATACAAACCAGAAACGTGATTCAATTTTGTAATTGCGTCGCTTGATATTGATCATCTTCTCTATTGGAAACGATATCTGATTAAAATTTTACTGCATATTACTTGCGTATACGACATTTCCACAATAGAAGCTCACGATCGAGCAATTCGACAATGAGTGAACGAGAGAGTGGTTATTTGTCGCAGACATATCGACCTCCAATTCTTGAAATTGTTATTGTTCGGAAGTTTTCTGATTTGCTAGTTGAAATGTATTTCTTTCTTGTATATGGATTTTTTTTTTTAAAAAAAAGGTTTATTTTATGGATCTATATAAGAAATTAATTTACTGCAACTTATATATGAGAGAGATATATATATATGGGGAGGGAGGAGATTTTTATCATACCACAAAATGGTTTATTTTTGGTTAGAATGAGAAAGATGGAGTGAATGATAACTTGATGGAAGTCAAAAGATCCGAAAACTGAAATTTAAATGAAAAACTATTTAGTTAACACAATTTTCCAGTTTCGCCATAGTCTTTTGTGGACCATAATACCAGAGATTTTTTTAATAGTTAAAATATCATTATTTCATAGTTCAACCCGATAGGTGTATTAGGGTTGAGTTGATCTTTGAGTTTAACGTCTCTTTCAGTAGCGAGGCTATATGAGACGTCACGTACTGATTAACGTTGAATCCGAACATGAGCTTCAGCCGGGAATCGAACCTGGGTCTCCCACACGAAAGGCACATACGCTAACCGCTTAGCCACGATGAAGCTCTTGATTTATTAGAATTGAGAATAAAACTGGGAGTTAGTACCGAAGAGGTGCCGACTCTGTTCAACAATATGAACAATTGCGACAAAGTAATTATTTTTATAGTACTTGATACATAGCAAGTACTATTTAACCTTGATATTAAAATTTAATTAATAATCTATTTGTAGTTTTAGCTATCTACAGATATTGGTATCTAATTAAATCTCTCTCTCTTTTTAAAATGCATCTCCTTTCTATTTTTATGTATGTAAAGTAATTTTGTACTCTAAGTGTATGGGAATTGTTGCTGAGTACCTGTGAATGGTTTATTCATTCAATTTCTGCAAGACATTAGACAAAAAGAAGTCTCAAAATGTTAAAAAATTAAAGTTTCATTCTAAAATAGATTATTCCTACAAGCGATTGTGGAAATAAGTGAGATTTTACTCTCAAAATTATATTATTTTGAACGAACTTTTTAAAATTTTATTTTATTTTATTTATTTATTTATTTATTATTATTATTATTATTATTATTATTATTATTATTATTATTATTATTATTATTATTATTATTATTATTATTATTATTATTTTGTAAAAGTGAGATACCATATAAAGAAATTTACATGACAGTTGATGTAAAGAAAACTTTTTGAAAGATTGCTTAGAGCATGTGTATTGAAGCATTAAAGGTTCCATCTCGATATCTCCATGGTGAGAATGAAAAGAACTGGCAAAAATTCCAGCAAAGGCGGTTGCCCTGCACAATCCGTGACCCAGCAGTCGTCAGACCTAGTCTAACCCAGACAGACCTGGGTATTAATGAAACCTCTTCATACAAATGGAGAATCGCAACTCTCGTAGCTAGTTTTAAGTATGTTTCACCTGCCCTTTTTTTGATTAAATATTCTTTTCTCTCTTCTCATCCATTCTATAATTTCCTTTCTCTCTTCTCACTAAATCTATCATTTCCTTTCTTCTCACTAAATATTTTGTTTTTCTCTCTCTTCTTTGAACATACGTGAATCAATTTTCGTTCACCTTAGAACCGATCTTTTATGATCTGTTAACGTATGACGTGGTTGTGGTCTCGCCTTTTAGATTAGGGAGAGTTGGATTAGATTCCTGGTAAGATTGCATACCACGTTAAGCTGTTAGTCCACATCTTTATATGAGATCTGTTGTGCAAGATTCAAATTCCAAACAATTATGTTAAGTGTATCGTGATTAGAAAGTGATGCCAAGTTGAGAACCGAACAGGTGAGTATTCTAGTTCAAGTACTGAACATAATCAGTACTGAAATTATATTTATATCTAATTTATACTCTATGGAAGTTAACAAGGTGTCCCTGAATGGTTAATTGATTTAATTTCTGCAAAATATTGGACGGAAACTAACTCTATGACCCATCGAACCCGAAGATTCAATGCTGCATTTTCAACAGCTCTCCATTGACTTGTGTCCATAGTCGGTTGGATCCAGTTTCTCTTATTATTATTTCTGCGAGATCTATCTTAATATTGCCTTTCTATCTGCGCTTAGGTCTTCCTAATGGTCTTTTTCCTATCGAGTTCCCAGTTAAAAATTTTGAAAGCGTTCATAGTCTCTTTCATTCTGGCTACATGATCTGCCACCTGAGCCTCCTAAACTTAATGACTCTAACAATGTTAAGTAAACGGTATAAATTATGGAGCTCCTCGTTATGATGTTTCCTCCATTCCTCCTTCCCGTCCCTCTTCGGTCCTAATATTGGCTTCATGATTCTGTTCTAAAATACTTTTAATCTGTGTTCTTTCCTGAAAGTAAGCGACCATGTTTCTTATCCATACAGTACAACAGGTATAATTATTGTTCTATATAACTTCTTCTAGGATGTGTTTTTGGTCTCTTAATGCTGATCCTTGATATTTGAAATTGTACACTTCGTCGAAAATATTATTTGTTTTAACGTATTCATAACTTACAATATTATGGTCACGGTGAGTTTCCATGTACTTAGGTTTTCTCTACATTTATTTCCAACCCCGTATCCCTACAGGCGTTTAACAGAATTTACTCATTTCTTTCTGTTGTTCTAATATCATCCCGTATCAGATTTACGACTGGACACAAAAAAGAAAAATATTCAACATATTAGAAAAATTAATATTCCATTCTAAGATAGATCCCCATAAGTGATTTAAAAATTTTGCAATAATGATGTAGGGCTTATATTATTTCAGTTGCTTTCCGATTTATTTTAGACTACCGGGTGAGATCGAGACTAAGAAGCGTGTTTGAAGAAAAACCGTTATCAAGGTGATCCATGTAATTGTAGGTTATCGAGATTCAAACCTAGTTCCTTTTTAATTGCAAAGCAACAATTCTTAACAACTTACCCAATCTAAAGTATAAAGCACCATCTTATGAAGTTAGATATTATAGCAATGATAGCCGATGTACTAACCGTACGTTACACAGCAGAAAAAGTTTTGTGGCCATGCACAGCTCTTCATGTGCTTAATGCAAAATTTCAAAGTCAGACGCACTCGCCAATCTAAAAATAATGGTCGCCAGTATCTCTCACGTACAAATTGTGAGAGGTCCCCCCACATGGCCTTTGGTTAGACAAAGGATTACATCAGGGCTTAAAATTTCATAACCAGACAATAAGATTCAGGATAATCAATTTTGAATTGGACAATTCATATACATGTTAAAAAATATCTTAAACTCGGTTGAGATTGCTGAAGCCTCTCTCACACATGAAGCAGTACTCACAGGTAAAACTGCAAAATGTGACAATTGGAAGCACATTTGGGAATCTCGTAATGAAGTTATGAAAACTTCACATTCCGTGTTTTCTCTCACTCACTGACAATTATTTTCGTTCGAAACAGAAACTGCACAGCCCTATGAGTTTAGGCACAAACCATTCGTACTAAACACTGGTCGCCAGCTCTAAATTTTTTAGTAGCTAATGGCTACCTGGCGACAGAAAATTTTGCGCCGTGACTTAATGTCAGAGTTGAGTGTAGTTGAAGCAGTTGGTACTGCTCGGAGTAGGAGGTAGGTAAGCTGCTTTATTTTATTTATCCCGCTTGATCATTACTTTCTCCTTTCTTGGATTCTCTTGTAAGCTTACAATTACGTTTAATATAGGAACGACACGAAAAGCAGTGAATGAACAGCGATAGCTGTTTGTTACAATTATACTCAACTATTAATATGCCTCACGTTTTCTGCAATGTTTGACTTTATTAAGCCTTGCGAACGCTTCAAATTTATGTCTTCGCACACATTAAACTTGTCGCTATAGATTAAGAAGTCAAGATATTCCATACTTTTTGTATGTGCATGCCATCTATCGGGATTATTGAAAGTTTGATGAAAGATTAGACAAAAGAGCTCACTTAATTACGCTCCACGTTCTGCGAATGAATTCTCAAGACACCTACCATAGTTATTGTGAGCGTGTAAATTAGAAATTCTTGTCTTAGGAATATACCGTTAATACAGTGCTTTGCCATTAAGTGCTTTTATTCTCCTAAGTATCTTTTGATGTTTATTTTCAGCTAACTTTCTTAATTTACTTTTAAGTAATTGTGAAGAACCGCCCACGAAAAAAGAAGATAAATACAAGGAAAATTAATTACATATTTTTTTCTTTTCTTTTTAATGTGTGTCACTCGTTAAAACCAAGTATTATAAGTTTACCTGAAACACGTAGTTCACTACCTCTGCCGAATAGTGAAGAAAGACCTATCTTTTTTTTTTTTTAATCGATCTTTCCCATTCGTCTAATTTCCTTATATATTTACTTTGTCCGTGTATCCATCTGGGAGACATATCTCAATACCACCAATTTTAGCGCGCCTGGGGTCATTGGTTCGATCCCAGCTCGCGCCAAGTGAACTTTTTGGTGGACAAACAACACGTGCGTGGATTTTCTCGGGATTCTGCCGTTTCCTCCCACTTTCTCCATTCCACTAATTTCTCATCATTACCGTCTCCTTTAGCGTAGCTGGCGTAACCGTGGGACGTAAAACTTTAAGATTTCATTTCTTTCATTAATTTTAGCCAGGGTGTGGAGGGAGTTCGTTGATAGAATTGACTCCCTTTAGGAATTGACAATCGAAAATTGGTTCTCCATGTTTTCCTGCTGGAGTAGTTATGGATATAAGCCTTGCTTGATAGACTACCCGCAGTGCTGTTGAGGTTACCGGGTGAGCATAATGCTTAGGATACAAGATACTAATCTGTCCTTAAGAGTATAGCACTAAACTAAAATTAAATTAAATGTCTTTCTATTCGACAAATCTAAATACTTAAATATTTTGTACTAGCGTTGATTACCCGCTTCACTGGGTTAAAATTAAACGGCATCGAAGGTGTCACTGTTCATCGTAGCGAGCTCGAAATTATGGATTCGACACTAATATCGGTCATTTTCGATCATTTTTATATACCTTTCCCTCCCCAGCTTCTAGATCCGAATTTGGATTTAAACGGCATCGGAACTGTCACTATTTATCTCAGCGATCCCAACTATGAATTAGGTACTAATATCGGTCATTTTATATATATGTTTCTCCCCCTACACTAGTTGCACCGTCAAAGTGAAATGATAAAAACCTTCCCAGGCTCTAATCTCATGAAAATTTGATCGAGATCGGTCTCGTGGTTCAAGAGATGAAATCACAAACATAGTCACTTTCATTTTTATATATGTAGATTTTCAAATATTCATTCATCTAAAGTATATTTCATTTAATTTGAGGTGAAGTGCTATACTTAAGCCTACAGACTTCGTTAAATTTAGCTTGTTAAGAAGTTTAGTTTACTACATACCAAACCAAACTCTTGCTATACACCGTGAAACTGCTTCTTATTTATCACTTCTTTTAGTACTGCAAACATCATAGAATAGGTATGCATATATGATTACAGACTGCCTTCTTTATTGGAAATTTCTGGTTTCGAATACCACGACAGACTCTTCCAACCATTTCGATAACTATTTGACTTCAGCTTTGGCAAATTGTCCTTTGTAAAGGGTTTGGATTTTGAACCTTCTTAAGGCAGTAATTTCCACCTGGCCGATGTATGTCGTAGGGGCCCGGTTTGTCAACCAGAGGAAAGCAGAGAGAAAGACAATGAACAAAGTAGGAGTGTGTGTTGGTACTGTGCGGCCAGTATTGAATTCACGACTAGTATGTTGGGAAACCATCGACTACGCAATGATGTTCCTGATCTGCCAGATCTTTCCCCTCTCATTGAAGGGGAGAAACAGACTGTCACGTCACATACCATTCATTCGAAGTGATTGATCTAAGGGCAAAGTACTTATATGTCCAAGTGGATGACTGTAAAATGAAGTTATAATTACTGTAGGTATCTCTTTGAATTAAGGGAAGAGGAACTGGTCACCCTACCCCATCAGCTGCACTAAGTAAGTTGACTAGAATCTGGCTTTTGAACATGACTCGAACAGGACGATATTAGTATAGTAGAACGAAAGCACAAGAGCTCAGTGGTAGAGCGCTTATCTTTGGTGTGTAGGGTCCTTAGTTCGATTCCCGGCCAAATAAGTTTGAGGTAGGCAACATCATGCCCATGAATATTCTCGGGGTACTCTCATTTCCTTCCGACTTGCTCATTTCACCAATTCTTCCCTCGTTATTCACTTGCCTTAGTCACTGTATCCCTTAGCCTACATGGCATAATCGTAGGACGTTACACTGAAAGATTTCATTTCATTTCAGTAGTAATAAAACGGATTCTAAAATCAATTTTTCCTCAAGCTAAGACTTATTCAATAAGTAAAATAAAAAATGATCTATTCTCTTGCCACTCTTGTAGTGTAAAATATGAAAAGGAAATTTGCTCTAGCTTTGTCTGTGACCAAATTCGATTTAATACGGGTACACTCGCAAGTGAACCAATTTTCTTGAAATTTCCTGGTATTTGAAAATAAATAAGTAAATCTACGTCATAGTCGAGTACTTATACCTTTTCCGCGTGGGTAACGAAAAACTGGTTCTTAGGATGCTTAATTCAGATTTGTTTTTTCTCGCCTTGCGCTCTCACCGCGACCAAGGATTTGAAGATTTAAAATTTTGCAATGGGGAAAAATGAAAGTTCAGTTCCCGAATTAGTCAGCAGTTTACATTCTATTTCGTTTCACTCAATATGGTGTGTTCCGTGCACAAGGGAATCAAGTCCACTTTTTGGTCGTATAGGACACATTTCATCTTCAAAATCGTTATCTGAAGCTCCTTTAAGAGTTTAAAGGATTCCAGATACTGTAAATAACTCTCATAATGTAAAAATAGTTTTAACTTATTTTTATCTACTTCAGCCCACCATACAACAAACACCCTGCCCCTATTTTTTTCACAACTTTGGACTTGATTCCCTTGTGCTCTGAACACCCTATATGTGTGTTGCCATTCTGGCAGTCGCAAGACCTTACGAACACACTTATTAGAAAATATTTAATAGATTAACTCCCTTCTCCCCCCCCCCAAAAAAAAAAAAAAAAAAGAAAAAACTCATTTCACCGTTGCTAAACTTCAACTTTTCATGTTTGGGCTCTTGGGAGGCACGGGACAAACCGAGCCCGTAGCCTAAACATTAGTGGTCAGATAATTTTGAAGGCTAACTTGAGTTCACCTTAACGTTCATAGATTCATATCCACAAAAACTGAAAGCTTCTGAATTGGGAGTGAAATCTGTTACAGGGGTGGCGAGGCAAGGCTCAGTACCAGTGACCAATTCTGACGTAAATAGTCCATTGAACCCGGAGCCATGAAATTTTCTTGTCACCCACTCTTTTTATTCCTTGTTGACTCAGATTTAGTGAAAGCCAGATTAAAAAAAAATGTAATAAAAGAAAAAATGAGCATCTTTTTACCAGGGGCGGATCCAGGACGGACTTCTGGGGGGGGCGGTGGGTTGTAATACTGCTACTTAGAACTACTTTTATGTGCCCCAAACTCTGGGATGGGTTTTATTTATATATAAAATAAGAAAGTTTCCTCTCCTAGGGAGGCATCGCCCCCCCCCCCCGCCCCGGATCCGCCCATTAAGAGTACATAGATGCTTAACGACATCGAAGTTAGAGGTACAACTTCGGCTGTAATCTTTTAGGGGTATATTATTGCAGAGCAAAACCAAGGACACCTTTTTCAAAAAATATATTTCTAGTTTCTTTCTTTTCTCAAGTGAAATAAAAGAAATTTTGAAATTCGAATCAATACTGAGTAAAATTGATTCTCTCTGCGTTATTTTAAGAAGAAAATTTCTCCTCTTTTTGGAGGAAAGCTTGAACATTCAAGCTACGGTTGTTGTACACTTGGTGGTATATAGCTACTGCAGTAAGCTTTCATTCTTTTCTCAAAATATATAAGGCGAGAGGGAAAACGAAAATTAGGTATTGACTTCAAAGTCACGTAATATCTTTGCAGCTTTATGCACGCGATTTATTTCAGGAGTCCTATTTAAAGGCATCTTTTCTAGAAATGTATTGTACGTCATCTGCACCAGTCAGCATTGCTTCATAGACTAAATTCAATGCAGTTCAGATCCCATTTTGGGTCGCACTTTTTTTTTTTTTTTTTTTTTTTTTTTTTTAATCAACGGCGAATGCACAAATTCTCGTGATAAATAGTTGTTTTGGTTTGTTGTTTAGATCGCAGTTGGTATCATGCCTTTGCATAATATAGCTATCTTTTTCCAGCACAAAAGTGAATTTCAAGGAAAAACTTACATTTATCAAGTTGTCTAGACAGTTGCGTCTCCTTTGTTGGTTGTTAGTGTGTGTTTTTATTTATTTTTGTTTCATGTCATGACATGTCATAGAAGTTCCTTTATACATTATTTGTCGTACTTTTGGCGCAGCCTAACAAACGTTGTTATGTCCACGGTTCATTTAACAGCTCCGTCCGTCCTTTTCTGGTTGTGAAATTCAGTTTTATGAAGTAGTTTCAAAATAGAAATCGCTTGTATATTACCAGTATGTAGTGCCTCATTCACCTTCAAATTCACGAAATACTGTATGAGCCAATGTGATATAATTTAACACTTCTCAGTTGTGCTGTTATTATTATTATTATTATTATTATTATTATTATTATTATTATTATTATTATTATTATTATTATTTGACGCAGAATGTTGCGTCAATAGGCACAAATGTTTAATGTGTACAGACACTTTTCCTTTATTTTCTCTCTCTCCGCTTATTATAATAGAAGCATTTCCCCGAATAACACTGTATCGCACATTTTGGAATATACTGAGTTATCAGTGAAAGCATAGTGAGTTATCATGCTGTATAGAACATGAATAACTTACTGAAAGGCTCATTTCCCCATTGGCCAAGATAAAGCACTAATATACTGGCAAACTCTGAGCGGAGCAATGCTGTATATGCAGACGTATTACAGTTTTCTTCGTTTTTCTCGAATTCGCTATGCCATACAACGTCATTGAGGGAATGCTTCAATTATATAGGTACAGTATCGTTAGTATATTAATCTTTAAAATTTACTTCGTTAGAAATCTAAATAAATTAGCAACATGGGACACTAATTAATGAGGTTTCTATTGTTTGCATTAGAATTCAGCGTCCTTCTTTAGCATAGAGACTAAATGCAGAGGCGGCTCGTGAGAGAAGTCATACCGGAAAAAATTGCAACTAATTTTTCAAGCGGAAAAATTCGAATTCTGTTAAAATTAAAAGAAGAAATTTTTCTTAATGTACTGATTTTTGTATACAATTATTAATATATTTGGTAACCTGTATGTTTCCTCAGTTTCAAGTGATGTGTGACTTCCTTCAAGAGTTTACCTCTGGCTAAGCGAGACATGGATCACCAAACTGAACCCAAATCGCTTTTAATGTGTGTTCAGATTTTTCAAAACTCTTCCACCAGGAAGATTCTATTGTTTGTCGTTGACAGTCCTTTTTATTGGGAGGGGGAAGGGGACGGTCAGTTAGGTTATTTGCCCGTTGAGAATAGGTGTGGCTAAGTTTTAGACCATTTATGCTTAGTGCGTTCCCAGTAGGGTTACCATGTGACGGAATTTTGAAGATGATACTTTTAGATTTCACAAAATGATATATAATACTTGACAAATATCATAATGGCGTAGCGAGAAAACAATTTATCAACTAAACTTTTACATTACCGATTACGCAAATATTTAAGCCTCTTTCCGTCGGAAATTGAGCATTCTAACAATATTAATACTGAGCGGTCCCGGGTTCGATTCCCGGTGGGGGCATTCGGTCGAAGAAGTGTAAAAACGTTTTTCAGACCAGCCATTCTGAATGAGGTTTCCTTATTCACACCAGGCGAATGCCAGGATGGTACTAACTTACAGATCCCAGGCCGCTTCCTTCCTTCGCTTTCCCCGGATAGTGTGATCGCTGAGGGACGTCATTTTTCATGCGTGACGGGCTAAATGACTATAGATGCCGAAAGCCCAGGAATCTAAATCTTAAATCCTAAATATTAATACTGACAGCTATTTACAGTCACACACATATTTATTGAAATTTGAATTTATTATGGTGGCTCAGATTCAACCTTAAACTCTTCAAGTTTTTGTCTCACACAACCTCGGTGCTGAAAAGGGACGCTAAACTTCAGCAAATAACAACAGATGTCGAAGATGATGCTTTATCTGTGCCCTCGACCGGACCATTTTTAGATTCTAGAAAGAGATGGTCTGGTGAATCTAGATGTTAGGCATTATAAATCTACCGGCATAATCAAACCCAAAAGATTTTTCAAGGTTCTCTTGTTTCTTCCCTCTCAGTTCATTCCGTCATTTTATTTATTTATTTGTTTAATTAATTAATTGATGCATTATCCATCTTGTTTAGCCTCCAAAACTTTGGTTTCTAAGATGTTAAACTGAAACACTAATGTTGTAGTAATTCCAGTATCAAGTTGCTTAGAATAGAATCATGTTTTATGCAATCAAATTACTTCAGGAAAAATGTTCAACATAGCATCAAGCATTGTTATTCTGGGAGAGGCGGGGATTTCCATTTTCAAAATGTGTGTGATGATCTGGCAACGGAGCTTGCGAGAAATTGAAACTACGAGATGCTACTTGTATACCGACCACGCTGCTACCACAAACACATATGGTGAACACATTGGAAAGTTTAAAAATGTAAATTGTTTAGCGTGATCTTCAGTTCAGCAGCGAACGGACTAAACCCTTTTACAGCTTCTTCCATTCTGCTTATATCTCTGATGCCTTTGCCATGTCACACAACCGACAAACACGTGTGTCGTCTTCAGCAGTGTCTGTCCTTCCTTCCTCAACTTTTCTTTTTCTTTCTTTTTTTTATAGATCTTGCGGCGACATCTCTTTTTTCCTCCAACTCCAGAGGGGAATCTTATCCTGGAATAAAACATGTTTCGCTTCTCTCCCGTGTTTCCTTCATGCTCGATGGCCACCGTGGAAAATCCTCACAGTGCGAGATCTCACTAACTCGGATTAATGTCAATGAAATCAAATATGTTGTAGCGTGACTTCGAGGAATATAGATTTCTCCCCAGAAGCAAAAGAGGAGCTAACAAATACAAGTGTTGAAACTATATATGAGGATAAAGGTGGAAACTCATTGTGCTCAAAAGTAGATATTAGTTCATGTTTCAGCAGAGAAGATTAGAAGATAACAGATGAAGCTTTGAAGTACTGGGCCATCCTCATTTTCAAACTAAATTGAGATAATACTATATTGTCTCTGTTTTTTTACATTCTGTAATCTGTTAAAGATAAAATGAGTACTGCAAATATGTAACGATATAACATTGCCGGACCCTTGTGCTTGATATATGAAGAAAGAATTTATGTATCAGGGTCTCCACTCTTACAGAAATGAAGGTAGCTACCGTGTTTACTCGAAAATAAGACAGTTATCCAAAAGAAGCATTAGTTTATTTTCAAGGAACATTTGTCTGTCGATTCGGAGCGTAACTGTTACTAACTTGCTCTGTGGTTGTTTCGGAAATGCTCACAATAAGTTTCGTTGAAAGATTTATCGAGGTAATAACAATATTAATTTATCGTATTTAAAAATGTAACCAATAGTGGCCTTTTCTAAATGTAAGCTTCTAGTAACTATACATAGAGAAAGTAACTAAGTTACTATAAAGTAATCTATTTCAAGCTATTCAACTATTGGGGAATATTTTTGGGTTTGGTAATAGGGCTTATTTTTGGAGTAGTGATTATATTAGACATATCTGAAAATTTGCGTTCGATCTTATTTTCTGGTCAGGCCTTATATCCAGAGAAACATGATAGTTTGCCTGTTAGTGTTACCAAAAGTACTACTATATCGGGTATTCTAAAAATAGTGCCCACGGACCACAGAGCACTATTCTACAGGTCAGAATATAGCGAAAATGGTGTATAACGGAATGCCCTCCGGAGCCTCCATCAGAGGCTACGGGGAATCAAAATTTCAATATGCGGCAACATCGCATATTAATTTGGAGCCATTAGCATTGCACTACAAATCCATCAAACAGTTACATTGATTGCTAAGGTAATAAGTCATGCTAGTGTCAATAACTATTGACTTCATCTGGCAAGTGTCATCTAGCAAGAATCTATGTAATTATTTGATGAATTGGTAGATCTACTCTATGGTTCTTTGTCTGCGACATTGCTACACAGTGCAATTTGCGTCTCCAGACGAGGACTCAAAAGGTATACAAATACATATTTGGTTTATTTTGCCTTGTAGAGTAGTACTCTGTGGTCCGTGGGCGCCAATTTTAGACCACCCGATATATATAATAGTATATTAAGAAAATAATACTGTATTCAGATATTCAAATAAATATTGTTCAAATGTTCGTTACTCGAATAATTTTAAAAACATTTTCATCTCCAGACATATAATCCTTCCTTGTTTATTAGTGTGATCGTACACAAACACCAAGTCTCATGTACTTCGTAAAATATAGCAGACTAAGGCAATTTTAATTGGTCTCGATAGATATTTGGAGCCTTCTTGTTGTTCTTTATGGGTATTGCTTCTTAATATCTTGACCTTCCAAACTTAATTACTCAAAGCCCTTGACATTTTTGTGGCGTTTTCCATTTAAGTATGTGAGCCATCGATGAAGTTAATCAAAGCTGTTGCCCCCTCCCTGTCGTCGAAATAGGCTTTTGTGCCAGGTGGAATGGCCTCGTAAAACGTGATTGATCATTATATCTGAAGAAATTACACAGACACTCACTTCTGTGACCTGCGCTTCACTCGAGTGCTTTTCTTTACGCAACCACTTTTTGAATGATAAAGAAAAAAAAAAGTTTTGAACCATCAACTGTTTTAATTAAAGCAGTATCGTCATTTACAGAAGAGAATCAATAAACAATTAGTTTGTAGGGTCTGTATGATCTTCAATTGTTTTCCTTAGTTTTAATTAAGCATCATATATTTCTAAATAGAGGTATGGGCTTATCTCTGGCGCGAAGGGTCTCTGGTTCAATCTCAAGCTTTGTAGGTTTTTGTTAGACAATATCTTGTCTGTTTTCTCGAGGTTCTCCCATTGATCTTACGTTTCCTTTGCCTGCAGAGTATATTTGTTGGACGTTAGACAGAGAACTTCATTTTATTTTTATATATTGTTGATTTCGAGTATTTAATAGAATTAGTGGGGGAACAGCATTTGAATAAGCAGAACCTTACGAACGTTTTACCTCAAATCATTTTCAAAAAATGAATTTGAATCCTTACCTCAACATACCCCGAGTAAACTCTTTAATAATGTTAATGAGACGGATGATTAAGGGTTTTCACTAAGTTTACCTCCATCTTCCTAAATGTAGTCAATAACTTAAGAGATAACGGAGAAAGCCAGGCTACAAAACGCTACTAAATAAACTAATAACTGTTTTCACAAAACTTCTTATAGGGGGCGCGGTGGCTCAGTGGTAGAGCGTTCACCTCCGGTGCTTGGGGTCCCTGGTTCGATCCGGCTCGATCCAGCTCGCGCCGTGTGGACTTTGTGGTGGACAAACACCGTGCTCGTGGGTTTTCTCGGGGTTCTCCCGTTTCCTCCCACTTTCATCATTCCACCATTTCATTCATTTCTCATCATCACCGTCTCCTTTAACCTAACCGGCATAACCGTGGGACGTAAAACTAAAGATTTCATTTCAAAACTTCTTATGGACCAGTAATTTGGGTTCAGAGTTTATTGTTATAATTGTGAGGTACGAGGTGTTGAAAACAGTTATTAGTTCATGTAATGGCTTTTTGTACAAAAAGTGATCAAAAAATAAGGTTACAAAGTACAGGGAAACGTGTATATATTACTTCATACAACCAACAGATAATACATACATTAGGTTATTTTTCGACATACAGCCGTGTGCACCAACGAAGTTTAAACGAGCGTTCACTCAAACGCGTTCAAGAATAATCTTTAGAGTTTAAATGTGGTTCCAGGACTTTTTGTTGCACCATTGAAAGTCGAAGTTAAATCTCGTTTAAGTAAACTTCGGTCATTTGTAAAATCGACTCTGGTTGGTTGTCTTTTGTCTCTAATATTCGTTTAACAAAGGAACAAATGAAGAAAGCATGCCGCGTGCCGGTCTTTTCGACTTTCAAGATTGTGTGCATAGAGTTGTGAGTAGTCCGATTTCAGTGATCGTAATTGTGATCGAAAAAATAATGAAACCACGACATTTTTTTTTTTCGAACACGAGAAATGTATTGTAATTTCATTAGTGAAAAAATAAAAAGACATTATTGAATGTAAAAAGACTGACTTGGATCAATGAAGTTTAAACCCCTAAATTCGACCGTTCAAGCTAAAACCAAGTTTATCCACCATTTGACCGAGATTTAACTTTGAACGTTGTTGGTGTAACAGACATTTTCACCGAGTTTGGTTATGACCCTCGTTCAGTAGTTGAACTTCGTTGGTGTACACGGACAATAGTCTCCATATCGGTTAAGGCACATGTCGCGTCGCGGGATGAGTTCGAAGATTCCCTTCTGGTAAAAATCCTGTCCTTGCGTGATCAGCCATTTTGTCACGAAGTGTTTCACCTCCTCGTCTGAAGCGAAGCGGCGGTCTCCTAGGTGCTCCTGCAAGTGCGGGAACAGGGGAAAGTCGCTTGGGGCGAGGTCCGAACTGTATGGAGGGGTCGATGATGAGCTGTGTTCAGATATGTTGATGCTGTGCTGGGTCGGCTACTTCGCTCCTCGTCGGTGACGTTTTCTCTACCAGCTGCAAACTCCGACACCACTCTGCGACATGCAGACGAGACATTACAGTCTCTCCGTAAACCTTTACCAGATGCCAGTGAATTTCAGCCGCGGTTACATGTTTCTCCCAGAGAAATCGAATAATTGAGCGGACTTCGCGAGACCTTTTTTTAAACGAGTCGCCATTTGTGTTTACCTACGACTAGCGCCGTAGATAGCGGGTGGCTGAAACTCTTCACAGTTGCCAACTCTAAGTATTAAAATTACTCCTCATTCCTCTGTAACAGACGAAACTCCAGAAATATCGGACATGTAACCTTACTTTCTGATCTTCCCTCTATATACTATCAAACGAAGATAACTGCAGGTATATACGCCAGTGCAGCTAAGTACTGGCACGTTTCCGGCGAAATCCGCCTCCAATATTGCCACCTTCTTGGACAAGTCCGATTTAACGAATACTCCGGGAGACAACGCTGAGACCGCCACTCCATGCATTGTTGTTTGCTTCGGGAAGGTTCCGTGGAAGGACATTATTATATCAATAGAGGTATGAATCCGTTATTAGTACCGTGCTAACTCAGAACATTGTCGATTGTTTACAACAATGTACGCCTTATTTCGTGTCCGTTTAGGAATACTTTGTTTTGTAAGTGTACTTTCAGTATTTGTGATTCCATGGCTACTAAATCAATATCAAGCATGGTGCAGCGAAATACGTCAGGGCTTGTGCAGAACTGACTGCAGAAGGCAAAGATGTTTTAATTTGTCCCACACCATGTAATATCTTTTTTTTTTTTCTTTCTTTCAAGTCACAGTACAATGATACTGTTTGTTTATCTTCTTATGGACTAAAACTTTTCAGTTTGGAACTTCATATCAACTTTGGAGATTATCGTTGTTACATTTTATGTTTTTATCTTCATCTTCCACTTTGGTTATTCTATTTTTTGCTTCAGCCATGTTTGAGTTCATATAATACAGACGATGAAAGTAGTTACAAGATTTATTACAGGTTTCTAGCAGTATCCTAGACTTGGCGTAATTACCTGCACGTGTTGGTAAATACGCCACTTTGTAACACTTTTTTCTTTTACTTTGGGTACAAAATAGAAGTGAGTCGCATCATTACCATATTTTTTTCTACACGCAGAAAAGGCTACTCTGCAATGCACATGTGTCATTTTTTGTGTTTTAACATCGTGTATTTACGTGCACCTACCTTACTTTCTCATTTTTTTTATATCCTTCGCTGTCTTTAAGTTACGAAAATTAAAGAAAAAGGGGGGGGGGGTAGCTTAGGAAGAGTCTCAATGAAAGGAAATTATTATAGAGCAAAATGTTAATAAAATAACTGGTAAAATAAGGAAAACAAGAGATCTCGAGAAAGTCCACGAACACGGTGTTGTCTGGCACAAACTCTCATGACCAGAGATCGATCCTGGGACATCTTGCGGCAAAGATGAGTTTTCTACTACTGAGCCAGCGTAACCCCTCCCCAGTTTGTTTCATTGCTGTTTATACCACCTACGAGAACTGTTAGGCTTCAACTTGTTAGTAATATGTGATAGTAGCTCATGGTTTGCTGGTCGACTGGGTCATCTGTGCAGTGGAGGATCGCGAATTCGAATATAGCCTGTGACTTTGTTAATGACTTAACGTGTAGCGTATGCTCGAGCTTTTCTTCACGCTTTATATTTTCTTTGAACGTGCTTTTTTGGTAAACGTGATTTTTGTCCTTTCCTCCTCTACCTTAGAAGTAATTTAAATTGTTACTATTTCTTGAATTATATCAGCTCAATATTCTCAACGGTTTCATTTATTAGTATTATCTTGTGTTGACCAATCTACACTAAATTTGGAGAACCGCCTAATTAACCGATCGGTTAATTACTTCTTTGTCAGTTCGGATTCAGTCAGTTACGCCATTCCTGGAAAATAAAAAATTATGACCAGAAACTTCACAGATAGGTGACGTTGTGGATACGGCTCTCCGCAAGAGGTACAAATAAATAATTACAGCCTCAGAGTTGGTGTTCTTTCAAGAGTATTCTTTATCGGGAAGAAGAAAGTTCTAAGTAAGAGAAACTTTGATGTATTATTTTCTCGAATTAAATCAGAGCATTAGTTTCATAACGGCAAGAAAACTTCAGGATGCTATCCATGAGACCATGTAGTTTTACTTCATACGTGTAATATTTCTTTGGGAATATTTATTGAATTGAAACAATAAAACCTAGACATAACTATGATAGGGTAATGTTGTTGACGTAGATTGGTGAGAGAATACTATTGGCATTGTATTATATTTGGTGGTGGTAGATTCGCGTAAAGAATTATTATATGCGAATAACTTGCCCATAAATATTGTTAATAGGAATGATTATTTCATTAGCCAGTGGAAGTTTATAGGGTCGTAACAATCGCTGCATATCGGATATTCTCACAGATGGGGGTACGTGTGTAAATTTTCCATCTATCTGTAGTGATACCTGTATCACAGCTACTGTTCGACTACCATTGACACGTCGTTGCATTTTCCAGGTACGTCTTTCTTGTAATTTTTTGACCCGGCAGCAGTATATTTCTGGATTCATGAGACACTCGGCATTTTATCACGCCGTCATCAGTTTTTGAACGCGTCTCACGGTAAAACAGTGCTGCTTTCGACCCGTGTTCATTAAACACTTTTTGCTTAATTTCGTGTCTATTATCACTTGCTTCAGTTTGTCTGTGTTATCGTAAAGCGTATCATCCAGTAGGTGAAAATAATAGCAGGCGAATGAATGAATAATACAAAAAATAATTGTGTAAGTGTAAGAGATTATAAAGGTTTACGATAAAGAGGTTTCGAATGGATTCACCCTATTAGTTTCGAACTACTGTTGTTCTTTATTGAAGTCTAGAATCCCATTTCAGCACCGAGCCTATATAAGACATGGACCTACAGTTTAAAGTGGAATCGGAACCATCGTAATGTGTTCAAATTTCAGTGTTCTTCGCCGGGAATCCAACCCGGAACACGTCCACTGAAGGCATGGGTGCAAGCCACTGCTACAGCGGGGAAGTCATGATCGCAGCTGTTCGACTAGATTTTGCTGTTACTTAGGGTGTTAAAGGTGGACAGTCAGGTTATTCGAATTTGGTAATAGGCTGTTTTTAGAACGTGTTTGCGTTTGTAGTGATGGAAGTCTAGTTGAACAGATGTTAAGTTAAATATGCTGCAACGTCGTTATAACGTTGCATTATTAATCACATTGTTTCAGTTACGTTGCTGTTTATATCACCTATTACTAAATTATGATATATCACATATTACTAAATTATGATGTCTTGAATTATTTAGATAGCAGTGTAGCTCAATGTTTGCATTGTAAATGACAGATAAATTCCATTTTAAAATACATCTTCCAGTTGCCGAGCGATATGTGAAGTAAAGGAAATTTATGTTGTAGTGTCATGTATTAGAAGGCACGTTAAATAGCTGTGAAGTCATTTACTAGGCAAGTTTCTTCGTTATCAAGCTGCGCAGAATATTCCTAGTGCAGTGAGTTGTGGGGGTAGTCACACATTCTCAGAGATTCAACAAGACCACTGAGGAGTAAATGTGTGTTCGTTTAATAATTATACTCTAACCGAACTATGGAGGCCATAACTATAGGAATTCAAAAGTAGCAGAAGGATTGTGGCAGAGGTGGAATTTATTCTCGGGACGGTGAATCTATTAAAAAAAAAAAAAATCGTTATCTCTTACAGGTTTGCTCTATTTGTCGAAAAAAAAATACAGTTGGACGGTTTGATTGTGTCGTTCTATTAAGATTTCCTATTCTTATGCATAACATAGTTCGGAAGTTTAAAATTCTTGGGATGAATTAAAAGTAGTGGTGGCATATGGGAGGAGATGGAGTTTATTGGGATGCTAAACCCGTATTAGAAAGCTGTTTATCGATATCGCTTTTGCCGTTTTTACTTTGATTAACTGTCGACAGGCAGATTGATGAACGAATTGGATTAAACTGTTGGATTTCCCATACTTATGCAAAGAATAGTTTGAAAATCTAATAACGAGAATTGCCCTTAACTTGTGAGAAAAACCATCAGTCGAACCTATCATATACGTACAAACTAGACTATATACATATAAGGCGATACGGGTAGCAAGGCAAATTCAACAAAAATTACGTGCAGACTAAACGCTCGGAAATTACGTTTGAGGTGTTCAAGTAGTAATATTGTATTCTGTAGATACAAAAAAATTTCCATATTCCTGATCTATACATTTTATTGAGATGCATCGACCAGATTGTCCCAATTAAGCGGCAGTGAAAAGTGTCGTAAGAAAAGAAAGAAAAAAAAACTATTCATTTTTGCCTTTTATACTCATTCACCCAGTAGTTAAATTCTGTACATGGGAACGAGTAATTTCCCAAATTCATTTCTCCTCATTTATTATGTTTCATAGAACAAGAAAGAATCTCGAAGTATTCTTCAGTGGCTACTATAGTTGGCTTCGTTCTTCGTATCAATACAAAACTCGTAACACTAAACGATACTGCGTATATAGTCAAACAGAAAAAAAAAAAAAAAAAAAGGCTGAAGGTAATTTTGTTGCAATTGATTGCCTGGAGAATATAGACATTTTATCTTACTTCCTTTTCATTTTTATATTGCTTTTTTTTTCTTTCAGACGTAAACTTTTATATATAGATTATCTTGCTGACGTGCCAAGAACTGACCTCAAATCTCGTGCTAGCAGTCCAAAATTAATGCTCGTAAAATTAATGTTAGTATCACACAACATTTATTCGTGTGTTGCCAAAGGGGAAAGGAGTAAAGCATTGTTCAACGCTTGATTACTTGGTTGAGATGTAGTTTCAACAGAATACGAACCGGATTATCACACATTTTTCATGGGTTGAGCGCGAATGAGGATTAGCGGGCTCTGGGAGATGAAGTTCTGTATTATTTATCTCTCATATCTCCAGGAGGTATGTTGCAATTGGTCCGGGAAACTTTATGGAGGGTCGTTTCCACGTTTAAGTGTCTTTCTCCCGTCATCTCTTTTTTTGGGACTCCTTTTATTTCGCGGTTGAAAATGTATCCCTGGAATATGTCACTTCCTTGCATATTGCCTCACGAAGGTCTATAAGGTCTATACGAATAATGTTAGCAGAACACGCATGTCGTCGGTTTACGCAACTTTTTCCCTACTTGCTTTCAGAGCTTGTTTTGTTTATAGAACGAAATTGCTCTATAGTTGTTTCTTAATGTCTTAACAACACTCAAGGGAACTTTAATCGCCCGATTCGTTAAAAGAGCGTTTAAACATACCTGTTTTTTTTTTTTCTGTTTTTAAAATTATTAGTGCTTAGCTATATTCATGGGTTTTGAAAGTATTACAAATAATTTTTGAAAATTGTGGAAAATTAATTATATTTCTTCAATATTTTTAAGAAGTATTTTATGCAGAAAAATATTTTAATGAAATTACAAAAAAATAATAAATAAATAAATAAATAAATAAATAAAGTTCAATAGTTAATCATAGTATTCGGTTATGCCTTATTATAACCATACTGTATACTGCCGTCTTGTTAGTGTAATAATCAGAAATTGATTCGTGAGTACTTAAAGTGTACCAGTTTCATCTTCATAGGCGATGTAGTTGTCATACATTTTTAAGTTTATTACAAAATGAATAGCTTTCCTCTATGTTCTCTAAAACTACGCATGAAAATTTACACTCAACACATAGCACTCCGTTCACCTTAATGAGATCCATCGATTGGTACACTCATGTCCAAAATTATTGTCGCATGTTTATAAATATGTTGTTGAATGAATATACTTTGATAACGAATTCGCACGGTATTTCTTATAATGTTAGTATGTGTATAATCGGGAAATGTATATTTGGGGTAAATTTCTTAGGAAAAGAATTATAAATACGAAAATTATAGTGAGTAAAACAAAATGTTCTTAAATGGACAAGAAAGTTTTATTTTCGTTTTATCGTTATTTACTGCTGTTTTGACATGAAATTTGCCACATACATCTCTTTGCCGATTATACACATACTAACATTATAAGAAATACGGAGCGAATTCGTTATTAAATTATGTTCTTACAACAACATATTTATAGACATGCGACAGTAATTTTGGACATGAGTGTACATATACGAGGAGCAGTCAAAATGTTCCCGGAATGATGATGTAGCTTTTTATTGCCACAATATAAGTACACATTTACTTAATCGCCTTCAGAGTTCGCACCTTCGAAACAAACACACACACTTCGCTCATCGCTCATGTAATTGGTGGAAACACCGACGAAAGACCTCTTTTGGTGTCATCCGAAGTCGAGCCGTCGCGTTTGTTCTGGTCTTTTACGTTGGCGAAACGAAAAGGCCCATTTTTAGCTTTTGGAAGAGCCAAACATCCGATGAAGCGAAACTGTTTTTAAGGTTGGTTTAAAGGGATAAGTTTTGTCGGTAGATGGCAGTACAATCTTCGTATCTCTTCCATATATTTTTTATCTTTCACGAAAATTCACGATTTCTGTTACAAATTTCAACTTACAGACTTCAAATTTTTAGAAAAGTAACTTCATAATCTATCGAAGGCAATAATCCGTGCCGATTTTTTGTTTAGAATTTTCTTCATTGTTGAAATGGCTTGATTGTTGAAATGGATATCCAAACCTTTAACAATGGAACTGTTTTAACAATGAAAATTCTAAATTAAAAAAATCGGGACGGATTGTTCCCTTTAATATGTTATGAAGTTCATTTTCTAAAAATTTGAAGTCTCTACATTGAAATTTGTAAAAGAAATTGTAAATTTTCGTGAAAGGTAAAAAATACATGGGAGAGATACGAAGACTGTAGAGACATCTATCGGCAAAAACTGTCCCTTTACACTAACCTTAAGGCTATCAAATTCTCTGAGTCAGATTTCTCCCAATTTGCACATGAGCTTCATGTTTACGCGTTGCTTGATCTGCGAAATTGCGCCAACTGATCACCATACACAACTCCGTTCAGCTACACTACTCGTACACTGCCTATTTAGACTGTTAACACTTGTTAAATTCAGAAAGGCAACCTGGGGACTGTATTGCCCAAGATTTATTGTGATAGCATCACAAATGTCAGAACTACAACATTCCGGTAAATTTTTTGACTGCTCCTCGTAATCTTTTAACATTGTTTCTCCTTAAACGATGATAATGTTCTATTTCTTTTCTGTCTTCTTATTTATTTTTCTTTATGAGTTTAGCGTGTCACTATTATGGTACGAGGCTAACGGAGATAGTGACGATGAGATGGATGATAATGATGAAATGAAGAAAGTGGGAGGAAACAGGAGAACCCCAAAAAACAACCACGCATACAGTGTTTGTCCACCGCAAAGCCTACTTAGTGAAACCCGTGATTGAGCCAAGAACACCACGCACCAGAGATGATTGCTCTACTACTGAGTGACCGCGGTCCCTTTATACCCGTACATTACATACGTGCACTTATAATCCCTCTTCCTATACATAATGAAATACTTGTAGCACCTGAACCCTTTCATATACAATGCCTCACAAAAATATTGCACTGATTAAAGTAATGTTTGCATTTAGGTTTCTGTGATTCTTTACGTTTTAATAGTTCAGACTTAGTGTTTGCCCTATCCTTGTAGACATCAATGGGTAAAGAAGAAAAATAGAATAATAGGAAAATTACGCATCACATTTTTGTTCTAGAGTTTATTATAGAGGGGTCGAAAGTAGTTTACAATTTCATTGTTCGCCATTCTAATTTATTATTTGAGAAGAGTTGTGTTCCTCAAAATACGTACCAAACACTATATCTTCTTTAAATTCTGGAAACTTCCTCGATTCTCCCAGAACAAGAGTAGAGGAATCCTTGAGTGCCTTACCTTGTATGTTTTCCGAGATACTGCACGTTCCACTTAACCATCCATGTATAAGATGAGATAGCCCTGTAACCTGGTGTCGTCTCAGCAAACACCTTTGCTGCTTTATCCATATCACTGGAGAACATTCGTATAACCCTTTCAGCCTTGAAACCTAACACACGGCAGTTGAAATATGCAGTGGCAAATTCAACCATAAGTTCTGTATAGCCTGCACTTTAATCTTGATCTTTAGAAAGGCAAAGGAAACACTATTGCCTTTAACAATCATCAATTGAATATGTGAGATTTTAAGGAAAATAATTCATATTTATGTGCTGTAACGCTCCTGTCCCCCCGGGCAAGAACCGGAGAGAATTCAGAATAAAAATAAAATATAAATAAATTAATCCTGAGCTCCGCCCAGTAATCCCCTAGAAGACGGAACTAGTGATGAAGGATCTCAACGCTTCTATCTATTCAAGTTAGTTACTACTCATATGAAATCATCCAATACTTCTCTTAAGAAAAACTATATATATACATATTCAAATATATAAGAAATAACGAGACAAATTTCAATCTTGAATAACAATTTATTTCAATAGTGGGAAGTGTATATGTACCAAAACGTTTGAATGATGCATATACACCATATAGACCAACAACAATAAATAATTAATAAAAAATTATATATATATGAATATCCGTGCTCATTTAAGACATCAATGCTGAAATCTGACTATAAATATATATATATATGTATCTTATTTTCTATAAAAATCTGAATAATGAATTTAATATTTCATAAAGGAACGATTCTATTCTCTCTTAATTGACTCTAATTTGAATTTAAATTGTAATTTCATTCGACTTTCAAACTATCAAAGTCCAAGCTCTGAGTCAAATTCTAATACAACGCTATATTTCTGTAATCACAAAATAATTTAATCAGTCTTAGTTTAATAAAAATTAATTTCAATGCTCAAAATCTTTCAAAACTAATTCAGAATTTTTTTTTTAAGGCTTCTCCAATTGAACAATTCTCAATCCATGCAATAATCCGTGTATATAACTCGGACACCCTATACATAGGAATCATCAAGAACTCATTGTATAATAAGTCACAATTATTTCTATAATTTAATTGACTCTCAATTTCATTCTTTAATTAAAAAAAAATATATATAAAGAGATTGCCAATGTATATTTCAATTAAAACTGAGGAAACTCAATCGGTCGAAATATTTCCTCTTATTAATATAAATCATATAAATAAACAATATAATGAACAATACATCAAGAGAAGTATTGGATCAGGGTCGTCGAATTATTTCAAAAATAAATCCAATCAGATTATCAAAAAAAATATTGTAATGATAATGTAAATAAAAATATTTGATTGTACAAAATCCGAACTCGAAAGAATAATTAGGATCATGAACAAAAATAATCCAAAGTAGGAATCCAATAAAAAAATATAGAATGAAAATGTGGGAGGAGGAAAAAACTAAATTTCGATTTTTCAAGGTCCGAATTCGAAAGAATGAGGATCGGGAACAAAAAAATCCAAAGTAGGAATCCAATAAAAAAAATATCTATAGAATAAAAATGTGGGAGGAGAACAAGTCAACCAAAAGCAAAATGGTAAAAATGTTGTAGTCAAAGCGGAGCAGAACAACGATCTATCCAACAATCTTTCACACACACAAAGACGGATGTAATACTCACTATTAACTAGTACAAAAATGTTCACTCACCTTATAAAAAATTACTTATTGTCACCCTTTACCTCCTCTTTACTGCTTAGCCAAATCCGTAAGTTGTTGTCTGACTTCATTCAACATTCACACGAATCGAGAAAATTGTTTGAATGCCTTATAACAACTATAATCTTTTTTTGGGGGGGGGCTGCACACGTAGCTCAAGAGCCCAAGAAGGATTAGCTCCAAAAGATCCTAGCAATTTAGTTGACCAAAGGAACCACTAGATCATAAAGGACCAACGTCTTATTTTTCAAGTTACAATAATCCAAATTGGCTTTTAATAAAGCGCCAAAGCATGCAATCACTGAGCTATGATGCGAACCTTCAAAGAAATAATATTTGACGTTATCTACTGTTATCCAATCGGCCTCTGAACAATTTTTTTGTCAATGTTACATAGCATACATCTTTCGCAAAGAATGCTCCATTCACCCACATTCGCATGCTACCAAAAAAACCAAGGTGAACAAAAGATAGTTCTTTAAAGAAAAATATTTGCCGATTATTCACAATTCTATTACTGTTTATAGATAACTTAATCATAGATTTAGGCTCAGTTTACTTTCCTTATTAATCCAAGGATGTTACCACCAAACCACTACTGATTCGGGAACGTGAGCTATAATATTTATAAGATAGCGGCCAAAAATATCTACTGTCTCATTAAGTCAGATCTTATTGTCATAGATAAATCTTATGATTGTTCCTCTGAACAATACAGGAACTAGCATGCTACTACTGCACTTCCCTTATTTTTTATTAGTCACCTTTATAGGAAAATACCAGCAACACTTAGTCCAACTGGCCAACTACACATATTAAAAGGCACTATAACTCTGTTCTATTAGGCTTATTAGGAATAAGCATTCAATCATCAACTCACTAGTAGTACATTCTTGTACAATAAAATACTGACTATAAGTTCCGTTACCAATAACTTGATTAATATAATAAGTTATCTTTCCCATTTGAGGCATAACCTCTTAGAACTTTCTTAGTTCTTTCTTTGGAAAAAGTTACGGAATTCGTGCCTTTAAAAAAAATCCTTTAACCATATTTTCAAAAGAGAAAAAAAATAATAATATGAGTTTCGGCATTCAAACTAATTTTACTCGATACTCACTTGCTCCACTATACAGTCATTCTCTACGACGAAGAACAAGGCTGGACACAACAACTCCACCAGGAACAGACAGAACGGAGAACCTTCTCACGTTACGAAACAAAACGTTAAGACAAGCAACCAGCTGGCGTATCGAGGAGGAAGACTTGGAGGGGAGGGAACCGCGCTAATAGCGACTCACGAGAACTACCGAATTGAGTCA
Source organism: Thermobia domestica (assembly GCF_964235325.1). Lineage (NCBI taxonomy): Eukaryota > Metazoa > Arthropoda > Insecta > Zygentoma > Lepismatidae > Thermobia > Thermobia domestica. The sequence continues at coordinate 54,790,779 of NC_137456.1, read as the reverse complement.
TACATTGGCACTCTTCATTTTTTACTTTTTTTTTTTTAAAACACCTCTTTAAAAGGATAAATATTAACCATTTTTCTTTTTCCTTATAAAACGATTAGAAGACTCTTTCAACATTTCTTTCATTTACATATTATCCAAATACTGACAATCTTATTTTACATTTCTTTCTTCCTTTTTTATTTTTATCTCTTTATATTGTAATGAAGCATCCGGGAATGGGAGTTACATCAACGACCGCAGGATGGTTTCTTTACAACCACCACCGGCCGAAAAAAAATTGCACAGCAATTTTCTCAAATCCTGGAAATCTAAAAATATAAAGAAAATAATAAACATCAATATATAATAAATATTTACAAATATTTCCACCTATAGAAATTTCAAAGGAATAACTATATATACTATCAATTAACAATACTAATAAATATTATTTAAAAATCCATAATTTAATTAACTTTGAATATTTATTAATTGAGAAATTTTATAAAATTCATGGCCATGAATTTATATTTTACAAGTATAAACAATTTTTCCAAATATTCGTAATGAAGAAAATGAATACATTATTTACAAATAAACAATTTTTCCAGGAATTATACGATTGAAATTTACTAAATACAATAAACTAAATTAATTTTCAAATTTTTCCCATTCTGTTAATATTATTTCCAACTTCTTCAAGTCCTAATTTTTTCTCTCAATGCCGCGATTCTCGATAAACTTTTACTTCTGATACGTGGCTCTTACGATAAGATCCAGGACTGTCTTGCTCGTCTGAAACCAAAATAGTATTTGGAGTTAAGAATTTCCGGACAATCATAGGCCCAAACCACTTGTCGCTGAGGGACTTGGCTACCTGGTCTTTCAGGGACGATTTTACGTGAGACCTGATCAGGACCTTACTGCCGATTTCGAGGGAAACTTCCCTCCTTCTCTGTAACATTAATTTCTTCCTCTTACTCCAGGATTTCTCCATGTTTTCCAGAGCTTTCACCCACAGCTCTTGCGTAGATCTACCACCCAAATCTGTCTCAAAAATGTTCCAACGAGCTTCTAAAGGGGTAGAAAAGGGACGTCCGAAAAATGCTTCAATTGGAGTCATCTTGAGACCTGAGTGCTCGCTAATATTAAGTGTAAACTGGAGATCCGGAATGAGGGTCGACCACATATTTTGCTTGTTGGCGAAATAAGCCCTGACCGATGATTTTAGGGTTTTTATGAATCTCTCTGAAATATTTCCCCCTGGATGATAAGGACTAAGTCTGATATGTTTTATACCTAATCCAAACAGGTATTTCTTAAACGTTTCTGAAACAAACACAGAGGCGTTGTCAGTCGAGATAGCCTCCGGAAAACCAACTCGACTGAAAATTTCGGTTAATTTGGAAATGATAGAGGCAGACGTTAAAGTACGCAACTTTTCTAATACAGTAAACCTACTGGCATTATCCACCCCTATCAAGATATACTTAAAACCTTTGGAATTAGGTAGTATACCAATTATATCTATCATCCAGTGCGCTCCAATTCTTTTACAATATTCAGAGACAAGCTGACCCATTTTCTTTTTATTGTCTTCTTTGCTGAGCTGACATCTATGGCAAGTTTGGACATATTCTTTCACTTCCTCCTTCATTTTTTCCCAAGTGAAGCATTTCATCAGCTTCTTTAACGTCCTGTATACCCCTGAATGACCACCCACCAATTTGTCCTGGTGGTAGTATTCAATCAGGACTTTTGTTAGATTCCTTGGTATAACGATCTTATAAGGATTATGGACCGAATTTGTCTTTCTCAAAAGAACCTTTTTATTGAGAATATGACCAGGAATATTCTCTCCATTATTTATTCGATCCTTGATGGCCTTCAAATTTGGGTCCTCGTCCTGAAGCTCATCAATTGTCCCTTGGACTAAAGGTAACTTCCAAGTATGCGCAAGTCTCAAATTGTTATTGAAGGCTGCTAAACCCAAAGGTCCCTCGACAATACTAAATTCAAAAGGGTCGTAAACTCTGGTCAATACGTCGGCCACTAAGTTATCGGCTGATCTTACATGTTTGATCTGGAAATCAAACTGACACAGGGTTTCGACCAGCGGGCCATATTTCATCAAACGCTTGGAATTGCTAAGAATCCAAGTCAGAGCTTTGTTGTCAGTTAATACATCAAATTCTTTTACCAGATAATTCCTAAACCTCGAGATCGTTTTTACTAAACTTATAAATTCGATCTCATAAATACTTCGATGTTTATCGGCCTCAGACAGTTTTCTGTTGTAGAACGCTACGGGTTGCATATCCCCAAGACTATTCATTTGAGACAGACAGCCGGCCACACTTTTCCCAGAACCGTCCACGTTAACGGTGAACCTTTTGTTGAGATCGGGAACCTTCAACACGATGTTATTAATCAAAATATCCTTAAGCTTATTCAGGATTCTTTGATGATCCTGAGTCCATACAAATTTCGAGTTAGTGGACTTCAACTCGCTCAGAGGACCCATTAGTTCCTGCATCTCTGATGCGAACTTCGAGTAATAACTAAAGAATCCAAGAATCCTCATTAGGCCTCGTCTATTTCTCGGAGGCGGAATGTTTCTAACTGCCGCAACTCGAGAAGGATCGATCTCCATTTGATCTCCTGATATTATGTAACCTAAATACTTAATCTTTTTATAAATAAACATACACTTATCAGGAGAAATGGTTACATTATATTTACGAAAACGTTCCATTACTTTCCTGATAGTTTTCTTGTGAGTTTCTAAATTTGATGAAGAGATTAAAACGTCATCAAAATAACATTTAACTCCCTCTACTTCAAGATCTCCAAGTATTTTACTCATTACCCTTGAAAGTATATTGCTCCCAGTCTTTATTCCTACTGGAACCCTATTAAATTGATATAGACCCTTTGGTGTCACGATCGTAGTGATGTCCCTTGAGCTCTTATCTAACTGGATTTGGAAATATGCTTTTCGTAAATCCAGCTTCGTATGAAATTGTTTATCAGCTAAACCAGTTAGAAATTCTTCCAAATTAGGCGATGGAAAAGGATCATTAACAATAAGCTCATTCGCTTTCACAAAATTCCCAACTATGCGATAGGTGTCATTTTTATTCCTAACTAAGAAACAACTACTCGCGTAATTAGAATGATCGACTTCTGTTAGGATACCCTGAGTTATCAACTCTTGTATTTGCTCATCAAAAATTTTCTCCTTATTTCTTGGTATTGGGAAAGGAGTCTGTTTGAAAGGTTTTTCTTCTGACAAATATAAATGACCATAATAATCCTTTATGCATCCTACCCTTTCACAGATCACATCATCATATTCCTTTGTGATCGAGTCTATGAACGATATAACACTTGGGTCTCGATATTTCCAAGTTTCATCAAAATTATGGTTTTTCACCTGTATTTCATCTTGGTTTTTCACCTGCTTTGATCGTCTCGGTTTGGTTTGTTTTTGAGGGATAGTTTCACTAAAATACTTTTTGTTCCTATTCACCAACGAATGAAACTTCTCGGCTAATTCAATATCTACGTCGGAAGCTTCGGATTCACTGCCTTCCCAACTCATAATTGATTTCTTCTTTTCATCTTCTTGCTGTTTCTTCTCTAAAGTCTTAGCCTCATCGTTAGTATCTTCTTTAACACCGACAATATTGCAATCCTTTGTAGCCCTCTTGGTTCTATTCTTCTTCTTTCTTTTCCTCTGTGGTAACGGTTTATTTGTTGAAGACTTAGCAAATTCTTCTCCCAGTACCGGATCACTTCTACCGTTAACATCATCCTTCGACTCCAGGGAATCCAAGTTGATTGCTGATACCATGGCCAAGTCTACTGATGGTTGAGATTTTCCACTGTTCACAATAAGTTCCTTATCATCTATCTTCTTCCCCATCTCGGATAGAACACCGGAAGTATTCAAAGTCTCATTTTGATTCTCGAAAGAAAGAGCGGAATTACGTCTATCACTGTTAGATGGTGCACACTTAATTAGATTTTTAAGTTCCAAAAGCTGTTCTGAACTAGGCACATTAATCGTTAAAAGTTGATCCTCTATTTGATTTAAGTCGAAGTCACATTGCACTCCTTTACTTGAAGATCCCGACGAATTAATATCGGCTCGAAAATATAACGATGTTTGTCCAAATTCACCTCGTTTGTCATTCTGATTCATCCTTAATTTCTTGTCCTGAGATCTTTGCTGGTTAGCCCAAACTCCAGACCTTAATCTACTTTCATTTCCTCCAACAGAATATTGCTGAAAGAAAAGCCGAACTCTCTTCTTACCCTGATTCAAAATCATGATTCGGTTATGATAGTCCAAAACTACTTGATTGGATTGAAGAAAAGGCATTCCCAGTACGCAATCACACGGCAACTTGGACACTACTCGAAAAGTTATTACCTGGAAAAATCCAGATAAATTCACGTTCAAAACTATTTCTTCGTTCGTAATGAATTCATGCCCCGACGTAGCATTCACTAACCTCTCATCAACTTTCCGAATAAATTGTTCCACATTACAGCGTTGCACCAAATCTTTCGCCACTAGATTGAAACTAGAACCACCATCGACACAGATGTTAGCAAAAACGTCATTAACTTTCCCGGACACAAAGGTTGCCACCATGCCGTCCAACTCCGAAGGAATTTTCTTGAAATGTTTTTTATTTTTCTCAACCGGACGATCGTTAGATTTAAAATTACTCCTTGGAAATAACGAGTCCCTACATGCCTCGCTCATTAAGCCCGATTTACAATTACGATTAACATATCCTGATTCCTTAGTATTTTTAAAGGCATTCTTAAGTTCTGATCCCTTACTGGTCAATGCTGAAATTTGTTTTCCCTTAGAAGTTCCAACTAATTTATGATACTCTACTTCCTCCCGATGTCTTTGAACAAAGTTTTCAGAAATATTTAAAAGTTCTACTCTAGTAGAAGGAAGATAATAGTTCAGCATTTTAAATTTCACACTAGGGTTAAGCCCATCTAAAATGATCTTGGTTAATTGAGATTCCTCATAAGTTAATCCCAAAATTTTCATCGCGATCATCGTTGATTTCACATAGTTATCTACATATTCATTCAGCCTTTGCTTTCTATAAACCCTTTCGCTAATCAGCATATGAGCAGTTATAGGCGTTACAAATTTACTAAACATAATTTGCCTAAAGGTATCCCAATCTAAATTTTGGCTCATAGCATCGGTCACAACTCTCAATACAGAACCTTCACACTTGGTCATTAATATAGATAAAATCATCCCAAAGGAATAACTATGATCCATCAAAGTTTCTTCTATCTTAAACAAAAGTTCAAAAATCTTTAAACTACATTTACCATCTATTTTCTTCAAATCACAAAATAATTCCTCAAGAAATTTCACCGAACTCGCATAAGTATACTTTACAATTAGTTTTTGTTCCAAGTTTCTTTCAAAACGATGTGGATCTAAAACCATTTCATTATTACTACTAGAATCTCTGACATTAGTACGATCACCGACATCTCTCCTATATAAATTATTACAATCAACTCTAGGCGTTGAATTTCTAATCTGGGTAACCCTACGATAATAATTCCCTAAATTAATATATCTATTGTCAACTCTTTCATTAGGGTTTACATTTCGCTCAAGGGGAACACCTGAATATCTATTATTATGATAAGGTTCCGCAAAAGAAACATGATGCTGATCCGATATCATTGGTTGAACATTAGACGCATTTGCCATTCGGCTAAACCCATATGAAATACTGGAAGCATGCGAAGCTTCGCCCGAAGGATTGGGAAAATTTTGCGGAAAATGCCTTACATCAATACTTTCCCTACATGGAGGGGTTAAACTCATATTCACGTTACCAAAATTTGAAAATCTTTCAGAACCACTCTGACCGGTTGCATCTAGAGTCACATATTCCATCTCTGGTATGTTAATACTAATGTAGTCTCTATTAGAACTCATATTTAAATCAAACAAACAAAGCAAAAATATGAAACAATATACAAAAAAATAATTCATAAATACACTAAATTCTAACTACACTACACTACACAAATAATGGAAATCGATCGAACGCATGTCACAGACAATCAAATTCAAAATCCAGGAAGAAGTTGGAAAAAAAAATTTGTAAGTTATTTTGCTTTATAATAATTTAAGAACTCCGAAGTAAATTATACACAAAAGGGTAAATAGGTAATATTCAATCAACCTATTTAATTTTCTCATATATTATAACCAAATGATACTTCACAAAATAAAGATGCTTTCCCTTTTTATTTTATTTTTTTTTTTTTTTGAAAAATGGTCTTAACGTTTTGCTTACTAATTGTAACGCTCCTGTCCCCCCGGGCAAGAACCGGAGAGAATTCAGAATAAAAATAAAATATAAATAAATTAATCCTGAGCTCCGCCCAGTAATCCCCTAGAAGACGGAACTAGTGATGAAGGATCTCAACGCTTCTATCTATTCAAGTTAGTTACTACTCATATGAAATCATCCAATACTTCTCTTAAGAAAAACTATATATATACATATTCAAATATATAAGAAATAACGAGACAAATTTCAATCTTGAATAACAATTTATTTCAATAGTGGGAAGTGTATATGTACCAAAACGTTTGAATGATGCATATACACCATATAGACCAACAACAATAAATAATTAATAAAAAATTATATATATATGAATATCCGTGCTCATTTAAGACATCAATGCTGAAATCTGACTATAAATATATATATATATATGTATCTTATTTTCTATAAAAATCTGAATAATGAATTTAATATTTCATAAAGGAACGATTCTATTCTCTCTTAATTGACTCTAATTTGAATTTAAATTGTAATTTCATTCGACTTTCAAACTATCAAAGTCCAAGCTCTGAGTCAAATTCTAATACAACGCTATATTTCTGTAATCACAAAATAATTTAATCAGTCTTAGTTTAATAAAAATTAATTTCAATGCTCAAAATCTTTCAAAACTAATTCAGAATTTTTTTTTTAAGGCTTCTCCAATTGAACAATTCTCAATCCATGCAATAATCCGTGTATATAACTCGGACACCCTATACATAGGAATCATCAAGAACTCATTGTATAATAAGTCACAATTATTTCTATAATTTAATTGACTCTCAATTTCATTCTTTAATTAAAAAAAAATATATATAAAGAGATTGCCAATGTATATTTCAATTAAAACTGAGGAAACTCAATCGGTCGAAATATTTCCTCTTATTAATATAAATCATATAAATAAACAATATAATGAACAATACATCAAGAGAAGTATTGGATCAGGGTCGTCGAATTATTTCAAAAATAAATCCAATCAGATTATCAAAAAAAATATTGTAATGATAATGTAAATAAAAATATTTGATTGTACAAAATCCGAACTCGAAAGAATAATTAGGATCATGAACAAAAATAATCCAAAGTAGGAATCCAATAAAAAAAATATAGAATGAAAATGTGGGAGGAGGAAAAAACTAAATTTCGATTTTTCAAGGTCCGAATTCGAAAGAATGAGGATCGGGAACAAAAAAATCCAAAGTAGGAATCCAATAAAAAAAATATCTATAGAATAAAAATGTGGGAGGAGAACAAGTCAACCAAAAGCAAAATGGTAAAAATGTTGTAGTCAAAGCGGAGCAGAACAACGATCTATCCAACAATCTTTCACACACACAAAGACGGATGTAATACTCACTATTAACTAGTACAAAAATGTTCACTCACCTTATAAAAAATTACTTATTGTCACCCTTTACCTCCTCTTTACTGCTTAGCCAAATCCGTAAGTTGTTGTCTGACTTCATTCAACATTCACACGAATCGAGAAAATTGTTTGAATGCCTTATAACAACTATAATCTTTTTTTGGGGGGGGGCTGCACACGTAGCTCAAGAGCCCAAGAAGGATTAGCTCCAAAAGATCCTAGCAATTTAGTTGACCAAAGGAACCACTAGATCATAAAGGACCAACGTCTTATTTTTCAAGTTACAATAATCCAAATTGGCTTTTAATAAAGCGCCAAAGCATGCAATCACTGAGCTATGATGCGAACCTTCAAAGAAATAATATTTGACGTTATCTACTGTTATCCAATCGGCCTCTGAACAATTTTTTTGTCAATGTTACATAGCATACATCTTTCGCAAAGAATGCTCCATTCACCCACATTCGCATGCTACCAAAAAAACCAAGGTGAACAAAAGATAGTTCTTTAAAGAAAAATATTTGCCGATTATTCACAATTCTATTACTGTTTATAGATAACTTAATCATAGATTTAGGCTCAGTTTACTTTCCTTATTAATCCAAGGATGTTACCACCAAACCACTACTGATTCGGGAACGTGAGCTATAATATTTATAAGATAGCGGCCAAAAATATCTACTGTCTCATTAAGTCAGATCTTATTGTCATAGATAAATCTTATGATTGTTCCTCTGAACAATACAGGAACTAGCATGCTACTACTGCACTTCCCTTATTTTTTATTAGTCACCTTTATAGGAAAATACCAGCAACACTTAGTCCAACTGGCCAACTACACATATTAAAAGGCACTATAACTCTGTTCTATTAGGCTTATTAGGAATAAGCATTCAATCATCAACTCACTAGTAGTACATTCTTGTACAATAAAATACTGACTATAAGTTCCGTTACCAATAACTTGATTAATATAATAAGTTATCTTTCCCATTTGAGGCATAACCTCTTAGAACTTTCTTAGTTCTTTCTTTGGAAAAAGTTACGGAATTCGTGCCTTTAAAAAAAATCCTTTAACCATATTTTCAAAAGAGAAAAAAAATAATAATATGAGTTTCGGCATTCAAACTAATTTTACTCGATACTCACTTGCTCCACTATACAGTCATTCTCTACGACGAAGAACAAGGCTGGACACAACAACTCCACCAGGAACAGACAGAACGGAGAACCTTCTCACGTTACGAAACAAAACGTTAAGACAAGCAACCAGCTGGCGTATCGAGGAGGAAGACTTGGAGGGGAGGGAACCGCGCTAATAGCGACTCACGAGAACTACCGAATTGAGTCATACATTGGCACTCTTCATTTTTTACTTTTTTTTTTTTTTTAAACACCTCTTTAAAAGGATAAATATTAACCATTTTTCTTTTTCCTTATAAAACGATTAGAAGACTCTTTAAACATTTCTTTCATTTACATATTATCCAAATACTGACAATCTTATTTTACATTTCTTTCTTCCTTTTTTATTTTTATCTCTTTATATTGTAATGAAGCATCCGGGAATGGGAGTTACATCAACGACCGCAGGATGGTTTCTTTACAGTGCGTAATTAGAAATTTATCCAAACATGGTGGGCACTTTTACCATTGATATGAGCAGCTCTCTAAAGCTAATCTTATTATTATTATTATTATTATTATTATTATTATTATTATTATTATTATTATTATTATTATATAATATGTTTGTCCACCTGTCCGTCCGGGACACACAAAATCTTAAGAACTACTTGGTGGATCACCATCAGTTTTGGCCAGAGTGTAGGGGGTCAAAAGTTAGAAATCGAATGTGTTGAAGAAGGTCATCCATCGAGTTGGTCCCAAGGTAGGAAATATTAAAAATCAGTTTTCCTATTATGAAGTAATTATGGATACCATTCGTGTTTGATATACTACTTGCAGTGCTGTTGAGTTTATCAGGTTAGTATAACTTTCAGGATGGACCACAGTACTTTTCTCTCCGTAGAGTAGAATGTTAAAATAAAATCTCTATTAAATGATTTTATACTTGACAAATCTAAGAACTTAAATGTTTTCTATGTTCTTATACTCATTCATCCTAATAAAGTTTTTGAATATTTTCTATTTTCTTATATTCATTCATTTTAATAAAGTTTTTGAATATTTTCTATTTTTTATATTCATTCATTTTTTAAAAATATTTTCTATTTTCTTAAAGGAGGAGATGCAAATGGAAAAATGAGGGTAATGTGGAAACGTAATGTATGTTGACTGTAGAGAGCTTTACCCTAGCGGCAATTGCCGTAAACAATCACCCTCATCCCCATTGGTCACGGCACAACGTTATGAAGCAGTCGGCCAGTGTAGTTAATGATAGTGCGTTGATTGTTGTTTACACATTTTCGTGAAGTTTTTGGAGATAAGTGCGTTGTATTATTGAAAATGAAATGAAATCTTTGAGTTTTACGTCCCACGGTTATGCCGGTTAGGCTAAAGGAGACGGTGATTATGAGAAATGAATGAAATGGTGGAATGAAGAAAGTGGGAGGAAACGGGAGAACCCCGAGAAAACCCACGCACACGGTGTTTGTCCACCACAAAGCTCACTTGGCGGGGCGTTGTATTATTGAGTCTAGCGTATCATACATGTAGTGTAATACAAATCAAAGTATTGTGAAAGGGAGTTATTGGAAAGGTATTGGTGGATTTCAATCAATTACAAGCAAACATGTTTTTAACTTAACTCGTATAATCCAGTTGGGCTACAGTGCGGATAACTTGGAAACATGTGGATGAAGAAAATGTGGAAACGTTTCCACATTTTCCTCACCCTAACGTCCATTGCATTGTTTTATTATTAGTAAATGATTTATTGAGATAACACACATTTGAATCATACAAGTATATGTTAGATACGTTTTATTGTATAACAGCTCGAAGAGTCAGTATCTAAGGGTACGACTAGACTTAAACAGAAGTCGCCAGAAGCCGGTAAGAAAACTAGAAAAATGCGCAATGTTTCTCCTCCAATAATAATAATAATAATAATAATAATAATAATAAACTGCAGTTCAATAAGGAATTGGATACTGACTAGTCCAAGAAATCCGTCGGTTTATCTTCACGAGAGTTCGATCTCGATCTTCCAGTTGGAGTAAAAGAGCTCACCCAAAAAGACGGACGCCCTGTGCATATTTTGTGGGAATCCATTTTCGAAAGATATGCGTGGTGAATTATGGATTCAATGTCAATTATGTGAAGAATGGAGTCACTCTGAGTGTGCCGGTGTGGAAACAGACATTTATATTTGTGATTTCTGCAAATAGAACTTACCTACATAACATCCTTGTCTGTTGACAACAAAACCTTGAATCGAAATTTGTTTACTTTTTAATTTCAGTTTTTGTAACTTTGTAATTATTTAAATTTTTTGTCTTTGTTTCATCTGCAGATCATGCTTTCTGTGATTAAAAACATACTATGTTCCAACAACTTTGTGTTTACACATTGATTTACTGTAATTTTAAGGTGTTTCCACATTATCCTCGGTTTTTAAAAAATCGAAATATGCTCGTACGTGTGCCAAATATCTTTTTATTTATTTATTTATTTATTATTATTATTATTATTATTATTATTATTATTATTATTATTATTACATATATGGTTTTTGCACTTGGGAATTATGGTCCCATATGCCTAATATTCTAAGGCATTTTGAGGCAATTTTCCAGGTTAAATCAACAATTCACTGATTTTTTTTTCTTTACAAATTAACTGCAAAGTGGGTTTCCACATTTACACCCTCTCTTCTATATCCATTCATCTTAATAAAGTTTTTGAATATTTTCTGTTTTCTTATATTCATTCTTCTATTTTCATATATTCATTCATTTTAAGAAAGTGATTGAATAGGGTATAGAAGGTAAGGGAAATGCAAAACATTGAATTTAATTTGTCGTCGTTGTGTACATTGTGATAAACCAAACTCTTTCGCATGGTGTACATTGCTACTTGTTATTTGCTGATAACCAAGCAAAAGCACAAAACGTACAGTTGAAAGAATAGTCGTAATTTCATACGTGCACGATCTTCCATAACAATGTAGTTGCTACCTTTTGATGTTTTCTCTCCACGGTTAAAGTGAGTATGTGGAGTATCTAAAGATTTTCCTTTGTTTCTCGTCTAAAGAGGAAAAGAAGAATGCAGAGAGAGAGAGAGAGAGAGAGATTGTTATTCTATGGCTTGACGTCTTTATCTTAGAAATCTTCATTCGTAAGTCTTAATTGCTTTTGAAAAGACTTGTCAGAGACACACTTGCTCAAAGATGAAACTACACACTTGCGAGCGAGAGAGAATATATATATAATATACCTGTCGGCTGCTTCGCTTTCAAAGATCGTGTGACGAGAGTAATTAGACCCACTGTAAATGATGGCATACCTTAAAAGACAATTAATGCGGGAAAGATAAATTTTTGGTAACAAATCTTGATCATTTTCTATAATAATGAATGAGAAGTATATAATTACGAAAAGTACATAGTCTAGTAGTACATTTTGAAATAGCGATGACATTATTCCTTATGCCTTTTGTTGGCTCGGCTGTTGTCTCCCAATCGCCTAAAAAGTGTCAGTTTAAATTCTTTAGACTCTTAAACAGGCACGCAGGAATTTTACATATCACCAAGAAAGAAAATCTTCCTCTTCTCGACTTCACAGAAACAAAACTTTTTAACGCTAAGTTCCGAGGATTTCTAATAATAAATGAACTGAAACCCTGCTTCTCTCTTGTTGATTTACATTTGTGCTTGTAATTTTAGTGTTATGATCTAGAAGTGATGGCCAATTAATAATGGTCTGCGGGCCAGAATAAACTAAAGGGAATGCAGTGGCTCAGTGGTAAAGATCTTACCTCTGGTCTGTGGTTCGATCCCCGGCCAAGTAAGTTTCTGGTGGACAACATCGAGCTCGTGGGTTTTCTCGGGGTATTTCCTTTCCTCCACTCTCTCATTCCACCAGTTCTTCCATCATCATTCACTTACTTTAATCATCGTCCCCTTAGCCTAAAGGGCATAATCGTGGGACGTTAAATTCAAATATTTCAATTTTCCATTTCGCTTCTCCCCCGTTCTTGAGTTGATAGTGCGATAAGTAGTACATTTTCTGAATCTTTGTATTCTGCGTGTCTAGACTAATTACGGACTGAGCTACGAATATTTAAAGTAAATATAAAGACTCGATTGTCATCAACAGATGGCCGCACGTATATTTTAAACGGAGCGACAATATTCAAAATAATTCAATCAGATCAAGAGGTAAATATTTAACCTTTGTCCAAATAAGTTGAATATATAATTAGAAAAGAGTCCTTCAGTTATTTGACATTTTGTTGTTGAAAGAATTTAATTATACCCTTCAGAAACATCCTCGCATCAATGAAAAAAGTATAAATATAAAAAAACTGCACGAATTATTCTCTTTGGACTAGGTTTTCTGCATCTGTTTATTATAGTTAGCGCCTCTTTAAGCTTACCTTAAAAGTCATCATCATCGTCACAGATATTCTGCCATTATTGGCAGGTCACTTGCTGCAACTGAGAAACTTCGATGCTCCATGGTCTTCCGCTAACCTCTTCGTCTTCACGTATGATTTTTCTGTGTTGAGAGCGTCCTTTAATTGTAGTCTCCTTCGCCCTCTCCTCCTCTTTCCTGCCACCATATCCTCTAGCATATTCCTCATGATACATTTCCTTCTCAGCCAGTGTCCCAACCAGTTTCTTTTCCTCTTCTTACTCTATATTATGAAATTGAAAGTGACTATGTTTGTGACTCTTAATCTCTTGAACCGCCCGACCGATCTCACCGTAGATGCGGTTCTGGACAGGGAGTGTTTTTAGCTATTTACTTTGACGTTACAACTTACGGTTGGCGAGGAGGGGGACAGAAAAAATAAATAAAACTTAATAACTCTTGAACTACCCGACCGATCTTGATCAAATTTTCAATGTAGATGAGGTTCGGGATTGGGATGATTTTTATCATTTCACTTTGACGGAGCAACGTAGGGAAGGGGTTGGAGGGGGAGATATTCAAAAGTCAATAAATATAAAAGTGACTACGTTTCTGAATTAATTACTTTCGAACCACCCTATCGATCTCAATCAAATTTTCAACATATATGAAGTTCAAACCTGGGAAGTTTTTTATCATTTCATTTTGACAGTAGATCTTCGGAGAGGAGGAGGAGAAAGATATGAAAATAAATAAAACTTAATAACTCTTGAACCACCTGACCGAGCTCGATCAAACTTTCAACATAGATAAGGTTCGGGCCTGGGATGTTTTCTTCATTTCACTTTTACAATGCAACGAAGGAGAGGGGGAGGGGGGAAATATATGTCAAAAAACTAAAAATAAAAGTGACTGTCTTTGTGACTTCATCACGTTTAAACCACCCGACCGATCGTAACCAAATTTTCAACATAGATGAGGTTCAGATATGAGGTGGCTTTTTATCATATCACTTTAACTGTAGAACTTAGAACAGGGTTAGGGGAGGGGAGAAATCTATAAAAATAAATGAAACTTAATAACTCTTGAGCCACCAGACCTATCTTGATCAAACTTTCAACATAGATAAGGTTCGGGCCTGGGATGTTTTCCTAATTTCACTTTTACGGCGGAACCTAGGATAGAGGGGGGGGGGGTAGATGTATGAAAAAGAATAAAAATAAAAATGACCGTCTTTGTGACTTCATCACTCTTTAACCACAGGACCAATCTTAATTAAATTTTCAATATGGATGAAGTTTGGGCCTGGAGTGGTTTTTATCATATCATTTTGACGGTAGACCTTAGAGGAGAAGGAGGGGAGGGGACAAATATACAGAAATAAATAAAACTTAATAACTCTTGAACCACCCAACCGATTTCGATCAAATTATCAACATAAATGACGTTCGGGCTTGGGATAATTTTAACCATTTAACTTTAACGTTGCATCGTAGGGGAAGTGGAGGGGAAGGCGGATATATATATATGTAAAAAAATAAAATAAAAATGAAAGTGACTGTCTGCGTGACTTCACTCTTGAACCACCTGACCGATCTCGATCAAATTTTCAACATAGATGAGATTCGGGCCTGGGATAGTATTTATCTGTTCACTTTGACGATAGAACTTTGGGGTGGAGGTAGGAGGGGAGATATATAAAAATAAATAAAACTTAATAACTCTTGAACCACCGGACCGATCTGCATCAAATTTTCAACATAGATTAAGTTCGAACATGAGATGATTTTTGTCATATCACTTTGACGATGTAACTTAAAGGAGGGGAAAGACATTTACAAATGATCGAAAAATCACCGATATTAGTGTCGAATCTATAGTATTTGAGATCGCTGAGATGAACAGTGACACTTCTCGTGCCATTTAAATCCAAATTGAACCCCGCCAAAATTGTGGGAGGAGAGAGGATATATATCAAAATTACCAATATCAGTGTCGAATTCATACTTTTCGGGGTCGCTGAGATGAAAAATGACACTTCCGATGCCGTGGCCCGGAACATGGGGAGGAGAGAGGATATATAAAAATAATCGAAAATGACCAATATCAAGAAGCGCTTTAGTAATAGTAGAAAGTGACTGACTAACGAAACATATTACTATTTTTTCTTAATTTAACCCAGCGAAGCGGGTAATTGATGCTAGTAATATCTAAAATTGTTTTTTCTCCATCACTATTTCTAAGACTCATTCATTTTTTGCTCGACCTAACTAATTCTCTCCATTCTTCTCACCCACATTTCGAAGGCTTCCAGTCCTTTTTATGCATTTTTGCGTAATGTCCGTGTTTCTGCCCCATATAGTACAAAAATGAAATGGAATGAAATCTTTAAGTTTTACGTCCCACGTTTTGCCGGCTAGGCTAAAGGAGACGGTGGTGATGAGAAATGAATGAAATGGAATGAAGAAAGTGGGAGACCCGAGAAAACCCATGCAAACGGTGTTTGTTCACCATAAAGCTCACTTGGTTCGAACCAAGGACCCCATGCACTAGTGGTGAACGCTCTACCAATAAGCTACCGTGGCCCTATCCCATATAGTACAATACTTCACACAAAGCATAAGGAATTATATAAATTACTTTTTTTAAAGAAACAGACTTACCTTGCAGAATGGGCCTAGTAACCAAAAGATTAAAAAAAAAAAAAAACAATGGAGGTATATTATTTTACGATAGCCACCTACACTCTGTTACACATAAGTTAAAGAAATAGAAGAAATTCATTTCTCATTACATATTAATTGCGGGCCGAATGAAAACCCACTATTGGGCCATCCGTAACCTAAAACAACAAAATAATTACAAACTGTAATTAAAAATATTTCAATCAGTGTGACAATATGAACCGATGAGAAAAGTAATGAATAGTTATCGTCTGGAGATGCTCTGAATTGATGTCATGGGTTTCCAAGATGACAGGAACCCGCTCATACAGAACCTATATGATGTTTCCTTTTATGTTCCATTCCGTTTGGAGTTAGCATCTCACTTCTTGCGATGGAACCGTATGGATGGATGTATGTGTGTGTGTGTGTTTGTGCGTTCTCGAATCGATGAGACACGTTCCCTTGGTAACGATAAAGTTTCCTGTCTCTGGGGTATTGTATCATTCAGGTAGGCTACTGGGAAAAACAGGACACAATCCCTTGTATTTCCATCAGACTGAATTTACTAGTTTACTTTTAGAATACCCACTCCGTCTGTGGTGTTTGCAAAAGTCAATTGGAAAGTGATATTTAATAAATTGCATTGTTACTATAGTGATAAGAGCAGTATGTAATCCTGCCTTGGGCTAGGTAGGTATATTGTTTATTGTAGACGGAGGAAAATGAAATACAGTCGTAGCCTGGACTTTGAAAAAAATTTGTTGGGAGTTTTAACTCTCTTTTGAGCAATGTCACACAGATCTACATCTTAACCTGGGATTCGAACCACGCATAATTCCAGTGGGATCAAACCCGGAACTTTCGCACCAAAAGAAAGTACGTAGTGATACACGATGTACGATTTGTTACTTGTGAGAAAATAATAATAATAATAGTAATAATAATAATAATAAAAATGAAATCGGAAATCTTCATAATGGTTTTACCAGATTCTTTTCATCCGACTAGATGAAGTCCATGGCATACCTTTAAATTTCTTGAGCCCTTGGAAAATTTAGCAATCTTTTCTCAGCTTTTTTTTTTTTTTTTTAATTATTGATTCCTAGGAGAGCTGGCTCTTACCACGATGTCTGTGTTGTTGATAAATAAATAATATATTGCCTAAATTCAAACTATGTTATTTATAGAACTCCTTAATACTTTGTGAGCCAGGTGTTTATTTACTAGTTGGGTCTGGAAACCCAAACGTTAAGGTGTATTTTAATTAATTTTTGTTTTGTGGCATAAAAATGTTTGCCTGGTTTGCTTGTTGATGATGATGAGCTTTTGAGCTACTTTGATGTTGAGCTTTTTTCGTCCACTCTGTGTAGCGGATCCCCTAGTTATACAAAGGTTGATTCATTTATATTGAGCTGAAGTCAATGTGCAACTGTACCGCGCATGCGCAACCCATCACCGTGAGATTGCCAAGAGGCAAGCAGCAGTATCTCGTTAGTCACGCAATAGAGCAGTATGGTGGAGCGTAATCTGATGCTGCCGAAACTGAACAGATTCTAGGAGGGGTCCATTGTGGCCCTTTCTGACGCTAAGTTCCCGGCGTCACGTATCATAAAAATGTGTCAAGTGCGTAGGTCGAGCAACAATTAATCGTATTATACGGAAATATGCCCACCACACCGACGCGAGCAGCTAGAAACCGGCCTCCTTTGAAGACAACCCCGGTGCGATTACTTGTGGTTCGGCGGTTGTATGGGGACCTGCGAAAATCCACACTCACAGTGCGATGGTCAGCAAATGTCGCACATCACAGGTGACAATCAACCATGCCATTTACGGAAATTTACGCCTCATGATTGTTCGCAAGAGTAGTGTGCATGCCCTGAAACCATGTCATGTGGCTGAGCAAAAAAGGAATTGGAAGAGCCTGTATGAATGTCATATCGCGCGTGATTGGTGGGAGTTTGTTGTTACCCTTCATGAGGTGGTGATTTTACCTCACAGGCTATGATAAAGTTCGTGCCATTACATACAGACGTATTGACGCCAAGGGCGGAAGCACCTTCTTACGCCAGTGCGCAGTTTCCCAAAAGGGTTCATGATTGTAATCGGTTTCTCGTACAAGGGCAGATGCATCTCCAAAAGGTGGAGCGAGAAGTCACAATCAGTGGAGCGTACTACCAGACTCATGTCCTGACTGAAATATATTTGTATGAAATCCCAACATTGTACGGACAAGACGTGAATCAGGTTGAACTGCACTAAGACAAGGCATTCAGCCACACTGCGAAAACCTCGATCGTATTCTATTGCCGTACGGAAAGGAAACTGGAATTTTGGTAATTCCCTCCTCTGACATTCCTGTCAAGTGTCAAGCTAGCTCAATTGACTATTGTGCTTTCGGACTCGTCAAGCGGTGCCTGTCCCATCGACGAGTCTGCACCGCTGACTTGTCTCTCCCGCCTGCGGAAAGCTTGTAAGGAGGAGTGGGACCAGCTGCAACTCAGTTTTCCTACAGTGAAAATTCCGATGACGGACAATAGTCAGTAGAGGTAGCCTGCGGATCGAACACAACTGATGGTGGAAATTCGGCATTTCCGAGGTAAATGGCATATTTAAATTCAGCAAAATATAAATGAACCAACCTCTCTATTTGCGCATACGACGTCCGAACGTTTTGCTCCATCCGAGTGTAGTTTGGGCCTTGGATCTCAGTACATTAATGTTCATAAAACATGTGCTGCAGATGACTATGCTTGTTGCCGTCGTTCGTAAATGAAAATATTCGGACCAAAAATAATAAGTGAAAAAACGAAAAATGGTTCACCTTACATAATGCAAAATTTCGCGATATGTTATTGCAAATAATTTTCACATAATATAGTGAAAGTAATAATATCTGGTAGACAATAAAAGTAATCACGCTTTAGAAGTTGAAATTTCGTCCGGTAGATGTCAATTGCTGGAGTATGTTTGCTGCCATCTAAAGACGAGATGCATAACTTCTACAAACTTTGCAAAAAACAGAATTCAAAAAATCGCTCTCGTTCAAGAGTTACGGTGAAGAATAACGGACGGAAGGAGAGGTACTAATATTATGGTATTATAAGTACCACTTGGTTTGAAATGTTGTTGCAAAAGAAGTTCCTAGGGAATGCTGACAAGATCATTTAAGAAAGGAATAGGGATGACCAATTCTGGAATTTTTACTTTCCGGAATCTTGAAAGTAAAATCGGAAAAAATTTATATTTCGAAAAAAATCTGATTTCGGAAAAATCTGAAATTCGGAAAAATGCAGATTTAAAAATTTTCTGAATTCCGAATTTTTTCA
This sequence comes from Thermobia domestica, assembly GCF_964235325.1. Lineage (NCBI taxonomy): Eukaryota > Metazoa > Arthropoda > Insecta > Zygentoma > Lepismatidae > Thermobia > Thermobia domestica. The sequence continues at coordinate 54,771,492 of NC_137456.1, read as the reverse complement.
AAAATCCGAAAAGTGAAATTTCGATTCTGGAAAGTTTTGTCCATCCCTAGAAAGGAGTAATAACTAAACTGACATAGTATAGGACTGACTGGCAAACTATCGTTTCTGTGGCTTGAACTTGCAAGTTCGTCAAACCACAAATCTTGATTAGTTAGCATTCTTAAGCACTAGCGTGCGCAGGACATTGGGAATGTGGGAGCCAAATCTAAAATACCACCCTATGGAATGTCGTCCTCCCCACCTTTCCCCTAAGAAAAGATAGCGTCATTGCACCCGACGCTGCGTCGGCGACGCACGGCACACATGCAGACGGGAAATAATTTACACGTAATCTCTTCTCAGTTTGTAATAATTCTACATAAAAAAAGTTTGTCTAATGGGGGGTGCCAAGGCACCCATGGCACCCACGTTGCGCACACCTATGTTCTTAAGTGTATTTGCGCTTGTGCGTTCTCGTCTGGTGAAAAGATTTGATCCCAGGCATATGAGTTGGTAGTAGACACAATCGTATCGATGTGTCTTAGCGAGAGTCCTCTTACTTTTTCAATCCATTACGGTAATACTTTCGTAATCATTCAATCGCTTCGTCTCCGTTAAAATACAGGACAAAATCATTGAACGTTAAACTGATAATAATTTTCTTTTAAATGTATTGGTAAACCTAGTTTGTCTCACATCAATACACTACACCATGTCAGCGCCATAACTTGGAACTTTTCGTGAAAGCACAAGCATTAATATTTGGAGTCCCTTAGAAAACTATATAATTGGACTCCTAGAAAAACTTGGAATATAAAATTTGAGCCCCCTTAGAATTTAAAATCTTAACTTTCAGACGCCCGCCAGGGATTTTAACAAAATGGCACACTCCCTAGTTTGGGGCTTTCGTGACCCCCTAATTATCACAGAGTCATGATTCATACACCGTTGGAAAGCTTGTAGACCAGATTCCAACAAGGTAACATTCGTGCAATTCCCGGCATATTCGTAGGAGGCATAATTAGGGGCAGAGCTATTGATGTTTGTCGTAAAAATAAATGTAAAAAAAAAAAACGTTAAAAAAAACTAAAAAATCCAAAAATTTTCAACTTTGTCCCTCCTTTCTCCTCCCATATAAGCAAGAAGTACAAATACAGGATATTACTATGTAGGGCGTACTTCTTTGCTTCACATACCAATTTTTATGAGTGTACCCCCAAGCGGGAAATGGCCCTCGTACCCCCAAGCGGGAAATGGCCCTCCAAAAAAAAAAAATGTTGAAAAAAAAACACCTTTACCCTCCTCCCCCGCCATGGTACCTCACACGTACATAAAATGCATACCGGAGGAATACATTGGTACCAAAATCATTTTCCTATTTTTAACTAGGGGATGAGTTGTTGAATTTTAAAGCCCCGACGAAACAGTTCTGTCAGTGGGTGTTTAAAGGTTAATAAAAATTCTGATTACTTCTAGGGGACCCTACTTTGCGTTTACTGAAGTAGGGCCCAGACAGTGGTTTGTCGAAGCATATTAGGGGGGTATATACCTCCGAAGTTCTAGAATCACCCCAAAACGTTGAAGATATAGGTGATGAATATATATATATATATATATATATATATATATATATATATATATATATATATATATATATATATATATGTAATGTGTGTGTGTGTGTGTGTGTCTCTTTTTTTAGGTGTGCGTGTGTGGGGTTTACACCTGAGGAAATATCTTGATAAGATCATAAGAAGCGGAAATCTTTTTGTGATTACCTATCTTTATAAGTATTGAACATGTTACGCTTTGTTGCAACTTTCTTGTCAGTCTTTGTGCAGGCTGTTTGGTGCTCACTTAATGATATTAGTCAAGTTCAAGAGGCAATCTGGTTACAAAGGATGGTCGATTTCAGTGATGGTGGCAAAGGAAGATGGTTCCTTTTCCTCTCAGCGTTTTCTGTGCGTCTCTTTCTCTCTTCCATGGAAGTAAGTAAATACAATTGGGAAACATAAAAACGAGGAAGAGACTAGTTACAAACTTCTTGGTCGTAATTTATGAGACAAAGAGGAAGTGGAGCAGGTTGATGAAAGGGCGCGGTTTGTGCTTTTGCCTTGGTTGCAGGGTAAAATAGAAGCTTTGAATATGAAGAAGCAGCTGAGAGTTAACAACACCTGTACTCCTTCCTAACACCACAGATTTTAGGTGGAAACAGCGCGAGTAAGTGCTTCTATTTGCTTCAGCACTGTTAATACGATTATAAAGATGTTGTATATGTCAGTTCGTCCAGTTCTACATCTTAGTAAAATAACACATTGAGAACACCTTGTAAGTTGTTTACATTTATGTTTCTGAGTTATTCTAGTACTATCGTGTGATCATGTCACCCAGAAGAGGCTGTGCAAGGAAACAGAGAAGTTGAGTTGGTAGTATTAAAGTTTTTGGGTCCTATTCAGAGTCCCTTTATCATCGTGGTAAGAGTTTGACTACCGCCTCATGCTAACTTCCGTATTTAGAAACACGATAGTGAAGTTAATAACGATTTGTATCAAGAAAGGTTAACTACAACTTTTCCGCAGGGTTGTCCAAGCACATTAAAAGAAATCAAATTAAGAGCGAATTATTCAATATAAATCGATGGAAACTTCACTATTGTGTTCCCAAATATGGACGTTAGCAAGACGCGGTAGTCAAACTCTTAACACGATGCTAAAGGGACTTTGAATAGGACTCTTTTAAGTTCAAAGTAGGATTAAAGTCTCATGCGTTAGTCAAACTCTTAATACAACGCTAAAAATGACTCTGCATAGGGCTCTTTTAACCCCTTTCTGCATGATTTTTTTTCTTTTAGCGAAAAAAAAAAATAATCAGTATTGGAAATCCTCATATGGGAACTTGAAAAATGAATTAAAACTTTAATTTTAGATTTTTCACTTAATTCCGACGAGAAATAAGTAGTCTAAGTGCCATATATAACACACTTACAACTCACAAAGAACATGCCAGATGACACCAAAATCTCTTATTTATACACGTCAATATCTCACACAGCAGACAAAACAGTCATTTGGTGCCTTTTGATAAATCACAAAAAATCTAAAGTGAAAAAAGGGTATGTGCCATATATGGCATGGCATGCGGTATGTGGTAAGTTGAAAGTAGGACTAAAAGTTTCGTGCGTTAGTCAAACTCTTTAATACGACGCTAAAAACGATTTTGTATAAGGCTCTTAAGTTTAAAGTACTGTAGAACTGAACCCGAAAGATCAAACGTGTGGGCGGCGAATAGGGAGGCAAAAGGGGGAAGTTGCCCCCCTACTTTTTGATGTAACCCATTCATGTATATAGTTTCATTTGGAAATGTAAAGTTTTTGTATGTATTACTGGTTCATAGAAAAAAAAATGTGCCATATAATATTCACCGTTGCGTGAGTACGTGATGGCTATCCTCCCGTGAAGTTAAGAAAGCTGCAGAAATTGCGTTTTGCCACGGAAAATAACCCAAAAATTAACCTATTGCAACATAACAATTTCAGCATACTTTCACTTCTTATAAGGATTCAATATATTAATCAGCCGCTTTGAATTTTAAGACGTTCATAAGCAAGGAATCCAATCTCTGTTTAAGAGTACAAAGGGCTAGTACATACTTGCGTTGGTCTTGTCAATTTTCTTAATAAAATATGAAATACGATATACGGTATTTTAACACAAAAAAGATAGTATCCTATTATTATACAACCTTCCGTCAAGTCTTGTCCCCCCACTTTTAACGATCAATCGCCGCCACTGTGTGTGACTATCGACTGACACAGCGCTTCCGTTTCGAAAATTCTTGTGTAATTTTCAGGTATTACGTCGTGTAAGTCAACCAATGTAATACCGAAACATCACAGAAGAATATCGAACTCTCGTCGAAAAATTAAATGAAGACGAAATTTCTAGTTTAATGAGCCATGTTTACGCCATTTAGACCATGAGAGAGGGATAGTTAGTGAAAGTAAAGGTTATGAAAGCATTGGTGAAATGAAAATATCGAGATGAAACCACAAGCACGATATTATCCATTACAGACTCACATGGCCGGGGATTGTACCGGGGGCTTATCGCACTAAAAGTGAGCGCTCTACCATTGTGAAAGTTCTTAACTTCATGTTATTAACGTTCTGGTGTCGCTATTTAAATTAGCTGGTGGCAATACTTCGTGAGGTGAAGTATTGCTCATCACCTTGGTGAGGCTTGTTTTTATCTCCTTGTAGTGTATGTAAACCTACAGTTTAAGGTAGGGAGGATGGATGTGAAAGTTTGTTCCCAATCTGTAGGGATAAACTCAGGTTGATACAGTGTACTTCTCCTCGCTTATATAGTGGTTAGTGAACGCGCCTTTGGTGTATGGGGTCTCTCATTCAATTCTCGGAAGGAGATAATTGGACGTACTACGATGGCTCGGATTCTATCTTAAACGATTATACATCAGTGCTGAAAAGGTTACGCGAAACTTCAATGAACAACAAACAACGAACGGTATATGGTTCAAGAAGAGATCGTGTAAGAACTGAAAAGCGGTTATTGCAGAGTGTTACTTGATATAAAATTTCACAATATATATAAATATGCATTACCGAAAATAGTGTGAATTATTAAATCGAGAGTCCCTAAGATCGCCGAAAAACGAGGCTCATATGAGAAATAATACTGAATAGATGGTGAAAATAGAAAAGAAACTCGGGGAAGGGACTTTATGATATATTAAAGAAATATAAGGAATCTGACTCGCTTCTGCAACCATAGCCGCCCGGATTCTCCAAGGGTATTCAGTTCTTGGAAGTACATGTCAAAACATACTAATTTACTATCACATACTACAGTACAGTAGTTTATTTACTGTAAGGACATATGCACAAACAATTGTTTTATTTGACGTATTATTGCACATATGTATCAAAGTGTATGTATATTTGCGACTATATTCGTGTGTCGATCTTTTCCCCTCCCTCTCCCGTGCAAGAACTTCCGTAGAGCTACAGTAACGCATTTAGGTTAATGGTAAGTACAATCCACCAAAAACCAACTTGAATTCATATTCCCCTATTACTGTACTAATTTTGTTAAAGGGTACACTAAAAAGCTATATACAGTGTATTCACAGGGTGTTTCAAAACAACACTGACAACGTTTGGGAGGTGATTCCTGACACCAAGATAAGACTAACGTGGGCGCACAGTTGCTTTCTTTCGGAGTTATAGGCTGCCAAAAACATGGAAAAATGAACTTTAAAGGTCCATAGCTCCAAAACTCTGTTACTTACCGTAGTCGGGTCAAGATTTCACTTAGGAACTAGTAGGTGCTCTATCCAAATATCGAAGTTTCAGAATTATGTGGTACTTCCGCAACAATGTTTATAGAGGTAATTGGTGAGTACTTCAAATTATATGCCCGTAGCCAAGCCCCCCCTACAAAAAATGTTTCACGAGTACCGCAGGATTCAGAAACATGTATTTTTGGATAGTGCACATATTAGTTCGTAAGTGAAGTCTTGACGCGACTACGGTATGTTCCATAGTTTTTAAAGTTATTTTTTTAAAATTTTTTTTCATGTTTCCGGCAGCCTATAACTCCTAAATGACGGATTTCTGCACTTACGTTGGTCTATTTTTAAAAACATATGTGTAAATGTAGTCAATTAAAGCGTGTCTTATCTTGGTGTCAAGAATCATCTCCCAAACGTAGGTGTTGTTTTAAAACACCCTGTACACATAATGTTTCAGTTCCACCCCTGAATTCAGTACGACCATATATTTATTGTACAGTACATGGGTTTTGTTTTTTTCATTTTGAAGAGCAGATGAGACGTGCATTGAAGTTAATCATTAGTTAATCAAATGTCATTTAGACAGTCGTTGAAAATGTTCGTTTTAATGTTTACTATATCACAAGTCTATACATGAGCGTTTTACACAGCATTGATTCCCAGAGAGCGTACATGATTGACATTGATCATGATTTAACGTGGCAACCTCCCTTCCCTTTTTTTTTTTTTTTTTTAATTCTCATTAAATATTCCATACGAAATGAGCTTAATACTTTGTTTTTTCATGTCTTGTTGTTAAGCAGTGATCCATGAATTGAATGTGTAGCAACGATGTAATGCAAAACAGTTTCACTTGAAAAGAATAAAATAAATACATTTTTAAAAAATCATTTTTAAAAACATATATGTAAATGTAGTCAATTGAAGCGTGTAAACCTTTGCGTAGTCTGAAACAATCCATTGTATTTGCCTCAAGTTTATTTTAAATTCTTTTTATTTCAGCATGTTTTAAATATGTCAAAACTTCGTTGTGCTTATTTTCTAAGTCAATTTTTATTTATGTCAAAAATGTTCTATTGAAAGGAGAAAGTATTTTTCATATCTTTATTTATTTCAGTAATTCATTGGTTTAGCTTCGATCTAGCATTCCAAAAATAGCTGTCGATGAAACTCAATATGTGTATTAATTATTATTCACGACAAGATAAAGAATGATAGAAGTTTCGTGTGAATTCTGCATGTGTAATGTTTTGTTGGATTTATCTCTATGTATGTATGTATTTTAGCATCGTGCTTCTCGTGTTGATGCTAGATGTCATTCTCATGCATCGTCCTAACATTTGTGATTGTTTTCAAAGCTGTGACTGACTACCTAGTGATCTTTCATCTGATATTTGTGCTGCTCCCTATCCTGAAAGAAGCATCAACCATTTGTTGCGTGTCAGTTCTTTGTTCTGTGGTTCCGTTTCTCGTCAGGGTGGAATTTCCGGGCTAAAGGATTTCAGATGAATCCGAAAGTGGAGTCACTAGTCTTGAACAATGGTATCTGTGTCCAGCGTACCAAACATAACCATTCAAGTGATAGAATTGGTAATTTAAACGAATTTGGGCGCGGTTGTGTCTCGGATAGTATTCTCTCTTCAATGCACATATATAGTCTCTCTCTCTGTCTATTGCACAGCAAAGACTCCACCCTCATTTGTTGAGGATACCATGGTGAATGCATTATGACCACCACCTACATTTCATTACTAACATATATACCTGTATATTAGACGTGTTTCAAATCTCATTCATTTAAAAGCTGCATGAACCAATTTTGTGATCGCAATCCTCTAAGATGGTAGTTGAAATCACTTTTCATAAACAGTTCTTTCCAGAGAGCTATTCTTTTATATAATTTTATAATTTGTTACACAGTAGCCAAAGGGTTTTAATACTACTTTTAAAACGTATATAATAAAACTGGATGAAAGCAAATGAATTAGGATATACTATTAAATTTATTATAGCTGTGATAGCGTGATTTGAAGCATACCTGTGGCCAACTAGCAATTATTAAAGCTAGCTAAGCACATGCTGTTGGTTATTCTCTCAGTAACTTCAGAATGAGTAGACCAAGGTTAATCCAGATTCCTTTGATGTATACAGAATAATTCTTGGTATAGTGCCGAAAGCTTTATTCCAATTCGATATTTCATTTGAGTATTCTTAACGAAAGAACACATACTGTGAGTGCACCCATTTTTGTTGCTGGGCACGCTAGTTGGTAAAGAGACGCTTCAAATCAAGCTGCGATAGCTATAGTAAACTTAATATTCATATTCTGTTTCATGCACAGTGGTTATAGTCTTAACATACTGTTTCCATGTTTCCAACAATTGAATAAAAGTATACAAAATAATAGCTGTCTGGAACGAGCTGTTTTGGAAAAGGATTTGAACTACCAACTGTACACTTTAACCATTCAGTATAACGCGAGGTTGATCAACGAGCACTATGAGAAAACAATGGCGATAGTAACGAACTGATTTAACTCAACTATACAAGGTGTCCGAGAAGACCCCGTACCCTTAGGTTTGAGTGTCACTGAGAGCAATGTCATAATTTTAGTTTATTTAGTACATATTACAGTTGATTACTTACGTATACGAACAGTGTATCTAATAAATTATGTGCTCCATTCGTGTTGTACGTACATGTGTATGGGTCTCCGTGTGCTTCTTTACATATTACAGAACATTTGAGGAGTTAGGATTCGAAAGCCTTTTCCATATTTTCGCGTAGGCTAATTCTTAATGTTGTGTGCCGATGAAGACAGACGTGTGACTTAGTTATACCCCACGATGAGTTGTATGGTGTTGTAAAGTCTGGGCTTCGTAGATGCGTGCTTCTAACTTTACCCCAACTCTGCCATCTTTTCACAACTTAAATGCAAGGATACCAGACAGTGCCATTTATAACCATGGAAGTAGTGTTACAAATTCAGGTAAAATTGCATTTGATTGTTCTCTGTGCGACTGAAATCTAGGAGGTACGGGGACTTCTCGGACACCCTGTAAAGGCAAGAAGGATGGAGAAAGAGCAGGACACCTATAGATATAGATAGATAGATAGATATAGATATAGATATAGATATAGATATAGATATAGATATAGATATAGATATAGATATAGATATAGATATAGATATAATCAGCTGAGACAGAGATCTAAACTTATAATAACATGGAATAAAAGTTAGGAATGTAAATGAGGAAAGCGACGTTCAGGAAGAAGAATGTTTTATTGTTCTTTCACGTGGAGTATTGTAATATAGGGTAGGGGAGGACATGGATACTGTATGTCATCTATGAAAAACAACTCAAGCCATTCCAATAATAGGAGATCGAATCAAGCTTTTCTCCCACCACTCATATGCACGTGATCTTATAAACGTGAATTTTGATGTTCCCCTTTCCATCATCAAGCCCGTGCACAGGAGTGTAAAATATAAAGTATGTCTAAATAACTGTAACTTTCATATCATAATCATATTACATATTTTAAACCACTGTATTACATTAATTTGTATTAGTGACGTAAGTAGCCATCTTTTAATACAAGTGTAAATTTAGTTGTACATCCGGTCGGGGATTATGAGATTATATAGGTCTAGGAATTGTAAATGATGACAAAGTTGGGAATTGGCAGATTGTTCGTATGAAAATCTCATCTTAATGTGCAATTCAAAAGCATAGCATCAAATCGCCGACATAATAACGGCTGAACTTCATTCAAATGAAGTGTGTGGGTATGGAGAAGGATGGAAAAAATAAGCTAGGTGGAAGTAATTAAAAACTAATGAAAAATGATAGAAATAGTAGGAATAGAGGACAATTTGGAGATAATTTGCTCCGAGTGATTTAATGTAATATGTAAAATATCGAAGAGAAATGGGTAAGAACTGATAACTACCACGTTAATACAAAGAGGTTAGCAGAGAACCATACTAGATGGAATATTCTCAGTTTCCTGTGAGGTACCTTCAGTAATGGCAGAATATTAATGAGGATTAATGTTGTCCCAACGTTGTCTCGTCTGATAAATTTTGAAGAAGCCTTATCTAGTCTCGATTCTCGAAAAATCTTTTCTCGTCTCGTCTCGAATTTCGTTAAAATTCACTTGTAAATTTATGTATACAAAAGTTATACCTGATATCTTTTTCTTAATTTCATCAAAATGTGATCACAATCATTCTACATCACGAGAGATCTACGATGAGTGTGATATAACAACACTTAAACCATATCTATTGGAGTATATTATGTAATGACTTGGTATCTTTAAACTTTGATAAATTATCTCCATCGCGTTCGCACAATCACTTAACCATTTTATAGTTTTGACACTATGAGTCATATGACACTAAAATAGTGTTTGAGATCTAAGAGTTGCGCGAACTAGGGTTGCACACGACATTCGTGAATTTTTTTGTTTCGTGTCGAAAACAACTCGAGAAATGTTTCTTGTCTCGACTCGAATTTAGAGAAGTACTACTCATATCCTTTTTGAGACGAGACAAGAATGTGGACAATAGTAATGAGGATGTACATTTCGTTTATGCTCCTTATTGTTTCAAGTGTTTACTTTGGTGCGGAAATATAACAAAAGTGAAGTACTATCTTTTTTTGCGGTATGCCAAATAGGAAACTCTTTCAGGAGGAATCCTACCAGTCATCGACAGGTGCTAGAGCTACGTGCTCAAAGTTAAGAAGGTGATCATATTGATATTAATAGTCTGTTTATTAATACAAATTTGAGTGTTAATTGAATGAAATTACTGGATCATTAGTTTGTTTCGAGGTCAAGACTAATCAGGTTGATCATGTAACCTTTGTTTCACTGTCACAAAGTGAACTTTAGATTTTTTTTTTTTTCATTCCCAGTTATAAGCGGTGAAGGATAGAACGACAAAAATTTCCCATCCCCACCGAAATCAAACCTGGCCTACCCGGTTAGTAGATACTATGTAGATACCTTACTGACTGTGCCACCGTGACTCTTTATGGAATTAACAAAGAAGAATTATATTTAATTGTTTTTCGGTTTGTTGAGACTAGGAAATCTGTGAAAATCCACAGAAAATTCAAAATTATTTTTCATTACTATCGTAAGAACTTTCCACGCTTCTAGCTCAAAAGTTCAAAAATACATAAATAAATAATCTAAGATTCAAATTCAGAACATCGAATTGAACAAAATCTAGTTTAGATAACCATAAAAGTTATGATGCCAGTAAGTTCGATCAGAAGTTTACACAAGGCAGGATCGGTTAAACTTGACTCATTTTGAGGTGATGATAGAGAGAAATTAAAATTAAAGATTTTGTTAAGTACTTGCGCTATACTCAATTTAGAAAATGCATATTTTTGTCACCATATTGTGATATTCAAATGCATAAAATGCTAGGAGTTATTTCTAGTGGCATGTACGCTAGACGGATGTTTTTCACCTGCATTAAAAAGATGGAATGGAGGTAGACCGGACACATTACAAGAAAAACGAGAGGGATGGGAGATAAAGAATATCCAAAAATGAGATTGAGAGACGAAGTAATGTTCTGTAAAAGACGTGAGCACAAGAAATCTTCATGAGAGACTGCTAGAAATGACTCGGAGAGTTTTTTTTTTTCTTCCAGCATTTAAATTGAGAAAAGTTGCAAATGATGATATGATATGGTCATCATCATGTGCATTGTGATGTCTGGAAATGGTATTCTCAAAAGAAAAAAAGTATTAAAGTATTCTGTGAATGCGCTGGATAACACATACATAGCACAACTTCTGTTCGTTTCTTCATAACTACCCATAACCCGAGGAAAAATTAAGAATTTTATTTCTAGGCATCCGACAGCTATGGCCATTTAAGCCACTCACGTGTATGAGGGATGACTTCCCAGAAAAGTGGGGAAGGAAGGAAGCGGCCTGGCCCTTTATGATAGTATTATCCCGACATTTGCCTAGTGTGAGTGAGGAGAACCTAGGAAAATTCTCACTCAGGGTATCTGGCCTGAAAATGCTTTTATAACTTTCCGAGCAAGTGCCTTCACCGGGAATCGAACCCGGGACCGCTCACAGCAGAGGCACCGAAGAAAGAAACTAAGTTGCAAATGACCTTTCGTCTTACATATAGTATGTGCGTCTAATGGTGATCACGAGATGAGGAATAAGGTTTTCCCGTCTTGTCTCGTAAATGTTTGTCAAATTCTCGTCTCGATTTTGTCTTTTTTTCGCCTCGTTTTGTAAATTTGTGTACAAAATTCATGCCCGATTTTCTTTCTAATTTCATATAGAAGTTGTCAGAATCTTTTCGTGTCACAAGTGGTGCACGAAAGATGTGATGTAACATTTAAGCCATATTTATTATTCAAGTATATTGTATAATGACTTGCGTATCTTTAGACGTTTATAATCATGTACTAAGACAGGAGGTTAATTTCATGTATTATACTTGAGTATTATTTGGTAGACTGTTTTGCAAGTTTGCATTATCAAGAAAACTTTTTACACTCTATATGCTCTTGATTGTGTTTGTATAATCACTTTATCTCTCTACATATAAAAGAAGTCCTGAGTGAGTGAGTGACTAACTGAATAATCAACGCCCAGGCCAAACCACTTAACGTAGAAGGTTGAAATTTTGACAGGGAATAGGATTTATGATGTAAAATCCCAATAGGAAAGGATCTTTAGGAAATTCGACGTGAAAAAGGGATGGCAGTTATCATCTTAAAATGTAAATATCTCTGTGTCTCTGAAGGTTAGAGAAATTAAATTTGATATATAGACTTCTCTAAAATAATTAGACACGTGCAAAAAATATATGTTCTCAAGTTTGAATTATCACCAATATAAATACTAAAATTGAATACATATAGCCCGGAGCTACGTAAATTCGACTGTAAAAATTACGTAAATTCGAGAATTCATACTTACATAAGAATTATCAGGTATAAGAACCCTGGAACGATCTATTTATGTAAAGCGAGGACTATCTGTAGTTGACTTTTCTTCATGTTTTTATATTTATATATATGTTTGAATTGTTTATTAATACTATTTTTCTTTTTTTATAGGTAAGTTTCATTCAAGATCGCCTGTTTAATCTGTGGTGAGTCTACATTTTAAAGAAATAATTATTTCTTATATAATTATAGTGATCTTGTGTAACAAGATTGAACAGTAAGAGTTGTATCAAAATTTTCTTGATCATTATCAGCATGTACTAAGACAGGAGTTTAATTTCATGTATTATTATTCGGTAGACCGTTTTGCAAGTTTGCATTATCAAGAAAACTTTTTACACTCTATAAGCGAGGTAATCATACAGAATCAAAACGATAATTATGTGCCAGTCATTCAGCATGTTACATAAAGGACAGAAACACTAAGGACCCTATTCGGAGCGTTTTAATACAATATGTTTGGACTGCTTTTCAAGAAAAGTCGTGGTCGGCCTTTCAAGATATAAATCATTGATAACCTCGCTAACGTGTTTCTAAATTCGGAAGTTGGCATCAGGCATTAGTCAAACTGTTAATACGATGCTTAAAACGGCTCTAAATAGGGTCATAATTGTCCAAAGCCAAGATTTGCGCAGCGATATGCGACGCTTGATTAATACACTTTCAACGAACTTTAAAAAAGTTCCTTACTGAACTCTGTGTGTATATATACTGTGTCTGTTATTTGCGAATTTTTCAGTTTTGAGCCCTCCATTTGATAGAGCATCAAATCTACCTGAAATTAGTGAATGAAGTTTTTGCGTCACTCGTACCGTTCCTAAGAAATTGTCCCCAAAAAATTCCGATTTCAGGAGATTTAAGGAGCCATATCTTGGGAATCGTAAATCAGGGAGACGGTATTGGTGTTGATCTATACCTAAAAGGATAATGAACATTTTGGTACCAAATAGTAACTGGTGCCCACTGGCCAACTGGCCACTGTTCCCCAGATATTGGCCAAAAAAGCTTCTGATTTCCGGAGATTTAAGGAGCCATATCTCGGGAACCGTAAGTCATAGAGAGATGATATTTTGCGATTCGATTTTAAGCATGTGTCTTCGTAGAACAACATATCGTAGAGCATTTTAACAGAACTCTTAATCAGAACATGTGGGAAAAAATTTAGTACTCAAGGAATTACAAATGGATAGATACATTACAAAAATTGTTTAACGAGTATAATGATAAAGTACATAGAACAACTGGTATAAACCCTATAGAAGTTAATAAGAAAAATTCTTTTTAAGTTCGTTCTTGCAATGCTGTTTGAGCATTCTCAACTGGTTAAATTTAGTTTTATTTCCGTATTGATGGTTGAAACCTAGACTTAACGGAATGAACTAATATTACATTCGAATAAATGATTGTAAATATGAATCAGTAAAATGATCATTTCTACTGCACAGACAGTTGTGTGCACAGCAGATTCTTCACGAATGTTCCTTTGGAAGGGATTGTATATGACTTTTGTAGGACTGTAAACAGGAGTTGATATAATGTTGTATGTTGTCACCCTTCAGTTTGTGTAGCTATGAAATGATTAATTGAATACAATACGGATGCAATGCAGTGCTTTATTGAATTAAACAGTAACCCAATTCAGCTGGCACAAGATTGCTGTCACTAGATTGTACGAAGATTTTGTATCATATGTCACAATCTGGCGTATTAATTTATTGTTTCTGACTAATAAATGCCATGTTTCTGTCTGTTAATTGAATATGTTAAAGGTTTCGAAGTTTTACCTTGATATCAAGAGGGTCACGCACCCAGAAGTTTTTGTTGGGGACGGGGTCCAACACTGTAAGACACTATATATATATAGTATTGAACCGATGTTATTCTGTACCCGAAAAGTCGATAAGTAATTGTTAAATATGTTAACTCTATTCTCAGAAAACCTAATAGAACTAGATTGTTTTGTAAAAAGAGAAAGAGTATAGATGAACTGTAAGATGAAATCTGTAGGCTACATCAATTATTTCCTGTGCTAAATAGATATAGTTTTATTAAGCAAATGTACAAATGTATGTCGAGTGACAAAATTTTGGGTTTCGATTCCACGTTAAACTGTAGACCTACGTCTCATAGCGACCCTTGCTGCTGAAAGAGACGCTAAACTGGAAATCAAATCAAACCAACGAAATTTGGGGGATCTGAATCTGGTGGATATCCCGTGTGGATGTGCGCCCTTACCAAGAAGCCATTATCATTAACACATTATTTATACTCCGAAATGTGACAAGTGACATTTCTAGGAAGAGTGAAAAAAGACATATGTACAGTGTTGTGTACATTATTTTTCAGAATTAACAACAAATTCAATCTTACTACTGATATGTGAGGTTTAAGCGTCCTCTTAGAAGCCCTGGCGACGCCACTGAGTGTACAGTAAGGGAAGTGTAATAACAAGATGATGATCTGACACACTTCCAATTGTTATAAATAAGTACAGGATGTTTTCAAAGTCTCGTTGAGTTTGAAAGCGCCATGTAGTCCAAATTGAGAGTCACATCAACATGAAACAGCTTACAAAAAAGTCTTAACTTTTGATTGAGGTGTATACCTATTCAGCGCCATACTTCTATTGTTGTTCACCCTTGCACCGTTCCCGGAAACCCAAAACTATGTTAACGATCTCATTTCGAGTATCCTGAAGTACCGTACCATATAAGTTTTCTCCTTTAGGTTATGCATAGAGTAAAAATTTTTCAGTCATTATGTTGTATTAACCAAATCTAAAGACCTTGCGGACCTGGAATTGTTCCCTGCGCAACCAATCCTTCTCACATCAAATTGTTCATCCGAAGTGGAGAAGGGCTTCGTCTTGTTAAAAACTGCAGCGGAGACTCAGTGGTAGAGCATTCACCTCTGGTACGTGAGTTTCCTTCTTCGATCCCAGATCTCTCCAAGCGAACTTGGTGGTGGACAGACATCGTGTACATCGGGTTTTCTCGTGGGTTCCTTCTTTTTCTCCCACTTCCTTCATTCCACCATTATCATCGATCTTGTCATCATCGTCTCCCTTTTTCTCGGTGTTTAATCGTAGGACGGTAAACTAAAAAAAGAAAAAAGAAAACAGTATTGTGTATGCCTTGTTTTTATTTGTGCCGCACTACTTTTAAATCTCCAACTCGTTTACTGACTTTTTTTATTTTTTATTTTTTACTAGCACAATCGATCTTACCGATTCAACTACAAGTTGACATTCAGAAACCAGGCAACCGATAATCAATTTCTTCATATTTCCGGCATGGATTTCAAAGCACATTTTCAGTTTTGTCGTGTTTTCACGCCAGATTTTTTCTGGAGGCACCATTTATGTTCTGATGGCGCTGAAATCGTAATCAGTTGTTGGGTATTTCTTCCACCTGCTAACAGACAACTGCTCATTCCTTATTATTTTAAACTATTTACTGAACTTTTTTTCTTTAAAGGTTGTACATGTAGTCATTTTCTGTTAAATATATGCAGCACATACAACTGAAATCGGGCATTTGCGAAATCCGAAACTCCTCCGGTCCGGAATTAATTGATTTTAGAATGTTAACGTGCTGGCTGCAGAGGTTTAAATCAGCATTACTTACAGTTTCTTAGAAATTTTTATATCCTCTTGTACGATGCACCAACCACCCAAAGCTTTTTTTCAGTAAATGTTTTTGAATACTCCATATCACAACACACGATATTAAATTAAACAAGAGGCACCGTGCTTTCTCCTGAATTGTCTCGCCATCTGAGCTCATTGCGTATTTTTGAAAATGAAATTTTTAGTTTAATGTCCTATGGTTGTACACTTTAAACTAAAAGGAACGTTTGATTAGTGGAAGTTAATGACTGTGGAAGTATATTTTTTGTTCTCTCCCACAGGGAATCGAACTTGGGACTACATGCACCGTACACGCATTAGCTTCTAAACCAGCAGAGAGGGCTGCATATTATTTGTGAGATTGTTATCACAATATAGTCAGTTCACATCCACTTTACAAATTCTCATGTTCTTTGTATTCTTCGTCTCGAATGCATGACAGCTTCAATTCTGGTAGGACTGTGAAAACATCCTATGTTTGTATCGAATGTTTTTCCGTATAACTTTAGAAGAGATAATTATGTAAAAACATGAATTTTTTTGTTTAACATCCCACGATCATGCCCTTTACGCTAAAGGAAACGGATAATTAGTGAAATAAAAATTTAGGAACGAAATGTTTTGTTTTCTCCGTCCGGGAATCGAACGCGGTACTACATGCATTAAAGGCACATGTAGTAGCTACTAGACCACCTAGGAAAGCAGGAGGGTTATGTGTGTTTCGTTGTCAGATACCCAAGCAAACAGCAAGCCAGGTCCTGGGGGAGGGCCCCCTCGCTCCACAGGATTAGTGTCCATAGAATTCTTGTAACCATGTGAAACGCTGACAAAGCCTTAAATTTATTTTTAAATTTTAGTCAAACTAGTAGTATAACTGAAATTAACATTCTTTGTAGTCAATGTTGGAAGTATTGTGACCTAAAATTCCAACCGTAAAATCAAAATCGATTCTTTGTGCCTTTCAAGCTTACTGTTCCTAGTTTCTTTCTGAACTTCATATTCCGTTAATTGAACTAGAACAAAATTAAACCCTTGTAATCTCGCGGAACCTCATTATTGCTCTTCCTGTATCATTTGGTTCTTGTCAAACAAAATTCTTGGAATTTCATGTTACATAACATTTTATATTGTCCATTTGGGATTCATATTATTACAGTGTAGGTAGACTTTTTCATTAAATATGGAAACTCGTCTGATATTAAAAAGAAAACAAAGTGTTTTTGATCATCATCTTTCATATTGTTGCCCCTCCGCCTCTTGTCGTCGACGAAATTGCAAGCTATATTCATTCATTTGGTATTGTGTCAGTTAACAACAATAAATTAGCTCTTTTCCTCTTTTTTTCTAAATATATATATATAATTGATTCAACTTGTTTAGCCAAAGTCGAAGGGGGAAACGACAAAGATGGAACAAAAAAAGATAAAGTTCAAAGAAAAATGAAGTTCGCGTTGTGGATGAATAAAACAATTTAGTTCGTACGAAATATACGAGGTAGAATGCTACGGTTGCCATAGCAACGTTTTCTCTTGCTTACGAGAATCTGCAGTATCAAACAGCCAGTAACTTACGATGCGTAACTTTTCTCTAATACTTTTTAATACTTGTTCTGTTCTTTATTAAAGATTATTATCATGGGTAAAACATATTTGTAACTGTGTTGTTCTGAAGATATACATTTCTTTTTCTTTTTTTTTTTTATGATCTTACATAGCTAAGTAATTTAAAGTGTAACTTATTATTATCAAGCGTAGAAACTGTACTGCATTTCCGTTTTGTACGAGGATTCTCAAAATTATTAAACGTCTTGGAGACAGGAGCGCACCCACGGGGGATCCACCGGGTTCGGAGTTCCTCAAAACTTCGTAACTCAACATACATGAGTACACTTTCTCTATAAAATTACACTCGTTTAACAAATTATTGATGTATCATAGCATAAAGATTTGATCTTACTCTTCATCTGTACTCTTTCTCTTATATGAAACAATCTAGTTCTATCTTTTTTTCTCTCTCTCTCTCTGAAAATATAGGTGGAAGTATTTTATAATTACTTATCGTCTTTTCGCGTGCAGAACCATACCCGTTCAAAAATATTATATAGGCGTAGTGGCTTGTGGTATTGGATTTCCTCCCAAAGCGTGTACCCCCCCCCCTTCCCCCAACAAAAATTTCTGGGTACGCGCCTGCTTGAAGATGAATCTACTCATGAAAACATATTTATCGGCCGATAACTGAATGGTGGCGATATACGTGATAGCGTGTAGATCCTCGTTTAGTCTTCGGAGTAGGTTTTTTTGGATTTTACCATCCCTTTTCATCATAGAGTTTGTATGAGACGTGGACCTACAGTTTAAGCTGAAATCCGAACCACCATAATGTATTCATATTTCAAGCTCTCCAACCAGGATCGATCAAACCCAGGGCCCTGTAGACCGAAGGCCCACGATTAGTCATTGTACCAACAGGAAGGGTTGCCTTCCGTACAGCAACTATCCAACGTTGCAGTATTCTGCTCTCATTGCGAACCAGGCAGCATTGATGCCGCCTTCAATGCCAAGATGGATTTGATGGCGGGTTTCTTGGTCGAGTTTATGTACCGTTGTATGTTGTTGAAGGTGAAGAACATAACACGTGAATAAAGCGCCCATGATTGGGAGAGAGTTAAGTAATATGTTCGATGAATGATCTTGCTCGTGTGTTCCTAATTTCCAACGCTAGATGGGTTTAGGTATGGCAGGATGTCGGAAGAGGCGTATGTTTTGATCTGCCTTCTTCCTACCATTGAATATGACGTAGAACCTGTTTCATGATAATGCGTTGGTCCTATTATTAACCTAAAAGGAGAGAATACTGCAAGTATTTTAGATGATCATGTGTTACAGTGTTGCTTTAAGTCATCTAAGGTGAAAATGCGCCAATACATATACATGTAACACATCACGATGAACTTCAATACTTCTTATGACCCGCTCAGTTCCCCGACTGGAATAAAATGGCCAGTTTTAGAGCAGCGAATTCGGTATAGATGGTCTGCATCATCACGTACACAACTGTGTTGCACGGCTGAATATGATGATCAACTGCTCATCTGCAAACGAATTACAAGTTACTTGCTTCAATTCCAGGACAAATACAAACTACCAGAGGTTATCTTTATAACCCAATGCCGTATTAATGAGGTAAGTTGCGTTTCCTTAAGCTGTTATTTTGATAATGTTTATAATGCTAAAAGTACATGGAATATATAGATTTTTTTTTTAATTTAAAGTAAACAAAATAAAATAATTTAAAGTTTCGAGGATTGGACGTATTTCAAAATTGACACTAGTGCGTTTTAATCTATATAGCGGATTGAAAACCACTCTTTCCTAGGTAGTGCGCCTTTGATGCACGGGTGTTCATATTCCACCGTAAACTGTAGGCCCAGGTCTCATACAGTTCGGTGCTGAAAAGGGACGATAAATTTCAACCAATAAGTGAATGCAAAAACAGTTCAATAGTTAAATTCGAGTAATTGTAACAGAACTAATCCTTGCACACTTGTACAAACACATGTTAAATAGGCTTCATTTGATTCGTTCACCCGCTTGCATGTGCCTACCTTACGGAGCGTTCTTTCGGATTGAAACAGAATTTGGTTTTTATACTAGGTTTTCCTTTATGTACTTTCTGTACATATTAGTATAAGAACAATTAAAATGAGCATTTTCCAGTTAACAATATTCTCTGAATTTCGAGGAAAATTCTCGAAATTCATAGAACTCATAAAATTAGTTTGTAACTGAAACACTAATTTTGAGGGAAGTACGGTATTTGTTCCATATGGAGAATTCTACATTGTCTCTGTAACGGTGACATCCTTGTGGTTACATGTGTTCTAATTTAGTACAAATACAAAGAGAATAGTTGTCTGCAGGTGTATGTATGCATTTACCGCAATCTGCTTCTAATACAAGGTACGACCTGTATTCATTCTTCCAACCAGCCCCCTACTTAGGCTGTGCAAATAGACTATATTGAGTATTCACTAGACTTCGCCACAGGGAGCTATCAATCTTCAGTCCTGGTGTGCGGCGGTCGGGGGAGTGTCACACGTGATACTCCCTTCTCAAGAAGTTCTACAAACTTCCTTCACCATATTGTGTGTGTGTTCGCCACATGTTCTCTAAAGTCTCACGTCCTCACAGTTGCTTCTTTCGTGAAGTTTGTGTACAGCGTTCTTCAACATGAACCACACTTTCCAAATTACGAATTAAGATACTTTGAGAGACATAGATGTAATCGAATTTGTCTGCGTTCGTTAGTAATAATATGCAGGTGTATGTAAAAATAAAAATTTAATTTTTTTTTTTTTTTAAAAAGCCTTACTCTTGAACATAATATTACAATCATTATTACTCAGAATACTGGGTTACAGTGTAATGGTACGGGTAAATGGTCACGCAAATCTCGGTCTCTACTCTCTGACCCGAAAAGGCCGTTTGAATCGGAAGCAGCTGAAATATTATTCTTCAGCATTACTGCAGAATTGTATGGCAGACTAGAATGCTAAAATGTCCGTTCTTGGTACGAGGAGAATATGTTTATGGGGAAATATTTGTACTGCTCTTAAAATACACATTCCTGCCTCTCTTAGGATATACTATTTAATCAAAATGGCACGATTAAAATTCCAACTTGAGATAAGTACTAACCCTGTTCCACAATTCATTTGAAACGAATCGACCGTTCCCCCCTGATGCAATCACAGACAACGTCAATTTCAGTGTGAAGAATAGGAAATACTCTTTTTCTCCCCTTAAAACGGAAAATTTTAAAAATGATTAAATACGTGTCCCCTTATTTTTAATGAGAAGTTTATATCGGATTTATTTTTCCTGCCATGACGGATTCATGAAATTCTGTAATTTTTTTTATTTTTTTTTATTTTTTTTTACATAAATTTGAACCCCCTGAGGATATGCCCTTGAATGAAAGTAACATTATAAGGTGAAAAAAAATTTAAAAAAAAAATTCAAACTGTTCAAGCTGTTCCACGAGATTGAATCTCAAAAACCGGCAACATCACTTTCAGTGTGAATACAGAAATTATAGAAGGGGCTTTCCGCTGCCTCTTAAAACGGGAATTCTCAAAAACGCTGGAACATGTTATGTGTAATTACCAGTTTGCGTCTGCTTATATGCTTATGCTAGGCTTACAGATTATTCTTAGGCTAGTTTTAGACGGAAGCATTTATCGTAGCATTTCTCGTAGCAAAAATCGTATCATCGATATCTTACCGTGTAAAGTGGCAAATGCTATAGCATTTCCCATGCCATGGCATATCCTATTGTATTTCTTGTCGATAGAGCCTGCTCTATTTCGTAGCATTTTCCCCAGCATTTTTGGTCCGATGGCAGCACCGTGGTGTGTTAAAAAGAAGCGAAAGATTTTGTGTCAAATATCCATACTCTTTGTTTTGTGTGGGAAATTGAATTGTAGTAAAGAAAAATGAGTTGGAGTAGAGATGTTCTTCGCCCACATACTTCTTTGTGATTTTCGTTTTTTAATATGACCGGTGAGAACTGTTGTTACAATTACTATAGCTTTAGTAGCTATCTCACGCTTAATTTCGGAGTCATAATTGCGCTCTTCTCCAGTGATTTGTTTGCTACGTCACGACAGATGCTTATCAAAATGCTACCGTTTAAAAGCACCATATACTTTTATGCCATAGAATATTATATGAAAATTTTGGCAGCACATCTGCTACGATAAATGCTTCCGTCTAAAACTAGCCTTAGGGTCATCAAACTTGAATTGTGGTGGCACTGCGGTCATTTGAGCGTTAATATTTTGTGACCTTGTTTCATTGTATAGCTTATCTCGTATACGTTCACTTAATCAAATAACTAGTTTCGACGTTAATCAACAATAATACTGGTTATCTCGATGAAACAGTCTTGTTTTCAAGCCTTATAGATCGTCAGATTATGACGCATATTGATATTACAAGGATCTTTCCTTGGAGTGTTCCACTCAAGACAGCCAATAGATCAAAGGTAGGATACCTAGTTTGTTTTTAAACCTGTAGTTTAAAAGGCATGTGGAGAAACTTTAAGAAGTTAGGTGAAGTAATAGAATTGAAAAGTAGGATACTACGTGCACATAAAAGGAAAGTTTGACAGGATACTGCTTCTCGTGAGATAAAAGAAGCCAAGAACTGCAGAGTCTGATCCGAGATTACGTGCACATAAAAAAAGAAAAAGAAGGTTTGACACTGCTTCTCGTGAGACAAAAGAAGGCAAGCAGTGCAGAGTCTGATCCGAGAAAAGATGGATGGCCGTTCATACTCCAAAATGGCATTACATCGTCTACCTTGCATTGTGAGGAGAATTTTGACACTATACTTTTGAAAGAAAGAAGTAGCCATCTCCGGTCTAAAGAGGCGAGGAAACCGATATTCTAACAACACATCATTCCAAAGTGCCACATACCGGCTGGTGGATCTTGCCACCTCACGCAAGAGCTATTGCACCAAAGTTTAGTTTTAAGTCATTTGATATTCTTCTAGTGTATATAGTGTTGCCCAAACTTTCTCGACTCTCATGAACAACTAGTTCACTCAGGTGTCTGATCTCAAACATTGTTTCAGTGTAAATGATTCATATAAAAACTAGAAATTGATAAAGTGATTGTACAAACATAATGAAGAGTATTTATCAACGTTTAAAAATACACAGGTAATTATACAATATAGGTACTCCAATAATAAATATGTTTCAAATATTGCTGTATCACACCCTTCGTGGACCTCTTGTGACGCATAAGGATACTGATAACTTCTAGATGAAATTAACAAAAAATATCAGGGTTTAAATTTCATACACAAATTTCGAAAACGAAACTAGAAAAAATTCAAGACGAGACGAGACAGTAGTTGTGGAGAATCGAGACGAGGGCAATAGAATTTTAAATACATATAACTGCTCTCCCTTAAAATGGCAAACGCTTGGAAGAAACAATCCTGTGCATTTCATTAGTACAGTGTTGTTATTGATTATTACGGTGACAGTTCAACGTCCACATTGTTGATCGTTGATATAATCTTGGCTTGCTTGCATACATACACACACACATGCAAGATAAATGTGTATCATTGATTGAATAGATGAATTAGCAGAGGTCAATATGCTATTGTGGGTATGTCAATGAGCTAATTACAACATAAGTATGTCGTCTGCTAACTACAGCAATAAATTAAAGCAGTTAAAAAATAGCATTGATTATATTCAGTATTTTATCAAATGATGATACACATGATTGATCATTTTGATTTTTTTTTTTTTTTTTAGTTTCGTAAGTAATTTTGTGAAAATTCTTAATTACTTGAGAGGTCTTCAAAATTTTAAGTAAACAATTTATATATTTAGACTAATTATACGTATTAACATCTAATTGCGAATGCATGTACCCGACTACCAATCTTCATTTTATTCGTGTGATTAAAAAAGTTTTTCAGCTACACGTTTAAAAGGGATATACAGAATATTTAAAAAAAAAAAAAAAAAACATGGATTTCATGAGTGAAATTTCTAACTGAAGCCCGATTTTCATGCTGTTTGTGGCAAATAATTAAGGAAGGATTGGAGATTTATATGACTATGTTTACGAATTTAAATTCATCCCTGGGAATATCCGCCACGCCTCATATTTGCAACAGCAAATATTCGCCAGTATACCTTATAGTTGAAATTAAGTTTTGGATTTTTGAAGCGGAATTGCAGAATACAAATTAATAAGCGTTAGTAGTAACACCCATAAACATGAAATTCTTACACTACATTATTATTAATGGCACAAAGAAGACAGATAACATCTTACCTTTAGAGAATATGCTGAAAATGTCCGCCTTCTTCCTGTAGACGAAGTCGAATACGCCGTATCATGTTAACGGCTATCAGACGTAAAATTTTCTGGCTAATGTTCGCAATTTTAGTTGTGATGTTCTGCTTCAATATTTCCATTCCAGGAATGTAGGATGATTTCTCTACACATGTCCCTTTAAAAGAAGTTAGGTGTAGTCAAATCCGGAGACCTCTGAGGCTACAATCTCTTTGAAATCACCCCTATTAAAAAAATAAATAAAAAACTTTCAATCAGAGCCATATTGTCATGTGATGTATGGCATGTTGCTCCATCCTGTTGATAATAACCCTTGTGAGTTCAATGTCGTCGAATCTTTCAACAATGGTAATATAAAACTTTCATTCTTCGGTATCGACAATGCTGTATGCATTGTACTAGTCTGCAAACTGATTGTAACTTCCGTGGATCAGGTCTGAGCCTGAACCACCTGCGAAAGATAATGTTGTAAGAAAGGATAGCACCAAGTCCCACAAACTGATATGGTTAGCACATGACAAATATATGTGCACAGACTTCGGTGTAATGTGTCGCCTTCGTTATTCGTTGGGGGTCTACTGAACCCCGTCAGCATGTTGGCGTCAGTAGATTTCATCAGCACAGTTAAGGGTTTAAAAAAGGTGAAATGGAGAAAAATTCGTATACCCGACCCGAGGATCACTAGCATGAAGCTCTATCTCACACAGCAATCGAACCGCTCTCGTTGTCGTATTCGGAAAATCTAGTCAATCTTCCTCTGGTTTATCTCTCTTACAAACCATGCCCCGCGCTGCTCTTTTCGAAACGTCAGGATCATTTTACGATGTGATTTTAAAAAGTGCTGTAATGTAAAGTATTCTACTTTTTAATTTGTTTGTGTGTGTTTTGTTGTACGTTTCAACCTTCACTAGAACGATTGAATGTGTTTTACAGCAAGGGAAAATTTATAAAAAATAACTGAAACATGTCTAGTTAGCATGTGTCTACTCTTTAAAGATTTCGAGATATGGCTATCTTATTTTAACAATTACGACCCCACACCCTTTTTTCTTCCCTTCTAAGGGAAACGTCTAAAAACGCCGAAATATGTCTTTATTTGAAATGAAAACCCTATAATACCAGATTTCATGTCTCTACCCTTAACAGATTTTGAGATATGGCCATGTTATTTTAACAATTGTAATTCCCACTCTTTTTTTTCCTACCCGCTTTTTGCTTCCTTTGTACGGGAAATATCAAAAATCGCTTAAACACATTTTTGATTATTTTAAATGAAAAATCTAAGTACTAAATTCCATGTCTCTAATCTCAACGAATTTCGAGATATGGCAATCTAATTATAATAGTAGTAATCCCACTCTTTTTTTTCTTCCCTTGTAGGGGAAGTATCAAAAAGACGGTAAAACATATGTCTA
The DNA here is from genome assembly GCF_964235325.1 of Thermobia domestica. Taxonomy (NCBI): domain Eukaryota; kingdom Metazoa; phylum Arthropoda; class Insecta; order Zygentoma; family Lepismatidae; genus Thermobia; species Thermobia domestica. The sequence goes on along the minus strand of NC_137456.1, from coordinate 54,746,266 downwards.
ATTATTTTAAATGAGAAGTCCAAATACCAAATTTCATAGCTTTTATCTTAACGGATTCCGATATAATAATTGTAATTTCCATCACCTTTACCCCCTCATCCATTTTCTTCCCTTCTAGATCAAATATCAAAAAACGTGAAAAAAGTTCTATTTTAAATGAGAAGTCTATATACTAAATTTCATGTCTCTGCCATTTTAAGATAAAATTGCCAACCTTCTTCATCCCTTCCTTTTCGAATTTCCGAAAAACCTTCTTTAGTGGGACCTTACATCACTAATCCTGTGCCCTGTCCAAATTTCAGGTTTTCTGTTTAAGTAGTTTCGCCTGGACGTTGATCAATCAATCAGTCAGGATTTCATCTGTTATTATATAGAGATAATCTTAAGGTTTTGCTTTACAGTCTTAGCTTTGAGATTGGTTGGGCTATGCAGTTGCGTTCAGAACAAAGTTTCGTTCAATGTTGATTGTTGTCTCTGAGATTGCAGTTTGCCCTAAAGCCCGATTTGCAGTTCATTTCTGATTGCTCTGTTAGTGAAATTATTCAAAGACAGTGTTTGATTGTATGGAAAATAAAGAAAATTTCCGGAGGGAAATCCGTTTGGGAGCATACCAAAGACAACAAATTATCCCTATTATCCGTCCCTTGATGGCCAAAACAAATCAAAAGTATACACCTGCTACTGTATTGCACCGTTAGCTGTAGCTATTACACATCCATCTGGTATCCACATTTCCAGCTGAACGGTTTCGTGACATGTGAACAGTCTGCATGAATTTACGATATTCGGGATCGTATATTGTGTGTTTTCTATAACCCTCCAGCATTGCTGTTCCAGAGCTATGTTAATGAAATGGGCATCCAAGAATCTGGGTACAGAATAGCTTGGGTTTTCAAGAATATGATTTCATCAGATTTGTTAGTCATTTAGTAATAGAAGACTGTAATAATAATAATAATAATAATAATAATAATAATAATAATAATAATAAAGAACATGTTTCTATGTAGTAAACATTTACTTCTCGATTTCTTTTCATAATATGCCTTCATTTAGATTTTCCGCCACACTTCTATATACTCATCTTCAAATTATAATCTTTCGGAAGTCATGTTCTATGCATCTTTCGTATTTTTTTTAAATTAAAACTTTTGATACATTAATGAAAATGTAATGAAATAATCCAGTTTTGAAATGAAATATAGTTGTCCCTGTAGAGAAGTGTTTCTCAAACTGTGGTTTGGTGACCACAAATGGTCAGAGATGTACCTTTGTGGTCCTCTTAGATTGAACATTAGTTTTTTTTAAAAAAGAAGACGAAATATTGTAATTGGAGTGAATTGCGTATTACACTATACTCGAGAATTCGCCACATGAACTTTGTGGTGGACAAACACCATGTGCGTGGGTTTCCTCGGGGTTCTCTCGTTTCCTCCTACTTTCTTCATTCCATCATTTACCGTCATTTCTCATTATCACAGTCTCCTTTAGTCTAGCTGGCATAACCGTGGGACGTAAAACTCAAAGATTTCATTTCATTTCAGATAGGTATAGATTATACATATTAATAAGGCAAAGGTTATACAAATTCTAATCTATGCAATTATATAAACGTTGAAGTGGGTGACTTATCATCGCCCAGGCCATACTATTATAGGTATTAAGTGAAATTTGGCGAGAATACTCCTTTTGTCACGAAAGCTTGAAATAAAAAAGAATTTTTGGACATACCTATCCTAAGGGAGATAAAGGGTATTCAAATGTTTAGTCCAGAATAGAATAGCTCATAAATTCGTGAAATTAGTTTGAAACTCAACCTATAAACTTCTCATTAAAAATAGGTGGACACACGTCTCAGCGTTTTTGAAAGGGGCATTGAAACTCAACCTATAAACCTCTCATTAAAAATAGGTGGACACACGTCTCAGCGTTTTTGAAAGGGGCATTGAAACTCAACCTATAAACCTCTCATTAAAAATAGGTGGACACACGTCTCAGCGTTTTTGAAAGGGGCATTTTCTACTTTTTCCCCCTCCGAGTTGAAGGTGATGTGTGTTATTTGTGATCATTACGTGAAAATGATAGAAAACTTTGAAATAAATTTTCGAACATAGTTGGTATCTACCTTGATCTATATTTTAATCACCACTTAGATTAATGTATGTATACTAAAGGAAAAAAACTTTACGTCCCACGGTTATGCCGGTTAGGCTAAAGGAGACGGTGATTATGAGAAATGAATGAAATGTGGAATGAAGAAAGTGGGAGGAAACGGGAGAACCCCGTGAAAACCCACGAGCACGGTGTTTGTCCACCACAAAGTTCACATATATACTAAAGGAGTATGTAATTCAAAACTAATGCGAAATATAGAGTACGTCACGAACCCTATAAGTTAGGAAGATGAAAATGTGCATATAAACTCTTAATTACAAATGAGCGGAGGCTCATGGCCCAGCAGTTTCCAAAATTCTGATTTTAAGAGCGAAGAAGTGCTGCAATTTGTATATGTATTTTTCGCCACGTTGGAATAGACGTAATCAGGTGTTTGTGATTACATCATGAAAAACGTGTTAGTTATTTGAAATGTTAGTTCCTGCTTGAATCATGTCACATTGGTTAACGGGAGTATCCTATGAGAAAGGAGAGTTCAAAAGTTATGCCAAAAAATATATCATCTTACGGGTTTTTAAAATTACACTTTCATTGAATTTTTTGTATCGTAAAGGGCAGTGTTCGAAGTGGAAAAGAAGAAGAAGCGGTATGTTTTATTACGATTTTGATTCGACATACCGGCTATCTAAATGTTGAAATACAATGAAGGTATGTTATCTAAAAGATTGCATTTCTATTTACATAACGACCGAAAACAACTGGAGAGCTTCTCTTTAGTTACAGGGAGGGGGCCATGGAGAGACTTTGATCCCTCGCCAACAACTTTCCCGAAAAAATAAAAATATCTCTTTGTGTTGTATTATAGAAAATTATACACGAAAATGCTCAAAAACCGAGTTTTTATGTTAACCATTTCCTGCGGGAAAGCTCCCGCACCCCCACTCGACTGAGGGGTATTCCACACCCCAGGAAGAATCGCCCCCACAGCAGACAACCCCTAAATCCACTCATGCTCGAAACACGACATTTATATGAAATAAGACAAGAAGATATACACATTCATACGAAAGAAAGAATTCAGTGTGTCACATCAGAATATAAACTAGATGAACTTCTTTGAAAACACCTCATTTTAAAAACAAAAGGTAGAAAAAAGATGATAAAAATGTCGGTGTTGTCAACTTAGAAATTATTTATACATAAGAAATAAACTCCTTTTACGTGCAAAGCTATTCGTCAATTACTGTGTATAAAAATGGATTTATTAAAGGTATTTAGCATCGACTCTCCCGTGACGGTATGTCTTGGTCATTGAAAAACTAGAGGCGGTATGCTTTCGTCACTGAAAAACCAGAGGTATGGCATACCACCGCATACCATCTCATTTCGACCGCTGCCAAAGGGGGAAGGGAGTTTAAATGATTTCCATAAATCTTTTCTCCTCGTGCGTAGAACGGACATTTCCGTAGTAACTTATATATATGGCTATGTGAAAATATGTAACAAAAACACACAATCACATAACAGTTTCGACACAATAATTGTGTCTTCATCAGATTTCTAGAGAAAGAGTGGAAGTCAAATGAAGACAGTTATTATGTCGAAACTGTTACGTGATTGTATATATATATATAGCCTCCCTTGGATCCGCCCTTATATATATATATATATATATATATATATATATATATATATATATATACGAGGGTGGTTCAATAATTATTGTCCCTGACCTATAAGCAGTATTATTTTCCAGAAAGTCTCCTTTCATAGTAATGCACTCCTTCCACCTATGCTGTAAAGCTACCATGCCAGCTTCAAAGAAAGTCTCTGGCTGAGCCGTGACCCATTCCTCCACAGCTTCAATAACAGCTGCATTTGAGTGAAACTCCTTCCCCTTGAGGTGCTCCTTCAACTTCGGGAACAAATGAAAGTCACTAGGGGCGAGGTCGGGTGAGTAGGGAGGATATTCCAACACATCAAAACTAGCAGCATGGATTGCGGCACCAGTAAGATGGCTTTTGTGTGTCGGAAGATTATCTTGGTGGAACAGCACTGTTCGGTGCAATATCCCGCTCCGTTTTTCCTTGATTGCTTTGCGTAACTTAGGGATTAGGGCTGCATAATAGGTCTCAGTGATAGTGTCCAGCCTCCAGGTAGTCAATAAGGAGCACGCCCTTCGCATCCCAAAAAATTGTGCCCGTAACCTTGCGTGCTGATGCTTGCACCTTGAACTTGCGTGGGGGAGGCGAACTGCTGTGCCGCCACTCCATGCTCTGTTGTTTGGACTCGGGATCATGGTTGTGGAGCCACGTCTCATCCACTGTCACAAATCTATCACAGAACTGTTTCAGGTCTGCCCCCTATAACCTCCAAACCAGCCCTTGAACATCGAACTCTGTCTTTCTGATTTTCACGAATTACATTTTGGGTATCCATCGCGCTGACACCATTCTGAATCCCAAATGTTCATGCACAATGGTTTCCACTGAACCTACAGAGATGTGCATGATGTCTGCTAATTGTTGCACCGCGATTCGTCTGTCTGGTATAATCGTATCGTGCACAGCATCAATGTTTTCTGGGGTGCATGCTGTTGTTGGAGGACCAGCACTAGGGGCCTGTTGACACCTTTCCCTGCCGCAACGGAAGTCGCGGCACCAGTTCTTTACCACCTGGTAGTAAGGAGCCCCATCACCCAACACACTGATCATGTCCTCATGAATCTCCTTTGGGCTTAACCCCATTTTCTGGAGGTACTTGATTACAGCTCGTTGTTCGGTTTTCTCCATTTTTCAAGCAAGGTGCCACCTCTCACACCTGAAACGACAAAAAAGAATATTAATATAGCAGCTATGGTTCTGAAATTTAGCATATAGGCATCTAAGACATTAGGCTACAACATCCCCCATCAGCCATCCCAGCTTAAGTATTTTAAATATGCCGGGGACAATAATTATTCAGCCTTCCTTTATATATATATATATATATATATATATATATATATATATATATATATATATATATATATATATATATATATATATATATATATATATAATTTTCTCTTAATACCAGTGTAAAATAAAGGGACTTTTAATTAACACTTTTTTTAAAAAAAAAATATACGTAGGTATATACTTTTAAATTGAAACGATAAATTTTCTTACGAAGGGAATAATGGTAGAGTGGACCGTAGAGCATTCTTATTAATAACAGAGTTGAAAAAGAGTTAGATTAACTCTGATTTGGACATGAGCAAGCAAGAGTAATTCCGAACAAGTGACTGTCCGTTGTGTGAATTGATGTATAGGCCTATATGTGTGTTTTGAACTTAAATATGCAATTATGCCAGAGATTCCGTTTAACTTGTATATTCAACGGAGTAAACGTGCAACTTAACAATATGTAAATATTTCGAATAATTACTAACATAATTTGTATAATGTGAATATGGATTTAATGTTCATTGTAATATAGCATTATGATCTTAATGAATATGTTGTTCATGCATGAGATGTAAAATGATATACATGTATTTTATACATATATGGATCAATTGCAATAATTTTATTTAACATATGCATGAATCTTGTTTTTATTATGGTTAAAATGAAATGCGCATTATGTCCGATAGAGTGAGTATAGAAACATTTTCCTTGCTTCAGAAGAGAAATGTTTCGAATTTTGATGGCATAATTAAACTTAATTAATAGAATCTGCAAATAATGGCTAACCGTTTCATTTGATATCACAGGAAGTGGTTCATGTAATAATAGTTGTATTTTATTCACTGAGTTATTACTAGATTGGAGCGGGGTGGTATAATACGTATTTAATGGCTGTCGTGAAGAATACCATCTTTTGTTGTAAAATACCTGCATAGATTGTGTGCCACCACCACCGTTGCGTTGGTTACGATTTAGTTTTTGATTACTGCGAACTGATCTGTCTTTCTTTCTCTCATGCCTTCTGTATCCTGTAGCATCAGTTATCTGCGGAGTGCGCATGGCTGCCTCTCCTAGCTCGTTACCGGAATAGCCACGAGATGTCACGATGGTCGGTTCACTGCAGCGACCCATCGATCTGCGCGGTGGTGGAACCTTTGGTGAACAACAGGAATAACACAGTACATGGGCACGGTAGTACTGGCAACAAAATTAATACAATCTGCAGTCATTGGCTGACATTCCTTTTGATCAGTACTGAGCCAGTTTTCTGCAGTAGTGAGTGTTGTGTTTGGCCTTATGTTTACAGTCCCTGTGACAGCCATTGGTAGTTTGTTGTGGGAGATCAACCGTGTGCTGCACCAGTAGTAGTGGTGAGGAAGAGACTAGAGAGAGACAGAGGGAGAGATCGTGTACCAAATTGAAGGAGATAACTTTCCAAGTCACCCAAGTGCCTCTTTTGTAATATCACGAGCAAAGAAGGACGGAAGTAGTCTAAGGGAAGCGACCATTAGCGCACTTCATTTAGTGAGCATTTAATCGAAGGTGCCCAGTAAACTAGACACGGTCAGGCGCCATCAGTTTGGCGAACGTTTTATGTGCTAGCGTTTCTACTTCAACAGCCAAGCTGTGGGGCTCAGGGGCATTTTTTCTTCCGCCACAGGGAGTATACTATCCAGTAAGTAAATATTTTCATTTTTTGTAGTGATTAACATACGTAGTTAGGGAATGGTTCACAAAGCCGGTATACTTCTAATTTGTTCCGCAAAATGTTGTGTGTATGTGTGTGTAAACAGGAACTGCAGTTTTGTCGTGTTTATATCGTGGTTATATTTTAGTTTTAAAAAGTTATACCCATATTAAATACCAAAACATTCTTCCAGCGTTGTTGTATAAACATTAACTATTTGCTGTACTCAACCATATGTGTCTGCTTTAAGGATTTTATAACACTACCATCAACATATAAATTCAAAAACTGTATGTCACTGCATTCGGCTTGAGAGTAGTTTTTGCAGAATACGCAGTACGGTAGAAAGATACGTAAATTTGACCTGTATATGTACACATGGATATTTTATTACAATATTTTTCGTGTGGCTTGATAGTGTACAATAATATTTATGTATTAGAACAGTGTATAAACCAGTGATGATTTCACGGGTGGCCCGGAGGGAACTTTGCATAATACAAATTAAAGGCAATATTCATATAATTTTATAAGTATTTATTGGCCTGCTTACTGTTCAAAATTAGCATATGGTTTGTTGTTATTTACAAAAAGTGGTGAAGAACGTTGTTCATATCTTTTACGTACACCTGAGGTTCAGAACCAAAATTTCATATTGTTTTTTAAAGTACGATCACAATAATCACCCTGTCAGCTTCAAATCAGTAATCTACGTATTATTATTATTATTATTATTATTATTATTATTATTATTATTATTATTATTATTATTATTAGTATCATCACTGAAAGTCCTGGCAGATAGTGTTAGAATCGGGTTTCACATCTGTTTTGTACGTAGCAAGACTTACGTCACTGTCTGCAATGTAACAGTGATTTTAATGTTTAGACCTCGGAATTGATCATTACATCGTTTATTTAAAAGGGGTGTATATTCTCATACTTCAGATTCATGTTCTAAGCTTTTTCATTTAATAAATATGTTTTGGTAATATTACACATATTTTCATCGGAAGGTATATATAGCATTGTTCAGGAGCATCATTTCAGATTCTGCTCGGAAGGGGGGAGGATTCTCCATCGATATGATGGATTTCACGTTTTCATTAGTGTATTACTGTACTATTGGTTTATATGTAGTATAGGATTTATATATTACAGTATATGTAGTATATGACTCAAGGAGCAGTTGCCTTCCCTGAATAACGCCCCTGACATTGTATGGTCTGGATATTCGCCTGAGGTTCAGAACCTTGCAGTAAGATGAGGACGTACTGCCAGTTAGGTCTCAACCATCTTAATGGTTTCTAAATACAAATAACATTTGTATTCTCTCGTTCAGCAGTTATTTTCAATATAATTTCTGATAGTAATCATTCTTTAATGTATTTATAAAGTTACCATGGGAATATTTATGTGCAACGAAGCGAAGAAAATACTATTTATGACGTATCTTTCTTGTCAATATACAGTATACACGTATTGGATTTTACAGATATCGTTTTTGATGTCTCAAATAAATAAAATCAAAGGATAACAAAAATAGTGGGCATAGATATTGCTTGCCTGGTTCCCCGTAATTCTCTCAACTCTGGTTTTGCACTTACAATGAAAAGGAGTAACGTTGATACATAATGTATTTAGATTTAGCTTTTCGTCGGGTATTATGATCTGTTAACTATTAAAAATGATATGTAAATAGTTCGATAAAGGGCAAGGGTGTAGCTGCGGAAGACATGGGTCCCGGCTCCCTGGAAAAGTCGTTCCCCCTAGAAAAACTTTCTACGCCCCTGTGAAGTAGATGAATTACAATATTAGTCTGTTTTCAAGTAGTTTTGTTGCTGAAAATGTACACACAGACGGAACTCAATCTTCGTCTTCTCCCGCTACGGTACTGCAACTCTCAAGGTAATTTTTTTGAAAGCCAGCAAATTTTAAACATTTACTGAGAAAATTACATATATCTTTCGTTTATTATTGATTATACAGGGTTACTCATCTTCCTTACATAATATTGATTCATACATTTGGTTTACACTAACCGTGCATGACGCACCTCCAAAATTGTTCTGCTGACATGTTTACCAAAAAGCATTCCCCATACAACATAAACATTTTCGATAATGCTGTATTTTAGTATTTTACGATCTGCGGTGAGGAGGCAGAAGAGAGATCGATGGTGAAATATTATTGACCCCTATCCGCAGGGCTCGAACCTACGATAGAGAGGCAGCTCTCTTAATGGCCCTGACCTTGAATGATCTTTTTCCCCCCTTTCCGCGGGACTGACCTTGATTAAAACGTGTTTTCCGTATGTAAAAATTGTACATTTTTTTCACTCAATGTTGTAGTTATTTAATAGCTTCATAAGTTTTAACTAACTCTTTTGTCAACCTCCTAAGTTTTCAGTGATGTATATTTAATCACGGATGGGCATCACTATTTAATATATTTAGGCTATCCGTAATATTGATACATGCACTTGGTTACACCAACCTTGCTTAGCTTTTTGATGGAGTGTACTGAATCTCGCATCACAGAATAGTATAATAAATTCGTCGTTTCATTAGAATTCGGTGGAATAACCCAGTTGTTCAGTTTTAGAGAATTTGATTTTTCTCTCTCTTGTTTTCTAAGGTTTTACTATATGAAGAAGATTGCATTAATTGTCGTCCATAAAAGTGAAAAATTAGCTTTGAATTTATACATGCCATTAACACACAATGTTTACAGCTGTCACTGGTGTTTAGATTTTATGCCACAGTGCACTTGAATAGTGCTAGAGCGGAGGGGAATGTTCGTCACAGTATACAGCTGACCTACGTTGGCTGTTGTGATCGTAGTGCGTGTCTAATACTTGTACATATTTAAAAACGGGACGCGATGGTAAAATAACATATATTCTCGTTCAATGAATCTGATCGCAGAAATGATTGTATAATTTGAAAAGAAACACTGACGCCAAGGAGAGGTTCAGTTTATGTATAATATCCTACATATACTTTCAAAATATATCATAATATGCAGTTTATTGGCAATTAATGCCTGGAAGTGGACAAGTAGTTTCCAGTAGGGGAAACGTGAAAGGCCAGCAACGGAGGCGCTGGCTACTGGAAGGATAGTGAACTATGAAATTATTCAGTGCGTGCCATGAAATTATACCTGGGGCCATATGTTGCAAAGGCGAGTGTCGTGGTATTGAGTTCGCTTAGGTATAAAAGTTGATAATATTATGAGGTATGTCCTTTCTAAGTTAACACATTTCCGTTAATGAGTTCGAGTTTTGCCAAGTGGGGTAGGTGAAAATTATTTAATGCAGAGTGGGAACGAAATACTGCAGAATGATTGTTCTTAAATCTCTCGTGGTGCGCTGGTTTGGAGTTGAGTGTCTCGTTTAGCACCTAAGCTATTTGAGACATGGATCTGCGGCTGAACATGGGATCCGAACCATATATTCTAAGCTCAGACCATATCGCGTTTTTGTCAATAAGATCATCGAATCCCAAGGTTTTTCCAATGCTAACCAGTCAGTAACTAACTGTCCTTGGTCGCGAGAAAAGTGTCATTCTTGGGTTCTGTTCAGGTTCTTAATACCTATGTACGGTGTCCTCTCACTACGAGTATTTTGCCAAATAACAGTTCTAATCAGGTTCTATATGTAATTAGTGGCCACTGACAAGTAGAACAGGTGGAAGAGTTCTTTTTCCCTTGTGGTTTACAATCTTGTATGGTAAATTGCTAATTCACTAAAGTGGTTAGATGGATCGAGACTTAATTGATTTGATTTTTAGTTTAGCGACCTTTTCAGCAGCGAGGCTGTGTGAGACGTGGACCTACAGCTTAACGTGGAACCCGATCCACATGAGCTTCCACCGGGAATCGAACCCGGGTCTTGACTAAGACCTAAGATTAGAGATAAAAAATATGTTAGTAATTGTCTCTTCATTAACCGTAGAGTACTAACATGGGTGAAAATTATATAACCGTGTATAGAGTATTAAAACTTTTAAATTTATATAGTATCTTGATTATTTTTTCTATAGCGGTATGGTATACAATTTTGTATTAAAGTGTCACATATTGAAAATCTTAGCTTTTTCAAAATTATGCACCAAAGAATTATGTGGGTGAAAATTCACCCATGTTAGTATCTCTATAGTATTAAAACATGTTAGTACAATACGGTTAACAAGAGTCACATGCACACATCCAATATCGATATGCAGAGTCGTGAGTTCGATGTTAGTGACACAATATAGAAATAAAACAGTGAATTTTCGGGGGTAGCGCCAAATCTAGGACCAACATTTTGTGTTCGTATGTAATTATTTAAAGTAACAACAGTTGTAGTAAGTAACTAAATATCTAAGGCATAAGAATTCTATAATAACACTATCGAAGAAACAGATTTCACATGTGCGAGTATTTTTTAAGAAATCGGCAAAAATCTGTTGTTCTCAATCCCAAGATATTTAACAGTAAAAATTCCAATTTTATTTATTTACCACAGTAATTGGGAACATCTTAACAGATTCAACTTATTTGGTCTAGGTATATATTCGTGTTGCGTGCGAGATGAGACATTTCTTGTTTTGTCTTAGAAATGAGACAAAGTTCTGATCACTTCTAGGTGAAATTAAAAGATCAGGGCATAAATGTACGAAACGAGACCAGAAAAGCTGATCGAGAGGAAACGAGACTTCTATAAAGTTTACGAGTTAGGACGAAAAAGTAATTTTTCGCGTCGTGGACAACACTAGATTTAATGTGACATCGGACAATTTGCAGCCGTTAGTACAGCTTGTATTTAACGTGGACTCAAGTGACTTGTTTCCAGAAGACTAGTAGTCCATTGTTCATGCAGCGCACCACTCGATTGCGTCAGCAATGATGGAGGAGAAAATCTGCACCGGACTCATTACTCAAAATTTCGACCGTAGATGTTTCATAATGTTGAAAATGTGAAGATTAAGCGGGCCATGGAAGATTTTGAAGCTAATTCTAATGTTCATTTAACTACACCTAAACAAGTAAGTTTGTGCATTGCCATGTTGGAAGAACAATGTGACATTGTTAAGGAGCAACGTAATGTACCGTACTATAATACATCTAGTCGCCGTAAGTTTTCAGGTAATTATTGTGCAGTAATTCGTCCTTTGAAAATAGTAATAGGACCAAAGGAATACCATTAAATTTTCGACACACACCAGGTCAGTTCCCGGCGTGATGTTTAACGGCAGAACTTGTTGAAAACGAGGAGGAACGTGGCTTTATATCAATCACCGGCGATCCATGTTCTATATTCGGCGGCGCCTTTTTCGCTTTACTGCATTGACGAGTAGCTCTTTGATTGTGGATGCAGGGACAGGTGTTTACAATTGCTGGTTTAGCTATGAAGTCAGTTGCTGTACAGTCCTTTTGTATTCAATGTTCGATCTGTCTCACCGTTTGTTTTTCTCCCGTATTCCTCTTCGATTATGTGTTGCAATGAGTTGTATGTAGTGTCATTATCTGTCTTCAATACATATGCTCCAACTAACTTCACATCCACAATATGCTCTCTTTGAAATTTGTTCATCTTGCCCTGCGAACGTCAGGCCTATTGTACACTCACGAATCTGTACTACACCGCTACGCGTAATAATCAATACCACGCGACACAATATAGTCACAGTTCACGAATGTTAAGTGTTACAAAGTCACAAATATTATGTATTGTATTACATAGATATTTCCATTGTTTTGATATTACTTTTTTTTTTTTTTTTTTTTTTTTTACCGTTTTATGCCATTTCTGCCTTTATATCTGTATTAGCTTACAGCGTAAGAACATAGGAAATACGCCAAATATTTTAAAATTGGCTTCGTTAGCTTTAAAACTGTTTAGTTATTCGTTGATGTTTATATCGTGCTCTTACCTTGACTTTAAATAATTTCCAAGCATCTGTTCATATTTCACGATTTAAAAAATCGCATTTTTTTTTTTTTTTTTTTCATACGCATTCTTCAATTCAAATGAATTTTTGTGGTACCCAGCCATGTTTGAGTCCCATCTATATGCACCACTGTCGAGGAAATGATTACTCTTAAATATAACAATGAAAGAGGGTTGGTAATTTTGGTGTGACTTGTGAACATTTCACACAAAGTTTTTGAAGGGAGGGAGAATCAATTGGATTCTTCCTTTTGTATTTTACCCCCTCTCCTCAGCAGTTCTTGCGTCATATCCTGTTCCTGGCTGCCAAATTAGGTAATTGTGAGAGATGATACGCAGCTGCATCAGGTCCAATTTCCTTGCCCTCATTCGTTCCTCCCGTCGTCGCCCTTGCAGTTGTTGAAACGTGCTTCCATCCTCTTCCTCGTATACCATTCACTGGAGAAGCGTATCTCCCATATGGTAGATTATTTATACAGTATCGTTCTCACGAATTGTTACTAGGTTAGTCGGCATTATTAATTGAGCTGTGGATAGTTTTTTTCTTCTTCTTTCCCATTATCGATTTCTCTGAGTCAGTGGTGGCAGACATTAAGAGAGGGGGGGAGCCGACTTGTCACGAAAATCATATTTTCCGTGACATGCAGCCGATAGAAGCACAAGACCAAATAGACGGATTTTAGTAAGATGGTGTGTGGTCGGTATATCATTCAATTTTTTTTTTTTTTTTTTTCAGGTGTGAAATCATTGACCGCTTTTAGCTGTTTCAGTATGCCTCAAATGGTTTCACATGCATCAAATATATCCAGAAATATGTGCAAAGATTGTCGTTTACTGTTATTTATTTATTTATTTATTTATTTATTTGTTTGTTGTTGTAATAGTTATTTGCTAGTTGACGAAAGGTAGCACAGGTTATCTCTCCAGTTTATTTGTTATGGAATAATAATATTCGCAATAGTTCAGGCAAATCAGTAGATTGCTTTTGAGACTTATAGTAGTAAGTAGGGCAGTACGCAGAAGGTGGGTGGAAACTCCGACTTTTCTATGAATCTAGTCTTTATTGTAGAAGTAATTTTACGAATTTTAGTACAATTTATCCTTAATTTGAACACTCCCAAAAATAATGGGGTCGCGGTGGCTCAGTGGTAGAGCGTTCACCTCTGGTGCTTGGGGTCCCGGGTTCGATCCCAGCCCCCGCCAAGTGAACTTTGTGGTGGACAAACACCGTGTGTGTGGGTTTTCTCGGGGTTCTCCCGTTTCCTCCCACTTTCTTCATTCCACCATTTTCACTCATTTCTCATTATCACCGTCTCCTTTAGCCTAACCGGCATAACCGTGGGACGTTAAACTTAAAGATTTCATTTCATTTTACTCCCAAAAATAAATTCCTGCGTACATGCCTGGTAGTAACGTTATACAGGAATACACTGACATATTTGACTTCCGTAATAATGATGAACCAGGGCATGATCTATAAGATGTAATGTTTATTGATTTTGTTCGTGGGTAGATCATACATAAAAAAGACCAAGATTACTGTCAAGACTCCGTCACAGCCATATACAGAATGGCCCAAAAGTAGGTATACACCCGAGCATTAATATCATTCTAGGTTATGGGTTTATTTGCTTCGGCTCTCCCGAGCTTAAGATGTAAGTAAAAATACATTAAGAACAAAATAATAAAGAAACTAAGTCTACCTTATGGATAACAATAAGAAATTATATAAAATGCAATGAGGTGATCAGTACGGTACTGTATACCTACTTTTGGGCCACCCTCTTCAGGAAATATTATTGTAACCATCCAGTGCAGTCACAATCGTTGAGACATTCGTAGTTCATAAATTTGGTTTCATAAAATATTTTTTTTAGAATTATACTGCTTTCTGTATCAATTTGAGGATTAGGATTAAAATCGGTAATATTGTATCTTGTTGGTGACAAAAATTTTATTATCTAAGAACAATTTTGTACAATTTCCAATCGGGAAATTTAAATTTTCTTGTAAATTGTAGTAGATTTTCTATCATGCGATTGTAATTTCCAATTTCGACATAAGCTTTTCATTCGATGGATATAGTTGTATTCGGACAAAGTTACACACCATAATCACATCCCTGCCTGGATAGAATTAAAGGAAATCTATAGCTTTTTTGAAGAAAGAAAGAGAAACTGTGCTGTAGGCTTCTATATCAGAATGTGCTTATGTGAGTATCCAGCAGTAGAAATGTTTATGATGAAATTCTTTGTTCAAGTTTTCAGAATCTTTGTTTATTTAGTTCATCAAATTATACCGTGTGTATCAAAAGTCCGGGGCTGTATACTAACCCCGTTATCACAAAAAAAAAAAAAAAAAAAAAAAAAATGAAAAAGAGAGAAGTTTTGGAAACAGATGGTTTTCAATCAAAACTGGTTAAATTTCTCCAATCGCACCGTGCTCGTGGGTTTTCTCGGGGTACTCCCGTTTCCTCCCACTTTCTTCATTCCACCATTTCACTCATCTCTCATTATCACCGTCTCCTTTAGCCTAACCGGCATAACCGTGGGACGTAAAACTTACAGATTTCATTTCATTTTTCTCCAATCGCACCATTCGTTTGGGCTCCACACTGATAAGGAACCGTAAGTGCACGGCTTTTCGATGCGTTCACAACGCTTTTTTTTATGGCTCATGCGTACGGTACGCTTGAATACGCTGACCATATATTTAAATGTGGATGGCTAATCACAATGCGCTGCAAACGCGTACAGTACGTCGGCTCGAGCGTATTTGTGCGTTTCGGAACAATAGACCGCCCGCTGTTTCGGAATCAGTGAAAGATGTCTAAAGGAAAAGAGGAAAAAGAAAGACGTGTTGCCAGGCAAGGGGATTTTTTCAAGAAACAGCTGCTTGGAAGATGCTTTGTGCAGAGTATTGGAACTCTGCTGTTATAGAGTATGTGCGTGTATAGCAAAGAAAAAAAAAATCAAAATATAAGGAAGTTCCGAAAAATTACCTAATCACAGAAAAATCTAGGTACACAATAGGGTTATTTCTCGTGATTCGCATGAATGAGAATAAGGGTGTGGCAGTAAAGCCTGGAAACCCTGACTGCCTCACACTGTGATTTATAACTTTGGCGAAAATAAAATTATCGAATAGCCACCTAGGTCGCTTTCGCTGCGGAGTGTAACGCATCGGAAACGCATCCTCGTTAGCCATACACTAAGGGCATGTGAAAATTGATATGGGGAACGTGCACAGCTTTATCCCAGAGAACCTAGAACACGCCGAATCCTGTTCTCAACAGTGATGTATTATTGGTCTGGTGAGTTCCTAACGGAAGAGCCTGCTCAACTGGCATTTTTTTTTTTTTTTCATTTAACATAGAGCGCCTTCCCAGTGTACAGCCCAAATGATTGTGCAATTGAAAAAAAAAAAAACAGGTATACAGTTTTAGATTGAAAATTAATTATTCCCAACAACTTCGCTCTGTTCATTTTTTTCATAACTTTACTCATTACAGAGTGGCGTATGACTCGGACTTTTGGTACACACTGTATAGTTTTATGTAGCTCGACAGCAGTAACTTGAAGTCTGAGATGCTAAAGTTGCAGTAAGTCATAAATAAACGTAAGTGTATTGACAAGTAGGTCTACCCACAACAGGTTATCGAGAATGAATCATTTCTACATATTCCGTTGTATGAAGGTTTGCTACTTTATATTACACAGTATTTAGCTATAATTTCAACACCTACAGAGATCAAGACATTTTGGTTGCGACATACCTGGTATTCTGAATTAGCGGGGGCTCCCCCTCCCTCTTCCAATAAGTGTCAGGCAGCGGGTTGGGTGGCAAAAGCCTTTCGATGAGTTTGGAGGCCAATTAACGTTATTTATTGTTCTGCCCCATATGTTAAACTTAAAGAGTAAATAGTAGATAAAGCAATTTCTAACTCTCAGTTAAAATTTTACAACACAATGGACTTCTGAATAATGGACAATGGACGCATAGAGCGTCTGGACACGCAAAGTTTGCATTGTGCATACATATTTCTTGTTAATTCTGCATTTTTAGTTGCACAAAATGGTCTATATGTATAAATCAAAAATTATTTAAGATTCAATTGCATGTCCTATCTTTGTTGTTCTGCTATAATACGTTATGTGAGAGGTCGATTACTTTTTTTTTCCTTTTGTTACATAAAACAGTTCCCGAAAAGTAAATTTTCATTAGTTGTCTGCTCTTCAGACTTGCTTAGGACTAACTTTTACTGTTACCATGATTTTTACTGAAGTTAATTGTCTTGCCAGACACTACTTTAATTAGAAGCATATTCTTTTTCTCGTAGTTCCTGTAATTCCCCCATAGGAATAGGTTTTAATCATATATGGAGGTTGATTGATTGAATTTCTGTTCAGCACGAAGGCCGTAATGTGGACATAGACTTCCGGATTCATATTGGATCTGAATCACGTTAATTTTTGTTGGGAATTGAACTCTCCTATAGCTAGGAAAATGTTCATTGAATGGAGGGCCATATCTAAACATACCGAAATAAACTTTTTTCTTAAGTGTTGCTCATTATTCCCGCCTCTACATAATAATATAGTCCTTACTGTCAGTGTATTGCAGCTTGTGAAAGAATAAGTCTTGTAACCAGTTACGACGTCTCCGGCTTAGACGACAAACTGCAAGAATGAAGATTATCGAAAAATAAGTTTTCGCAATAGTAGTTTGTTGCATAAGTTTTAAAAGTCTAATTGAATGACTATATTGGTCTGTGAACTGGTATCGGAGCAAAAACAGTAACAGATATAGAGATACGTTTGTTTAATGGATTCAGCTCCCGAAGAATAAATTCTCTCTCCCCAGTTAACCATGTATTCAAACTGGAAGTGGTAGAAGTCAACCATTTTTGATTACAACGTATTTCGTTATCGGTTTACAGTGTATCGCTATAGAACAGAAGCGGTAATAGATAGTGTCAAGCATTATTTGTTCGATTCAGAGTCTCAAGAATGGATTCCAATCTCCATCCTTAACCATGGTTGAAATCTATTCCATAATAATTTTCATAGAATGAAAACGTAAGAGATCGCGATAATTGGCTTTTTGATGGAGCTTCAGCGTCCCTAGAATAAGTTCCTGCTCTGACTTATTTCTCTAGTACAACTGTAAGTCATAGACCTTTTGTTTCTGGTTTCAATATAGAGTTCACATGGTTTGGAAATCTGCCGTAGCTACACTATGTGAAACGAAACTCACGTGCAGTGGCGTATTTAGGAGGCTGGCTATCGGGCTCAAGACCCCCACCCGAAATAAATTTGTTACATGCAAAACTTCATTAAAATTCATCGGCACCCAAAAGGAAAAATATAAGTTCTTATTCACGTGTTGTGCATAGCCCCTCCCCCCTTCGAAACAAAATCCTAAATACGCCACTGCTCACGTGTATTTACTAACAGTTTTTATTGAGTCCCGATGGATTGCTCTACTCTAGTTTCAAATTTTGTACTGCGTCCTGATTGGTTTATTGCACTGGCCAGTCTTTTTTCTTTTCTTTCTGGCTCTTCTCATTGGTGTTTGTTGTTTGATACTCGTGCATTCATGTCCAACGCCGCAGAAATCTCACTGGTGTTAGTTGGCAGGAAATTATAACATCCTCTAACTTTTCTAGCATTTTCCCTCATTGTTTCTCTTTCCTTTCTTTCATTCATTTTATTTCTCAAGCGGACATAACATAATCCATCTAAAGGTTGACGGACTTCGCGTATTTCTTATAGGAATAGTGTGGAATCTCGTGAGGGAAGGAAGATAGTTGATAAAAACAGGAAAAAAAACTAAAGGAAACAACAATCAATTGACCATGAATTTCTGCTCCATAAGAGCCATGGAAAAATAGTGCATCTATTCGCTCTGTTCTCTCTTTTTGTTCGAGGTATTGTAGATTCTTAAGTCATGATGCATATTTAAGGCACATATGAGTTGCTTCTGTGTTCCAGTGGCTAAAAGAAATATATTTTTATTTGTGGGAAGTTTCATGTCGTCGAATGGGAAATTTGATGTTAAGGAACTAATATTGTCCCAAATCAAGGGCTCTTGTCTGGGAAATGTCAAAATATAGATATTATCTCTAGGTATTAATATAAGTATTACCAGTATTTGTTGTGAGAATCCTGGGTTTCCTCTTGCAAATCTTGGAGTCTTGTCAATTGCTTGTTTCGGTCGGTTGATATCACTAGTGGTAAGGGCAAACATATGACATAATCATTAATATGCTTGTCCCTGTTCTTAACATTTTGTTTTTATCAACAAAATAACTAGTTTAATTTAGCACTAAAAATAGACCGTTTTCGGTTACTTGTCCACAAAATAGGAGTGGTTCTGCTAAAAGCAATGGAAGAAACCCTTTTTATTTATTTATTTATTTATTTTTTTTCATCACCATCAAAGTCAATACAAGAAAACGAAATCAAGTGACAAGTTGTGTTAGTGTCTGAAACAATTTCTACCTACGAGCTTCATTCTCACTTTGTCGTACTCAGTCACACACTATATATAGCAATGTCATGTAGCATTTCAGTCAATTATTGTATGTTGGAAGTGATTAGTGAATATCGGAGAGAAGTGTCCCAGAGTATACATGACATGAAGTAAATGTAACTTTATATAGAGAGACTTTTACAAAAAGAAAATAAAAGTTTCTTTTCTTTTGTAATGACGAGTAGTGTGTGTGTGTGTGGGTGTGGGTGTGTGTGTGGGTGGGTGGGTGGAGGGTGGATGGATGGTTGAAAGTAACTGCTGGAAAAAGACAAACAACAATACAGAGGTAGATAGAGTTTGATTCAGAGAGCGAGTTAATGATCTATATTTTGTGCATCGACAGTAGCTACATAAATTCTCTTCTAACAAAGTGAAATTGTTTTTGCACAAACTTTAGGTTTACAAAGAAATTAGATTTTCTTCATTTTCTCCAAAATTACGTATGCAGTTTTAAACTTCCGTATCATTTAAACTACAATTTTAAACTAAATAACCATATCATTTTGTTCTCACTCACTAAGCTCGATAGATTGGACATAGGTATCATTTTTGGACTTCGGTTTTCTTTTCGTTAAATGCTAATAAAGTAATATTATAGATTTGTAGAAGTTCGTGTGTGTGGCATGTCTAAAACATAATGGTAATATGTTTTGGGTGTCTCACGAGAATGTAGTAATTGACTACCAGATGACCTAAATGGTTAGTATTAAATACTTTTGGTTGTTCGGGTCTACTCTCCGTTGTAGCTCATATGTCTTTTATTGACAACTTTATAGTTGCACTCTTGCCGTATCTTAAACTCCCCATATTTCCAACTCGTCGAAGAATCATATACTATTAAAATGACACACTCGATGCATTAGAGCTTATAGTATGCTACAGGAGGGTTAGTAAAGAGCAAGATTGAGATACTTTTAGAACGTAAACTTTGTTCCCTTGATATACCCTTACATATGGAACAACAACCCTGCACAGTTGTAATGGATGGTGTCAGCAACACGTGATCGCATTCCTACTAGCGGCCTTTTCGTCAAAGGACTTCTATATTATCAACACTCATTAGCTTCTATTTACATACAGAGCAAGAGCTATTCATAAAATCAAAATATTGTTCATTTTTGCGTAATGTAAACTGTGACTCAGCTTGAAGTATCTGTGCTGTCAGTCTAATTAGCTTGGAGATGCAATCTCTTCATCGCGTTATTATCTTGCTTTCATTATTTTGCTTAAGGTTGCTTTGAAAATCAGTAGAAGTTAGTCACTAAGAGCGTGCGTTTGCAATACATTATATATATATATATATATATATATATATATATATATATATATATATATATATATATATATATATATATATATATATTTGCACGGAATCACTTTGCCACAATTATTCAGATGATTTCTGTTCACTCCTATAATTGTTGTCAAGTATCATTAGTCAAATAACAAGCATTAATGCGTGTTGAGCTAGAATGTGTTTATGGTAAACATCTTTGCTGTACAAAATTGTTATAATCCAGCTTTCAAATACTTTCCTAGTTTGAGTTCATATATTACATTCTTTTGTCAATTCATGGTATTTACTTACCCCATTATTTACAACCAATTTATAATTTTTCCATTTAACCTCCCATCGGATGAATAATAATAGAAGTGAATAATTATGAAGTGATTTATAGAAGAATTAAAGTTGGAGGGAACGTGAGAACCCACGAATACCCTGTCCATCACAATCTCACATGACGTGAAAACGAACCAGGGAACCGTCGCACCAGAAATGAACATTGTCACCCGCGAATTTGTGTAGTCTTTTAACCCATTTGCCTTTGGTGTGAGCGGACCTGGGTTTGATTCTCGGTGGGAACAAATGGTCGAAAAAGTGCAAAAGATTTTACAGACCAGTCATCTTGTGAGATTTTTCTGAAGTTTTCTCATTCACACCAGGAAATGCCGGAATAGTACCTAACACTGTAATCCCAGACTGGTTCGTACCGTCCATCCCAATTGTGTTTTCCTCTCCACTTCCTCGAATAATATGATCGGCGACGGACGTCATCCCTCACGCGTGACAGGCTAACATGGCCATAGATACCGCAAGCCCAGAATTCTAATTGCTAATTCTAATCCAAATTCAAAATATATTAGTATCTATAGGATTAAACGACCTATATTTTTTTGTTAATTCTGTGTTCATTTAGACTTGAAATGTAAACTGCAAACGTTTCTACTAACTCTTTTGCAGATTTTGTTTGACAGTTTAGTGCTGGAGATCTTTTACGTGAATCACTTCGAGGCTATAAAAGGCTAAACGATCTGGCTTTATTTTATTTTTTCCTGTGGGGAATCTTCTGGCACTAGCATCAGAGCATGAATCTCATGAATCCGCCAAAGAGAAATTCATTTTAACGAAGAGGACAAGAAAGAAAAGTTTGTCGCTTTGCTTGCAACAAAGAGAAAATAAAAGAGAGTGAGTTTATCGTGTCCGTTTGTAAGAGTGGCAGTAAATCATGTTTCTTTCCTGCCTGCTTGCTTACACGGACAACGGGGTTGGTGCGCTCCCTTCTGGCCAGTTCTTCCTGTCTCGCGTGTACATTTCAAGATCAATCGTTGTTTCCGCAGTGCGGCGACCCTGCCTTTCCAACAGTACGTATACGACTGACTGGATTCTGTTTTTCTTCCTGTTCAGCTACTTTCGCATGCACTGTTGGGTTCACAGTAATTCAAATGGGGTTGATAAGGGCTACTACCAGAGACAAAAGCTTTTTTGTGTGTGTGTTTGTGTTCATTACGAGATTTTCAATGGTCTTTCGTTTCCTTCATCTCAGGACTAGGATCATTTTAGAGAAAACAGAAGCTGAACATTTTCAAAAACAGAATTTTGAAGGAAAATGCAAAATCAAAAGAGTGAATAAAGAAGTTTACACAGCGTCGGAATTTTAAAATATATTTTCATTATCAAATTTTGTACGAATAAGAGCGATAGTTTATATTGGCCGGGACATGTTGCTCACATCAGAGATAACTGCGGGGTGTATGAAGCTTTAATTGGGAACCCTTTGGGGAAAGGCAACGTCGAAGTGGGAGGACATAATTGGACATAATTCAGAACTTAGCTGGATTGGCTTTGTACAGAATAGGATCCAAGATACACCCAGTTACGAAAATTTTAATGGTATTGATTCAAATTGAGGTGTCAGGAAATGAAAACTTATGTGTTGATTAGGATTAGGGTTTAGATTTCTGGGCTTTCAGCATCTAAGCCTATTTAGCCCGTCACGTATGTGAGGGATGACGTCCCTCGGCGAGCACACTATCTGGGGAAAGGGAAGGAAGCGGCCTGGGACCTATAAGTTAGGTACCACCCCGGCATTTGCCTAGTGTGAATGAAGAAAAACTCATCCAGGATGGCTGGCTCCAAAAAGCTTTTTACACTTTTTCGACCGAGTGCCCCCACCGGGAATCGAACCCAGTAATATGTGTAGATATTGAGGGTTAAAAGCATAAGAGTTGTTTCAAAGGATACATACATTAGTTCGAGGTAGGGAAACTTGGTAGATCAGAAGATACAATTAACATCTGCAGTCAAATTATCATTGATTATGTGTGATTATAAGTAAATGGAGTTGACATACTGAATGAAGATGTCAAAAACACTCCTTAACGTGTTACGATAAGCTCTTTTCATCCTCTGATCTATGTATAACTTCATAGGAGGAAAGATTTCATCACATCAATTAGCATTTGTCAAATTTTATAAGCTTTTTTTTTTTTTTTTTTAATCTTGCTCTTATTTACGTCATCACCGTAATATATTTCTGGTCATATTTCTTAGGTACAAAAACGAGACATGGGAAACCAAAACCAACAACCACTATGACGCAAAAACGCAAACTAACAAACGTAGCCACAGTAAACAGAACAGATGTCTGATAGGAAAAACACTAGTGTTACCAGGATGCATTTTCCGTTTACTCTGAATAAATTACTTACTTTTAAGGACCACCATCCACAGTTTCTGGAATTCAAAATAGGGCCTGTTGAAATTTAGCTTTCAGCTTTTTTTTTTTTTTTTTTTTTTTTTTTTCGATTTTGGCGAGCCCAAGCCCTGAAACTATGCACTTTTCACCATAGGTCCATATGAACTTTTTCTCTTATTTTGATGTGAGGAATCCCTTTCAGTTTGTCGATATAGTTCATTAACACCCTATATACATAATTGCACCTACGTATAATTAAGTGTAGCAAACGTGTGTTTTACTTGTAATTTGTATTAATGATTTGCAATGTATATGTTCCAAAGCAAGTCTCAATGTATAGATTTTATTGTTTGATTTTAAATATTTTAAACATGAAACATTGCATTGAGATCGGAAGGTAAAAGAGATAATGAAACAAGTAACTGGTTCTACATTTTAAACATGCAGCATCCAATTTAAATAGCACAGACCTCCAATGTTAATAATGTGTGTGCATAAGAGGAAAAAATCCCTTTCTACCTTAAAATACGCATTTCAATCCAAGTGAAAAGATTAAAAAAAAAAAAAAAAAAAAAAAAAAACTATCGGCTCAGGTGCTAACTGCATTCAGAAGTTAATTTCAAATGGAGCCGTCCCCTTGATGAGAATTACAATCTCGAACTCACTTATACTGATAAGAGAAATAGAAATTGCTCTCTTCTCTAGTTAAAAGAGGAATTTCCAGAAATACGTGATATATTCTCAAGTGTTCTGAATAAGCAGTTTATTTACTTACTTTCATATACTTAAAATGTCTCTAATTTTAAAGGACTTTCCAGATATGGTCATCCTATTATAACAACTGTAATATCCACCCTTTCTTGTTCCCGTCTTCTTTCCCTCCCGTTTAAGGGAGTTCAACCTTGGTTGGACTCACTCCCTCTGCAGAGGATCCAGCAGGCGGTGGGTCAGTGCCAGTGGTGCTAGGTCCTAAAGTTAAAATATCCCTATATCTCTACAACATACATTTGTGCTTTTGATGTGCTATTACTTCAATGATATCTTGTATAATGACACCCTCAAGTCAGGCCACAGAAGGCTTGTGGGGGAAAAAAAAAAGTTTGTCACTTTGTGTGGGATTCTGGAAAGAATGCTACCGTCTTTCATCATACTTCCGCAGTGCTTAGTAACATAACATTGTTAAAAAGCTAAGTTTCCCTACATTTTATCTTATATTTGTAAAAATATCTCTTTTTCTCTCCTTAAAAATTTCTTAGCTAAATCTCCCTACACCGCGGGAAATTCCCTCAAACTAGTATTACTGGGGGATGTAGTATAGGCCCAATACGTCTGAACTTTAAAATGAGAAGGAGTGAAAACTAGAAGTGATATTAATTGCGTGGATAAGTGAATTTCTCTGGATTTACTGCACGAAAAAGTTCTCCGGACACGTTCTGTCGGAAGGTGATGTGAGTTGGCCACCCAGATCATGTGATTTTTCTCCCCTTGATTATTTTTCATGGGATTATCTCAGGTTTATGAAAATAAGTCACGAACAATACGTGAACTAGAAGAGAGTAAGAATACATCATTTCGAATTTACAACACAGTACGTATGCAAAAGTACTGCAAAATTGGACCTTCATAATCCATTCCACACGAAGTAGAAGGTAAAATTTCAGCGATACATCAAAACATAACATCCTTAATTGTTTTTCACATTATAAAAAAGTAATTATCGCTTGTAGTTTTCATTCTGTTTCAGGAGTGTTCCTGTATTTCAAATTAAATGAAACAACAAAATTAGATATTTATTACGGAAAGTATCAAAGACATACAGTTTGCTTCGCGGAGACAACCCTGTGTACTCTCTAATAGGATATTTCAGAGTTTGCTACTAATGATTTCTGAATAAATCTCAGATGTAGTGGATTGTGGTTGACAACATTGTATGATTGACTTTCTCGGGGTTTCCCCTACCACCTTCATTTACTGATTGCAGCATTCTTCCATCTCCATTGCTCCTAATTTTCATTCAGCTAAACCCATACGGTTATTTCATTTTGTTTACGTGGAGGGGAAAGCAAATCAATTGTAGGCAGTACTAAACAAGATCATCTAATAAGCATATATAAATTTAGCTGTTATCGCGAAATGAAAAAGTGATATTTTTGGCAGATATTTTAAAATTGTATGTTAATAAAACATAGTAAAGGAATCTCCATGCTAATGAGTTTTAACGAAAAATTCTTACGTGGAAGGAAGGATTGAGTTAGAGCTTCACTTTCTTATGAATGTTATTGAAAAGATACATCTGGAACATTACATTGCATATATATATATTTAACATTATATCGAAATCTTTTTGAAGTGGAAGACTTGGCTTTCTATTTCAGAAAACGTTGTAATATTGTTTTGAGCCGTCCTGTTAGTGCGTAGGGTGGAAATATTTTCATCCCTCTGCTGCCATACCGTTCCATTGTGAAGAAAGATAGAAACAGGAGCTCGTTCCTTTTATGGTAGTATCGTCGTTTATAGAACTGGAAAGAGGAAGGCCCGAAATAGACACGACCAGACCCTGTTGTAAACTATGTCGCGGGGGAATCCGTATACACGACCGCACCCTTCGGAAGCTTCCTAATAGGCAGTTAACTTCAATAAATTCTGCACTTTTGTTGTTTCTTCAAAGCTCCCTCGATGATATTTAATACCATTCAAAGTATCCTCTCAAAGGAATGCTTCAAAACGTTTATGAGATAAAACGGAATGTCTCTAGATCGACTAAATCCATTTTGTATGTTTTAATATCACGTAATTATTTGACGGCACGTTTAAATCTTAATTTGAGGTTTATGGTTTATTTCACATCATTTGATTTTTATAAGAAAAGTAATGTAGCGGTTCATTCAATAGTGTCATCAGCAGAGATAAAATAAATGGTAGAAAGTAAATATCTTGTTGTTGCTGAGACAGTTTACCGTTGAGATAGTTCTTTATAAGAGTAAATACCAGCTTGCATAAAACTGTTTGATGCGATTAATCAAACATTTCCGTATATATATTTTCTTTTAAAATATTAATTTTTCTTACTTTCGCACAGAGTTCTGTTTTCATGGAATATGTTGTTCTTGTATTGTGGGAGTTTCAGAAGACTTAAGAGAACAAATTGTGTATTCGTCAATGTGTAAACAATCTGAGTTGTATTATTTACTTAAGTTACAAAAAGAAGCAGCAGCATTAATAAATTGTGACTACTGAAACTCCTGTTCCATTATTGGTAAATCAGCATAAAGAAATAACACTTACTACTCCATGTCGAATTTCAGGTTATAAAGTCTATATTATTATTATTATTATTATTATTATTATTATTATTATTATTATTATTATTATTATTATTATTATTATTATTATTATTATTCGCAAGTACGCGTAAGCTAGAATATGAATTCGATTGATGAAGTCTCGTGTGTTTGTTCCTAGCTATTTTTCGTGTAGTGTGAGATACTAGAAAAGGGTAGTTACTTGTCATATTGGACCTTGTTGTAAAGAATTACTTCATTATGTCATCATTTCTTCCGTCATTGTTCATTTTTGTAGTATCCTTTTGCAGGGAAAAATTGTGGAAGTAATTTTTAAAAAATAACACTTGACGCTCTAACACATATTTCACATTGGTGTCTAGTGTCTATGATAACGCATAACTCATCTGTTTCAAAAGTAATCATAGGGATATTTTCTATCATAAGTGATATTTTTGACATGTGTTGGAAGGTTTTCTGTCGAAGAGAACTTGGAAACCCTGAACATTCTCGATGTCGTACAATGCTATGTTCTCGAAATTCCAACAGTGCATATTATTTTCATAGCAAATTTTTGTTCTTATTTTTAAATGTAAGACAATACAGATTTTACTGAAATGACCCTGTAAGCATAGTAAAGCCTTAGCCTTCCGAATATCTTTCTTTTAAAAGTCAATCCTCATGCACAATGCAGGTGACTGTCAGCATAAGATATTATTCTCGCACGACTTTTGAGGGACTCTCAGAGAAATGACGTATGTGTATGCGCGCGCTCATGAAATCTTTTGAGGTTCTGAATTCTTTACGGGTGTATATTTTCTGTACGTGATGAATCTGTTGCGCCTTTATATTCGCTTTGATACATGATGGGAATTACTGATGTTCACAGAAGTTTTTGCTTACTCTGTGTATAACCATATATATAATATAAGGATCTCATACATATAGAGAGAATTGTGTTTATTTTTGTGTCTAAATAAAGGCCAGACACACGTCATATTTGAGTATCAATAAGGTGGAAAGTAACGAAAAGTTTGCTTAAAAATGGATCTCACCTCTTCATTTTTTTCTTTGAATTACAGCATAGATGCCTGAAGGGAATTGTAAGAGAAATCCCTTTTCTCCTTTGGATTTTGAAGCAGTATATAATTATAAGAATTCTGTACTAGAATGTATAATTTCCGTAAGATGGAAATTTTTCTCCTTAAAACTGTCTGTTCCAGGAAGTTTTTTGTTTGCTGTAATGATTAGAATATTTATTATTTTGTAAAACAAAGATTTTCTTCTATATAAACATGTTCCGTTACAAAGAGACGTGATAGCTGAGTGATAACGCTCACATGTAGTGCGGAGAATTTGTGGTTCGATCACAGACATATGAATTTATGGTGAATAGCATAGTTTCTGTAGTAGTTCTATTTAAAATTCATCCATTTGTTTCAACTCCATTCATTGCACCATCTTCTATCATCGTTCACTTACAATTCTCGTGAAGGGTACAAATAAGGTTGCCATAGTCGAGGTTTAGGGTGCAAACTCCGTCTTTTCTTTTTAGGGGGGATATAATTTTTCACTGAAAACTGGCACCATTCAAATTACTTATACCATTATGATGGTTTTAAGAACGACAAGAAGTTGTGAAATGGAATAAAATTTAGTCTTGGAATCAAGTTATCGTAACTTCGGTTTTCTCTACAACCTTTTGTTTTTTCCGGGAGGAATTATAAATTTGAGAAGATTACGCCCAAACATTTTGGGTGAGGGATATGAACCCTTATCTACATAGTATGCCCACGGAACATTAAACTTACGGTCTCATTTTCATATTATGTGGGCCTGTTTTTTCGTTACTTCGTCCCTTTCGTTTCAGGAATGTAATTTGGACATCTCTTACACATAAACATCGATAGTCGTAACTATGTACTTTGATGCGTTATTTTGTGTGCTAAAATAAAATGTAAATCACGTGGTGGAACCTACTCTAGCTTTTATTAAAGCGAAATGAGAAACGTTATTGATTCGTGTGTGTCTTCATTAATTGCTAAAATAAGAAACGAAATGTTAAATGAATGTTTTTAGTTTAATGGATTTCTAAATTGCTAAAGAATTTTTTCTAATTTTTGCTGATTTAAAGCTGCAGTTTAGCAGATATATGAATGTTAAGGTCTTCACTACTCACCTGCCTCCTTTTTGAATTTTAGTGAGTAAATTAACAATAAAGTACATAAAAAATTAAGAGCATGGGCTCGATAACATATTATGCGAAGTAGTGCTACTATATGAATTAATAATTGTTTCAAAACCTTTCGTGTACTGCAGTGGTTCTCAACGTAATTCCTATCAGAAGCCCCATTTTATCACATCCTCTTGCCAGCGACCCCCTTATTTCTTGTTCGTAATTAGTTTGTGTGGGATTTTTAGTATACCTATTGCGGAGATCTAACGATATTCATCTATTTCTACATATAATAGTAGAATCCATTTTTCGTATATAGTGGATACAGTAATTTCCCTAAAAGCGAATGGATTAACACCAAATTTGATCAGTTCATTCATATTACAAATATCGAATCCTTTCCGTCATACTGTTTGAAAATGGGGGTCGTTTGAAAATTTTAAAACTTCATAACTTTTAATTTTGGGTCATATGATGTAAAAATATGAAGTAATTTCTAATTTTGATTTCAAAAAAGTTGGATAGTCGTTGCTGACGAAGATTAAAGCGGACATTGCCGCGCTAGTGAAATCACACAATGCCCAGGTATGTCAATTTTAATTATTTCAATATGCAAATTTTGTTGCATTTGTATTTTTCTGGCATTTCACTATGCAGTTCCCATTACTTTCATATCGTACCTCACACCGTGCGCGTGGGTTTCCTCGGGGTTCTCCCGTTTCCTCCCACTTTCTTCATTCCATTTCTCATCATCACTGTCTCCTTTAGCCTATCCGGCATAAGCGTGGGACGTAGAACTCAAAGATTTCATTTCATTTTTTCATATCGTACCTCTTCCATTTAAATTGATTTTTAAACAACTCTGTACTTGTTGAAAATATTTAGTAAACCTATTTTTTTGTTGTTCTTAACAGTATGTATAAAAACATACCTATCAGAACAAAATTCGAAATAATATTTAAAGGTATTTTCCGGTATTAGATTCTAATTATATTTATCTCTTTCCGCTTATGTTAGCGATCCTCAAATCGAGAAATCGTGGTATACTGTATAAATTTGGGTGCCCAACAATTGCGCAGTAAAAGTTTTAGCTTATATGAAAATGTTTGGAAGCAATTATTAGTTCATGTAACAGCTTTTTATTTACACTCTGTCTGTCTCACTTTCTGCATTTTTTCATACTCTTTAAAGCTGTTCATTAAAATTCAGAAAAGTAGTGAGTGGTGAGCTTAGGGAAGATCCTCAAGCACTCAAAACAGTAGATCGATGTCGTATTGAATTTTTTTCTTTTCTACTGCGCGGTCGTGAAAGACAGTAATGTAGTCACGACCCTGAAGCTATACACTTTGTAAAGGTCAAAGCTGTTAACTACGCTTCCTTTCGTTTTAGTGTGTGTGTGAATCACTTTTTGCAAAATACTAATTCAATATTGTATGTTCTCATTGTGCAGTGATAAAGACTTGAGTAACGTGTAGTACTCAGCTAGTATTTAATAAAACCATGTTAAATTTTCACTGATACATTTAGGATGAAAGGTGTTACCCTATTGACACCCGATAACCCGATTTGTTTGAGTTCTTGGATGAGGATGAAGTTGCTTTTGTAACTTTATGTATTCAATTAAAAATTGAATTTTTAGAGATTTGAGATGCCTTTATCTAATACAGTTCATCGTTATATATGTATTTCTTATAATACGCTGTTATATAGAATTTTTACGTAGTTTCAGAGGTAATATGTGCATTATTTATTTTTATTTTTTATTTATTTATTTTTTTACGAAAGTTCTATCACGGTATGTATGTATATGTAACGTCCAATGTATAATAAGTCTATCACATTTTGATCCCGTACTCTTCATTGATTTCAGCCCCAAATGATTCGGGAAATCTTAAAGAAAGCAAACGCCACATTTAATGAAAATTGAATAAATTTTACTTAGGTTATCAGAGACGACACACGAAAGCAGATTTCATGTAAAACATAAAAGCTATTTTTGCGACCACGCCAAAATGTTAGTGTGAAAGTAAGATAACTGCGATCCCCAAAATATCCATCCATTGATACGTTCCTTAACTGTTACTTAAGATATTTTATATGGAGACATGGAGTTAATTTCTACATTATCTAATTCAAGTATTCAAGATTTGCTTGGGAGAAAATTTGTTGATATCTAAGGGTATTTTCCCGGAGTTTCTCTGAATTGATTTTTGAGTTGCCCAATTTGAAAATGTCTCTTATCTACTTTACAAAAATTCACAGAAATCTTTTTTTGCTTTGTACCATCTTAATTTCTGCACCTGAAAATAAGCAAAATAAGTTTTGTAAAATGTTAAATAAATTCTTGAACACAGTAAATGGGATTCAAAAATAGTGGGCAAAAAATATTTTGGAATTGCTCGATTTAATTCATTCATAGATTCAGTGAATCTGTCGCAATTCTAAGCTAAGTATTACTTGTGACTCAGATACCATGTAAACTGCAGGTCCATACTTATAGCGTAGGAGCTGAGAAACAACCACATAGAAATAAAAAAGTTTCATAAAAGTTGGCAATATTAAAAAAAAAACACGAAGGATTGATATGTTAATTATGATTGTTAATAAGACGGATGACATTATTTATTTTTCCTTACTTGTAATATCTAATCCTTTTATTTTTAATCACTGCTTAACAAATGTTAATGTTAGGGCTGTTCTCAATGAAACGATCCCGTCCACTGCTGAAATCCTACATTTAAGGATCGGTGAAAGTAACCGGAATTGAAATCCAATTGCATGGTAAATGTTAAGGACATTGTGTTGATGGAACGCCTAGTTGGATATTAACTAACTATAAGATATGAAAATGCAATGAAGTTTGTAGTTTAACATCCTACGATGGATAATGAAGACGGATGATTAATGAAAGGGAGTAATTATGAAAGACTTGGTGAAGTGAGGATGTTGGAGGAAACGGCAGAACCGCCGAGAAAACCCACGGTCACGATGTCGTTCAAAACAAACTCACATTCCCTAGGATCGAACAATGGACCCTTTAACCTGTAGCCGCCCCTTCATATTGCCAGGTCACACCTATGAACATCACCAAGGCAACACGAGACGGTTTCAAATAGATTAAAAATTTTATGTTGGCCTGGATATCGATAGATACGCTGCCAAGTCCCCTGGTCGTGGTGCGTAGCAATGTGGACGTGATTGGTAATATCCAAATGGTCTTCGTGGAATAATGATGACTATTGAGTATAGCTGGAGTGGCAGTTAACAGTTGATCAATATAACATTGAAGAAAAAAGACATCAGGATGATGGACGGGAACGAAGTACGTTTTACTATAAATGTCTCTTAGCAACCTGTATCAATCAGAGCTTATAATTATTTATATGCCACAGACGTGAAGTCTTGAAAGAAGAAGCAATACGCTACTTGCACTCTAGACAGGGCTCTATTGGCATCATGTATTTTAATCTCGCAGCATTGCCTCAAATATAGACTTTCACCGTGACTACTATAGTATCCTGACGAACATGTATTCGGCCGCATCCACCATCAGTACGCTTCATCACTATAGATCAGATATACTATCATCTGCCAAGAACAGCTACCTATTTTCACCTGCTTATTACTCATCTGGAAATACATAAGTAAACGAACGAGAAGTACGACGTATTCAAGTGATGAGATATTGTCAGGGATCCTAACTGTTTACTCTAACATATTTTCCATATTTTATTGTCTTGTGGAAAACGAACAACTTAAATATGTAATAAAAATTCACAAGTATATATTTGATATTTTAATTATTATTCTATGCACCAAATTACCTAACACTATTCTTGTAATAATATGGTGTATCTGGTGAAGAATTAATTCAACTTTTTCAATCACAAAGCATAAGTAATATTTTTGTGACAGGAACTTAATACATTAACTTCATTAACTTTTTTTTTTTTTTTTTTTTTTGTACGATCTGTATCTACTACTTTTTCTTCTTTTTACAGAACATTTCATAAAGACTTCGGTTTTCATTAAAATCACACTCTTGTAGGTTAAATTTACAATAGATAAAAATGCAAAATGTATTTTGTTTTATAATATTTTTATAAATATTTGATTAGAAATTGTATATTAATTATGTGGTTCTTTGGTCTGAAGCTGCACGTTTACTAACAAATTACACATCTAGATATAAATAATCTTTGACAAAATGATAAAATCGATTAAATAAACCAGGGATGTTATAAAGAGAGGATCTGCTCATATGTATCGTCATGCTATTAAATCGATGAAGCAAAAAAAAAAAAAAAAAAAAAAAAAACGAGCATCGGCACGTCTGATTGGCTACTCTCGTTTCCACCATCGTCTGATTGGCTACTTTCGTTTCCGCCATGATTGTTGGCTCAGAACATTGCGATCCTATTGGGCGGAGTGGGCATAGTAGGGGTGGCGAAACTGTGACATATGGCTTCAAGATTTTATTGTAAGGGCAGATCCTCTATTTTATAAAATCCTTGAAATAAACAAACCATTTCAAATTTTCAGATAAGCAGCTAATACTAGAATTGACAAACTGAATTTACATTAAAGCATAAATATACTGTAAGGACTATGTGCCAAAATGGTCCGTTACAAATCCACAGGTGAGCGCTCTACCATTGAGCTTTCGTGTTCCTCCCTTAATTGGCTGTATCATAATGAGGTGATTGTTTTAGGCCGGATTGGACACTAGAGGACCATACCATAGTTTTACTCTTAAGAAACACCTGATGATCTTGTTACAGAACTGTGTATACAGAGTGTTTCAAAACACAGACAATGTTTGGGAGGTGATACCTGACAGCAAGATAAGACAAAACTATAGACCAACTTGGGTGCACAAATGTTTTCTTTCGGAGTTACAGGCTGCCGAAAACATGAAAAAATGAACTTTAAAGGTTTATAGCTGCAAAACTATGGGACCTACCGTAGTCGGGTTAAGACCTTACTTAGAAACTAATATGTTCGCTATTCAAAAATCCATGTTTCAGAATCCTAAGGTACTCACGCAACAACTTTTATAGAGGGAGTCTGGCTATGGGCATATAAGTTGAAGTACTTACGAACTACCTCTTTAAAAATTGTTGTGGAAGTACCCTAGGATTCTGAAACATGGATATTTGGATAGGGTACATACTAGTTCCTAAGTGAGATCTTGGCCCGACTACGGTAATTCTTATAGTTTTGGAGTTGTGGACCTTTTAAAGTTATTTTTTTCGTGGTTTCGGCAACCTATAACTCCGAACGGAAGCATTTGTGCTCCCAGGTTGGTGTCAATGGCGGATCTAGGCCAGGCCGGGGGCCTAGACCCCCCAGTTTTATGGATGACGAAAAGTAATTTAAGGTTATATATATAATTGAAAGTTCATAGTAAACTTATGATACACCTATCATAATCTGGTTTCTGTCTGCCCCCTCCCAGTTTTTACCTTCTAGATCCGCCACTGGTTGGTCTGTACTTTTTGTCTTATCTTGGTATCAGGAATCACCTCCCAAACGTTGTCGGTGTTGTTTTGAAACACCCTTTTTATATAACATGTGTGTATATGTCTATACAACACCATCATAGACTTTTAGAGCTATGAATGCGACTTCCTGGAAACCGTATTGATTAAAGGAAAGCAAGATACAAGTTAACATCATTAAATTCGGTCATTTGTCAGGTACGTACAAGCTTTAATTTGTAGTTTCGACTAAATGTAAGAAATTATTGAAACTACAAATAATAATAAAAAAAATAGTTTATGGCCGTACTTACGTCGATTATTTTGAGCCAGCATTCTTCCCAGTAACATTCGTGATTCAAATGATGTTGCATATTGAATTATTATTATTTTTATTTTTATTTTATTTTATTTTATTTTATTTTTTTTTTAAGAAGCAAGTATTTTTCTTCATGAATTCAGAGAAGGACACTTTTTTGAAGGTCAGACAAAGCGTGAAAGATTGCTGTGCTAAGAGTGTGGAACTGCATTACTATTTATCAACTGAAATGGAACAAAAGTTGAATGACCTTTTTTTATATTGAGATCGAAACGTGCTTTAACGTTCTAAGTTAGAGAACATCTTGCATGTAATGCGTATTGTATCAACGTTACAAAGAAAGAAAAAAATTAACAGTGCATAACATATAAATATATCCATTCGCCAGGTGTTGTAACTACTGTGTGTGGTTAGTATTTTTAGTTTGGATATAACTTCTCAGTTTGTTTTAAGTCTTCAGGAATGCTATTTTCTTTCTTTCTCATGATTATGTCGTCTCGGAAATTCGAAAGCGTGACAAAGAGAGATTCCTAAAAATAACCACCCTTTTGTCTATCACAACCGAAATAGGAATTTACGAACAAGCAACCGCTGCTGTGCGTTACATGCAGCAACCGCATCGGTATGTCGTTAGTTATTTCTTAAAGTACCAAGTATCCGGGAAATGTTTCTATTATTTTTGACTCTTAAGAGACGTTGTATAAATAGTATTTTCAATTTACCTATTCATGAATGTGTGAAGTCCAGAAGAGTTGCCAAGTATCTTTCCATTTCAAACATTTTCTTTTTCCTCTTTATTTTAATTTTTAATTTTTCTGGAAAGTACAGCAATAATTTTTTTTTTTTTTTACCGGAAATAAGCGCAGTTTTATGAAGTAAAACTGTACGCAAATTGTTTTACATTGCGTATAGCGTACTGGGAATAATTAGAACCAGGCGTCTATGATTGACGGGAATACGCGTAGGGTGCAAAGTAGTGGGAGTAAAACGTCTGGGAAAATAAACTTTGGATGTAGCGACAAAAAGATTGGAAAATGAAATTATTTTTTAATCATTGGCATGAACATAGTTCTTTCCGTATCTCTAAATAAGTTATACAGTAATTAAATATACAAGATGTATTTATTATATTGCAGCAGTATCCTGGCGCAAACTGCATCATTGTAATTTTAGGGAAGGTGCAAAGAAACATGACATATCATAACCACTTATCAACTAACGCAACTTGTATAAAAGTGTATGACAAATTTTAACCAGTGCTGCACCAGAGATCACAATGTTGAAAAAGTTTTAAAGTAGATATTGCGTTTGTGAGGACACAGAGTATTTTGGTTGGGTGGTCATCATGGGCCGTGAGGGGTAATTGATACCCCTGATATATTGCATGTAATTGTGGAAGTAAGAACAGAAATGTACGTATTTATTCAGATACGAGCAAGGTCTTTCCCAACGATTTCGTAGAATACTGAATATATGTTGGTAGATACGTAGTATTAAGAAATCTTGTGCTGGCACATCGTGATTGCGTTTCAGTTGGAGTAGAAGAAACATGCATTCCGTATTTTTAGATTTACGAATGTTTATACTCATCTTAGCTATGGGAGTTGCCAAAGCCATTAGTTTTTACTTGCCCTCAACCTTTCCCTTAGCAAAATTTCTCAAAATATCAGTGATAATGAAACGGTGTCTGCAGTTTACTAAGTGGGTGTTTACATATTTGCGACTTCCAAGATATTTTTGAAAATGTGCATTGTCATAGACGACGAGAACTTCGATTTTATATTTGATATGGTCACTTAAGAAGTAGCATTTTAATTCAACGGTACATTTACTAATTCCCGGGGAACTTAAAATAGTTTTTAACTTTCTCTTTAGCGTTTGAAACAAATTTAGCCGGAAAAGATAATTGTTTTAAAATTTAGATAATGATTCTTTAAAATGAATATTAAGAATAATAGAAGCAAATATGCCTGTTAACGATATTATTATTTAACAGTAAGAAGTTAACGCATGCCATAAGATCATTTTACGATGGAACATTTACAATTAAAAAAGTAAATAATGTCTTATTTTTTAAAGTATTACTTCAACATTATTTGGTGCAATTAAGTAAAATTCTTTTGTTAAATCTGAGATTGAAAGACTGAGCGCTGGATTCAAATCTTGGACATCGTGAATATCTTACATGTATACTTTTCGACAGTGACAGTCTATCTCTCTCAGAGCAGTGTGGCAGATTGCATTGAGTTGAAGAGGGTTAGATTTTTAGAATTATTTATTTATTTATTCATCAGGCAAAAAATAGCCCAGGTAGGCAATCGGGAAAGGAGATTTTGGCAAAGCTTTAAGGTCAGTATGTAACGCTAAGTGTTGCCAGACGGTTGTCTTCTGTGCATCAAGTAGAAATTTGACACACTAAACTTCATCGTTAGATATTCTTTTTAAAAAAGTGAGATTATTAACATATTAGTGGAGCGTGGGCTTCAACAGGTATTATTTGTCTTATCGATAAGACAATACGATAAAGCTGACAGTACATGAAATATATTTGCTGTTATTACAACTTACTATTAATTCTAGTCACATAATGAAATCCAGTGCTTTGTAAAATAAGAAAAGGTTTAGATAGGAAGCTGTGATCGATTCCACTGTGATATAGGAGTTTTGCTATAAGTAGTATGTGCATTACTGTTTAAGAGATGTGAAAGAATAGAGATACGATTTGTTACTTAACAGTGAATATTTTTCATATGTAGATAAATAGAGAGATCTATTCTAGAAAAATAAAGTTAAAAAATCAACTGCATCAAATGAGCAACCAATGACATACCATTTAAAAACTAATTCTGTGGACTGGAGTTTCAGTGCCGTGTTCACAGCTCTCCATTGACTTCTGTTCTTACCCAACTCTATCCAGCTTTTACTTTGTACTCCTATTTCTGCGATATCCTTCTTAATATTGTCCTCCCATCTGCGCCTAGGTTTCCTAATGGTCGTTTTTCGATTGGTCTTCCAGTTAAGACTTTGAAAGCGTTCCTACTTTCTTTCATCCTGGCTACATGACCTGCCCACCTGGGTCTCCTAGACTTGATGACCCTAACAATGTTTGGTAAACCGTATAAATTATGTAGTTCCTCGTTATGAAGTTTCCGCCATTCCCCATTCCCGTTCCTCTTGGGTCCGAACATTCGTCTCAGGGTCTTGCTAACAAATACTTTCAGTCTACGTTCTTCATTTAGAGTAAGCGATCATGTTTCGCAACCATAGAGAACAACAGGCATGGTTATCGTTTTATATATTTTAAATTTCAAATTCCTCGATAGAATTCGCGACGAGAGTAGACTTTAAACTTAATAATAACACGAATTTCCTGCTTTTAGTCTGCATTTAATTTCTTTGTGATTTTGGTCTGTAAATATTGATCCTAGGTATTTGGAAGTATTCACTTTGTCAGAAGTATTATTTGATATTTTGACATCCATGATTTGCAATATTACGATCTCGGCGAACTTTCATATATTTAGTTTTCTCTACATTTCTTTCTATTGTTGTCCTATCATCTGCTACGCTACATACCGTTTAATGCAATGAAAATTAGTTTTTATCGATTTTCTCAAAAACTGTCCAAAAAATATCCTCAAACATGGAATTTGATTGAGGATATTTGTATATCAATTGGAGAATATCGCTTATCTTCAAAGAATATCGTTTGCGCTATATTTCATTAACCATACTGTGTACTGTCATCTTTTTCATGTCATTATGGAAAATTTGATTAGTGTATTGTTCAGCATCAGCTTCATCTTAATAAATAGCGTGGTAATCGTACATCAATTTTTAGGTTTACAAAAAAGATTTTTATGTAAATTTTCTCTGAAACTACGCATGAGGATTTACACTCACCCATATCAACATATTCAGCTGAATTAGCTCTAGGGGTTAATGTATGTCTCATCTTAGGCATTTTTTCGCCCTGTTGTTAAACGAATATTATTGTAGAATGATCTTTAGTTGAGAGGGATTCGTTGGCTTATCTTGAAGTAATAAGAACCAAAAAAGACTTAAATCATTAAAATGATAATAATAATCTAATAATAACAATAATATAATAATGATAATGTCTCTGCATATCTCGATTTCTCTATACTTAAAATGATGCTCTCTCTCTCTCTCTCTCTCGTGGTTTGAAGAAAGACATTAAGGTGATCTGGTACCCCTAGCAACCTTGAAAGTTAGTCCATTTAAAAAGTATTGCAAAGTTTTTCACTATTTTCTTCTTTATTATTAAAGTTACAAACGTCAAAATTTGAACAAACCTAGAGGAGACACATATCTATGCCTTGTGTGTTTTAGATTTTGAAAAAAACACAGTAAGGAAACTTTTATCTTCAACTTTGAAAACATGGCAACAGTAAGACCTGAACTCCCTGCGACGGTATAGTTTTTCCTTTCCGCCCGAGTCGAGCGGCAAGTTCAGTTCTCTGCCTCGCTCAAGTTGTTCAAATCAGGTGACTCATAAACAGCGGTACAACCGAAACCTTCTTTTCTCATCTCTCTCCCTCTCTCTTTTTTTCTTTCTTTTCATTCTGCGAATTCCTGGAAGGGTAGTTGTCACTTGTCAGCTTACCATTTCCGCAAAATAACATAGTATAGATGTCAGTTTGTGATCTTTGGGAAAGATTATAGAAAAAATATTGTTGGAATCAATCTAGGACAAAATTACCCCTTGAAAGCGAGGTCAAAACCCTCTCTTCAGAAATAATTGAAAGATATTTACATGAATAATTTTTGAGGGAAATATGATCAACTGAAATGGCATGTGGGCAAAATTCGTAGGGCCTGCTTTTTTAAAAATCATTTTCGTTCTTTGTTGCCTGTCCACATGGCCACTTCTATACTATCTCCTAGAACTTTTTTTTTTAATTTTGCATGCACATGTCCGGTGACAATACAATATTGTATAAATTACCATATACTCATGTGTAATGTCTATATCTCCCTTTTCCTGGAAGCGGAGAAGGAAAAAAATATAGATCCATGTAATGTTCACACTAGCATTTCCTAATTTTAGATTATTTTCTAATAAATGAAGTTCGCAAGGCACCTGAAGGCTGTGAGATTCTACCTGGGTATCATGTGCATAGATACACCCTTCAAATTCGTATGAAATATCTTGTGCAAACTTTCATTGTGAGTTCGAACAGAAGAGAACCAAGTTTGATAAAGCTGGGTAACGGCTCACGCAACATTTTATGTTCTTTGTAAGTAAATGATGTTGGCTTATTTTAAAATTGAGCATGGTTAGGGATGCGCACGAGACAAGATTTGTGGTTGTCTCGTCTCGAAAATTTGCTGTAAAAGTGATGTCTCGACTCGAAAAATGTATATTTCTCTATTGGAAAAGCCGTGTCTCGACTCGTCTCGTGCGCATACCTAAGCATGATTTAGTAGTAAATTTATTTTGCATTATACAAATTTGTTTAAATTATGTAATATCTGTGAAAACCTTGTTGACCAGGCTCGCAACCAGCCACTGAAGTTTGGGGAGCATAACTATGCTAGGGGGCAATCGTAACAATTCTGGGTCTCCGTATCAATGTCATAGGATGCATTGTGATTTGAGAGGCTAAAAAATTTAGGAAGGGAGCAGGCCCCCTAACCCCCGCCGTAGTTGCACAACTATGTAAGTAGATTCCTCAGTACCGGTACTTTATTTCACAAAATAAACACCACTACTTTATTTCGTAAAAAAATTTTCACTACGTTATATAAAAATTGGATAACTCGACGGGGGAAATTGAATATTTTTCCCAGGGCGGATGAATTTCACTCATATACGCACCCAGCCATCACACACGTAAGAGTGGGGAAAAGTTATTCCTGTCTAAAATGAAAATTTTCTCTTGCAGGGGGATAAAAATTTCTCAGAGGAGAAATCCCTGGCATCCCCTCGTCAATTAGCACACTAGGACGGGCCTCTCACAATTTATAAGGAAATCGACGCAAAAGGCTGTAAGATGACATTTTTCATACCTTTTCTTTTCACATGACATATTTTCGACTCCAGACGACACAGGGACGGATCCAGGATGGATTCCTGAGAGATGGGGTAGCGGTGAGTTGTAACACTGCTACTTAGGGTTACTTTAGTTTTATTATGTACAGACTTGAACTTTTGCATCACTGGTGCTTGTGCCATTGGAGGTGGCGAACGACCCTTCCCTCAGGATCCGCCTACAAGTCTCTATGCCATCCCTACAGGATAAAATAAGATACACAAGAATGTTTTCCACTTATGTTTGAAGGCATACGCGTAGCCAGAAATATTCGTTAGTCGGGTTTAAATATAGATCCTCTAATAATAATAATAATAATAATAATAATAATAATAATAATAATAATAATAATAATAATATCCGCTTAGTATTGTGTTTCGTAGAACAGATGTAGACTTCTTCCTCTGACACTGTCCGTCTCCATATAAACATTTCCCACCCCCACATCTTTAGATTCCAATCAGTCTCGGTGGTCTGTCTCTCTGTTTATTGTTAATTTCACTGGAATGCATTTCTTTATAGTCTTCAATCTTTGCATAAAATTAACAATCCTCACCTAAAAGATGTGTGGTGTAGTGTGCGACGCAATACTTCCCTGTGGGAAACCTTGGAAATGTACGTATTGCAATCGAGCATCTAACCTGAGTCTCCCGTTTAATCAGTAAGTACGCTGGGAATTTTATTTTGTGAGGTGTTCAAAACCCAAGAGGGAGAGCATTTAGAATAGTGATACATATTTTTACAGAAACGCAAAGGAAGCAATATATTTTGTTACGCCCAGGGATGTGTGTAAAGAGAGTTTGGTTGGTGTTAGGGGGTGTTTATGGGGTTGGGAAAGATTGTAAACAAAGAAACTTCATTTCCTAGCCTTCTCTGGATTACAGGGGTGCCCACAGTCAAGTTTTGGGGCACAGGTTGCACCTATGATTTTTTTTTTTTTTTTTTTTTTTTTTTTAGAGGACGGACATAATTTGTCATTGAAAGTGGAACAATCGAATTTTAATTATACCACAATGATGCTTTTATGAACACGAGTAGCGTATTTAGGAATTTGTTTCGGGAAGGGGTATGCACAATACGAGAATAAGCACTTATATTTTTCCTTTTAGGTGCCGACAAATTTTAATTAAGTTGTGAATATAACAAATTTATTTCGGGGGGGGGGATTGAGCTCGATAGCCACCGACTGATGAACACTAAGTATGAAGGAGAACTTAGTATGAATAACATTTTTAAATAAGTAATTGTCATAATAAAGAGTGGTAAATTTGGAGGGAGGACAGTAAATGGGAAGAATGGTAACCTTCAGGGGAAAATAGGGACCTCTGCCTGGGTGTGTATATTCTCTACTCATTTACATTTTCTAAACATTGTGATGTGTCGTCGTACGTATATGTAAGCCCCTTCTCCACACAGGAAGATTGTTGTTGATCCAAGATGAAAGCTAAAATCTTCTAATTTCAATAGATATGAAAGGAGGGATTACAACCTGTACCAACACATCTTAAAGTACGCCACTGTTTGAAGGTATTTCTTTACTAATGTACATACTTTTCAAGAGCTTCAGTTTGATGTGTTAGGTCCTATATATCGTTTCTAGCTATTTATCATTTTTAGAAAATATTTTTTCTGCATTTATATGCTTATCTATCTATATTTATATCTATGTCTGTCTGTCTCTCTCTCTCTCTCTCTCTCTCTCTCTATATATATATATATATATATATATATATATATATATATATATATATATATATATATATATATATATATATATATATATATTATTACTTCTATCTGTTTACCTGTCTATCAACCGTTCGATTTATCATCTTTCATTCAACCTTCAAATACTGCATTGAAATAAAGCTACATAGAAACGGAAGAAATAACCACAGAAATATGAAACACAATAGCACTTCTTTCTTCTCTTTTCTTATGTTTCTGAAGCCGAAAGTCGTGCGATATTTTTCCTCGGTCGGCAGGAATATCTCGCTTTCCGTTGTCTTTTCACGGCACAGACATTTGTACTGCTATCCCTCCTGCTGTCACTCATAAAATGATTATCCGTCGATATTCACATTTCAAGCAACCACGACTCGAAGGACAGGCAGAAAGACGACCGCTAAACGCGGAC
Source organism: Thermobia domestica (assembly GCF_964235325.1). NCBI lineage: Eukaryota > Metazoa > Arthropoda > Insecta > Zygentoma > Lepismatidae > Thermobia > Thermobia domestica. Next base: position 54,703,618 of record NC_137456.1, on the reverse strand, counting down.
AGGGAGGTTCACACAGGAGTCAATAGACGTTTCAACAAAAGGAGACACCAACTCAAAATTTGAGTGGGAGGGTTACATCTGCGTTGCCAAGTTTTTAAAATCAAACATGGAAGCTTTTTTACTGTGTTTTTTTCAAAATCTAAAACACACAAGACATAGATATGTGTCTCATCTAGGTTTGTTCAAATTTTGACGTTTGTAACTTTAATAATAAAGAAGAAAATAGTGAAAAACTTTGCAATGCTTTTTAAATGGACTAACTTTCAAGGTTGCTAGGGGTACCAGATCACCTTAAGCTCACTCATCCTCTCCATTCGCGAAGACGAAGTGTACTCGCTGTCTATCCTGCTGAATTTCCACAATTCCGTCTCCGCTGGCACAGCCACAGAATAGACGCCAACGATTAGAGCAGAGCGAGGTTCTGGCTGGTTTCTTCAAAAAATGGCGAGACTTGTTCGACATTTCAATTAGGCGAGGACGAAAAAAAAAAGAGAGTGGACGAGGCAAAAGTCCTTCATCTAAACTGTGGAAATGGGATGAACAAATTCTCCCACGCGTTTTCTTTCTTTCTCCGTCCTTCCCCTCCTCTTCTTTATGTCTTTCCCTCGTTTTTAAGCCTGTAATTCGGTCGTACAATAAACAACCAAGGGTCGGCGAGGCTAGCGTCCTCAAGGAAACACATGTGCGTCCGAATCGACAGAAATAGAATCACGAAAGGTTGTTGCCACATCTCAAAAACTCAAATGCTGTAGGCTGGACTTAGTCGGCAGATGGTAAAGTTTGTTTTCGTCAATGGAAAATTTATTTTTAAATTCATCAGCTTTTTCTTATATATTAATATATCTTTTTTCCTTGTTTGTGTGCATAACAATTTACAAATTGTGTAATATTTCGTCAGCAAGGAAAAAATGTATTTAAAATTACTGTAAGACGAGCGTCAATGTTCGGAGAAATCAGCTAATAACGATATGTATATTCATGTACGATATATAAATAATCTATTGCAGCAGAATTTGCACCAGATCAACTGCATCTATTGGTAATTAAAGATATACTTCTCAACGCAATAAAAATGCATTTTTAAAAAAATTTTCTCTAAAACTGCGCATCAGAATTTACTGTCATTTTGTCCACCTATCTTTGGACATATCTTTTTCCTATTGAGCTCTAATTAATATTGTGAAATTTTACTGTTTCACGTGCAAATAAAATAATATTTATCATATCAGAAGTTTTGTTTGAGATTGAAACACCAGATAATATGTATAAATAAACAAAAGAATTAGTTTTCTCATTCTATATATTGTCGAAACCATGTTACCAACAAATAAAGAATCCCAATTATGCAGTTCACGAAGCGGATTTTCATTTTCATGACAAAAAAAAAAAATATGTATAATAATTTCATTTGAGATAAATGTTAATTTCTAAACTCATACTCAAGCCAAATGCTACGTGGATCCGTTTTTTTTTTTTTTCAATAGAGGCTGACCCAAAAGTAGATATACAGTCCCGTATTGATCAGCTCATTGTGTTATCTATCATATAGACTTAATTTCTTTATTATTTGTCCTTAATTATCTTTTTACTTACAGGTATATCTTAAGTTCAGTGCAGAGATGTATACCTTCCTTTGGTCCACCCTGTATTTTAAGTCCAACACTACTTTTCTTGTCATCAGAAGTTGTTGTTGTCCCATAAGTATTTCACCCAAAGATTTTCAAAATTTGCTATGAATAACATGAGTTCAGACAAATACATCATTTCCTACTAAGCTTATATCAAGGACAGTTTGCTAGACCCTACTCAAAGACATCTAATTAGCCTATATTATTACACATGATTTTTTTGCTGTAATATTATAAATACAATTATTCTTTTCTATATTTATTAAACTTCATCTTCTTTCTTTTCTCTTTCAGCAAACGTAATTAGGTCCGTACTTACGCGTGGGTTACAGGGGCTCTGACCCAGGGCGGCATTTTTTTTTTTTTTTTTTTAATCGAGATTTGAAGCGAAAAAAGCTGTCCAGAAGAGCGAAATTTAAGAGAGTTATGTTCTGAAAACAATGTTGCCACCATAACATGACAGAATTTTCTCGTTACGACGCTACTTGTGCTAGCAGGAGCTGATGCTTTTGCTTATTGGTGATCATTGTAAAACTATAATGTTTTATCGGTTTTTGTGTTGTTTTTGCGTACATGTAATTGAATAAAAACAAATAAAAGGTGAGTACTTTCTTGCGCATAGGGGAACTTTTTTCTAATTGACTAGGGCTGCAAAAATTTTAAATAGGCTTTATTATATTGTTAATTTATATAGAAAGGGATGGTTATAAACAAAGTTTTTCATGTGTTCTTCCATCGTCTATCTCCTCAATGGAAGGACGAAATGTATATGGCGGTGTCCAGGGGAAAGGGGGAAGCAAAAGACGGAAACAGCTCAGTCGCGAATACAAACACTTTGATACTTGCGTACACATAATACGTATCATATAAAAAGTTATTGACGCACATATCGTTATTAATTGTAGTAAATAACCTACAGTACTTTACGAGTAGTATGTGAGTAAGCAAATTAATATTTCTTTAACATGTACTTTCAAAAACTACTCTCTTCGAAAATTTAGGAAGCATCTGCCTCTCCTTGCCCTCCCCTGCAGGCTACCATGGGCTGTCCCTGATTCCTGGAAATATTTGCGTGACTGAGTGTGCAAATCAATTAAAATAAATATCAGTACAACACGAGAAAAAATATTTTCAGAAATTATCTTGTTTCCAATTTCTGTAACGGGAGGGGGGATCCACTGTATTGAACAGAAGTACTATTATGGTGAAAATAAATCTGCTATTGAGTTTTGGGAATCTTCATCGAGACGCGAAGCAGAAATGGAAAAATTGGTAGATTTCACAGTTTTCTCGTCCGTAAAAAAAAATAGGGCTTTTCTTGTCGTCTTGACAGGCAATATCTCCCCCTCTTCGCTTAGAATGGAAATTCTTCCAGCAAATGATCCCGTGGAACAATTCTTCCTCTCTTGACGAGAGAGCACCACCGAAAACTAATTAAATTCAACTTCTCATGGTAGAGAGTTAGGAGAGAGGAACAGGTTTCGTACTCTCTGCATCCTTTTCGAAGCATGCGTACTTTGGTTTATAAATGTGAATTGCTTCGATGTAATAGCCAGGTGACCCAGAACTCTCCGTTTTTTATTAATTTGGAACTCGTTTCGTTTGGTAACGGTATCGGATTAATTTTTGTGATTGTCGAGAAAACCGCAGCAGAGCGAGAAAATTTGTATCGGAAACTGTAAACTAGAAACAGTGTCATTTATTCATTGTTATTTTTAGGTCCGATTTCTTTTATTAGTTCATTATTTTTTCCTCTGTGCTTCAGATTTCCTCCTATTTTTTCTTTCTTTTGTTTTTAATTATCACAAGTATTTTGCGATGGAGTTTTTTTTTTATTTTTTTTAAAAAAATAGAAAATGGCACAAGTTTCATAGAGCTATCAAAGATGTAATTCATTATATTAATAGTCACTTTTCTTATCTAGTTTTCGATTGTTAATATAGTATATTATATTTTTAATCTACGAAACTTTCATTAACAGTTGTGTTAACTATCTGTTTTGCCATTTTCTCACTACAGAAATAAGTAAATAAAAAATAAAATAAAGTCATAGATATAAGAAAACGTATCCGTAACGTATACGTAATGAAAAGTGTTTATGACTCTTGTTAAATCGAAGCTCTTAATCCATACTAGTTCTTTCCACTCTTGCTTCCCCTTTAATCATTAATAAAATGCAATATCCTTCATCTCTTCCTTGTACCTTCTTCAGTTTCTTTTCTTCTTTTGACTATTTTCAAGACTTTCTTCCCCACTTTTTTCAGTAACTGAAGTGGTAGTGTTGGCTTCGCATTACTGGAGGTCGTGGGTTCGATTCCCGCTGCCGAGCATCCTGACTGGGATTTTTCAAGGTTTTCCTCAGTCTGCCCAGGCAAATGCCGGGATGGTACCTACTAAACGGGCCCTGGCCGATACCTTCCCAAATCCTTTCCATTGTTATTGTTGTTAGATACACTTTTTCTTCATATATTGCAAACTTGATTTTGTTCCCTTTCGTGGTCAGTTGGCTGGTGCGTATGCTTTGTGTGTGCCTAGTTGCGATTCGGTCTCCAGTAAGAGTGTTAAACCTGGGATATAAACCAACAACATTACGTAGTTGTATGAATCCCACTTTAAGCAGTAGAGATGCAGTCTTACATATCATTTTTGCCAGACAGTCTTTTGGAGGAGGCAGCTATTTTTCGTATTTCTGAAATAATAGTTTTATACACCGTATTTCTTGAACTTGATTACAACACATGTCTGGGGGCAGTCTGGGGAACGGATAATGTCATCAGGGAGTCATCCACCCTCTTTGCTCTTTTCTAGCGTATTCACTGCTTTGTATGAAATGTTTGAGAAACCTGTATCAGTAGATGACAGCATGGTCCGACAGTTCTGCTTCAAAGCAAATGGGATAAATGTCGAGACGTCCCATGCATTGTTTTCATGTTTCGTTCATATTCATAAGAAAGCTTAATTTTTGTTAGCCTGTTCGCAGTGTCAATTTAGCCACTTTATTATTAAATCTATGCATATTCACATGCCGATTAACTGATAAAAAAAAAAAAAAAAAACACCTTAGCTATTAATCTATCATTTTAGTCAATTCTTCATAATTGCCAATTTCTATCCATTCGTCTTTAGCGATGGATAGATGTTTCTTTCCATCAAAGCTTCAATAGTGCACCAGTATATAGCCAATATTACGCGATGAATTTGGAAGAAAGGAGAGAATTCAGAGTGGTTAATGAAAGAGTAAAGCGTACTGAATTAAGGGCGAAAGTGTGTGATTTATGCATGATAGAACGAAAATTTAGTATGCAATAGATGGGTACAGTAAATTTATAAAATGTTTTGTCTGCTTTATTGTTAAATTCTGGTAGCTGTAAATTTAGGCACATAATTTTAAAAGAATTTAGCCTCGTTTTTCCGTTCTTTTTTAAAGCTAATTTTTGTGTGTCATTTAGCTGGACATACCTGTTCGCAATACCGATCTGTTATGCAGGTCCAAAATTAATACTCAGCAATTAACGAAAAGGAATTAATCAAGGAGGCTCCAATTATGTCACTTGCTTATACTGTAGGTTCAAATTGTCTTTTGGCAGATTTTCAGTGTTCATCTTTTGAGTTTGAATTATTGCGATCGTGCTTCTTCCTTCCTTTTCTTTCCTCTTAACTAGCACAACTATGTTGTTGCCTTTCCATCGCAATATGTGCTTCGTAAATGGTTGGTACTCTTCGTTGCTATGGTTTCCATGGAACTCTTTTAAGTACTAAGGAAACTTATTTTTCCACTTATATAATTTCCTTGCGAACAATGAGGAAGGTTTTATTTTGAAACGGAAATAGAGTTTTTATATACTTATAGACTGTTAAAATTGCTTTCCTAAATTTGAGGAACCGTTTTTCATTTGTGGACCGAGAAAATGTTTTCTTTAGAAACTTGATTTACAAGTTCTTATTCATAAGGAAACCAACAGTATAGATTTGAGTTCAGTTTTATGCAGCCTTCTCTATTTTCCCTTCATTTCTCCTGAATGAGAGCTTCCACTCTCGTTTCGTATAAAGTATTTTTCTCGGTGTACAAATGAGAAACGTTTTTTATTTTAAAGCTTTAATGTCCCACGATTATGCGCTGAGGCTAGGGAGACGGTGATGATAGTGAATCGGCAAGAGCTTGGATCGAACAAGGAACTCCACACACCAGAAGTGAGCGCTCTACCACTCAGCCACCGCGTCCCCTTCTCAAATTTAAGGAAGTATATTTTTAATAATGTAGCATCACCATGGCGCTAGGTCAATAAGTTCCATCAGCGTTCACCGAACTTCGCTGGAACTTCCTTTATCAGAGGTTACTACCTCGTAATTCAAATAACTGTCCAGTTGCCTCACCTTGCTGGATTAACTCTGAAAACTCTTGTGACCAGAAACAGCTGTATTAATTTCAATTTTATTTCCTTTGAAAAGGTATTTGGTTGTATAAAATAATTCTTTCTTTCTTTAGATACCAATCTTTATTCCCATCTGAACGTCTAAATTGAATAATTAAAAAAAAGAACTACTATTTCGAAAATTGGAGCTTCGTGATACAATTAATGTTAGCGTTTGCTGGTAAAATTAAGTTTGTCAGTCTGCGACTAATAAATAAAGGAAGGAACTATATAATTGAAACTTCGACGGTAATGTCCAACAATAAAATTTGTCTTGATAATAATTGAGACTTCATTTTTATGGGTTTAGAAGGGGAAATTGATTTTGCTATCAAAAGAGAGAGTCTCGTTGTAATCAGATTGTTTTGTAATCAAATTTCAACTTAACTGTAAATAAAGTGTTATTTGTCAGATGAAATTGTTTGAAACATTAGACATACTCCCGACCAATATGACAGATTTGTTTAAAAAAGAAAAAACATGCCAAGATCATAAATCATTATTTGTTATTTCGTTGTGGTATCTTTTTTGTGTGATAAATTATCAAGAAATAGAAAAGTTGTAATATTACTCGCATCGCTTACGTTGGATGCATTGGCGCTTTCTTGTTCCTATTACAGTGAAAAGCTACTAAAATGTGCCCCTCTTGTTTCGTTATTGATGAATACGAGTATCAACTCTTTGCGTATAAATAGATAAAAGTGATGCTTGCTTTATATCAGATGTTCACATTCGAAGTAAACAAGAGCTTTTATCATAGACAATTATGAAAAAACGTCCTTTCAAAGCATTCCACGCATTACATTAACATAGAAAATTTAAATATCGTTTTAGTTCCACAGTTACGCGCCTTAGAGCAGTGCTATTCAACCTTTTTCTCTCGCGTACCCCTAGACACAGTTCGCCATCCAATTGTGTACTCCTAAAATTGTTTAAAATAAGCTACGAAATGAACTTATTAAACTTAATACGCAGGTTTTGTTGATTAAAAGGAGGACAAATAGAAACCCCCATAAAAGGACAATCAGTGTGCTAATCAAGAGACTATTTACAAGGGGATAAATTGCACATCCGAAAAAATGTAACACTGAAAATTTCATTTTTTTTTTTTTCAATTATGATCATTCAATATATATTGGAAATATGTTTATTTTAGGATTACGTACCCCCAGAAACATTTTCGCGTACCCCCGGTTGAATAGCACTGCTTTAGACCAATGGGAATGGATGACCAATGCAAGTGAATGATTCTGAAACAATGGGAGGAACAATAATGTGAAAGTAAACGTAAGAAAACTCACGATGTTGTCTACCACAAATTCGCGTAACCGGGGATCGAATCGGGGACCTCTTACACCAAAGATAAGCATTCTACCACTGAGCCCCTCTCCCCCATGCAATTCATTAAGACAGCTATAATCGCCCTCACTCTGTCACTCTGCATATAGATCCACCCTTCTACGCAACGATCTTGACCTCTCCATTGCGGAAGGTTTCGGTTCTCTCCTTATCTGCGTACATCTGGTCATCTGTACAGTAAGTCCAACTATCTCCATTAGTTCTGAAAGATATCATAAGAGTGATAAGAGGATATCGTAAAGTGTTCAGATAAATAGTGTTTAAATAAATTCAGTGGTTTAGTGATAAGAAGATAACCTAGGAGGCGAAAATACGACCTAAACATTGTGAAAATGACGTACAACAAATATACCAAATGATGGACATTGTGTCCGCGATACCAGAGAAGAATAAAGTAGCTTCTTCATTTAAAATTTGTAAATTTGATTTTAAATAAAAACAACCAAAGTACAAATTTAAATAATTTAATGGTTAAGACAAATACAGCAAATTATTGAGCGTAAAGTACACCAATTTCCCGCATCTCGATCTGTTGTATAGCATGGTATGTTTCCGTGCCCTGCGCGTTACTGCAAAGATAAAGGAATAATGTCTCCCTGTAAATTGTGTAATTATCGTTTAAAATGAAAAAAAAAAAAAAAATGTTCTGAAAAATCGGAAAGTGAAAGTGAAGGCCACCTTCAGGGGACGGAAAGTTCCTAGACACTCTGCCTCTTTACACCAAAATACAAACCATCAAAAAGGTAACAAATTTAAACGTCAGAAATGTACACACACAAATTAATTTGGAAATAAATGAAAATGAAAACTACCAAGGTTTTCCACTTATCTTACATATGTTTGCAGTACACCCTCATTGCCTTGACATTAGAAACCAAGACTAATGTATGTGGTTAAGATCAGTAGTGCCATTTCAAATTTTGCTTGTATGTGTGTGTGTGGGGGGGGGGGGGAACCCCTAGATGTCAGTTGATTTTCAGGTTTTTCACTGGTATATTATTATCGTATGGATTAAAATGTATATAAATGTGAAAATTAGGGCTCTGGATCCTCAAATGACGCTCCTGGTTTAGATCCTCTTTCTTTTGCTTGTAAATTATCGTCTTATGAAAAAAGTTTACCTCGATGTAGTCTCAAATATTGCCGAAATCAGAAGAATGATAAAAAGTATATAAAACTGACGAAAAAAGTTACCGAAACTTGAGAAAAAATTTTTAAAAAAGGACCTAAAACCTGAAAATTGACAAAATATGCGAAAAAAGGCACTACCACTTTTCAGAACGAAGCATAATACTGTGTGTATTTGATGGGCATTGTGTCCGCGATACCAGAAAAAAAAATGACATTTCATCAACTTCTGTCCTTACTAAAAAGTCTTCAAATAAATACGACGACGACAGGATTGTCTCGTCTTGTGAATAATCCAAGTTATGAATGAGAAACATTTGTGAAAAAAAAAAAAAAAAATGATTGTGTGGAATTCCTAGTCCGATCCCCGACCAAATACGTTTGTGGTATACAACATTATATACGTTCCCTCCCATATTTATATTCCACTGATTCTTTCATCATTCATTTGCCCTTAACCCTTTTAGGTTCTGGCCTTTTTCTTAAGAGTCTTCATCCCCGCGAAATTAAAATATCGCTAATTTTACAGTAATTATGTGATATCTTCAAATAGATAAAAGATAGTTGAAATATGGAACAAGAGCGCCCTAGACAACATTATTTTGCGTGAGGTACCGTTATCACGAGTCATCTAGTAGCTTTCCGTTTGCAGCCATCTAGAAACGCGAAAATAAATGCCGATTTTCTAAATGGCTGGAAATCGAAAGCAGATAAGTGAGTCGTGATAACGATATCTCATGTAAAATAATATTGTCTAGGGCGATATTTTAATTTCGCCGTAATGAGGCCTCTTAACGAAAGTTTGAGAACGCAGAACCGCTGGTGTAGAGGATTACTTGTTTAGCCAATAGGAACTTCTTAAATTACAGATGTCAATGCCTGACCTATCTCATTTCATTCATACTCAATTGTATATTTAATTTTTGTTGTCTTTTTTCTCTGAAAGATCAAATGTAGTAAGTACATATATCACACGTCCCAGAAAGGTGTTCGTTCGCCTTCGGAGAATCTTATCCAAAGCAGCCTCCTTAGCTAGTCTTTTTATAGAGGATTAATAAAAGGAGACTGATGAGGTTCGTAAAGCAACCATTCGCAAGGGAAACTGCCTGATAATGGAACTCTTGGTCAGAAGGTGACGTTTGTAATGACGTCAAACATTAGAGAGCAGAAACTGTGCTGTTCTTGTGAAATGTAGCGTGAATTCGTGTTGGTTTCTTCCCGACGCGTTTATCTTAAAGAGTGGGAGTCAGATGTAAATTTGTCTTCTTCCAGCAGCATTTTTTCCCCCTAAAATAGTGGATTACTCAATATAAAAGCTAAGGGTTTACTTAGGCGTTATGTTTAATTTTTGAATAGAATAATATAGAAAACCATAAATATTTTCCTCTTGCGTATCCTTTTCCTATATCCTAATACTAAACGCAAATGTCTTAGTCTTGCGCATGCTAAGCTTTATAATAAACAGTAACGCTAATAGATTTCGCCACTTGCGCTTTCGTTTGTCTCTATATGGTATGGAAATTGGGGTGGTTGGTTGGCAAACCGAAGAAAAAGATATTAACGAGCTTTAAATAGTAACGCATCAGAAAGACTCTGCATAAGGCCCATAGTGTATAGCGGTTAGAACAACTAGCATAACAGATTTAAGTTACAGTGAAATGGCAGGAACGGACGAGAGTACATGGGCAGTTGCGTTTTCTCCTCGATACCTCCGATTTATTTCAGAATATTATGTATGAATAGTTGTCTTTCTCGCTTTGCAGTTGGAAATTCCACTATCGAATTCTGCGTCGGCTTATCCTGATGAAAGAGTTCAGTTTTCTTTCCTGGGTTTCACCATCGAAACAGGAACTCTATGTACTACACATTTACTGTCTTAAACCAAGTTCCATCTTACTTAAACACCATGAAGAGCCATACCAATCCATATTCGCATGTTCAATTGAAGATTTAGTTCATTACATAATTTCCCAACATCAATATTTCTAGATTTTGCTGCCGTGTTTAATTAAAAAAGTTGCTGTCCCATCACTGTGCAGGATCGGCACCAAAAATTAGAAGTGTGACTATACCCATTGTTAAACCTCTTTACATTATTCTTTCAGAGATATTTTAATTGAATGCGGTGAATATACGAATTGCGTAGTATTACGACTTTCGCCAGCATTTGACGAAGTAGTTGCTTGGTTGATTGAAGAGAATTTGTCTAACGCGCTGTATTAAGTTGCATAGAAGGATTCAGGTACGGAATTCGATCTACTGGTCTTCTCTGAAGAGTTAAGGTAAATTAACCCATAACCATACTAATATAGCTAACTATAACCTTGCAAGACCTAACTTTGGTCGTATCTGTATTTGTTTAGTTTTGTACAAAGATTAAATATCGGAACAAAATAATTCAAACACTTCTAAAAGACTTTCTTTCTTTTTTTGATATTTCAGCAGAGGGTAAGTGCTGAGATATTACATTGCCAATAATGGTAATCTGCCGATAATAAGTTCGATCTTCTGCTCTTCTTCAACATTTAGACTTTCCAGCACATCTTCAATCTGTCAAAAATCAATTGAAATTTAAATCAGAATATCTACAAATATCATGAACGAAGTACTTCATTAAATAGTTTAATTTTTTCCTCACCCAACCTAGTATTCCAACTTTTTATGTGCGGTATTCAGAGTGCTAAGCTGAATATCTAATCTTCTGTCAGTAGATTGCTTTACTGTTATGTTTAAAATAATATATGTTGCGTAGTAGAAAAGAACTTACACATGTTTAGTAGTGAGAAAAGATAACTTAATTTTGTCTTAGTAGATTGATTTTTGGAATAATAATAATAATAATAATAATTTGTAAAGGGCTTTTAAAAGAAAGAAAAAAGTGAAACTTGTAACTACGCTCGAAACGTGACTCGCGTGAGTGCGTGCTGGCTATATTTTGGGCACTGCCTTCGCCGGTGATTTGGGTTTCGATATAGATTTTAAGGTTTCTCGAAACCAAAAGATCATAGATAAAGGAATGTTAAGAACGCTGTAATTTGTACATTCACCACATACAAAATGTGTTTCGCGTGCAAGATATATATTTTCTTCTTTTATGTTTTTTAAAAAAAAGTGCTGGGACCGTACTTTTCTTTTAATTGACAAGAGTTTATTTTGTATTGATAGAAAATTGATTGTTGTTTCTCCAAGTGCAATTATTGCATTGATGGCCATTGAACACATCTGAATTTTGGTTGTGTGGTCTTTGAGGTGACCTCCACTAAATTGTAACTACGTTGATCATTTATATACATACATGTATGTGAATTGAGCATTTTCTGTGAAATTAGATATTTGACAACTTAGTGAGATTTCGCTATAGGAGCGCGCTTTCTAATAATAGTTGAGGTAACTGTAGTAAGAACATTAATTTAAAAGCTTCAAAATATAGCTGCAATACGATTAAAACAGGCATAAACGTTCTCTTTACCGTGATAGGCTGTACTGTGCAGTTGAAGCTTTATAAGACAATCAAGAAAATGAAGTAGAATCAGCTTAATTTCATTGTTTAGGTTCATGATCAATCTTTACTTGTTAAATTATTTGGAAGTTGTTTCATTACTTTCTTACTTTTCGTGCATGTTGTTACTTTTTAATAGCCATATTTAATAGGTTCGTAATATTTGTTTTTGAGCAATGAAATTTGGAATAGTTACAAATATAGGTCTCACTATTTAAGAAAAAATCAAAATTAAAACTAGTTATTATAATTTTGATTATTTTTTCTTCCCATGTTCATTGTTACAAAATGATGTCCGAAGGTAGATGGTGCATTGTAAATAAAATTAAATGTTAATTACAAGAAAAAACACGAATAATAACTCAAACATGTTTTTTTTTTTTATCTTTATTTATCTATGCTTCAATACAGATAACCGCAGTTGTAACACAAGTTTTGCATTTTTACTAATTGAAAAAAAAATCAATAAGGTACGACAGGAATAAAATAAACTTCATTCTAAAAAACTACCCATATGCAAACCATTTTGAATATGTACCCAAATAAATGTATCACTAGCCACTGAGGTTATTGAAACCACCGTATTCACACACAACTGTAGTAATTCAAGTTGTTTTGTTTAATTAAAAAATCAAATCGCATTGTGTAAGCATATTATTCGCATGTTTAGAAAAGAAAAATCTGTAGCGGAGAGATTTCTGTTGAGATTTACCAATTTTTCGCAGAAATACGATGAATTTAGAGCGCGTAATGTTTACAAGCTTTCATAATGTATTGCTCCTTACGGATTTCAAGTACCCCTTGTATCTATGCAACCCAATTCAACTTGAAGTTAAATTGGTTGACGATGTGCAAAGGATGTGCGCCAGGTGAAAGCCAGGTAAGAGAGATAATGGATGAATTAACGCTCTCTCTCTGACTGGCATGACAATTTTCTGAACATGGAATTTAATTATTTGCGGGAAGAAAAACATATTAAATAATAAAAATAAATAAGAAGGAATTAAGCTGACAATATTTGATGGAGGCAAAATAATGCAGTAGGTAAGTGAAATTTTACTGAAATCGGCAGAGATCGTCAAAAAAAATTTTTTTTTTTCACTGACGGGATAGAAATTAATGTGTGTCACTAATTCAGCGTGACCTTTCGCAGATTTTATTACTAGGAAGTTTTACTTAAAGAAGTTTTTACAAGAAAGAATAGTTAGTTATAATAATGTCAATTTTAGTTTCGCTTCGTTTCAAACCACTAACTGTGTATTTGATTTATGAGTATACGCGATTGCATCCGTTGTAAGTAGCCCATATTACAATGATGTAACGGTTTAAAAAAAATGTGGATTATTAAGAAACTAAATAAATACATCAAATAGGAGATATAAATCCTTTATACAAGTTTGGATTTTGTTTTACAGCAACATTTTTCGAAGTATGATCCGTGGAGCAGAAGCGGTCCTGGAAGTCAGCCCTTGTTGCTCTTAGATTGAGCATTAGTTTACTTGAAATTTTTGTTTCATGTATGATCGGATTATTTGGCACTCAAACAATGTGTTTTATCTTCAGAATTCGTATATCATTATTCCATTCAGTGAAGCACTATTACTTCGTTGCATCATACTGTGCAAGTGGGTAGTCTATACAGCAATTAGTATTGCGTGAAACTTCACTGATATTCTCTAGCAGTTACAAAACAGGCAAAGTTCTGTAACTTTTTAAGAATGTATTTTTTTCATTACTGCATTTTAGATAACGTCTTATTTACTCAGAAACTAGTGTCTTACTGTTGCTAAAGAGTCACTTCGTTCAAAAAGTTCTGTTAATTTAAAAATCACTGCAACATTTTTTTTTTTTTTATTTGTACTTGAATGTGTGTATTAATTTTCGTTTCTAGAAGTGAAACTGGGTGAGACAGATTGCTGATCCGCTGTTTCTATCGTGTGGTGTATCCGTCATCATTCTCAACCGCGATGTGTGGTTAATGCAATATTTCTTTTGCTGTCTTGACCTCTGGCGGGACATCGATCCTTCTGTAGGTAGACCGAGCGCCGCCGGTTGATTAATTAACATGTGGGTCAGAGCACACCACATCAAAAGCATAACAAACAACGTCCGTTCTTATACGACAGGGGTTCTGGGGAAAGTGACGGCGGCAAGACAGAAATTTCTATCATATGAGGTAATTTTATACTTTCCAGTGTGTGTTTACTCTAGTCGTTAGATAAAAGCCTTTTTTTTTTTTTTTTTTTTTAATTCTCTCGTTTCATGGGAGAAAAATGCAACGAATAACGTATTTCTGTACTGATGGTTAATTAAAGCAAGTTTCACACGCACATACCGATATACCTACACAATCACATGGCAGTGTTGTGTGAATGAGTGTATTCAATACTTTTAATGTGTTTCCTTAATTTGGGGTGAATGATTATACAAGTATAAATAATTTCAGTCAAAAAATTATATTATTGTGTTTTTAGAGCCACCACCATTATTATTATTATTATTATTATTATTATTATTATTATTATTATTATTATTATTATTATTATTATTATTATTATTATTATTATTATTATTATATTAAAGATGTATAGGTTGACTGGTCTCAGTCTCATCCGCTTAAGGTAATTTTCTCAAAGGATTAATGAACAATTATAAATATTTTTAAAATTACGACATTGACATTAAAAGTGTCCAATCTTAAAACATCAAGTATTTTCGTTTATAAATTTAAAATATTTTATTTTTAATGTTTCTTTGTAAGGATTTAATGGTGTAAACAGAACTAAAGTTTACGATGCATATTATACTATTTTAGAAAGTTATTCAAATTTAGCTGATGAAAATTTAGTATCACAGTTTTTCACCCAAAATATATATTCTAAAATCCCGAGTATATAGTTCTATAATAAGCAATATGTAATAGTACGTGAATATTGGCTAAAGAAAAGAAATGCATAATCCACAGGTCCACTTTTGTCTACTTTCTGAACACTGGATAGGCTAGCATCAGAGGCCATCACTATCTTCACTTGCAAAGCTGCTCATCTTTGTATTAAAATTACAGTCCATCCTGACATAACTTACGCCTAGCGTACAGTATACTGCTTGAATTTACGCAAATGTTAATAAATTAACTAGAAATAGTATTATTTTGAAGAATTATTTTCAGCATTAACGAAGTAAATCGTACACATTATAGGTATGCGTTGTTGGGTATAATTCCGTGAATCCGTAATTTCCTCTAGTGTAAAATACTAAGTAATACTGAAAGATAGCCTCGTTTAGCGAACACCTGTATGCATAACCGCGTGTAATACGACGTAAAATTTCGAGGTTGCTATATTTATTCATTTTTTTTTTTTTCGTTGCACTTATATTTTCGGGCTTTTATGTTAACCGAGTCAGCAATGAAGTCTCTTTTAATCAACATGATGCTAGGCGAAACTTACTCTTGCGCTCATTTGTATTTGAAAGAGCAAGTCAATAAACTCTGGTAAAACAGTAAAGTATAGAGTCCATGTCACGCGATTCCATATTCCTTTCTATTATAGGCAAAGCAGGATTTCTTTGCTGCTGTACAGGTTTAAGAGAACCTAGTGATATAGATTTTAAACGTATATTATTATTATCTGAAGTCCTATAGATTTTAAACGTAGTATGGATAGCCACCGTTAAAATCACCTGAAAATGCTAACTGATTGGCTCTATTAACTAACTATGCGGAGATAATCGCTGTAGCTTCTATTACAATAAATAGATAAATAAATAAATAAAATAAAATAAATAAAATCAAATAAAAAATTCGCTTTCGTTCAAGAGTTACCGTGTAGAGTAATGGGCTTACTGTACCGGATTGTACTTTTAATATAACGTTATAAGTTACAGTGCGTGGTTTTAATAATAAGACTTTCTATACGCAGAGTTGATACCCATTTTCATAGACGACTGTGATTATAGGCTCGTTTTCTGATGGAGACATAGTTTTATCAACGCACAGGGCGTAAATCAGAGTTACCGAAGCAGTCGATCGTCGCTTACTATCAGGTAGATTACGAAACTTTTTAGGGGAAAAAAATGATAGCATGTAAAGACAAATCTTATGCACAAATCGCATGTTTTCTTTTCCTTTTTCTTTCTTTGAAAGTGAGTTTCAGTTTAAACAAACTGATTTGGAATAAAAGACGGAAAAAACTATTTCCGTGGTGAATGGCCAACATTAGTTCAGCTTCGTTATGTCAAAGGAGAAATTGCGTGTACCCTTTATGCAACACGTGTGTTACTTTTATAAAGAAATTCAATTAGGAAAAGCATTACTCCACTTTGCAAATATAACTCTACTTCTCTCCTAAAAGTGAAAAATGGGTAGTGAACGTACAGTGCTTATAGCAGTTACACGTTGGTAGACTGCCAGAGATTTTTCACAGTGTGAGGTAGATCGCTGAATCAAAAACCTTGGCCATCCCTGGCATAAATCATCTGAACAAGGATATATGCACCGAATTGGGTTATAATGAGTTTTCACCTTCCCGAAATCATCATCTTATTTGAATAATTCAACCCAACTTTAGTACACCCGTAATTTGTGCGTTATATATTCTTATGAAGAATATTGTGATATTTTGTTCTATTCTGATATACTAGTATTCTGTATCACTGAAAGCACCCATTAATGTCATTATAAAATTGCCAAGAAATACTGGCACATATCAGAACGTAAGTACTGAAGAAAATGCGAAATATCAGCTCTCTTCTTTGATAAACCATGTGGCGTCGACCAAAACAAATGCTGATCTGAAGGAAAGAAATTAAATGAAATCTTTGAGTTCTACGTCTCATGGTTATGCCGGCTAGGCTAAAGGAGACGGTGGTGATGAGAAATTTATGAAATGGTGGAATGAAGAAAGTGGAAGGAAACGGGAGAACCCGAGAAATCCCACGCACACGGTGTTTGTCACCACAAATCTAACTTGGCGCGAGCTAGAATCGAACCATGGACCCCAGGTTCACCAGAGGTGGATGTTCTACCACTGACCCACCGCGGCCCTGCTGATCTGAGGAAGCGACGCTTGCTGAATAAAGCAAGTGGGATAAGATATCCCATCGAAGTGCCTCCAAGCTTTCCTTCACTAAGTTTGGAGTGTGGTCTGATATCTCTGCAAGTTGTTCCAGATAGAGCATGATCTCCATACGCCTACACTTTAGTGATCGTAAGGAGTCGTGAAGCATGACAAATCTACCGATTTCAGCAAGGGTGTGTTCTGGTCATGAAATTTTGCTAGCCTCCATCTCTCGCAATACACGGAAAACATTTCTTGTAGGTACCATGTTGTTGTATTCCCGCTGAGTTTCGTTTCGTTGATTCTTGTTGTTTTATATTTTATGTTATTGTTACTATTTATTTCAAATAATGGTTATCGTTTGCTTTTATAGTTCTTTTAAGTACTTTTTGTGTGTGTGTGTGTGTGTGTCACTCGTTCACGGTACCTTCAATGTTTGGCGACATTGTTTGTGCACCTATGCCGTTTGACGTTTTCTCAAGTGTGTGTTCAGAAAGCAGCTTCACGAATAAAGTTTAGATTGATCTTCTTAGTTTTGCTGTGTGAATTCTAAGCTTACTGAGGAAGTTCTTGTCTCTTCCGTGATGTGGAATGGAAGGTCCTTGTCAGAACCAAGTGTATATATATATATATATATATATATATATATATATATATATATATATATATAGAACAAGCAAGGGATGACGATGCGTGAAAGGTGGGACGAGAGAGGGAGATGAAGTGCCGGATGGTGAGAGGTTTTATGGTGCACGGTGCACGAGACATCTTTTAAGTTTGTCGTGGAGGCCGTAGATGACTAACATGTTGGAGAATGGCATCCTGGATTGTGACTATGTCACATCGTGGAGATAGGGAAAATCTGTCTTCATGCTGCTAGGAAATGGTTGTGACTCTGGAATGACCTGAGATCATCCGGGCAGCTGTATTCTGGACGCTGTGTAGTGGTGCATAGTAGGAGTCTGTTCCCAAGCGGGATGTGCATAAAACATCTGCTACCTGACAGTCATGTTCCACATTCGTATTCTGGTGTCGTGGGTGAACATACTCAAACTGGGAATTCCATAGATGACTTGAAAACTGAGTAGGCTTTGGCTGCCTGCCGTAGAAAATACTCTTTGAAGCGTAATGTCCAATCTAAATGGATGCCTAGATATTAGATTCCTGGCTGAGGATGAAGTTGATTCCTTGTAGCGGGTGAAGTGCACAAGAACGGTCTTTTGTGCAGTGGTAGCGATGCGCCGATCGTTCCGAAACTTTCCTATGTATCACATATCAGGCAAACAGTTGTGATTAGTGTAAGGTCCACTTCACGAGTCGTAGCAGTCACTGGAGCAGACTTTGAATTTCAGCAGCAAATTTCTTGAAATGAAAGCAGAAAATTACAACTTTCCATAAACGCTTTTTTTCGGGGATTGGGGGTACAAAAATCTAAATTTTCAAGGAAATAAATAATTATTATTTTTGCCCCAATCTAAAGTTACACGCACATTAAAGACTATTGACAATATTATTATATATGTCTAGCGTCACTTTCCGCTGTGTTGAAATAGCACAGCTGCTGATACTTATTATTCAACACTGAGGATTCATTCATGCATCTAATATAAGCACTTAAGTACATTTATTTCTAAAGAATATACGTAGGCATATTCTTTGAATTTATTTGATTGTATTGAAAGTATCTTCCGTTTAATTTTGCACTGTTGTACTAAATATTAAATTTAATGAAACATTGAAGCACCTGGGACGTATAAAGGGTTGGATCATGGGATTCCGGACTCCTCTCTCTCCTCCGAAATCCCAACTGTTTGTAAATTGAGTCTAACTGTAGGGTTGATTTTACAAATTTTAACATAATTTATCCTCATATTGAATTTGAACTACCCTCGAAACAAATTCCTGCATACGTGCGTGGAAACACACTAATTATGTACTACCAGAACGTAGTTATTTATTATTAATAAAGAAATTGGTTTATTTAATATGTTACAATTGAGCCCTCGTCTTTAATATTATGTTATGCCCTTCTTGTAAGTCATGGAATCAAACAAACCTTCGCGTAGATAGTAATTTGAAGGTTGTGGACAAGCAAATAAAAGGGAAAGAAAGGTTTTAGTCTCTCTCTCTCTCATCTCATAATGGTGTGTTTGTTATTTTTAGTTTTCGTGCAGCGAGCGAAGAGAAGAATCGTGTTCGTTGACAGCCGAGCGTTCAATTGGATCTCTTCACTAAAGTGTGAGTTTCCGTCACGCTTCTAATTACGTTGTAGGTTGAGCTGCTTGAAAGAGTCACGTCTCTCCTCCTCTCCTAATATCTCGTCTCCAGGACACACACACACACACACACACACACATATATATATATATATATATATATATATATATATATATATATATATATATATATATATATATATATATATAATCCTATACTTCGAAATCTTTGGCGTTTTTGCAAATTGTAAAAGAAAAAGTTGTCAGTAGCAAATTTATTGCAATAATTGATCAAGCAGCTTCATATTATTGCATTGAAAGTGGAAAAGATGTCTATCTCATAAGGAAAAATGAACTAATTCAGCTTCCCTATATACTTTATGATAGTAAGTGAAATAACAGCTGGGAATCCTTTTAAATATCCATCTAACCTTCTAAAATGTGATTGCATATGTATAGTAGACTTTGCAAACATTATTATTTAGAAAAAAATGTAATAATTGTTCTGATTTCTCGAATCGCTTTAAAATATATTCCATGTTATGAAGCTACTGTATTCAGAACTGTTTTTCATTTAATATCGTGAATCACCGGCAGAACTTGTGCTGCATACCATATGTATTATGTAGTAGTGGATATTACCTACACAACGTTACACCGTACTACCACTGTGGCTAAAACATAATATATTGACGCACGAGTTCTGTAAAATTGTGAAAAAAAAATGCAATTGCTTTGAGACATACAAAAAAAAAAAAAAAGTTCTTGGGAGCTTACCTGAAAATGAATTTAATAGATTTCGGGTTGGCAAAGAGAAATTGATATCCAGTGTCTCAGATAAAACTAAAATTTCGATTTGTGTTTGATATTACTTTTCAATATGACGTTTCTTCTGTTTGTACAGGAATAAGTTGAATATTGAATCAGATTTAAGACAGAGCTAAGTGAATTAAACCAAGCACTAAGAAGTTGTGTTGATCTAAATACGCACAATGTTTATAGTTAAGAAAGAATTGAATTCTGTAATATTTCTTGTTTTACATTCATTGTTTATCCCGTCGATGTGTTCATTTAAAACCGAAGTAATATAATGAGAAATATGTCTTGCTCATAGCTTTATTTAAATGTTTAAAAATGTGTTCATTTTAATAAACAGTCCATTGAGTATATTCAAAGA
This sequence comes from Thermobia domestica, assembly GCF_964235325.1. Taxonomy (NCBI): domain Eukaryota; kingdom Metazoa; phylum Arthropoda; class Insecta; order Zygentoma; family Lepismatidae; genus Thermobia; species Thermobia domestica. The sequence continues at coordinate 54,683,142 of NC_137456.1, read as the reverse complement.
ATGGTTTCTTTTTGAGAGTATAACTGCATTAAAAAGAAAGAAAAGAAAAACAATGGTAAACCAATATTACTTATATTAAACATGATGGTACGCCAGTAGAAACGGTTGAAAATCCCTGGTCTGGAAAAAGTCGTAAAGAAACAAAAACTATCAGAGTTTCAAGAAAAGAAATGAAATGCTGTCTTGTATCGGAGAAGTTTATAATACGTACGTTGTAAAATGTAAATATTAATATACATCTTAGTATAAGCTGTAAGTTTACCGGCATATTTTTTATCGTATCACGTACCGAGTGCAAGAATATTGGTTCATATTAACACACTACTGTGTACTGAACCGCAAAAGGAAACCAGTCCTAGTGACCACTGATCCCGGAATCTTTAATGTATGGATCGTAACAAACGCTGTTTAAGTTGAACAGAAACTACTGCTACATACATTTCAAGATAATATTGTGAATCTTAGATGCCAGGTTTGTTGAAAATCGAAATAATGTGCTTGGTAATGTACTTAAGACTATGTTTTGTACTTGGACTTCGATGTCTGCTTAATTTGACGTTTCAGCGTCTCTTCAGCAGCGTGACTGTATGAGACATGGACTACATTTTAATGTGAAATCAAAATCATGTAATCGTCCACCGAACCAGAAATCAAGCGAATCCAGGTGCAGAAGACTTGTTTGCTTAACAAATTCCCGATAGAGCTGGTTTTGGAATTAGGTATTACTGATATTGACATTTATTTCAAAGGCACTTCATTACTCGAGCTTTTTGTAATTAAAACTAACTCACCATCTACTGATCACGTCTCGTTTGATGTACACATTTTAGAAAGTTCTCTACTCAAACTCATAGCATAATTTTAGGCGTAGCAGAGACTTATTTTCGTTTCTTTGTTTCCGTCCTTCGCCATAAGCCTCATTTACAGAATATTGTGAGTAGGTTTTTGAATAGAACGCTTTTACAACAAAACTTTTACCAACATTTCAATGGGAGAACATTTCAGTATTCTGTAGTCGTACGTCCAGGATCATCCATATTCTACCGACTAGTATTTTCATTTTCTCTAGATTGTGCGACTGCTTGGACTGGTCTTTTCATTCTAATGCGGGTGCATTGTTCGCCGTCGTATGCGTGTCTGTTGCGTATTTCATCCAAAATGTGTGTGTGTGTTCATTGTGAATGTGTTTGATGTCGGAGAAACGACTCTAACTTCGTGCCTTTTGATCGCAAGATTTAAAAGAGCGTAACCCACTGCAGTTCTTGTTTCTTCAATACAAACGAGAAAGATTATTTCAGAACTTGTGAAGTCGTGTTACTTCCTATATTTGATTTAGAAGATAGATTCGGTTAGTTCCAAAGTTCACGTTTTACTCAGAACTGTAGATGTCGCGATACAGTGTTGATTCCAGATCCGATTATTGTTAACTGAAGGTTTTCTCCATTTTGCTTTAACATTTTTTTAAGAACCTCTCTCTTTTTTCTTTTCTTTATTATTTATTTCTGTAGGTGAGCGATTCTTAAACAGCGCTCCGCAGATCCATGGAGGCCTGTAAGTGTGTAGTGCAGTAGCGTACGCAGGAATTTATTTCAGGGGGAATCCAAACTCAATATGAGGGTATTTTATATTAAAATTCCCAAAATTGTCCCTAAAATTAGGCTAAATTTACACAAAAGTCGACATTTCGGGGGGTCCGGATCCCCAGGACCCACCCCCTGCGTACGTCCCTGGTATAGTGGGGGATTGAAAGTGAAACTAAATTTCATTTAACTTAATTGTGAAGTATGTTGTGTAATATAATAGTGACTTTTTTTTTTGTTATCAATGAAGCTGTTTTTGTCAGTCTTTATAGGTAAGCACTAAACTTGATAATCACTCCCCATTGGTGTGCTTGCTAGCTCGCGTTCCTTTGGTGTACAGGATCTCGGGTTCATTTCCTGATGGGAAAGCTTTGAAATTTGAACTCATTACGGCGGTTCGGATTCTACATTAAACTATAGGTTCAAGTTCAGAAAATTCGAGAGTGGTACAATTTGTACAGTTAAAACTGAGTAGATTGTATACATACAAATATTTTCTTCCCTTCTATTTAAAGGAATGGTAAGGGTCCGGCATAATGCACATCGTAGTAAAGGGTCCTCGAAATCACGAAGTTCAAGAACCGCTGCAGTACGTCATATTTGATCGGTACAAAACATGAAAACAAAAATATTTTTCTTTTTCCGAACTTTGCTCTGAATTTGCTTTCTTTTATTTTGTGTAGGACGCTCCCCTCCCTCGGCAATTTTCTTGTATTTTAGTGAAAACCGTAAAGGCAATTAATAAGAACACCAAAATATTCACAAAGTGAGACAAATAATAACTGCAGAATAGTATTGAATGGAGTATTCTAATAACTGTTCACAGACCTTTTATATTCAATGTTTGAAACTTTGTGGTCTTCCATACACTTAAATCCGAAGTTATATACATACTCGAGTAATTTCGGTTGTTATTAGCATTCACGACTGGCACCTGGAATATTTTAAGTTCAAATCTCAGGGATGGTCAGATTAACAAAGAGTTCTGTACAATTTGTCATTTGTTCCACCATCCGGATGCTGAGATGGTACCTTTTAAACTGTGGCGGATCTAGCCCAGGGCCAAATCCGGATAGTGGCTAGGACCCCCTCCGAGTTTTTTTGAGTGAAAAATAATTGAAGCTATGGTTTATATATTTTTGAAAGTTTATAGTAAACTCATTATATACCTATCATAGTCTGGGTTCTAGCAGGCCTGCCCCAGTTTTTACCTTCTAGATTCATCACTGCTATTCAATAAATAGATTTAGTCATGTTCTTTTCCAAACATTTCTGCGCATCTTTTAGTTGTTTAATATTTTCAACATAAAAAGGTATTTCCCGTTATATGTATCAGTAGATAGATATCAGTGAATTGAACAAAATGCTAATGGGTGAATGTGAATCCTCAAGCGTAGTTTTCGAGAAATGCCGAGAAAAAAGAGCTTTCGTAAATCTAAAAAAAAATAATGTAAACGGTAACCACACCACCTTTTAAGATGAAACTTGTATTTACGAGGGATGGCCAAAATTTTCGGGATTTTTTTAAATTTCGGAATTTCCCTGGAATTTTCTAAATTCCAGAATTTTCTAGATTTTAATTTCCGGATTTTGGAAAGAAAAAGTTCCGGAATTGGCCATCCCTAATATTTGCCTTTTTTAAGTCTCATTATTACATCAAGAAGATGACAGTACACAGTATGCTTATTAGATATAACCCAAAATTATTGTTAAAAGTTAAATGTTGATTTTACTATAAAATCATGTAAAGATGAGGCATATATATATATATATATATATATATATATATATATATATATATATATATATATATGAACAAAGATGATATTGGACCTAATGAAAGTGAGATGTTTGAGTGTAAATTCTCATGAGTAATTTTCGAAAAAAAAAAGATGAAAAATAATATTCTTTATGACTGAAAACATCTTTTCCTTTCGGTAAAAATTAATTTTTTATTCTGCTGTAACACGTTGTTTATTTATTTAATGTAAATGTAAAAAAAAAAAAAATCCCAAACGACGATACATTTTCCTAATGGTGATACACGTACTACATATAAACATTCATCATCATAGGTAGTATTCTGCCATTGTTGGCAGGTCACTTGCTGCAACTGAGAAGCTTCCATGTTTCACGGCCTTCCGCTAACTTCTTCGTCTTCACGAACGATTTCTCTGTTTTGATATCGTCCATTAATTGCATTCTTATTCGCCCCCTCCCTCTCTTTCCTGCCATCATACCCTCTAGCTCGTTCCTGATAATACAGTTCCTATTTAGCCAATATCCCAATCAGTTTTTCTTCCTCTTCTTAATAATATCTAAAATTGTTCTGTTCCTTTCCACCATTTCTAACACCCTCTTATTCATTTTCCTCTCGTCCTAGCTAATTCTTTCCATTTTTCTCCACACCTGCATTTCGAAAGCTTCGTCTTTTTCATCAATTTTGGGGAATGTTCATGTTTTTGCCCCATAGAGCACACTACTCCATGCAAAGCACTTTATAAGTCTTTTTCTCAACTCTTCATTCAAGATCACACAAAATAATATTTTCTTTCTTTTAAAGGCTCATTTCGCTATTCCTATCCTTGCGTTTATTTTCGGTTCATACTTCATATCATCACTAATAATAAGAAATTTATAAACACTAGCAAGCGGATATTAGGAGAATATTCAAAGTGTTACGTACTCATTTGTATGAATGAAAAAAATATTACGAAAAGAGATTTAAAAAGAAATACTTTAACAAGAATCTATCGACAGAAGCATGTAACATATATTTAAATCAATGTCTATTCCTTCGAAAACTTTAATTCAAGAGATTACGTTTTGAGCCATTTTTACTGAATGTTCTATTTAAACTGTCTCCCGTTCTTGTTTCCTATAGCATTACCATTCGATCACTTTTATTCAGACAATGTTGAATATAATTCTTTTTTTTTTTTTTTAATCCGTTCTTATGTTGAAACTTTTATCTTCCTTTCATTTTTGCTGAACTTCAAAAGCAATTTTTTTCTCCATTTGTTAAGCTCAGTAGATTACTGCTTCCTGATCATTTTCTGGCTTTCGCATTTATCCTTTTGTTTCTTTTTTTTTCCTTTTATTTTTGAGTCCTTAACGATTATTTGAAAAACTTTATTTTTCTTCGTCTTCTATATACCAAGTTCTTAAGTAGTTCTTGCTGATACTTCTTTTTCTCGTCTTTGAATTATTAAAGAACAAGTGAAGTGAGCAGAAAACGTTTTAACCGCTGTCTCTCGATGGAAAGAACAACTTTCTGCTGTTTTCCTTTTAAGATTGTCTTTTTATGTATCCCCAATATATATATTTTTTCTTTTGTACGACTTCCACAACTGCAGTGCAGAACTGTTCAAACTAATTTCAGATTCATATTACTTTGTTTAGCTATCGGTTTTTTGAGGCTGATTTAACAAATTCAAAACTACTGTAATGACGTCGTATCTTTTTATTTATTTATTTACAGTAATTGAGCTTGGAAATTAATAGAAGCGAATGAAATTATGTGATGTTAGAGTATATGAAATAATGTCTTGTTTTTGTGTTCTTTCTGAAAGCAAGGGAGCACAATAGAGGTCTGCACGCGCTGGAATTTTTAGCCGGGTCTGGCCCGGCCTGGCCCGTGAATTTATAATGAGACGACCCGAGTCCTAAATATGTTTTAGCCTTTAAGCCCGAGCTCGGCCGATTGTATTTTTTATTCTCACCAATTAGAGGTTTAATTTTGCAGTTGTGCTTTAAAAGTTCTCCAGAAAGAACCGCCCGATAAATATCATTGTACAGTATATTTACACAGTTAGACCCAAAAAGACCTGAGAAATATGGTTGTATATATAAAAATGTGCGGCCCACGGGCTCGGCTAGAGCACAAAGGGAGATAGCTCGTGTCTAGTGCGAGAGGACCATGGTTCACCATGTGATGGTTTGTGATGGACAAATTTCTGCATTATTCTACAAATTATTGGAATCGCAATGTGGTATTTATACCTTGCACTGTTAGTATGTTCTTGCATTAAGTAACTTTTGAACGAAAGCAAATTTGTGAATTTTGTTCTTTTTTTTTTTCAGCAGACAACTAGAACGATTATCTCCCCCGAACACTTTGACCGCCATCCCTAATTTTGAAATTTTGCCATTCACGCCATGCATGTTAAAATGAAAATAAATAAAACGTTTAGCGTATAAAAGTTCTCAGCAAGTACCTATAATTTTTTCTCCGGACCATGCGTGATGCAGTCATGCTCCACGCCCGGCCGGTCAACCTGAACGGAATTATAAGCCTACAGTTATGACCATCGGTCTTATACATGTATCCAAATGAAACCTTCAATTATAATTCTTCAAACGCCGGTCACACATGACAGACGCGGCTTGAGCGAAAAGTTCTATGCCGGTCCCAGATGACCCCCATGGCAGACAAAGTGTGAGTCGATCCGTTAACACTTTCACGTTTAAGGGTGACTAACATGATGTATAGTTTAAAATGAACATTTCCTAGCTTATTTGCAACCTGTACGGCATCAAAGGACTGGCGGTTGCCTATGAAAAAGGATATTTAGCTTTTCGTACGAAAAAAAACTTGAATTAAAGACTTGCTGTTAAGTGCTACCTTATAATTGTTGCACTTATTTTATTTTTTAATACGTTTATGCCCTAGTTAGATATTCATTCTTCGTTATATGCTAGGTTGTGCTTCTAAGCAATAGTATTTTCTATTTTGTGATACTTGCTCACAATTTACTATCTTTTGTCTCTATTGTTACAGTAACTTTTGTTTCTCTCTCTCTCTCTCTCTCTCTTCTTTATTTGATTTTGTTCTCTTGTTTATTTGTCATTATATTTCCTGGGCTATTGATTTCAGCTGATTTATTAAAGAATTTGGTTCCTAGTTACCAATATCAAACTATTTTCGTGCTCTTAACCACTTATTATTTTAATATTCTTCAATTATTCAGCCTACGAAATACAACTACTTGACCCATAAAATAAATGGACAGTTAGAAGTTTAGGATGTTTTGTCATTCCAAGTCAGACTACAGTATGTGCTAGAGGATATATCACCTACAGCCCTCCTGATTTTCCTAACAAGTAAACCTTACGTTTGGGTGAATCGAGTTGCTGACTGAGACACACATGAAAAAGTAGTACTAAATGTGATTAGTATTTCAGTGAAGTTTTAGGTGCGAAGCTCCAGGGGTTTAGGAGATACAGCTACCAGAACATCACATGGAAGTACAGAATAGTCTTCATACAGTTGGAGGTAAAAGCTCTGTAAGACCTCTTGTAACGACAAAAAGGTGCATAACAAATATATGGGTACATATTAGGACTAGGGGGAAGTTATATAGTAAGGGTATATCTGACGGCGGCCATCTTGAAATCCGCCATTTTGAATTAAGGTTAAGTTTTTAAAATAGGAATAGGGTCATGTGATACATGATTTAAGACTCAAATTTAATCAGAAGAACAATGGTGACGTTAATTTTGATTTACGCGCAATTTGTTAAATGTTACAGGGAAATTAAATATTGTTGCAGCATATGTATTAGTTCTTTACCCCACCTTGTAAATTTTGTTTTAATGATAATAATTAAATAAAAAGCAGGTGGATAAATATTAGGTCTATGGTAAGAGTTGCCTTGATGGCGGCCATGTTCAAATCCGCCATTTTGAATCAGACAAAAGTTTTAAACAAAACGCATAACAGTGACACCTTATTAATAGCAAATTTTACCATAACCATTTTTAACAATTTTTGCTTTATCATTAACCAGCACAAAGTTAAATGGATCGCTTCTTACGACTACTGCTTTGACGGAATTGTTAACGACAAATGTGTCAAGTGTAACTCGATTGCCTGTGTCAGGTGTGCTCACTGTGAGCAGAGCATTTGTGCAAGTCATGCACTCTTTTCTGAACTACATATTGATTGTACTAATTAAGGACTTTTCTGGAAAACACCAAAGACGCAAGTTCAATTATGACTCAGTTCCACTTTGGTCATTTTTATTTAAATTAGCAACTTGTTTATGCGATAACAAATGCTGGTTAATGATAAAGCAAAAATGGTTATACCGTTGGATTTATGGTAAAATTTGCTATTAATAAGGTGTCACTGTTATGCGTTTTGTTTAAAACTTTTGTCTGATTCAAAATGGCGGATTTGAACATGGCCGCCATCAAGGCAACTCTTACCATAGACCTAATATTTATCCATCGGCTTTTTATTTAATTATTATCATTAAAACAAAATTTACAAGGTGGGGTAAAGGACTAATATATATGCTGCAACAATATTTAATTTCCCTGTAACTTTTTACCAATTGCGCGTAAATCAAAATTAACGTCACCATTGTTCTTCTGATTAAATTTGCGCCTTAAATCATGTATCACATGACCCTATTCCTATTTTAAAAACTTAACCTTAATTCAAAATGGCGGATTTCAAGATGGCCGCCGTCAGGTATACCCTTACTATATGACTTCCCCCTAGTCCTAATATGTACCCATATATTTGTTATTTATCTTTTGTCGTTACAAGAGGTCTTTCAGAGCTTTTACCACCAACTGTATGAAGACTATTCTGTACTTCCATGTGATGTTCTGGTAGCTGTATCTCCTAAACCCCTGGAGCTTCGCACCTAAAACTTCACTGAAATACTGACAACATTTAGTACTACTTTCTCATATGTGTCTCAGTCAGCAACTCGATTCACCCAAACGTAAGGTTTACTTGTAAGTATTTTTTCATCTTCCTTCGAGTGATCTTTTTTAAAGAATGATTTGCCCACCATGAAGTGGTTGTGTATGGCGATGAAAGAAGTTACCGAGGTCATTTCTGTTTTTGGCGTATGAAAATAATTTGATATTATTTTTCTTACTGTACATAAGTGGAAAATAGAAGCAAACACTGCGGCATATTTAAAATGTCTATGATTACGGTGATAATTGTACCAAGAAATATACATCTTGATTTACCAAAGAATAATACTTGGGATATCTTCTTTCAGCAGATAATTGATAAAACTGCAATTTATTTGTTTTAAAATGCATAATGTATACCTTGTTATGAAAGGTATTTTATGGAGCAAAAATTCCAATTCTATAGTGAAAAAAATTAAGTAAACTGTAATTTTTGTATAGAATTTGTCTTTGTTTGGTAACAAATAAATTAGTCCTTGAATATCTAATAATCTGATCATTAGGTTTAATAGTGTCTCTACGCGTACAACAATCGCGGTCCTTTGGTATTACCAAGAAATAAAATAAACCCCGGAGAACTATACTCTAGTATTCTCCTAATTATTGCAATACCATTGTAACTTTCACAATATGAAGCTAGTTATCAGACACTTCATTCAACCTTGTTCAAATATACGTATTTCAATAAGACAAAACGTATAAAAAGTTACCCTTAGTTCAGCAACGTTCCATTACAAACATCACATGAATGACGAATATGCTTATATATATATATATATATATATATATATATATATATATATATATATATATATATATATATATATATATATATATATATATATATATATATATACGCGATGAAGTATATTTTCAGTGAAATGTTTTAATGAATGTTACATACTTATGAAACATTTAGTGCATCATTTCTAAATTTTTGCGAATGTTAACGGTACTCTATATGTATATTTCCATTTAACATGATATCCGAAATATCACATATTCTACTGAAGGCAGAAACCATGCATTGCGTGCCAACAGCGAGAATGTAGTTCCGTATGTATCTGCATCGATAAAGGTGTGTAAATAAATTTTGTTTCCAAGACTTTTAGCACATCTTGTAACGGAGCTAGAATTCCTTTCCATAGTAGCCTACTTGCACAGTATAATCTTTTCGAACCTCAGGGCACGTGTCTTAGAGTTTGTAGTACATTGTTGGTAACAGGAGGCCAGCTTCAGATTTAAAACTATCAATAGATTTCTCTTAGATCATGTGAGAGTGAAGGTTCGTAGGAATTTACACCATGTTCATTATACTACACTGCGTATCGAAAATAAAAATCAATTGGTTTTGTGATTCATGTCACCGATGGAACAAAATTTGCATAATTCCCCAGTGGTAAGTGACATTTCAATCACAAATATCATTGGATACATGATATATATATATATATATATATATATATATATATATATATATATATATATATATATATATATATATATATATATATATATATATAAAATATGGAGAGAAAGATTTGTAGTAGCTTACAAAATAAAATTGAACTGTCATGGACAATTCATTTTATCTACAAGCAGCTGTCAACAACGATAAGCGTCATAGATTTATCATACTGCGAGTGAGATGCGTATATATAAAACAACTTTAAAAAAAATAATATAAAATTTTGTTCAGTCTTCTTTATATAGGCCATATTCTCGTAACTGTCCATACGAAATTTTAATACAGCTTGAAGTAGATCTCAGCAGCCAAAAGAAAGTTTACTTTGTTTGATTTAGTTACATGTGTGGTTAAGAATGCAGGAAATTACTAGTAGAACTTGGATAGCCAGGTTCATGTATATCTCCCACCCACAGTGAAACCTCCATAATATGGACAGTTTTTTTTTTTTTTTTTTTAATGTCTGCAAAAAATGTATATGTATTATTATGGGGAAGAATTCTCCCTTTTACGGACAGTTTAGTTTTTACTCCAACATTTTTAGTAATCTCTCAGTAACTGATAGGAATTACTTTCTCTTCATGGGTGAAAATGAAGCCCTCCAGTTGATCCAGAAATTAGAAGCAAATTACGAACTGAGACTGATGTAAGCATGATTTACACGACAAAGAAGTATTGCAGACTTCTTCGTAAGAAATGCTTAAACCGTCATGATTAATGAGTTCTATCCATGTTTCAGTATTTAATAATAATTTTGTATGTTCTTGTTTCGTTATGTAATCTTAGTTCAGTCAGTATGCGCATTACATGATTTTCCCAAGGGATGCCACATACCGGAGTACAAGAACCACGCATACAGTTTTGTAGTATACCTCCTTATAATCACATCTCCCAGTAATACTTTCGCTTCCTTCCAGAGGAGAATTTTCTCGTAACTCTTGCAGTAATCCGAACATTGTATACAATATTTCGATATTAGCCTGTACAGTATTTGTACTTACAGCTAATATATTTACTGTATAATGTATACAGTTAAATAACATAAGCTCTGAATAATTAAATTTGTATCCTCCGTAACGGACACCTAACATTTACGGACAGATAATCATGTTCCATCGGTGTCCACTATTCAGAGGTTTTACTGTAGTAACAAAGTAATGACAAGAGCTGAATCTTCTACAAGTTCTCATAGAGCTTGTAGAACTAACAGTTCAGAATGTCATCGGTAATTAGTCAATTTGTTATTCTAGAAGATAATGCTGCTGGAATTGTACTTGTATGTTTGAAATATGATGGTTTTTGACCTTGTTAGTTTTCCAAAACCAACTAAATTGGGTGCTATGGAAACAAGCGAAGGTTGTGTAGATTAAATACTAGATAATTTAACTAATACTAGATAATCTACATAAATCTTAATTAAATACTAGATAATTTAACTTTAATAATGCAATTTTGTTTGTTTTTATATTTTAGCACATGGTTCAGACAGGGATGGCTACACCATACACGACGCAGTACACACAAAATGGAGAAGCAGGTCCTCCGAAAGCTACAGAACCAGGGAAAGAAGGGCCTCCTACAGGGCCTCCATTTTCACCGCCAACAGTCACAGCAAACGGTGTAGAGCAGCAGACAGTGAGTATCGTAAGTATCCACATTTTTTTTCTTTTTCATTCATTTTGCATTTCTTGTCCACTCCATCACAACATTGTGGAATCGTCTGTTCAGAAATGTCTTCATGGGAATACATGCGTAGTCTCCACTGACTTTCGTGTGCGTAGTTTTAAGTTTGATTACCAGTGAAGCACAGAATGTTTGGAGTTCAAGCAGCTTGACGGCAGTTAGGAAGCTTGTTTTTGAAACTGAGTAAAGTAACATGTCGTATGCTCGACCGAACTTAAATACGTAATAATCTTCGTGCGAATATCTAAATTTCTTGTACTCTGATTAAATTAAATGAAATTTCTAGTTTAACATCCCGCGGTTAAAGGAGACAGCTGATTGTAAAAGGTGAATTATAATGAAGTAATTGGTAGAATAAAATGGAGGACGAAACGGGGAGTCCGAGATACCCACAGACACGATCCGCTACAAACTTACCCTGGGATTGAACCAACGACTCTTTAGCATCAGAGGTGAACGTGCTGATTTTTGAGCTGAGCGAAGCGAAGCTCTTATACTCGGGTTAGCCGTTTGGTTGTCCGCGAACTCCTCCTAGACCGTTTGGCCGATCTCAACCAAACTTAGCACGCTGATAGAGTATGTCGTGCTGAGTGACAACATAGGTCAAAATCAAAAATCCGATGTACCATCGAGGAATAATGACCGAAAAACGCTTCCTCCTAGACCGTTTGGCCGATCTCAACCAAACTTAGCACGCTGATAGAGTATGTCGTGCTGAGTGACAACATAGGTCAAAATCAAAAATCCGATGTACCATCGAGGAATAATGACCGAAAAACGCTTCCTCCTAGACCGTTTGGCCGATCTCAAGAAAACTTAGCACGCTGATAGAGTATGTCGTGCTGAGTGACAACATAGGTCGAAATCAAAAATCCGATGTATCATCGAGGAATAATCACCGAAAAACGCTTGCATAGACTTAACATGGGGAAAAAGTTTTCACGCGATTTTTTTGTCAACAATTAAAAATGGCATTTATTATTGCATAATGGCCAGGAATGATTACGTAGTTTAAGCTCGCTCAGCTCATTTCATTGCAATCGGGTACATCCATTGCATTCCTAGTTTAAAATTTGATTTGAGTTTAATGTCCCATTTAGCAACGAGGCTATATGAGACGTGAACCTGCAGCTTTACGTGGGATCCGAACCTGGGTATTCCGCAGCAAAGCCGCGTAATCTATTCACATAATCACGAGAGAGCTGTTGAACTCTGATGTTATGCTATACATGATTGAAAAACGAATATTTTGGTTTTCAAAATGAATGTAACCGATAGACATTTTCTAAATACTCATTGTATTTTTATTAGTAAATATTGTTTGAATTGAATAAATTTAGACATTTATGGTTCGAATAGTATAATACGATATACAAAATTGACAAGAAAAGGTGGGAATGGAAGCGAATGTATTAATACGAATATTTCTCTTTACAAGCATATCTTCGACAATGAAGTCCACCTGTGATTCTAAGGAATCTCTGAGCTAATAGTAGATCTGAATAAAATTGAAATGTTTCATTTTAAAATTACCTTACTTATGAAATGTATAGCCTTCAGTGCGTATAGAGAATCTGTAATAACACCGCTCTAGTTCTAGGTTTTTTTTAAGTTAGTTAACTGGAATCAGCGATACCGTCCCATTTCGTACGATTGTCGTTGTCAAGCTGTTTGCAGGAGTTAACGAGGTTATGTTTAGACTAGAATCGCTCAAATTTGTTCTCTGGCGATCGAAGTTTATGCGTGGTGTGTTTGAAGAGAATCCCAGTCTGTAGTCCTCCTCATATTTACATTCAATACGAGTATATTCTGTTTTACGTTTCTTTAAATAAGTTCCTAGCTATTCCCAGTGGATTAACTGTACATATTCAGTTGTTTCTAGCAACATTGCTATAATCGGTTACACTTAATATTACAATATATTTTAAAATTTACAAGGACAGAATTTAATCACCTCATATTTCGTGGTTTGCTCTATAAATAATTGCTGAGCAGCCTTTGTCCTATGACGTCCTGGGTTCAATTACCGACGGAGATCCAGTAATTTCCCTACTTTGGACATAGTTAGGCATTACGTCGAGACGTAGTTAGGCGTTAAGTGTAATGAAAAAAGTAAAATTGATCTAGAAACAAGAAATAGCTTTTACTCTCCCCACTGGTGTAGTAGCAACCACGCGCATTTCATGCATGTGGTTCGGATTCGATTTCCGGTGGGAAGACCTTTGTAATTCGAACGCATTGCGGCGGTTCGGATTCCATCTTAATCTGTAGATCCACGTCTCATATAATCGTAGTGTCGAAAAGGGTAACAATTTCAGCCTATGAAGAAATGACTTTGAATATGAACATGTGGTAAAAGTTATAACGCCATGAAGTTATTTTACAGTTTATTAAGTGAATTGTCGTGTTAGTGTTCACTGTTGCAGTACTGGAAATTAATAAGGCATAATGTAAAGTCAGCTAAGAAACATGTTTGTCGTAGACTTCCACACATCACAGTTCAAAGTCGATACGAGGTTTAAAAAATGCATTATTTTCTAAAATCGAGCTATCTTGTATTCCCTGTGGAAGTAGTTCAAATAATCGCCAGAAGAATGCGCGTGGGCGTATGTACCATCAGTTCTAAAGTAAAATCTGGGCTTTTTGCTCAACGTTTTCATTTGGGCACTTAGCACGAATTTTATAGTCAGTCCACAAATGTCCAAATTGTATAGCTCTTAGTGGTATTACTTGACACATTTATAACAAGAGGACTTTTACTTTCACAAAATGTATATATAAAATCGATAGATCTCTTAATGGGATAGCGAGAAACTCTAATTTACCTATGTTATTGAACTTTTACAATAACAATTACGGAAATTTCAATACAGTGTTTTCAGGTCAATATTTCATAATTTTTCATTTTTTTTAAAAAATATATATTTCTTAATTCGTGTAAGCATTTGGTATTTCAGTAATAGAAAAATATACACACATTTCGAATCTTGAAGTTACATTAATTGTCTGTGTGCTCCCTAAATAAAGGACCCTAATAATTGCGGGTTTTTAATACTTTGAAAATCATTGAAAGAAAGCTTTCGTTATGTTTTTATTCATTATTTCTTTAGTTGGAGTGAGATCAATTACATCAAACTTTCAAGCGAAAAGTACTCGTGTATAACATAAAAATGAAATAAGAAAACACCAGAAAAGTTATCTTAATTACTTAAGGCTTACTTAGAAAACGTAAAGTACATCAACGAAAAATGAGATTTTTTTTTTTTAAAAAAGTAGAAACTTGTTATAATGTTTATAGCTCTTTCATTTTGACTTAATTTATTTAAATACAGTATGTTAATATATGTTCCTTGTAATAGTTAAATAAAACTAATTATTCAATAGGAAGGCGCGGTGGCTCAGTGGAAGAGCGTTCACCTCCGGTGCTTGGGGTTTCTGGTTCGATCCCAGCTCGCGCCGTGTGGACTTTATGGTGGACAAACACCGTGCTCGTGGGTTTTCTCGGGGTTCTCGCGTTTCCTCCCACTTTCTTCATTCCACCATTTCAGGCATTTCTCATTATCACCGTGTCCTTTAGCCTAACCGGCATAATCGTAGGACGTTAAACTTAAAGATTTCATTTCATTTTCCTAAAAGAAATCATTGTACCTAGGTACATTCACTTTCATGCATTAACAAAGCAAACCATGGAAAAGCGAGATCTGGTTATACATATATCCTCACGTATTAGCTATATGAAATACGTATTTGCTATATGTACGTGGAGATTAAAATATTTATGAAAATTTACATGGAGAATACTTCTCGGTTTAAAGGAAAGCATGACTGTGTACAGCGGGAGAAAACTTGTGGGTTCTTGGGATGGGAAAAGATCTAAGAAACGGCAGTGCACGCGTTAAAAGGAAGTGTTATGTGTCAAAGTGTGGTGGCGTATTGAGGTTTAACAACGTTCCTTTTAAGCATCGAGGCTATATGGGACTTGGAGCTACAGTTTAAAGTGGAATCTGAACCACCGTAATGCCTTCAATGCTCTCCTACCAGGAATCAAACCCAGGCCCCCATACACCAAAGGCGCGCTCATGTTGAATATTACATGTAATGTATATCTGTGATTTTCGATTTTAATGATAGATAAATCTAAAAGATTACTTCTCAAGTGTTGGTTCCAAGAGCTAGGCTTGCCTTTAATTTTTCCCTTCTGTTCTTTACATCGCTGAGATTCCGAGAAATAAGAAAGAGCTGGCTGACACTCCTCATGTGATAGTGAGTTATCAGGAAGTAAATGTTAACAAGAAATTAATCTTCTACAAGTCAAGAAACTTGTCTCCGTAACTCTTTGAATAGAAGTTCCCCGTCACGTTATGAAAACAGCAACTTGAGGTAGATGCGGGGTAGCATTGCAAGTTTGCCATAATAAAATAATAATAATAATAATAAATGAGAAAACTTAGAATTATTAGTTACATGACAAATTTGGAGGTAGTACAAAATCATTATTTTTTTGTGTTGTTGTGGAGTTTGCTTAGAATTTAAAGCACTCCTCAGCATCGAAAGTATTTTGACATAAGGATATATATGGTTAACTTTAGTATCCGAGCCACGTATGCCCCAATCAGACATCCAACTGAGAGTCACAGAAATCAAGGTGAGAAAATCTTTTTATGGTCATTGACGTCATCGATAACAAATTTCAGCTTGATTCTTCATGACGAATGGATGGCGGTGGCTCAGTGGTAGAGCGTTAATCTCTGGTGTGTGTGGGGTGCCTGGTTCGATCCCAGGTCGCAGCAAGTGAATTTTCTAGTGGACAAACACTGTGTGCGTGAGTTTTCTCGGGGATCTCCCGTTTCCTCCCATTTTATTCATTTCATTAATTTCTCATTACCGCCTAGTCGGCATAATCGTGGGACGTAAAACTGAAAGATTTCATTTCATTTCTTCATGACAAGATACACTCTGTACGAATGATCAGTAAGGTTATAAATAATCAATGTTAAATGTACAATTTATTAATTTGCAATCCAGGGGACTACGAGAAGTACGGTTTACATTAACAAAAACAATAGTTGTTTATTATTAATATTTAATATTACTGCAACGTTTTAACATTATAGTCATGCAATTTAACAAGAAGCAACATATTTATCATTAACTCGAGAAGCAAGTTAACAGATTTATTTTTCTAGTTCGCCCACCAACCACCTCAAACTCCGTATTATATTGATGCAGTTATTCGAAGGAGTTTCGTCATACACAACATCGCGTTGGTACAAATTATTGACTTGCAAGCAATAACTTAGATAGCGACATCTAACACCGTAAGGCCCAGACGAAGGCGTTTGCCTTTCATTATTAGGATTTACAATTCGTATGGGTTTAATCCATATACACAAGATGTATTGAAAAGAATATTGGATAAAATGTATCACTCCGACTTAACATTTTATTTATCTAACAGAATCAATACCGGTACGTGTATCTTTCTGTATGATTGCCGAAATAAGGCTCAAATTTTTCTGTGGCACAATTTTCTAGTGTTTTCATTCTGTAGGGCATTTTAACGGGAGATTTTTTCGATTACTTTTTCAATATCTCGCACCGTTTAAAAGATTTGGGCCTATTTCCTGTTGGGGTTTCTGATTCATGTATAATCAGTGTTTTCTTTCTTCTTGCATACAGTATGTAATAAGCAAATACATTACATACACAGTTAATTATAATGTCAGTGATATATGGTGTTCATTGGGCAAAGCACTCCAAACAATAAAGATTCATCTTAGCCTGGAGAAAGAAATAACGGCCATGTTTTTTTTTTTTTTTTTTTAATCAATTAGAACTGAGCAATTTACGCAAAATTTGCAATCGATCAGTGAAAATATCTTTCTAGAGCCAATGGTTTCCGAGAACTCACTGTCAAAATGATGGCCAACCAACATATAAACGTCCACCAAAATATAAACTTTCCTAACATTTACATAGATTCACGATTCAATAGTGAAGTCTTGACAAGATAGTCCACATCAATATTCGACAATATAATCTTATATTACGAAGCGAGAAACCTTAATCACCTTGCCTTAAACCCCTTGGTTATTATTGAAAGGTAACGGAACAATTACAGCACTATTTAATTTAATAACAACGAGCTTTCCCTTTCTTTCAATCAGAGAAAGGCTCTGATTGGACAAGTGCTGGTCGGCACATGCGACTCCGGAATTCTTAATTCAAGTTGCTTCCTTGTAGCTCGTAATGTTGAGTCATTATAGAAAAATCCTTGGTCGTATTGGGAATAGAAACAGATTACGCGCGCTAATTTTTTAAGCTAATTAAACAGCGCCTGAACTATTATATAATGATTAATTAATATTGTGGTACACCTTGTAGATAGAACTTGTGGAAGTTTGAAGATTTTGGGTTTATAAAAAAAAAAAAAAAAAAAAAATCGCGAGAATATCGCGTTGGCGTTTAAAAAGAATGGAATTCTTGGCGTGTAAGTAATGTACATGCATATTGAACCTTCTATAGAACAGCGAAATCTGAACCTGTTGCCTTAACAAGAGAAGCAGAAATATAAAGAATACAAGGATATCGAAAGTGTGAGCAACGACCAAACGTTTACCTCAGTGCAACTTTGTGTGAAACGTGTACCTTCTTTCTACCGTCTCCTTCTCCTCTCTCGCATGACCTGAAGCACATGAAATTGGAGCCATTTTCAAAAGGTTCGCGATTTTAATGTTGTTCCGGTAGTCCGTTGGTTCTTTTTTTTTTCCGGCTTTCATTATCGACCTCAAGCTCTTTCCGTATCTCGCGTACCCTGTGCATGCAAATGGAAATATATATATCTCACTAGGAGAAGGAAAGAGAACATACTGAGATAAAGCACGTTGATTTTGCTGCATTGTGCCACTTAAAAGAATCAAATATTCTCAATCGCTTACGTAATCACTGCGCTAGGGAAAAATAGAAATAAGGACTTGAATAATAGCATTTTGCATTGCTCAGCTAGTAATAATAATAATAAAGATGCAGCGTTTTTTTCTTTTTGCAATTTTTATGTTTAATAAAATATTATATAATTCCCAGTATTATTATGCGTATTCATTTTAATGGGGTGATTTTGCATATTGAACTCCTCTCCTTGTTTCAAGTTAGAATTAAAGCTGACATCTATGTAAATATTTTCATGTTTTCCTTCAACTAAACTCAAGTTGTGTTTTAAATGCTGTGAATTAAGTATAATGTCCATCAGTTATGCCCTGTACGCCAAAAGATACGAATGATGAATGTAAATGAATAGTTATTATGAAAGACTTGCGGGAATGCTAAGGAAACTTTGAATATTTTTCGAACATCAGGAACTCACTTTACCTGGAATCAAACCATGAAACTCTTATCACTGCTAGGCACTTTACCACTGAACTATCATATTAGTATATCTGTCTATAAAGTGTTACGTTTTACATTAACGTGCGGGAAACAATATTTTGGAAATTCTGTGAAATATAACTTGTATAAAAGTAACCAAGAAAGTTACGTTGCTTTTGCACCCTCCACCTTCGAACATCGACATGTTACCTAAATTGTATTTGAAAGATAAAAATTAGTCCCGATCAGCATCGACAACCTTCTGTCAGCGTTCTGAAAGGCCGACCTAGACTAGAGCTTTGAACTGGCGTCCTCTAAGGTGATTGTCCAAGGAATGGAACAGGTGATAATTGGATGGTGCAATGTCCGAGGAGTATGGCGGATGCAATAGTGTTTCCCATCCAAGGCGTAGAGTGGTGTCCCGGATCATCCTACTCACGTGGGGTTTAGCGTTGTCCTGTAACAGGAGGACCCCTTTTCGAATCAGAAGTGCTGGCTCCAGAGTTTTGAGTTTTTCTTGAACACGGCTCAACTACTAACAGTACACAGCTGCATTGATGCTCTGACCAGCTGGTAGCAGTTACCAATACACGATGCCGCAAGCAGTCCATCAAACACACACGAGGACATTCTTGTGGTGCAGTGCTGGTTTCGGTCATTTTGGAACCGATTCATGGGATGCTAACCAATGATGACTGCACCGTGGAGCTTTGTACAAGATCCACTTCTCATCACATGTCAACACTCTGTCCAGGAATGGCTCCTTCCTCAGACGAGACAGCAAAGGAACACAGGTGTCTGCTCGTGTTGCCTTCTGGCCCGGAGTCAACTCATGTGGGACCGATCGACACAACTTGTAGTGCTTACCAAGTTGGAGGTGCTGCCGAATGATTTCTGCACTCACATTGAATTGTAGTCCCAGTTCCTCACATGTTGGGCAGTTTGCTTCAATTGCTGCCTGAAGGTCTTCATTTTGTACATGTGTTGGTCGTTCTGCACGTGGTGCGTCTTCGAGTGTTTCGTCACCGTATTTAAACTTATTAAATCATCACTGCATTGTCCTCGTAGTCACGACACCCTCACCAAAGTCCCGGTCTATCTTCCGGCCCGCTGCAGCGATGTTTGACCCCAGTTTGAACTTCTACAGCATACACGCCCTTATGACGACGCTCTGTGGAGGCCCCATGTTCACTCTGTCCTTACGCACGTTCATGATGTGACCGAACTGCCACAACTAGGTAGTATATTGGATATACCCACACCAACAACTGACCGCCTTATTTCCATTCGTATTCAGCTCACGGTGTGAGGGCCAATTGAACACAGACCCCCACAAAAAGCGACAGAAGACCCCCACAAAAAGCGACAGAACTTTCTCGGTTACCTTTATACTTCGGATCCTATTGGTTATCCCTTATTGGTACATTAGTCTTAGAAATAATACAGCGAGATCGGCAATAGTACTAGTATGGCAGTAAGTTACATTTTAGTAGTTTGAAGTGTTCGCTCGTATACGCTCGTTTTTAAAGATCATTTCATGAGGCTTAAGATACTAGTCTGGGGATTTTTATATTCGAAATTGTCGACTTTTGTTCGCAG
Organism: Thermobia domestica; assembly: GCF_964235325.1. Taxonomy (NCBI): domain Eukaryota; kingdom Metazoa; phylum Arthropoda; class Insecta; order Zygentoma; family Lepismatidae; genus Thermobia; species Thermobia domestica. The sequence goes on along the minus strand of NC_137456.1, from coordinate 54,662,733 downwards.
TAAATATCTGGAAACACATTCTGCTATATCTATGCATTTTATATAGCTGAAGTGTTCGTTTCGCTAGTAGAGATACTTAGTGTTATCAAGTTGGACGTAAACCTTTGGCGATTGACAAGACCTGGGCACTTCGACCGCAATGATTCGTGCAGTTTAACTGTTGATTGTAGAAGGTCGCATTAATGGTTCGACTAGGTTCCATGACCTCCGAATGAATTATGCGTTGAAGATCCCACCACATATCCAACAACACTTGAGATGAAGTTCCTAATTGATGGCGATGGATACAGTTCCAAAGCGCGACACACAGTCCTGCATCTTCAATTTCTGTTACATATTTCAGTTCTCATCTTCTGTGAAAATCTGTGTGAAGAAGTCACTTTTGCACTAAAGATCAAGGATACATATGCCATGACACTCCTTTCGTTGAGTTGCACTCAGCTGATGTAAAACGCAGCGATCGAAGTTTGTGGTGAAACTCGGCGCCACAAGCCTTCTTTTCACTGCTGTTCTGTGTACCTGGTAGGTTTCCACTAATTCGTCTACAATTGGATTCAGGTTGACTGTTAAGGCTTGGTCTCTATATCCCGTTCGGAAAACTCTATTGAATGCCCAGTTAGTGGCGAACTTCACAGCTTCTGTCGCTGTCCCTGAATTTTCGAAACCAGCGACGACATATGCTTCCGTCAGTTGCATCCTCACCATACACTTGCTTTTTCTGCGGCAGGCTAAGTCTGCACTACTGTACTGCCCTTATTGAACTCAAATAGTAAACAGTGCAGGATGTGTTCCTGATTGGTCTTCATCATTTGATCGGCACAACATCTTCTCTAGTTATGAGCCACTAGTACACACTCACTGCGTACTGTTGCTGTAGTATTCTCCCGATTCCAGATCTTGGGGCGCCATCTGTTCGGTCACACCTTTCACCAGCAATCTATTACAAATAAGTAAAAGTTTTGGACGTGCCCTAATGTCTATATTTAGGGGGGCTTCCGGGCTTAAGTCCCCTCGAAATCTTACTTACTATAGTAAAGCATATGAAATATCTTGCAGAATTTTCACATTTTCAGGTAAAGCACCCCCGAACCAAAATCGTAAATACGCCAATATATATATTTACGATATACTCCAACTCCAACTCCAATACTCCAATACCGGAATGAAGGTTTTATTAAAAAGAGGGAGTTTACCATCTTTTTATCTTACATATTACGGATTTGATTTTGCCCTTTAAGGTGGATCACCACCCGGAAGTCAATACATATTTGAGCTCATTATCTTAATTACTGCGCATTGAAACGTTACATGTAAGATATAATTACGTTTCAGCTACAACACAAGTTGCTGATTCATTTGGTTGTGTCTCCTGATAACGAAAAAGATAGCAAATGAAAGAAAATATTTGATTCGTTTTACAATAAGCACACAAGATGGCACTTGCTGTTAAATCTTAGTAGAAGTGGTCATATTTATGAAATGTTTATTTGTATGCGTAAGGTATTTTAAAGTACCGTAACTTACGAAATAGATATATTGTTTGACCGTTTTTTGTGTTTCACATTTTATTTAAATATTAATTTACATGTAAGGAAATAGATTTTGAGAAGAAACTTGCGCAGAACACCATAATGCGTTGTTGCCAAATTTGTAGTTCACTGTGATAATCACAATAAGAGAATTCTGGATTTCAGCATTGCAGTTCGTGAAACGGATCTTAGGTGTGAATTGCGGTAAGGGTCGAAAAGTAATTTTTCCAGTAAGTATCCAAGTAGAGTTCCATCCAAAATAGTTACTTCCATTATTATCCAGCATCAGTAAACGCCGCACTATTCAAGGAGCGTTTAGCATAGGACCGAGGATACCTAGTGATCCACCTTAAAGAAGTAGCCTGACTCTTAAATCACTGACTGTCTATGTATTTATAAGTTACTATTTATTGTGGTTTTCGGAAAGGAAAGGTTGATCCCGTTTAAGTAATCAAACTATTGTAATACAATAAATGATCCTACTGATTTTGTTTTCAAGGAACCGATTTAGGTAAGTGTCGATTTTGGGAGAAATATATTATCCGGCCGCGTTTGGGATATATATATATATATATATATATATATATATATATATATATATATATATATATATATATATATATATATATACAGAGCGAGAGAGAGAGAGAGAGATCATGACCATGAGATAGTAAACTTCCTCTTTTCAATGGAACCTTCATTCCGGGTGGGCCTGCATATCTGGAGTGTAAAAATAAGAAGAAAAAAATAAAACACTTCGACATTAAGCTTGTTAGAAATAAGTGGTTAATACTTGGCTTTTTGGTTAACTTTTCCATAATCAGTTCAGTTCTGTACATAGCTGGGGAAAGGTTAGTCTGAAGTGTGTTTCTTTTCACATTGCTTTGCTTTGAAATCCGGAGGACTCATCAGATGTGATATAAAGTAAGATATTGATTGAACTCACTCTCTCCTGCACCTTGATTATGTAATCGTCAGGCAAAGCGTAGAAATGAACGTTATACATCATTTAAATTAGTTGTCGCAAATGATTAATGATAGAGCGGTAATTCTTACTGATAGAGGTAGATTCGTTCTCTTCTCTTCACAGACGCACACGCGCGCACTTGTGTGTGTATATACCCCAAGTGCCCTTGTGGAACTTCACCACCGATTGACAATTACATATAAAGATATTTATTCACATTTTACATGCGTCCATATAAAATGCACAGTCATGAGGTTAACATTAAATAAATAAAAAAAAAAAGTTAAATCACAACATCTAATTGAAACTACTCATTGTTTATGACTAATCGCATAAAAGGGAATTTGTGTGATTTTTGCTAACCAGGTTTATCGGTCTTGCTTGTAGTAATCAGATGTATGATCATTTCTTAGCAGACCCTAAATTCCCATTCTATTTATGATAATTAGTTTAGATAAGAGGCTGAGATAGAATTTTGCAAGGAAGACCAGTGGTGGTCAACAGCGAGGATAATCATCTGGGAGTGTATGTAAATTTTTGCTAGTGCTTAAAAAAGATCATCAGCTGTTATCCGTTCGTTATTGGATGGAAGCCTTTTCACAACCATCGATTTTGACCACTTCTCTTTAATGTTTTAGTACATTGGTTCTTTATTTTGTTACACCAGTGCCGCCTAAATTGTCTTCTCGTATTTAACCAAGCAGTGTGTGTCCAGAATTAATTGTGTCTTTCCAAATGTGTTCGTTTGACTGTCACTTTATTGCTTTTATTATTACTGTAATGTCTGTAAATACGAATATAATCGGGTCATTTTGTAATTTTCTCCTATCTTAGTATGTTATTCCTAATATAATGTATGTATGTAATCATCATGCTTTTTTGTGTAGACTGCAGATGATAATTGCCTGATTTTTCCAAGTTTCCACGATTCTAGGCCATATAATAGAACAGGTCGGAAAAGTTCCCGTTACAGATATCAAACTTTGCTTTTAAATTTGAAGCTGTACGCCAGATAGTGATTCGTTATTATGGTTAAATGTGTGGAATATTGATGCCTATAGCTTTTCCTGCAGGTCTAGTGGCTAACGCTCTTGGTATATGTGGTGTCAGGTTCGATTCTGTATGGGAGAGTGTCGAAATCTGAACACATTCCGATGGTTCGGATTCCAGTGTAATTGAAGATACACTCGATGTCCAAAATTAGTGTCGCATGTCTATAAATATATTATTGTAGGAATATAATTTGGTAAGAAATGCCGGGCGAATTCATTATAATGTTAGTATGTGTATAATCGGCAAAGACATGCATATGACAAATTTCATGTCAAAAAAGCAGTAAATAAGAACAATAAAACGTAATAACACTTTCCTAAATATTTAGCAACATTTTGTTTTACTCATTCTAATTTTCGTATTTGTAATTCTTTTCCTACGAAGGCGTGGGAGACCCGGGTTCGATTCCCGGCGGGAGCTCATGTGGTTCGGATTCCACGTTAATCAGTAGGTCCACGTCTCATATAGCCTCGCTGCTGAACGGGACGTTAAACTAAAAATTAACTCAATCAACTCATCTTTTCCTACGAAATTTACCACAAATATACATTTCCCGATTATACACATAGTATCAGTATTAAAAGTACCCTCCAAAATAATTATCAAATTATATTCTTACGAGAAGACAGTTATAGATATGCGACAATCATTTTGGACATGGGTGTACATGTCTTATAGCCTAGGTGCCGAAAAGATACGCTAAATATCAATATCAAACAGACGATGCTAGAGATAGCCAAAATTATCCGGATTCCGGAAAATTTATTTTCCAGAATTGGAAATTTCACTTTCCGATTTTACTTTCCGGTTTGGAATTGGCCATCCCTGGATGATGCGTATCTGAGATCGTTATGCCATCCCATTCACGGGCTTTATAGTGATATATTGCCAAAAGCGAATAAATATCTACGTTAAATGATAAGTGTAAACTTTAATAAAGAGAGAGAGAGAGAGAATAGCGTTTTGCCATAACATAATCCCGAAATTTATTGCTGTTTAGCGAGTGGTTAGTGTTACGAAAATGGAAGTATGCGTGTGAGTAATTCGATTACATAGCTAATGGAATTATGTTCACATTTACTTTGAACAAAAAAAGATTTGCCTTTCGTGTTGCTAAAATACTTTTTTTTTCCTTTTTAACGATGTTTAATTCCGATTAGAAGAAGTTAAACAATTTCTGGTGTAGTATCTGAAAAATCCAGTAGAACATGCTATATAGGCATTTCTAATATCACTATTGTAGCTTGCATGTATTTAAGCCGAGGTCTTTGAAACAACCTAACAAAAATATCATTTACTTCTCGATTTGTTGACCCTGCGTGATAATTCATCGTTGGGCATTGCGCCAAAAGGAGGCTCGGAGTAGCACTATCGAAGAGCTGCAGTGCGGCGTACTTGCTGCTGAATGCGTGTGTTGTGTTATTTATTATTTCTAAAATATCATCTTTAGACGTACATATTTTGTCGTGAGTGGATGAGATATCCGATTGCAGCGGGGATGATGGAAACTAAAAAACTTTCCCTACACTGCGAATTCTCCTCCCCTTTTTCATGCAGTTGAAATTCTATTCGCATACAGTTAAATAAATAACAGATGAGTGATGACGAGAGTTTTTGCTTTGCGACGCGGTAAGGGACTGTTATGACGAAGCTTCGTTGACATTAATGGGATTTATACTAGTGTAGCTTTACTGTGTACTTTTTCCCCCTTTCTTAATTCTCTGTAAAAGAATAATTGAAAACATCACCCGGTTGGAGGAATGAACACATGATATCGAGTTCGATTCCTAAGGTCTCAAAAATTTTATTGACAACCCAATTCAACAAGATACGTGACAACTACAATTAAGAACAAAATGCATCGACTTGTCGAGAAGTTCACGTTTCGAATTGAATTCGTTTTTGTATATGAACACACTAAATGTTTTATTTGTGTTTGGTACGGTTGCTCTCTTGCTTTCCCTGTGAGGGGAAACAAGTTAATTTTGAGTGCATTGTTAGGAAGATACCTGAATTTAGATGTAGTGAACCTGTTAGGAAGTCATTTGAATTAAGAATAGTGAATCTATTAGGAAGATACTTGTATTAAGATATAGTGAATCGTGTTAAGAAGGTATTTGCATAAAGGTGTAGTGAATCCTGTTAGAAAGATATATGAATAAGGATGTAGTGTGTCCTGCTAGGAAGATACTTGAATTAAAATGTAGTGAATTCGGTCCTGAAAGCCTGAAATTATTAGGAGTTTATGTGCTTATATATCGCCTCGTTAAGCCATTTGATGTGTCATAGCCTTTGGTGAATTGTAAAATCAAGGAATTGAATTTTAAAGTATGTATGATTAGTAACTGCAAAATTTTGCAACGTCCACGTAAGCGTTAAGTTAAAGTTCAGAGGCTGCGTAGTGTTGGTTTGTTTAAAGCCATACAATTAAACTCTCATGGGGAATGTCAATGTAAGCCTAGATCACACAAATCGTTTTCCAGCATTGAAAAATGATCTTCTGAGATTTCTTTGGTTCATGATCAAACAGGACTTGAGTCAAAAACATTACTTTTTCAGGAGAGCTAAAATGAACTTCAAACTGAAAACATGACTTAAGGCACACTGATCACTTTAGACGCAAGTGAGACGTACAATATTGTAAAGTTGTACGTACGTTCGTTACTCCACACGATAACTTAAACAGAAGCTAATTTTTAAATTATCTTTTGACAGTAGATAGCTAGAGTGCTTCTCTCGGCTAGGTTCGTTAGTAGAGTCAATCCGTTAACATATTAACGGGTAACGACTATTTACGTTTGTCCGTTAGTGCACATAACTTTCAAACGAAAGCGAACTTTTGAAATTTTTTTCAAAGATAATATAAGTTACTAATCTTGCAAACGTCCTCCAGCGGTTGACATCTACCGAACAAAATTGAAACTTCTAGTGCGTGATCCTTTTTACTGTCTACCAGAGTTTATGTTGACTTGCAGTCAGAACAGAACAAATAAAGTTATCAGTATTCCTTAAATCGTAAAAAATGAAGTTTTACGTTCCACATTTATGCTGGCTAAGCTAAAGGAGACGGTGATGATGAGAAATGAATTAAATGGCGGAATGAAGAAAGTGGGACGAAACGGGAGTACTTTGACCCACGCACACGGTGCTTGTCCACCGCAAATCTGACTTAGAGAGAGCTGGGATCGAGCCAATGACCCCATGCACCAAAGGGGAACGCTCTACCACTGAGCCACCGCGGCCCTCCCTTAAATCATATTTTCTTTCTGAGTTTGAAGTTTGTTTTGACTCCTGCAAAAGTAATATTTTTAAGCCTCTTTGACCACGCACCAAAGTTTTATTTTACAGTATTCTTAATTAAAATAGACCTAAGTCATCTTTCTAAATGTTAACGAAAAGTCCGTATATAGTGTGAGATTCCACATTTTTTCTTTTCTTTCCCGACATGTGTGTGTATTTGGAATTATGTTATTGTAAGAAGTATTAATGAAGATAAGCTGATAGAAGCAAGACGTACATATGGGCATCATTACTTAGTATTATTATGATAATTATTAATACATATGTAAATATGTCCTGGCAGCCAGAAGACGAAATTGATGAGTTGTTTGCTAACAAAATGAGAAAAGTATCGGGTGAACAAAAATTTACTGTGCACCTTCATTCGGTAGTTCGTAGGATGGCTTCTGGGCTTTCGGCAGCTATGATGACCATGTTAGCCCGTCACTTATGAAGGGTGACGTTCCTCAGTGATAACACTACTCCGGGAATTGGTGGGGAAGAAAGGAATGGGAAAGGAAGAAAGCAGCCTGGGACCATTATCTGAGATACCGTCCCAACATCTGCCTGATCTGAATGATAAAAAGCTCAATCAGGATGGCTGGCCTGAAAAAGTTTTACCCTTTCTCAATAGTTTCCGCTGGGAATCGAACTTGGGACCACTCATACCAAAGGCGATTCGCTAGATCATACGACAAGTTTCATTTTTCGTGTAGTTGCGTCATTGTGCAAATTAATTTGTTGAATACATCGTGTGCAATGCGGACTTCTTGATAAATTTTGTTGTATATACACAATGTGTGGGCGGTACTGTATAATGATAATACGTAATGTAATCATAATAACATGCTGAAAAAGAGTACACTCGGCAACCTGTACTTTGGTAAAATCTGTTAAAATTTGTAGTTACAGTACTAATATTCAGCCGTGTCTTACCATTATTCCGTATCTTTGGAAACCCTTTATAGAACCAACTTAAGATAGGTTTCACCATATTTTCAAAGCAACAGCGTTTACATCTATATCATGCACAAAGGAGCAACGGGTTCTACGGGCAGGGACGTACGCAGAAATTTATTTCGGGATGTCTAAATTCACTATGACGATAAATTATATTAAAATTTGTAAAATTACTCCTAAAATTCACTAAATTTACAGGAAAGTTGGAAATCGGGGGAGGAGAGTCCGCATCTACATTACTTACCACTGCGTACGTCCTTGATTATAAGAAGTTTTGAGATGCATACTGTTTTACTTTTTTTTCGCCATTGACAAATAGGAAGAATGCAGGCCTTACCTTCTGAATGTATGCCGGTTTACAGTGAAGTTTATGTATACGTAAATCTCACCGAGTCAAGGCTTAAAAATAGATTTTTAAAGTTATGTTTAATGGTTCAACTCCACTACAGAGCCTTAACTGGAAGGAAGGTCCTGTTACAAATCTGAAACATTATACATCGCATTTTTTTTTTTTTCAGAGCTAGACTTTCTCAGATACTCAGTGAGTTTACATAGAAAATGCTATCCATAATGTAATTATAAAGATGTCTTTTTAATGTTCTTAAGTGGTAATAATCCAAAAAGCAAAGCAATCATTAAAAGTGGGCTCTGCAGCATTCGAGTACTGAAAGTAGTATTTGCCAGTATCGTTAAAGCATTGTTTATCGTTGCAAAATTTTGCAGTCTGTTGATCTATCAGGTAATTGAGAATTCACGAGGTACAGTATAACCAGAACAATAGGACACTAAAGCTCCTGCGATAGAAATATTGCATAACTACAGAAATTGTACTTATGCATGATGATGTGTTTATTAGGGAAAAGGAGTTCTGCAAGGAGCACCATGATCACTTAACCAAGACACTATGGACTTCGCCGTATGAAAATTTTGAAATCTGAATATTTCTTGTAAGGCTGGGTACCTTGCGGTTCCAGATTAGTTTCCCAATGGGAGAACAGATTTTTCTGTATTTACCCAGCATTGTGACAATTGAGAAGCTACCGAGCGGGCCCTGATGTAGAAAATCGTAAATAATGGCGCTGAAAGTCGATGCATTGCCCACGCATCTATCTCTTAGTCGAACTTACGCTGTCTGATCGTCTATTTTATATCCCCCTCGCTGTAAAATTGGAAATTTGGATCCGCTATCTGGTCGGCTATACTACTACACGCTATGAATACTGTAAAGTTGTATCCGCTGTCTAGTCCGTTATATTCTTCCACGATTTGAAAATAGAAATTTGCATGATCCGCTATCTAACTGACTATATACCTCCACGATTTGAAAATAAGAAATTGGATCCGTCGTGTAGTCGGATATACCTCTTCACTATTTGAAAGTAGGAAATATGGACCCGCTATTCAGTCAACTATATTCCTTTCGCCGTGAAAATGAACTGTGGATAAACTAGAGAGAATAACCAATATAAAACCAGCTCTGGACCTATATTGATGAGACTACAGCCAGATATTGTTGCTCTTACACGTTAGAAGAAGTGCGTTGAGGATTGTGACGGACATGTGGAGAAAGTTTTGCGTTAAGATAATGTGCGTTAACACGTTTTCCATTGGTTGTAATTTGAAATCTAGTCTTCTCCCTCCTTAGTTCAGTATCGATAGGTAGATTAAAACTTCTCTTGAGTCTCATAGTCCTTTAGTGTAGCAGATGCATTGATAATTAACCGTTTCATTATTTCGAAGTCGTAAACGCCTGATATTTTCTGCGAAATCCATTTACTGTAACACTTGGTGTAGACATTTGATGAGGAAAAAAAAAAAAAAACTAAGACGAAAGCAACAGTGCTGAACACTTGAGCTGAAAATAGAACAGAAATTCCCAGCAGAGATGCTTCTCTTCTCTGCCTTTTTTCTTTCTTTTACTGTTTTTTTTTCTTTTCATGTATTCGGTTTACGTGCTAGAGGAGACAGTTGTAAGTACTTTTCTTTGAACTCGTTTTTGTTATAGTATACGTGGAGGGTTAACTTGGAATATCTAATATACATACAGTTGTGAAGTTGCATATCTACAAGAATCCATTCCTTTGTATTATATGATCACTGTTGGAATTGCAGAGATTCAACTGAAACGTAACCTGACCTTTTCCCTTAGGAAAAGAGTGTAAAATTTGAACGAAAACTCTGCCACAAATGCATGGAAGTTAACTGGATAGTTCTAGTCATGTGTTTTGAAGAATGTTCGCTTGTTACATGCAGCTTTCATTTCATTTGACAAACTAAAAAAAAAAAAAAATGGTCTCGAGTGTCATGTGAGGAAAACAGCTGAAGATGCAAGGAAATGTGTAAATAAAGGATATGTCACTCGATACTTCCATTTTGTTTATAACTTAATTGCAATAAATTAATTTTTAGTTCAGATATTACATACATAAACTTTGCAATCCTTAATGTGTGAGAAATGAGATAATATCGAAACTTCATTGAAAATTTGTATGATTGACGTCCATTCGAGCTGAACATGAGCACATTAAAAAGGCTAAAATCAGTTCAGAATGTTGCTATCATCAAAAAAACATGGTGCCACGAGAAGCACAACATATCACTTCATTTCGCTGGAAATATCAAATGAAGAACACCTTATCGTTCAGTTATTTTGCAAAGATTAAAATATTTCCGTATAAGCATCTGCGGGTGGATATGTTGCCCCAAGTTAGACGATGAAGGGTCGCAATACACTAGCCGAATTACTTTCATATGAACACGCGCATACTACCACTAACTGCTTCCGATTCCTGTGTCATACACCGAGCATAGTCTGGTTAAAAAATTCGCTAAGATATCTCATTTACCATTCAAGTCAACAAAATGTGGAGTGAAGTGGGGAGTGGCACACTGTAATAAAATTTTGTGGTTTGTTGTCTGACGTAAGGTTCAACATTTTCTGTTGACCCAGCTTTCGTGCGAGCGGTCCAAGGTTCGATTTCTGGTCTGAACATTCGGTCGAAAAAGTGTGCATTATTACATGAACAAATGTACTAAGATGAAACTTGATAGCAGAAAATGGTGCTATGCTCGCCATCTTCAGTGACAATTTCCTGGGTTTTACAGATTCACACCAGCCAAATGTCGGGATTGTACCTAACATAATGGTCCCAGGCCGCTTCCTTCCAACTCCCTGGGTAGTGTGATCACCGATGAACATCATCCTTCATATGTAATGGACTAACATGGCCATAGTTGCCGAAAGCCCAGAAATTAATTCCTAATCGTAATTGTACGATGTATCGTGTCCTTGTAATTTTTTAAAAGCTAAAATGAAAAATTGGAACGATAGAGGAGTTCTCGCTAGTTTAGTGTCTAGCGCGCGTGCCTTTGATTGACGGGGTCCCGGTTTCGATTTCTGATGGGAAAGCATTAAAATCTGTACGCATTATGGTGGTTGGAATTTCATTTTAAACTGTAGACCCACGTCTCATACAGTCTCGTTGCAGAAAAGGGATGTTCAACTTCAACAAACATACAATCATTAGAGAAGAGCAAAAGAGACATCCGTGACTGCTAATCTTTTACTGCTCTCTGGACAGTTTAGCCGTCGATTTTTTAAGGCCCATCTCACTTTGTAGGCTCTTTTAACTGAAGTAATAACAATATGCGTACTGGTACAATTGTATCGTGTGCAAAATTATATATGGCAATTGAGAAGCAGGCCCTCAACGATACAAAAATACCTTTAAGAGATAAGTACTCACTTTCCCGTATATATAAAATTCTTGGCGTTATTGTGCTAATATCCCGACTCCGCCCTACATCTTTTCATGGAAATTTCGTTGTTTTGTTTTTTCTTTTATTTTGCACAAGCAATTAGAAAGGAAATTCAACAAACAAGAACAGTTGTGTCATGATAAATGTGTTCAAGTAGGAAATCTTTTCTCAGTACATTTGACATTAAGTTGAAGTGTAGACTACATTCCAACATTACTGGAATTACGTAATAAAACCCCTTTTAATATATTGTTATACATGTGCATTATTACATGAACAAAAGTACTCAGACAAAAATTGATAGCAAAAAATAATGTTACGCTCATCATTCGTTAAATATGTTGATAAGATATTTTAAGTACGATACCAGTTAAATCCCAGAATAATATCTTTACACAAGATTGGTTCTTGACGGGCACGGTGGCTCAGTGGTAGGTAAAGCGCTTACTTCTGGTGCGTGGGGCCCTGGTTCGATTCCCGGCTAAGTAAGCTTGTGATGGCCAACATCGTGCTCATGGGTTTTCTCGGGAGTACTCCTGTTTCCTCATTCCACCAATTCTTCCATCATTCACTTGCTTTAATTATCGTCTCCCTTAGTCTAACAGGCATAATCGTGGATCATTTCCTTTCTAGAAACTTTATAAATAAAATAGCTGTGGTATCCTTTTACAATAACATAATCATTACTCGGTACAGGTACCCGTGAAATGACAGGTGTATAGGAAAATCTAAATCTCTTCCCTCACTCAATATGCCTAGTTCTCTTTTTATTCTCTTGCTTAGCTTACAAAATAAAGCTGTTCAAGCAAAATAATGGATTTAAAAATATATATATTAAAGCAAATGCATTGAACATCATTATTAGTGAGATCTCTATCGTTTATTCTGTTCGTTAAGTTTTTTTTTCATAACTAGTAAAACCCCAAAACACAAAACAGATATGATTTTTCATTATTTTCTAACATCGATTTCTCCATCCGATAATTTCTGTTCATTGGCAGGGGGTAGGGATTGTCGGTGGTAGAAGTGAATGCTGTTTGTGACCGTCAAGCCGTGAGTTTCCATTTAAACTTGGGCAACTTGCAGCTCTGTTATTGGATTCAGCGAGCAGGCGGACCGCAGTTCCGATTTAATTAGTTCTCTGTAATTGGAATGCATTAGGCTTCGAGTCCAGAAGGTTGCTCTTTTCGAGGTACAAACCGTTGCAGGTTTTTTTTTTTTTTTTTCACTAACTTGTAACAAATGCTGAATGATTAGGTGTCATTCGGTTATTTTTTCTTTCTTTTGGTAAATATTTTTTAAAGAAGGCAAAATTGAAAATTTATATTTCTGTTGGTCTAATTCGAATGAAGGTGCGAATGAAATGCGGTTTTATCATATGTCACGTAAACTTAGATTTCAACTTTTCGCTATGTCCCTTATTAATGTAAACCCACAGAAACTAGTACAGATCTGACTCTAAACATGTATAATGTTCTCAGAAATATATTCCATGCAGAGAAAGATTTTAATTGTGTAATGTACCTTTTGGCACTTCAGTAAATTTTCTTTTTGGACAATTAAGTGACAGCAAGTGCTGTGCACATAAACTACGCTTCCAAACCATTCAGAATATTTATACTAAATTGTGTGGTCTACCACCTAACGTCATTGTCTGCAAGTAGTTGATATGTAAACTTTACGTAGTTTTTTATAAGGTGGTCAAATTCTCTGAAATTTGTCGAAGTCGCAAGGCAATATAAAATGAGATGAGATGAGATTTTGATTATTCCCCTGCACGTCAATATGTATACATGTGTTTTACCTTATTATTATTATTATTATTATTATTATTATTACAAAGGTCATGCCGGAAGTTTTTAGATACTCGTTGAAAAATAAATTTCTTTATGTATAATATTTTACATTTTCTAAAATACTTCCCACAAGCAACAATATACTTTTAGCTTCTTAAAAACCACGAGTCAAATATTTTTAAATTTCGTTATTTGAAATATCAGAAATTTCATGATTATACGCTGCGATAACCTCTTCACTTGGTTGAAAGCGGCGTCTGGAAGCTTCTTGTTGAGTGTGGAAAGAAAGCAAAGTCACACGGACCTAAGTCTGGACAATAAACCGGGTGCAGTTGAATACTGACTCCACTTTCCTGTAGAAGGTCTAAAGTTTCGCTGTCGTATGTAGCCATGCATTGTCGTGTTGAAGAAGACAGTGGAGACTTTCGGTGGGCGGATGTGCAAGCTTCAAAGACACGTACCAATCTGCAGTCAATGTACGTCGATCATCTGTCTGTACCTAGTTATATCATAAATAATGTCACAAGTTTGAATGTGAATAACAGAGAGTATCAACACCAAGGCAATTTATTTTGGTCATGTTTTACATTGATATGTTGTACACCTGACGCACGAATCATTTTTCGAAATGCCCGACTTGGCCTTGATGCAGGCACGAAGTCTGTCCGGCCACTGGTCAGTGTTATTACGCACCATGTCCATGGGAAAATTGTTCACTGCTCGGGTCAAGGATTGTTTCAGACTGTCGACAGATGGATGCCGTTTATGGCAGACCTTTGCCTGAAGGACTGCCCAAAGTTTGTAGTCCAACGGGTTAAGGCCCGGGCTGCTAGAAGGCCAATCAGCGGTAGAAATGAAGTTGGAGATGTTCCGTGCCAGCCAGTCCTAGATTGTTTTCGCTTTGTGGCGTGGAGAGGAATCTTGCTGGAAGGTCCACCTTTCTCCAGGGAACATGATAGCAGACAGTAGTTTCCGATTGCTTTCTGGACCTGCGGGGTTCGTACCGTTCGTTGTCTGCCACTCCTTGCGCGGTCATCTGCCGTTTCAGTCTGGGTGTATCGCTGTATGGCGCGATACACGAATCTCTTGCTGATTTGTAGGGATTTCATGAGGTTGAAAATCTCACCTGCTGTCTTCCCGACCTTGTGCAGTGCAATTACTGCTACACGATTTTCGCAATCGCCTCAGTCCATCAGAACTCAATACAATATCAACGTATGTCATGAACAGTCTCTCACACACACTACATGCATCTTCCGCTTTATACACGGATGGCAGCACTGTTCCACTCCGGATGCGTACAGTGCCACTCCAAACTTTGTGACAGTATTTATGATATAACTAGGTATAGTAGGTATATGGTTGGTCGTAGAGATAAAAGATGCGACCATAAATTTACCCGCGCTCCTTTCTCAATTTTCAAAGTTGGAGTTTCATTTTGAAAACATCATACTGTCGACTGGTGTTTTGTTTCGGGGTCATAGTTATAAATCTATGTTTCATCATATGCAGGGCGGATCCAGGACCGACTTCTGGGGGGGAAGCGGTGGGTTGTCATACTGCTACTATCAGCTACTTTTAACAGCTTCAAACTCTGAAATGGGTTTTATTTATATGTATAAAATAAGAAAGTTTACTCTTCTGGGGGGGGGGGCAATCGCCCCAAAAACCCCTGGATCCACCACTGGTCACACGTGATGATATTATAAACATCTTTTCTTTGTCCCTGCGAAAGTCTTGGCGGCATCGGCAGCATTCCACTTATGCATAAGCACTTGTGGAACCTAGCGACTGCAAAGCTTGGATAAAAGTAGGCCCAACACACAGAGCCCTGAAGGTACAATACTCCAAAGTGAAGAAAGTGACGTCTTCCTCCTCCTCCTAACACACAGAAAAAATATGATTGTGTAACAACACTAACAAACAAGAAGTGTATTAAATAAATCAACTTAGAAACAAAAAACTAAATTAACTATATTTTGCCCGGGTTACCCCTACCTACCCTTCTAAATGTATTTGAATATAAGATTGTAAATATCTTAGATTATATATGTACAATATAAGACGTTTGCAAATTCATATGACTTCATTTTAAATAGCAGAACGTCATTATCCAAATTCACCAACGACGACGAAAGGAACGGTATATGAGGATATGATTGCAAGTGCCAACTGCAAGCACAACAAAATAATAAACTTGGCGACTTATATGTTCTGCAGTTATCATAAAATTACAAGAAGCCAAAAGTGAAAAGTGTACGTTATTTATTTCATTTCGAAATACACCTATTAGATTGAACTTACATGAAATGGCAAAAACAATGAAATTAGACAATATTGAAACTTTTTATCAGTAGGCTAAATATGCTCTCGGAGGAGGGGGGGGGGGAGATATGCATCCCCGGCAGGGATGCTTCATAAGTTTCTTTTGGAGGATGAAAATGTGATTGATGGGCAATATTTCCACGTCCGTAATTCATATTTTGCGTATGGATTTTATTCTTGTGAAAGGGTTACTGTGTGGCCCCGGACCAATGAGAATACTACTGGGAGAATATCGATGCGTGGGAGAATATTAATGCAGAATGTTCTATACTTGTCCGTTATTATACCACTCTCAACACATTCCCCAAACTCTATTTATTTTATTTCTTGTCAACATGTGTGAAGAGGGGAATTGGGGACGATGGCTTAATGATGGTGTGAGGATAGTAGGTTCGATGCCAGGCCATATGTGAACGTGTGGTGTAGAACATCATGGCCGTGGGTTTTTCAAAGTTGTTCCGTTTTCTCGCATTCTTATTCCACCAAGTTCCTTTCATAATAATTCACTTTCATTATTCATTTTGTTTTATTTAACCTGCAAGCATGGAAGTAAAACTTAAAATTTCATTTATTTTTCGTCAATATGTGGCGATCCAGAATAACCGTTGTAGGAGTTATTCTCTACCCAGAAATGATCCGATTTATCAATTTTCGCAACACTTACTCGTAAGGCTTAAAAATTCCTTAGTGGCAAAATCCTTGTTTGAAGTAATGCTAGTGTGGAACCTATTCCACAGACCCAATCTTCCAACCCAGCGCGTCGAATAGAGAGATATATACTAGTCACCAGTAGTTTATACAGTAACCCGCTTTCCAGGTACGTAGCCTGTCGGTATGTATGTATCAGTTTGAAAAGTAGAATAATAGATTGTTTAGGAGAATAATAGAAATGACAGAACATTCATTCTGTGAAGAGAGAGAACTAGATTTTCCTAGTATAAATTTAGAAGCTTTGGAACTAAGTTGTTGAAACCTAATTCATTGTAATAAAATTGAACAATGTCAAATAACCTGTTCCATATAAAGTCATAGAGTACATATTTTCTTTTCTCATATTATTGGTAAATGACAGCAACTAAACGACCCAACTCGAAATCTTGGGTGAGACCCGCCTGTCGAGTGTTGCACCACATTCGTGCGAACTTAAGATCTGATAAAAATTTATGAGCCAGGCAGCCACGGCTTCCCTACTCCATCACGCAATATCGATATGTCGCATGTTAAGAAACATCAGATCTGAGGTGTCCACCTGCGTGTTCGTTTTTTTACTTTCTGTCCCTTAATTTGGTTGGACCTTCTACAGTAATATCTCGGTATAAACGATAATGGGAAAAACATAGATCATAATGGTTGGCGCCTGCTTTTCATGGAAAAAAAGAAGGGAAAGAATCAAAATATAAGAAAAATGTATCGTAGCGTTTTCGTATGGTTACTTAGCAGACGAGATTTTTTAAAAAAAAATCTAGATTATATTATGTAGTGTAATATATATATCTTAACCCCCTTTTTTCTATACATCTTTTCAAATTCTATTTCTAGAAGTGACAGGGAAGAAGCATGGTTCACTATATGAGTTGTTCAAGATGATAGCCTGAATTGAACTAAATAAACTGTTATCACTGGATGAAAAAGTTAATACATATTGGCATTTAATGTTCATTCTATTTTAAGGTGGAGAGGGGCTTAAAAAGTGAAGTGATTTAAAATTTATGTAATAAAAATAACATATATCACGAATTTTCCATGTAAAGAAGATAAAACTCGGTATGCAACCTCATTGCTAAAAACAAGTTGACATACTTAAAATCTTGAAAAAAATACTGTGAGGGTAAGACACCCCTAGGGAGGAAGGGGTGATACGTGAAAATAACTGAAAATGACATATTAGTGTCGAATCTAGTGTTTTCTGGATTGCTGAGGTGAATAGTAACACTCTCGATGCCATTCAAGGCCAACTTAGCCCCGATCATCATGAGGGCTGGAGGCGTAAACAATAACAAGTCCAAGATGAACTATATTAGTGTCAAATCCATAGTTTTCTGGGTAAACCCAGGATGGAAGTGTTAGCAGAATTTGGTTGAGTTGAGTTGATTGTGAGTTTAACGCCCTTTTCAGCAGCGTGGCTATATGAGACGGGACCTACTGATTAACGTGAAATCCGAACCACATGAGCTTCCGCTGGGAATCGAACCCGGGTCTTCCACGCCAAAGGTGCGCACGCTAACCGCTTAGCCACGGAGGAGCTCTAGCAGAATTTGGAGAGAGAACAGTAATACTGAAGTTTTGGTGGAAGATACAGTAGACGATAAAAGGGGATGTCTAAACAGAGAAACAAGTAAAGAATCGCAGAAAGATGCGAAATCTTGACGGGAGAAGTTGATAGCTTCACGTAATATTTTTGGAAGAAAATTCCCTAATTCCCTCTTACCAATAATTTAATTTGGGAGTTAGTGAATAAAGTGATACTATTATGAGAAGTTTGCAAATGAATTCATATGTAATTTGATTAACATGTATATCACATGCAATTAATGGGTTAACTAGTGGTTAGGGGTATCTCTAATCTTATAGTTTAATAGTTATTATGAGTGTTCAAATACGTCAGCTCTCTATGGTCGAAACATTCCAATGAGGATTTTTTTTTAACGGTACCTCCCTCTCTCCACGTTGGCCGTTTTGCACATTGAATCACTGAGTATGATAAACTTTTCAGTTCTCTGCCAAGATGCCAGAATATTTGGAGTCATCATTCCATACGGCACCAATAGCGAGACATTATTAAACCCGGTTATCAGAAGTTCTAGGAAATTCCCTATAATATATTTTATAACTAATCAGCAACGGTGTAAGTTCCTTAAATTTATAAAATTTCTTCTCCACTGCTTTTACATTACTGAGTGCACATAATAAACTTTTAAAAAAATCTTTCCTGTTATACAGTTACCGGTGAATAAGTCTGAAATATAGACAACTGTTTGAGAATTGAAAAGAGAGAGGCTGCACACCAATCCATTATATAGATCTGAACGCCTCCTGCCGTGCCCTTTCTCTGCTCCGTTGATCCTCTAATGCCAGCGAAGCGTATAAAAGCAGAATTGTTAGAATTTGGAATTGAACGAAGCTGCCAGGTTCCTTCAGCTGCGTACTGTGGCTATTTCTGGTCGCTGTCAGATTTCCAATCCACAGTGTTAAAGAACTTGTAAACTTTCGGAAATAATCAAAAGCGACTGCATGCGAACGCATGCTATTTTTGCAAATTTTATCAGAAATATGTATATGTATTGGTGAGTTGCCAAGGCGAGAAAATGCCATCTGCTCTTTATATGGTTGAATTAATCGGAAAGTTTTGCCTGATTTCGTAGTTTGAATATACAAAATAAACAATTCTATTGAATTCCAATGTCTGCACCGGATGTAGTCTGTCGCTTATAGAGGATATGTTTTAGTTCGTGGTTCGTCAGCTTTTTTGTTAAACGCAATGACGGTGATGAACTCTTCGTAAACTGCATTGTAGGGAGGGAACGGCACGCATGACTGTCTCCAAAGAAGGTATATATCTTCTGTACTGTAAAGGAGAACATCACGCTAGTAGCGTTGCCCATGAGACTAGACGAAAAGAAAAATAAGGGTCTATCGTCTCGTTTCTTAAATTTATTTACAAAATTATTATCCTGATTTTTTTTTTCTTTTCGTCAATAAGTTACCAGAATTCTTCCGCGTCGTAAGAGTTGCACAAACGGTGTGATGGTAGGTCTATAACAATATTTTAAGCCATATTTATTATTAGAGTATGTTATTAATGATTTTCGTGTTCTTATTGATAAATGCTCTTCGAACAATTACTTTTATCAGTTTATAGGTTTTATACTATGAATCATGTAATACTAGAAGAGTGTTTGTTGACATCGGTGAACTAGTGTCGCCCACTGAACTAATGAAATTTAATGTCTCGTCTCAAATTGAAAAATGTACTTGTCTCGCGACGAGAAATTTCTCGCCACTTGGCCAACACTACACGGTAGAGGAGGAATTCTTTAAGTGAGATTATTTTATAGAGGCACTGAAGGATTATTGGTATCCATATCCCGTTTCCCTAGTTTCTATGCAACCTGCACAATAGCAAAAATGTTTGTCTATAACAAAATGATATATATAGAAAAGTGGCTATCCATATCCCATACAGGCGGGAGCTCATGTGGTTCGGATTCCACGTTAATCAGTAGGTCCACGTCTCATATAGCTTCGCTGCTGAAAGGGACGCTAAACTAAAATCAACTCAACCATATCCCATACACAGATCACGTGATTCAATTTACTGACTTGAGTAGAGTTTATTGGTGGGAAATTTTATTACAGGTGTTGCTTTTCAGTGGATATAGATGTACAACGTTTGGTATATGGGTGTTTGTTGCTTCGGAAGATCCGAATGCATCCTCTCTGCAGGAATTCCATATGACGGACACCAGAGCGAAGATCTTTTCGGAACCATTAGAGATACAGTACGGAACTTACAAGGGAACATTCCGATTTGGTGAATTCAATTGCTGAAAATGATTGGTAGCACTGGATTCAGCACCAAAAGAAACAGAGAAAAAGAGGGTGTGTTTAGTAGCAGGCCAAACACAGGGTAGGAAATAAGTGAGGGCAAACTGCGAATATAGAACGTAGAAAATGTCTAGAAATGCCATGTCAATGTTGAAACGAGTAGAGGGATTGAGATCAAATGTTGGATATGAGGAATGCATGTAGAGCTCCACTGAATAGGCGTAATGTGAATCATGGGGGCATCTGAAAAGTCGCCATTTTGGAATTAACACAAGAAGAATATACAGTAAAGGGGTCATGTGACATATGGCTCCTGACTTACACCGTCTATTGAAATCAATAGTGACCAATACGATTTGAGACTTCTGTTTAATTGCAACTGTTATGGATCTTAAGAATGATTGTGTGGTTGATACAAAAATGGAGACGACAGTGGACATATTTGAAAAACGATAAAGATGGACAATCAGGCTCATCACAGCTGTCTCCGGTATTGAAATTAAAGCAGTAGTCGACAGGTGTCGTGAATGCACCAGATGCAAATATCCAGTTTTGTAGAAAACATATCTAATCATAGCTTGGAACCTTGGTGCTGTAAACTGGTAGTGGGTGAATGATTACAAGTTAATGAAGTTGTTCCGTTTTATGTTTTGAAGTCAGATGACAGGTGTCTGTTATATATTTTACGAAATTATTATACAGGCAGAAGAAGAACACATCCAACGACTGTATGAGTGCTGTGCAACCATCAGGGATAAGGAGTCGGGTAAGTTCAATATTATCCGGTTTCTGCACCAACTCTTTCATCTTTATTGGTTCTCCGTGAATCAACGAGGAGCAGCAGTTTTATCTGCTCTATAGAAAGCAAGAAAACGTTAGTTATGAACACTTTCAGGTTGTCCTTGGTCATATTTGCACTTTTACCAGCATGTGAACGAATATAGGGTGGATCGGGATGTCTGTTGGCTGGAAAGTGGCCTCATTCACATTTGTGGTTGTTTCTCATTCACGTCACCTTACAGTATTGCTACATTGCCAGGTCTCAAACTGTATTGACCGCTGTTAATTTCAATAGACGGTGTGTGTCAAGAACCATATGCCACATGACCCCTTTACCGTATATTCTTGTGCTAAATCCAACATGGCGGCTTTTCAAATGTCCCCCATGATTCACATTACGCCTGTTCAGTGGAGCTCTATACGCATTTCTCATATCCGAATTTGACTTCAATCCCTCGACTCAAAATTTAAAAAATAACATGGCATTTTTAGACATTTTCTACGTTCTATCTTCGCACTTCGCCCTCACTTATCTCCCACTCTGTATACGGTCTGCCACTAAACACCCTCTCTTTTTGTTTCTTTTGGTGCTGAATCCAGTGCTAGCAATCATTTTCAGCAATTGAATTCACCAAATCGGAATGTTTCCTTGTTAGTAGGTACAGAACTCTTTTAAGTTGAAAGAGAAGGACGATTAATGGTTATGAACGAATTGGCGGAATGTAAATATGGGAGGAAACGTGAAAACTTAACTTAAAAAAAAAACGCACACGATGTCCAAACCACAAACACACTTTGCCTGGGATTAAACTAGTGACACCCTCGGACCATGATCGCTCTGCCAATTTTTATTATTATTGACCCAACACTATGGTGTTCCCACTTGTCTACCAGTGACGATTCGTTTTTCATCGCTAAAAATATAAATATAAAACTAAGATTCCTTTCCTTTGATTGCCACGGTTAAATTTAATTTTTACACAAACACGAACTTCAAGGACAATTAAACAGTGTCGTACTTCAAAGGTACTCGAATGACGTAACGAGGGCAAAGAGCCTCGATGCTGACGTCCCTATATTAAACTTCAATCAATCAATCTAACTTCCAGTCGAATTTTGCCTTACTGTCGTCAGCTTAACTCCTCAAATCGATCGATTAACACTGAGCCCTCATACTTTCTGAAATCATAAATTGTCACAACGTGTTCCAAAGAGTTATAGCGGTACTTTCGATTTCGGTCATTATGCTTAACAGGATGTAATGTTTCTCCGCTCACTTCAGTCGTTAATAGAGAGCTCATAACGTTTCGACAGGGTGTGTAATGGGTGGAAAATCGATGAACGTGTACATTATACAAATTGTTGAAACTTGGAGTCTGCTATAACAGTCGTTGTCAGCCCTCGTGAGTTGCAAAGAGAATGTCAGACTCTAATGTTCAAAAGTTTCAGTTATTTCTTTTTGGGAAGAGAGAAAGTATACGAAGTGTGCATTAAATAAGAAATCATAAGTGCCATCCACAGGGCCACTTTACGTATAGTATATAGAATATTGTTTAAAGATTAATTCTTGTTTATGAATGTGCAGATTTTAGATGTTTAAATGTAATATTTATAAAGTCAAAACTACAACATTTGACTTAAGTAGATCACCAACGTTGTGTATGGGGCAGGAGGTGGAGGTTAGATTTCTGCGAAACCAATTTTGTCGTTGGATGTGAGAGCGCTGCTGTGAAGATTTTCTCCTCTGCTATGTTAGCTTGAGTCACTTTTTCTCTCCTCGTAAACTTGTGTGTGCAATTAAGTAATTGGCCTCCATCAACTAGCAACATGACTGTGTTTTAAATTGGCGTCCTCGTGCTTTAGACAAGAATGAAGCGTTCCCAAAAAGAAATTGAACTATTCATCTCGCGAACCGCTATTTTCCTCGCCTCTGAAAAGGAATTTTTTTACAATATTATTAACACTTAATGGGTGGAAAAGGTCCAAAAATGAGACTTATACCAATACATCTCATTGAGCTAAATAAAATACATGTGAGTGTTAATCCCAATCCTTACTTTTCGAGGAATCCTCGAGAAAAAACTATTGTTTTTGTAAACCTACAAATTGACACTGTGCGATTGTCATGCCATCTGTTAAGATAAAATGATACTAAAGTATGCTCTCAAGCATTTTATTATGACACTAACATGCTGGCAGGGTGCAGTATAAAAGACCAAAATTTAGTATGCTTGCAACACTTAAACCTTTATTTTATGCTTAACTATATATTATTATCCAAAGATATGTATCAATCTCTGATGATGTTGAGCTGAAGAAAATTAGATTCTTAAGGGTAAATTCTGACGTGTAGTTATCGAGAAAATTATTTTTTATGGCGTTAAAAAGTACATCGTTTAGTTCTCAATCTGATACATTTGATTGATAATTTTTGTTCTGTTTGAATAATTTATTTACTGATGTACTATTTATGAAAAATATACACGGTTAAGTAACAGATAGCACTTGTTGTTTGATTTCTCCCAAGTATCTCACGTACTTCTAATAGTGACACATAACTCTCACACACATTACTTGTAACGGTTGAAATAAAACAAACAAGAAAAAAGGGGGAAGTGAAAAGTTTGTGTGCTTAGAAAAGAAACAAGTGGAAATTTTATATGGTTAGAAAAGAAACAAAGTTCTATGAAATAAAAGAGAATACCACTGTGGAGGTAATGATCACCGTTTATATTTAGTCCTTGTATTGATTGGTACAAATTAGCCTAAGAATCAATGAATTTGCAGTAGTATTGTATAAAACCAAGTGTTGTCTGCAGTCGTAATGTGTAATTTTCACCATGCTAGAGAAGGGACAGAACACTTAGATAGAAAATACGTTGTCTTTCTTTGATAGATGAGACATTTGCGTGTTATATTATTCAGTTCGGCTGAAAATCACATTTTGAGCATTGGTCTTGTAGGTACCAAAAAATCGAACGTTAAGTCATTGCATTTTCCGAGAAATTATGATTATTAGGCCCTTTTGCAGACTCTATAACGACATGCTCTTTAAAATCAACTTCCATCTGTAATTGTCAGCTTTTCTGTTCCAACGCCATGAAAAAAATGACTGTTAATTCAGCATAGTGGGTATGTGTCACCCAAATTATGTTACGGTAAATTTTGACGTTTTGTGCTACTTCAACTTCGTCGCATTTTGCAATATTGTTAAAATGATAGTCGGTAAAGTAATTACCTGACATGATGAGTCACTTTACTAAGAAACCATTAGTTTGTTTACGATTGATTTACAATCGTTTATTTACAATTACCAAACAACTGCTATTATAAAAAATATTTTATATTACATTGACGTGACTTATGAGGGATAATAAAGTGTGACAAATTATTTATAATTTGTTACGAGGAACAAATATATGTAATCGGTGACAAGGAGGAACATAGTGAATGTAGGAACAACAGATGGCAGCACTTCTATTTATGTAAATATAAAAAAATCATGCTCTCACAAAACGTGAAAGATTACAGGAAATGTTGTTCCTTACTTTGTATAAGTGCCAAATACACCACGTAAAGCTTCGCTTATAAAAATTTTAAAAATCTAATACAAATTCTTAACGTCAGTTAATAGCTATTTATGATATCCGTAGAAGGCAATGTGCACGCTTAAAATTTCATTGTGCATCCATATTATACACACAATTTTCAGACAGCTGTGATATATTTTCTAAGTCGTCGTCGTTAGCGAACGTAAGGTTTGCTGAACACTGACGAAGAATATGATTATTAATATTACCGTTCACCATGGTATCTGGAGTATTACCAATAACACGTGACGGATATATGTAAAGATCATCGTGACTCTTGTTTCTACATCCACTTTCCTTTGCTCAGTTTCTCAGTTCGGTACCACCGCTCAACACCACACTCTGCGTTAAAAGAACACACGAAAGTGGTATTATTCGTGTTGGGAGTTACTTTAAGACAATTGTTTGTTGCTGTGTAATATTGTTAGTATATGTTCTATGTTTTGCGTGGAATTCAGACATATCTCAGAACACTTAAGTTAATATCCCGTACGTCTGGAGGAAGCCAATCAATATATTCAATAGTATTTTATGTACAGATTACATCAACTAATTTCATGTCCCTGGTTCTATAGCGCACAAACTACTTCTGTACATCTGGTTGCAACACATTATTTGTGGGTTAGACCGTAATTTGCTGTATCTTAACGATGCTGGAAGAACTCTGGAAAGTATGTACCTCCACTGGGAATCGAACCCAGAATGTCATATTTTATGTATCGTGGACCTTCAAAATTGTATGTAATATTCATCGCCCATTTGCGTATAGAACCCAGTATGACATACACAAGATAAATTAACGAGTTAGTAAATAGACAATTCGAACCATTCAAACATTTTGCGTAAATAAATTAGAAATGGTCGCAAGAAACAAAGAAGGTTGCCCCAGAGACAAGACATCTCGTTTTTCACATCTTTCCAGGACAAATAGGGGTCAACGCTTGTCTCATATGTAACTCTTAAAACAAAGTAACATTAAATATATACTAATATATGAACAAACTAGGGGCAAAGTGTCAAATATTTATTTATTGAAAAATTCTCAGATAAAAAATAATAGAAATTCGTACGTGTAATTTGCCATTTTACACAAGGACATATTAACAAACGGGAAAAATAGAAATAAAGTATCAACAACAATAACAACAAGTGTCCACAAAAAGTGCAAAAGTAATATTATTTGACCAATACGCATTTAATTACTCTGTCAAACACCAGACAACTCGAAAACATGCCCACCTCAGGTATTAGATTATCATAATAGTTTGGTATTTTGTGAAAAAGAGACTTCTGTATAATTGCCAACCTTGGGCAGGCAAGATGGGATAGGAAGGTATTCTGGGTTTTGTGGGAAGGAACATGTAAAGATAGTTTGTGAAGTAGGGTTTCCGATCTTAAGTTCCCATTAACTATCTTTTTGAAGAAATTTCAGGTCAGAGATATTTGTGCGTACTCTCGCAGAAAAACTAAGATATCGCAAGAGTTCCTCCTTAGGCAATATTCGAAGTGCAGGAACACGAAAGCGTACTATAGCAATACAGAAATTGAGAATAGAATCAAGTCTAGAGATGCGTAGGTACTGTCATGGTCCATATAAAAAATAGGAGAGCAGTATTTGATCTTGGGCGCTATTAGAAGAATGTTGCTTGTTGTAGAATATTATTATAGGATAAAAGTTCCAGAAATGCAACTGAGACTTTAGAAAACTATGAAGAAATGAAGGCAGTAAAGACAATCAGCGGGAACATACATTATGAATGAATGGGAGTGCGGTTACAATAAGGATGAAGAATATGTAAATATTTTCCCATAGATATTTATGCAATCCGTATCTCTCAAATATTTTTAAGGTTGTATACTTTACGAAACGTGCATTTATAAATGAATGGGACATCGTTAACGCGTAAAGACGTAAGCGGTTAACGAACTCGATCGATATAATCAGTAGCTATCTGTTGCAAAATACAAAATTAAGAAAGAAAAAAAAAATTATCGCATGCATACGTACGTACTAACATTAATTATATCTTAGGCTGACCTCGCAATATTATACAAAACGCTTTGTCTATAACAAAGAAGAAATAGAGAAAAAATGTTCAAATCACAGTTCAAAATGTAAAAATTCACATTTTTACCTGGTTTTGTATCTAATACTAAGGACCCTAAAAATTGAATATTGTATTTTATTCATACTGCATATCGGAGCCTCGGTGGCTCAGTGTAGAGCGTTCACCTCTGGTGTATGGAGATTTTGGTTCGATCCTAGCTAGCGCCTAGTGATCTCTGTGGTTGAAAAAACGTGTGCGTGGATTTTCTTGGGATTTTCCTGTTTCCTGCCACTTTCTTTTTCCACCATTCCATTCATTTCTCATCACCGTCTCCTTTAGCCTAACCGGAATCGTCATAACCGTAGGATTTAAAAACTTGGAAGATACTATTTCATTTCACTTTTTCATACTGCATATTCTTAAATACAAACAATTTGCTGAACAAAACAATATATTCACATAAAAAACTACATACGTGATTACAGTTTCGCCAACTAACACTTTGGCTTCATATTCTGGGGATATTCTATTCTTAATTGTACGCATTTCTGTAAATGTATAAATTTGCAGTTGCATTTGATTTTATATATATATATATATATATATATATATATATATATATATATATATATATATATATATATATATATATATATATATATATATATATGTATGTATCAATCGTTAATTAACCCCACAAGTATCAAAACTGTTTTGATATTCTTCGTTGCTTGTTCTTACAATGCTGAGTAATGTAAAGTAAAAAAAAAAAAAAAAAAAAAAAAAAGAAGTTCGAGGTTTATGAGGAGAACAATATGACAGATAAAATAAATGTACAGGGAGCAAAAAACAAAAAAAAGGAAGAAAAAACACGTGTCGTAATATAACTCCCCCGAATGTGCTCTATAATTCAACATGTGAACAAACATACAGGTAAAAGATGGGTATAATGGGAATTGTGAGTTTTAAATGTAGGAAGATGTCACATAAACCTTCTCATACGTTATTATATGTTGGAAGGTTTTTTTTTTTTTCGCCAAAAAGAAAATCCCTTAAACAAACATATTTAAATAAATAAATAAGTAAACGTACTGCAGAGCAAAGGTATGCACACTCGAATTAATGCAGACTACAAATGCAAATATCTCATGTACTCTGATGAGATCAGAAACTGTCGCTATGGAGTCTGTGAATATTGCTTTATTTTTTTAAGTTGTTGTTATAACGCTTACGACAGCATTTCATCGTGTACTTCTTTCACTGTACTCCTAAGCTACCGAATTATCTATGCTGTTACTGTACGTTGCATTTCTTGTGGATAAAGTTTCCACATTATTTGCGTTGTTATACTTTTTTGCTCTTATTTAGAGAAGAACCACTGACGATACATTTATAACAACTACTGTATACGATTGGTATACTAATTTTCTCTGCATTTATTTTTATTTGTTTCTCATACTCAAATGTTTTCAGATACTCAGATGTTTCTCATACTCATACTCAGACGGAAATTTGTGTTAAACGGAAATATTTTATGGTCCCATGAATTTACTGGCGAAAATCGTGTTAAATTCCCTTCATTAAACGGAAACTGTATTACGCGGACAACGGAAATCAAAATAAGCCTCTTAACGGAAAGTTTCAAGTGTTTTGCTATATATATTTATTAGCAAAACAAACATATAGATAGATATGCAAACCGAAGCAGACACGACGGATATATATACTTTAATTGAGAATTATATGCAAAGTCTAAAGGAGAAGAGGAGGTAAAGGAAGAAGAGAAATAAGGCATTGAGTTGGAAAAAGAACGTAGGCTAAACATTTATCAGATTCAGCCAAAAGTTTAAAGGAACTGCAGCATTTTTCTTACGTCGAAATCACACTGATATACATAGTGTGGTTTCTCAGGCTAAAGTCTTTGTGGAAACTTAGGCAGACAAGCAGCGATGCGTTCAGAAAATCTTCCTTGAGAATTGGAAAAGTGAAGGTGTGTTCAGTATTTTTTTAAGTTTTGCGTGTATTAATTCATAGTAGAAATAAATACTTGACTAAGATACGTACAGCATCTTATTTTATCTCAGTATGTCCATTATATATATATATATATATATATATATATATATATATATATATATATATATATATATATATATATATATATATATATTTTTTTTTTTTTTTTTGCATAGATCTACTTTCGTTAAACGAAAACCTATCTTTAACGAAAAATTTTGTGACTCTTGTTCGTTTCCGCTAAAGACAAGCTTTACTGTATATGTATATAAAATGTATATCTGAAATTCAGGGGGAAGCTGCCCTCACTGGAGACCCACATGGCGACGCCTGTGTTTCCAAGTGTTTAAATTAAACATGTATCTCGCAGTCCTGTTCTGTTGAGGGTGGGAAAAGAGAAGAATGATTTTTTCTTGCTTTTGAACAAATACATTAAATTTACTCCCTCCGGAAATAAAAAAAAAAAAAATGGTATGAAGTTTCACACACAAACACACACAAATTTTCTTTTGAAGTATTTTTTATTAGATACATGCACATTAAATTTATTTTGTTTTCTGCAAACCACTAAGTCAGGCAGATTAAACCAATTCTGCTTAATAACTTTTGTGTTACAGAGTAATAATTTTTGCAAGATTTGTAAGTCAGCTTTAGTACATGCGAAAAATAAGTTAACCTAGAATTTTTGTTTCCTTTACTTTCATTTTTTTCCCTTTCTTTTTAACTCTAAAGCAAGTGCCCGCAGAGCGGAAATTACAGTTAAATTATGAATGGTGAAGGGTTCAAAATACCGAACTGGATCCGTTGCCATATTTTAGTTGCCAGCGCTTGTATTAAGAGCATTGGAAATGTTCCAGGAATTCTATCAGCTTCGATGACATGTAACCTGGCTCAGGACAGTATTAAGATGGAAAATTCATTCTGTGTAGAATGTATTACCGCCTGGGTGTAGGGGTAGGCTTTTAAGTCAGATGAAAATGATAGAATTAGTGCCCATGCATTATATGTTTCAATAGTCTAGGGGAGGGGGAAGAAATGGCTTCAGAGATCATAAGATATTGAAATTACAGTGAGCTTCAACTGAACTCAAGATTACTTTTTTTTAAAAAAAGTAATAATAATAATAATAATAATAATAATAATAATAATAATAATAATAATAATAATAATAATAATAATAATAATAATAATAATAATAATAATAATAATAAGAGTTTCAATATTTCTTAATCGATTTTCATTACTAAATTACCCGCTGTAACCACATACATATCTAATTAATATTGAAATTGAGTTGGAAGCTAATCATCACGTCTACATAGAACAAACAACACAAATTAAGTTTTTATTCAATTTTTATATTAGTATGCCTAACTTTCAAGCACTGCTTAAATAATCTTAAATGGCTATAATACTGAATAGTTAATACCTTACCTCCAACGCCCCAGTCACACAAAACACTACAACTTCTCGTTAGATCAACGAAGCTAAGCACTGCCGGATCTAGTCAAAGGAAAGATGGGTGATCGTATGTGCTCACCAGGGTAAAGATAGCGTTGCGGCGACCACTCAATGTCGTGAGAAAAATTGGGGAGTTATTTAAAAGAAATAAATAGAGAACTCTGGTCTAGGATGCCAGCATTTGTGACGAAAGGAGTCGATGTGCTAACCACGCATCGCGTCAAAGTCGTGAGTACCACAAGCCGACTGGAGTAGCCCCTGCCTCTAAGGGTTGTTGCATTTTAGTGGTTGGAAGTAGTGAGACCCTCTTTTTTTTTTCTTTTTTCTTTTTAGTTGGTTTGCATCTTTGGTTTACAAAATTTCCTAATTTCATTTGGCTTATATATGAGGCGTACTGGGTAGTAAGGGTGAACTGAAAATAAATAAATAAAGTGCTGCCTTTAATCTGAACGCTTGGAAATTAATGATCCATCTGAGGTATTCGAGTAGTAATGCCGAATTGCTCTGTGGCGCCAATTCTCGTGCCTGTCCTGTATGTATAGTTTGTGGATGTTCATAATCGTTTTTCTGAGAAAATACAGTTTCAAAATAAATTGGCGATTATTTCGGCCAGTCAGGACCCATTTTCAGAAAACAGACCTTTGTTATATTTTAGTGAAGGAATTTATCATAGTTTTGGACTAAATCTCATTAATCATACGTATTATTGTTTGTTAGTGTTATAATAAAAAGCTTCATAACGGCAGGCACGTAGCCAAGGGGGGTCCGGGGGGTCCGGACCCCCCCCCCTTCGAGACCAGTAATGAAAAAAAATAAGGAAGGATAAAACAAAATGAAATGAGAAAAAGAAGGATCAGCGTTAAAAATAAAATCTACAGGAAGCTTTTGGTTACTCTTTCTTATGAGGGGATTTGTATTACTTGCAATACATGGGGGCGAGGTAAACGAGATATCCTGGAAGTCGGGGAATTTGAAATTTCAAGAAAAGTTACGGAATTCTCAGAATTTCTGCTACTAATCAGGGAGATTTTAAGCTTCCGAAATCATAGTACCGTTGTGTAACAGCGTGGACATTTTTTATCACAATTTTTTGTCATCGCATCCTTGCAGTATCAAACATTTCAAGAACAATTTTTTACTGCTCCTTTAATCTGTCATTTGGAACCGACAGTAGTTGACGGAATAATAAAAGCAAAAATTTATGTGGAAAGAAAGTTATGTTAACATTTGATTCTACAGAGAAAGAAACGCAGATATTGTAAAATAGTTTACAAGACAGTATTGAGTATGTATTTTTTATAATAGTGAATATGCACTTTTTATAATTGTTGAGGTCATAATGAAAGGAAAATTGTTATTTTTGAATAAACAGAGGAAGGACGTAAATATTGTAAAAACTTTTTCAATACGTTTTTTTCATTATTTCACTCGAAATTTCTTCAGTTTTTTAAAAATTAAAATACTTACCAACATATCTTCATTTTATTGTCCTAACAAACCTATATATGTTGATAGTAAAGTAGTTTTGATTGATCAAGCTCCTGGGCCTTCAGAGTTTCATGCCTCCCCCCCCCCCGTCACGAAATCCTGGGTAAACGAACTAATATATGTTCCAGTAAAATAGTTTAGAATGATCGAGCCTCTGGTGTGATGACCACAGTATTTCATGTCACGGACCCCCCCCCCCCCCCCTTCACGAAATCCTGGCTACGTGCCTGATGACGGTATACTTCAATATGTCTAACCGTAATGTGTTTCATAATTCTCGTTCAGCATCCATTGTTACATTTTCGAAATACCAATAATTCTTTTCTTTCTTCTTTTTTTTTTTTTTCTCGAGAACTACATACGAGCGTTTACGATAAGGAAATATAATTGGAAATATAATTGTATTCTACTCAGTAAGGTGTATTTCCACCAAAAAAAAAAAAAAAAGTAAAACGCTAGTACAGTTAAAAGCGGGATTGCAAGGAATCGTGAACTTAATGCTTAGAGGTATTTCTTTTATCGAGTTTCTTACTTAGTAAGTTGAAATAGCCGATGTCTCACTTATAGAAGTAATGTTGATAGATGTAATGTTGAACCGATGTCTCACTTATAGAAGTAATGTTGAGCCGAGTCTCACTTATAGAAATAATGTTGAACCGATATCTCACTTATGGAAATAATGTTGAACAAGATTCCCAGTAATACAGGTTTCTCAGTTATTCAGATCACACTTTTCCAGGTTTAACTTTAGTATTGTAGAATTTCGTCAGGTTATTTACGTTTTGCTCTTTGTAGTTGGTCTTGTTGTTTCGTACTTGTGTTCGAGATATAATTCTGTTTTTTTGTAGTTCGTTGTTTTATTATTATTTCTGTTAACTTCCTTGCGTTTAATTTGTCATAAAAGATTAATTAGTTAATTCGCGTGTTCTGGATAATTTATCATGATAAAGATCTTCATTGTTGCTTCGTGCTTTCCTTGCAGTTGACGTAGTGTAGAAAAGAGACTGTTCTTAGATAGCCTTAACAGAATCTCTGAACTTCGTACTCCGAAATCCCATTATTTCAGGAGAGGCTGGTGTTAACTGAGTTTCTGAGAGAGTACCGCACCAAAACTAATTTAAGGTCAGGTATACGCACGAACGAGATAATTTGTTCTTTTGTTACCATTAATAGCAGTGTTTGTGAAGGGACTTTGCAGTGTGCATTTAGTCACAGAACGCATTTCTTTTACTTCGTGATTAGCCGGTAGGCAACCAACAGCGGTTCTTCACCCTAAAATAAAAGCTTTGTATTTAATGTGTTTATGTGCCATTCCAATACGAACTTCATAAGATTACCTTGACACGGATAATGCATCTTCTCTAAATCTACACCGAAAAAAAAACTAAAAACACAAAGGTCAACCTCTCATGCAAATAATGAAAGGACTTACGTTTGTATGATTGCGTTTTTTACACTAATTTGCGGACGCTGAATTGCAGTGGATCATTTTTGAAACGTATCTGTTCATGGGGTCACGAAAAAAAAAGTGATCTCAAAATTAGCATTAAAATATATATAAATATCCCAGAAGTTGATGAATGTCGGCAGGCTTGTTCGCATGGTGGTGGATATATCAGCACTTTGGCTCCAATTGTAGATACTTGAGACATTTTAAACTGAAGCCTGCTAGCTCCTAAAACAAAGAGCTCCACAAGTGCATCATCACAAATTATTTTGTCAACACTAAAAATTCAGTGCTCTCATCCGAGAGTCGAACCCGGTACCATGCATTGGCAAAAATAGCATTATTTATCTACTGAGTAGATAGATATTTGTTAAAAGTAAATGCTCTATTTTCATGCTGACAATATTGTAATTCGTGAACTATTGTGTTCTATGTACTCTTTATTTTTAAAAATTAATTTATATCGTAGAATGTTCTTTTCGAATTCTCTGAGAGTATTACTTGTTGTATAACTAGTGGTGAAATTTTCCGTAAAGCAAGATTGTATCTATAATTTATGAGCGGCTGCTCTCGACAAACAAGAAATTTGTCCTCGTAAGGTTAACTTCGCGATAACAAAGGACGTAGGGCTGGAGAGAAAATCAACTGCATAGGTTATCGGTGTCGCTTTGTACAGATAGAAAGCTGACTTCCAAAGATCCAAAGTAATCCATCTCAGTCGATGAACTTTGGGATGACCTCTACTAACGAACACTTCCAGCCCAATGAGCGATCGTATTGCATGGTTCAGTGGAACAGTTAGTTAATTGTTAACGAGTGCAAATGAATGCAAATTAATCGGTTGAATTGCTAGATCAGGAGGGGATTCATTTAGCACGCAGAAGGAGAATTTGATTACCCTAAAATGTTGGTGCTTAATGCACTTCGATTACTTGTAATGTGAATAACGGCAAGAGAGATTTCTCGCTGGAAACTCATCAATGTGTCTACCAGATAGAATTCATTGTGTAAACTATAAATTTAATTACATGAAGGAATAACTTTACGTACAATGCTTGTTCTTGCTCCAATTGTTTGAGATGCCGGGACCACTGCATAGGCTCATATCCACTGGGGTCTAGGGGGCCAGGCCCCCCTAAATTTTTACTGCCCCTAAACTTTTCACGATAGGTTTGCAAATGAACTATAATATGGTGATGAACTATAATATAGTTGGATTGGGCCCTTTCCCCCTCTATTTTTGGGCTGACTATCGCAATTACAAAGTTGGTTGGATGCTACAAATTCTTTATGGTGTGTAGCAAGCCATTTCCCGTTGGTGTGACAATATGGGTTCTAATTCTTATTCATATTGTCAACGATACAAACTGCAAATTCCCTGTGTACTGTAAAAATTGTATTTTAAAGTTTTTACTAGCAAATTACTGTTCTGTAGCTTAATTTTGACGTACTTTGAACTAAAATTCACAGTGACACATATACTTTTGCAGCTTTACAGTAGTGTTTATTTCCGAATCCCAACAATTATTGAGGATTTAGTTTTCTGGGCTTTCGGCATCTATGGCCATTTAGCCCGTCACGTTTTGCGGGATGACGTCCCTCGGCGAGCACACTATCCGGGGAAAGGGAAGGAAGAAAAGATTGGGGAAAGAAGGAAGCGGCCTGGGACCTATATGTTAGGTACTACCCCGCATTTGCCTAGTGTGAATCAAGAAAACTCAGGAAAACCTCATTCAGGGTGGCTGCCCAGAAAAAAAAAAGTTTACCTTTTTCGACGGAATGTCCCCAACAATTATTGCGTTCACAATCACTGTCTTATACAGGAGAGCATTTATCTTTATATGCCCTTTTAACTTTAAACTAATAGATACAAAACTCTGAGATTTCGTACCATGCAAATATCAACAGGACATTGTTTGACAATCTGTGGCAGACCCGTATCCACAGGGGGCAGAGCCCTCCCTAAATTTTTACAGGTCCGCTAAAATTTTCACGGTAGGCTTGCAAATGTACTATAATACAGTTGGATCGGGCTCTCCTAACTTCTACCGCCCCCCTACATTTTTGGGCTGGCTTCAAGCCTAATCTATGGTAGCATCAAATTAACATCGTTGCCAACCTAACATAGTTATACATTTTTTTTTTCAAATTGCACAACGTCACGTTATTACATATTTCAAATCTATATATAAAACGAAAACTTAACAATACCACATTTTTATACAGTACTGCAAACGATACAGTATCACAAACATCGAAAAACAGTCGAACTTTGGGGGTTCTACAACATGAAACAACGCAAGTGAGACGAATAAGGTAATATGCATCCATAGAACCTCATCCTCGGAATACTACGGTCAATACATGACGTATTTCGAACAAGTAGAATCAGAATTCCAATTACTAAAATTTTACTTTTCTCAAAGAACTTTATTTCTTAAGTGTTAGATAAGAATCACATCCAGTTACGCTTGTGATTTTCAGTAACAAAGATATAATGACGTTTGCAACAATTACATATCTCAACCATTCCGGGTATATATTGCCAGGGGTAAAAGTGGATCTAAAAACGTAGGAGAACGCATGCCGTCACGACGTTCGCTATCTTTGCCTTTTTTTTTTTTTTTTTTTTTTTTTTTTTTTTTTTTTTTTTTGAAGTGGAGGGACATCGTAGATAATGCCGACCCCGCATTCTCATCACTTTTACCCCTGTATGTTGACTGATACATTGCTTACAATGGCGTATTTGTGAGAACTTCTTAAAACAAATTTTTGTTTCTATAACTATAAACAATACTTTCTGCTAGGTGCTAAGTAAAAATCCTCGTAAGTACATAATTTTAAGCAGTATTGCAAACTTTACCAATGTTTACCATATCTTCAGAACGGTTAAACGATATTATAATCTTCACATCTATTGAAAACCTTTTTATGTAATTGCATGAGGTACTTATCTAAACAGAATTTCGAAATAGACTTTGGAAAAAAGTTAAATTTTCAGTTAAATAATTATTACTTCGTTCCTATTCATTCTAAATCCGTCAAAATATTATAATATTAGACACTGAAGTACTTTGTAGGTACAGCACCCCCCGTTCGTATGACTTGCGTCATTATTTCGTAGAAACCTCCAAAATTTTAATGTTTGTGATACTGTGGTGTCCTTAGTTTTCAACATTAAGTAACAAATGTGTTATTGTAAGTTTTCGTTTAATAATTATATGTATTGGAAATGTGTAATAACCTGACGCCATTTAAAAAAAATGTCCATAACTTTGTGTTGGTTTGGGAACATTGTTATTCCGGAGGCATCACAGAGTATGCCAAAAAATGTCCCAAATAAAGTTTCAGCGTTATTTGTCCATTAGTTTGAAAGTTACAAAGGCATATCAAGATGTATATGCACTCAACTCTGCTCCTCCCTTCAAACAAAAGTTAGGGCTTGTACTGTTCAA
This sequence comes from Thermobia domestica, assembly GCF_964235325.1. Taxonomy (NCBI): domain Eukaryota; kingdom Metazoa; phylum Arthropoda; class Insecta; order Zygentoma; family Lepismatidae; genus Thermobia; species Thermobia domestica. The sequence goes on along the minus strand of NC_137456.1, from coordinate 54,626,235 downwards.
AAGTGAAATAAAACTTATAACAATTAAAAGTATTATATATTTCGAAGTTATCTGCTCGCAATATGTGGAAACTGAAAATACGAGCAAAGTAAAGGTCATCCCCCTGCTAGGGTACACCATGAAAGCTTAAGGCTGCACACTTTGAGTTCGGCATTCATGGACGTTAATTAACTCAGGACTACGTTCCGTTTCCTTTGGGTCCCGAGGTCCACATTTGAGAGACTGAATGAACCTCAGATGCACTGGAACAAAACAATCCTATTCCTACGGGGATCGAACCCAGGTTTCCCAAGTGGCAGATGGGCGCGTTACCGACTATGCTACCGCAGTTCTTAGTTTAAAAACACTATGAAGCCAAATTATTAAGTTTCTTCATACCTTAATATAATAGTAATAATAAATGAAAACTAAACCATGGAACTTAATTGTGTCACGCAGATATCAGGATGATCACTTAAAAAAAGAGTTTATTGTAAAATTGTGTACAGATAAACGAATTAAATAAAGAATCAATATCTTATCCTCTGCCGTTTCTCATTTATCTGTAAATATATTTTACGATCTTAAAGTATTATTTATATTTTAATAACGTTTCAGCAGGAAATAAATAAAAGAATAAGGTAAACATTTATTAGTTAAAATTATTTCCCATTTCTTCTTGTTAAAAGATTGAGAGTCGTGAAAATTTCATTTGTGTGAATATTGTAACATGCTTGCGAAAAGCAAACAATTATGCTTGGTTGTATTCTCAAGGGTTTTCATCCAGCCACTTTGTTTTTTAAAACAGTAAAGCAAAAGGGAAAGAAGGGTCCATCCGGTAATTCAATTTGCCTTTTATCAAGATGAAAATGGGCTTTAATCATAAAATTGGGAGGAAACAGTGGCGGAGGCAAATCCAATTTACAACTGCTATATGTAGCTTAAATTACTTGTGAGGTTAAAGTTTAATTCCAAAAAAAAAAAAAAAATCATCAAAATGTTACGTCACAAATGGCGAAAGATCAAGGACCAATAAATAATAATAATAATAATAATAATAATAATAATAATAATAATAATAATAATAATAATAATATACAATCTTCTAAAGACAGTAAAGGGGATCACGCGATTTCATATGGGATATGGGATATTTGCAGTAAGAAATGTGATATATTTATGATACAAACATTTTTGTGTGCTGGTTGCACAGAAGCTAGGGGAGATTAAATATTTTAAATAGGACATGGATAGCCACCGTTAAAGTTACTGGTTAACAGATTGGCTCGTATTTTCGAACTCGAAAGAGGTATTTGGTCTAGCTGTCTATTGCAAAAATTCAATTCAAAAATTCGCTTTCGTTTAAACAGGAGTAGAAGTAGATCTGAAAAGGTAGGGTGACGTATGACGTCACACAGCCCCCTGTGTCTGTCTTTGCCCAATGTAACTTTAGGAAATGGAGGGAGGACATAGAGATTTTTGGAAGGGGAGGAATGTCGTGCCTCGCGTTCCTTCACTTTTACTCCAGCGTTTAAGACTTTTATGTGAAAGAACGGATGTACTAACATTGTTATCTTACGGATTAAGAGCTTCGATTTAACATAGGCTATGAAAACTTTTTATTATACTTGCTGAACCTGCGCTCTCTACACAGCGCATCACTCACGTATAAGGATGAATCTTGTTATTCCTCACATCTGTACATGTCCCTTTATACACACAAGTGAAAGACGTCTTGATAAAACTCGGCAAAGGGTATCATAAAGGGGAGATTACTTCGATAATTTTTTTCAATATCTCGCTCTGTTTGCAAGATTTGATCTTATTTCCGGTTGGAGCTTCTAATTCTTGTATGATCAGTGTGTTCTTTCTTGCATGCGGTATGTAATAAGCAAATACATTACACACACAATTACCTATAATGTCAGTGATATATGGTGTTCATTGGGCAAAACACTCCAAACAATAAAGAATCAGTTTAGAGTGGAAAACTGGTTATCCTTCATTTTTCATTATCATTTAGCCATGAAACAAACACCTGAGAGGTATGCAACCCCCATATACAATTATGTACTGTTGGAATGTATAATGCATAGGATATGATGCATTAGTTATTTTTTCCTAATTTCAACACCTCCAGTTTACCCGTAAAAATGTAATAAAGAAATAATTGCCAGTTTTTTTTTTAAATATTCAATTAGAACTGGACAATCTACATAAAATTTGCAATCGATCAGTGAAAACATCTTTCGAGAGCATGTAGTTTCCGAGATGTCATTGTCGAAAAGATTGGCCACAAACACAAACGTCCACAAACGTGTAGTTTAAAAGAACTCTAAAGATGGCAGCACGATTCATTTGCATTGATTGTGGAAAAGGCTTTTTAAAATACAACGGCTTTCTACAATAATTTAAAAAATACACTTTGTGAAAAAGGTCTATTTAAATGATTTATTTAAAGTACACGCATTTTAAAATATTTGTCTTCATTAAACGTTAAATCACAAATAATCGTAAATCAAAAGTTTGAAATCCAAAGTTATAGGTTGGAGCACAGGCGCTTTTGTTGCTATTGTAGCATTTTAATAGATAGATAAATCTCTGGTTCATGCTGTTTGAAAAAAAATTGCCACAATAATCAGTGTATACGATACATTCATTAAGGCGGGGTATTAAAGTTGTAATTTATTAGTCCCATATTAGTAATGGATTTCCTTATAGAGTTTCATTATTAATATAAATTACAGCTTTAATATGCCCATGAAAGTTCCATCGGTGCAGCTGTATTAACGTTATCTGTTATTGAATTGTTGTACCACTTGTTTACAAAACATTTAATAGGCCAGATATATATCTAGGTATAATTAAGTTTTTCTATCCAATGTTAAACCAAAGCTTATAATTCGTACTACGCACTTGTATCCACTTCTATTCGCTTTTAACTGGATAATTCCAACTCTATTTTTGGGCTTGTTTTGGCTTTAATTCAAGTACAAGAATATCTCGAAAATCTTGTTTATTGTTTGATAGCAAATTTTCTGCTGTTGAGCTCCAAATTCAAATTATCGCGGTCATGAGAAATATCCCACTACATATGAAACCAGGATTGCATTCAGTTAAGTCCCCACTCTCACAGCGCTTCGCTTTTATCCGACTGCGCCTGATTATCACTTACCAGTAACGTTTCGCGTTTGCTTAAAGTCCATCTGAATATTTATTTCTCTTTGTGTACTCCTTAAATAAAAGATTAAACAATAATCTGTTTTTTTTCCTAAACGAACACTCATTTTTTTTTTTTTTTTTTTTTACTTAACAGGTTCTTGTCAGTGACCACATGACCATATATTTTACACCTATTATCTATCACGGATTTGATTTTTCGTGATTTCAATAACGATTATTCGAGATATTCTTGTAGCTTCCAGTTGTCTCGCGATCAGTTTTTCTTTAAAAGAAAAAAAAATATTTCGGGGGGAGGACACTGCTGCTAATATTCTATTTATTACTATGTTATAGACGTATTATTTTGGTCTCTTCTGGAGAGCAGTGCCCTCCCCCCCCCCAAAAAAAAGTATCTAGAAGAAACTGCTCGAGATGTTCGTCAACACGGAAAATTGTATATTCATACGGGGAATCGACTTTACAACTGCACAGTGACAATTTGGATATCCAAATATGAATATATAGGAGTGGTACTAATAGGCAGAGAGGTCTGCGCGTATGCAGATTAATAAGCTGCTTTGTGGATGATTCTCTATATCTGTTTCCTTATCGGGGAAAGCCTATAGATTCTATGATGGTGAAGAGAGTATTTATTTATTTTGAACATTTTTTTTTTTTTTTTGAACAAGCTGTAAATTATATATATGACAAACGTCCAGGTCAAGTCATTGAAGCTAGAAAGTTGAAATTTTGACAGTCCATAGAAATTGTGATGTAAGATACCACTATAGAAAGATTTTTGGAAATTCGACAAAGAAGGTGAGGGGATAGACGTAGCAATTATTATCGTAAAATTACCATATCTCCGAATCTCGGAATGGTAGAGACTTGAAATTTAGTATATGGATTACTCACTTGATATACCGGTAATTAGACGCGTGTTTTCATTGTTTTTTGATATTTCCCTTAAAAGCGAAGAAACAAGTGGGGCTGCAATTGTTATAATATGATGGCCATATCTTGAAACTTTTTAAGGTTAGAAACATGAAATATGATATTAAGACTTTTAAAATATGTAATTAAAGTCGTGTTTCATAGTTCTTTGATATTTTCCTAAGATGGCTATATCATCATGGGAAACGGGTGAATCATTTGAAAGGAATTTTTGAACAATTAGCACTTGAACCGATATGGATTGTTATCACTTCGCTTTGATTTGAATGAGTGTTCTAAGGAGAAAAGGGTTTTAAAGTTTTCGGAAGAAATAATGTCATAAACATAATTTAGCCGCGAGAAGAACGAACGCGACGGCTAAAATATGTGGTGCGAAGCCGTAGGCCTAGCTAATGCGGGAGTCTGGAGGCGAAGTCCCCACGAAGCCCCACTAGTACTTATAGTTAATATTCTATCACCAGTTTTTTCTGCCAGAAAATACTGACAAAGTTATACTTTTCGAATTTACTCTTTGAGTTATCTTATAAATATTCTTAGAAAAGGAATAAAACTTCTTGATCTTGACTTACTATCGGCTGAGGTAGTTCATTGGTATGTTCCATATAAGGAGGACATTATTATTATTATTATTATTTCAGCATTAACGATGGAGAATGGAAGTACGTAACAGGAGTACTTTAAAAAATATAATGCAGAAGTACATTTCAGTTTCCAACTACACTTTCTTAATACTTTCTTCGTAGTACCTGGAAGTTAGCACGATTCCTGCTGCTTTGCCAGAAACAACGGTACATCATACCCAACTATGACTAAATTGACTTCAATTGCACTCAGCTTTCGAAAAAATGTCGTGTATTAGATGAATCGAAGAATCTTATTGAATATATATCTATAGTTTTATAGTTTTATAGATAGATAGATATAGAATAAAACTAGTGAGAAATCTGAACTTCATTCACTTTCTATTATGTACCTGTATGCTATTTATCATCATTCTTTCAATGCTTTACATTATGTAACTTGATTATTTTCCAATTTTTACAGCAAACCGAGCCGGAAGCTGACACACCAGCGTCACAAAGTGCGACGCAGACGTCGGGGGTGACGGTAGCAGCGACAGCCACGACGGAACCAGCAAAAAATCAACCGAAGAGGCTTCACGTATCGAACATCCCGTTCCGGTTCAGGGATCCCGACCTCAGGGCAATGTTTGGGGTAAGTCTTAACAAGCTACGCATTTATCATACGACCAACCTTCAGTTGCGTTTATGCAATGGGTTATCAAAGTTGTTTACATAAGAAGATTTATTTCACGTCGTATCAACCATATGAGTTCATGAACTTCCAAGAGAGCTTTATATAAAAATTAACAACAACTATGTTGTAAGTCGGCGTTCTTTTCAATGTAAGAAACAACAAAATGCTAAATGGTTCACAATTGATAAAGCTAAGTTCCATGCAATCCACTGTTTAAAAATAACTTTTAGATATCAAATTGTGTAACACATCGTGCATGTTGAAGAAAGTGTTATTTCAAATATCTATAAAAGTTCTTATGGGACAAATGCAAATATCAAATATACAATGGTGGTGACATTAAAATTAACCGCAGGTTGTGGTGACTTAATGGTGAAGCGTTCATCTCTGGTGCACAGGATCCCTAGTTCGATCCCAGCTCGCGCCAAGTGGGTTTTGTGATGGACAAACACCGTGTGCGTGGTTTTTTTTATGGGTTCTCCCGTTTCCTTCCACTTTCTTCACCATTTCATTCATTTCTTATCATCGCCATCTCCTTTAGCCTATACGGCATAATCGTGGGACGTAAAATTCAAATATTTCATTTCATTAAAATTAACCATCGATGATGATTGTTTATTTTCGACCTACTTTGGCAGTATAATTGAACCCTGATATTATTGCAAATTTCGTTGTAATTTCACAACTAGATATTGTTTTCTGAGGATATTTTTCTAAAATTATCTATCGTAATAATAAATCATTCTTCCTGAGGAAAAAAAAATAATAAAGAAACACAACTTAAAACTTTGGCTTTTGAAGTACTGTGTTTGTTTTCCGTTTTTTTTTAATTAACGAGTTGTTATTTATTTTTATTTTATTTATTTATTTATTTTTTTTTTTTACTGCATCGTTGACACGATAAAACAAAATTTTGTTATTAGAACGTAACCAATTAAAAAAGAATGAGACACTCGTCATAAGAGAAGCGAAAAATTCTGTAAATTAACGTTGAAGTGCCTCTTGTTCTGCTAATGCGTAAAAGTTTCATAACGAATTGAAGTTGATACTTTTATTTTATTGAGAAACTTATTTTTCGTTGTATATCCACTCAGATTACTTTTCGTGCGTCCACTTTTCAGGTATTGCTTCACTGAGAATTGTAGTGTTAGTGTAAATATTGGATTTCTCCCCCTATGCTACACAACACTCTTAACTTTTCTTAAGTTTCGTGGTGGATATATAGAGGAGGTGAATTTTCAGTTCGGAGCTAGTAAATGTGCAGAAGAGAGAAATAGTCTCTCAACTTGGCGTTTCCTCTCGAGAACTAGTCGCGAATGGAGCTGAATTATGGATCCGGGTCGAGCTTCCACTCAAGAGATTTCTTCCACCCTCCAACCCTCTACCCCTTCCCCAGTTGCTACATTCGAGATTCTGATCGTGTGGCAAAGGTTGCCAGAATATCAAGGGTTTTCTTCCAAGTAAAACGTGCTGTATAAAGCTCATAATTCCTGATAAATGCTATAATTCTTTTTCAAGTATATCTGGACGCGACATGAAAATTCGAAACATGCAAACAAAAATAGAGATCTTTTAACGTTTAGCATCATTAGCATTAATGACCACGCAAAATTTCATCCATTTTGTGTTTTCCTTATTTCTCATTACCATAATATTCTAGTTGAGTAAGCTTAACATATGTATTTTACTATTCACAATTGCAGAATGTAATTTTAACTTTTGTATCTATCGTCTTCGTCTGAGAGAGGTCTAAAATATTGATCTGAAATGCAATTAGTGCCATTTTTATTTCTTTAAAGCTAAAGGTGAAAGAAGGAAAATAATGTATCATGAATGAAACAGTTTATGTGATCATTAAATCGCGCTCAGTGCACCATTTCTTAGTCCAGCTTCATCAATTTAGCCCACAAAAAATTAACCTTTTTAGGGCATTCTATGAAAGTATTATTATAAAAAGTTCTTTTTTTAGTTATTGTAAGGTAATCTAGAAAGTATTGAGCTTTTTGCGCTCGAGAATGGTCTAGTGTCCCAAATCTCAGGGTATATGAGTTGCAGCAGGTCAGGGCTAACGTAATTTGACATTTGAATCTAGTTGATGTCCAAGAAGTATTAGAATTCTTACAATCAAACGTAAAGTATTGCGCCGTGAATATGGGTGATCTTTCCGTAAAACTGCGATATATTTTACAATTTTATTTTGATAAAGGCGCAAATTCTGCGCAGGCCTGTGAAGAAATTTGTGCTTTTATAGGCAAGATCGTTATCAGAAGCAAGAGCCAAAAAATGGTTCTTTCACCTCTCTTTCTGGAAATTTTGATCTCCAAGATGCTTCTTCCATGAGCTATCTATCAATCACAGTAAAAAGTGGATGATATTCTGGTAAAAGCCGAACAAAACCAGTAAGCATTGTAATCAGGCATAACTCTTCCAATGACCTTAATATCCATAACAAACAATATTAAACCATTTGACGAAAGAGAAGCTCGAGCTTGACTGCCACATTATCTTACTCAAGAACATTTGCTTCATCGAAATTTCCATCTGTGAATCTACTGAAACGTAAGAAACTCGAGCCATCTGGCGCGGGTGACCACAAATGATTTTAAAAAATCGCGTGCAGCATGAGCTGCAGCCATCGGATAAAACGATAGGCTCCGACCTGTACTTGTCAATAATTAGCGCGAGTGAATCTATAAGCCAATAGAAACGGACGAAATTGACCAACAGAAAGGATGTCGTATACCATGCTGCATACATCTTTAACGACCAGTCGGAAATTAGGAGAACTTAGCTGGGAGATTTTAATGCATCCCGCGTATAACCAAAACCTGGTACCGTCAAGCTATCATTTGTTTCGGCCTCTGCAGAACGACCTGAATGGTGCAAAGTTAGTTCGAAAAGAGGCTTGTGAAAACCATGTGTCACAATTTTTTGACCAGAAACCACAGAACGACGGGATTATAATGTACCCGTAAAAGTGATAAGAAAGCGATTGAATCAGAAGTGTATATGTTCTTTCATTTATTTTCAAATCACAATAAGTGTATTCTCAGTTTGAATCTTCAAAGGCTCAAGACAATCTGATAATTTACTTTCTAGTCTTTGTTCATTATCCTGCAATTAATTCTTTACTGCTAACTTAACTTCAAAATAAAGTCAAACTTCTCAATAACGGACTCCGATTGGGCATGGTAGTTTGTTCGTAAATGAGATATACGAATATAGGCTAATATCAAAATACTCTGTGTTCGAATAGCTTGAGGAATGAATGGGGGAGGATGTGTTTATATGAATGTATACTGAAAAAATATTTCCTTCTCAAGTATAATTCATACCTCATATAAATGCCCCTTAATTCACTTCATGTCTATATTAAATGTAAATGTATAAAAATAGCCCATTTAGAACACACAACACTGTTTATAAATACTAAAAGTTTTAAACAACACTAACCAATCATGACGGTTTATGAATTTCTTGGGAAAAAGTCTGCAATATCTGTCTGCCATGTACCCTGAGGACACTAGTTTTTGATCGGAATTTGTGCTTCTATAATTGCTTCATCAATGGAAGATATATATATATATATATATATATATATATATATATATATATATATATATATATATATATACAGGATGGTAAGAAAGTATTTGAACAAACAACAAACTTCGGGATCTGATTCCCAACACCGAAACCAACAAAAAGTCCTGTGGAACTTTCGTCAGTGAGGGATAGTTTCGGCGATATAAGGTGCCGAAACCGTGGGAAAATGAACTTCAGAGGGCTGTAATTCAAAAACAGCGCAACGTAGAAACTTCGGGTTAGAACATGACACTCGAAGTCATACCTGCTCGATTGAAAAATGTATGTTTCAAACTTCCGCAAGATGTGTGCAAGGGATTCTCCAAAGGATCGCAGGGATTACTTGACAGGTGTAGGGAATCCCTCGCACACATCTTGCGGAGGTTTGAAACATACATTTTTCAATCGAGCAGGTATGACTTCGAGTGTCATGTTCTAAACGGCACTCTCTACGTTGCGCTGTTTTTCAATTATATCCCTCTGAAGTTCATTTTCCCACGGTTTCGGCACCTTATATCGCCGAAGCTATCCCTCACTTACCAAAGTTCCACAGGACTTTTTTTCTTTCTTTCTTATTTAGGTGTCGGGAATCAGCTCCCGAAGTTTGTTCAAATAGTTTCTTACCATCCTGTATATTTTCAAATTGAAAACTGTATTTCATATGCTAAATTAGTATGAATTGTGAATAATTCTTGTCTATTATGAAGAAGTTACTTAAACGTTCGGGGTAAAAGAAGAGTGCCATGTATTCGTAAAAGAAAGGGTTCTTTCTCATGATACTTTTCGGGGGGGGGGGGAGGGGGAAGTCAGGACAAAAAGGTTGCCCATATTGTAGAATCGTCCGTTGTTGAGACGTATCCATCAATGTTAAGGGATTTTCACTGTTCTACGGGGCACGGTGGCTCAGCGATGATGCTCACCTGTGATGCGAGAAGTCCCAGTTTTTCTCAAGGTTTTCCTGTCTCCTCTCACATCCTCATTTCACAAACTATTTCATAAAACATTCACTTTCATTAATCATCTGTCTTTTAGCTTAAGGACATAACCGAGGACATCTAATTGAATATTATACTTTAAAAAACGTACTTAAAGGGAGTTAAAAGCAAGAATCCTTAATTGAGGAACAGCATTTTGTGTATTGTACACTTAAAATCTTCCCAGAGATTTTCCCCATTACTATGTAATGTTTTAACTTAAATTTAAATCTGACCAAACCACATTAACAATTTCAAACTTTAATTAGTTAGTCTTTAAATTGTTTTGAATTCTTAATGAACTAATTACACAACTCTCCCTCCCCCCCGCACACACATAGATACAAATAAAAGTTATGTGCACCGGGTCCCAGGGTATGGTGATATGGACTCCTTGTATTTTGTTGCGCAGAATCCAAATTTCGAAACCCCAGGACAATCGACCGTGTCAATTTTTTATGGGCGAAAAACTTTGAGCGATTTTGGAAGAGAGGACACACGTTTTCCGCCCATAAAACAAAATTCAAAATTGCTCAAGGTTTCTTGGCCACAAAAAAATTGACATGATCAATCCTCCTGGGGTTTCGAAATTTGGATACATCAAATCCATATCCTGGGATCTGGTCCACAGAACTTTTATTTATTTTGTATATCTGTGTTGTTGTTCATATTATTCCATATTGTTATCGTTAAAATGAATTTGATTAACCCTTGGTAATGATCCTACCCATACTCACTTTTTCATTTCTAAGGGTATTGGGGAAAAATATTTTCTGTAGGAAATTTTCTGATACACTAACTTAAAAGTATTGTGTACTGGAATAGTTGGTGTTTTCAAGAATCCTTTCTTCTTCTTCTTCTTCTTCTTCTTATTATTATTATTATTATTATTATTATTATTATTATTATTATTATTATTATCTTGAACTGTTTGAAATGAACTTATGGTATGTGCAATTCTGAAAACAATAACTATTTTACTTTATTCACTGTGCAAGACATTTTGTGTATGCGGAAAACGTATCTACGCTCACAGAAAGCTTGATGTAGAACTGTCGTTGGGAGATTCCCTTGAGGATCACAAGAAGGGGAAATGAATAAAAAGAAAACAAATAATTGAGGATGGGAGGAGGAGACTTTCGTTAAATAAAATTGCTTTCTTGCGTTTCTTTTCTTTTCTTTCGTAGTGCCAGAAAAGAGACTGATGCCTGCTTTTACTAAAGCCTTTTACGTGTTTCGTGGAAATTGAAATTCATGCTCCAATTGTTATTGTAGTTTGGAAGCGCAGTGGGTAAAATTCTCGACAACGGATCTCGTTGACGAGTTGGAAGCAAAAGAGAACAGGATCCGTATACCCTGTAAGACAAAAGAACAATATTAAAATCTATCATTTGGAGAGACATTTGAAAGCCATCAAGTCTGTCTAATGTCTCACTTTATGTGCAGAACCAGTTGAAGTTTTAGTTGAATGTCTTAGCTTCTGGGGTGTTAACTTCCTTTTACAAAACTGACATTATGCATTATACGGAACTTGACATCTAAACGTGGGGATTCGAACCATATCTGCAACTGGGGATCAAACCCAAATTTCCTTCATCAAAGACAAGAATGCTAACCATCACTCGCGTACCATAGTTTCTTGCTTAAGAATGCTGTCATTTTTAATACTTTGCATTGATCTTATTATTGCATAATTTATTTTAACGTATTTTATTATTCTGTTTACTCAGAGGAAGCGGCGATTCCACAGGATTTTCGTCTATTTTGTAATCACCTAAAATTAGTATCCTGGTATAAGCAAAAAAGAATTAAAATATCTTACGTTGGACACAAAGGAACTTGTATAGTGTAATGTAAGCAGTGTATACATATCATTTATTTTGACACCACAAATTTCATAGCTTATATTATTGAGATTAGGATGTCAACAAATGTTTATCTCTTTACGTATTGGTTCCTCTTCAGTGCAATATTCTTGTAAATGAAGGCCAACAAGTTAGAATAGCGATAGTAGTAATATTATGAAGTTCGCTTAGTAATAATTCCAGATAGCCAATTAGTTGTTTATTTTATTAGGATAATTTCAGATAGCCAATCAGTGGTTTATTTTATTAGGATAATTTCAGATAGCCAATCAGTGGTTTATTTTATTAGAACTACTAACTTCTTACGTATTATAACCATGCGCACTATCACATCTACATTATTACATTACAAAATCTTTAAGCACTATTCTCTTTATCGAAATCTCTCATCTAAATAGCTGAAATTTTCTTAACGTAAATGTTAAACATTTTTGTAGTTATAAAAACATAAAGATTAAACAACTTTTCTCTTTTGATTATCCCATTACTGGAACTACAGAGTAGGTCATTATAAGTCATGAATCTTTGACATATATCGATTAATGTTTGCTTGTTCTTTCCGCAGACGACATAGGGTTGTTAGGGTTGTTCAAAATCGCTAAGCAAGAACACTCAAAGCGACGATTGTATTTCATTCAAGCATGACTGGAAAGTAGTTCTCAATATTTTCCAGTTGATAACTAGTTTAACAGAATGTCTTCACAGTAGTGCATCTGGTCATGATCTGTTCAAGGGTTGGTCAGGCTTTAGAACAGCCGTAACTGTGAGTTACCTGTTTAATACAAAAAGCTAAATTTGGATCGTCTACGTTTTAATATTATGGAGGATCGTGAAGTGTTATTTTGAATGCACTTCTCCGATTATATCACTGTATTTTTTTCTGCCATTAATGAACAATTAAAGTACATATGATATGTTTAGTATTTCAATTATCTGAAATTTCCGTTCATATGTCGCCAATTTATTAGTCGACTGCGAGCATTCTTTAAAATAAAATGTAGCTCTGAAAACTAAAGAAGTTAGCCATAACTGCTCTGAACAGTGCTAAATAGTACAATAACAGATTAAAACATTATACAAGGTATTACAAAAAATTGTCATAATATTTTGGCTATCTGTGGTTGGAAGTGCATAGTTTCGTAGTTACAGGATGCTGAAAACGCGAAAAAAAAAAAAAAAAGAACTTTAAAGGTCCATAGTTGCACTACTATATAGGACCGATCGTAGTCGGGTCAAGATATCACTAATTAACTTGTATGTGATTATCCAAATATCCATCTTTCTGAACCTCCGGTACTTGTATAATCATTTTTAGAGAGATTGTTTGGAAATGCTTGATCACTCTTCAACTATCTCTCAAAAAAATTGGTGTGCAAGTACTGAAAGCGTTCTTAAACATGAATATTTGGATAGTTCACATACCAGTTCCTCAGTGATGTCTTGACGCGACTACAATGGGTCCCATAGTGGTGGAGCTATAAACTTCCAAAGTTCACTTGTTTCATTTTTTTCGGCATTCTGTAACTCGGAAATTATCCACTTTTGAGCACAGGTCCATATAAACTTTTTTTTCCTGTTTTGATATGAAGAATCTGTTCACAAAATATTGTTACACATTTTTTGTGACACCCTGTATAGATACCATGCAGGGATGTAATAGGGCATATATCCACGTAATATTCTTACAGTCCAACGTATATTCATCTTAAATTTACGAAAGTACTAATGTATACGATGGGTATACGCCATATTTTGAAAACTGTCGTGTGTGTATCTTCCAAAAATAATAAAGTCGGTGTATTACGTCAGTGACGGTATGTTATACCAAGAGCAGATCCATGTGGTTCGTATCCCACGTTACACTATAAGTCCACGCCTCGTGATGAAAGGGACGCTAAACTTCAATCTAATTTAATGTAATAAAAAGCTTGTCTGTCAACGTGCAGCCATTTTTAAACGGTGTGACTGAACCATTGGTCCCGGGAGAAAGTTAAGACTTCATGCTTGATAGAAATGTTTACTACGTATATATTTCAAAATAGTAGCAGTAAGTAACTGTTTTTGGTTATTTGATAGGCAATTACAATTCCTTAGGTAATGTTTCTGTATAATCAGAAATACCAAGTATTTGCATTAGCTATTAAAAAGAAAGAAGATGTGCCGTAGGATTTTAAATTCCTCAGTTTAGAGTGCAAAGAACTGAAAAAAAGATAGAACTCGCCTGTGGCTAGAATCTAGAAATACCAATCAGATCAAACATTATGGTCGTAATCAAGAAGCATGTATATTCTACTTGTATGTTCTTATACAATTCGTTTCGATTGTTGAGATTTGGTTTCCTTAGTTAATAATAGCATTTCCATTATGTTTTCAACTTTCGTAATCTGTTTGGAGAGATACAATTAAGCCATTGTGTACCATTTTGATTTAAATCTGATTTTTTTTCGGTCCTAGCGGTACTAAATATGTGCATGTTTAATAAAAAAAAAACGAAAGGGGAGGGGGGAATATATATAAACGAAAGTAAGTGACTGTTGAATTTAAGTAGCAGATAATCCGTCAAAGCCTGTTAATGCAAGTACTGCGGTATTCTCCTCTTATCATTTCGACGAAAAGACTCTCCTCTCTTTCTCGGAGTGTCTGTGTTTGGATATCGATCAGTTTGCGGCCCCGAAGCGCGCTCCACAACAGAGAGGCTGCTCAATGAACAGACGACCGACCATTCCCGATTGGGTCTCTCTGTCGTTTCCAAGTCGACACGTGCCACCAGTACTGGAAAAAAAAATCAAAATAAGAAAAGCTTAAAAACGAAATGGAGATGTACAATCAGCGGGATAAATTTCTCAGTACATAAAACCCTGCAAAGTGAAAGTATATTTTTAAGATCAGTATCTTACGACCAAAGAGGAAAAAAGAAAGAAGAAAATATTCAGTTTGCAAGCTACAAGTTTGTCGATGTATCAGCTATGTATGTATGGTATCCTGTCAAATGTAAATATTTTTATTTACTGATACTAGGGGAGTAGAAAACTCGTGAGTTTCTTAAGTTCTTCTCACATTGGTAATTGAGCGTATGGAACACATTTTATATATGTATATATAAATGGTAACATCGCACATACAGAATTTAAACTTACGGAGGGTTGGTTGGAAGACATATGAAACACAGAAGATCACAGGATAATCTCGTAACTGCCAATGACGACTGAACTCGTCATGAGAATTTCGTTTGTATTTGCAGTCTGACGACTACGTTCGCCATAATAAGATTCGTACTGGGCGGGACGAATTAATACGAATAGATTCGTGTTTTCCGTGGGACGTAAAACTTAAAAGATTTCATTTAATTTCATAATATGTATTCTTAACACATTTATTTCCCATTCAGATGCAACTTTCTGATTCGGATACTCCCCAGTTAACAGGTTAATAAAAAAAAAAAAATACGTGGCATATAGGGTTAATATACTAACTATTGTAATATTAAAGCGTTTATATATATTTTCACACCACCGTTATAACATAAATATGTGAACAACAGCGTGGAGGGTATTCTTAAGCCTTAGCCCCGAAAAAGAGTACCCGTAGAATGTAATGGAAATATCGGCTAAATGAACATTTTACAGGTTAGATTTTTATATTTATATTTTCTCACATTCTTTAGTTGAGTATACGTTCAGAAAAAAAAAAATGACACTATTTGCAGTTCAATGATGGTTTTATATTCAAGAAATCTAAGGCACAGTGTTTTCTAACTACAATTTCTAGAATATAGAACTAATGGTGATCCTTGTTCACATTTTCATTAAAGTGCTCCATGAAGTGTTTACATAATATTGTGTAGATTCCTATGATACATTGAAGTTACATAAATTAAGGTCACCCTGAATTTTACAGTTGTTGAACACATTAAAAAGACTTGAATAAATAAATCAAGTTAACATTACAATTTTACAACACATCTTTTCTAAAATACAGAAATTATAATCTCGAATAGTTATTACTAAGAAAAATTAAAAAAGTAGTTAAGAAATTTATACAGTAAAGTAGAAATGTGTTCACAAGAACTGAAATGTAGTTATGAAGTGTGAACATTACTCCACTTCTCTTTAAATTAATAATTGATATTGAAGCATTGGTCCCAACGTGACATCAAGTTTTTTCCTATACCCGTAGAGTAGAATTCATTCGGTTGAGCTTTATACTATTCACGCACAGCTGTGATTATCTCACTGTTGCTGCAGAAAGATTGGCCGGGAAAGGTATACCTTTAGTGATCCGAAAAGATGAAAGTCTGACGAAACCACTTCTGAATTGTATGGTAGATGCATCAGATTGAAGTTAAAAATTTCAATACTGTTGCAGTAACATGTGGACGCGTATTGTTATGCAAAATGATTACCTCATCCAAAGACTTCGTGGGACGTTTTCGATTCAGATCAACTCAGAGGATCTAGTGTGGCACAATACACAGCAGCATTGACGGTTTGTCCTCTCATTGCAAAATCAGGGAGAACCACACCCTGGCTGTCCCAGAAAATTGTGAACAAATCCTTTTCTGTGGACGAGACTGTCTTGAATTTTTGAGGGTGACAGCAAGATTGTGTATTTTCCCACATCATATACTGGCATTTTCATTTCGGGTATAGTGAAACATCCACGATTCGTCATCGGTAACAATACGATGGAGAAAATCTTGTCCATTCTTTACGTACCAAATGCTCAAAACTGCATGCCATCTGGTTTTCCATGTGCAGTGGTGGGAGCTGTCTGTGGACCCATCTCATTGATACTTTGTACTGGGTAATATCTAAGCACTTCATGGATGATGCTCTATGCATTGCCATATGAAATACCCATTTCATACTCTTGTTTTTTGAATGTTGCCCTCTAGTCTCGTTGAATTTCTTCATTCACATCGTCAGCATTCACCTACGGGGGGAGGGGGGTGCGGCCGTCCGGAAAGAGTTTTATCAAACAAACGCGCCCTGAGGACTTCTTTTATCAATTATATAGACGTGTGTGAATGTCATTCGTTTGTCATCATATGTTGCACACAAATCATTTTTGATTTGAGGTTGTTTCTGACCTTTTGATCACAGAAATCTGATCACATTCCAGTGGTTTGAACATCTCGAGCTAAGATGCAATTTCAAAACGACTGCCGTTTAGTGTACGCGAGAAACACACATCTCCTATCTTACGGAGAAGTGAAGTAATACATACATAAAATGTTAAAATTAAAGTATTGAAACAGCTCGTAAATACTGATTTAATAAGGATGTATTAACTGTAAAATTAAACGAACAAACTTAACATGTGAATAGTTCATTGACAAACATGTTTAAAGTTTGCATAACAGTAAATATTGCTTTGCAGTTTTAAAATTTGTCAAGTGGATTGTAATTATTTTTTAATTGTTTTACAGCAATTCGGCCCAATTCTTGATGTAGAAATAATTTTTAATGAAAGAGGTTCGAAGGTATGTATTTTTCTTTCTTTATGATTTTTGTGTGTTTATATCACAATTATTAAAAAAAAAAAAAAAAAAAGAATGAAGAATTAATGTTTTCAAAAGAAGAAATCATTTTGATATACAAAGTTTCAAATTAAAGAATTTGCTTTAAAAATATAGAAACAAAGTAAATGGTAAAAGAATTTCAAAGTTAATTTCAATGAAATGCAGTTATTTTCGAATTAAAATTAAAAGGTTTAATTTCACTTTGTGCTTTCCACAGAAACAAAAGGGTCATGATCTTAAATTAATTGCAAGAATACGTGATTTCTTCAAAATTACTTTGTTCTCTACATAGATCCATAATACTGTTCTTGCATGTTGTTCTCAAGTAGAAGGCATGTTATCTGTAAATTAAAATTTAAAAGAATATATATTCATACAATGTTATGTTGTTATAGCTGGCATCATTTCTCATGTGCATGTACATTCTCTGCAATATTTATTTGATTTCATGTTTTTAATCACTGGAAGAACCCATTACAATCTTATTAAATACTTTATACGTAACTGTTTTACATGCACTGGAGTTATTTCTTAATTTGTCTTCTGAAAAGATTGTTAGTTTTATATGTGTACAGTCGGCTTAAAAACTGCATATCCACCCTTAATATGGATAGTTTTTATTTGATTTATAATTAATATTCTTTTGTCGTATAGAAACTCTCCATGTTGTCTTTCCAAGGTATAAAACCTTCTGAAAAAAGGTTTGTCCATATGGAAGTATTTTAAACACGATATATCGCTTCAAGGGAGATGAAGTATGCACTGTTTCAGCTAGCTGTACAAGTGTAGATCATGGGCGGAGATAGCCGAGCCTTGTTGGAGGCAGGGGGAACAAAAGGAAATTTTGTGTCCAGATAAATATACAACCCTAGGGAGGAATTACTTCCTCATGATCATCTTTATATCTCCGCCTATGGTATAGATTACCACAGTTGATTGTTTCCGTGTAATAAAAATTTCTTGAAATGTTTACACAATCTAAACATATAGATTGTTTGTGTTTGAGTTAGTAATTTCAAAGATGTCATATTTGAAGCTAATAAGATGTTCTTTTTCAGATTTAATTTAACTCTTTATCTGTTGAAACAAACAAGTATACATACAAGTGCTGCATATGTGATAATTATATTTTTTTACAGAGAAAGAAAATTATATTAGTGTGGTTATAGTGAATTTTCCGACTCTAGAGGTAAACTGTTGACCAGATTAGCATAAACCCCCTTACGTAAGCATTATTAAGGGCATGGGAAAGAAAAATAATATATAGATAGGGACCTGAACTTGCCGTTTTAACGATAACAAAAAATTGCGGGAAGCAAAATAAAAGTCATACAAATACGTCTAGAAACATTGAAGGAATGATCTTTTTCTGTATTTGAATCGCGAAATAACATAAATATGGACAATTTGTCAGAATAACACTAAGTTTTACCTAATATACAAACAAAATCGCGAAATGACATTATTCTGTTAAAAATCTAGTGTCTCAAGAGGTGAAAAACGTAAAGGGGATTGAAAGAATCTTGAATCAGGAGCTAGTGAAAGCCTATGTTTGGCTAATAGACGTTGTGAAGGAATCATTTGATAACAAGAAGCACACGAATCTTTGGAAAATCTGTGTGCACTTGAAATTGTACACAAAGAGTTTGCTGCTTACGCTATTCAAGCAGTGTTATTACCTGCCCCGAGCGTAGACTCTGGAAGAATTTTCTCAGAACACAATGTTGTGATGACAGTGAAAAGGCAAAATCTCTCAGAACAAAATGGGTATATATGTGTATCCAGTGATTAAAATAATTTTGTCCTTCGAGAAGTGAGAATAGAAACAGAACTGCATGTTCGGTACGAAGTGAAGGATATAGAAATGAGTTGATAGCATTTATATACTTGTTTGGTAAAAGTGCAATTTGTCCTTATCAATCGCACATTGTGAATGGGGAAGGGAATGTAATATTTTTTCTATTTGTAAGTGAACTTCAGAAAATATTAAATTATTTCTGTGTGATTCAAAATTTAATGATTTTCTAATAAATATTTTACACGCATTTTTCTCAATTCATGTGAGAATCGTACCCATTAGTCTATTATTTGTGTTGGTGCCTGGTTAAGGTAAAATATTTTTCTATAACAGTCACAGAAAATTATTTCTTCGAAAAATAACACCAAATTTTGATAATAAAAATAATAAAACCGAATTTAAGGGGAAAATACGAAAAGTACAGGTCTCTATGTATAGGTTATTCCAGTCAACATGAAAAAAAAGTTTATGAACATAATATACAATGTATCAATTGTGACAGATATCTGTTTACCTAACATCCGTTAGGCTATATTACGTTCTTGAAATATTCCTTATGTGTATTCAGAACAGTTCGAATGCGTGGAACAGCTTGCTCCACTGCTGTACGAAACATCTCCATGAATTTACTCGATACCGTTCTGGATATATACTCCTTTTGAGATAGGATCACGGATGAATGTTCCTCTGATACACCCTGTCTTTTGCAGGAGCCCTCCCCCCCCCCCCCACACACACCATTTGTAGCGCATAATCTGGTCATTCCTTTACGAACTTCTGTGGGCTATTTTCAAGTTCCTATTATAGTTTTCCGTCTAGAGTCTGTTGAATAACGAAAGTTTATAATACCCTGTGTATGTATATATTTATGCATTCATAATCTGGTGTTATCCCTGAATTTATTAATATTTTAATAAAAGGTTCAAATTTAGTATTGACAACCAATAATTTGTCCCCCTTCTACCAGAAGATTTATTAATGTTGTATATGAATCAGGAAATTGAATAATTGAAGACACGAGTGGATGTTGGCAAAGCACAAATTTGATTAAATTATTGAAAATCAATGTAATTCTTTCTTTCATTTGTTGCTAAATTGCAATGTTTCTTCCTTCGGTGAGAAAGCTAGTTATATTCCTAGAGAGAGAGTAACCTACATGAGATCCCTCGTTAAGTGTAAGCCTACATCTTACATAGACTTTTTGCTTTACAAGGATATTGAACTGAACAAAGAAACAAACAAACAAAAAATAAAATAATAATAATAATAATAATAATAATAATTGAGTTTCAGAATTTCCTTTTGGAACATGGAAATTTGTGCAGATATCCTCATCATCCGTACAATACAGACTTCCTTTAAAAATTTATAATACAATTACTATCTTCATCTACTCGAGTCCTCAGTGTAAATGTTATTTATGTATTTTTTAATCAGTTTCCTTGTAGAACCTATTAAGGTAGGTAAGATATATCCACTCATTAAGTCTCAAGAGACCAAAACAAAAGAAGAATATGTTACGCAACCTCTTTACATGTAGTTCATATATTTTATTCAATAATAATGTACGTACATAAATAACAGTGTGAATTAAAAAGAAAAATCAATGCTATTACACAGTGTACGATTCCATAATAAAATATGTAACTTGTAAATTTTATTTGCTGACTGTTTGTGTTAGCCCTTTAGTGGTTTGAGCTTAAAGAAAATATTGGTCCGTACCCCCTTCCCCTCCCTCTAAAAAATATTCTTGTTGCTCATGTGGTTAGGATTCTACATTAAGCTGTAGGTACACGCCTTATATATTCTCAGTGCAAAGAAGTGTAAAACAACCAACAATCCATTCTAATGAGTAACCTAATATTTCACTCATTCTTAATCTAACTTACATGTATCGCATAGTCCTTAAAAGTTGTTTTTAAAGGTGTGTGTATTTAGTCCTTCCTCCAGATCTTTCGGTAGACAGTTGTATTTTGAAACTTTCTGAATATTTAGGATTGTCTTTAAAATGGAACTGTTTTATATTTGGGCCAATATAATAATAGGTTATCTTTCCGTAGGTACTAAGTGTGTTTTAAATTTGAACTCTTTTTTTTATTATTATTTTTCTTTATTTGTTAATGGATAGATTTTTTTAAATACTGTAATATTGTTTTATTAAATTAGTTGCGTAGACTACTGTGTTTCCTAGTAAGGAAAATTGTGATCTTTGTCATACAGCACATGAAAGAAATGTACAATCAATATATTTCTGTCGCTGTTAAAGGCGCCTAAATAACTTGTTAATAAAACTTAATTATATTTGGCGGAACTTACAATTTTCATAACTATCAAGTTAATATTTTGATAAGTTAAAAATTTACTCCAAGCTACTTTCAGTAATTAAATATTTAAAATTGTATATGATTTCTGTGTAGATGAAATTTTAAGTTTTGAGTGTAACCACTAATGATGCATTTAAATCTTTATACAAAACTTTATCTCAACTAATTCGATAGGCTCTTTGGTTTTATTAATAATTATATGTGTATACACAAGTGAAGGCAAAGAAGAAGAAAAATAAGTTTGCATTTGAAAATAAAATCATAAATAAATATAATAGTGAAAACAGTTTTAAGTGAATAAACATGATGAATGTGAACTTGTTATAATGCGAGTCTTACGGCTACACTGTATTACAAAAACAGCAATTTGTGAAGAGCTATAAAATTGACTGTGCACATTTACTGCTGGTTTAATCAGTGAAGCATGCTATTTATTATTATTATTATTATTATTTCGATTGCAGTGTTATAACTTTGTGATTCCAAGAAGAATGTGTGCCTGTGTTAGAAAACGTTTATAAATGGACTTACGTCTTTGGGATAATTTCTGAAGACGCTGTAGGATATACTCTAACATCTTTGTGATCGAATTTGAAGATCTATAAATGTGTATAATACTAAGTGTCAAGAATAGTCATTCTTTTTCCCTTTGAACACCATAATTATGCGAGTGAATGCCATTTAGGTATACCAGACAGTAATACTCTTGCATGTAAAACTCCTTTAATTTAAAAAAAGTTTTCAGATTTTCTATTCGAACGTGGGATTTAGTCAGCAGAAATCTTAGCTAAGACTTTCGAAGACAGCTTTGAGAAGATCCTTGGTTGTAAAGAAGTTCATAGCATGTCTGTGTCATTGTATATCGGCTGTAGTTGTTTTAAGGTCATTAGTGCTTCCACACATGTTTCATAAAAATAGTACTGTACATCTAGTCATAAAACTTGATGCCCTACCATTTTAATATTATTTTAATTCTGTACATGGGCATCAACTTTTGGATATGATTGTACAGGAAGTAAAATAATGGAAACTTGAGCCATTAGTAACATAAGATATTAATGGTTTAAAATTGAAGAACTCTTCTAAAATCAAGAAAATAAGGTCTGACAGAATGTAAAATAGTCAAATTTTATTTCTGCTCCAGTCCTTTGGAAGTTCGATCAACAATGAATATGGAAATAACTTTTTCTGTTGTAAGGTATTATGAAGGACTCTCAACACCTTCAGTTTGAGTTTTGTACAAATGCAGTGTGTTTAAATAGCATGTCGAATATTTTCAACTGTAGCGAGATATAAGAATAAAGTAAAGATTGCTTTCCTTACTTTTGCATTCTGTTAGGTCTGTAAATTATCGGGACAAACCTATCTCTTCTTGAAAACTTAAAACACGCGAGAACTCAACTTCTGTTAACTTTTAAAATTAAATTAGAAATAACTCATTAAGAGTTTAAACGGTAGATTTTCATTAACTATGGTTTGAAATATCCTATCAGGCAGTCTTGATGAATGATGATGTAAATATGAAAAAGTTTAAAGGCTTCCGTTATTTTGCTTCAGCCAGTATTACTTCACCATAAGGATTGCATGAGTGTGTTGTTTAGAAATTAGTTTAATTCGTATTAGTTTCCTTTGATAATACGAAATTACTAGTACAAGTCGGAGCGAAAGAGTTACATTAATTATGGAAGTCATTATTATTTAGCACAATTTCTAATTTGTAGATTGATCACGATTCACGATGAATAATCGTACTTGTTAGTCAGTTTTGTTTGTTTCTGTAGCTAGTTCAGTTTCACAAAAGTTGATTATTTTCATCACAAATTTTTAATTTAATGCCAAGATAGATTTTGTATTTCATGTCAACAGTCTGATGCGATTCAAATTGATATTGTATCCAACTGACGGGCTGTTCGTTAATAATTCAAATAAAATTGACGTTTCTTAGTTGAATTTGAATCTGACAAGAGCATTCAATGTATCGACCCGACACCTATTTCAGCGTCTTGTTATATTATAGTAAAATATTTTTAATGGAAGTCATTAGTCAAAACAAATTTTCCCAGTTATAGAGTTAGTATGCTTGTACTTAATTACATATTACTCTCGGACTTGTACTAGTATTACGTATAGTATTAAAGAATTATTGATTATTGAATATATTTATTGTGTAAAGTGTTCATATAGGCACAAATTATTCACTTTTCTTTAAAAAATAATCATCTTTCTCTTTACAGAAATCTGGGATAATAATCACTAATGCAGCATTTAGAATTAAAAGAATTACAATATTCGTTACACTGATTTCAATTTAAAATTTAAAAAAGAAAAAAAAATCGCGAGTAGTATATTATATCGTGTTTCTCATGCAGTGAAACTGATATTATGAAACATACTTAGTACTAATGAATACTTAGCTGTTACATAACTGAGAAATGTCTTTCAAAATACTTCTAAAAAATCTATAGAAAAGAAATATAATAGTACATTTATAATTTTAATGGATCTACTATTTGGTCTGACCTATACTGAACTTTTTTTTTATTATTATTATTTTTCAAGTTTTCTGTTGAATTGAAACTTCGTGTACACTCCCATCCAAAATAATCCGTGCTTTTTAAAATGTAAATTTAGGCATTTCCATTACTTCTTATTCTGTTATTTTCTGACACGCATATGTATATAATCTTCAGTATTCTTGTTAGTAATTGCTTTACTAATAACACGACTAGCTGCAGTGAACATTTATAATTTACCGTAACAGCTTCAGCCCTTGCGATTTTAGAATATGAAAGGAATAACCTACTATAGCAAATTACATTCTAATAATTAAAATTTAGCACGTTCTTAAATTTGAATTAAAGATCTATTTTAAATACGGTACTACTAGTTTATTATCAAATGCGTTCTTTGTGAACTTTTTTGTTACTTTCATGTTGTTGGATTAGCTTAATTAAATACTCTGAACTACTTACAGGACTCTCATTCAAGAACAAAATTTTTACTGACAATAGTGGAAAAGAAAAAGGCAAACATTACAATAAACTTCTATTTCGAGTCTAGGCTTCTACTAACCGAACTCGTAGCTAACAACTTAGAAAAGAAAGACAAAATCAAGCATAAATTATGATGCTCTGTTCGTTGAACTTTAAGAATAATCTAATAGTGAAAAACCATCAATACTTGTTGCAAGTTCATTGCAATATTTCACACGCAATTTTTGTACATTTCTTAGTCTTGACCCAGAAATATATCTCATATACATTTATCTTACGCTCATTTGAGGAGTCTGAAATTTTGAATTTATCTGTGATTAAATAGAAGCAAACATATATATGTTGAAACCTAAGCGAAGGTAGGTAAATAGAAACTATCGTTAGTTTCCATTCATTCCTCTAGCATTCACTGTGAGATATTCATGTAAATTACCTTTCTTGCTTTGTATTTGAATGAATTGTATTTCTGATGTGTGGATTTAGAATAGGCAGTAGTTAGAAACAGCAGCACACCCAGGCTCCCTCCCTGCTTCCCCATTCCCGTGTTAATCTTAATGATTGACTATTTTTAATACATATATTCCGATATTTTTGTGAGTTCTGTAATGCCTAGCTTCTAATTTTTACTTTTTTTTATTATTATTCCCAGTGCTATAGAATTGGTATTGGACCTAAATTAAAAATTCTGTTTCACATTTAATTCTTGAAGTGTGTAAAATTACAAATAATTGTACAGCATAATGTATTTTTTTGTAAGCTGTGTGCCTTTATCCTAATTTTCCTGGGTGCGCTTCCTTTTAGAAAATGCCACTAAACTTACGGTTCGCTTACGCATTATTTTCTCTTGGGACTGTGTTATAGTTTATTCTAAGCTTTATACTCACGTGTCCTTTTATTAAACATACCTTTTATTTATGATACACTAATAGTGTAGTGGCTAGTTTTGTTTTTAATATGCTATGTAGTTGTTAACTGGCTATGTTTAAAATAAATTCCATGTTAGGAAAAAAAAAAAAATTAAAATATTCTCAGCAGTGTGGAAAGCACAAAGTTTATTTTGTGTGAGGTTTATAATAATATTAATAATAATAATAATATATATACATATCGAGTTACATTGTGTACAAATTTGTCTTGCTGTTTGTTTGAATGATCATTGTAAAAAATATATTATGAGATCCCATAATGATTGTTGCTTCATGTTGATGCAGATTGCTTTTCTTGTGTCAGTTGTATTTTTCTCTAAATTGGCACCGTGGGACTATTGTAACAAAATGTAGTTTTATTATGATGTTCCACTTTTACTACAGCATAGTGTCAGTGTTGGAAACAAACAAACAAACAAAAAGTTATAAAGAACTTCACTAATATGTGTGAGAAGCTGTAGAAAAAGCATGAGGATTTGTTGCGAAAAATGTGTGGCTCGATTCATTTGAAGGTTTATGGTCTCTGGCACAGTAATGTAAATAGACTGAGTTTTTTCAGCATCCAATCTTGTGGCTTTTATCACAGCTTAGCTTTAGAAATATCAAACAACACTCCTCACAATTAGAATACCATGCTGAGTGGAAATCTATGTGTATTTTTTTTATATAATTGTCTCTAATATTTGAAAGCCAAGTGTGTTTAATGGTATTTTTCCAGAGTAGTAATCTAGCTTCTTGTTACTTTTTTCAGTCATGGTTTACCATTATTAAGTATGTTCTTCCCGAGATAATTGATTTCAGTAGCCAAGGCTTAGTCCATTTTTCTGGCATGACACAAAGATGGCTTTGCCTCACACCTACACTGCAGGCCCGATTGTGTGTCAAATTAGTCCCTGGTGTAATAACGCCAAGGATTCCATGTTTTCAATTGAAATCTCACTCCTTTTTTAATTAAAAAAAAACAATAATTAATAATCCTGTGATTATTTGATCATGACTTATTGATGATGGTTGATGAAATGATTATGTAGCATTTGTATGTGAAAGTTTTTTGGAATCTATACTTGTATTGACAAAAACAATTATTTTTCTTGGTCATATTTGTTGCACGATTTTTTTTTTATATACCGACGCGATTTAATGCATGTTTTGTCTGTCTGCATGCAGGGATTCGGTTTTGTAACATTCGCAAATAGTGCTGATGCCGACCGAGCACGAGAGAAGCTACACGGCACCGTGGTTGAGGGAAGAAAGATAGAGGTGTGCATGACTTTGATTTACATTTGTGGTAGCACTCACTGTAATTTTTAACTGTAACCAAAAAGCTGTAAGAAATAGTTATCTTCTGACCTTCTGTTCTCTTACCTCTATTTTTATGCCCCTTCTGCTATCTACCCATGTTTGTTTGTAAACCTATCCCATATCATAATTCTCTTTATTTTTTAAAAAAAATAATTAATTCAATAATCTCTTGCTCAGCAAAGCAATGTCAAGCTAGCATAGAAGTACGTGACTATATATATATATCTATATTTTATTTTTACCCAGTTAGGCCTTTCCCATTGTCTTGTTGGGGGCTGGTGTTGTTAAATACATTTATATATATATATATACATATTATATTTTTATATATATACATTTTCATTTATTTAAAACAAGAAAGATAACAAGTAGCATTCCAATCTGTAGAAAACAAGGTGGCTGGGATGATTGTTCATAGGGGCTGATCTGAATGAAGTCTTGACAGCTACGCATTGTTTGCATTTGTTATGAATTGTTGTACAATTCTTGTTTGTTGTTTTTGTATTTGGGTATCTTTTATTTATTTATTTCTCCAGGCTTATTCCCCTCCCTCTTTTGACAGTGCTGTGTTTGTAGAAATGATTGTTGAGCCTGGATCATTATTATAATTTTTTTCCTGTAGAAAGCTTGTATTCAAATTAAAAAAACTAAATACTTGAAACTTATTTATTATATGCATATATTTAACCTTTTTTAACGCGCACCTCTGGGCTTGCTTTCTGTATTTGAATTTCTTCCTCTGCGTTTGACATTTCTTTGCTGAACATAGCTGTTTTTTTCTTAATTGTTAGTACGTAAGTTAGAATAAGATTAAGTTAGTCTGATCGAGCAAGATATGATGGATTCGATTTTTTTTTTTCTCTTATACATGCATTTATCTTTTAAATCTAGAATCAAAAGTAAGTTTTAGAAGCAAGTAGTTGATTTATTAAGACGAAGAGGTGGTAGAACTTGCTCGATCAGAGCCATTTAAGTAGGATACTGTTTTAAACTTAATATTCCAATATGTATTCTACTCTACTTCTCTAGACGGCCAAGTGCCGATGAAAATGTTTAACCCAGGGGAGCCCAAGAGGTAAGGCATGGTATGGATGAAGTGTTACTTCAGTCTTTTTGCAAGGTATATACACACTCACTCACTCACTCCAGTAAATACATTGAAATCAAAAGAGAACTGAGAAATGTGATACAGTCCAAGGTCTTCTGGCCTCTGCTGTGATGAGCTATCGCTGTCTTTTTTTCTCCTCTATTTTTTCCTTAGTAGGGAAAGTGTCCTTTGGATGCTGCTTTTATGGCATGATTGTTTTTATTTTCTCCCATTCTTCCTACAGAGGTCTTGTCTTGTTTCATAATTAATTATAAAACAAAAGTTGTCCTGGGGCTGTAGGTAGGGATTGACCCTGCCTTTCTTATTTATTAACTTCTCCAATCTCTCTCTCTCTCTCTCTCTCTCCTCCGTTGTTGCACTTCTGTAGTAGCTATTGAATGTCATTGCATTATGTTATTTAAACACAGCTATTATGTTATTGAGGTAAGTTCCTTGTTGCTAGATAAATAAAGCAAATTATGTTGTGTGAGATGAAAAAGAGCAACCGATGAAAAGTTTATTGAGTGCATGTTGTAGTTATTTCTACAGGACGTGCAATAGTAGCATTCGTGTTTTTTTTTTTTTTTCTTTCTTTATAGCTCATGGGCACGTATGGTCATTAATAGAAGTAGATAATTGTCGTGTGTGGTAGAATATTTTGTTCTAAAATCCACTTAACCTTTGCGAAAGGTGATTTTTATATTATTCGAAACTTGTTGCTATGATGTTAAACAAATGTGTGAAAAGAAATTAAGATTTTTCTTCTCACAAAATGTGACAGTAAACAAAGTGCGTTCTCCAAAGAATTTAATACAGTACTTATCTTACGAAAATCGTGTTTGTACTCAGTCATGTTTGTGTCATCAGTGTGCTCTGTCGGATAGCAAGCGGTCTCTTTTATCATGTTGTTAACCGAGATATCGGATCTGGTTTATATGTTGTTCAAACGAAATGTGTACAATTATCCTGAACACGGTAATGCAAATGAGGAAAGGAGGTAGCTGTTTGCGACATTGGCTTTTAGTATTCATCATGGATCATTCCTGAAATGGAAATACACTTGAAGTAACAGACCAGAGCTTTATGAATGTTACGAAATAGGTACATTTGAAATTGGCTTACTTGTGTAATTGCACAGTTTCTTCCCAATTCATGTATTCCCGACACCCTACCGCATGAATAATATGTACGAAAAGTTTGTTTGGCATGGCATACTTACAGGTGACACATTCAAATGATGCAGCGGGTTTAAGGTGGAACCATATATAGGAGCTTCCTTTTTATAGGTTATAGTCAGAATTTTCAAACAAGATACCACCATAACAGTTTTACTGTACGCATTGTTCATTCGACAGTAAATTCCTGAAGAGTGAATACTTTTCTTGGAGAGGGAGAAGAGAACGAAAATTACACAACTACGTTGAGTCGACTTAGACTAATCCATTTCCGTGCTTGTACATAGATCTGGTATTCGAATCAGTACCGTGCTGGCGCGTCCATAGTGTGGGTTTGATAAAAACAATGATACACAGCTAAAATGCCTACATACGTGAAAGATTTATTTGAACTTGAGTCTGACGAAAAGTGTCGCAATCGAAACATTCTTTTGATTAATTGCTGTTATGTGAATTACCTTTTTACTCCTTCATGCTATACACGTTTATATTATATCGTAAAATAACGTCTCTTTTTTTTCTCAGTCTTTGTACTTTATTAAAAATAACATTGGAAAAAAAATAAACATGTATACTGTGTTCTTATGAACTCACTCTTACAAATCTATAGTTTGAATCATACCACTTACAATTGCAAAATAAAAGCTGAAATAAATAAATATGAATAAAACTCGAGTATACTTGTTAGAAAGTGAAGTTAAGATCAATAATAGAGTAGACATTATGAACGCATTTTAATCAACTACAAAATTTAGTCGCGCTACATCATCGCGCCTTTCCTAAATCCTAATAGAAAACAAAACAGGATATAAACGCTAATACAAAGTGATCGTGATCAACAGAAGAATCTTGATGCGTTCATAGATAAATCAAAATGTGAAAAATATTCACACATAAAAGTTAAATTAATATACTAAGAGCATGTCAACGAATGTTTCAATAGTAATCTAACAGCGACGAGAAAATGAGAAAGAAAAGCAAAATAAATATCTGATGTCAAGAAATAGTCGTGTTATGTTGCGTTACATGTCAATGACGGTAAGAGTGAATACCAAGTCAATATTTTAAATATCTATTTGGTCTAGGAATTAATTCGTGCGGGTGGACAAGAGATGGCGCAACGAACGGAGCGTCCCACAGTTCCGTGTATCCACACATGTGTTGCAAACCCCTGTCATCGCGTATCGTTCGTAGTATAGGGCAGTGGATTAAAGCGTCAACAACACCAGTTTGTAGTTAAGTGAACATGGCGCAATTTGTGCCTGATAAAGTGTTTTTGCGGGGTGTCCTGCTGCATTACTTTAACATGCAGAAAAGTGCGACTGAAAGTCATCGTATTTTGGTGGAAGTGTATGGTGACCATGCTCTAGCTGAGCCAACGTGTCAGAAGTGGTTTGCACGGTTTAGAAGTGGTGATTTCTGCTTAGCAGACCAAGAGCGAGCTGGACAGCCAAAAATATTTCAAGACGAAGAATTGACAGCATTGCTCGAGCAGGATTCGTGTCAAACGCAGGAACAACTTGCAGCAGCATTAGGCGTTGATCAAACAACAGTCTCCAAACGCTTGAAAGCCATGGGAATGATTCAAAAGATGTCACATTGGGTTCCACATGAATTGAAAGACAGAGACGTTGAAAGACGAAAAACCATTTGCGAATTGCTGCTTCAACGACAGAGTAGAAAGGGGTTTCTGCATCGAATTATTACGGGTGATGAGAAGTGGATCCATTACGAGAACCCTAAACGAAAAAAGGCCTGGGTGAAACCAGGTGAACCAGGTCCATCACAACCAAAACGAGATATTCACTGTGCAAAGGTTATGCTGTGCATATGGTGGGATATGAAAGGTGTGGTGTACTATGAGCTGCTGCAACCGGGTGAAACTATGAATGGAGAACGTTATCGACGACAATTAATGCGTTTGAAGCAAGCTCTGGCCAGAACACGACCAGAATGGGAGAACAGACATGATAAACTTATTGTTCAACATGATAACGCTCGCCCACATGTCGCAAAACCGGTCAAAACCTATTTAGAAAATGTCGGATGGGAAGTTTTACCCCACCCGCCGTATTCACCAGACGTTGCTCCTTCGGACTACTACTTGTTCGATTGCATGAACAACGATTTGATTGGACAGCGGTTTACTTCTTCAGAAGATATCGAAACATGGGTCTCTGACCGGATCGCTTCCAAGGATGAGGACTTCTTTCGCCACGGAATCCGTACATTGCCTGACAGATGGGCGAAAGTGGTGGCTAGCGATGGACAATATTTTTCTTAAGGTATTTATGTATTTTGTGTTTGTACTACAGATTCAATGTGTGCGTACCAACCGCACGAATTAATTCCTAGACCAAATAGCTAAAGTAAAAAGTAAATATTTCGTAGCAAAGTTCATTATTATTATTTTGGCGAAGAGGTGGGAGTCTCAACGTAAAGAAAAAGTAGCTATATATATGCGTAAAACTTGGTTATGGATGAGGAGAAACTTTATGTCGAGTCAACTGTTTTGGCTTTGGGTCATCATGTAGTATCAAGGGAAGACTAAATAGATTGAAAAAGTGTTCCCTCGTTCTTGTTCCGCAACGTCGGTAGTTTTAACAAACGCGAACGCAACGTAGGTGTACTTCTGCTTCTATTAGGTGTAAATCATCTTCATTGAAAGATAGTGGATTCCTACATATAAGGTCATTAAATGATTCTTGTCAGACTTGACATGAACTAATGACATGGCGAATTAATTCAACTTTATGTTTAAATTTTCAAAACTGTTTGTCTCCGAAGAAACATCTCTCAAATATTCCAAAGTAACTTTGATATTGGTGGACGCGATTTCATCCTTTGGTTCATCTTAATGTGATCCATTGAGACTTTTTGTCTATCATCAAAGAGGAAGCTTGTGACAGCATAACCACAGAGAAGCTGCGTAAAAATAAATACTGCGCAGTTAAGAGAAATGAAGTACTGAATTATTCAGGAGCTCGACCTAAGGGCAGCTAGTGCTGAATTGTAGCTTGATAAGAATTTTCTTTTCTAAAAACTTCATGTAAGAACTAGAAGTTGTGGTGGTAGCTGAATCACCTAAGGGAGTGTATCATTTCTTTTTCCTTCATAACGATTCGTATTATATCTTAACTGTTTAGTCCCATAGAAATTACAAACATGTGAGCATTCTAATAGGCCCTACGTTTCTTTTCTCTCTTTCTTTTTTCCTTTCTTTTTTACGTACAATATGATAAAAGAGAATTTGAACCCACATCAGTTGTTACCGAAGTCAGTTGACAAAGTGGACAATTGTTGTTGCATTTTATGCACTGTGTCTAGAAAGCAGTTTTTTCCTTCCAAATTCGTCGTTTTTCTTCTCTAATTGGTCAGAAACTCATATTAACTTGTAAATATTTTCTTCTGTATGTAGTGTATTTGTATTTGAGTGTTTTTCCTTTCACTGAAAGAAGCTCTTGTACTTGCAGATTAACATTTTCATGTATTTACCTATGACACTTCTCATTTCTGTATAATTCGTTTCTCAGTATATATCCCTACTTTTGCAGATAGTAGTTTGTATAAGGTATAGCACCGGCATATCTCCATTCTCCCCCTACCCAAAGACTAATTCATTCAATACAGCTCTTTACAGTCTTTGTATTTTAACTGTTACCGTGAACGTGCTATAAGGGAATATGTGGTAGAAACTTCCTTTAATGTCCTAAAGCATCATAAACGAACATTCTCATTCGTTGAATAGTTATCCAGTTAGTATATGCAATAATTTTTTAGGATGTAGTTGATTCATAGTCGTTGACACCATGTATATACTTTTGGACAAAGTATTGAAATCTAGAAGAAAAACTAAAAGTTTTCATACATATATTTGAACAAGGATAATGTGTTCTTTAATGAAGTAAAATTTTACAAACGAACGAATTTGTAAGAATTCATTCACTTTTTACGAAAGAAAACAAGAAAAAAAAACCGGAAAGAAGTTATTTAAAAGAAACTCCAAACGCTGTCTACAATTTCGAAAACCGTAGGGTAAATATTAACCGAATTGTTAATATTTACGTAGTTAATGTATGTAAAACATATCTCCTTAGTTTGCCGAGCACTTAACTCTCGTGTTTTATCGTATTTATCAGCAGCTTAAACTGTTTCATATGTAAAATTATTATGGTGATAACAATCCGTTTTAGGCTGAGAGTAATGTCGTGTCACTGCGAAAAGACATTTGGGAGTTTTTTTACATGGAACAATATTTGCACACATTGTGCATTACATCAAGCAATTAATAGAAACAGATGACATAAATTGATATGTAAGATTATTCCATGTTTGAAAGGTGGAGAGGAGGATTCAGAATCTAGAATCGAAAATTATATTTCTTTTATATGGAATATACGTACCGTACACATTAATATATATATATAATATTAATATAATATGGAAAAAGGCGTAGTAACACTCTAAATTGAATTCGGTATGTCTTGCGATTGTTGAAATATTTTAAAGGTATGAGGTTTTTTCTTCTTTCTTTCTTTCTTTCTTTCTTCAAATCTTAGTTTCTTCTGTAGGAAACACACTAAAAATTAAGCGACAATTCAGTGCAAAATAAAGGTATTGTGACTAAGATTTCAGAGCATCCATAAATGATAAATTGTCACATATCATTTATGGGTGCGAATAAAGAAAACATTCATATTTAGGCAACGAACACATGAAGCAGTGTACAACTAAGTACTTTGTTTTAGTCAACATTGTATTTTGTAACTTCAATTAATCGATCATCACGATGATCAGGAAGCTATTCCACAAGTTATTTGATATACTCTACCGTTACATGGATACTCAAAGAGTAAACCTTTAACTGTTGTTATCCATTCCTAATCCTAACTATTCCTCAGTTAGTACTTGGTGGAGCCCCTTTGGTATCCAGTGAGTCGTGGATTATAGGTATACCATTCGTCATAGTGCCTCAAGTAACTGTTCGCGTGTCCGCGTTGTTGTTTGTGTAGTTCTAGTTGTAGATCATCTCAACATTTTCTATAGGATGCTTGTCCGGGCTACGACATTTTTGACTCTTCCAGTGGATAGTCAGCTTTGCCGTATGGACATAATGTTCCTTCATCCATGAGTGACGTTCCGTGACTAATCACCTGTTTCGAAAAAAAGATAGCAATCGATTTTCCAATTCTTTGATGAATTTCTCAGCTTTGATGTTCTCATTGCAAAAAAATGAGATAAACTACGAGTACCTTTTCAAATTGCACCGAACACCATGACAGATCGCTGTGTTTCACCGTAGCATGGTGAAATTTCACTGACTTGTGGTTTGTCGATCGTTTCCATACCCACTTTCGACTGCTGTTCGAGAATTGGCTAAATCGGGTTTGATCGGAAAATACAACACGATTCGCAACGTTTTATGGCTTGCTGCACATGGTTGTGCCGCAATAGTATCTCGGTTTCATTTGTAGCTTTGTGACCATAGAGAAGAGAATTCGAGGTGGAGTGGTCGGTACATACTCGCACTATGTAGATACCACTGCACGGTTAGTACTGATGTATCCGCTTCGAGGTTTCGAACGGCCGCGTGTTTGTCCGGTTCGATCTGATCTGATCGTGAGTCTACAAATGTCTTTTCGTCCCGTTGAGCTGCACTATAATTCTATTAATATTTGCTAGGAATAAAGATAACACAGCATTGATGATGCGTTGACTTCTACTCCCAATGCCTAATCAGGTGTCTTCGTGCTGTGGTGCTACTTGTACTGTTCGCTCACACCATCACCTTCTTCATGTTTATTGGCTACTCGCATTCGTTTGGTGTTCCCACGGGATTGTGTTATCTTGCGGGTATCTTGTTTATTAGGATATCTCTTCAGAAAGAAGTAAGGGGGATGAGAATGTAGTTGAGCTTGTGAGAATAACAAAGAGTAATAGAGCTATATTAATGGTAACAATAGAGGAAGACTGACCGATATTGCGATCTCATAAGGAATCGAGCTTTTAGGCATCTTGACCTAAAATTCACCACGTGTCTTAAATAAAGAAATAATCGTGGCTGCATTAAACTGAAAAATAGCAACACTTATTTCGTATTGCGAATGAGCTAACTTCACTTTCTTAGTAGTAAAAATTGCCATCTTAATCGTGTATAATACAAAAGTGAGTGAGTGAGAGTGTCTGGGCACTCAAACCGGTATTCGCCAGTTTCATGTGAAATTTTACAATTGGTAATTCTTCGTTATTAGCCTTCAACTCGTCTTTATTTTCCAAACGTGGCAGTACAGCTTCCAAGGCGTGTTCTTTCAGAACTGTTATTCAGCTTGAAGAGTTGAATGAAAGTAACTTGAGTTGTGAAGTTGTAAGTAATTTTAGAATAGTGATCATCTACGTATGCCGCTAGCGGGGAAGGGAAGGTAAATAAATGTGTGAATTTTCTAAATTTCATTGGGTCATCGACAGAATCTCCTCCAAAATCTCGTTCCAAAGAACACACTCCCTCCATCTGGTCTGATTCGTTAAGTGTGAATTCGATTCCTTAAATCTGCCAAGTTGACTAAATGTGTCACAACCGTTTAGTAATATTTTTATGATAAAAGTCATGGGCGTCTCTGGCGGGGGGGGACGCGTCCCCCCCAATATTTTGAAGTGAGATAATCTAACATTCCGCTAAGATACTAGCAGTTAGGTCATTTCCTTTGATGTCCCCCTCAAATTTTACATGCCAGAGACGCCAATGATAAAAGTTACCACTAAGTACCAGTAATTGAAAGTCTGTAAATTCAAAACTTCCAAAATCAGTAAAGAAAATAAAACTGCTTATGTCTTTCTGGATAGTTGTAAAAAAAATCTGTCTAGAAGTGAATGTAGAGTGGATAAAATACATGACTATTCTAAATGACATTATGAATGCAATGGAAATATTGTGGTCAGCCATATACAGGGTGTATATATAAAGTTGAGAAGCTAAATATGTGTAAATGCAGTTGCAGGCATTTTTAATGACTATAGTTTTTAAATTGTAGGTTATTATTATTATTATTATTAGTAGTAGTAGTAGAAATAGTAGTAGTAGTAGTATTGTCATGTGTTGAGTTTTGCTTAAAATAGTTAATGGACTTTTCAATGTGAAATCACGTTCGCTTAATTCGGAATAATAAATTTTACGAAATTCCATATAATACACGTCTTACCTGTAAAGAAGAAAGAGCAAAACAAATTTAAAATATACAGTGCGTAGAGTTTAGTTTCCTCAGTCTACTCGGAAATAGAAGTGAAGGAACTTGAGTTCATGATTAAAGAATATATTTTTGAGATGTCCTTCAAATTGGATTTCCATCCATTCATTTTGTTTCTTTGAGTCACTCCTCGAACCCGTGGGACATAATAAATTGCAAACATGATACCTAAGGTTATAACACAAGTTTTTAGATATGAAATGCACATTTTACATATTTTAAAAGAACAACTACGTACTAATTTTTATTTTTGATTTTGCGTAACAAAGCTCAAGGTGACAGTAGCTATCTTAAAAATAATGATTAAAACGAAGTACTTTTTAAAAAAAAAAATTAAGTTTCAGATTGTGTGTGTATAGTCTTAAGAGGGGAAACAACTACTAGCTACCTGTCCGAGCAGGTGTGTTCTAACTCATTGCTACGACTATGTTGAAAAATTAAAAACTGAAATCTAGAAGAGTATAGTCCTGTCTGTTATAGTGTATTAAATGGGATAATTGGGGAATTGTGGTGATGAACACAGGCTAAGGGTATTCGAAAAAACAAAGTCTAGGATCAAAATTAGGTGCAAGGATAAAAGAAGTTAATAAACCGGAAATGTTACCATGTACAGCGTCACCGAATATATAATTAATAATCAGGTCGAGACATCGAAGGTAGGCGGAAAACATGGCCTATTGAAGAGGGATGTGTATTGTGATTCTTGGTTGGACAAAAAAATTTTAAAAAATTAAAAAATGGAAGGGATGATTGATTCTAACAGGATTAAATTCGAACATGACAGTATCTAAAGACAAGTTTACGTTTCTGTGGCATTGAACGTCCAGGTTCTTAAATTTTGGAGTTAGGAATACCTTCTGAAATTTGTTGGTGCTATTTATCAACACCATATAATTATTAAAGTGGAAATTGCTTTCCAGATCCGTAAGATTGCTTTTTATTTTCTTTGTTTTGTTTTTGTTTACAGAAATTCTATATAATCGTAGATTGTTAATTTTGCATTAGTCTCGCTCAATCTAAATAGCACTGAAAATGTACATATTACTAGGTAAGTAGGAAAAAAATCAAAAGAAAGTTTGCGCATGGAAATGCTCAATTTAGAGTTTTTTAGTGCCCTACAGAAGTGCAACAATTACCACTATCATCAATTACCACTATCGTAGAATATATCTTTACCTAACGTGAAAGTTTCCCTCCCAAGACCTGGAGAACTTCAAGGCTCTAGCGGAAAGTTACATCAAAGGAATTGATTGTTCAATATAAATGTAATAAATTATGCATGTGTAAAATAATTTACATAGTTATTACAGTACTAATTTTCCTCTTTTTTTTGTAACCCCTGAATGTATGAAGTTTTTTCAGTGGGTAAAGTCTCCTGCTTCTTCCATTGACTGTGTAGATTGCTCCAAAAGTGAAAATATATATTTATATACATAAACTATTATCTGGCTTAGTAGAAGTATATTTTATAATTTATCAGCTTCAATTGTGAATTGTGGCTTGTGTGTGTGAACAAGCTTGGTTTATTTTATGGAAATATTTACCCAGCTACCATCAACAGAAATCAAGATAGAAATTCAACTGTGTGATTTCCAAAGAACTGTTGCCGATTTTTAAACGGCAAATTAGCTCATTTATGCAAGTTAAAACCTCGTGAAGAGTATTTATTTTTTATTTTATTTTATTTTGTTTCATCTCGGTATTGAAAAGGATATTGTTCACATAACTTTGGTTAATAGTAAAAACTGAAAATCACTACCTTGATTTCGATTTCGAAATGGAACTACAGCTCTTCGAATTATTCTCCAGAAACCGTTAAGAATATATTTGGAACTTCGATATCTCAAAATAGAAATATCAATAAAGCAATCATATAGAAAGACTTTACATGGTTGCCATAATTTTAATCCCCCGAGATTTAATTATAGCGTAGTGAATTTAATGGAATAAGTTTTGTTGTTTAAGTTAGTTTCTTATAGCGAAGAAAATAGTTGCGAATTTTAAGTGTTTGGAAAATGAAATTTTTAATTAAGGGTCAGCGAATCATTCAATCTGTTGTAATATCTTCGTAAATACTTAAACTAAAAGTAATACAATTGGACATTAGAAACAAAAAAGTCACATTTGTTGGATCAAAAAATCCAATATATTTCAGCCAAAAAATTTTCTTGTACGTCTTATATCTGGAGAACTACATACAGTGTAGCCAAACCCAAACTATCAGTTAACTCAGTATGATGGTCTTATTCTGTAGAAAATAAGAAAACTCGATTTAGGGTCCGTCCAAAAATTTTGTTGCCCCCTGATCCAAAAAGTAATTATTGGCTAATAAAACTTTTCTTGTAAACCTTATATGTGTAGAACTACATATAGTGTAGCCAAACCCAAACTATCGGTTAACTCAGTATGATGTGCTTATTCCGTAGAAAATACGAAAACTCCATTTAGGGGCCATTCAAAAATTTTGTGACCCCTGATCCAAAAACTAATTATTGTCAAAGATCGCAATCTTTTGACCTGTTTTTAGTTTTCCTATTTAAAAAAAAAAAAAAAAAAAAAAAACTCTCAAGACAATCTTTAATTTGTATGTTATGCTTATATATTAATCCGATACATTTTTCTTTTTTTTTTTAACCCTGTTGCACATTAGCATAGAATTTGTTAAGGTGGACCGCTGTTTAAATAAATATTTTGGGTGTTTCTAACGTAATTTGTTTTTAATTATTTTTATTCCATACATCGTTTTACTAAGTTTACCGTCACCATCTTGAGGAACCATATAATTGTAGATAGCATTTTTATGTCTCTATTACGTGTTTCTCTGCTGATGATTGCGGTGAAACAAGTGAAATGATC
This sequence comes from Thermobia domestica, assembly GCF_964235325.1. Lineage (NCBI taxonomy): Eukaryota > Metazoa > Arthropoda > Insecta > Zygentoma > Lepismatidae > Thermobia > Thermobia domestica. The sequence continues at coordinate 54,587,236 of NC_137456.1, read as the reverse complement.
GTTGACATAAACATAATTGTTATATATTATTAAAAAAAAAAAAAAACGCTGAAAGACCCTAAGCCTGTTGGTTTCATTTAAAATACCTGATAAGAGTTATTTTGAAAGTTTTGGACTTTAATTTGTAGAGCTGTTTCCAATAAATCTGTATTTTAAAAAAATAAAAAAAGTACTCTGTTGATGATAGTTGGTGTCTTTGCACACAAGTGTCAACACGTGTCTTTATCTAGTAGAAATATATGAGTATATATTATTAGTGGTAAATTACATATATAATAATTTTCTATTAAGTTTAATGTATAGAGATTAAGATTTGTTAGATTATTTTCTTTTATGATGTAAGCAATGTAATACTGCAGCATATTATCCTTATAATATTCGTTTAAGTTGCATGCTGTTCAATTTCAAATTTTTATTAAAATATCTTTTGTTAAAGTAATATTTAATATTATTTCAACTTATTTACTTCTTTCAAATAAGATTATATATTTCTGAATATTGTGTCATTAAAGTAATTTAAAGGAACAGATGTAAAAGTAATTTCTTTTTGTAAATTTTGAATATTGTATTAAAATTTCACTCAATTATTGATATATTGAAAAATTAGGAATTTGATCAATAATCTTCAGTTTTGACATTCGTTGTGTTAATAAATATTTTTTATGCATGTCTCTAAGATTCATATTAATGTATTTCCACAACTTTTAGGTAAATAATGCCACAGCACGAGTTCAAACCAAAAAACCACCAACCGTTCCAAATGGTAAGTTCGTACAATTTGTAGTTTTAATAATATTTGACAGTAGACAAGTAATTATTGTGTACATACGTGCATTCTTATTTTCAAAATCCCACAAAAATTGGCTGTCATATGTTTTGAATTTATTATTTATTATTATTAGTGTTATTTTGTTTCTACACTTCTATAGCTTCGAAATTGTTACTCTTTTTTAACATCGTGATCAAATATTTCCTTAAAAAAGTATATATACATATTTAAAAGATAAAAGTTTCGAGCATGTGTAAAGACAAAAGAAACAAAGTATAATATGTGGTAAGGAGATGCCTTGTATATACATATTAGAAAAGCAGAAAAATAGACTTAGCTTTTGATGCTTGGGTGTTGGTTGGGAAAGTAAACATATTTTTCATATTGTCCATGTCATGTGTGTACACTTTTTTTTTTCTTTAATTACTTAGTCCCTGCAAAATTTGTAGCCATGCTTTCATGTTTTTTTGATTATTCTTTATGAGTTACAGAACTAATTATTATTTCTGTACACATTGTTGTCAAACTTCTTGTTCTAGATTGCAGTGTTATACATTTTACTTTTTTACAATTTTAGTTTTTCTAACTAGGAATGGAACGGTGCCTACACTGGGTGAGATAATTCTTTCTTGGTGTGGATTTGATTGTTGTGGGGTTTTGTAGTTGTAATGCTGTAATTTATTATTTTTTTCTTCCACATTCTTAATGTTTTGCTGGATTCTAGGCTGCTCTTGGAAGCGGATGGTGATCCTAAAAATCTATATACAGTATTTTCATATATTTACAATGTTACCACATTCATTTTTATTCAAAATATTTCTTTTAGTGACTTAATGTGAATATTGATATAGACTTACAAATTCTTGAAGAATAATCATATACATTTGTGTATATATACTATAATAATTTGAAATATTATTATTAAGTGTCATATTCCCTTCTGCAGTTTATTTTCATTGATTTGTTTATCCCAATTATTGTATTACAGTAGTTGAAATATACTAATAGGTGTGAGCTTCATAGAGCCAGCCTAGATAATTTATTTCACTGCCAACAAGTCATTAATTATATTTGAAATTTGCTGGTTACAATTCTTGGCTTCGTGATAATTTTGATTTTTTTTAAAAAGTAAATTTGGCAGAATTACAAATATATATATATAGGCTATGAAGATCAATATGTAGGTGAATATTCACTGTCAACGAGTCTAGAAGCTCTATTTTGGATCTTGTAGGGGTGGAGGGAGGGAGGGTAGGAAGGGAAAGCAATTATCAGAGAAGAGTATCCCAACATGATTTACTCGCAATTCCTAAACCAACAAAGTAATATTTTGTTGATATATATGGGAATGGACGATTGCAACTTGTATTCGTATTTTAACAGTAGTATGAATGAGTACAAGGGAACAGAGAAAGAGAGAGAGTCAGATGGACACAGGCGGAGAGTATATCTTGTTGGCTGTGAATTCCAAGGTGCTTGTTTTGATTGTGGTTGACTGCACTTTTATTTGCATGGCAGTAGATTATCACTCCTTTTTATGTGCACACTGTAATTTGCAGTGTAACCAGGATTGTTTACGAACATTCGTGATAATAGATTAGAAAATCTATGTTTAGACGTCTTGATAACTTAGCACTGTTTTTAATCTATGTTCTTGTATCTTTATTCTTATTCTATATTCTTGTAATTTTTACTGAGCTGAAATTTTTGAAGTTTTAACTTTCTCCAGCTGCCTTTTGTGTGCACATACGATGAATGTTGACAAGTGTTAGTCTGGTGCCTTGCACATGGAATGTTTTATTGATTATTATTATTATTATTATTATTACATTTTATTTCTTGATGGAGTATTATGTATAATACAAATATACATATAATTATGGCTGATAGTATTTTATTCCTAGTGACAAGTATACTCTTATTATGTCTTTGCATTATTTCATCATTTTTTGCTGGGAGGGACAAATTATATTATAACAGGTATTTTTTGGTGAATGATTGAATATGAATTTCCCATACCTTTTTATGTGTGAAAAAAGAAAAACTTTTAAATTACAGCTTGTTATATATATATATATATATATATATATATATATATATATATATATATATATATATATATAATATTATCAATATATGTATGTTGTTTCTTCTGGTATTACAGTTTTTTTTTAAGAAGTCAAATCTAAGATCCACAGCGCTTTTCTTAACAGTAACTTTAATGTATTGAATTTCAGATATGAAGTAATTCACTTAGGATGGAATGTTTCATATAGTTCTTTTTTTTCCTTTCTTTAAAAAGTATATATTTTTTTGTCTGTGTTGGATCTTTTTTTTTTATCAGCATTAATAGGTTCTAGTAATACAGAATTGGGTGTGCACTCAACCCATATGTGAGCTTGCACTTTTGTAAGTGATAATAGGCTTGGCTAATGTTATGTTGTATTAGGATACAGATTACCACAAGTGCCATGGTCCTGGGTTGGGGGAAACGCCTCTTTAACCTCTCACACTAACCCCCTGATGCTGTCTTCTCGACCTCTGCGACGTAGGTAGGTCATTGTTCCCTATCACTGTGAAAATTCAAACAGTGTAAACATTTGCCATGATTAGTGTTCAAATACATTATTTTTGCATGGTGTGAAATTATATAATTTTCATAACATAATTTTATAACAGTTATGTCCAAATTCTTCTTTTGACCCATTTTTCAAGTTGTTTTATTATATTTTTTTAAAAAAATAAACTTTTAAATTATTTTATACATTGACGTTTATACATTTCGTATAATTTCATTTTATACATACATATATTTTTATATATTTTCCCCTTAAATTAGTGCTTCTAATGGCATCTTGTTCTATCTACACTGCATATAGAATTCATCTCATAATGTCCTAGAAGTTAGATTCATGCAGTTAAACTAATTAATTCAGGAAAGCCAAAGTGATATGTTCGATGTTTCTTAATGCAAACTTAAATGTCAGTGTAGTTATGTGTTTAGTGAAAACAATCATAGATGAAGTTTGTTATCAGATAAACAGCATGTAACAAGAGAAAGGCATGTCCTTAATAAATAGTAGAATCAGTTTTTTTGACATTTAACATCAAATAGTGAAATTCAGAGTACATATACATGTTCACTTTCAATTTAAAGTAGAATGTAGTCGTATTAAAAGAGAGGAAAAAGAAATTGTTTCAGCAATATGATTACTGTGTCCAAATACATGTCAATTATAGTCACTCTGTTCAACTACTCCATAGAGTTCCTTAAATACTTTTTTCCAGCCTACCTCTTGCAGTAGATGTGGATTTGGGCCAGTAAGTGGTTTTATAATATACTTCACCCTTCAAGGCTGTTTCAATAGATGAACTATAGTACAAGTAGAGAAGCTGTAGCCCATAGTTTCTGGAATGCTCAGAATTTGATTATATATATATATTTATGTTTTACTATCTACTTGTGTACATTTTTTCATTCCATATTCTCCTTCCTCTTATGGTGCAGTTTTCTCTCTCTCTTTCTAATTGCTCACTGTGTAACTGGCTGTGAATTTTTGAATGTGAAAAACTGCACTCGCAGGAATTGATGTGCTTCATCAAATATTGCTACTCTCAATGCATTGAATGACCTAGCATCATAGAATATTTCTGTATAGATATATTTATATATATATATCTGCATTTGCCTTGCGCAAATTTTTGTAGAATAAACAGTGAAGATAGAACAGAGTGCAGGAAGCAATCAAGATATTGGTAGCTTCCTTTGAATGTATAGCTAATTGTTTCACATTCTGTGCATGAAAATAACAAACCAAATGTGATGCCATTATGTTGCACTAATGATATGTAGACTAGCCATGTCATAGATAACTGCATACAGCTGTGAGTTATGATTTTAAAGTTGCATTTTGTTCAACAATCAGCGGCAGTGTTGTTTTTCGTTTCCTGGAATTTCGTTTCCCCCCGTCCTTTTCATTGCGAGGAAGAAAAACATCAAGGAAGAAAACTCGATGTTGACAACGTCACAAATTCATAAATTCCTTTTTACCTCTTGTTCCTTTCATAACCAATTTTCTCCTAGTTTCCTTCTTACCCACCATGGCTCTGGTATTGTTCGGTAGTGTGGCCTGTGGTCTCTCCTAGTACCACACTATCCCCTGTGGGGAGGGTGTAACCAACCTACCATCCTGGTTGGCCTTGGTTGTTTATTTTTAATTGGTGTGGAATTACTTGGAATAAAATTAAAGCTGATATTGGACTTGGATCTATGGATTGTACTGTCTGTTTTATTTGGATTGGTATGGATTTGGAATGGTTTGGATTGGACTGCTGGTACTGAATGTTTTCCCTTGCATGTTTGCCTGGTTTGGCCTTACAGCGGCGGCTCTTCGCGGCGTTGCGATCCAACGAGGCCGTGCACGAGCCTATCCTACGGCCGCTGCTGCCGCCGCAGCCTTCGCGCGCCACCCTACTCCACTAACTGCAGCCGCAGCCACTGCTCTGCATGGCTATACACCGTAAGTCTCCATACTGAATTTCACTGGCTTTTGTGTCTACATCACAACAAAGGGAGTGCACCACAACTTTTGTGTGTGCAAACTTTTTTTCTTATGGACTGTAGATGAATGCCTCATAGTCAGTAGCCTCATTCTAACAGTAACAAGCAATGTCATAGTTTTTTAAAATCATTTTTTTTTAATCATTGGGGTTACCAGCAATGTTTGTTATACAACTGCAATATTTATATGATTATTCATTCTATTTATAGTACTTGAAATAAAATATATCGTACTTTATATTTGGAAACTTACTATCATAGTAAGTTCAGTAAAAAAAAGTTCTAGTACTTCGTATTCAGGTATTAATATACATGCAGAAGCCTGTATCCCTTTCTGTATAACCATAGTAATCATTATTATTGTGTGTATGTAGAGACAATAAACTAAGTAAATGCATATTCTCTGTTTTATCTTCTCTGTATATATGTACACTTTTTGAAGTAATGTACGCATTATCAGTGAAGTTTGTTCCTATTACTATATATATATTCCAAAGGATGAAAATAATTGATATAGACCAAACATGATATTCAGAAAATGTTTCTTGTCGTTTACTCAAAATGCATGCAAGAAAATAAGAACTCAAGTAATATTGTAATGTTGCTAAACATTCCTTTCCCTCTTTTTTTTTTTTTTTTTTTTTTTTTTAATAGAATATTTCTATTCACACACACACATATATATATATATATAATATTGTAGTTGAAACCTACCCGCATTCAACTTCAGTTAACAGATTCCTTATGGGTAACGGAAAGGATATTTTATTTTGTATAAAATGTGCTAGTGGATGACAGCACATATATTACTTTAAAAGCAGTAGATGGATAGAATCTCGACTAAATAATATCTATCTTAGTCATGAGGTACTCATCGTCTTTGCCTTTTCGAAACCTTTATCATTAGTCTTAAAGTATCCTGCTCAAGATCGTGAATCGATAACTTCTCAAAGAATAGATAGTCAGGACTTGTGTTCAAACCATACTTAATTTCACACCATTTGCTTCACTGCTGCTTGAAAATTGTACAAATTCAGTTTCGATAGCAAATTGAAGGGCACGAAGTGATATCATAGCAACTGAGCCTTCGATTGTTTCATTTGGAGTGACGGGGAGAACAGTGCTTATGTCGAAAGAACGAATGAAAAATATTAAGAAAATGCGTGTTGGAAAAACATGAAAAAAAAAAAAAAGTAATAAGTCTTAATTTTGTTTTAACATTTCTTTTACTAATTTTACTTTAAACGTCACAATGATATCTGTAGGTAAATAGAAACTGGGAGTTGATTATGAAGTGAAAATGACGTAAATTTAAAAATACCTCAGTAAGCTATATCGTGAGCCACTAGTCTCTATGTAATTTGGTTGGTGGACCATGTTTTTTGCAATTAATATTTATGAACTCGGTTGCGGACAAGATTAATGGAAAATACAATCAGATTTCTGGCTCAAAACTTCGTTGAAATTTTTTTTGAGTCCTGGATTCCCCTCTCCTGGGCTGACACAGACATAAAGTGGCATTTAAATTGGGTTTCCCAAAGTAAGGACTAATTAAATCGTTTTCGTCGGTCCCGAGAACGGTAAAAACTTCATTTCGTGTAAAGCATTAGCCAACCAAAAAACAAAAAATACAAAGAAATTAAGATTCTCATTGTGCACACACACACACACACACACACACACACACAATATATATATATATATATATATATATATATATATATATATATACGTGTGTGTGTGTTCTTGACCGAAGGCTGGTTCTAGTCCACTTACCTTAACGTAGTAGGCCAGTAGAGCAGGGATAGGATGGCCAGTTCCTTCTCCCTTTGACTTAAGAAAATTTAAAGAGTTGGAAATCTAAGTAAATCAAATTATTCCTTCTAATTTTTTTCTTTCCTATATTTCAAATGAGTCACTCGGTCATTCCCTTTAGGAGGAATGCAACAGCTTAAATCATTTTTAAAACGTGTTCTCGCATCGTGTTATTATTTCTCAACATTAATGTAAGAACATACAAAATCTGTGTAGTTCTTGGCCTCATCATAGAGGTAGTCAGTCACTTTGTCCATTAACATTCCTCTGATATAAAGCGCTCCGATTTCCTAATATTGAGGAGCCATAATGTTTACAGAACGAAAACACTAAATTGCTTATCTAGACGTTTAGTTATTTTTTCGGACTATATTTTGGTTCCCTTGCTGCAGCCATCCGTGTGTTCATGCCTACATGTTTGTTGAACTCAAAATGTTCGTATCTTAAAGAATTTTTCTTTCCCTAAACTAAATTGTCCGCATTAGATATTACAGAGTCTATTTTGTTGAAGATTAATACATATTACATCAATAAAAATAAAATTCTGTGATCAACGAATAAACTCTACAATATTTAGATTCACAATTTAGTTTAGGGAAAGCAGTATTTTTATGTGAACATGCTAGATTCAACAAACACCTGAGGATGGATCGCAGATGCTGCTACAAGTCAACCAAAATATCTTAGCGCATCCAGGTGAGTAATTTATAGTTTTCATTCATGAAAAGAAATTATCTATTCATTTTTTTCACACACCTTACTGTTTACGCTGGCAGCTCTAACCTCTAAGCGTGATGTGTAAAATATAATATTCATCCTAAGATTTCAGTAAATAGTAAATAAAATCATACATATATGTATACAGTATATTAAATATTAAAAAGTTAGGATCTAGCAGCACTACATATCAATAATTTAAATTCATTCTCCATATTTAACTTTACGTATTGTTGATTCTAGAGTAATTTTTCCTTGAAAAAATAAAGCTATGGAATAGTAAATCTATAGTATTATTTTTTCACTTTTTTTAAAAAAAAAAATAAGGTAAGTATATGCACATATATGGTCTATGAAGTCTGTATACAACCTCTGTCCAAAACGTTCGGTGAATGACGTCATACTGCTCACGGTCATAAGAGTGCGCCGCCACTGCATCTCGCGCAGGACATGTCAGCACATGTCTGAACAAGTTCTCGAACGGCGGCGCTGCAAGTGTGCTTATCGTGTGTAAACAGCACATTGTAGAGGGAAGGTATAGTGCACGCGGTCGAAGCCAAAAATGAATACCAAAATGGAGCAGTGAACGAATATGTCGTTCTGTTTCAAACTTAGGAAATCAGCAAAAGAAACTCATGAAATGCTGACACCAGTTTACGATGAACGTGCTGTCACTTTGAAGTGTGTGGTTTCCGAGAAGGGTGGGACATCATGGAAGACGACCTCCGAACTGGCCAACCTGCTCTCACGCACCCTGGACAGCGTATAGAAAGTGAAGAAATTTTTGACCCAGGATCGTCGTGCTAGAGTGCGAATGATAACGGAGGAAGTGGGAGTAGTTGTAAGATGGACACCTCATAGTGACACAGGAGTTGCTCTCGACTCATGCCTGACACTTTGACGCTGCAACAAATGCAACTTTGGCTTCACGCCTGTGGAGACCTCATCGACATGGTGGATCGAGACTCAAATTACCTCAAAACCATCGTCACGGATGATGAGACCTGGTGCTTGAGACACTACCCCGAAGGCAAGCGTCAATGTATGGAATAGTGGGGTCCAAGATCGCTGAAAAGCAAGGTATGACGTGAGAGATCCCGCATCAAGACAATGCTCGTGGTGTTCTTCGACTCCGAAGATCTTATCCATAAAGAATTTCTCCCTGAGCCACCATATTAAATATCACTACGTACGTGAAAATACTGAAATATCTGCTGAACGGATCAAGTGGGTACGCCCCCAGAACGCCAAGCAAGGCAACTGGATCCTGCTCTACGACAATGCCCAGCCACACACTGTCTTTCTGGTACAGCAGTTCCTGGCCACTAGGGGAGTGTACCACTCAATCACTCATCCTACTCTCAGAGTTATCTCCCCTGGACTTTTTTTTTTTCCCACCAAATTGAAATCAGCCCTAAAGGGCTGGAAGTTTTCGGACATCCAATGTTCTGTTACAACCAAGCTGATGGTAATCTCTCAAGACGAGTACACCAGGAGTTTCCAGGACTTGTTAGCCGTTCCCAGAAGTGCTTTACCATCAACGGGGATTACTTCGAAGGACAGGTAAGATTTCAATCCATTCGAAATACAGACACATTCACCGAGCTTTCTAGACAGAGGTCGTACTTTACTCTTACTTAATTAGCATCACTTCGTGTGTGTTAGTAATAATGCTCTGTTTTTGGTAATGGAAAAATAGTGTGGTGTATCACTTCATTGATTATGTATTAATTTTGTTGTATTCCCTATAACCAATGCTAGTGTTCGTATCTTTGTTATACGTATGTGATCCTAGCTTTTCTATTACGGATCTGGATTAGGGTCACAACATTTTCGGTGTTAATGTAGCGCTATGAGACAGTTCGGGAACAATATGAGCTAAGTAGTATCGGCTTATGGATCAAGAAAGCTTAGAGTAATTGCGTTAGAAGTTACTCATTTAAACTGTCCCATTTGATAGCCCAGAGACCCTTATTGGCTGTAAATAGTAATTTTATATTATATTTATACAGTAAATCTTAGTTTTTGTTATCTGATAATTATTGACCTGCCAGTATATGTATATATTTTTAATAAATCAAAACTGGTAAACTATTTTCCCATTGTCAGAGCAGAGTAGATTACCATATATTAAGACAAAATATTTGGTTAATAATTCAATTATATTCTAAAGTGTGTATAATTTCTTTTTCTTTTTCTGGTAACCCCAAATGAATGCCTCCTTTCATAATTCTAATTGGCTTCCGGATTTAAACGCCTAGAACGTGTACATTTTTTTCTCTGGTGTGCGATGTGTATGTTGCATTGTGTGTAGCCTCTGATCTTGTAGAAAGAGCAGTAGTTTGTGTTTGTGCCTGGTGATTGTGAAATAAATTATATAACACAAGCTACTTCTGTCTAGTTAGAAACTAAAACGCTTTTGTGATGTTGACATAAAAGCCTTTGAAAGAATGTTGTAGTTAATAATGTTTGACTTTTTATTATTAAATGTAGTTTTTTTTACATATATAGTTAACAACCAAAATAAATAGTAGAATGTGTAGATAAAAGAAAAAGCTTTTAGTAGTTACATAATTTTTTCGTTATTTACTGTGAATTCCTAAAGTCTCCTTTGTCTGAATGTTACTTCATTTTTTAATAAATTTAAAAATAAAAACTTCTTTCCATGGTGTAGCTCAGCAGCCTAATTGAATGTGAATTGTGTCAGTTTTTAATTTTCTCGTGAATTAACTTAACATGTTCTCACATATCTAGAAAAGTACTTGACTAGAGTAGTGTAGAAGGTGCAGAAATTTAAAATCAGACTGATTTTTTCCCCCTCAATTTCTTACATTTTTTAAAAACTCATCTTAGTTTAAGTTATGACTGGATCACTGAACACGAATATTTTGTCATTACAATCATTACTATTAGAGAGTAGTGCTACCTAGGTCTTTTCGAAAAGAAAGAAAACTCTATAAACTTTACTAGGCGCTGAATAAGAAACAAAATGAAAACGTAAAATTTTGAGTTTGAGAATGATTATTGAGGATATAAAAAGCTCTGAAGAAAGGAGACTTGTAGAACAAAGACAAAAAAAGAGTGTTATTAACTTAGAACTGTTTTAAATTTTAACATTTTATTAGATAACATTTTATAGTGTTTTTTTTTTTTTTTAAATTTTAACATTTCATTAGATAACGTTTTATAGTTGTTTTGTTGTATTTGTGTTTTCATAATTTAAAGAAAAAAATCTAAATGTGATATATGAGAAGGCAATATAATAGAAAATAATTTTTAAATTAGAATTTATGAAATGGTTCAGTCGTATACATAGTATACTGAAATTATTACGTATATTTCATTAATAAATCTACTTCTCTTTTTAGTAATATTAAAATAAGGAGTATAGAGTTCAAATATTTGAAGATCTAATAAGCATAAAGTTGAAATATAATTGATATGATAAATATTATACTAGCTTTTCAATACTTAAGTGATCTTGGAAAATGAGTATCTAATAGTTCAGTTGATTGAGAAAAGACTTAATTATTTTCACACTAGAGTATTTCCTTTAGTAGTATAATTTACGCATTTGCACACAATTGAAATACATAAAGGAGTATGAAAAAGAAAAAAAGATAGAAATTTTAATTTACAAGTTTTATTCCTTATGTTTATTTCATAATCTAATAGCATTCATATCTTTCAGCGGTGTGTATTATGACCCCTTCTTAGCCGCTCATGCTGCGACAGCAGATCCTAACTACAGATTACAGGTGCGTAACATATATTGATTATAAAATTCCATTTCATTGTAGATTGAGATCAAAAAGTAGGTTTAGCTGTAGTTAGTGTCTGAGTACTCCTGTTCTAAATATTTCACTGCATAACATTGTCGAGTTCCACGCAATAAAATGTAGGTTACTATTTGTTATCAATAGTTTTATCAAGACCATTGCGCTCACATTAATAAGTATCAGTTTCTCTATGCATATCCAATATAAAAATTTTTTAAAACTTATTTTGTTCCAAAATATAACACAAGATTCTTTTACAGCAGTGTAATCTTGCAGTATTCTGAAAACACTGATATTTTTTTTATTACTATTATTATTATTTTGCCTGTTGGTTCACGTATTCATGTTTGTAGATCTTCACTGTAATATATATATATATATATATATATATATATATGTGGGGGCAGCCTTCTTAATACCCACCTCGCCATTAGAACTACCTGTCTTGAGATATCTGTTAGTTGTTGCTGACAACTTATTTATTTATTTATTTATTTTAACAATGGCTGTTGTAGAGTATTCACTTTAAAAATGCTGTTCTTAGCATGAATTAAAAGGAATATTATATATATATATATATATATATATATATATATATAATTGTAAAAGCCATATGCATGAACAGCATGTAAACTTAGCCAGCAAAATTTTCGTTTATTACTGGAATACTATGATCTTTTCTTCTGTGTTTAGAAACAAAACAAGTTAAAATTGATTTATATTCTTAATTTAAACATATATATAAATAAATATAAATACATATTAGTCTTTTAGTATTTATTTTTAATTTTTATATACGGATGTATTATTTTTACTTAACACAAAATTAGCATGTAAATAGGCTATTGATATGTCATTTTTACGTTTGTATTTGGGTATGATACAGGCATGAAAATTATCACACTGGTACCTCTGCGCTCTCTGTCCGAATATTTAAGTTTAATTTATGATTGTTGTCTATTCGGCTGCGATTATATATAAATATTTTTTTGTACAAGGGCTTTTCTTTATTTGTTATAGTTTTTGTTCTGGCAGCTTTCTTCAAATGGTTCTTGTACTTCATTAGGATGGACTTCCTATTTTGAAAGGCTATGAATGTCATGAATTATTATGTACATTACAGCTTTTGTCTTGTTTGCTGTAGAAAAATATTATTGTATGTATCGAAAGCTAGATTGTTTTTATAGTATATATATAGAGAGAGTTTTGCGACATATTCAACCAAGTTAGTAAACAGATTTTTCACATAATAATTAATATCAAAATTTTCTTCATATATTTTGGAAATATATTTAGTGTTGGAATCACAGGCGTTAGAATGTTCGTTGAACAAGAGTTATTTACACGCTATGTTTCGGAATCTAATATCTGTAGTCAGCTGAGTCAACCGAGGTATTCCAGTTAATAAGACAATTTGAGGAAACGCATTGGCATCTGACAACACTTTCTGAGAAGCATGAGGTAAATCAGATGGTATACTAGAACAGACATACTTAATACAAAAAGTGTCATTAGATGTCTTCCCGAGATCTGAAGAAGGGTCTGTTTCATTGATTAAATCTTCCAACATAACTTCCCTTGTATATACCTGCTTCACTTAGTAGTTGCGTCTATTAGCTTCTGAAATATTCGTGTAAATAGTTTCCACCGATAATTAAATAAATAAATAACAGCTATAATATGGAAAGTTAATATCTTCCAGTTAAATGGAAAATAACTCTTTTTAAGTGTAATTATGATGTGATAAATCTTGTCACCAACTTGTGTTGAATACATCATAGAACACTCTGTATTATATACATTTTATACATTTATAAACTTTATTTCTTCCCTTTGATGGTAAATCAATTCTCATTAGTAGTGCTTCATTTCTACTGAATAGATCGTACTAACTGGTTATTGATTTTTCTGTTATTTCATTGTGTTGTGTTGGTTTGCTTGTGCTTCATGTTGCATGCTGATAGTTGCTACAGGCCCCCCTCTGTTTCAGTCCAATGCTGCCGCTGCTGCTGCTGCCGCCGCTGCCGCTACAGCTACTCCTCTATTAAAAACTCCTCTATCAACTGCCCAACAGGCCAGTTACGCTGCAGCCGCCAGCTACACAGCAGCCGCAGCCAGAGCGTACGGAGCAGCCGCCGCAGCTGCGCAACCCGTGGCAGGCTACGCAGCAGTTGCAGGGTAAGCTTTCAACATGTAGAAAGAAAGAAAAAAAAAAGTGTTCAACCCTGCCTGGCCCTATAACCTTATAACCGAAAGACCTATACACACAAAATCTCCAGATAAATTCCTGCCTGTATTAACCCATACTTCCTACCCTTCATCCAATTACCGTTTTTCCAGGTATGTAGTAAGTACTAATAACGCCGAGGTTCTGTATAAACGAAGTTGACTGACCAAAAGCTAAAACATTTGTATTTTTGTCCGAATGGCTCCACACTAATTTGTCACCTGTGCTGTGAGGGAGTGAGTTCAATTCTAATGGGAGCTCGTGCAGTTCAGGTCCCAAATTGAGGTATTGGAGTAAGACATTAGAAGTCAATACAATCAGCAAATATGCCCAACTGAGCCACGGTACCGCAGTCGGTAGGGCGTCTGTCTACCTGCAGTTGGGCAGATCGGGTTCGATCCCTGGTGAGGGAGGCAGTTCGTGTCGTTCTGCTCTGAGGTTCATAAACTGACTCTTTAAAATTTGTGATTGGGGCATACTGGTGAAGTAAAGGGACCAAGCATCATCTCCATGAGTGCTGAAATAAAAAATGAGTAGAGCCTTTACTTCCATATCAGCCAGTCCTTGAGCGATCATGTCTGTCCCAAAGGGGGAGTTACCTTTATTTTTCATTATATCTTACTAGAAGTTAAAAACAACTAAATATTGGACAGATCTTCAGATACAATCTCAGATCTCGATTATAATTTGAGAAGTAATAAGCTTCTGCGCAGAATGCTAGAAGTGTTAGCGGAGTGATGACTTTTGTAACTAGATGGCACTGCTTTGACAAGAAAACACATTAACTATTATTGCCCTTCGTGTAATTCTGGGTTTGCTCGAGTATAAACATTATTTATGTAGATTCTTTTAAAATTTACTTTCAGAAATTGAAATATTCTGTCTGTCACTTCGCAAATACAGAATCTCCAGCTATAGTTCTAGACAGGAATTTATTGTTGTATTAATAGGGAAATTATCCTAGATAAGATCCTGTGTGACCATATCTTTTCTCTACGCAGTAGAATATTATATAATAAACATAAATCATAAAAGATATGTTACATATAGTAAATTGATTCTGTTAAAGGTATGTTAAGAAACCTACTTGCAAATTACTGACACACAATGGTCTCATTTCCAAATGGCCCGAGAAAAGAAGAGGAGTCGTCAAGATAAGTTAAAACTAAAAAGGAAAAACAGATATACCGGATAAACATTTTTATTTATTTATTTTGTATAACTCTATTTCATTGATGTCAATTGTTATAAAAATCTAAATCAGTTTATTCAATTTTGCAATTTTGCACAGACTGCTGTCTTGAAAATGAAGAAGTGAAATGTAGAAGTAACACATTCAGATAGATAGATATACTTATTTATGTCGATCACTTCTAGATGATTGTTTTATTCATTAGTTTATGCACATTATTACTATAGTGAGGTATATTTTTATATAAGTCAAATACATTTATTTAGTGTTTATTGAACTGCTGAAAAGTAATTGTTTGTCACGCCAAATTTGTAGTCAGCAAATTTTATAGTAGAAGGTAGAGTTGCAGTTGGAGGTATCCCGCTACGCAGCCTTCTCTTAACAAACAAACAAACAAACTGCGTTGATAATCTCACGATTCAAAATGCTAGTAAAAAGTTAATGTGGATATAACATGAGGAAAGAAAATATGTACAACATTACGGGATGGGAATAAAGAAAGATAATTTAGACCAATGCTAAGAGATGTTTATCAAATGGTGGTGGTAACCTTTTTGTACTAATATCATGTCAAGAAAATGAAAAGCCAATAAAGAATATATCAACTGTTAACATTTTTTTTTTCGTATAAGTAGTTCGAATGTGATGATCGATAAGTGGTAACTTCCTAATATCAATGGTAGAACTGATTTTTTTTATTATTTAAATAGATTTATTAATTACCTTCATTTTACTTACTTTGTGCTGCGTACTCGTATATGCCTGATTTTTATGTATTACTCTCAGTGTATTCTGTGACCTTGGTGTGTGTGTGTTTCGTTCTGACATTTTACATATAATCCATTGCGCTGACACTTCGCACAGAAACAAAGAATACTCATACCTATAGTACACTAATTATTTTTCTCTTAAGTTTTTTTGAAGTGAAAAAAGCTGATTTGGTATAAGATGTGAAGAGTTTGCTTATGGAAATGAATTGACGCATAACTAAATATTAATGTTAAATCTATCGTAGAAAGTTTCGTAATGTTTAAATAACCGTACAGTTTCGGTAATATCCTGTGTCTTCTTCAGCGGTTAAATCAAAAGTACTTGTAAAATGTCAAGAAGTTAATATTAGTACCATGAGATATGAGGAAGGTTAATGGTTTAGGTTTTGATTTAATCTTTGAAAAAAATAGAAAGTAATATAAGAACTGTAAAATAATTTAATACGATGACGCTTTGTGAGGTAAGTTTTAACTTTAATGTGTGAAGTTTATATTTTCGGTCAGTTCAGGATACGGTGGAGAAACAGGTTTTGCTCAAAAGTAGGTGGTTACGTCTGAATCCTGGATTAATTGAAAATTTAAGTAAGACCTCCATAACTTACAATATCGAACAGCTTTTCAGTCTCCAAAAATCTGAAGAGAGAACTCAAACCAACAATTTTACGGATACCGGCGTTCACTAATTAAAAACATTAGGGAATGACAAGACGTATCATACCAGACGAAAGGGTGAAATAGAATGTTAGAAATTCAAAGTTAGTAAAATAATAATAACAGTAACTCACACTCAGGTACATTCTTTTCGTAAGAGTGGTATCGAGAAGCACTAAATTAAGTGAAGATTATTTACATTACAAAACTAAAAATGATATAGAAATTAACATTTGTAGTCTTTTTATTGATTTATCTTTAGTTATTTACTTTTCGCTGAAGCTATTAAAAAAACTCAAACGTTGATGCTGTATTCTGTACAATAGGAGGCTCCTACTTATCAATCATTATGCAAACTGCTTTCTCGTATTTCGAAGGAAAGAGGAGGAACAAGGAGGAAAATATTGAGAGGATTTCATATATTTCCCAGTCATTTGTTTATCTTGATATCGAGAACGTTCATCATCGTTATATAAGCATCCTTCCGCATCGATCAAAATCATGCTCATTTCACCCCATCGCTTAGTGTCCTGTTTTTGTCCTTCCTTTTTCTGTCTTCTTAATATATAACGAGATCAAGGTCCATAAGTTGGATCATAATTTGTAATAATAAAAAAAATAAATAAATAAAAAAAAGTGTTTCCATGTTATCGCTTTCTCGTACTTCAGCTCTAGCATAGACAGCCCAGTTTAACAACGTGTATTTCGACAATGATGTACATGGTTCAGGTGTTAGATGGAATTCTTGTGTAGATGGTAAAACTGTAAAACTAGTTGTACTTTCTTAAATACTGTTATTGTGAGAGACTGTTTCAATTTTAGATTCTGAAAACTTGTGTTTAGAGAGTTCCTATAAAGTGGAAAGTCAAGGAAGTTAAGAATGATCAGGGAGTGTCAGTGAAACCGGAAGGCCAGGGAAAAATGTGCAAGTTTCGTCGAACGTTTTTAGTTTTGCTAAATGGAGAACACTTAAAAATGATTTGCATGTAATGCACCATAAATCATTAAGTCCATCAAGGGCTCACATCTCATGAGTACATGAATGTCGACTACAACTTACCTGAGCTGAGCATAGCATTGCTTCTACTTATTTACGCATCTTTTTATCCTGTTCTGTCCAAACTTTTTCCTCAAATGTTTCGTATTTAAGTTCTTTATTTCGATTTTAGGATTATCAATATTTAAATAGCAGAAAAACTTGCCACTAATTATTACACAAAGAGTGAAAAAGTACGTGATTGGATCGGAATCTTCGACATACTGTGCCGGTGCGTTAACCACTACGCTACCCAGTCTGCTTCTCGAACAGCCATACTTTCTCTCTGTCTTGAAGTCCGCATTCTTTCACTAAGACCACATGACTTGTACCACGTGGCTTCAGTTATAATCTAAAACTGTTCTTTTCTTCCTCAAGATGCTTCGTTTTTACTTTGTCTTGCCATCATAACTCTATCATCAACAAATTCTACTTTCACTACCTTCTCTTTTAAGCGCTTACCAAGAATTATTCCCACACCATTATGACTCTCCTTTTTGATACTTTCCCATCTAACTTAATAAACTCCTACTAAATCTAAATTATTTTGTTTCATTTCTTCTTAAAGATTTTCTAATTTCCCTCCTTGTAACAGAGTACGTACGTTTCACATCCTTATCCTAAACTTTTCGTTCTTGCTTCTTTTTCTTTCTTTATCTATGTTTCCCACATTTTTATTTTCTTGTCCAATAGTCCTTTCCAAGACATTCTCCTCCCGGAGATTCGAATGGGGATATTTTACGTCCGGAACTATATTCTGACCTGCGAAAGACTATTGTACATATGTTCTCTTTTTGTTGTCAGCAAACAAGAGTGGACCATAAGGTTTAGAGCTAATGGGAGAACTTCTGATTAAAGGCCAACTTTGAAGCTTGTGTACCTTTACCGATTTGATAGGATTCGGATGAATGAAACTTTGAAGCACTTCTGCCACATCGCGATTTTCTAGTAGTTAAGAATAGTCAAAATAAATAGGCTACTAGACTATGTATGTTGAGATCTTTACAATACAAATATATATATATATAATACTTGACGGCAATATTATTACTAAAGAATCGATTACCATATATAATTCGTATTTTTGAATTTTTCAACGTTCTAAACGTCTTCCGCATTGATCATCTCCATCTTGTTCCTTCAAATTTCAGATTCTAGCATCGAACAGTCTGTCGCTGTACACCGGTTGAAAATCTGTTTTCTCTACTTTAGTATCAAATAATTAACATTACCCAGAAAGTATCATTTTGTTTCAGTGAAACGTTGAATATATAATTTCTATTCACCATCAATTTCCAGTAGAAATTAGTAAGGTCTGATAGAGATGATGAAAATATTTTGAGTCTATTTCACTGCACAAATTTCTATGTGGATATATATAAAGTTTATCCTAAAACGTGTTTAGTCAAAGATACAAAATTCTTCTCCACCCTAGGTTTTCTTTTGCTAATAATTTAATAATAAACTGACTTATTTGCACACGGTTTTCTCTAAGGTACTCAAGATTAATATTTTTTTCTAAGTGAAGAGAATTCTATTCATGCTAAGCAATCTACTCTGAAATGTTTGTTAAAAGAAGGTCCAGTGATAAACAATTACTTTTTTTTTCGCCTGTACAGAACACCAGAAACTGAAAAAGGTTCATTATATGGGAAAGCTCCCAACATTAGTTAATTTATTTATTTGTTAAAAGAAATGTGGTATTCCCATTTCTTAAGTCAAGTTTCAGTCAGTGGCGGGTCCAGGGGGGCGATTGCCCCCCCCAGAAGAGGAAACTTTATTATATAGTTTGAAGCTCTTAAAAGTAGCTCTAAGTAGCAGTATGACAACCGCCTCCCCCCAGAAGTCGGTCCTGGATCCGCCCCTGGTTTCAGTATGGTAGTAAAAGCTGTAAAACTTCTTAGCAATAGTTGAAGTTAGCGAAGTAATACGGAACGAAGCGATAGCGCTACAATTGTTCTGTGACAGTCACATTCCTAAGGAAAATAGTTCTTGTTTAGACCACAGTGTCGCTGACTCCCTTAATTTTACAACTGCATTAAAACTTCTGTACCAGAGCCGATGTTCCTGATGAACTAGACCTTTGGTGTTCATACAAAGTAGCTTTCATCCACAATGAATAATTTCTTTTTTATTAGTTCGCTTGTATATTTATTTATATGTATTTATTTATTTATGTTTTTAACAATGAATTATCTCTGGAAGTTGCGAGTATTATGTGCATAAAGCAGTAGGTTTTTCGTTTTCTCAAAAATTATGCATGAAAATTTACCGTAAAGTTTGTAATTTTGTTCAGCTTGATATAATGTGTCGACTGATATGTCTTACCTTTGAACATACCATTATCTTGGTTATATCATAGTGAAGACTTCATTTAGGATATATTCCAGTATCAGTTTCACCTTAATAAATGATATGGTTTTCGTACACTATCATTTTTTAAATTTACAAAGAAATTCGTTTCTATCCATATTCTCAAAAATTACATAACCTTTTGTAGTAATGCATATAATTTTCTTAAGCTCAGTAAGACTTATCGATTGGTATAAGTCTCATCTTTGGATTTTTTCCCCGTTAAACTGTAATAATATTAAAGAATGAACATTGTCTCGCTCTCGATTTGTAATAATAATAATAAAAAGAGCGCCTACTTCTGTTTAAAACTCTTTGTCATATGTAGAATTTAAACGAAGTTAAACATGTTCTTCTAGCTTTTTCTTAGGTGTGCACTACCAGGTAACGTGCTGTCTATGACCGACTAGAGGAAATTCAAGTGTTGTTCATTTTCTTTAATATGATCGTGTTTATAATACACTACCAGATTTAAATTACTAATTTGCAATTACCTATTACAGATACGGCCGTGAATATGCAGATCCATATCTTGGTCACAGCATAGGACCCGTTGCAGGGTATGGGGTAAGTGTAAAATTTGGTCGTATCCTAGTAATGTTTGTTAAAAAGATGAAATCCTGACTGACTAAATGAGTGATCGACGCCTATACTAAATTGTTTAAACTAGAAATTTGGATTTGTGACGTTAAGGTACCACAAGGAAGGATTTTTGGCAGTTCGACATGGAAAAGGGTAGCAGTTATAATATGTCCATATCTCGGAATCCCTTAAGGCCACGAACACAAAATTTGATATTTGCACTTTAAAGTAATTACATCCGTTTTTTTGATATTTGACATGGAAGGGTAGAAAAGGGGATGAGGATGATTCACTGAGATGGTTATGTGAGGTGTTCGAATCTCATGCGGGATTTACATATTAGAGTTCAGGCGAATTCCATACCTAGGTAAGAGAGAGGAACGATATATATGTCTTTCCTTACGGGGATCACATCCAGGCCATCAGGTTTGACGTCTTAGCAACTACGCTGCGGTTCAAGGGGGAATGGAATACAATATATATGAGTTAAAAAAAAATCCATTGTTGACGTCATTAATGAATTTCTGCTTTATCCTATTTTGGCACTAGTCATAATGAAACCGCCCTTAACAGACTGTAACGTTCTTTATGATTCCCTTGTGTTTCATATATTTGCCCACGATTCGAATCACTAGATAAGTCAACTCAATTCAGCACTTTAATTTTTATATGTAATTGCAAATTCTAATAATTGCATACCTTGAAAATTAGGCACATCAAATGCATAGCACAACTAACTTTTTATTTTCACAATTTCATGAATAATCTCTCTGTTGTCTAGTAACACGAAACAAATAACTAGCTCTAGTTACAGCAAGTACCATTACATGAACATCAATCTATCTCGACATATATCCTACCTTTTTTCTTCTTCTTCATTACATATTGTGCACTTTTAAGCACCGTTGTCCAAAATAGCTACAATTAGAAATGAAAGTAATTCACAATGTCAGATATACAATATCGTTGTAAGACGCCCCCATAATACGAACGGATTGTTTTGTCTCGGCAAAAATATATGGATTATTACAAAACAGAAATCCTTCCTTTTACGGACACGGATGGTCTTTTTTTTTTTTTTTTTTTTTTCGTCTTGATATCCTCTCAACAAGAATCATTCTCAACTCATTATACTGTATTATTATTATTATTATTATTATTATTATTATTATTATTATTATTATTATTATTATTATTATTATTATTATTGCCAGACTCATCCAGTGTCAACACTGCAAATCCTCAAGTTTCTCTTTTGGCACCATTACTGTCTCCAATTTCTATTAATAACTTAACAATTTTAAACCATTCTAATATTTTATTTATGCTGATGTCATTAACTTTTTTTTTTAAAAAATAGTAAATAACATTGAGGATAATGTTAAACTAAAAGATTGTGTGGAATAAAAATAATGGTGTGAACATAAATTGTTTGGATACTATGTGTATGACGTACAGAAATAAATTTCAGTACTACGTTAGTTAATATAATACTGTACAAAGATTTTTTTTTTCCCAAAAAGTTGATACAATATTTGATATCTGTTTACATTTTAACGAGAAGCGAAAAATAATAATCAGTTTATTTAGTCAATCGTCTGCCTTTTGTCAACCGGATACATACAATATATACTTCTGTACAAATTGTTGCTAACGTCAAAATTAGAATATGCATAAAATCTTGGAAAATTTTAACACAAGGCACGTGCGAACAGAATTAAAATGGTTAAAAATTGTTTTATTAGAAAGTTACGTTTTAAGTTAGGTTTTGATTATACCAATACTTCAGACTATTGGAGAAAATATTTTAAACTTGAACCATTAGAAGACAGAAAGAAAGTGCCGAGTTCGAATTTTGTGGAAAGATATTTGACAACTGCTCTTATGCAGAATATATATATATATATATATATATATATATATATATAAAAAGAATTGAAAGTTTCAGAATATGGTACTTGGATTAGAATATTATTTCAACCAAATGATACGGAACATGTTTCAATCAGTAGCCTTGTTGTAACTTTTTATAACAGTTTTACTTCTTAATGTGATTTAGAAATTAATGTTGACTTTTTTGTCAGAGCTCATAATTTTATAAATGTATATAGTGACCGTGATGACTGGTGAAGCCACGAATCATAGAACTGCTTTCTCTTACGTGTGATGCATCGGAAAAATTCGGTACGGTTCGTGGAGCTGCCTTCCGAACGCACACTTGAGAAAAATAAGATCAGAAGTGCACCAACAATGTCGCTAAGCATGTTGCCAAGACATGGTAAACGAGCGACAAAAAACAGCACGTAATACGAACACTAACAACTATTCGAATTAAATGATAACAATAATAGCAATGAAAATATGAAACAATAATAATAATAATAACAAAACGAAACGAATGTACCCTTAGGAGATGTCCTCCGTATAGAGCGAGAGATAACACTGGCAAAATTTCATAAGTAAGGGTTGACGACTGGGACACACACTCGCGTTCTATTGGGTGGTGAAATTGGGAAATCTCTGTCAAGCTTCACGAGTCCTCGCGATCACTAAAGTACTACAATAATATCATTGAATTGTAAGACTAGGTTCAGCTACTGTCAGCACCACAATAAAAATTATTATTACGTATCCTCTGATCAAGAGATTAAAAAAAAAAAAAAAATGTTTTGAAAACTTAGAATGTCTATTAAGTTTCTCTAAACTTTCTTTGTTCATGTAGTTCCTCTTATTGTAGTTTTATTTATTTTATTTTTCGTTTTCGTATGCGTATACTGGGATTTCTGTACGTTAAAGTGTCATTTTAGTGTCCATTTACTATGTTAACACACAATGTATTTAGAACAGTCAGAAAAGTATGTTTCTTGTATTTCTAATTTTTTTTCTTTATTCCTTGTATATTTGCAGGCAGCTGTGTACAGGAGTAGCTATAATCGTTTCGCCCCATACTAATTTGACTGAAAAAAAAAAAAAAAATGGAAGAGGAATCTTCAGACAGACATGACAACTCATTGCTCACATTTATCAAGTTTACTCATCATTATCAGCGGTCTATCGTGAAAGAACCTTTAATTCTGGACCTGTGATGGCACTTTTTGTACTCTGTGGATCTGTTTTTCAAGTGCCAGTTTTTCCACTTAAGTTTTTCAGCGTTCATTTGTACAGAACACTATTTAACAAAGAAATGTAAATGACAGGTCACCTGTAAAACTGTACCTGATGACCAGGTCTTGTGTTATTTTTTTAATACACCGTGAACAGAACGGTTTGCACTGTACAGCACCAAATAAGATCATAGTCTAGTTAAGTGGAATTAGCTGCAGTAATGGAAGATGCGAATTGGCAGCTATTGATAAGTATGTAGGGGAAAAATAATAATAATAGTCCACTGTGCATCTTGAACCGGTGCAGATTACCACACTATCTTTCAGTTTCATATGTTTTTTTTTTTTTTTTTTTTTTTTTTTTTTTTTTTTTTTTTTTTTTTTTTTTTACACACATGATTACAGAATTTCTTCAATGTTGCTGTGGCTACATTCCATCTTTCCGGAAACACCAATTTCATTTTAACTTAATCTCTTTTATTATTATTACTATTATCATTGTCTTTGAATTTGCATAGTGAAATTATTTAAAATAAAATAAAAGATTATATATATATATATACAAATTATTATATTTTAAGTGTAGCCTTTATGCGTTAAAAGCTGGTTGTTACAAAAATCAAGATTCTATTCATCTTTCCCCCCTCTTTTTATATATACATATATATATGTGTGTGTGTGTTTCGTTACTTTTTTTTCGTAACTATTTATTGTGGTAGCTCTTTAACCACATAAATAACAGAAAATATGTGTGGAGAATCTCGTACACAAAAAAAATAGGTGCCACAAAATGGACGTTTATAGAGCAACACATAATTGTGTGTGTGTGTGTTAAAACTCTGGTTTTAAAAGCAGTTGTGTTATTCAGAAAAGAAAAATCAAGAGAACTTTTTCTCAAGCACTTGAAATAAATCATGTAGAATATAAGGAGATTATATATATATATATATTATATATAAATATCACGCTGTGAGATCAAAAGTGAGATTTTTTTTTAAGAAGTAAATATGGCAGTGACTGTCTTAGTGATATCAAAACTATTTGTATGCTACCTGTTGGATTAAGCACATTTGTCAGTTTGTACATTTCCCTATTTGAAGGGATTGATCATAAAGCCTAGGCTTGGACTGATATTAGTTGTACGTAATAATAATAAAAAAAAAGTCAACAAGAAAACGGTGGCTGTCTTTTATATACTCATAAAAAATATTTATAAACTCCAATTAATAACAGAACTAATAGAATGCAAATTGAATCGAATGATCTAATACAGTGGAAGAAAAAAAAAAACGTATTTGTTCAGTTTAATTGAATATAATCTCGCTATACGCACCAAGAAAAACCAAAACAAACAAAAAGGAATCGTTTCACTTCATTTCCATATTATTAATTAGTGTTATTTTATGTAATATTTTGATGACTATATATATATATTTTTTTTTTCGGGAAAATAAAATAATACTACAGGATATTGTTTATAACTCAGTGTGGTTGCTCATAATGCGGATACACTGCAAAGCTCTCTGTTTGTTACAATGAACAAGTGTAAGGTGTAAACTTTTGTCAGGTATAGAAAAAAAGGAAGAATGTGATGGACAAGGTGTTTAGATTAGAATATTTGTAGAGAAGAATACAGATTTTATCTACATGTACTTTCTACCTACCCTCCTCCCCGTATTTCCTCATATAAAGAGGGAAAATAAAAAAAAGAAAAAGAAGTGACTATATAATAATGTATTGTACACTTTTTTAAAATAGAATTGTAGCACTGTATTATATGTGTTTATTAATATTGTCACATAGATTGTCGAAATGTTTTTATATACATGAAACGAAATAAGTCAATTCGAAGGGAAAATAATTTAGACGTTTTAGACTCTGTAAAGAAAGAAAAAAATGTGAAGCATAATTTATAGGGAGGGAAATCTTGTCTTCACACATCACCATTGCGTTGGAAATGTAAAAGAAAAAAAAATGTGAATCATATTGTAAATGTCTTCTATATCGAAATAGAAAGTGGATGGCTGAGTGTTAATCTCTCAGCACCACTGTGTTGATAGTAATACAAAAAAAGAAATCGTCGTCTCACTTTCCTAACCTTACTATCAAACTAACACTTTATTCAACTACTGAGAACAGCGTGCCTGTAGTACAAAGATGGTTGTCTAAACCTCACCATTTATAAACAGTTCATGTAGAGTAGTTTCATATTACAACCACTTCTGTACTATATGGCATCTGATCAACCAAAGACATGACCAGTATTTTTTCTGCTCAATCTGTTTGAAAAAACAAACAAACAAACAAGATACTGTCTATTTGGTGGGGGGGGTCATGTACGGACAAAGGTGAATTTTTGAAAGAAATTACGGAAGGAACTTATGGGGTTAGGAATCGAAATCGTGTAATTAGTCTCTTTTTTTTTATTTAAGTATCCATTTTAATTTTAAAGAAAAAAAAGTAATAGTGTTGCCGGTTACAATATTGCTTTTTTCCTCTGCACTTGCTATAATCAGGAAGGCAGAGCTTTAATGTTTTTTGAAATGTTAAAAAAAAGTCTTCCCGTAGCACAAAATACGAATATCGCACATTGAATGTTACTAGTAAGGAAAGTGAGCACAAGTTTTATGTGACAAATTAAAAAGAAGAAAAGAAAAAATTAAGAACTTCTCATTTTATCTTGTGTTTTATTTTGTATTTGGAGAGTACTTTTCTGGGAACTTTATCCACGTTTGAGTTTGATCGAAAAGACAGATGTGTATGTTACTAAGTCATGAACTGATATTAACTACAAATAAATTTACAAAGAAACGTGAAAGGTAACTAATAATTGAAAAAAAAGAAAAAGATATATATTCTAGTTTTTCATCTAGTGTTTGTATTCTATTAGTGTTTCTCGAACTATTGTGAATCTCTTTATATTGTCTCATGTGCAGTCATCATCACTTGTACAAAAATCAACCACCTGTACTCACTGTCTTATGTATCAAACTGATGGAATAAAAGGCTCTCAGAATGTAAACAAAGAAATGCTTTAATTAAACATACTTCTAAGATAAAATAAATTGTTATCTCCGTTCTTTTTTCATTGAAACGTTCATAGTAACGAACGCAAAGAAGCTCCTAAAACTTTTTGTGTATCTCTCTGCCGCTACTTTTAGTGTGCCGAAAGCTTTTAATACATGTTTCATGTTTAGTTGGGCACAAATATGAGACGAACTGTTTCTTATTGAGAGTACATTTTAGGCTTGAATACATCTAACAATCTGAAGAACAGATGATTTTTCTGGAGATTTTTTTTTTTTTTTCACTTGGTGAATTGAAATTATAGCAGAGAGGTACGCAAAACATTTTTTGAAAAAATTAAAAGTATTCTTCGCACATCAATTACAAAACATTAAAAGCAAAGACCTGTAAAAGATTGTTTTAACTGAAAAGTTAACCTCAACTGTTTTCAACAATGAATCCGACCACTGGTTCACATTCCATAAAATATCTGGAAATGGTAGGAATTCACTCTTAAAATTCATGTCCATGAAACGAAGAAACATAGTTATTTATTACCCATTCAAACTTCTTCCCATTTAATCATTGTAGAAGGTAAGCTAACAAGAAACTGTAGGGAAAAATTAAACAATTTCAGAATAAAACAGCGATGCTTTTTTTTTTTGGGGGGGGGGGGAGTATGTCAATTACAATTGCATTCAATTGTTAATAGGAATTGAAGTATTCAATTAAAAGTGAAGATAAGATGATGTGGTCTACTTGTCTCTCTATGACATATTGAAATAAGGTATTTATATGAAATGGATGATGACCATCCTTTCGCCCTCCTGGAGAAAGAAAGCCAGAAAGGGAAATGTTTGGAGATTATGATTCTATCCCTGTCGGGAGATCTATATATGTCTGACATGCACACAATTTACGGGCAAAACATCGACTGCCGACCAAATCAGGTGATTAGCAAAACAGAGACTATCAATATGAAAAGTCTTAAAAATTAGGGAGTAATTTAATTTCGCAGTTGACTACCCTCGAATATTTATGTTCCCTGCCACACGGCTTGTGGTGCAAATATTAGTTATGAATGACCTACTGCTTATTGAAATTTGTCAGTTGTTTATTGCACCTAACGTGGAAGTCTGACACCAATACTGAACATCAGCAAGTGAGTTTCATTTCATAGTGTGAAATTAACTTTCAAACTATGCGAATGCAATACTAAGACTTTAAGTAATACATCTATAGCTAAAGGTTGCAACAGAGGAATAAGATCAGAGATAGAACCTGTTCCTCAGATGCTAACTCTATACCAATAATCCATCATTCGCTATCTCTTAGTTTTTGCTCTGTGGAGCTTAACATTGAAACTGCAAGTTCTAATTGATGTCCATCACTTTCTGTTGCAATAAAGAAATACAGTCAGAAGTAAAACATTCTTCTGATACTGAATCCATATCAAGAAACACTTACCGGTATCCATTTCCGTTTTAGTCGTTATGCGATGTGTTGTAACCAAAAAAATCGTAATGTTCACCACTTCCAGTTTAAACAGGTAAAAGTCGAGACAAAATTCGTTGTTGGGACAATGAATCGTTGTCAAAAATGCACTTTTCGAAATCCCTTCGAAACGTTTTCACCCTATGGAAACCAGTATTGAAATCGGAAGTACTATTAAAATTCAACAACTTCCGGTTTTGGCAGAATTTTGCGTGTGGTAATGGTATGCTCTCTTCAGAGGTTGAATCGATTGTAGAAAATCGTTTGTCACTATCTGTTACCGTTCTTGTTCTATAGCGAACATTTCGATTTGAACAGATGTTTAACAAAGGAGATGGGCCCTTTTTTGGGGCGCTGAATCGAATGCGAAAATACATCGTCTCGATGTCGTATGCAGTTTTTGTCCTATGTAAATCAACATTGAAACCAGAGGTACTAGTAAATTTAACCATTTCCGGTTTCAGTAGATTGTTGCACGTGAAACTTACATCGGTGGACATTCTTGCCTTCCATTAGCGAAATCTGAAATACCGCTACTACTTGTTGTTTAAGGCACAGACCGTCGAAAGGTTGTCTGAGATATGTCAAAAATTGTGGTTTTCTAATCTCCACCCCTCTTCCTACCTTTTCTTTTTAGAGGTCGAGTGTTCTTTCATGCTGTTACTATCTGAAATGTTAATTCTTCACACTGAGGGGACATATATATATATATATATATATATATATATATATATATATAGGGGGGGATGCTAAACATCACTACATTGATTTGTAATGTTTAGAAAAGGCCATTCTCCCCCCTTCCCCCCATAAAACAAATTTTCAAAAATTGCTGGAACATTGCTCTCCTTATTTCTAATGAGGAAATATACCGAGTTTCATCTTTCTAACTTCAAGGGCGTGAGATAATGAGCCAGGATAAGTTTGGCCAGGATTTACTCATGTACCAAAAATTATCAAAATCTGTCCAGCGGTTTAGAAGTTAATTGTCTAACAGTTCTACATTTCATTATATATATATATATATATATATATATATATATATATAGATAGATAGGTAGATAGATAGATACATAGATAGGTAGATAGATATAGATATATGAAAACAGCTCTACGATGTAATATATACAACAACTACAGTGTTGGCCATTAATCAGTGAAAATCAAGTGGAATTAATCAATCAATTGAAAGTAATTGCTGTGGAATTAGTTGTAAACTACATTCAACTGCAATTGGATGACAATTTATGAGAGAGAGTTTGAAAATAAGTTTCCCCAGGCGACTGTGGACAGAGGTTGGGATGCAAGACCAAAAATAGCATGAGACATTCAAGATCATACGTACCTTTATTTTTCCATATAAGTATCACGTACATTGAGACATTTGTCATACCGATCACTAAGCTTCAAAAACCCTTCCAGGAAATATTCAGGACTCTGCATAGGGAAGAAGCGTCGAACAGCTTCTGTAACTTCAACATTGCTTCCAAAGCGCTTGCCGCTTAGAGTCTTCCAAGTTCGACAGGATGTGACAGTACCGCGCACCAGTGATGGTTCCAACCTCCAAAAAGTCCAGCAACGACACCCCTTGGGCGTCCCAAAACACTGTGTATAGCACATTTCCTGCAGAGGGCGAGGTTTTGAACTTCTTGTGGACAGGTGATGATGGATGTTTCCATCCCTTCGATTCGGGCGTGAAGTGGTGGACCCACGTTTCATCCCCTGTCACAATCCGGAACAGAAAGTCATTCCACTCATCGTGCTGACACTTTCCGGTTGCCAAGCATGTCGTGGATGATCTTGTGAACTCGCGCATGTCCCATTCCAAGCTCCTTTGCTACTTCATCGATGGTGGTACGCCGGTTCGATTTAATCATGTCATTCACCATCCTGACCTTTCCGTCTGTACTAACCGTGCACGTCCTTCCAGGTCTCAGTGTGTCCAGCACCTGCTGCCGCCCCTCACTGAATTGACGACAATATCCGCACCATTTGTTTCGACATCACATCAGGCCATAGACTTCCACGAGGCGGTTATGGATTTCTTATCCCTATATGCCACATGCTCTTTCATAGTGGCCAACCACTCGCACTTCCTCCTTTGACCACGTCAAAACGCTCCTTCTCTCCATAGCTACCAGGCTGAGACTGAGAGACTTGTCTGGGCAAGAGCGCCGATCCTGGGGGGCCGAGGGCCCTCTCATTGTATTTGTAAATTTACAATATTTGGTATAATTTGAATGCAATTTGCCTTAAAATCCTCATATATGCTTTCTGCACCCCCCCCCCCCAAAAAAAAATATAGAGAAATAGGCGCCCTTGTTTCTGGGTGTGTTGCGCGTGCAACCGCTGTCTTGCTTCCCCCGATTGCTGTTCGTTTTCCTGGGGAAAATGAGAGGGGAAACATTTTCGGACTCCCCCTCGTAATTGCAATTATTTTCCACAGCAATTAAGCAATTACTTTCGATTGATTGATTAATTGCAACTGATTCTAATTGATTAATGTCCAATTGCAATTAACAATTGATCATTACTTATTTCAATTGTTAATTCAATCGACATTTGCTCAAATATATATATTTAATCAAGATTATACGCCAAGGCTAAGGGAGACAATGTATATAATCATGAATGAAGAATCAACTAACTATACCTTGCAAATTAAATACTTTTTACATTATAATTTATTAACGAGGTAACTAACATATTTTTTTCGGGTAATTTTAAATCCAATTGAATATTGATAGTTTATTAGGAGGTTGTGAGCTGATGTTGGTTTAGCGAGTATTCTTGCTCGGTGAGTGACAATTGGAAGCGTTTAGGTTGGGAATTGAAGGGTACTTATTATATTCGTATACTTCATTCGTTTTCCTGACGTACAGTTTCAAAATCTCGAAGGTTGGGTTCCTTTTTCCCGGAATTGCAAAACAACACTCAAATAACGTCAAAAAGACAACCTCCCGCTGACAAAAACCATCCGTCAATATGCCCATTGTATGAATTCATGTTATTACATGTTTTAGTCACAAGTATGAAGGTTCACTTCCTGGTTTGCACAATTCCAATTGCTTGTTTCTTAAAGTCTTTACGGATTTAGTAGTTAATAAAAATACCATATGTACTTATTTAAAGCCTGCTTAGACAATCTGTAGGACAAACTTAGTACTTAAATAATGATAATAATAATTATTATTATTGTCCCTCGCTAATCACTTTTATATACAGGGTGATTCTTTATAGGGTTTACAACTTCAATCAGTTATAATTCTTTATTGGAACCACATATAGACTTGGTCATTACACTGCATTATATGTCATTATACTGCAAAGTTTGACTTACATAGTGAGTAGTTGCGGAGTTGGCCACACGCGGTGCCACCGGTCAGTCGTTGAAAATGAAGGCTTTCACTGTTGTGGAAAGAGCTAAGTGCGTGTTTTGGTTTGAAGAAACGAAGTTAGCAACGAAAGTACAGCGTTAAGTTCCGCACACAATATGGCAAGAAACTACCCAGCAGACAAACAATGTACAAATGGCACCAGACTGTGCGAGACACAAAGGCTCCAGGGCGCTCACCCGTGATGATGATGTGGTGGTGGTGGAAGCAGTTAGAGTTTTGTCTGCAGGCCTCAAAAATCTACACGACGTGCATCAGAAGAAACTGGTACTGGTATCCCTCAGACCACTGTTTGGCATGCATAGACGTTTGTCCATGAAGCCATACGAACTGTCCTTGGTTCAAGCATTGAGTGAAGCGGATAAACATAACCGACATGAATTCTGTGTTACCATGTTGGATCGCATTAATGATGATGAGTCATTCTTGAACAATGTGGTATTCAGTGACGAATCAACTTTTCTCCTTTCCGGCCGAGTCAACACACACAATTGTCGTATTTGGGGCAAGGAAAATCTACGTTGGTTCGTGACAGCCCCAAAATGAACCGTGTTCTGCGGGCTTTCCAGAGCAAATGTGTATGGACCATTCTCCTTTGCTAAGAGCACTATTATCGGCATCGTCTATTTTGATATGTTCCAAAACTTCCTTCTTCCACAGTTAGATGAAGATGACCACGATGGCCGCTTATGGTGGCAACAAGATAGCGTCCCGCCGCACTATCTGAAGGACGTAAGGGAATTTCTTGATCAGCGATTCCCAGATAAGTGGATAGGTCGTGGTGGACCAATTACCTGGACCCCACGGTCTGCAGATTATACGCCACTTGACTTCTTCCTGTGGGGGTTTGTGAAAGATAAGGTGTACAGCCATCGCGGACGTTACCCCCGAAATGCTGGCTAGTGTTTGGTAGGAAATCGACTTTCGTTGGGATGTGCCCAGGATGACCGCAGGTGCACACATTGAGCCATAATGCACTTATCACAAAAACTTGAAGTGTTTTCCAGTATAATGGCATATAAACCAAGTCTTTATGTGGTTCCAATAATAAATTTTAACTGATTGAAGTTGTAAATCCTATAAAGAATCATCTTGTATATTGGCAATTTTACAGCCGTTTGCTCGTATAGAAAATTCATAGCTATTGTTTTAAATTAATATAACCTCTAGAAATAACACAAAAAGGAAATCTGGCAACAAGAAAATTCTCACCCTTACCGATTTTCCTTCGACTAGCCATAAATAAGCCCTCATATTGGGTTTCGTGACATCCTCCACCATCCACGGTGTTTCGGCATCGGACAGCAATTGTACATGCGAATAGCGAACGAAATACACAATAATTTCGTCTTAGTGTTTAGTTAGCAAATACAATCTGTATGGGTAGGGTATTGAAGTGCTAACAGGATAACAACGAAATCAAGAATCATCAAGAGAGAGCAATATGTACGTTATCTGACCCTCACTTAAAAAATCAAATATTAACAATAGTATTCAGTTTATCAAGGTAAAGGGAGTAAATTGAGTAGTATCGGTCCAAATTAAACATAGGAATAAATATGTTTATAGTAATTCATTGTGCAAGATTTACGAAGTTATGACCATAACGGAGTTAACTAGCATAGCAGAAATAAGATACACGATAGTTGTTTGGGATTACACAAGAAGATAACTCACTCTCTTTAACTTATATTAATTCAGTTCGAGATAGATTTTCTTTCGTGTTGTTTAAAAGACATTCGCGATTTCTTGAGCTGACTCCATTCGGTCTTGTATTAAATCTACATAGTCATTGCAGTCGCGTCCATAAATGCCAGATTCTGCGTCCATACTTTTGTCACTTCTCCACAGGTAATGAAGTTTTCGACAATTTGGTTGGCGAGTCTGTCAAGTTCTCAGTATATATATATTTCATAGTTCACATTCCCTTTCCACCTTTGATGGGTTATACCTTTCCTATCTCGTCTAAAAATATTTTCAGTTCTCGCACCAAATTGCATTGTTATATTCTGAGAACTAGTCTGTTGGGAGTAGTTTGGATTTTGGCTAAAAGTGCTTTGTGTTACGACATATTTTGGGAATTACTGTTGCTAAGTTTATATTATGAGATAAAGTTTGGAATTTGAATTAAATGGAAGTAATACTCGGAAGAATTATTATCGGGTTTTCTTCAGTAGATTTTATGTTATTTGACAAGGGTCATATTTGAAATGATTAAGGGGATCTTAGTGATTATATACTGTGCATTTAGTGAAAACCAGAGAGAGCAGAGTAAAGTCAATGGAATCAAAGTTTCTGTTTGAATTAGGCTTAAGTAGTAGCAGGATTAATTAACTCATGCGAAGTGCATGGATTTTCAGAACAAGTGGCGCAGATTGAAACAGAATCTAGATTCCAGAATGTTTTTTTTTTTTTTTTTTTTTTTACAGCTTTCTAACATTAAAGAAACATAACAATCATATAGAGATCGTTAATGACTTCATCAATGACAATACCACTTTTACCACTTTTTCTTTAATTTTCAAGAAACTGAATGCAAATTGTTTGAACTTTACTATTATAAAATTAAAACTTCATTACGAAATTTGCTTCTTTCTTAACCATTTTTACGTTTATCCTTGAGTTTTGAGGAGTTTTA
Source organism: Thermobia domestica (assembly GCF_964235325.1). Taxonomy (NCBI): domain Eukaryota; kingdom Metazoa; phylum Arthropoda; class Insecta; order Zygentoma; family Lepismatidae; genus Thermobia; species Thermobia domestica. The sequence goes on along the minus strand of NC_137456.1, from coordinate 54,553,148 downwards.
TTTTAATTTAGCACCTAAATTTTCTAGAGCCAAGTAATTTGAAATTGAAAAACCCGTGAGCCTTCACCATTTTGGTTGCAGCGCCTCTTTACTTTTTGACTTGGGATCGAAGTCCGAGCGACTCCGCCATTTCGCCATTTGTTTGGTGCGTCTCTTTAATTTTGTGACCTGGGATCGAACTCCGGCGCATCCGCCATAACAATAGCGTGCAGTTAACGCCTAGAGCATTTCGCTGGAGTATATCAGAGAAATTTGGTCTGTGGCTTCCCGGCTCCACCAGCATTTCGCTGTAACTCCCTCTGGTATATCCTAGGGACGCAAAATCTTAATTTCTTATTCTCAGATACTACAGTGAAGCAGCGATGTCTACTCTCACACTATTGTGAATAGTTACCTTTAATCACCCTAACCCCATTTCTTTGGTTAGCTGTGTACGTGGTTAAATAAAACAGTGAATATATGAGGAATGTTTAATGTAGATTTAATGTTAATGATTAATGTACGTGTTTCAAATCGTCCTAGTAGAATATACACGATTTGCCGATAAACGCAACATCACATAATGAGCAAGACTAACCTGTCTATTAGTCCAAGTTGGTACTGGAACACCTCTTGGTATCAGCGGCGTTGAACCTGGAACTTCTGTTGATTCTGCGGCGTTGATCTTGGTTACATCTACATGCTGATGGTTGTTGCGATTGCACCCTTCTCGTCTTTCCTCTAAGTAATATGTGACATCTAAGATGACTGACAGAACTTAATCCCTGCTCAAGATGAAGTTTGACTTCATGACGAGTAACCTGACTGAATTAAATCTTACTGACAGACCCTTGACTGAACGACTGAACCTCGAAGCATCCAAATCTTAATATTTTATATGAATTAAACACTTCCTTAATTCATTGTTCTTCTTATTCTTGAATTGGTTTCTTTCTTCATTATTTTGACATCAGATGGTTTGTCACCTCATGGCTTGCTCAATATGTGTGTTAGATGAAATTATGACAACTCGTGATCCTACGACGCGTTCTTTGAAAACATACAGGAAATTACGCGAGTTATTTCTTAACATTTTCGGGTTACAACATATTCATACTTTGCATTTATATTCTGTTACAGTATAATGCCTTTGCTTTGTTTTATCTTCCAAGTTTTTCTTCCTTGTTCCTAGTGCATTGGCCTAATTGACATTTGAACATTGAACTTTACAATTTAGAATAATTTTTACAAATGCCGAAAATCAGTGATGCTACAATATATATATATATATATATATATATATATATATATATATATATATATATATATATATATATATATATATATATATATATATATATTAAACCGTAACCTTAACCTACCTCGTTATGGTTAAGGAAAATTCAGATTTTCACAATTATTGAAAGAGCCATTTAAAAGCATTCAATTCTTATTGCCAGAGCCAGGTAACCGAGAACTTTAGGTTATTGTTTATTGTTCATCATAAGAAATTATACTCAAATTCAAATTATTTCATTTATTACCATAAATTAACATATAACGCGATTACAATAAGCCTTGTTTGTAATTACGATACATAACATAAAACCAATTTCTCAGGTTCTTATATATTTCCACTAAATGTAATTTAACTTAAGCCTATTAATTTGTCAGCACACTATTAGTTTTGAGAAAAGAAGCCATCACAATGGATCAAGGGGTTGGACCACCTAAGTTCACTGCATGTGCGTATTTCTTAAGCATTCATGGTCCAACACATAAACAGCTTTGCAACTTACAAGAAGATAAACAATTGTCTGGAAAAATTCACTTTAAGTCAGAACATGTTTTTACAATGAACTAATTTTTATAAAAGTAGTATTACCTGTTTATTTCATTATTTTCATTGGCTACATTTCACAGGTACAAATAAAAATTGTGTAACCTTTTGTATTCCCAGTACGTTGAAATAATTTGCATTATTTTGGATACTTTTAGCGAGTATCTAATTTCAGGATCACAGGGACTTAAATCATATTATGCAGTAAGATCTTCAAAAGCTTTGTGCTTCAACATCAGTGGAAAATTTTCAATTTATATATGAAACTGCTGTTGTACTTGAAACTGGTTACTCGCTAAAAGAATTCGAAATATAGGAAATTATTTTAGCCTAACATGAACGAATTATATACTATAATTTATTTTCAGAATAATTATTAACACTATTTTGAATTAATTCTTCATATGCACTAACAAATGAAATCTCAGTAATGAAACGACTACCGAAGCCATTATGTCCACTATTCTGTTCGACGAGAAAGCCTTGTAAAGAAAATTTACATGTCACTCATAAAATTTCTTGTATTTACAGTAATGTGAAAGTATGGTTGTTCCTACCGCTGAAAAACTGAAGGCCCAATGCACTGAACTACTTCATCCAATAGTTGTTTCGATGAGTCTTTCAAGCGTTTTGATGACGATTTCAAAGCATATTTCAGCTGCTTAACTTCCACCCTAAACTGCGATCCATTTCGAGAAAGCCTCGTGAAGAAAGCTTTATATGTCAGCCACATGATTTGATGTCGTGTTACAGTGCTTTCAATTCTATAGGTTTTATTTTGTCGGTTAATGTAACGCTGCACTTTCAAGGGGACCTGGTGAATGACTTTCATCAGAAACACTGAATTTCTTCCACTGTCGAAGTATACTCGGATTAACCCACAGAACCGATAGGCTAACATCAATAATCCGAGGTATAAATTCTTTAGAACTTTTCTTCTGCTATTTAACCTTTCGTCAAGATGTATGGGTTGAAGTTTCAAGGTATGAATCATGCTCATTTTCTTTTCCAACAACCTAGAAGAGAAATAAGGAAAAATCAACCATAGAGAACACACCAGTATGTCCATTTACGTAATATAATTGACGCACAATGGAAAATTTTAATATCTAATAGTTTGTTGTTAGTTTCAATTCGCCCCGCCGCACCGATAGATTTCAGCACTCCAGAATGTTTACTTAAATTGAGTAAAAAGGTGAGAAAGAACAGTTTCTTCTTCAAATACCCTAATTATTTAAATGGTTCATTTTTGCAAGAGAAGTACGTCCTCTTGCGCCTTCTTATTCTTGTTTTCCTGGTAATGTTGACTGTGTAAGTTTTTCATCCTATCATCAATTTCAATCCGGAGTAAAGATAATTGCTTTAGGGAATTGCAAAAGATTGATCGGTTTATATCTGACCAATTCGGTAACGCTCTTGTCACTTGTGTAGTTGCCAGCACCGTAACTTCGATTTTTTCTGGGGGAGAAAGCATTAATACGTGTTTTGTGCCCCTAGAAAAATGTGTTTTTCTAATTCTTGGACCCATCTTTCTCTTACTCTTTCTGGGCCCCTCGGAGTCTGTGGGTCCTTCCGCACGGCAAAGTCTGCGGGGCCGTTAGTCACGCCTTGAGTCCGTTCCATACATGACAAATTAATTAAGGGGACAATATTGACAAATCTCAAGACCATATGAATAAATATCGTTTTTAGGGCCCCTAATAGTAGACATTTTTTACTGAAATGGGCACATGATTCATTTTTGTTTTATTTACCTTTTGTGCGCTGTTTTGTTTATGGAATGTAGTGAACCTGTTTGATGCTTCATTTATAATTTCATATTCGTATCGTATGAGTAAGAAAATTTTCTTAAAAGTGGGCCCCCCTCGAACGGCGGGGAGCTTCCCTATTGGGCAGTTGCCCCCTGCCCTCCCACAAGTTACGGTCCTGGTAATTGCGCTAGAAACATGAAACCACAGTTTTATCAGTGTAGTGTTCAGGTTGCAGGAGTCCGAGTGTCCTGTTTTGTGCTAATGAAACGGTGCCAAAAGTGAGACATTATTGGGAAGAGTATCAGGTTTCTTTTCCAAGCACTTTTCGTACAGTCAAAAAAATGTTTAACCATCGGAATGGCCAAAACTAAATATATTGTGGCCAGGTAAGTTCAAATGAGGCTCATACAGAAACATTTGCCAACGAAACAGACTCGTTGGAGGTTGCCATCGAATATGCTTCCTAGGGTAATTCATGGAATTCGTCGACTGGTTCGCCAGGATAATCCACCACTTCAACAAGACGTGGTCCTAAAATTAAATCTGGTACAGTTCACTGTTAGCCACGCCATCTGTCGCCATCTTGATCTGCGGTGCGTCCATAAGGACCAGATTTACAACTTCCTTCCGCGTTATATTGCTGACCGTAAGACAAATTACCAAAATTGTACAAAAGACACCTGACAGGTTCTAAATGAAAGTCGACTGTCATATTGGGTGAGGCATACACTAATCTCACACGTAATGATAACATGCAGATAATTACATACTATGAACCTCTGACAAGGGACGTACCAAGTTTTCGTGCCAATAGAGAGAAAGTTTCCACAGGAAATCGTTGACTTCCGCAAATCCATCATGACCTCAATCTATCGGGAAAACATCACTCTTTTGTATGGAGCCAATATGAACCAGAATCCTATCCATATGTTTCAACATAGTGTTTGTTGCAGTGGAAATCACGATGTCGGGCGATAGTTCATAATGCTGATAGTCTGACAGAATACAGTCGGTGGTGACGGCAGGAGAAAACTGCCCGAACTCATCACTTGAGCGCTCTCGAGTTTGATACGAAGTGAGCTAATGTCGAAATGCGAGTGTAAGGTTAAGGAGCATGACGTTAGACTGATGATGTGAGTGTGACGTCGAAATGGAAGTCGAGAGAAGGTAATGTCGAAATGATAACGTTAGTGTGAGGTCGAGTATCATACTGGTGATGTGAGTGTGATGTCGGATTGCTAGCGTGAAGGTGAGGTTACGTCAAAGTTGGAACCTTTGCGGAGGAGCTCTTCATAGATGAAGTACATTTGGAAAACCTTTTGTATTGCATTAAGCTGCTGTGTGATTATTTATGGCAATATGCCAATTTTTGTTTAGGTGATACTAACCCTTATCTAGTGAATTCTTTTAAAGAATGCGGTGTGCATTCAAAGCATATTATGCAAAACAATGTGAAAGAGTCATCTAATAATTACCTCGCCAATCCTAAATCAGTTTACTTCTTATTCCCAGATATTTTAGTTCGTGATTCCTATGTAAACTGCTATGCAGAGAAATATGGCCTCGTAAGTCTGCAATAACTTCCCTAATCTGTGTCGTTTCAAGATTTGGGGAGGGAAATATGACACTGAAAACATTTTTAATTCATTTGATCGAAAATAACCTCACAACATTTCAAGGCGCAACAAGCTTCTTTGATGGGTGACAGAAACATAAGGTAATTCCTACCTCCTTTTTCTATTTACACCTCTGACCCGGCGAAGAAGTCCATTTCGCTTTGGAACTTCGAGAAGTTATTTGGGATCATGTGAAAACTGAGTACGAAAACTTTTCAATTCGCTGTGAATAGATATTCTTGTAGTTAACCTTCATCATGTAACTAACGTAAATATATTTTTAAAAGGTTATTGATGCTTGGAAGAATCGTAATTGTCGTCGTGCTTTATTCTTCATTTATTCCTATTTTAAGGATTTATTCATTTATTTATTAATTTTAGGAATGTCACATACCCGTCTTATGGTTCTTCACGGCCGATTGGCTAACGCACGTAGTCGCAGGTTCGAGTTTCCTGGTGGGGTACTTAGCTCGGATACAAGTAGTGGTACGGAACGGTGATCCGGGAGAGGGGAGAGAGAGTTATCTCACTTTAACGCATAAGTCCCGTCTCATATAGTCTGGGTTCTGAAAGGAACGCTACATTCCCATTACCCATATCTGGTTTATTTTCTAAGTAGGCAGAAGGGTAGATAAGTAGGAAGAAAGGAAATTATTCTCTGTTAAGTTTATTCTTTGGTGATTAACTTTCTCTACGTTATTGTTAAATATATATTTAGTTACGAAAAATAGTTTTGTTACCCAAATTCTCATAAGGTTTGATTACAAAGAAAAGTTGTAGAGTAGATTTCTGTCCTTTTTGAGCAGTGAATATTGTGAAAATATTTTCATATGAGCATCCCTTTGACCGCTAACCTCGCTTTGAGACCTTGAACGTACCCTGCTGTGGAGCTTGACGATTGGTCCTTCTTTATTTATATTTTGTTATAAATGAGAAAGGAAGGTTATTCAGTCTACAGTAGCATGGGTTTACACGTGGCATGACTATATATGTTACGATTGCACGCAACAGCACCATCACAGAAAGTATGTTCTAGCAGGCATCCTGAAACTGGAAGGAACGCTAATTACGGTATATTGACAGTAGAGAAGAGTACTCTTAAAGGGGGTCGTGGCTAAAAAAGCAATAAAGTAAGTTAGGTATTTTAAGAAAAGACCTCGTAATGTTCGATCCCGGAAGAGAATGGTAAGAAATTATCAGTGTTATTTTTGAACAAAATTATAAAACAAATCTTCAAATCAATCGATGTTTTCAAAGAGGCTCTTTTGCGTTGAAAATGAAAATGAAAAAGTTTTACGTCCAACGGTTATGCCGGTTACGCTAAAGGAGATGGTGACGATGAGAAATAAATGAAATGGTGAACGAAGAAAGTGGGAGGAAACGGGATAACCCCTAGAAAACCACGCACACGGTGTTTGTCCACCAGAAAGCTCAGTTGGTGCGATCTGGGATCGAACCAAGGACTCCATGCACCAGAGGTGAACGCTCTACCACCGAGCCAACACGGCCCTCTCTTTTGCCTCGATTTTTTGTTTTCGTCGCGGTACGAGATTAATACATTAACCCTGGACAAGAGGTTTTACAACACATCATAATGTAGATCAATGATGATGCGAAGTCCCATCACTTAAAGAGACAGTTAAGATTAACAAAACATATTCTTTCCTCAAACGTATACTCTAAACCTGAAAAACGGAATACTACTGTAACCAGATAAGAGGCTTACCAGTTGTATACAAGTGCTCACGATCAGTACAATTAAATGGAAACATAATGTACCTTGTATGTTATTCATTACAGTTTTGAAAATATTTCATTATTATGTAAAATTTGAAAATATTTTATTCAACACGTAATAATAAAACATAACAGTTGCCAACAGTGAAAATGTAACTGGAATGAAATATATGTTTGTTAACTATATCGACCACGCTGATAACGAAAACGACAATGGAAAACTGGAATTAGCTCTCGTTTCCAAGTTAAGGGGGGGGGGATGCATTTAATTATATTTATTATATTTTATTAGCATTCATTGTCAATCCCTTCCCATATAGGCTTCAAATCCCGCTGATTGTAGACAAAGTGATTAAGTTTCCTGCAGGCAACAATAGCTGTGTGTATTTTGTCGCTATTTTTAGCCCGGGCTCGTAGCAACAATGGGGAGGGAAAGGAGAAGAAAAGGGAGGCGTGGAGCATGTTTCATTTAAGCGTAGTTTCTGTCTGTTAGAAGCTGTGTTGTGTTCTTGTGCTGGAAGAACATGTTATTGAAGTGTAGTTAGTGCGTGTGGTCATTGTAATTCCTGTGATTCAATATGCCTCGCAAATGCATAAACAGTGCTGACTATTTCTGTTACATTTGTGGACAGGCTACATTGAAATCGCAAAGGAGGCCAATAACGCCATATATTAGGAAGGCGTACAGACTGTACTTTGGATGTGAAATCGGGGACCAGGACAAGCCCTGGGCTCCTCATGTATGTTGCATATCTTGTGTCTCGAGTCTTCATTCGTGGTTAAACCGTAAAAGATCTTCCATGAGCTTCGCTATACCCATGATCTGGCGAGAACCATCAAACCATGTGGATGACTGTTACTTTTGTATGACAACTCCGCTAACACATGGTATTTCCAAGAAGAAAAAGTCTTTCTTGATATATCCTAACATACCGTCGGCCATGCGACCAGTGCCTCACGGAGATGGACTGCCTGTTCCTGTTCCACCTGATTGTGATAGTGACGAGGGCGGTAGTGAAACTAGTGCTGCACCATCACCTTCAAAACCCAGTTCTTCGAAAGATCCTGATTTTGTGTGTAACGATGAGTGTACAGAGAATCACAAAATAACACAGTGTGAACTTAATGACCTAGTGAGAGATCTGGAATTGCCGAAAGATAAAGCTGAACTGTTGGCGTCAAGACTACAGTAGCGGAATTGCCTTGATAAGACGGCAAATGTGACTGCATTTCGTAACCGCCATATGTCATTCCCTCCATTTTTCGAAAGTGAAAAGAACTTGGTATTTTGTAGTGATGTAGAGGGACTAATGGCAGCTATGGGGATTGACTATAAAAGTGATGAGTGGAGGTTGTTCATCGACTACTTCAAAATAAGTTTCAAATGTGTCCTCCTGCATAATAGCAACGTGCTACCAATCGATTCCGATTGGGTATGCACCTTACATAAAAGAAACATATTATAACCATCAAACAATTGTTATTGCGATTGAACTATGACAAGTTTAAATGGCAGATTTCCGGGGATCTGAAAGTCATAGGCATATTACTTGGGCTACAACAGGGCTACACCAAATACTGTTGCTTCCTGTGCCTCTGGGATAGCCGCGCGAAAGCACTTCATTATAAAAAGAAAGATTGGCCTAAGCGTCAATCATTTGAATCAGGACCTTACAATGTTATGCACGAAGCACTTATCGAATCCAAGAACATAATTCTCCCTGCTCTTCATGTAAAACTGGGTCTAATGAAAAACTTTGTTAAGGCCATGGACAAAACTATGGAAGAATTTCTCTATCTGCGCGAGAAATTTCCACGTCTTAGTGAGGCGAGAATAAAAGAGGAAATTTTTGTGGGTCCCCAGACACGTAAACTGTACAAAGATAAGCATTTCAACACCATCCTGACAGGTGATGAAAAGTTAACTTGGGATGCCTTTGTTCAAGTATCAACAAACTTTTTAGGAAATAAGAGGACAGAAAACTATAAGGATCTTGTGGCAAATCTTCTGCACTGCTACGATAGACTGGGGTGTAACATGTCCTTAATGTTACATTTCTTAGATTCACACTTGGACTTCTTTCCTGACAACTGTGGTGCTGTATGCGACGAGCACGGGGAACGCTTCCACCAACAAATTTCGGACATAGAAATGAGATACCAGGGAAAGTGGAATGCATCAATGTTGGCCGATTATTGTTGGACACTAATCAGGGAATCACTAGCAAAAAACTACAAACGCCAGGCAAAGCGGTTGCGCCTTCAGTGACCTTCCTCCGAGGGATAACAACAAGGTAAATACACGGATAAGCTTATATAGGCAATAACGTAAAATTATCATAACTTTCCATCGTGAATTTAATATTCGGATGCTGGTTATTGAGATGCTGCAGGAATTCCTGTAAGGAGTTGCGTCCATGTGGCCAGATGGTGAAGGTGTCATCAACATATCTATAGAAATGTATGGGTGCAAGTGGTGCTTTCTTCAGTGCTTCATGTTCAAAGTGCTCCATATAAAAATTGGCTACTGCATGTGAGAATGGAGAATCCATGGCGACGCCGTCTGTTTGTTCATAGTACTGACCACGGTATAGGAAGAAGGTTGACGTGAGAACATGTTGAAAGAGATCCAATATCTCAGGCCGGAAGTGTTTCCGAAGAAGCAGTATTGTATCCTTGACCGGAACTCTGGTAAACAATGATACCACGTCGAAACTAACTACAAGATCTTTGGAAGAGATCTTCATCGTCTTCAGGCTTTTTACAAGCTCTGTTGAGTTTTTCACATGGTGTTCACACTTGCCCACGTATGGTTGAGTAATGTTGTAAGATACTTGGCCAAAGAGTAGGTTGGGCTTCCTATTGCACTGACAATTGGTCTCAGGGGTATCCCTGCTTTATGTATTTTTGGTAAGCCATATAGTCTTGGAGGTATGCTGCAGTGTGGTGTAAGTTGTTTGCGTGCATCTTCGTCCAGTCCCGACTTCTTTAGTAGTGAGGCTGTTCTTCTTTCTACTGCAGATGTTGGATCTCGTGACAAGGTGGTATATGCTGGATCTCGAAGTAACTGTGAAATCTTCTCTTGATAGACACCTGTGGGAAGCACTACAGTGATGTTTCCTTTGTCAGCTGGTAGATTAGTGATACTTGCGTCTTCTCTTAATGCTTTAAGTGCGATCCAATCGGCTTTGCTAATGTTTGGTCTGGGCATGACGGCTCTTCTCAGAGCCACGCTGGCTTCCTAACGTATTTCTTCTGCTGTATCGTTGGGAAGATTGCTAACTGCTTGTTCTATGCTGGCAATGATATCTATGGCCGGAATTTTCTTCGGTGTGATGGCAAAATTTAGCCCTTTCTTTAGTAAACTGGTAGTGTTTTCATTCAAAGGTACATTGGTGAGATTTGCGACCACTTTCTCAGCTTCGATTCCGTGTTTGGTTGGTGTGGATGGTTTTAGTCGATTGAATTTCTTAATTTGTTTAGTCGTCCTTTTGGTGCGTGAGATATCGGCCAACGTTGTTGAAGACAAGTTGACCCATTCCCAATCTATTGGTAAGAGACAGCCGGCTGGTTTCAGGTGAGTTGTTAGAAGCTGTCGGTCCGTACGGTCCAGCTGCTGACTGATGAAATGTATGCGTTCTCTTACAAGTGCCATACTTGTGTGTCTTGAAATTCTGGCAGACTTTAGAGGGAAGCGCAGTCTGTATGGGGTATGGTCTATGAGCGCAAATGCTCAAGAGTTTGGGACAGGAGGATAAAAGAAGCCGTTGCAATCACACAAGAAAAAACGAACCTTAACAGACACAGGATTCTAACTGAGTAAAACATGGACACCAATCATATCCCGCCATTTCGACCACCAATCAGAAGAGTCCAATCATATATACATGAGTATATATATATATATATTCCATACACTCTATTGCACCATCATATTCGCCTGAAGATGAGGACGATGTCAGCCCTCGAAACGTCGCAAGATATAACAGTATTTACCTGGCTGCTAGCCCGAGAAGACATGTTCACAATACGTCGTCAGGAAAGCTTCAATAGATACTGTACAACTATCTTGGAATTTCCATTAAATTAAACTTTTTGACAACTACAAGGAGGAGGAGGAGAAGAAGAACGAGAAGGTAACAACGAAGGGTAAAATAAATAAATAAAATATTCTTGGAAACTATATAAAAAATAATTACCTAACACAGCAAAACTTATATTATATGCCACCTGTTATTGTTTCCAATGTAGGTAATGTTTCATTATAAAGGTTTACCATCCTTTACTTGCGATATCTTTGTGTATAGCGTTTCGCGTTTATTGATGGTTTAACAATCTTTCTACAGAAGGTCGTTTCACGTTCATAGTAATAAAGTTTGAACTCATTTCATCTTAAGAAAAACCGTGACGCCACCAGCGATTGTGTTCCACGTAACACCCCTGTCTTGCAGCAATGACCCTGCACCGAAGTTTTCATTACGGGAGACTGATTTGAAGAACACTTTGGTCCAAACAATCCCATTCCTCCTGACAAGCTTTCCAAAGATCTTCAACTGTGCGAGAACGTCTGCTTCCCATGACCCGTTTCCACAACGAAAACCCACAAAGTCCATGGGAGAGGCATCGGTGGATTTAACAGGAATGTCTGTAAAGGGTATTGCATGAATGCCCGTTTCACGTGCCACTCAGTCCCTGTATTCCTGCGTGAACTTTGTCGTATGACTGGATGTCTTTTCCTGGTGGATAACAACACGAGATGTGTAGCTGCCATAGAGAGAAGAAATATCATTTCTCTAGAGTAGCTCCAATATGTTCTGGTAATAGGGAGCATTAATTTTAGCCTTTTTATCCACTCTGCGCAATGGAGGTTTGCTGTTATAGCAATAACCACCAACAATCATAAACTCACTTGGAAAACTTTCCGCACGGTCATTTACCCAGTCAGATCGACCTCTGGAATCATGTGGACGATAGTAGATGGCTTTATTATTATTATTATTATTATTAGACACATCATGCTTCATCCAGTGACACTACATACTTCCAGCGGTCATCTGCCAGATATCGTTCGTAGAGCTTTCGGGTGTTGATCTTAGCTCTCCTCGACATGGAAAGCATGCAGCTTAGAACTTGAGTCTTGTGCTTCCGTACGAGTTGTAAATCTTGGCCTATGACGCGATTTACAATTGTGGGGGAACATTGCATTGCCTGTGCAATCGTCTTCGTGTTGCCGAATTTTCACGTCGTACTAGAGAGCTCACTTTCCACACAACAGTGGGGGGACTCTTAGGCTTCCGATATGTTCGAGGTACACTTTGACTGGTTCCAGCAACAGGTACACGCTTTTCTGCGATTCAACATTGCATTGATACCCTTCTTTTTAACACATGGAAGGCTTTTGTTTTACACTGTTTAATTATCTGGCTATAACTATAACCAATGTCGGAAAAGACACAGATGTAACCCTTTCAGAAGACTGGAATTTTCAGTGTCATGTAACCACTCACGCACACACGATCCGTCGGGGGTTTGCAAGTCAACACACAATACTTTCGCGTTACCAGCTCTGGCAACTATCTGCTGTGAACACGTGCTACTTCCTGGTGTTCGAAATCGTTATTATGAACGTGAAACGATCTTCTGCATATTCTTGCAAATTTTTATCCTTTTCACATCTCCTGTGATTACTTTCTTTTTGTCTGATAATGCAAAGAACCTAACATGGCGAAAATTCCATGATAATTGTTGGTTTTATATAAAAGAACAGGGTCGTACAGATACAATATACCATCCTTATCTGTTCCTATCCTTCCCTTACCTTCCTGGTTTACATGTTGAAGGCAACGCCAAACCATAGACAGCCTCTACTTTCGCATATGACGAATAATCAGCTTCAACCTCCAGAGTGTTGATGTTAAATGTATTCCCACAAAATGTAAAACAAGATACAGGCTCTTCTTCTGATAGATTTGTTTGAGTTTTGGAATCGTTAATTTTGGCATTGTATTTAGGAATCCCAGCCTTCAATAACTCCAGCATTCTGCCAAATTTTACATAGTATGAAAACAAACACTTTATTAGGCAAACTCTAAACTGTTAATAAGTTTTATACACTGTACAATTAAGAGAAGGCACTATTGAACCCACTTTTCTACTATTCAAATTAACGGCGATGATAACAAGAAATATTATAATGATGTTTAAAATACTATCTCATACTTATAGAATACTATGGTAAATGTTTAGCATCTTCGCGAAGATGTAGAAATAAAGATGCATTAGTACACATTATACTAAAACTCTGATTTCTCTTATTATTTTGGGGAAAAGGGTGGAAAAAGTACTTTGAAATTATCTTTAGTTTTAATTTAATAATAACAGAAGCAGCTTTGAGTGCTGCGAACGGCTCATAGGCAAAGTACAGGACTTGTAAAATATCAATATACAGGGTGTTTGAAAATAACAACAACGTTTGGGAAGTGATTTCTGATACCAAGATAAGACAAAAAAATACAGACAACCTGGGTGCACAAATGCTTCCTTTCGGAGTTATAGGGTACAGGAAACATAAAAAAATGAACTTTAAAGGTCCATAGCTCCAAAACTATGGGACCTACCGTAGTCAGGTCAAGACTTCACTTAGTCAAGACTTCACTTCTAGTATGTGACTACCTAAATATCCAAGTTTCAGAATCCTCCGGTACTTCCGTAACAATTCTTATAAAGGTAGTTGGTGAGTACTTCAAATTATATGCCCGTAGCCAAACTCCCTCAATAAAAATTGTTTCGTGAGTGCCTTAGGATTCTTAAACATGCTTTTCTTGGATAGTGCTCATATTAGTTCCTAAGTGAAGTCTTGACCCGACTACGGTACGTCCCATAGTTTTGGAAACGGGACATGGATCTTTAAAGTTCATTTTTTCATATTTTCGGCAGCCTATTAACTCCGAAAGGAAGCATTTGTACACCCAAGTTGGTCTATATTTTTTGTCTTTACCTTGGTGTCAGGAATCACCTCCCAAACGTTGTCGGTGTTGTTTCGAAATACCTGTATAACCTGATACAATAGGCTCTACAAAGTATAGTAATAATCATAATGAATTATAAGACAAATGCTAACCTAGCAAGGTAGGACCCTTGTCAGAATGTTAAGATATCTAAATTTCTCAAACTCAAAATGGTTTTAAAATCAAGATTCAAATAAAAAAATAATCAATGGTCGGTCTAAAATGCTATTTTCGAAACAATATAATTAAGTTTTATTTAAAAGATATTAGTCGAACTTCTTAAATTTTATGCCCACCAATCTGCAATATACCGCTTTTTTAATACTGATTAAAATATATTGGATATTAAAAATTGGGAGATAATTTCTTGTCATAAATTTAATACATCTGTTAATCTGTGCTAGTACTCTGTTCGGTTTATTGTATTTATTTAATTTTCATATGCTCAGTTTACACTGTAATATTATGTAACTCTTCTTAGTATTTCAGATTTCGAATTTAATGGGGTCGATGTTGATTGATTCCTCATTCTATAATTTATTAATCTTATACAGGGTGACCATAAAATTTTCAGCGAAAAACGGGACAGGTTCCGACTTTTTTTAAATCATGAAAAATGAGAAACAGGTCAATAACAATATATGTAATTCATAAAATATAAACATTTAATTTACAATATAGTTAGGACATGCTACTGCATGCATTTGTTCCTTTGTCCTAGCTCGAATCCCTGATATTACATTGGATGAGAACTTGACTCTTGAACTGAGCAGTACAGCGAACTATAGATCATGTTTAATGTAGAGAATTTCAGTTCAATTCTTGCCTCTTTGTTATTATTAATTCTACCTTTAGAAGGAGTAAAGGTACTGGGTTTATTAATTACTTCTTTCACTTGCATAAAAACGGGACAAATACTACATTTTTCCATCTACAGCGAGACGGCCGGAACACGTCTAGAGAACGGGTCTGTCTTGGTAAGAACGGGACCTATGGTCGCCCTAATCGGCCATTTTCAATTACTTTTACATGTCACCATCCCGCCTTTGGAATACTAATGGGGGATAAATTTGAATTTAAACGTCACCGTGTCACTTTTCGTCTTTACGACCCCAAAACTATGGATTCTACACTAATATCGGACATTTTCGATCATTTGTATTTAGCTCCCTCCTCCCCTAAATTGCACCGTCAAAGTGAAATGATAAGAACTATCTCAGGCCCGAACTTCATTCATGCTGAAAATTTGATCCAGATCGGTCGAGTGGTTCAAGAGTTATTAAGTCATAAACACAATCACTTTCATTTTTACAAGGATTCAGTTTTTAGTAATGGCAACACTGCTATACATATACTCGGGAACAGCAATCCATTATAATTCATACCAGCGGTAGGTTAGATGCCGACCCTGCCTCAGAGCACATGAACTCGCCTGCCCTCCCCTGCATGCGCGCACAGCGCTAGCCGTCAGAAGGCAGTTCTAAGTGGGTGCTCGTGAACTACAGTCACGCTTCGTGAGTGCTCGCGAAATACAGTCATGTTTACGAAGCAAGATCAGAGGAGCTGGTCGAAAATTGAATGCGCTAGAGGTAGGAAAGCAAAACAGTGCTACGAAGTATTGCAAGATGTTTGCGGTGCAAGTGCATTACCATATCGTACAGTAGCAAGGTAGGCTAAAGCCTTTAATGACGGACGACAAAGTGTTACAGACATCCCTCGCTCCGACCACCTCCTGTAAGTGAAGATGTGCAGAACGTGAAGGCGGTAGTGCTAGCCAGCTAGCGGATCGGAACGCCACGATTCGTCAATTGGCCAACGATACAGGGCAAGCCCATTCGATTGTGCTGAAAATTCTGAAGAACCTGAGATTGTGTAAAATCGCCTCAAGGTGGGTTCACATGATCTGACTGAACAGCACAAGTGGCTCGATATGATGCCGCTCGAACACCCTTGGAGAGGTATCAACGTGAAGGTGAGGCCTTCTTACGGCGGATCATTGCTATTGATGAGACCTGGGCCAGAGCGTATGAACCACAGCTGAAACGAATGGCGTCATCCTGGGTCACCGAGAAAAACAACAATTCGGAATTGCTCATCATTGCATAAGACTGGGATGGTGCAATCATAAACCATACCGTCCGCCAAGGACACACCGTTAGTGCAGAGTACTACTGCAATTTTTTGCAAAACAATCTGTGAGCAGCTGTAAGACGAAAACGACGCCACTTCCTGACGAACCCACCCATCATTTTGCATGACAATGCAAGGACACATTCAGTAGGTGCGGTCACTGATTTGTTGCATCGTTGGGGCTGGGAAGTGTTGTATCACCCCCCGTATTTTCCAGATTTAAGCCCCTGCGACTACGACCTCTTCCTGAAGATGAAGAAACCACTTTGTGGGACTCGCTTCTATACAGTTGCTGATGATCTCCGGGCGACCGATCGCACTATCCAGAGATTAGGCACTCCCAACGGCATACAGCGGTTTCCACATCGCTGGGAATGCGTGATTCACAATGCTGGTGATTACACCGAGAGCCTGTAAAACTTCGAACCTTGTAAGTACTCTACTTCTCAAGATATACCGTTATTGTCATTACTAAAAATCCAACCCTTGTATGTATGTATGCATGTATGTATGTATGTATGTATGTATCTATATCTATATATATATATACAGTACAACCCCTCAAATCCGAACTAATTGGGGCTGAAGCCTGTTCGGATTACCCGGGAAATAATATTAGGTACTCATTTCGTCAGTGAATTGGCGGTAAAACAACGACTGAGGTTAGACAGGGTGCCCCAGTGGTCGAAAGGGAAGTAACCTTGACTGGCGGGTGTACACTGATGTCCAAAATGATTGTCGCATATCTATAACTGTCTTCTTGTAATAATATAATTAGATAATGATTTTGCAGGATACTTTTAATACTGATACTATGTGTATAATCGGGAAATGTATATTTGTGGCAAATTTCACAGGAATAGAATTATAAATATGAAAATTAGAGTGATAACCAGGACTTAGTAAACATGGTCCAGGGAGAGCGTGACGGCGATGTAGGTGGCAGTGACAGTGAGGGAGAGGAAGCTCCTACGGATGTCGTGATGTACACAGAGGCTGCTTCTGCTCTTGACGTTGCACTACGCTTTGTGGAACAACACCCGTCAGCCACTCTGAACGACGTGAGGTTCATGCGACGCTGGCTTGGAATTGCCTCCGCGGGAAGATTTTCTAATCTTCGAAAGTTAAAGATAACTGACTTCAAGTAAAAAATCAGTGTTTGTTTAATCTTGTGTTGTAATTTTTCGTGTGAATCGTAATCCAGTTAACATAAAATGATTTCATTGTTTTGGACTTTTTTTAAATACGTAAGTAGACGTAAACTATTTCCTATTTTATCTAAACTTAACTGTATTTTATAACATTTTGAATAAGCATTAAGTCTAAAAATGGTAAAATCTTAAAAAAAACTAAATTTGTGTGATTAAATCTATTTTTTTTTTCATTTTCCAGCTGTGGTTCATATTTTTCCTGTGAACTATATATATAATAGAGTAAACTAATAAAATATTTCTGGATCGCTTTTATTTTGTTTATTTGCATATTAGACTACCCTATGACGGAATTAATCTCTAGTTTAGATCTAACAAGTGTCTAGTATAAACAAACATATGAACTACCATTTTTAAAACCAGGCTATTTATAATTAATTATTAATTATTATTAATTAATTAATTATAAAACCTCAATTTCTAATATGTATTATATGATGATAATATCACAATCATCATGTCTATCCTACAGAGGCAATATTTTGCCTGACCAGTAGACCACGGTTGCCAGATTTTTTTTTTAAAAAAATACAGTTTTTAGGGATAAAAAACTGAAGATATGTGATACTGTGAATTTACATATAACAAACATACATGGTTTCACATAGTAACGAAGAATAATTCTGATTGAAAACTGGAGCAGTCTCATTGAAACTCACTAAACACGAAATAGTATATCATAATATCCAGTAGGAGATCGTATTCGGCTCGGATTCACGTTAAGCCATAGGTTCTCGTCCCATATTTAACCTCGACACTGAAAAAGAAATCCAACCTAACAAGTACATTACACAAATCTTTGTTGCCTTTTAACTGAATTTTAATGAAGACTGAATCTCTTAACAGTTTTACACTTTCTTTATAAGCTCAAAAATACTTGCAGAATATCGTATGATAGAGACAGTTTACAGACGAAGACTAAGATGCTAAAACCTAAATTATTCTTGGTCATAAAGTTGAGGTCCCCGTTAGGTAGGAGGTAAAAGCGCAACCTGTTGTATTTTTTCTGTGAATACTAAGTTAATCGTTGGGTTGCGTTGTTAACAGTATGTGAGCAATCGTATAGCAATATTTTTAAAATGTTCAGAACAGTGTCTTTTTTATTTATTAAAAAACGGAAGAAATTGTTTTACGAGAAAATAAAAACTTATAACGTAAAACGTACGGAAAAACCGTGATATCTGGCAACCCTACAACAGACAATGGATTTGAACAAAACATCCACATCGGGTGTATAACATTAAATGTGCTTCAAAAATATGATTGTCATATAACACGTAACAAATTAAGAGTATATCTAGCAATCCAATCAGAACAGATAGCGAAATAACTACCTTATTGCATCATCTTTTCTGGGCGTGATATACAGAAGATCATCCACATTTCGCAACAGAATATCTCCCTCACATTTTAAAGGTGTTAGACATTCGTGCTCCATATGACCATAATATAGATCACAAAGTGCAGGTGATAATGTTTCTCCTTGGAGAACTCCTTGCCGCAATATATAATTTGAATTTCTTACAACCACTACTTGATGCAAAACTTGCTTTATGAGAGAATCCATTACTTGTTGCACAGGAACTGTCTATTAGAAAAAAGTAAAATAAAATAATATTAATAATAAAATAAAATAAACGAAGACAACTAGAAATCTAATACATAACTTTAAGTAAAAGCAATTGCCGACTGCTGTCATACACTGGTTCCACTTTCAGGCGACTGACTTTTAAACATCAGAAAACAAAAGTTAATCCCACGGTACGACAAGAGTCTGGATTCCGGTGATGAATATGTTGAAAAGTAGCGTCGTCATCTGTGCAGTATTTGTATCAATAAATATTTCAAGACTACTGTGTCCCTTTGTTTTTAGCACCCTAGGGAAACTCACTTTCTAAACGCGTCTCCTACATTAACACTGTAAAATTAGTCGTATGATTTTGTTAGGATACAATTTAAAATGGAAAGGTAAAGACGTGAGAATTCTTACATTTCTACAAAAGTGAAATTACTGTTAGTACATCGAAATTCGTTTCACTGCCAATTTTACTATTGTCACATATTTGTTTTAAAGAGCTGGACCGTAAAAATCACAAAATCTAGCTTTCTGATAAACAAAACACGAACATGACTTCATTGCGCGCATTCATTATCGTAGATGCAGGAAGCGTACAATGAATTTTCAGTAGCTTCGTTCATACAAGAACTACTTTGTATTGCGATTTCTTCCTAAAACTATCGCGATATTTCTTTATCTTTCTTTCATTGTTCCAGTATAAGTCATCACTAGAGGAAGATTTATACCGTTTCCAAGTTTGAAAAGTCAATCCTGAAAAGTAGGAGGGATAGAAAATCTTAATAATTATAATTATTTAAGAAATTGTATCTTTACGGAAGATCTATTTTGTATATCGATTATTTTAAGCATAATAACAGGTCGTCATTTAGGCAGGGTTTTACATTATTGAATTTATTTGAACTTCAACCTGAAGAGGAAAGGAGGAGATTTGCTACTGTTGCATAGAATACGATTAGCAGATTCACTTTACGAACTCTCAAAATTCCTCCCTGTTACTACTACTGTGATATGAAACATGGTATAAGGAGCTCTTTGATTCCAAGAATACAAATATGTCATTAACTTGTATGAATTTAATATGAGAGAGACAGCAATAGTAAGAGCAAATTATTGTCCCTGGTAACACGCGGGAGTATTGCTAGCACATTGTATATGAAGCATTAGTGTAGAAAGTCTTCCCTACTTTGGTGGTGTTTTGCGTGACTGGACTGTTTGCAGATAAAGTTGTAGGAAGGAATATTCCGGCTACAAAGTACTAACAAAAATATTTTGAAGGAAACAGAAAGGTGTGGTGAAAAAGATATGCGGTTCTTAGAATGGCTAAGGAATAGGAAGGGGCTTTGAAGTGAAGTTAGTGTTTGATGGTAAGTTTGAAGTGTACGACAGTCTTGAGATATCTGTTCTGAAGTCCAGCTTTGATCTAAGGTTAGTCTTTCTTGTTTAGAAATGAAATCTTTCAGTTTTACGCCCCACTGTTGACAGATATGCCATGTAGCCTAAAGGAGACGGTAAAGATGAGAAATGAATGAAGTGGTGGAATGAAGAAAGTGGGAGGAAACGGGAGTCCATCATAGCGTCCACTTGGTGCAACTGGGATCGAACCAGGGTCCCCACACACTAGAGGTGAACGCTTTAACACTGAGCTACTGTGGCCTCCTGTCTAGTTTAGAGACTATGTGAATAATTCCAGTGGTTGTTGGCCGTGCGTCCATACAGGATAATATCTAAGTCGAAATTAAATATTGGAATGGTGATCAGCGGAGAATTCGTTGTTATATGCATCCCACAAATAATCTGACGTAAGAGGAAACCATAAAAGTGTCCATGGTAATGCCCTTACTTAGAAGATAGAGGTTACTTTCAAATGTAAAGCTGTTCATGTTGGACAAACTGAACTAGCTGGAATACGAAGTGTGTGCTGGATTTTCAAAGTTCGTTAATAATTCAGAATAACGTCAGTTCACCTCAACGACGCTATGTAAGTGAAGGCAGAAATGCTGGAGCATCAAACGCGTTTTGTCTGCCATGACGAGTCAACGGAACGAATTGCAGGTGCCCATAAATTTGGACATACGGTCATAGCGATTTCTCAGGAGCTAAACGTGCCCCGGTCCACAGTTAGCGATGTCATAGTTAAGTGGAAACACCATGAAACTACTGAATCGAAGTCTTGCTCTGGTAGATTAAGGAACTAAGCGATCGAGATAGGATAATCTATAAGCGTATTGTACGAAACAACCGGCAGACATCTTTGTCAGAGCTTGCAGAGGACTTCCGTCTCAACACAGGCCAGTGACAGGATTGTTCACCGAGAGGTGGTAGCACTTGGTTTTCATACTGATGCTGCCGCCAGGAAGATCCCAATCACACGCACCAATACGTGGAGGCGTTTGCAATGGTGTAAAGAGCATTGTAATTGAACTTTGGAGGAGTGGAAGAATGTTACGTAGAGTGATGAATCATGATAGATGCTGTGGCATTCTGATAGGCGTGTATAGACCTGGCGAACGGTATTTATCGGATTGAGTTGAGTTGATTTTGAGTTTAACGTCCCGTTCAGCAGCGATGCTATATGAGACGTAGACCTACTGATTAACGTCGAATCCGAACCACATGAGCTTCCGCCGGGAATCGAACCCGGGTCTCCCACGCCAAAGGCGCGTACGCTAACCGCTTAGCCACGGAGTTCTGGTATTTATCTGATTGTATTGTGTCAACCGTGAAAATTGGTGGTGGTAATATCATGGTATGGGTCTGTTTCTTCTGGTTTGGGTTGGGACCGTTAGTTTTAATTAACGGATCAATGACTTCTGGTGTGTACGAAGATACCTTAGACAATAGCATGCTGCCGACACTATGGAAACAGCAGGGACGGGCTCCTTTCTGTTATAACACGATAATGTTCCCCTTTCTGTCATAACACAATAATGTTCCAGTTTATACAGTATGGGTCATTGAGTCGTGGTTTGATAATAATCAGGTGGAAGTGCAAAGCTCCGACCTGAACCCTATAGAACATCTTTGGAATGAATTGAAGCGTTGTTGCGTGCCAGACCCACTCGACCAACAACGAAATGTGCACTGTTTACCGTGGTACAGGAGCAATAGAGCACAATTCCGCTAACCACTAAGTGTACCAGAACTTAGTGGCTAGCCTACCCCGAAGGATAAACGCTGGCCCGACATCCTATTAGTTATACATGTAATGCCTTTCGAATCAACAATACCGGGTATCCGGTGACTTTTTGCAACATAGTGTAACTATACTAATGATGCCCTCAAGGAAATCATTCTAATCACTATATACGAAAATAAATGATTCACCTTATTTTCTCCAGTAGGATGCACCAAACTGTTCATAGGAAAGGCACGCCAGAAGCTTTTAGAAGAATTCGAAACATATTTAGTCTTCTGTTTCAGTTGGCCTCCACGTAGCCAATAGTACTTGAACTCATTAAACTTCACTGACGTTGGGAGCTTATCACGTATTTCTCGTAGAATCTGCTGTAACTGATCGTATTTTATTGATCCATACGCATCTTCTAGATCTGCTTTAATAAAATATAGTGATGGACACCCATTCATCTTCCAGTACTCTTTATATTGATACCATGAATTGTACATATTTTTTGTTGATGCATAATTCATTTCATTGTTTATAAAAATAAGCAGTTCCAACGTCTTTCTCGTGTTTTCAGTATTCTTTTGCTTCCTGCAAGAAATATTCAGTGTTATAATTTGATATAAACTTAGTCTAGGGTTACGGAAAATTCTAATCACAAATTAATTCAGTTACCTTAAAGGTTGAATCACGAACAGTTATGTTTAGATTGCATGCTGTGTTGATATTAATTGATTTACTAAGAACAAAAGAGTGACGCTTGCAAGTAAACAAAAGTGTATACTACATTTTATTCTATTGCTTCAATATGATTTTCGTTTACACGCTTAAATAAGCAACACACACGTAGAAAGCTGTGTATATTTCGTACTAAACTAAACATACACAGAGAAACGGCGTGAATATTTACCCAGAAATGGTTGTCATTACGTCTCAACATATCTTCGTTTTCGAACATAAATCTTGTCGTTTAAATATGCTAAGAGCACTAACCATAGGCTGTTAGATATGAAGATCTTGTAGGTTATTTTGCTAGGCAGTCTCCTTACAAACCACTTATTTCGAACATTCATGATTATGGTCTTCTTTCACTGGTGATGATAAAGTTGAGAGGTACAACCTTTGAAAATACCTTATACTTATAATTTGCCTTTCAAAGAGTAATATTCCATTCCCAGTAAATATAACACTATGCGATCAAACGTACACTCATATTATTTAACGAATTACTATTAGTGGTAGTTTGAAGTGCTAACACTAAGGATGAGTTTGCAGCATTTGGCTGTCGTTAGTGATGTGTTAGGCGATCGCCTGGAGTATGTCAGGCGAATTAGAGCGGAGATGTGTATTGAAGCGGGCAGACTGTGATGATGCAATTGGGAGACTTCTTTCTTTGAGTTTCAAAGAGGACAAATTATGAGTGCGTGGTTGGTTCGTGCAACGTATGTAAGGTAGTCAGCTTAAGGTGTGTCGCGAAAAAGTGTCCACGGTGACAACTGGCTATAGAGCTCATAGCAAAAGAACATAGCTGATGAGTAATAAGTGGACAGAAGAGAAGCCTCACTGTCAGTAATAGGGATCACCAAGCACTGAAGAGAATTGTTACCAAAGACTATAGAATGATTACGGAACTCAATCAGCATGTGGAACAGCCTATTGTGACAATCACAATCCAGCGTAAATTGCATAATCTGAACATCTGCGATGGGTAGCAATTTCCAAACCGCTGTTAACCGTAAACAACGCGAAGCTGGTGCCGAAAGCATGCAAAGTGGACTGCTGATCATTTGAAACGAATAATATGTTCCGATGATCCCTCTTACACCTTACTTCCAACAATAGATCATGTTTATGCACAGCGGATGCCCAAATAAACTTATGCTCCGAACTGCATCTTCGTAACCGTGCATCATGACGGCGGCTCTGTGATGCTATGAGCCCCTATTTCCTGGTATTCCGTAGATCCTGCTCACGGAAGCACTACTGCTAGTGATTATCAGAACACGTTTTAGGCAATCACGTGTATTCTATAGTCCAGATTTTGTTCCCGGTCGAAGACACTACTTTTTAAGATAGCAATGCACTAATCCACATTGCTGGGACAAGTGGTTTCCGAATATCAGGAAGAAGATACCCTCCTCCACCGTCGCTAACAAACTGAGTGCTGCACTGCATGAAGAATGTTACAATATTCTTCTACAAATTACTAGTGATTTATATGCCTATATTTCACGACGAACCAAAGCTCGCCATATTAAGCAGGTAAACGACATTTTCTTCACGTGTTTCCATTGCTTTGATAACCATATATACAGACGGATTGTTGAGCCTAAAAGGTCACACGAAAAACATTCCCCTATAAAAGTTGTTTGTTTTTCCATAATAATTTCAATGGTGTACGAAATAACTAAACATTCAAAATTTTCGAGTGATCCTAGGGACTCATGATCGGAAGCACATCCCATGAGAATAGCAGGACGCTCCATTCGATGCAACCTTGAACATTTTCCTATTTTACTTTTTTTTTCTTTTTCTTTTTTTTCTTTCTTTTTTTTTTTTTTTTTAATCTCCAGCTGTTTGTGATTTATAAGCACTGGATGTTCTATCTGAAATGCCTAATATTTACTTTTCTTGTTAGAAGAACTTTGTCTATCGGCGATTTTCTTCAATTCCTTCTCTCACAGCTGTTTGGTATGTCTCAAGTTTTTGTTCTTATCATCCTCTACATGTTTTTCTATAATTACATATCGTAGCTTCCCTAACACTGGGAAGATTTGAAATATACAGATTTTTTTTTTTTTTTACCCCTGTGTATTCGAGGAAAGTTTTTTAAAAAAATGCACTCACTGATGGGGTCCATCGAGTTCGGACCCTTCCCCCCCTTAAAAAAATTGTAACTCTTTGTAATACTCGTGTTTTATTTGCACCAGAAGAGCACTCACGGGCATCCACCCGGTTAGAACCCCGTCCGACTCGACAGACATTTATACACTTTCTTTATAAAACTAGAGAAATAATTGTTGTGACCTAAAGATTAGGTTTTACATTACATCTGCACTCTTTCCTTTTTTATAAAAACAATTTAATTCTATCACCTTTTCACTGAAAATATAGGTAGAAATACTTGAAAATTATTTGTGGATTTCTCGGGTGTAAAATTACACCAGTTCAATATTACATAGTTGTAGTAACTTGTAGTAATGTATCCCTCCCAACTTTCGACGATCCCCTCCAATAAAAATTTCTGGGTGCGCGCCTGCCTCAAAAGAAACCTCCCATAACAGTAAAATTTCCTCACCCATAGTGATAGCAAATATCATCGCTACTCGTAAAATACTTTACACGTGATGTAGTATAAAAAACACACCCAATCCCTTCCTTGCACTACCCATATTGAATTAATTCAAGAAAATGTACATTAACCCCCCTCCTTCATCAGAATGACTTGCACGGGAAGGACAGAAGAAAACTGTCTCCATTTAAGCTTCCCGTCGTTTGAGGGGTCCCACTTCAACATAAGTTTTCTTACTCCATATGATAGGATACGAACATAAATGTGTAAATGAAGCATGGAATAAGTTCACTCCGCCTTCCTTAAAAAAAGAAATAAAAAAATTGTTAACTGGGCTCATTTTAGTAAAATGTTTACTATTAGGGCCCCCAAAGCAATATATATTTTTTAAAACTTTAAAAGTTGTACCAAATATTGTTTTCTCAATTTAACTTGTGAAGCAGTGAATGGGTTTACGATACCATTTCCAAAAGGACTGAAAATAATTTAAGGCCCTGCTGCTACCCCAAGATCCAAACAAAGTATATTTCCCTAAGATGAAGTACAAATGTAATCTGGCCCCTACTTCTGGAAAACGCCAACTGGGGCCCCTAGAAGTAATAAACATTTATTTAAATTCTAGGGGTCCCAAATTTCATATTTTTCTAGGGTGGCAAATATTAATGCCTTTCACCTGCAGGGAAAGTTCTAAATTACGACACTGGTTCCCACGTAAGAAATCTTGTCTTTGTATGATGAATTATGCAAAGGATACTCTCTACAAGAATAGGAAATATAATTTTAAATTACTATGTTCTTACCTTGGAAGCATGACTATGGGACGAAGGCTTCCGCTCCTCTTCGGAATAAAGCGCAATCTTCCAATTGTTCCTACAGACATGTTTATAACTTTGGCGAATTTTGCAGCTGACAGTTTGCGAAATTTCCCTTCATTCAACAATTCCTTCGTCGCCTTTGCTTCCATCCCCAGCCACTTATTCTTCCAGAAGAACACCAGTTTGTTTTTCTCATACGCTGTCTCCGTCACATAAAAGAAAGATCTTAACACAACGAACACAAATTGACACAAAAGCCAAGTTAGTACTTTTGCATATAAGAAAGATTGAAGCATTGCGTTCAGCCCTTTACACCATTCGCATTCAGATGGTCGCATTCCTTTCATTATTTCTTGTAGCATTAAACTCTGACCTTTAGCGGCTGTGGTAATCTTTTTAAGAATTCTGTAAAAATTGGACATATTTCTTTTGCTTCCAAAAAGTTCAGAAGGAATCACATTGTGAATAATGTTTCTCAAGAAGTTAAACACATCTTTATATCTAGCGATCGGTTTTCTAGCTTTCACATGTAATTTGTTTGCTAAGTAGTAACGCTTTTTATGGTTCTTTAGTAGTTTTAGTAACAATTTTTCCAGTGTTGTCTGAGATTCAGCAAGTTCCTTTTCCTGATTATGTAACACAACACCTATATTCACTGCAAGTACATCCTGCAGTAGTTTTCTAGCTCCCTCTATGTCAGGAGTATTAACACTTAAGATATGCTGCTTCGGCCACATAATTGTTCCACTTCTAGAATACAAAAACTTCAGATGTATCACGTGATCTGGTTTATAACCTAATCTGTTTTGGTTTGTAGATATATTATTTTGTCTTTGTTCTGGCAGAGGCTGAGTAACTGACAACTTAATCTTTTTGTTCTGTTGAAAGCTTATGCATCTTCTACTATATACAGTTTCTCGTTTAATACTTGGTTCTTCGGTAAGATTCAAAGTTAGACTAGTCGTGGCCACACATATTATATTATTCTGTTTGGTACATATCAGACAACTGCGAATAATAAAAGTGAACAAATCCGTTCCTATCAACTCATACAGCAGCTTCCACTGTGGGTCTCTCATAACATCGGAAATACTCAATGGGACACTGGTCATATCTCCACCGAACACCATGTTTTCACGGGTTAAAATAAAATGCTGCAACTCCTCCCACGACATCTTGATGTCTACGTGTAAAGATGGCGTAGGCATTTTCAGAGTTCGTTTATAGCATAACAAATAATTATCTAAAATCAGTATTTTGCGCTGCACTTCCTGCAATTTGTCAGATGATAAATATAAATCAAAGAATGATCTGATTGGCCTTACGCAATAACCACACAGACTCAAGATCTCCATGGTCTGAAACCTAAAAGCAAAAACAAATAATGAAAGCTATTAACCGTTCAAGGTAAACAGTTTATGCATGTACAAACACAGGACCCAGAATTTGTTGACCTGAAACTTCCTGTAATCATATGTATCATATAATACAAATACCACTCTGTTCTTTAAGTTTTCATTTTTTCCCACTTCTTCCCCTCTATACACTGTACTTTATATAGTGTTATTTTCTGATAAATAGTTTTTATTTCTATGTTTGCTTCGAATTCCTTTATTCAAACCATGTGTTCAGCAATACCTACTACTTTGTAGGTTCTTTAGGGGTCATGGTGGTTTAGTGATAGAACGTCCACTTCTGATGCGAGGAATTCCTGGTTGGGTCCCAGACTAAGTGAGTTGTGATAGACAACATTGTATATTGGAGTTTGGCGTTCTTTTCATCACCGAGGTTATATGAGACGTGGACCTACAGTTTAACGTGGAATCTGAAACGACACGAAATTCCACCGCGAATCGAACCTAGGTATACTGAGTACGTTAACCCTTTAGCCACGAGGGACCTCTGGACAACGTCGTGTCCATGGGTTTTCTCGGGTTCTTCCAATTCCGTTTGCTCCCACCTTATCATTCCATTAATTCTTTCATAATAATTCATCTGCTTTAGCCTACAGGACATAAACGTGGGATGTAAAAGTGAAAAATTTCATTTCAATTGTCATTTTTGCCCATCTTTCGTGTTCTCATCCTATTTTTTCCCCCCCTAACTCTTTTGTTCGGATTTTTCTTATAATTTGTACTTCTAGTTTGCTACTTTCCCTTCTTTATTTTCATTACAGTTTCGTACCTTCTTATTTATCCACTTGTATTTTTGCACTCTTTATCATTTCAATTTCATTTTTGCACCATTTCAATTCTTATTCTTACTTTCTTTCATTTTTGACTTAATACTTATTAGTTTATGTTTCTTATTGTAATTGATTCTGTTTGTTCATCCATCCACTAGTAACATTATTCTATCTTACTTACACTTCTATAGTACACTTACACTACCATTGTAATTAAATAATTGATTTCTCGTTTTCATTCTCGTTTTCACCCTTGCTCATATAGTCTCTCTATAGTTCGTTTAAATCGGGATTAACTTCCAAAGGTCTAACTCATATGACTTGACTTCCCGGTATTTCTCCTTCCATCTATCCTTTTTGCCAATACTGTCTTTCGGTATATAGTATTAATTCTACGAACCGACATGTCTTGAGAAAAGGCTTTTTAACGATATTCAGTTTCTCTCGAAAATACTACTATTTCTTCCGCCACCTCCTCCTGCGAATTACAACATTCGTGTTTGAAACTTTCTCATTTTTTACTGGAATCCCGCTAACCTATCAAACTCTCTTGGTCTTACTACTCTTACTGTCTGCCACACTCTCCCATTATTTCCTCCTCTTCCGAATAACAAGTTCCCTCTCTTCGCCTCCTTCCCTCTGCTTGAAGCATTATATTATCAAACCGATTCAAACTTAACCTCCGACAAATATATCGAAACCTTAGACTCCCAAAACTTACTCCAAGAGCTCCCACCTTTACATTAAATGCTCGCTAACCCGTGCTTGGGTGTTTGGGACACCTGTATTTATTGAACCACATCGTCTCAACAATTGCCTCAAAATCTTCCAGAAACGGGAATACTTACCCAATCTTATTTACACACACACACACACACAAAAAAAATCCTAATATATATATATATATATATATATATATATATATATATATATATATATATATATATAGAATCCTTAGTATTCTCGCAACAGGTGACTTACTGCCCATAAATTAAATATCAAAACCCAAGAAACTGATAACATTATCGAACTAAGAGGTAGAAAGATTTGAAATTAAATTAAATGAAATATTTGAGTTTAACGTCCCACGACTATGCCTGTTAGGCTAAGGGAGACGGTGAATAAAGCAAGTGAATGATGATGGAAGAGTTGGTGGAATGAGAAAGTGGGAGGAAACGGTAGTACTCAGAGAAAACACACGAGCACGATGTTGTCCACCACGAACTTACTTGGCCGGGGATCGAGCCAGTGATCTCACGCACCCAAAGGTAAGCGCTCTACCACTGAGCTCCCCCAAGAACAAATCGTACGATTACACCGTAAATACATATTAAAACCAGCACACACACACACATATATATATTACGAGGTATGTTTCCTTTTTAAGTAAGTACCGTTTTGCAATTAAAAAAAAAGTATACTCTTCGTAACAATTTTATTGTTACATGAAAGCCTATACCTTAATTTATTTTTCTACTAGCTTCCACCAATATTAAAGCACTTATCGTATCCTACAACAAACTTTTGAACACTATCTCCATAGAAGTCTGCCGCCTGACTTGACAACCACTGCAACACGACCGTTTTGACCTCATCATCGTCGTCGTAGCGCTTACCCCCCTAGATGCTTCTTCAAATGCTTGAGGAAGCTTATCAAATGACGAAGAAGTCGTAAAGCATCTGTTCTCTTTCACGTGTCCGTCAACTTTCTGCACCAAGTCTTCAGCGATGACAGAAGATCGCCCACTTCCTTTGTCACCATGAACATTCGTGCGGCCATCTTTCAAGGCTTTATCCCATTTCCGTATCATTGCATCCCTCATAATGTTTTCTCCATACACATCACTGATCTGGCGATGAATTTCAACCGCTTTCACGCCTTTAGTAATAAGAAAAGGAATTACAGCGCGTATGTCACAGTGGGTGGGATTCTCAATTGGTGGAGACATTGTAATCACTCACAAATTAACGTAAACACAGTTGAATGTTTCCGCAGCGGCGTCTGTGGCTTGCCAATAAATTTAGGTACACAGCGCGCAGGCGCAGGATGGCGACCGGAGCGTTGCAGTGGCCGAATTACAAAACAGTACTTACTTTAAAAAAAAAAGCTTCGTATTTATACATTCTTTTAAAATGTATTTATACATTCTTTTAAAATAAATTATTAATTTTTACATTCATCAGATTGGAAATATGACGAATTAAGAGGAAGAAAACCTATTTTATGGGCCCTTGAATAAAGAGTTGAGAAAAAGACTCATAAAATGCTTCGTGTGGAGTGTGTCAATGTTGGCAGAATACTTATGATGATGATGATGATATTGGACAATATCCTATTGTTGAGCGGTGCTTTGATGCTGTATTTCTCTCAATCCTCATTTATTAATAATAATATAAATAAAATTCGTGATAAAGTAAATCTACTTAAATATCTTTAATTTACTTTTCTTTTTTCTTGGCCAGAAAGATTGTGTTGTATTACTAAAAGAATAGCGTTTTGATGACTAACAAATAAGAGCATGTAATGTAACTGAAATATGTAATAATAAGGTTAAAATATTAAAACCTAGTCTATAATATTGTACTTCGTCACCCAGCAATTTGTAAGTTTCCAAAAATTTTTAATTCTTAGTACTAACTGCAAAATTAAACATTTCATTTCTTAGAATCCATATTTTTTTATTCGATTAGCAATTTCTTCATTCAATTATAGGCTTTTATGGTTTTTAAATATTTTAGTACTTATTATTTTTTTTAAAAAAAAAGTTATCGTTTGTTTGTTTTATTTTGCCATTTTACCTGTCAATTTTGGGTTTTTATTTCGCAATTTTGCCATTTGGGCTTCTTATATTTTCCATTAATTTCGAGCTCTATTCTTTCTCTCTCCCTCTCTCTTAATTTCATGTCTATTATCATCACCTTCTTCAGTTTTTGGTATACATTCGGACGGACAGAATTTCATATATAATAAGAGCGCGCAGTTAACTTTCACTATACCCTGCTCCAACATCACTATATAACTTATCTTTAAAATTTTAGACATGATAATATAGATTACGGAAGAATAAAGACAGGACACTCATTCCATACCAACGAGCTGATAAATGATTCGATGATTGTGAATTGGAGAGGTTCTGGAACGTAGAAGACAGAGTTTTATTATTATTATTATCATCGCTGGTCTGAAGTGAAGTGATTCGATACGATTATCTTAACTGGAAATTTGAACTATTAAGTATCAGGTACGAAAGAAAGCTTCTAAAGGAAGAAACATTATCAAATGATAGTCAGGAGAAATTCAACTTGCAGCAATGGCAAAAACAAATTTATCCTGGCATCGGAATGTAATTATAGTTGAGACTGAACATATACCAAGTTTAACTCTGCCAAATTTTCACCATTTTAGATAGAAAACTACTTTTTCCTACAATTTTTCCCTCTTTCCATTTTTTCATATCTTTACTCAAAACGGAGTTGGTCACGGACCTTTGATACACAGTCTGATATTTAACAGATTACTTAATTTTTTAAAATTGTTTTTACTGTTTGTTAATGTCTCTATTAATTTTCATATTTCAATTACTTTTCTCAATATCATAATATTTTTTTCTCTCTATTCATTATTCAATCGCTTTTCTATACTTCAACCATGTGACCCACCACTCCACCTGAGCACTTATCTTTTTCTTTAATTTTTTCCCTACTTATTCCCCATCTTGCCTGACGAAGCGTTTAGAGAAAGAGCTCATAGTGTACTGTTGTGATTATGTTCATCCTATTTTCTGCTGTGTATTTTCCATTTATTGCTAATGTAATTTATTCACTCGTTTTATTTTGAATAGAATTTAGCAGCAATTTCTGTTACATAAGACCCATAGCTAAATGTGGTTCTTATTAAAGAAGATATATTGTGTATATTTGAGACTACAACAATAAATTCTGAAGTGTAATTATTTTTGGATTGTGACAATCACACGTGATTATTGAGTGTTTAGACAAATAGGCACATCAATCATACGCGATGAAAAGAAAAAAAAACAATAAAATTAGAGAGTAAAGCAAAGACGAGAAAATCTGAAAAACTTTGGTCACTTGTAGAAGCAGCAAGATCAGGCCAGAGGTTTTCGTCACAGAAGGTCGTCACCAACATGTGTTAATCCAGTTAAATTTAATCAATGCTAAGTCCAATCGATCTTAATCACATACTGAGAAGGTAAGAGTACCTGATGTCGTAATTAGTGACGGGTGTAAATTAAATTGTAAAACTAATACCTTAAAGATTGTGTCCCTTATTTCATAGACTTGCTACGTTGTGTCCCTTATTTCATAGGGTTTAGCGTTTTTTTTCAATACCAAGGCAATACGAGACTTGGACATACATGAGATCCCTCCAGGAATCGAAACCGGCTCTCCCTCGCTGAATGCGAGAACTGTACTGTCTCAACCATTTATTCTGTGGCCTTGTTCACCAGATTGTCATTCGAAGAAAATAGAATCACTTTATAAACACATTTTGCACTTTGGGTGCAAGAGTTCTAAAATTGAACATGATGTAGATCTTGTTTTTCTTGACGATTTCTTTAAAAAGGAACTGCGGATGTAAGGATTCTTCTGTACCTATACCAACAATGTGAAAGTCTCTCTTAGGCTCTGCGTCTTTTAACTTGTATACTCAACTTTACCCAGATTATTTTAAGTGACTTAAGAAATTGTTGAGTATAAAACCATTATAATATACTGAAACTCAAATAATTTGACACTGAAAAGAGCTTACGTGAGACTTGCTTCTTTAGTGCACACAGAAGAATCGTTAAATATGCAATTCTTTCACGAAAATATCGCCGAAAAAGTCTACATACACAACCCAATTATTAAAGAGGTCTTTTTCAATTTCAGAATGCTTACACCAAAAGTGTAAAATATAATGTATTAAAAAAAAAATGACCTTCATGTAACTTAACTTGGTGAGCGAGCAAGACTACAAAATAAATGGTTGAAACTGTACAGGAAAATTTACACACGCAATCAACGAAGTGAACGTTCCTCTTATCTCTTTTACAATTCTTACATAAATTATTAAGAGGTAACACCACTCATGTTTTAACAGTTATCTTTAAAAATATAAAAAAATATTTAGAGGACGGGGACATCGAAATCTCATCATTTCTCACGCCTTTGCATTTGAATAAAATTCATTACTTTCTACATTTCCTTACATAAAATTTACTAAGAGCATAATTACCCCTGAAAATTCACTGAACTGTAATTATCGATTTATTTATTTTTAAACAAAACAAGCTACAAGAAATAAAATACCTTAATTCAAATGATGCAATGGAATCATATAGAACTAAACTAATCTCCAGTTGTCAAGTTAAAGCTCACTTCAGAAGTCCAACATCTGCAACATAAACAAATAATAAATAAATAACAGTAATAGAAAAATGCTATCAGAACGAGTATTTTTTTAAATTCTATACGAACAGGTAGTGTAACATACGACTGCTTAATTGCAGGAAAGGAGCAAATTCAAAACTTAATGTTAAGTTCCACTAGTAGATCTTCAAAGTTCCTAAAGCTAGATAAATTTTCGATGTTTTCGGATATCGTAACTGTTTTAACTAGGACACGTAAGAAGGTGTATTAAAAACAAAAGGATCATACTTCCTATATAAATGTAACCTATGAAAGGAAGCTTTCCAAGAAATAATTATTTTTTACGACACCTATATCACCTGTATTCTGTATAAGACTAAGGTTAAAATTTATATGGTAGAGCGCACCTCTGGGGTGTGAAACCTCTGGTTCGATTTCATATTGCGCCAAGTGGGCTTTGTGGTGCACAAATACCATGATCGTGGGTTCTCTCATTTCGTCCCACTTCTTTAATTTTATTATTTCATTCATTATCATAATCACTATCTCCCTTACCTTCGCACAGTGTAACATTTTGCCAATCTAGAAGGACAAAATTATTATATAAAGAATCTGTCACATTAAAGTGACGTAAGGTAAGTATCTGGGGTACAGTAGCAGAAATAACTGAACCCATGCTATTGAACCCTATATTTTTTTAAAAAATAGAAGTAGTAACAAATCCATGGTAACAATAACAACTTTCGTAGACACACGTTAAATAAAAAGGAAGAAAGGGTTGCTCACATAAAGAAAAACGACAACGAGAGGAAAGTTGATTGTAGAAAACAGTAATGACCATTAGTTATTGAAACAAAGCATGGAAACATTATTTTTTAGCCTCTACTTCCCCCTGCCTTGGCCAAGTTCTTTTGGTCTTATTCATGGCAAACGCAACTGCCTCTTATCAACTTGTTCTCTCTTTCCTAGTTTTTCTTTTATTTCGTTTCTTTCTTTTTTCTTTTCTTGTTTTGAAACCTCAACAGGATGAGTGAGGCTGCTATTTTTTTGCATGATACTTTATTAGTATAAGCCATTTATTTTCTCATTTTATTAATTTATAATTTATTATTTTTATTACAAAAGAAAAAGGAAAAACACAAAGTTCGTCATGAAAAGTGTACTCGCATAATTGAGAATAAAAAAAGAAACAGACTGAAAATAGAACGAAGAAACAAACAAACAAACAAAAAGTAATTATTTATTATACTACTTTTTGAAGCAGAATCCCTCTTTCCTTCTTGTCTAAGTTTTAGTTAAATGGTCAACGACAGTTCCTCATAGCTCGTTTCTTCAATGAGAATCTTCACTCTACGTTTCTTTGACTTTCGGCTGCAGTCACTGACGAATTTGTGTGGCCTTCCAACATGACCTTGGGATGTACTAGGCTGCAATGTCATGAGATTAGGGAATTGAAGACTTCCTTCAAGCCAAGAGGAATTATTTTGCAGAAAACGTTCGGATGTCTTGATGCTGTCTTCCACTTCACTTCAAGTTTGTGACTGAAAGTTCTAAGTGGCGCCTTAATAGATGATAAATCATCATCAGATAATGGGGAGTAGCCAACTGATCGCTCAACATGCGTCAGTAAGGCATCAAATCTCGTCGAACTTGAATTCTGTACCCATATCTCAAATAAAGTGTGATAGGGAATTTGTAGCGCCATTGTAATTGAAAACCTAAATCCTTTAAGTGCGCAAATTTGCGCAACAACTCTTTTCACTTTTGAAAAGTCTAAATTCTCAGCAATAACTTACATACAATTTAACACTGGAATAATGCGGAATAATATACTAAAACTCAAAGCTCTTTTTTACATTTCAATATAATTTTGTGTTTAACACTTACAGTTTTCCGTACATTTTTTTTTCAGAACGAACAAAATGTTTTGAACCGAAATACTACAATTCAGAACAGACGTAAAATGATCACCAATACATACCCACTGTCCTTTTGCTGTCACACGACTCGTGTAATCCACACTGGGTAAGCGAAGTCGTATCACAGATTTTCGAACGCGCACTGTGAAACACTGAACAGGTGTTCCGACAAGTTTGGACTTATCTATGGGCTAGATTAAATAACAGAATTGGAAACAAATGTTGTTTTGATAATCTGTGGTTATTCTATTATTGGAATAACTAGCAGTTATATGCATATTAATAACTTGGAAAAATTGATTTTGTCCTCCTAGATCATCAAAATGTCACACTGTGCTTCGGTGCATAATCGTAAAACATTTAAATATGTATATCTTATTCCCTTTCATGGGTAAAAATGACAAAAATTCAAATTTCAAGGGGTTCTTTAATTTTACCCTTTTTGATGAGGCTTTATTACCTTATATGGATAAGGGGTGAGTATACAGGTCCACTCCCTTTCATAAGATATCGGTACGTTGGTGTACCCTCTTAATTTTTGGTAGGGTACATAAGATTATCCCTTAAATTTAGGAATTGTCGAGAAAAAAATAATAATTCGCAAATGTTCTCTGCAATCTAAATACTATATATCTATACCTCTGTAAATTTGAGTGATCCATCTTGTTCCCATTTATGGATATAACACTGCCAAAATAATAATAATAATTTGGAGGTTTGCGTTCCTTTGTGTGTGTTCATCACGTTATATGTCTATATAGTTAAGTATACGAGTCCATCCCTTTTATAAGATATCGGTATACACACACTTTTCAAAAACTGGGAGAGGTACCAGTACATTGGCTCACTCTTTAAATTTGAGAATTGAAAAAAAAAAAAAAAAAAAAGTTCTCTCGGATTTAAATATATACTACTGTAAATTTGGGTAGTCCTGCGTATCCCTCCTATGGGTTAAAAAAAAAAAAAGCCAAATATTAATATTGCTACGTGCTCGGTTATTGACCTAATTTAGCCCATTTGATGTGGGTAAGCTTACATAATTGAGTACAGGGATCTACTCTCTCTTTCACAAGACATCTGTATATTGATGCTTCCCACCCAAAATTAGGGAGGGATGTGTTGGCCCATCCCTTAAATTTGGAAACTGTCAAAAAAAAAAAATGGTAATTGTTCTCTAGGACCCAAATATATTTTTCTTTAAATTTGATTGGTCCTTCTTATCACTTTGTGGCAACACGGATCATCACGGATATGGTGAAGGAGTATTGTGTATATATATGTCAAGGAAACATATGGATTTAGCTGAAAGTAGATGGCGCCATCTTCTACTTCTACTTAAGACTTTTAATATTTTCCTTTTGTCCTTTCCTCTTTATCTTTCTGGTCTTAAACCGAGGTATGATATGCATTGGGAAATCATAGTGAACGATCTGGTTCCAGCTGGTTGTGTAAAATGACGAAGGTCTCGTGATTTATATACTTAATTATGGTTGGTTGGTTTTGAACCTGCAATGGAATCCAGGGCTCAGGCAACGATTTTTACAGAGGTAGTTGGTGAGTGCTTCAAATTATATGCCCGTAGCCAAACTCCCTCTATAAAAATTGTTGCGTAAGTACTGCAGAAATCTGAAACATGTATTTTTGGATAGCGCACCTTTTAGTTCCTACATGAAGTCTTGACCCGACTACGGTAGATCTCACAGTTTTGGAGATATGGACCTTTAAAGTTAATTTTTTCCATGTTTTCGACATCCTATTACTCCGAAAGGAAGCATTTGTACACCCAGGTTGGTGTATACTTTTTGCCTTATCTCGATGTCAAAAATCATTTTCTAAATGCTGTCGGTATTATTTAGAAACACCCTATATATTTCTGCAAATTTGAATGGTCTAACTTAACCCCATTCTATAAGTTAAAAAAATAAAGTAAAAAATTCAAGATTTGAATGTTTTTGATTTATTATATCATCTGTGATGAGGCTTTATAGTGGTCCTATGTATTCTCCCAAAACTTAAGAGGGACCATCAATGTACCCATATCTTATGAAAGGGAATGGACCCCTATATCCTCATAAGGTAACAAAACCTCATCAAAGAGGATAAAATAGGCCAGAAACCTCCGAAATTTGAATTTTTGCAATTTTTTACCCGTGAAAAGGAACGAGATGGACCACCTACACTCACAAAGGTACATATTCCAGGTTCTACTCTACCAAACCAAATTTTCAAATTTGGTGCTTTCGAAAATTTAACGGGGTGGTTCTATGTACCCTTCTTAAAATTTAAGGGTTGGACAAGGTAACCCTGTCCAAATTTAGAGGGGGTGGTCCTAGATACTGCTAGATCATTGACCCCAAGCCACTGACATTTTTTTGCTGAGGTGACTAGATATACATTTGGGCATACTACTTATACTAGTATTAAGTTGCCATCTTTGATATGAAACATTAATGATATGCTTCTAATTGATATTCACGAAATGAGCCAAAAAGAGAATTAGTTCAAGCAGAATACGTGTGATGTTTTCCTCGAAAGGAGAAAAATATCGAAAACACAAAATATTTCATTAAGTAATACTTTATAAGTACAGTAAACCCTCCATTTAACGAACTAAAAGCGTGCCCTAAAATATGAAGGCCGTTAAATCGCGAATTGTGCTAATATTGTAAATGTAAAATACTTGTCTTTCAGTTTAATGTCATACAATTATGCCCTTTAGTCTAAGGAAGACAGATGATTAAGGCAAGTAAATGATGATGGAAGAATTGGCGGAATGGCAATGCGGGAGGAAAGCTGAGTACCCCCCAGAAAACCCACGGACACAATGTTGTCAACCACATATCTTGGTTACGTGTTACAAAATGGGTATTATGGATAGTTTTAAATTCTATAGTTATTGTTCCTTCTCATAACATTTTCTTTGCAAGGGAATAATTTATGTACTGTTCTTCCTGTGTGCGCTCATAACTACAGGATGTCTGGGGCTCAAAATACATAAGAAATTGAAAACGAAATGATTTTTTGTTTTTAATAATTTAAAACTCGTCTGAATAAACTTAATTGACCGGGGATCGAACCCGGGACCCCGCCCACCAGAGGTGAGCGCTCTACCAATGAGCCACCATGCATGTAAAATATTTAATCTACATACCATGTTAATAACAAAAAGCTCTTACAACTGCGTGTTTCAAGTATGAAAAAAAAAACCTCAAGCTTCAGCTGTTTTTTGTTTAATATTTTTGGTTGATAATAAAAGACCTAAATTGCCGAACATATGCAAAATATGCCAACATTTCCGGATCTGAAATATACATTCCGCATTTGCTACATTAGTCAAACTCTGTCCGTTAAATCCATGGTTTATTGTACTCAACAATTAGAAATACTTTTCGCAATACAATATAGAAAAATGGAATAATAATAACAATAACTTAGTTAATCAATATATTAAAGAGAAATAAAAGCAAGACTAGTGAGCACCCTTACGACACATTAAAAATACACTCATTTGAATTTAACGATCCAAGCCTTCCTTAACTGGAACTACTCAATTAGACTAACGGCAATAAGTTTGTCAAAATTTTGTTTCAAACCTGAATAAGTGACACTAATTCGAATTAACGCTTCCATTTTTCCGCTATTTTCATTCGTTTCTCTTTTCTATCTTTTAATGACGATAGATAAATGACTGAATGTGTCATACTACTACTTTAGCAGCAATAACACAGAAACTATGTCGATAATGAAATGAGTACTCACCAATTGTAGCAACACCTTCTCTACGTGTCGTACTTCAACACTACTGGACCCCTCTCTTTTGGCTTGGCGAGCAGACCTTGCGGCAGCTTCTAATGCAACTAATCTCATTAATTCGGCAGTCACAGCAGATACGTCATCAGTTATGCGTGTCTTTGAATCAGATAACCATAATTTTAACACGTCCCTCACCGTGCTCTGAAAGTTAGTTTAATTTGGCAGAAACATGTCATTAAAGGCGTTATCATCCTAATATTGATCAATAATTAACTTAAACTACAACAGAGACTCTTAGAAGTAAACTGATGTTCATTTTTACCTAAACAAAGTAACTGGCAGATTTTAAATACTATTTTAAAAACAGTAGTGTGGATCTAGCTTATTTATTGGATCTTGTAAGAGTTTTCCTGAACTTTTTCAGCCCATTTATCTTCCAGACAAAATGTCTTTGGATTTGAACATGTGCTTCATCCACAAGATAACCATAATAGGGATCAGGTTTTCCAAACACTCCTTTTGGAGACTTCATCTTTCTTGTTTTATACATCATGTATTTTGTACCTTCATTGTGCTAGCTTTTAAAGAGGCACGGATAAGTGTTAGAACTTGAATATTTTCACTGTATGATTTACATGATTTAACAGTTAAACTGATGTTGGATATAAATCTTCGGCAAATAGCACACGTTTTTTTTGTTTCAATTTCTTCTGAATATGGACTTTCTACTTTGAACAGTTTGGTCAATCTTGATTTGGTGTACTCATCCACAGCTGCGGTTTCTTAGAACGACTAACAGCAACTTCTGTAGCTGACTGAATCAAGGAGTGTTATTCGTCTTTTGCAAATACAAAATCATCATCCAGACAATGAGAGACGACTTCTTGTTCAGCTAGTGTCATTGTTGATATTTTCTTAAAGCATTTAGAGCACAGAATGTCATGACTGGAAACATCTTGACTTTAAAACAAGAGTCTTGAAATGAACACTCTTATTCTCGACCTGACGAATTCTTTATGTTAGTTTTTTACATCATTCTCTGATGAATATGCAAATAGTAAGCACAATCCACTCTCCTGTGGTCCTACGCAGAAGATATTTTAAACTCAGTCTTTTCCACAAACACCCCGTAACTCAATCAATCAGCAGGATCCTCACAAAAGTTTACAGGTACTGTTGGACCACAAATTTGATGAATTGCTCTCTTTGTTTGCGTGTCGACACTTAACTGTGAATTCATGTGCCCTCATTTTTGTATGCTAGGTCAAATACACAGAATTATCTGGATGGTTCTAGAATGTCCTGGAAGCTTATGTTACATTCTAGAACACTGTGGATGATTTCAGATTGTTTTAGAAGGTTCTATTACGTTCTAGAATTATCTGGATGGTTCCATAATGTTCTGATACAGTCTGGAATAATCTGAAAAATTTTACATTATTCCAGAAAATCTTTCATAATTTGGAAAATTCTATGTAAAGGAAATCTAAAAGAATAAAAATATTTCACAAGTTCAAATTTAGTTTATTTACGGTTTTTGTTCCATCACATTGAGCACTTCGGTCCGAGAGTGGATGTTTTTACAAAACCATATGAAAAATTCCAGAACCAAAATGGCGTGTTTTCCTTTCCAGGATATGTATTACCGGTACCCTTAGATACAACTCCTATAAAATTCTCAGAACTTTTGGTATTGGAATTCTGAGAAAATATTGTAACATACCTTGTTTGTTACAAATAAGTTAATAGGCTCAATGTGAATATCAGATTATATTACTCATATTATTATCGTAATTTTATAATAGGGCAATTTAAAGTATCCTTATGTTTATTGTTCTTTCGCAAACATTGCGTTGAAATGGAGATTTTGTTGTTTAGACGTTGGTTCTCTTAGTAAACTGCTCTTGAGTTTGTTATTAATGTTCTTCTTCTTCTTCTATTGAGTCGTCCATAGTAGGAGAATATACAGGCATAGGAGCATTACGGAATGAGGCCAGTCTTTAACGTTGAATTATAGTTCAAATTAAGGTTGTAGTATTCTTTCTTACTATATCTTTTGTTCATGAATATCTATATTCTATGCGAATTATCTTTATTTTGTTTAATAAAGCTGTAATAAAAGTTTCACCAAAATTTCCAACAGCGGGAACGAGAGAGAGAAGCGAAGCGGTGAAACGACTGTCTTTATTTATACTGTGTACTTCACCAAAAGCCGAACAAGAGTGGCGTCGTAATTTTCTTTCTTCTGTTAGAAGAAATTTTATTTTGTGATGGACTGAGAGCGAGTTCGTCGTTTTACTCTGCATAATAATACGCTCCAAGGAGTGAAATTATAGTGAGAACGTTATTCTCCCTAGGTTTTGGATGGAAGGGAGATAATTCTAACAGATAAAAGGTGGAAGTTGATCACGCACATGGTGATTCTTGTGTAAACTGAACAATGGCGTAAAAACTAATTACTTCTTCTAGTAGCAGCACTTCAGGTAACGTGACTAACTTTAAGTCTGTCTACAATGGCTATTCTGCATGGGAGCCTTGAAGTAAAGTGAACTTAATCTTGTTTTATGGGAAACTTCAGTAGTAAAACTCGAATTGCCAAAGGTCAACGGATATATCTATATTTAGTTCAGTTGAATTATTTTGGAACACGAACCTACTGAATAAACTATTCTTTCTTCGTATTAGCTACAGTGGTTTATCAGAGTTAGAAATTAAATCTACAGTTGTTTATTAGAGTTAAGATAACGAAAGCACTGGTGTTCTTCAGAAGTATAAATTAATATTTGTGAGTACGAAAATGTATAGTTCACGAGTGTATCTTATACACGGCACAATGTCCGAGTAAAGAGTTCCTATGGGGGAAACCTTCTCCCAAAGGGGCCCAGCCCGTGCGCGGCCTCGAATAGTCTTAGCCAGCCCTCTCATTATGTAAGTCGTACGTAGCGTAAATCTCTCTCTCTCTCTCTCTCTGTTGTGAAGTTCATTAAGTATTGAGTTAACCGTATTAGAAATGTATCTGAATATTTTCTATTAAAGCTTCAGTCCACGTGAAATTTCATATAATATATATATATATTGATGGTATTTATCAGTGCTTCTTGCTATATGTGTTTAAAGTTCAAGTGATTTCATGGGTAAGGTTGCCATTTTACGAAGATTGTCTGAATAGCATCTATAGTTCTCCAAAGTTTGTCCACCTTCGGTTATCATATGTTACAGTAATGAGTTGAACGTTGTCCCTCTGCTTAGATTGCTGGTGTTTCTAACTACGTTATGTCGAATTGCTGTTTGTTCAGTAACTGTCTGTCTATAAAAAAAATATAAGCATATCTCGTCCATTCGTCCAATATTTGTCTAGTTAATATATATATATACAAAGTCTCATCCAATTGTCCTTTATGAAGTGTTATATACTATCGTGTCCGTTGTCTACCTAATCCAGATTGTCTAGTATTGTCTATTATTACTGTCCACCTGACTTGTCCGCCCGAAAGGGAATATTATTATTACTAAACGTCCTAGTCATTGGTTGCTGTGTCTGCCCAGTGGATGTTCGGCTGTATACATTACTATTTGAGTGGCTACGGCATATTGAGTTATACGAAATGTGTGAACGGAAATTCTATCATGCTGAAGTTGTGATTAAGACGTCAAGTGTACTATAATTGACTTCGTATAAATTGCATTACATTATAATCGATAGTAGGATGCGCCCATGGTTGGAGCTGCCGAACGGGGATGTCAGTAAGTATTACCTCCGTTCCTTTATTGATTGTGTTTAGCACTTGAACTGAACCGGAAGCGGTAACACTTCTTTCAGCTGACGCTCGCTCAAGCGAGAATCACTCTGTTCTGTTATTATGTCGTACCTATGACGAGTGATGTGAAACTCTTAACTTTATTTAGTTGTCTGTGACTGCAATATGGTTGTTTCTCTTAAGTGGTGTGACGAAGTGTCAGGTAATAGTTTCTAACAGTTACAATACAATCTACTTCGACTATTGGTCTATGGACAGTTCTCTGGTGAGAAGAAAAAAAAAAAGAAGTTAACAATAAAATCTGATAATGGTTGATATTGTAAACAAATTGGATATGAGATTGACAGACAGAATTCTAGATGTGTTTTATTGAAGTTTTTTTTTTCCTCACAATGTTATGGTACTATAATGAATATACTGGCACCTTACGTTAATTGTAGAAGTGTGGTTAACTACCACACCGGTCTGAGTTGAAGCATTGTTAATAAACAGTATCTGAAAATGATTTTTTTTTCTTTTCAAAGTACTTAATATAACTAAGGTAAAATATTCATATATACGTACATGTTTAAGCTGAGCTTTATTAAAGGAGTTGAGTGGAGCTATTACTCTCCCTTCTAATCTGCATCCACCGGAGGTAAGTTTCTGGTTCTTCATTCTTTTGTTTCCGTTTTCGTTTATTATTTTTTCTTTCCGTTGCGCGATAGATTCCCTTCTCGATTCCTTTCGAGGTTGCTAGGACTTCGAATTAGGGATCAAGAAGTGAGTTCAAGGGAGGTGGTCGTTACGTATTGGAAAGAATCAAAACTTCCCTTGAACTAGGCTTTTAGATTGTAGCAGTCGTTACAATTTTTGGCGACCCAGCCAAGGATTTTTCTGACGGTGGAATTGTGGATGGAAGGAGAGTAAAAAAAAAGTCAACGTCTGAGCGAATTTCAGTTGGGGGCAGTGTTGCTAGCTCCGATTCTGATAGAGAATACGCGTGCTGTAATCAAAGTTTTAAGTCTGTAATATCAGAAACTGCTGAACGGGAAGATTCAGTCATGTGTGAAAAATGTACCCGATGGTATCACTTCCGTTGTGTCGGGATAAAAGAATCCGAT
The DNA here is from genome assembly GCF_964235325.1 of Thermobia domestica. Lineage (NCBI taxonomy): Eukaryota > Metazoa > Arthropoda > Insecta > Zygentoma > Lepismatidae > Thermobia > Thermobia domestica. The sequence continues at coordinate 54,508,976 of NC_137456.1, read as the reverse complement.
AGCATGTTTGAATTAATAAGTCGGGATTCGTACCAATGGATTTGTCAGGGCTGCCAACCCTCAAATGGAAATGGGAAAATCGAAAAATCTTTTGAAAATGGTGGCTTGGTTAAGTCCAACCAAAATGAACAAGATGTTCTAAAATTCCCAGTAGTTACCTCGTCCCCTATCGGTGGATCAGAGAGTTCAATGGAAATGCGTTTATTTGCGTTCTTACAAGAAAAGTTCGGTGAACAACGCGAAGAGTCACAAAAGCAGAACGAGAAACTAGACAGACAAAACGAAAAGCTTAATGAAAAGCTGGATAGGCAGCATGATGAAATTTTGATCTTAGCTGAGAAAATTAATGAAGTTAAATTAGAGGCACATAAAGAAATAGTTGAGGAATCGAACAGACTACGCGAACAGATAAAGGTGATAACTGCATCTCAGTTAGAACAAGAGGCTAGACTGCAAATTGTCGAAAGTGACCTCTTGAAAGTAAATCAAAAAGCGGAAGAATTGCAAGGTGAATTGCAAAATTTGCCTGAATTAGTTGATGCTAATAGCAAGGAAATAACTTCGATTAAAGAAGGCTATGAAACTACTGCCACTATTCTCGAATCGGTTTGTGATGAACAGAGAAGCTTAACTAAAAGAGTCTCTGTCTTGCAACAAAAACTCGAGCTTCGTTATGAGCAGCTTCAGAAAGAAATTAAGGAAGTTAGAGCGAAGTTTTCGGTTTCGAAAGAAATACATATTGAGACTGAAGGGGGAGACGATAGTGTTGCTCCTAAAAGAGTTTGTTTCACAGATGTTAGAAAGGATAGGGCGTCTGTTGAAAAGAGTAAGTTTGATTATAATGATCAGCCGATTTCACATTCGGATGGAATGTTGTTCAATGGTGCTACAACAGCAACTAATACTTCTTGGTTTTCTAAACCTATCCCTGGTGTTCCGACGATGAAGTCCCCGTTTAATTTAGATACTTTTCCAAGTACTGGTAGAAATACAGTGCCTGTCTTTGTCAATAGTAGTTCTCCGGTCTACACTATGTCTAATTGGAATTCGAGTCACTCGACCCCAAAATACTCATCATTCAGTCAACCCAGTTGGGGTAGTTCCATTAGTAATCCAATCAACCCTTTGAGTCAGTGTTCTACACCTTTTTATAATGTGTCCAACTTAAGTCCTTTTGACAATGGTCCTATATGGTCTAGGATTCCTAGTCAGCAATATAATTATGAATCTAAACAGATCTCATTAAAAGATCTTACTTATTTTCCTACTTTTGGTGGAGAAATTCGTCCTGGTGCATCCAGAGCTTTCCTCAGAAATTTCAAACGTTGTATAGATCGATATTCAGTGTCGGATTTTGAAAAGATTAGAGCTTTTCAAAGTTGCTTGCGAGATGGAGCTGAAGTCTGGATTCAGTCTGTCCTACATGAAATCCGTTCATTTGATGATTGTATCCGGTAATTCAAAAGTCAATATTGTAATGAGAAAACCGAGCTGATGCAGAAAAGATATCTCTAATCTTTAAAATATGATAAAAATAAATATTCTTCGTTGCTGGAATTTTCTTGGTTCTTGGTTGAAATGTACTATAACATTACCGAAAATCCTAACTTTCAGGAACTTTCAGGTTTAATTTTGGGAAGTTTACCTTACGATGACGTAAGATTATTATCTGTTAATCCAAGTCAGAACTTAGTTGATCTGATGATTCGGATTGGGAACTTGTCTTCGATTACCGGTCCGCGTACCGAGTTCGAACCTCCTTCTAGGAAGAGATCATTTATTAAACAGGCGAAGGTTATCAAAACTAATCAAAAATTTAATCAGAATAAAACGGTTGATAGCAGTTGTCAAACCGAAAAGAGGAACCCGGAGTATTCTCAGAACTTTAATAATTATAATAATAATAATTATTATAATCAGAACTCGTTTCGAGGTAATAATCGAAATCGACGATTTAGAGGAAGAGGAAATCGATATCGAAATAATGGAAATCGATACTACAATAACAATAATAATTATAGTAACGATCGAGTAGAAGAGAATGATGGATCTAGACAAATGTCTAGCAGTAACAGTGAAGGGTCTCCGAATTCGAGAGAACAAGTAAACAGTTCGGAAAACATGACTCGCAGCTGCCAATGAGAAAGGGGCAGGCAAGCTGCGAAGGACAAGACCCCTTTCGAAGTATTTGTACAGTGACCTCGTCAAACTCTTCTGATTCTACAAATCCGTTTCTAGAATTCCATGTTAATTTTGTAGTTGAAGACGATTATGTCTGTTCTTCTTCTGAGTACTATTTTTCCCCTTCACCCATGATAAAAGGAAACATTGCTGGCATAAATCTGCGGTGTACGGTGGATAGCGGCGCTGAGCTGAATTTAATGGATTGGGAAGTATGGAAACGTCTAAAATTAACTTTCCCAGCAGCCAAGCTACATCCGTATACTAGACTCACTTTAGGAGCCTTTGCAGGAAAGGAAAAATTCCAAGTACAGGGATTACAAACTTTCAATTTAAATTTTCAAGGTCACCTTTTTGAAACTCCTATATTTGTAATGAAGTATTTACGAACTGATATCATCTTAGGATGTCCTTTCCTGGATAAATTCAATGGTATTATTGATCGAGGTAAAAATGAAGTTAGACTCCAAACTTCGTCTGGGACTCAGATTTCCTTACAGACCATAAGGCCTGAAGTCTTATTTGTTGGAATTTCTTCGAATCGTGTGGAAGTCTCTTCATCCATATGGCCAGTTAGAGCTATTGAACAGAAGAATAAAAACACTTCTTTAGTGACTTCAACCATTGAAGAACCTCAACAGTCAATGAAGCAGCCTACGAATTTTCCGATGAATCCTGTCGAACATTATTCATCAGAGGACCCAGAGCCTAATGTTTCTGAGGTTGAAATTAAGGATTACGTTAAGTCAAGAATCGACTTAGATGAAAATTCGAAACAACGTTTAGCCAGTATTCTTTTGAAGTACCGATATTTATTTTCGGAGTATCCTAGACGGGTGCGTGCACCACTCTATAAAATTCAATTAATAGATGAGAAACCGATAGTAGGACCGTACTATCCTGTTCCCCAAGCACTTCAACCTGCTTTTGAGAAAGAACTTCAAACTTGGATCAAGCTTGGGTTAGCTAGGGAACAACCTTCTCCGTATCGTAATCCGATACACTGCGTACGCAAAGCGTCAGGAGGAGTACGTCCAGTTTTAGACCTCCGAGCTCTAAATCAAAAGGTTTTGGCGTCTAAAATTCAGGTGGAACCTATAGGCGAAATTTTGAACCGCGTAACCAAAGCGAAGTATTTCAGTTCTTTCGACTGTTCTTCTGGATACTATGGAATAGGGTTAGATCCCACATCATATCCATGTACTAGTTTTGTATATGCAGGTCATCAGTATGTAATGTGTGTATTACCGATGGGTATTAAGAGTGCACCTTCAATTTTCCAGAATATCATGTACTCTTTCTTTGATCAGACTACTAAATCTTTTGCCACGGTCTTCCTAGACGACATTTTAATTTCGAGTTTTTCCCTCGAAGACCACTTCGAACATTTAGAAAGGGCCTTTGAAATTTTTGCTCGTGCCAATTTCTCATTAAATTTTCGAAAGTGTCAGTTCATCCAACCTGAAATACATTTTCTAGGACACATTATCAGTGGAAATAATATCAAGGTTGATCCTCGACATAATGAGCCCATTCGTTGTTTCCCGATTCCGAAAACTAAACGGCAATTAAGAGCATTTTTGGGTTTAGTAAATTGGAGAAGAAAATTCATAGCTAATTTCTCTGCTTTAACATCTCCTCTATATGATTTGTTGAAAAAGGATAGGAAGTTTGTGTTCACTCCTGATTTATTAGAGTTATTTCACAAACTAAGAGAACTGGTGAGTCAACCACCGGCTCTTAGCCAGCCTGACTTTTCACTTCCATTCCATATTTTCTCAGATGCCAGTGGAGAAAATTTAGGAGGATTTCTTGCGCAATATCTTGAAGGTGAATCGTCCCCAGTCATTATTGCTTATGCTAGTAGAAGGGTAAAGCCACATGAGCTGTCCTTGTCCATTTTCCAACTAGAAGTATTAGCTATTCTCTTTCTTTGCGACCGTTTTTCGCAATATATTCGTCCGACGGTTGTACATTGCGATAACGCAGCAGCTACGCATGCGTTTACCATGAAAAGTTTAGATCCTAGGACTACTCGTATTCTTCTAAAACTCCAAAGATACGATCTACAATTCCAACATGTGTCATCAGAAGACAATTTCATTGCTGATATACTTAGTAGATATCCTCCGGAACTTCCTGGAGATAGTACCCATCTCTCGGTTAACTTGTTGTCTAATCTTGACTTTTCCTTTCTTAATCGTGAGGAATTCCTTCAATGTCAATCTGACGATCCATTTTGTCAGAAAGTTCGAGAATCTCTCGTTAATCCATCTGAAGTCTCCGACTTCATAGAACATAAAGGTCTTCTATATCGTAAGAATGTTCGGACACATCAATGGGTTCTCATTGTGCCACAATGTCTGGTTGATAACATTGTTGAAGCAGTTCATCTGCGAGGCCATTTTGGAGTGTACAAATGTTTGTCAGTATGTCGTAAACTTTTCTATTGGCGTAATCAGCGAAATTCCATAAAGAAATATGTGAAAGATTGTACTCGCTGTGCTGAGACTAAGTTCGCTAATCGGATCATTGCTAAGGAAGCATGCCAAATAGAAGCTCAAGCTCCTCATGATAAATTAGGAATAGATTTGGTCGGAAAATTACCTTGTAGTAATGGATATTATTATCTTTTGTCGATTATTGACATTTATTCTAGATTTGTTGTCTATTTACCTCTTCGCACAGCACATGTTAAAGAAATTATTTCTGTCCTCAAACAAAAATACTTCTATTCTTTTCCATACCCTCGGGTAATTATATCGGATAAAGGCTCACAATTTACCTCACGACTCTGGAATTCTTTTTCTCATCAACATAATATAAAGCATCTTCAAACGTCTAGTTATTCGCCAAATGCGAATGGAGTAACTGAAAGGTCTCATAAGGAAATTAATCGAATTCTTCGGTTGGAGTGTAATACTCAACAAACCAATTGGAGTAAGGTCATCAAAATGGCTCAAGATCTTCTGAATCATTCCATTTGCAGTAGTACTGGGAAAACTCCTGCGGAGTTATTCCTCTCGTATTCTGGTACAGAAGCATTTAAGCGTTCATTCCCGTGGCCTCCTGAACTACAAAAAGAATCCGAAGCCCGGAAGCATATAGTAACTTCTATATATAACCCTAAGAAAGAATGCCAGAAAATGAAGAGAACTGGAAGGAAAGTAAAATTAAAAGAAGGAGACTTAGTGATGGTTAAAACAAACTATCTTTCTTCAGCTGTTAAGAAAGAAACTTCTAAGTATCTTAATTGTTTTATTGGACCCTTTTTGGTTCATAAACTTTTAAAGAATTGTGCAGTTTTGCATAACTTGTCTGGTGAGTCAGTAGGTACTCAAAATTTTCAAAACTTAAAGATATTTGATTGTTCTCCGGATAAGCGGAGGGAATTATTATCTAAACATCCTAATTAAGATTTAGTTTAAATAAATATTGTTTATTATTATATTTATATCGTTTGTTCAGTCTTCATTTCTTCAAGTGTCGAGTCACAAATTGAAAAAGAAAAAAAAGATTTTTTTTTCTTTTCCAAGGCTCGGTGAGAACTGTAACATACCTTGTTTGTTACAGATAAGTTAATAGGCTCAATGTGAATATCAGATTATATTACTCATATTATTATCGTAATTTTATAATAGGGCAATTTAAAGTATCCTTATGTTTATTGTTCTTTCGCAAACATTGCGTTGAAATGGAGATTTTGTTGTTTAGACGTTGGTTCTCTTAGTAAACTGCTCTTGAGTTTGTTATTAATGTTCTTCTTCTTCTTCTATTGAGTCGTCCATAGTAGGAGAATATACAGGCATAGGAGCATTACAGAATGAGGCCAGTCTTTAACGTTGAATTATAGTTCAAATTAAGGTTGTAGTATTCTTTCTTACTATATCTTTTGTTCATGAATATCTATATTCTATGCGAATTATCTTTATTTTGTTTAATAAAGCTGTAATAAAAGTTTCACCAAAATTTCCAACAGCGGGAACGAGAGAGAGAAGCGAAGCGGTGAAACGACTGTCTTTATTTATACTGTGTACTTCACCAAAAGCCGAACAAGAGTGGCGTCGTAATTTTCTTTCTTCTGTTAGAAGAAATTTTATTTTGTGATGGACTGAGAGCGAGTTCGTCGTTTTACTCTGCATAATAATACGCTCCAAGGAGTGAAATTATAGTGAGAACGTTATTCTCCCTAGGTTTTGGATGGAAGGGAGATAATTCTAACAGATAAAAAGTGGAAGTTGATCACGCACATGGTGATTCTTGTGTAAACTGAACAATGGCGTAAAAACTAATTACTTCTTCTAGTAGCAGCACTTCAGGTAACGTGACTAACTTTAAGTCTGTCTACAATGACTATTCTGCATGGGAGCCTTGAAGTAAAGTGAACTTAATCTTGTTTTATGGGAAACTTCAGTAGTAAAACTCGAATTGCCAAAGGTCAACGGATATATCTATATTTAGTTCAGTTGAATTATTTTGGAACACGAACCTACTGAATAAACTATTCTTTCTTCGTATTAGCTACAGTGGTTTATCAGAGTTAGAAATTAAATCTACAGTTGTTTATTAGAGTTAAGATAACGAAAGCACTGGTGTTCTTCAGAAGTATAAATTAATATTTGTGAGTACGAAAATGTATAGTTCACGAGTGTATCTTATACACGGCACAATGTCCGAGTAAAGAGTTCCTATGGGGGAAACCTTCTCCCAAAGGGGCCCAGCCCGTGCGCGGCCTCGAATAGTCTTAGCCAGCCCTCTCATTATGTAAGTCGTACGTAGCGTAAATCTCTCTCTCTCTCTCTCTCTGTTGTGAAGTTCATTAAGTATTGAGTTAACCGTATTAGAAATGTATCTGAATATTTTCTATTAAAGCTTCAGTCCACGTGAAATTTCATATAATATATATATATATTGATGGTATTTATCAGTGCTTCTTGCTATATGTGTTTAAAGTTCAAGTGATTTCATGGGTAAGGTTGCCATTTCACGAAGATTGTCTGAATAGCATCTATAGTTCTCCAAAGTTTGTCCACCTTCGGTTATCATATGTTACAGTAATGAGTTGAACGTTGTCCCTCTGCTTAGATTGCTGGTGTTTCTAACTACGTTATGTCGAATTGCTGTTTGTTCAGTAACTGTCTGTCTATAAAAGAAATATAAGCATATCTCGTCCATTCGTCCAATATTTGTCTAGTTAATATATATATATACAAAGTCTCATCCAATTGTCCTTTATGAAGTGTTATATACTATCGTGTCCGTTGTCTACCTAATCCAGATTGTCTAGTATTGTCTATTATTACTGTCCACCTGACTTGTCCGCCCGAAAGGGAATATTATTATTACTAAACGTCCTAGTCATTGGTTGCTGTGTCTGCCCAGTGGATGTTCGGCTGTATACATTACTATTTGAGTGGCTACGGCATATTGAGTTATACGAAATGTGTGAACGGAAATTCTATCATGCTGAAGTGGTGATTAAGACGTCAAGTGTACTATAATTGACTTCGTATAAATTGCATTACATTATAATCGATAGTAGGATGCGCCCATGGTTGGAGCTGCCGAACGGGGATGTCAGTAAGTATTACCTCCGTTCCTTTATTGATTGTGTTTAGCACTTGAACTGAACCGGAAGCGGTAACACTTCTTTCAGCTGACGCTCGCTCAAGCGAGAATCACTCTGTTCTGTTATTATGTCGTACCTATGACGAGTGATGTGAAACTCTTAACTTTATTTAGTTGTCTGTGACTGCAATATGGTTGTTTCTCTTAAGTGGTGTGACGAAGTGTCAGGTAATAGTTTCTAACAGTTACAATACAATCTACTTCGACTATTGGTCTATGGACAGTTCTCTGGTGAGAAGAAAAAAAAAAGAAGTTAACAATAAAATCTGATAATGGTTGATATTGTAAACAAATTGGATATGAGATTGACAGACAGAATTCTAGATGTGTTTTATTGAAGTTTTTTTTTCCCTCACAATGTTATGGTACTATAATGAATATACTGGCACCTTACGTTAATTGTAGAAGTGTGGTTAACTACCACACCGGTCTGAGTTGAAGCATTGTTAATAAATAGTATCTGAAAATGATTTTTTTTTCTTTTCAAAGTACTTAATATAACTAAGGTAAAATATTCATATATACGTACATGTTTAAGCTGAGCTTTATTAAAGGAGTTGAGTGGAGCTATTACTCTCCCTTCTAATCTGCATCCACCGGAGGTAAGTTTCTGGTTCTTCATTCTTTTGTTTCCGTTTTCGTTTATTATTTTTTCTTTCCGTTGCGCGATAGATTCCCTTCTCGATTCCTTTCGAGGTTGCTAGGACTTCGAATTAGGGATCAAGAAGTGAGTTCAAGGGAGGTGGTCGTTACGTATTGGAAAGAATCAAAACTTCCCTTGAACTAGGCTTTTAGATTGTAGCAGTCGTTACAATATGTAAATAAAGTAAAAATTTTAAAGAAATAAAAAATGCAATTAATCAGTTATCTTGTAAAATGCATTCAATACGATCTATATTAAATATCAATCAGTGTAGTTGACGGATTGAATTAGTGGGATTCTGTTGATGGAACCAGACGACGAAACCAAATAACAGTCGAGTGGACCCAGTCGATGGATTGGTATGGATAGAAGTAATCAAAAGCAATAATTCAGAATTAGGCAGACATTGCACCGGCATGAGGAAGCAGCATATAATTAACCTACTGCGCACATCTAGGAAAAAACAAATCATCTTTTTTTCTTTTTGTCACCCTTTGCATATTACTGATAAGAGCAGCAGCAGCAATAATAATAATAATAATAATAATAATAATAATAATAATAATAATAATAGTAATGGTGGTGGTGGTGGAGGAACTTTCGGCGCATATCCTGAAACATAGCAATCCCTCCTTATACGCTTCTATTTATTCCCTCTCCCCTACCAAAACCAACTTAACAATACCTTATCTGTTGATCAAGTAGTCTGGTCAGCTTGGCTGAAATAAGGAATCATATTGAAGATTCATACGGGAACTCGGAATTATTCAATTCATCGGAACCACAGGATTCGACTTAGAGGAAGGATCCAATCCATCTTCGCATGATACAAATTAAAAGAAATCAGAATCATGCAATTTACCGGAACTGGTGTGAAACTATTAAAAGTGCTATAAAGGAAGTCGTAATACTATTGATTTTTTCCGAGCAATTACATTAATGTGTGCAGCAGACACTTCGTTTCTATCACGAAAGTTATACCGTACGTCATACACATTCAAAGACTATATTATTATTGACAATTACAAATGTATATATGTCATTATCTGTTATACCGTAACTCTGGGATTGAAGCACTGCAACATCTATTAGCGTACAATTTATTGCAAGAAAAGTGACATAAGTATCTGGTGCAGGCGTAGTTTTGGCGCACCACATTTTAGAAAATTTACAGGTAAAACTCACTACTTTGAATCGAATGATATGTTTATAAGGAACACATTGCTGGAAATGACAGAAATAAATACAGAGTAATACAGTCGTATTTTCCGTTTACAAGTGTAAGGTTAGTAGCCTAAAATCATTACAAGTGCTTTACGACGAATAAAATAAGGGAGTATGTTTAGCAGATGGGATCCAGAAGCACGTAAAAAACAAAATTTACAGGAGAAATGAATGATGCAAGTACTTAGACGTAACATAACGTAACCTAATCTTAGTAGAAATAAGCGAAATTCCATCATTTTTTAGAAAATTATGCTGGACCCGTACACTAACATAACACAAACTAACCTAATCCAACCTAATGTGAAAAGAAATTACCAAAATTGTAACATTTTCTAGAACAAAAAAAAAAAAAAAGAGCTGCACCACTTTTGTTAAACAGCCCAAAACGAACGAGTGCATATGAACGATGGCTCTATTGGATGCTATTTTCCACCGGCAGCATACTTCTGCGCAGTGTACAGAATCTGTATTTTATGATTACAAGTGGAGCGTTACTAGTATGAAACCATGATAAGACAAATGCTATTGAAATTCATATCATTGCCGAAAAGCACTTCTTTCAACTACCCTTATTTGCGCGCATACCCATCATCATTGACGCACCTGCTCCCTTTGGACGCATCCGGCCCACCAGCTTCGCCCTAAAATGACTGGGTTAGATAGCATTCTTGCTTCTTAGTGACCACCTAACACAGCTTGTTTTTTTTTTCTGGACTCGTATTTTTTGTGTTCCACAGTTGGAAGCCGTATTTATACGCAAATCGTAACAGAATTTTCAACAAATATTTCTGGTAGTCCTCTTGAATTTTATCTATGCCAAATGAGGTATTTTCATGTGGCTTAGTGAAAAACTTTTAGGGGACAACAAGGAGGAAATTAGTGAAAGAATTATAATTTTTCAACAACTCTTTCCAGTGGTGCGCCAAAAGTAAACCTGTACCTAATATTTCAACTTTACACACGTCGACTTTCTAGCATATCAGTTTACGGACATTGGGACAGTTTAAAGTAAGAAAAATTATATAAATATTTTCGGTGAAACTGTACGCCTTTACTTCACTTAAAAGAGATTTAGTATTATAACTCAACTTACTATTTTAAATTTGGCACTTGAAGACAATAACGCAACACTCTCGTCATCCATGATTTACGCTTACCGCTAATCAGGGATACCAAATATAAAACCGAAAAATTCCCTAATAAAAAGCATAATTATCCCACATTATTGTCATTATTCTCAAACATTAATTTTTTTTAGAAACAAAATAGAAATAACATAGAACACTTGAATGTTAACTGCCCTTGGGGAAATTTTGCCACTATATTAGAAATGATCCTTTGGTCAACATGTAAGTGCAACACCTACTCCTTAACCCTTTAGCACCCGTGTATATTTACAGACATCGATGGGATCTCTTTAAATGACCGTACATCAGGTCGTTAGTGCAACACTGGAACAAGTTATACCTCGATCGATTTGTAAGATTGAAGGCTTTCAGTTTACATAATAAACACGATCCGCATTATGCAGAGTCATTTTGATGTATGATTAGCGTCATACTAAAAGCCGGACTACTACAAGAAACAAATGTTAGTCGAACTCTTTAGTATGGCACTAATCACACGTCAAAACGACTCTGCATAAGGCCCGATATTTCTATGTACGAAGGAAACCTAATTAAGGAATATTTAAGAAAATTTCCCTTAAAAAGTCCCTTCTCGCGATTCTTTTAGTTGTTACGTGCAAACATTTCAAACTAGGTGAATAATAACATGTATTTATTTGTCCTATTTTAGGTTCAACTTAAGCTGAAAATTTCATCTTGACCTATCAAATAGCAGCAGAGGAAATATTTTTATTTATAGTTTTCACAGAGTTCATAATAATAGATTTCACTGGCGTATTTAGGAGAGGCCTCCGGGCTTAAGCTCCTAGAAATCTTACTTACTATAGAAAAATAAATGAGATATCTTGCAGAATTTTCACATGTCCAGGCAATGCCCCCGAAATAAAATCGTAAATATGCCACTGATACATTTTCGTGGAAGTTCGAGTATAACTTTGTGTCAATGTTGCTACCATCAGTGGAACACTGGAATCAGTTATACCTCGATCGATTAGTAAGAGTGTAGGCTTTCAGTTTACATAGTGAACGGGATGGGACCGCGCCAACCTTGTCGTCAGCGACCCAAAATGAGATATGTCAAAGCATCTCGGGGTCGATCCCGACAAGCCTGGACACCTTCAGGAATGTGTCCAGGCTTGTCGTTGGCCAACCTTGTCGTCAACGACCCAAAATGAGATGTGTTCAGGCTTGTCGGGATCGACCGCGACAAACCTGGACACTTGAGTAATGTGTCCAGGCTTATCGTCAACGACCCAATTTGAAATGTCTGTTCCAACAAACTCTACCAGTTAAGGCGTTTCCAGTTCATACATACATACCCTTCAATATAGAGTTGCATGGCTCGCATCTATATCGCTATTGGCTGTTTCTCGCCAGTCAGCTACTGCCCTCTACTAGAGGATTTTCGAATTATTTTAAATTTATTTATCTTTTATTAAAAGAGATTATTATAATTGACAACATTTTCGTTTTACTTAAAAAATTACAAGTAGTATTTAGCAATCGTTGCAATATTTCCGCCAAAAAATCATGGTAAGTACGGATCGTGCGACTCTGCCGTGAAAGCCACGTTTTCATGCACCGCTGACTCTAGGGACGCGTTCTTAAACATCGATCAGATTAAATGTTTTCTTTTATCAGGTTAAATGCCTAGTGTTATGAAATTCTTTTCGTGAAAACGCTTATTTCGTTACGGGAGGTAAATCAATTATTAGCGTGAGTAGGCCTACACTTCGCAAACAAATTTGGACTTTTTTGATGAACAATTATGGAAGTGAGTTATTTGGGGAGATCATCTGGTGAGCAATCGTAAGCAAATTAAGTATATCTGGTTTCTGGAAGACTATCTGATAGAACAAGGAATATCTAAAAAATCATGATCTATGACCATGTAGAGCATTTTTGTTTGCGTGTCTCTTAGTAGGATGTTCAAAAGCTGAGAATGGGGTTCGTCTTAAAGAGGGCCGTACCCAGGATTGGTTTGAGGAGGGTATAGGCCATATTTAGAATATTTTGAGGAGGGTGTAGACCATATTTAGGATATTTTCATAGGTGCATCACTGTATTTTATTTAAACCAGTAACTACAATAAAGGAAACTAACAGTGTCATAGCAGCATTAGGCTGGGACAACAAGTATTTGTGCTAATCTTGATGTTATTTTCGGACTATGAGAACATGAGCAATTTTGAAATATAAACCAAGAATATTCCAATATCGCACAGTGTGTTTTTCTACGGACGCCATCTCGATGGAGAACAATGCTACAAGTGTGGGTTTCCAAAGTGCAATGTTAGAATTGAATCAATCGTTTGAGCTATACAGACGTAGTCTTGAATGGTGGAGAAAATTCTGTGTGGAACTCTCTTGCATCATATCAGTGTATGAAAGAGTGGATAGTTTTATGACTCTAATCCAAGGAAAATGAGACAGACGGGCAGCTAAATGCTGATACTTGCTTTTCGTACAAGTGTTACAGATTTGATCTAAAGAGTCTGCATTAATACTAAGCTTCTTTCTCGCTCCCCCTGGCCTATCAAATTCTTCAGTTAGTGCGTAGTCTCACCCATTCTACTTCTCTTTAATTCCATCTTTTTAATATTGCAGTTACAGCACTTAATTTCTTCTGCTCTCCTTCATTATATATTTTGTCTGATAATTTACCTTTCTCTCTATGCCCACATTTCGAAAGTCTCCAATTAGATTTCATTATCTGTTCCTGTAGGTCCGGATTTCCCAATAGGCCTACTAAGCCCAGGTCTAGGAACTAAACGTTCTGAGATGCGCACGGACAAAAATTGTAACCGCCAGAGTGATCATAGTTTAGTTTTACATCTTTATTGTCGAAGGATAGGAGAATGTATTAACAACTCTTGATCAAGATATCTTGCAAATCAAATGCGTAACATTGCATTTTCTTAGGTGATCGCGTGTGAAAGTGAACATGATTTAAAGCATAAATTGAAAGCATGTAGAAAACCGTCGCCATTCTATATTTCAAACGCGAAATGTCACTGAATACGTTAGTTGGAAATTGATTCTATTTTGAATTGGAACTCCAAAAAGTTCACCACGTAATACAATCACAAACACTAGAGGTGAACACGTTTAAAGTTTCTGCGATTGCTTTTCACGGCGAATAGCCGCAGTCTTAGCGTTCTCTCTTGTATTAAATGCATGTGCGGTTAATTGTGACTAGGTGCTGCGTTATAGCCTGACAGACCCGCTCAGTTCGGCGCCACCGTTTCAGCTCGGCGCTTATGTTAATCAAATGGGATGTATGCCCGTGTACATAAAATTTTCGCCGAACTGAACTGGCGCCGAAACGGTGTTGTCGAAACGTAGCGGCCCCAAAGCCTGATGGCTTTAATAGGTTTGAAACCTAAGCATTTTTGGATTTTAGTCCTCGTTTTTTTTTTTAAATTTTAAACCGGGTTTTATTTTTCAGTATTGATATATGATATTGTAGGGTAAACTATCCAATAGTCGACCGAATTTGATTACGAAAAACGTAAGTCGTTATTTTGTGTTCTTTCTTTAATTGAATATGTCCAAAAAATGTGTATAGTACTCTGTACACTCTCTAGAATCATGGGATTAGGTTAGTTTTCAAAAATGTTATTACATTAATTTATTACACTTTTTTATTATAAATGTGACAAATTTTGCTGTAGTCGACCACCCAAAATCTAAGTTCGACCACTACGTATACCAGTAGTCGACCGGGACTTCCAAGATATAAAATTGTCCAGCTAATCTCAGAAATTGATATGAAAACACAATAGAATAAATTACAATATTCTAAATAAAAATTGTGGCTACCATTGGATCTAAATCACAACAGTATTGTTTAAATAAATACAGGCCTATTCGACAAATTTGTGCAAATTATAGCTGAATGTGCGAAGATAGGCTATTTTTAAAGTTGAGCAAGAAACTAACATAACGTATTATAAATATAGTTTATAACAACAACTAATGGCTTCTCCTCTATAGAATAGTTGTAATTAATAATATAAATAGATTTAAATAGTCATTTCGAAGGACAACATTGACTCAGAAGAAAATCCTCATCGATGGTGTCGTTATCTTCGCATTGATAGAAACAGCTTGATCATTGGAAATCTTCATACTCTTCTGCAGTATGTGCTTCCAAATCAGGAAAGAAGCGCATACTCTGTGAATTTGGGGAATGCATGGAAGATGCGCTTTGCACAAATAGTCTGCACAAGTTACACATTTGGGCTGTAATTTATTGCTTTCGTCTATATTTCCTTTGCATTGGCTGCAAATTTCCTGTTTAATTGTAGCACGTTCCACTGATTCAGGAATACAAGAAAAATTTTCAGGGATATCAAAAGCACTGTTTTCGCATGGGTTGGATATTTCTTGCTCTTGATTGCCACTATCAGGAATGCTTTTCCGGTTCTCAGAACTTGGTATTCCTTTGTGTACTTTCTTTCTATTGCCAGAACGCTTGTTGTTTTCTTTCGCTGAAAACTTCTCAAGGCGAGCCTTTTTTCGATTTTCTTTTTCTTCTTCCTTCCTTCGTTTCATTTCTTCCTTTCCTTCATAATAATTTTTTCATTCTCCTGAAGATATGGCAAATGGAATTTTGTTCGAAGATCTCGATCTAGTTCCCCGGCAATGTGTTTTCTCAGAGTCTACCTTTGTTGGCCACCAGAGATGCTCCTCAAAATTTTTCAATGAAGCTTGATTACTTCCACATTCGGGAGGAACATCTTGCCCGCTCCTGAGAGGAGAATCATTAAATGTCAATGGACTAGTGCTTGTATGCTTAACATCAACTGTTAAAGCCTCAGGAGTTGAGAGTAAAGACCCTTGTTCATTCGAAGTTTCACTGTTGTGTTCCGTTTGTATCTTTGCTTTCTGTTGTACTGTCAGCCAGAACTGAAATAACATTGTTTCTTCATCACGTACTAATCTCTCTCTCTCTCTCTCTGTTTCTAGTTCAATTTTCTTCATGTGCCTTTTCAGAGTTCTTCAAATTCATTTTATTTCAATTTCTTACCACAAATATTACTCTTCTCTAAGGTCGACCACTTTGTTTCCAGTACTCGACCTCCCCGGTCGCCTACTGCTTCCGTTGCTTTAAATTGATTCTTTTGTGATCTCAAGAGCATGCTAACTTCAAACCTTTCAAGCCGTATACTTTGTTAATTAATTTCTTACGAATTTTCAAAATGGTATTAGTCGACCACCCTGGTCGACTATAGAAATTGATCCTTTGAAAGAATGCAGTAGTCGACCTCCCCCTTTCTTTGTCCCAAAAGAAACAAATTTTGTTATATTCAAGTATTAAACTAAAGAACTAACCCAACACAAGCTATTTGAATATTAAAACCTGAATTAGTAACGACCATGATTGTATAAACACATTTTTCCTACCTGTTGTCGGTATTCCAAAAAAATATGATTCTTCTGTGTTTCTTCCGTCTCCTGCTATAGTCCTAAATACTTTGGCGCGATTCAGGCTAACCGTGTCAAACAAAACAATACAAGTTTGCAATGATACCAGACAATGTTTAAAGTTTTCACTAAGACATTCACTGGAATCGCCAATGGAATAGATTTAATCTTAACAATGTATTTTTTCCAAGTGGTCGACTACTAACCTAGGTCGACTATAGCCGGTTCCACCCTAATTGAATAATCATGTCTGTGGTACTTCTTACGATTTTTATGAATATCACGGTGTTATAAAAATAACTGCAGTATAATCAGAGAGAACAGTTGCCCTTGTACATTGATAACACTATGTGTCCAGGTTTGTCGTTGGTCAACCTTGTCGTCAGCGACCCAAAATTAGATGTGTCCAGGTTTGTCGGGGTCGACCACGACAAGCTTGGACACCCCAGGAATGTGTTCAGGCTTGTCGTCGACCAACCTTGTCGTCAGCGACCCAAAATGAGATGTGTCCAGGCTTGTCGGGATCGACCACGACAAGCTTGGACACCTCATGAATTCGTTCGAGTCTGGCGCAAGAGGATAAATTGAGAAGTGTCAGAGCTTGTCGTTGTCCAAGGTTGTCGTCGTCCAACCTTGTCGTTGTCCAACCTTGTCGGGAGCGACCAAAATTAAGTGTCCAGGCTTGTCGTCGTCCAACCTTGTCTGCGTCCCGAACGGGATATTTCTGTATACGAAGGAAAACTAATTGAGGGATATTTAGGAAAATTTCCCTTAAAAAGTCTCTTCTCGTGATTCTTTTAGTTGTTACGTGGAAACACTGCGAAGTATGTAAATAATAATAAAATGTATTTATGTGTTCTATTTTATGTTCTACTTAAACTGAAAATTTCGTCTTGATTCTTCAAATAGCAGCAGAGGAAATATGTATTTCATAGTTTTCATAGGGTTCATAATAATTTATTTTCATGCAAGAATGAATATGACTTTGCGTCAAGGTACAGTTATAACCTGGGAACACTGCAAACTACGTGAAGAATATTAATATATATGTATGTGTCCTATTTTATGTTCAACTTAAACTGAAAATTTTGTCTTGATCCATCAAATAGCAGCAGAGGAAATATATATTTTATAATCTTCATAATAATTAATTTTCACGGTTCATAATAATTGATTTTCATGGAAGTACGAATATGACTTTGTGTCAATGTTGAATTTTATTTTTCTATAGAAAACAAATGACACCCGTGTGACAGTCAAATAGAATCCTATGCCACTCCCTAGCTATCTAGAATAGCTACCCCGCGCCATAGAAGGAAAGATTTAACAGAAAAGGCAACACTTTTGTTATTTTTAATTCGTTCTTGGAATTCAAAATATTTTCCCGATCTTATTTACAAAAAATTCAATCCTGAAAAAAATATACCATAGAATCCTTGGTATTCTCGCAACAGGTGATCTACTGCCCATGAAGTAAGTATCAAAACCCAAGAAACTGATAACATTATCGAACTAAGAGGAAGAAAGATTTGAAATTAAATTAAATGAAATAATTGAGTTTAACGTCCCACGACTATACCTGTTAGGCTAAGGGAGACGGTGAATAAAGCAAGTGAATGATGATGGAAGAGTTGGTGGAATGAGAAAGTGGGAGGAAACGGGATGGGATGGGATGGGATGGGATTTAGATTTCTGGGCTCTCGGCATCTAAGGCCATTTAGCCCTTCACGTGTTGAGGGATGACGTCCCTCGGCGAGCACACAATCCGGGGAAAGGGAAGGAAGAAAGGATTGGGGAAGGAAGGAAGCGGCCTGGGACCTATAAGTTAGGTACCACCCCGGCATTTGCCTGGTGTGAATGAGGAAAACCCAGGAAAACCTCATTCAGGGTGGCTGGCCTGAAAAAACGTTTTACACTTTTTCGACCGAGTGTCCCCACCAGAAATCGAACCCGGGGCCGCTCGCACCGAAGGTGAGAGCATTAGCGACTGCGCTACGCGGGGCCATTTTCCGTGAAGAAAATGCTTATACAAGGTATTTCACCCAAAAATTCCTGATTCCTAGCGGCTACGAAATTTATTTGAATAATATTATAGTAATATTTATATGTAAATACACAGCGAAAAAGGATACATTTTGTTTTACAATGTTTTTTTTTTTTTTTTTTTTTAAGGTTTCATAGTCCAGTATAATAATGGCGAATCGTAGAGTTACGTTGCAGCAGAAGTTCTCATTGGTGCCTTGGTTCATTGAATCACGCTCCCTTGTTGATGTCCAACGACGATTCCGACTGGAGAATCATTGTGCATGGGCACCATCCACCAAGTCCATATGGCGTTGTGGATCAGTTGAATAATACTGGTAATGTTACAGGACTTCGAAGAGGGGGGAACCAGATCAACTGTGCGTACAGAACAGCGTATTGCAGTAGTGCGAGCATCTGTTGTGAATAGCCTGGCTAAAAAAAAAAAAAAAAAAAAAAAAAATCTCTGCAATGTTTGTCAGCAGAAAATGCAATATCCGTATTATCATGTTGGTGTATTGTGCGGAAAGATCTGCAAATTTTCCCCTACAAAATGAAGATGCTTCAAAAAGTAACAGACATTGCAAAAAGAAGGCGTCTGCATTTTGCAAATCAGTTCAGTGCATTAATTGCTGATGACCCAGCCATTATTGAAAACTTGTGATGTACAGACGAAGCTTACTTTTGTTAGTCAGGTGAAGTAAAAAAAACAAAATGTAAGATTTTGAGCAACAGAAAATCCGCATGAAGTGGTAGACTCACCTCTGTATCCGGAAAAGGTTTCGGTTTGGTGTGCTGTAACAAAACGTGCCATAATTCTTTGATGGCTACGTCACATCAAAAAATTATTTGGAAATGCTTGAGCATTATTTTTATCCTAGTCTTCGTCATAAAAGGTGTCCACTTCGTCGGCAATGATTCCATCAGGTTGGAGCTAAACCGCATACAACAGAACCTACCCTTAATTTCCATCACACAAAATTCTGCAATTGTGATTTTATTTTGGATTATCTCAAGCAGGAGGTAAATGAATTAGAGCAAACATCGAGCAGTGTATGGCACCAGTTAGTCACGTCACCCTTGGTAATGGTTTTGATAACATGCGCATCAAGGTCAGGGAGGTGTTCAATCGTCAGGGTGGACACTTCGAACATGTGTTACATTAAACTTTAATCTTTCACTTATCATACCATGTAAATTTCTTTTACTATGATCATCAACAAAATACATTGTTGCACTTCAAAATCACGACTTTTTCACTGAAACACCCGTTACAATTCAAAATGAAGATGTCGGCATAAAAGAATGTACTTGAACAATGTTGACACCATTCTTGTCATGGGGCACGGTAGATAGAGGCAGAGCGCTTACCTCTGGTGCGTGGGGTCCTGGTTGGAACTCTGGTCAAGTAAGTTTGTGGTGGACAACAACTGCGCCGACTTTCTAAAATTTATGAAAGTGCATATCAATGTTATATGTTTTCAGGGAAGTCTCGGTATTTTTTTTATTAATTTCCTTTTAGTTAAAATTTTCTATGAAGACTGTCTATGAAAGAGCTGTGGTGTGATAAAGTAGAATATATCGGTAGTATAAGTTGAGGCTGTCCTAGCTGAGTCCGTAACACTGTTAACTTAAACGCAAAAGAAACGGGTTCAAACCCAGGTGCAAGGTTAAGGATAAATAATTGTAATGAATATTTTCAACATATGTAATCGTAATATTAAGTGCATACTTTAAACAACTTACATGATGCACAATGATTGCAAGAGGTAATGATATTACCAACACGCAGGGACGCCCACAGGGGGGATGTATGGCGCAAGCTGCACCATTGAGAAAAATTTGGGGGGGGGGGATTTTACTCTAGTTTCGAACTAGCAATTTTACTGTCGGGATAGCATTAAAACACGATTTTGAGAAGCTAATTTTCAAACATTTTCCGGGGTGAACCCCCGTACCCCCTGCTTCGATTCTCGATGAATGAAGTACCGCGCAAGTAGCCGTATGAAAGGAAAGGTTGGTTCGTTTTAATAGAGAAGGGCCGCCCACAGGAGGGATGAATGGCGCAAGTTGTGCCATCGAGAAAAAAATTGGGGGGAATAAAAAAAATTGGGGAAGAATTTTACTCTAATGTCGAATAAGTAATTTTGCTGTCGTCAGAATAACATTGGAACACGATGCGATTTTTTTTTTTAAATCTCAAGAATGGCTCCCCCTACCCCCTGCTTAGAAACTCTATGAATGAAGTATCGCGCAAGTTGCTATATGAAAGGATGGCGCCAAGTTCTGGTGAACAGTTACAAACACTCAAGGAATCACTTTCAAATTTAGATTTGAAACTTGCCTATGTTGTCTGTTGAAAATTATAAAGTAGTTTGACATAATTGTGAACTAGTGGTAACCATACAGACAACAGCCAAGTTTCAAATCTAAATTTGAAGTGAGCCAGTGAGTGTTTGTAACTGTTGTCCACCAGAACTTGGCGCCTATTTTTGTGATATCAATTCTTTTTAAGGCCACTCGTACTTGTCTCTTTTATAGGAATGTTTTTCGTTGGATATCACTTCTTTTTGTAGGCTAATTTCGAGGATAACATTTTCTTTTGGTATCCAACTCAATAACTTGTAACTTGCGTTTAATGGGGCGTTTACACTTGGTCGATTTAGTCGCACGGCTAAATCGACTCGTTGCATTTGCGATTAAATCGAAGCAACTAGGCCGAATCAGATCGATGGATGTGTTCAATTGTTTCAACCGAAATTGAATGCTGCTTGTCGACTCGCTCTCCCCTGGTCGATTCGAAATCGACTGGCAATTTTAAAGATGTCCAAGCAAGCAGTAATTGGTACAATTTGCGGTGTTATAGCAGAAAAAAATAGAACGTCTTTCAATTCAGTTGCCAGTCGATTAGTCGCCTTCGATCAACAAGCGATTAAATTGAAGTCCCGTTTACACGGTCGATTAAGTTGAAAGTGACGTCAATTCAACTGAATCGAACGCAAATCGACTAAGTGTAAACGCCCCATTACTTTTCATGTACAAAGGAATTATATCAATATTTTGTAAAGAAAAATAATACTACTAATTGTAAAAAAAAAAAAAAAAAAAAAGAATTCCTGTGCCATACACAGTGTGTAGAAGTTTTTATACCCTTCAATATACTTATAGAACATATTTAGTATTGTACACTACCAAGACTACTAATCAAAGTAATGCCATTTTTATAATTACTATTGCCCCTACTACTACTACAAGCATTCTATAATGCTACTACAGGAAATAAAAACAACAAAAATAACAATTACTAGTACTATAAAAACTACTGCTACACTGGGCAATTGCTTTTAGAAAACTTGAAGTTTGAGGAGGGAAGAGATTGGGGGGAGTGCGCCATCAGCTTTGGGGGGGATGGGCACCCCTGCCAACACGTTATTTAAGAAGAATACCACATTCATACAAATTAAAATGAAAAACATTTTTCATAAAATCGAATAGTTTTAATGGCATTGCAGAACGAACTGTGAAAGGATTTTGTTGTGAATATATACTACAAAGTGACTAACTTAAATGTGTTGCTTGGTTGCATTTGCACAAACATATTTGAAACATAAAATTATGTTTTAAAGGTTTTAACTTCCATTTCAATATTTTAATTACTTATTATTATTAATTTGAAATGGCAAATGAGAAATATTTATTTTAATTTGTTTCTATCAAAATAAAAATCTTTTGGGTGCTGGAGCCGCGGAGCAACCTCGATGTCGGCGCGCATAGTAGGCAACATCTTATGCATATTTTCTTGGGGTACTGCCGTTTCTACTCAAATTCTCATTCCACCAAACCTTTCATCATCATTTACTTGCCTTAATGATCCGTCTCCCTTTGCCTAAGGCTCAGGGGTGTAGCCAGCAGGTTTATATAGGAGGGGCCCGTCGTTTTTGAGGGGGGGGGCAGCTAGAAAGCCAAATAAATTATGTTGCACCTAGTGTTTTTGAAGCATGAAAAACCGGCAAATTTTGGTTTCTAGCTTCTTCTTCTTCTTCTTCTTCTTCTTCTTCTTATTATTATTATTATTATTATTATTATTATTATTATTATTATTATTATTATTATTATTATTATTTGCTTTTTGTGCATAAATTATATTCCAGGTAGTTTTTATTATGTTTAACCAATAATTACTGTCCCGGACCAAATACCTTACCGGACCCGGAATATACCTTTGTGCATAACTAGTTTAGTTTAAGCCCTTGTACCCAGAACCTATCTACATAAGGCTGATTTTCTTTGAAATTTCACTTATTTTCTTTAAGATTTTCTGACAAAAATAATTATTTATTATTCGTGACTAAAAAAATAATTATTTTATTAACATCTATGTCTTATTTCCTGTTCTAGGGGTCGTCCACATATTACGTAACGCTATTTTTGACGAATTTTTACCCCCCCCTCCCTCCTGCTTGTCACACTTCGTAACGCAAGGGCGAACCCCTCCCCTTTGTTACGTACCACTTTTTGATATTTGTTTTTTAATTATTTTGATTATTTTAGGGGTTTTTACAATAAAAAGAACTATTTTTAATGGTAGAGCTTTTTATTACAAAATGCTTATATTATTGTGAATATATTTATAGAGTTTTTCGCCAACAAATCAAAGTATTAGAAAATGGTAGAATCGTAATAATCTTTTATCCCCATAAGGTTGTATCATTAACCAATCCTAATTCTTCAAAACTTCCCAAGGAGATCACACCTATCATTTTAGGTAACTGGTGATTGGCAAGGAGAAAGTACTGCGGAAGATGCAGTTAAAACAGGATTTAAAGAAATGACATCTACCTCTTCTTCCGAGATATAGGGTGCTTCGTGAATTTGAAGTTCGCCAGTGTTAACGATGCAGAGTTCCGTTCCTCGTCGACTACAGATTCGAAGTGGCTGCACACGTGAAGGAGCAGGGACATTCGTTTATAAACAAGCTTTCGAGCATCTTCTTTGGACTTCGGACTTCAGTTTACCACTTTACATTTTTTTCCCCTAAATAAGTGTGAGAATCCGAATAAACTCGATTTCTTCAGAAATATTCAAATCCAAAAATAATAATAAAAAAGTAGTACGACATTAATATCCGACGAATTAGGTTTTTAATATCTTTAGGTCTGCAAATCGTGCATCGTTCCGTCGCGGAAAATATTATTTCAAGAAGATAAAAGTTTCTTCTATTTCACATGCGAAACTTCTTCGAAGAAAAGAGTGGGTAATGATTCGAATCAGAAGTTTTAAATAATGTTCTTAGAAATAGCGATATAAGTGGGAACGCAAAGGAATATTAAAGCGGTGGTTACGATCACTAACAACTAACTCCAGTAAATCGTGTGACGTAAATGCAATGCTGCGATAGCCGCAAAACCGAGTTTTATTGTTGTGATACACACAGGGTTCTTCACCAATCATGCTGATGTCTAGTGCGTCTTCGAATAACTTCTGTATAATTCAATTTATATAGGCTATAGTTCGAAACTTTCCGAAATAATGTAATTATTTATTTATCTATCTATATATCTATATATATAGGATGAACGGTAACTACGTGGACAAACTTGGACGGGTGATAGTACATCTTAAAAAAGCAAAACAGTCATAGTGAACATGGGGGAAATTCCGTCCCATTTAGCAATCACAGAGTGTTGAAAGTATGGGAACATGAACTTCAGAGGCCAACAGCTTAAAACAGTACATCGTGGAGAGTGCGGTTAAAAATGTCACTTAGAAAGTCATACCTACTCTATTGAAAAATACATATTTGAAAACGCAGCTACGTGTGCGCACGGGATTAACAACGTGTGACACTTCTTTCCTTTACAGAATGTCCGGGAATCCCTCCGTTACTTTGGGGAATTCCGTGCGCACGCATATCTGCGTTTCCAAACAACAGCAAAAAAACAAGAAATTGTTGAAACGTTTGTTTTCAAAGTGTCAAATATGAATCGCAGTAAACTGTGTAATCTGCTGTAAAAATAAATAAATAAATAAACCATACTGTTTTCCGATTGGTATAAGGAGAAAATACCATACTATTTTTCAATTGGTATAGTAAAATAGTACTTTTCCGTACAGTTTTAGCGTAAATTATTAATTATATGTGAACTTTGTTATTTTCAAGTGACTGAAACGAGGTAATCTTACAATGATGTTTTAAAAGCTTGTCATTTGGGGGGGCCAGGAAGTCGTTTGGGGGGGCCGGGCCCCGATAGGTCCCCCCATGGCTACACCCCTGCTAAGGCTAGTTTTAGATGGAAGCATTTATCGAAGCAGATGTGCTGCCTAAAATCTCGTATAATATTCTATGGCATCAAAAGTATATGATGCTTTTACATGGTAGCATTTTGTTAGGCATCTTGTCGTGACGTAGCAAACAAATCACTGGAGAAGAGTCCAATTATGTCTTCGAAACTAAAAACAGAGATTTTAGTCGCTATTTCTTCTAAAGCCCTTTGTCGCATATGCTTATTATGATACAAAGGACTTTCTAAAACAACGATGCTTCTCATATTTTTCAATCAGCGTAATAATAGCATCCCTACTCCAACTCATTTTTCTTTACTACAATTCAATTTCCCGCACAAAACAAAAAGCATGGATATTTGGCACAAAATCTTTCGTTAAAAAAAAAAAAAAAACATATTTCGGCGTTGCAATCGGAGCAGAAAATGCTGGGGAAAATGCTACGAAATAAAACAGGTTCTATCGACAAGAAATGAAATAGAATATTCCATGGCATGGGAAATGCTATAACATTTACAATTTTACACGGTAGGATATTGACGATACGATTTTTGGTACGTTAAATGCTTCCGTCTATAAATAGCCTAAAGGACATATTCATGGAATATTAAACTGAAAGATTTCGTTTCATTTCATAACTATCCACGCTACGGAGTGCAACTCAATGCAACACAAAATATGTCAGTTTCAATTGTAAGTTACGCCTAGTATGGCAAACTAAAACGCAGATTTTGCATTGAATTGACGCATACTTTACCCTGAAAGGCAACAGTCTGTACCTGTCCTTTCAAGTGCTTGCATACATCAAAAAAGCGGAAGAGAGGAATGACCTTATGCAGAGTCGTGTTGAACAATGATTAGCGCCATACTACAGAGTTAGACTTAGGGTGGCGAGCACCAACCAAGAGTAAGTGAAACTAAAGTAGTAACTTACTAAGATAGAAGGAAATCGGCGATTTCCAGTCAAGAGTACTGAACTAAATGAGTAAATTACTACAGGAGTAAAATTTTCATTTACTACTGTAGTAAATTTATTTACTCCAAAACTGGTGGAGAGCACCATCAAAGAGTACGCTACTACATTAGTAACGTAAGGAGTAAATAAGGCCAAAATTTACTCCTAAGCAGTAGTAGGAGTAAAGTTAGAGAGTAAGATGAGTTCTTTGGTTTCTGCGTGTTAAATATCGAATTCTATGGATTACCTGGTCTACGAAGAATATAAGTAGATGGCAGGTAGTTGTTATTACCCCTATGCAGAGTCGTTTTGACGTACGATTAGCGCCATACTAAAAGGCTTACTACTGCAGGAAATATACGTTATGGGGCGTTTACACTTAGTCGATTTGCGTTCGATTCAGTTGAATTGACGCCACTTTCAACTTAATCGACCGTGTAAACGGGACTTCAACTTAATCGCTTTTTGATCGACTGGCAACTGAATTAAAAGATGTTCTATTTTCTGTGGTTAAAATAATTGAACACATCCATCAATCTGATTCGGCTTAGTTGCTTCGATTTAGTGGCAAATGCTGCGAGTCGATTTAGTCGTGCGACTAAATCGACTAAGGCCGCGTCTCCATTGCATCCGAATGCGACTGCGAACGCGAATGCGAATGCGAACTGCGAATTCATGTGCCTCTACTACATCCGAAGTTTTGTGAATGCGAATCAAGTTGTAATATCTCTTTCAAACCTTCAATGTGAAATATTTTTGCTTGAAAATTCATATCTTAAAGTTTTCAGAGCAATAATAATAATAATAATAATAATAATAATAATAATAATAATAATAATAATAATAATAATAATAATAATAATAATACTGTATTAATTTCCTTTGTGTGCAAAATAGAGTGAATGTCGCAAATGTCGCTCCTGTTATTATTATGCTTCTGTGGTAACCGCTATGTTCACTTTAAAATAAATAAACTAAATAAAATTTGAGATTGCAAAATCAACCAACTTTCTAAGAAAATTTTCTCCATGAGTAAAAAACCCGTTTTTGCTATTTCAAACATATTAGTCAATAATTATATGTATTCGTAAAATCATTATTTGAGGAACAAAGAGGAAATATAAATTGAATAAAAAGTTGCGGTTCGTGTATTAATTAGATCTTCATATTTTAAAGAGAAAACAAATAAAATTATAAATATCTTCCACTCCAAGTTCTTTACTTACATCTGCCCATAATTTGTTCACGACGTGTCGTTTGTGGTAATCTGGATGACCTTGGATCCACAATGGAACTTTATAAAAAACACAATTTATTGAAACATCAACATATATTTCCATTATTATTTTCATTTTTATCTCCCCACCTCGCACCATCGACTACTTTCACGCAAAAAGAACTTTCTTCTCTCACGTAGCGCTCAATTTCTCTGCAGACGACGCTCCATTCACATCAATTCGGACGAACAATCCCAGCATGTTGGGATCGTTCGCATTCGCATCTTTTCGTCGGTTTTCGCAATTCGCAGGTCGGAACTAGTCGAGGCACTCCAATTCATTTACACGTGCTGGGAAATTCGCATTCGCATTCGCAATCGCATTCGCATTCGCAATCGCATTCGGATGCAATGGAGGCGCGGCCTAAGTGTAAACGCCCCATTAGTCGAACTCTTTAATATGGCTCTAACCACTCATCAAAACGACTCTACATAGGGTCCTAGGTCTTTTGTATGAATGCAATCATACTTCAAAATGACCCTGCATAAGGCGGGAAATGTCTTTATAACTTAACTATTATCGCATATTGAATAGCAAATTTTGTGTTGCGTTGACGCAAACCATTATTAAATGTGCCGAAAATAAATTTCCGTTTTTTTTTTTTTTGTTTTAGAAGAAGAAAACTATTACAACATATCATTAAACGAAATGACCGACAAGTTGAAACAATTGAGTGTCGTCTTGAGTGAGTGTTGTGATGAATGAGGCAAATTGAAATTGTAATATGAAAACAAAAATGAAGATGCGTCGTAAACTGTTCATATAGTAGGAGAGTATGTAAGGATCCCAGTGAAACCAGAGGTAATTATAAAATTCAAGCAAACTGCTAATGGAATTAGATGTATTGACAGTAAGTGTAAAGTGATATCATAACTTCTGTTACTGCTTGATTGGACATGTGAAAGCTACCCTATGTTAAAAATTGAGATGTGAAATGCTACGTAAGGTCATGAAACTTTTGCGTACTTCTCATTGATTAATTTTGTTTCAGTGTCAAAATATGAAATCATTGTAAAGTCCAAATATTTCGTCTAACGACCGTCTCTGGGCGTTCGGTACTCTAACTTTAGTTTCTATTCACTTTATTGTGATTCGAAACTCCTTCATTTGCTGGTGGCCTAATAAACCAGATCCCTTTTGCAAACATAATTAGTATAAATGAAAGATCTCTAATGTAATGTAGTGTAGATAAATAATACGGATGCTACTAGAGACATTATTTATACCCTAGTGTGAGAAAATCTGCCCCTATTCCTTCAACAATACTGTAGTAGTTTATAGGCAACATTTCATTTCTATGTATAGATTTACTCCCGGAGAGCATAAACATTAAATAAATACAGCTTTTTCTGGGTGAAATTGGACTTAAACTGGTGACCAATTCAGCAAAGATTTGTCTAGGGGAGGGGTTAGCCTTTTTATGTTAAAATTGCGGTAATTTTAAGTTGTCTTCGTTTATATTAGGTTTAACCAGTACTTGGATCACTGTATTCATTCAGTCTTTCTTCCGGTAACTACTAGTACCCCGTACTGTCTTTCGTATATTTCACTTTATACAGTGTATTTTAATTCTATTGACCTCTTAAATTACACATGAATTAACTACTATTATGTAGCATCAACTCGTTCTTCCTGTAAATCTTAGTTTGTTTTGACTCCCACATCTATACATAACCCCAAAATTCATATCTACCTTTCGGGGCCGCGGTGGCTCAGTGGTAGAGCGCTCACCTCTGGTGCTTGGGGTTCCGGGTTCGATCCCAGCTCGTGCCAAGTGAACTTTGTGGTGGACAAACAGCGTGTGCGTCGGTTTTCTCGAGGTTCTCCCGTTTCCTCCCACATTCTTCATTCATCACTCATCATCACCGTCTCCTTTATCCTAACTGGCATAATCGTGGGACATAAAACTCAAAGATTTCATTTCATTTTTTTTTTTTCATATCTACCTTTTAGTAGATTTCTTGCGTGAGAGGTTTCTCTTCTTTAACCACGGATAAGAGGCGCGCGAAACTGAGAGTCCTGATTGCTTGTAATGAAAAATTGGCCTATGTTTAGCAGAAGGGGTCCAGCTCTTTTCTCTAAAAAATGTTACAATTTTGGTAATTTCTGTTCACATTCGGTTAATTTAGGTTAGTCTACTTTAGTTTATATTAGTGTAGAGGTCCAGCATAATTTTCCAAAGAAATGATAGAATTTCGCTTATTTCTACTAATATTAGGTTAGGTTACATTAAATTTATTTACGTTGTGTTACGTCTAAGTACTTGTATCATTCATTTCTCCTTTTTTTTCGTGCTTCTGGACCCCTTCTGCTATATTTGACGGAACAACTAACTCCCTTACCATTGTAATAGTATACTTTCGGACTGGCAATGTTCTAGAACACAGGTCCACCACCCAGAGACCAAGTTACGTGAATTACGACAAAATAAAATATTTCAAATTATTAACCAGCCAAAATAATACCACTTGCATAAAAGGATTTATTCCAAT
This sequence comes from Thermobia domestica, assembly GCF_964235325.1. NCBI lineage: Eukaryota > Metazoa > Arthropoda > Insecta > Zygentoma > Lepismatidae > Thermobia > Thermobia domestica. Next base: position 54,479,713 of record NC_137456.1, on the reverse strand, counting down.
AATCTGCATTATAAAATAACAGTGGGGCAGAGTCCCCTCCCCTCAACCCCCAAACGTATATTATTTTAGAATATTTGCTATTAGAAGAAATCCCTCAATGCAAGTGGAATTTTGGTTACCGTAATTAATAATTTCGAATAATTTATTTTATCGTAATTCACCCAACTTGCCCTAGAAAACAAAAGTAACCAGGAACATCAATAACCTCAGACTATGCAAAACAATATACCCAGTACAAACAAATGACTTTCAACGAACACCACCCTGCATGAAAAAAAAAGTAAGTCTATAAAACCCAAACACACATACCAACACAATAGAATCAAGACATTGAACACTAAAAGAAACTATAAAATGTACACAGAATACATGAGTGTAAAGCAATATATTGTAATATATAAATACTTAAACAGATAAACACAATTCAACATCGAATCCTAATACTGAAACAAATCTGAATGGAATTTCTAATAAAACAAACAACAATAAAATTTATGCACGTAAAATCAAAGAAATAACAAAAATATAATTTATCTAATATTACAGTTAATTAAAACATTATTACTTTATGTATAAAAATAGACCTACATATGACTTCTGTGGTTAAGTAAACAAAAATGATAGTGGACTATTCAAAGATAGTTCAGTATTCCTCAGTAATATATTTCAATGATGAAAAAGTCCTAAAACTGGAAGAGAATAAGGGACGAAAGGAACCAAAAGAAGATATGTAAAATATATTTCATTAGTTTTGTAAAGGGGGCCTGTGTTCTAGAACCTTCCCTTTCGGATGCGTAGTTTAAACTCAAAGATCTCGATTTGTACCCCCTATATATATTTGTCACAATATTTCAGGGTTTGCCCAAGTGGGCCCAGCCCGAAAAAACCCACTTGGGTTTTTGTGCTTTTTGTTAATATTTTATTGGTACTATTAAGGTGATCACATTGAAAGTTATTTTTATCGTATTTAAGACTTTCCTTGGGCGAATTAGATGCTTTTACGTTAAGATATACAACAACATTCAAGATAAGACCTTAATAAAGTTCTGAATGCACCGACTGGATAAAAGAAATCTTACCTTAGCTTGAGATAATTATAGAACCAATTAATGTATGGATTATGCTTATAGCCTATTTGAAGTAAAATATGCAATTGTATATTTTAGAAAATACTTTCCTTGAATAGTGTGCTCGGCGACGCCGAGGAACGTTATTCGTCATACGTTTTACGGGTTTAAGGCCATAGGTGCTGGTACTACTAGTAAATATGTACTCCATTAGTAAAACTATTAGTATTACGAGTAGGGATGGCCAGAACCGGTTCCTGTTGGAACCGGTTTTCGGGTCTGAACGGAACCGGGTTTTCGGGTCCAGGTCTGGAACCGAAACTTTGTGACGATCCCTACGCTAAACCCGAGCTGCTGGAAGGCTGTGAACAGTGTGCTAGATGAAATGGTGGAAGCGACAGGCAGGCGCCCAGGCGGCGGCCGCTTGTCTCATTTGGCTAAATAAACTGGGTAACTGGCAAACTCAATGGTTAAACAGGCAAACTAGCCAACTCATTTCACTAAACACCCACTGGTGACCCAAAATTTTTTTCTAGGGGCACAAGAGAGTCTGGGCGGTGAGGGCACAAGCGCATGGTCCTCTTTGCAGTGTTTTGAAGGTGAAATTTGTGCCTCCTTTACAGGTCTTTAAGGGCTTTCAGATCCAAGTCCGGATCCGGTTCTGAAACCGGATTTTCGGATCCAGATCTGGAATCGGTTCTGAAAACCGGTTCCGACGGAACCGGAACTTTGTGGCCATCCCTAATTACGAGGGCAAGTTAAAAATTATCTACACTTATAATTCTACAGTTTATTTACATGAAGCTAGGGTAATACTATGCATAACATTTTTTTACGTATTCCTTCCAAATAACGGTTGGTCGTGAAACCACTTTTGCATCTCATTTTGCACGTCTACATCCGAGGCAAATCGGCGACCACGCAAAGCATCCTTGAGTGGCCCAAACAAGTGAAAGTCAGATGGAGCTAGGTCTGGGCTGTAGGGAAGGTGTTCCAATAACTCAAATTTCATCTTGTTGATAGTTTCAATAGTGTGATGAGCCATGTGTGGCCGTGCATTGTGACCATATCCACCGTGCACAGACTTTATGAAAACCGAGCTCATCGTGGATGATCTGATGGGCAGAGCCATGACTGATGTTCAAAGTAGCTGCTACCTCATTGATAGTGACTCGCCTATTTGCCAGAACCATCTTTCGAGCTTGCTGAATGTTGTCATCTGTAGTGGAGGTTGATGGCTGTTCTGCTCCCTCTTCATGCGTTACACTTGTTCGACCACTTTTAAACTTCTTGTGCCACAAAAACACAGTTTTACGTGATAGTGCACTTCTCTCATATTACGATGAATGTCTGACCCTTTCACACCCTTCGACCAGAGAAATCGGATCATTGCTCGTTGTTCCTCTTTGGTGCAAACTTCTAATGTAGCAGCCATAATATATCTGCAACAGAAGAAAGAAAAATGGAGGAATTAAGATCACACTTTCATAGCATTACCACAACTGTATAACAATAAAATACGCGAGGACAAAAGACAAAGTGCGCAATGCAAGAAAAGTTACGACAAAAGGGTAGATAATTTTTGACTCACCCTCGTATTTTATATTACCTTAGATGGTAACACAAGTATTCTTCAGTAAAATTTGGTTTTCCAACAACAATAGTGTATTCCAGTTATTTGTTGCTACTCTTCAAATAAACATTCTGTAGAATCAACAGCAGCAATAGCGTAAAAATTCTTGTAAAATTTAAGAAGCTTAATGTTCGGAATGATTGCGCCATATCAGTTTAAACTGGAACATTTTCTACATGTAGCACGGAAAATGTCACCAGTATGTTTGGGCCAGTAGTGGTGAATGTGTGTATTATAAATCACCAATAGCGCGTTCTGATGACTTTTTTAGGAACACCGTGGAAGCAGATTCGGAAAACCGTTGATGTAATTGCAGACGAATTAGGCGTACACATACCACTGTCGTTCTGCAGCTTCACTCAATCAGTAAAGTGAAAAGGTTGAACTCATGGGTACCACATGAGTTTAACACCGGCCAACACGAATAGCCGTGTATGCAAGTTGCCTCAATGTGTGAATTAACCGGGAAAGTTTCCTGCATCAGATTGTCATTACTTAACAATTAAAAAGATAAATTAAGTCATTAATAAAGATGACTACTTGGAAGTATATAAGTTATTTAGTCTAGCAATATATATATATATATATATATATATATATATATATATATATATATATATATATATATATATATATATATATAGAGAGAGAGAGAGAGAGAGAGAGAGAGAGAGAGAGAGCGAGATAGATAGATATAAATTTATTTTAAAGGGAATCAATACTGAGGAAGACAATAACCCTCTGCTGAAATGTTCACGGTGAGAACTGTTATTGGGTGTTTTTACGAGTTTTAGTTAGTTATTGCAAGTATTCTGAACGGCACTTTGCAGACTATGTTTGTTATTATTAGTATTCTTGCATTAACAGGTTTTAATTTTTGAAAGAAAAATAATAATAATAATAAAAAAAAACTATTACTGTATTGCTAGTGCTAACGTGTCACTTTTTTCTTAATAGGAATACGAATATTGGGGAGTAATTTTGTTAAGTGTACAATGGATTTGCAAGAGAAGACTGGAGAGATCAGGAGATGGGAGCCGTTTAGGTCAAACTTTGTATCCCTTATCAAGATTAGGGGGAAGCCTATCCTTCCTCCTGTGGTATGTATTTTCTGTCTTTATCTATTTCTAGACCGTCTTTAAACTTTTTAATGGATCTATTTGTATTTGATATAATGAAAGATTAAGTACAGTCTTAACACTGTTTAACGTATATTAGCGTTTATCCTCGTGGAATTAAGATAAAGTAGAGAAAATAGATGCTGAAATTCAAATCGTAATGCGATTATTGATATACAGGATGAAGCAAATTATTAGTGATACCGTTCATCTAAAAAATTATTTGCGTAATGGAGAATCAGAGCAGATAGCAACAAATATTGAGTGTAGATCTCTGCGTTCCGAGGTATATCATGTTCGTGAACACGCATGTCAAATGGGACTCTTGAATACAAGTCAGCATTTGAATTAGAAAGAGAATCATGTGTGAAATGAAACAATATCATCATAACTTTATTGTATATTAATTTGCTATTGAGTTTTGTTAGAACCAAATTTCAGATTAGAAAATACAAATTCAGTCAAAATTTATAATGAACAAATGTACGCGTAAATTAATCTGTCGTTGCTGTATGTAATTTTTCTCGTATATTGGTATATTATCTGACTCTGCTTTTTTTAGAAAATTAAAATATTATTATGAGATAGACTCATTCTTCATAAATTCTGTTAGTACAAGAAAGATTCAATGAACATGATATTGTTATAAATATACCATATTTATTTATTTATTTATTTTACTTTTATATGAAGAGTATCGTGACAATATTCCGTCATTTTGTTTTCCGGAAATTGTCCAGTGAGGTCTCCGAAACGAAAAAAACTTGTCAAAAATAAGGCTAGGATTGAATTCCCATTGTAATAAAATTCTTCTCGTGCTTGATATGCTACATAATTCTCTTTTACACTTACGAATGTTGACTGTTACTAGTGAGATATTCGATAAGCGGTTAGCGTATGTGCCTTTGGCGTGGGAGACCCGGGTTCGATTCCCAGCGGGAGCTCATGTGGTTCGGATTCCACGTTAATCAGTAGGTCCACGTCTCATATAGCCTCGCTGCTGAAAGGGACGCTAAACTAAAATCAACTCAACTCAACTAGTGAGATATTCGAATACCAGTTAAGATGGCTGCCGTCGTTAGGTGGCCAACCATTACTGTGCCTTTTTCTCGATAGTAAGTTCAGTGATATTACATAGTTTGATTTCCACTGATCGGAGGTGTAGTAGTAGATCACTCATCTGTGGTACGAAATATCCATCGTTGCATCCCAGGACACATGAATGGTCAACATTGTGCTCTCGTTTCTTCATAATCCCTCCTCCTCCTCCTTTAGCATACAAGTCATAACAGGTTATTGTCCATCCATTATATGTATTCACCTCTCTGTAGATAGAATTCTAATTGTGGAATATATTCGCCACAACCGTCATGAGTTACGTATAAAAGTAGGAAGAAACTCAATTTTGAAACTCCAACATTAGAAGTACAAAATTTGTTTTAAATTGATTCGAACTTCGTGTGAGTGACGTAATCTGGTGAACAAGGCCACGGAGGAAGCGCCTGAAACTACAGGAAAACTTATACAGACACAATTAAGGAAATAAGTGTTTCATTTGTCTCTTTAAAAATTAAGAAAGAAATGTTTATAAGGAAAGTTATTGAATGTTTCACTTGATAACTTCGAAGCATAGTTTTTCTTTAGAGAATTAATTCTAATTCTTTCCTTTTGTAATTTTTACTCTTACTGTATCGCCATGAGTATTAATACTGCCAGTATATGTTAAATCCCTTATGTTCATAAAAATTCAGAATTAATTCCGTAGATGGTAGCTAAATACATTTATGTTAGTAGTGTAGTTGTATTAATGTATTAGGTTAACGCGAATGAAATGTTCGCCCCAGATGTCGTTCCTGGCCCACATTGTTTTTTCTTCTTTCTTTTGCGGCTTGCTGTGGAGAATGTCCCAGTTTGAATAAGAAAGAAAAAAAAATCGCAATTTTGTGTTTTCCATGATGGAGTATCATACGAACCTGTTCAACGACGCACTTAACTATCTGGATACCCCAGCCTATTTGGTGGACGTATACTGAGTTCGTGATGTTAGACACGTGTCCCATCCCTGTGTTGCGCTGCTGAGGTGAATTTCCACCAGACAGAGTGATACACTCTAAAAATGGATTAAAAAAAAAACAATGGTTGTGTTCGCAGATTTTGTACTACACCTTTCTCTCAGTACAAGAAGAGAAAGATTTAATCAATCCTAGCTGGTGTAGCCAATTTTGAAACGTCCTAGTTTAGGGACATAAAAGTAAATGGAAATATACCATGCAAAATCTTAGACTGGATTGAAAAAAAAATTTTTTTTCAACGTATTTCAGATTCATTAGATTGATTAACTTAACCCAATATAAAAAAAATCAAAATGAAAATTAATAATGATTTCTAATTTACACGCGCAACAAGAATTTAACATTTATCACAGGTTCTTGCTGTAGCGGTAGATCCTCAATGAGATTTTAGCGGATGTGCAATCTAGCACATGTTCGACACAAACTTAAAAAAAATGTACCTTATTACTATCAAATAATCTAGTTATTCAATATGAATTTCTGGAATGGAGTTATAAATTCAAAAATGGAGATTATCATTTATTGATTCGAAGAAAGAAGATTAAAAGAAAGAAAAAAAATCGAATTACAATTTACAGAGGTTATGGATTTCAGAATCTATTAGCTTTAAAATATCTTGACTTTGTATTGTTTCAGTTTTCACATTTTATGACTACATAGATTTCAGTAACCACGTTAGTATTGTAACAAAATTTACATATTCATAGCTTTCCAGTACAAGGAAGAAACGAAAAAAAAAACTATAAACAGATACATGATACATTACATTATTAATAGCGTCTCCTGGCAGGTCAAACATATCAATATAAGTTAATATTTTAGATCAAACATATCAATATAAGTTACTATATTTTAGTGAGACAATATTCATGGGATGTTTGTATACTACTATTTCATATTATTAAGCATTGATCCATTTATGATTCATTTAAACTCAGTTAACTCAGGAGAGTACACAGGAAGAATTAGAAATAACATGATAGCATAAAATGTTCCTTGCACGTGCCCATACGTATACTACATCATCATTCCATTTTAGGAATCATTTTATAACTCAAATATGTGTAGCATATTATAATACTGGCTCCTATGCCATGGGTCACATTTTACAAGCACTACATTGACTATCCCTATTAATGAATATGTACTATATACAAATGAAGATGAAATAAAAAAAAACAAATGTTTAGTACCTTCCTGGTCATACTATTAGTATTTCATTTAATTATACGGATCAATTGATACATCGCATTACTCAGGAAAAAAAAAAGGACAAGTTAGTTGACCATACCGAAACTAACTTAAACTTTCGAATTACGTCATTGAATTAAGCCGGTAAAATTTTCGTACTGGAAGCTAATTTGATAATTGTACTAATACATGCTAGATTTTGATCATAATATCAGCGGATTAGCGATAATATTAGGATGATACCAGAAGATGCGTAACGCAGCAATAAAATTATCTGTACATATTCATCATACTGTTACTAAGTACGGATAAAATTTGTAAAACAGTTTGAACGTTTCAGTGCTTTAAAAATTTCACCACACAAGATATGGTACCATAAAATCACGTTGTCATCTGTCTGATCGATTCAACTAAAGAAAAGGTAAACCTCGGTTTTACCTGCTTATAAGCTGTTTTACTAGCCCAGACGCCTTTCGTTCCCTCCTCTCCAGTAGACTGCAGGGGCCGGTCTCAAAACGTGTCCTGGCAGGAAGAACAGCAATTCTACCATCCCCTTCGGTTCCTCATCGCGAAGCGAAGATGATAGTTCCAGGTGACACTTATTTGCCTAAATATGTTGATTAGAATTTTAGGTCGGGAGCCTCCAAAATGTTATCCAATTGACTACAGGTTAAGCCTAAATCAGAAATTTCTAACTGTTCATCCAAAAGAAGCCGTTTTGTGCTTATAATTTCAATTTTAGTTGGAGGTCGCCGACTGTGTCACCTATTTCCCCTCACGCTGTATTCGTGAAGCGTCATGCCATGCTTGGCCATTACAAACCCCACTATTTTTCAATATACCATATCGCAGAACATAAACATTATTACAATGACCGCCTTAAATTTTTTTAAAATCTAATGAATTATCAACGAATATAATATATTTAACTACATTATCGATTCTTCAAATTAAGATCCAAAATATTTATACCCATCACCTGTTCTCTCCTGTCGTGTACAAATCTATTTATCCAATCACCACTTTGCAACACACCAAAGTAAGAATTCTATCACTCGCCATTTTGAATTCTTCTACCCATAATTCCACAGCACTCGACAAAAGAAGATCGAATCACCCATGTTCGATTGCGGAATGTTTACGATCAATGTTATAGGTAAGTTTTAGTTAATAAAACAAATTTAACACATTCATTATATGTTTTTACGTAGAAAATTTAAAAATATGCCGATATACTGTTAGAAATTACCTATGACTAATATTGGTTATATAAAGATATAGGGTACAGTTATTGCATAGATGTGCAATTATTGTTATTGAATAACCTTGTCTCCCGAAAGTTTTTGTTCGTAGTGAAGAAACATGAATTACTACTAGCAGTGATAACTAACTCATAAAAACAAATAAGACGTGTATTTGCACTAATGGCACGACTATACTAAATGGGGGCCACTTAACAAAACAACAGCAAAACAATAACAATGTAAAGTACCGGTAAAACAATAACAATGTAAAGTACCGGTAAAACAATAACAATGTAAAGTACCGGTAAAAGGGTACGTTACAAGAGTGGACATTCCATTCGCACTCAGGCTAATAGATAATTGCCTCCTATGGAATTAATTCTTATTCATCCTATCCCCTCTGAAATCTTTTTTTTTTTTCTTTCTTTCTTAACTAAATATGGACAGCGCTGACAGCAGTTAGCGAAAATTTGACGTTTAATATGATTTATCAAGCTGAATACTTGTTGAGTTCATTTATGACAATTGTTCAAATGGCTTACATTAATAGCTTATATTTATTATATGTAAATAGCGTATTTTTGAGTGAGTTTCTGCGAGTATCGTTGCGATACTAGCCTTAACCCTCGCATTACCAACGGGGGTACTTTGTGGCCACCACAGTTTTTTTTTATAAGTACTCTTCTAATCGTTTCTTTAAAATTGTAATAAAAGAAAAAAGTTGAACATGTTCAGCTAAAGCATATACGTTGCGGTGGTGCATATTGAACGTTAATGTGTCTCATAAATTTGCTATTTTAAGTTGGTGGGCACAAAGTACCCCTCCCCCTCCTCGTTGGTAAGAGATCTGACTCACATTTAAAAAGTGTCATTCCTAGATAGCAGTATAATAAATAGGTGTTAGTCTTATCCCGTGTACTCTTCACTTTAGTCCAGCGTTTCCCAACCTTTTTCAACTTGCGGCACACTACCGGTGTAACTTGGATTCTCGCGGCACACTCATAGATATTATTATTTGTAAATATAAAACACACTGCTTTATTATTATTATTATTATTACTGATCTTCGCACAGAGAAGAAAGCTTGATCACTGGGGTTTCCCCGTGGTAAATCACTATGCTTATTTTTCATTCTAATTTAAAAACAAAACAACTGCAATGAAATGTTGGACTCAGGTCAAGGGCGCCCATCAGGGGGAAAGGTGGGGCGCTCGCCCCCCTAAAAGGAAATTGTACTTGGGAATATCGAAAACCCAATAGATTTTTTACATTAGTTACAGCAAAATTTGAAACAATATTTGAAACATTGCTTTTACTTGCCCTCCCTTGGAAACCACAACATGGGCGCCCTTGACTCAGGTTATTAAAAATACGCTTCCTTTTTCGAAAACTGTATCCAACCTTTTACTAAGAATGAAGATCACTAAATAGCGAACGAACAAACAAATCTCTTTTACTTTTAAAACACAAATGCAGGTAATTTGTCGAAAGGATTGAATGATATTTTAAATTTTCAAGTTACGAAATAGTCTGCAACAATAAAGAAGCAATAATGCTCATAACAATAACAAATACTTTTTTCAACATTAGAAATGTACAGAACAGTAACCCGATAAACTTAAAATTGTAGATTCATAGTAGAGGTTCATAGTAATGTACAATACAAATATACATTTTCCCTTACGTTTTGCAATTTGCTATAGAATTAATAATTTTGTTTTGATTTCCTCGCGGCACACCAGCGGCCCATTCACGGCACACCGGTTGGGAAACGCTGCTTTAGTCTCTGTTAACTTTTATGAGAGTTTCTAATTTTTTTCTTTTGAGAGATATATGTAACTTAAAAGGTGGGCACCAAATGACCCCATCCCCTTGGTAGTCGCGTTACAAAAAATACCTAGGTAGTGCGAGAGTTAAGGCTGACTGACAGTTCCTGTACAATTACAGATCTCATTCCTGCCTTTCTAACACATTGATATGCTTTTTTATTTATTTATTTATTTTTTTTTTACATCCTGCATGTTCATGGGAATTGTATCCTTGTACGGAACTAAATCAGGTCTCATAATAATCAAGGTGCAAATAATTCTATTGCTTGAAACTTATAGAACCATATCATTCTGCACCTTTTAACATACAAAAGTATCATATTCTATAATTTGAAAACTTATTTAAAGGAACTGTATGAGACATTTACGTTGAATGTTTATTTTTTTGTGTTAAGTCTTGTCAAGGTATCCGTGATTTTAATCAAGTTTATTTATTATTATTATTATTATTTTATAAAACTCGATCCGTTTAAATTGTCTTTATTTTATGGAACTAAACAAGTGTCCAGTTTGATATATTTTACTGTGTGATTTTTGTTAAATCTAAAATGCCTATCGCGGCAATGGCCTGGAAGAAAGAACTTAGTCTATATGATTCGTTCTAGCATTCATTAACTGTGACTGGAAAAGTTATGATAGTTACTGAGGGCAGCTGTTTCATAAAATTTACAAGTCTTTAAGAACTTATAATTCATAAACCTATGTATATATAAGAAGTTGATTAGTCTTTTTCCTTATTTTAGCTTTATTGCTTTAGCACCTGAAGATATTTCCGCGGGAAAAGAAATATCTTGCCAAATTTTGGAAAATTTAGACATGTAAAAAATGTTATTAATAGTATATTGCCATTTCTCGGATATGAATCATTCTTAGTTCTTTGAGACTTACTTTTCAGTCCAAAAGCGATGTTAGCGATGTTAGAAAGATGAGTTCTGAGTAGAAAGAGTTGGAAAGATAGACAAATGCTCGGTTATTTGAATTACTATGCGTTCTCAATTAAGTACAGAATGTATAGTACATATTCAGGTTTTATCTGTTGTAATGTCAAATTGTACATGGCTCGTCTAAACTTGTAAATTTTATGAAACAGGTGATCGATATCTACCATTTAATTTAATTTTACTTAGTTCGGTAACCTTGGGATTTAGATATAACGCCAATAAATTTCTTTCTTGCAGATGACACCTCAAAAGCATGAAGAAATGCAACGATATAAACAGAAGGCTGTCGAATTAGAATCCAGGCTCAAAGATCGACGAAAGAATGGAATTATTTCTTCGACGTATTCTAGGAAGAAATCGAATAATAATGGTGAAAACATAAAATATAATAGTCTATGTTACGAGTCATGTTCATGTGAAGATTTGCAGTCATGCGATGAATGTGAATCGCAAAGATGCCAGAATTGTGTATGTGATTGTACGGATTGTGCCCGTGATACTGAGTACGTGCCAACTGCAAGTAGCAACGAAAGGAAAATTAACGATTCCACTAGAAGTATTGTAAATGTCAATGAATTGAAGGAATTGGAGAATATGGATCTTCCTGCGTCGAAGTATAAAGGCTTGGTCTTATCTGAGAGTTCACCAAATTTAATGCTTCCAAATGAGACTGATTCACATTCCAAGTTTATTTCAAAGAGCGCTGCCTCGTTAGATACAAACTGTTCGAGTGAAGCTGAGCTGGAGAATAATAAGAAAGGAATTCACAGTGAACCTGACAATAAAGCCACAACGGGTAACTTCCCTGTAGTTAATAAACCAGACATTCCTTCAAATTGTATATGTAATCCAAATGCAGTTCGTGATAAAGAAGACACTTCAGATGAAGACACTACTATCTCAGATTTCAGTCAGGGACACAAATTAAATAAATCCTCTTGCTCACTTTTACAAAAGCCACACGAATCCAGTAATCGGTGTAATATTGTTAACTGTGATCCTGTTGAAAGGAAGCAGATTATTCCACGAGTAGAAATTATATCTGATAAAGATGAAAAATCACACCCATTAACCCATAATGCCATTTCATTAGTACCTGTTACAAATAATAAGACAGACATTAAGAATCTGCCACTACCTAGTGCAAATACAGCACATCATGATAATAGTAACAATAAAAAAGGTGCTTGTGATGCAAGAGAAAATGCTACCGATATTCGACTGTCATTTAACACAGAAGTTAGTTCAATAGCACCTACAACAAGCACAGATATAAATCAATACATGAACACCACTTTTGATAGTACAACTACAAGTTCACCGTCGAGTGAGGTGTTAGTAATTTCTCATCAGTCAAAGGACGAAGATGATAATGTTCAAATCACTATGTCTGAAGGTAATAACAATAATAAAGATGTTGCGAAAAATGTCGAAACCAAATCAGTTGCCATTGAAAACAAGCCTGTCTCGGAAAATAAGGAAGCCCCAACACCCAAGTTAGTACGACAGTTGTCATATACTTTAGACACTCCTAGCCCAGTGTTAATTGCTCATATGGAAAAGTGTAATATAGTAGATATTGATGGAAAATATGATAGTCGCTCAAATTATATGAAAAGCCAGACTCCAACAAGTCCTGTGAGGCCCGTGATATCTGAAGGAAGGCAAAGTACAAAATCGATAAAGAAATTGAGTTCGGGGCAAATTATAAAGTCTGAACCGCAAAGGCAGGATAAATCAGGATTGTCTTCATTCTTGAAAACTGTGAACAAAATTAATGGTACTGTGCTTAACGCACAACAAATAGATAGTCCTTGCAAGGCAACTCCAAAATCAGGAACCCCAAAGTCAGTCAGTTCTGGATCAGTAACACCAGTAAACGGGAGTCCAAAAAGCAGCAGTTCCAGTAAAACGGAAAGAACAAAGCAGTATACACAGAGTCAAGATTCGCGTAGCAAGAAGGTTCGCAGAGGCCTCCTGAGTTCTTTAATGAGAACCAAAAGTAACTCGGACCAAAATATTTCTGTCGCCCCCAAATCATCCTCGAGGTACTCATCAAATTCAAGTTTGGTGAGTAATGATACAAAAGGCAATCTTAATACAAATTTGAAAAAAAGCAGGAGAGCTTCGTATAGTGAAAAAAGTAAATCAGCGTGCGACTTTTCACCAAATACACGATTAGATCAAGAGAAACAGAATCACATCGCGAGATATTTAAAAGATATTCGTTCACCATCTGTGAGTGCATGTAGTAGTCCGTGTGAAAAGAAGAGTATCTCTAGCTCGCTTGTGATGCACGTAAATGATAGCTTTCAATCTTGTTCTGAACATTCTTTAGTAAAGAACGACGTAAATGTAAATATGCCTCAACTAATAGAAAGCAAACATTTCGAAGAGCTACTACACAAAATGCAAGAGCAGCATAAAATACAAATGGCACGTCTTATGGAAGAGCAACGAAAGCAGCAAGAAGCTTTGCAGGAGGCATTTATTCATCAGCAAAAGCAACTGTTTGAAGACATTCGACAAGAATATCCAGAAGTTCTCAAGACCCCTGAATCACAGTCACTTATGCGCGTTATTGAGAACTTTACAGCTCATTGCCCAGAAGGAATTGAACGGGATCTATGTAGTGAGAAACCTTCGACTCAAATCGGTGCACAATATGCGGAAAATGACGATCTAAAAGGAGCACAAGATTTATGTAATGAGAAATCTTTGGCTAAAATCGATGCACAACAGGTGGGAAATGATGGTGTAAGGGAAGTGAAAGTTTTTGAGGAGAAACCGGCGCCAGAAGCGATAAAAGAACAAAAAAATTTGAATAACTCACTTGTTCCCAGTTTACATGAAGCCTATTCCAGTGGGATTCTTGTGGTACCAGGTCGTGGCATGCTTCAGCAAGGATTTGGTCAGTCGCGTAAAAATTTCACTCCAACTTCTGAAAAGGTAAGTTAACATTTGTTTAGTTTGCGTGTTTAGAATTTAGAGTATATTTCCCATATCAAAGCGATAACTATCAAACATGAACCGGAAGTTAATGTAGGATTCAAACTACATTTGTTTACAGCGAGAGGTGAATCTAGGTTTCTCGCAGTAAGAGTGGAAACGCCATCTGTATAGCGTGCCCTATATGTATTATTGAGTTTATATAGAAGAAAGAGAAACCAAAATGTCTAGTTGTAAGTTTTTAATAACACTTTAATCCCTGTTTTTGCTAGATGTAGCTAAGAAAAAAGGACGTAAAATACTTTAACACACTACTGTTAAGCAAACCTGGAACACTGCAGTAACCAATATCAGACGGTTATATACTACAAACGTTGCTCTTCATGATGTCTGTCATTATATAATGTACTTTAACTTATTATATATTTAAATTATGATTTCACTTGTAGAAAATAGCAATCCAATGTAATACCTAACTTTTATACTCAAGAAATATAGTGTTTTCAAAACTAGAAGCAAATTGACGTTTGGAAAAGCACGTGGTACATTGTTGCTACTTCGTGCCCATCCCGGTGAGTTATCAGCTGTAACTGTCCTGTGAGTCTTAACGAAAAAGAAAATCTCGAAATAATGGTTTGTTTGGATGGATGAAAGGATATGTTTGTCGTCCTGGTTTGTGCATGTTGGGAAGGGGGTGGCAGTGTTTTTTTTTTTTTTTTTTCTTTCTTTTCAAATCACTTCCACGCACAAAGAAACGAAAGACGCTTCTTTCCTTCTGAAAACACGTGTTTACTATTTATCGGGAACGTTGGAATGTTGAGGTCTGTTGCCAAGGAAACCCCCCACCCACTGTTGCTGTTTATGATTCGACCCTCGCTGAGTGACCACTATAACTATGTGGCGTAGGTTCTCTTCTTCAAAACAAATCTGCACGTGTTTTTGAGCTGTCAATTTGTTTCTAATTTTGAAAGCACTTTAATAACATAGTGCTTAAAGTATAGAAAAGATTATATAATTTTGTTCGTATTTTCCCCTCGTATATCTATGTACAGTATATACGAGTATTCAGTAAGAAACCGAACTTTCCCTATAACATCTTTATTACTTATTGTACATTTTAAACTCAGTCCCCTCAAAGTAGTCCCCTCTACTGGCAATACACCGTTCCCAAAGTTTCTTCCATTTTTAAAGCTTCCTGGAACGCACTTTCTGGGATGGTGCGGAGGTCTTTTATTACATTTTTCAGAATATATTCTATGATTTGGAAACGACGTCCTTTCAAAGAGAGTTTGTTTCGGAAACAGAAAAAAGTGATGGGGCGTGGTTCGGAGAATATGGTGGATGGGGTACAACCAGAGTCTGATGGTTTGCCAGATAACTGGGGATGAGAAGCGAAGCGTGAGTAGCCACAGCGCGGCACCCAAGTTTGGTTTTACCGTAGTTCAGGCCTCTTTCTGCGCACAACATCCCTCAACCGTGCTAAAATGTCCTGGTAAAACTGTTTAGTATCTGACCACATGATACACATTCATGGTGGACAATGCCTTTCCAATCAAAAAGCACAATCAACATCACCTTAATCTTTGACCGACTCATGTGTGCTTTTTTTGGACGAGGAGATCCTGAATGAATTGAAAAGCAATTGCAGTGTCTCTGTAAATGTTTTGTCTGGTTTGTAGCAAAATCTCACACACACATGTTGGTCTTCAAACTCTTTCATTGTCACCGTCCCGTATTGTCACCTGACGAATAGCTTGTGCAAGTGCTCATGTCAGCGGCTGTAGCTCGGCGACTAACGGTCATAACGAAACGAGGTAAACGACAGTTTGTTGCCTAAATCTAGCATTAGGTGCGACCAGTAGCCACAGGACTCTCCCTCTGCCGGTTGGCGCGCTATTTCAAAAGTTCGATTCCTTTTTGAATACACTTCATACAGAACTGCTGTGCATTTATAAGCAGCTGTTCACAACAGATGAAGAAATCATTCTTAGAAGGCATAATTAATATCAAGTAGAATTTCATCTGAGGAAATTCACGTGAATGTGTCTGTCCAGTGCCTTAAAAATAATGTAATTTGGTAAATTAAGAATTGTAGCTCAAACTGTTTAAGGAGACATTCACCTCAATCTGATGGTACCTGAGGAAAACAATATGACGTATGATACCGATTTTTTTTTAATACTGAAAGTGGTCATTCGTTTCGGCGCAACGACATTGAGCAAATTTATCTAAGGATTAGATCGTTGATAATCTCTGTAATCTGACTTATTAACGAGAAGCATAAAATGTCGAAATTGCGCAAATTTCCACCTAGACGTTGCCAACAACAGGATTCAGGAAATTGTGTGAAATGTTGTACCGAAATAAAATGTATAAACTCGATTCCTTTGTGAGATATACTTGTATTGCCTTCTAACATTTACAAAGCAAAAAATATATATACGAGTTACAGAACATTTCATGCTTATAGCTTGAATCCTTGGAATTTAAATCCTACAGTTTTTAAAAATGTCATACCTGCCTTCTCGTGGTTTATCTGTGAATTCCTAAACTCATTGTATTTCCCCATGTCAAAAACTTTAAAATGTAAACAAATTTTAATTTCTGATTGGTCGAACGCTTGTCTACGATATTTCAAAGGAACTTCTAAAAATATTTATATTTTTATTTATTTTGTAGAAGTTTGTTTCCCTTACAGCTTTCCAATAACTATTTGCTTCCAATAACTATTTTCTTACAGGCAATCTTACAGTTAGATATGATACAGAAAATTATTGACTTGGACATGTTCCTCCGTCCCCCTCTCTAACGACACTCATGCACACATTATAATAGCGATAACAAAATACTATTGTCATCCAGTACTTTGTATTTCCTCTCTAAAACAACTTGCGTTTTGATGTTTTTATTAACCAAAATCTGTTTTTATTAGCGGAAATGCTTATGGTAATGATGGCAATTTGCACAACTTTTTGGTGCAATTTTCAATTTTGTTGCCTGCTCGTAATGAGCTTTATCTGTATGAACAGATAAGGGAGTGAAAGTTTGCGCAATTTCAGTGCACCCATTCGTTTCCAGATCAGTGCCTGTAGTTCATGTATTTAAGTGGGTATTAGCTTTTATTAGCGACTAGTTATTACACATTTGTGTTTCCGAATAGACACACTAATAACTTATCTCTAATGACACCCAGATCAACATAAGTAGTATCAGTGGAAAGTGAAACTCGAAACGGTTTGTTTCACAAGATAAAAAGTGTTTTCCAGATTAGAGATGATTATTGTGAGCTCTGTCTGTCGCTTGACACACATCAAAGCTGTAATTTCCTGCCACACATGTGGTGTTATAGCAGATCATCAGGGTGTCTACTGATACTGGAAATACTGGAATTTTGATCCACATACTGGAAAAATCATGAAACTGGTAATTTGTCAACAATACTTTTTTGTAGTTCTTTTAATAGTCTTAAAAACAATTTTGTATCCATTGAGATTGTAAATTTTTCCAAAGCAAGAGTTATTTGCTTTTTGTAATTAGACATTTAAAGCAACGGTTGGAGTGGAGGGCTATGAGAGGAGTTGTGGGAGGCCCTTACAAAAAGGTTAAAAAATCATTGTATTTAAACAAATCAAGGCTAACTAAGGCTAATTAAAAATAAAATATTCTTTTGATGGTAAAACAATTACAAACCTGAAATCATCAAGAAAGTGACTATTCCTAAAGAACTTTTAAAAAATCACTATATTAGGTATTGGAATTTTGCTGATAATTATACTGAAAATACTGGAAATATACTGGAATTTTGAAAATGAAACTCGGTAGACACCCTGATCATAATCTACTGATTCAATAACTTTGCAGGGTAGATAGTAAAGATGGTTGAAGTCTTTCTCGCAGAGAAAAATTACATGTCGTAATATCCGGCAAACATGGAGGCCAGGAAAGAAGTTCATTATCAGCACGATCAATCCATCTGGTCGGTGGTCGCCTATTGAGATCACTTCATGCCAGAGTTGGTCATTTTGCAGTCGAGGCTCACTCAGACTCTATACCCTCAAAGGGGTTCGCACTCATTAATCTTAGGGTTAGTAAAGCTCACACTTATACAGGGTTCAGATTTGTAGTTTTTCGAGCTCGGGGTCGCTTTCCTCAGTGGAGCTGATGCTTGCGCTCGCGTTGATTCAGATTGTGGCTCCTACCGATTTAGAAATTTCGTTCTCATACATGCGCGCGCTCAGTTGTTGGAACCCGAGGCCAATTGAATTCGGAAGCCGAGTTGGTGAGTTTGGACTTTTTTAATGGATGATGTCCCGATGCAAGATGAAGCGTTGGATGTCCTGTTTGTAACGTGTTCAGCAACGAAATCCTCGGATGAAAAAGAAGGGGTTGAATATTCGTCATGAGCTATAGCGCTAAATAGATTACCATGGGAAAGTTGCGCATATGCTCCTCGTAAGGGGGCCGTTCAGTCCCCCCAGATTTTAACATCACGTTTATTTACGTAAATGAGGTGAGAAGTTACTTTAAAACTAAACATCACATATTTCCGTTAGAGTTTTCATATTTTCGCGAAAGGAAGGTCACTTCACTGTATCAACCAAATTGTAAATGTTTGGGCTGAACCTTGAGCATTAGTCACTCTAGGATACCTGATTCTTTGCTAGTTCTGATTGTAGAACTCTGTTAATTTCGTGCAAAAGTGGTATGGAAACGCTCCATTATTTCAGTGCTTATAGCGAATGACTTCCGCTTACACGCACATCTTTTTCCCTTAAAATTGGAGGATCGTTTACAAATTATGTTTCTAAAGGGTATGTATTCAACAAACTTTGAAAATTAGGCTATATACTAATAACAAACCGGTTGACATGAAAATGGAATTAAAACACTGGTGTTGTATATTACGTTGCCTCTAGTAGCAATCTGGGGCCGCGGTAGAGCGTTCGCCTCTGGTGCTTGGGGTCTCGGGTTCGACTCAGCCCAGCCAAATGAATTTTGTGGTGGACAAACACGGTGTGCGTGCGTTTCCTCGGGGTTCTCCCGTTTCCTCCCACTTTCTTCATTCCACCATTTTTCATTGATTACTCATCCTCACCGTCTCCTTTAGCCTAACCGGCATAATCGCGGGACGTAAAACTCAAAAATTTCATTTCATTTCATTTTCTAGTACCGATCTGTAAAACTACCTAGAAATTTTACCAATTACTGAAGAATTTAGAGCTTCTTTTCTCATTGATACCTCTTTTACGAATCTAAGTGTCATTAAACGAGATACGAGTTTTTCGAATCGAGAAGATTATTCTAGTCATCATGTACATTAACTTTAGTGTAAAACATGTGTCTTGGAAGCCTACGAAGATAGACTTCTTAAGTTTTGCATTTTTATGTAACCATGTAAATATTGACTCTCATGAAGTTATCTCAAGGTAAGATTGCTGCAGTACAGCTTATCAAGTATATTACGAGTATAATTATCAAAATTTCTGTATTTAGTATATTCTAATTTTTGATTCTGTATATCGTCATTTTATAAAATTCTGTTTTTCTTTTAGGCTGGAGTAAAGCCCAATTTTTCGAGGCTGGGTGCGTTTGTTCGAGGTTACCTTACTCGTCGTCTTTTTAAAACTGAACGAGTTCAGGGAATCATCAAGACAATTCGTGATACTTTACATTTTCTTCTTCAATTAGACAAGGAGAGGCCCAAGAACTTACTAGAGATAGGAGAGAATGACGTTGAATTGAATCGGCGGTTGTTGCATCAGGTATGTTATGCTAAACTTCAATTGTCATTTTTGGTTGTTTGATTAGGATTTTAGCGTTCCGTTCAGCACCGGGCATATACGAGACATAGACCTACAGCTTAACGTGTGATCCAAACCACATGAGCTCATGCCAGGAACCGAACTTGGATCTCCTGTGCCGCAGACGCGTACGCTAACTATACAATTTAAGTGTTGTATTCCGTTTAAGCAGTTATTAATAATGGATCTGTTGCTGTCCGTGTTATCAACCCTTCTGATGCCAAGATAATTTTACAAAATACTTAAGAATTCAAAAATTATTTTGTACATGCTTCTCAGTTTTAAAAATTGGTGGAACTGGTAAGTCTCAGTATTGTATTTGTTTATGTGCCTGTTGCATTCCACTTCTGATTAGCAGGGTTTGCCCAAATGGGCCCAGCCTGAAAAAAAACCACCGTTTTTTTTCGGGTTGGACCCACCTGGAAAAAAAAACATACTTTAAAATCCACCTGGGTTTTTGAGCTTTTTGTTAGTATATTATTGGTACAACCAAGGTGATCACATTGAAAGTGATTTTTACCATATCTTGGACTTTCCATGGGCTTATTAGATGCTTTCATGTAAAAGTATACAACAACATTCAACGTTAGACCTATATAAAGTTCTGAATGCACTGAATGAATAAGAAGCTTACCTTAGTTTGAGATAATTACAGAACAAATTAATGTATGGATTGTGTTTATAGCCTATTTGAAGTAAAATATGCAATTTTATATTTTAGAATATACTTTCCGTGAATAGTGTCCTCGGCGACGCCGGGGGACGTTATCCCTCATAAATTTGACGAGTGTAAGGCCATGGGTGCTTGTACCACCAGCAAATGTGTAAATACATTAGTATTATTTCATACATTTGATGGTGACACAAGTATTCTTCAGTAAAATTTTGTTTCCGAACAACAGTAGTGTAGTTCCGTCATTAATTGCTACTCTTCAAATAAGCATTCTGTAGAATCAGCACCAGCAATAGCGTAAAAATTCTTGTCAAATTTAAGAAGCTTAATGCTCAGAATTCCGAAGACTATGTAACGCTACTATTTTAGGTGCTGAATTTAAACTTCCGTACTAGTGGAAGTGTCGATGTACAATAAAGAAAGCTGCATTTTCGGGAAAAACCCGTCGTGAAAGATGTGTTCGGGAAATTCCCGCAGTTGAACGTACAAAGCATCGGAAGTGAATACTTCAACAATAAAACTATTTATTTTAAGCAGGAAGATATTTAATTTTATTTAAGACATTTTGAATCATTTACTTTATAAAATATGAATTATCTCTTTGTTAATTGTTTTAAATTCATTTTCGGGAAACAACCGTCTTGCTAGTGCTAGGGAAATTCCCGTAATTGAACGCGCCAAGTATCGGAAGTGAACTTCAACAACAAAACCATTTATTTTACGCTGTAAAATATTTGCCATATAAGACATTTTGAAACATTTATATTATAATACTTGAATTATATCTATGTTTTAAATTAATATATTTGGTATTCATATTTGGCGAACGTTACTAAGGCTCCTGGGATGAATCGATCTATATTTGTTCGTTTGTCTGCCTGTACCACACAAACATTACAGGCTACAACTTTCGGTCTTTTAAGTTTAAATTTTCAGAGTACAAGAACAAGACACGCTGTATTAGATTTTGGCGGCATACCAACGTAAAATTTTAAAAAGGCGGCATTTTTTTTTTTTTTTTTTTTTAAATAGCGGATATCCACGCTACAAGGCGCAATTTTGGGTCTTTTGACTAGAAATTTTCAGAGTAGAAGCACGAGACACTAAATTAGCTGTATACATATTTTGGCGGCGATCCAATGTAAAATTTCAAAATGGCAGCCATTTTTCAACTAACGGGTATCCACGCTACAGGGTGCGATTTTCGGACTTTTAAGTTTAAATTTTCAGAGTAGAAGCAGAGTTTAAATTTTCAGAGACGTTCTAAATTTGCTGTGTAGATTTTCGCGGCGATCTAATGTAAAATTTCAAAATGGCAGCCATTTTTTTTTCAAAACAGTAGTGAACAGAATATTGTTGCAAGTTGCGACAATGACAGTCTTGAAATATAAATCACATTTTAACACTTTTACCTCAAAGACATTGAAATATTTCGAAAAAAATAAATTAAATCCGAAAAAACCCATATGGGCCCAGGTGGGTTGGGTTTTTTCAAACCCTGCTGATTAGTAACCTATTTCTCATAATCACCTGATAAAAACAGTAAATATTGTATATACACTGTTTTGAATTAAGATTAGAATCTAGATTTCTGGGCTTCGGCATCTATGGCCATTAGCTCGTCACGTATAAGGGATGACGTTCCTCGGCAAGCACACTATCCGAGGAGAGGGAAGGAAGAGAGGATTGGGGAAGGAAAGACCTATATGTTAGGTACCATCCCGTCATTTGCCTAGTGTGAATGAGGAAAACTCAGGAAAACCTCATTCAGGATGGCTGGCCTGAAAAAGCTTTTTACATTTTTTTTGGACCGAGTATGCCCACCGGGAATCGAATCTTGAACTGTTCGCACCGAAGGCGAGAGCGTTAGCGACTACGCCTGTTGCATACCATGTCTGATTGATAACTAGAGCCCGGATTATATGTAATTACGTATTTTTTCCCCTTGCATGTAGTTCCGAAAAAATGTTCAGAACTTCACGAATCACGTAAACAAGATCATTATATCTAGGTTTTATTTTACATATTTTCTGGCATTTTACATAAAATCAAATATTTTAGCAGCTTCTTGTAATTCCTGAGCATTCTCTGCTTGTGGATGTTATAAGGAATACAAAACAACTTGCAGAAATGTTGCTGGAATTTCCGAGAAATTTTGCCCCGTTCTGCACTGCATTCCAAGCTTTAGGAGGGGGAGGAGTAAAAGGTCAAACCTAATGTTAGATGTCTGGCATTGAAGTTTTCACTGCTTGAGGCAGTTCATTCCATCACTTTTTCAAGGAAAGTTACCCTGCCTCCCTTCGTACTGTCTGACACAAAAGAAGCCGTACTCTGGAAAATTTCTTCACACGAACCAGACGTCTTGTGGACGTGTTTATCGTGGATTGAGTTTTTGCGTATTGATATTTCGTCGTGGCACCGGTTGCATTATCGCTAGCATCTAAGTTAAAATCGTGGGTTACTGTAAATGATGCTTTTACAACCGATGATACGGTGGTGATTTGTACAGTATGTGACAAAACGGTAAGTTGCTCCATGAAATCGCAATTGGAACAACATATACGAACCGCGCTTCACACGAGAAAGAAACGAGAATCATCTCACAAACAAATTCTTTTGATGCAGGTGCAACAGAGATCGTCTTCATCGGAGAATGAGTTCTTCGCGGACATGTGTGGTGCAATGGTAGCTTCAAGTGCCAGAATACCGGGATTTCTTGAAGAAATATTGTGAGCGAAATATCCCGGACGAATCTACACTGCGGAAAAACTACATCGATATTTGCTACAACAAAAGTGTCGAAGCAATTCGCTGCAAATTTAATAGTTGGCAATCTAGATCCCAACTCGCCCTCCAAATCCTACTTGATATATTGCAAGGAGCTTGAATGTGTCACTCATTCTTCCGTAGCAAGGTTCGTAAATGATGGCCTGAAAGTGCTGTGGCCTCGTGGTGTTGAAAAGGAGAAGGTTCTTGTTTTCTACACCGTCTCTGCAGTGTACATGTTAAAGACAGGTAACCACTCATTTTTCTACCCCTACTTAGTTCGCTTCACTTGTGCTGCACACGCACTTCAACGTGTCGCAGAGGAAGTAAGAAGCAACTTCCCTGACGTGAATAAACTTATTTCCAGTGAAAAAAGGTGTTTTGAAAGCTCTCCAAAGAGTCCACTGTTTCAAGAAACGTCTGCCAAATGTATCTCTCCCTCCCGAGTCGGTGTTAACAAGATGGTGTACTTGGCTAGAAACAGTGACATTTTATAGCGAACATTTTGAAGGTGTCAAATCCGTTGTAGACTCCTTCCCCGCCGACAGTGCAGTTTTTGTGCGTGAAGCGCAACCTACGTTTTCTGATCTCAAAATTTCTGCGTTGCTTGCATACATTACAAGCAATTTTGGTTGGCTTCCGGAGAGCATCAAGAAATTGGAAACTTCAGGACACTTGCTTCAGGAATTCCTGAGTGTCCTGGAGGATGCGAGAAAGAAGTTAGATGTTGTTCGAGAAGAAGCTGGTGTGAATGTTGCCGCTAAGTTCCAGAGGGTGCTGGAAAGGAACCCTGAGTTCGTCACATTTTTAAGTGTGTGTAAAATCCTTAGTGGAGAAGTTACAGAAGATCTACGTTATATTTCCCCCGAGAAAATTCACTTAATGGAATACGCCCCAGTGACATCATGTGATGTAGAAAGGTAATTCCCTTCCTATAAAAATGTAATGTCAGACAACGTCTTTCTGTGTCTTTTGAAAACGTCGCAAAATATATCGTAGTGCATTGTTTTTCTAAATAAGCACCTCAGATAGGATTGTTTGGATTGTATTTGAATATTAGAAAAATTGTAACATTTCTTAAACTGTCATACAACAAGTGGTTGTTTAGAAATAAACAACGAACTGCTTTAACTGAGTGCAATGTATATATTAGTGCTATGTTTCTAAATCCATGCAAGAATAGTTTTTGGTAAGTAATTACATTGTGACAACTTTCTATTATATTTGATATGCCCTCTACTAATATTCCAAAATATATTTTTTTTTTCCGAGTTGAACTGCGTTTTGTTTCATGTTTAATGAATGACCTAATTATTGGAGAGCTTAACAAATTCGTTTTCAAATTTGCTTAATTAAATTAAATATCACACATACAGTATGTGTATACAATATGAAGTATTCAAATTGCATAAAAACATAATTATATAGCAAAACATATTTAGCGATATTTTGATATTACATATTTGATGTTACATATTTCACTACATATGATTAGTTTTTTTCGTTACATATTTGGCAAAATGATATTACATATAATCCGGGCTCTGTTTATAACCTGTTTCTTAGAACCACCTGGTAAAAGCAATGAATGTTGTAATATACCCTGTTTCGTAAGTTGTATCAAGGTATAGAACAAAACATTTATAAAATACCAAATTTAGAAAAAACAAAACGAATAACTTCATAGCCTCATCACTAGCAGAAGTTGAAGCTGTTTCACAGATTCAACTTCTACTGGGGATACGAGAACGAATAAAAACCTGAATGGGTTGCCCTTTTGAGTAGTAGATCGTTATTTTACGATTTATATGTATCATAAGATTACAAACGATAAGTCACAAATCACATAATCCTCACAATAAACATTCAAATTTGTTTCTTTTTTTATCTTATCGAAAGTTCGTTTCTATCTGTTTTAGTAATTTTCTTGTTAATTTTGGAAGAAAATAGGTTTTAGTTTTGTGTAAAAGAAGTATGCAGAATGAGTCAGAAGTTCTTTCTCTGAAACGAAAAAGGTCTCAGCCATTGTACATCAAGATAGGAATATTATGTTTGAGGGTACCTTCTGCTTCATTGTCACCATCTTAGATCGAAGTCAAGATACTTAGTTAAAAAGAAGCCATGTGGGGTATCAAATAACACTAGAGGGATGCCCTGACTTATTCATGTAATCAGTTTCATATAACTGTTACTTGAGCGTTGTGATGGATTGAAGTGACATTAAGATTCAAAATAAATTATTCTTTGCATTATGTGAAACAAAGTAATTGATGGGGCTGTCTTAGTAGAGCACGAAAGAGTAATTATAGTACTCACAATTACGTGGTGTACTTAAAGAGCATACAGTACTGGTGTCCAGAATATTTTTTTCTTTCGTTTTGTTCATTCAGCATTAACATGATTATGTTTTTCCTCCAGTTTTTCGCAGATGGTTACTCTGTCTCTGAGATAATAACGTTTTTAATTTGTTTATTTTACCGTGTTTTGGATGATCAGTGAGATGTTTTGAATTATCTTTGCTGTGAAAATAAGGATGTAAATAATATAAACAATCGGAAATAATAATATCGTATGTAAACAGACAGAATTTAAGAGAAAACGCTAATAAAACTATGAGAGAAAGAAAAATGGAGGAAAGACGAACACTGGAGAAAATTGGATAAAAACAAAGTGCAACGGGCGCGTAAGAATTTGATTTATGCTATCGATCAAAGCGGTGGATGAAAAACAGAAATAATTAAGATGAATAGTTCAAAGATAAAGGAACAAATATCGTTTGTTTTACGATAAAATTTCAACAAGAAATATTTTCGTTCTCACCCTATTTCCCAGTAATTCGAATACCGAATATGGAATTTTCTTATTAGCCAGTAATTATTTATAATTAACGTATATACGGTGTACTGCATGATCTGTGAATAATATAAATCTGTACAACCTTTTTGAGACAGATACCTCTCATTTTAAGGACAAATAATTATTCTTCATTAGTGTTCGTTATTCAGAGATTTCACTGCATATAAATATAAAATATGTTTTGTAAATTAAATTAAGAATGTATTCTCTCTTTGTAACAGTTGAATACTGCGTGCTACGACCTACATGATATCTTCTTTAGTTTATCTATTGGCGAGAGGATGTCTATCATTGCCACGGACAGGGACCGTATTCAGAAGAGAGCTCAGAAACCCCAAGGAAGGGGATTCATCTCTGCTGCCACCAGAAAGGCAATGGAGAGGAAGAAACAAAATCAGTACGTATATGTTCATTTGTTAGAAGCTGAACTTCATGTCTTTCTTTCCAATGGATAGTGTAAATAAGTAAGGTTTTCCAGCAATCAAAAGTAACGCTTAACATTTTAAAACATAAACAACTTTTATAAAAGGTAATTAAACAAAATCTTAATGTTGTGAAGCAGTAGAAGAATTGGGAAATTATTTTGTTATGTCTTTCAATCGAATAGAGATAGCATAAGCTAAAATAAATAAATAAATAATAATAGTAAAACTTCGCAACTGGATGTAGGAGAGACCCAGTTTAGGAGCTTGTTTCGCGAAAGGTATAAGTCTCATATTATGTACTTACTTCTATTTCTTTTTGAAATAAACCATTGGGTACTGACATCAAATCATAAATTTATGACTAATATCTATATGGATAAGCTCGCAAAGTACACATTTACGTTTATTGTAAATAATGAGTATGAAGGTCTATAGTTGGCATGTGGTTGAGGTTTGGAAAAAATCTCCGCTCCTGGGAGCTTTTTACAAAAAATACTAGTCATGTGCTATTAGCGTAGAACTCACAAGACTAAAACTTTTACAATTGTGTATATACATATAATATGATATAAAATCTAGATAGAATTGAGTGCGTCTGTTATCGAGGAATTTAGAATTGAAAATCTATAAAAGCGCAGTATTGCCCGTAGTACTCTGTGATGAGAAAGTTTGTCATTAACACGGCAAGAACACAAGTTAACAGTATTCGAAAACAGGGTCTTGAAGAGCTTTTGTGAGTCTTACAAGAACAAAGGAATGGATTAATGAACAAGTTACTTGATCCTAAAATAGGTGAGGCACTTCACTTGTATGGAAAATTCGTGCGCGGTATTTAGAATCTTGGTTGAGAAACCTTTGGTAAGATACTTCTGGGAAGGACTAAAAGACGGAGAAAGTAATACTTAAAAAAAGACCTTCGGGTAGTACGACATGTACTTATCCGGACTGGATTGGTTTTACACAGGATAGGTTCAAACGGACTTTAGTTTCTGCTGCATTGAACCTCTGGGTAGTTAGTTGTATAATTAGTTAATATAACGTGAAAATAGGATTAGGATTTTAGATTTCTGAGCTTTCAGCATCTAAGGCCATTTAGCCCGTCACGTATGAGGGATGACGTTCCTCGGCGAGCACACTATTCGGGGAAAGGGAAGGAAGGAAACGGCCTGGGACCTATATGTTAGGTACCATCCCAGCATTTGCCTGATGTGAATGAGGAAAACCCAGGAAAAACTCATTCAGAATGGCTGGCGTGAAAAAGCTTTTTACACTTTTTCGACCGAGTACCCCCCCCAACCGGGAATCGAACCCGAGACCGCTCACACTACGCTACACGGGGCCACATAACCTGAAGTGATAATGATGTTTCACAAATTAGAGATAAATATTAGGGAGTATTTGCAAACACTTCGACTAATGTTCTAGTATTTCTGTTCCAGAATATTTTACTATTTGTAAGAAACGTTTGTAACTTGTAAGGTTCGTATAATTTCTAAGATTCTAGCAGGAAAATTCACGAAGTGTTAAGACTGTATTAATATTGTAAATGTCTGTATATTAATAGTCATGCTCAATAGAAAAGTCTTTTACATGCAATAGACGCTGGATATTGTAACACTTTGGCTTGGGGGTAATATGTCAAACAGCGAAAGGAAATTTCAAAAGAGAAGCCTGATGATGAACCTGAAAGATGTGCACAAACTCTTGGAGGTGATTCGTGACATCAATAGAAGACA
This sequence comes from Thermobia domestica, assembly GCF_964235325.1. Classification (NCBI taxonomy): domain Eukaryota; kingdom Metazoa; phylum Arthropoda; class Insecta; order Zygentoma; family Lepismatidae; genus Thermobia; species Thermobia domestica. Next base: position 54,451,412 of record NC_137456.1, on the reverse strand, counting down.
AAAACTTCTCTTGCATATTATCGAATTTCACGTCGTGTAAGAGTGACAGGGGTGCCAACTTGGAATCGAAACTTGAATCCTGACAATTGGAACGGAACACAGATCTGCACATACTTCGGGAAGTAATTCCTGACATCAAAAGAAAACAAAATGTCCTCTTACATGTTGTTAAATTCCGTCGTGTACGAGTGACATGTTTTCTGTTCCGTTCCAATTGTCAGGATTCGAGTTTCGATTCCAAGTTGGCACCTCTGTCACTCATACACGACGCGGAATTCGTCAACATGCAAGAGGACTTTTTGTCTTCTTTTGATGTTACGAATCACCTCCCGAAGTATGTTACATCTTTCAGGTTGACTTAGTCAATATCCGGGCAATTGTTTTTCCGTTTTGTATTTCCGGGCTAAATTGAGTTTGTTATGCAATGAATTCTAGGCTACTATCACCAACAAACCTCTAAACACGAATAGTGAATGAACCGTTTCACTTGCATGATGATTGTGCGTCAATATATCGCGCATATTTTTTTTTTCTATTACATTTTCATACATGTGGATTTTGAGTACTAGGCGTGTTGTACATGGTCGTATAATCACTCATAGATTTATTTATTTCAATATATGTATATTTTATTATAAATTCTGAATGAGAACGGATTTTAATATGGTCTTTCGTAACTCAAACGGAATGTGACTCAATTTCAGATAAGTGTGCTTACTCTAATTGATCTGTTTGTTGAAAATTGTTCATTTTGGAGTCAATTCATCAATGACTATCTAGGTTCGGATTAATTATACAACCACTCTCATAATGGTCTGTAAAGGCGACAAACTTTTATGAGTTTTATCAACGCTCGATTGAATTGTTTGTTTTGGAAAACAAGGCGAATTTTTTGTTGTTGACTATGGGGAATAACTTCTGGACGAATTTTGATTAATTGGAAAATTGTAGCATTCAGTATTAAGTTTGGTAGATAATGAGGTTATATTTAGTATGTTGCGTATATATGAACCTTGTGATACGTAATTTAGAGATTGAGTGAAAGGTATTTAGAGAATAGTCTTATAGTATTTAGAAGATGGACTTAATTATAATGCTCACCGAGAACTACTTATGTATAAAAGTAAATAACCGTTTGAGAATTGCTGTGCTGTATACTGCATCAGATTTGGTCTTAAGCATCTTTTCATATCCGTTCTATCTTTAGGCACTTTAAACCAAAATAATTTAAACGTGAAATCGACGCTACAATATACAATAATGTGAATATGTACTATAATACCGGCATTCATTTTCCTGATATTGTTGTTGAATGTATGGTACAAATCATTTTACTACGTTTCTAGCAGAGATAACGAAGCAGTTATATATATATATATATATATTTACTAAAAATCACGAATTATTATACTCTGCAGATTTCTTTCTTTTGAGCATGTTGTTTTGATTTCTTAAAAGTGTGATGGAAGAAATTAACTGGAATTTCCCGATTTGTTTCTCATGGACACTGCTCAGGGTTAGCCATAAATATTATTTTGCACTGGGAGAACACTTCTAGGGCTAGAGAGCATAATGGTTGCATGTTTTCCGGATAGGTGTTTGCCTGACCTTACTGTTAACTAATCTTAAGTATTAATGGGTGTTTTCCTTACTGTTGTAGAGAGCAAGCATCTCCTACGAATGGAGAAAATTGTGAAATCGTTGCAACACACGCTGAGCAGCCTTCTGTCCGCAGAAGAAGAACATGGGCTTCAGCCGAGAAAGAGAACACGAATACTTCTGTTTGTTCCATGGTTGGAGGTACTAATACTACTAGTAACTACTACCTTACTCATACCATTAAGGGGAAATTACAGTGTCGACGCCAGATTTAATTTCGTAGGGTGGGTGGAGAAGGTGGAGGAGCAGAAACATTTTCTGGGCCTATTTTTTTTTTTAATCTTCTATATATATAAAAGAGAACGTACAAAATTTTGTCCGCTCATCACGCTAATACGGCTGAACCAATTTCTTTCATTTTTGGGGGGTTATTAGGATTTGGACCCTAGATGGTTTTTATCATATCACTTTAATTTTTAATTACCAGTGTCTTGAGATAATTGACCATTCAAGTGTCCATAACGTACAAATCCTTTGTTATTAGTTCATCATAGGTAAAAATAAACGTATTTATATGCAACCCGCATGACCGTGTCACTCGGCGGGTTAACATAAATGACAGGCGATATACAGCGGAAAATAGCTTGAATCTTCTGTTTAAAATTTTTTAATTGATTTGCTTATTTTTACAGACACTTTTACAATATGCCAGCACCGGGATGACCGCAGCGAAGCGGGGCGGGTTAACATAAATGACAGGCGATATAATGTTAAGATTTACTGCAATCTTCTATGGTTTTTATCATATCACTTGAAAGCGAAAAAGTAAAAATTATCTAAGTAACAAAGTTTATTGCGTTCCGGGGTGACCGCAGCGAAGCGGGGTGAACGCTGCTAGTCGAAAATAATAGCTTTGTATAATTTGACCTACATTACCACATAACATGTCTGGGGCGTCCGGGAGGAGGAGGTGGACGATGCCACCGGGGCACCCATCCCCTTGCTACCCTCTAGCTCCGCCATTGGAATGTTACCATAGATTTATCGCATTTTTACATTGTTCACAATAACAGAAGGGGAGGAGGGGAGATGAGTATAAATTAGCAGTAACAAACAATACCTCAAAGGTAGCAACCAATTTGTGCTGTAGTGGTTTCTAAATGCTAGACAGTTATACAACCCAAATTTTGATTTTGTCTTTTTTTCCCGTGATATTTTGAAAATTGTAAAATTATTATAAATTCTTGGAGATCGCTTCCTTAAGCCTCTTAAAGTTTGTGGTACATTCTTCAGAAGAACGTCTCTTTACGATTTTGCTTCAATAATAATTGGTGAGTCCTTTGATTTTGGTTATATTCTTAAATGCAAAACGTTGTAACTCATTAAAACTCAAGTACTAACAGTAACACTCGACTGTTTTACTTTTTTTTTTTTTTTTTTGGTGAGATTTGAACCATTATTCGGCTTCGATCCAAGCACCATACTCGTAGGATGGTTATAACTATGATTCCACGAACTGAAAGTAAGCACTTCACCCAGGCAGTGTTTCCCATATTTTTGAAGAAATTTTAATCCTTAAAATATTGAACCATCTTTTTATTGCTATGGGATGGAAGAAACCATTCAAGGAATATGATTCAGCAAAATAAGGATGTTTTGAAAGTTTCGGAAAGGTAGCTGCCAGTGATAAGTAGCTAGAGGTGGCTCTAAGCTTTTTATCTCAATAACTTATTGGTCAATTAAAATTTACAGGGTTCTAATCCAGAAGCTTCAGGAACGGCTGGGTGAATGGATACTTACCGTGCGAATAAGTTGTTACATACCAATGGCTTTAGGAAAGTAGTGAGTTAGGCCGTTAAGTCAAAATTTTAACTAAGAATGAAATCAATAACATCATTTATCATACCACAATAATCTTTAATCTCGTGATCTGTTAATAGCCAATTAGTAAGTTCATGTAAGGTCAACATCCTACTTTAATAGACTGTCTGCAAGTTAATTAAAATACGTGCAGATAGAGTTAGGTGCACGTAAACGTATGAAAGCAAATGCAGTAGATGGAAATTATGAAAGAGACACATGTTTCAGGACCCCTTTTGCATTATTGCATATTATAACTATATAACTCAATCAAATCTCGCATCTGATTTACTATTTCTTCATTATTTTAATAAACATTAAGTTTCGATATATCACTTGATGGCAACTGAGAATAATTACAACATTATAGGAATTGTCATTCATTTAAGACCCATCTATAAGGTATGATTTAGGTCTGTTGTCACAAAACAAAGAAATAATAATAATAATAAAAATCCCGAACGAAAGCTCTTGTATTTCATAAACTACATTAAAGGTATACAAATTAAAACCTTTTCAAACAGAAGCATACGGACCTTCTTGTCCGACCCAGCGCAGTTTCCTCTTGAAATTTGGAAAAGAGAGCTTTCCTTGGTTCATTGCCACCTGCTTCGAAACTGCATAATGTTCTCGCAAAAGAGCTTTTTAGCAACCATATCCCTCTTGACCAGAACTCAGCACCGCTCAGTGAGTTTGCTCTGCGGTATTGATGTTGGGTTGTTCACGCATAAGGTATAGGATATGATTGTCCTACAAAAACTAGGTGGTGCTGTGTGCATAATGCAATGACGCCTTTCCCATCGTCGGTCACAAACGCTGGAGACAGTCTCCCATTGCATGCCAGACCATCATTTTTGGAAATACGGATTTCAGTTATGCTATTGCTTTTATAGGGTTTGTACATCTGATAAAATGGAGACATATTCCTTGGTATCCATCTCCGAAGCGCTCCATTCGACCTTTATTTAATCATCTGTGGTGATGAAAAAGTTATCTCCGACGGTATGGCCTGAGTATACAATTTTTATCAACGTCTTTTTGTATCCGTCCCATCGTTCGTCTTTTACAGGACTGTTTGATGTTTTTTAATAAATCATCCTGTGGTTAAATCATGCTGTGGTCCGGAGGCCTGAGCTTGTATCGGACATTACCAGTTTCCAGAATGCTTTTGATGACTTCGACAGATTCTTCTCACACAAACTTTGGTTTTGGAAGTGGAGTACTGACACTGCATAATGGAAAAAGGTGGCAATCGCAGTGCTTTGCTTTCGGCATGTTGCCCACGTGCACCACAACTTTGGCAAACACTGTAGCCAGGACTGGGATTCAACAGCTCCCTCGGGCATACCTGGAGCTCCCGGATTGGGTTGGACTCTGCCGGAATGTGGTCATACTGTGGGATTCGATAGTCTGTGTGAGCTTATCCCAGGAATCTGGGCAACGGCGAGCATAGCGGGAGGTGAGCTTGCCTTAACGCTGGGGCATGGGGAGACCTGACTCTCTAGCAGGACCGCTTCGACCAGTAGGTTAACTGGTAGACACTCAGGACTTCGGTTTGGCACCACAGTGGGTATATTGCCACTTCCTTAGAGAATAGGGGTTACATCGCAATTGCGAATCAAGGTCTAGGGACACACCTTGAAGGTGCACCGCGTGCACTTGGATATAAAATCAACATTCGAGGAATTACGAACCGGATGCATCTCGCGGAGCCGGTCCATAACTTAGGCCTAAAGGCCTCAGCACGTCTGCCCAGTGTGGAAATAGATCACTAGATCCTAATGTACCCTGTGGTAGCAGGACGTATACACTTCTCACTCTCACACCCAGTGGTGCAAACTCCAAGTTTGAGACAATAAACCTGAATCATATCGTACGTTAAATTGATCTACACAGTCAAGAGCACATTTATTATACAAAGCATGTAATAATTGGAGTGCGTTAATCAGAACGATTGACCTGTATGATTTGAATTGACAAGATAAGCATCAAATTAGGGTTAAGAATAGGATATTCCTGAGAAGGACTTGACTATTTAGCAAGAAATCATTATTTGGATTATTTAACTTCACCAGAAATGTCAGTGATTTGTACGTATTCTGAAAATATCCAAGAAAGAGTCCTAACTGACTGTTTTTGTATTATTTGGTTACAACGAAACAGGATTTATTTTCTTTTTCCTAAAAAAAAAAGTAATAATTAACTGGAAAAAAAAATAGACAATAGCTGCCAATCTACATGATTCTTATATTGCCCAAAGTTTACTAGTATTATAACAAATACTAAATCACGATGCTAATTGATTACTGAAAAATATGAAACCTAATGAATCTGGGCAAATGGCATTTATCCAATAATGGTATCCATATTTATCTAAATTACCTAAATAAAAGGAATTTAGATGTTAGTTTAAATGAAAATTGATTCGAAAGCTTCGCCTTCTGTTTTTTTTCGCGTTATGAGATGCACCACCGAGGTTAAGAAGGACGAGACGTACTATTAACGTCAACTCCGAACCGCAATCGGGACTTGCAGTTATTTAGAGAAATACTTTAAGATGTCATTTGTTGTTTTGTGACGTTCCTAGTCTCGTCATTGATCATGGTTTTAATGTTGCGTTTTGTTATGCCAATAGAAAGCATTACGTTTGCAGACTGTTGCTAATGCTTCTGATGAAGAGAGTATCAGTGTAATCATTAGGAACTATAGATATATAAAAGATTGATAGTTTTCATATTTTTGTGTCGGTATCTTTTACTTTATGCTTTTCATATTTATAACTTCTGTTGTGGTTTATTCAACATTACATTTATATATATATATATATATATCTTGGAACTCTATTATAGCTTAGAGTAATTTTGTATTTCCGTATTTACACGTATAAGTAGGTGTATTAATGTTTTGTGCATCAATTTCATTCTTTTGTCTCGTATTATAACTATGAAATAATTTTCTAAGAGGAACTACTGTGTATATTATATATTAGTACATTATAGACATACGTTTAAGAATGCAGTTTTAATATTAGAGCGAACAGTAAAATATTTTGGCTCAGTATAGAGCGTTCACCTCTTGTGAGTGGAGTTACTGTTCAGTCCAGTCCCATCTCATTCCAGGTGGGCTTTCAAGTGGACAAATATCGTATGCATGGGTTCTCCCGTTCCCTCCCATTTTCTTCATTCCACCATTTGATTCACAATCATTAGTGTTCCGTTGCATACCATGAAACGTTAAACTAAATATATATAGGAAACTAAGGCTCTAAAGGAAGGCCGTGAGTTTGGTGGTGCAAGAGTTTACAAAAATAAGCTGATTAGTAACATTCTAGAGCGTGCCTCTGTACCAATGTAGAGTTAATATAGTAGTATTAAGATGATAATAATAATAATAATAATAATAATAATAATAATGTTTGGCATACTCTCTCTTTCGCGTTTTTCTTACTCGCGCTAGGGTTTTTATTTTGACCAAAATATTTACATGATTGTCCAAAATACGTATACATTGAAATCGCTAAATCGACAGTTTTTGATTGGTTCATTGAGTTTTAATGAGGACGTCAGCATCGAGGCCATTTGCCCTTGCCACGATCAAAACGATCGCTCAAATCGAGAGTTTTCAAGCTGACGTGAGTGTAGAGAAGAAAACAATATTGTTCTATGTTAAGGTTTACTTCTAAACAAACATACAAAGGATACTAGGAAAGTTTTGCAATACAGTTTTATTTATTTATTTTCTTCCAAAATAATTTCCATCACATTCAATACACCTCTCCATCTTCCGAAACCAATCTTTAAACAAGATTTGCCAAGTTTCACTAGGAGTAAGGCACACCCGTTGTCCCAAGCCCTCAGAAGATCTTCATTACTAAAAAACTGCATCCCTTTCAGCTTTATTTTCAATACGGGAACAGTGCAAAGTCGCAGGGAGCAAGGTCTGGAGTGTAAGGGGTGTGCTAAAAAACGTTTGTTCTGTGTTGGTCAAATGTTCGGCACAGGCTTTCGTGCAGTGAGCTGGAGCATTGTCATGATGAAGGAACCAGGTGCCCATTCTTGAATTTGGTCGTAGGTTCTTCATAGATTCGATTACTTTAAGCAGGTACTGTTCAGTGTACCACTTAGCTGTGACCGTCTTCTGTGCGTCCAAAACGACATGCTCCACAATTCTACTCAATTCTAAAAATAGAACTTCCATTTTTTGGTTTACTGATCGGGTTTTTCTGACAGCTACATAGAGACCTGCACGGGCCGGCGGCCCGGGCTTGGGCGGGCCGGGCCGATATTGTTATTTCTTTGGGCCGGGCCGGGCTTGGGCTGGCCGACACTGATTTCTCTTCAGGTTGGGCCGGGCTGGGGCCGATCAATTGCAATTCTTTAATAATTATTGACTTTCGTTAAACGATAATTGGAATAAAGCCAAACGTTGAAGAAGTGTGTCCTTAAAAATGTCACAAAGAATGCAATAGCTATTTACAGTTTGTGTTGCTTAGCGGCTCCACTTTCACTATAGAGGATTGCAGGCATTATGCGGTAAATTGAGCTCTGACCTTGACCTTCACTGAATTCAAAATATAAAAAGAAGAGGTGGGAATGTTCTGCCTGTCGCTAAACAATATTGCCATCTTCACTTTATGCTAAAAATCAATTAAGTTAGATTTTTGTTACAGGGAATGGAGTTTTTGTTCTCTCGGTGACAGGCAAAGTTCTAGGAGGCAATGGTACCATTCGGGAGGCAAGCGTCAGGTTGTGAACCAGAGTTCAGAAAATGTTTTTGAGGGTTAGGTCAAATTTAGTACTAAATTTTGAGAAAGATTCGGGCTCGAGCTAATTTTTTAAAAAAATTATTGGGCCCGGGCCGGGTTGGGCCGGGCCTAGGTACGTTCGGGCTGGATTGGGCTCGGGCCGAAAAATGCGGCCCGTGCAGGTCTCTACAGCTACATCTGTATCATCTTCATCACAGATCCAAATTTTGTTCTCAGTCGTGGTCGGCACATCATAATAGTACAATCAAGTCTGGTCACCTGTCACGATGTTGTTCATATATCGAGATTGACACTTATTAAACATTTGCATCATCTTCCGGCATCATGTCACACTGTCATCTGCTCTTCGGTCAGACTGCGACACCCGGAGACAACGAAGTTTCTTCATGTGCAAATGATCATGCGGAATCGAACAGTTGCTGGCATTTAGAGCTCAATCTGCTGGTAGGACAGTCACCTGTCTTCGTCAAGCATTTTTCTAACAGCAGTAATGTTTCCGTCCGTAACTGACGTTCGTGGCCTTCTCGCCCTCTCAGCGTCCTCCAGATTGAAATTTCCCCTTTGTAACTCTCTGTACCACCTGAATATAGTCGTACGTTGTGGGCAGACATAACCTAGTGCAAGAATCATTTCTAAGCACTGGTCTACATTTAAACAACGCGCAAAGTTATACCGCAACACTTCTCGTATCTCCTTTCGTGACCAAGATGCCATAGTAAGCACTTGAGACTATCAATGCTAATGAATAACAGCCCATCGACTTGGCTTAGCGGTTACTGTGCAAGTATGAACATGTCTCACCATGCATCAAGAAGCAGACTCCTGCGACACATGGTTGCGTCGTATTGCAGAAACTTTTCTAGTACCCTTTGTAAAAGAAGCACGCTTATTTGTTGCGAATACATGTACTCTTTCGCAAATATTTCATCACTATAAACTATAAAATCACTACATATATATAGCAATACCATGATAAAAACTAATAATAATGTATTGTAAACGAATATGCGTGGTGAAATGCAGAAAACCGTCGTCTTCGAATCAACAGGACTTGAGATTTAACGGACAGAACTTTACTAATGTAGCAAACACAGTTGAACGTCTTGTGATTATTACAGGCAATTTAAATTTTTGATCATTAGGAATCAGCATTCACCGGGAAAGCAATGGAAGATCGAGACTTTTCATCCTTCTAATATGTAGTTGTAAAGAGTATTTTGTTACCAATTTGGTATTACATAAAAGATTTTACATTATATAGCACAATTTCAAGTGTATTATTCTGTTTTAAATGCATGTTGCTCATAATACAATTCGTGTTCTGTGTAAGCATGCGCGCTTTCTCGTGGTACCAGTGCTTAGGTTGACAAGATAACCGAACTGGATCCTGATTCTGCTTATGATTTGATTTGATTTTGAGTTTACCGTCCCTTTCAACAACGAGGTGATATGAGACGTGAAGCTATAGTTTAACGTAGGATCTGAACCACATGGGCTCCCGACGGGAATCGAAGCCGGGTCTCAAGCAGATTTTTGAGTAACGGAAGGATACAAATGTTTCCGAAGTAAAAGAGAATAGAGAAAGAGAGAGATTGTCAACCACTTTTCATTTATATGTAGTGTTTTATGTACTATCGTTTTGGTTCTAAACTTAACAAATATTGTTTATGTTTCAGACAAAAATAAGCCTTGGTATATCAATAAATGTGAATCTCGGACGAGTGTTTCATCGTCGGTTACGAAGCCCTCATCAAACGCTGCTCGTGCTTTGAGTGCAAAACCTGCTGGAGCACCGAAGTTCCATCCACGCCCATGGAGGTGACCACTTACGAGCACAGCTAATCCAACACCACTACTGTTTTATTAGTTTTATTTGATCGTAATATTTTAAATTGATAGAGAAAAAAATAAAAGTACATAATTGTGGTGGTTTTGTAGGCAGTTTTCCAGGTTGTCACAAAGAATTTAACTGTTGCTGGCGACAAGAGATCGTTATGACAATATGTTAACTAAATATATATATATATATTAGTGAATCGTTTGTAAACATGAAGATCAGTTTAAGTTCCAATTGCTAGCTGTAGTCCATCGAAATGAGTTGTTGGTGCTGTAATCGGTGTGGACTTCAATAGTTTATTACTAGCTGATAACAGTATGATGATCTCTATTGTTATAGTTTATTTTGAGTAAAATATTTTTAGCTATATTATCTTCTTCGCCTAAGTGAGTAACACCTTCTTTCGGATATTCTTAACTTTTAACTATTAGCTTGGCCACTGATCAAGTCATTATGAGCGTACTATATCATTTTTCAAAACAATTATTGCTAGCAGCTGTAACAAATAGTATCAATGCAGTTTTGTTTAGGTTGTGCCTTAGTCACTAAAGACAATCGCAGTCAAAGTTAAGCACATGGAAACATGAATACAGTTTCCTTTAAGTCTGCGAATGACTTCCAATTATTTTTAAAGTATAGAAGTGTGAGTAATTATATTTGAAAGAAGTTCTGAATATTTTAAAGGAGTAAAATTTTTAACTATAAATATACCAAAGATACATTTAAGTTCCATGACTGCTCAATTTCTGTACATATTAGTCCTGTATAAATGATAGCATAGTATATTTATAACATTAATTTATTTCTGAAGCAGTTGATCTCACAATTAACATTAACCATATGGTACTAATACTTGATACTGATGATAAGAAAAAAAATACTTCGTGAATGAGATTTCGGTTTCACGCCTAGTTCATTCCTTAGTAATATATTTGTGATACAGTAATTTTAAACAATGACTGAAAATGTGTATCTGAAGTCAGATCTAGTTCAACTTGTCTATAAGTTTAAATATGTTTGTAATAGAACATTGTAATAAGTAAAGAAAAATAAAAGCTTCGTTTTATGAAGACGTATCTTTTTTAAATAATCAATGGCATTGCCAAAGAGTGCAAGAGATTCCCGAAGCTGATATGTAGATATACGTGCCTTCTGAGGGCTTTTGGCGAAAGTCACGTACGTTAGATTCTTGGAAACAGACAAATGAAATAGAAGAAAGGAACTACAATGAAGCGAAGAACTAAATTTTATCTCACCCTCGCTCACAATTATGACTTTCCCTATATTTTTTATTATCTGTCCTTCACCCAGTGACTTGGAAATGTTATATTTTGAAGTTTCTCAGTGTATATACTTCCAAGAGCAAAAATGGGACAGGTGTTTCCCATCTTAATCGAGAGTTCATTCTAACATCCGTCTGATGAAACTGAAAGAAGGTAAAAAATCTGCCAGAGGGTTCGAACCGCGTCCACAGTATATCACAGGGCTGACGTCTTGAGTTTTACTACTAACATCTATAAAATAAACATTCCACAGTATATTATTATTATTTAACAATATACGTGACCTCCCCCTCGAAAAAGCCAGTTTCTTGAATCGTGTCTGGTCGGTTTGTAGTTTTAACAGCACATACAGAAAAGGAAATTTGGTGTTTATTTACAAAAGCATGCACCTTAGTTTCAACAGTGCTGTTTTCATTATTAACACATTTCAGCAGCATGCGACAAATGGATTTCCGTTCCTCGTGGTTGGTTGCTTCAGTCCACTTGTGTTGTTGTTACTGTCAATTTGTAAGATGGCTGCTTTATCTCAGTAGTAGAACGTTCACCTGTGGTGCGTGAGTTTTCTGTTCTCCCGTTTCCTCCCACGTATTTCATTCATTCTCATCATCACAGTCACCTTTAGCTTACACGGCATAACCGTGCAACGTAAAATTGAAATATTTCATATCAATTTGGAAGATGAATCACTCATCTACTTCAATACTGAATGAAATAATTAATAATAAATAATTATTTTATGACCATTAACTTTTGCAGATGGTGTATCAACTCAAATATCTATTTATATTTGATGTAGTTTACACGGGAATCTTAAAACTCGGCTTGGCCCAACTGCAATAAGTTTCCCTTATAATTCTTACAGAAGACTATATAACCACCCAAAGAATGTACAAGTAAATAAAATCGAGGAACATCTGTTTGTAATCAGAGGTGGAAAAAGTTTAAATTGATGAAGGATCTTCAATATGGCCTATGTTTCAATAGGAATTAGCTGTATAACTATATGGCATAAGAAATGAAAGCACGCCCATGAATCTTACCATATTAATTTAGTCCAGCGGAGATTATCATTAACATTCTTCAAATCTTGGTGTATATACATAAAATTCTATTTCCTCCTCAAAAACCTATTTCTCGAGGCAATTTCTATTTATGCAAGGTTTTGTCCTACCCGTTATAAAAGTTCTGCACTTAATTATTCCCAATATACTCTGCGATGAATTTATATTGAAAAATCTCATTTTTCCTCTTCTATGTCCGTTTTTGTTCCTGAATATTTTCCCGAAGATATGTTTTCGAACCTCTCAGTCTGTGTTCATCTATATGAGTTGGTGCCGAACTTTCACATTCATACTAGAGATATCCGAGCTTGCGACTCTGTTTAAGCAGAAGCGGATAGCGAGCCAATCCAAGCGAACGCAAGTCTGAGTGAGGTTAGTGAGCGCAAGCGAAACTCACTGAGGATGGATAGTCCGAGCTCTTAATGAACAGGAGTCTCATTGAGAATAGTAAGCCCGAGCTCAATTGAGTGCTAGTCTGAGCTAACGTCGTCATTGAGGATAATAAGACAGTCCGAATTCAAAAGAGTGCGACTCTGAGCCTCATTGAGGATAATAAGACAGCCCGAATTCAAATGAGTGCAAGTCTGAGCTATCGTGAGCCTCAATTACAAAATGGACATCTCTGCATGGAGTGAAAAATCCGTACCCTACCAATGAAGAAAAGACATGCAGTGAAATCTCTTTTTTTTCTTCTTCTTCTTCAACATAATCTTCTTGAAAGGAAATGCTTTTTTCCAACGGTTCTCTTAACATTTTGATGATACCCTTGGAATAATACGATTTGTCAAACTTTGTAAAATAGGCTTCCATGTCCGATATGACAGCCTCATTGGTGCGAAATCTCTTTTTCCTGGAGCCATCTTTTCAAGTTAGGAAACAAACAGTAGTCGCTGGGGGCCAATCTGGAGAATACAGTGGATAGGGAAGCAATTCGTAATCTTAAAGAATCCAATTTCACAATCGCTTTTATGAATGTGTGGGCAGGTGCGTGTCAGCATAGAACAAATTTATTTTTTTCTTCAAGTGCGGTCGTTTTTTCTTGATCTAGTACAGTTTCTACAATAATGTAACTAATACACTCGTAAGTTATTATTTTCCTATCTCCATATAGTCGATGAATATTATGCGATGCGCATTCCAAAAAATACTGGCCATAAACTTGCCGGCCTAACTTTGTGTTTTTTGGGCGCTTTGATCGGCTTTCACCCGCTTGCAACCACTCTGCAGACTATCGATTGGACGCTGGTGTGTAATAATGGATCCATGTTTCATCAATTGTCACGAATCGATGCAAAAATTCCGTTCGATTTGGATGAAACAACGCCAAAGCACACTCAATCATCAACACGGTACCCATTGTGCAGATAGCTTTTCGATCATCCAAAACAATGCGATGTTATATTTTCTGCAGTAACTGCCTCATTTGAACGATCTGAATGTTCAGCATCATCGATACTTTTACAGGGTTCCTATTGATCTGGAAAAATCTATTTCCCTGACTTTCGTGCCAGGTGTCGGATGAAGTTGACATATAAATAAGGAATAAATAACTGTGAATATTTATATATGAGAATATTTATTTTATAGAGACAAATAGTAATCAAATGCTCATAACAGGTCATTCAATAAGTCCGTAGGATAAGTAAGAAAAAAAACAAAATTTTGACATAACTCGATTTCATTATTCAACATAGTTGCCTTCGAGGGCGATACAACGAGTATAGCGATTTTCCAACTTTTCGATACCACTTTTATAGAACGATTTCTCTTTCTCGTCAAAATAGGCCTCAGTTTCAGCGATGACTTCATCATTGGACTTAAATTTCTTTCCAGCAAGCTCTTGAGATCTGAAAACAGGAAAAAGTCGCTGGGGGCTAAATCTAGAGAATATAGTGGGTGGGTAAGCAATTCGAAGCCCAATTCATTCAATTTTGCCATCGTTTTCATCGATCTGTGACACGGTGCATTGTCTTGGTGAAACAACACTTTTTTTCTTTTGCAAATGTGGCCGTTTCTTTGCGATTTCAGTCTTCAATCGATCCAAAAGTGCACAGTAATAGTCTCTGTTGATGGTGGTTCCTTTTTGGAAATAATCGGTGAATATTATTCTGTTCGCATCCCAAAATACAGACGCCATCACCTTACTGGCCGACTGTTGCGTCTTTGCTCGCTTTGGATTCGGTTCGTCGACTGCTGTCCACTCAGCTGACTGTCTTTTGGATTCTGGTGTGTAATAGTAAAGCCATGTTTCATCCATTGTCACATATCGACGATAGAATTCTCTTTTATTGCGGTTTAACAGCGCCAAGCACTCCTCTGAAGCATCGATTCGATGTTGTTTGTGGTTGACCGTGAGCTCACGCGGCACCCACTTTGCACAGAGCTTTCGCATACCCAAATGTTCGTGTAAAATGGTAAAAACACTACGATATCTTTACAATGTCAGCTAGCTCACGCACCTTCAATTTGCGATCGTTCATAACCAATAACCTACGGACTTATTCAATGGACTGTCACGTACATTGCACTTACCTTCCATAAAAATTTGAACAACGTCCATTATAATGGTTGGCTAAGCTAAAACTGGTATACAATTAATGTTCAGGAAACATATATTTCATAAAATTTCCCTGATTTCCAGTCTTTCCCCCCTGAACTTTCCTGACCAGTAGGAACCCTGATTTACGACTACGTTTAATTTCGGCATGCCACTTCTTTACTGTTGGATGTACAATGGAAATGATGTACACCTTGTCTCAAAAAGGTTGAGCGCATTCTTTATTGGTGTTTTGAGGCAATAATTTTCTAAGTCCAGCTTCGGGTATCTTCGGAAAAAGTAAACCAGGTTCGAACCTCCAAGCCAGCCTTTGCAATCGGGAAAAAGTTTGCAGATGTGTTTTTCTTCTTTTAAATATAATAAGACTTGTTACCAAGTGTAGAAAAAAAGCAACATTGATTGAAATACTTAATGATACAATATTTCGAAACCTTGTATTAATGTCAGCACATTCTTGTTTACCATTTAGCTCTCCGTACGTAATTGAACATTTAGATACGTTAAAGAATCTTTCCATATGTATAAGAATGCTCAAAGTTAAGACATAGAACGTAATTATCACCTCAAAAACAGCGTTTGTAGTGGATATGAATGTCATAATTTTCTTGAGAACAGTTACACATGTTTCGCTAGAAGCATGTTTCTGTAAATCCTTGTGTTAGCTCACTGGTAAGCTGTCGGATTTCAAATTGTAAGGTTGTGAGTTCGATTCTCATCTCGGTCAACGGTTTTTTTTTTTAAATTATATTTTCCGCAATGCATGAAAAATTATATAAAATAATTACATTAAAATACATCAGTTATATATATATATATATATATATATATATATATATATATATATATATATATATATATATATATATAACATAATCATTGCAGAACATAGTAATTATTATGTTTAAAATATAACATCTGAGATAGGTAGGTGTTCACAGTAGGTCGGTATTATATATGAGAATGTTAAATACAAGTTAGGAAAATCGTTCAATAGCAATAAATAAATTATGTAGTGTATTTATTTGCAGCTATTTGTCATATAGAGGGTACTTCTCAATATTCATATTACAGCATATCATTTATGTTCTTGAAAAATTATTCGATGCATAAAGAGAGGGTATAAACAGAGAATCCAAAGTCGGAACGCTCGCAAGAAATTCATGAACCCCAAAGGTCACGTGAGCAGACTGGAATTGTCCTTATGAAGCATGCCACAGCAGAAAGTCTTTACATAGATTTTCAATTCAATTCCCATTGGCGTAACTAGGATATTTTCCTAAAGGGGGGGGGGGAGCATGGTCCATTAGTTCTGAAAAATTGGAAGAATCTTTTAGAAGACCTTGTTATGATGTTATATATAGTCTCCCTTACCCCGCACTCATTATCAACTCCAAGTTATTTAGTTCTAACACGACACTGTCATGTAACATTTCAGTGAAAATTTATTTTTTGAAATTTACTTAAAATTGTATATTCCCTATATTCTGATGCTACTAAATAACTACCTAAAATCTACTCTAATTATGAAAACTCATAATGTTCTATTACTGTTTTACTCGAGCAATTCTGAGCGAAAATACATTATTCGTAAACGTTAACTGTCATGCTCTCAGTTTACTCTTACACAAGTGTAAAAGTGGGTCTGAAAAGATAGGGGGACGGTTGACGTCACGCCGTCTTCCGTGCCTATCTTTGCCCATTGCATTTTTTAGGAATTGGAGGGGCACCGTAGATAGTTTTGGAAGTGGGAGAAGGGTGTCCTCCTGTGTTCCCCTTTACTTTTACTCCTGCTCTTACATCTTTTAGAAACACAAATAAATATACAAGAAGTGACATAATTTAAAGTTATAACTTTTCAAAAATCAGTCATGGGCTATTCATTGTCGTTTACTAATGTTGCAGTTTAATTACATAAATCTTTGCGAACAAAGAAATGCAATAAATTTTTATACACAAAACATTTTTAACTAAAAAACAGAAACAATGGTATAAAAAACAGTGGTAGAAATATAGTTGGCTAACTCCCGAACAACTTAAATATTAAAAAAAAAAATACAATTAGAGTGAAGCAGATCAACAATACGAGAGGAGAAGACATGTAGACGGACTTGAGGGACCCGTTTTCCTATAAAAGATGTTTCCCATTATCTTTTCAATTAAATATTAAATTACACACCTTACAATTTTCGGGAGGACGTATGATAAGTGGCCCTGATGGACAAGCAGATGTGATTGTAAAAATTAAAACAACAAACATTTAATGAAACAAAGATTCAACCAGCAGAATTGATTGATGATAATGTTGATCACAATATTTTAAGAGAGAGAGAAAATATATCAACACTTATAATATTCCTGAATTACATTATAAGCTTTTAAGCGTATTGTTGTAGTTACATCGTTAGCGTCAACCGTTGGGAAATATCATTACAGCCAGGGGACACCCACGAAGAGGTCCACCGGACCCGAACCCTCAATATATATTTAATGATTGTGTTTTGTCTGTACCAGGGAGCACTCATGGAAAGTCCATCCAATTTGGATCGCATGAAATCTTAGTGACTTGACATACATATGTGCACTTCCTTAATAAAACTATACTTGACTTAACAGTGAAATTATTATTGGTTTATTTCCGACGAACAAAGGAAAACTTAAATATTTATATTGGCTAGTCAGTAAGCGCAAGAATTTCTCTGGATTAGGGAAATTCCCCTCAAACTACGAACACTGCTTGTTATTGCTGCGATACCCATGTAACTTTTACAGCATGAAACTACAATATCAGGTTATCAGGAACATATTTTTTTCTTTAGCATAGCACAAATACACTCCCTTTTCGAAAGCAAAATATAAAAATTGTTCATGTGGTGCACAACTTACGCTACTTGGAAATTATTTATGGTTTACTCGGACGCAGAATAACGTCATGTCTGTGTCTTGCAATATTGTACCCCTCCCAACTTTCGACACTCTGAACAAAAATTTCTGGGTGCGCACCTGATTACAGTTTATACCTTAAGAATGTAACTACAAACTTCAGTTCATAAATAATACTAATACTAATACTAAGAAGAAGGAGGAAAAGCAACAAACGATATTGAATAGTGACTTTTGAATGGGTATTATATGCGTAATTGCTTCAGTTTAGCAGTTCAAGAGTTCGGCTTCTTTTTTTCTTCCCTTTCTGTTTTTTTAGTGTACCTTAATAATTTGCTCTGAGAATCGTAACTGTTCAAACATTACTACAGTATGCTATAAATAAAATAATAACAATAAGACTGATTTATCACACATATATGAACAAGAAAAAATTACTACGTCAATAAGTGAATTACTTGAAAGAATACAAAAATAATTTACATTAATGAAGCTATCAAATAAAAAAAGTCGTATACAGCTCAAGTCGAGAGGTCACTATACTGCTCACTATTACATTAGTCCAGGTATTTTATTACATTCAGGCACAAGACCATAGACCCATATTAAGAAAAAAGTCGATAGGCGGACGAATATACACACTATTAAACATGTCGAATGCAAACATCATTAAAATTGTTATGCGTAAATTAAGGTAAATTAATAACATTATTTTCATCCAGTATAAAAATTCTGGGGAGGGCCAGCTTTGCTTCTAGGGGGAGCCGGCACCCCCTGGACCCTTTCCAGTTCCGCCTATGTCAATTCCTGATATATGCTTTTGCAATGTGGAAGTGGTGATGCCTTGAGTCGCTCTCTCTCGCTCGCTCGCTCACTCTCTATTTATACAGAATATAAAAGTGGATGTATGTGTGTGTTTCAACATAATTCTGATATATCTAGAGCAATTTTAACAATATTTCTTACAGTCTGGAAAAGAGTACTGTCGGGATACATATCAAAACTGCTAGAAACGGGTCGAAATTAGTATCGAATCCATAGTTTCGTGGTCGCTTAGATGAATAGTTCTACTTTCAATTCAAGTCCAATTAAGCTCCTATTAGCACTCAGGATGGTTACGTAGCGACATAAAAATATCGACGTCAACCGATATTAGAATCGAATCGTAAGTTTTCAGCGCCGCTAACAGTGCCGCATTTCCCATTAGTCCACATTAGTCCACATTTCACATTAGTCCCATTGCATAGAGGGCAACATATTTGCAGCGTGCGAAGTTTAAAACTTGAATAATATCTTAATTTTTTCCTTATGAAAAAAGTTAAAAATCAAGAGCAAATATACTATTTCATGAACAATCCTCTTTTACTATTGTAATATGTTTAATATTAGCGTTAGAAATCTAAAAATAATTCAGAACATGTTTCACATTTGTTATTTTTTGTTACGTAGTTGTAGCTGTAGCATCTAGTGAGTGGTATTTAATTGTAATAAATTCACTAATTAAGCATATTCGAATTAAGTTTTATTTTTAAGTTAGGGATGAAGGGGCGGAGAAATATGTAGTTATTGGGGACGACGAGAGCAAAAGTGCGTATGTTTAGACGTGAATTAGAGATCATCTTTTGTTGTAGTTATGTAGACCTTGAATTGTTTTGCTGTTTTATTTCGGTAATCCCCGGGAGAATATTGGGATGAGACTGTGCTTTTGACAATTTGTTTTTGGCAATACACGGGAGAGTATTGGGTTATATTAGTTATCCGGACATGGTGTTGATTTTGAATAATCGGACAAAGTGTTGGTAAATAGAAACAACAAATGAAGGATGTTACTATGTAGAAATAAATAATGTGTAATCGTGTTGATGTAGAAATGGAGCCATATAAGTGGCTGAAGTCTTTTTTTATGTTAAGGAAAGTTAGAGCCAGTGTGGCAATTGATATTTTAGGGTTTATGAGCCAAGCGTGGCTGTTGATAATAAGGTCGAAGAGCCGAGAGTGGACACTGTTATGGTAGGTTGATGAGCCAAGAGTGGCTTTTGATATTTTAGTGGCTTATGGTAACGCCAAGTGGGATCATAGTTATTGTTATAGTTTTTGGGATTCAGAAAGGCTCCTGTTTAATTGAGTGTATTGGTGTAAGTCAATTAAAGCTTGACAGTGAAAAGAAAATGATATAATTAATTTGTAAACTCTAGTAGATTTGAGAAGTTAATTAAAGTAATACTTTGCTTCACTGAAGGTACCAAAAATAAACAAATCTAACAATTATACTACATATCCTTAGGGGGAAATAGAAGTCCGAATTTTTGCGAAAAATTGAGTATTTCACAAATCGTTGAACTAAGAGCTGAAATTCAGCATATAACTCTTTATTAAAAATAAACAGCATATGTCCTGACATTTTTTTTTATTTTTTTATGAGCGGGGGGGAGGGGGCATTTTCTATATATTGGAAATTGGTAGTAGGTTGATTTGTAAAAATAATCGAAAACGTTTGATATTAGTTGAGAAAGAAATTGAGTAATGAAAACTACAGTTCTTCGAATTTTATACCCACTGCTTTCTATTTATAATTGCAGAAGCTGGTGTTTAATATATGGAGCGTTCAGAACATTAGGCAATCATGCCATAAAGTTGAGAGAAAATTGCCATAAAATTGGTATTCTGAACTTAATTACATGAGAATTTTCAATTAGTACGGCATGCTTAATTATATAGAAAATTAGTTTTTTACGTTCTTTCTTTTTTACGTTCGTCTACTTTTCCTTGATTTGAGACTTTTAAATTTCATCCTATTTTCTACTGAAATGTGTATGTAAGGCAACAAAGAAATAATTATATATGATAAATTTAAATTCATTTTAATTCGGAAGATGAGAAACACTTTACCATTGTATATCTTAAAGGTCAGATCCACCAATATTGTAATAGAGAGGTGCAATGAGCCATTGACGGTAGAAATTCAAACTCCGATAAGTGATAATTTCATAGTCTTGTTTTATTACAAGTGTAACCTCTTTAGTCAATGGAGAGAAGGACGTGGATCATGGGTCAGAGTTGATGACGATGGGTTTTGGTCGGTCGGAGTTGGTCGCAATGGTTCAGAGTAGTTCATAGTTGGTGGTAAGTCAGAGTAGATCACGATGGATGATGGGTCAGAGTGGGTCAATGGGTCATTTGGGTGTTGGGTGATAGTAGGTCATGGTGGGTCGTGGATCAAATTTTCATTGACCCACACCATCTCTGGTTAAAATTGTACTAAAGAGAATAGGCACCGAATGTATTTCGGCTATTATGCTCAAATTTTGCACATAGATAGTACCCCACCAGAAAGCAATAAATCTGAAATGGTTCACGGTACCACTTCCTAGAACTCGAGATGTAGGGGTTTGTCTGATTGGCTAAATTTAGACCTCAATGATTTATCCTTCAACAAGCAAGCTTTTTATGATCGTTTCCGTGGGGAAGTCAGAAGAACACGTGCCTAGTAATCGTAATATTGATAGTTCGCGTCCACCCCGGGGTATTTGTTTAGTGTTTTTTTGACTCACCTAAGTATAAACAAATCACAGATATAGGCAATTTAACATATTTTGGGAGAGTAATTTTGTGGTTCGTTGGCGTTTCATTGCGTCTCTGCCAATGGTAGTAAAGTTTTCAAAATGGAACTGGTGCCACAGCTGATCGTCACTGCGGGACCACCAATTTTTGGCGAGAGGTCAATAGTTGACCATCTGTAGTCCACCGACGCTTACAGCTTAGAGTAATGAACGATGTCTTTGCCTTGTAGACTTCATGACTACCGAGTTATTATTATTATTATTATTATTTGTAGTAATAGTAGTATAATTCATAATAGAATAATTATATTGTCTATGTATTGTCTCGGTAGGACTACACACAGGATTTGGCTAGTTTTGGTTCGACTCGACTCTAATCCGAGTCGAGTTGGAGGAAATTTTTCGCGCCGAGTCCTAGAGTAGACCTCAAAGATGTCTGTTTCGAATCGAATTTCAAAGAAAAGTCGCTCGTGCCCATTCCAACTAATGAGAGTTAATCGGAGTTAAGCGAAATCGAAAGTCACACTATTTCTCTAAGCGACCCCGAAAACTATGAATTCGACACTAATATCGATCATTTTCTATCATTCTTTTATATGTATCCCCCTCCCATTTACCATAGGTAACCCAACAACACTCTTTTTCAGACTATAAGAAATGTGGTTAAAATTCATACTAGGCCAGTGTAATCTAATTCCTATCACGATCCCCTTTTATCACATCCTCTTGCCAGCGACCCTTTTATAATTTGTGTTTTATAATAAGCTTGTATGGGATTTTTAACATACCTATTTCTATAAAAGTAGAATCCATTTCTTGTTTATAGTGAACAGAGCCGTGGCATGGAAAATCAGCGCCTGGGGCGAGAGTATATGACGATGTCTCCGTACATATGAGTGAGGTCGACAGACTAACTGCGAAGCGCCACCATGGTTGGCACGAAGCTCAATACAATTTTCAAAAGTAAACCCTGCATTTCCTTGATTTTGAGCACATTTTATTACTTTTTCCTTCTATTTTATACATGTGCACATGCACCTTCCTAACATGAGTAACACACTTCCTCCGAACTTTGTGCCCCCTTTTTTCGGCGCCCGGCACTGACAGTGGATTCAGTAACTGTAATATCTATATTCCCAACAACGAAGGTGTTGGTTCAAGATGGATGTTAAACTCCTTCATTGAAGAGGTCATTAACGTATCTGATCTAAGCCCACAACTCCTTGACCAAATAATCGAATTATCATGCGACAAGTATTTGCAACTGGTTTTCTGTAACGAAGACTTGGACAAGTTCTGCCTGATGAGGAGAAAAGAATATCCTGGTCTGGTATCTGCTGCTTTAAAAGTAATAATTCCATTTGCTATTTCGTACCTGTGCGAAAGTGGGTGTGTGTGTTTTATTTCATGGTAAACATTAAAACAAAGACAAGAAATCGCTTATCAGTTGAAAATGGCTTGATAATGTTCGTCACGAAGATTGAACCGGGCATTGCTGTACTAGTGAAATTACACCATGCTTAGGTATCTCATTAGGTTTCAATTTTAATTGTATTTCAATGTGCAGGTTTTGTTCCTTGTGTATTTTTCTAGCATTTCTATATACAATTCTCATTAGTTTCATATCATACCCCTTTCATTTAAATTCATTTTTAAACAACTCTGCACCCTTTGAAAATGTTCAGTAGACTTATTTTTTATTGTGCTTTACAGTAGGCCTATGTATAAAAATAAAAGTATGCCTATCAGAACAAAATTCAAAATAATATTTAAAAATAATTTCCGGTATTAGATTCTAACTATATTTATCTCTTCCGCTTATCTTCGCGACTCCCAGGTTGAGAAACCCTGCTCTAGTCATACATGAGTTATGTTTGCTCATGTATGCCTAGAGCAGGGTTATGTTATGCTCTGAGTTATGTTATGTTATGAGTTATGTTATGCTCTAGGCATACATGAGTTTATACATACACTTTTATATGTATAAATACAGATAAGAGAGGGTTGAGAGAGAGCGATTAAGGTATTACCGCTCTCAATCTCTTCACTTTACTTTTGCGATTCGTAAATTTCTTACGTGACAGTTTGGGGCTAGCTAGTTTTTTGTCTTGAACCACGATCCGATTTTCGATATGCTCTACCTAAATGCTGTAATGTGAATATTGAGAAGTTGCCTGCGTATGAAAATAGCTGCAAATAAATACATTACATAACTTATTTATTGCTATTACACGATTTTCTTAATTTGTATTTAATATTCACATATAACATACCGACGTTCTGTCAATACCTCAGATGTTATATTTTAAAGATCAGTATTAATTATGTCGTGAAATGATATGAATATATATATTCAACTGATATATATATATACAACTGATGAATTGTAATGTAACTATTTTACATAATTTTCATGCATTGAGGAAAGTAGAATATAAAAGAATCTCACCTGAACGGGTATCGAACTCATTTTTAAACGCTCGGGGTGTACCACTGAGCTAACATTACCGCTTTTCGGAATCTGCTTCTGAAATATAACTGAGCTCATACGTAAATGCTCTTTTCCGTATGGAAATCACAATGACGAAACAAGAGTGTGAATACATAGTTTCGAAATATTGTATCGTTAAGTATTTCAATGTTCTTTTTTTCTACACTTAATACCATTTCAACATGTCTTATTATATTTAACAGAAGGAAAAACATATCTCTACATTTTTATTAATTGACTGGCCGCCTCGTGGAGCAGACCTCAATCCCATAGAAAATATGTGGACAGAAGTGAAGCGTACTCTAAGGGACAGTTGGCCTGAGGCAGATCCACCAAGAACTCAGGATGACCTGTGGCATCTTGTTTCCGGAGCATGGCTGGAGGTAGGGGAAGGAGACAGATTTGTCACCCATTTAATAGATTCCATGCCCAGAAGAATAGAGCGTGTAATAAATTCAGAAGGGTCTTGGACACAATATTAATGTCCCCGCCTTAACTCCCGAAAACAGCCCTTTTCAGGGCTACCTAAACGCTTCTGAAAATATTTCTAGAAGTAAACCACTCCTTGTATCCGATTCCAGTGTAATTCTAATTAAAAAAAAAAGATAAATCGCTGCAGGCTTTGAACTCAAGACCTCTTCATTACCAAGCCCGTACTCTACCAGTGAGCTAACATGAACACGCAACCCAAACACGATTTTCAATTTCTGGTATTCGATGACAATGATGCTCATATACTTTGCAAATGGTGTATTCAACTTGGGATATTCCGCAACACACACACACACACATAAACAAAGCGAGCGAGCGAGAGACAGAGAGAGAGATGAATATACAAAAGCATATTCAACGTATTCGAATGAGACTCTAAGTAAGGACATTCCGTTCTAAAGAGAATTTGTGTTTCTTCCCGTGACGTTAAGGGGATCGGGAAATATTATGTGTCTTCAAGCAGGATCCGACTTTGGATACTCTGTTTATACACTTTCTATATCCGTAGGAATATACTGCATTTCACGAATGTAAAAACATGCTGTAATAAGAATATTGAGAAGTTACATCTGTATGACAAATAGCTGCAAATAAATACACTACATAATTTATTTATTGCTATTGAACGATTTTCCTAACTTGTATTTAACATTCTCATATATAATACCGACCTACTGTGAACACCTACCTATCTCAGATTTTATATTTTAAACATAATAATTACTATGTTCTGCAATTATTATGTGATATATATACAACTGAGGTATTTTAATGTAATTATTTTATATAATTTTTCATGCATTGCGGAAAATACAATTTCATAAAAAAAATCACTGACCCAGATGGGAATCGAACTCGTAACCTTAAGATTTGAAATCCGACACCTTACCAGTGAGCTAACACAAGGATTTACAGAAACATGCTTCTAGCGAAACATGTATAACGTTTCTCAAGATAATTATGACATTCATATCCAGTACAGTTTTTGTTCTACTTTGACTTTTATTTTAGTACTCAGGCGATAATTATGTTCTATGTCTTAACTTTGAGCATTCTTTTACATATGGAAAGATTCTTTAACGTATCTAAATGTTCAATTACGTATGGAGAGCTAAATGGCAAACAAGAATGTGCTGACATTAATACAAGGTTTCGAAATATTGTATCATTAAGTATTTCAATCAATGTTGCTTTTTTTCTACACTTGGTAACAAGTCTTATTATATTTAAAAGAAGAAAAACACATCTGCAAACTTTTTCCCGATTGCAAAGGCTGGCTTGGAGGTTCAAACCTGGTTTACTTTTTTCCGAAGATACCCGAAGCTGGACTTAGAAAATTTTTGCCTCAAAACACCAATAAAGAATGCGCTCAACCTTTTTGAGACAAGGTGTACCATAAGATTTATGAAGGCACTCCTCGGCTTGGGCAGAACTTTTTCATTAACAAGCAACGTTTAATCAAAACGAAACTCTTTGGAATCTTTTTCTCTCACACAGCACAACAATCGTCACACTAATGTTTGTAATTCGTACGCTAATCGATGAAAGTTTGAACGAAGATTAGTAAAGCTTGGTGCTACTGAATAAACATAACGATTTGAAGATAGTCACGCTATCTGTAGTGGGGCCACACACTTTTTACTCCATGTAGTATTAACAACAAGTAAAATTTTGATTTTGTAAATTTTCACTAAATTCTTCAACAGAGTCGCGATGGTAAAAAGTTTTTGATAGTACCAGCATACATGTCCCGCCAATATAACTGTTTCGTGGACATTGCAAGAAGGAAAATATAAGAAAACAAAAAGACAGAAGAGTACAATTCTACATTTTAATGTAACTTTTGCTATTAGCTGGTACACTGATAAAACTTAAGCAATAATAATAACTAGTATTGACACTAGGAACATAATACCGATACCAAATAAAATTCACAAAATTGTCTGGTTTCCAAAAAAAAACTGAGATCCATACTTTTAAATTATATATTTTGACAAACCTAATTATATACAAAGAAAAGGTGTTCTGCGACGTAGAAATCAACTTCAGTTCCCAAATCGTCATCGTATGTTTTCTATAGAGCCCAGCGAAAATTACATTGTGACTTAAATATTTTGACAACTGCGGAGTGTAGGTACGTAGAATATATATTTTTTTTAAAATTTATTCTAGAATTTTAAGCGTGTCAGGAGAAATGTTCGTATGGACGCTAGCGAAAACAACTAGCCTGAAGATTTATTAGGTTTCTCGAGTGGATAAGGTGTGCGACACTTAAAGGTGTTCCGACAAAGTATGTTAATTAAAATAAATCATGGGACACAGTGAGAAAGCTATGACTACGAAGAAACTACAAAAGAAAAGAAAGAAAAAAATGTTAACACAGTAAGCAAAACCTCCCTCTAAAAAGAATCCCATCCAGCAATAGTTTGTGTTATTTCACATACATAAACAGTGCTGAAATCAAAGGGAGGGCGACTTTTTGCCTTGTCATCAAGATAAGTTGACTTTTCTCTTGCAGAGATTTGAAGAGAGCAGTTATTACTATAATAATAACGGTATATTGATCTTTGACTCGGTTGAACGCTTAGGACCAAAGATCCAAAAGGCAGTTAATGAATATTACAGAATAGTATATTTTTATAATCTCGTAGAGATTCATACTTCTTTGCGCTATTTTAAAAACCGTTTCTGTTAATGCAGTATAAACGTGCTAATTAACGTATTTGTATTAACGTTAAGTGATTAAGTTCCAATCCTGCAACTATCAATTTCTCGATGTACGAATCTGCTTTGGTTTGATTGTTTTGGAAGACATTTGTGGAAACGTTTTTCCCTAAATACAAATTTTCTATGGTTGTATGATTTTGTAACGAATCGATTCTAAAAACTTCGAAGTTGTTATTACGTCACGGAACACTGTTTACAGTAAACGTAATTGTGAACGAAGTTTTATACTTAAGTACATAATAGGTAAGAACAAGCGTACATTGTCACATTAACACATATATATATAGTTACAAAACAGTCATAACTACTCACAAAATAGTTATCGACGTTAGCTACTATTATACTTTTATTTAAATTTCTGTGGTTTCTGCGAGCTCGAAAAAGTAGCCAGAAAGTCTAACTTGAAAAATATGTGTCTTTCTATTGGCAGAAAGGTTGGTATTTTTTGGCAATGTTTGTTTCTCAACAGTGATTCCCAGCTATGATGTCAGAAGCCCACAGAAATGTCAAAATCCAGCTATAATGATTTGCAACAAAAACATATACATGGATAATATATATATATATATATATATATATATATATATATATATATATATATATATATATATATATATATATATATTTAAATATTGGAAATTCCTATCAAATAGGAACAATTTGAAGCTCTTAAATAGATATGTATATCACAATCTGTTGGCAACTATTAGCATGAAAGAGATGATTCCGATACAATAATTAATTAATAATGTCAGACAGACGAATTCAGTTATTAATTATACCGTATTACACATCATGACTTGTTTCTTCTTTAGGCTTTCCTGTATATTAATAGACTTAGATTTAATAGAAATAACTTTTAAAACACATTCATAAAATTGACATGACGCTCTATTGACTGAAAACACGAAGTAAGGAAGTACTGAACTAGTACATTTTAAATTTTACAAACATTAAAATATTGAGTAAAATGTAACTACATTGCTCTAAATCTTCAAAATCATGCTTACAGTGTACATACATAACGTTCATAATATAACTTTTCTGTATATTTAGTACCATGATTTTACCTCTATGAATAAGTTGTAAGCGTTTCTCATTATAATATACTAACTGAATGTTATCTTTGGCACTCTAAATCCAGTCTTTAATTATTAGATATGAGCACTCGGATAGAAAAGGGGCTTTTGTTCTTTGCCTGATCTTCGAATATAAGACACAAACAGATGATTATAATGCAGATTTGCCCCTCTGCGAGCGCTCATGTAGTAGCAACATAAACTCAAACTGTCGCACGAATACAAACGACCCACAACCTCACATATAATGTAACTGCTTAATCTCAAACGTGTCATAAATTCTTGTAGCACAATATAAAATTTATAACGGTTTCAATAAGATCACAAATGTGATGGAGCGTAGTGTGGTATGCGGTCGTTTGTATTCACGCGGTACATTAAAAGATATACGTCACACATAATAAGAAATCTATCACTGTCTAAGTAAAGAGAAATAAATTTGATTTTTTATAAAGTAAGTACAATACACCTACGAAAAATTAGCACTTCCGTGTTCACAAAGGCATTGATCGATCACAATATATTCAAGAAAAGGAAACTGAATGAAGAGAGAAAATTCCTTCCGTCTTGAATCGTGCGAGATGAATCAGAAGTCGCAGAATTCTTTGTTCTGTCTTATCCTTCATTAAGCAATGTTCCAAGAGATTAAGCTACCGAGTTTACACTATCGTTACGTTATACAAATAAGGAAAATGTGAATGAACTCAGAACATGGCTGTACTGCGATTTATTTATAACGAAAAAGCACATTTATTTTCTTCTATTAATGACTTAATAGGATGCATATTAAAAATTTAAAAAAAAAATCTCACTTAAGCACTCGAATGATAAAAGGCAATTCGTCGCAACGTTTTAATGACTACTGTCATCTTCCTACGAAATTACGATGCTTGCGGAACTACAAGGAAAATACTCAATTACAGTTAAGTGCTTTATAAAGGAATACAGTGATTTAATCAAGGCTTAAGCACAGATATATTGGTTTACAATATTTTGATTACCGGTAATGTGCAAGTAAGTAAAAACAACGCAGGTTAAGTAGTAGTTTTCAAGTGATTCTGATATGACATTTGTACAGATATTCAGATCAAGTTAGGTAAGACAAATTACAAGTGAGGGATCCTACATACGCTTACATTCTTAAACTAGGTTATAAGTAAAAAAAGATTGAAACCCAGTGTTCTATAACGGAGTAAAGTGATTAAATAAAGATGGAGCAGAAATATAGTTTTGTCACCATGTTAATAAAGACACCGCACATTAAGAAGTATTTCTCAAGTGATTTTGTATTACATTTGTACCGGTCTTCGGGTTAGGTTAGGGGAATATATCAAGTTAGTTGTACATAAGCACTAGGTATATACTCATAATAATAATAATAATAATAATAAAACTAAAGAGGAATAAAACAGTGCAATTTGAAAATATTCAGAAGAACGTGATACCATATTTTAAACAACATTAATATTTATTAATCCTGATGTGGAATGTTGGAGTGTTTTTCGAAAAAAATAGCAAGAAAAGACAGGAAACTTTCTTGATAAGTAATTTTAAATATTAGCGATTCTTAAGAAACATTAACATTTTCTCTGCAATACAGGGAACTAATCAAAATATGTAGTTCCACAAGCAGCGTAATTTCTTAAAGAACACGCATGAGGAAGATGAAAACTAGTCACCGAAACGTTGCGCTGAATTCTCGTTTACCGTTTTCGCGCTTCAGTAGAATTTTAATTTTTAATTACTTATTCTTTCCAGACAAAAAGTACACAATCATAATACTAATAAAAACTCGGTGCAACTTTGTGAATATTCCTCCAGTCAATGCAAATACACTTGTTATTAAAATGTTAGATCATATTGTCCAGCTGCCATACAATGGATCTGGTTTACCTCCTGAATCACAAACAGCATTTGTATTCAATTAAATAACTTTCAGGAATGGTATGCTTATTTCAAACACTTCCAGCACGATATTTTCAGATCCATTTACAAATAATGAGAAAAAAGTGTACAGATATTTATTATTTGATATAAGATATATGCCTCATAGGTTTAATACTTTCAATATAGCACCTTCTTTCATTTGTCATACACTAACATTCATTTCAAACTTGAACGATCACAATAATTAATATTAGAGATTTTTTTTTTTTTTTTTTTTTTGTCATGGTCCAACTCTGAACAATTACTTACTACTCCGCCCAATCCGGCCTATTTATATCTTAAAATCATCTTAACCAAATATTCAATTTTCTCGGAACACTTCATACATATATGATGGCTACTAATGCACAACTTTTCTTGAAATATCACACTTTGAATAGAATACAACTAACTTATTGATAAATTAACCTACGTTAGTGATCATTTGTAGCATTTTTAGTGCTGTTTTGGGATTATCCAAAGGAACCTAAAAGTAAAGAAAAAATATAACTGAAGCAAGTTTCTAACTAAAGTATTAATAATACTAGTTTTATTCTACACATATAACTACAACTTGTTAAAAAGAAAAATAATAATAATCTAAGATACTCATCTGTATATTAACATGGCCAAATGCGAATTCCGTTTTTGGTTAGTGACGCCAGAATTGTATTTACCGCATATTGTTGACGCGACGGAGGCGCGGAAAATCTTACTGCTGAAATGTATCCTGTTTCAAAACAGCAAGTTAAACGTTATAAGTAGCCTGATTTGTTTGCACATATCAGAGGCGTCACT
The DNA here is from genome assembly GCF_964235325.1 of Thermobia domestica. Lineage (NCBI taxonomy): Eukaryota > Metazoa > Arthropoda > Insecta > Zygentoma > Lepismatidae > Thermobia > Thermobia domestica. The sequence goes on along the minus strand of NC_137456.1, from coordinate 54,420,497 downwards.
GGTTAATATAACAAAAAAAGCTCTCTCATATAGCTATAAATATATCACATTGACTTGATCTCTAGTCTTCCGTTCCAAGCACTGCTGTCGGCTGAAAGAATTCCACTCGCTTTCTCTCGCTTAGCAACAGCCGAACCCTTATTGGCTCAACGCGTGGGTGTGTGAGGGTGTCAGCTTTAGTTCACATTTTTGCCACGGCTCAAAACATTTTGGCAACACAATAAGTGGTTAGCGTAGCAGCCTTTGCAAAGGAGACAGGTTCGATCTCCGTTGGGGGCTCGTGTAATTCGTATTACACATTAACCTATAGATCCATGTAGCATATAGCCTCAGTGCTAAAAACGGACGTCAAAGCGCAAAATCAACAAACCAAATATAGCACAATCGCGAATTCAGTGAAATTCTATCGTGCATTAAGCAGGTTGAACAAAAATCTGTCAATTTTTATTTGAGTTTCATTAAGCTCTAAAAAGCAGGCACTATAAATTGCAGAAACAACGACTGTTGATCACTAGTAGAATAATTTGGGGTCGATAGTTTAAAGAATTCTCCAGTAATTCTCAGTGTAAGTTTAACCCAAGTTAGCTTTCAAATATGATATATGAAACTCAACAAGTTTTATAATTATTGTGTTTGTATGTTCTACATTGTACCTATCAATTAGTACTTGTTTTCTCAAATTTCAGCCAGGCGATAAATTCAGACATTTTTATCCAAGGAATAGCAAGGTGCAAACAAAACTTAGTGGTAGCGTGTGGCTACGTCTTGTAGTAATATTATTATAATAATAATAATAATAATAATAATAATAATAATAATAATAATAATAATAATAATAATAATAATAAACGGCACTCACTACTTTGAAAACCCCTTGTATTTTTATCCAGAGGTGGAATTAAATCAAAGGTGAACGTTCTTTGGACAACTGGGATCTTATTTCAAGCCGAAGTATTAGAATTTTCTATATATACGGTTGCGAGACTATAGCCATTGAAAGATAAGATGGCTAGTTTCTTTAACAAGACTGTACTCGGTTATTTAAAATCCACATTACTCTTCTTAATCTCAAAACTAACCACCGGAATTAGTGTTGAACAATGAAGGCGAAATTGCTAAATGTGTAATTTATATTTCAAAGGAGGAACTTGGATGTTCTGTTGATAGGGAAATAACTGATCCTTATAAATTAAAATAAATAAATAAAAATCGGGATTTTAGAAGCGGACTACAAAAGCAGAAACGAGTACTGTTTGTGAACGAGTGGCAACTGTTATGCAGTTTGTGTGTTCTGTTCAATACATTATTAATCTCAAAAACTACCAAATATCGTAGGGTTCCAGGCAAAAATAAAATGTATAAAGCATTTAAATTTTGTCAACTCTAGATGTACAGCGAAAACGATATGATGGCGCCCACCCCATTCGCTTTATTTAGAAGCCAGAGCCGTCGAATATTTGGTCAACAATAATTAAAACTGGAATTATGCTCACGGAAATAAGTACAAGTAAACAAACAAATCACCATGCGCTAAATACACATTATTATTTCTACTTCGGAAGAAACAAATATAATGGACGAAGAAAAATGAAATACTATAAAAACATGGCAGAACATTCGGTAACTACCATTTATATAATAAGCTTTACAATCAACTTACCATATGACCTGCACGATTAATCCAATACACACTGAATGTTTTAAAGGACTTTTTGTATCCTTCAGTATATCCATCGAGCACTAACGGATTCCTTGGAGCTTTCAGCCATCCTTTCGTTCCGGGCCATTTAAGTCTCTGCACCCATTGCAGTGTCCCTACGAAAAATAAAGAGCAGAGATAGATGTAAGAAACAGCAAAAAATACAGTATTTGGAGATTATGTATTCCATAAATCTAATCTTGTAAGAAAACACAAACGTAATACACTAACTAACTGGCTCACGAAAAAACCTGAAAATTTATCGCCACAGAAACTAACTCTTTCATTGGATTTTATCTTATGCCAAGTTAACTCTGTCAGGATTGTGTTACCAATTTCTACGTTTCTGCTTTATGCTATCCTCCCACCTTCTTCGTCTACTAACAGATCTTTTTTCAACAGGTTTCCGAAAATCCCCACGCAATCAATTGTCTCACATATCTTAGATGTTTCCATTTTATTACTCGTACAATATCCACTGACCTGTAGTTATTGCAAACTGCTTTCATTTACTATGTGTTCGTACTTTCTAACTTTCTTTCTGAAAACCTTTAACTTCTGGTCCTCTGTGCGTTGGCGAAAACTTCAGATCCATATATAATAAAATGTCAAAATTTATACTTTTATACATTGTTCTTTTTAATTTCTTCGGTAGCATATCGAACGATATCTACCTTATTTCCTGAAATTCTTCTACTTTTTATTTCCCTTATTGACGTTCTTATTTGTTACTACCCTCGCATCTTCTTAGAATGAAGAAGCTTATTTGATGCATTCCATGAAATGAAAATGAAATCTTTGTTTTACGCTCCACAATTATTCAATGTAGGATAAAAGAGAAGAATGGTTACAGAAGAACTGATGGAATGAAAAAGTGTAAGGAAGAGAAAAAATTCGAGAAAACCCACGGGCATTATGTTCTCCATGACTAACATACATGGCCTGGATCGGACCAAGGAAACCTCGGCAAAAAGATAAGCGCTCTACAACTGAGCCTCAATTCTTCAATTGCATAGTTATATCATAAGCGAATACTCGACTTGACTTATACAATATTTCCATTTATACGTGTATACGTGCTTCTTAATACTTTTTATTTGGTTACTTTTAAAAATTTGATTTGCCAAACCTATTACCAATTCATAAATATGTGTAATAATAAAAACTAACTTAGCGTCAAACCTGCGTTTGGACCCAAGTCTCCTTCCATTGATACAAATAAAACAAGATGGGAAGAAACACGTATATGAGTCGTCCAGTTTCGAAACGACTCTTGTCCATTTACATCAAATCCCAGAAAACCAAGAAAAAAGCTGTAGGATCGATGCGTTTTGTAGAACTGGAAATATTTGAGGATGTTCAAATTTTTCACTATGAACACTCTGAAGTATTCCCAGTTCTACAAAACATGCAGATCCTACATTTTTTCTAAGTTTTCTGGGATTTGCAGTAAATGGACAAAAGCCGTTGGGACTGGTGTCTTATATGGAGTATCCTGAGTACACAAATATCTAATCACTTAAGCTCACGAATTAACAATCTTTTCTTGCCGTTTAACGTCCCATGATCATGCCCTTTAGGCTGAGAGAGAGAGATAATTAGGGCAAGTGAATGATAATGCAAGAATTAGTGAAATGAGATTGTGGGAGAAAACCCGAGTACCCCAAGTAAACCTACACACGATGTTGTCTACCACAAACTTACTTGGTCGGGAATCGAACCAGAGACCCCACACACCAGAGGTTAGTGCTCTATCACTGAGCCACCGTACCCCCACCAATTAAGAAGCAAGAAAGGAGACAAACATTATTATTATTACCTGCTGTGTCCACTATCATATCTAGTTGTCCATTGTACACCGCCACGGAAAGTTCGGTTGCGTTTAGTAATATCTCCACTGGAAAAAACAATGAAAAAAATGTTACTCATATGCTTTAAGAATCAATAATTTACACGCTTCACATTACAAATACTTCTCTGAGTAAACATTTGGCATAATATTTCATTACACGTTTCAGAAGTAGGAAGTTATGTAAACGCTTGTTTCCATTAAAACACACTCCAAGCATTTGCCTAGTAAATTTTGAAAGCCTGGAAAAAGATCTGTCAAGACTTACAAATTACTCGGATTTTCATTATATCTACAACTCTAACATTTGCTTGGTTAGTACATTTAAAGTTTTACGTTTCTCTCTAAGAACCGATACTATATGAGTCATGAATCTGCAATTTTCATGTAGGATCCGCACCACAACATGTCCTGTACTTAGACTCGAACTCGGATCTCTCGCACCAAGGATGGAACGCTATCTCTTTAGTTGGTTTATACATATATCTTAGTTTTAATTTCCCCTCGTTCCCTTATCGCCGACCATATCTTGCCTTTATATTCTAGGCCTGTAATATTATGCGTAGTTTACGTATACTGATTACACGGAATAACAATTGAATGTTTAGTTATATATTAACAATTATTCGACTGATATATACTACAGTACTTAGAAAATTAATAACATCTAAAATTTTAAATGCTATCTTAAAATTTTAAAAATATTATTATTTTTTAAATACGCATTTTCTACCTACTACAGTGCAGTTAACGAAAGCTGGCCTCTGGCATAACTGTACGTGGTGTAAACAAAATGAAAGGGTAGGTATGAGGACGGCTGATCGCCAATTACTGCAGTGTTCTTTCATGCTGTTTCTAACCAACCAAGGTTATTGACTGCGTTGTTACTGGCTAAATAGTGTCCCTTTTCCTCTCTTTTGGTTTATTGTTTGCTATTTTAAGTTCTTTCCGAATTAGTAATAATTGTTGATTGTGAATAGTGTCAGTGTATGTGGTGTGTTTACAAAATATTTCTAAAGATAAATATGACCAATTAAAATTCTGGACGAATAACGAGAAACAGAAATGGTTCAGCACACAGGTGTCAATAACAGGAAATGATGTATAACGCTCGAACATACCCGTAGCCATGAGGAATGTAGGGGGATTGTCCTAAATTTTTCTTATCCCATCCTAAAATTTCTGGGCATTGTCAGTACGGAAAAGATTTCAGTGATTATAGGGTAATAATGTTATGGGTCTAATCAGCCTTTTTCGAACTTCCTTCTCTCCTACTCCTTTATTGTTGTCCATGAGGGGAGAAATTTCTCATGTCATTTCAAAAATGAGACTAGACGTACATTGATAATTTCGAGACAAAATTATAAAAACATGATATTTTTCGTCTCGTTTTCGCAAATGAAATGAAATCTTTCAGTTTAATGTCCCACAATTATGTCCTTTAGGCTAAGGGCAATGAATGATTAAGGTAAGTGAATGATTATGCAGAATGTCTACTAAAATTTCAAAATGAAATTTTGTGACTTTTTCGTGACCTTTTCTTTACCAAACCATAAAATTTTGTAACATCCTCAAAAGCGAACTTGGGTGCGAATTAGGCCGAATTTTCATGCATGCGATAGAAGTGTGCTTTGCTTGCGATTTGGTAGCGTCTAAAGCCGACCATAGATATTTTTGGTGGTGAATTTTGAAGTTTTAGAGAATAAAATTTTTTCAGTCTGTACTTATATTTGTACAGAAAAAAAAAAATCGTGACCCAAAAGCTAAATTTCGTGACTTATTCTTGACTTTTATGACCATTTCCTGATTTCGTGATTTTTTCATGATTTTCGTGTCCTTCGTGACTAATAGACACCCTGTTATGGAAGGGTCGGTGGAATGAAAATGTGGGAGGAAACAGCAATACCCCGAGAAAAGCCACAAACACGATGTTGTCCACTACATACATACTTGGCAAGGAATCGAACCAGGGACCCATGCAGCAGAGGTAAGCACTCTACCACTGAGCCACCGTGCCCCCCCCCCCCCCTCGTTTTCGAGACAGTACGAGAAATTTCATGACTTTCATAAGCAACATTAGCGCACCCAATCCTTAGATATTAAACACTGTTTTAGTGTTAACATAATTTACATTCTAAAACCCGTAATTTAATAATTAAAAAATGAAATGAAATCTTTGAGTTTTACGTCCCACGATTACGCCGGTTAGTCTAAAGGAAACAGTGATGATGAGTAATGAATGAAATGGTGGAATGAAGAAAGTGGGAGGAAACGGGAGAACCCCAAGGAAACCCACGCACACGGTGTTTGTCCATCACAAATTTCACTTGGCGGGGGCTGGGATCGAACCCGGGACCCCAAGCACCAGAGATGAACGCTCTGCCACTGAGCCACCGCGGCCCCAATTTAATAAAGTGATTATACGAATACAATCAGGAGCATTTATAAACGTATAAAGATACGCAATAATAATATATCGAGATACTCCAATAATAAATACGATTTAAAGGTTGTTATCCCATTCCTGTCGCGGACCTCTCATTACGCGGAAGAATTCTCATAATTTCTAGATGACATAAAGAAAAAATAGATCTGAGCACGAAATTTGAACAAAAATTTACAAAACGATATTAAAAAAAGTTTTTTGAGAATCGAGACGACACAAAACAGAATTCTTCGAGAACCGACGATATCTGGTTTATAGGAAATTTACGGAAAGAGTTGAGAAAACTTTATTTCTCGTCGTCTCGTGGGCATCAATGTTCCTCTGGAACTTCAAAATTTTGGAAGGCTATCGGCCTTGTACGAAAGACGAACTATAAGAAAAATGCTATTTAAGGAGTTAAATTATTTATTTATTTAATTTTATTTTTTAGTTTAAAGTGCCACGATTATGCACCGAGGGTAAAGGACATAATGATAATGCTATCAATGGTAATGGTGAAACGACGACAGTGGGAGAAAACTAAAAATTCTCCAGGAAAACCAACGCACACAATGTTTGTCTACCATAAAACCCATTTAATGGTAGCTGAGATCGACCAGGGACCCCACACATCAGAAGCGAGCGTTCTACCAGTGAGCCACTGCTGCACCATTAAAGTCAAGTCATTTTTTTAGTGTCACATGGAACCAAGCCTAGTAAATAATTTGCTGTTGATACAGTTTTCTGCTTTGCATGTTTCGCTTCTAGTTATTCTATAAGAAAGAAAGAAATAGATCTTAGTTGCCTGTTAACACGAGAATTTGTATTCCAAGTTACGGAAGCTGTAATTAATTATATTTGGAGAGGTTCAACCTACAATCTCTGATTACTATTCATCATTACTTGTATTGAAGGATTTGGGAACAACGGTATGTTCTTACTCCCCTCATGTGCTTAGTAGTAGCCTTGGTCATCTAATATGACGCTATCTCGGAATTTACTTAACGTCAAAAAAAGAACTACATCTGACGGTACAGAGATTATACGGGGCGTCTTGATTACAACCTATTTTATCTACTGCCTGTGTCTAATACAACATGAGACTCGAGTAGCGTAAAGTGTTGATGTTAGTGTTTCATACTCGAGTATAACTCGGAGAATCACTTCTCATTTTATATTGTACGGTAGAAGTTTCGAAGAAAGACTGTCAACCAACAATTTTTGTGCAGAAAATAGAAAAGCAGATTGGTGAAAAGGGAGATGTGTTGGGTCAGGAAACCTCACCATTTGCTCTTGACAAAACAAACTTCTTGGGAGACAATTTTCACACAGAATATCTTCAACCGAAAAGAAAGCCCATCTACCCAGTGTAACATGTTCTGACAAATCATAGCATTCTGTTGACAAATATACAAAGGAAACTAGTTAATACTGTCCAAATTTTTGACGCAATGTCTCTCTGCTTGCCAGAATGCTTCAAATTATACAACACAAAGGATAACTACATGTAAATACTGTTTTACACGTTGACGCAGATTCTGTCATAAGATAAATTTGTAAATTACAAATATTTACTTCTTATTTGTTAACATATCCTTGAGAAATCTATTTTCAGAATACATTCATATACACTCAGGTATGTGTGTGTGTATGCCATTGCATTCACGCCAAAATATGATTTAAAATATACCTGAAAACCCTGTGTTTCTAGACCATTAGTGATTGAACACTTGGGGTTCAACCTGTTAAGTAGAAAATTCTTACGATTACTGTAAAAATATTGGGTATAGTAATCGACTCAATACTATAAAAGGACAGCTTGAAACCTTAAATATCTCTAATTCCTTCTTACTTGTATTGAAGAACTTGGGAACAAAATCTATTGTTGTTGTTCTTACTCGTGTCACTAGTAGTAGTCATGGTCATGTTATTCGTTCTGACAATGTGTGAAGATAGTTATTCAATTATTAGTAGTTACATCTTTAAGCTTTGGCATATACTATTCACTGTCGTTTCAATTATAAATACAAAGAATGCAACCTAACACAACAAATATAGTAACATACCTAAGTCCGTCACTGGTCTCATAAAATCTCCAACAAGAGCGCTGAACACTTCCTTGCTTTGACCGCCCCACGTAACATTTTCTGGAATGACTCTAAGTTTTTCTTTGATTGGTCCATTCATAAGTTTGTACAACTCGGCCTCTCCGGGAAGCTTCACATGACGATTATACAGTTTTTCTACAATAAAGCAGATAAAACACACTACAATTATATATGGAACTTACCATTTTAAACATTTAGACCTCTGATTAAAATATATATCTTTTTTCTGTTCTGTTGGATCGAAAATTAATTTCAAGGTTTGATTTTGCTGCTTTCTCCCGCAAGATTATTTTAATTTTCCTTACTTTGTAAAATTTCAAAACACTAAATTGTACTTAATGTTCCCATTTAAAGCTTTATAACAAAAAGTTTCAGACCAACTGTCAAAAAATTACCATATTTTGCATAAATATTGCTTCTTATATTAAATGCTCTTTACTGGAGTGGCAAACTAATACAATTTAATAATGAGATTAAATTTTAAATATTTGAATACCTGAAAATCATTCACAGAATAAACATCAGAAGCTATTTAAAAAAAAAAAAAAAAAAGTTCCGTACGTTCTGGGAATTTTATTTTATTTATTTATTGTTAATAGTTTTCATCAATATTACGTTTTTCAACGTAAATATAGGTTATTAAGGCTTTCTCTCGAGCGTCTTTTATTCATATATTTACAGGTCGTGTTACATCATTCACGTGCTGAAAACATGCAGCAAGTAAAGGTTTGTTCAACTCGAGAAACAGGCGGTAATCACTAAGTGCCAGGTTATCCGAGTAATGAGGACTCGTACGTAATTCCCAACGGAAATCACTTAAAACATTATTTTGTTTGGCGGGCCGTCTTGAATGTCTTGTTGCACTAAAGATCTCACATGCAGCTTTCCAGAACGAATTTTGACGCGTGATTAATTGTGCTTCCCTTTGGTGCATAATCCAGTAAAATTATCCCATCACAATCACCCCGTCCCCAAATATCATCCTGCTCACAGAAGAAAATCATCTTGGGCATGATTATAAAAGGGAACTTTTTCTGGTCTGCATCACAATATTTCTTTAATGGGCTTATCTTTCTGGTTAAAGTACGGGATTTCACGTTTAGTTTATTACTCTAATAAACTATTATCCTACCCTACGCTGAAATTGCTCGTCATAAAACTGGAAAATCTCTTGAAGTTGACCAGTTCCCACTATGTTCAGTTTTTGTTCCGGTTTCAACAGTCGAGGTACTCAACGAACTGAAACCTTGTTCACGCCCAAATGATTGAGCAGAATCTCATAAACCTGTCGTGTACCAATGCTCCCAGTCAGCGTTCGCAAAAGCCATGTTAAAAAACTTTTTTTCTTTTTTTGTTTAAACCAGGTTTTTTGATATAAATGATTTGCTCAGTGTATTTATAATACATATGGACAAGAATAAGTGTTTCACCTTGGTGTTATTATGCAACAACGGGGTTATGCTGAAAGGGGTCACATGAGCTTAAAGTGGAATCCAAACTGCTGCTCGGTTTACATCCGAGAGAAATTGTCCCCTTTTTGGATTTGAAACAGCAGATAGGAAGTTCCACCCACTTCACTCAAATACCAATAGTATATTCGTTTATTCGGAAATCAGAACTGTCCCGTTTCATTATAAAGTTGGGAAGTTCAGTCAGTAAATTTCTTAAATCGGGAAACTCCCGCCTTAGCCACCGGGAAAATTCTGTTATTGCTTTGCATGTAAAATTTTACGCTCAATGTATCATAATCAGTACGCTAAGATATCCAATTTAGTATATCCATATCATTCAATAAAATTAAAACTGGAAGTCCAATCCAAGCTAATGTTGGAAACTACGTACGCAGTCGATACATTTTGCCAATTTCTATCAATATATTTAAGCAATATTGGCTTCTTTATAAAACAACAGCATTCAGACAAGCAGAAATGTACGGCATGGTTTCATTTCGTATGTTTAGGCTTAACATCCTTATGTAACACTGAGGTTATCAAGGAGAATACTTTCGCTTAAAGTGACATCCGAACCGTTACTTGGTTTACACTTGAAAAAAGGGTTGTGGTTCGATCGAGAATTGAACATTGGACGCCTTGGTTAAAAAAGAAAGAGAGATAAAACTAATGTAGATGGTTTGATATGTGGAAACGTCACCATGCAGTTCACACGATTTAAAGCATCTTTCGTTTTTTTCTTTCTTTTGTTTGGTTTAAACCAGTTGGTCCTTTGAGGAAACCGGCTGGTTTAAATCAAGGTTTAAACCACCTTGGTTTAAACCAACCAACCCTGCTCCCAGTAGCATTCATTTCATAAGCAGTCACTTGTTAAATTAATAGTCTCTCTACAGCAGTAAAACTTGTATCATTTACTGCGAAGTTAGGTCATCCATTGCGTGGGTCATCTTCCACCCTCGTTCTACCGCTTTTAAAAGGACCACCCAGCCATACACTATGCTTCTGAGTTTTGGAGAGTCCCTAAAAACTGCAGATAAACGTTTAACAATTTCCGATGACTTTACGCTCTATTTTCACAAAAATAAAATAATGGATAACTGATATAGCATGTTCCCTAGCGCCAATACAGATACAACTTGTTTAGTGTCACAACTGTTATTAATAGCCCAGCAGTCTGTTGTTATTTAGAAATTCTCAGAACTTTAGAAACATCCCTCATAAATTCAACAAAATATTATGGACAACTAATCTTCCATGCGATTTTTCATTCGTTGTTAACATACGGAATAATTTTTATGAGGAAATAGGGTTTTAGTTAGAAGTAATTTTGTTCTCCAGGGGGAAGTGTCGTAGATAATTGCTTCTATTTCCTCGAACTTCGAATAGCACGCAACATACATGGCTTATTTTCAATGTTCATATTTTCGAAATAATTTTATACAACCACTCACATAGTATTTTTTATAGAAATTCTAATTTTAATTTCTACACTACGAGAACAATTTACACTTATCAAGATTCTGATTAATTAAATTGTATAATTCTACTTGACGAAGTAATATTATTTAAAATATCTAGCCAACATTAAAACTGTCAAATAAAATTTGCAAACACGAAATCAAAAGCCTCTTACAAAATATACCTGTTTCATAATTCTGAAGAACACAGTAGATTGTTCTGTTCACATCAGATGAATTTGGCAATGCTGCTGTTACCTATGCATTTGCGCCAGAAACATGAAACAGGTGTCGTAATCACTATGCTGTCTCAGCTTAAAGTTCTGAGACACTAAATTTACTGATCAGGAAACTAAATTTACTGATCTGAATTGACTCTTTATTAGCTTATAAAGAAAAGATACAAATTCGATCCAGTTAGTTAAATTCAAAATTAATTTGCATATCTTCTCACTTTGTTTCAAATTAAAGCAGCAGAGAAAACTTTGATAAAAATCTGACTTTTTCTGCAAATAACCGGAGTGTCATTTTGATAATAGTGAAATGGAGCGGAAAATAAACCGTTATATGGAAAGGTACATCACTTTTTTTTTCCACGTACATTTTTTGTACAACTGAATAGTGAAATAGTATCGCGAAAACGTTTAATTATCGGAATGATCACAGTTAAACATATCACGACTATTCAAACAAATGGAATTCATACAGGAACAATCGAAAGCAAAAGGGACCCGTTTAAGGTTATCAGCGAAAGTCGCCTAAGGTGCTTCGTAGAATTTGTCAACTGACGGGAATCCACCACCTCAACGTGGCACAATCACAGATTAAATCTTGCGCAGCTGATTTTCAGTCACAATCTTCTCAAATGTTACATTCTGAACATAAAACACATTATCACAAACTGTAACAAAGACACTTGTGGAGGGAGGAGAAATGGAAGTCGGTTCTCCCATTTATCTCATACATAATGGTATCTTTCGGGAAATTTCGCACCGTGACACCTCTGGCAAGGAAAGTACTGAATTTTACCGCTATGCGGAGAAGTGGTTATCTCCGGATAAGATTACGAAGGGAAGCTTGAGGTAAATAATGTGGACAGAAATGTCGAAGTGAAATCTGTCTACTTCTAGCAATCCACCATGATCCCAATTTATCGGTTGTTTGCATGGAAGCAACAGAAACTAGATGGAAAACTACATGGACAAAACGTCCATGACATGAAGCAGGGAACAGGTACCCGTGTTATTCCCTTTTACGATATTTCTGTCATAAGTCCTAAGAGCCCAATTGATTAGATTGTTGGAACGTCTACATCATTGCCTCACTCCCTATGGAAACCCCACAGGGAGGAATGGAGTAGAATTCCTAGAACTCTGATCCAAAGCAGTCAGTTGCACCAGAAACTGAGATGTAGGACGATAGTCTACAATGCTAGTAATCCGACTACCGGTAGCGGCATGGCTTTTCGAAGTATAAGTACACTTTGAAAATACGTCCGATATAAAATGAACAACCTTCTGTACTTAAGAAGGTGATTATTTAAAACGAGTAACTTATTAGTTAGTTAAAACAGTTTGTCTTTTTTGTCTTTATTATATCAATAATGGATTTTATAATGCTTACAAAGTAATCTTTGTATTGGCGAAGCCGTTGTATGCAAAGTACATTATGGACAATAAAGCAATCAATTACTTACCCACGAAGTTAGACTCTGTGACATTAGGAGTAGGATTTGTTCTGTATAAAATGTTATAAAAATTCACGTTGTGACTATATTTCGTGACAACGTCTTCAGTCTGCGCCCACAACTCTGTTGCTTCGGTATAATTCCCAGCATCAATGGCTTCTTTCGTTTTATTTGCCGACTTCTGAACTGCAATTGCACCATCTGTATCAATAACACTCTGCAAAGAACAACAGTTATTACAAACAACATTCGAAAATTCTTTGCTCAGAACTAAACTAAAAATTAACTGCGATATATATATATTAACGTTTGGAGGTAACGTCCTATAGAATAAGAGGATGATTACAGAAAATTGCAAAGGAGTAAAAATTTGTGGAATAAATACTCCAACTTCTTGGATCTAGTTATTCTGTATGTAAAAGAGGTACCTAGAAGGAAAACAAGTTTAGAATTGAGGAAACTAAATTTACTGATCTGATTTGACTCTTTATTAGTTTATAAAGAAAATATACAAATCCGATTCAGTTTGTTAAATTCAAAATTAATTTGGATATATTCTCACTTTGTTTCAAATTAAAGCAGCAGAGAAAACTTTGATAAAAATCTGACCTTTTCTGCAAATTAATATTTTAATGCTATAACTGAAAATAATAATAATAATAATAATAATAATAATAATAATAATAATAAAATATTACCAGGTAAAATGGGAGAAACCTTGGTTTCTAAAAAGACTCAGTACAATTTTTCCACATTCTCGAGTGCTGCTCACATTACTGTGCCAGATTTAAAGCAAGCAAACCCAAATGAAGTGAACTAGTGAGAATGTCATCTTATGATCAGGATACTATACTATTTCAAAGTGTGCTCTCGGAAAAAAATGTGAAACATAGTTCGTCCTCACCCTCGCTACCCTCCTCCGGAAGAAACCTTCCCTTCGCTTTAGACAAAAAACCTTACCCGCATCCAACTATTGACGGATCCGGCTACAGCAACTAGTCTCTCCTCTTTCGAGGGAGGTACGGGAAAACACAGATCGACAGCAACGTCAGCAAGGGCGCACTTGAAACAGAAAGGCTTTAAAGGTGAAATACAGCAAAAGCGATACTGTTTTTCTTTCATATATTATGTACAAGTATCTGTGAGATGCATAAGAGGCCAACAGAACATCACGTTGGATTAGTTGGACACAGTAGTTTTCTCACAAGCACAGATTTGCACGTTCAAAGTGTTAATATGATGATAGTATGTTTTATGTGGGTTGTTGACAGAAAAGGTTTATAAATGTGGTAGTACTGTTCTATTTAGAAATAACTGTGCGTGGTTATATACTGTGCATGATGTACTGGATACTTACGAAACTGTATGTGTATCCGAGTACTTTCCGGCCAAAGCTTCAAGTATTTTATCGAGCTGTCATGAGTACTGATGGGGCGACCACCTGTAACTAACTGACAGTGGATCACACATTTCCATTAATCATACATCACTTTGTATTCGAACTTTATAGTTCTACCACCTATTCCGGAAGGTCTTCGGGATTCAATCATTAGTTTCTGCAGTCTGAATTGTAGATGAAGTTTTTTTTTTTTTTTTTTTTTTTTTAAATTGCACGTAACAATTCGTTTGATATTTTGGTCACCAAACTTTTCACGAGCAGCCGCCTTTGAGCTTGAGCTTGGGTCAGTTCATGGAGTACTATTCGTCAACATCTGTTGATTTTCTTGAGATTGACAAATTTCCATTCCACGGTGGCATCAGAAGTAGTCTGGTGTCTCCTACCTTGAAGTGCTTGAAACATTTTTTATAGTTGTTAATCCGACAGACCTTAGGACTTCCACAGTGGCTTTCGGTCGTAGCACTTTAAGAATCTAATAACTGCTCTTTGGGCAATATTTTCATCCATAATTAGCATAGTCAAAGTGACAGAACAACAATCAGTCATGAAAAATGTGTATATCTTTCAAAACCTACAAAAACTATTACTATATATATATATATATATATATATATATATATATATATATATATATATATTTGCATGTGTTACGTACTAGTAGGAGCCACAAAAACACCGAGACAGAAGATGAAAAACGGATATTGCGAAATTACCCAACATCTTGTAACATTTAATATGAAAACAACTCACACATCATAATGTCAATACTAAAATACCAACTGTTAAATATTAATTTCTTGCCAATCAACCTTATGACGCCAACCTGGGGTCCGTGCGGACCCCAGGCTTCATTATATTCATATATTTTCTCTGTTTGTTTTATATTCTTATCTACGATTTAGGACATCTCTTTTTTAAGATGTTCTCAATTCATTTGTAACAATTTACTTGTTGTACGCTTTTGTATTTAGAAATTATAAGAATATTTAAGAACCAAAACGTATTTAGCATACCTGGGGTCCGTACGGACCCCATGGTTTTCCATGCTTCCATATGCGCAGATAGATAAATAAAGCTTGCTAATTGGTAATTCCTAACAACGACAATATAAATAAAAGTAAATATTTATTCCTCTGACAAGTGAGTTGTGCTGTTTTAAAATATACAGAAAACGATGCGCTTCAGGTCAAAATTACGTTGAGAAAGTTATGTTATTTAGTTGCAGTGTCTTGTCTAGGACTACCTAAAGAAAGCGTTCTGCGGATGTTAGAAGTAAAAGTAGCTAATAGCGAAACAACTGAGGTTGAATCGGACGACAGCCATTACGAGTATGAACGTGAATTGTGTGGGGAAGGGAAAGGAGACTAAACTACCGGTAGCTCCAATAAAGGTGACGTGGACCTGTTTTCTAGTTATGACCCTCCGCAGCGTTCTAGCCGAATTTTAGACATGTCAACAGAGCACGGAACAAATACTACAGAATTTACAGCTTCACGTGGAAGAAAATCAAGTGCACAGGACCCGCCAGAACACCAGACGTACGCAGAAGATGTCGTCAAGGAATTCGAACCAGCGGAATTAGGTATTCAGAATGAACTACGTGCCTTACAAGTTTTCAAACTCCAGAATCAGCAAATCTAATTGTGCAGGAAACAGAAGCTCGAATCAATGTTGAGAAAGTAAAGGAGTAAAACTCATAAAACGACGAAACTGAAATATATACGTTCATAGACTTCATTATTTTGGCCCTATTGCCAAAATCGGCAGAAGAAGGCTTCAATGAAAGGTGGCCAAGTGAAAATGGATATCCAGTATTCCAAGCAACGACGTCGCTGAATCGTTTCAACTGTCTCCTTAGTTTTTGTTGATTTCATAATATTCAAACTAGTCAAGAGAAACTAGAGACAGACAAGATATCAGCATTCCGTGAACTCTGGGAAATATTCGTTCTGAATTTCCTTGACTTGTACAGATCTGGAAATTTGTAATCTATGGATCAGTAACTGGAACCTACATGTGGAGGATTTCTTGTATGTTTACATTCTAAGTATGACCGGAAAATACGGTATAAAAATTTACTGAGTGTGCAATACTGAAACATCATAATTGAGGGGCTCGGGCGTAAAACATGGTAACCCACCGACCGAGCGAAATTGGGTTCTGAACTGTAATTACCTTGTCTTGGGTGAACGCGTAAGACTGTCATTTCAAATGGTTGAAAATTTCGTCGGTAGATGTTGTAGGTGACTACATAAAGCATGGGAAACCACAACGTGTTTCAAGTAAAACATGGTAAGCCACAATCAATATGGTGGAAATAGAGGACAATATGCCGGCATCCACATAATATGGAAGTCGATTTGTGATGTCTAGTGTTGTTGATGATAGCGATGAAGATCCTGACTATATTTCCGAAAATTCTACAAGTTGTAGCAGGAAGAACATGGAATATCATGATCATAAAGTATGGAAACGCTACCCTATGTGCAAGCAATTACACATTGATGGGATATAAAGTTTTACGTCAAAATGGTCTTTATTTCTGTCAAATAATGAAATTACCCTTGTTACCAGCAGCCTGATTTCCGTGTTGATATATTCTAAGTACATAGAATGTTTCTAGTGAAAGGAACATACATCGTTAATTTTTATCGAGCTGTGTTTCTCTTGTAGTGGGATTGTACTTTACCATGTGTCACGTGCAATGAATATGTAATGACTTAAAATGCACTTTGTAGTCTTGTACAAAGTGATGCATTTCAGTCGGTGTCGCAAATTTTCCCAGTCGTCGGCCACAAAATATGGCTAGCGACAGAGATTTTGCATGTATAGAAAACTGTCAAACGTCACTATCAAAATGTTTATAGCCTAAACAATGGTTGAGTTGAGTTGATTTTGAGTTTAACGTCCCTTTCAGCAGCGAGGCTATATGAGATGAGACCTATTGATTAAGATGGAATCCGAACTACATGATCTCACGAAGCCAGGTCTCTTCCCAAGCATTGGATTGAAGTGATCAAGAAATTCATTTATTGTCACTGAAATGACAATGGAATACTTCTTTCAAACATCTCACCTAAAACAAGCCATATAAAAGAAGAGCCACACGGACAGAGGTAAATGTCTCCAAAGGTTCTCGTTTTGTCATTGGGAACCGTACGTACTCTTCGTTAGTTACTCGTACAATCCCGATGTTGGGGAAAGACTAACTCTGCGGAAGAAAGAAAGAAACTGGTGGATTTACAGGAACTTCTCCGCAACAAAAATACACCACACGGAGACCTATCGGTAACACAAACTTACATGCCATAAAGGATTACCTCCAGTGTACAGTGATTTCTACAAACAGCTAAAATTATCACAAATAATTAATACTTGTTATATTGATGCCTCGAAGTGATGTTGCACCTTAACGAACTTCCTCAACTGTAAGTAGTAATATTATTCAAGTAGTATACTTGTGTGGTACACTTTTGTTCATTTCTGTAAAACATGATAAGCCACGCTTTACACTCACATTAAAGGCAAGAAGGGATTTAAATTTTCTTCATTGCATGTCATAACTTGAAAGGAGATATACCCAATGTTATTTCATGTTTGTATTATTTTATTTTTATGTTTACTTTTCAATACAGATTTTCACAAAAATTGAAATGCGATTTTCTCGAAATCTCACTTTTGTGGGTTATCAAGTTTTACGGCCGAACCCCTCAATTATTCAGAGACAAAATATGTTTGTCAGCACGTAGGGCACGAACGAGGCAATGTAAAAGACCTGGTGAAATGACTTGTAAAGCAATGGTTAGGTAAGC
Organism: Thermobia domestica; assembly: GCF_964235325.1. Taxonomy (NCBI): domain Eukaryota; kingdom Metazoa; phylum Arthropoda; class Insecta; order Zygentoma; family Lepismatidae; genus Thermobia; species Thermobia domestica. Next base: position 54,402,610 of record NC_137456.1, on the reverse strand, counting down.
GAGGAAGTATAACCATGAAGATTTATTTCAGAAGCATCGGACTTGCCGAGAGTTGTGTCTTCAGATAACAGCAGTTGTTGGTACAATGAGAAGGTGCAAAAGGGATATCCATACGGAAATGGTTGAAAGCCGTGAGCGATCAGAAAATACGTAGAACTAAGAAAATGTAGTATATAGAAAATTTCAGTAGAATGTATCGTAGTACACAAATGTTGCACTATATATATATATATATATATATATATTGTGTGTGTGTGTGTGTGTGTGTATGTATGTGTCTGGTAGGAAAGTAAAGATTCCTAAGCAGGAGAATAAAAATGGTTTGTGTTTAGTATATTCTTCTAGTAAGTGTATATATATATATATATATATATATATATATATATATATATATATATATATATGTACTGTGTTTATTTTTACTATATTATAGTAAATAAAACTAAGGAACTGTATTTAACAATATAATAAAAATAAAACCTAATAAAAACTGGCTACTAACAACGTTATTGGTTGGGGTCCACACGGACCCCATGTTGGCAATAACGTAATCTTTGAAAGGTTGGCGTCATAAGGTTAATAAGGAAATAAAATAGTATGCAGGAGGCATTTTAAAAATGAAATATAACTTTGCTGAAAAGAACAAAGTTTTAAAAAGACTTACCGTATCTAAAAGAAACGATGACCATGTTAAAATGGAGTCTGCAGGAGATATCCATGAATCACCTAACGCTATCCCCTTAAAAGGAAGACTGATTTTCTTCGACTCAATTTGCTGCAAGAATCAAAAGAAATTGACATGATAACATTATTTTAAGATGTACAATGAGAACAACATAACAATTAGGCTAAACTTTTGTCAGAAGTAACGAAAAAAGTGAACTGGAGATTTTAAGTTTCAATTTTATTTTAAATAAATGCCATGCGGTTGTAAGTCAAATACTATGAACAGCTACTTTTGCTTATGTACGTAATTAATCCACCTATCGTGACAATAGAATATGTCATATATATATATATATCTATTAAAATGCTACGGTACCAATTAAAAACCTGAGCTCCAACCTACAGCTTTGGCTTTCAAATCTTTCATTTACGGTTATATGTGATTTCACGTTTAACAGAGACAAACATTTTAAGTGCGTGTACTTTAAATAAACTATTTAAATAGATCTTTTTCATAAAGTTTATGTTTTAAAATTATTGTTCAAAGCCTTTGTACTTTAGTAAACCTTCTCCAAAATCAATGGAAATGAATCGTGCTGCCATCTTTGGATTTTTAGACTATATGTTAGTGGACGTTTATATGTTTGTGGCCAATCCTTTCGACAATGAGATCTCGGAAATTACAGGCTCTACAAAGATGACGTTTTCACTCATCGATTGCAAATTTTGCGTAGAGTGTCCAGTTCTGATTGAATATTTAAAAAACATGGCCATTATTTCTTTATTACATTTTTAGGCGTACACTGGAAGTGTTAAAAAAAACCTAAAGTATCATATCGTACGCATTATACATTCCAACACCACATAGTTGTTTATTGTGTTTGTATATGTCTCAGGTGTTTGTTTCATGGCCTGAGACATATGGAAAGGAAGGATAACCATTTCTCCAGTCTAAGATAAATCTTTATTTTTTGAGTGTTTTGCCCAATGAACATCATATATAACTGACATTATAATTAATTGTATATGTAATGTATTTGCTTATTACATACTGCATGCAAGAAGAAAGAAAACACTGGACATACATGAATTAGAAACTCCAACCGGAAGTAGGCTCAACTCTTGCAAACGGTGCGAGATATTGAGAAAAAATAATCGAAAAAAATCTCCCCTTTATAAAAAATAATGGCCATTTTTTTTATCAAGATGTCTTTCACTTGTGTCTGTAAAGGGACATGTACAAATGTTGCGAGGAATGACAAGGAGATTTATGCTCGTTGTGTCTGATTTTTCTTTGAATAATAATCTATTATGTTACTGAAGATAAAGCAAACACACTGGCAGAGGAAAGATGGTAATCCTTTTTTATACAATTCAATATCGAGCTTCAATCTCAATATATCAGTTTGCAATTTCAGTGCAGCTAGCTCTTTTATCTTTAATTTCTTAATTTTCCTTCTACATCTGCTATTTTTTTAAAGACTTGTTTCCATCTTCAGTGATAAGGAACTAGTTTGTAACAAAGATAAGATTAGTTTTCATATCAAAACTGTGACAACTAACTAAATGGAACAGGTGTTCGCTACTGTTCGAGTTTTTGTATTTGATATCAATCAAGCAATTCATGCTGATTGTTGTCCATTCATGCTATTTGACCATTTGCTTTAGCACTGTCCATATGACCTTAAACTAATGCGACCTAAACATGATTTATGAATTTAGTATTCAAATAGAAGTCAGTTTAGTAAATTTAACTACAATCATTATGAAATCTGTTTCCAACTTGAAATACTTATTTTAAGTAATATAGTTACTACAGATTTTGCCGCCCTATGCAAATGCACGTATTGCACATATGGTATTTGCACGTATGGTATTTCAGCATAGTACTGATTAGTGGTGGTTTTTGGTGGAAGTCACATCTGTAAAAATATAATTTTACCGCTAGAAGGAAGAAAACTCACCTTAATGTACTATTTTTGCTTACAGCTTTCTGAAGCCGTATAAAGCTTTCTTCCTTTAGATTGTAGCAATAACATCTAATTGTTTTACCGATCTAACATTCCTCAAGAACCGCCACTGGTAATTTACTCTGGAATTGCTACTGTTCTTGTTGACAAAGTTTTTCTTCAAAAATAATTTATATTTATCTATATATTAAAATGCTAGTTTATATGTTTGTGGCCAATTTTTTGACAATGGTATCTTGGAAACCACAAGCTCTAGAAAGATGCCGTTTTTACTGATCAATTGCAAATTTTGTGTGGATTGTTCAGTTCTAATTGAATATTTAAAAAAAAGCCGTTATTTCTTTATTACATTTTGTAGGGATATAGTGGAAATATTGATATTTTAAAAAGAAGCATATCCTACGAGTTATACATTCCAACACCAGACATTTGTATACGGGGTTAGTATATCTCTCCAGCGTTTGTTTCATAGCCAAATGATAATGAAAAACGAAGGATAACCATTTCTCCAATCTAAAATGAATCTTTATTGTTTGGAGTGTTTTGTCCAATGAACACCATACATCACTGACATTATAATTAATTGTGTATGTAATGTATTTGCTTATTACATACTGCATGCAAGACGAAAGAAAACACTGATCATGGATGAATTAGAAACTCCAAGGAAGCAGACTCAAATCTTGCAAACGATGCGAGATATTGAAAAAATAATCGAAAAAATATCCCTTTTATGATACCCTTTGCCGATTTTTATCAAGATGTCCTTCACTTGTGTTCGTAAGTGGATAAGTACAGATGTTGTGAGGAATGACAAGGAGATTCATGCTCATATGTAAATGATGCGCTGTGTAGAGAGCGCAGGTTCAGCTAGTAAATTTAAAACGTTTCAATTTTGTTTTAATGAAAGCATGCAGTTGTAAGTCAAATATTATAGAATATAAATTCACAATAAAGTCCAACCATTGTCGCTTACCTTATACAATGCACGAGCAAACTGTACTGCCATTTTGCCTCCATACGATTCTGAGAAAATGTAAAATGGGATATATTTAAACTCTGGCACTTTATTCAAGAAGGCTTTCATAAATTGTACCAAGTCGCTAGCAATAACACTATTGTTCCTCGCCAACAAAGACACGTTTTTAACATAGCTGAATCCCGTTCCAACTGGACTGTCTACAAACAGAACGTTTACTTGGTGAACCTACAAGAAAGAAAAACATTTTACGTTCCAGCAATTTCATATGAAATTTCAGAATAAAAACAGCTCTACATAATTTCTTACATTCTTTTAAAGCAAGATTAAATTCAATAACTGTTATTTTTGTTAAATTCAATAACTAAATCATAATGACATAATAAAACAATATTTGGATTCGTAATTGAGCTGTAGTTAAGAGAAGATAGAGAATATGACAAAAGGTCGCAAGAGTATGGCCTCGCGCAGCGTAGTCGCTAACGGTGCGAGCGTTCCTGGGTTTGATTCCCAGTGCGGTCACTCGGTCGAAAAAGTGTAAAAACGCTTTTTCAGGAAAGCCACCCTGAATGAGGTTTTCCTCATTCACACCAGGCAAATGCCGGGGTGGTACCTCACTTATAGGTCCCAGGCCGCTTCCTTCCTTCCCCCATCCTTTCTTTCTTCCCTTTCACCGGATAGTGTGCTCGCTGAGGTACGTCATCCCTCAAAACATGAAGGGCTAATGGCCTTAGATGCCGAAAGCCCAGAAATCTAAAGCCTAAAATCCTAAAAGGTCGGAAGATGTTAATTGTGATTTTGAGGCGTAATAATTTTATTTGTAGTTATGAGCATAGGGGTTCATAGAAAATTATCTATCCAATAAAGTAAATGTCAAAGACGGAATTATAGTTATTATTTCAACTAAAGATAAATAAAGTTTATTTTAATATTGCTTAGTTGATGGATTTAGCTAGAAACAGTATCCGATGCAGATCTAGTATTAATTTGTACAGTAATATGAGTATCTATATACTCTGATTACACACACACACACACACACACACACACACACACATATATATATATATATATATATATATATATATATATATATATATATATATATATATATATATATATAGCTTTTTTTCACGCACGCTTCGGGATTACTTTGGCAATTTTTCAGTGTTTGTATATAGACGGTTATCAAAATAATGAAAACGCCAGAGTGCAATACGTAATATGTATGAGATGGTAACACTGACGATACATATGTAGCCTGGCTGTTGTTAGTAGTGTTTTACGTGATCGTCTGTAGTATTGTCAAGCGAAATAGTACGGAGGCATGTGCTGAAGTGAGGAAACAGTGATGAAGTAAAATGGGATAATTCTCTGAGTTTTAAAGAGATTAAATTGTAGATCCGAGGTTAGTTAGCTCAAGTATATCTAAGACTACTGTGTTAGAATAAACTGTACGAAGTGATGACGGCCTAGACAACTCATAGCTAAACAACATCAGCGAAGAATAATACAGCAGTGGCCGGAAGAGAAGCTTCAGTGACAGAGATCACTGAGCATTCAAGACAGTCACCAAGGACCGTAAAGCGAATGTAGCAAAAGCGACTACAAAACTCAGCACATAGCCTATTGCGACAATCAAGAGTCCGACGCGAGATGAGAGCCTCAACACTACTGTCAGGCTGTAGTTTTCAAACACTGATCACCAAAACACGCTTTACCGTGAAGAAAATGGTGCCGAGAACATGAAAAATGGACAGATAATGAATGACTGAAATCGAGTAATATGGTCCGATGAGTTCTCTTTCACCATATTTCTAACAACAGATCCTTACGCAAAGCAGATGCTTAAAGGAAGTTAGGCTCCGAACTGTCTCCTTCTTACCGTAAAACGTGGAAGCGGCTCTATGATGTGAGCCGCAATTTCCAAGTATTCCGTGGTTCTGTGATTACACTTAAAGAACACCACTGGATGCATTATTGCCAGTGACTATGTATAAATATATTTAGGTGTCCATATACATCCAATGTTGCAACAGAACGAATGACGAAGAATAATACAGCAGATTTTCCAAGATGACAGTGAGCGAATTCGCACTGTTAAAACTGTTGACGTGTGGTATAATCAACATTGTGATGAACTATATCTCCCCTAGCCCGTCCAATCTACAGGGGCCTCAACATTATTGAATACATACAGTTAGATATCGAGCTTATACGCCGAAGCAGATATATTTCGCTGAGTGCCGCACTGCATAAGGAATGGTATAATATTCCACTAGAAATGATCCATGAATTCTATTCCACCAAGAACCAGGGGTGTTCTACAAGTTAACAGGGTACTACGCCGTAATAATCAAGTAAACTGTATTATTTCAGATGTCTCCACTATTTTGATAATCATCTGTATATAAAGGAGCACAGTTTCTCGGGGTAGAGTGTTCCCTTCTGGTGTCAACAATAGTCCCTTGTTCAATCCGTCCATGAGTTTGTGGAAGACAATATCATGTCCATCGGTTTTCCCGAAATTCTTTCCATTCCTTATTTTTCACTTGGAAGTAACCAAGTAACCGTCTTCTGTACCTTACACGGCACAATTAAAGAATGTTGAAATATTTCATATCATTTTTATTTATTATTATTATTACTATTATTGTTTATTTGTAGTCTGACACCCTATCTGGCACTGTCGCTACTTGACACTTGAGCATGCAGCTACCTTTGAGAAATTTTAGTGTAGTAAATATATAATATATTTGCACATTTCTCTTTTTATATTGTATTTTTTGAGTATGATAGTAAATAAAATCAATATGCCAGTAGTCACAAGTTCTGATTATAATTATTATTATCCCTTTTATTTAAAACTTCTTATTTGAGCAGGTGATATAAAATATACGGATCATCCAAGTATATTACTGTTTTTCCATATCTCTTAATTTATTCTGGGATTTGCAGAAAGTTCCTCACAATTCTGAATATGTCTAGTATTATGCGTTTCTGTACCTTCTTTAGAGCCCTCCTCGTTGGTCGAATGGCCAAAGCGTGTATCTTTCGTGCACGTGGTCCCGGGTTCGATTTCCCGTGGGAGAACACAAAAATTTAATTTCATATTCACTTTCGTTAATCGTCAACCTCCTTTCTCCTAAATGGCAAAACCGTGGAACGTTACACTAAAAATTATTATTTCATTTTGTGTCTTCTTTATGATTTTTCCTTCAATTCTGAATGTTTCAAAAGCCTTTTTGCACGTCTTATGAATCACCCTGGTACCAGATATTACTATTGGTACTATTGACCCCTGACAGTATGAAGAAACTGGTGGTGATTTTCCATTGTAATCCATAAATTTTGGATTCGATCTGATATGTTCTTCCTCAGTAGTACCAAGAAAATATTGAGGCAGCATCCGTGATTAAGGTCAGAGTCATTTCTTATCTAAAAAGGTTATCAAGTACTACATGTATACTCGTGGTGGTTGTCCCCAGGTTTTATATCTCCGGTGTTGCACATGTGATTCGAATTTCACGCTTAACTAAAATCACAAATGCATATAATAATAATAATAATAATAATAATAATAATAATAATAATAATAATAATAATAATAAGAAGAAGAAGAAGAAGAAGAAGAAGAAGAAGAAAACTTCAATCTTTTGTTCCATAAACAAAAGAAAGCCAAAGATAAAGCTATCGGAAATCACTATAAAAATAAATAACTCTTCATCTCTTATCAAGAAAGTATTATGTTATCTTGTTCTATGATCAAGTAAGTTCGTCAACCTCTGTTTTTATTGTAATCATAATCATTATCTGTGACAATAAATTCTCATCATCGATACTAATAATAAACACACGCATGACCGAGGAGGTCAATATTTTTTAACTCCTTCTTCTTGCCCTCTTACCCTCCCCCCCAAACACACATGGTACGTAATCCATATTCAATTTGCCCATGAAAATGAATGATTTGCATTTTCTGATAGCAAAAAAGGGAACATGTGTGTGACAAATTCCACAGGGAGAAACCTTTCAACTAATCTCCCAGCCTTAAAGAACAAATTTGAACAAAAACAATAACAATAATAAAAATAACTTACAATTGTCTAGTCAAAACGTTAAGTTTCAAGCCTCAATAATTTCACAGACCTTATAATATTCGAGAATTTTTAAAATGAAATCTTTAATTTAATGTTCCACGATTATGCTCTTCAGGCCAAATGAGATGGATATTATAATTAATGAAAACTGAATGATTACGAACGACCGAGTGAAATGAAAATGTGCAAGGAAATGGAAGAATCCCGAGAAAATCCATAAACACAATGCTGTTCACCACAAATTCATACGGTTTGGGATCGAACCAGAGAACTCCTCCACCAAAGATGAGCGCTTTGCCACCGATGCACCACGCCTCCCGAGAAACCCTTTAATTCCCTTTTTCCTCCCTTCACAGAACTCCACAATCTATGGGTTAAAAGAAAACACAAATATACAAGGTGTGTTTAAAAAGTATCAAAACTTATTTTTTCCCCGCGTAAAAAAATGACAGACGCGCGGAAGACTTTTCTCAGTGTAGATGTAGAGGGAACACTCATGCACAGTCGTGAATCTTTTCCCGCCCGCAGAAAGTGTCAGTCACTGGCAGTCGGCCAACGAGTGAAGACATGTAGTGAGCTGTCGTCGGATTTCAGTTTTTTGTAAAATGACAGAAAAACTAGAGCAGCGATATTGCATCTAATTTTGCCAAAAGCTTTGTGATAACCAAGCGGAAACCATTCAATCGGATCGGTACATTCAATTTAGAACGAGAATTTGGGCATGAGGAGAGTGTCCGCGAAATTTGATTCCATACAAAATTCCTTTGTGTCGTCACGCTCCCTACTCACCCGACATGGCTCCGTGTGACTTTTGGTTGTTTCCCAAACCGAAAATGCTATTAAAAGGTACTTGATTTGAGTCAAGAGAAGACATCATGTGGAATGAGAGGACACGGTTGCTCACCATTCCAAAAACTGCGTTTCACAAGTGTTTCCAACAATAGCGAGAGCGCTGGGAGAAATGTGTGCATTACCAAGGAGACTACCTTGAAGAGGATTAGTGTTTCGGATTTCCAAATCAATAAAGTATTTTTTTTCAAACCACTTTTTAAACACACCTCGTATATTTCCAGTTCCAGTTTTCCTCGTATATTTCCAGTTTTCCAGTTTCTACGCTCAACGGCTATGGAAATCTGGTGACATAGTATGAATCTCTCATTTATAAAGTTAACCCTCAAATCTGTTAAACTAACACATCTATTCATATGTTTGTTGCAAAGGTTTTCTGTTTACCTTCGTAAAATTCTTGAAAATTAAAAATAATTTTGATTGACATACACGTTATACTCACAGTTCAAATTACAAAACATGTTAATATCTAAATATGCAACTAAGCATAAAATGTACGAATGAATGTTAATTTATAATCCAGAGAATAGACAACATAACTGGTTATCAAATAAAGGTCGGTGTCACAATAACTGTGTTTCTGTAACATTCAACATATACGTACATACTACGCACAACTAAGACTAGATAACATGTTAATGAACTTCTAACAATTCTTTTCTATTATTTTGACGATAATAATAATAATAATAATAATAATAATAATAATAATAATAATAATAATAATAATAATAATAATAATAATAATAATAATAAAAGCATTAAGGTGCTTATATTTAACGCAACTACACATATAGGAAAGATTCATAATTTAAAAAGGTAAGTACGTCAAGAATTGTGTATCAAACCACGTGAAGATTATCTTATTGTTTTTCTTCTTTTTAAAAATAAATTTCTAAAAGCACATTGATATTATATATAAAGTTTATATATTTGTGGTCAATTCTTTTAGCAACGATATCTCGGAAACCACAAGCTCCAGAAAGATGCCATTTTCTCTCATCGATTGCAAATCTTGTGCAGATTGTTCAGTTTTCATTGAATATTTAAAAAAATGGCCGTTGTTTCTTTGTTGCATTTTTTAGGAGTACACTGGAAGTATTGAAATTTTAAAAAGTAAAGCATCATATCTTACGAGTTATACATTCCAACACCAGACATTTGTATACGGGCTTGGTATATCCTCCGGCGTTTGTTCCGTGGCCAAATTATAATGAAAAATGAAGGATAACGAGTCTAAGATGAATCTTTATTGTTTGGAGTATTTTGTCCAATGAACACCATATATCATTGACATAATACATACTGCATGCAAGAAGAAAGAAAATACTGATCATACATGAATTAGAAACTCCAATCGGAAGTAGGCTCAAATTTTGCAAACCGTGCGAGATACTGAAAATATAATCGAAAAAAATTCCCCTTTGTGATACCCCTTGCCGATTTTTATCAACACGTTCTTCATTTGTATCTGTAAAGGGACATGTACAGATGTTGTGAGGAATGACAAGGAGATTCATGCTCATATGTGAATGATGCGCTGTGTAGAGAGCGTAGGTTAAGTTGGTATATATAAACCATATGCAGTGGCACATATACAAAGGAAGAGAGGTTTTCAGATTTTAACTAATCCATTCAACAAAGATATTATAAACAATCAACACTTAAGATATCAAGATATGTTACAAACTTTCACAAACAGTACGACCCTGGAAGTTGAACTTTTCTTCCTTGACGAAGTCACTGACTATATGTATTATGTTTGTGTGTGTGTGTGTGCAAGCACGGCGTAAATGAGTGCTATAAATGGCATGAAATCTTTAACATCCGACAGATATGTTTTTGAGGCTAAGAGAGACGGATGATTATGAAATAGCTGATGGAATGAAAATGCGAGAGGAATCGAGAAAACCTCTGATAGAACTACGGACACAGTGTTGTCCATCAGAAAGTCATAAGGCCCTGGATTGAAGCAGGGACCTCTCACACCAGAGATGTGTGCCCTGCCACGACTACTCACCGTGCTCCCAATTAAGTCTCTCACACGTAAAAAATTGTTTAATATACGAGAAGTGATCAGAAAGTAAGGTTACAAAGCATGCAGTGAAACGTTATATATTAATTCATACAGCCAATACAACCACCAGATAGTAGATACATTAGGTTATTTTTTGGCATAGTCTCCATATCGGTGTGACACTTTTCGCATCGTAGGATGAGTTTGAAGATTCCCTTCTGGTAAAAACCCTGTCCTTGCGTGTTCAGCCACGTTGTCACGAAGTGTTTCACCTCCTCGTCTGAAGCGAAGTGACGGCGTTCTAGGTGCTCCTTTAAGTGCGGGAACAGGTGAAAGTCGCTTGGAGCGAGGTCCGGACTATACGGAGGGTGGTCGATGATGTCCAAGCGAAACTGTTTCAACAATATGGTGATCTTCTGGATTTCGTTCCTCGTTGGTGACGTTTTCGCTACCAGCCGCAAACTTACTATACCATTCTGCGACATGCTGACGGGACATTACAGTCTCTCCGTAAACCTCTCTCAGCTACCTGTGAATTTCAGACGCGGTTCTACAGCTGAGCTGTGTTTCCGCCACAGAAATCGAATAGCTGAGAGGACTGCTTCGCAAGAGCAGTTTTCCAAACGAGTTGCCATTTGTGTTTATCTAAAAATAGCGCCGTAGGTGACGAGTGGCTGAAACTCTGCACAGTTGCCAACTACATGTATTAAAATTACCGTATCCTCTTCATTCCTTTATAACAGACGAAATTCCAGAAATATCAACATTGTAACCTTAGTTTCTGATCCTCCCTTACATGTAGCTTAGGTAATGAAAACATACCAGAATATTATATTTTCGGTTCTTGTTTTCTTCTACTATGTTTCTGTAATGCTCGTTATAATCATAACCCTGTCCCTGCCAAAAAACTTAATTATGTCCATGTTCATTTGCAACACGCTATTAGAACATCAATTTCACTTAGTCAGGCCCCTTCTACTATCGGGTGTAGAGGTTTTACATACAGCTTTCCATTTGGGGCGATCTTTGCCAAGGATTTTCACTTCATTTATCCCAAATCCTCTTTCCTTCAGAATTTTTCCTATCATTTCTTCCCATGTTTGCCTGGGTCTTCCTTTCGGTCTCCTTCCGTGTGGTCTAGCCTGCCACACCTTTTTCGGTATCCTCTCTTTTCCCATACATACGGTAAACATGTCCGAACCATCATAGTTGTGTTGTTTCTATTTGGTGTTTCAAAGGCTCTATTTTTGTCCCGTTCTGATAGTTCGATTTCTCACCCTGTCTCTCGTTGTTTTTCCCTCTATTTTTCTTAAATATTTCATTTCACTTGTCTGTAACTTACTGTGATGTTTGGGTGTCAGCGATCATGACTCACATCCGTATTTTAATGTTGGTATGTACGTTGTTTTATATACAGTTAACTTTGTTGACTTCGATATCTCTTTTTTACTTATAAAGTTTATGTTTATGGCATGGTACAGTCTTCCTGCTGCTGCAATTCTATTGTTTATTTCTTCGTCTAGTTTTCCATCATTCTTAATTACGGCTCCTAAATATTTAAAATGTGTTACTTGTTCTAAGTCTTCACCTGCCAACTTTATTGTATGGTTTTGTGTTTTTCTACTTATTACCATAATTTTTGTTTTGTTTATGCTGATTTTTATACTCCTTTTTTCTAGTTCATTCTTCCATACATTTATCTTGTGTTGTAAATCCTTTTCCGCTTTAGCTACTAGGACCAAATCGTCTGCAAATGCCAATTCTGATATCTGTATCTGTTTCATGTGCCAATTTCCTACAGTAAGGGATTTTACATTTTCTTTTGTTATTTTCGTAATATCATCCATTAAAATTATAAACAGCAGAGGGCTCAGTATACAGCCTTGTCTTACTCCTGTTCTTGTATAGAACTCATCGCTTCTGGTGTTGCATGTTCGTACATAATTTTTGCAATTCCTGTAACAATTTTGTATTGCATATATTAGATTTTCTTTAACCTTTCTTTTCCGAAGAACTTTTCATATTGCATTCCAAGGTACTCTGTCGAAAGCTTTTTCCAGATCAATGAAACACAATGCACCGTTTTATTGTATTCGATAGCCTTCTCATCAATTTCACGTGATATAATAAATTCCATGTTCTTATTTATATGTGCCAAGTTCTTTACTTTTATTATTTTCTTCGAAGGCTATGGAAACAATTTTAACCTTAATTAAACATATCACCCATCATTCTGTAGTACTGGTAGGAAAAAGATACGAGGAGGCATGCACAGTAAAATGGTCGATAAAGAACTAATCGATGAAGAATATTGTAACCACCTGAACTGATTGATATTGGAATACATAAAAATTTAAAATCTGCTTTTAATATGAAGTTACTTTAAAAAGAAAACAAATAATCTAAACATTTGGCTATATTTGACTGATGTGCACCAAATCATTAAACGCTAAAAATCAATCATATATAATATACATTTTTCGTATCTTAAACAATTTTCCTTCTTTAGGATACGAAATCATATCAAGTAAGCAATACGAAGTCATAGCAACACCGAAGTCATATCAAATAACAGATTTTCGTTTAAATGACTTTATAGCTGCTTCTGTCATAAGATATGGAGTGCATTATAGACGTAAATAATCCTCTGTCGTAATTATTACATTTGCCGCGTTTACAAGCCATACATTCGAAATTTCGAACATGGAGGCATCCAATTTGTATTTTAGATGTTAAAAAGTAATAGTTTCTAAATTTTTAAGTCAAAGAATACATAGATGCTAGAGAATTATAAATCTACGCTATAAACTAATGGGAATAGAATATAGGACTACGTTGTCTATGTATTACTTGTCTTCAAGCAAAGAATGAATAAGAGATCAATTGTAGTCCGTATTTACTCTATGGAGTTCCGTCTTCTCAGAATGAGCATACAAAAAACAACCGAGGATAAACGGAAATGAAATTCTGGTTTTCAAGAAACTGAGAGAGCACGCAATTTGCGCTTGTAACAGCAACTGATAGTATAATTATTTTCTTACTTATTTTTGTTATATATCTGTTTTAACCTCACCCATAACTGTAAATTTAGCAAAACGCGAACTATTGATAGGAGAATGAAAGATAATGTAAGAAGTGAAAATATTTCACCAACTTAAACCCAGGACAACAGCTCTACTCCTGCAAATTACAGTGAATAAATGGTATAAGATAGATAAAATGTGTCTGCTTAGTGTGCTCCTTTAACTTGGTCATTATTTCGGATAAAAAAAATTAAAATGAATTTAATGAAGTCAACAATACAACGACATAGCATAGCAACATAGCAGCTTAAAAGTAACCTCGACAGGAATTGTTTCTTCTTGCATTTAACATTAAGACAAAGGGAACCTTCAGGTATGGTTGTCGAAATCATACAAGGAATATATCATCCGATTAGAATTTCCAGGGCATATAATAGGTAAGTGCTAATTATTCTTAACAAAATGTGCCAGATTGAATTTGTTAAGAAAATTCTTAATTGCACTATATAAATATAAGAGAAGATAATACGTTTAAGGATATGCACCATAAAGATTTTTGGAAAATGTTTCTATACAATTGATTTACTCCCACTTTCGCTTGAAATATTCTCCAAATGTTATTACGAAAAGAGAAAAGGGTTACGGTAAGATCACAGGCGCAAAATTGACTTTCCAGCCAGAAAGAATTAGGATTTCGATTTCTGGCCTTTCGGCATCTATGACCATTGAGCCTGTCACGTATGAGGGATGACGTCCCTCGGCGCTCACACTATCCGAGGAAAGGGAAGGAAGAAAGGATTGGGGAAGGAAGGAAGCACCCTGGGACCTATAAGTTAGATACCACCCCGGCATTTGCCTGGTGTGAATGAGGAAAAGCCAGGAAAACCTCATTCAGGGTGGCTGGCCTGAAAAAGCTTTCTACACTTTTTCGACTGAGTGCCCCCACCGAGAGTTTTGTAGCCAGAAAACATGTGCACTATTCTACCATTCCCTTTTGTGGAGAAAATAAATATGATCACACAGTCACATTGAATTGCAATATATAGTAAGGGTATAGGAGAATTATGTGTGTTAGGGGGAAGGAGGTGCGAGGTTCAGTAGTGATAAATAGCAAACACCTCTCCAAACACAGTCATGGCAGTGGAACTGTAAATAAAGTTCCTTGGGATAAGGTTTGGGAGTTTTTCAAATGAAAGTTTGAGCCGGAAGATTTAAGAGAGAATTAATACCAGTAAATAACTACCCATTTTAAGGTATAAATAATCGTACCCAACTGCTGTTTCGAGGGTTCTGCTTCACGTCCAATGGCCCAATTTCCATGAAGTTCCCATAGCCTGTAGATGAAGCTCCTGGTCCTCCTTGGAGCCACAGAACAAGTGGTTTAGAATTGTAGTTGCTTGTGCCTGTTGCATAATACAACCACCAAAACATTTGGGCTCCTGGGCGAACGCTAACATAGCCCCAAGTTTCTTTACCTGTCTTCGGCCTCTCAGCTGAAAATAAATTATGTAATTATTTATTACCTAAGTTCCACATACAGCTGTTATAACCAATACTTCAAATAACAATGAAAAGTATAAACGAATTGTTAGTCGGAGTCTAGCAATGCTCACGTGAAGCCAAATGGTTTGGTGAGCTGAAATCCGTTATTATTACAACATAAACCTTATGAGACTAAGGGAAAACAATTTAAAATATTAGTCAGAATTACCGGTCACGGGATCCTGACGAAAACTGAAGGTTAAGCTACAATAATAACTGACAAGAATTCTTGATTCTTTAGAAAACTCAAGCACTGTTCTGGATATTCATCTGTCAAGGATACCCTGACATTAAAGCACAATCACGTGACAGTGCCTTATGTCAAATGGATACTAACTGACGTGTGTAGGGGACTATATGCGCATTGAATACAGGGTAAAAAGTGCAATGTCTTACTTTTATTTATTTATTTATTTATTTTTTAGTTTAACTTCCCATCTTATACCCTTTCGGCTAATGTGAAATTAAATTTTCGTGCTCTGTCACCGGGACGCCACCAGATCAGCGAGGAGGGCTGTGAAGCCATAGCAAATCAATTGTTGTATACATTGTGTTCTTAATCCAAAATCTCAATCTATCCTTCTACTCCACCTTAATTTTCGTTTTTCCATGCACATTTCTAAACAAACAAACAAAACAATTAAAATTTGAACGCATTACGCATTTGGCTTCCCCTTTAAACAATACGTCTACGTCATATAGCCTCGGTGTCTACAAGGGACGCTAGTCTTCAACAAGTAAAGTTTGCCTGTTGAAGTTTAGCATCTCTTGTAGGCATCGAGGCTGTATGTCGTAGACCTATTGTTTAAAGCAGAAACTGAAACCATAATGCGGCGTTCAAATTTGAATGCTCTCCCACCGAGTACCGAATCTAGGATCACATATACCAAAGATGCATGCGCTAGCCACACGAGCAATAAGGAGGGCTTTGTTGACTTAGTGGGCAACTTGTCATATCTAGTTACATTAGGGTAACTTTCGGACAAAACTGAAACTATATATAATATTATGTCATTTTTCCTTATTGCTTTGTACTTGAGTTAAAGTGGGGAAAATGCCTATAAAATAACTCCTACATAGATTTGACAAGAATTCCATATAATTCATAAATAATAATAATAATAACAAATCTTGGTTTAAGCAAGCTGCGTTCATAAAAAAATAATAATCAATTTTGAGAGAACGTACACTCATGTCCAAAATTATTGTCGCGTGTCTATAAATACGTTTTTCTACGAATATAATTTGATAACGAATTCGTCCGGTATTTCTTATAATGGTACTATGGGTATAGTCTGTAAAGACATGTATGTGGCAAATTTCATGTCAAAACAGCAGTAAATAAGAACAATAAAACGAAAATAAAACTTTCTTGTCCATTTACCAACATTTTGTTTTACTCACTCTAATTTTCGTATTTATAATTCTTTTCCTATGAAATTTACCACAAATATACATTTCCCGATTATACACACAGTCTCAGTATTAAAAGTATCCTGCAAAATCATTATCAAATTATATTCTTACAAAAAGACGATTATAGATATGCAACAATCATTTTGGACATGAGTGTACATAAATTTTAGAAGTTCATGAGGAACATGAAACGTACAATACATGTTAGTTTATGGTAGTACACTTTTTCTCATGGTATGCAATACTGGCACCTTTTTCCTAAATTTTAAAAACTGCAATTTCTCTAGTTATTATTATTTACGAAATACATATTTCAAATTATTTTGATTTCAAGACTATAAAAATATGGAAACACATTTAATTTTCCCTCTCGTTTGAACTTTCACGCTTTCCTTTGCCATCAATCAGCATGTGTAGAATAACGTACTCATATGAGTACAGGTATTATTTTATTTCTTCTTCCAAAAAGAACTGCACTGGTTTAAAGTAATCGAACAAATTGAAGCTGAAGCAGTTCGAACTAGCAGCATAGTAATAAGAACCGTAGAAAAAAGAAAAGTGTAAGTGTCTAAATTATTTGTTCATATTTCATACATAAACGTTTCATTATAAACCCTATAATACAGCGTAATTCATTAATTAAATCTATAGAGAACAATTTACTTTTGAGGATGGAAGTTTGCCGATATTAACATAGTTCAGTGCGGCTGACCGTACTTTTTTTTTTTTTTTTTTTTTGCCTGACTTCTTTTTTAACATTATTTCTGACCAATGTTGACCTGAACTTTTGTCTTTAGTGTGTAATGGTTTAGAACAGATCTCATAAAAGATTGGTCAATCTTTAAATATATATTGTCACAGTACAATATATATTGAAGTGTAACAATTTTGTAATACTTCAACTCTGAGTTGCCTTCACCTACACAATTACTATATGATGTTGCATTTTGTTATCAGTGTACCGACCCCAATACTTATTTTTATGTCTACATATATATTTGTGAATAATCCAAGAAAGAAACATTATCAAAGCGGATTCTCTTTTTTTTTTCTCCATAAAGGTCATCCCTCTCTATGTATCTTATCTTTCAGAATACATATCTATCTACTAACAGCGTTATTGGGACATTATTGATGTACAGAAAAAATATAACATACAGGAATAACTATTACAAAATAAAAAGTAAACAAGAAAATAATCCAAGTCCATGTACAGGTACTTGCTCAAGACTTTTTTCTTTACATGCTTTTCGTTAACTTACAATGGTTCCAACAAAAGATCACCTTTTGCTATCTTAATTTAACCCATTTCACATCATCAAACAATTATGAAATTTAGCTCAGTGACAGACGTCAGGTGACAGAATATTCCATTGTTACTTCCATATAATTCTAGCACTACTAGCAGCACTCATAGGGGCGGGAGTGCAAAGTGGTGACATGTAAACGACCGATATTAGTGTCGAACCCATAGTTTTCGAAGTAGCTGAGATGAATAGTGACACATCTGATGCCGTTTATGTCCAAGTCAACTCCCGATCAACATGAGAATGAGAACGGGTGAAAAATAAACTGTCCAAAATGACTGAGAATAGTGTCGAATCAATATTTTCCTGGGTCAAGGGAAAACGGCTGACCAGTTAGAAATGACTTTTGGAACATAATGCCCACTTGAAGCTGGGTTTTTATAATGTAACTTCTATTACATGGCGTATTCTAGGGGCAAAGTGTTTCAAGATTTATCCCAAAAGTAGAGTACCTTATGGATTTTTATCATTACACTTTCACTGAAATGCGTATCGTAAGAGAAAGGGAGTTTCAAATATCTTCCATAAACCTATTCTCCTCGACCGAAGAACGGGCATTTCAGCTAGTAAGAAATAACATGTAAATGCAAAATGTGTTTAATTACGACTGAAAAGGAGAACATAAAATAAAATAAAATTTTTAAAGCATGTTTTCCTTTAAAATAACATATCGTAATAACAAGAAAAAGTACTAAATAGTGTTTATTTTACAAGAAAATTACTTTTCTAAAAATAAATCCTATTTATGTACTTGTAAAACAATAGCATAGGAAGCGCTCTCATGTACAATAAATTTATAACATACTAGCGTGGATTATAATTCAGAACCTGGATGAAAAGAAAGGAAGAATTATCCTTAAAGAAATATCCCCAGAGCCACACACACACACAGAAACATATATTGAGCTGATTTTGAGTGTTTAACGTTCCGTTCACCAGCGAGGCTATATGAGACGTGGACCTACTGATTAACGTGGAATCCGAACCACATGAGCTCCCACCGGAAAATGAAATGAAATGAAATCTTTAAGTTTTACGTCCCACGGTTATGCCGGTTAGGCTAAAGGAGACGGTGATGATGAGAGATGAGTGAAATGGTGGAATGAAGAAAGTGGGAGGAAACGGGAGAACCCCGAGAAAACCCACGAGCACGGTGTTTGTCCACCACAAAGTTCACTTGGCGGAGGCTGGGATCGAACCCGGGACCCCAAGCACCAGAGGTGAACGCTCTACCACTGAGCCACCGCGCCCCCCGAGCTCCCACCGGAAATCGAACCCAATTCTCCCGATATCCTACGCTAACGGCTTAGCCACTAAGGAGCTCGGAAACACATTATTTTCTATATAAGTATAGAAGTACATAACAGCACTCCCTATGCTTTTCTTTCTAGTCATGCATAAATAGAAATTATTTTTAAAAAAAAATTGAAAACGATTATTTTATACTTCTTAGGCAGATTTTTTACTTTTTAGTACGTATGTTTTATCCTTAAGGAAAGCATGTTTTTAAAAATAGTATTTTATTTTTTACAATTTTTTTATTCGAAGTCTTAATTTCTTCAATGCTTAGTATTGGACAGGTTTAAGTAATTTCGTGTCTCACTTGAAGGGAAAATCCCAACCTACACCTCCTCAGGGGAGAACGCCGGAAACTCCTTAAGTGGTCAACGTAGGTGGGACTGATTAAATCTCGGGATACGGAATTAGCATCTACAAGGTGCCAACGGCTTCCTTGGAAGGCGGATGAGCGGGTAGAGGTCAGGACATCTTGTCCTTAGGAGGGGAAACTGTCTTAAAAGGCCAATGAACTATAACGTGGTTACTGGCATGGAAACGTGAAAAGGAAATGGGAACACTACTACATTATTTTTTCCTAGAAGGGACGAAAGGGGAGACTAAGCTTAAGGTTCGTTCTTTCTCAGGTAAAATAGTCCCCCGTTCCGATCTCCAAATAGGGACTACTCCGGGAAGAATGATCTAAGGGGAAAATAGTAACTTACAGAATAGGACCCTGGAACATAACAACTTTACAACCTGAGGGTAAATTTGAAGATTTAAAAGTGGAAATGGACAAGTGTGAACATAAGAGGGTTTGAGTGAAACGAACTGATATTAAATCTTTCAGTTTTACGTTCCAGGCTTTTGTCATGTAGGTTAAAGAAGAGTAATGATAATGCCAATGAATGAAATGGAGGAATCAAGAAAATGGGAGGAAACGGGAGAACCCACCAGAAAAACACTTACATGGTGTTTGTCCATCACAAAGCTCACTTGGCACGAGCTGAAAACGAACCAGGATCCTACGCACTAGAGGTAAACGTTCTATCACTATCCAACGCGCCCCTGGGTTTGAACGAAGTGTGATGGTTATAAAAAGGTGAAATAATGTCGAGAAACTATACAATATTCTACTCGGGTGGTGGTAAGGCCGAGGATGGTGTCGCGATGTATGAACACTAACTGCGGAATGTAAGCGTCATTACTTAATACTTTGACGGCTTTCTGCTCAAAAACACGAAATGTGCTTTGTTGTGTGTTATGATATACTAAAGGACTAACTATTCCCAAAATTTGAGATTTTTTTATCTACGCCCATTGGAGATATTGGACAGTGAAATATGCTAAATTGGCATAATTTCCCAATTCTTACGATTTTTTCTTTGGGAGCAGCTACAGATCTGTAAATTTTTGTGTATTAACTTATGTCCCCGGACTAAATGCACACACAAATTCAGACCTCTACGTCAGTTGTTTCCTCTTCCGAAACATGTTTTCAATGTCCAAAAAAGTTGCTACTGCAGACCCTGACTTCACCCCCTTCAAGTGGTTTTAGGAAAAAATGTTAAGAGATCAAAGTTTTAGCTCTGCACGAGTTGGAGACGTCCAGCAATTTTCAATTTGGTAGGACAAATGTGTGCTAAGATATTCAAAACAACGTAAACGTCTAAAATCGAAAAAAAAAAAAAAAAAAAACGCAAAATGGCGCCAGCCCCTGTGTCGCCATGGGATGTTGTAAAAATTAATTAATTGTGGTTTTGAAGCACCCTAATTTTGGATAAACATTCATGAAAAAATTAGATTTTTTGCAGATGGTCGAGCGGCACATGCTTGATCACTTAGAATGGATTAACTCTTTTTATAAAGATATCTTGTACTTTTGAAATGAAATCTTTAAGTTTTATGTCCCACGGTTATGCCAGCTAGGCTAAAGGAGACGGTGATGATGAGAAATGAATGAAATGTTGGAATGAAGAAAGTGGGGGGAAAACGAATAGAACCTCCAGAAAACCCACGCACACGATGTTTATCCAGCACAAAGCTCACTTAGCGCGAGCTGGGATCGAACCAAGGACTCCATACACCATAGGTGAGCCCCTTACCACTGAACACCCGCGGTCCCCTATTGTACTTTTGTGGTGCAAGGTGTGGTACGGAAAGTTATTTGCATAGAGTGAAACACACACTTGCCTATGCTTTCTTTACCTAGTAGACTTATTTTTTGGAACTGAAAACGCAAGTATTGGAGCCCTGCACTTAGGGTCAGAGCGGAAGTGACGAAATTATTTGACTCATCCACTTTAGGTATGATTTCAATTTTTCTAGCCCTCTTAGTTGGTTTAGTGGTTAGCGCATTTGACTCCCGGTGGGAGAGTACAAACGGATTAAAGGGCCAGACTACTTATTTATTTTGTAATAATTTATGTAAGTTATTACAAAATAAATACAAACATTAATTAAAAAATAGTTAATAAGGAACATAGACAGCATGATAAATCATCAATTACCGTTGAGTTTATTTTTCCATCCATTGCTTACACCTAGCTTTTTGGGTAATTCAAATTCTAGTAACACTGTAATTTCTATGGATGGCAACTCTGATTATTCTTTCGATTTGTTTTTTCGGGTGTAGAATAACATTATCTATTATTGTGGTAAGTTACATTTATTATCTCTTTCCACTTACGAAAAACGGGCAAAATAAAAATTATTAGCTTTTGAAAAATTTTTAGTAGACTGTCCCCTTAATTTCACTATTATTCACTTTCATTAACTTTTTTTTTTTTTTTTTTTTTTTTTGCCTAAAGGACATAATTGTGTGACAAACTAATATATATTATTGCCTTCCATGGAATTTTGGGTAAACTTTATAATAGACGCTCTAACGGCGCATCGATAAGTAGGATCAGATTAGCTTAGGATTAGGTAATTTTGGACCCATTTTGTTGAATTTAATCGACTGTAATTTCTCGTGTTTGCATAAGGATACCAACTGGAGCGGGTACTGTACAGTCCACCCAAAATTTTTCATTTTACGTCCCACAAAGGGAAGGTTCTAGAACATAGGTCTCCCTACATAGATGAGTACTTAGGTTGGTTCCGTTCTGTACCAAAATTTAATATTTAATTTACATAGTATTGCCGTGCGAGCCTTAACGAGTGAAGGCGGGTTAGAGCCCCGCAAGGGCACGCTGCTTTTTGTCTTTCTTACAGCTAAATGGGAAGAGGGACCTTTGTTCTAGAACCTTGCCTGGTAATAGTTAAGAACAGCTACTTCTCATCTCCCGTGCACGAGGATACATCTTACTGTTGCACTACCTAAACACACTAAGTACAAGGGCAAGAACTCAGTCTATTACCTACTTTTTAACATCCTAGATAGTCAATGAATAATTCCTGAAAGTATGGCGTTTCTCGTCCTTCCCTAAATGAGAAGTACGGCTCCTTAACTATAACCCATTGCCTCTCACAAACAAGAGGGACATTAGTGGAAGTGAAAATGTATGAAATTCGTAGAATGAAAATGTGAGAATTCAGAAAACCCACGGCCACATGTTATCCACCACAATTTTTCTGCGGGCGGGCAGTCAACATGTTTTACTACTGAGTCACCTTACCCCTTTTTGTAGCTATGTTTTTGGTGCACCTCCCCTCAACTTTACCTAATAAAGTGATGCCGTCCGGGCATCACTTGTTTACAAAAGTGTACACGAACATAATTAGTAAAATGATATTTGAGCACTTGCTTACAACTTAATTTGCGTGTAATCACGTATTTCAAGAGACCACCCGTCCACTTAACAATCTTGTATCAACAGCTTACTAACATGCAATGTATATTCATTACCTTTCTATATATAGACATACAACCCTGTTGCTAATCTGTACGAGTAAAACATACCTGAAACACAACTTATTATTAACAGAATGAACGAAAAATGCACCACACACAGCCCCATTTTTCGGTATTAGTCTGCACAAGTAATACGCAATTAAGTTACGCAGCACGAAATGTACTTCAGTTTTGTGTGATTAGATAATACTGATTCAAAAAGAACTTTGGACTCGATTTCTATTACAAATTAATCTGCGACACTAATTTCTGGTAGACTTCCTTGAGTATGACATTTTATCATGACTCACAATCTCATGTCAACATATAACATAAACAAATCAATTGCCAAGGTTACCAGATTTATCACTGATGTCAAAAGAAAGGTTCAGTTTGTTTGTAATCCTAGCGTACTAGTTCTTATTTTCTTTCCCTGTGCCTTTAAATGACGGAAGGAAGCTATAGAATAAATTCATATTATCTTACTAAATTTCCGATTTTTTTTAAAAAAGCGACTTATTATCACATTTAAAAGTAATAATAGGAATTCTATGTTTAAAAAGTTAGACACAAAATGTCGTATTAATGTTCTTTTTGCATATAGCTACCTAATTTCAAGGTAAACTGAACAGAAACATATGATGATGATATCATTCCATAAAATGACGTATAGATGATTGAAACATTGCTTCACATTGCTTAGTGATAAGGAAACGACAATAAAGAAAAATTGTCGCTATCAATTGATAAAAGAAGCAGTATTATTGTTTTCTTTTCTCACTTTATGTACAGAGTTTTAGTTCTAACTATTTATTTTCTTTCTAAAGAAGTTATTACTCTACTAGCGTTAACGATGAATGAAGGGAAATTGCCTTTCGGACTATTGTGTTACAGTACAAGTTAGTGACTCATGTTCCATTAATCTTTATGAGAAATCGTATAGTTGGTTAGTATACACACAACTATGACTCCGTACAAGGAAGAAGAGGATGCACATTATGGGAACGTAAGCGACGATGTGGCATTGGTAGACAAGCCACAAGGTATGTTTATATTAATATTCACAACAATATATTCAATAAATATGTTAAAATTGGGGATGATTTTGGAACGGAGGGGCCAAAATCAAGTAAAATAATCATGTTTACTAGAGAAATGAGTTGACGTTACATAAGTGTTAATTACTAACATTACCTAACCTAACCTAATCTAAACCATCAAAAAATAAAATATAGGAAGAAAGTTCGAAATTTAAGCAAATAATTTCCCCCACCAAAATCCTATTTTAACCTAGCCTACATTAACTCGAACCAACCTAAACTGACCTAACTTAACCTGTAAACTATCAAAAAATACAGAAAATCTAACAGAAAAGCACAAACTTTGATAAATGTTTAGTAGCAGGGGTTCAGAAGTACGTAAAATTTGCGGAAAAAATGGAAGATACAAGTGCTTAGACCTAACATAACCTAACCAAATTAATCTAAGCTAAATGTGAACTAACCTAATATTAATAGAAATAAGTGAAATTACACTATGCTGGACTCCTATACCAAATGCGAAAAGAAACTACCAAAATTGTAACATTTTTTAAAGTACCCCTGGGGGGCGCGGTGGCTCAGTGGTAGAGCGTTCACCTCTGGTGCTTGGGGTCCCGGGTTCGATCCCAGACCCCGCCAAGTGAACCTTGTGGTGGACAAACACCGTGCTCGTGGGTTTTCTCGGGGTTCTCCCGTTTCCTCCCACTTTCTTCATTCCACCATTTCACTCATTTCTCATAATCACCGTCTCCTTTAGCCTAACCGGCATAACCGTGGGACGTAAAACTCAAAGATTTCATTTCATTTTTAAAGTACCCCTTCTGCTAATCATTGTCCCAAGCTTTAAGCAAAATATGACATTACTCGAGTAGACGGTTCAACCAAATTTTCACACATTTATTGCATTTTAAGGTTTCTTTTTGCAGAACCTGTACTAAATGAGGAGCTAATGCATTAACCACGAACCAGCTTGTGTTAGGTGGCCACTAAGAAGCACGAATGTTATCTAACCGAGTCAGAGCAGGAGTGCAGCAGGGAGCCCGAGCGGGTGCGTCCGTAGGGAGAAGCCGCGTCACCGACGGGGGCATACGCATAAACGGGGATAGTGGAAAAATACAAAATATCCGCAATAATTTTCACTTCAAAAACACTTAAATCATCGTAATAATTCTTATCTTCAAAATGACTTCTTTGGTTTCCCGGGTACAAATGAGCTGCTGCGAGGAGAAATTCGTCGGTTTTGATTTTTTTTTTTCTTTTCCACGCTTCGCACAGTTGATTTTTGGTTTCAACATACCATGACGCTGCAAAAACTTTATAATATGACGCTCTTTATCACACAATTCTTTGTAATGAAATCGTATATTTACAAGCAGGAAACATAGACATAAGCAGGACTGAAAAAATAGAATTTTTAGGGATCACACTTGAGGAAGGAGAACAATACTTAGTTGAACATGAAAAAAAACTGAAAAATAAAGTACAAAAATATGCAGCAATTATAAAAAATAAAGCAATGTGGTCATACAATAGATATGAGGTATCAAGAATATTATGGAAACAAGTAGCAGTACCGGCGCTAACATATGCAAATGAAGTAATAACTTTAACGAAAAAAACCAGGAGTATTTTACAACAAGCACAAAATCAAATAGGAAGGTTTGCCCTAGGAGCAAATAAATTAAGTGCAAATGTAACAATAACAGGAGAAATGGGATGGAGTGATTTTGAAAAAAGAGAAGGTGTGAGTAAAGTAAAATATCTTGGAAGATTAAAATTTATGGAAGAAACAAGATTAGTAAAAGTGGTGCATGAGGCCACTAAACATATGAGAAAAGGGGAGAACACGAAATGGTTTAGGAGAGTTAGGAAATTAGAAAGAAAGTATGATCAAACTACCCGCTGGCATAGAGAAGAAAATTATAAAAATTGGGAAAAAATCACAGAAAAAACATTTAAAGAGAAAGCGCAGGAAAAGTGGTATGAAGAAGTTGTTAAGAAGAGCAGTTTAAAAGGAATATACACACATAAAAAGAGTTATGAGAAAATAAATTACATGAACAATGATTTAGGAAGCATTTTACTTTTTAAAGCCAGGTCAGGGAGCCTTGAAACAGGGGTAAGACTGAAAAAATTTAAAGAAGTGAATGAAAAATGTCAATTATGTTTTAAAGAAGATGAAACATTAGAACACATATTGTTAAAATGTGAAGAAACCCAAAAAATCAGGGAAAAATGGAAATGGATTGATGAAATGAAAGAGGAAGGAAATTTGGTTAAATTAGCTTGGAGGGTAGGCTTTAATGTAAATGGAAGGGAACTAAGTGAGAAAGAAATGGAAAAAACCAAAGAACTTCTTGAATTTTGGTGGAAAAAGAAAATGGAAAACGTTAAATGAACAAAAAAAAAGAAAACAGTACTTATTTTTTTTTCTTTCTTTTTTTCCAGGATCCAAACTTCCGAAGAGAAGGAAGGAAAATACCTTGAACCTGAAACATGAACCTGAACATTATATCCATCACAAACGTCCATTGCTAACACAAACAGAACATTCCCGCCGTTTATTTCCACCTTCGTATTCTTGTATTCTTCCTCCTTCCGCTTAAGTAAATTGTTACAGTTAGAATGCGTTCACTACCATTCAAAATGTATTTCAATATAATATCTAATGACAGAAATTACTTATATTCATACTCTACTTCTTTTACGAAAAATGTTACACATCGTGTTTTACCTATAAATTTTGTTTTCGGTAAAACCGTCTGCTCAAGTGAACCCCAAAGTGTTCTGGCCCCCCAGTTCCAAAAATATGCTAAATTATTAGAGTAGGTTAATTAGTTTAGGTTAAGTATGATTAGGTTACCAGGTACACTAGTACATCAGTTACACTAGAACAGCGATTAGTCCCGGTTCCGGTTAACTGCTGTATCGCCGGACCAGTTTTAGGAAATTTATTTTGGTTTGTGAGAAAGAAGAATGAATGTCATATTTTGATTCGCGAGAAAGAGGAGTGAATATCATATTTTGATTCGTGAGTGAATGTCAGGTGAGGAAAATAGTTGAACTTAAGAAAATACTTGTTAGTTGTTTCTGATCTTGTAAGCGGCACATTATCTGGAGGCGAAGGGATTATTTGGCGGAGTGGTACACTTGTTATGATTTATTGGAAAGACGTTGTGTAAATGGTACGTAAATGACAAGATTGCCACGTAGCGTGTTTGAGTTTTATCGAGTTGTACAAAAATAAAGAATTTCAGTCATTGTGTGAAAGATATAATCTACTAAACAGGCGAACAGGTTGTCTAAGTGTAGAAACGAATTACAGAACGAACTACAGAAACGAAGAGGGACATCTAATCAAAGTAATCTCTAGCCTAATTTAGTACATTTTGTTACTTTTAGATGATTTACTATCCCCCCAAAGCTATGCAACAGACAAGCCATGCATTTTATAACATATAAAGTGTTTTTCCACTATCCTCGTTTATGCATATACCCACCGCCGCTGACGCACCTGCTCCCTACGGACGCTACCGCTCGGGGCTCTGCTGCGCTCCTGCTCTGACTTGGTTAGATAACATTTGTGCTTTTTAGTGGCCATTTAGCACAAGCTGGTTTGTGTTTCATGTCATACGTCCCACTGTATTTTGAACAATAATCACTACCAGGTGAGCTAGGGTCACAACCTAGTATTTTGGGAAAGAAACTAAGAAATACTCCTTTTTTATTATTATTATTGTGGCCCGGTGATACAGTAGTAATGCACCCACTTCACATAGATGCTTCAATTATCACTTAAATTCAGTAATTCGTGTTTCTCATAAAAAAATTTAATAGATTCTCTTCATTATTCTTACATAATTCTGTAAAACTCAACGCGGAAGTATCACATTCAACGCATCCTATACGACTACCATGCTGATGAATCATCGAACCGTTCCGCGTCCGCGGTTAGACTTTAGGCAATTCATTCATTTCAGTGTTCGTATTCTGTAACAACATTCATGTTGGAGAGTGTAAATTGCTGGTGGGTCATAGTTAGTTTAGATTAGGTTTAGTTATGGGCGGTGATGGACAACATCCTGCCTCTGGGTTTTCTAGGGGTACTCGCGTTACTGTGTTATGTACAAACGAACTCTCTTCCATTTTCATCAATTATTACACATTAATTACGATTCATTACCAAGAACTCTTTCTCCTGTAAACTTTTTTTTTTTTTTTTAATCTACTTTTTGCCCCGCGAAATTAGCATTAATCCGTGAATTATTTAAAGGTTCTAGAAAACCGGCACACACATTACAGAGTATATTGGAATATAGATAACTATATAACTATATTACAGATTATAATACCTAGTAAATATTACAGAAGTTGGTATTATTACAGTATATCTATGTGAAAATGAAGGAAACAATGTTTGCCCGTGAGCTCTTCATAGACCGTTGCAGCGATTTGATGATTTTTGATACATGACTGGGCCATGGCTTAACTTACTTTTTATTATGTTACTTTAAGATGCGTATCCTAAAGGGGTAACGGGGGCCAATTTTTTTTTTTTTTTTTTTTTTTTTTTTTGTGAAAAATTGAGTCTCTCACCATCCATCAACTTGGGATTGTGAAACCTAGTATATTTATTCTGTGAGTGCATGCAAGAAGCTGATATGTTACAATTATAGCATTTTGAAATAAAGAGCTGCAAAGTTTTCGAGATATAATGCCTGCATTTATTGCTTTGATCATTACATTTTGGTTTCAGTATTTAGTAAAAGATCATAATATAATATCCAGAAATCGCTGTCTGGTTATATGTGAAAACATTACGTACACAATTGTTAGAAAGAAAAAATGGCACCTTCGATAGACAGTTCTTAGTGTGCATGAACCTGATATGTTACATGGTAGTGACAATATTCCTGATTGTCACCACTTTTTTCTTCTGCTACCGTTTATATTTCTACGTCTTTCTACGCCTAGATCTCTTTCAGTATGGTTACCTACAGAAAACCGTAACTTCTTTGGCGTTAGTTGCTGGGTTCAAGTCGTAATCAACTGGCTTCCTTTGCACTCAAGCAGAACATTTATCCTAACCGCACTCATAAATAACACTCCAAACAAACCATAAACCGCACGAGTATAGTGTTGACGCGTTGATCAATAGGACGCGCTGTTGTCATCGCTAAACTTATACCAAAAATGTATATATATTTTGCTAATGTATCAATAACAATGGCAGTATCAAAAATATAAAAAAAAAGTTATTTTAATCCAAATCCAACATATTAAATATGGAGCTATAGAGATTATAAAACGTGTTGACTAAGTTTGAACATTGCTTTCTGTACAAGAAGATAAACAAATTAAACTTTTTTACCACCAGCTGAATCGGAAGACTACCCTCAACTAGAAGGACTTGTTGATTTCTCTCTCTTATGTAACAAGGAAACATGTGGCTTACTTTGATGGTGTTCTGATTCCTTTGAAGCCGCGTGAGAGCATGATTTGGTCGCACCGACTTTACTTTTGTATCGTAGCAGTATTGAAATTCTGGTGGAGTGGAAATAAGAAGCTTTTGCAAATCCTTTACTTTTGCACCAGACAAGTTTCTTCGTCCGAAGTACAGAGCAGGCAATTCCTTGAGACGTGGGTCCTAGCCACTCCTGGCGATGTTGATTGTTTGCCAGTTAGTTATATCAGAATAGGAGTATAGGCGGCTGCAGATATGAAAAAAAAACCTACCTAACCCTCAAAAAATTCCTACAAAAGGTTTCTCAACGGTTTTTTGTAGTATCAAATGTGCTGAATAACATATTAAAAGTTTACCAAAATTTGACCACGGGAAAGGCCCAATTTTCAAGATGGCGTCCAAAATGGTTGTTAACTCATTTACAATTTTAGGCTTTCATTCAAGTAGCTACTGAATCATCACTATTTATCCTAGGATTATGGTTCGTACATCATTCTCTTCAGAATAAAACAAACTTTCAAGTGGTGCCATCCAAATGTGTGCATGGCCTACGTGGAAAGGGAAATTGAGAAATTTCCCTCTTAAAAATCCCTTTTCTAAAGTTTTGCGCCCTCTGAAGCGGCTCCAGATAAGGATACATAACCCGAACCTTCCTAGAGAAGTACTATGAGATATAGACTATGTACGTGCCAAATTACATTGTGAAATCTTTAGTAGTTACGACAGAATAAAATATTTACCAATATCCTACTCTGTGAATATATCTAACCAAATATATAAGTAGACAATAAATAGAACAGAACATAAAAGTTTGTAACACAGTACTATTAATCTGGGTATTATCATTCGTGACTTATTGTTTTTAGAATAAAGCAAGCTTTCCTATTGGTATCATTCCCATGCGTCCATGATGCACGTGGAAAGGGAAATTGTGGATAATTCGGAAAAATTCCCCCTAAAATTCCCTTTTCTAAAGTTTTACGCCCTTTGAAGCGCCCCTGGATAAGATTACACTGCTACAGCAACACAAAAGACATTAAAAGTGAACAACAAAAAAGACAAACCACCAAAGAGAAGTGCTAGGATCTCTTAAGGTCCTTCTAACAGCCAAATAAATTGTCTCTTCTGCGGTATTACAGTCACACCAGGAAGTGCTGGTATTAGCTATGTGAAAACAGAAGTAATTGTGAACAGTATTATTGAGTGTTGTAATAGTCGTTCAGATAAAAGGGTGAGTATCGTGAAAGGAAGAATAGAATATTATGGACATTACCTGCACGCCGCTGGCTGTGTTTACCATCACTCTTGTAGCAGTAAATTTCGTTCTGAGCTTTGCATACTGCTACAGTTCCATAAATACTAAGAGGCAAAACGCAGTAGATCTGGCCGACCCAAAAACAAAGATTAAGAGCAAGCATTCTTCAAAGTTCGATCTTATCTAGAAAATAATGACGATGAACCCTTTCTTTCATACCTGATTTCCTGTAAAGATTGTTAAATGGTATTTTGTAGGTAAAATATAAAGTATGATGACCGGGAAACCAGTACAGAGGGCTTTACGTGGACATCTCTTGTTAGACAGATGTCTCAACTTTCTAATTGTCTCAGATCTAGAAAAAGCAGCGCACAATTTGTCACTAGTGAATGAAGCAGAAACGCTATATTCATCAATGATATTGAAACAGACTACAATCGAAAGTGACATAAAGTCGGATACGCTGATCGAAATAAAGAAAATTATGGTCACAAGAAAGACAGAATTTGGCCACAGGTCAGAAACAGGTTTACTTTGGGCAAACTATCAGAAAATGTTGCAGGTTGCCCGATCACTCGTCAAAGCAGATCGCACAGGGTCCTGGATGATGCGCCTGCAAGCGGTGTTAGACTGTCTGCCAATATTTGCTGCTGCTGGACACTATAACTACCTAAAATCTGCATATATCTATGTGCAAGAAATGAGTCAACTGCAGAGCCGCATCTTGATGTATATACTGCATTTGCCAAGGGATTCCATGTGATTCGCCGCAGTAACCAGTTCTGGGCAGGCCTTAGTCCAGATCTAGTAATCGAGCAGACATTAATGAGATCCTTAAAGAGCAGTGACAGGTTGATCTACGGAAGTGGCATGACTGAAGAAATGCGTACTTTGTGGACAATGTCCACACCTATCTCATCTCAATATCACGATGCCATGCAGGAATTCAATGGTCTTGCATATACAACCAGTCATCAGCATCGAGAAACAACATTGTCAAGGATGAAAAGAGATCACTGAGACTTGGAGAAGATTAAAGAAAAACTTGTAATCTTTATGCCATTCTCACCAGACTCTTTGAGAAATACTGTTACGGGTGTAATTGCCAAAGAGGATGTCAATGTGCATAATTCACAGATGATCAGGAAAAATATTGTACAAAATATAATTGGAAAATCAATTTTAATGTATCATTTAAAACAAAAGACCAAGCAAAAACCCTTGCCAACGAGTCCAGCATTAAAATTGACAAAGACAGAACCATTGATCCTGCTCTTCTCTATCAACGATTTTTGGTTGTCAGAAACTTGAGAACTTTCTTTAGAACGTGTATTGAGCTATGAGCTCAGTCCATT
Organism: Thermobia domestica; assembly: GCF_964235325.1. Lineage (NCBI taxonomy): Eukaryota > Metazoa > Arthropoda > Insecta > Zygentoma > Lepismatidae > Thermobia > Thermobia domestica. Next base: position 54,370,517 of record NC_137456.1, on the reverse strand, counting down.
TGCAGTAGCCATGTTTGACGCCAAATAAATTTCGTAAAAGTGACAAAGCTCAACTGGCTCATACGATTGAGGCGTATATTACTAAACAAGCTATTATGGATTCGGTTTCAGCAACTGAACATTATGTGTTATATGGTAGTTCACTTTTTCATCGGCTGCCTTGGATAAAAAGCAAGAGTTATGGTGGCATTGCACGTTCATACGTAGAATTTACCATAAAACATAATGGTAAAGCAAATGTTATTTTTGACTTTTACGAAGCTGGTCCTTCCATCAAGGATAATACACATCATCGAGGAGACCAAATCACCCATTTCACTATCAGCTTCAATGAAGCAACAGAGTTTCTAGGGGGAAAAAGATGATTTTTCTGCTACAACTAGCAACAAACAGGAACTTTTCACATAGTGACAGAAGAACTGCAGAAAAGTGGCTGCAGTGTTATCAATGCATTAGGAGATGCAGACGTAGACATCGTCAAAGCATCTGTCAAGTCATCAGAGCAACATTCAACAACATTGATTGGGGAGAATACAGATTTACTCATCCTCCTTTACTGTGCTCAGTTTGATAATAAAGGCCTATATTTTCGTTCGGACAAATCTGCACTTCATAAGATATATAACATCAATGAAATGAAACGTGTTCTGGGTGGTAATGTATATTCGCAACTGTTGTTCATTATGCTTAAACAGGATGTGATTCAACTTCGCACATATTTGGTGTAGGCAAGAAGTCAGTATTCCAAAGATTCATAAGCAGTGAAAAAAATCAGAACTGTGGAAATGTGTTCCTGCTGCCACATCAAACAAAATCTGTTGTAGCATCGTTAGGGGTAAAGGTAATGGCTATCTTCTTTATACGCAGAAGTACTGACCTCTTTGCGCTACCAACTCTTTAGTAAAAGAGATACTGTTTCTTCCATGTCACTCATCACTCCAGAGTGCCTTCCTCCTACTGAGTCCTCTTACAAAATACCACAGCTTTAAAGTTTATTACCAAATCAAGGTTTAGATCAGAAATGACAGTGATATGAATGCAGTTGGTTGGAGGTGGAAACTATGGCACAATCAGTATATACCTGTTATGACAGATACACCTGTTGCACCAGAAAGTCTTCTTCATATGCTTCACTGTAATTGTTCAACTGCCTGCCTAACAAAACGGTGCAGTTGCAAGAGGTATGGACTACCATGCACATCTGTTTGGAGACCTTGCCAAACAGAAAACTGTGAAAATAATTTCAATGAATCTGTTTGGGATGAAGAATGTAACAAGGACTATTCGTAAATACGTTAATGTTTAAAAAAACATATATTAATTTTGTGTAAACTAAGGACAAAGAAACTATTCTTTACCATTTAGATGTAACAAATGTATTTTAAGACTATAAAAAATACACTTCAAAAACATTAGAATGAAAACTGAGGAAACAAAATATTTTGAATGAAATAGTATGGGAAGAAAAAAATCTTACAATGATTGTTTGTAAATAGGTTAATGAAAAATTCTGTTAATTTTTGCTAAAATAAGAATAAAGAAAGTACTGTTTAGAATTTCGGTGTAGCAGATGTGTGTTAAGTCCATAAAATTATGAGTAGACACTAGAATAACTTTTGTACGATGAAAACTGTAGGATGTGCTATTTATTGCCTACTTATAGGTTCGGTTAGGTATATTCACAGAATAGGATATTGATAAATGCTTTGTTTTCTCGTAACTATTGAAGACTTCAGAATTTAATTTCTCTCATATATAGTCTACTCATCATAGTAATTTTCTAGAAACATTAAGGTAGTGTACTTTTAACTGGGGCCGCTACAGAAGACGCAAAACTTCTGAAAAGGGAATTTTTAGGGGAATTTTTTTCGAATTATCCACAATTTCCCTTTTCACGTGTATCATGGACGCATGGAGATGATACCATAGGAAAGCTTGCTTCATTCTAAAAATAATGAGTTATGAATGATAATATCCGGATTAATAGTACTGTGTTAGAATCTTTTATGTTCTGTCCTATTTATTGTCTACTTATATATTTGGTTAGATACATTCAAAGAGTAGGATATTGGTAAATTTTTTATTCTGTCGTAACTACTAAAGATTTCACAATGTAATTTGGCACGTGAAACTTTAGAAACTTTAGAAAAGGGATTTTTAAGAGGGAAATTTCTCAATTTCCCTTTCCACGTAGGCCATGCACACATTTGGATGGCACCACCCGAAAGCTTGTTTTATTCCGAAGAGAATGATGCACGAACCATAATCCTAGGATAAATAGTGATGACCCAGTAGCTACTTGAATGAAAGTCTAAGATTGTAAAAGAGTTAACAACCATTTTGAACGTCATCTTGAAAATTGGGTCTTTCCGGTGGTCAAATTTTGGTAAACTTTTAATATGTTATTCAGCACATTTGATACAACAGAAAATCGTTGAGAAACCTTTTGTAGGAATTTTTTGAGGGTTAAACCGTATTTTCAGCCGCCTACTAAGCGATATGGACAATACCAGGTTTCTTTTTGGTAATTCTAACTTTGGAAGCTTTCTGTATGTAATTTTTTTTTTCTTTTTTTTTTTTTTTTTTTACCTGAACACATTGTTTGCGGAAGACTAATGATGAAACAAGAACAGAGGAAAAAAACATATTTCTCCTCATTTCTGTTACTTGGAAAGGTTTGGCTCTTTTTGACGTTCTAATAATATCGGCCCACTGATGTGGAATGTATACTGCTATTGTAGATCTTTCCTTCTTTTCAATAATTCCAAAATCCTTGTCATAATATCGGAAACTATGACAACGTAATGGTAAATTGTGTTATCTTCTATTTAAATGTTACAATAGCAACAAAAGCGTAGTAGTAGTAGTAGTAGTAAAGGGTTAGGGATTTAGGAAATTCTTTATTCATCATTTAATTTCAAAGAATATTTCTAACCCTAGCCATTAGAGGGTTACGCCCTCTCTTTGGCACAGATTTTAGTACACAGTTATTTAAGGAATTTGATGATGGTCTATGTGAAATATCGAAAGCGCCTGAGCTCCAATCTATAACTTTTGATTTCAAACCTTTGATTTACGGTTATTTGTAATTTCACGTTTGTAACAAAGACAAAATTTTAAAGTATGTACACTTTAAATAAATTACTTAAAGAAATCTTTTCCATAAAGTTTATCCTTTTAAATTATTGTTCAAAGCCTTTGCATTTTAATAAGCCTTCTCCAAAATAAATGCAAATGAATTGTGCTACCATCTTTGGAGCTTTTTAAACTATATGTTTGTGGCAAATCCTTTCGATACTGAGATCTCGGAAACTACAGGCTCTATAAAGATGACGTTTTCACTGATCGAGTGCAAATTTTGCGGAGATTGTCCAGTTCTGATTGAATATTTAAAAAATATGGCCATTATTTCTTTATTACATTTTTACGGATACACTAGAAGTGTTGAATTAAAAAAAAAACTAAAGCATCATATCCTACCTATTATACATTCCAACACCACATAATTGTATATAGGGGTTGCATGTCTCTCAGGCGTTTGTTCCATGGCCAAATTATAATGAAAAACGAAGGATAACCATTTCTCCAGACTAAGTTGAATCTTTGTTGTTTGGAGTGTTTTGTCCAATTAACCCATATACCCCTGACATAATTGATTGTATGTGTAATGTATTAGCTTATTTTAAAATACATAAAACGATAGTCATGCCTGTTCTGTATGGTTGCGAAACATGGTCGCTTACTCGGAAGGAAGAACATAGATTGAAAGTATTTGAAAACAAGATCCTGAGACGAATTTTCGGACCTAAGAGAAACGGGAATGGCGGAAACTTCATAACAAAGTACTACATAATTTATACGGTTTACCCAACATTGTTAGGGTGATCAAATCTAGGAGGCTCAGGTGGGCAGGTCATGTTGCTATGACGGAAGAAAGAAGGAAAGCTTTCAAAATCTTAACTAGAAGACCAGCCGGAAAACGGCGCAGATGCGAGGACAATATTAAGATGGATCTCGCTGAAATAGGAATACAAAGTAGAAACTGGATCCAATTGGCTAAGGATAGAAGTCAGTGGAGAGCTTTTGGGAACGTGGTATTAAACCTCCAGGTTCATTAGGCTGTAGAGTTAGTTAGTTTATATATTTGGTTACTACATACTGCATGCAAAAAGAAAGAAAACACTGATCATATATGAATTAAAAACTCCAACCGGAAGTAGGCTCAAATCTTGAAAACGGTGCGAGATATTGAAAAAGTAATCGAAGAAAATCTTCCCTTTACGGTATCTCTTGCCGATTTTTATCAAGACGCCTTTCACTTGTGTCTGCAGAGGGACATGTACAGATGTGAGGAACAACAAGGAGATTCATGCTCATATGTGAATAATTCGCTGTGTAGAGAGCGCAGATTCAGCTAGTACACAATCAAAAATCCACTATAATATCGTTTGGATCAAGAGTGGAAAGAGTTGAATGCGGTGAGAACATATCAGGTTCTTGCACGCTACAAGTGTTAATTCCAATTCCTGATACGATGTGCGTACCAGTTTTTGGTGGACTTGTAAACCCTAACTCTGCATTTTTTCAGGAATTCGAATGACTTCTGAAGCCTTCATGAATGGTGATAACTCACTTTTTACAAAAATGTCACGTATCAGGTTCTTGCATGCACCCACAGAATTCTTCATTTAAATAATAGGACCCGTGTCCAAGCGTTTTTTGAAAATTTCTATTTTAAGGGGACAAGGAGGCATCTTCTCTGCGTATAAAATTAAGGTAGCGGTAACAATGTTTGTCCGCGGACTCCTCTTAGGTGCGCCGATTTTGATTATTTCGGTACGCAAGTCTGCCTCGGCCTTTCTTATGTTTTAACACATATTCGGCAAAGGAGCGAAAGGTGAGAAGTATGATACGTAAAAATATATTTGAGAAGAGAGTATTGGTATGAGCTGGGGCGGGAAGAGGGTGACATGTAAAATTATAAACATAGGGTTCGATATTAGTATCCAATTCATGAGATGAGTAGTGGCACTGCCGATGCTGTTTGCGTAGAACGGTCATTTCAGATAGTATATACATATAGTATATGACAAGAGGTGGTCTATAATACGAAGAGAACAAACCTTTACAACCATCCAACCATAGTGTGGCTGTAAAGGATTGTTCTCTTTTTATTATACACCAACTCTGTCATATAATAAATCATTCATTTTGACAGGAATTTTTCCTATGCGGTTTAAGTTAGCTAGAGTTACATCTGTGTATAAAAAGGGAAAGAAGTTGGAGTTAAATAACTATCGTCCTTTTTCAGTTTTATTGTGCTTTTCTAATTTTTTTTTTTTTTTTTTTTTTTTTTGAGCTAACAATGAGAGCGCGACTAAATAACTTTTTCTTTTATATAATATAATCTCAAGTCAACACGAGTTTCAAAGCCAGAAGTGAACCAACACTGCAATCTTTAATTTCATTTCTGATAAAGCAATGGATATAAATAATAGAAAGCATGTAATTGGTATTTTTGTTGATTTATCTAAGGCGTTCGATTCTATAGGCATGGTACTATGCTAGGAAAATGGTATTCTTATGGCATCAGAGGTGTGGCATACAACTGGATAAATTCTTATTTATCTGAACGTAGTCAAACTGTAGGCATCTGTAAAGAGGTAAATGGCAGAAGAGAAATGTTCAAATCATCTATACTGAAAATAACAAAAGGAATACCACAAGGGTCAATACTAGGTCCTCTTATGTGTTATATACATTAATGATTTAGTTTACAATTCAGGCTGTGTCAAATCAACATTATATGCTGATGATATAAATGATCTTGTCAGTGGAGACTCAGTAGACGAAGCAAGAAGGCTCACTACAAAGACGTTAACAGAAATTATTAGCTGGCTCAACGTAAATAAATCAGGAATTTAAGAAAAACTAGAATCGTCAAATTTCGATTCCCGGGCCAAAGAAATGAACTTGTACCAACAACCACAGACTCTGCAGAATTATGTCAATCAAAATCTGTTAGATGTCTAGGGGTATATGTTAATGAAGATTATGACATGGAATATTCATGTTGAATTCATTAATACTAAACTCAGTTCACTGTGCTTTGCATTTGTAAACTACAAGGCAGTTTGTGCAAGGAAGCTGTTATGCCCGTACACTTTTTTTTTATTTTTTTTTTATATATATAATGATAATAATATACTATGGTGTTATATTTTGGAAGAATCCAAGAATAAGTGCTACTACATTCCGAATACAGAAAAAAATATATTAAAATAATGTTTAATATGCTTAAACGATCCTCAAGTAAAAATGTTTTTTTAAAAATATAAATTATTAACATTACATAGTTTATATATGTATATCGCACAATTATGTATGTAATCGAACACAAGGATCTATTTACATTAGCAAATACGATTCACTCATACAATACTAGGCAGAATTGTAATATGTATATTATCCAGCAGAACTATGCGAATTGTAGCAAAACTCTCCTTGTGAATTGTATAAAATTGTATAACAAATTATCGACAAAGTGTAAAGACGTTAACGAAAAACGGGTATTCAGAAATACTTGTTATTAATCTGTTGAGTTTTATTGTTACAAAAAGTTATTACTCTGCTGAAAATTATCTTATTGATAACATATGGAGAATGTAACCCTATCTGACAACTGTAAAGCTTAACTGGGAAATATTCTCATATTGTAAATAAATGCAAATAAATATGAATATGAATATGAATATATGTATGTAATTTTCATTTCTTTAGATGTTGGTGGTTGCTTGAAAGCTCGCTACATTCTTGCTTTTATGGGATTTCTTGGATTCGCCAACGTCTATGCTATGAGAGTGAATTTGTCAGTGGCTATTGTGGCTATGGTTAACAATACTGCAATACCCCATGTCAGAAATAATGTAACAGATGTATGTCCAGGAGAATATTTAAACTCTACTGAGATTGAGGTAAGTTGGACCATAATATTATTATAGAAGAAATATACTTCTCATATACTAACAGGAGGCGCGGTGGTTCAGTGGTAGAGCGTTCACCTCCGGTGCTTGGGGTCCCTGGTTCGATCCCAGCTCGCGCCGTGTGGACTTTGTGGTGAACAAACACCGTGCTCGTGTGATTTCTCGGGTTCTCCCGTTTCCTCTCACATTTTTCATTCCACCATTTCATTCATTTCTCATCATCACCGTCTACTTTAGCCTAACCGGCATAACCGTGGGACGTAAAACTTAAAGATTTCATTTCATTTCATTTTTCAAATACTGACAAAATAAATATAGTTTCCTAACTTTATAGAGCAGCCAGCAAGAGAAAAGCTCTGACAACTCGCAGCGGCGTTGCCATTCCTCATGTGTTAAAGCTATTTTCGGTGCGTCTATAATGGCAATTTAATTAATAGTGTAAAACAGAGTGATCGTGGTTGGTAACACTTGCACCAAAGTAGGGACTGCATTTTCCCTCTGCATGTGGTAAGAAACTTCAGAGACCATCTCTTGTTGGCTCTTCCATAGTATCCAATTCATCGACTTATAAATCGTTTCAACAGACTCAAATGTCTTCTTCAGTTGTCCATATCCTAGTTATACCATTCTGATATATAGGGTGTTTGAGAACAACACCGACAAAATTTGGGAGGTGATTTCTGACACCAAGATAAAACAAAAAATATAGATCAACCTGGATGCAGAACATTCATTTCGAAGTTATAGGTTGCCGAAAACTTAAAAAAATTGAACTTCAAAGGTCCGTAGCTCCAATATTATGGGACCTACTGTAGTCCGGTCAAGACTTCACTTAGAAACTAATATATGTGCTATCCAAATATCCATGTTTCAGAATCCTGCAGTATTCGCGGTACAATTTTTATAGATGTAGTAGGTGAGTACTTCAAATTATATGCCCGTAGCCAAATTCCCTCTATAAAAATTGTTGCGTGAATACCGCAGGATTCTGAAACATGATTTTAGGATAGCGCAATATTAGTTTCTAAGTGAAGTCTTGATCCGACTACGGTAGGCCCTATAGTATTGGAGCTATAAAACTTTAAAGTTCATTTTTTCATGCTTTTGGCAGACTATAACTCCGAAATGACAGATTTCTGCAGCCAAGTTGGTGTATACTTTTTGTTTTATCTTGGTGTTAGGAATCATCTCCCAAACGTCATTGTTGTTTTGAAACACCCTGTGTAGATCCTTCGAATGAATCCTGATCCAGAGTTACAGGATTCCAACTGAGTAAAAAATGGACACCACTCATATCTCGCCATTTCAACCACCAATCAGAAGAGTCCAATCATACATACATGAGTATATATATTCTATACACTCCATTGCACCATCATATTCGCCTGAAGATGAGGACGATGTCAGCCCTCGAAACGTCGCACCTGGCTGTTAGCCCGAGAAGACCTGTTCACATATTATTATTGGTTTGTTAATAATATATATAAATGATATTGGTAAATCTTTGAATGTCCCTTTCTATTGTATGCAGATGGTTTGAAGATTTTTTTTTTCTAAAATAGTAAATTGTCAGGATCACTTGAAATTACAAGCTGATATTAATTCAGTTTATCAATAGTCCATCCAGAATGCAATACCTTTGAACATGGATAAAACCAAAATTATATCTTTTCTAGGAAAATGAATGTATCTTTTTTCTCATATTTAATCAATCATCATACAATACAAATTGTTTCAACTAATGAAGATTTAGGTGTTATAATGGATAATAGGCTATTATTTGATCAACATATTTCTACTATGGTATCTAAAGCCAAAAGGAATCTTGGGATTATTAAATGGGTTGCTAAAGACTTTAAAGATATTGTAACTTGTAAAATTTTACATTATGTTCGATCTCATCTGGAATATGCAACTTTAATATGGAACCGAAATCTTGTTAGTATTGCTCAAGTTCTTGAGTCAATTCAAATCTCTTTCTTGGCTTGGCTTAGATTCAAATTTAAATTGAATGAGATGACTATTGGGGAGATTCTCGCTAGGCTTGATTTGCTCTCTCTTGATGTTAGGAGAAATCTGAGGCAAATATGCTAGGTTGAATTTAATTGAACATCTATATATTAGAGTTTCTTCGCATAATCCCAGGGACTATCGATCTACTTTATGTAATAAAAAATGGGTACTCTACTATTTTCACGGTTTGCCCAAGTGGGCCCAGCCCGAAAAAAACCACCGGGGTTTTTCGGGTTGGACCCATCTGAAAAAACCCACCTGGGATTTTGAGTTTTTTGTTAATATAGTGGATAGTTTCAGATATCTAGGATCAGTATTAACAGAGGAAAATCATATTCACGAAGAAATTAAATGTCGACTAAAAGCAGGGAATTCGTGCTACTATTCGGTTCAAAATCTCTTGTCGTCGCGAATTCTGTCGAGGAATTTGAAGCTTAAAATATACAAAACTATAATTATTCCTGTTGTTCTGTATGGCTGCGAAACATGGTCACTTACTCTGAGGGAAGAACATAGACTGAAAGTATTTGAGAACAAGATCCTGAGACGACAAGATCCCGGACCCAAGAGGAACGGGAATGGGGAATGGCGGAAACTTCATAACGAGGAACTACATAATTTATATGGTTTACCCAACATTGTTAGGGTCGTCAAGTCTAGGAGGCTTAGGTGGGCGGGTCATGTAGCTAGAATGGAAGAAAGTAGAAACGCTTTCAAAGTCTTGACTGGAAGACCAATCGGAAAACGACCATTAGGAAGACCTAGGCGCAGATGGGAGGACAATATTAAGATGGATCTCGCAGAGATTGGAATACAAAGTAGAAACTGGATGCAGTTAGCTAAGGATAGAAATCAGTGGAGAGCTTTTCTGAGCGCGGCATTGAACCTCCGGGTTCCATAGGCCATAGAGTTAGTTAGTTAGTTAGTTAATATATTATTGGTACAACTAAGGTGATCACATTGAAAGTGATTTTTATCAGATTTTGGACTTTCCTTGGGCGAATTAAATGCTTTCACGTTAAGGTATAGAACAACATTCAACATAAGACCTGTATAAAGTTCTGAATGCAGTGAATGAATAAAAAAACCTTACCTTAGCTTGAGATAATTATATAATAAATTAATGTATGGATTATGCGTATAGTCTTTTTGAAGAAAAAAGTGCAATTTTATATTTTAGAAAATACTTTCCGTGAATAGTGCGCTCGCCGACTCGGCGACGCCGAGGGACGTTATCCCTCATACATTTGACGAGATTAAAGCCATAGGTGCCGGTACTACTAGTAAATATGTAGTGCATTAGTAAAACTATTAGAGTTTATAGTATTATTTCTTACCTTTGATGGTAACAAAAGTATTCTTCAGTAAAATTTAGTTTTCCAACAACAGTTTAGTTCAGTTGTTTGTTGGTACTCTTCAAATAAGCATTCTGTAGAATCAGCACCAACAATAGCGTAAAAATTCTTGTCAAATTTAAGTACCTATTATATTTATTTATTTATTATACAAAAGAGATGCTACAGAATATAGACCAGTGCTGGAAGATTTATACAAGATATTTTCATTTGTTCTCAATATATTATACCATTACAATTAAAACATATTTTTACTAACACAAATCCTTAAAGCAAAGGAAAAAACAAAGTAACAGAAATACCATACTATACGGAAATTGGAATTCCAAATTTCCTACAATTTATTTAGATAATATCCTAATTTCTCACAGTTAATATACGTCATTAATAGGGAAATCGGTCTTCCAGATTTCCCACACTTACGAGGCTCATTTCAAAAGAAAGGGCCAATATTTTATTATAACCGACTGGCAATAGTGATCGGATCACGCTTGCACAGTAACATCACTTGGTACATTGGCTATCAAACAACCATAGTTTCGCCAGTCATCTGCTTGTTTTCGTGTGTGCTGGAGCGTATTAAAATGGCTGCGCACATACACAATCCCGCCAGGTGCGAGGTCCGCTCTGTGATTAGATTTCTTCATGCCAAAGGACAAAGTACTGCTGAAATTCATAGAGAATTGTGTGCAGTGTACGGCGACAGTGTAATGAGTGAAGAAAAGGTACGGCAATGGTGTCGTACATTCAAAGAAGGCCATACAAATATCCACGACGAAGAGTGGAAGACCAAGCGTTCAGACTGACGACTTGGTGCAGCGAGTGAATGAAAAAGTTAGAGAAAATAATCGCTTCACCATTACCAAGTGACTATCACCTCTTTCTGCACCTAAAAAAGTGGCTTTAATCTCAACGATTTGAAGAACCTGATGAATTGAAAACGGCAGTGTTGAAGTGGCTGAACTCCCAGGCGGCGAACTTCTATGCAGAGGGTATAAAAGAAACTTGTGCCATGGTACAAAAAGTGCTTGGAAAATAATGGTGATTATGTTGAAAAATAAAGTGGATATGTACTTGTTTTTACCCAATAAAACAATGTTGCTAAACTTACTTAACTGTTTCCAATTAAATATCGGCCCTTTCTTTTGAAATGCGCCTCGTAATATTTCTAAATTATAAAGAGAACTGGTCCTCCAAGTTCCCTATGACTGACAGGTATAACATGCGAATAGTAGAAGATGGAAAATGTTGTCCCAACGAGCAATAGCTCACTTTAAGGGACTAAGTATTTCTTTTTGCTATTTTTTAATGTAGTAATGTGTCAGTATCCCCTGTCTTCATTTATCATTTTTATGGCTAGTAGATTATTCAGCAGATGTATTCCAAAAGTGTTTTTTGATTTCTTTTTTAAATAAAGGTATTGCTTTTGTGTCCTTTATATCTTTAGGCAGACTATTATAAGTTTGTGTAATGTTATGCTTAACGCTATTTATACCATACTTTTTTTGTATTAACATTATCAATATCAATATCATTTTTTTTCTAGTATAATTATGTACCTCTTTTCTCTTTATTAAAAGTAGATTACTATGTATATTATTTGAAAGTACATTATGGACGTAGATACAGGATGGGATTTTAATTAATAAATCGAATGGCAGTATATTTGATTCCATAAATAAACTCTTACTTGGATAGTCCATAGGTCGACCATACATTGTTCTAATGGCTTTCTTTTGTAATATTATGAGTGGTTGTGTTTTTGATTTATTAGCATGTCCCCAAATAATACACAAATATATCAAATGACTTCGTATATATGCATTGCATACCATTCTTTTTAAGTTCGTTGTTAGGGTTTTTCTAAAGCGGTACATAATACCTACAACAGGAGTTATTTTCTTTTCTAAATTTTTAATATGTAATTCCCAAGTTAGATGTTGATCTATTATTATCCCTTAATATGTAGTGTATTCGACTCTTTTCACCTCCAAATTCTTAATACCAATTTTGTTAGACAGAATTATCTTTGACAACGGCTTGTGGAAAATTATATAATGAGACTTTTCTAAATTTAATGACAACGAGTTTATGCATAAGCAATGATATAATGTAGATAAGTCTTCTTTAATGTATGTTATCAGTTCCTCTATAGTATCAGGTTTATAGAATATAATTAGCACTATCATCAGCAAATAAAGTTATTCTATCTCTTAGATTATGCAGATGAACATCATTTACATAAATTAAGAACAGTAGCGGTCCCAATATGGAACCTTGTGGAACACCATACTCTATTTGAGGCTCATTACTTTCTTTTCCATTTACTAAGACATATTGTGACCTATTAGACAAGTAACTTTTAAATCATGAAATATATGTACCTCTGAATCCTAAATTTTCTAGCTTTTGAAGCAATATGTTATGTTTGAGTGTATCAAATGCTTTCTTTAAATCAATAAACAATCCTGCTGCAAGTTTATTGTTATACAAACATTCTTGAATTTCTACTACTATATCAGTTATAGCATTTAAGGCACTTGATTTTTTCCTAAAACCATATTGATATTTGTAAAAATAATTTATAGACTCTAGATAAGTTACCATTCTATTATATACACACTTCTCAATTTGGAAATGCAGCTTAATACTGATATTGGCCTATAATTATTCGGATTTAACTTATCTCCACCTTTATAAATTGGAATGACTTGTACAGCTTGGAATAAATTGGAATGGCAGTTGTACATTGCATTGAAAATTCGCCTAGAGTAAAGGAAAGATTTACTAATTCAGATAAAGTATGGCTTATGGTATCCTTGCAATTTATTAAAAAATCATTATGTAATCCATCTTTTGTCTGATTTCTTTTTTTCTTTAGCGAACTAATAATTCTAATAATTTCCATGTGGGTAACTGACGTAAAAAAGAATGAGCGGTTGTATGTTATACCCGTATTCAAAGCTGTATTTTCCAGTAAGGGTATCTTTGATGCTAGTGTTTTACCAACATTTGCAAAATGATCATTCAACACATTTGGTATACGTTCATTATCAACTAAGGTATTTCCTATTTTCAATTGTATACAATCTATATCATTATTTATCTTATTAGTCAATATTTCTTTAGTAACACCCCAAAATTTCCTACTGTCAGACAAAGATTCCTGTATTTTTTGTGATAATACTCGCTCTTCAGTTGCCGTCTCGACTTTGTTACCATATTTCTAAGTTTTCTATGCTCATTACGTATATCTATACTTAATTTTTGAATTAAAAAGTAATATTTATCTTTCATTTTTACTAAACTTAACAATTCCTCGTTTATCCAAGAAGACTTAGGTCTATATCCTTTCCTAAAAGTCCGTTTCTCCTACGTACTTTTATATTTAGATATTTCAATCCCTTCTGACATATACTTTATCAGTTTACCGTATTGTTCATCAATACAATTAGTAGTTAAAGAAAGTTTTGTATTCCTAAAATAATTATTTAGTTTATTATAATTTATTGTAGGTAAACGTGAATGTTCCATATTGTTTACATAATAATGTACTTCCCTTATGAAAAAAACAGGCGCATGTAACACAGGCCCTTTATCCACCTGTGGGACAGGCACATGTGCAGGTGCCTGAAAATGACCCCAGTTTGAACGACCTACACATATATGTTGAGCAAACATGTACAGGAGGTAGATACGCTAATAGATCTACCATAAAAACGTATATAAAGTGCCTGTCAACGAAGAAGACGTGCAAGTACAGCCGCTGTACCAGTATAGAACATGTGATGTGCGTGTCATGTATAATGTCTGTAACATGCATGCTGAACACAAGTTATATGCGTGTATGATAAATAGCTTTTACCTGGTACATGTGAAAAGTACTTGCGAAATATGCATGTTAGATGTAAGAACTGCATGTAATGTATATATACATGTAAAAACCATACATGTGACATGCATGTTGCGGGTATGGAAAACATCTGCTGCGTGCATGTAACAGGTGGAGAACATGGAAAAACCATACAGGTGACATGCATGTTACAGGTGGAGAATTTATAAAAATTTTGCATGTGACAGGTACATGGCACATGCATGTTACGGATGTGGAAAACCTCTGCTGCTTGCATGTAGCAGATGTAAAACATGTACAGTAACATGTAAGAAACATGTGTTCTGTTAATTATTCGCCATTTTGCAAACTATCACCCTGCCACCTGGTGAGTCATAACGGAACCTTCAATGACATAAACAAAACTAGGGGTCACAGGGGACCAGCGATTTAGCAAGACAAGTCTAAAATGACCGATATTAGTGTCACACAGGGGCGTCATTTAGGGGTGCAGGGAGGGGCTATTGAGATTTATATAGATTTTATCAATAGAATAGTAGTAAATCAACAAAAAACGCGAAATTTTAGTTATATCAAGGGGTCTTGCCCCCCTGCCAAGCCAAATCTGAAATGACGCTCCTGGTGTCACATCCATAGTTCTCGGGGTCGGTGAGATCAATGGTGAAATTTACGGGAATTAGCATCCAAAAAAATAGGTTTGTTTTCTTCTCTTCATCCTGTATTCAACCGAAGATATAGAAATCAAGTTTCCGATTTCAACATTGTGTTTAAAAAAAAAAAAGCGACAGATTTGTTTTTGGAAAAGCATCTGAAGAAAATATACTATCTCCAAAGGTATCTATAAACACCGGAAATCATAAAAGTTTGCTACTTCTGGTTTCGATATAAATCTCTATAGAGCAAAAATGGTAACAGATAGCTGGACATGACCTTTTGGTATCAATTTATTGTTCCAACAGTAAGTCTAATCTCTGACCTTATCCATCTATTGAAATCGAAAAGCGTATGTCTACGATTTCCGATGTAAATATTGAATTTTCATATTTTGGAAGTCTACATGAGTTTCACACTTTGAAACGAAACTCACTTGTTACTATCATAAATCTTCAACCTGCATGTATGTAACTGAAGAGGTATTTCTCATTAGTAGAATGTTAGCTTGGCATTCAGAAGGTTCTAGTATCGATTCTAGCGTGCGGCCACCCTGGCTGCAGTTCCCAAGTTACACCAGGTGAATACGGGAATGGTAGGCTACTTTACAACACAGGGCCTGACCACTGCCGTGCCAGTTACCTCCCCCTCCTCTATCCGGATCTGTAACTTAGGTGTCGAAGATCACAAAATAATTTGTCAAGTACATGCTTCTTACATATTTACGTTTATTTGTACAGGTGCTGTATATTGCATGTTCTTAATTTCTGACTTGTGCATGCTAGTGTACTTATTATTGTATTCTTTTATCCATCTGCGTGTACTTTCCAGGTGTTTTACAAGTACATGGTCAGTACCTGGGCATACGGGGAAAATCTTGCATTTCCCATGCATGTGGCATGTAGTTTCCGATACATAGTGATTTATCTGTCTTATATTCCCTGTACATATACGCTTTATCTACGTCTGCCAGGTACAATACATGTACCTGTGACATTCATTTTCCGTGGATGCATGTTCCTTACCTGTTTTCATTTATATGTACAAGTATTGTACATTCCATGTTTTTCACTCCTAACTTACGCATGTAAACATGTAATTTACATTGCATTTTTTCTATCGTTCTGCAGGTACTTTGCATGTGTTTTGCATGTACATGTTAAGTACATGGGCATAAGAGGAAAAACTAGCATTTCCTATGGATGTGACTGATAGATTACAGGCACATGCCATCAATTTGAATCATGTTTTTTGAACATACCTATTGCGCTTGTATGTCCCGGGTATATTACATGGACCTGTACTATGCATGTACCTTGGTATTTGTACATTACATGTCTCCTTGATATGTACAGATACTTTTCATTGCATGTTTGAGAACTTCTGACATTGAACACCATCTACACATGTATCACATGTTTATAGCCACAGGTAGATTCACCTGTCAGTGGGAAACTAACATGCTTTTTACAGCTACAGGCGCCTGTATAGTACCTGTTAAAGTCACATGTACCTGAACATGCACAGAACATTGCCTGAAATTTGTCACATTTTCATATGGGTTGTTGAAATATGATGTTACATATTAATATATTATGGTCATTTATATCAGCTAATATATTATTAACAGAAACCACTTCACTTAAATCGTTTACTAATACATGATCTATCAGGGCTCTACTGTTATCAGTCAGCCTGGTCGGATATTTAATATCTGCCTGAAAGAGGCCATAATTTCCACAAAACTGTACATATTTCAAAGTTTCAGTTGAATCTCTGTTTAATGTGTCAATATTAAAGTCCCCTAACATTAGAATAGATGAGTTTTTACAACTAACACAATCTCCATGTAATCTAACAGTTCATTAACCATATTCTTGTTTGGATTATATATACTAAAAGCATTAAATTTTTCGACATAAATTTTATCTGTATTCCTAGTACACTATACGCTTTATCTATAACATATAATTATCTACAAATTAATTCATTACTGATATAAACAAGTATTCCTCCACCACGATTATAGTCCCTACACACACAAAACTTATTATAGTTATTAATATTATAGTATTCAATTTCACCAGAATACAACCATGTCTCAACAATAATTATAACTTTTACAATATGTATTCTATGTAACAGTATTTCTAATGCATTAATTTTATTTCGTATACTTCTAGCATTTAAATATAAAATTGAAAAAGTTTCCCTATTGTTTGAATCAATAGTTTTTAGCATACTGTTTTATATTATCAAAACTATATATCATACAGATTGAAACGCAAATCTACGTGTTCATCCATATTTACCTTTCTTTACGAATCCCAGTATCTGTCTTCCCGATTTTTGTTTTGTTTCTCTTGTTTTCTAAGATGTCTTAATTTGTAGTTTAAATACCAGTTCTAAATAACACTTAACCATAGTCAATTCGGGATACTTCTCTTTCATACAACATTTTGTATGTTAGACATTCATTTTCGTTGGAAGCCGTACACTTTTTCTTTCTTCTTTGGCAAGGTATACAAACTTTGGGTTTACCTTTTTCCGAACAACGTTTCTGTTCGTGATTTTTTTGTCCACAAATTTTACAAGTTGATTTGCCAACCTTGCAGAACCTTTGAGTATGTCCTAAATTAAGACAACGAAGGCATCTAGGAATTGAAACGAAATCTTTGATTGTTAAGGCTTCGTATAGAAGAAGCCTAATGCTCAGAGTTGCGAAAACTACGTAACGCTTACTATTTCAAGTGCTGAATTCAAACTTCCTTACTAGTGGAAATTTCGATATACAGTAAAGAAAGTTGCATTTGCAAGAGAGAGGGAGAAAGTCGCGAAAGAAGTGCTCGGGAAATTCCCACAATTGAACGCACAAAGCATCGGAACTGAGTACTTCAACAATAAAACTATTTATTTTACGCTGGAAGATATTTCATTTCATTTAAAACGTTTTGGAACATTTACTTTATAAAATATGAATTATATCTTTGTTAATTGTTTTAAATTAATTTTCTGAAAAGAACCGTCTTGCAACAAGTGCTCGGAAAATTCCCATACTTGAACGCACAAAGTATCGAAAATGAACTTCAACAATAAAACCATTTATTTTGCGCTATTGAATTAATATAATTGGTGTTCATATTTGGCAAACGTCACTGAGGCTTCTAGGATGATTCGATCTACATTTTTTCATTTGCCTGCTTGTGCCACACATACTACAGGGTACCACATTCGGTCTTGTAAGTTTAAATTTTAAGGGTACAAGCACGAGACATACTAAATTTCCTGAATAGATTTTGGCGGCATACCAACGTAAAATTTCAAAATTGTGGTCTTTTTTTTTTTTTAAGTAGCGGGTATCCACGCTACAAAGCGCAGTTTTCGGTCTTTTAAATTTAAATTTTTAGAGTAGAAGCAGGAGACACTCTAAATTAGCTGTATATATTTTAGCAGCCATACAACGTAAAATTTCAAAATGGCGGCCATTTTTTCAAAACAGCAGTGAATGGAAAATTGTTGCAAGCTGTGACAATGATAATCTTGAAATATAAATCACATTTTATCATCCAATGTTCACGGTTTTCCTTTTTTTGCGTGTGTGCGTCCCACTGGTATACACCGAAGCGAAGAGAGATTGTGATACTGAGATGAATGATAATTGTAGAAAAAAAAGTAAGTGCACCCGACAAAACCTACGCACATGGTGTTTGTCCACCACAATCCCGCTTGGCGTGGGCTCGGATCAGACCAGGAACTTCACGTACCAGAAGTGAGCGGTCTACCACTGAGCCACTGAGCTTGCAGGCTCTCTAAGCATCGGTTGTAGAGATATTCAGTAAAGATATAGTATTCATCCAGCTGTAGAGTACTTGTATGCACTTGTTCACTTTTTTAAAGTTGTGTTTTGTTATATTGTTATTGTTTCTTAAGTTTCTTATACTTCGCTTTTATTACCGTTTTATTTTGCTATGTTGTGGCCCCGCGTAGCTCTCGCCTTTGGAACGAGCAGTCCCGGGTTCGATTCTCGGTGGGGACACTCGGTGGGGACACTCGGTGGAAAGGGTGTAACAACTTTTTCAGGCCAGCCAACTTTTTTGTGAGTGAGGTTTTTTCCTGGGTTTCTCTCATTCACACTAGGCAAATACCGGGATGGTACCTAACATGATAGCCCAGGGCGCTTCCTTCCCTCCCCATTCTTTTCTTTCTCTCAATTCCCCGGGTAGTGTGATCGCCGAGAGACGTCATCCTTCATACGTGACGGGCTAACATGGCCATAGATGCGGAAAACCCAGAAATCTACTTTCTAATCCTTATTTTGCTATGTTCTAGTGCAGCATTTTTCAAATTGTGGACTTTGAGATCGGCCATTGTGATTCTTGAACATTTGTCCGAAAAAATACACTAAAAATAAAATTTAAGTGAATTACATACTTTTTAAATTATGTGAGCAAGCGTCATTCACTATCGCTCATAGAACTGATATTTTATGAAATATTGTAGATAGCTCTCAATTATTTTTTTTACAAAAAGGATTGTCAGTAATATCGATACACAGTATAATTAAGGAAATTCCAAATAATACTGCTTTTAAAATATGAGCATATTGGCTTCTCAAAACGTAAATATATATATATATATATAATTTTCACTTTTAAAGAAGACAAAGAGTAAGATAATCTGTATAACATTCTAATAAAAGTGGCCCTTTCTTAAAAAAATGTTTGAGAAACTGTTCTAGCGTAAAATGCGTAGAAACTGCTCAATAAATAAATAATACATAAGTTTCGTACTAACATATGTGTTGGTATAACAAATTCGAGTTCATCATTAATTAATATTGTTTACATGGAATGTTATGGCTTGACAAATTAATCTCCTAATATACTGTATTTGTGTGATTTCTTTCAGCCTAATGGTGAATTTAACTGGGATGAAGATGTTCAAGGTATCATATTAGGATCATTTTTCTATGGATATGTTTTGACACAAATTCCAGGCGGTCGACTTGCGGAAATTTGTGGCGGAAAGCTGGTATTTGGAATTGGAGTATTAATAACAGCTATATTTACTTTCCTCAGCCCAATTGCTGCGCATATTGATAAGACAGTATTTATCATTGTTAGAATTCTTACAGGACTTGGAGAGGTAAGAGTACATTGTTGTTAGTATATTTATGTACTAAATATATGGGTAAAAATATGAGTTTTTTTTTTCACTTTATGTCCCACGACCATGCCCTTTAAACTGAGGGAGGCGGATGAGAAACGAAAATGAATAATTATAGAATACTTGATGGAATGAAAATGTGGAAGGAAACTGGAGAATCTTGAGAAAACCTCTAGAACTGAACGTTCTACCATTGAGCTCCCGTAAAATAATGTAATTGGCAGTTACGTATAGGTTTTGTAGGATTTCCTAAAAAATAAAGAACTGTATTTTTGTTGTTAATAATAATAATAAAATACCTGAAACTAGTTCCACTTTGATAGAACTTCAATTGGCTTACCAGCTGCATATTCTTTTGGAGAAAAATATCAAACGGGATTCTCTGTTTAAATAAATTGGATGAAATGACAAAGAAAGATAGTTGAAGGTTTAGTTTTATATAGAATTAGCTTAAGCGAAACCCAAGACAAATCACTTGTAAACGTTCTCACCCACAGTCAGGGATCTAGATTTGGTATATAGATTCTTAAAGTACTGAACGGAATTAGTAGAAATGCGAAATCTGAGCGGCAGACATCAACAGGTATAGGAGTTATAAGGGTCTGAACCGAACAGTGTAATCTATGGAAAATCTTATTTGCATATTAATGTCGAACTTCCACTATATAAAATGTTCATATGCAAACTGAGAAAGGTCCAGAAGACAGGAATTGTATAGTTAGAGGGCGGATATAATGGGAAATAGTTACTTGAAGCAGCTCAGGTGAGAATCAACAACAAGAAATGCCTAGTGGCAGTCAATATGAATATCAGGTATGAAAACATAAGTATGCAAACACTTTTCTCGCACTGAGCATACTTTACAAATGCAATTGTGTTACATTTATAGCACTTGTCGTTCACCATAGAGTCAAAACAGAAGTTACGTGGTAAAGTCCAAAATCTAGGCGCCTCGGTCAAGCTTGTAAAAAACGAAATGAATCATATGGCACAGAAAATTGGTACAAAGTAACCGATTAAAATTGTAAAAACTTGTTTCGGTGTCAGGCGTGTTTCTCCAGTGTTAAGTGATATATCTGCTGAACGACTTACGCAGTGAAAAGAAATGGACACCCAGAGTCCGGATTAAACCAGTAGAGCCTTGAGGAATGAGGCGTTTTATCAATTTAATTGTTGCTGACCACGAATCAAATAAGAAAAGAAATTTCGAACGATCGTCACAAAGACTAGGCCACAGACAGTAATTATATAATCTTATCAGGTCTGCTTTGTTCATATTTACCGACTTCCTGGTAAAGAATATGATGTTTGGAGGTTCATCGGGTTTCGATACTGGGAAGGATCCGGAGGATTCCGATACATGGGACGTGATCTTTCCAGCCATTGAGATGACAGAGAAGATTATATACGAGTTCGTAGTTTCGTTGATGGATCTAAAAGAAGCTCGGATAGCAACCGTGCCACGACAACAACAGGACCAGTAAGAGAGCAGTTCCGTTTCAAAGGACTGTGGACTACATTCAACACATTTTCTGGTTACAGTTCTTCATTCAACAGCTGACAAATCGCCATTACGAAATCGTCGGCTGCATTTGCCAGGTATGTCTCCTTTTGATCCCCAATTTTTGCTGACGCGATGAGTTACTGCATGACTGACGATCCTTTTACGGTGCTTGAATTGGAAAACCCAGTATTGCGATACCTTAAAGTTCAGGCGATTGTGTGGATCAACTATTGTTTTCTTTTGTAATACCCACAAACGCAGTGTGCCGTAATGAGTTACAGCGCACTTTTCCACCATTTCCTCAAATTTCTATGATAGAGCCTTGTTTATCGCTTTGATCGTTGGCTTTGGCTCATTACGGACCCTCTCGTACTTATCCAACGTTTTCATAGTATTGATCAACTCGAACTCGTTCGTAACAGTTTCGTCTTTTCGAGAATCCCATTACTTAAATCAGTAGTCCAGTAAAGGAACACTCTCTCTTTATACTCGCCGTCAAGAACATATACTTTTCCCTTTGGGTAGTAAACCAAGTTAGATCTAGATGAAAAAGCTTGTAACGTTTGTGGAACCCACAAAGTCTGTGAAGCTGAAGTCGTTTGCACATCATCGTCATCTCTGAAATCCATTTCATCATCACTGCTTTCACAATCACCCATAAATTCATTACTTTGACCTCTTCAACAACTACCATGTCTTCTGACGGAAGCGACACAGTTTGATTGAACATTACTATCTCCGATCTGTTTATTTCTCATTCAGTTGAAGCATACGTTTTCATCAGAGCGAAAACCACAATCTTTGGACCCATTTGTCTACCTGTAAACAATATAAGAACAGAGCAGATGAATCAGAGACATTTATAAAACAAACGTAGCTAGACAAGTGGTTAACAACAAACAAACAAACAAAAGAACAGCTAACGTAATCTGATCTAACACGAAAAGCCCAACATCCAAACAAGCGGGCAAACGGGTCAATGAACTTTGGATCAGTTTCCAAACAGCAAGCCATTAGCAGAGCCATGTCACTGTTCCACTACTTCGACAAACAAACATAGGTGACGCCAAGAAGACTTGAGGTATGTTACAAGACCAAAAAAAAAAATTCTTTCGTCTTTCAATTTCTATTAGTATTGTGGGAGCTAGGAGTAGTCAAAGCGCCGTACGGATTGCTTACCATTTTGGCACATGTTGTAACTATTATTAGGAGCAATCTTCTCCCTACTTACAAACCACCTAATACACATTTACGAAGATAGAAAAAAAAAATACTTCCGTCGGTCTGCTCGTATTTCACATGAAAGGTGTACGTGGGAGCGACCTGCAAACAGGCAATTGGAAAAACATTATATATTTATCCTTAGATTTCTACAGGTAGATTTTTGACGCTTATTACTACTCGTACGTTGTATCGACTACCATACCCGCAATATATTCAACCAGGCTTACGTTTATTCGTAACATTATTATTTTTTAATGACGTAGCAAACGCAAAATAAGATTGGATATGGATTTTTCACACACTGCCAGGGAATATTTTTTGTATGATTTACCTCATGCAGTTTACAAGAAATTAACAGCGGAACATTGTTGTAGTGAATGAATATTTACTGCCACTTTTATTTCGAACCGATACATTTAGTTTTCGTCAAACTCACCAGTCAGCGCTGGCACCCACACCACAATGTGACGACTGACTGATAGACGCACTCCTCACGGCTTGACCTCGTGCATATGTCCGGTGGTTTGAGTGGAGGTAATAGTCGAAATAACGTATAAGAAGGGTTCTAGGTTTCACACGGGAATGGGAGAGAGACGAGGACGAACATTCGTACATAATGGCATACTTCTTCAGGTAAGTCAGGGAGAGTGTGTGGCGAGAGCAGCGAAGTTATCTGGCGGAGAGCGTGAGCCATGTCATCAAAGAGATGATCAGAGAAGGAGAGAAGCAGATTTGCAGATGCACATAGGCATTGACATACATGTGTGCATCTCGCATATTTTCTCCTTTCTTGCCCTGACCCTATGGGGCCTTGTCACGCTTCTCTTTTCCGTCTGTCTGACCTGCATCCCGGTTACAGGTTTAGATGCCTCCTGCTCCGCAATTCTTTGTTGTTTGTCCGTCAGACTGTTCCTGTATTCCTTCCTGATCCCCCTCTCCTCTACCCAATACCGTACAGTATATGTACAGTTCCCAAATCTCGGATTATTGGGAAAGAGCGCCTGTCAATCTGTCATCGCTGAACTTAACATGCATCTATCTTAATCATTATTCCGTGTAAGCTATGTAGAATGAAATGGAAACAAATATTTTTTTCTCTGATTGAACTTATTTTATTTTTAGTTATGTTGATGTAAACTTTTAAGATAAGTTGAGATTGAGAAATTTTCTCACTGTTCATAAGCTTCTATTTTATTCATTTTCCAGTTTGGTCACAGTTTGTTAGAGTAATGAAAACATTAATTTGCTTATTTAATTGTTTCGAGTGGTAATTTGATTTTCATGTCTATTTCTGTTATTAAACGCTTTTCTAATCCATGATTATGTAACTCTTTTTTTCTAACTTTAATTTTCTTTTCTTTTATGACATTGATTTTCGAAGCTAACATAACAACGAATAATCGTTGAAGCAGCGGTGGCTCAATGTTTGAGCTCTCATCTCTGATGCGTAGGCTCCGTGACTCAATCCCAGTTCTTGTGAAGTGTACTTTGTGGTCAGGGACGTGTAGTGCACATTACCGCTGTTACCGGTGGTAACAGTAAAAAATGATAGTTTTCTATTGTTTTCATATATCTTTAAATTTCATCATCAAGATGGGAAAAAGTTTTCTATTGTTTTCATATATCTTTAAATTTCATCATCAAGATGGGAAAATGATTACGTATTTTTCTTTTTCTTTTCCCTGTTTTTAAAGTTTGAATGATCTATGCCGCATTTACAATATTAACGAATGCAACATACCAACCTCAAATAGGAACATACTGTTGTTGATACCGTAGATTTCACTGATAACGCGAACCAAAAGATTTCACTGATAACGCGAACCCCAATACCGGTCATTCACTCCAGAAGCACCTTTCAGCGTGCCAGCCAGAAGCATCCTGCGCTCTCGTATTTGGATTTTCGGAATGGCCCTTATGTTACCGTTCGGCTAAGTGGATCAGGAAAAAAATAGGAGCGATCCCTATCAAAGCAAGGAGAATCCAGAATTTCATCTGTGTGTGTATCCTATTATACCGGGTTATTATAAATGATTGGAGCAATTTCATAGCTCTATAATAACTCTGTCACTGTATATATTACGATAATTTTTTCACACACATAGAAAAACTCAAAAAGTTTTTGTTAACAATTACAAATGTTCGATATGTGCCCCTTTAGCGATTCGACAGACATCAAGCCGAAAATCAAGTTGTTCTTACA
Source organism: Thermobia domestica (assembly GCF_964235325.1). Lineage (NCBI taxonomy): Eukaryota > Metazoa > Arthropoda > Insecta > Zygentoma > Lepismatidae > Thermobia > Thermobia domestica. The sequence continues at coordinate 54,345,565 of NC_137456.1, read as the reverse complement.
CTCGACGCAGGAGCAATCAAATACTCCGCACTCCCGATGTCACTGTTCATACATTTAGGCTACTGAGTCCCGAACTTTTTTTCAATTTTCGTATTTCTTGGTACATTGCAACAAATTGAACTCAAGTAGCAGTGAATATTTAGACAGTCTTAATTTTATGATCTTTGTAATATTGATAATTTAAATACGAGTATATTGTAAAATTTGTGAAAGAGATTAGTGAGTTTTTTTTTTCCAGGGCGTTACTTTTCCGTCCATGCATGCGATGTTAGCCCAGTGGATACCACCTTTAGAGAGAAGTAGATTTGCAGCTTATATTTATGCAGGTAAGTTTAAAAAATATGTATGGGTTTAAAATTCTTCCAGTAAGGAATGAAATGTATCGTTTGTTGCGCTCGAAAATGTGATCTTGTAAATAATCGTATTACTGAACCTGTGGAAATATTGGCACCTGAATCTACTGCGTTACACAGTTCAAATATTAAGTTGAATTTGTAATATTTTAAGAACCTACTACTTAGATCAATAGAAAGATGTCTAAATTGATAATATTAGAAACTCCTGTCAATAGAACGATTACAATACTGTATTGAAAGAGGCAACTCACTATTAAGTATCGCCTTTTCAGAATATGATTTTAATCAAATGAAACATTCTTCATGTGAACTTTTCTGTAAGATTCACAATTTATGGAATTTGGTGTCCTTTTTCCATTAACCTTTTAATGCCCAGACCATGTTACGAAATACAATAAAATATATGAAATCTAGAAGAAAAATAAGAATCCAGCAGAAGAAATTAACAAAATTCAGTTTGCAGGTATTAACAAGAGGCATCATCGAGTTAAAATCAGAAACGTTTTGAAATCTATTGAAAACTTTTTGCGAGTCTTCTGTCAATTAAATCATTAGTAGCTATGTTGATTCCTTCTTTTTTGTTTCCGAAAATAAATAAATTGTAAATTGTCTAATGTAATTAATGGTTTTCTCCGTAAGTGTCTAATGTCAATACCAGATGTGACTAAAAACTTGTTGTGCCTGTTATTCTGAATATTTACTATGTGAAATTATGTTATTTCAGGCCGTAAGTCAAAGCAATTTGAGTCATGTGTGACATAATTTGAAGTCTTTTAGACTACAGAAATCACCGACTATTCTCTAGTTAAGTGAGGTAAAGAGAACAGTTAAATGTCAGTAATTTGTAGATATAATTGTACTAACAATTGTAGCCTTGTTTTCAGTGATTGTTGTTGATTGCATGATGTATGGTGTTATTTGGTCTTTTGCAATCCTGAATGAAATGATTGACTAATTTTGATTCTTGGTAAAGTCTGTCGCAATTCTATTTGGACATATCTTATATCAAACATAAATAGGTGCTGGGTTCCAACCGAACTACTTAAGCTTCTGTTTTAGTCCCTGACATCATTCCAGATTGTTACAGGAAATAAACTTTCGAACTACAGTAACGTATTACGAGGGGTGAACAGAAAGTAAAGTTACGAAACACGCAGTGGAACGTGTATATATTATTTCATACAACCAATACAGCCGGTAGATATTACATACCTTAGGTTATTTTTCGACATAGTCTCCGTATCGGTTAAGACACTTGTCGCATCGTGGGATGAGTTCTAAGATTCCCTTCTGGTAAAAATCCTGTCCTTGCGTGATCAGCCATGTTGTCACGAAGTGTTTCACCGGAGGAACCGGAACTTTGTGGCCATCCCTATTATTTACAACTTTTTGGGACTAAAAATAAACTGTTAAAATAGATGAAAAACCTGCACTTATATGAGGTGTTTTGCAGCTTAAGTTTCCTCATCTCGACTGATGGTGATGGAGATTTGTCGTTGAAACTATACAACCGTATGGTGTGTGCGGTATTAGTGCCGCTGAAGATAAGACTTTTGACAGTTCTTCTTGTGGTGTTCTATTAGATGGATTTTAAAATTTTGACTAGGAGTCTAAATGCAGTTTTACTTAAAACATATATAGCTTACATATATTTGAGTTTTTTTTTTTTTTTTTAATTCCTAAGTTTTACTATAAATGAAATTGCATTAAATCTTATCTCAAGTTCAATGTTGTAATTCAGTAAAATTGTACTGTTGTGAAAGCCCCTCCTTCCCTCTTCTTCATGTGCTCCGATAGTTAAATGGATGTGATGGTATGATCCTGTAGTCAGTACCTTAGGGCTAAAGAATATTTGCTAATGATCCATCATAGTGGGATAGTAGAACCAAGTTGTTAGCTATTCACCTTTCTTTATAATCAAGTTAATTGTCAAGTCTTGTTCTTTTTATGTTGCTCTTATTTCTTATCCTGTTTTGTCCCTTTTTTATCTCCTAGAACAATATAGACAACAGATAGACATTTAAAAAAAAATAATAATAAAAAAATAAAAAAATCAGTACTATTTTAAGCTATATTATTTGTAATGTAATGTTAACATTTTCTGATAGTCGTTTATATTAGGTGCAACACTGTATATTTCTTAAAATATAATAAGTGCAGACCGGAACACACATAATTCTATTAAAATACATAATAACAGTATTGTGTATATTTTGGATTTATCTGCCCATGCTTTTGTACGTTTCATTTTTTTTTTCTTTCTTTCATTCTTTCGTTTCTAGGTGCAAATTTTGGAACTCTTATTTCATTACCTATCTCCGGTTATCTATGTGACTTGTCATTCCTTGGAGGCTGGCCCTTAGCGTTTTATATATTCGGTGGACTTGGTGTAATCTGGTTTATTGGATGGATGTTTTTGGTATATGATTCTCCCGATAAACATCCCAGAATATCACGTGAAGAAAAGCTATATATTCAAAGTACACTGGGGCAGGAAGATAAAAACAAAGTAAGTCTGCTTCTGTTGTTTTTTGAGATGTACATGTTCATATTGTGTAATTCCAAATGAATAACCAATCCGTAGTCATAATGTAGATTTCAAGACTGGCTGGGACATCTATGCAATATGTTTTTAAACCTTACAATTTGTAGTATCGGTGCGTGAACAGCGTGACGTATGTGATTCGTTGTCGCATCCAAACAAAACTTAACTCGAGTCGGAACATTGTTGCGTTTAAAGAGGAGTTCCCGCTGGTAATTTGACGCTACACTTTAGTTCGATACAGTAGAGTCCCTGGTAATTTGACGCTACACTTTAGTTCAATACAGTAGAGTCCCTGGTAATTTGACGCTACACTTTAGTTCAATACAGTAGAGTCCCTGGTAATTTGACGCTACACTTTAGTTCGATACAGTAGAGTCCCTGGTAATTTGACGCTACACTTTAGTTCAATACAGTAGAGTCCCTGGTAATTTGACGCTACACTTTAGTTCAATACAGTAGAGTCCCTGGTAATTTGACGCTACACTTTAGTTCAATACAGTAGAGTCCCTGGTAATTTGACGCTACACTTTAGTTCGATACAGTAGAGTCCCTGGTAATTTGACGCTACACTTTAGTTCAATACAGTAGAGTCCCTGGTAATTTGACGCTACACTTTAGTTCAATACAGTAGAGTCCCTGGTAATTTGACGCTACACTTTAGTTCGATACAGTAGAGTCCCTGGTAATTTGACGCTACACTTTAGTTCGATACAGTAGAGTCCCAAAAACTCGGCACTCGATAACCCAGCAGTCCGGATAACTCGGACACGTTGTGGCATGGCGGAAAGTCCTCACTCGCAGACCCTTCAAGCGTTTTTCTGAGGTCTGTCTTGTTCAGATAAATTACTGTACAGTGTGTATTCATTAATTTTCATTTCCATGTATAGTAAAGACTCTATGCCTTCATAAAGTACGTACTTTTCCTTTGTCTACGGGAGATTGGGCAGTGTATTCTCGATTGTATTCTCAAGCAACTCGTACGTACTCTTTTTTAACCCCATTCCCGATAACCCGGTATTTTCACAAATTCGGCCACCTTTCGGTCTACATTAGGCCGGGTTTTTGGCACTCTACTATACAAAGATATTTTTACGGACGTTGACTTGAGAAATAAGACATTCATGTGAGTTTTGCTTTTTCTTATTGAATCTCCAAATGCTTAGCAGGGAAATTGAGCACTGGACTGCTATGTGTCTTAAATGTCATTCTGTTTAACTGATATTTTTTGGTTCAGATTATAATTTTCAATGGGAATATTCCAAAATTGAAAAGTGGTTAGGCTGTCCTAATATTAAATTTGACTAAGGGTGATTAATTCACGGCTCATGTTACCTTTGCAAATACTTCTTTTTCAGCAAAAACCTCTGTACCTCATTAAAAATATGCTACTTTCTTTTATTCTTCTTTATTATCCGTTTTTAGAGACTTTCTGTTCTCATTTATTGGGAGCATGTTCAAGTAGAAGAGGAATATCCGAAACTTTGCGTATATTAGGACCTTGTATATTATTCATTGCAGCTTTGGAAAATTCAAGATTGCTAATAAATCTCCAACTGGCCAAAGCATTTTCTATATTTTAAGAATATATATGCGTGTTACAGTTTTGGGCTATGTAACATAGAGATAGTATGTCTGAGAAAGGCTATGCTACATAGCCGAAACTGAACACAGATATATATATACTCTTAATGTATATATATATACTGCTTTGGTCAGTTGGAATTTTATTAAATATTAGAACCACTTGAAAAGTTGTCGGAATGACCCACAAATAACAGCACTAATTCCAAACCGAGTACGTTATTATTATGAGCCATTTTCCGTTAATTCAACTTTGCAGCCTTGTGTAAGCCAGTAGACAACAATAGAAGTTACATATAATTATTGTTATGGAATTGCAGCACTCTATTATTATTATTATTATTATTATTATTATTATTATTATTATTATTATTATTATTATTATTATTATTATTATTATTATTATATAATTCAAGATGGTGCCGACTGAGGACACGTGTTGATTGTATCTCAAGCCGTTTTTTGGTAAGCAACTAATATTAGTAAGCTTAATTGCCTAAAATTTGGACGCATTGAGTATAAGATGTGTTTGGTGAGTGATATATCAACGTATAAATGCCAAAATGACAATACAACCATTACTCCCACAGTAATGAAGCATATTAGATTTCGGAAAGGAGGCCAAACTGTGAATTCTGAGGCTGAGTTAAGTGAAAATTACGACTGAAAAGGCAAATCAGATTCTTTCTTAAGTAATAATAGACAGAACTGCTCTTCATGCTGTGGTGAGGTGATAAATAAACTGTGTCAAGTGTTAATTATGTTACGTTATATCAGTGAAAAATAATGCACTGAAGGCAGAAGTGATATCTGTTAAAGAAGAAAATATCAAGTTGAATGGACTATTGTGAACTAACAACAAGACGAAAACATTTGCTGAAGTGTTAAACAATTCAACACTTCCTGTTCAGAACAACGTACAAGGCAATTCTAAAAACGCGAATGTCCATTACAGCAAGTGACAAGTGGAATTGTAGTGTGTGGAAGTTAGTAACCAAATGCCCAAGGCGATATAACCCAGAAATACAGAGAGGAGTGAAGCAAACGAATGAATCAGGCTTCGTTTCCAGAAACTATAATACTTTTATACAAGGATAAAAACCCTACGAACAAACTAAAGGTAAACAAAAAAAATATTAACTTTTCAAATGACTCTCCTAGAACGTATCATATGGAGTTTCGCTTGTTGAGTGTCATAAGACTATACCAGTTAGTTATGTAAGAAAGATTGATAGTGCTAAGTGCCTGTGATTTTCGTTGGTTCTGTCTTTAATTCGTGGTGATTACTTCCGATCTACAAAGTAGGTGTTAAGAATAATGTGGACCGATGTGATTATTACACTAGTTTACCGAGTGGGCGTAGACTAACTGTTAACGTTCTTAGTTTGTAATCAGGAAATATCGGGTTCGAATCCAATAGTTGGCTGTCTTGATACGAGTGGTTGTATTGTATCTTTGTCTTTTGTGAATTTCTTTGATGTTGAAAGTTGGTAATTAAATAAAATACATTTGGTAAATCTGTGTCAAGCTATGATACTGTATTGAATGTTAGTAAGCATGATACTCTGGTTTAAATAAGCCAAACATCCAAACTTCTATTCTGTTTATTAACTTTCTGTTCTGTTTCGTATTGTGTCTAAGGGTTGAAATACACTTTAATATTTAAAATAATATTGTGTTTTACTATTATATCTGTTGATGATATCGCAAACATTGTTCTATAATGAGTCTTACTCATTTCAGAAAAATATACCAACGCCTTGGAAAGCAATACTCACTTCCTTACCCATGTGGGCGATTCTAGTTACCCAGTGCGGTCAATCCTGGTTGTTTTACACAATTTTAATGGAATTGCCAACTTATATGAAAAATATTCTTCATTTCGATATTAAACAGGTATTTTAACTTAGATATTAATTAATTTTAATGTTTTTTCTTTTTTAAATAATCATTTTGAAGAATGTATTGTTGTAATAATGTGCTAATTATTGAATTATTGAATGCATAGCTACAGTTTAGTGTTATTTTGAATTTTTGTTTGTTAATCTTTAAATGAGAGAGTTTCTGGATAAGTGGAGAAAATTAAGTCAATTTCTGTACATCTGATATTTTTATGTATACGGACAACTTTAAAATATCAGGTGGACAGAGATGGACTCTTTTTTTTCCTACAATCAGTCAAAAAAATCTCTAAGGTAAAAATTAACAAACAAAAATCGAAAACAACGCAAAGCTGTAAATATGTATTTATCAAATCATTAATTAGTATGTACAGGGTATTTAAAAAGGAATGACCTGATTTTAAAAGTCCATATGTATTGATAAAAAAAAAAAAAAAACTATAAAAATGGGATAAACTGTAAAATACTCACAAAATCTTGGTTTTAGCTATGCTATTACAAATGTTCTGTGTGTCTACCAGGAGCAGCACAAACAACTAGATGATAGCTAAATTCGTCATAAACTTAGATCAGCGAGGTCGACCTGAACGCTTACCTTTGCACAGACATCCTGTCTCTTCAGATTAGCGATACCAACAACGAATGTTTTGGTGCGCAAGTGGATCAATGCCGAAACGCCGACGAAAAGCACGCTGGTCCGAAATCACTGACTCAGTCTTTGCAAGCTGCAGCACACAAAACTCCTTCTGTTGAGCGGACGCCATCTTACTTCTGACTGACTGCAAACCGAGAAGATGCATTGACTGACATCTAACGGCAATTTTCTGAAACTAGGCCACGCCCATTCAAACAACATTTATTTCGTTGCCGACACCTCCCATGTTCCGTAATTATTACCGTCCAAAATCAGGTAATTCTTTTTTAAACACGGTGTATAATGCCTAAAAAATATCTGAACAACTTTACTCATAATATCATAGATAGTTGTTTCCTCCGCATTCCGACATCAGAACGTTCAGGATGATTGAAAGCGCCTACATAGTTTATTTGCTAGTTTTCGTAGCATGTTCTCAGAGGGAAAAATCATGTAAGTATATTATATTTTACATTGTATGTATATATGATTACAGAAAATAGGCTAACTGGAACGCAATTAAGCAAGCAATGAGATTGTTAGCAAAAGTAGAACAGATGACATAATAATGTAGATAATTAAGAAGAAAAGAAATCGACAAGAACAATAAACAAGAATTTTAGGAATAATCCAAAAAAATGAAGATTGCGATCTTGGCCAATAATTAATTTTTGGATCAGGGTCACAAAATTTTTGAACGGCCCCAAAATCGAGTTTTTTTTAAAAAATTTTTTTAAACGGAAAGAACACATCATACTGAGTTAAGTGATACTTTGAGTTTGGCTACACTGTATGTAGTTCTCCAGATATAAGGTCTACAAGAAAATTTTTGATTGAAATATATTGGATCTTTTGAACCAAAAAGATTGTATTCCGAAAAACATGATAAGGTGTAGTGTAAGGAAAGAAGAGGAAAAAGAAAAATTGCAGTGCATCGTCTTATTGTAACATCGAAGTTACAGTACAGTTTCAAGAGAATCCGAAGAAACATTATATTACTGCTCAGCAAAAGATTGCTCACCTCAGGTTTTAGGGGTCCCTGATTCGATTCCAAGCCAAGTTCGTTTGTAGCGGACTCAATCATGTCCGTAGAAGTTTCGGAGTTCTCCCTTTCCTCCTACATTCTCGTTTCACCATTGAAGATTTAATTTTAGTTTTCAAGTGGTCCGAATTACTATAGGACTTCTGTCCCAGGTTTAGCACTATGACCAGAGACCGGATTACGGGACGCGTCCACAAAGTGTGCGCGTTAATCGCTAGACTGCAAAGAGGCACAGGCAGATTTTAATTGGTGTCAATATTAGAAAAGGTAATTGGAGCTGTAAACTGGTCAGTAGGGTTATTATTTAGGGGATCTTTAGGTCGTTGGTGATGTCACGACTGATTACATGCCGGTCTTACTAGACTTTCGCCAGAATATCATCTATTTTTGCTGTGATTGGTCACTCGCTGCGAGAAGCATCTTGGGCGCCGAAATTTTCAGAACTAAAGCGACGAAACTATCTTGTCGCTGGTGCTTTTGATAACGTATCCTGTCCACAGACAGCACAAATTTCTTCATAGGGCTGCACAGCATTTGCGCCTTTATCGAAATAAAATTGTAAAATGTAGCGCAGTTTTGCGGAAAGTTCATGTATCTTCACAGCGCGGTACCTTACGTGTAATTATAAGATTTCCAACATTTTTTGCACATCGTATACTAGCTTCAACATTCACCTGGCAAGTGATGTTAGGTCTGACTCACTGCAACTCATATAAGCTGAGATTTGGGACACTAACTCCATCTCGTGCGCAAATGACTCAATAATTTTTAGACAACCTGATATCTTGTATATTCATGGTTTACATGCACGTCAATTTGTAACTAAATTCGTTAATTCGTAGAAAACTACTTTTTGTCTCATGAATGGTATTTATTAGTTTGATGAAAAATTACATGTTTTGCTTTGTATCTTTAATTCCTTATCATGACTGTTGTAATTTTCTTCTTTCTTTTGTAGAATAGCGTGTTGTCCGCATTGCCATATTTTATGACTTGGATATTTGGTATTGGCTTCAGTTGTTTAGCCGACTGGTTATGCTCAAAAGGATATTTAAGAGTTATTACTTCGTATAAACTATTTAATTTTATATGTAAGTATGATTGATTTCTTTTTCCTGATTTTATAATCGTGGTTTTGTGAAGAGGCTAATACGTAATGGAATATTCTTTTAGTATATTGGTTTCTAAAAGGTCTCATAAGGAAAATGTCCAGTGGTATCAGAGCTCCCTCTGTTGAAATGGTTCCAGAAGAACTCCATACGATTCTTGTGGGAATTCACACACTCAGGTCATACATATATTCTTGCCACAGTGTCATTGCTGCAAATAGACTTAGAAACCTTAAACAAATAAAACAATTGAGGTCTGTGCAGTGGTCAACAGTGCTCAACATACTTCAGTTACAAAATACTAATCAAGCTAATCTTGTGTCTGATAAAGCTTCAAATATTAGTTAAATTGTTAAGTCCATTGTTCAGTACAGTATGTGGATCCAGTGCAAGGTTAGGTTTCGCTTAATTAAAATCTACCAAATAAGATTCCAATGTAAGACGATCAACATGTATCTATCTTGGCCCTATGCAAGTAAATTGTAACTCTAATTGAATGTGGCTGTAATTCCACTTCTGATATTGACTTCCAAATACTGAACACCAGCATTACTTCTTTTGGTGACTGTCTAGTTTATCGATCAATGAGACCAAACCAGAAGTCGACCAAGATGTTTTCTCTTCCAATTATCAGACATGATCCATTTTTTGTCACATCTCAAGATTTGGTCCAGGAACGAGGATTTATTATGGCGCGACAGCAACGACAAGTAGATGTTCAATCGTAGAAGCTTGTTTCCCTGACAGGAACCCACTTGCTAGCTTCCATGTCATCTCAAGGTTATGAAGATGTACTTTAAAGGTTTCTCCTGCCGGGTTTGATGAGGATTCTCCTTGATTTCCTCTTTGTTGAGAGTGGATGGATGGCCAACACGAGGCTTGTCTTCAAGGCTCTCGTCTCCGGAAGAAAAGTGGCTGAACCACTTTTGAGCAGTCCGTTCACTTACTGACGCATCCTCAGACGCGGAACATACTCTTGTAGCTGCCTCTGTTTGTATCTGTAAAGCAAAAATTAAATGAAATATTTGAGTTTTACGTCCCACGATTATGCCGGTTAGGCTAAAGGAGACGGTGATTATGAGAAATGAATGAGATGGTGGAATAAAGAAAGTGGGAGGAAACGGGAGAACCCCGAGAAAATCCACGAGCACGGTGTTTGTCCACCACAAAATCCACCGGCGCGAGCTGGGATCGAACCAGAGACCCCAAGCACCGGAGGTGAACGCTCTACCACTGAGCCTCCGCGCCCCCATCTGTAAAGCAAATAGGGCTCAAAATCTCCCTTTCCAACGATGTGTAATTTCGAAGGTTGCGCTTCCTACAAAACTGATAGCGAAACGTGCGATATATTGAACAACTCTCTACTGAATAAGGTTTGAAAGGAATGTAAAAATATGACGTCATCAGACTCAATTTGTCACACTAACCCGACGAAAGTAACGGTTCTCAAAAACTGCACGAACTTTCTTGGTTACCTGATATGATTTATACCGTACACAACTTTCAGATTCCTTTGCCTTATTCGAATTTATCATAACTACACAATTATTCTTCGCAATATCTCATCAATTGGGTCTGTAACTTACGTAACCAAATTGTCATCATCAGCAAAAAAAAGTTTTGAGATGATAATTCACTGAATGTGCATAAGTCATAAATTTACTGAACCTCGTTGTGTTTTGCTAACTTCCCAACTTCTTGTTTCATAATTAATTAGGGCGTGAGATACCTACGAACATTTGATCGTAACTCAATTGAATCTTCAATTTTCTAAGAAATGCAAAATCAGCTTGGTAACCAAAAGGTTAAAGAAAATATTTTCATAATTAACATTAATCTTAAAGTGTGATGGTCAGCTAGATTTTTTTTCTTTTATACATGGAGTTAAATTTTAAAAGATTGTGTATTTTTTATGTTTATTCGTGAGTCTGATGAAACATATTGTCGGGCCGCAGTTTGACCATTACAACTTGGTACCTTTCATATGATCGGTGTGAATAAACAAACTTTCCCCTCTAAGTGAGTGAATATCCTTACGCAGTAAATGGGAAGGGCATTTATCAAGAAAATTTATTATGCGCCGAGTTCCGAGCAACAATCATCGATTTTTTCTTCACTTAAAGTAGTGTTTCAGTACAAATTCTAATTCATATTGCAAAACAGTTTTACCTCAGCTGTTGGTAGTATTTTTCCTATGTGAAGACTGATTCCTGTTGGATAATACGGTATACACACTGTAAATGTCGTTCTTAATTTACTACCTGTCATGTTTGATGTTCGTGTTATGTCGAATATTACCGTATTGAAAGATATGGAGAAACATGATTGATTACCGTATTCATACGAGGCAGAAAATGTGTAAGTTCATCCGGAAGAGGCTGTCAAATAGGCATATTAAGCACGTTTTCATGAGGGATAATTTTTTGGTCTTTAACAATATGTATCAACTTTAAGCTACTTATTCAAATAAAGTCCTATGAAATAAAATATTATATTTATGTATATTCGAACACATTTTTGTTTCTATGGAGAAATTTGAATCAGCTTGTAACCGAACGGTATTTGTTATTGTCTTCTTGCCACGATTTTTTTTTTTTTTTTTTTTAAATGTAAAGTATGGATTTTGAAGTTGAAATAATTTATTTCGATAGAAAATTTGATTGTGATTAATTTCTTATAGTTTTCGGTTTTTAGAGTTGTAATTGTGTCTATATTTTAAGAATTACGTTGCTCTTTTTGTAATAAAAGTTTTTTTGAAACTACTTTCAGCGGCTGTGGTGCCTTCTTTAGGACTTGTTGCAGTTGCCTTAATTGGATGTGATAAGCTGCTGATTTTGATAATATTGGCATTGAATGGCGCGTTTGGAGGAGCGTCATTTGCAGGAAATCAGATGAATCACATATCATTGTCTCCAAACTTTGCAGGTACTTTGTATGGTATCACAAATGCAGCAGGAAATTTATGTGGATTTCTTGCTCCTTATGCTACGGGACTCCTAATCAATGGCGAAGTAAGTATAACTTAAAAACTTTGCACTTAATTGGACTAATATTTAACTGTCTATGTTAAAAGCCGTGCGTTTTGTGATCTTGGCAACGTAATTAAACATTTTAAGAAGGAAAAAAAAAGTTTCTTTAAATCGACTGTTGCTCATTCTCTTAGCATAGCTTATAATCCCTGGAGCACTCGGTCGAACAAGTGTAAGAAGCTTTTTCAGATCAGCCATCCTGAATGAGGTTTTCGTGAGTTTTCTTCATTCCCACCAGGCAAATGCCGGGGTAGTACCTAACTTATAGGTCCCTGGCCGCTTCTTTCCTTCTCCAATCCTTTCTTCCTTCCCTTTCCCCAGATGGTGTGCGCCGACGGACGTCATCCCTCATACGTGACGGGCTAAATGGACATAAATGCCGAAAGCCCAGACATCTAAATCCTAAATCCTAACTAGCTTATAATCCTGTAATGTAGAGGGTTATATTATAACCTACAGATTGGATGGGTTCGAGTTTTACTCATTACAGGGCTCATAGCGAGTCACTTTTTTTTTTTTTTTTTTTTTAACTAAAAGTTACTTTTTTTCAAGTTGGTCACTAAAAGTTACTTTTTTTCAAATTTGTCACTAAAAGTTACATTTTTGGGAGGTAAAGTGAGTTTTTCGTGTGATTTATGTTCTGCATTGGCAGTTTTCTAAGAAAAATATTATAAAAATAAATGAAAAAAGGCAGAAACTTGTTACTCATTACACTTTTGAAGCTTCAGTACTTGCTGCCACATGTGAAACAGTCAGCTTTACGGTATTCTCACTTCAGCTTTTATTCTTTCTAAAGCACAGTGGAAGATTGGTGGATGCTTAAGCTCTCAAGGTGGGGTTGAGAACCCTTCTGTGTCTATTCTTTCTTCTATCGTAATAGTCTTTTAGTTTTCTCTCGTAATAGTTAACGCTGCGCTCAACGTTGTGTGTGTGTGTGTGGTTCATCATGTTCGTCTTGTATTATACTTCTTGTATGTTCTTTCTAAGAGTAGGTGATGAATTTGAATATTTCATGGGTTTGAGAACTCTCAATGCTAAGTTAAATATAATTTCTGGGATGAAGAAATTCGGAAATAGACCAGAACTGGTTTCACTTATTCAGAAGCTTCTTACATCTGCGAAGTCTACTTACCGTAACTACAAAGCATACTTAGAAAACCTAAGAAAGGAGGAAGCTCAAAAAGAAGAAGTAAAGAAGGAAAGATGAAACAAAACAACAAACAAAGAGAGAGGTGATGTAGAAATTGACAAAGGAAAAAAGGGGCACGATGAGATTTTGGTTACTTTTTCGTGTGTTTTTGGTCACTTTTTGGTCACTTTTTCGTGTGCTTTTGGTCACTTTTCAACCATTTACAAGAGACCAGACCACTATAAGCCCTGCACTAGCCCAGTCGTAATATTTCCTCCCAAGTTTTCTGTAGTCTAACCAAAGAAATATTGAGATTACACTTAAGTAGAAGATATAATTATTTTCACTCCATGCCACTCGCCAAGTTATGTTATCTTAGACTCGGAACAAGCTCAGAGAATCAAACATATATTTAGTGTTCAGTTTGTCTAAGTTAATTAAAATTACGATTTGATTCCAATATATATAGCAAAAATTAGCAATTAAAACCATCTTCCTAGATTTCGACTATAGTAATCATTTCCAACTGGCCGATGTATGACGTAGGAACACACTTCTTTTTTCGGAGAAACGATGGGGAGAACAGGTAGAGCAGAGGAGGGGAGAGAACAAGGTAGGGGAATGGCATAAACAAGTATTAGCTGTGTGCGAGTAGTCACGGATCCACGAGTTGTATGTCTATAAAAGTATTGACATTCTTGTTCACCTGTCACCACTGTTCTTTCTCAATCCTGATTTTTCCATATGATTTACTGGGAAGAGGAGCAAACTGTAACATCTTAGGGTATCCAGCCAGAAATGACTAATCTAGGGCAAATATAGGGATCCGCTTAGAAATTCGTAACGCTGTGAAAGGTCTCAACTTGGTTCTTTCACGAAGCTCTGTGAAATAAGTTTGTTGTTGAGTGATATTCAGAATCTTTATTTTTGTGAAACTTTCCAAAAGTTATTGCTTATCGTTAAGTGTTTTCTACTGCCAGATTATTTTGTATATGGTGCTCTTGATTTTATGTGGGGACTGAAAGTGCTTCCTTCTATCGTTCGAAGCCTGTTGACCAAACATCATGAGTCTTAAATTATGTAGTCAAAAATAGCAGGATTTTTTCCGAATTGTTTATTTTCTTTTTCAGTTAAAATTTTTACACCCTATATTTGAGTCTAATTGAAGTGTTCCAAAAGAACCGTATATTAATAATTAAAAGGGCTTTATTTCGAAAAGAACTTTATCTATGATTTGTTGCAAATGAAACATTGTTGTAATTTCAGTAATTATTTGCAGTGCTAGGACAGTCAAAAAGTACCCGGAATAATGTTGTAGTTTTGGTATTTGTGATCCAATCACAATGAACCTTATACAGTACAATCCTTAGGTTGCCTAGTTATGAATTTGACAACTGTGAACAGGTCGTAACACGCAGTGTACGAGAAGTGTAGCTAAGGGGAGAAGTATGCGCTGTTAAGTTAGCGCAATTTCACAGATCGATCAACGCGTCATATTTTGAGATGTTAAGCTCATTTAAAACAACTGCTAAGAAATGAAGAAACTTCTAGTCTTAGTTAAAGTTACTGACGTACCGAAAAATGTGATTTGACAAGAAAGGAGATGGGTTTTGGACAAAATTGGCAACATTAAACTATAATAACGTTTCTCATTTAGGTTGCGCAACTGATCGTTTGCATTAAATCTGTTATAAAGACAAATAAGAATTTATGCGACATTTTGGTGTTGTTTCGCTCAGTTGGAGCCATTATTATTCATCTAGTTCTTGCATCTTCATTTGAAGAATGAAACGTTCATAAGTCTATTGAAGTCAATCATATTTCTTCTTCTTCTTTATTATTATTATTATTATTATTATTATTATTATTATTATTATTATTATTATTATTATTATTATTATTATTATTATTATTATTATTTTCTCCCCCTTTATTGTTAGTACTTTTATTACTAATATTAGACACAATGTCTAAAATGCATGTAATTTAATCTTGCCAGATTTTAATTATTTTGATGTCACAAAGTATTTCCTTACAAGGATTTTGCAGAGTTGGCTTATATTACAGGAAACGCTTGGCCAGTGGAAAAAGGTGTTCTTCACTTCAGCAATTATCAGTTCTGCAAGTGGCTTCTTTTATCTAGGCTTCGCATCAGCAGAAGAGCAGTCTTGGAATAATCCTTGCAGAAATTCGAGACCAGGTAATAATGTTTATAAATATAGGATGAACCATTTATCTTGATACATACTTGTAACTTTTGAAATAGCCTACAAGAAACACTGATTTTTCTTTCTTTTACCTGGCAAATATCGGCAGAAGGACATTGTTTGGCATACTCTGACTTATTGTATGATTAATAATGTTGCCATAAAAATGTCAAAATAAAGTTGTATTTTTTCAAATGGCACTACATAAGGTTATTACACATTTCAAAGGCCTGCACACACACACACACACACACTGCAACGTAAATGGATGATTAAGGCAAGTAAATGATAATGGAAGAATTAGTTGAATAAGAATGTGGGAAGAAACGAGAGAAAACCCATTAACACGATGTTGTTCACCACAAACTAACTTGACCGAAGATCGAACCAGGAACCCTACACACCAAAGGTAAGCGCTGTACCCCTTGAGGCACAATGCTCCCTCCATATCAGAAGTATGTCTGGTTGAGAGATAACTAAGAACAATGTATTATATTATTATATGAATAAATTATATTATATTATATTATTGTATATATATGATTATATTATATGAATAAAAAAATAACAAAATCTTCCAATTGCACGGCAAATTGTCTCAATAATTCAACTTCACTAAAATAAAAATAATGTCCAAAATAACAAAATGAAACTATTACAAGGATGACCTGTAGCTCAGTCGGAAGAATGTCTGACTGTTAATCCTGGGGTCCGTATTCGATCTCCGGTGGGTATAGAAGGATTTTTTCCACCTAAGTCGTAAGTCCTTGAGTTGGCTCAGCCTTGTAAAACGAGGATGTTGAATATCCCTGGGGCCAAAGCGGTCAAAAAAGAAAGAAACTATTAGGCGGTACTTTTGCTAGAAAGACCCAGGCCGTGTAGGGCTGTTACGCTAAGAGATATTTTTAGATAAACTTAGAGCAAACTTAGAGCTTAATGCAGTTAAACATTGAAAACAAAGTACAAGAATTGCGAAAGGTAAAGAAGCATAAGTAAAATTTCTTTATGCGTGTATCAGTTTCATAAAGAAATAAGCACATTTCGTGGAATCAGACGTTGTCATTAAGCAAGTGCAAAAACTGAAAAACGAGAGAAATAACCAGAAGTAGTCTTTAAAATTCCAAATGTTATTAATTTCGTAAGTAGTTTTTATCAGTCGAGTTGTTAATATGTAACTGAACATTCAATGGTAATTCCATGTAATCGATATACGTGTTTACGTACACTGTTACAGGCAACGAAACAGGTGGAATTAAAAGAGATAAGATAAGTAAGATTTCCTTATGCGTGTATCAGTTTCATAAAGAAATAAGCACATTTCGTGGAATCAAACGTCATTAATCAAGTGCAAGAACTGAGAAATGAGGAAGAGATAAATTGAAAATATAATATAAACATTTGTAGGAAGGTTTATATATTTCTTATTTATTTATTTATCGATACAATAGGCATTACTGTCCAATTACAGTGTCTATATATAATACATTGAATTGATACAATTAAAATTGATTAATAGACAATTACATAATTTAATACAAAATCTTGAATTAAAATAGCACCGTTTACTTTTTTTTTTTTTTTTTTTTTTTTTTTTTTTTTTTAAAGAAAATACAGAGTATTTTCTCTTTTGAACAACTTTTCAGAACTATTAAATATATCTACATCTTTATAATCCTTGCTGATTTTATTGTATGTAGCACGAATTCTCCATGTAGGTAACATAAGCAGTGCATTTGTACGTGCCTTCTGCAGTAGAACAGGCCACTATTTCATTTGCGTGTTTTGAGGGTTGGAACCTGTATCATTATCTTTGTAATTATGTCTGTACAGTCTGTTTTGTTGTGCAAAAGTCTGTGGACAAAAATAAGGTCGTTCAACGTCCGTCTTTGTTCAAGTGTCTGAAGTGTAAAGTTTCCAAGTAAATTATCATATGATTCATATTTTGGATAAAATCCTTTTCTTTTGTATGTGAAAAAACGTATGAATTTGCTTTGTATCTGCTCAACTTTTTGACTACGTGTTTTCACGGAAGTGTTGCAAATAAGTGAGGCATATTCAAGGTTGGATTTTGCGTAAGAAAAGTAAAGCGTTTTCAAAGAGTTAGCATTCGTAAATTCTTTGGTTGTCCTGATAAGAAACCCAAGATTTCTATATGCATCCTTAGTAATATTTGCCACATGATGCGAAAAGATTAATTGTTTGTCAAATATCACATCTAAATCTTTAATTGTATCTAATTTTTCTAAACTTATTCCATTGATGGTGTAAGTGAAGGCATATGTTTGCTCACATCTACTGTATGTCATAGTTTTACACTTATTAATATTTACTGTAAGCCTATTGCTAGTGTACCATTTTAGTATGTTAGTCAGATCTTGTTGCAAGAGTAGACAGTCATCTATACATTTCACATGTACGAATATTTTCAAATCATCTGCAAAAAGTATTTTATGAGATTTTTTAATATAACGTGACAGATCATTAATAAGTAATAAAAACCAAACGAGGCCCAAGATTAGACCCCTGAGGGACTCCAGAATTTACGCGAAAGTTTTGGTTTTATATTCTTTATACAAAAATTTACATATATTTTGTGACTAAATATTAAATTATAACATTAAAGATAAACAACATAAATATAAGGTATGGTCAGCTATAAGGAGAGGAGGTCGACAAAAAAAGTTAAGAGTAATTAAAACTAAGATACCTGTATAAACTCTATGAAGAAAATTAATGTGGTATAAATTTAAGCCATTCTTCTTGTAAATGAGAATTTTGTATTATATACTTCATTTAAGTTGCTCGTTTACGATAAAGCATACAAATTCATTAAATGGAAAACAGTAGAATCGAAAAATTCTTCATTATTTTAACTACTTGTAGATACTAATCTGGCCCTTAGTTTTTAATGAAGGCTTATGATTTTATTATAAGGTTTATCACATCGTGCTGTCTAGTGTCTAATAGTATCTGAGTTACTTGGCTACAGAATTCATCTTTGTACAATTTCAGAAATAAATGATAGGTGAAACATCGATTTTTGAGACATATTTATTAAGACATCTGATCATATCATGTAACATATAGAAAGCTGTGATACTTGTCACATTTCACTACTAACGCTTAATGCATGTTTATGTAACTATGTACGTTTTTATATTTTTCAGATCCTATAAATGCGAATGTCGTCCACGTATCGTACGATGAAGATATACCAGAAGATATAGAAGGAAGCTCATAAATATATTGTATAGTAGCGTAGATCTATTTATAAAACTATGGTTCACAGGGAAATTTGAGTCTCTTAAAAATATTATTACATATTTTGTGATACATATCGTATATTGTTGAGCTTTATAGGTATATATTGTAAAATAATTTGTATATACAGATATATCGTTGTTTGTACATATAGTTGTATTTTAAGATATGTATATTATGTATTTATATATATATAGATATAGTCTAATGATGTTCACATTAAGCCTTACAAGGAAGTAAGTAGTGATATTTTGAATTGGATTAGAAATGTGTTAATAATTATGCATAATAATCATGTGCAGGTATGTCTCCCAGACCAGAGAAGAAGTGATTTTACAAAAATAGAACGTATGTACAAAATGTGTATTGATTGTAATTTGTATTTCTTATTCTTAACACACATTTGCAAGGATAAACCTATGAATATTGTAGGTTAATCTATCTCGCAAAAGAACAGAAAATCATATTCATAGAAACCATGCACTGCAAAATTTTTAGTGGGTGGAAACTGTAAGTCATTAAATCTCGTCCCTAGAATAAGACGGTTGCAACTGAAAATACATTTTTGATTATCTATTTTAATGTGTAATAATTTGTATGTATTTAAGAAGGGTTTCCTCTATAATAATTTATGCTATACATTTTGAAATACATTCCCAAAAATATTGTTTCGTTAGATTCAAAGATTTTTATGGGGGTGAGGGGGAAAGGTTACCTTTCAAGTTGACATTTTAGACTTATGACGGTGTTATTATGGGGGACGCGAAATAGTTTCTCACAAGTGAATTCTGTGATATGATTTCTTGTTTACAGCATTGTATTATCCATTTTTTTAAAACTCTTCTAGCTTTTAAATGAAACTTATTTCAGCCGATATTTATTACAACTAATTCTTCAATTTTCTGGAAGAAACCTCTTCCGAAAGCTATCTTTCATTTTCTTTAAATTTTGCATATATATAAAGAGTACTATAAGTCTTATAATAATAAATATTAGCTTTAGAATGTACAGTATGTATCGATTCTAGAAGGTACAATACTTAATGACAGTGTTTGTTATTACAGTTTATATTATAATAAATTAAATAACATAAATTGTTTGAGCTTAAAGAGTGTTGATCTAAGCAAAAATGTGCATTTCTTCTTATAAATTGTAGGTTGAGAATCACATTCCTTTCATTAAGGGTAGATTTAAAATACACTCTTTGTTGTAGAGATTTCTGTGCCTAATTTTGAAGGAATTTTACGCGAATTACGAATTGCAGGAAATTTGGAATTTTACGCAAGTTATAATTAAACGTCGTTATATGTTGATTTTATTTCATTGTGTAAAGACAGGGTGTTCGGAGACAGCAGCTGACTTTAGAAAATGATCTTTCATTAATTTATCTCTCTCTTTCTCTCTCTCTCACTCACTCTCTCTCTCTCTCTCTCTCTCTATATATATATATATATATATATATATATAAAAAGAGAGAGAGAGATACTAACGTAGATGTACAGACGCGTCATTTCAGAGTTATGACTTGATAAAATAAAGGGTTATAGCTTGGAAAGCAAATGCCGCATTAAGGTTGGGAAGATAGGCTTTTATTGAGCAGTAATTCCATTTATACAAGTAGATGTAAGCAGGGCTGGTGACTTACTTGGTTCAGAAGCACAGGAGGAAATTTATGAGGTATCCTCACACAAAAATAATAAGTTAGATACTGAAACTGATAAACATTCCATATCCACTAGCATATTAATGGAATTTATGACTCAAAATAATCTTACTCGAACTTGATCCAGAGCTCCTTCGTGGCTAAGCGGAGGCGTGGGAGACTCGAGTTTGATTCTCGGCGGGAGCTTCTGTGCTTCAGATTCCACGTTAATCAGTAGGTCCCGTCTCATGTAGCTTCGCTGCTGAAAGGGACGTTAAACTCAAATCAACTCAACTCGAACTTGATCCAACATTTCGGTCTCGAGTTACTCCTGGAGTGGCACGGTGGCTCATTGATAGAAAGCTTACCTCTGATACGTGGGGTCCCTGGTTCGATTTCCAGCCAAGTAAGTTTATGGTGGACAGCTGATTTTCTTGGGGTACTCCCGTGTCCTCCCACATTCTCATTCCACAAATTCCATTATTCACTTGCTTTAATCATTCGTCTCCCTTAGCCTAATGGGTATAACGTGAAACGTTAAACTAAAAGATTTCATTTTCATTTCGAGTTACGCCTGTTTTTTTGTTGTATTGGCGGTCTCTTTTGTTAAATAATTTTGTTCATGTCTTCGTATGAGATATCATTTTCAAAAATTTGTTAGTGTTGTTTTCAAACACCTTGTATAATAACTATAATAATTATTATTTAAAATATAGAATTACTTTATATATAACATATTTGTCGTAATATGAAACCACCAAATGATTCTGGATTCATATTACTTCTTGTCCACGTAAAATAATCTTTCAAAAAAGATGATTTGCTAAGTATTGCGTGTCACATGCCTTTTTCGAACTATATGACAGTACGATTATAAAAGATCTCATCAACTTGAACATATCAGCATATAGAAAACAGAAATTGAATGCCATGCATATCCCAAAAAAGTCCTCAGTTTTGGGTAAGTGAGTTTTGCGTTTGCGAAACTCTTATATTAACTATGAAAGACTTGAAAGATTTCTTTGCTCAAAGTTAATTATACTTACTCTTTGAGAATAAACAAAGCTGCAGGTAATTTGAGACCTAAAAATTAATAAAATGTGAAGTATTTTGAAGTAATATTTTAAAAGAAATGATAAAAGCTTTTCTTCGAAGTTGTAAAGCCTTGAATTACTACTTCTAATATAGTGTCGAACTTTGGTAGTCTTTTTTCCTAGTAAAAGGATAGGATTTAAGACAAAAGTAACGTAAAATATGGTACAAATAATAAAAGACTATTTCATCGTATATAAGACAGACTAGTATCATAGACATACATGAGACTATATACTACAGAATTTTTTATCTATTTTTTATTTCTGCTTGCTTTTACATTACCTTTCTAAAATTAGATACTTGTTACTTGGCTGATGTGTAAACTCATTATCCTAGTAAGGAACTGTAGTTAGCTAATTAATTTTCTTTATATTAACGATTATCCATAAGACATAGAAGTATGAATAGAATGTTGCATTAAGTTTTTAAGAAATATCTTTAAAAAAACTGCATATCGAGAAATCATGACAATAGTAAATATCGAAAATATGTGATAAAGCCATATGGTTTCACTTACGTTTATTTTAATACTTACATTAAATGTTAGTAGATACTAGTATCTTTTTGTGATCACGTTAACGTAGATTTACATAGATGTATCAAAGTAGAAAGATCATTCACATGCTTTTCATTCCGTTATGAAGCTTGTTGAGGAACCTTTTCGTTTTAAAAATACTGTTTTCAAACGTTTTTTGATTATCAACTACATTGTAGAAACCGGTATTACTTGTCCACTTTTTGTTTAACATTCCCTTTTAATACCGAGGCTACAATTCCACCAGTTGTTATCATTTTGAGCAGAGTTAGCCCGTTGAACATTGCTCAGTAGCTGCAATCGGAGTCTGTGGCGGAAAGTGTATTGATGATGGGATCCGAACCACATTTCCCGGTAAATCATATCCAGGTCTCTCTCTATTTGTAGATATTCAGTGCGGTACATATTAAATTTTCAGTGGAAAGGGATGAGAACGAAGATAAGTATGCATACCAGTGACTCGATAAATTAAAATGCATTCCCCTAAAGGTAATTTTCTGGAGATAGTCATTCAGTGGAAGAAAAAATTCTGTCATCTCCTTCGCTGCAGTTACTCGTAAATATAATTTGAAAATACGTTAACACGATTTTATTGTACCATTTAGCTAATTCTGTATTTAATTAACGTTTTTTGTTGTTAAAATTACAAGAAATCCTTGTTACTGGAGCAGCGGGACTACAACTGGATTTGCCACTTTGCTAACAGCTTCACTACCAATTGATGCACAATGACCAGTTTGACCAGTGGGCCACAGTGGCTCAGTAGTAGAGCGTTCACCTCTCGTGCATGGGGTCCTTGGTTTGATCCCAACTCGCGCCAAGTGAGCTTTATGGTGGGCAAACACCGTGTGCGTGGGTTTTCTCGGGTTCTTCCGTTTCCTCCCACATTCTTCATTCCACCATATTCATTTCTCATCATCACCGTCCCCTGTAGCCTAGCCGGCATAACTGTGGGACGTAAAACTTAAAAATTTCATTTCATTTTACAGTTTAACCAGGTGCTTTTAATGCATTATTCCTCCTCAAGCGCTGAGAAGCTGAAACCAGTGGCATAATCCTGTAATCTGTCTCTTGGAGGCGATATAGTATGGTGCGGAATGGCTTATGCTGTGAGGATTGATCTTGCGTGATTGTCTGTGTACCCTCCAATTGCAGTGGATTCAAGCAGCGGTCGTAGTTTGGAGCACGCAGTAACAGCCTAGTAGGTCCTGCGCTTCATAAATTCGGTATTGCATGAGAATGTCAAGGTATTGCATGAGAGTGTCATATTCCACAAGAATGCAATATCTACACAAAAAACTCAAGGCCTAAGTAACCAACTGTATGCTGGCAGTTGTTCGTGTAGATATATAAATCCATTACAATTGATATTTGTGATTAAGATACAAAGCATCATAAATGCAGAAAATTAATCAAGGCCAATGGCTTAATTAGTTGGGCATCCTTCTAGCAAGCGGAGATCGGGATCTCGAGTTTCCACTAGTGCAGCAATCAGATTTTCTTGTTATTCTAACATTGCTCCATGCTTCTAGGTGCATATATGAAAATTTTAAAAAATAATATGTTGATTGTGTTGTTGTTAATAAAATACTTTTCCATAATAAGTATAAAAACCGTTTGGTTCTCGTGCATTTGTAGAGTGATTACGGACTTTGTTCCCAGAAAAGTACTTTTTTAAAAGTGGAGCACACTATTTCTTTATAGAATGTGTTGTTTTTTGAGGATAAAGAAATAATGAATCATTTATATGTAATCATTTATACGAATTTCTGCCACAGTGCATTCATCAATCCGTCCATTGATGAGGTGTACATTGATACTGATGTCAACCTGTATCATTATGTTGTTCGTGCTTGCACATACATCTATGGTATGAGAGAACGTACGTAGTTTTAAGATTTTTTTAAATTTTATTTGAGCTTTTATTTATAATAGCAGTCTAGTCTTCTTCTAGGAACTTTACAGGTATTAGCTTCTTTCAATGAAACGCATCCAGATATTGCACTTGATACATATTCGTGTAGAATTTAGAAGTCCTTGCAACAGGTATTAAGTTAATTCATAAGGCTCGAAATATCATCATAAGGATATATTGACTAATGCTATTCGAATAATTGTAACAGTTTTAATGTAGGTGATATTTCCGTTCATTTTATTTGGTTCTACAGAAATAATACCGCACATGGTCATAGATTGTATTCCCAGTGGAGCGCAGTTTGAAGTTATCCAATATCGTGAGGCAGCTGGGACTGCCTTACTTCTAATTTGAATTCAGAAGTAACGACCTCTGATGTAGAAAGCCAGAAATAATGACTTTGCGAACCAATTCGCTAACCACACCCAGTTGAATATGCGCCAACTGTCTGGTATTAGATCTTCATGCAATTTAGCGCCAGTGAGTTGTAGTTTTACTTAATTTTTAAGTTCCTTGCATGTAAGATGTGAAAAAAAATGTCGTTATTTTTTAATGCGCAATGAAGATGCTTTACATTATGATCTTTGCTAATGTGATTATTAAGAGATGTTTATTCATGTATATTATAACCAAGGTTAAATGTAATGTTCATTAGATGTAATCGAAAATTATTTTTACCATCAGGGATCGTGATTTCTGCCATATTTAACACTAAAAATTAATTTTATATGTCTGGAGTTTATTGTTAATGTATTTTTGATGTATTATATATATAAAGTATTTTTCATATTTACATTGTTCATAAACATAGATTGATGGATTGCTAATGTTGTACATTAAAACTAGTGTTGGGGCCAATATTGCTCGAGAGCCATGGAGGCTGCGGCAGTAGTGACAAGGTGACATTCCTACAGTCGTGAAAATAAAGTTATTTGTAAGTAAAAGCTACTTTAAAAAAGCTAAATGAGTGTAGTGAACCTCCTCAAAACAGCCTTTCCAACCGCTCCCATGAATTTGGACTTGGTCACTACATATACCTTTGCCGGCTTCCGAACTGTGATGTGAGAGTAGCCTTACGTAAATATAATGCTAGGTGCTTAGCTTTAGGTAGGGAGGTAGCTTTCCACAGTTTCTAGTTGTTTCATGACAAAATCAAACTATAATGCAATATTTCGGAGGTTGACTAGGAGTCATGATCCGGTATATCACTTCAAAACTCAAGATTTAATATCGCCTGCAATAAGTAAAGAAGTATATATGATGTGAGTTTGTATGTGCATGTCTTTGGCAGGCCTTTTCTAAATACATTTTTTATCTGATTCGCTTTTCCTCATCAGCACCAATTTTTAAGTAGTTATATTTTACCTTTATTCTAGTATATCATTGAGGAAATGCTGGCATAATAATAATAGATTGTATGTAAGATTGTCACTGTCTGTCATTTCTCGAAATGCACAATAAATTTATTTGTTTTGAGTTCCTAATAGTGCTGTTAACATTTCATGATTTTTTCTTCTGTAATTGAGTATATGGAACTCGATGTTTCGTTTCGATTTTGAAACTGGAGGTCGATTCCTCGGTTTAAAACATGTATTTTAAGAATCGAACTACTTTTTCGGTTTTGAAATAATAAAATATTTTTAAAAAAACCAAAAACAAATGTCGATTTTGATCGTCTACATTACAGAAATACAGATTGCATGCAAATAAGAGTATTTGAATGAGGAAAAACGATGTTCTGTTTCTTTTCAATTAAGGTTACCATTCCTCTTAGCTTTCGAAACATTTCTATAGTGCTTGAAAGGAGAAATAACTAGTGCTCGAAATGAGAAATTATTGGATCACACGTAATAGCCTATTTTTTGTATCTTTTAGATTTATCAGTAATGAAAGTTTTTCTGCTTTTGTTAGGTTTAGTTAGGTGAGTTTTATTATTTTGTCCTCTTTCTGAAGAAAGAGTATTTGCCATAAAGTATAACTGTAACCGTAGAAAAACTTGAAACTACTTACGTGTTGAAAAAGCGATTTTTTTGTTTTTCGTTGTAAAAGTTATAATTTCCTGTTTTGAAAATCTCACTGTCCCTTTTTATACATCTGAACACAGAAGCTGGAATTTCAAATAGGTCCTATTCAGTTATCTATATTCTAACACGAATTTCAGCCTTAAATAGCGAAAACCGAAACTCGAATTTCGGTTTTGAAAACCAATCGATTTTTTTTTTTTTTTTTTTTTTTTTTAATTTCAACATCGGTTTTCCGAAAAATCGATGTAGAAACTTTAGTTCCTTGACAGTGTTTTTCTAATTCATTAAGTTGGTGCATATAAAATGAGCAATTTTAGGAATTAAACTTTTAAAATAATTCCCTTTTTCATTAACTGTCACATCTATCAATTATTGAAGTTGGATGGTTTGTCTATTTTACGGAATAATTAGTATTCAAAGAGTCCAACGAATGAAAAAGCTGTTTTTTCGATCTATGAGTAGAAAGTTTTTAGCGGTCTTAAATATAAATCCTTTTGACTATAATCTTAATAATACATCTTGCATTTATTATATTACAACAGATGGGTACTTATTATATACGTCTCAGGTAAATAACCATCAGGTAAAAATGGCTATCAAAAGTAGAAGTTTAAGATCATTATTTTTGTTATTTTGCAATAGGGATTATAGATTATATTAAAGTGTAAAGTGCTAGGCATTCAGGGTGCGAGTACATAGGGATACATGGATTTCCCTAACCAACAATATTGGCTAGCGAACTCAGAAACTTCTTACCCTTAAGCATTCCTACAGTGTCGAAAGAATTCTATGAATTTTTCTCCTCGTAAGTTGTAAAAGCTATCTATAGCATTTCAAACGAAAGAGTAATACAGGATGCCCCATAATTATGTATATGATGATTCAAAGACTGCGGTAAGGAAACTAGCAGCATAACGTGACCATACAATTGAACATGAACACACTACTCTCATACGTTTCCTTAAAAGAATTTTAATCTCTGTCCTCTATGACATGGCCCACTAATTCACCATGCAAATCGATTCATGCCTGGAGACGAAGAGGAACGTTGTCACAAGCAGCTTAATAGACCCGTACTGGTACCTTGTGGAACTCTTCTGTGATAGCTTCCCGTAGTTCGGCCAAATTGCGTTTATGATATTGACAGAGTTTGTCCTTTTAAACACCCCATAAGAAAAAGTCAGGTAATATTAAGAGGCCTCATCCCGGCGAAATTAAAATATCGCTAAGTTTTACAATAATTATGTGATATCTTCAAATAGGTAAAAGATAATTGAAATGTGGAACAAGAGCGCCCTAGACAATATTATTTTCCGTGTGGTACCGGTATCACAAGTCACCTAGGTGCTTTCCGTTTTCAGCCGTTTAGAAACGCGAAAATAAATGTCGATTTTCAAAATGGCTCGAAATCGAAAGCAGATAAATGAGTCGTGATAACGGTATCTTATGTAAAATAATATTGTCTACGGCTCTCTTGTTCCACATTTCGATTATCTTTTATCTATTTGAAGATATCACACAATTACTGTAAAATTAGCGGTATTTTAATTTCGTCGGAAAGAGGCCTCTTAAATCGGGAGATCGAGTTGGCCAATCCACATACCCACGTCAATCGATCCAGCGGTTCGAGAATGTTTAGTTCAACCACTCTTGCACTGGTATGGCATAGCCTGGTATACACTAACGGTTCTAAGTCTAGTGACCGTTATTCCCACTCTTAGGCTACACAGTGTTGCCATATCGAAACTTTTTTGTCCAGAATTACAAATACTACAGTCAAACATCATATACATAATTATGGGTCACCCTGTATAATCACGCACTTTAAATTTTGATCTCATTATTGCATTTGACTTAGTTTTAGTATAGTGCTAGTGGTTCCTGGTTCGATCTCAGGCCCAATTAACTTGTGATGGACAACATCGTGTGCGTGGATTTACTTGTGATTATCAAGATTATCAAATATTAAGTTCCCATTATTTTATAATTACTTATTTCCATTAATCATCTTTCTCTCTTAACCTAAAAGGCATTATCATGGGATGTAAAACCAGAATTTAATTGCGTTTAGCTTTGGTGCGAAGTATTCTTCGTTTGGATAACTATTTGAATAATTTTCAAAAACGCATTTGAAATGTCTTTTGTTTTATTTATGAAACGCAATTAAAGTATATGTACGTAAAGAGAGAATAACATAATAAGCTTGCCATACAAGATTTTCAGTGTTATAACAATGTATTCGACAGGCATAACATAATACATCTAATCTAGTATATTAAGAGTAATTATCAATCTTAAGTTCCTTTGAGAGTGCTTTATATGTATTAAAACTATTGTGATGTTTTTAATAAATCTAACCAAATTTTGAAGCCACAATTTATTATTTCGGTCGTCTCTTCTACATAAATAGCTAATCAGTATTTTTATAAATATTTTGTAACACAATTCAATTGTGATACATGTATTTTGTTGTGTAATAAACTTGTAGAAATTACATGGCTTTTTTTTTTATTCGAACAACCCAAAATAAATTCGTAATTGATATTTTTCCTGTTACTATAAGAAAATTTAAATAAATGTGATAGCATAACTGATATGAGGGGAGGAAGATAACAGGGCTATCCATATAGACAGAGATCATTTAGAGAGGGTTATGGTGACTATGCAGACACAGGATTCGTACAGGTTTCAATTTTAAGTGACAGTTTTCTTCTTACGTCCTTTTAAATACATTTTTTTTTTTATTCTTTAAATCATCCATTACACTTTGATATATAGATTTGAAAAGAAATCTTAGTATGTAATGTATTTGTAAATTTTACAGATGTAAATGTACAGTTAAAATTTGTAAATTTTGAGGAACGGCTGTTCTATAATTCTTGTATTTTTCAGTCAAGGAACAGAAGTTGGTCTTACAGGTTCGGTAAACCTCCACGAAATTTTCGGTAGGTAATTTCTTATGTCGAATTAAGGAACAGCGCCCTAATAAGTGTGAGTCGAAAAATCCAGTTGCAGAGCTATAACCTACCGAAACTGTAAGGTCAATAGGTTGAAAACTATGGGACATATATCAAGGGATTCGAGAAATTATTGAGGAACAAATATACGTTGTACCTAAATACTCATGGTTATAATGCTTGCAGAGTGTAGTTTAGAAGAAATGTCCATGTGTTATCAGAAGAGTTTTCAGCAGTTAATCAACTTATTTATCAAAGTCCGTTGAGCAGATAACGCACTGTTCGAAAATGTGGATATTTAGATAGTGTTTTATTTCTGGTGGTACGCAACGGTATAGCGTACCGGCACCTTATTAATGAGAATGGAATATTTCCTTTACTGTCTTAAAAAGGGGTTGACGAGAAACTTTCAAAAATACAAAATAGTAAATAGTAAATAAAATAGTAAAACTACTTCAAGTTCGAAAATGTTATTATCCCCCTTGTTTTACCTTAATTTTTCATATTCCGTCACAAACAGGAGCTTTACCCCTCTCATTTCCATACTTCATTCTCATCGTCGCGATTAATCCAATTGGGTAGAAAAGCGTGACATACTCATCACCATCAAAACGTCGAATATGTATTCCAAACTTTGACCGTTTCTGATTTAAAAACGCTACTGTGTACCAGGGGCGGATCCAGGACCGACTTCTGGGGGGGGGGGTTGTCTTACTGCTACTTTTAAGGGCTCCAAACTTTGGGATGGGTTTTATTTATATATATAAAATAAAGTTTTCTCTTCTGGGGGGGGCGATCGCCCCCCAGGATCCGCCCCTGCTGTGTACACTATAAGTCATTACTTGGCACATTGTATATCACATCGTCATTAACAAATCATATATAGTACCTTTTTTTAACTAATAAGTAAAACCGTGTTGTGGCTCTTATTGAAACATTTGGGTTGCGAGCGAATCTAGCAAGAAAATTTTTACCAAATCTATTTCTTTGCAAACCGAAAGAGGGCGCCAATACTTTTTCGGGGCGACGTGTCGTTTACTCATTTCTAACACTTTTTCTTTCTTCTTGCTCGTTCGGTGCCCTCTTGCTATCAGCGCGCGGGGCAACCGCCCCGCTGGCCCTCCCTTCCCCCTAGCTACTGCTCTGCAACTAGTATAAATTAAGAGCTTCGATTTAACATGGGCCATAAATTTGCACGATTGTATACTGTCATTAACTTCTTATCCCTGCGTATTCCAATAGTTGACAGACTTGTCCATAGATGTCATTACTGGCGGTTTTTTTTTTTTTTTTTTTTTTGCGAGGAAAAGAGGTCTTTCAAACTTACATTTCTGAAGTGATCAGCAACCCTGAAGCTAATAGAACAAACCTAGCTATTGTCACAAGGGGAGGAAGATATCATGCTGTTTCTGGTAGCGAAAGAAAAAAAGTCTGATCATAAATACTGTGCACAAGCATTGATGTGTATGTTTTGCAGGTCCTCCTACCAAACATAATCTATGAAATGGAAAAATGTTTGACGGTTAACTCCTTGTAGACCGTTGGACCAATTTTAATTATTTTCGACACATGAGTGAATCATAGCCTAATTTAAGTTTCCATTACATTAGTTTTCCCGAAGAGTGTATCCTAAGGGGGATAGAGGGAGTTCAAAAATACAGTACCCCACGAGCTCACGTCATGTTAGAATAATGAAATTCGATAGTTACACTCTTCATCAAAAATATTTTGTGTGTGTTTCAGTGCTTTTGGAAAATTACGTTTAAGAGAGTTAGGAGCATTAACTATAGAAATAAAATATAACGATATTTGGTGGCCAACTTTTCCTAGACCGCTGTACTAAATTTGATTATTTTTAGTACATTAATTGATCGTGACCTAACCAGTGGCGGATCCAGGGGGGCGATCGTTATCCCAGAAGAGGAAACTTTCTTATTATATTCATAAATAAAACCCATTCCAGAGTTTGGAGCTCTTAAAAGTAGCTCTAAGTTACAGTATTACAACCCACTTCCCCCCAGAAGTCCGTCCTGTATCCGCTCCTGGGCCTAACTATGTTTTGTGCCACATCATTGGCGTACTGTACGGTGGAAAGGTAGTAACATGTAAAAATGATCGATATTAATGTGCAATCCTAATTTTCGGGGTGACTGAGATACATAGTTACACTCCCGATGCTAAATTCCTCTTTGTCGTGGAGGTGAGGGATGGGGTTGGGAAGGAAGACATGTAAGAATAATCGAAAGTGACCGATATTACGAGTGTCCAATCAGTACTTTTTGGTGTCACTGAAATGTATACTGAATACTGACACTCCTGATGGCGGAAACGGTGACATCTCTAATTTTTATCATTACAGAGGTTGTTCAGCCTACGTCTGGCCGATTTCGCTCCTTCCCCCTCCCGGGCAGAATGGACTCACCCGACCTGGCTCGTGGCGTCCTGTAGTGTTGTGCAGTGGCTTCCTGGGAACGGAGTTGTTTTTCCGCGCGGACGACAATAACGCACAAAACAGGACCATTGTTGTGAGTGTTGTGTTAAATTTGTTTCCAAGTGTATGGGTTTGCGCTCTGTGACCAAAATGCCGCCCAAACTAAGCCGGTTTGGGGAAGGCTATGTTGCGGCTCTTTATGACGCCCACTTTAGTGTTTCTCATTAGAAAATCAGTGCAAGAAGAATGGTTGTAACATCAGTTTAAGTGGAATAAAAAGTTATTAAAAAGTACAAGGGCAACGAAGCTCCACCATTTGGATCACCAACGACGTTGCCTAGGAAGCGGGAATGCACCAAGGCCATCTCCACCATACAGAGGAAACTTCGCGAAATGGCAATGCAAGAAAATCCGCCAACACAAAGGTGTATGGCTAATCGTCTTGACGTGTCTTTGGGGACTGTGAGCCGCACGTTAGACCATCAACTCAAGCTGGGAAAAGTCATGAAAGTGCGCGGCCATCTCACGGATGCCCACCAAAAGGAACGAAAGTGTAACGCCAGGAAGCTGTACGAACGGCATCTGGCAAAACAAACGTAGATATACGTCGTAACGCTCGATGAAGCATGGATTTACCTTTCCGACTGCTGCAAACCGAGAGCCATCATGTACCGAGAGAAAGGCACCAAGAACTTCAGAAGGTGGGTCCGTGTCTGTAAAGAATCCTTCCCAAAAGGGTTCATGTTCGTTATTGGCTACTGGTACCGAGGTAAACTGAAGATTCGTAGGGTAGCGAAGAACTGCAAAATAAATTCGCAGTATTTTCAGGAGCAGATCATGTGGCCGATCTACGAGCATGAGATTCCAACAATGTACGGAAATGACACCAATCTGGTGCGCATTCACATGGACAAGGCCTCATCACATACTTCAGGGCGCATTCTACAGGGAGATGAAGGAGGCACTCCAGATGCAAGTCCAATGGACTATTGTGGATTTGGGTTGCTGAAGCGGGCTTTGGGAAAACGCCGTGTGACAACTGTGGAAGGACTTTGGAAAGCTGTGCAAAAGGAATGGGACAAGATTACCCTCCCAGTTCTTTAGAGAAGCCTATTACAGTGGAAATTACGCTGCTGGGCTATTGTTAGGAACCAAGGGAAGCACATCGAGCACTTACGGACCGGGCACCATGGATTCTTCTAAATTTTTGGGTAAGTCGAAATTGGCCAAATGTAGACTGAACAACCTCTGTATACTTACATTGAAATAGTTATCCTAAGGGGAAAGGAGTTCAAATAGCTACTTTTAATAAACCTATTCTCTCTGTGCGAAGTACGAGCAATTGAACTGTTAATAATAAAAAACAATAATAGTAAATCACAATAGCCAAATTATATTCTTTCTTTTCGTGGTGCATTTATAATTAAATGTTTGTAATCTAGCTGAGGAAGTGTCTACTTATTGTAATAGGGGCGTGTTAAAAGGGCTGAAGGAAAGGGTATTCCAGTCATTAAAGTTTACAATTTTATATGGGAATTTTGGCAAAGTAAATAAAAAAAATAGGTAGCTTCCTTTGCAAGCGAAATTACTGGGCTTTACGACTTTTATTAATAATTTCTTGGTTGTAACCTCATAATCTTTTTGTATTCAATTCTAACTTAATATTACATCTTCTGTGCATTTCTTGTACTGTAATCATATATCATTGTTGTCCTCAAGACCAGATGAGACCACTTAGTAATAGGAAATTCAATACTATATAGGAAAACTGTTGAATAATTAGCATTGATTAAAAAGGAGGAGGCCGCAGCAACTTAGTGGCACAGCACTTATCTCAAGCGTGTGAGGTGCATGGTTCGATCCCAGTTCCTGCCCAGTGGCCGTAGTATTGGACAAGAACCAAGTACATAGGTTCACCTGGGATTCTTGCGTTTCCCCAATCTTTCTTCATCCCACCATTTTTGTCATTCCTTTACATTTTTAGTGGGACCTATCTTGACTAATTGTTTTCATACAACCGAGTGCCATACTCATTCCAATTAACTATAATGATTATGCATGGGCGGTGGTGGGTCACTTAGTTACGTGTAGCTAGTGGCGGCGGTTGGACGTTAAAAGTGGGGGGAAAGACATGATCTGAATATTTGCATATAAATGTTAGTTTTCCTGCTTGTTTCTAATATTTTGTTTGACGAAAGGTTGTATAACTAATAGGATACTGTCTTTTTCAGTTAAAATACCGTATATACTATTTCATATTTTATTAAGTAAATTGACAAGAGCAAGAGCAACACCAGTAGGTAGTAGCCCTTTGTACTCTTAAACAACAAAAGTGTAAGAAGAGATTTGATTCCTTGCTCATGAACATCTTAAAATTCTGTTTGGAAAACTGTGATCAGATTATTGAATAACAAATTTGCAAAACAAATAAATAGAAAGGATAATATTAATCATAGTAATAAATAATGATGCTTGTTTTGCAAAAGTCATATTGAAACAGGGATTAATGAACAACTTAATTTTTAATTCCACATATGCTATTAAATGAATGTTATTACTGTTAGAAAATGAAAGACTGTAAACACTACAAGCATATGCTACGACATTTAAAGAAATATTTGCTTTTGCAACTTCCCGAAACGTTCGTTGTCATTAGGTGCAGTTTTCACTTCCTTGAAGCACATCAAAACGCAAAAATACTTAGAATCACTCGATACTCCAGTTATACAAAATAACACTAAAACCTAGAATTATGTTGAATTCACTAAATTTAATTGTATATACACTCGTACACCCCTAACACACCACTTCACTCATATATTGCACTACAAAACAATGGAAAAGATAGAAGTTGTTTCTTATTGCGCTTTTTCCTCTTACTTTAGAAAGAAGAAAAGACATTTTAGGAACTGTCAATTTTTGTGCAATTAAAAAAATAACTTGTGAAAGATTTTTTTCTTTCGCGAAATGCTCTCTGAATTAGTTCCAAAACGGCTGACTAACATATCGAGCCCTTGTGAGAAAAACTATGCTGAAATTGTTTGTACTCCAATAGATTAATTTTGGTTTTATTTCCTGTGGCAATTAAAACGCAATTCTTGTAGTTTTCTTTACTCCACGGGAAGACAACCAATACATACTCACTGAACGGCAAATATATGGCACCATTTTGTCTATGAACCAGTAAATACACACAAAACTTTACTTTTCTAAATGAAACTATATACATTAATGGGTTACTTCAAAAAAGTGCGGAGGCAGCTGCCCCCTTTTTCCCTCCCCCTAATCGCCGCCCATGCGTGTAGCTATCTGTAAAATATCGCCTACAACTGAAGAGAATGATGAATGTTATTTCTAGAGGAGATACGTAACTTTTTTTTTTAATCAGATGTGCTTATTTCATAGAAAGAGTAAGTATGTGCAGAGATATGGGTCTTATTATGGAATCTGGATCGAAGGTATAACATAAAATAAAAAAACTTGAGGAAAAGACGAAGAATATCATATGAAAGTAAATACTTCAATGGCAAAAACAATGAGGGTTGAAAAATGATGAGGGAGTGTATCAACGAGAAAACTTAAAAGGAAAGAAATAAAATATGTGATAGAATTGAGTTTGAATAGTTAGATAGTAGTGCTAGTGAAAACTAATGCAAATGGGAAATAAAACAAGAATAGGAAGGACCAAATACTTCTGTAAGAAGAAAAACATATTTTATAGACAACTAAACATAGAACTAAGAGAAAGCTTAATCGAATATATCGTATAGTTGTGTATTGTACAAAATAGGAGCTTGAACATTACGAAAAAAGCTAATAAATAAGTAGATAAGTAAATAAAACAGTTAGGACCTGCCAAACGTGTAAGCAGAGAAGAATTGATAAAATTAACTGGGTCAAGTGGCAAATCAGTGAAGAAATGTTAGGACTAGTTCAATATTAAATGTAGATTTAAAAAATAGGAACAGGTTAGGACATTGTTTGAGAAAAAAAGATCATAAAGTACCTGATTGAAGATATGTTGGAAGTACAAAGAGAAAAGAGAGAAAACACCAACTGATGAGCGTTATAAACATAGATAACTCCTAAATCAACGTTTAGCTGAGAACTGGTTTCACTTATTGAAGCTTCATAATTCGTAGGAAGTAACTTAGCCTACCGGAGATAACAGAATACAGGCACGTACGCAGGAATTTATTTCGGGATGGGTTTTAATCTTTCGGTGGTCCAATTTCAATAACAGGATAAATGATATTAAAATTTGTAAAATGACCCATAAAATTAAATTAAATTTACAGAAAAATCGGGATTTCGAGGGGATCCCTCTGGCAACCATACCATATGGTCACTTGTAAACAAGGACATTAGTTTGCAACTTTGCCGGACCCGCAGATAAATCAAACAATAATTCATCTTCTTATACCTAGAAATGAATGTTTGTTTGTCCCGTATACAAATCCATACCATTTACTTGGTATACCGGTACTTAAAAATAAAGGTATCGAAGAAACCCTAGTTTGGAAAGGACCATAGGCTATATATAAATTTTTGATTCACATCCTAAGGGAAGGAGGAGGTTTGAAAAGGGAAGAGATGGTAGTAAAAAGTATATTACCTCACGAATTTCTCATGTTAGGAACATGAAACTCAGTGGCAGATTTATCTATGGCGCCGTCCCTAGGCAAGATTCGGCCGGTCGCCCCTTTGTGTTTCGCGAATATAACAAATGTCTCAACGTAGTAGGCGATCTTTAATTTTCCGTCGTTGGCATGCTTTTATTCATGCCTTTGTCCAAAAAAAAGGCACACTGAAAGAAATTTTGAATTTTTCTCGTATGTTTTAAGATGAAAAAATGCCATTTAGGCGAGAGTGAATATGAAGAAATTAATCGCTGAATGCAATGTCGTTCTTGAATATACGATTAAAATTTGCTTAGTCTATACTATGTACTATATTTTAACGTAATATATTATGAAAATATGAATATCTTCACTTTCTCATTCGTTGGTGAAGAAGATTTCAAAATAAGACAGGCAACAAGATTTCTAAGTTTTATTTATTACACTTATGCGTAGGAAGTAATACTTCTTTAACAAAAACTGGAGAAATTCACTTAAACTCATATTTTTTTCTTTTTAATGTATTAGTTTACAAAGATAAAAACCGTGTAAAATATCATTAAATTTTTTGTATGTGGAACATCTAGTGGTTAATAGTTTTACTACCAAAACAAAACTGTTAAGGAATTATGAAAATATATTCTTACATTAAAGATTTACGCCTTGCTTTCATAACAGAAAATTAATCTATTAATTGTTCAAATCTAAACTCTTCGCCATTAAGGATCTCGGCTTCAATGTTAAGAATTGCAAGATAATTCAATTTTTCTTCTTTTAGGGTGGAACGAAGATATATCTTAATAAATACTATTTAATGACGAAAATGATCTTTCTACGGAACAGTTGCTAACGATAGTACACAAATACATTCTCACATCAGACCTATATCTACATTATGAACTATACCCTGCAAGTTCTCTTCTCTGAGGAACTTGCTCATAGAAAGAGATTTGCATTTGATATTATTGCACTTCATCAATTTTGAAAAATGCATGCATTTACTTTCAAATGATGACTCTAGAATAGTATCGTAAAGGTTTTGCAGTTTTGCTGCATATTCTAAAATTACTGATGGTTGTGTATTTGAAAGGTCAGAAAAGACTGAAAATCTATCAGCCACTACAGAA
The DNA here is from genome assembly GCF_964235325.1 of Thermobia domestica. Lineage (NCBI taxonomy): Eukaryota > Metazoa > Arthropoda > Insecta > Zygentoma > Lepismatidae > Thermobia > Thermobia domestica. Next base: position 54,308,426 of record NC_137456.1, on the reverse strand, counting down.
TATGATTCTTTTCTTTTTAGTAGTTCACTTTTAATTCTGTCAATAATAACACAAAAGGTTTCCACTTTAAACTTTCTCTCCCTGTAAGGACGGCTTCATCTCTTCTCTCATCTGGAGGACGTTTTTTTCTTCTGCAAGTGTTTAAACGAAGTGTCACAATCACTGTCACACAATTCACATCGATCCAGTGCCTCCTTTTCATATACGTCAAACATGTCACGAAGGAATTTCATATATTCTACAAGAGAATCATAGTCGGTTTGCTCTTTCAATGGACATAACAACACTTTGGAGAGTTTCACTTACTTTTCCAAATCTTTCTAAAATATCTCTCCAAATCTCCAACATTAATGCATTTTCCAATCTGTACACCCACCAGCAAAAGTATCTCCCCCCCCCTAAGTGCTCTAATTCCAATACTTGGAGTTCAGATAATAATTTGCAGTTGTGAGAACGCCTGGGCAGATGCAACCCGACTTACACGTAACTTTTCTCGGCACTGACAGCAGTTGGTAGCACCGAGTCAGGTCTTTAAGCAAGGAAAATTGTAAAGTAGGTGACTAATGAAATAGTCCTCCATTCTGAGAAAAATCTCTATGGTTCGGATTGTGTTGTCCAATGAACACCATATATTACTCTCAATATTGCTGTGTATGTAATGTTTATTTCGTTATATGTATTATATGTTCAGAGAAATAAAAATATTGACCCGCATGAATAAGAAAATGCTTGTAAATAGATGTAAATGTAAAATCTAGAACAACTGCTGGAAATAAGTTTGTAAATGATTGCCTCCTTTGAGAGACCTTCTCCAATTCTCCTCAGTCCAACATCTTTTTCTTTCTGGAGAGGAGAAGATATTGCTTGTCACACTGAGTACGCATTGAAATTGATATTGAAACATTTTGTCTTTCTAACATTTATTTTCATCCCATATTCCTCACAAGCTCTTCTCAAGTTTTCAACATCTTATTGATTTTCTTTCTAGATTCTGCAACAACAGCCATATCATCCTCAAACCGTATACACCTAATCATTCTATCTCTTACCGAAATTCCATCTCCATTATGTAGACTCTTTTTCGCTATCTCTTCTAGATATATATTAAATAATGTCGTCGAAAGACATCATTCCTGTCGAACTCTCCTTCCAATTGCACTCTTTGTCTACTGCGTATGAATCAGTGAATTTCCATGAAAGATCATGAATAACTCTGATAATTTATATAATATTTATGGACGAATATGTGACAAAATTTATATCAATAACATACATCAATCCTCAAAGTAACAAATAGGGTAAACATAAAAATCAATAGACATATTACGTAAGGGCGAAATAGGCTTAAACTTCAGACACTACTAAATACATTCCTTTACTCTCCCCGTCGGTCCATCGGTTAGCACATGTGCCTTTGGTGTAGGAGGACCGGTTCGATTCCCGCTAGGAGAAAATGTGGGATTTTAGCTGTCCTCAGTGTTTTTGTGTTCGTGTCCCTGTTGTTCAAAGTTATTGGAAATAACTGTAAAACTTGTGTACCGAGTAGAAAATAGAGACAAGTTACTGAGATACGTTCGGTGAATCAGTTAACTTAAAAAGAAAAAAGAAAAAAGTGGTCTAAACAAGCGTTTGCGTGTAGATCACTATTAACGATTAGTTCGTGTCCCACCAAAGTAAGATTTTTCTTTTACCTATTCACGAAGTTTCTCTCTGTGTTTCTATCGGATTTGATTAAATAGAACTTCGAATAGAGACCACCTTGAATTCAGTTATTGACTAAGCCAGAAATTCTGATAAAGATACGACTATGATTTTATTATTATTATTATTATTATTATTATTATTATTATTATTATTATTATTATTATTATTATTATTATTATTATTATTAGTTAAAGTACGAAGTTTAAAATGAGGCGACCAGCATTTACGTAAACTAAATTATAATTTATTTCATTATCAGTGATTTCATAATATTCATAATATTCAGTCCACTATACATTTGCGAGATTTGCTTTGGGAAATGAAGTGTATACAACATTGACTAGTAAAAATATTACAATAAAAAATATATTATTAAAAATGTTGATTAAGTAATTGGAGTTAAACATGCCTTAGAGGATTTACTTTAAAGTGCAATCCACACGAATATTCGAGTTTTAATCCGACTAAAAATCGATAACTTACACGATAATACTTACTTCATTAGTTCTATAATTCTTTATGCTTTTACGTATTATAATTCTGTTTAAGTTATGATTTTGCTGTTTCAAAACATGGAACAAAAAATAAATGTAATATTCTATTTGTTAAGAAAACCTTTCAAACAATGATGATTTCAGGGGGTGACCTGAGGGAGAATTTGAGACCCTGTCTACCTAAAAATTTCCCCCTTAGGGGCCATATCTTCGATCGGACTAACAGTGTTTTATCTGTTTTACGTCCTTCATATATTGACAATCCCCCGGGGAGAATCTTCTGAAATCACCAATGCTTATAAATAGTTTTTCATTATAAATCAAAGGATAATAATGAAATATTGAACATACTTAATATTTTGTTTTCAGCTATGGATTTTAGATGCGCAATTCATATAATGTTCCATTCTAATCGAATTTGAAAGAAAAGTAGTTGCCAAAGACTTATTCAAAGAAATGTTCCCAGTACTCTGATGAAAATATTAACACACTTTGAAAAACAAAGGAATACTTCTACTGGGTTTGAATACGTAATCTTCTGATTGACAGACTATTAACCCAAACCGCTCGACCATTTCGTATGCCTTCACAGAGCCTCTTTTGACTTTTGTGTAAAGTAGTTTACTGCTCCACATTCATGTTTATGTTTATGAGTTGTTTATGAGTACGACTATAGTTTGTTGTGAATATTTTGACGTTACAGGTCTTGCAATATATAAAAGTCCTTTTCGTATAAATTACATTCAATTTTACGTCCTAACTATATACAACAGGTTGAATCTGTGAAATGATTTGGGTTGGAGAGATCGTAAATTTTCATAGTTAGGAGCCTGGTTATGCAAACCCGCTTAACGTGGGGATTTACTTATGTGCAATTTGGTACGTCCAAGCACAATGGTCCTTTTCTCGTTTGTCACAAGTTTTTTTCTTCTTCTTTTTTTTCCCACCATTACGAGTTAAGCAACCAATTGGCACATTCACATCAGTTAACTGCAATAGCTATAGGTTAGCGATGGTGGGTCATTTAATTACATTTGATCAGTGAAAAGAACGATCTAACGGGACCAATGTTAATTCTATGAAATGAAATCTTCTCAGTTTTACGTCCGTATGTAGGCTAAAGGTGACGGTGATGAGACATGAATGAAACGATGGAATTAAGGAAGTAGGAGGAAACGGGAAAATTCTGAAAAAAACCCATGCACACGTTGTTTGTACACCACAAAACCAAGGGCGCCGATTTCTCTGTAAATTTGGGGGGCATTCAGATGCAGAAGGTATATATATATGAAGATTTTAAGACAAATTGCACTCAAATTATGCCAAATATGGTATATTCATAAATACAATAGGGGGGCCCACATGAGCTTTGGGGGGCTCGGGCACCCTCGGCCCTCCCTCAGGATCGGCGCTCAAGCAAAACTCACTTGACACGAGCCAATGTTAATTCTAACAGGGGCGCGGAGGGGTGTATGATTTTTGTTAAAGACGGAAATTCAATATAGTGTTATTTGTCATTGAAAGTGATGAGTAAGGGAGGAAGAAGTTGACATGGACTGCAGTATCTGGAATTTACTCACAAGAACTATAGGTGCGAGATAGTGTTTCTTCCAGACATACTTCTGGAGAGCTTTTCTATCCCCATCCCCAGTTACCCATTTCACTGATTTAAGGTAAATGTGATTATACATGTTATTCTTGTGTTGACCGCATCCTTTAGTATATATTATTTTATGAAAGAAAGTTATGATATGCGAGGGTATTTCCAAAAGTTTCCGGCCTGACGCCTTATTACTACTGATAATAAGGCGTTCTTTGCACATGCTGCCATCTATGGAAGAAATGATACATCAATTTCAAATATCTAGCAGCGTTAGCTCGTTGGAGGCAGTCATCTGAACCAGTCGCTGTGCCTTATGCTCGCATACTGCAAGACAATGCTCCAGTCTTCACGGCTTTGTTTGCCAAGACTGCAGTGAAATACTTTGGCTCCGAGGAGATTCAGCGCATACCCTAAGCCCAGTGAAAGGCTGTGGCTTCAAAAAGATTAACACCTACCCTAAGCCCAGTGAAAGACTGTGGTTTCGAAGAGATTCAGTACCTACCCTAAGCCCAGTGCAAAGCTGTGGCTTCGAGGAGATTAAATCTACCCTAAGCAAAGTGAAAGACTGTGGCTTCGAGAAGATTGAGCACCTACCCTAAGCCCAGTGAAAAACTGTGGCTCCTAGAAGATTGAGCAACTACCTTAAGCCCAGTGAAAGACTGTGGCTTCGAGGAGATTCAGCACCCACCCTAAGCCCAGTGAAATACTCTAGCTTCGAAGAGATTCAGCACCCACGCTGCAGCCTTAGCAACAATACCTGTGTGGATTGGAACATTGGTATGCGAATATACTTTTGTTCTCTACTAAAAATAATCGTATCATTTCTCGATCGAATGGTTAATTTGCACTCTCTGTGTGTAGTCCCTGATTTGATTCATAGTGGGTGTTTCTTTCGAATCCGTGGTTAATATCCCACTTTAAACAGTAGGTCCCGTCTTAGGCTATAAATTATATTCTCGGTGCTGAAAAAGAAGCGTTAAGCTTCAACCAACAAACTTCCTAATGATTTTCAATTTGCATCTTGTTGTGTTGATTCTGAAGTGAATGCTTCTATTTCTGTTCCTGAAAGTTCGGATGGGTGTGCAAAGAATAAGCCAGATATTTCCCCTTTTAGAGGTTACTTTTTAAATTTAAAAAAAGAAAAAACTGCAAAATCCTGATGCAGCAAAGATTATCTTAATTTTATTAAGTAAAATATACAGAAATACGCGTGTAAACAGTTATTTCAATAATAATTTCTCCAGATTTATGTATTTGAATGAAAATTAGCTTCATATTTCAAAAACTTGATAATTATTAGCTACCCTTCCCACAGCCACCCGAAAACACTAATAGTGACATACATTTGAATTTCATAATTCTATATCTGACACTGAGTTTAATGGATTATGAGTTGGAATTACATTTCCGGCCTTTCAGGGTCTATGGCCTTGTTAGCCCGTCACGTACGAGAGATGACGTCCGTCGGCCATCAGACTGCCCAAGGAATTGGGGAGGAAGAAAGCAGTCAGAAAGGAAGGAAGCGTCCTGGGACCACTATCTTAGGTACCATCCCGACATTTACTTGGTGAGAGTGAGGAAAAACCCAAGAAAACCTCATTCAGGATGGCTAGCCTGAAAAAACTGTTTCAACCGAGTGTTCCTACTGGGACTCGAACCCACTGGCGTCTCTGGCATGTAAAATTTGGGGTAACATCGAAGAAAGTGATTAAAATGGTGCTACCTAGCTCAACCTATTTATTATCTTCGATTCCATTTGTTACCTTTCTGCTTACCTTTACGGATCCCCTAAGACATATCAAGAACTCTCATATAATCGTTCTACAGCCTGAATAATATATTCCAAATAAATATAATAATAATTATTATTTATTTGTTATTCTGTTGTTAGTAAATAAATTAAATTAGAATGAAATATTGAATATTTTGTACTTCAAAATATTGGGGGGGACTCAACCCCCTCGTCCCCCCCGCCAGAGACGCCTATGCTCGAACCTGAGACCTAGTGATGAGCGCAAGAGTCTTGCTCTTGCAGTTTTTGCAAGAGTCTTGCATGCAAGACCAAGACCAAGACCAAGACTCTTGCGCAAGAGTCTTGCACAAGTACTGGTACTACTAAATTTTTTATAGAATGTAAAAAAGGAAGGAGAAATATCATTACATCTATCACTTGAACTTCTTGGCTTCAGTAAAAATGCAGCTGGACTGAATGTGTTCCCAGTAGTTTATGCAATCCGTGTGAGTCGATCTGTCCCTGTAGCTTATAACAACAGTGTGTCGTTTTCTGAATTGGTTGTTCGCGTTTTCTGTAGATATTACTCGTTTTCAAGCCACACAGGTGTCATCTCGCACCGTGTGAGCTTTTTGGTGGACAAGCACTGTGTGCGTGCGTTTTCTCGGTATTTTTCGTTTCCTCCTACTTTCTTCATTCCATCATTTCAGTCATTTCTCTTCATCACTGTCTCCCTTAGCCTTGGTGCACAATCGTGGGAAGTTAAACTAGATACTTCATTTCATTTCAAAGCATATTAGTGGTGTTCTCCCAAAACTAAAGAGAAATGTAGCATTGAACATAGGTAATACCGTACACCATAGGTGTCAACTACATGGATATGGCCTTGGCTCTGAGACTCAAGCATCCGTTGTAAATTTTCAATGTGTGCTCTTAAAACTAATATCGAAATAACATTTTCATGACATTGACAAAAACTTAGTGCATGTGGCCGCAAGTTTGATTTCATGGGCGGATGCTTATACATTGAATAATTGTTTATTAATATAACTTTTAGCCTCCTTAGGTATACGGCACATCGATGATTGAACGATGTAACATTATACTACAACAACAACGTATATTACAAAATTGAAAGTGACTATTTTTGTGACTCCTAATCTCTAGAACCAGCCTACCGATCGCGATCAAATTTTCAACATAGATGAGGTTTGGGCCTGGGAGTGTTTTCATCATTTCACTTTGACGGTAAAACTTAGGGGAGGGGAAAAGGGAAGTTATAAAATAATAAATAAAACTTAATAACTCTTGAAATAAACGACCAATCTCGATCAAATTTTTAACATAGATGAGGTTCAAGCCTGGAATGTTATCTGTCAGTTTACTTTGACGGAGCAATGTAGAGAAGAAGGAGGAGGGAGATGTACAAAAATCAATATAAATAAAAATAAAAATGACTAAGTCTATGACTTAATAACTCTTGAACCGATCTCAATCAAAATTTTAACATGTATGAGCTTCGGTCCTGGAAAGTTTGTTAGAGTTTGTTTACTTTGATGGTAGAACCTAGGGGAGGAGGAAGAGAGGGATATATATATATATATATATATATATATATATATATATATATATATATATATATAACTTAATAAATTTTGAAACTCCCGACCGATCTTGATCAAATTTTCAACATAGATGAAGTTCAGGCCTGGAGTGATTTTTATCATTTTACTTTGACGGTGCAACGTAGGGGAGGGGAGGATATATATATTATAACGGTATGAACTGGCATGAATTTTTAAATCAACCCTCGTATTATTCCAACATCAATTCTGGGAAATGAAACGCAACCAGTTAACAGTTGGAGGAAAACAATGTTCAGGAATTTGTCACCCAAAAGGTGCCTCACTTTTTCAAACAGCCCTGCTTTCTCCCGTCAGCCCATATTAGAAAGAGGAATTTTGCTACTCTCGAGATTAACGCCCACGCACAAGTCCTCATGACGATAACAGACTTTTACGTGATAATATAAAAATCTATCAATAATCGTCAATTCCACGACTTATTGGAACAATCAGTGTTTTTAATGTAATTACTATTAACCTATAAATCATTCATTATATACAATTAGCAATATTATGAAGCAAAAACTTAATGTTTTCTACGAATTATATTTTAATTGGTTAGTGTATTCTTGCGCTGTTAACTGGCAACAATAAAAAAGCGCAAGAGTGTATTACTCACTCGCAAGGTAAAAGTCATCATATAAAAGTCCAAGTGAACGCTCAAAAGAGAGAGTCCAAAGAATCGCCGCATAAATTGAGTGTATCAAGTATCTGTTTCCACCAAAATTAAAAAAGTCCCCAAAATTATAATGTTTAAATTATCAAAGCATCATAAGATGATTTAGCAACGTAATACTAAAACTTAGCCGGACAGACCATGAAAACCACAAGATGAAACAATGAAAAATGATCAATCGCAACCCTTTGCAGCTTAATTGAAGTGAAGTGTCTGTACTGAATTTCATACTCACTAACCGATTCATTATATTCGTTCGGTCGTAAACTTCGCGTATTATTTCGGTATCGTATCGGTTCGTATACCACAGTGATTGGGCCATCTTTTTGTCCAAGTGAAATTTTGTGTTTTGTGTTCTCACACGTTTGTAAATGTTTTATATTCATTGAAGTTAAAAGTTAAATATAAGTGATTTGCAAAATATCTCTTTTTTAATATGCAATAAAAATAATATTTAATAATTTCAAAGTGTGTAATCTACATTGTCTCTTTCGCAGCAAATAGAGGATATTACCTTCTAATAGTGTACATGGCTTAAAGTAAAATTAAACAGGTAAGGTATTTGTAAAGTGATAAAATTCAAATGTTTACTTTCGACTCTACCCACTATCCATCTGGCGTAAATCATGCATTGCTATCCCACCTTGTATTTTTTACAGGTATTGACCAGTGTATCTTGGAGCTAACGTACCAGCAACGGTGGGTATATGGCTTATGCCTCTGACATGTATAACGCCCGAATCCCAGGACCGTGGGAGTGAAACTATTTGTTTACTTGCTAGTTCCTTATCGGATCTATTAGTCTTTCACAAATGAATGATGTTTTAAGAAAGACGCATAAAAAGATCCAAGGTTCGAATCCCAATATAATTAATTGGTCTTCCCTCACGGGAACAAACTCCTTTATAAATGGCGCCCGAACAGGGATAATACTAGGAGTCGAACCCCAATACCTTTATAAATGACGCACCGAACAAAGACAGATGTTTTAGTGGGGAGAAAGTGAATTTTTAAACTTCACTGTTTTGTATTCAATGCCATTCAATGCGATAAATTTTGTGGTATAATATTTTACAATGTCAGCTGTTAGTGAAATGAAAGCACTGCTTGAAGCGGTGAAAAAGTTGTCCGCAGATTTGGCTGCAACTAATCAAATACTAAAATCAAATCATAATGAGTTGACCAAACAATTTGATAATCTAAAAATACAAGTGGTTGACTTACGTGAAAAGATTAAAAGTAATTCTCAGGAGCTGTTAAATTAGCCAAACACTGCTGTACAAACTCAGGTAGGTCCTAGTTTATGCATACAAGAATGCGAAACAACCACTGAAAAGGCAAATTGTGAATCTAGCAATTAATGTTCTACGAAAGAAATACTTCCTTGCATTTTTTCACATGTAATGTCATTTACATTTTTATATTTTTGTGTTCATTTTAGAATATATAATTCATAAATCCACGTATAAAATGCTAGCGCTGAATTTAATGAATGTAAGAGCACAAATAAAGTTAGAGTACGCTAACGCAATAAATGAATATAAATATAGTACTATGCAATTTTGCTTAGAAGAGTTTCAAAATGTTTTGGGCCTTGATGTAGAAACTCATAGTTTCAATAGAGTAGCGAAACTTGCAATTTGTGAACATGTGTTCAATTTTAATTGTGAATATAGGAGAAACAATCCATAAAGAAATTGATCTCCGCGTACGTGGTATTAGGAAATCAATTCAGTACAAAAAACTAAAAGAGAAGTGTGCTCGCGGCAAAAATATAGATTTTAACTATGTAGCTAAAAAGTTGAAACATCAATGTGATGACGTTAATGTCAAGAATAAAGTTATTGAAATAATAGTTCAACGGCTACAAAAAAAGTATTCTGATGTTAGTTCTCTTAGTGATCATGATAGTACGTTCAATGAAAAGGAGAAAGAATTATTTTGAAGTAACGTTGAAAATTCTCCTGAAATTGTTGTTAGTAATATCAAATCTATCCTCAAAAAACGTAGCAAGGATGTTAGTTTACATACTATGTCAGGTAATGTGGGTCAAACCAAAAAGGAAAATAAAATTCCGAAAAAGGTTAAATTTGCAAATGAATTTAACGTGTATCCGTTAGCACATGTTCGTCATAGTTGTCCTTTTGAGATTAAAACTAAAAGTTGTAAAAGGAAATTGGAAAATGTTGCCGATGCTAGTGATCCTTATCCAAATCCTGTTAAAAAAGGTAGGTTATCTGAAGTCCAAGAATCGCATTTTGTTCAAATTAATGAAAGTGAAAATGTTAAGTGGAATGAGTTGTTTCAGTTGTTGGATAATAATACCGTACAATTACAAAGCATTACAAACCAACTGGAAAGTATATCTGTTTTACAGAGTAATGATGTATTTTCTCAAGGGAATGAAATAAGTATTAAATCAGCCAGTGTAAATACAAACACCGTGCAGGTTGACTTCATGGGGGTTACCTCCAACAGTAGTACGAGTGTGGTTAACGTAACCACCACTAGGTAAATAAAAAGTGATACTGTTGTAGTATTTTTAGACGAAAATAAAGTCTGCACTTATCCCTTATGTGAAAAAAGTGGGTAAATCACCTGTTTCCCCCCTTCGGCTCAATGCTACTTGTTCATAAGAAATGTTTGTCTATAAGTCCTGTAATTTTTGTGGTGTATACACGGCATGTTACAAGTTATCCCAGAGTAAGATTCATTAGGCAACCAGTTCAAAATAATGAGTTGCGTTATTTTTCCATTGGTAATATATCTTTAGTGTTGCTAGAAGGTACAGTATGTACACTTGTAATTGTATGTTATAGTAGAAATGAAACCATTCCATGTTCGCTTGGCATACATCGTGCAACTCGTAAATCCACGAAATTTAGATTCAGAAAAGGTAAAAAAGGCGTATTGAACCAAGTCAAAACGTTCAAATTGACTATCCACCAACCAACACCTTGTACTCAACTCGAAATATTATTGAGAAATTTAGAAACAGAAATTTTTGTCTGGAAAACAAAAAGGGTAAGCAAAGGTTTTTCCACCGTGCAAAAATGAAAAATAACTTGAAAATTGGCAAAAAAAAGTGCGTAAGTTAAGTAAGGTATTACGCCTACGTAAAAAGTGTAAATTCTTCGCTACCAATCTTCGCAATGACACTCAATGTATAAATGTTCCGAGTATTCAAACCAATTATAAGGTATCAACTTTTTTTATGGTAAGGTAGCACAAAAATCTACTGTTTACAGAATATTGCGTTTTTGTACTAACAAAAATCAACGGATGCCCATTATGGAAGTTAAAAGCAAAATTCTTGAATGCATGACAATTTTACTTTACGATGTTGTAATAAATTCAATACAAAAAGGAATTGGGTAAACAACATTAACATATAGCCGGATTGTCCATTTTCCATATTTTGACCTCGCAATGAAAAATAAATTCTGGTTACATTGCAGAAAATTTTGTACAAAATTTCTTTTGTTGTTAGTAATTATTTTTCATGCTATAAATATTTTTCAACACTGTTAGTGTTTTACAAAATTTTGAATGTTTAGATAAAAGCAATAATATTTTATTGTGTGTATCACGTTAACGGCCATAGCCAATAAATTCAGGAAAATTTTGAATATTAATTTTTTTCGCTTCATACATTGTTGCATTCACTTTGTATTAATCTTTTCGTTGAATACGAAAATATTTCAAGTAGAACTTGAAGACATTGAAGCAAAGGTCCCTCCAATATTATGGGTTATTCATATTATGTAATGCCCGGAGTAGGCAATTTTCTTATTAGTCCCCTCAATATTATTTTTGAATTTTAACCAAACATCCTATCTTTTCACTTTGATTCGGGGATGGAAATATATTAACTAACAATTGGGGTAGAGTCTTGTTAACTTAATGCAGGCAGTATATTTTTATATACTTTGAGCGTAACGAGCTCACATCTGCCCAGTGAATAAATAAAATATTTTTAGTGTTATATTTACATATGTGTTTTTAATATACCATTTTGAGAAATGTTAATCAATACCGTGCACTATATCATATGTTTTAGTTGTGTTGAATTACTTTGAATATTCTTGATAAATATTTTGTGTTGATATGTCAATGGACATACATCTTTGAATTTTATAAATAATGTTGATGTTTTCATTGTAATAAATTTTCTACACATATAGTAGGAATGAATATCTTATTTTCATGAAAAATAGGATCATGATTAGTTGAATTACTTAGTGATATATGTTATTCTTGAATAATATTGTGTTTTATTTTAGAAATTAAGAAGCATTATTGCAAAATATTAAAGTAATATTACCATTTTAGATTTATTGGTATACAGTTAGTTTGTACTATTTATATTTTGTTGTGTATTCTTAAATATGGCATTGAATACAATATCTCATTGAATACGATACCTTACCAAACATAATATTTTATTAAATATGATGCTTTCTTGAATATATTATTGCATTGAATATATTAATATGTTTGTGTAATTTGGTTTAGATGCTGAATAGTATTTTGAATTACTAGTAATTATTGATTTATATTCAAATATTGAAATTATATTTGTGTTTATATTCCAAAGAATGATTAAAATAAATAAAAAGTATAAACCAATAATGAAAATAAAAGGACTTGAAAGACATTTACGAAATGGCCCTCGCGTCATCGTAAATGGCCCTCGCGTTCGTTATTCTTCGAATGTTCGCGATCATGTGCGTCCGAGTGAATCTACAAACTGTTATTCTTCAATGCAAACGAACTTAAAATGACAGTAACCCTCTATGGACTAATGGAGTGCTGTGATTGCAGTTGTGTTGCAGTGTGGTTATAAAGATTTGGATTCCAGGGTTCTTGCCCACTTCTGTAATACCTTCAGTGGACAGTCCGTTGGCCGCCATCTATAACGGTATGAACTGGCATGAATTTTTAAATCAACCCTCGTATTATTCCAACATCAATTCTGGGAAATGAAACGCAACCAGTTAACAGTTGGAGGAGAACAATGTTCAGGAATTTGTCACCCAAAAGGTGCCTCACTTTTTCAAACAGCCCTGCTTCCTCCCGTCAGCCCATATTAGAAAGAGGAATTTTGCTACTCTCGAGATTAACGCCCACGCACAAGTCCTCATGACGATAACAGACTTTTACGTGATAATATAAAAATCTATCAATAATCGTCAATTCCACGACTTATTGGAACAATCAGTGTTTTTAATGTAATTACTATTAACCTATAAATCATTCATTATATACAATTAGCAATATTATGAAGCAAAAACTTAATGTTTTCTACGAACTATATTTTAATTGGTTAGTGTATTCTTGCGCTGTTAACTGGCAACAATAAAAAAGCGCAAGAGTGTATTACTCACTCGCAAGGTAAAAGTCATCATATAAAAGTCCAAGTGAACGCTCAAAAGAGAGAGTCCAAAGAATCGCCGCATAAATTGAGTGTATCAAGTATCTGTTTCCACCAAAATTAAAAAAAGTCCCCAAAATTATAATGTTTAAATTATCAAAGCATCATAAGATGATTTAGCAACGTAATACTAAAACTTAGCCGAACAAACCATGAAAACCACAAAATAAAACAATGAAAAATAATCAATCGCAACCCTTTGCAGCTTAATTGAAGTGAAGTGTCTGTACTGAATTTCATACTCACTAACCGATTCATTATATTCGTTCGGTCGTAAACTTCGCGTATTATTTCGGTATCGTATCGGTTCGTATACCACAGTGATTGGGCCATCTTTTTGTCCAAGTGAAATTTTGTGTTTTGTGTTCTCACACGTTTGTAAATGTTTTATATTCATTGAAGTTAAAAGTTAAATATAAGTGATTTGCAAAATATCTCTTTTTTAATATGCAATAAAAAATAATATTTAATAATTTCAAAGTGTGTAATCTACATTGTCTCTTGCGCAGCAAATGGAGGATATTACCTTCTAATAGTGTACATGGCTTAAAGTAAAATTAAACAGGTAAGGTATTTGTAAAGTGATAAAATTCAAATGTTTACTTTCGACTCGACCCACTATCCATCTGGCGTAAATCATGCATTGCTATCTCACCTTGTATTTTTTTTACAGGTATTGACCAGTGTATCTTGGTGCTAACGTACCAGCAACGGTGGGTATATGGCTTATGCCTCTGACATGTATAACGCCCGAATCCCAGGACCGTGGGAGTGAAACTATTTGTTTACTTGCTAGTTCCTTATCGAATCTATTAGTCTTTCACAAATAAATGAAGTTTTAAGAAAAACTCATAAAAAGATCCAAGGTTCGAATCCCAATATAATTAATTGGTCTTCCCTCACGGGAACAAACTCCTTTATAATATATTATATGAAAAGAACTAAAAATATAAGTGCTGTCTTTGTGACTTCATTACTCTTGAACCAGCCAATCGATCTTAATCAAATTTTCAACATAGATGAGGATTGGACCTGAGGTGATTTCTGTTATATCACTTTGACGGTGAGGGGAGAGGGAATGAAAGATATTTAAAAATGATCGAAAATGACCGATATTAAAATGGAGTCTATAGTTTTAGGGGTCGCTGAGATAAACAGTGACACTTCTGATGCTATTTAAATCCAAGTTCAGCCCCGTAGCTTGGCGGAGGGAAGAGAAGATATATAAAAACGATCGAACATGACAACCGAATCCATAGCTTTCCAGTTCCCTGAGTTGAATACTGACATTTTCGATGCCGTTACGACCAAATTCAGCCTCGTAACTTGGGGAGAGGGAGATACCTAATAATGATCAAAAATGACCAAATATTGGTGTCGAATTCATTGTTTTCGGCGTCGCTAAGGTGAACAGTGATACTTCCGATCCCGTTTAAATGCAAATTCAGCACCGCAACTTGGGTGAGAACAAGATATATAAAATTATCAAAAATTACCATTATCAATGTCGAACTCATGGCTTTCGAGGTCATTGAGATGAACAATGACACTTCTGATGCAGCACGTCGCAACATTGGGGTGAAGGAGATATATAAGTTTATTTAAAATTACCGATATTAGTGCCGAACCCTTAGTTTGTGGTGTCTCTGAGACAAACAGTGACACTTCTGATGCCGTTTAAATTCAAATTCAGCCCCGCAACTTGGGGAGAAAAATATAGAAATAATCGAAAATGACCGATATCAGAGAGCGCTTTACTAATAGTAAAAAGTGACTAACGAAATATATTATTATTTTTTAAAGTTTAACCGAACGAAGTGGGTAATTGATGCTAGTAATCCATATTCACAAGTGAAACTTCAAATAACTTTGAGTGTGATGCCGTTATTTTGTATTTCCAATACAGGTCAAAAGTATTTATATAGATTGAATTTACACAAAAGACATAGACCAGCGTTTCCCAACCGGTGTGCCGCGGCACACTGGCGTGCCGTGAATGGGCCGCTGGTGTGCCGCGGGGAAATCGAAACAAAATTATTAATTCTATGGCAATCAGATTGCAAGACATAAGGGAAAATGTATATTTGTATTTCACATTACTATGAACCTCTACTATGAATCTAAAATTTAAAGTTTCATACCGTGTACAATTTTAATGTTGAAAGAAGTATTTGTTATCATTGTTATGACCATTGTTGCTCCTTTATTGTTGCAGACTTTTTCGTAACCTGAAATTTTAAAATATCATTCAATACTTTCGACAAAGCAAACATGCATACAAATTACTTACATTTGTGTCTTAAAAGTAAAAGAGATTTGCTTGTTCGTTTGTTATTTAGTGATCTATCTTCTTAGCGAAAGGTTGGATACAGTTTTCGAAAAAGAAAGCGTAGTTTTGCAAACCTGAGTCCAATATTTCATTGAATTGTTTTCTATTTTTAAATTAGAATGAAAAGTACAGCATAATGATTAACCACGGGAGAAAACCAGTGATCGAACTTTTTTCTCCGTGAGAAAGATAATTATTTACAGAAAAAATACCACCGTATTTTATATTTAGAAATAATAATATTTATGAGTGTGCCGCGAAAATTCAAGTTACACCCATAGTGTGCCGCAAGTTGAAAAAGGTTGGGAAACGCTGACATAGACAATTGAATCGTTTTCAGTTTTCACTCAAATTATTCTAATATATTAAGAGGTTTGGTTATAATAATTATTATTTTAATTTTCTCTCTCTTATTTTAGTCAATATTGAAAAATATATCATCATCTTCATAATAGCTATTCTGCCATTATTGGCAGGTTACTTGCTGCAACTGAGAAGCTTCGACGTTCGGTGGTCCTCAGCTAGTCTCTTCGTCTTGACGTAGCAATTTTTTGTTTTAATACCTTCCTTCAAGTAGTGTCCTTCGCTCCCTCCATCTCTTTCCTTCCACAATACCCTCCAGCACGTCTCTCATAATACAGTTCCTCCTCAGCCAATATCCTAACCAGTTCCTCTTCCTTCTCTTAACAATATATATTTTTTTCTTTTTTCTCTACTGCTAATATTTTTAACACCTCATTCGTTGTTCGTTCAACACAGCTAATTCTCTCCTTTTTTTCTCCATGCCCATGTATCGAAAGCCTGCAATTTTTCATCACTTTTGCGTAATGTCAATGTTTTTGCCCCATAAAGTACATATTGGAATCAGTAAAATAAAATCTCAATATTTAACTGGAAGTTTGATTAATATAAGTATTAGCTAATCGTGGTTGAAAAGAAAAATCTGACGCCTTTAGAGTGTAAAAATAATTTTGCAATTCATGGTAGACCCCCTATTTCAATAATCTGTGCCGTCTTGATTTTCTTTCATGCGTCTCAGGGGTAGCCTCCCCAGTTTGGGAACCAGTGGAGTGTTGGATCTGTTAAAAAATATAAACAGATTACGAAACGTTGTGATTTAGGCATATCTTACAAGTAGTGAAACGTGGGCATCCATTAAAAAAGGAAAGGTCATCACCTATGTTGTACACTATCATGATGCTTACACAAACTTAAACAATATTACATTTAGAAACTTGCATTGTATTTCCGTTACTATTGGCGCATTGTAGAGTTTATTATCCCTTATATCCATAGTAAAATTTACCTATGAAAAGCTTGAGATTTCTTAAATGCAAGACTTGCAAGACTCTTGCATGCAAGACCAAGACCAAGACTGGGTGTGCAAGACCAAGACCAAGACCAAGACCAAGGGTTCCAGTGCAAGACCAAGACCAAGACCAAGACCTTGGTCTTGCATTTGCTCATCACTACTGAGACCGCTTGCATCTTTGTACTAGATGAAAAGAATCCACAAGTTAATATAGCCACTGAACCTCTGTAGCACAAGTTGTATTCGCTTTTCAATTTAATGAGTTTTTCTACCATCCCTCAAATATTGGCCCAATAATTCACTTCTTCCACTCTGGCGACGGCATAACACCAGGGTGATAATTTTAAGGCTCCCGGGAAGCTCTAGCTTTTAGTGCGAGCGGTCCCGGATTCGATTCTCGGTGGGAACACTCGGTCGAAAAAGTGTAACAGCTTTTTTCAGGCCAGCTCTCTTGAGTGAGATTTTCCTGGATTTCCCTCATTCACACCAGGCAAATGCCAGGATAGTACCTAACATAATGGTACCAGGTCGCTTCCTTTCTTCCCCAATCCTTTCTTCCTTCCCTTTCATCGGATAATGTGCTCACCGAGGGACGTCATCCCAAGGGAGAGCATACGTCCCGTTTTGACTGAGACAATCCCGTTTTCGGGGTGTATCACGGCCGTCCCTTCAATAGATAGGAAAAAAGTTTTATTTGTCCTGTTTTATGCAAGTGAAAGAAAAAATAACAAACCCAAACCTTATGGGCATTGCAAAAGATGCTGGCACCTTGGCACACGCCGAGCGAGGGTGTAGGTTAGGTGTTGAAACACTGGAAAGGAAGTATTCGCTGTCTACAGAAGGGCTTTTCTTCTGAAGATCGTGTGCATCCTGAGCAGTCTAGTCTGTTGTGCAATTTAAGTGCTGAAACAGGAATCGTGTATCTGTTTCCAAACGTGTGGACGAAGGGTAACACGAGGAAATTTTAAAATGAATGATCCTTAGCTGTAGCTATTCCTACACTCTGATAAATAAATTATACTTAGTACACTCGAAATTAATTGACTCACCTCCCCTCCATAATGCGCACCTTGATAAGATGGCAATTGGACCTTCCAAGTTAGTAAACCTGAGTTACTGAATGTAATAGGAACTTCAAGTAAGTACGATTGGAGTAATTTATGTATTCAGTTAATTATCCATCTTGAGTTCATATCTTCGTCACGCGAAACAAAATGTTTCAATCACTGCCGTTTGTAAGTAATATATATTTGCTCAACACAGAAAATGAGTTTTAAATTTTGTCTTATAAAAAAAAAAAGTTTGATCAAACTACTTATATGCTTCAAAATATGTGATTATGTTGCAATAATTTAAAATGAATTTTAAACTCCAAATTTGTCATTTGTTTAACAGATTTTGGTAGTTTATTATACAGGATGATTCTTTATAGGGTTTACGACTTCAGTCAGTTATAATTCTTTATTGGAACCACATACAGACTTGGTTTATGTCATTATAGCGCAAAACACTTCAAGTTTTTTGTAACGAATCCATTTTGGCTTAATGTATGCACCTGAGGTCACCCTGGACACATCCCAACGAAAGTCGATTCAAGTCGGGTATGTTTATCCGCTTCATTCAGTGCTTGAACCAAAGACAGTCTGTATGGCTTCATGGATAAACGTCTACGCAATACACACCAAACAGTGGTCTGAGGGATACCAGTTTCTTGTGATGCACGTCGTGTAGATTTTCGAGATCTGCGGACAAAACTCTCCCTAACTGCTTCCACCACATCGTCAATCACGGGTGAGCGCTCTGGAGCCTTTGTGTGTTGCACAGAACAACCTGTTTCAACAAATGTCTGGTGCCATTTGTACACTGTTGGTCTGCTGGGTGGTTCCTTACCGTATTGTGTGCGAAACTTAACGCTGTGCTCTCGTTGCTGACTTCCTTTCTTCAAACCAAAACACGCACATAGCTCTTTCTACAACAGTGAAAGTCTCCATTTTCAACGACTGACCGGTCGCGCCATGTGTGGTCAACTCCGTAACTATTCACTACATGAGTCAAACTTGAAGTGTTTTGCTGTATAACGACAAATAAACCAAGTCTGTATGGGGTTCCAATAAAGAATAATAACTGATTGAAGTTGTAAACCCTATATGGTTTTATTCCTATGTGGTGTAACGAGTTTTGAGTTTTTGTTAGCCGGAAATCTTGCATACGACTATGATTTATGGTTTTACTGTTGTATTCGTTTACACTCTGAAGTTAGTGAAAAATATCGTTTCTGCTAAATATGTTTTCACATATAGGCTATATGAATGGGTCTGTTTTCACAATATATATACACAGTGGTCTACTACTACTTTTTTTTTAGTTGTCTTGTTTTTAGTTGTTAAAATGATGGTTACCCTAGTCATCCCTCATATATGTGAAGGGCTAAATGGCCATAGTTGCCTACAGTCCGGATATCTAATTCCTAATTCCTAAAGAGTCCCAGGAAGAAAATTCCACCCTGGGACTACGAATCAGCGCCGTAACTTAGATTTTATTCTGGGGGGAACAAGCATTAATACGCGTATTTGGGCCCCCTAGAAAAAGTTATTTTTCTAATTCTTGGCCCCCTCTTTCCAACTTTATCTTACTCTTTACGGGCCTGTGGGTCCTCTCGCACGGCAAGGTCTAAGAGGCCGTTAGTTACGCCCCTGGGCCCGTTCCATACATGGCAAATTAATTAAGGGGACAATATTGACAAATTTCAAAGCCATACGAATAAATATTATTTCTAGAGCCCCTAATAGTACTTATTTATTTATTTATTTTTACTGAAATGGGCCCACGACTCATTTTTGCTTTATTTACCTTTTGTGTGTTGTTTTGTTTATGTAATGTAGTGAACCTCTTATGTTTCATTTATAATTTCGTGTTCGTATCGTATATGGAGTAAGAAAATTTTGTCTTAAAGTGGGCCCCCGTAGAACGATAAGGAGCTTCCCTAGGGGTACAGTTGCTCTCCCTGCCTCCCCCCACAAATTACGGCCCTACTACGAATGTTCGTTCATGATCAATTTAAGTTACCAGTTTTTTCCACCGTATCTACTACTTTTCACGCCGTGTAAACCTCCCTCCGGGGGAAATCTATCACTCACCACTGTCACCGCATGTTATTCCTGGGGTATTCCCCATCTGCTAGGGGTGTACACGATCTCGGACCGTGAATTTTAAAATATACAACCATATTTCTCGGACTTTTTCGGGCCTAACTTTGTAAATACTGTACAGGCCTATATACTGCACCGTTCTTTCTGGAGAACTGTACAGCTGCAAAATTAAACCTCTAATTGCTGTAAATATGAATACAATTTTGCGTTAATTATTAAGTTTCTGTAATTCAGGCTTATTTTGGGCTCATTTGATTATCACACGAGCTCGGGCCGGGCTCGGGCCTAAATGCTAAAACATAGTTCGGACTCGGGTCAGGCCTCACATTGTAAATTCACGGGCCGAGCCATGTTCGGGCTAAAAATTCTGGCCCGTGCAGACCTCTACCAACTGCATGTTATTTTTCATCATGGATTAAAATGAAAGTAATAAATTTCGTCATAAACTGCATTGAATCATATTTTTTTCTTGTTTTGTCTTGAAGATTACAGTTTGCAAGACCTGGCAACATTGGCACACACCAGACTGCGGACAATTCTATCAATGGCTAACAATGCCTTAGGATGTTATATTGACGGAAATTTTATTCGTCATATTACAGAAAGAAGACTTCCTTACAAGATGTAAGTATGAAATGTTATGGAGAAAGCATATGTTGATTATTGTTTGAAAATGCATATGATTATAGTTATTCCTGTAGTGATTAAATTCAATGAGAAAGTCAAGTTAAATGTTCCCTCCTATTCCTACAAAGTTACATAGATCTACTATTATCCAGTTTTACATTGTAATGTATGTAAATTTACAAAATGAGCAATACAAACGATGTAAATTTGATTGTGTATTAAAGTAATATTGATGAACATTGAAAGTAATATTATGGACTCAAAATACAGACAATATCAAATGGCGCGAAGAATTTACATGCCGTTGATGAAATGGTACTTTTTGTTACTAACTCGAATCCGATGTTACTTGATAAACGATCTAATCTATGTTATCGTAGTACGTTCGTCAGTAATTACGAAATGTATTTTAAAGTATGACTATTTAGGTGTGTGTTTTATAGCAAGTTCGTCAAACGCTGAAGGAAAGTAAAATTGGTACTATTAAATCGAGACTAAATCAACGTACAGTGTGTAGATATAATAATATATAATTAAAAGCAAAAGTGCTTTACTTATCTCTGTTCTTTTCCTTTTACTAATAACTTTGTTAGGAATAAGTATACTAATTTAAGTATACTTTTGATCTCGCACATACAACCCTTTCTGCTTCTTCTAGGAAACTTTATTTGAATTGATCATTTCATTGGTAAATTGAACTCCAGTGACACATTCAATCCATCTCCTTTTGCCTTACGAAATGGAATAATAGCGCTAATAACAATACCATAATGGAGGCCGCGGCGTCACGTTGTTAAAGATTCATCTTTGGTGTGTAGGGCCCTTTATTCGAACCCAGCTCCCGTCAAGTGGGCTTTATGGTAGACACACAGGCCTATGTTTAGCAGAAGGGGTCCAGCTCTTTTCTCTAAAAAATGTTACAATTTTGGTAATTTCTGTTCACATTCGGTTAGTTTAGGGTAGGGTTGGTTAGTTTAAGTTAGGTTAGGCTAGTTTAGGTTACGTTAGGTTAGTTTAGTTTATGTTATATTAGTGTAGGAGTCCCGCATAATTTTCCAAAAAATGATAGAATTTCGCTTATTTCTACTAATATTACGTTAGTTTAGGTTAGTTCAGGTTAGCTTACGTTAGTTTATGTTAGGTTAGGTTAGATTTGGTTATGTTATGTTACGTCTAAGTACTTGTATCACTCATTTCTCGTGTAAATTTTGTGTTTTTACGTGCTTCTGGACCCCTTGTACTAAACATACCCCGACACACAACATATACTTAGTATTTTTGCGGTTATTCCGTTTTCTCTCGCTTGTGTCATTCCACCATTGTCATCCATCTCAGTATTACCATTTCACGCTTTTCACTGGTTCATATCATAACATTAAAAATTATTTTTCAAGAGCTACATTCTCTGAGGTATAATTTATGAGAGTTACAAAGAATTTTCTGAGAAAACAAAATCTGGGTTTTGGCATGACTCTGTAGTCGCGTTTTTTTCTTTTGAAGGACACTATAATGAGGAAGGTCCTGCCCTATACGACGTTATTTTGCCTAATTGTATTTGCGCCCTTCATCCGCGTTGGATTCAATTTTGGTATGGTATGGATTCAACATTAACAGTAGGTCTTCTCCCTTTCATCACCTCGATGTACGTAAGGAAGAAAAGCAAAAGTTAATCACGCGAAAAAGAAAACGTTTGAAACAAATTTAATACAGATGGTGATCAGAAAAATGGAAACACCTGGACGAAATTGCATCTTACCAGATTAATATGATGTCGGGCCACCTTTCGCCTTCAGAACAACCTTGATGCGACGTGGGATGGAGGCACAGAGGTCGTGAATGGTAGCAAGTGGAATTTTACACCATTCCTCTTGCAGGCCATCGGCCAGTTCTGTGAGAGAGTATGGAGGTGGAAATCGTCGCCGGAGTCGTGTTTCCAAGACGGACCACAGATGTTCAATTCTGTTGAGATCTGGGGATTGGGCGGGCCAGGGGAGGTGTTGAACTTCATCCCGATGTTCCTCAAACCACGCTGCAACAACGCCAGCTATGTGAATGGGTGCATTATCATCCTGGAAGATGGCGTCATTGTCCGGAAACAACATCCGGACCATAGGATGCAAGTGGTCTCCTAAAATTGCGACATAATCGTTGGCAGTGATTCGTCCGCGAAATGTGACCACAGGACCCAATGAAAACCATGATATGGCGGCCCACAGCATCACCGAGCCGCCGCCATGTTTCACAGTTGGGCGGAGACACTGCAGATCATAAGCTTCTTTGGGTGTTCTCCACACATAAACACGGCCCGTGGTTGGAAATAGGGTGAAGGATGACTCATCCGACCATATCACACGTTTCCAGTCCTCAAAGGTCCA
This sequence comes from Thermobia domestica, assembly GCF_964235325.1. Taxonomy (NCBI): domain Eukaryota; kingdom Metazoa; phylum Arthropoda; class Insecta; order Zygentoma; family Lepismatidae; genus Thermobia; species Thermobia domestica. The sequence continues at coordinate 54,285,366 of NC_137456.1, read as the reverse complement.
AGTTGCATGGTCGCGGCACCATTTGCGGCGTGCGAAAGCGTTATGGTCCCTGATGAGCGGTTTGGCCCGTGTAACACGACCCCGTAAGTTCATGTCATGTAATTCGCGGCGGACTGTGATTGTCGAAACAGGGTGGGGGAGGTGCTGATTGAGTTCCTCCGTCACTTGCTCCGCAGTGGCACGACGGTTCTGCGTGACAATGCGTTTTAATACCCGGCGTGACCTGTCACTCACGATTTTCTTCCGCCCACTGTTCCGCTTTCCCGATGTGGTTTTCCCGTGTGTTGTGTAGGCCGTCATCACCTTCGACACTGTCCCACGCGATACACCTAATACAGTAGCCACTGCCGTCACACTCACTCCACATAACCGCGCACCAACAATTTGCTCTCTTTGAAAATCTGAGAGGTCTCCCATTTTACACTACCTCCGTCTGCTGCAGCCAATGGACACTGCTGTTCCACTGCGCCTGACGTAGTATGGAGACCGACCTAACACACCACCACCAGCGACCCGGGCTGTGGGCGCCACGGCACCGCTGCCAACCCATACATCTGACGTGTTGCCAACTACAGGTGTTTCCATTTTTCTCATCACCATCCGTATATGTTTAATATAAACAATCTCTTACCTTTGTATCCATATGTAAGAGATCCATTTATGCAATATGTATCCTACAAAACTTTTAAGTAAATATCGGCATGTGTTTGATTATCAGATATTGAAGAAAGGCGCTTGAAATTTCCTATTACTTTCAATAAATTTTCATTTGTTCACCTGATTGCAACAAACCAAGTAAAGTTCATCTTTCGTTTTCAGCGGTGGTTCAGTGGTAGAAACCTCACTTTTGGCGCGAGGAATTCGATCCCAGGTCATGTGAGTTTGTAGTTGACAACACTGTGTCCGTGGGTTTTCTTATTTCTTCCTACATTCTCATTCTACTAATCCTTTCATTATTATTCAGTTTTAGTAATCATATGGCTTCTTTAGCCTGCTGAAGGGTGTAAACGTGGTAGGTACATCAAAGATCATGTTTCTACTTAGACTCTTCATCATTGTTCTTCTAAATACTTAAGATATTGCATAATTTCGGCGAAAAACTACATTCTTGTCGAACACTTCATCCAATTAATCCATCATCTATAATGTATTCCATAGGCGTACGCACGTGGGGGCAAGTGGGGGCGCTCACCCCACCTAATGTTTTGGCATTGCGTTTTTTTTTTTTTGATTTTTTAAAAATAATTTTCTCAGCTAATAAGGATTATACATATTTCACTAAAACGGACCCTGAAAGACGTCTGTAATCATTGCAATACAAAGTAACACTTTGAACTTTGCAATACTCGATCAAAATTTCCCGATTTAATTATATTTCAATATTTCTTCCATTTGTTTCCTCCCAGCAGTATATTATCACACACACACACACACACACACACACAAGCGCCTAACACACTATCTGTAGGCGCTGACTTTAAAAGGGAAGCTTTTCTGTTCCCTCTCTCCAATCTAAAAGTAGAAGAGCAAATGAAAATAAAAATTAAATTATAAAGAAAGTAATGATTACAAGGTGGTTGCATATCTTCAAGAGTACTGCTATTGATTTGACCCCCTAATCCAAGGGTCTGCGCACGCCTGTGATGTCTTCTCTCCTATCTCTTTATGATTGATTCATATATAAGGTTCTTCAGAACTTTGATCTTTTAATTTCATTCTAAGATAGTATCTTCACCAAGATTAGTCAGAGCCCTCTCTGCGTGGTTCTGGGTTCGATTCCCGTTAGAAGAGCACAAAATTTTAAATTTACAATTACTCACTTCTATTAATTATTCATGTCCTTAAGCGTGAAGGACATAACCGTGGGGACATTAAACTAAAAAATAAAGAAATAAGATCATTTCAATGTTTCGAGATAAGTCAGTTCATGTAGTTGAAAACCTCTCCTAAATTAGAAAAAAAAAAAATAAAATAGGTTGCCCTACACTTCGTCCCTTTACCAAGATAACTTTCACGTGTTATTCTGTGCAGGCTAATCATATCTTCAGTACATTTTTCTATCCTAAATCAAAACTGTTCTTCAACTTCCATCCTTACCTTGTGTCAGAGGAAAGTTGGACGGTGTTATGCATCAATTGACCAAGCGCCATTCTTCAGTTTTCGAGATTTTTACATCAGTGAGTAGAAGACAATGTAAATAATGTAAAAAAAAAAATGCTTGAAACCCTACTATTTTCTTAAACGACCAAGCGCCAAGAACTGGATCGTAATGGTAACATGTTTGTGTTTCCTTCAACATCTCAGAACCATGTTTTGGCGGTTGGTCAATTGATGCATAACACCGTCCAGTTTATCTTTACTACAGGGTGAGCGGAAAGTAACCCCGTATGATTAGTATTTTTCCCTTCTAAAATATTGTAGATATAAACTCAATTTTTTGCGAACATGTTGTTTAATATATATCATTATCTTTCCAAAAGTTACAACTCAATGTGCTCCAGTAATTTCTAGATACTGTCTCAAGCGAACAGGTATATTTGCTACGATCTTCCCCAGGACCTCAGCAGGAACACCACTTATGACCTCACAGATCTTATTTTCAAGTTTGACAAGAGTTTGTGGTTTTCTGCGATACACTTTTTCCTTAGCCCACACCCATAAAAAGAAATCGCATGGGGTGAGGTCTGGCTTTCGCGCTGGCCATTCTGTGGGACCCAAGAACCTATCCAGCGTCCTGCGAAGCGTTCATCAAGCCATTGTCTTACAGGCAAGGTGTAATGAGGGGAAGCTCCATCTTGCATAAATAATAGTTCATGTGACTCATCCCATTCAAAAATTGTAGGTCATACACAATTTTCTAACATTTCCAGCTATCTCTCAGCGTCCATAATGTCTCAATAGATAGGGGGTCCAATAATGCGAGAAGAAATTAATCCACACTGCTTTAACACTTAAGCTTGCCCTGCGTTTTTCAACGGTCTCGCTGGTATCACCGTCTGCCCAATCATGACTATTATGAGGATTAACGAACCTCCCTAAGTGAAACGTAGCTTCCACTATACAGAATTTTTTCAAACAGGTGTGGAAGATCTTCATGACATGCGAGCATCATTCCACAAAATTCAACATGCCTATCGCAGTAATCTGAAGGCAACTTTTGGACATAATGAGGCTTCCATGGTCTGTAATATGAAGAATTACACGCACAGAATAGCGTGTAATGCCACTCTCTCTTGCAGCTTGCCTTATTGATTTGCTAGGGCTTCGCTCAAACATCTCCTTTACTCTGGCCACCTTTTCCTGTGATACCGAAGTCGAGGGCTTCCCTGATGTCTTAATGTCCACGACAGTTCCGGTGGTCATTGATTTTTTGTGGCATTTTTAATTGTTTTTGGATCCACAACAGCTTACTTCCCACGTTGACCTCTCCACCACCGTTGAACCTTAATTACAGATTGCCACACCTCAAATCTTGCTACAAATTTTCGCTTTCTCGTCAACGCTTAATCGCCCTGGTGTCTCTGTGGCTTCCAAGGAATAATAAAAGCTTCACAGGATCTGGTAAAAAAAAAAAAAAAATAGGGAAAAAATGGCATACTTTACTATTTAAAACAAGATAACTTTTATTGCTATCTACATATAACTTCAATAGAATTTCGCAATTCAAAATAGGGAGTTACTTTCGGCCTACCCTATAGTTTCGTTTTTCTTTGGGAACTTTATCAAAGTCATCTAATGCGCTACTTGGCTGGAAACATATATGTGCATTCCTTTCTTTCCATGGATTCCCTTTTCTTACGAAAATAAAGTAAATTTAGTCCTTGCTTCAAAAGTTGTGCAAAGCATGTTTTAAGGTAACAAGTTGTTAATTTCGAGCAAGTGAGTCTTCAAGTAAGTGAACGTCTCGTCACCTTATAACGTGCTGGTATTTTTTCCATAGGTTACGTTTTACATAATTTTTTTAGGGAAGGACTAAAGTACTAACGCTCATGTCAATGGTAAAAGTATCCACACTTCGATAAATTTCTTATTACGCTTTTTGTAGTAATTTGAGGACGCTAAATCCAATGGAATGCGTTCTTTGTCTATTAGTTTAAATGTTACAAGGGTGTTTTAAGAAAAATGGTCCATTGCTTGCATCATTCAAATTTCGCTATCCTATTTGACTGGTTATTGTCATCACTTTTACGTTTATTGTATGCTTTCCTGGGATTGTTGGTTTTCCTTCATAATTCACTGTTTATCTCTGTGTATATTCTCTTTTCTTCTTTAATGCAACTTTGATTTCACACTTTTCTTTCATAATAATCACGATATCTACAACTCAGACCTCGTAACTCTCGTCCTTTCATCATATCGTATCCATCTGATAACCTGACACTCGCGATGTTGTAAATGGTCCCTCCATAAGTACTCCTTGTTTCTATTTCTTCTCAATTTAAATAGTTTCCTTTCAAATTCCGAACAAACCTATTTTCACTTCTCCATCTTTAAACTTTTAGTATCTAAAAGAAAGAAAGAAAAAAATTCTTACCTTACTTCCTGGATATAACAATATCATAACTGTTTATTTCAAGCTTCACTGGTCTCTTTATCAATTATCAACTTTTTATACTCCGTTACACTACCAACTAGGACATGATGACGAGTTAAAAATAGAAATTATAATAATCGAAGCACCCAAATGTTAACGGCAAACTGATTCTACGTTTCAGTGATCCCTTATCATTGTCTTCATGCATGTATTTTTAAAAAAACAAAGTAAATCTTTAAGTTTTACGTCTCACGGTTATGCACGCTAGGCTAAAGGAGACGGTGATGATGAGAAATGAATGGAATGGTGGAATGAGGAAAGTGGGAGGAAACGGGAGAACCCCGAGAAAACCCACGCACACTGTGTTTGTCCATCACAAAGTTCACTTGGCGCGTTTAAAAACGAAGTATTTTGCAACCTTCCAAAACCTTTAACCACATACTCTGACCTGTTTCCTTTCAATATTTTAATTAATATGCATCCCATTATGCAATTAAGCAATTTGCAGAGAGTTGTTTCCTTCCGCAAAAACCCATCTAAGATAGAAAACTTTGGAAAGAGAACATAAGTAAATTCAATTCAGACAAGAATAGATCTCATCACTATATATCTTAGTTGCTTGCACAACGGAAGAAGACATACCAATGAAGATGTTAAAAAGTCTTGAGATCGTATATTATGATAATGTCATTTCTGGGGTACGAGATAAGAATTTTTTCTTTCTTTCTTTTCTAAATATTCAGTATGTATCCCCCCATAACTCCATTGGGTGAATGTTTTAGTATCTAACTGGCTCTATGGTAGAGGGCTATTGGAGAAATATTGTAAGACTAAAGAACTTTATAATGGTAATTACAGTGAATCCTGAATTTACGAAACAATTGGTTCGCGAACAAATCGGTTTACGAACAAGTTTTGTGAACAAATTTTCTCTCAGCTTACGGACAATATTTCCGGGCAAGAACTTACACACACGTGTGCACCCACAATTCCACGTGCCCAGTAGCTTTTTTTGTACCGTAAATATTATCTGTCAAAGTTCTATGATCAAAAACTACTTTTTTGGATTAAAGATCCAATATATTTCAGGCAAAAATTTTCTTGTACGCCTTATATCTGAAGAACTACATATAAAGTAGCCAAACCCAAACTATCACTTAACTCAGTATGATATGCTTATTCTGAAAACTCGTGAAAGTACAAAGTACGAAAACTCGTGTTAAAAATTTTGTGGCCCCTGATCCAAAAATGCATCAAAAGATCCAATATATTTCAATTAAAAATTTTCTTGTAGAGCTTATATCTGCCGAACTACATATATAATGTAGCCAAACCCAAAGTATCATTGAATTCAGTATGAGGTGCTTATTCCGTAGAAAATAAACTCATTTTAGGGACCTTTCAAAAATTTTGTGACCCCTGATCCAAAAATTAATTATTGGCCAAGATCGCAGTCTTTTGTTCTTTTTTTTTTTTCATTCCTAAAATTCTTGTTGTTGCACTTTTTGTGTTCTTTTAGCTTCATACTGTTTTGTTTAATTTAGCTTTAGTTATTTACTTTTGAAAAAGGTTATGTTATTTTCATTCCCTATTCTTTATCACAAAAACACTTTAAAAGAAATTAAAAATTTTAAGAAAACACACACCGTACCATATTTCTGTGGCTAGAATGAATTAACTATAATAGCATTAATTATAATGGAAAACATATTTCAGTTTACGAACATTTGTTCTCGAACAGCATTACAGAACATATTCGGACCCGTGGGTTCACTGTTTTCTTTGTTCTTGTGAGCTTGATTTATGTTTAGAATAAGTTTAATTCGATTTTGAAAGTTTAAAATTCTATTTTTTTTTTCCTTTAGGCATTACGAATAATTTTTCTTTGTGCATATAATGAATACAAACCAGAACTCATCTAGCGAAATTTGTATGCAACCTGAAGAAAATTCAGGCGTAAAACAACAACGCTTGACATCGTCTGTGGCAGCTTGTGCCCAATCAGAATTGGTTTCTTCCAAATTGGATGACAAGAACGTCAAACATCAGACCAAAATAACAGATGAAAGCAAAGGATGCAGGCCAATAACTGATAAGAAAACAGCTTCAGCTGAGCAAATATCAGTGAAAACCGAAACAAATTCTCATTCAAACGAGAAAGTTTTAGGTACTGATAAAAGCTGTAGTGAGTTAAACTTCCAGAATCAAAAAACGATTTTTGATACGAGGAAAGCTTTGCCTTTTAGGAAAAAGGGATCATCAAGAGGAAACTTAATGAACTCAAATAATAATCTACAGTCAGCTTGTGGTGCTAGCAGTTTTCCGAGTAGCAGTTGCAGCGAACTATATTTTCGTGGGGGTAGGGGTTTCAAAAGTAAAATGTTACCTAGAGGAGGAAGTTGGTCAAGAAATATTGACTTCCAAACTTTTAGTAGCAGAAATCCAAATTATTCAAATGACAGAAATTTCACATACGGAATTACAGAATACGATTCTTCCGTCACTTTTCCAATTAATGCCAGCAACAGAGGTTCGAATGTTCCCCGAAGTTTCAGGAGAAGAAATTTCTTTAGTAAAAGAAACACAGGAGCGAATTTAAACAGTGTTCCTGGTAATGCTTCTGACAGCAATATAGACAACCAAATTATAGATATGCCAGGGAAAAAATGTGGTAGTCTAGAATCGTTAAATAAAGATAACGTATCCAGTGATCAATATCATGTAGAGAAAGATTCACCAGTTGAAGCTAGTGTTACTCACAGAATAGGAAACAAAGAACAAAACGAAACGAGTAGAAATGACGCAGATAAAGTACTTCAACCAGAATCAGACATTTGCAAATTGCAAGATGTTTGTATCTATGAAATCAGCAATAAAAATGATAAAAATAGTGATAGTACAAATATTGAAGCTTTTAAAGTTGATGACTCATTACAAGAATGGGAAACATTTGACGCTATTGAGTACAAGCCATCTCCTGGGCTTGCTCGAGTTAGCGTAGAAAATGAAGGAAAAGCATTAGTCGGTAATAGTGAAGGTGCCAAAGAATTAGAAGGCAAACAAGAATCCAGAATCCTATCGACATCAGAATCTGTAGAAAAGAAAGGAGCTGGTGATTTATTGAAAGTTGAAAGTACGGTGAGTCGTAAAGGAAAGTCATGGAAAGCAAAACAAAAGGAAATTGAGTGTGGTAGTACAAAACAAAAACAAGTGGAATCACAAAATTCGTTGCAAACTCAAAGCAAAACGAGTAACAAACGTAAGAAACGAAATAATACTTCCGCTAACAAGGAGGATAATGTAGGGAAAGAAAAAGGTAGAAATGGAAGAGTAGGTCCATCCAATAGTGAAAGTGATGTTGGACTAAGTAACAATAGACGACAGTTTAGGCAAGCAATGCCTCATATGCCTTCAGATATAGATCAAAGTATGTTTATGTTTCCGATGATACCGGGATTTATGAATAATGTAAATATTTATCATGAAAATGATTACGGTAATTTATGGTGGCAATACAATGCACCCCGTATGTTACCTTCAGAGCCTATACGTATGTATAAACCATATCCAAAAGTACGTGAGTCAACCAAGGTACGCAATGCACCTTCCTCGTTTCATGAGTCATCTAAGTCAGAACATGTGAGTGAACAACTTTTATATTTAAAAAATTTACTTGCTTCGAAAAATATTTCTGAATTGACGGTCGAAATGACAAGTTCCGGATCAAAATTTTGCTCTATATTGAACTCGGCAAATAATCGCTTGTGTATTGCATTTGCTGTACAGATTTTAGCAAAATTATGTGAATCCAATTTTTCTAAGAAGGAAACCTTAATTACATCAATTTTAGGTAGCCCAGACAGCAGATTTTCGAAACAGCTAACAGAATTTACAGAAAACTTAAACAAATGGAACGCAGAAAATCCATCTCTTAAAACACTTTTGAATGCCTTATTTGTTCTTAGTCATTTCGCAACTAATGTTCTACCACGAGATACATATAAAAACTTGAAAGCTATTGTTTCCAATTGTACTTCTGCAGCTCAAAAGGCAAATAATTCAACAGCTGATAACAAAGTTAAAGATAAATTCAGAAATCTTTATTCATATCTTTGTGATCAAGTTCTTGACAAAGAGGGAACGAATCTTTCTAAATTTAGAACAGTCGATGTTCTTCCTCTACCTGAAGATCTCCTAGAAACTTCTGAAACATTTCCCAAATCAAATATAACAACTGGACCGTATGTGAATGTGATCCAATATTTAGACATTCAATTTCGCTTGTTGCGAGAAGATTTTATAGGACCACTTCGAAACGGGATTACAGCGTTTATTAAACATGATTCGGATGAGAAGAAAGTTCACAGGTTAAAAGAAGTGCGATTTCATCGAAATGTAATTTTTGAAAAGCGCAAAATAATGGGTAGACATATTGGATATTTTGTATTCTTTGATCCAGAGAAGAAATATAAAAATTACCAATGGCAAAATTCAAAACGTTTTTTGTTCGGTTCTCTTCTTTGTTTTAGCAAAGATAATTTCAAAACTCTGTTTCTTGGAATCGTTTGTGATAGAAAAATACCTGATTTGAAAAAGGGATATGTTTTAGTTAGTATCTGCAATCCGGTTGATGAAGAAGAATTGCGTGGTGAGTTCATAATGGCGGAATCCGATGTATATTTCGAGCCTTACCATTGTGTATTAAAGGCTTTGCAGAATATGGATGAGGAAACGTTTCCCATGAAATCATACATAATTTTCACTGAGGATACGAAAGAATTGCCTTTATATTTGAAAAGGAACCCTCAAGCTTGTTACCAAATTGACTCTTATAACCTTCCTGTGGTGGAGTTGTCAACATGTCTTCAGCCAGACGCGTTGAATCTTGACCAATCTCAGTTCAAGGCGTTGTGTACTGCTCTGACATCTGAGTTTGCCATTATTCAAGGCCCGCCAGGAACAGGAAAAACCTATATAGGTTTAAAAATTTGTAAGATTCTTTTGGACAATTTAGAGGTTTGGAACACAACAAATGCTCCCATACTTATCGTGTGCTACACAAATCATGCCCTCGATCAATTTTTAGAAGGAATTTCACAATTTACACAGAATATTGTTCGAGTCGGATGTCAGTCGCAAAGTGATGTCATGTCCAAATTTGCTTTGAAGTCTAAAAGGAAGACGTTTAGAAAAGAAAATCAGAATATTTGTGAAAGCAGAGATATTGGATTCAAAGTGGACGAAATTTTATATAGGATGCGTAGTGCGATTGCGGTTCTGGAAGATATTGATAAGAAAATTGGCATTATTTCTCTGGATGTATTTCGAAAATTTAAAATAATTGACGAAGCTCACTATCAGCTTATTGTAAAGCAATCTGACGAAAAGAAGGCATTTCTAAGTTGGTTAGAATATGGCAAAGATGCACAAGAATTAGAATATTTAAACACATTTAGAACAAGAACAGAATCAGATAGTGAGAGTGAGGAGGACGTTGAATATCTTGGAACGGATCTCGAAGACGCGAGAAAACTTGAAGTGGATCCCTTGTTTGATACCAGTGAAGCGTTTTTTTCCACAGAAATTGAAGTAAAATATGCTGTGACGGTTAAGAAATTAGAGAAAGAATTACAAGATCTTGAATTAACAAAAAGTAGTCTTCACTCCGACATAAAGGATAAGGATACCTGGCACAGAGATGGATGGGTGATAGAAGATCAAATGAAAGAATTAAAGAAACAGCTTTCATTTTTAGGAACGAAGATGCGAGAATCTTTTACCTTTGGTAAGATGGAAAAACTATCACAGAAAAGTTTCTCTTCGTTAACATTAGGTGAAAAATGGGAGCTCTATTGGTATTGGGTTTCGAAATTAAAGGAGGTTTGTAAAATGGAACTGAAGAGATTGGAGGAAGAATACCAGAATGTCTTTTCAGTATATACTGAAGCACAGCAGAGGGAAGATGCACTAATATTAGAGAAGGCTCATGTTGTAGGCATGACAACCACTGCAGCAGCGAGATTGCAAACCACGTTACAAGAGCTTAAACCCAAAATAGGTAAGTTCATAGAAACAGGTATAGAGACGTGTTTTTAATAACGAGACACCGACTGCGTATTACAGATTTAATTGCGTTTTGGTGAAATGAAAATATATTCTTCTAATGATTTAAACTTGTATATGGTTTCATGTCTCAATATTGCCTTAAAAAATATTGAAACTACTTCTTTCAATTTATTTATTTATTTATTTATTTATTTATTTATTTATTTATTTATTTATTCATTCATTCATTCTTTATTCATCCATTTCGTACATTATCAGTCAGAGACCAGTACATAGGACTTGTCAAATAATATCAAGATATTTCAATATAATTGATATTACATTAATTTTACAATGTATCACCCAAATATTCATTAATATCATAATGCATTTTCTTACATAAAGAAACGAACTGTTCAGTTTTGAATTTCGGTATGGTTTTTATATCCTTCAAGTAAGTCGGGAGCTTATTATACAATTTAGCGGACATAGGAAGGACACTTCTTTTAGTGCATGTATAGTTTTGATATGATGTAAATATGTTGTTCTTTTGTCGTATGTTGTATGAATGTACATCGTTAACATGAAGAAAACTTTTTCATTTCTCTTTCCATGTATGACACTTTTATGTATGTACAGGCAAGGCACAGTTAACATTTTATTTGATTGAAAGTCCCTTTTCATGAGGCTCTTGGTGGTAGATTAAAAATAGATCTTATTGCCCTTTTCTGTAGACAAAAAGTAGTAATACTGAGACAGGATGCTCCCCAGAAAATTATTCCATAACTTACCATAGTACAACAAGAGCAAGGTTTCTTTTGACACAGAACCACGTAGTCTATAAAAATAATTTGTATAGAAAGAGCAACTTCGTAGTTAGGAGCTAATGTGTAATTGTGAATCTCTGTTTAAAACTCATGATAGCACTATTCTCGTTCCGATTATTATCTCCAACTCTTGGACATCAGAAAATTTGTGAAAAGGTCTGTTCTTTTTGAAGTAATCTTGCAGGATGGTCCGTTTACGTAACATTTCAGTGTATTTCAGTCCTGTTGAGGTTCAGAGCCCACGTAAAGAGGAGGATCCGTTATTCATAACATTTGTGTTATATAGAGATGTGAACATGTGTGTAATTAGTCAATTCGATTTTCATTATTTTTCTTTGATAAAAAGTTATTATTAATATCCATATCCCGTTTGTTACTGTGATATTTGCATTAGAAGTGCAATATAATATAATTGTACGTGAATTCAATTTGATTCTCTTTTTAGTTTTTCAGGATAAAGTTATCATTTAATGTATAGCAATATAACAGTAATATTGATTACATAGCGTAATTAACGCTAGTTACGTCTAACATTAAATTTTAAAATGCAATTATATAAAATGAAATGTATTAATATCAATCACATTACAAAATAAGCAGTAGTGTTTAAATAGTGTATTTAGTAAATAAAATCATAATAATAATTGAAGAAAAATTAGGTTTGTCTTGGGACTTCAATGTGGATCTAATCTTCTTCTTATCATAAAACAACTTGGAAAGTCTGTCTTTAAATTCCTTGTTGTATTGCATTTTAAGAAATTGGAGATGTTGGCCCATGACACCATATATAATTTTAAACCATTAGAAGTACTTCTATTTAACAAAACTTTTTTTTTATTGAATTGATTATGTATACAGTCTGTGGTGTTTCTTTATTAGATAAACCAGTTGTAATTAACTTATTTATTTATTTATTTATTTATATTGTTGAGCTTGTATTCTGAACTTTAAAATATTGATTTTAAAAATTATTTATGTATTAACCCTCTATTTCTGTCTACATTAGTTAAGAAGTCTATAAATAAACTAGAAAACAAATAAATATTTGTAATTAAAGAAATAAGATTACAGTTTATATATCCACTCTGAGAGAGAGACAGAGAAATAACAGTCTACCTAACTTGGTACTTTCTCTAGATAGTTGAATATGATAACTATATGCTGTGAGAAAGGTAGAATTTCATGTGTTCTAGACAATACAGACTTATTACAAATAATTGGAGCGGTTTCATGATTTTGCTGCAGCTATAATATTTGACACATTGCCACGAAACTTTATAGTAATGTAGAGGAATTTTTCGCAAACAAATCTCTTCTTCCCATCACAAAAAATCGTAAGGTGTTAAATTTGGTGAGCATAGGCAGGAATGTCTGATCATCATCCCTACTACGACCAATCCATCGGTTTCTCAATCATATGGTTAAGAATGCACAAATATCGCAATGTAAGTAGAGAGAAGTACCATCCTGTTGAAGTCCACACTGTCAGTTTTCAGCTCTGTTCTCCAATATGTCCAGATAGACATTTTCTGTAATGGTCTGTTCACTGAAAAAATTGGAGGGGAGGTTATAAACTTTAAACTTTGAGACTGGACGCAACACATTAACTTTTGATCAGTCTCTCATTTACTGCACGATAGTATAGAGATTTTCCATGCCCCATATACTGTGTGCCTGTTCATTGTGCCACAAAAAGCTTCATCACGGAAAACAAGTTTATCATAAAAGCATCCTCTTCCATCAGCTGTTGCATTCGTATAGCAAACTCAAAGCGACACATTTCATTATTGAGCATACGTGACGGCTTGTACCCATTGCAAGCGGTGAAACTTCTTTTTCAATTTCTTCCGCAGAATCTTCCAAACGATTTCTTGTGGAATATTCAGTTCTGTGCTTGCACTATTTTTCGACTTCGGTGAGCTACATGTTTAAATTATCTGCATGCACTCTACAGTTTCTTCACTCATTGGAGACCGACACGTTCATTTCGACTTACAGAGACATCTTGTGGTTGTGAACTGGATATACCATCACCGAATGGAGTTGGTACTCGGTTGCATCTTTGTGGAAATTTGTTTTAAAGTGTCATTGTACTGTAGTGACAGATTTGTGTGCGTGAAAGTTCAGCGCAGCATACGCTTTTTCAGCAGATGTAGCCATCTACTGCTCGGTGCTGTGCTCTCCCGGCAGAAATCCAAAGCATGCCTGCAAAAGAAGGAAACTTTTTAAATTTCTCTACATTATTGTAAAGTTTCGCGACAATATGTCAAATATTATAGCTACAGCAAATTAATGAAACTGCTTCAATCATTTATAATAACCCGGTAATTTCGTACTAATCAGAAATCAAACCAGGGCCATGTTTATAAGATAATCGTAACCATTTGGATATGCAGGAGTATGTGTATCAAGAAAAAGTTAAAGATCATACCTGGACTTGTTCATTATGTGCTGGTTTTATAATAGCTCGACAGATCTTGCGTGCATCCTATCTCCACGTTTGACCTCTTTATTTATTGTAAAAGAAAGTGTTGTACTGAATTTGCATATTTAAGGAGACACTCCAAAATTTATCTATCCATTCGCTTTGAAGGAGTTTTAAGATATTGGGGTATCTCTTAAAAGACAAAATATATTTCATAGAATTCTACCTTCTACAATAAAACGGTGGATGAAATGTGGCATTCTAATAATAGTCTCAATAGATAACCCTAGTCCTGCATTTATTATATTATTAGTAAAGATAACAAAGTTGGTTAGCTTTTTAATATATGGAAACTTCAAGAATATTCATACGTTACTTATATGTTTTTTGTTTTATTTACAAGTCTAATTATGTATGTGTTTCAACTTTCATCTACACTTCCTGGTAGACAGTTTGAAGAACATTGGCCTTTTATGTAACGTATTAAAACCATATTTAATGGCATCTTCTCTTTCATCTACACTTCCTGGTAGACAGTTTGAAGAACATTGGCCTTTTATGTAACGTATTAAAACCATATTTAATAGCATCTTCTTCTAACAACAATAATAATAATATAAAAGAAATAGGAAAAGGAAGTGCTGTATGAAATACAAAAATTTTCAATTTTTATGAGAGAAATTGTACTACAAAACACGAATTGTTGGGATCCTTCATGAAAGCATTGGGATGTTCCACTGGCGTACGCAGGATTTTTTTTCGGACGGGAATTGTAATTTTTTAGTGTATAGTACATAGTTTAATGTCATCAAATACCGTATCATAATGCTCTAAAAGCCTTTCGTCTAGTTAAGACATGATCTTATCAGTGTAAGGAAATATTTTCGTATATTTGGACGATTTATTAAATACATTCTGGTAGTATAAATTTTAAGAAAGCATGGAAAAAAATGACTTTCGTACATTTATAAAAATGAATTTGTACTTCTTATTTTTTTCTGCAGAGTAATATCTTCATTTGAAAGTTAACATGATTTTCTTTAGTGCTAAAGTTACTCAAGTTTTACCTATATTTAAACAGCGAATAATAAGACATTTGTTTTCCTAATTTTATTATTATTATTATTATTTTGTTTTTAATGAAATAAAATAAAACCTTTTTCACTTGCTCATACAATAATAGATACAGCTTCCAAGAAACTCCTACTTTATTGTGTTGTTTTCTCTCTCCCTTCCGAAATAGGTTCTTTGAGAAAGGGACAAAAAACAAACTAAAAAGACCAATTTGAATATGTATAACTGTATGTAATGCAATAGGAAATTTTCATGCATCACCTTTCTATCAAGACTACTTGTTTTTAGACTAGCTATTTTTCTGGTTTTTACTCATCCTTTTCGCCTTTCACTTGAAAATTTTGATTTTCTAGAAATTTCGGGAAGCACTGAAGTCCCATCAACTCCTGCTCTACGTACGCCACTGGGACATTCCTTGCAAAGACCATAGTATAGAACTAAGTTTACTTATTGTGAAATATTTTATATGGTAATGCATAGTATTTGTAGTGGTAAAGCATTTAAAAAATCAAGCAGAAATATCTTTAAAAAGTAAAGAACTTTAACATGTTGAGTACGTGCGCCATCTTTGTTTTTTGGCTCATTGATTTATACGTAAAACTAGTTTTCTGTTTTCTTTGAAATGAACAGGAATTTTAATAGTTTGAATTTTACTAATTTGTTCAAATTTGTTGATTTAAATGGTCCTTACTTAGTGAAAAATCATTTTATTATGTATAATTTAAATAATACTGTGTAATATTAAATTAAAATTAAGTAATATTATTAAATCATTAAAGCAATATTATTAAATTAATTTAAAATTTAAGTAATACCACAGAATATCCATTCTTCGCACGGGGAGAATACGTTTCATTTTGGACATAAAGGGCTGAATTTGGATTTAAACTGCATCGGAAGTGTCACCGTTTGTCTCAGAGATCCCGAATTCTATGGATCTACACTTATGTCGGTCATTTTTTATTATTTTTATATATCTCCTCAAATTGCGGGCTGAATTTAGATTTAACCGTCATCAGAAGAGTCACTATTCATCTCAGTGATCCCGAAAACTATGGATTCAACATTAATATCGGTCAATTTCGATCATTTTAAAATATTTCCCCCTCCTCCGACCCTGTGTTGCACCCTCAAACTGAAATGATAAAAACCATCCCAGGCCCGAACCTCATCTATGTGGCAAATTTGATCGCGATCATTCGCATAGTTAAAGAGTTATTAAGTTTTATTTATTTTTATAGCTCCTCCTCCCCTGTGCTATACCGTCAAAGTGAAATGATAAAAAGCATCTCAGGCCCGAATCTCATCTATGTGGCAAATTTGATCAGATCGGTCGGGTGCTTGAAGAGTTATTAAGCCACTAACATTGTCACTTTCATTTTTATTTATAAAGATTACATTTATATATAATGTAAATTCATTTTAAAAAGCAAGGGACATTTAACTAGATCTGAAAATGAAATCAGTAAAATCATATCAATAAAGTTTCAAATCCACTTAAAAGAAACAGAAGAATTATTTTTCATTAAATCAGTTGGCCTATTTAAAAAAAGAGGCGTATTTTTAAGATCTCGCAGAATATACTCTCTTAGATGGTATTATAACGAAGAATTGCGTTCACGGAATAATTTATGGTACTTTAAATGAAAACAGTTATTAGAAATATAAGCTTATGCATTCTAATGTTAATAACAATCAATCAAACTTACGAAGCACTCTTATTGCTTTTTCTTTCTTTCTTTTTCAGTCATTGTAGAGGAAGCTGCTGAAGTACTGGAATCTCATATTGTAGTATCGTTAACTACTCATTGCGAGCACTTGATTTTGATAGGTAATAAATTTTAATAGTTCATATGCAACCTATTACTTTTTTTTTTTTTTTTTTTAAGTTAATACAAAAATTATATAGATTATGCGTACATTATTCTGAGCTGTCCATAGGGAATATGATTATGGAACTAGCATAAATTTCTGCTGTTAATACTTTTATAAACAAAATGTTCCTTTTCTGTTATACTTTAAAAAATATTTAAAAGGACCAAAATAGTTACTATAATCACCATTGTTATTTCGTTATATGGGGCTATATATTTGGAAAAAATAGGGAAGGGGTAGTTTAGTATTGGGGTGAATTTTTCGGATGATTTTCTCAAAAATGACTCAGACGATTTCGTTTATATTTCATAAATACTTCGTTAATAACCTGAAATATGACATCACATTTTTGTCTTTAAAAAATCTGCATGAAAGAGTTTATTCTGGGGGGTGTTTTTTTTTTCAGGACAATTTTTTCTAAACCGATTCAGGTTATTTTCCTCATATTTCATAAATAAATATTTTATTATTATTCTTATAATGTTGCATAAAACAATTTCATGAGAATATCCACAAGTAAAATTTTACTCTTTTTTTTTTTTTTTTTTTTTTTTTTTTTTTTTTTTTTTTGACAGTTTTGTAGAATATCACTCATAGGATTTTCTTATTTTATATACAAATATTTCATTAACAACCCCAACTATGTCATAAATCATTTCTTATGAAAAAATCTATAAGGGGTAGTATACTTTTGGGGATGGCTTTTCTTTGGACGAAGCTTTTTGATAACGCTTTATAATTTTGTTTGTATTTCACAAACAAATGTTTCATTAATAACAGCAGCACAACATGATTTCATTTAAGAAATTGGAGCGAGAAAGTTTAGTGCGGTAACCCGTACCTTTTATTTATTCTATTTTCGCAATTAAAGACTGTGGCCTTCAAGAAAAAAAATAAATATGGTGGCAGTCAACGATTAACTTAACAATTCTTGGTGTTTACTTGAGTTTTGTGTTTTTGTTGATATGTTATCAAGTTTATATCAATTATCGGACTCAAAGCAACATTTGTAATCAAAATATATATACTGTTTTATGCTCCCTTCCCCTCTTTTTTTTTATTTCTGTGAAGCGAGGCAATTACAATTATGCACATATTCTTAATTTTACGGAATGCATTTTATATACGACTTACAAAGTCCGCTAAGCCAAGAAATTTATTTACTTATTTTCTACCCATTTATGCAGTGAAACATTTTTTTTAAAAAACATTTCTGCAATAGAATTGTAAATTTTATATTACTAGCTGAACCTTCGCTCTCCACCAGCACATCATTTACATTTGAGCATGAATCTCCTTGTCATTCCTCACAACATTTATACATGTCCCTTTATAGACACAAGTGAAGGACATCTTGATAAAAATCAGCAAGGGGTATCATAAAGGGGAGATTTTTTCCATTATTTTTGAATATCTGGCATTGTGGAATTTCTAATTAATTTTAACAAAAGAAACACTGACCAAAGCTTTAAACACACTTTATTTTAATTATAGTAACGGTTTCGGATGTCTAACATATCCTTCTTCAGACAATATCAAAAATAAATGAAAATACAGACATATATATATAGTCATTGTTATGACAAAATTTAAATTCTTTAACAGTCATATATATGTAGTCATTGTTATCAAAACATTTAAATTCTTTTAACAGACATATATATAGTTATTGTTTACTTTTTTTCTCGTATTTGCTGAGGCCTTCAGCCAATCCCGTAAGTCTTCTTGTTCACTTTCCAACTAATCACGTTCCGCCTGTTTTGTTTCTTATAAGGGCCTTTTTTATTTTCTTCTTGTCTATGCTCTCCAAACTTCCTTGCCATAATTCATTAATATGTAAGCCTCCTGTCCAGTTCATCAGTTTATCTCTTCCTACCTTCTTTATCCAATCTACTTCTTTCCACTTCCTTATTATCATTCTTTTCTCCATCTCCAATACTTCCGTTATTATCCGAATCCGAAACCGTTATTATAATTTAAAATGAAGTGTGTTTTAAGCTTTGGTCAGTGTTTCTTTTGTTAAAATAATCAATCCAAAACCATGGATAGTCTTTATTTTCTAATTTATGTATGATCAATGTTTTCTTTCTTCTTGCATACAGGATGTAATAAGCAAATATATTACACACACAGTTAATTATAATGTCAGTGATTGGTGTTCATTGGACAAAACACTCCAAACAATAAAGATTCATCTTAGACTGGACAAATGGATATCCTTTGTTTTTCGTTATCATTTGTCCATGAAACAAACGCCGCAGAAAAATACTAATCCAGTATTCAAATGACTGGTATTGGAATTGGAATGTATAACTCGTAGGATATGATTATTTACTTTTTAAAATTTCAATACTTCCAATGTACCCTTAAAAATGTAATAAACAAATACGGCCATTTTTTTTTAAATATTCAATTAGAACTGAACAATTTACACAGAATTTACAGTTGATCAGTGAAAACGGTATCTTTCTAGAGCTTGTGGTTTTCGAGATATTATTGTCCTAAGAATTGCCCACAAACACATAGACTTTTATTTGACCACAAACATATAAACTTAGTATTTTAATACAGAGATTCCTCGTAAACAAAAGAATAGTTTCAATACTTCTATCTGGCATCATCTCATCAATTTTAACATTAGTACTTTCGATCAATCTTTCATACACTTACCTGGTACTTACTAATAGTAATTCAACATTTGTTTCCTCATTATCAGTCATAGTTTTACAAGAGCGCTTATTCCTAGTCTGTTCGCTAGTTTCACAAGAGCACTTATCCCTAATCTCCTGGCTAGGAAGCATGCTTTTGGTTCAGGATATCCCAGGTTCAATTTCCAGTGGAAGGTCATCGAACGTAATGCAGTTGTTCAGACACCACTTCAACATATAGGTCCCGTCCTATATAGTCCCGTTGCTGATAATCTAAATACAAATAAAATAATCAACCCACCGTTGGCGTATGCAGGATGTTTTTCAGGGAGAGGGAGTGGAAAGAGCAAAGTACATAATTAAATAAATTTCATCATATCTTTTATCATAATACGCTAAAAAATCTAGCTAAGAATGATGTCGTCTGAGCAATTGGTATATTTGCACATTTACAAAATTCATACTGACAGCATATCTTTTAGAGACTCACTAATATATCTTACAAAAACTAGTTTCGTACATTATACTTTTTGAAACACTTTTCTTTTTTCTTTTTTTTTTTCTTTTTTTACAAAGTACAAATATCATCATTTTTAAAATTTTCAAAAATTTTACTTTAGTGCTGAAGTTTCATAAGTTTTACTATACGTAAACAATAGACAACAAGTCTTTCTTTTTCTTTCCTAATCTCTTTTGTTTCTACAATAGCAATCAAGAAAATTGATGTAATTTCCATAATAGATAGTTCTAATGCTCTTGTAAAAATGTATTTTTGGCATTTCTGTATTTACTATATATAATGCAATCTACAACTACCTATTTTTCAGCTGTTTGCTCACTTTTTATTACTTCCACTTGAAAATGTTTAATTACTAAAAGTTTCGGGAGGGACTGAAGCCCCATCAGCCCCTTTGTGCGTACACCATTGGCACTAACTGGACAATTTCTAAACTTTGTTTCAGGTGACCATCAACAACTTCGGCCTTCTACAGCATTGTATGATTTGGCAAGGGATTGTCATTTAGATACGTCTCTCTTTGAGAGAATGGTGAAGAACGGCATCCACTGCGAACAGCTAGAAGTTCAACATCGAATGAGACCTGAAATCGTCCAACTTATTGTACCAACTATATATCCAAAGTTAATCAATCATCACTTAGTTTTGCGGTATGAAAACATCATGGGAATGTCAAAAAATCTGTATTTTGTTACCCATAACTACCGTGAAGAACTTGTAAGTACTATATATATATATATATATATATATATATATATATATATATATATATATACTATGTTTATATAATATATCACCACATAAAATGGATACGTGTGTAGTTCCAAAATGTGTATGTGATACTTTGTAATGGACCGGTTTGATCCATTACAGCGTTTTGTGTTATTTCTCTGTTTGTACCCTTATTCTTAACAAACTGATCTTCAAACTAAAAGATGACATAAAATTTATCTGCACCATTGAAATGCTGGCGAAATTGACAGTTAAATTAATGCCTGTTTTTTATTCTTCTTCTTTGTTTGACAGTTGAAGTTTGATCTTTGTATGTTTAAAAAAATGTAGTTTCGGTATATAGAGAAATAGGTTGTTGATGTGTTCCCTTCTAAAGTGGCAATTTTTATATATTGTTTCTGGACGTAATATAGCTCAAATAATGTCCAGCTAAATCTAAACGTCCGGAATCCGTAAGGATTCCGTGAATGGAATATATTCCTTCTCTCTTATAATCACGTTTGATGCATGTCATATCAGGAACTTTATACCAAATTCTGAATTAGCTCAAACGTATGGCGGTAGCAGTCTGTAATGTCGATTCTCAGGTGCGGATTCTATTGTACGAGTATAATGCGGAGACTTTAAATTGATATCGGATGTGCTTTATGTTGTCAACGGAGATCATCTATGAGATATTCTGCGACTAAGATTATTAATTATAATTGATATAAATATTTGATGAAGTGGATCAATGAATAAAGATATGAAATAGTAGTTATAATAATTATATGTATTGAATACGTAAAATGATGATTCTCCTTAGGCTTCTGATGGCTAATGACTAATGTAAAACATGAGTTGTACGTCACGCATTTTCCTAACTGTATCTTAAATGCCTCACCTAGTATGGAATCATATGTCGCATCAGAAACTGCACATGCCCCTTAACCTAATTGGAGCTAAATAAAAAGTGATCCGTTGTGTCGTAAGTTGATGAAGTATTTTATTTTCATCTTTAGTAGATTTGCAACCATAAGTATTCCTGATATGTTATAATGCTTTGTGTTTTCTTCTTCTGGTGTGGCTTTCCTGCGTGGTGGAACGTATCTGCAATCTACAGTCCGATGCTTGCAGCTGATGAAAGTAATCACTTTGTGATCTAACGTATCATCAGCCAACAAATATAAGCAGTCCAGAAAGAGAGGACATTACAACTTGAAACAATCTTTCAAATGAAATATCTTCTATTAATTATCAGATACATTCTGTTTTCTTAAATTTTAGTCAAAATAGTGCTATTAATAATATTAATAATAATAATAATATTAATAATATTAATAATATATTTGAAAACCTCCTCAGCAAAAAACGGAAGGGCAGCTATATTATTAGATTCTAATGCAAACAGTGATATAGCACTAGTAGTTTAAAAATTACCTAAGGTTGTTTAGCTGTAAAATGTTAACGTATATTCATTTTCGTTTTTGTATGTATATTTTTTTCATATACAGGATGTTTCAAAACAACACCGACAATGTTTGGGAGGTGATTCCTGACACCAAAATAAGACAAAAAGAATAGACCAACCTGGGAGCAAAAATGTTTCCTTTTGGAGTCATAGGCTACCGAAAACATGAAAAATGAACTTTAAAGGGCCATAGCTCCAAAACTATAGGACCTACCGTAGTCGGATCGAGGCTTCACTTAGAAACTAGTATATTTCCTATCCAAATATCCAAGTTTCAAAATTTTGCTGTACTTCCGCAACAGTTTTTATAGAGGCCGTTGGTAAGTACTTCAAATTAGATGCTCGTAGCCAAACACCCTCTATAAAAATTAGACATTTAAAGTTCATTTTTTTCATGTTTTTGGCAGCCTGTAACTCCGAAAGGAAGCATGTGTGCACTCAGGTTGGTCTATACTTTTTGTCTTATCTTGGTGTCAGGAATCATCTCCCAAGTGTTGTTTTGAAACACACTGTATATGTTTTTCATGAATATGTTAATGCATAATAATATAGCAAAGTAAAACTTTACCTTAGTACGTCGTGTTGTTTGTTTTACCCCAATTTTCTGTAACTCTTGCCTGCTACTTTTAACTAGAGACGAAAAGTTTTGACCAGAAATTGGGTTTCAACTGAATCACTTCTTTTGAAAAAAGATTTTTCCTTAGGTACATCTTCAAGTTCTTCAGTTTTGTTTCCTATAATATGTGATATAAATAATTTGAAAAACAAGCTAAAAATATGTTGTGAACTTGAACTATAATATAATCACTATTTCTTCGCTCCAGTTGTTGCAGTGTTGTTGTATCCGAAATCAAGCCATTTCCTATTCGTCATTTGAAGAAACTTCTAACTATGTTGTTGAATAACATTTTTATTTTCTAGGTAGAGTTAATTCAGTTGTATATCATATTGAATTATGTAGTCGCATCTATGTGGATTTGGGGAAGCACAAGAATCACCTATCAATTTAGAAAAGTATTTAACCAATTATATAAATTACTAACAGAATACTAGTTCTTCGCACGGAAAGAATATGTTTCATTTTGGATATAAAGGGCTGAATTTATATTTAAACTGCATCGGAAGGGTCACTGTTCGTCTCAGCGACCCCGAAAACTATGGATTCAACACTAATATCGGTCATTTTCGATCAATTTTATATATTTCCCCCACTTCCACGTTACGGGGCTGAATTTGAATTTAATGGCATCAGAAATGTCATTGTTCATTTCAACGACTCCGAAAACTATGGATTCGGCATTAAGATGGGCCATTGCCGATCATTTGTATATGTCACTCCCACCCCTAAGTTGCAAGGCTGAATTTGGATTTAAACTTGGGGGCCGCGGTGGCTCAGTGGTAGAACGTTCACCTCTGGTGCTTGGGGTCCCGGGTTCGATCCCAGCCCCCGCCAAGTGAACTTTGTGGTGGACAAACACCGTGTACGTGGGTTTTCTCGGTGTTCTCCCGTTTCCTCCCACTTTCTTTATTCCACCATTTCATTCATTACTCATCATCACCCTCTTCTTTAGCCTAAACGGCATAACCGTGGGACGTAAAACTCAAATTGGATTTAAACGGCATCGGAAGTGTCACTGTTCATCTTAGCGATCCGAAAACTATGAATTCAACACTAATATCTGTCATTTTCGATCATTTTTAAATATCTCCCTCCTCTTCCTCCCCTAAGTTGCATCGATAAAGTGAAATGATAAAAACATACGAGGCGCGAACCTCATCTATGCTAAAAGTTTAATTGAGATCGGTTGAGGGTGGTTTAAGAGATATGAAGTCACAAACATAGTCACGTTTATTTATATATATTGTAGATAGATTATTTAGACAAACAAGCCCTTTAAGGCATTTACTTGATAACATGACATTGTAAATATACGTACATAGGCATGTCAAAAAGAAATACAGCAACAAAAATAAAAGAACACTTTAGAGATTGAAAGAAACAAGATCCAGCAGTGCCAGGCTTATCAAGACATCTAATGGAAATCAAACATTCTATTAACAAAGTAACAGTACGTTACAAGACGTCTTTACAAACTAAAAGAATTATGTATGAATCATATTTTATTAGAACGAGGAAAGTAGAGTTAAACCAGAATGGTGGAACGTTAGGTAAACAATGGGATTATATAATTCAATCTTATAACTCACGGAATCAACACTGTCCAGGAAATATAAATCTTGTTGATTAATCTTTAGGTGTTCTAATTCCAATTTCAATTCACCTATCGATAGGTGCTAAAAAAAATTGTAGAGTACAGACATAAGTGGAGTCCAGGGGAAAAAGGGGGGGGGATGTCCACTTTTGGGCAAAATTTAATTTTCATGCCGCCTTCTAGAGCACGTTGAGCAGTTTCATTCAATATATCAAAAAGGGGGAAAAGATTTACGATTAGCCCGCTGTAGCTGTTTAAAAAATCCTTGTAAAATGGAAGAAGGGTGTATCGTCATCACTCACAGTGGAAAAAGGAAGATGTCCACTTTCCGACAAAATTTAGATTTTCATGCCATATTGTTCTCTCACGGACATGCGTGCAATACAGGTATATTCTATGAATTATTATATAAGGTGCGTTGCAAAATGCTACGAACGATACCAGATATCGTCAGATTATGCGATCGGAAAGGAAACGGAATATGGAAGGGAGGGTGGACGACACAGTGTTGTATTTATGTTACTCGAAAACATGTACTGTAGAAATAGACGTGTATACAGGACAGGGTGAAGGAAAAATGAAAAATCAGCCCAAGGAAAGTGTTGCAAAATGATACGAACGATTACATGTTTAGTGTAATAACATGTAGCTATGTCGCCGCTATGGAACATAGAGGGTGCTAGACGAGAAGGCGAAATGTATAGCAGACGAGTGATAGAAGTGTAAGCTAGTGTACTACGGCAAGGACGTCTGTGTGAGGTGGTGAGTAAGAGAAGCATAATGGGTCGTGGTAAAGTATTGTCTGAGTGCGAAAAGGGGCAAATAGTGGCATATAAAGAAGAAGATGTATCTGTTAATGAAATCAAACGTCGAATTGGGCAGAGTGCTTGTGTCCTGAACAATTTTCTTAAACTTGGGATGCGGTATGGAGTAAGAAAATAATCAGGAAGGCCGCGTTTACTAACACCACAACAGCAAAGACAGGTTCTTCGAAAGCTAAGTTGTGCTGGAATATCCCTTACACAGTTGGCACGAGATCCTAACATTCTTGTACATAAATCTACCCTATCATGAGCTGTGAAACGCTGTAATCATCTCTGATATAAGAAGCGCAAACATCAGCCACGACTCAACGCGCAACACAAGGAGCGACGGGTGATCTGGACCAAAAGACATGCGACCTGGAAGCAGAACTGGCGTCGTGTCATCTTCAGTGACGAAAAGAAATTTTATTTGGATGGTCCCGATGGCTGATGACACTATTGACACTATCTGCGGAAGTAGGATCAGATGTTCTCTAAGCGATAGCAAGGGGGATAGTCGGTAATGGTGTGTGGGAAGGCTGTGGTTATTATGGTATAACGAACCTCGAATTTCCTACATCTAGTATGACATCAACCACGTGCCAAACAGTACTTGCAGACAATTTGTTGCCATTTACCTCGCGAATTTCTGATCCCGAGTGGACCTTGCAGCAGGATAATGTCACTATCCACGTTGTTGGAACTACCAGGGATTGGTTTCGGGAGAAAGACGTGATTGTCCTTGATTGGCCTTTCAATTTCCCAGTCAAAAACCCTATGGAAAATCTATGGGAAATTCTGTGTCGCTCAGTGATCGCCATCGGTATCCAGTACAACAATGTTCATGAGTTGCAGGATGCCATCATCGCAGTATGGAATCAAATTGTTGTGACTGCTGCGAACGCTGGTAAACATCATGTTTAATCGAGTGTTCAAGCTGGTGTTATGCAGTGGCTCATTTATTGGCTATTAGAACTAGCTTTTGTATTGCGTTCGTATAATTTTGCAACAGTCATTATCATGTTGTTTTGATTGTTTTTTGTTTTCAATTTGGCTAGCCATGGAAATGAGTGAACTATTCATGGTCTGTATACATATCCTCCTTATACATCTCTACATGTCACGTATTCCATCCGTGACGTGCACTTACTAAAGTTATGTCACATATTCGGATCGTTTGTATCATTTTACAACATACCTTACTAAATGAGTTAAAAATACATCACTCTTGCTCCAGAACCTGGTTTTTAACATTCTGATGTCGTCAAACTTGCTTATATTAAGTAACTGCACCTTTCCGTAAGCAATGTCAGATAGTCGTTTATACGACGTTGACTATCAGGTCAACAAAGTCAATGAACCCTTGTACTCCACTTGTTCTCCTTGCCCCACTCTCCCATACTTTATACTAATTAGAGGATAAAAGTACATTTCCAAAATCTTCGTTGTATAATAAAGTATTAGGTTTAATCGGTTGAGAACAGTTTTAATCAACACGATAATTGTTGGTGTGATTTACAAGATCTTTTCCCTTATTTTAAAGGGAAATTTCCTATCTCGGAAGAAAAATGGTAGGATCTTCAAACTTTGTAGTTCTTATGCAGCCCAAATGCTCAATTCTTCTATATGGAACTCCCAAAGAAGTAATTAACGGAATAAAGGAGAATAAAAACGACAAATGAAGAAAACGACATATTTTTAATAATATTGTTTATAATTTTTTTTAAAAAACAATGAGCTCTTTTTTCCATTGTTTTGCCTGCAATATACTCCTTTTTCCGCAGTACAAACCAACCTCGTGTCGTTTTTGTTTTCTTTTCCTTACAATAATATACGTTGAGCATAAGATTTCGCAAACTCGTTTCCAATATAATAACAAACTTGTAAACCAAATTTGAAGCATTTTCAGTGATTAGTTTAGGGAATAAAATGTTTTGAACTTTAAAAATCGTTTCCTGAAAAATTAGTATAAATGGACATTCCCCCTTTTCCCCCCGGACTCTTCAAGTCTGTTTCACTCACATTCTTAATGTGGAAAGCGATGTAAAATTGTGGTTGTTAGTTATAAGATGTGCTATTAAGCCTTTTCCAGAGAAATTGAAAAAAGTGAACTTGAAGAACAATCCAGTTTGGTAATTGAAAGGGATATATATTGATATCGGATTAGATTCCAGGTAAGGACGCTATAGTTGTTCAGAGTGCAAGACCATTATCTTGAAAAAAGGTAATGATTAGGTGTAAAATGTCTAAATCATTTTTTGTCAAGAGTTGTTTTATAAAGAATGAGCCATAGCCATGGCGTTGGTGTAAAACTTCTGTAACAGGTGTCCTATGTTTGGACAAGAGAGGACAATGAAAGAGAATGCGATTCAAATTTCCTACTTGTTTATTGCACCAACATAAGGGTGAAGTGGTGCTGTGAATTTTATATAGTAGGTAAGGTGTAATTGCAGTGTTGAAACGAAGTCTATAAGATTATTTTGGATTTTGACCAGGTGCGAAGGGCATTCCAGGTGGTAGAATGAGCGGGGTTAACTTCCCAATAATAAGTTCCTGGACCTGTTCGGCTTTTGTTTTCCATATGACAGCTTTAGGGGTTTCTTCAAATCATGAATAGGAAATAGCTTAACTTTGTATATGACAGTGCTACAACAGTTGTAACGAAAAAAGAGTTCAAGCTCAGCTCATAGCGCAAGTTCCTCACATATTTTTAGCCTGTTTTTTAATATTTATGTCATATATTATAGAAATCAAAATTGAAGAACTCAAAGTTGTACCTAAGGACATATTTAGAAAATCTGATAGAGAACCAGGAAATTTGGTAAAGAATAAGAAGCCAACAAGAGGAATGTAACTAGGTAGAATCTCGTTTCTTGACGAAATTTTTCATCCCTAGTTAGATAACAGGCCCGAACTACCGAAAATTTGGGTGAAACAAAAAACAAACAAACAAACAAACAAACAAAAAAAAAAGTATCAAGGTAAAGTTTTATTTTGCTTATTATTATACATTATTTAAGGTTGATCTATTTCAGCGCTCTTAATATTTGCAATAATATAGTTGTTTTAATCGGAGTATAATTTAGTTCAAGAAGTGTACAGAATATTTTAACAATGGTGGAAGTAAAATTTACATAAAATTTCCCATCAGTTTGTGAGAAAGTGACTCGCTAACTAGGAGCAAGAATAGGGATTACTCAGATCATTTCCTTGAGTATTGATAGTTCGAAGAAGCAATGACAGTTATAAATGTTGAATAAAAAATTCTGTAAGAAACTGTTTAATCAGTTTTTTATTTATTTTATTTATTTTTTCAGCTAAACTAAACATTTTGGGTCTTATTTAGATCAACTATATCTGTAAGGGTTTTCTTGAACTTATCAGTCTTATTTATTGGTCATACATGAAATTAGAAAAAAAAAAAATCCGTGTTCATTGTTATCTGTTAACTGAATATTTAACTAAGTAATGAAAAAGTAATGCTCAAGTAAAACTCACACTTAATTTGGACCTACACAAGGCTTGTTACATCTCCAGTACTTTCAACAAGAAATCTTTTAAGGAATTTATCTTTAGAAACTAACACTTATTAAGAGGTTACTATGTCAATTTTTTGGAGCCTTGCACCAAAAGTTAAAGATACTAGTACTCTCGTTAAGTTATTCGATCTATATGTTAGTAACTTATCTGTTGAAAAAGGCCACAGAATAAGTAGCTGAAACAATTCATGAAAATTCTTATGGACACAATTAAACCAAGTAAGTGCTACACTTATTACTTTCAAAATACAAGGTTTGACAATAAAGTTTCAGGACTCATGCTGCTACGCTGTAACTGCTGACAGAAAATTGTTAATCATTTGAGAGTAATGCTAGGATATTCTTCTTATGCAAGACAGCAAGACATGTAAAGATTTTTTTTTTAAAAGAAAATCTACATCCTCTTTAATATCGGTCATTGAAGACACCCTAATTCCCATTGTCATGGATGCTTAGAGTAACCTGCACAAGAGAATGCAAGGCTAGGAATTCGATCTTGCTGACTCTTCCAGCTGAATTTCGTTACCTACTCACGGCTATGAAGACTTTTTACACAATGGCAAATCATATCTAAATTTCCTTCTGAAAATCACAGTTCAAAAAAACAAAAAAACAAAAAAAAAAAAAAAAAAATGAAAGATATTAAATAAATATTTCTAATTAAAATGATGTAAATGAGAATATTTATTATTATTAAACAATCTCTTTAAATGCTCCCTGAAATCTTGAATTAAACTACAGCGAAATGTTAATACAATATAGTCAGTGATAAATTTTCAAGCGCTTTTTTTCTTTCCTTTCTTTCTTTTAAATGACTCAGTAAGATGGCATGTTTCTCTTCGCTAACTGCTCGGTAACTATGTGCCAGGTGTCACTGAAGTTTGATTTACTGCATCTCCTTCCCAAATGAAAGGAGAAAGAAATAAAAGCAATGGTCATAGGGTAACATTCCTTTTGATTTTCACATAAATATAACATTTACATATCCCTGGCAACATAGATACTTTTATAAAAAGGCCTTGTGTCCATCTTAAACACAAATTAAACCTAAGTTTCTTACAATGCTGTTTATATTCTTTATTATAAATTAACGAGAATTGTTACAGTTTCGGAAGTATATCACTTCCTTCTTCAGACTACTACTCCAACTGAAATTTTGGATTTGATTTGGATTTGGATTGGAAAAGTTGGAGTAGTAGTCTGAAGAAGGAAGTGATATACTTCCGAAACTGTAACAATTCTCGTTAATTTATAATAAAGAATATAAACAGCCTTGTAAGAAACTTATGTTTAATTTGTGTTTAAGAATCCCTGGCAAGTATAAAAAAATGTGTCTTTGGGCAATTATGAACAATTGTGATAATTTTGATGACCACATCTTCCTTTCTCCACTTCGACACGCAAAACTTTATCCATCTCTGCAACTTACAATACAAAATCAAAGTGCGAATATTTAAGTTTTACTGTAAATTAGTGAAACCAGCAAAGAGACTTAAAAGGTGATCAAAACTGTTTACCGCGAGAATATCCTATCTTCATGGTCGTGTGTTTGAATGGTATGCCTGATTTCCTGATGAACGTGAAGATATTTCTGATGACTGCAGAAGTAGACGTCCGTCAATCCCGTTTAGAGGCTAATATAGAGCGTCCGAGATCTGCTGCAGTCATAACGCTTCATGACTTCATCAGGAAATCGAGCATGCAATTCAAACACATGACCATAAGATAGGGCATTTTTTCGGTAAACAGCTCTGATCACTTTGTACGTCTCTGTTGTTGATTTCTCTAACAGCAAAAGTTAATGTTGACATCCTTTATTTCGTGTAAGAAGAACCCATCATAGTATGAACTAGGATATCTTCGATGACCGATGTTCAAAAGGGAAGAGATGGTCTCTTTACCAAAACTTTAAGTCTGCAGAAGAAGAAGTCTGACATGATTAACAATTTTCTGTCATTAGCAGTTACAGAATCTTGGAATTTTATTTTCAAACCTGGTAAATGTTATAAATTTCCTTGCTTACCGGTGCATATCAGGTGATCGCTATAGTAAACCAGACATCTTTTAATTGGGCAATATGTAATCCTCACATTGGTTCCTTTAAAGGGCAATTAGCGATCATCCTAATCGATTAGCAAAGTATTCAGTGATTTAATTCCGATTTTGATGGCCCTTAATAATTGTCTTTGTATTTCCTGAGATGTAAGAGTAAGGATCTGGTGATCCTTGCAGTAATAAAAAAGGGTGCTGATGACGTTCCCAGAGAAAAAGAAAATATCCAATTAAAGTAAAACACGGAGGCAAGAGGTGAGCCACTTCTCTTATGAACATGTGCTCTATAGTTTCTATAAATATATATTCATGTTCATGTAGCCTACTTCTTTGTAAACTTTAAAATTTTATTTTTCGACATTTTTCACTTCTCAATTTTTTTTAATTATTTATTTGAATTATAAATGTAACACTTATATATTTGCCTGTTGCTTCGCATTTATGTTTTTACAGTGACATTTCAAACTAAATCAGTTTAAAATGTACTCCAAGAATATTCATTCGTTCCTTAAACGCTTGAAAAAATTATATAAACATGTATCATATGTTATTAAATTTCGAAATTCTAAAGCACATTAAAAATATGTTATTTTTCCCTTCACAATGATTTATATATGTGTCGTAAAGAAACGTATTTGGTCTAGGAATTAATTCGTGCGGTTGGTACGCACACATTGAAGCTGTAGTACAAACACAAAATACATAAATACCTTAAGTAAAATATTGTCCATCGCTAGCCACCACTTTCGCCCATCTGTCAGGCAATGTACGGATTCCTTGGCGAAAGAAGTCCTCATCCTTGGAAGCGATCCAGTCAGAGACCCATGTTTCGATATCTTCTGAAGAAGTAAACCGCTGTCCAATCAAATCGTTGTTCATGCAATCGAACAAGTAGTAGTCCGAAGGAGCAACGTCTGGTGAATACGGCGGGTGGGGTAAAACTTCCCATCCGACATTTTCTAAATAGGTTTTGACCGGTTTTGCGACATGTGGGCGAGCATTATCATGTTGAACAATAAGTTTATCATGTCTGTTCTCCCATTCTGGTCGTGTTCTGGCCAGAGCTTGCTTCAAACGCATTAATTGTCGTCGATAACGTTCTCCATTCATAGTTTCACCCGGTTGCAGCAGCTCATAGTACACCACACCTTTCATATCCCACCATATGCACAGCATAACCTTTGCACAGTGAATATCTCGTTTTGGTTGTGATGGACCTGGTTCACCTGGTTTCACCCAGGCCTTTTTTCGTTTAGGGTTCTCGTAATGGATCCACTTCTCATCACCCGTAATAATTCGATGCAGAAACCCCTTTCTGCTCTGTCGTTGAAGCAGCAATTCGCAAATGGTTTTTCGTCTTTCAACGTCTCTGTCTTTCAATTCATGTGGAACCCAATGTGACATCTTTTGAATCATTCCCATGGCTTTCAAGCGTTTGGAGACTGTTGTTTGATCAACGCCTAATGCTTCTGCAAGTTGTTCCTGCGTTTGACACGAATCCTGCTCGAGCAATGCTGTCAATTCTTCGTCTTGAAATTTTTTTGGCTGTCCAGCTCGCTCTTGGTCTGCCAAGCCGAAATCACCACTTCTAAACCGTGCAAACCACTTCTGACACGTTCGCTCAGCTAGAGCATGGTCATCATACACTTCCACCAAAATACGATGACTTTCAGTCGCACTTTTCTGCATGTTAAAGTAATGCAGCAGGACACCCCGCAAAAACACTTTATCAGGCACAAATTGCGCCATGTTCACTTAACTACAAACTGGTGTTGTTGACGCTTTAATCCACTGCCCTATACTACGAACGATACGCGATGACAGGGGTTTGCAACACATGTGTGGATACACGGAACTGTGGGACGCTCCGTTCGTTGCGCCATCTCTTGTCCACCCGCACGAATTAATTCCTAGATCAAATAATATTTCATCAAAGACCTACTGCGGAGCTCTGTCACTATTGAAATAATGTTAGTCATTCTTTTTCCAGCGAGAAAGAGAACAAATTCCTCCTTCGAGTTCCTCCCTTCCTTCCATGTAGCGAACGACAGAGCTTATACTGAAGCTTCGCCCTATATTTCCTTCCCTCACGCCTGCCACAAGGAGATAGGTGAAGAAAAGTTTGTCAGTCCGAAAAATGTGTGATTACATTATACTTAAGGCAAGGTGTTTAAAAGGCTGTTCTGTGACAGTAGCGTATACGCTAGAAAGAGCTAAACCAGACTACGTAGAAAGAAGATAATATCGAACATTAAGACTTATACTGTTACCATGTCTCTCATGGACATCAATCATTGTTGTAGACTCCGTATCACAATCACTAAGTTGTTCGTTCGGTCTCTCCCCATTTGGATGCAGGAATAAATGCCCATAATTGTTTGTTTGTTACAATTGGGAAGGCACGTAACATTGTTACTACGTTATAGAGCCGCCACTTGCAAACATTGAAACGTAAGTACTCCATACCGGGTTCGAAAAATAAATTTGCTATTATAAATTTCCGGTCAATTATAGAGGTTGATTAATTCATATTGAGCCGAATTTGCATGTTCTACTTACCTACGAAATGTTGTATTTCCACATCGGTTATGTTCGATCTCCAAGCCACCTCTGTTGACTATTGCCCGGCATCGGAGTTTCCGTTGCAATGTGACCATGGATATTGCATCCCACTCTTCTTTACAAGCTTTCCACAGACCGGAAACGGTGCGTACTCGTCGATGGAACAGGCGACGCTTGAGGAGTTCGAAAGCACAAAAGTCCATTAGGCTGCCATCTGGACTCTTGACAGGAATATCAGAGGAGGGAATTGCCGAAATTCCAGTTTCTTGTTCCATACGAAGATATAATTCCAGCAATGGTGGCTGGATATTTTGCCGTGGTGCAGTTCAACCTGGTTCACGTCTTGTCCATACAGTTCTGAAATTTCATGCCGGTATATTTCAATCAGGATATAAGACTGGTTGTATGTAGCATTGATTTTGACGTTTCGGTCCATCTTTTGGAGACGCAGTTTTCCACTGTACGATACACTGGCCACAATCATGAACCCTTTTGTGAAACTCTCTGCGCACTGCCGGAAGAACTTGCTTTGGCCCTTGGAGCCAACAAGTTTGTATGTAATGGCATGAACTTAACCACAGCCTGTGAGGTAAATCCACGCCCCATCAAGGGTAACAACAAACTTCCACTGATCACCCGCGTGATGATGTCCATATAGCATTCTGCAGTTTCTTTCTTTCTCAGCCACATAAACGTTTCAGGTCATGCGCACTGCTCCTGCGAACGACCTTGAGTCATAAATCCTCATGAATAGCGCTGTTGATTGTCATCTGCGATGTTCGACATTAGCCGGCTATCGCCCGCTATGTGTGGAGATTTTCATATGCCGAACCACGGGCAATAGCGGTGGGACCCACTTCACAGGAGACCGGTTTCTAGCTGCTCGCGTCGGTGTGGTGGCATATTTCCGTATAATACGATTAATTGTGGCTCGACCTACACACTTGACACATTTTTATGACGCCAGGAACTTAGCGTCGGAAAGGGTCACAATGAACCCCTCCTAGAATCTGTTCAGTTTCGGCAGCATCAGACTACGCTAGTCCACACTGCTCTATTGCTTGCCTCGTTGTAATCTCACGGTAATGGATTGCGCATGCGCGGTACACTTGCACATTGACTTCGGCTCAATATAAATGAATCAGCCTCTGCATATTGAAGCTATACAATCCATGTTTTAGGGAATATCAAGAGTCCACAAAAGAAGAAAATTTAGTGAAAGGCGACTAAACTGTACATATAGACAGAATATCAATTGGATGCATAAACATGTTTTAGGGAAGATGAAAGAGAGAAATTAGCCTCCTATAATGGAAATTATGTACTGAAATGAAAATTATATATATTTTAAATATGTAACTTTTATGCTCTTTAACATTGTAATATTTAGATAGTAATTAAATACTTCTTTAATTACAGATTGCAGATTCATGTAGCCACCAGAACAAACATGAAGCATATTTTCTACTTGAGCTTTGCAGATATTTAATTATGCAAGGATATCATCAGGATAGTATAACTATTCTCACCTTTTATTCTAGTCAGATGTTTTTCATGAGAAATGTAAGTATATGGTAAACATGTGAAAATGTAGTCAATCTTACTAAATAAACTGCCTGAATTTGCTTTTTTTAAAATATATATCACAATACCATCATATCATTGCAACCAGATAGGCCCTTATGTGCTCATTGGTGATACCAGAATATAAATTTTATTGTTAACAAGTGCGTATAAAGTATGGTATGTATAGCATTTATTTAGCATATAGTGATTCATAAACCGTATGTTTAACTTCCAATTGACGTTGTCTATTGCTTAATTATAGGTTTAACGACAATAAAAATATTCTATTCTATTCTATCAAGGAGTGTTAAAAATTACCGTCTTGTCTCTTGTTTGTTCTTATAAGGGGTGTTAATGAACTATACCGACAAACTTTAAGAGGTGATTCCTCACATCAAAATAAGAGAAATCGTTCATATGGATCTATGGCGAAAAGTGCATAGTTTCAGAGCTAGGGTTGTCCAAAATCGCGTAAAAGCCAAATTTCAAGAGACCCTATTTCGAATTCGAGAGACTGTGGATGGTGGTCCTTCTCAGCGTAAAGGAAGTCACACATACGCAATCCAAAAATGCATATTTTATTAATTTTCAATGGGTGTACAGATTATTCCTTGCAGGGTGAAATTCCCAGACTTGCCATCAACCGAACTATGAAATATGCTCTGACTTTATCATTGCTCCAAAGCACGGAAACGATAAGTCTTGATAGCAGTGAACACGGAATCCTTTGGCGCGATGTCTGAAGTGTTAAGGATCGTCAGCAGCACGGTCAATCGTACTTCGGAAAACGCATTGTGCGATGTTTTCTTTCACGCTTATAAGTGAAGAAAACGTGAAATATACCGTGACGAAGTACATATCTTCACACGTTATTCCGAACACAAAGAAACATGGAGCTGCCTGTTACTAATACTTCCGCTTTCCCTCCGAAGCATTGGATGTCCATTGTTGTCAAGGTTTACCTCCTGCGTACTTTGAACCCTTCTTGAAATCAGGTATATCTGAGAATTACACCCTGTAGGGAATACCCTCTACACCTATTGACAATTGATGAAATATGCACTTTTGGATTGGGTATGCGTGGCTTCCTTTACGCTGATAAGAACCACCATCCACAGTTGCTGGAATTCAAAATAGGGCGTATTGAAATTTACCTTTTTTGCGATTTTGGATCCCCCTAACTCTGAAACTATGCACTTTTCGCCATAGATCCATATAAACTTTTTATCATATTTTGATGTGAGGAATCACCTCTTACAGTTTGTCGGTATAGTTCATTAACACCCTGTATATAAG
Source organism: Thermobia domestica (assembly GCF_964235325.1). NCBI lineage: Eukaryota > Metazoa > Arthropoda > Insecta > Zygentoma > Lepismatidae > Thermobia > Thermobia domestica. Next base: position 54,249,208 of record NC_137456.1, on the reverse strand, counting down.
TAATATAGTACATAGTTTTTATCCAATTTTCTCAAAGTTTATTTCATTTTAGTCATACTATGCTGTTCATAAACAATTTTTAACCATCTCTTTTTTGCTTTTCCATAAGCTAAAATAGTAATCTACATACCAGCAGAATAGTAACAACCTGTTCCCTTCTTCCTCAACCACTTTTTTTCGCTATCTGTTTATTATGTTAGCCGCTATTACTACACTTCAGCAACATCCTATGCCCAAACCTTCTTCTATCTTAACAACTTTATCACTAATTATTCAATTTCTATTATGACAGACAGCTTTCATACTGAATATTTTTGTTTACCTCTAATCAGGAATGTTATATCGTTGGTTGTCTGTAGCAGAGGTGTGGTCTCATATGTAGACATGTTTATAGTAGTCTCATATGTAGACATGGCGAACTTACTGTTATACTTATTAATAAAAAATTTGTTACTTACTAATATATCCTCCCGTGGGAAAACTAAATCTTCTCGAAACGTATCAGAATAAGCTAGTACCGTCTTCAGTGGTGAGGTAACAAAGATAAAAGTGGATGAGAGAATTATGGTATGGAAACAGGAATACATACCACCAAATAAATACGTGAGAGATGGATACCAAAAAGAACGAGCAGAGCACAGTGGACGAATGAAAGAACAAGCTGGGTTGAAAGAAGCGAGGTGTCTATTTTACATCACTATTGCCAGATCCAAAATATACATCAAAGGTAGGAAGCCAGATTTTATCAATATTACCAGCATCCAGATTTAAAGCTGGTTTATATTTATGGATAAAGAATGGGGTCAATCCATCTGAAGTCGTCCAAAGATGGCGAAAATGGTTGCTCGATATCTCCGAAAATGATAGAAGTTGGAGTGTGATGAACCTTGTATATGAGAAGGTCTATAACATTATTCACGTTGTCGTATGTACAAGTATTCCTGAATGGCGGCCATCTTTGTTGTAGGTGGAATGTCAATTTTTGCATGTGCAAGCGTTTACGAAAACTACAGTTGCTCAGGACGTACATATCAGACGAACACCAAACAAAGACAAATGTTTAGAGGAGAGACTGAGGTACATGGAAAATATATATACTCTTGCTTCTAAATAAATACGCAGGGTTGCAAACTAATACATAAAATCACTAGAAATATACAGAAAATTACACTTTTAACCCTTATCCGGGCAAGACATTTTAGTAACGTAAACGGGCAACCGGGGCCTGTGAGGCCCAGTATATATTTTAAGTGCAGAATACACAAAATTCAATGTCTGTTGCCGCATACTGTTCCGACTAAAGGTTACAATAGTCACGTGTTCAATATATAATTATGTGACAATTTGATCTAATATTTGACAGGAATTTCACTAAAGTTATACGGGGCCTCCTAGGCCTCGGTTGCCGGGTTACGTCAGGAAAAGATTTTCAAATTAAAAAAAAAAAAAAAAAAAAAATTAGCTTTACCAACTCGATATGTTCATGATTTTAACTTCAACGAAAGATAGAAGAATTCAGTATTTTATGTCTTCGAAATATGTATGGTTATTGAGAAATTTTAGAAAAATGAAGCTACTGGGCCTGGGAGGCCCCGGTTTCCCGGATAAGGGTTAAAGGAACTGTAATTTGGAATGGCATAAAGTGGGGGTTCATAAGTTTTTCGCTGAATACTATTGCATGTAAAGAGTCTGCAGGAATATCCACAACTATGATAGATTTATAGGGGTCTGAAAGTTGAAGTTTGCAATTTTGGTGATATGTTTGGGGCGTAATATCTCAGGAGGGCAAACGGCTAAAAATTGCTGCTTAAGCCACAAAGTATTTCTGAATGTGAATAAACTATTACAAAAAAATCATGACTGATTTAACATGGAGAAAAAAGTAAAGATATGGTAAAAACGCGAAGGAAGCAGGTGTTTGACGATGGTCATAGCCCGGAAAAATTTAAATGTTTTGATATGTTTCATTCGAGATCTCAAAAACTACGCATGGTTCAGCAATTAGGTCCGCTTTTGTTGTGTTCAGTTGTGCAAAAACTTGCGAGCGTTTGTTCCGTCTTTCTAGCTCCATAATCATTGCCATGTCTATATGGTAAGGGGGTAAGCTCTCCCTTGTACCCACGACACCCATCGTCGAACTGGACCGCGGTATTAAGGCACTTAATGTATCAACAAAGTATCATTGAAATCCAATCCCAGTTACGGAAGTTAGTGTTCATAAGGTTCCGTTACACCTATCTATCCTATCCTGATGAAAATGGCGTATTTGTGGAAAATATTTATTTATTTTTTTTTTTTCGAGGAATATTGGAGGCATATAATGTTATGCTTTGCAAGAATAAATTTAATTTTTGTCGATAATTGTGGAAAGTAAGGAATTTCTTTCCAAGTTTTTTTCTTCATTGAGAATAATGTTTTAGGGACTTGCACGGATCTACATATTCGATTAAGCTATTTTTGTAAGGTACGCAGCTTACAACCGTCCTTTGTCCTATTTAACCCTTTTAGGATTTCTACTTTTTGAGGTAAATTTTGGACTTTCACTCAAACAGCTACTGGTTCCTTACTATTTATCGTAGGATCATGGTTCATACTTTTTTTTTTTCAGGATAGATCATACTTTCCAACGGAACCACTCGCTTGTCCATATTGTACACCAGAAACGGGAAAATAAAAAAAAAATTTAAAAAAACAATAAAAAAAGGATTTTTCGAAAAAAAAATGTTTTGATACTTTTGTGCCCCTCTGGCCCGGCCTGGGTTCACGTAGGGATCTGAATTTCTTTCAAAAAAACACGTTCTTATGTACGTAATACGTGTACAAAATTTCATTCTTGTATCTTGAAAACTGAGGTCGGGAGAAATTTTTGAAAGTCTGAAGGTGATCCATTTTTTCATATATGTATATACATATACGTATATAAAGAACATACTTGAAAAATGTACTGCGTCATTCCTATTTGTCCTAGAATCATGGTTCAAACGCCATTTTCTTCAGTATAACGCCTTTTCCAACATTGCCACTCACATGTCGGTATCATACACCTAAACCGGAAAATTAGGAAAAAACCCGGAAGTATTTCTGGAAATCCAACCAGAACACTTTGTCCCTCTGACCCAGGCCTTGATTGATGTAGGGATCTGAATTTTTTTTAAAATACATTGTTATATACATGGTATGTATGCAAAATTTCAATCTGGTATCTTGAAAACAAAGGGCGGAAAAAATTGTTGAAAATCTGAATTTACGCTCTCTCTCTCTCTCTCTCTCTCTCTATATATATATATATATATATATATATATATATATATATATATATTATAAAAAACACCGCGTCATTACTATTTATCCAAGAGTCATGGTTCAAACGTTATTTTCTTCAGTATAATAAGCTTTATACTCGCATGTACGTATCTTATACTGAATCGGAAAAATCGGGAAAAACCGGAATTTTTTTCTGAAAAATTCATCGCCTCGGAACATTGCACCCTTCGTGCCCAGACCCGGTTTCACGTAGGGATCTCAGAAAAATTAGACAAATACCCGAAGGTACACAAAAACCGTATTCAAAGATCGTAAAAACTGAAGGCATGAAAATTTTTTGAAATTTGCCTTAAAAAAATAAAAAAGTTACGCCCTTCCGCCCCCACTTGGTGCCGCCAAGTTGACCATCCGGTTCCAAAACGCATCTGAGATGTTCTGTGGTCCATCCTTGACTAATAAATAAACCCGGCTTAAATACCTGTTATAGAACCTAAATAAGATATCAAAGACGATATTACGCCATGGTAACAAAAGTTCCCAAAAAGCCTAAAAGGGTTAATATAAAATTGGACGATCACAAATTAGTAATTCCCTATGGAAAGAAATTCTTCCGAATCTTTGCCTTGTACAGTGGTGGGTGGACTGACTGTTGATATAGTATGTAAATACTGCCTGCAGTGAGTTTTTGATATACTTTTGTTATAAATTTATTATGTGATCGGGTAATCAGTAAATATCAAAAAGGAAGACAGTTATTAGATTCACGGCCGAGAGTAAACTTCAGCTGAACATGCTGATTATTAAACTGATCAAATATTTGTAAAAGAGTATTTTCATCACTTTCAAGTATAAAAATGTCATCGGTATAACGATAATATCTAATATATATCTAAATGTATCCTGTTTTAAAATAGACGTTTCTATCTGAATTAAAATAATGTTGGACAGTATCGGAGATAGTGTATTCCTCATGGCTAGACCACCATTCTGGGAAATGTAATAATTTTCAAATTGAAATACGTTGGTTGTTAAACAGACCTTAAGCAGTTGTAATAGAAAATGAGTTTCATAGGCAGATGCCTCTGCCTAGATGTTATTTTCATTCGTCTGCTGTGCTCTGCTCGTTGTTTTTAGTATCCATTTCTCACGTTATATTTATTTGGTGATATGTATTCTTTTTTCCATAGCATAATTCTCTCATCAATTTTTACCCTTGTTACCTTACCACTGAAAACGGAACTAACTTATTGTTCCGATACATTTAGAGAATATTTAGTTTTCCCACGGGAGGATATATTGGTAAGTAACCGAATATTTTGTTAATTTGGATCAACCTCTTATGCGCCTACATAATTTACAAAATATGAAATTAATTTTTTACTTTAACGTCCCATGGTTATGCTATTTAGGCTAAAGGAGACGCATAATTAATGAAAGTGAATAATTGTGAAATTTACATTTTTTTTTGATTCTCCCACCTAGAATCAAATCCAGGACTATATGCACCACAGACGCACGCGCTATCCACTATACTAGCTTGGAGGACTACTTATATTGTATACTAGAAATGTATTGATAAAATACTGACCTTGAACTCCACGTAGGCACTCGTTATTTATTCATATACGTTTCGATGTCTGCTTGTCATCATCATCAGTACGTGATAACTAAGGAATATTTAGATTGATTCGTAGACTCACATAATGTTAAATTTTTATCCTTAGAAGAAACCTTTATTAAACTTCTTTCACAGCAAAACCCAACTGAAATTTATATTCCACTAATCACTTGGAGAATGGGTGAAATTCCGTGTAACACAGTCATTTTTTTTTTCCTTTTTACGTCTTAGGCTAACTAATTTGTGGATGAGAAACTCACTATTTTAATTCTGCGCCCACAATCTATAAAGCTTACCTGAGCTCAAATTATCGAAATAGAAGAATATGGATTAGTAATCTCTGTTGTAAAATCTTTTGAACTGTGTCAGTTATCTGATTAATTAAAGAAATGTAGCCTATTTCTCGTTGTAGAAATAAGGTGTAAACCACAATGCTGAATTTAAAATTGCTTCTTCATTTCCTATAATCTTAAATATATTTCTTTTTCTTCTTATATATATGTGAAGTTAAAGGTTAGTATTTCATTAATAAATATGCATACTATAAATGTAGCTGACCAGGCAAAGATTTTAAAAGAATCTAAAAAATAAAGGAAAAAAACATAAAAGTTTGTTTGCCAGCTTTATAGGACATAATTCTTTTAAAATTTATTTTCTAGGAGCGAGCTAAAGAAGATCTGCTTCGAGGAGTAAAAATCACTGTGATAGATAATTTTCAGGGCGAAGAAAACGATATAATTTTGTTATCACTTGTCAGAAGTAATCCAGAAGGAGAAATAGGATTTTTGAAAGATCGAAATAGAGTTTGTGTATCGCTATCCCGTGCGCGGAAAGGTCTGTATATAATTGGGGATATCGACACGTTGACAAAGCAGTGTGGTCTGTGGAGATGTGTGAGAAGAACATTGAGACAACAAAATGCTCTAGGTACTTACTTAACTTTAAAATGTCAAACACATGAACGTCAAACTATGGTGTCCAAAAAGGAACATTTCTTTAAATTAGGAGCAGGAGGTTGTGCAGACTTGTGTAATTTTACCCTGCCTTGTGGTCACTCTTGCAAAAATATCTGTCATACACGAGATCAGACTCACAACTTATATAGATGTATGCAAAAATGTACCAGGTATCTTTGTGTATACAAACACGAGAAATGTAACAAGTTTTGTTGGGAACCTTGTAATCCGTGTATGGTGGAGGTTAAGAAAACATTGCCCTGTAGTCACCAGACAGTTGTTCGCTGTAGTATTCCACCAGAAAAGTTCAAATGTACTATTATAGTAGAAAAATCATTACCTCTTTGCGGGCATAATGTTCGAGTTTTATGTGATTCTGATATAATGAAGATGCAATGTACTTCCATCTGTGGTTTCACGCTTTCCTGCGGTCATAAGTGTAACCGGAAGTGTCACCCACTAGATGATAAAGAACACACGCGATTTAAGTGCCAAGAACCTTGTATGCGGAAATGTCCCATGAACCACATGTGCAGGAAAAAATGTTGGGAAGATTGTGGTCAGTGTACGTTTGAAGTCAAGAAGAAATTTTCAAAATGTAGCCACATCAATAATTTCGCTTGTAGTAAAGACCCGTCTCGTACAAAATGTATGGAACAGTGTAACAAGCAACGACCCTGTGGTCACGTATGCCAAAAGTTTTGCTATGAACTATGTGGCAATTGCGACATTGAAGTCGAGAAAACAATTGTCGAATGTGGACATAAGATTAAAATTAGATGCTGCGAATTTCCACTGCGAGAGATGTGCATGGAACAGTGCAAAAAGATTCTTCCATGTGGACACAAGTGCAAAGAACCATGTAGGCTAAAGTGTACTCTACTATGCACAGAAGAATTGGATGTAAAAATACTGGCCCCATGCAGTCATTCAGTGCCATTGCTATGCTATGAGAAATCGCATGGTAAGTCTATCTTATTATTTAACGCATTCTTAAAAGTATGGTACCGTCTCAATTTACTTTGAGGTACGTGTATTATATTTCAGTCACAATTTCTAATTTTCATTCATTCAGTCATTATTCATCCTTGTTGTAAATAGTAATTCAGATATCACTATATAGAACTTATATAAATAAACCTAAATTCTCACTTCTGGGTGAGTTTATAGTAAATATTGCCTTCAGGCTAACATTTTTTTTTTTTTTTAACTTTGTGCGATCAGCATGTTTTCACCTTTATTTTAAACGTAGCAATAATTATATTCCTTTCCAAAAAGCCGTTGCCATGTATATATTAGTATTTCATTGAGAGGACATTTTTACTAGAATCTATACTCAACTTTATTGAGTTCATGTCCACTAGTGAATCGTGCAGTTTAGAAAAGTAACAGGTGCGTGTACCACGAGTAGTACACGTGGCCCATAAAAAAGGATTCGACGTGTCCACCGGTGATAAACAAATCTTTATGAAATGAAAGAAATCTTTAAGTTTTACGTCAACGGTGATGTTGAGAAATGGATAAAATGGTGAAATGAAGAAAGTGGGAGGAAACGGGAGAACCTCGAGAAAAACCACACACACCGAGTTTGTCCACCACAAAGTTTACTAGGCGCGAGCTGGGTTCGAATCAAGGACCCCATGTACCAAAGGTGAACGCTCTAGTACCGAGCCACCGCAGCCCCACCAGTGGTACACGCGGCAGCAAGAATGTTAAGGTAGTTGAATATCACTTGTATTACATTCATTTTACATAATATCAATTAAATACTCATGAGCATCCTAATACCTTTTGTTACACAGAACCGTGAATAACTCTAGCTTGAACAAGTTTTAAGTGAATCGGCAATATACTGTATAGCTTACTGGATGTCGGATGGACACTGATTTTTAGTAGAGGAATGTTTAGATATAATAAATTTATATGCTCTTTTTTAAAGCGTAACATCTTATGATAGTATATCAAAGCTAAGGGAGGCGACGATAATCATCAGTTAATTTTGAGACTCCCATTTTGTCAAACGCTCAACAATGTATGCCAGATTACTTTCTTATTTTCTGAGTCTAGTATATTGTAGCCTGTTATTAAAATATTCACATAATTGGGATATAGCACAATATGTTGAAAATACATAAAGTGGACGAGATCCTCGTTTATGTACTATAAATGGAAAAGTGCTCCAAGAATGGAGACATTAGAAATTTTAAAGAAAAGTGTAACTTGTAATCTAAAATCTAATCTAGACAACTATTTTATACAGGATGTTTCAAACAACACCGGCAACGTTTGGGAGGTAATTCATGACACCAAGACAACAAACTAAGTTCATATGGACCTATGGTGAAAAGTGCATACGAAAGCGTGGAAAAGCTACATTGCAACACTCCTTATTCCGAACATGAGAAACCGTGAAGTTGCGGTCCCTATGCGTGTAAATGAAATCACACATATGCCATCCAAAAATGCAAGTGGATTATTTAAAAAGCATACTTCCCATACATAATCCCAGCAGAATTCTCAGATATGCCCTGACGTAAAAAAAAAAGGGTCCAAAGTAGACAAGAGATACGGAATGCGTAAGTAAGTGAATATGGAATGAGTCAACAGGAAGTCTGAAGTGTTAGGAAACGTCAGCTCCATGACTGTATTAAGAAAAAATAATCGCTTAAAACTTCAGCAATGCAATGATACTATTATCGAAAGTATTATTCCTGTATTTTACTTGCGATATTTCATTCACTGAATTGCTCTTCGTTGATTTGCTTATTACGTTCCAGCATCTTTTATTTTATATTCATATCTATTTATTATACGGTATTATCATTATGGATTATTTTGCTGCACGAGTCATATTCTTTTGTATATTTTTTATATGGGTACTAAGTTCAGCTGGTAAAGTTATAAAAGGTTTCTTAATTTTACTATAAAATACAACATTCTGCTTAGATTTTTTTTACTCCTCTCGTGAGCCATTTCCTTGCAGAATTCGTACTAGAACTTTTTATGTAATGATAATAAGAAGGCAATCGTAAAATTACGCAGAACAGTATTTTAAAAAAGAAATGAATTTGTTATTAGCTGAATAGGTCATACACAGTGTTCCAAGGTTCATGAGATAATATTAAAAAAATATATAATTGAAAAGTTCTTGAATTTCTCATTACTAGTTTTAGATCTTCTTAAATATTTATGAGTAACCATTTTACAATAAACGACTTTTCATAATCGAAGAACCTAAGCTCATTAATTTCAAATTAATGTTTAAAATTACTTTGTGCAGTAATAATTCGGTAAAGAACCATTTTACTTTGACGAGTAGATACCTTGAGAATAGTTTGCAGGTCATACTGATTTAATACGTTATTAAACTTTTAATTTCTTGGTTGAATACGTTAACCAACCAACATTTATATCCCTGTATAGAATTACACTTCAACTTTTCTTCATAAGTTTGTGAAAATATTTTTCAGCATCAAAAATAGGAAAAGACATCTATTTACACATATCCCTGAGCATTACCGACACCTATGCCCTTAAGTCAGTCACGTATGAGGGATGATATACCTCGGGGAGCACACTATCGGAGGAAAGAAGGAAGCGTCCTGGAACCTTATGTTAGGTACTATCCCGGCATTTACCTAGTTGTGAATAAGGAAAAACCTTACTCAAGATGGCTGGCGTGGGAAAGTTGTTACACCTTTTCGACCGAGCGTTCCCACTGGGAATCGAACCCGGAACTGCTTACACCAAAGGCGAGAGTATCAGTGACTACTCTACGTGGGGCCACAAAAAAGGAAAAGAAAAAAAAATTAGGTTAGCAGAAGGGACATTATATATGCATAGCAACCCCACCAACTCCCACAAGTACCATTGACTAATGAAGTATGTACATTTACTAATACTGTAAAATTTTTAGGTATGTATCTAGATCATAATTTTTGATGGCAAGAACACGTAGAGAAACTAAGCAGTAAATTACCCCAGGCTATGTATGTAATACGAATTCTAGTCCCAATTCTAAATCCGCAATCAATACTGAAATCCGCAATCAATTCTATCCCTGTACCACACCATTTCTATTCTCATATCAAATACGGAATTTCTTCTGGGAGTCTTCGCCGAAGCTTCAGAATATATGTAAACAACAAAAATGTGCCTTAAGAATCATTACTAAATCACCAAAAACGCAGAAACTATTTGAATAATTGAATATGATGACAGTTCCTTCTTCATACATATTTGAACTTCTCAAAATTACTTGGGATCATTTGGATAATATTAAGAGATGGTGATACTCACAACTACCTTACGCGTGGAAAAGACAACTTATCTACTGTGTATCATAGAACTTCTGCATACGGAAAATCACATATCTATATGGATGTAAGACTGCATAATAAACTACCTAGGTACATAAAAAATAGTCATGGAAAGATTTTCTTTGTGAACTCAGTTCGCAAAATGCTATTAAAAAGCACATTTTATACTGTAAATGAATATTTTAACAGCAAATTTTGAAACTTCTAAAAGTCATTAAATTCCGATTGTATATACTAGATAGTAAATACAAATATATAGTAATTAATTAGTAATTAAGTTCATATATATATTATTATTATATAGATTGTAGAATTGGTTTTGCCTACATCTATTTTCACAAGTTGTTGAAAACAAGAGCATTGAATTTGTTCTTAATATTGTACTGATGAGTTCTATACCATTTTGTACAAATGTACACGTAACATGGTCCAGAGAATGATTAATTAATCTAATCTAATCTAAAGAGTTTACAATAGGAATTCATACCTTAAGTTGGCATACGAAAAGGAGATAGTCCATGGTAGTGATAGAAACATATCGCCTCTTGGACACCCTACCGGTAAATATATTATACAGGTAATAAAAAAAAATCCACAACTCACTTGAATAGCACATGCAAACCTCCCCGAGCAGTCATACAAACAGCTGCTGTGGTAGGTAGTCGGTCGTAAATAATCTGAATATATGTCTAGGGTATGATATTCCACTACGCTAGGGGTAGATCTTGGCGTAGTTGGATGATGCGTTGCTTGAGCTTGACTAGTGGTCAGGAGTCGTTCCATCAGTCCCACACGCTCTTGATAGGACTTAGATCCAGAGACTTAGCAACTCAGGGTAAAAGGTGTATACCAAATAGAGCACAATATTCCTTATTGGTGTGTGACGCTCGTTATCTTGCTGGAAGATGGTACTGCAAAAAGTCCAGATAAGTTTGACGGTCAGTATTGACGATATCACAATGTACAATACATTAGTTAACACTTTCTTGAAGTATGACTATAACCAAGAGGAATGTGTATGTTATAACCCATACCTGAATTCTAAATATGAGTCTCGTATGGCGAATGTGATTCATATGCTGAGTTTTTCTGCTCACTCTATGTCACTCGCCGTAGACACGATTGTCGCTGTGTCCTATATAGAAACATTAAATATCAACATCTTTAATTAACCTTGCCACTGCAATATTTTCCGACACCATCCCTGAAGTTCTCATCTATAAGCAGGTGCCAAGGGTAATCGTGCATTCACATACAGAATCATGGTGACTGTGATTGGTACTGGTGGGTGCCGTCCTCTTAGGATAACCGGAACATTCCTGCCTTCCCAGAAGCTAGGGTGACACGTATGCACTGAGAATTCTCTACCTCCCTCGTGTACTTGAATTATAGGCCATTAATATGCCACAATTCACACCAGCATTAATTCTGCGGAACACACTACATGGGTTTTCGCTATCCACCACATAGATACGCTCGATATTACTTAACTAGACAATAGGTACAGTGTTCAGAGGTTGTGAACAGACTCTAATCTGTAAAAAAAAAATGATTTACATATTCAACCATTCGTCGTCATGTCTTAGTACAACTTTCGGAGGAAAGAAAAGGGATGACGGTTCCGTACCCTCGACGGGGTACTCATTCACTGAACGACTTGAGATCACATCCCGGTAGGATCCATATTTTAACTTAACGTTAGAGAAGATGGTTGCTGCTGACGGGAATTATTTCTGATGTTCCAGATACGGTTTACTTAATGTTACAGCCTCTTCGTTTGTGAGACGGAATTTTATACTCTGTGTTACAGGGACAAAGAAATTCGTGAAATATGTTACAGGGATAAAGAAGTTTTCATTAAACATTCTTTATTTAGCGACTCTTCATTTACTTAATACTATATTCAATATGATTCTTGTTTTTTCCTTGTATTATATATGATATGATATGTTAGTAACAAAAACTATATATTGTTGACTATTATAGAAGCCATACCTCAACCTGAAGAATTGGTTGCTAGATGTAACAATGCATGTGAAAGTACTTTGAATTGTGGACATCTGTGCAAGGGGTCTTGTCGAGACTGCTTCCAAGGACGAATTCATATGCCCTGTATGGAACAGTGCAATCGTATTTTATTATGTGGCCACAGGTAGGTTTATACTTCTTCTGAACATTAATTAGTAAAAATAATTAAACTTTACTTCATTAGTTATTTAAGCATGGGATTGCAGAAGTTTTTTTTCCCAAAAAATATTATTTATTTAAACCTTCACCTTCCTCTGGTGTTCACTGTTAGTACACGGTTTATTATAAAGCAGATGCTACAGCTTTTGCTCTCGTTATTGTCGGTAAACTACATTTTTTTTCGTTTTCATCTCCTCTCTTTGTGATATACTTCCCGTTAGCTAAGAGTGAAAGATTTCCTAACGCGTTACCGGATATGATAATTCATGCTCTTTTATCTTTATTATTTTTCTTTATTTAATTTTATTTAACTTCTGTCATCACCACAACAACACATTAACTAACACTCTATGGCCTATGGAACCCGAAGGTCCAATGCCGCATTCACAAAAGCTCTCCACTGACTTCTATCCTTATTCAATTGGAACAAGTTTCTACTTTGCTTTCCTATTTCTGCAATATCCATCTTAATATTGTCCTCCAATCTGCGCCTAGGTTTTCCTAATGGTCGTTTTCCGATTTTTCTTCCAGTTAAGAGCAGTGTTGGATAAGTTACTTGTAAAAATGTAACGCGTTACAAGTTACTTTACTTTCCCTTAAAATGTAACGCGTTACTTGCCCCAAAAAAGTAACTGTTACTTTACTTCGAAAGTAACGCGTTACTTTTAGGTCTGAAACTTTAAATATGTGAAAGAAAAAGTTATTACTTCAAGTTTCAGTACTACTATTACTACCGCTATTATTATTATTATTATTATTATTATTATTATTATTATTATTATTATCATCATCATCATCATCATCATCATTATTATTATTATTATTATTATTATTATTATTATTATTATTATTATTATTATTATTATTATTATTATTATTATTATTATTATTATTGCACGTTCTGAATCGCTTTATATAAATGCAAGGACAAATTTTTATTTGACAGCTTTATGAACATTTTCAAATTATGTAACATTGACTAAAATGTCATTCTGCGTTACTTGTACAGATGGGCACGAGCGAGTTTTCTATGAAACTTGAAACAGACATCTTTGAGCTCGACCCGAGAACTCGGCTAGAAAAATTTCATCCAACTCGACTCAAATGTGGGTTGACTTTCGAGTCGAGTCGAGCCAAATCCGGTGTGTAGTTTTGAGTACTACTACTACTTATGTTATTAATTAATTAATTATAATAACACTGTATAAACATGAAAGATAGGTGGTTTGTATTTGAATATTGAAAAACTAGTTGACTGCCAACCTCAGTAATCGTGAAGTCTAGGCGTCAAGGACATTGTTCTCGAGCTTCTGAATTTGGGTTGAGGATCTAGGTTAAGTATTCGGGCGCGAGCCAAACATTGTTAAAAGTTATAGGGCACTGGCCAAATATCTTCAAAACTGCTCGGCCAGGGTTAAGAATCGTCAACGACTCAAGCAGCTCGGCTCACAGCTCATTCACTATCGACCCGAACCGAAAGTGAACCGAGCCAACAGCTCACTCAACCGACTCTGCTAGAGCCCTCGGCTCAGTTGAACCGAACCGAGCAGATGGCTCATCCCAACCAAGGCAGCGCGAGCCGATGGTTCACCCCAAGCGAGCCGGCTCGAGCCATCGGCTCAGTTGTGCCGAGCCGAGCTGAGCATGTTATAAAATATCTCTTGTGGTCTCGCTATCGAGACGAGACTAGATGCAAGCAATGTCCCCTCTCGTAAGCAACACTAAAAGTATCCCATTTTACTGCTTAGCTTACATTTCTCATGGCTTTCGCTTTCCAAGGTAATCAGGCCATGATTTCAAAACGAGCGAGCCATTTATAAACTAACTAACTAACTCTATGACCTATGGAACCCGGAGGTTCAATGCCGCGTTCACAAAAGCTCTCCACTGACTTCTACCCTTAGCTAACTGCATCCAGTTTCTACATTGTATTCCAATCTCTGCGAGATCCATCTTAATATTGTCCTTCCATCTGCGCCTAGGTCCTCCTAATGGTCGTTTTTAGATTGGTCTTCTAGTCAAGACTTTGAAAGCGTTTCTACTTTCTTCCATTCTAGCTACATGACGCGCCTACCTAAGTCTCCTAGACTTGACGACCCTAACAATGTTGGGTAAACCGTATAAATTATGTAGTTCCTCGTTATGAAGTTTCCGCCATTCCTCGTTCCCGTTCCTCTTGGGTCCGAATATTCGTCACAGAATCTTGTTCTCAAATACTTTCAGTCTATGTTCTTCCTTCAGAGTAAGTGACCATGTTTCGCAGCCATACAAAACAACAGGCATGATTACCGTTTTGTATATTTTAAGCTTCAAATTCCTCGACAGAAGTCGCGACGACAAGAGATTTTGAATCGAATAATAACACGAATTCCCTGCTTTTAATCAACATTTAATTTCTTCGTGGATATGATTTTCCTCTGTTAATATTGATCCTAGATATTTGAAACTATCCACTTTATCAAAAGTATTTAATATTTTAACGCATCTATAATTTGCTGTATTACGGTTCCGACGCACTTCCATGTATTTAGTTTTCTCTGCATTTACTTCTAAACCCATGTCCCTGCAAGCGTTTAATAAGATCTCTGCATTTCTTTCTATTGTTCTCCTATCATCTCCTATTAAATTTACATAATCAGGATATGCCATAACCTGGTGAATACCGTCCAATTCTAGGCCCTGGTTGCTATCTTTGATTTTCCATATAGCGTATTCCAGAACAAAGTTAAATAATAATGGCGACAACGCATCTCCTTGTTTCAGGCCATTTTCTACGTGAAAGCTCGTGGACAAAAATTTTCCTACCCGGACTTTACTTTGGGATTCATTTAAACATATCTTAATTAATTTAATTAGCTTTCTCGGTATTCCAAGTTCTGTAAGAACGTTGTATAATGTTTCTCTCCTAACCGAGTCGTACGCCTTTCTAAAATCAATAAATAGTTGACGTACCGGGGTATTGTATTCCCACTTTTTTCGAGTATTTGGCGAATGGTAAATATTTGGTCGATAGTTGATCGATTAAGTCTAAATCCGCACTGATAATATCCAATAATTTCATCTGCGTATGGGGTCAATCTTGCTAATAGAATATTTGAAAGGATTTTATAGAATGTTGACAGAAGAGAAATGCCTCGATAATTATTACAGTCAGTTTTGTCGCCTTTCTTGTGAATTGGAACAATAATTGATTCTTTCCACTCTTGTGGCAATTCTTCCTTGATCCAGATAAAGAGGATGAGTTTGTGTATCTTGTTCCACAGTTTTTCGCCTCCAGCTAAAATTAACTCAGCCGGAATTTCATCTACACCCGGAGATTTGTGTTTGTTTAATTTCTTTATAGCGGTTTCTACTTCTATTCGGTTGGCTTCTGAAATATACGGTTCTGCGGTGTGTATCTCCTTTTCTCCACGCACACTAGTTTTTGGTTGCGTGTTAAGCAAGTCGTCAAAGAAATCTTTCCATCTATTTAATATGCTATCCGTGTCAGTGAGAACTGTACCGTCAGCTTTCTTTAATATATAAGCACGAGGTTGATAGCCTTTTTTAAAATTCGTTGATTCCCTTATACATGTCCCGGATGTTTTTATTTTTACTATTATCCTCAAGTTCCTTAATTTTAGCTTTCAGAAAATCGCGTTTCTTTGTTCTAAAAGTTTTGGAAGTTTCCCGCCTGATATCTGCGAAATTTTGTGTAGTTGTTTCATTCGGATTTTGTAGCCAGCATAATTTTGCCTGTTTTCTCTTCTCTGCTAGTTTTATGCATTCCTGGTCGAACCATGGTTTGTTCCTACGTATTTCCGCGTGTCCCAATTTTTCTTTTGCTGAAATTTTAATGCTATCCCTAATTTCAATCCAGGTATCCTCAACACTAGTGCACTCCGAATCTTCTAAAGCCGAGAATCTATTCGAAACTTCAATCTGGTATTTCTCTCTTACCTGGCTCTCTTCTAATTTCTTTAAATTGAATCTCTCCGTTTTCGAACAATGGATATTACCTTTATTCAACGATAACCTCTCTCGTATTATCACTGCTACCAGGTAGTGGTCAGTGTCACAATCAGCCCCTCTAAACGACCGGACATCAATTATGCTAGATTGCCTTCTTCTATCTACTAAAACGTGATCAATTTAATTATGTGTTTTCCCGTCTGGTGATGTCCAAGTGTATTTATGAACGTCCCGATGTGGGAATTTTGTACTCTTCACGATTAGGTTTTTGGATGTTGCAACGTTCACGAGTCTAACACCGTTGTCATTACTTTCCTTATGCAGACTTTCGTTCCCTATAATCGGTTTGAAAATATCCTCTCGTCCTACCTTCGCATTGAAATCCCCTAATAGAATTTTCATATGGTATCGCGGGAGTTGGTCAAATATCCGTCCCACTTCTTCGTAAAAACTATCTTTTATATCGTCATCCTTGTCTTCAGTTGGGGCGTGTACATTTAAAACAATAATATCACACCACCGCCCCTTAAGAGTAATAAAAGAAAGTCTGTCAGTAACAAATTCAACCCGTTTAATTGCTGGTAATATACGTTTATGAACGAAAGACCCTGTTCCTAACTGGTGATTTTTATTTCCTTCCCCGTAAAAGAACGTAAAATTTCCGGAATTCACAGATCCATTTCCATCCCACCTAACTTCCTGAACTCCTACTACGTCCATCCTGTGTTTCTCTAACTCACTCGTTACGGATTTTAACGCGCCTGCCCTATAAAGACTCCTAATATTCCATGTTCCAAATCTCATGTCCATTTTCTTTTGCTGAGGTCGTGCCAAGTTATCAGTCCTTGTCCGAGGCTTTTGTGAATATTTCTGAACAAGTGCTTTTTTTTTTTACAGGATGAGGTAAGCCCTACCCAAACCCCCAAGCTGGAGGACCACTCCTAGTCGTATGTCCGCGACTGCTTATTCAGTATATTCGCAGCTAACCTCTGTATCTAGAGGCCTTCTCCTCGATCCGCAACCTGAGGACGCGCCATGCCGTGGTGACAGGAACCCACGTTACACGGGCGAGCCATTTATATAATTTCAAAACGAGTGAGCCACTTATCAAACTCGACTCGACTCGAAACTCAACGCCAAAAACAGTGAATTCGGCTCGGAACTCGACTCGAGAATATTACCCTTGACTCGACTCAAAACTCGGCTTGATTCAAGTCGAGTTTAGCTTAACTCGTGTCCATCCCTATGCGTTAGAAAAAATGGTTGCCTATATTATTCTGCTAAACTAATTATATAATAATAACAATGTTATATAAAATTTAAAATACAGAATATAGAGAAACATTACACTACAATTAATAAAATTAGAACAGATGAACTGAGGGTGAATGAAAACTTGCCAGTAACTCTAAAATCGATACATGCTTTTAAAGTTAGTTGTTCCAAACTATAATCAACGGGACTTTAGGATACGCGAACTGATCTAAAAGAACTCTAATATTACATACCATCAACATTACATCAATAAAGTAGGCCTGCTCATCAGAACACAGTTTATCCATATTAACCCGTTGCTGTACATCGTTAATTACGGGACCCTAGTTGTTGATAAATATTTCCTGCTGGAGCATAACTTTACTTTTATATTCTGTACACCATCATCTTCAGCTTTTAAGCAAAAGTATTCTTTCAAACATTCGAACGATAAAATATTTTAGTTCTCCATCTTTATAGAAACAACACCAATCAAAGTACCGCCAAGTGAACTTTGTGGTGGACAAACACCGTGTGCGTGGGTTTTCTCGGGGTACTCCCGTTTCCTTCCACTTTCTTCATTCCACCATTTCATTCATCTCTCATGATCACCGTCTCCTTTAGCGTAACCGGCATAACTGTGAGACGTAAAACTCAAAAATTAGTAAAATAAGACTACCGGTACCCAATGGCGCCGATCATGGGGAGGCCGAGTCCCCCCCCTTAAAGCTCATGTGGGCCCCCTCATTGTATTTGTAAATTTACAATATTTGGCATAATTTGAATGCAATTTGTCTTAAAATCCTCATATATGCTTTCTGCATCTGAATGGGTCCCCCCAAATTTACAAAGAAATCGGCGCCCTTGCGGTACCATTGCACTCGTAGTTCACTCACTGAATGTATTGATTTGGAGATGTCAAAATCTACGACAAAATCTTCCAGGTGCTTGCAATCAGTACACGTGATTTCCCTGAGGCTGTCCTCATCTTGCAAAAACAGCAAGTGGCACTATGATCATATCTGTTCCTTTGTGTGTTGGTGACTGATTGTCGGTCACTGACATACGTAGTTAATTTTCCATTGTTCAATTCTGGGAAACTCACTTACAGGGAAGAAGCGTTTGTTTCCGGAAAAATATACATATATTGTAGTTACTCATCCGAAATGTAACGCGAAAAAAGTAACGCAAACTAGGTACGTTACTTGAAAATTTGTAATGCGTTACCGTTACAGTTACTTTGGAGAAAATGTAACGCGTTCCTAGGAAACGTTACTGAAAAAGTAACGCGTTACTTGCGTTACGTTACTTCCCAAGACTGGTTAAGAGTTTGAAAGCGTTCCTACTTTCTTTCATCTTGGCTACATGACCTGCCTACCTGAGCCTCCTAGATTTGATGACCCTAACATCGTAAACCGTATAAATTATGTAGTTTCTCTTTATGAAGTTCCCGCCATTTCCCATTGCCGTTCCTCTTGGATCCGAATATTCGTCTCAGAATCTTGTTCTCAAATACTTTGAGTCTACGTTCTTCCCTTAGAGTAAGCGACAATGTTTCACAACCATACAGAACAACAAGCATAACTATTGTTTTATATATTTTAAGCTTCAAATTCCTCAACAGAATTCGCGTTGACAAGAGATTTTGAGCAGAATAATAACACGAATTCCCTGCTTTTAGTCGCCATTTAATTTCTTTGTGAATATGGTTTTCTTCTGTTAATATTGATCCTAGACATTTGTCAGTGTCCACTTTATCAAAAGTATTATTTGATATTTTAACACATCCATAATTTGCTTTATTACGGTCCCGACGCATTTCCATGTATTTAGTTTTCTCTGCATTTGCTTCTAAACCCATGTCCCTGCAAACGTTTAATAAGACCTCTGCATTTCTTCCTATTGTTCTCTTATCATTCTCTATTAAATTTACATCATCAGTATACGCCATCCACAACAATAGATTTCATAAAAAAAAAGTAATACATTATTAAATAATGTTTAGTCTTTTGTGCTTAGTCTTTGTTCTATTTCTTTGGTTTTTACAGGTCTTTATCTTTCCTTGTATTTTTTTCTTTGTATCTTCTATGTATCATTTCTCTCATTTGGATGGGTTGCCTTCATTTCCATTTTATCATGTTTCTCACTGGGTTTCTCTCTTTTCTAAGTTTTTCAGGTTTCTTGTCGTACTTTATGTTTTGTATTCCCATTTTTGATTTGTTTCTTCTTTTTCCATATGTTTTCTCCGGTTATTTCTTTCTTTTACTTTCTCTTACTAATTTACACCATTCGGTTTCACTATACTTCTGCTTATTCACTATATTTTTTCAACTTAATTTTTCACTTCCCATATACATTTATTTACTGGACTTCATTTCACTTCGGTTTTTCAGCTGTTTTATTTTCATCAATTTAAGAGACACCGTAGTCTAGTGGTTAGAACGTTGAGCTCATGTTCGCGTGGTCCCAGGTTCGATTCCCGGCTGATGCATCTCAATTTTCGGCGTCCACCCAGTCATGAGGCAAACTGGGGATTCACGTAAAAAGACGTGACAGCC
This sequence comes from Thermobia domestica, assembly GCF_964235325.1. NCBI lineage: Eukaryota > Metazoa > Arthropoda > Insecta > Zygentoma > Lepismatidae > Thermobia > Thermobia domestica. The sequence goes on along the minus strand of NC_137456.1, from coordinate 54,229,101 downwards.
ACTAAGTCCAGAAAGCTCCTGATGCGCCTGTTAGGGACAAAGCGTCGCAGCTGGACGTAGTTCAGCCGGTCGCTAGCAGATGGCGCTAGAGCAGGCTTAGGCCCACAAATGGGCCCTTACGCAAAGTGGTTTGGTTTGCGGTTTTTTTTGGGGGGGGTTATTTTCATCAATTTACTGGCACTATCTTTGCATTTACCACTTGTACAGTTTTACTAATGTTAAACACTATTGATTTACACCATACATCATGAAAACTAATTCAGTATAAAACTAATACTTATAAACGTGATTACATTCTCTTAATAATCGACAAAACTATTTATTGTTGCTTCCAGAATTATTATATTTTAGTTATTCATAGTAGGCAATTTAATTATTCTAATTGTTTGTTCTTTTGCGCTATGCCCTACTGATTACATGTTTTTATTATAGTCTTTCAAATGTTGATCGTCCTAGAAAGATCTGGTTATGTTCTTTTCCCTTAGTTTGTTTTTCCTAATTTAATTTATTCAGAATCAATAAAGTTGACACATCTCCATTGGGTGTATTCTGGATTTTGTATATTCCCACAATCATATATGTCCTTGTTCTCTATGTTTTGTCTTCTAAAGTGGTTTACTGGGACTATATCGTGATAAGAATTCCATTGTTTCTGTTTCCATATGACAGACAATTTTACTTCTGAATTCTAATCTTAGTGTGCGTGTTTTTAGCTTTTTTTTTTTTTTTTTAATCCCCTTTTCACTGTTTATCCACTCTTCATTTCATTTGTCGTCTATTGGATTGTTTAAAATTTCTATTATTTTGATTGATTCTTTGTATTTTACTCAAGAATTTATTGTATTTTTAAATCCTAGTAAGTGTACTTGTTCTTCGAATGTTAATATTTTTAACTTTGTACTGGGATTGTACGTACTATTTTATTCGTTCTTATTAATATTCCTCTTGTGCTGTGCTATTTATTTCATTTATTTATTTTGTAAACAACCTATTTTCTTATATTCCTGAGAAGTAGTATAGTGTTTATTACAGTAAAGAAAAAAAGTGTCACGTGGTAGTCCGGGGTTCGATTCACCGTGGAGAGCCATGTGTTGCACTGACAATGTGTTAGGTAATCTTTTGAAGGTTTTTTTTTTTTTTTGTTTTGTTTTGTTTGAAATAACTGTTCTATACATTAAGTTTCACTTGCTAGTTATCTTATTAATATATAGAGCATATGCAACTGAAAAAATTGCAGGAAATAGGAAACATAAAGGCTAATTAATATTTGAATAAATAAAATATAAAATTACCAAAGTTCAAAATAATAAAAATTTTATTGATTGGTAATTATAACCAGAAAGAAATCAGTAGCTGACAACACATGATGAAGGTATCAGAAAGCCTAATGCAAACACGACATAGAGAGGTATCTCGCATCTCCTGTTGAGTTAATTGATAAACATTTATTCATGTCCTAGACAATGAACTACTGATGGTAGAATTTTACCTTTCGTCAAATTTTGATGGAGAATCCAGATTCACCCTTGGAGAACAAATAATGAATGCCCATACTGTAGATATATTCTGCTGAGAACTCTATATAATTGAATCCGCCATGAACAAGTTCTATCTCCAAAGCAATAGTCTATATGTAGTACATGGTTCAGAAGCAACTTTCCTGAACCATGTATATGTATATATATATATATTGTAGCGGTGCCTGGTTGAATTCCCCAAGAGGGAATAACATTTTATAGCGATTTGTGGTTTATTTTTTGTTGGGCATTTTTTGTTATTTTTAGTATTATTATACAGGCTGGCGGTGAGTGATTGTATAGTGTTTTCGTACTGGTTTTTATTTTGGCTTTAGTGGTTAGGAAAAGTAACGTTTTATTAGCCAACAAAAGGACATAATAGCATCTTGCACTATTGTTTGCTTTGCACGTCCCCCAGCTTTACTCCGCCCGAGTCCATTATGCAATAATACCGTTTTTATTGCATACTGGTCCCGCGCCAAAAGGCACGCACGAAGTTTACCTGCCCCAACCACCATTTCCAACCTGTTTGACCCAGAGTACGGGAAGCAATACGTGTTTGTGTTACCTCGTGTAACGGCACGATATTAAGTTGTATTAATGATTTTGACACTACACATTACATTATACGTATATATGGACCTTTTAGTTACATACTCGTTTAAAGTATTTTGTTTTTATGCATACGGAAGATCACAAAAACACAAAGATATTATGCATAACTGGGAATTTATATACATATTAACTAAATATCACTACACACTTATGACAATTATTTTTATACTAATCGTATGAATTTACGTTTATTTGAGGCCCATCTGACGCTCGCGCGGTCGTCACGTTTGCGTATTGTTCGTGTAGGGAAAAACCTTTTTATCCTTAGCACTTATTTGATTTAGTTTTTCATGTTTATCCAATTTTCTTAGGTAAGAAGTCACAACACTTTAGGCGAGCACCATTATATTTAATGAGTTTTTAATTTTTTACTTTACCGCTTTCAACTTACTTAAATTGAATGTTTAGGAATCTTATTCTTTGAGGTACCAACAATTTTGATGCTACGAACTATTTTTTTATTGTTGTTTATAACAAAATATATTTACTGTTGCCAATCACTTTTCACCGAAGTGCTCCCAACTACCAACGCAACGCAATAAATAACATAATAATTAAAAATAACCATAAAGCACTGAGGTTAAAAAAGCATTTAGAAATTACTTTTTAAATTACATTTTATAACCATATTTAAAAAAGTAAAAAAAAATTGCGTTACAAAAGCACACACACACATATACACTTTAATATGTTTGCAAAAAAAAAAAAAAAAAAAAACCTCAAAGCTGGCTTTATACAAAATTTACTTGAAAAGTTAAAAAAAAACTTTAACTAATATTAAATAAGTTATCTTTTAATGTTATATATGGGTGTGCTAAATCCGTAATGTCGGCAAGAAACGGGGAGTTGGCATTACGCAGGAAATGAACCTATACTTTTATGACAAAAAACACAATAACTTAATCGTACACAAAAGCTAATTCCCTAACTCATGTTGTAGCCAGATTAAATTAAATTATTATTGTTGTTGTGAACAGAACACTACTTTTCTTAAAGCATATTAGTGGAAAACAAGAGGATGTACCAAAAGAAAGATCATCCAGGCCAATGCTATGAAATAAGTAACAGATGTGTTAGTTATTAACTCATTACCCCAGAATTTGAAACAACTCAAAGACAAAAAATGGAGTACTGCTAAAGTCCCTTGCTTTCGCTAATTATCAAATTTCCGAAAAGTAAGCTGAAATCTTGCCTTTCGACAGCCCATTGAGACGCTTTATTTTCATATGCTGTAAAATGTTGAAGTGCACATGGTCTCTTTGTCGTCAATTTTACGGCCAACTCTCCAGTGATATGGCATTTAGTCCATAGTGGATTTATATATATTATTAAGAACCAAATAAGAATATGAAAGAAAACTGCTGGGTTTCCGAGGGGATTTTTCTCACTATATGAGATCAAAACAGAACCCTTTTGTCTTGAAGAAAAGCTATATTATGATTTTTTCTTCTAAAAGTCTCATTTCGGTAATAAATTATGGTCATAGATGCATCGCATTTTGCGATTTAGTTTTTCGTTTACATTGCAATTCTTTGATTTCGTGTGGCAAACTGTGATGGAATCCACTTTTAAACACGCTTATATATATAATCGTCAAACAACTGACGTTAAAAGTAGGAGCATTAGATTTTAACTTTATCCTAGGACCTCTCAATAGAGAGGTAATCGAATTTTAATATCAAAAGGTTGAAGAGCATTGCTCGAGAATAGTTTTTAGTGTGTGTGTGTCTTCCTTAAATTGATTTCTTAAAAGAAATAAAACTTTAAATATACATTATTTGTGCATCAAATACACGTTAAGAAGAATTAGAATCTACTAAAATATGCATGTTTAGAAAATGTCATTTTTATCCGTTGTTTCTTGTTATGTATTTCAGATGCACTTTTATGTGCGCATATAACTGTCCTCCTTGCATACAGAAATGCAAATACAGATGTCAGCATGCAGCATGTTCCGAACCTTGTGGTGATTTGTGTAAACCATGCAAGGTATGTCACAACGATTATACTGTTTCTCTTATATTATAAATTTATCGCTAAATCTGTTTTGACAACTTGAAAATTTAATAATTGTCTTAACATGTTGAAATAAATTACGTATATAGAGTTTTAATTGTAGTGGTCTAACACAAATGTGCAAGAAAAGAATGTTGTAAAGTATATTGACAGGTTCTACAACAAAATACAGATTTCAAATAAATAAAATAAAAAAACGTAAACGTCACATCTTCAAAATTAGTAGAAGTTATAAACTGGTAACCAGCATTATATAAGGGACTCGGGCGAACATAATGGTATCTCACATTTTCTAACTTCCAAATAAAGAAGGTTGACCATTCTTATTGGGAAGATAAACGATACAAAGTGCCACATACTCTGGCTGGCTAACTGGCTGAGTAGTTTGTACAGAAATAATCTTAGTTGTCTAAAATAAATACTGTGCTACTCGCTTAAGGGGAATATAGTCTTAGTTTAGCTGTAAGTTACTTTGGATTTTTTTAAAAAGTTACTCCATTTGATATAAATGTATAAAGAAAGGTATTTAGAGGTATGAGGTATAGGGAGTGTTACTTCGTTTTGAACGCTAAGAAGTATCTATATTGAGTAGGTTAAGAGAGCTGACGTATGTTGTACTTTTAATATTATCACTAATCCACATACCTGTTGATGGCGTTTCCCCTTCCTTGTACTACCGATTCCATAATCGCATCATTCTATCCAACTTGAACACTAATTTCGCAGATATTCCAGTCTTGTTATGTTACAATTCTCCCACGATGAAGAGCATAAACCTGCTGGTATGACTCCGGATTTGCCAAAGAAGTGTATTTCAACCATGAACACTCTTAACTCGAGCAAATAATTTCCACTACGTAACTGTGGTTCTCTGTCTTCTCACTTACTCTTGGCCGGAGGCGACCAGTTAGCCCACTTAAAATTCATAATGCGAACCGGGGTTGTGTAATGAATCATATCTTTCTTCTATCATGCTCTACACATTCTGCAAATATCAAATCGATCGAAAATTGTTTTTCCTGGTGTTGCAATTTTAATAGGGAACATGTCTTGTGTATAAGGCTGTCTTTATGGTTTCAAGCAATTATATCGTTATAGTTTATCTATATTTTTCATATATATTGTGAATGTTCCATATTATATTACTCTTAAGATTCTTCTTTTGTATCATATGTACAATTAATTTTTATTTTATTTTTTTTTAAATTTTATTTTCATCTAATAGGAATCATGTACGTGGAAATGTTCCCACTTCTCATGTTCGAAATTATGCTTTCAACCATGTGATCGTCCTGCTTGTGATGAGCCATGCCAAAACGTTTTAAAATGTGGTCATAGTTGTATTGGTTTGTGCGGCGAGCTCTGTCCACCTTTGTGCAGATTTTGCGACGTTGAACAGTTGAAAAAGGATACTATAGGATATAAAGAAGATCCCAATGCAAGGTAGGGAAATATATTTCTTCGTCGTTGTGTATTTCATTTTTATCAAATATGCTTTCATCTCTTGCTAATAATTAAATTAAAAAAAGAGAAGATATATAAAGAATAGTATAAGTAACACCTGCAGATTGTGACAAAGTATGGAGAGATGTATACTAGAATAGTCCGCAGAGAGAGGAAAAGGGTTATAGTAATGAAAAATGTGACCGGATTGACATATTGTCATAAAAGCAGTGGTGCTATTCAGCCGGTTCGCACCGATTCTCTAGAACCGGTTGTTAAAATATTTTGAGTTCGCAGAATTGTTTGTTATACACAGACATAACAGTAAATTTTAATTAGTTATGCATAGGAACAAAATTTTAGTTTAACTAAATTTATTTTTAGAAATTCCTACAGATAAATATTCAAATCATGATTGCTCAAATCAAGTTATAAGCGTTTAATCTGAAGTGCTCAGATATCAAGAATAAGAACTGGGATCACATGAGTGTAGTGGTGAGGGTTATTTATATTTGAGATGCATGCATACCTGTATCAGCAATTGTCAATCCATTGCTGAATTAAGGTCTTTCCAATACTTTTTGACAAACATCTATCTTGCATAATTTTTTTCCAAGATATTCGCAGCGCTACCTAATTTCGTCATATCACCTTGTATTAGGATGCTGCGTAGATCGCTACTTGTCACTTGTATTATCCAGTAAAAAGTTTGTATGGTTTGTTGGTCTATCTTGTATGGTTTGTTTCATAAAAGAGGTATATCTACCCACCTATTTTCTCTGTTTCTCTTCATATATATATATATATATATATATATATATATATATATATATATATATATATATCTGTTTTTAGAATTATCATATATACACACACACACACAGAACCAGTTGTTAAAGAATTAGAATATCACCACTGCATAAAAGTAAAGGTCTTTTACGTACCAATGGTCAAGATTAAATTATAATCTATAGATTATAGTAATTCTTATCAGGATGTCAAGAGACGAGACGAACTATGATAGTTCTAGAAAACAGAGAGTACGTATGATAGTTCTAGAAAACAGACATAAGTATGATATTTCTAGAAAACAGAGACATACGTATGATAGTTCTAGCAAACAGAGACGTACGTATGATAGTTCTAGAAAACAGAGACGTACGTATGATAGTTCTAGAAAGCAGAGACATAAGTATGATAGTTCTGGAAAACAGACGTTCGTATGATAGTTCTAAAAAACAGAGACGTAAGTATGATAGTTCTAGAGAACAGATATATAAGTATGATAATTCTAGAAAACAGACGTTCGTATGATAGTTCTAGAAAACAGAGACGTATGTATGATAGTTCTAGAAAACAGAGACTTGCGTATTATAGTTTTAGAAAACAGACGTGCGTATGATAGTTTATGATAGTTCTAGAAAACATAGACGTACGTATGATAGTTTTAGAAAAGAATCTCATACAAGCTGATCTGTATAAATACGTGTTACAACATAGTTTTATTTCATGATAAGGTAAATGAGCCAGCAGTCAATTATATTAGGGTGAATTTTATTTTGTGATTTTAATGATTATCAGTTTCTAATTAGAAAGTTTTCACAGTATAATTAAAAAGAATGAAGATTCGAGGACATGTATGTAACACATTTAGCTTGGAATTAGCTCAATCGTGAATGCTTCTTAATCATCACTGAAAAAAATTCAGTTGCTTTTCACCTGATTGCCAGAAGTCAGTTTGCACTTGTTCCAGTACTCCGTCCTATTAATATGACACATTTCAAATCAAATGATAAATGTAAATAAAAATAGTAATTAACATTTATGTGTAATAAGAATGAAGAAAAAAATAAAATATGAAAATTAAAAGTTTAAAATAAGAAAAATATGAAATTTCATATAATTTTTGAAGATGAAGTATATATATGTATAAATCACCTTACATTTATATATCGCATATTAATTTACATGTTTAAAACATTACATGTAGGTTTACGCAGTTTATTTCAGTAATAAAAGCTTTGGAAAAGTAGTTTCCAAAGGTCAAAGAAATGAAATCCCCAATACCTAGTTGATCAAAAACTACAATGGCAAAGGTGCGTGGTCCTCGTGTTAAACCACACGTTTTTGCTATTGGTCAGTCAACAATTAGACTCTGTGGCGCAAGAAGTCCAAGAATACATGTTGCGCCGCCGGAAATCAGTGAACGTCTTTCCTCCCAAGAAGTGCTCGAAGTGTCGGAAGAAATGGTAGTCAATGGAAAAGACGACACGAGAATATGATGGATGAAGAATGGTTTCATACTGTAATTCATGGAGTTTGCAACGTTCATTGAGGACATTTCCGCGTGTATTGTCATGCAACATGATACCATGATTTGGAATATTTCTAGATGCTTGCAGGTAATGTTGGTGTGTATTTTATGTTGTTCAGCACTGTAATGATCCGCAGCAGGGCCGGTTTAAGGGGGTCTCAGGCAGGGGCGGATCCAGGACGGACTTCTGGGGAGCGGTGGGTTGTAATACTGCTACTTAGAGCTACTTTTAAGAGCTCCAAACTCCGTTTTATTTATATATAAAATAAGAAAGTTTCCTCTTCTTGGGGGCGATCGCCCACCTGGATCCGCCACTGGTTTCAGGGGGGTTATAGCCTCGGCTTGCAGGTAGACAGTGGCCTCTACTCTGATCAAAATCTCTACTGGCTATCTAGAAAGAATCATGAAGATACAATCATCATCATACAATAAAATATGACCAAAATATTAAACATATTCCGTTAACTTCCCTACTGTACTTTCACAGAAATGTATTAAGTGAGATCAGCAGGGACCACATATTTATTCTAGCCCCGAACCTCTAGATGGGTTAATCCAGCCCTGATCCACAGTGATGTTCTTGGTTTGACGGAGAAAGATATGTTGAATCAACTCGAACATAAATCACTCTATGATCAACATCATCTAGACATTTTGGAAACTGTTCTGGACTTCGATCAACCACTGTTCTGAACATTTACGATAGTCGTAGCAGACCCATTAAAAAAAATTGAAAATGGATGTGCGAAAAAGTTTAATTCGGAGCACTGTTTTACAAGTTTGAACTGTATAGAATTGCCAAACGTCCGTATTTTGTATGGACATTTGTTTTTTAAGACTTCTGTTCGTGTCCTATTATACTCTTAAAAAATTACAAAATGTCCGTACTGTTGATTTGAGCTCGAAGAATAGATTAAAGTTACTATTTCCTCATTGTTGCAGAGGGGCCGCCGTGATTCAGTGGTAGCGTTCACCTCTGGTGCATGGGGTCCCGGGATTCAAACCCTGCTCCCGCCAAGTGAACTTTGTGGTGGACAAACACCGTGTGTGGGTTTCCTCGGGGTTCTCCCGTTTCCTCCCACTTTCGTCATTCCACCATTTCATTCATTGCTCATCATCACCGTCTCCTTTAGCCTGACCGGCATAATCGTGGACGTAAAACTCAAAAATTTCATTTCATTTTTCTTATTGCTGCACCAACTACACACTCACCAAAGAAAAAAGCTGGAGTTTTCTACTCTTTAATTTTAAAGATATGTGAAAGACCTCGAAACAGACTGGGTTTTGTAACAAAACTGCAGTGGCCTGTGGAGCGAATTTACGAACGGTGCAGAGAATTTGTGAGGGTCGAGAAAAAGTCTCTTAGTGAAACTGGAAATAACGTTGTTTCGATCCCGAGTCAAGAACTCTTACCGTAAAAATCGAATCGCAGATATAGAATTAAGACTCCTTAGGTCCCATGAACGTTCCACTGCGTAACATTTGAAACCATAACATGTAAAGAACCAAATATTATTCAAGTTTAAATGAAAGAAAGAAAGAAAGAAAAAAATCAATGTCATCTGTTTAAATAACATAAAGAGATTAGTCAATTGCCATAACAATTTTCAATAAAATCAAAAGTGTGTGTATTTTTTGCACCTAGAAATCTGGCAACCCTAGAATTAGGGCATAACACGCGGAAGCAACCCGAAACATTTGCTGTGGAAAAGGTAAAGAGGTAGTTAATCACAACACAGCAACCAGATGATTCACGAAGTTTCGCTTGGATTGTAAGAACCTCACCAATCAGCAAGATCAGATGGGCCGGAAATCGTAATCAAACGGACTGAAATTATCATTTATTTATTTTTTATTTTTTTATTTATTTATTATTTTTTGCCAGGGCCCCGTATATACTGCGTATTTTTTATCAGGCGAGCTCGTATCTTATAGTTCATTGTGGACCATTGTCTTCGGAATTTCTATAAGAGCATCCTGAACTGCCTAGTTGTATTTCACGAATAGAGTCCAGTTGAAGCGCAGAGTGAGCGGATGTCTGCAAGCTGAATTTCTTGAGGAAATTAATAACGTGCCACGAAAAGTTGATATGTTTCCGAAACCTTAACATGTGTCAGCACTGGTTAAAGAAAGGCAGAGTCCGGAATTTCTTGCCAAATATGGGCGTTTCGAACTCAAGGTGTTTTGAATATGGTGGAAAGGTTGAATCGAAGAAATAGTCGAAAGGTGGCTTCAGATGATGCGACACAATAGCTTCTCCTTTAAGTGCTAGGAAACTTTCATTGTAACTAACGCATAAAGCAAACATATGATCGAAATATTCGAAGATTTTTGACTCACATTTGTATTAAATGAAGATCTACGGTATACGAGTTAAGCATGTAATACTATCTTTTTTTCTAGGTATATCTATTTGGGTAGCTGCAAACACATTGTCGAATTAAACGCAATGGATAGCTTAATGAGTGCCTCTGGTTCCAAAATATCTATTGTGAAATGTACTATGTGTAGCATTGCTATTGTCTGTGGAGGACGTTATGGAAACAAGATAAAAACTATTTACTATGAGCTCTCCTGTGCAAGAAAAGAACTGTATTCAGGTCATGTGAAGCTCAAAGAAAATAATCAAGAATTATATAAGGCATTGAACTTTTACTCATTTAGTGCACAAGGTAAGCTGTTTTTTCATAAACGTAAAATTAGGGAAAAAAGGTGTTTTCATTCAACAACTGGTTGCATAAGCAATGCAAAATTTTAAAAAAATGAAATTGTTCCAGTTAACTAATAGTAAATCAGATTTTTCTTTCATTGCTTTTACAACAGTTCCAGCTATATAGTTTTGTCTCTCTTTGTCCGAAAAGATCACGGATTGGAAAGGAGAAAATAACATATCAGAGTATGAAACATTTGCGCGTCTTGTGCAACGCCTAGGCGTCTATAGCATTTGGTATTGGAGCGAATATTATCAGCTGTCTTTTATCTTAACTGTTGAGGAAGATGGAGATTGTAACTCATCCTGGGGAACACCCTTACGTATAGAACATGTAGGATGAAACGTTTCAAACTTCAGTACCAGTGCAATTTGTGCTTTATACTTTCAACGAACTTTAAAAAGTTCGTTACTGAATTCTGTCTGTCTCTTTCTCTGTTATTTGAGATTTTTCTTTTTCAATTTTGAGCCCTCCGTTCGATAGAACATGAAAAACTAGGTGAAAAATTGATGGAATTTTTCGCGTCACTCTTATCGTTCCCGAGATATTAGCCAAAAACTGTCCGATTTCGGGAGATTTGAGAAGCCATATCTTGGGAGCCATAAGTCATATAGAGATAATATTTTGCGAATTTTTCAGCCCTCAATTTTGAGCATGTGTCTTCGTAAAACAACATATTGTAGAACGCTTTAACAGAATTCTTAAACAAAACATGTGGAAAAATTAGTACTCAAGGAAATTATAAATGGATAGATATATTTTAAGAATTGTTTATTATTTAAGTACATAGAACAATTGGTATAAAGCCTGTGAAAGTTAATAAGAATTTCTTTTTTTAAAGTTTGTTCTAGTTATTTCTGAACACTGACATTTTAGAATTTTCTTTGTATTAATTTGACTTAGTTGCAAATTGTCAAAAATCTCATATAATAATAGGAAACAAAATGATTTAGTGATAGAATCTTCATCTCTAGTACAAAGAATTGCAGTGCAAGTTCGGTTCCAGATCATGCTAGATTGGGGTATCCATGGAGTTTTTTGTAGTTCTCCTATTTGCTTGCTTTCTTGACTAACATCTTCTTGCCAACATTCTTTTATTGTCCTTTATTTTCATTAATTACAGCATATTGTCGGGATAATGCGTACACATATATGTATTCATGCTTTCTATATCATTAAACCATGAATGTTTAATTCATCATGAGACACGAAAATTATGAAAATAAATATAGTAAAGTATTCTATTTTAATAATTCTCAATGTGGAAACTTTTATGTGGGTAGAACGTTTCACCTATTCAATGCAGACGTCAGTGATAGTAACAAAAAAATATATTTTTAAAGTTAAAATAATACACAAAGCTGAATTATTTGGGAATAATGAAATATGTGAGTCAGCATTCTTCATTATTATAATGTGACATTCATTTGTTTCAAAAAATTTCTTCTTCTTTTACGGAATAAACAATTTGTTACTTGGAAGCGGTCATCTTGGTATCTGCATACGACTTGAATTAAATTTTTATCTAAGTTGCCAAGCTCTATATTTAAGAGTGGTTTTGGGATTTTAGGAAGAAAGTTTCTAATGTCTTTCTGTGAGGAATTCTTTTCATAACTCATCCCTCAATAAGTTCGTAGAATGATATATAGATGTCACCACTGTTTACAAATTCATATGATGTTTAGGAAATACTGAACATCAAATGATACGTATTACAATTTTACAACAATTTGACGTTTAGTTCACAAGTTACGGTAGTTTTAGTGACGCAACTTGTGTAATTTTCAAAACAATGGAAAAATCTGAGTTTCGTGTGTTGATTAAGTATTGCTTTTTAATAGAGAAAAATACAGTTCAAGTAAGGTAATGGCGAGATAAGTGTTATTCGGACTCTGCTCCATCGAGACAAGTGGTAGAGAAGTAGTTTGCTGAAATTTAACGCTGCTGTGCAAACACCGATGATGCTGACACATTCTGGTCGCCCAAATTCGGCAGTTGTTCCAGAAAACATAGAAAAAAACACAAAATAGTTTTGGCAGATAGCAAAGTGAAGTTCCGTGAGATAGTTGACACCTTAAAGATATCAGAAGGCAGTGTGCGGCACCATTTTGCATGAACATTTGTCCATGAGAAAGCTCTGTTTGAAGTTGGTACCGTGTTTGCCCACAGTTGACAAAAGAAAAAACGCGTCCACGATTCAGAACACCATTTGGAGCTGCGTCAGAGCAATAAAAACGATTTCTTCATGCGGTATGTGACAATAGATGAAACATGGATCCATCACTACATTGCAGAGTCAACTCGACAGTCAGCTGAGTGGACAGCAACCGGCAAAAACCCAAAGTTGGTAAGGTTTTGGTCTCCGTATTTTGGGATGCGCATGGTATTTTATTCGTCTATTATCTTGAGAAAGTAAGAACAATCAATAGCGAATCTTATATGGCGTTATTGTTAAGTTTGAAAGTAAAAATTGTTTTAAAAAAATGACCCCAAATAAAGAAGAAAAAGTGCTCTTTCACCAAGGCAATGCACCGTATTACAAGTTGATTGTAACAATTGCAAAATTGCATGAATTTGCACTTTGAATTGCTTCGCCATCCACCGTACTCTACGGATTTGGCTCCAAGCAACTACTACTTGTTTTCAGACCTAAAAAGAATGCTCCAGGGAAAGAGATGTGGCTCCAATGAAGAAGTAACGGCCAAAACTGAAGCCTATTTTGAGGGCAAAGATAAATCGTTCTATAAAAAATGCATCAAAATGCTAGAGATGCTTTGGAAAGAATATATCACTCTTGAAGGAGACTATGTTGCTGAATAAAGTCGAATTTTACGTAAAAGTTGTTGTTTTATTAGTCGTCCTACGACCTTATTGAATGATGTTAACATTAGATTTGGTTGGTTGGTTGGAGTTTTGATTCCTTTAAAGCACCGAAGCTATATGAAACATGAACTTAACAGTTTTAAGGCGGAATCCGAACCACCATAATGCGTTCAAATTTCAAGGCACTTTGGAAATGTACCTGTATCTGAATTGATTTTCCTGTTAGCAATAAGTTTTTTTTAGAAACTATAAGATTTTACAGCGTTAAATTTATTTTTGTTTTTTTATTTTTTTTAATTGTTTTACTTTTCTCCAATAGGATGTGAAAATTTTACTAGAATGAAACAAGAAATGTTAAAATATCTTCAAGATTTAGTGGAACCAGAGAAATCAAAACGAGAACCAGAGAAATCGAAGCGCCTTAGTCATATTGATCCAGATACTTTGCAAATAAAAGCCGAGATAGTGTATTCCATAAATTGTCTGATTCATCAAACGAGAATGAGAATTTCGAACGAAATGCTGCAGAGATTATATAAGCATATTAATGAGTTTATCAACGTTGTAGATCATAGAGAAATAATAAGCAATCAACAAGTGAAGGAAATAAATGATGAACTCACAAGACTTAAGAGAATGGGGCAGTTTTTTCTTTTGAGTACTGTTCTTGATGATAATAAAATCTATTATGATAAGGTCGTACAATTGCGGGAAGAGTGTAAAAGAAAAATTTTCAATGTAGATAAATTCATTGATGATGGAGAAATTCAACAAATGTTCGTGTTACTATGTGAAAAACTGACGATAAATTACAGATCTTTAGAAATTAATCAAAATGAAGTTCGCAAAGCTTTGGATTTCAGCGAGGGATTTTGGCTACGATGTCCCGCTGGTCATGTATTTCCCTTGCAAATGTGTGATTCCCAGGATGAATGTTATTGCCAGGAGTGCAACGCACGAGTTCAACTGTAACATTGTATCGTGGGGATGGAAGTTAGTAAACTGGTAAGAAAGTATGTTATCTTTGTTACATATTATTAAATGTTCTACTCACAAAATCAAGTTGTTAATATAATACTATTCTCTTTTGACAAAAAGAGTCATAGGCAGTGGTGTTATTGAAGTCGATTCTATGATTAATATAGTAAGTTTATTTAGTATTAATACTATTAGTGCATGATTATACCACTGTGTGTTTGTACAGGGTGGTCCGGAAGTGGGCGTACCCCCTCTTTAGTTTCAACAGTATACTATTAGTTACGGTAGAATGTCTGTACACAGTTACCTTGAAGTCTTAAAAACATCGGTATGATCCCCATCCATGTTGTAACACAGCTGAATTCTGCGCCTCGGGGAAGGTCTTTGACACTGCCCGTAGCAAATGCACATTTTCCCCACCCAAACGCTGTTGCTTTTCTTGGTGGATTAATACCAAAGCGGTCTGTAAATTTCTCTTTAACACTTTCCATGGTGTCGCCTGTGTAACGCCTTTCGTGAAGCCAAACCGCAACAACTACGGGTAATGCTGTATGGACTTCGATCACACATTGTTGATTACTCCAACTTTACTGCAAATAACTTACTAAGTAGAAAACAAATTAACATGGATAGCAATGTTGCCAGACAATGCCAAGCAATGTTACCAAACAAATCTGGGTAAAACCTAAAACCGTCAGAAAATACCAATTAAGGGTATGCACACTTCCGGACCACGCTGTATATTATTTATTTATTTATTTCAGTGATACTAGTATCAATGACTAAGATTAAGTCATGTAGCATGCTGATATCGACATTTTGTTGGCAAAACTTAGCCAGGTTGAGATAAGTCTATAATTAAAAATGAGACCACAATGCTAACTAATGTTTAAAATACTTAAGGGAGCGGGTTGCTTTCTTTAAGTCCGAGAATCGGAAGCTGTATAACGTTTTCAGAGTAATCGCTATTTCACAAATGGCGTTGCATTCCATTTTTCTCAAAGTTTTCCTATAAGATTTATTATCGTACTTTTCTGAAAAGTAAGCATATGTTCCAAACAGTGGGTCTACACATCGGTAGAATTTCGTTTGAATTGATAAGATGCTGTAGAAAATTAAAAGTATCATGTCTCATGTTTTAATTTTCTCTTTAACAACTGAAAAAGATTTGAATTTTGTAATACTTTGATGTATAGTATATGCAAAACAAAGAACTGGTCTAGCGAAGACGTTTGAAATGACGTCTATCTATAACTATGGAGAAACACGACATCTTTCCCATTGAGAAAGAAAAGTCTTCAAATAATTAGTCATTATAAGCTTAGACGGCGAACTATTTAACAATGAACATCACATCGAAAATACTTACTATCTTATTAAATAATTTTTACAGGATTGCTCAGGATTATTTTTAAAAGTATTTTTACTAAATAATCGTATTTTTACCCAAGAGTACTGAAGGAATTTACTTAAGTAATTTTTACTTGTAGTTTTTATCTTCTATATATTAACTAGCAGAATGTCCGTTTTCCCACGAGGAGAATACATTTCATTTTGAACATAAAGGGCACCAAAACTGTCACCAATCAACTTAAGGATCCCAAAATATATGAATTCAACACTAATATAGATCATTTTTATATATATCCTCCCCTCCCCTAAGTCGCACCATCAAAGTGAAACGATGATGATGATAATAATAAATAATAATACTAATAAAGAATTTTATTGTCGTTAAGCTATACATAGCAATAGACAACGTCAAAATGTGATGCAATATTGATACGTAATTATAAATAAATAACAATCTAGAACTAAATTAATGATGAAATGACATTACAAAATAAATGACAATAACAATATGCATTTTAATTACTAGCTCAACACGATATTAGAAAATACGTTACATTTCTATTGAACAATTAAAATACTCCTGTAAAGAATAAAAGGACGTTGCAACTAAACAGTTGTATACCTTACTTTTAAATCTATCTATATGTTCATTTTTAGTGTTGTAGACAACTTGTTATACAGTTTTATTCCAAGCGTCTCATAGCTAGTTAACGATTTGGACAGTCGTTGATATGAAACAATTATGAGTTTATTGCTTCTAGTATTGTACGAATGGATATCTTGTCTGAGTTGTAAATTTTGGTGATTACTTTTTATATAGAGGAGTACTGTGTAAATGTATTGATTAATTATTGTCATAATTTTAAGATTGATAAACAACGGTTTGCAATGAGCTAATTTTTCTGCGTTTGAAATAATCTGATGGCCTTTTTCTGTATCAGAAGAATGCTATTTACATGACAATTGTTGCCCCAAAATAATATACCATACAAAATTATAATCTGGAAAAAAGCAAAGTAAGCTGATTTGACATAGTTATCAGGAACATGATTTTTTAGTTGTTTTAACAGATATATTACCCTTGAGAGTCTCCCAGAAATATAATTAATATGCTGTTCCCACGATAACTTGTTGTCAATATAAATACGTAGAAACTTCACACATGTTGAGTTAGTCTCAACAGGTACTTCTTTTAGACTAGAAGTCGTAGGTTGAGTTTTATTCTCATTAAGTAAAAAAAAAAAAAAAAAAAAAAAAAAAAGTATCTAGGAAGGTCGTATCGTCAGCATATAGTATAGAGTAAGCAGATAAAAGGTAAGGTAGATCATTTATCATTAGTAAAAATAAAAGTGGCCCAAGTACTGAACCTTGGGGTACTCCGTACTTAACAGATACAATACCAGATTTATTGTTATTTACAAAAACAATTTGTTTGCGGTTTCTAAGTAAGACTTGAATAATCTAAAACTTAAACCCTTGACACCGTAGTACTCTAATTTTTTAAAGAGAATTGTGTGCTCAACACAATCAAAGGCTTTGTTTAAATCACAAAATGTTGCCTGAACAAAATCCTTATTTTCAAAGCCTCTAATACCCTTCTTTACTAACGAATCGATCGCTCCAACAGTAGATCTTCCCTTTACAAAACAAAACTGTGAATCACTAATTACGTTATGCTTATCAAGATAATCACATAACTACATATGTATCACAGTTTCAAGAATTTTTGAGAAGACTGGTAGCAGAGAAATTGGTCAATAACTAGATGGACAATTTTCAGGCCCCTTTTTATAGACAGGCACAACTCGTGATAATTTTAAAACTTCGGGGAAGATTCTCTGTGTTAGACATTGATTAATGCAATGGGTAAGCGGCAGAACAATGCAATCAATAACTTTTTTAATTACGTTGCTCGATAATCTATAAACATGAACAGTTTGAACACTTAAAGTTATTTACAATGTTGAGAACTACTTGTAGAAATATATTTCTGAATACAAAACTATCCTGTATAGGATTTACAGATTGTTCCATGAAATTGACTGCCGTTACATCAGGTTTGTCAATATTATTGTGTACCTCATCTACAGAGTTCACGAAATAATTAGTAAAATCTTCTGTATGGGGGTAAGCGCACTCCCGATTACTCTTAACTATAGTATTAATTACATTTCAAGCTTGTTTACACTTATTAATAAACGATTCGATTTTTGCCGATGTATACTGCTATCTCGCTTCATTAACAGCTTGCTTATATGTTTTCCTACCTTTCAGATAGGCTGACCTAGTTGCTTCATTTTCCCCTCTCTTATATATGTTTAAATGTAACATCACCTGACACTTCATTGAGTAAAGTTGGAATTATTTTTTTTATGTAGCTTTTTAAGTAGACTCTGATTAACTTTACAAATTCTTTGTGGGATGAAGATGTCAAAAGTTATAGAGAAATAAATTCAAGTGGCGTTCAAACAGTGCATTAGAGTCATTGTAATTCGATAGCAATTCAAACCAATTAATGTTGCAGATTGAATTCTTAAACTCAGATATTTTACCATCAATGATTGGCCCAGAGACAACTATTTTACATTCTGTGGACAAGGCATCAACCTCCTTACTTAATAGTGCGTTATCCAATTTTATCCATACACAATCATGATCAGAAAATGGAAATATGGATATATCACAATGACTTTGACAAATTAAAATTTATAAATATGTTATCAAGACAAGCTAGACTTCTTGTTGGCTTCATATTTGTAATACTATAATTAAATTGCCTTAACAATTTTTTCAATTCGTCTACACTGTTCTTTGTTGTTGTTACGTCAAAATCAGAATTTAGATCACCACCTATGACTCTCTTAAAATTTCTAAAACTAAGCCTACACAAAAAGTTTAGCAGTTCCTCGAGCCTATCTAGAAATACTATTGAATTACCGTTTGGGGATCTGTATAGAGATACGAAAACCAACTTAAGACACTTAATAACGATACCTGTGGCCTCGAAATCGATTTCAGTATGTAGGAAGTCAAGGTCTAATTTCTTACACTTAAGTGAGAGCTTGTTTCTATCAAAAATAGCTACCCACCGTGAGCACGGTGGTTCTTACAGAAACTATTAACATGTACATAGTCATCTTATTTCTTAAACACAATTTCATCTTCTTTGGACCAATGTTCACTTAAACCTAAGACATCTAAATTATCATTCCCAAAGTCATTTAACACTACATGTTTATTGTTGAACCCTTGAACATTTAAGTAGCCCACTTTAAAATCAATAGTGTGGCTTTGTTTTACATTAACCTGTTGTGCTATAACCGCTTGCAGATTTTTTCGCTAGGTCTGCATCTTTAACTCTATTGATCTAAAAAATTAACATGCGCTATTGGTATTGCATCACCTGAGGCAGTAGACTGTAAGATTATGAGTTGAACAAATTTATTACACATCTTCTCATTGCTGTTTAAATGTAGCCCATGTCTTGTGAAATGTGACCTTCTAGGAACTGCAAACCAACGTACTTTACATTTAGGAAAGACTTACATACCTTTGCTATTTTACGATTGGTACAATTCAGTAGTATATTTACACAAGAACTCTCTACCAAGTCATTTCTGTATGGAATTTCCACTACAAACACATTAGTCTTTATTAACGTACTCAACACTTTGCACAAGTTCGCACTGCCTCCTGACCCTCATTCCTTGCTACGTTATTCCCTCCCGCGATTACTATTAATGTGTCTTTCATGATCATGTTTTTGGACAGCGATACACAATCTTTCAACACTTCGCTGGTTCCGGCCCCAGGCCTCGTAATGCAGCTTACATCATAATTTGACTTGAGTTTTTCGTGTAGTAGGTTAACTATATTTCTAGCATGACCATCTCCAAGAATCAAAACATGTCGTTTGTTACTTAATTGCAATTTACTCGGAATTACTTCTTCTTTTACCTCTGAGTTCGTTTCACTTCTTCGGCAACGTTCTTTTGTTTCTTGTTTGCACTTTTCTTTCCTATGTATGAACGATGATTCTTTTGAGATGAAGGTTTCCCTTGCACATTGACTGTTGTTTTTCTTAATTGTGCAAGAGCACAGTTCTTCCTTGCATTTGAATTTTCTACCATTTCACTGTATAGAACCTCATACTTATTGTTCACTGGTACAGAATATAACGTTGTAGATAGACCTCCTTCATTCAGCATATTACTTGTTTCAGATACCATATTTTCTGTTCCCATATTATGATGTCGTACCTGTGTCTTATCGTGTCCAGCAGTATCCTGTACTACAGAGTCAATTTGTATACTTACTTCGTTAAGTTTCTTTTTTAATTCCATGTTTCCAACTTTCAAAGATCCCACATCACACTTTAAAGCACATAGTTCTTCATATAATACACTTAGTATTTCAGGTGTGTTACATTTGCATTCAACACTTTCCATTACACATTGATTATCACAAGAGCATTTTTCTTGAGGTTGCTTTTGTGATAATTGTATTTTTGTTTCTAATTTTAATTTCACATGGTTTACATACCTTTTGAGCACTATTTGTTTCGGTTTTGTCACAAATTTCACACTTAATTTTATTCTCTACACTGGGAGACTCAAAACTCTTACCTACCTGTGGCGCCATCTTGCGATAGCTACCTGAAAACTATTCCAGGCCAGAACCTCATCTATGTTGAAAACTTGATCGAGATCGGTCGGGTGGTACAAGAGTTATTAAGTCACAAACATAGTTATTTATATATACCGGTATACATATTTGAAATCAAAGCCTAGGAATATTAAGGCTGTAAAAAGGTTTGAGCGCTGAACCTAAGCTCAGGAGAGAACCGTAATTTTTTTGGCCTGTAGGCTTAAATATAACATAATGAAAGAATTATCTTAAATTAAACTTCTTTGACTTTGAACAACTTCTAAAATGGCACGAAATAAGAATTTATAGATTGAGAAAATGTCATAATGACAAAGAGTAGACAAAGGTGATCATTATTTCTAATACTTGGAATAAGGTTTAGCAATGCAATTATTACAATACTCTTCGTGGAGTGTTGGAGGAAAGAAGTCTTCTTTCTGCAGGAAGTAAGATCTCGTTGATTAGACTAAGAAAAACGCAGATCAACTTGGCTGTTGTTTACATACGCAATCTTGATTTTTTCCCTATTAGTTTATATGAGGAAATATATTTATTCTTTGCAATGAACGAAAATTTAATGGTGTAATTTTACCCATTTCTTTTTTAAGTGTCGAGAATCCTAGCTTGATAAAAATGAATTTCAGTTATTTATAATTTTAATATTACAGTACAACCTCGTTTATTCGTCCCTCGTTGACCCGGATCAGATTTGTAGGCATTTTTTTAAACAAAAATTAATGTTCACATAGATAATTTTTAACTGTGATAGCAAGAGCGTAACTATAAGTACGCCAAACATTCGCTTTTTATTTTGATTAAATGTACAGTTCATGCATAGATTGTACAATACGTTATGGCAATACTGTACATAAAATGTTCTCTGTCAGGTTTAAGAAAGCTTTACTATAGTGTCACAGGTCATTGAAGTGGATTGACTCACCATCTATAAATAGCTTTGACCTTGGTTGACCCTAAATCCCTACCTCACTTCCCCTTCCTCAGTTTCTTCAGTTTTCATACTGGTTGCAAACAACACTTCTCATTTTGTTTATTGTATATGTTTCAACCGGATTGTTTTTGTTTAACTTTATTGCTATAATTCATAGGTGTAATTTTAAATTCAGCTTTGATTACTAGTTACATATTTTTTATGTAGACATTGTTTTTGCACTTTATCAAAGTGTTTGGGAGTGTATTGCAGTGTACAGATTTAAAATGCTTATTGCCCATATTATCCGGATTTTCTATTTTCCGGGTTGCTTTTGACCCCAGTTAGTCCGGATAAACGAGCTTGTACTGTACTTAAATTAAATTTGATTGACAAATTACCTAATAAAATTACTCAATGAAGCAATAAACTGCATAGAAAATAACACGTTAAGATTTTCATAGTGTTTACGCAATTAATGAATCATAAAGGAAATAAATGTTTTTATATACCTGGCATCTTCCATTAGTTTTTGAATTCTGATATTTCATTCATTTACTTCTGCGAGCATCTTCGGAGGCAATAGTCTTTTTGATGAAAAATGGAATATGAATTTACATGTTATTTATTTATTTATTCACTTCCTCGTATATAGTCCTATGGAGATAACTACTCTACAAACTCAAATTCTTAAATTGAAATAACTTCTCGTCAAAATTCTTGAACACTTCACACAATTGTAAAATTGTATTTACAAGCTATTGGGGTAATAACAATTTTTTATT
The DNA here is from genome assembly GCF_964235325.1 of Thermobia domestica. NCBI lineage: Eukaryota > Metazoa > Arthropoda > Insecta > Zygentoma > Lepismatidae > Thermobia > Thermobia domestica. Next base: position 54,206,971 of record NC_137456.1, on the reverse strand, counting down.
CACGCCATAGTGGCCAAACCCTGTTTGTGGTGTTTCTTAGTTTGTTAATATAGTTTCTGGTTTTATCTAGAGATCTTTGATCGTAATTAAACTCTGCTCCCCTAGTCGTCCAACACGTAAATTCAAATCCAATTTAATCTTTAAAAAGGCTGTTTCCCCCGATGATGCTCGTAGAAGTCAGTGAATGAAATATCAGGAATCAAAACAAATACACGACGTAAGGTACGTAAAAACATTTTCTTTTGTTTATGAAATTAAGAAATATGTATTAAATATAATAATAATAATAATAATATAATAATAATAATAATAATAATAATAATAATAATAATAATAATAATAATAATAATAATAATAATAATAATAATAATAATAATAATAATAATAAGTCCGACATTTATCTAAATTATCACCTTTGGGGCCAGAGACCAGGGATCGATTCCCGGCGGAAGCTAATATAGTTAAGATTCCACGTTAAGCTGTAGGTCCACGTGTTATATAGCCTTGCTGCTGAGAGTACACTAAACACAAAATCAAATTTAAAAAATTAAAAAACATAATGAAAACCATTCGCAAATAGTTCCAGTAATAAATGTCATTGTCAGTGCGTTTTATATATAAATATTAGAATCATATAACAGTATATATATATATAAAACGCACTGAATTATATATATACTGTTATATGATTCTAATATATATATATATATATATATATATATATATATATATATATATATATTAGAATCATATGACAGTTAATTTTGAGAAAGTAAAGGATGTTGGCAAGCATTGATAGCATTACCATGAAAATATTTAGTTTGCTTTTATGGTTGAACCATGTCTTCCTGATCATAATTTGTCATTTTTAAAGTATTGTTGTACTTTGGTTACAAAATACAGGATGTTTATTTCAAAGCAACATTGCCATAAAACAGGTCTTATTTGTAGCTGCTGCGCAGCATTGCTCTATTATGGTCAAATATCATAAGAATACTTTCAGTAATTAGCAACAGTTTGGTTGGAATATTTTGCTACAGAGCAAAAAACCACAAATAAAAAAAAAAGAAAAAGAACTTTCGCGCAACGTAAGAGATAAAGCTTCTACAATACTAAATTTGACTGTCCCCTGTTGACGAAGATTAGAAGTATCTAAAGAAGCGATCCGCAAATCATGTATATGAATATTGTATGAAAGCAATAATGTCAATTAAATGATCACTGACGTTATAATTTGTGCAGATAATGCAATAGAATGCGATGTTACTTGAGAAATACTGCCAAATAAAGGGTTAAATAGATTAAGGGAATCAATACAATAAAACAGTTAAAAATTTCGTTCAAAGAATCGTTTCGTTTCGTTTCGTTCCGTTCAGTTCCATAAAAGTTTCGTTCGATTCAAAGCATAAAGTAATATTTTCTCACATAAACCAGTAACCTGAAAAAGCCAGATGACGGAGGTACTCAACCCAAAGTGTTGAGGGTGAAGATTAACGTCCTCAGAAGAAATGTATATCTTCTTACTGCAAAATTTTACTTAGCATGCGCGCATAACTCTATGGTCGAAAGTTGTAAGAAGCTTGAAGGATGAAAATAACACACCAACAAACATATCGTTCCGATACATTTTCAAACGTTACTTTCCGTATTATGCACTTCACATAAGTTACATTTTTCTAACTAGATCATTAAATATATTTTCCTCAACTATAAGGATTATTGTCAAATCATATAATGAAAAATCGCTCTTGACTGTGCAACTGGAAAGTCAAAAGCAGGTTTTCGCTTGAAGAGTGATGCAATATCATTGAGATGTCGATTCTTCTGTATACTTTTGTGTGTATTATTCAGTAATAGGATTTTCGGCATCCATTCTACAGCACTTCAATAATTCTACAGAGACATTAATAATAACTTTTGTTCTGACAATAGCTTGTACTAACACATTATTCAAAATTCCACTGATTAGTAGAGTGCGAAATAAAAATGAATGTATAATTTAACTAGAATCTCAATAATAGGTTATACGTGAACTAAGATGTAGTCATGATATATTTTGTTCACTTTCTTGCTTTTTTAAAATTTTGGTTCAGATGATATCAACTTTTATCTTTCTAGGTTGGTGGAAAACACGATCTCGACAACTTCAGAGTTGGTGTCGTTAATAATGGAGTTTCTGCTTGAAAATTGTAATTATGAGAGTAGTGAATATTGTTTTTTGTAATCTTTCTTCCTTTCTATGAGTACAAGGAGTTAAAAAAAAAACAGTATATTATGTTATGTTTCTTGTTTTTGTTCTGTCTTTTATGATTCGTAATGTTAGTTTAAGGTTTATCGTTTTAATTACATAGTTGGTTACATAATCGTTACGAGTAGTGGAAATATATTATTTCATGGTCAATGTTTTTTAGTTGCTGAAATTAGAAACGAAGAAATTTGGTAGGGAGAAGCTATGGTATTTCATCAGACTGTGGGTTATTGTTCTGAATCATGTATCTTATGTATTTGCGTGGAAATTCAAGTTTGGGGTGAATTATCAACAATATGTCATAAAAATGTAGATATGATGTGCGACATTTAACCACGTTACGTTCCAAGACTAAAGTACAAGTTATTGTGGAAATATTCAGCAAAGTAATAACTATTTAGATATTTGAGCTGGAAACAAGTTGGCTGTCCATTAACATCAAGAAATGCAAATGAATTATAAAGAACTAAACTTAGAAATCTATTCTGATTGGGCAATCATACTTACAATAAGTTCTCCTTCCCAATCGTAGACCATAGCTCCCATTTCGTTGTTGTCACTATGAATAGTATGCATACATTTGTATGGATAAATGCATAGTTCATTTTAGTACGTCTATATTTCTAAATATTAAATGGCACGAATGTTATAAAATCATTACTTTTGTATTCATAATAAGGAAATTGTCTTCTGTGTATCATCGAAGTACAGAAATGTTGGAGATTAGTTTCCATCTCTTCTTATGCAATAATATAGACGTTATTATAATGCTTACTATTGTTTATTAAAAATATTTACGTTATTATGTTTATTATTGTATGTGTATTAATTTCGTATTATTATTAATAAGTTAGTAGGATAAGTTTTTGAATTGATTCTTTTAAATATATCCATTACATTTACAAGGAATTTTTTCTTGTAAACAGCAATTGTGCACTAATATTAGAAATGTCACAATAGTAATTAGATTTAATAAATAGTTTTTAATACAAACCTTTTCTCTGTTTATGTTTTATTTCTTTAACATAATAAATATGATTGTGTATTTTGGGAAGAATTCATCATCAACTTGCTATGTGATGGAATTACTTTTGGAAATCAATATCACATTTCCTTTCGCATACGGATGCAAATACTGGTAAATGGTGTATATTCACCTATTTTTATAGCTCAACATATTCATCTAAAATAAAATTTCTACAATATTATTAGCGTTTGAATCTGAAGAGAAAATCAATAAGATGTTAGAAAACTTGGAGAAAGGACTGTAAAGAATATGGGATGAAAATAAATGTTAAAAAGACAAAAGCCATCGTAATTGGAACGAAAGGGTCAGTGTCAAATATAGAAAGAAGTAGGAGAGGAGAAAATAGAACAGGTGATTAGTTTTCGATTCCTAGGAAGTAGTATTAGTAATGATACGAAATGTGAACGTGAAATAAAAGCAAGGTTAGAAATGGTGAAAGAAGCCTTTAAGAGGAAGAAAATACTATTTTGTGGGCCTTGAATAAAGAGTTGAGAAAAAGACTTATAAAATGCTTCGTGTGGAGTATTGTATTGTGTGGATCAGAAACATGGACATTACGCAAAAAATTATGAAAACTTTCGAACTGTGGGTGTGGAGAAGAATGGAGCAAATTATCTGGGTCGAACGGAGAACGAATGAGAGGGTGTTAAAAATGACAGGGGAGATAAAAACAATTTTAGATATTATTAAGGCGAGGAAGAGAAACAGGTTGGGACATTGGATAAGAAGGAACGGAATCATGAAGGACGTTTTAGAGGGTATGGTCACAGGAAAGAGAGAGGGAGGGGGCGAAGGAGACTAATTAATGGTTGATATTAAAACAGAAAAAATCATACGTGAAGACGAAGAGGTCAGCAGAAGACTATGGAGCATGAAAGCTTCTCAGTTGGAGCATGTAACCTGCCAATAATGGCAGAATACCTATGGTGATGATGATTAGTGTTTAATGGGGAAAATATTTGAAGATAGATCTCATCGAACTGAACGAAAAGATATGCGCGAGTGTAATCCTCATGCGTGGTTTACGAGAAAGATGAGAAAAAAGATTTTTTTGTAATAAGCTAATGCTGTACGATAACTACGTCACATATTAAGGTGAAACTAATTACTGAAGTATAACTTCTTCAAGATTTTTTTAATGATACGACGACAGTACATAGTATGATTAATGAGATAGCGCAAAATGACGATTTAATTTAATTTTTGTTTATGAAAATACTTCCTTAACGATCAGGAATGTCAGACTGAACAAACTGAAATGCTTGAGGGTAATTCTCATGCATGTTTTACAAGAAAATCGAAGAAAACGAGAATTTTTATGGCGTAGAAACGTTTGTTGTTCGTTGCCAATTGATACTTTTTATTCTGCTGTTACAAGTTGCTTATTTATTCATGCACTTTATATATAAAATACGCTATTAACCCTAGATTACAAACCTTATTTTATACTTACGTGGTTACAAACCATTCTTAAATTTTACGACTCGATTTTATATTTTTATTATTTCTGTGTATATTATTATTTTTGAAATCTGAAAATAGGCTTGTTTATAGAATTATATCGACAATAATATGGGATGCCTTTGGAATTCTTTATTGAATAAGTACATGCAATAATTATGTATGCAAGTTATTAGGTGTATATTTGAATAAGATATATGACGTCATCAAGAAACAGTTACATATATGTTTGTAAATTTTATCATATATATTGAAATAATATATAACTAAAGTAAAAGGTCAAGACAACCAACAAAAGTAACATTGTGCATATAAACTTATAAAAACGTAATTAGGTGCATACTTGAAATTGTCTACAAAAGTTTTAAGTTTTTCTCAATTTTTCTCGTCACACACTACGCAACACACAGCTCTGTGTTCAGCGCAGATTGCATTCTTGCATTGCCTGCAAAAGGTTGTTGTCATCCTCCTTTTTCTTCACGGACAATAAAAGCAGATTTTCCTTGTTCCATGTGGCGGGTTTGCTACAGGATTAGTGGAAGGGATGTCCATAATTTCACAGATCATCATACGTAGTTTACGTTGAAGTGTCGGTGCTTGTAAACGAGTTTGCATGTGAGGATTAGTTAGCTCTTCATAAAGTTGTCTCATGAACTTAGTGCGCTTCATAGGCTTTGTTTCATTTGCGAAACTATTTAGGCAGTAGATAACATACGCGTTTACAAAGGAAATATTCAACATTCCAAAGAACAAGCATAATGGCCAACGCTGGGTCTTCCTGCTGCAGGACATATTTTGGCACATTTGGTCCATTGTGTCCACTCCTGCCTTGGTTTCGTTGTACGATTCAACAATCCTGGGCTTATATGTGGTTGGATTCACCTCTGGAGTACTGTGCATGGTCGAGAGAAGAACAACAGTTTTGTTCTTCTTTGGTTTGTAGGAAACGAGTGTCTTCTCTCTGTCAAAAAGAAAAAGTGAAGTATTCACTGGTCTTCCATTTTTGTTTGAAAGTACTTCAGATGGAACACCTTTCCTGTCCAGTCTTAACGTGCCAAGCAGAGTCAGGTTGAAGGGATCTGCCAGTAGGTCTTCGGCAAACTTTACACTTGTAAACCAATTATCTGTCGTAATATTTCGGTTTGTTCCATGTATAGATTTGTAACTTCTTTCACAAAATACTCCGAAAGAGGTAAACCTCCAGTCTGCATTCCCTTACCGACATAAGGGATTCCATCTATCATGTAACTAGTGTTGGTGTCACAAGCCATGACAATCTTTATCCCGTACTTGCAGGGTTTGTTTGGTATATACATACGGAAAGGACATTTTCCTCGAAAACCTAATAGCTGTTCGTCAACGGTTACGTATGATCCAGGTCTGTATTTTGTGCGACAGTTTATAGTAAAGTCATACCATAATTCTCGAAAAGGCGCAAATCGATCATCTCTTCCTCTTTCCATACGCGTTTGTTTGTCGTCGAAGCGAAGACAATTCAAAATAAATTCAAAACGTTCGCTGCTCATTACACATTTATACCGACATCCGCTCCAAGTATTGTCAAACAGTTCTCTCACAGCTAAATGATTGTCCTTACTAACAGCACTATTCACCAACAAACCAATAAAGGCCAGCATTTCTTCATTATCTATAGATGAAGTTGTACATTTTTGATTAGCATACCTTGGTCTCGCACGATTTATTTCTTCATTTGTATGCAGTACCAATTTCTGTAACATCCCCTCGTCAAAGAATTGAGAGAAGTATTCCAGCGGTGTTGTAGCCAACTTTGCCTGCCCAATAACTCCCCTCTTTGTAAGAACAATATTTCTAACCTTGGTGCGAACATTTACTGGACCTGGACGAGTATATGCTTATCCTTAGCACGAACCACGCGTTCTTTAGGAACGATAATATGAGGGTCATGATCTCCGTCAAGTTGTCCGTAAGCAGGGGGTGTGAGAGTAGGCGTACCAGCAGCAGGTGGCACACAATGAAGCATTGCAGTAGACGGACCAGGATCAGGAGACAGTGGGCCAGCAGCTGCGAAATTAGGAGACATGGCATCAGGCAGCCTGGGAGCAGGAATTGTGGTACGTGGAACCGCAGCAGGCAGCATAGGATCAGGAACTGTCAAAGCACACGAACCAGCATCAGATGCAACGGGAACAGAAGGCTCGCAGGTAGGCGAAGTGATTATAGGCTCGCTAAATGTGATACGAGGTCTTTTCCTTGTTTGATTCGCAAGTGACGAATTTTCACACGAGTCTGTTTTACTACTGAGACTTTCTGTTTCACTGCTGGAACTTTCTATTACAAAATCTGGGTCGGCGTCCGAGTCATCTGTATCTTCTACGATATCTTCTTCCAGTTCGTCTCGTTCTTCATCACTTCCTTCTACAAATATTCTCTCACTAGCATCACTACTGTCTTCATCAGAAGATACCTCACTCAACAATCGTCTTATTCGATTATTTACACGTTCTTCCTCATTGTCAACCATACTTGCTCAAACAACGAAGAACAACTGTAGTTAAAATACTATTCAAACACTTCGAAAAATGTTTCTAGTCTAGAAACATTCATGTAATGTTTGAAACTAAAAAAGAATCACCAAGATAATTTACTAAAGTTTCGAAAAAAAACTAAAGTAGTTACAAACCATTCGTAAAAATTACGAATACACCTTTAAAATAAGCACTATAGAACCGACCAACGCAGCTATCAAACCAATACTGACCTCTGCCGTAGGAGCTAGAAAGGTACTGAGAAGGAGTGCGCCCGCGCATGCGCCGTTTGGTGAATTCAGCAATTTTCGACATGTTGCTTCGTGAAATTTACGAATGGTTTGTAATCTAGGGTTAAGTAGCAGAGTATATGTATTTTTTTTTTTTTTTTTTGTCTTTTCCTAATGGTGACATATATACTCAGGGCCAGTCCTAGGCATTTTGCCGTCCCGTGCAATGGCATCCTTTTCCTTTTCTCCAAAAAGGAAAAATCTTAATAGCCACGACTTTAAGTATGCTACGCCACCGTGATCAATGAAGGGGAGGGAAAGACCATTCGCACTCAGAAAGGCCGAAATACTACAAGTACAATCTTATTATGTCTGTTTTTTCTTTAAATAATAATCTATTGTGTTAGTAAAAGATAAAGCAAGCACATCTACAGAGGAAAAATGTTAATCCTTTTTATAGAATTCAATATCGTGCTTAAATCTCAATATATCAATTTACAATTTCAGTGCAAATAACTCTTTTATCTTTATTTCTTGATTTTCCTTCTACATTTGTTAAAAAGTTAAAAAAGAACACCTTTAATGATAAGGAACTTGTTTGTGACAAAGACAAGACTAGTTTTCTTATCAAAATTGTGATAACTAACTAAATGGAACAGGTGTTATCTACTGTTTGAGAATTGAGTTATTTTATTTGACAACAATCAAGTAATTCATGCTGGGATTTGTTTGACCATTTACTTCAGCACTGTATATGTGACCTTAAACTAATGCGACCTAAACATGATATATGAATGTAATATTCAAATAGAAGGTCAGCTTAGTAAATCTAACTACCATTATCATAAATTCTGTTTCCAACAAGAAATATTTATTTTAAATAATATAATTATTACAAATTTTGCCGCCCCGTGCAAATGCACGTGTTGTACAAATGCACGGGTCATAACGCACGTACTCTTATCAGTGACGTACATCCTACTTATAAATCCTCGGCTTTGAAGCCCACGACCGGTTATGACTCACCAAATCGGTTTTAGTTAAATTATGTGTGACTCTTACATATACCATACCGTTTTTTACTTCTGGCTTTCAAGATCCGCCATCTCTTACTCCAAGTATGTCCTCAATCGCCTCTCAGTGGTAGATGACTACCAAAAATGTGCTCCTGGTGGTAATTGAATTCGGAAGCATACGTAGCAAAGGTATACGTGGTAACCATTTGATTACATTTAGCATAAACTTTCTTTAAGTATACGTAGATATATCACGACAATTACTCAAGACACCCAGTTCACTCAGTTTCGAGATCAGTATTTGCTCAGCTTGAAAGAGTGGTGTATCCTTCTTTCGAAAGGATTTAATTGCGCAAAGTAATATTCTTTGTTCTGAAATTCGAAAGTCGGACGCTAGTCAGTCTGTTTTATATAAACATTAATTCTTACGTTGTTCTCTTCTAGTTGCTATATACAGTAACTTATTTCAACTATATAATTTGTTTTACTTATGTTGTTGTTGATGTTAAAATACAGCGCTTAGAGATAACAAATAATTTTTCTAGAAAGTTTCAGGAATAATAATTCTGTTTATAAAAAGTTGGAAAGGAAATGCTTTCAGTTTAACTTCCCATGTTTATGCACAGTAGGCTAAGGGAGACGGAAGATTAAGGCAAATGAATGATGATGGACGAATTAGTGGGATGAGAATGTGGAAGAAAACGGGAGTACCCTGAGAAAACACAATAACCTGATGTCCACCACAAACTTACTTGGGCTCGAACCAGGGATCCTACGCACCAGAAGTAAGCGCTCTACCACTGTGTCAGCGTGTCCCTCGTATATAAAAATTTGGAATTCCTTACAGAATTTAAACTATCTTTTATAGTTGTAATCCCTTTTTGAAAGATCCCGCTTTTTGATACAAGAAGTCAGAATATCTTTCATAGAGGAATGTTACTTGGTATACATATGCGACTATGTAAAGTTACTATTATTTCTTCCTAGGGTGACCATAAAATTTTCAGCTGAAAACGGAACAGGTTCCGGCTTTTTAAAAATCATGAGAAATGCATAAATGAGGTCAATGCATAAATGAGTTCCTCTTTACCTAAACAAACAAGTAACTGCTGAAACCTCTGCTACCTTTCGAGAAGTACTGCCAACACAGGCAATATGATCATGTTTAGTGTAGAGAATTTCAGTTCAATTCTTGCTTCTTGATTATCATTAATTATAAATACCTTTACAAGGAGTAAAGATAAAGAGTTTGTTACTTACTTCTTTCACTTGCATAAAACGGGACAAATACACTTTTTTCCATCTACTGACGGGACACGCCCTTAAAACGGGACTGTTCTTGTCAAAATGGGACGTATGGTCACCCTATTTCTTCCGCTTTATTTAAATATGTGACATCCTTAATCTATCCCTTTACTCCAAGCTTGCTTGTGGTTATCTGGTTAACATACGAGCCTTTTTCATGGGAGACTCAGTCCCGATAAGAGCCATGTAGTTCAGATCCCACGTTAAACTGTAGGACCACGTCTCATACAGTGTCAGTGCTGAAAAGGGACTGTGAACTACAAACCAATCATCATACTGCAAGTTCGTTTCCTGTGCTTCATATACTTTTTTGAAACATAAAGCAAAAACTATTGCAATAGCCTCACGTAGCTAAGAGCAAGCTGCAAGTTTTTATAAAACCCGATTTTGCCTTCTAATATAATAATAAGACAATGTTTCTATAAGGTCTGTAATTATGTTGTTCTTTATTATATTATTATAACTATTAGTTGTTGTTCTTTTCCCAAGCTTTCAGCCGGCTGTGCGCTGTACACGCTGAACTTAATTAAAAGTGCTGCCAATTGTGTTGATTTTAATAATTGAGTAACAAGCACATTTTTAATAATATTTGAGCAGCGACATTTATTAGTGTGACTGTTTACTATTAAGAATTAGCATGATGTACAGACTAAGACTTTGCCTAAGCGAGCGTAGTAAAGCTTCTACCATTCGATCTGATCGGCGTTTATATGCCCGCCTGTTTGATCCATGATAACGTTTGTAAAAGATGTCCAATTTGAATGAATCTTGGTATATGGCTTTGTTAAATGCAAAAATAACTACTGTTTGGGAACGCAATCCATCAATAATAATGGAGGAAAAATGAGGTAAAACATTTTTCTAATATGAACCACATCAAACGTATTCGATTTTAATGAACTTCGTATATGCCTTCTTTTAACCTGAGAAATCATCTTTTGTTTATAGTTACAATCCTTGAAGAATAAGAAGGCAAAATCCATCCTATGTCTTAAGTTTACAACAACACACAATTTTCCAAGGTAAACCACATAAAACGTATTCAATTGTAGTGAAACTGGTATCAAGTCTTCTTCCAACTTACACGAATAATCTTTTTGTTTGGGGTTGCAATCCATCGAGAATAAGGGAGTAAAATCAACCCATGTAATTTGAACATACACAATTTTCCAATATAAATCGCGTAAAAATTATTCGCAAATATTCCCAATAATTCGTGTAGGACATTCTGATCATCCGCATAGCTTGGAGTTAAAAGACAATCCATGTTTTCTTTTATGAAAATATTCTATTTTCATACAATATGTCACATATTCTTTGAAACAGTCATTCCTACTGCTTGGATTTGAAATCGAGAACGAAAGACTGAACTTGCTCCACTCTACGAGGGGGAGGGGTTTAAAAGATACAATTTTCGTAAAAATTGTTCAATTTAAACTCAATATGTTGAAGCATTTATTGCAGTTTTAACGTAATTCTCACTGGCTGTAGTTGAAAAGAGTCAGGTATAAGAATTTACTAACCTGCCCCTCCCGATGATTTAAAAAAATGGTCTATAACTTTCGTAAAAAGATCGATTTTGCTTGAATATTGAGTAATATTGTGTAATAATTTCCAATCGTGCAATCGCTTCGAATTAAAGTAGATCAATAATGAGGGAGAACATTTTCCAAGATTGTGTATGATGTGTTTTCAGTGAAAATTTATATTAAAAATTTCAGATTTTTATAGAGTATAGTGTGTATGCTGTTGCAGGTTAAAGACTTACTCCCACCATTTACATTTGAAATCAATGAGAAGGAAGAGAGAGAATTGCCCACTTCAACAATGTAAAACATCACTAGTTATTATTACCATTATTATTCGCGACGGCACCGACTGAGAACACGTGGATTGTGTCTCAAGGCATTTTCTGGTAACTAGTTAATATAGCATGGTATGTAAAAATAGATTTCATGTGCAGAAATTTTTTAATATTTGGATGCATTAAGTATATGTATTTGGTGAAAGGTACATCAACGTATACTTGCCAAAATTGAATAAGGCATCGAGACGACGATCCAGCCATTACTCCTACAGTGATGAAACCATATTAGATCTCAAACAGAAGATCAAACTGTAAGTTCTGATTCTGAATTGAGTGAAAATGAAAATTAGAAGACAAATCAGGTTCTTTGTCAAATGAACAAAATTTTTCTACATGCTATAGAAATACAAACGGTGTCAGGTGTTAATTGTGTTAAGTAATATCAATGAAAAATAAAATCAACTGAAAGTAGAAGCGATATCTGTTAAACAAGAAAATATTAAATTGAATAAACTTATCGACTAACAATAACGTGAAAACATTTGCTGAATTGATAAACAGTTCAACACACTCTGTTTAAAACAAGGTACTGTCGTCCGAAAAAAAAATAATAATAATTTACCTATATTGTAACTTCCACATTTTCATTAATAACTCAGTTTTCTTTAATATATTACTGCTTCTTTGTGCTTTCTTTAACAAAGCAGTGTAGTAATGAATAATTATTTATGATTTTTGAGAAAAAAATAAGCTTAAGAAAATTATAGGCAAAAAAACCTCTACTGTTATGAAACCTTAGTAGGGCAAATAATTACGCGAAGAATATTCTCGGAGAAATTTAAGGGAAAATGACTCGATACACTGAACAGGTATTAAGAACACTCACAAAAATATATGTGAAGTTTAAAGATGATCAAACTACTTCTTCTGTAGTGTATTTCTACGATGAGCATATAATTCACACTTCAAACACAGTTCCAACATGCAAAATTAATCAATATCTTTAGTTGAAATTATTGAAAAAGACAAAATGACTATTTAAAATTCCAAGTGTGAACCTGCGCTTGTAGCGATTCTATTAGTAATATTACAACGCATTCTTTTATAAGTTGCCTCCGTGGCCAAGCTGTTGAAATTATAGAAGCTGTTTAGTAATGCTGTTGAAATTCTAGAAGTAAAGGGCGGCAGTTTGAACCTGAGTGCAGAAGTTTTTTATTCTTATTTTATTTTACTTTTATTTTATTTACGGAAACTTTTTTATAAAGTTCTTCTTTGAAGTGCTTGAAAAAACAAAATCAGATAAACTGTCACGTTTCAAAGCTCAGTCACATTTACTCGCCATGTCCATAATTTACATATGAAGATGCTAAAATGTAATTCATAATCTGAATTTTTAAGCAATTTGAACAATCATATAGAAAATGTATACTACTTAAAATTGAATTAAATCGCAATTCCAGTAATCTGTAATATCTTACTTTTCTTATTTTTTATACTTTACAGCATGAGTATTAGCTGCTATGTAGGATACAATTACAGTATCTATAAATTGAATTTACAGTAATTAGAAAATCGATATAGTTGCTATAAGGACAAGTTTATAAAAATGAAGTGTATGACAATGGTTGTATATAAAATACATTTTGTGAAACAGTATAATTATTTGTCCCGCCAACCTTGCAATAGTAGGCTGTTCAAACTGCCAATCCCATCATTTTATTTGGTCTAGGAATTAATTCGTGCGGTTGGTACGCACACATTGAAGCTGTAGTACAAAACACAAAATACATAAATACCTTAAGAAAAATATTGTCCATCGCTAGCCACCACTTTCGCCCATCTGTCAGGCAATGTACGGATTCCGTGGCGAAAGAAGTCCTCATCCTTGGAAGCGATCCAGTCAGAGACCCATGTTTCGATATCTTCTGAAGAAGTAAATCGCTGTCCAATCAAATCGTTGTTCATGCAATCGAACAAGTAGTAGTCCGAAGGAGCAACGTCTGGTGAATACGGCGGGTGGGGTAAAACTTCCCATTCGACATTTTCTAAATAGGTTTTGACCGGTTTTGCGACATGTGAGCGAGCGTTATCATGTTGAACAATAAGTTTATCATGTCTGTTCTCCCATTCTGGTCGTGTTCTGGCCAGAGCTTGCTTCAAACGCATTAATTGTCGTCGATAACGTTCTCCATTCATAGTTTCACCCGGTTGCAGCAGCTCATAGTACACCACACCTTTCATATCCCACCATATGCACAGCATAACCTTTGCACAGTGAATATCTCGTTTTGGTTGTGATGGACCTGGTTCACATGGTTTCACCCAGGCCTTTTTTCGTTTAGGGTTCTCATAATGGATCCACTTCTCATCACCCGTAATAATTCGATGCAGAAACCCCTTTCTGCTCTGTCGTTGAAGCAGCAATTCGCAAATGTTTTTTCGTCTTTCAACGTCTCTGTCTTTCAATTCATGTAGAACCCAATGTGACATCTTTTGAATCATTCCCATGGCTTTCAAGCGTTTGGAGACTGTTGTTTGATCAACCCCTAATGCTGCTGCAAGTTGTTCCTGCGTTTGACACGAATCCTGCTCGAGCAATACTGTCAATCCTTCGTCTTGAAATTTTTTTGGCTGTCCAGCTCGCTCTTGGTCTGCCAAGCCGAAATCACCACTTCTAAACCGTGCAAACCACTTCTGACACGTTCGCTCAGCTAGAGCATGGTCACCATACACTTCCACCAAAATACGATGACTTTCAGTCGCACTTTTCTGCATGTTAAAGTAATGCAGCAGGACACCCCGCAAAAACACTTTATCAGGCACAAATTGCGCCATGTTCACTTAACTACAAACTGGTGTTGTTGACGCTTTAATCCACTGCCCTATACTACGAACGATACGCGATGACAGGGGTTTGCAACACATGTGTGGATACACGGAACTGTGGGACGCTCCGTTCGTTGCGCCATCTCTTGTCCACCCGCACGAATTAATTCCTAGACCAAATACTTATTGGCCTCAATGTTCATGGAATTTAAAATAAAATTATGAAACATACATTTAACAATACCTGATTTTTAAAAATTTTCTGTGGAAAAAATCTGCAAGAGGAAACAAAAATGAGTACCGGAAGTACACTTAATAGTGCCATCTATGCGGAAACTGTGGAATTACAACTCTTCGAACGTTCTCAATCTGGTTCAACATGCATTAGCAACTACATACCGTTATGTAGGGAAGCACAGATCATTTACCATTATGACCCACATCTGTCCCACTATACACTGTAGGGTTAATTTCCCTCTCATTTTCCTTAAATTGGACCTCTGGTGTGTGAGGTTCTTAGTTGAATCCCAGTTCGCGCCAAGTAGACTATATAGTGGACAAACACCGTGCGCGTGGGTTTTCTCGTTTTTTTTTCCGGTTTCCTCTCACTTTCTTCATTCTACCAATTCATTTAATATCATCATTACCCTTTAGTGTAAATGGCATAATCGTGGGTCGTAAAACTGAAAGATTTCGTTTCATTTTCCCTTAAAATGGATCCAATTTATTCAGTTAACGCCGCACAATTTTAAAATGGATTATAATAGTATGAAAAATGAGTTTTTAAACTCTTTACTGTATCTTTGAATAAAATCTTCTTACTTAAAAGTATTGTTTTTTTTATATAATTTATTTAATAGTTTTATTATATATTATAATAAAACTATATTATATATTATAATATAGTATTATTATATTATAGTAATATAATAATACTATATTATATTACTATTATTATAGTAATATTATATATATTACTATATATTATAATTTATTTAATAGTTTTATTAAAAAAGGATCATAGCTACAGTTAATGAGTAGAGTTTTATTTTTTAAATAGAATTGAATGATGAGGGCTTTTTGGAAACATGACTGTACATTGCATAGTCAGTATCGCTAATATTATATTCTAAAGTAGAACAATTATCTTTTCTACAATAATGTATATCGATTGACAAAGAAATAAATGAACTCACTATTTCTGACAAACTATGATATTATTAAAGTAAATTGTAAATAATACATTAAATTATAAAATTACGTCCAGCGAAAACCAAATTTGAATTTGATGTATAAAAGAATTCGAAATAACACAACTACAGATTCAAACTTACTTTGAAGAGGAATAAGTGATATCGCGTTGGTCCATTGCTATTGGTATACCGCTCTGTTTGCACGTGTACAGTTACGTTCAAAGTATTACTATATTCTAGTAGATAATATGCCTGTACTCTTCTAAATGAAAATGTAATTTAAAGCATTAAATGAAGACTTTGGTGAGATTGAGGAATAACAAAAATTTCGCAATCTTGTCACTTGAAATTCTAATTCCTGAATACTCTTGTACTTTGTACGAACTAAACCAATAAAAACTTAGACGATATAAAAAGGAATGGACTCACCGGGGGAAAAAGGGTTTTAGATACTTTATCCTCTATCCAAGGGCAGTCAAGAAATCCCCGGAATTTTGTTGTAGCTTTTTTTTTCTACAATATAAGTACACATTTACTTAATCGCCTACCTTTGGAACACACACATTTTATTAAGCGATTCTGCGATTGCTGGAAACACGCGAATGTTCTTTTGGTATCTTCCGAAGTTCAGCCGTTGCGTTCGTTTTGATCTCTCTGGGGCTTTTTTTTCTTTCTTTCGAAAGAGCCAAACATCTCTTGATGCTGAACTATTTTTAAGGGTATCAGAGTCTCTGAAACCAATTTCCCCCGCCACCCCCCATTTGCACATGAATTTGATGATTGAGTATTGCTCGATCTTTGATATTGCGCTAACGGATCACTACACACTCCTCTGTTGAGCTACACCGTATTCGTACACTGTCTGTTATGACGTGTTCACACATGTCAAATTCATAATTTGGCAAACCTAAGGACTACTCTACAAGATTCATCGTGATTGCATCATAAATGCCAAAACTACAACATTTCGGGAAATTTTCAACTGCTCCTCATATTCGTGAAATTACAGTGTAGTTCGTTATGGAATGTGGAGAGCCGAAACTTCGAAAGCCCAGGAATTAAAATTTGAAATAAGTACGATTATTACTATATTCTACAGCATGCCGTCGTGGAGTTTAAATTTTGTAAGTCTATATATGCATAAGTAATGAGTAGAGCTTTTAAACGATAAATGGGAATTGCAACATTTTTAAACATAGCTAATGAATTAATTCATAATGTCAATAACTAGATGTAATTAATTTATTTATTGTAAATGCTTGTACTTAGAGCTATATATATATATATATATATATATATATATATATATATATATATATATATATATATATATATATATTACACAACGTTGAGAAGTTCCAACAGTTTCTTTTGAATTGAAAATAAGTTGGTTTACGGCAATCTTTAAATCAAATAATCCAGTTTAATTTTGTTTGAAAAACTTCAACGTGCTGTGGTTTGAACTCTTTTATTCTGTTTTACATGGAACAGGGAATCCAATCAAACAGCAGAAAGGAAATGGAGCAGTAACACCTGAGTATTTCCAGCTATTTTCACACGTTTGATGAAACAATGCAGCCTGAAAATTTAAAAAAGAAAGAAATAGTTAAAAAGTTCATATTAAAGTAATAGCACATCGAAACCTTTGCTTTTGCCCAAATTTCAGACGTGATGAACTACTTAATTCCACATACAGAATTTTCTTTTTGAAGTTTGGTAGGAAATTTTTTCTGGAGTTTTTACTTGCATTTTATTAATAATACTAAATATTTTTTTTAAAATAGCATTTTTAAATTTGATCTAGGTAGTTCAAATATTTTTAAAAGACATAAGCTTATCATTTATTAAAAAAGCGACGGTTCTATTAGAAAGTGAAATTTCATTGTGTAACTAACTCTATGGCCTACGGAACCCAGAGGTTCAATACCGCGTTTACAAAAGCTCTCCACTGACTTCTATCCTTAGCCAACTGAATCCAGTTTCTATTTTGTATTCCTATTTCTGCGAGTCATCGTAATATTGTCCTCCCATCTGCTCCAATGTCTTCCTAATGATCGTTTTCCGATTGGTCTTCCAGTTAAGACTTTGAAAGCTTTCCTACTTTCTTCCATCCTGGTTACATAACCTGTCCACCTGAGCCTCCTAGACTTGATGATTCTAACAATGTTTCGTAAACCGTATAAATTATATATTCCTCGTTAAGAAGTTTCCGTCATTCCTCATTTTCCGTTCCTATTAGGTTTCATTGTGTAAACTTAAATAAAAAAAAAAGAGAGAGTTGCAATGTTTTTGTATCGTATTTTGTTCTTTAAAAATTATTCGCTTAAATGTACAAAAGTTACTAATGCTTTTTTAGAAAAAAAAATTTAAATTTATCATGTATCAGGAAAAATGAACATGTTATATTTACAGGGTGATCATAACTGTGATCATTTTAAACCTATTTCGTTAATAGCACATACCGCAATTAGTTATATAGAAATCGCTTTATCACATTGAAGGTGATAATACGTAAACTAACATACCCTAAATCCTGTTGGTTCAGTCACTCCTAAGGCTACACATAACATGACATCAGCTGTTTTATCTGCTACACGGGCCTGAAAAACGGTATTAATTTGAACATTAAAGAACTTACATTCCAGCAAAATGGTCAGAATATGCAAATAGTCAAAAATGACTTATATCATTACCAGTGACCATAACAATTAAGAGAACACAAACATATATCGATTTATCCATATGGATATCAACTGTTACATATCAAGATCCATCGTTCAAATTTATCTCTGCTAGAGTATGTCAACACCTTAGAAAGTATGAAAACTTTGCACCCACAGGTGATAGAAGAGTCAAGGCATATTAATTAGTTCTTTCATGAGTATTTTTCACACTGAGATGTCAAAACTTGATTATGTTCTTAAGGAATGTTGGCTAATGATCACTTCGGTGGATTCAACATTATCTATAATTTGAAAGCGAATTCAAGAACAAATGTTTAAATCCAATTTAATACTTTGAAAATGTGTGTTACAAAGCTGATTTTTAACTCTATTATTTCGGGTAAATGATAAAAGATTCCCCATTGATCATTATTGTACACACTTTCAGCATCTGACTATACAGGATCATCTTTATTATAAAATAACTATAACAATTAGTTTATCTTGTTTGCAAGCCCCTTCTTCAAATAGACTAATGCTACGATGTATTTTTTAAACTACAACATGTTTACAAGTAAATTGACTAAAACACTATCCACTTCTACGATTGTAAACATCAGTGCCTTGCCCCCTATCCGTAAACTTGGCCCCACTGCTCAGTAGTAGCCGTGTTACTACTAAACATAATATTGAAAACCGTAGTATTCATCGATAATTACTTCGTGGTATCATTCATAACTATTTTTTAATCCATTCGCAACTACGGCTAATCTAACAAACACCATCGTTTGAGCTAAGCACTCGAGAAAAATCGTTTATTTTAATGTGCCTGGAACATAATGTTCATTATAAAAATATATTGGGTGGGCATTGTATTTGACAAACACTGTATGCGTGGATTTCTTCGGGCTTCTCCTGTTCCCTCTCACTTTCTTTATTCCATCGTTGCGCTCATTATCAATATCATTATTGTCTCCACTAGCTTCTGTTCAAAAGAAGTTTCAGTGTTTAAATGAAGTTATATTTCAAGGAAAGAAAGAATACTAAGTATGAAGAAAACTGATTATATATTGATATATTCGTGTTTAACACGCTTAGCGGGAAAGATGAAAAGTAACTTAACACGAGCAGAAACGCACATACTATATATATCTGGGGCTGAAAGGTAAACTATGCCAAGTCACTTTTTGGCCGAAATTGAGTTATCATATTTTTCTTTACTTACATTAGTATGAGAGACACTAGGAACGTAGGAAGTGAACAATTTTTCCGTCAATAAACAATCGACGCAATTCAACAAAAGTATTGTCTTGCAAAAACTTTTTCGCTTCTTGTGCGAAATTAATATTTTATGACTTATACTACTTTACTTCTGAGCCCCAGATATATATATTGGTGAACACAAACTGCAAAATGACGTTATGTCTTCTGCTTTCATATATGTTGATGAATCATAAAACAAATAAACAAATAAAAATGAATTAAGACTATACTTGTGTCTATCTTAATAGTTGGACTGTAAAGTTTAATTGTTGTTATTAATGAAGCTTTATTCTGCTATCTCAATCCTTATCTAAGTTCTCTCTTTCGTATTAAGGTCTGGATTTTTTGAGCGAATATGGAAAGATAGAAATTTCATTCCTATTTGAGAACTCTGCTTATATAAACATGTTAGATCTTGAATTTTGTGATTATTAGTAAATATTTTGACAAGTCTGATTCAAATTCATTTCCTTCTTTTGAATTTCTGATACGTTCTTTCACCTTAGTACTTTTACTATTTATTGGTATTATTCTGTCTTTACTATTTATTGCTGTTACATATTCACTATTTATTGTTATTGTTACATTTTTCTATTTAATGTTATTGTTATATATGTATTTGTTATTCTCACATATTTATTGTTTTATTTTTATTCTTTTTCTTTTACTATTTTAGCAGTGTTTTTGTTATATTTCGATATTCTTGTTTTCTGATTTTATTTATGGCAATTGTATTAATCGTGACGGGGAAAAATGGTCTTGCTGCTGACGTCCCCATTAAACCTTAATTAATCACCCTAGTACTTATACTGCGGTTAATCATATCCATGGTATCCGTGGTATTACAGTTATATCTGATTTTATAAATATGAGGATAAAAAATTCGTTCTATAAAATAATTTATAACCAATTGGTCATTTCCATGTTAATGAGAAAGTTGTTTTTAGAATGTATTATTGTACTATGTATTTCCTTTGTCCTATTTCTTAAATATTTGTCACAAAAGAATAGAAATTCATCTTTGATCCTTCTGAACTTTTGGTTTTTTAGACACAAAATTGAACGTATTCTAAATACGTACATGCCTACATTTTATAAGCTGCTGTAATTGAACCCATTAAGGTGGCCTAATTTAAACATTGTTTTGATTTATTATTATTATTATTATTATTATTATTATTATTATTATTATTATTATTATTATTATTATTATTATTATTATTATTATTATTATTATTTAGAAATGAAATTGTAAGTTTTACGTCCCACGATTATGCCGGTTAGGCTAAAGGAGACGGTGATGATGAGAGATGAGTGAAATGGTGGAATGAAGAAAGTGGGAGGAAACGGGAGAACCCCGAGAAAACCTACGAGCACGGTGTTTGTCCACCACAAAGTCCACATGGCGCGAACTGGGATCAAACTAGGACCCCAAGCAGCGGAGGTGAACGCTCTACCACTGAGCCATCGCGCCCCCTATTATTATTTAGAGGACACCAGTCTGTTCGCTCTAATAAATAAATTGATTCAAACTTGATTTTAAAAGATTGGATTGTATACAGTTTTCTCTAGAAATAGTTAGGTGTATGCTTTCACTAATGTACGAGATGGACTTGTTATTTGTTCTCTGGAAAGTGATATCTAAATAGTTAATCGAACTGTTGCTTCAAATGTAACTGTAGTTTAAAGAAGACAGAATAGCGTGTAATCTAATTAGAAGGGGAATTTGCCAAACATAACGATAAAGATATTATAACAGTCAGTATACTATGAAGAGGATACTATTTAAACAAATACATGTGTAACAATCAATTAGTAAGTAATTAATGGGTCAAGTAATTTAGTTAATTTCGATGGCAATGAAAGTGAAAGGTTACAGAAGTTCCAATTTCGATACCAAACAACTTCTAGGCCAGTGGTTCTCAACCTAATTCCTATCACGACCCTCAGTTTATCACATCCTCTTGCCAGCGACCAATTCTAATTTCTAGTTTGTAATATGCTTGTGTGGAATTTTTAATATACCTATTGCGAAGATCTCACGATATCCATCTATTTCTATAACAGTAGAATCCATTTCTTGCACATAGTGGATATAGTAACTTCCCAAAAAGCGAATGGATTAAAACCAAATTTCGTCAGTTTATTCATATTAGAAAGATCAAATCCGATTCGTCATACTGTTTCAAAATGGAGGCCGTTTAAAAATTTTAAAATTTCATAATTCCCTTAGTTTTGGATCATCTGATGAAAAAAAAAAAAAAAAAAAACTAAAGTGATTTCTAATTTTAGTTAAAAAAACTTGTACAGTTGTTTTAAGAAGTTATTGAGTATTTTAATTTTCGAGAGGCTGTCACTTTGAGTTACCTCATATTGTTGTGAATTTGGTGCATTGTTGTGTATGTGTTCAGTATCACCAAAAATTACACTAGTTAACAAATTTAAACTTTTTGTTTGTTACATGAGAAAAATCACCTGATCTTAAAGGAACTTTTTGCGCTGAATTCGAATATGCACTCGGTTTCTCTCCATCACGTACAGTTTTCCCGTAACAGAGGGATTTTCGGGAAATTCCCTCAAAAATTTCCCTTTTTCAGATATTTTATTCCCCTAGCTCCTGTCCCCTTACATATAGTAACATAGAAATTATACCTAAGTATACCTTGATTTATATTTAATAAACAAAAGTTTCGTAAAAATCGCTTTGTTCTTTCTAGAGAAATAAATATATTTGTATGTATACTGTGTGCACTGTTTATTGCACCTGATAGTAATGCTTTCAGATCTCCTGAGTTGGGGTAAAAACGATTTGCTTTATTACTACAGACATAAAAATGAATATTTACAATAGTCAACAACACACTTGTATTGCTCTCTGTAAATTAGAAACGTGTATAAAAATAGAATGTACTTCCAACGTATATTTTTTTTAAACGTACAGTATATGTATATCTTAATACATATATTTACAATTCTCCAAGTTTTTTCGTTTTGTTCATGAAATGGTTATCAATATTTGT
This sequence comes from Thermobia domestica, assembly GCF_964235325.1. Taxonomy (NCBI): domain Eukaryota; kingdom Metazoa; phylum Arthropoda; class Insecta; order Zygentoma; family Lepismatidae; genus Thermobia; species Thermobia domestica. Next base: position 54,184,405 of record NC_137456.1, on the reverse strand, counting down.
TATCAAATGTAACAGAATGCAAAAGAAAGAAAGAATGGAATACAGACTCGTGCTACGTCACTTTACTTGCATGGGCCAAAGGGAAACGGAGGTTCATGAAATTTGCTGTACCAATGGTGTGGAGAGAACCCACCAACCATCTGGATGATTGTTATTTTTGTCTCACAGTAGTTAAGGGACATTCTAAAAAAAGCAAATACACAATAAGTTATCCCAACGTTAAATCCGCAATTAGACCTATTCCGCACGAGGATGAACTTCCACTTCCCGAGCCCCCTACCAACTGGGAAGAGATATGGCCAAAAGACTCTGATGATGATCATGACCTTGATGAACCATCGACATCAACATGTACATCCAAGGATCCAACGTTCATCCCTGACTGTGTTCGCGAGCCACATTTCATCCGGCAATGTGAACTTAATGACCTAGTCCGTGATTTGCACCTGACAAAACAAGAGGCGGAACTTCTGGGATCAAGGCTCCAGCAGTGGAACTTATTGGATGCAGAAACGAACATATCAGTGTACAGGAAAAGGCATGTTCAATTTTCAAGCTATTTCTCAATGCAAGATAATGTGTGCGTATGTACGGATATAAATGGGTTGATGGCGGAGCTAGGAATTCCTTACGTTCCAGAAGAATGGAGGTTATTTATCGACGCGTCAAAGGTCAGCCTTAAAGCTGTCCTTTTACATAATGGAAATAAAAAACCTTCTATACCACTTGCGCACTCAGTGAAGATTAAGGAATCCTATGACACCATGTCAACTTTGCTAAATCTTATAAATTACAAGGACCATTGTTGGCAAATATGTTGTGATCTCAAGGTAGTTGGTATTTTATTAGGACTGCAGTGCGGTTACACGAAGTACCAATGTTTTTTATGTTTATGGGATAGCCGAGCTGATGACAAACATTATGAAGTGAAGGAATGGGAACCTAGAGTGAATTACGTACCTGGAGAATGCAACGTCAAATACGCTCCTTTGGTAGATCCTAATAAGATATTACTACCGCCACTTCATATCAAGTTAGGATTTATGAAAAACTTTGTCAAAGCCATGGACACATCTCGTGAAGGTTTCAAGTATTTGCGAGATAAGTTCCCTAACCTGAGTGATGCTAAGATTTCAGCGGGAGTGTTTATTGGTCCCCAAATTAGGAAATTAATGCTTGATGATAGCTTTGACAGCAAGTTAAACAGTGCTGAGCTAGCTGCCTGGACAGCATTTAAGTGTGTTGTGCGCAACTTTCTGGGCAATAACAAAGCTGAGAGTTACACAGAAATCGTACAGGACATGATACAGAAATACAAAGAGTTGGGTTGTAGGATGTCTTTAAAAATCCACTTTTTGCACTCCCACCTCAGCTTCTTTCCTGCTAACCTAGGTGCTCTCAGCGACGAACAGGGGGAAAGATTCCACCAAGATATAATGGCAATGCAGAAAAGGTACCAGGGACGATGGGATCCTTCAATGATGGGGGACTATTGTTGGGGTCTTGTTAGAGAATGCAACATTTCTTACAAAAGAAGGAAGTAGTGTACGTTTTTGTAACTCAATGGAAGTTTCATATATTGTGATAGTTTGGATTGTCTTTTCATGACCTTTTGGTACATTTGTATTATTGTTTATTGTAAATTGTCACACTTGTAAAGTATATTGTATTATATTTTATATATGTGTTTGTGGTAATAAAGCAAAACGTTTTACCTCAACTTAAGAGATCTGAAAGCATTACTATAAGGTGCAATAAACAGTACACACAGTATACATACAAACATATTTATTTCTCTAGAAAGAATAAAGCGATTATTACGAAACTTGGAGGGTTTGTTAAATATGAATCAAAGTATACTTAGGTATAATTTCTATGTTAGTATATGCAAGGGGACAAGATCTTGGGGTGTAAAATAAACGAAAAGGGAATTTTTTAGGGATTTTCCCGAAAATCCCTCTGTTACGGGAAAATCGTACGTGATGGAGAAAAACCGAGTGCATATTCGAATTCAGCGCAAAAAGTTCCTTTAAGAACAGGTATTTCCTTTTATGTAACAAAACCTTTGTTAACTAGTGTTATTAAAAGCTACTTATTTACACTTAAAATTTAGGAAATCCCATACCAAAAGTCTACCTTCATTGTATCCAGCTTGCTGAAAAAAATATTCGCTCACACCATACGAGTATAATTCTTCATAGAACAACAAAGGATCCTAAACAAAAGCAAGCCCTTTTATTGCCGACAGTATAATTTGTCCATTGTTGATTTATCAACAAACGCAACACAGCTATTGCGGATTAGGGTTTGGATTTGTGATTACCTCAACATAATAGCGCTGAAAAAGTAATAAATTCTCATTTTTTACTTATATACTTTTAAAAAACATATAAACTGAGTGATTCGTATGCAGTTTTCATTAGTTTCATATCGTACCTCTTTCATTTAAGTTGATTTTTCAACAGCTCTGTACCTCTTGAAAATGTTTAATAGATTTATTTTTTGTTGTTGTTAACAATATGTATAAAAATAAAAATATACCTTTCAGAACAAAATTTCAAAATAATATTTAAAAATATTTCCCGGTATTACGTTCTAATTATATTTATCTCTTCCGCTTATCTTCGTGACCCCTATGAAACCCTTTAGCGACCCAGGTTAAGAAACCCTGTTCTAGGCAAAGAAAACATATGCCAATACACAACTCACATTGATTTTCATGTAATACGCTTCCTTACCTTTCTATTTATTTTTAGAAGTTCGTTGTTTCAGATACTTACACCAAAATTACAATTCTATCATTCGTTATAAGCTGTATAGGTCATTATCATTATACATTCCATGTATAACACCTTTCGTTGGAACTTAACTGTGAAAAAGAATGGTGCCTGATGATATTGACGGAAGGTATTATGCTTGACTTATCGTTTTTATTATTTTCCCGGAAAACACGACCACTATGCCGCTAAAGTAATTGAGATGAAAATCAGCTTTGGAATACGCATTGTCAGGTTCTCATGGTCCCTAAAACTTCTGGTGCAATATGTATTCATTTATATCAAAGCTTACCTTTCGTCTATTTGGACCTGCCTTTAATTCTAGGAATTCTGTTTGGATTATGTCTGGGAATTTCGCCGTGTAGGGAACCTTTTCAATATATTTAGATGTTATAGTTCCTTATTTGGCCAATTTTGTTTTTGTAAAATCTATTTGCAAGAATTCTTACTAAATAGAATACGTACTTATATCGAAAATTTCACACTCGCCGTGGTTTTTCATGTTTTTCTTTAAGTATATGTGAGTTAGTTGATCAGGTAAGATAAACTACATCTATACGAGGTTATTCAATAAAAATTATGAATATGAACATACCAACTTTAAACATTCGTCTTTACATTTTCGGTCTTGTGTTGGATTTTCTTCTCCCTCTTTGCAATCAATATAGAAAAGTTCTTTCTTCAAAACAGGATCGCCAGTGACTTCTTGACTTCCGTTTAACTTCTTCGCATCGAAAACGCCGCATGAACAAATAGAGTCATAGCACCTTTAGGGAAAAAAATAAATAAACATACAGGGTGTATCAAAAAGTACTTTACAACTTTGAAAACTCATTGATTTATTTATTTAGCTTACAAACATAGTTTTGGTGTCATTAAATGGTTGAGTGCTGTGTGGATATATTTATATTTTTGCCTGTTTATAACTTACAATATGAGGATATTCCCCAATTAAGGTTTACAGTTGTTATATATGGATACATTCTCTGTATGTTATCAGTAAGGTAAGTTTCAACAGAGTAATAACTTTTTTCTAACAATAATTGCAACAGTATTTCTGAATACCCGTTTTTCGTTCATGTACTTTGTCGATAATTTGTTATACAATTTTATACAATTCATATAAACAGTTTTGCTAAAATTTGCATAATTATGCTGGATGATCTACATATTACAATTCTTCTTAGTATTGTATAAGTGAATCGTATTTGCTAATGTAAACAGATCCTTGTACTCGATTACATACATAATTGTGCGATAAATATATATGAACTAGGTAATGTCAATAATTTACATTTTTAAAAACATTTTACATGGGGATCGTTTAGGCATATTAAACATTATTCTAATATATTTTTTCTGTATTCGGAATGTAGTAGCACTTATTCTTGAATTCTCCCAAAATAAACACCATAGTTTATTATTAAAAAAAAAAAAAAAAAAGCTTCAGAGTACGGACATAACAGTTTCCTTGTACAAACTGCCTTGTAGTCTACGAACTGTGAAGCACAGTGAGGTGAGTTTAGTATTAATGTATTCAACATGAGTATTCCATATCAAATTTTCATTAACATATCCCCTAGAAATCTAACAGATTTGATTCACATAATTCTGCAGAGTCTATGGTTATTGGTATAAGTTCATTTTGTTTGGCCCGTGAATCGAAATTTGACAATTCTGTTTTTTCCTAAATTCCTAATTTATTTATGTTTAGCCAGCTAATAATTTTTGTTAACGTCTTTGTAGTGAGCTTTCCTGTTTCGTCTACTGAGTCTCCACTGACAAGACCATTTATATCGTCAGCATATAATGTTGATTTGACAAGCCTAAATTGTTAACTAAATCATTAGTGTATATAAATTGACCCTTGTGGTACTCCTTTTGTCACTTTCAGTGTAGATGATTTGAATATTTCTCTTCTGCCATTTACCTCTTTACAGATACCAACAGTTTGACTACGTTCAGATAAATACGACTTTATCCAATTGTATGCCACACCTATGATACCTAAGAAAACAATTTTTCTAGCATAATTCCACGGTCTATAGAATCGAACGCCTTAGATAAATCAACAAAAATACCAATTACATGCTTTCTATCATTTATATTCATCGCTACATCAGAAATGAAATTAAAGATTGCAGTGTTGGTTGACTTCTGGTTTTGAAACCCGCGTTGACTTCTTGATATCTCGTATTATTTAAAAGGAAAAGTTATTTAGTCGCACTCTCATTGCTAACTCAAATATTTTAGAAAAACACGATAAAACAAATAGGACGATAGCTATTTAACTCGACCTTATTTCCTTTAGGTAACTTCAGCCGCGTAGGAAAAAATCGTGTAAGAAATGAATTATTTATTATAACATGAGTTGATGTGCAATAAGAAGAGAACATTCCTTTACAGCCATGGATGGCACTTCATCCCTTCATGGAGAGCTGGTACTTCTTAAACTTTTTATTATTTGTAAGATTTCTTCCGGTGTAGCTGGTTCCACCAAAAGCGATTTAGGTATTCCGTCCTGTAGCTTACAGTCATTTTCATGATGAGCTATTTTGTTAGGGTTAAATTTTTCTAAAGTTAAGAATTATTTATTAAAATGATTTGCAATCTTATTTGGGTCATATATTACTTGAGAATTACTTTGTATTACATCAATTCCTGTAATTTTTCTTTACGTATTATACCGTTGATTAACTTCCACATAGCTTTACTTTTATTTCTCGCTGCTAAGATGTTAATTAAGGTAAAGGCATTATTGTAGATTTAGTTGAAAGGAAGTGGTTCCACCTTCTATAAGTACTTCTGTTTTCACTGACTTTAGTTCTTTAGACTCTGAATATTTTCGTTTTGTCCTCTCTTCCTTAACTTTCCTGTCTTAATCCCGATAAGGAAATATACCCCGCTGTACTAGAATTTATATTGAACTTTGGCGAATGATCTGGTACCAGTTGGTTATGTAAAATGGCGGAGGTATTGTGATGCAAATGCTTGATTATGATTGTTGTTTTTGAACCTGTAATGGAAACCAGGGATCAACTGACGTCGGTCGTCAGTTGGACCTAAAAGGAGTGCGTAGCCTACATACATTTACATTTTGGTTAAGTTTTTTCCTTTGAATTTTGTGTAAAATGATGTTAAGAATTGTATCCTAGATAACCGTAAGTATATTTAAGTTATGTATAATTATAATCATCGACGATTCATTTGGGTAATGAGTAAGTGTAGATTCCTCTTTGAAGAAATTGTAGAGGGAGCACGGTATCTCAGTTGTAGAGCGCTTACCTTTAGTGCGTGGGGTCCCTGATTCGATCAGCGGCCAAGTAAGTTTGAAGTAGAGAACATCGTGTCCGTAGATTTTCTCGGGGTACTCCCGTTTCCTTCCACATTCTCATTCCATCAATTCTTCCATCTTCATTCATTTGCCTAATTCATCCGTCTCCCTTAACCTTTTCCTTTTCGGAACCGTAGATTGTATTTATTATATTTCATGTTATATTTTTTGTATTGTTAGTTTTTCCTTTCTTTCGTTGTTTATAATAAAGGTTTTATATTGTTATTTTAAATTAAGAATTGTCAATGCTACACATTTCACCTCCCTTTCCCCAGGGGCGGATCCAGGACCGAGGCGGTGGGTTGTCATACTGCTACTTTTAAGGGCTCCAAACTTTGGGATGGGTTTTATTTATATATATAAAATAAGAAAGTTTTCTCTTCTGACGGAGAGGGGTGATCGCCCCAATCGCCCCCTGGATCCGCCCCTGCTACCCCCAAAAATGGACTTTGAAATCCTTGAACGTAAGTAAATTTATCGTGAGAGAGATTTTTTTTCTGAATGTGCTTAGCAGTCTTTTCATACAGTACCGGCGAAATCTATCCCTATTTTTTTCTGGACTATCTCCCCAGAGGTTGAGTCCGTGGTTGAAAGCAGATTATCCCTTTTTTTAATATATATAGTTCATCCTTTTCAATTATGAATTTTGTTCCCAGGAAGGTTATCCCGAAAAATCCATATTTTGTAAGTATTAGGAAGAGTTGTCTCTGCTCAGCCATTCCAGTACTATACAAAAATTCTAGGAACTTTGACTACCTGTGATATCACCGGCTATGCACGGGAAACCGCTCAGGTATCTTGTGGCTTGGGTGACCTCGGAAGAAAATCAGCCTTGGCACTAGTATATATGTATATATATTAATTCTGAATTCTTACCAACTCGACTTAACAGCCACCAATAACAGCAGGAAGATTAGAAGATTCATCCTGGAAATGAAGAAGAATGTAGAAAAGAATATCACCGTTTTGTATCAAGTAAAAATCCTATATCTACGTATATGTACAGTATAACCTATAGATTGTGAATTGTTGCAAAATGTTCTAAAGATTTACTCACACTTACAAAACAACATAAAAACTACATCTATCTCCTCAAGTTCTTTCATTAACAACCCTGGAACGAAATAATAATAACAGTTTATAGCTCTATCTATCACGACTCTGGAGCTCACTAAAGGAATAATTAACACTTCTGACGAGAGTATAACACTCACTTATTAAAACTAAAATACAGTGTAACGGTTTCGACAACTTAACGTTATCTTCATTATACACTAACTGTGAGACAGCAGTTGTGTCTGATGAAGCTAACGTTAAGTTGTCGAAACCGTTGCACTGTATTTTAGTTTTAATAAATTAAGTGTTATACTCTCGCCAGAAGTGTTAATTATTCCTTTAATTTATAGCTATCTTTGTAACTCTATACATTTCTAAAGATACTATTTGGTTATCTTTACTGAAATTATTAATAAAAGAGCAGATACGAGAGACATTTATTTCCTTGTTGAACACTTGAACAAATATTTTTCGCCTAGTTTAGTTTATCAAAGAGACGAGAATATGTATGCAATCCATAAGATTTCGGAAATAAATAAATAAATAAATAAATAAATAAATAAATAAATATAGGTCTATATATATATATATATATATATATATATATAGATAGATAGATAGATAGATAGATAGATAGATAGATAGATAGATAGATATCAAAAGTGCTCACATTGTATGCACTCTTTGTATTTTATTTGTTACATTTAAACACACTTTAATGCAATAATTACTTGCATGATTCTCGTATACAACGAATCATATGATCTATAGTAGTAAGGGTTTTATCTTTGACGTTACAAAAGAAGAGATTCTTTTATGTGACGTCTGTTCAATATGAAGATTATTCCACTTGTCCTCATCAAACCTATCCATTGTTTAATATGGAATAATGTGAAGCAGTTTTGTTTTGTTCAAATAAGAATTCATCATTATCATACTTGTCTCTATAATTGTGATTAAGGCCTAAGGTTCCCCGCAACATGATAAGACACTGGTCATGTGCAATGATTACATGGAATTAATCAATAAATAATAAAACAAGAATAATACAACTATAAGGTTTTTTTAAACTTAAGCTCACTCTTGGACGGTTTTAAATTTGAGATTTCTGAACCATTGCCGAAATAAAAAAACACATGCCGATTATTTTTCGATGTCCTACAAGTATGCAAAGCTTCATTCAAATCGGTGAGTGACACTTCCGTAAGTCTCCTTGTCAGAGTAGACGTTGTCAGAAATATTCAATGAGAAGGGATATATTCACAAATATAGTATTTTTGCCTTCTTATTGTGTTTCATAGAATATATGTTGACTTTTTTCTCTAACACGGTTCTTTTTCAAACAAACAAACATGTTTCCTCCTTCCTTCATATTCATATTAAAAATACAAAATGTTGGTTTTCCATCTTCCCATTATTTGTCCATTTTACTGGAATGTGTTGATTTTAGCTTCCCTTCTTTACATAATCATAATAAAATATTTAGACTCTTATCCTCCCCACACACCAGTGGCAGCTCTAGAACTCTACAACAGGAAAGTCATTTTGGCAATGAGAAGGAAACTGGCTTTGCATCTCCCTGTCGCAAAATCATGCTCTGACTTTCGTGCCTCCAGAGTTGTTTTACTTTGAAGGAATTCTTTAAATTTTGATATTAGGTATAAATATTGCAGAAAAAATGTCATTATATAATCATATAACTAATACAGTATATATCATCTTACATACAGAATTGTTTGACTTCACTTTACATATTTTATTCAGCTCAAAAAATTGGCATTTCTAGTTGTACGAATGATAGTACTGACCTTTAGACAAAAGGAAACGGATTAATTAATGAATATGAATAATGAAGTAATTGGTAGAATGAAGATGTAGGAGAAAACTGGAGAACCGGAGAAAATCCACGGACACGATGTTCTCTACCACAAACTCGCGTGGGCGGGATGAAACCAGGGACACCTGACACCAGAAATGAGTGCTTTACCACTGAGCCACCGTGCCCTTTTAAAGTCGATCCTGTAAACAGCATTCGGTTACGTACCGTAACAATTAACATACATATTTAGAAGTGTGATTTCAAACGGATACAAAAACTAAGTAATAGTGAAAAATTACTTAGTTTCGTTTATCGTATGCTTATTTACTTACTTCTAAAAGAGAAAAAAAGTAAATATTTTCATAATGCATTGAAACAAGTATGAATTCAATTTCGATCGTTTCTAAAGCAAATAAGTAATTCATTCTGCCATTTATTTTCAGGACCAGGACGTAGACTGACTCTTTAACGTAGCTTCAGAAATATACGTGTTACTACAGCCTGTCTATTCCACCTGTGCCCTCGGAAAATATGTGAACTATACTTCGGTCCTACCCCCGCCAACCCTCTGGCAGATGAAACCCTCCCTTTGCTTAGGGAAAAGAAATGAATGACCTCAGCTGTGTTGCCAATTTGTCATTCTGTCGTTTGGTCTTGATGAGTGAAGATCGTATTCTACTTAGAGTAGCTAACAAAACAGAGCACAGCGAAGCACAGTGATGTAATTCATTGTGGCAACGCTTCCACATCCATCAATTGGAAGATCTCGGCTGCAGCAACTTGTGCCTCCTCTTTCAAGGGAGGTACGGGAAATCACATATTGACGGCAGCGCCAGCAAGGGCACACTTGAGATAGAAAGGCTCTATCGAGAATTGAACCCTCGTATCCATGCCGATGACGCGTTTGTAAACCATATACAGTACGGACGAGGAATATTCAAAATATGCATGAAGTTATACAAGTCTACCGTGGACCGAATTTACTAAACTCCCCATGTATGTTGTACGTCTTAAACCTACCCTACACGACTTGACAATCAGCGACGTTAATTAGGCTAGTTGTCGCCCTGGGCAAGAATTCGCTTTAACGCAACCCTCCCCCCCCCGTGACCAAACAAACAAAAACGCTCCCCGACTACACGTGATAGGTATTGCTATCACACAGTAATTCCCCTATTCCACGTTTTCTTCAAGTGGTAAAACTTGGTTTCATAATTACATAATTTAAATGTTTAGTACAAAATAAAACGCCAAACTAATTAGTATTTTATTGCCAAATAATCTGGGACTAGCATGCTTGATATATACTTACAGTTTTATCATAATAACTGCAAATTACAATGTTTTTTTGGAATTATATCGAGATGTGCATATATGTAAAATGAATCAACAGTAGTTGCTTTAAAATATAATATTTAATTATGACAGTCAAGCTGTTGTTTCGAGTATTATACTCGGACATTTTACAAAATCTTTAGATCGATGTAAGTTAAATGAAAACAATAATTAAAAAGAACTGGAACTAAAATTTAACTTTGCGGGCTCTTTTGGCTGCAAAGGTTTTTACAATGTCTTCAAAATTAGCTTTGAAGGTAACTTATGCTCTATGGATATTAGTCTAGGCGCATTTGTAAGTCCGTGGGATTTTGAATGAAGGGATGTTGCGGGTAGGTGGAATATCTTTATTAGGAGGTGCCTAATCATGTAGTACTAGGTGGCAAGCCGAAAACCTTGGCAGGGGACCGGGAGGGGGGAAACAAAATGGCCGCCAGTGACAGTTGTCTCTCTGGCTTTAAAGTGCTATAACTTCTACAACTTTTATACTAAAACCTTGAAAGTTGTGCAAATATGTAAATAACACATCAAACATTCCATTTTAGAAAAATTTGTTGCAATAGCAACGCCATATTTTAAATATGACGCTCTTAAATCCCAAAATTCGGTATTATTTATTTCTTTTCTTTATATTCAAACGAAAATAACTTGTAAACTGCCACAGATACGCGAAATCACCCTGAAACAAATGTTGGGGGTCCATGTAAGGGCTTTCCAACGAGGTATATGCCATTTCTGTATCTTTAAAACTAACGGAGCTAGACTAGTTTATGTTACAGTATGTGTATACCTTATAGCTTTTAATATAGGGCTAGTAAAATTAGGCGAAACCTGCATTTGTAAGTTCGTGAGTTTTGTGTGAAGGGTCTTTACGGGTTGAGAGAATGCATTCACTAGAAGGTACCTAATCATGTGGTATCAGGTGGCAAACCGAATACCGTGGCAGGGTACCGGGAGGGGGAAACAATATGGCCGCCGCTCTCTCTCTCTCTCTCTCTCTCTCTCTCTCTCTCTCTCTCTCTCTCTCTCTCTCTCTCTCTCTCTCTCTCTGTGTGTGTGTGTGTGTGTGTATGTGAAGCTTTATAATAGTTTTTTTGTTTTTATTATTACTTCTTTGGCATTGAAAGATTTTTTCTTTGTCGTACGCATGAACAGTATAGTAGAATGAAATAGGAAAATGGAAGAGCATGAGAAAAATATCAAAAGTCATCTGTAAGTGCAGCTACCTCCTTCGGCGAAGAAAATAAAATTAAGTACAAACTATTCCATGTGTATTTTTTGTCAAGGCGAAACAAAGAAACCACTTGTGAAATCCTCCAATTATGAAAAAGCGCTACAATGTATAAAATTGAGAGCAGAATGGATGGACAAAGAATACATTGAACTGTATAGACGTTTGGGTGAAGTAACAAGTCAAGATCTAAGAAATGAAAATGCATCATGGCAATGCTGATTGCTATAAGAACTGCACACACAAGAAGATGATGGAAAGAACTAGAAGATTGTTTGAAAAAGAGCAACAGGAAATCCCTATTACACATTATGAAGACTCATATATTACAAGATCACAAACACCAACTTATGAGAAAACAAAATGTTTCTTTTGTGAAGAAGAAGGAAAACGATGAAACCCGCTGTATGTCATCGTCTACGATCGATCCGGTAGTCGTTTGAAAGAAGCAGTAAGTTTGTCAAAGAATGAAGTGTTCAAAATACGATTAAATAACTGCATTGATCCTGGAGATGCTCATGCACAGGATATATCCTATCCCAAGTCTTGCTGGAATACTCATGTTGTTAACGTGTTGCGGAAAAGCGAAGGCAAGAGGGATTCTGATCTTAGCTCTGTGAGTGAAGAGGCTACCAAAACAGAATTTATTTATTCACTAAGCAAATTCCTTCATGAAGGTCGTGTTATGTCAATGGGTGAGGTAGAGAAGCTTTATAATTCCATTGCTAAAAGCAATAATTTGAGTAACGATAAACTTCTGACTAGAAAACAGTTGAAAGCCTTGATAGAGGAAGAATTGGAAAATGTTTTTTCCCATCCGAAGGGGAAGAACGAGCCTCAAAGAATTTCTTTAAAGATTACAAACGATATTGCTCCAGCTAACACTGAACAGGATTCTGATGATGTTGGAAGAAATATGAAGATTCTTTTTAAAGCAGCAGACGTTTTGAGAAAATATGCTTTCCAAAGTGAAAAGTGGTCGTTTACTGCGACTATGGGTGAAAGTGATGTAAAGAAGTCTATTCCAGAGGAGATCTCTCATTTGTTCAAATGGTGTTGCAAAGGAGAGAATAAAATCTTATGTGAAAACGCAAATTTTGGAATCAATGAAAGAAGTCAAAGACTATCACAGATGTTCATGTATGAAATATTGTCTCCTCATCAAGCAGCATATACAAAATAAAGCTCTAAAGGCACTGTACGCCACACTCATGATCTACTATTACAAGTGGCAGTTGGGCTCACTATGCACTCAGCAACACGAAGCAAATTTATTGTACAGTTTTTACATCATGCAGTTGTGTCTATCGAATATAACAAAATTCTTCGTATCGAGACTCAAATAGCAAATGAAATTATCAAGAGTATGGATTCCTGAGGTGGACATTATATACCATCAGAACTTGTTCCAGGAAGGTTTCTGTATTGCGCGGAAGATAATATTGACTTCCAAGGATACTTGCCATATGGTAAAGGGACTCTACATGGTACTGTTATGGTTATTTATCAAGAGAAACAGGAAACGGGTATCTTCTCAAATCAGTTTGTCAGGAAAACCTACGACTAGATCACTCGAGAAGATACCCGAATCAATGTCTAAAATGCTACCTTGCGTCATCTCAGGATCATCAAGACCGTCAAATCCCTTTCTGGTAAGTTCAGCAAAGTCTCCAGAGAAAAGTTCTGAGTTAATTCAAAGATACGAACGAGATGACATAGTCTGGATGATGGCAAGTTTGCAATTTCTCCGATCGCACGCTGATGATGATTTTGAAGATTCAGAAGAACAGTATAAGAAATCTTCTGGAAGAACTACAACAAACTCTGAATCTCCTGTGGTGCCGACATGGACGGCTTACAATTCGATTCTTAACAAGACCATGCCCAAAACGAGATTTTGTCGACTACCTTTGATTGATAGCAGTCCTACCAATGCTTCAACTCTGCTTACGTTTATGAAAAGACTTGACGAAAGAGTAGAACTGGAAGAAAGAGATACAACAAAACCCGTAATTACTTGCACTGAAGCTTCAATCACAAATCAAGTACTTCTTACTCTGTTGCTGTTCTTGATAGCATGGCGGAACTTCAAGCGTTGAAAAAGCCAGCGCATGTTAACACATGTCTCGATTTGTCTACAGAATTCTGCAAAATAATAAAGTCAACAATGTTGAAATACGATGAAACTCACCTTATTTTCGATACGTATGGAAATAAGTCATTAAAGATGTCAATGTGGAAGAAAAGAGCAAGAGACAGCCCAACAATCGAATACAAGATATCTGACTCTGCCAATATAAAAAATATTACTATGAAATATCTTTTATCTCATCCAAAAACCAAAGATGCATTTACAGCTTACCTTTCAGAAAAAATCTTCATGCGAGTAAATTGGGAAAACGCTTAGTTGTCAGCTGGAGGACAGAAGCAAAATCTTCAGAATTGAAGGACATCAATGAGTTAAAAAGTATTCATGAAGAAGCAGATACAAAAATAATACTTCACAGTCTTTATGCAGCGTCTCAAGGGGCACAGACCATCCACATAATGTCCAAAGATACTGATATACTTGTTCTTTGTGTGTGGTGGTCTAGACACTTACCTGCCAATACAAAGTTTGTCACTGGAGTTGGAGTTAATAAGAGAATGATAGATATTTATACTATCCGTACCTCTCTTGGATCTTCTAGAGTAGAAGCCTTACTTGGATACCATGCTGTTTCATGGTGTGATATTACTGAGGCATTTTCAAGGAAGTCAAAGAAGATGTTTTGGAAAGATTTTACAACGCTGGAGTTGACATGCTTGCATCTCTTGGAAACCTCGGTTCTAGTAAGTTCAATGACGATGATGAAAAGCTAATTGAGAAGTTCATTTGCAATGTTTATGTGCCGAACACTAAAATTCAAGATATTGGGAAATTACGATGGTGGCTATTCACGAAAATGGACATTCAAGGCTCAGGTCTTCCTCCAACCAGAGCGGCTCTTACACCTTTCATTAAAAGGGTGAACTTCCAAGTACTATTGTGGAAAATCACATCCAAATCTGCCAAGCCCACTAGATTGTGGATGGGAAGAAGAAACCAGTGACGAAAATAATATTGTTCCTGTGATGAGCACACTACCTTGCGCTCCAGAGACTGTATTGCAGTTGATTCGCTGCGGTTGAACAGTAAGTAAATGTTCTTTGACATGCAAATGTCGATCTCGGATCATGCGAAGTACGGAACTGTGTCTTTGTGGAGGAGATGAAGATCAGTGTGCAAACCATGACTTACGATGGGAAGATTCAGAAGATGACAGTGATGAGACTCTTGATGACTAGTGAGAAACCATACGAGTTACATCGTAAGGGAGAAACCTTAGAAATAGTATATAAGGAATGCTCAGGTGAAAAACTATCGGTGTGACATCATAGGAGAGAAACCTTAAAAGTATAGTGTAAGGAATGCTGAGGTGAGAAAGCATAAGTATGACATCGTATGGGAGAAACCTTAAAAATATGATGTAAGGAATGCTGAGGTGAGAAAGCATAAGTATGACATCGTAGGGGAGAAATCTTAAAAATATGATGTAAGGAATGCTCAGGTGTAAAAACATCAGTGTTACATCATAGGGTAGAAATCTTTAAAATATTGTGTAAGGAATGCTCAGGTGAGAAATCATAGGTGTGACATCTTAGGAGAGAAACCTTAGAAATACAGTGTAAGGAATGCTAAGGTGAGAAACCAAGTAGAAAAAACCCACTAACGAACTGAGTGTTTTTTTACAGTACCGATTGGGTCAGATAGGAAGTGGATTCTCTAAATAATAGATAAATGAAGTAAATCAAACCCCAAGGTTAATTTAAATTAAGTAAATCATCTATATTATAAACAATAGTATATACTTATTAGTCACAAAAAATTCTCATAAGAATATATATTTTCTGTAGATGTAACTCTTTTACATCCGAAACTGTGTAATTCAAGGATATATTTCTAAACTAATTGTGTCACAGAGCATCATATTAAAGATATTAGATATAAGTACGTAAAGCCAAGGTTAATTATGTTGCATTTCTTTTCAGTTTATGTTCGTGTTGTGCTTTCGCTATTAAAACCCACAAATTCTGACAGATACCATTACATTAACTAGTTATTTTGTGTTAGTTTTAAAGATACGACATCAATCTCTCATTTCAAAGCCACCGATCTGGCCTACAAGTTAATTTCATGCCAATTCCGACTACCTGTGACGGTTTACAAGTTGTTTACCTTTGAATATAAAGAAATGGATAAATAATAATAATCTAATTTTGACACTGAAGCACGCCAATATTTAAAATATGGAGTCGCTATGGCACCAAATTTTTCTAAAATAAAATATATAATGTATTTTTACATTTTTGCACAATCACGAAAATTTTAATATATAATTTGTAGAAGTTATAGCACTCTACAACTAGAGAGACGAATTTCACCGGCGGCCATATTCTTTCCCCCTCCCGGTCTCCTGCCTCGTTTTTCGGCTTGCCACCTGGTACCACATGATTAGGTACCTTCTAGTGAATGCATTCTCTCAACCCGTAAAAATCCTTCACACAAAACTCACGAACTTACAAATGCAGGTTTCGCCTAATTTTACTAGCCCTATATTAAAAGCTATAAGGTATACACATACTGTAACATAAACTAGTCTAGCTCCGTTAGTTTTAAAGATACAGAAATGGCATATACCTCGTTGGAAAGCCCTTACATAGACCCACAACATCTGTTTCAAGGTGATTTCGCATATCTGTGGCAGTTTACGAGTTATTTTCGTTTGAATATAAAGAAAAGAAATAAATAATACCGAATTTTGGGATTTAAGGGCGCCATATTTAAAATATGGCGTTGCTATTGCATCAAATTGTTCTAAAAGGGAATGTTTGATGTGTTATTTACATATTTGCACAACTTTCAAGGTTTTAGTATAAAAGTTGTAGAAGTTATAGCACTTTAAAGCCAGAGAGACAACTGTTACTGGCGGCCATTTTGTTTCCCCCCTCCCGGTCCCCTGCCACGGTTTTCGGCTTGCCACCTGGTACCACATGACTAGGCACCTCCTAATAAAGATATTCCACCTACCCGCAACATCCCTTCATTCAAAATCCCACGGACTAGGAAATATTGACATATGCTCCTGGACTATATGATCCTAATGTTGGTGAGTCCTTGTTATCCTGTTAAGTTTCTGAAGTAATTTTTTTTTTGATCTTTAGTTTGCTAAATTTCTTTCCTTGCCGTATAGTGAAAATGAATATTTGCCCAGTTTTGCGGTCCTCAATCCGGCAGCCGGGACACGAGCTCCGTTTGCCTCCTTAGTTACGTCTGTGTTGACAATTGATTCTTCTCTACTTATCGTTATTTTATAATTTTAAATTATAAATGTAACACATATTTGTCTGTGGCTTCGCATATTTGCTTTCTGTGGCAAAATTTAAGCAATTTCAGTAATTTTACAGCGCTAAATTAATTTTAAAAGTAGTTCAAGAATATTCATTCGTTTCCTAAATGCCTGTAAAAAATTGCGTAATCATATCAAGTGTTATTAAACTCCGAAATTGTACAGTACACTAACATAATGTTCTTATATTGTTTTTTCCTAACACAAGTAATTTGAATATGAGTGTCACAAACAATGATTCGAAATTCTACTGTGGGTTCTTGTTATCTTGGAGAGAATATAAGTCATTCTTTTGTGTTTGTGCGAGAAGCGAACAAATCCATCCCACTTCGCTCGAGTTGAGTGTGTCAACACAGCAACAGAGCTTAGGTTTCTCCCTATTTTTTCTTCTCCTACAGTACCGTCTGGCGCAGAAAAGGATTCTTTTTTGAGTCACGAAAAAATGTGTGATTATATTGTGCGTAAGGACAAACGAATAAAGAGCTGTTCTTTGAGGCAAACAATTGCTGAAGAAAGCCAAGTCAGAATACGTGAACACGAAATAACATAAAGCATCGTGAAGTACATTATGTTGCCAAATCTCTCATACATATCAATTAAGGAGACTACAAACTCAGTATCAATTTAACTAAATTTTTCTTCAGCTTCAATAGTTCCTCATTCGTATATATTAATAAATGTCCAATTTTTTGTTAATTATTTTTCCTCATTAGTTGGGAAAGCACGTTACTTTGTGACTACATTATAGAGTCGCCCCTGCCACACACGCACGCTTAAAAGATTATGTGACACAGTTTGTGACACAATGTCTACCCTGGAAATGTATGCTTTGCAATCGGGATTCCTCTTATATAAACAATCATTCATATTTTTCCAGTTTTGATGAGCTTTCCATAATTAGATGAACGCCGAAATAATATACTACAATTCTAATTTCATTTTTTAAAATCCCTTAATCTCATTGCCCTACTTGGGAAAGTATATGCCCTTCCCATTCAAATCTTCTAAACATTTGGAAATGATGAATACCATACATATAAATTACTTCTCTTCGATACATAGAATTTTAATAATTTTAAAATTTAATAAGACTTGCTTTCCATTTCAATTATATCTGAAAGTGGTTACAGCTCCCACCTCCGATATGTCACTGGTAGGTGGTATGTAAGCGAATGGCGATGTCTAAATTTAACTGAGGACATAGAGCGTAAAATAAATGATTGTACTGGGGAATCATATTCCTAAATAAGGACCTGGTCCTGTGATTACGTTCACAGGACATATACTACCAGTGTTTATGTAGGAATTTTGGTGACCACATGCATTCTATGGTCTAAATGTTTCAGACCAATGAACATTATTTTTTTAAAAAAGAAAAGAGTGCTTCAATTTCCACTCCTGGAGTTCTTGAGGAATGGTTTCATGAATATCAGGATGAACAACAACACGTTCCCTGGCCCGCCCAATTCTAAGTCCTCTACTTTCTTGAACAACTGTGGTCAGTTCTGAAACTCAAACTCTGGAGCAGATACGTAGGCTGACCAATAAAGATTGTTCATCAGTGTTTATGAGGTGAATACAACAACAAGGCTCAGAAAACGAAACACGTCTATGTAATGGGAGAAGTGACGAATAGGTCGATCAAGTTTGAATACCATGACGTCAGGAATGTGATCTTGGCAGGCGTTCCAGCACATGTAGTTTCATAAGGCAACATGGAAATGATACACGAAGAACAGCACAGAAATCCTGTTGATTATGCGCAAAGACCAACGTTTCGTGTGTACCCCATCCTCCATATAGCCCTGATTTAGCCCCTTGTGATTTCTTTCTTTTTCCAACTTAAAAAAAAAACACCTCCGGGGACGGCGTTTCGCATCTTCAGGGGCAGTGGTGAAAGCTGCCGAAGCGATTTTGAAGGATCTGTCCAAAAATGGCTTCCAGTATGTCTTTGATGACTGGCAGAAACGTTGAGGCAAACGCATTGCATGTAATAGAGACTATTTTTAAAAATACTATTAACATTTGGAGGATTAGTACAAGTAATTTTGTTTTATTCATTCATGATCATTCTTTAATGTTCAACCCTCGTATTAGCATCCATCGCCGTAGGCGAGAGACGAATTAGAACTTGTCTGTGGGCTAACGGTGATCCCACGCCGTATTAAGCAGTTTCTGTTAGATGTTTCCATTATTTTTACAACCATCTTATATCTTTTCTACAATCTTCTAGTAGTAATTGATATAATAACGAATGGACTATCATAATTTAAGCTGTAACTTAATATACTGAAAATTCATTAGAATATTATAAAACCGACACTGAGAGAAGAAAAATAGAGATTGAAACTAAAAATACTATTGATTCTTAAGTTCTGTGTTTTTAATAAAATCTGTATGTCGAACGATCAAGATAGAAAGTAGTATTTAAATTTTTCTTTTTTATAAGTTACTACTTTACATGTTTTTATGTTTTTATACTAATAAAAGAATTTTAAATAAACAAACTGATCAATAAACCAGCAATACTTTTTGAAAAGAATAGGGTTATATCAAATATGTGTAGTATGTAAAATTATAGATGAAATTAAAGAAGAATCGACTTACCTGAGAGAAAAAGTGCACTAAAGAGTGAATCTTTATGATTTTTTTTAAATCAATGAACTACAGCATTATGTAAATTAGCTATATGTCACATCAGGGTTGAAGAATCATGTTTATTAATTGTATACCTCATTTGAAAACAGAAGTACTGACACGTAAAGGACAAAGGTTGCAAAGACTTGCATAATGATGTTACTGTTTTCATATATTGTTGAATTGCAATTACTTAGACATAATTAAAATTCTTTATACTAGGAAAATAACTTTTCAGAGAGATCTTTCGTCGCGACACCATCTCTCTTATAAGCAGGGATGTAGTCAGAAGCGGATCTAGAAAGTAGAAACTGGGGGAGCAGCCAGAACCCAAACTTGAGTTGATTTTCAGTTTAACGTCCCTTTCAGCAGCGAAGCTATATGAGACGGGACCAACTGATTAACGTGGAGTCCGAATCAAATGATCTCCCACCGGGTATCGAACCCAGGTCTCCCACGCCAAAGGCGAGTACGCTAACCGCTTAGCCACGAAAGAGCTCCAGAACCCAGACTATAATAAGTATGAGTTTACCAAACACTTTCAAAAATATGTAAATAATAGTTTAAATTATTTTTGTCACCCAAAAACTGTTATCCTCGGTTCTCCGGTCCCAGAGTAGATCCGCCACTGGGTGTAGTAATGATTAAATGGAGTAGTGACCCAGCACTAAGGCCGCGCCTCCATTGCATCCGAATGCGACTGCGAACGCGAATGCGAATGCGAACTGCGAATTCATGTGCCTCTACTACATCCGAAGTTTTGTGAATGCGAATCAAGTTGTAATATCTCTTTCAAACCTTCAATGTGAAATATTTTTGCTTGAAAATTCATATTTTAAAGTTTTCAGAGCAATAATAATAATAATAATAATAATAATAATAATAATAATAATAATAATAATAATAATAATAATAATAATAATAATAATAATAATAATAATAATAATGTATTAATTTCCTTTGTGTGCAAAATAGAGTGAATGTCGCAAATGTCGCTCCTGTTATTATTATGCTTCTGTGGTAAGCGCTATGTTCACTTTAAAATAAATAAACTAAATAAAATTTGAGATTGCAAAATCAACCAACTTTCTAAGAAAATTTTTTCCATGAGTAAAAAACCCGTTTTTGCTATTTCAAACATATTAGTCAATAATTATATGTATTCGTAAAATCATTATTTGAGGAACAAAGAGGAAATATAAATTGAATAAAAAGTTGCGGTTCGTGTATTAATTAGATCTTCATATTTTAAAGAGAAAGCAAATAAAATTATAAATATCTTCCACTCCAAGTTCTTTACTTACATCTGCCCATAATTTGTTCATGACGTGTCGTTTGTGGTAATCTGGATGACCTTGGATCCACAATGGAACTTTATAAAAAACACAATTTATTAAAACATCAACATATATTTCCATTATTATTTTCATTTTTATCTCCGCACCTCGCACCGTCGACTACTTTCACGCAAAAAGAACTTTCTTCTCTCATGTAGCGCTCAATTTCTCTGTAGACGACGCTCCATTCGCATCAATTCGGACGAACAATCCCAGCATGTTGGGATCGTTCGCATTCGCATATTTTCGTCGGTTTTCGCAATTCGCAGGTCGGAACTAGTCGAGGCACTCCAATTCATTTACACGTGCTGGGAAATTCGCATTCGCATTCGCAATCGCATTCGGATGCAATGGAGGCGCGGCCTTATTCTGAGGATGGGTGAGAATTAACTTGTCAACAGGTTTACTGTTAAACCAATATATTTTGTATGAAAATAATAGGAAAGTCGGGGATAACGGACATCGTTTAAACAAAATTTTATATCAAACGACAACAACTTCCTTGAATGTACTGTCAGCCAGAGAGACGTACGCAGGAATTTGTTCCGGAAGTCCAAAGCTTTTCTGGGAGGACTAAATTCAATATGAGAAATTTTTTATTAAAATTTGGAAAATTACCCATAAAATTAGACTAAATTTACAAACAAGTCAGGGATTTCTGGGGGTGTAGGTTCATACTTCCAGAACCCACTCTCTGCGTATGTCCTTGATTGTCAGCTAATGCATACGACTATAGGAAAAGTCTTTCACCTATTATATTTCTTTCATATCACTATAACTATTGCTGAAATGAAAGAAGCCGTTTGTGTCATTATAAATCTTAAAAATTTATTCATTTGAATCAGTGGCGGATCTAGAAGGTAAAAACAGGGGGCATCCAGGGAGGAAGCGTACAGTAGATAACCATTTTATTGGTGTGATCACAGTGATTTCCATTACACCAAACAGAAACTTTCAGAAAATTATATATATTGTGTGTATATAAGTGAAGAAATGAGAATAATAATAAGAAATTATAAAAAGTAAATAAAGTTATTGAAAACTATAACTGAAAATGCATATATATATATATATATATATATATATATATATATATATATATATATATATATATATATATATATACATCGGATGTTGCAAAAAGTGTTACAACACTTGGGAGTTAACTCCTGCCACTGAAACAAGAAAAAAGTTCTCTTGAACTTTCGGCTATCTGACATAGTTTCGGATCTACAAGGTGCCGAAAGCGTGGGAAAATGACTTTCGGACGCCAATAGTTCGGAAACTACCCAACGTAAAGAGGGCGGGTAAAATATTCACTGAAGAAGTCATACCTGCTATATTGAATTTTGCATGTTTCACAACCCTACCATGCACGCGCAAGGGATTCCCCAAAGGAACGTAGGGAGTCCCGGATAATCTGCCAAATGAAAATTGGTATAAATGGGTATGAATTGATAGGGCTTCTATTAGGTAACAATAATTCGTTTGCATTAAGTCGATATCTGGAACAAATACAAAATGACGGACACCTTCATGCCCGTTGTGTGTGGTTGCACAATCGCCAGATATGGAGGCTGGACAACAGTGACATTCTGAGTATTAAGTGTAGCGAATTTGTACTCAAATGCTCTAGAAAGACATCTAGAGTGTCGGTAGAGCACAACAGATGAAGCAGGGTGATTCACATGTGTGGAAACACTTAACGAAAAATGCCCAGAAATGCACTCGTACTCAGTAAACGTGAGTTCATAGCGTCGGAAATGTAAGGATTAGTGTCAAGAACATAAAAGATATTGCCAATTCACCAATAATATTCCCTCAAACTGATGCAATATGATGTGCACGGTTGCATACCAATAGGGATGCAACAACTGAGGCCAAGTTGAAATTGAGCAAGGGGACTCACTAAGAAACTGGGTAAACTAAAAGAATGTCACTAGTGGGATCGCATGATCGATATTGAAATGTGGCCAATGTGAGTGTTGATATAGACATGTAGCTAATGGACGAATGTCAACATTTCCACTACTGCTGGGACACCGTCTCACGTGCGAAAACTAGGAAAATAACGTTGTACATTTTGGTATTACATCTGGTGCAATTTTTGGTAGAACGTAAGTAGAACACGATTGTATCAATGTCCCTCTTTGTTTGGGACACTGCCCCACAGTCGACACATATGAAAAGAAATATCTTAATCCATGGTTCAAATTCTGATAGAGCGTGAAAATAACAAACTTGCATCATGTCCTACGTCTTCTGAGACATATGGCGTACCCGAAATATATTAAAATACCTCCAGAAGTTCGTATCTTACACACAGTGCACATGCCAAGACAAACAAGGAGGGTGTGCGAAGTGTAAATCTCAGATTTCAAAAATGTTTGTACAGATCGTTAGGGGGGTTCATAGGGGGGGATCAGCACAACAAATTTCGGCGGAACCCCATATTTGGGTGGGGCAGTGCCCCTTTTCGATTTTCGGCTTTCGTTGTAAAAATCGGCCTTTGGTTTGAAAATTGACTTATTGTTGTCGACAATGGTTATCATTCGTCTTCATTTGCGTAAAGATACTACAATTGTGGGTCATCGATCCTTATGTGTGTGGAGGGTCCGCCTCACAAATGTGATACATGTTCCCACTTCATTTTGATGAGCTGAACTCAAATATGTCATTGAAAGTTCTTTGTAGAGCCCATGTGCGGCACAGGTCTCTACCTAGTTTCTGGGATGCTGAATTACAAGTTAAAAGATCACTGAAGGGCTTGAAATAGAAGTTAAGCAGAATCAGTGCTTACTCTATGGATTGAAGCCAAAAGAGATTTCATGCCTGCATATGACATGGATGTTCGGAAATGAGCAACTGAAAAAGCAAAAGAAATTAATCTTGAAAACTTTAAGGGTCCCAAAAGTTGATGCACCCGTTTTAAACGGAAACATAATATTGTGTAGCGAGAAATAACAAAATTCGTGTCGCGAGCAGACGTTGACACTTCAGAACAAATAGAAACTTCGGCCATATCTTTCCAGCTAGAAGTCAGGGATACATTACCGGAATTCGATATAGACAATACTTACAATTCCGATCAAAGTGTTTTTGCAATGGAACTGCACTATAATCGTATGTTAGGCATACAAGGTCGAAAAAAAAAAGTAGAAGCTTCTGCACAATCAAAAAATGCCTTATCTCATAGCTATACGATAATATCCTTTATGTCTGTCAATGGAAAATTGTTGGGCCATTATAGATTGTATTTCCAGAACAACCGACAGGAAAATTTGGAGCACAGGTCAAGAAAACTTTATTCCAGCCCCCAAATGTTAAGGCTTCTGCATCAAAATCTGGAAAGATGGGTAAGCTACATTTGGAGGAGTGGATCCGTGACGTTTTCGTTCCTAACATAGGGGACAAAAGTGTCTTGCTCGTATATTCATGATCATATTTTAAGGAGAAAGAGACGCAGCAACACATTCCGGGCGAAAAAATGCTATGTAAACAGATTCCACCGGGAGCAACTTGGGCTGTACAACCACTGGATATTTGAGGCTTTAGAATATGGAAGAATTTTGTACGGAAAATGAGAGATTTCGTAATTTTACACCAAATTGATATACAACTTCACAACGTAACAACATTATAAAATTGCAATCGCTAGTTTATGAACAACTATCATCGCCAAGATACCATGATGTGTTCAAATATAGGCGATATAAATCCGGATATGTAGATGCGAGGCCGCCAGAATTTGTTAATCCTGTGAGTTTCTCATTTTCCTTAAACGACACTATCATACGTGATGAGTGCGAAGATATAACACCCCTGAAATGTAGTCGGTGCTGCAAAAGTCTTTCCGCGGAACACTTTTTCGAGCAGTTTCATTTCTATAAAACATGCAATACATAAAGTAAGCACGAATTCTGCCAAACTTCAGCCCTTCAGTTCTATTTCAAGCCCTTCAGTTGTCTTTCAACTTGTGATTCGGTATCCCAGAAACTAGGTAGAGACCTGTGCCGCACATGTGCTTCTCAAAAAACTTTGAATTGACATATTTGAATTCAGCTCGTCAAAATGAAGAAGCAACATGTATCACTTGTGAGGGGGGCCCAAGTGGCGGATCTAGTCCGGGGCCGGGGGGAAGCCCCATTTTTTTAGAGACAAAAATAATTGAAGCTATTATTTATATCTTCTTGAAAGTAAACTCATGATATAGTATCATAGCCTGGGGTAGGCCTCCTCCAGTTTTTACCTTCTAGATTCGCCACTGGGGACCTCCCCACACACACAGGGATCCTCAACCCACAATTGTAGTATCTTTACGCAAATGAAGACGAATGATAACGATTGTCGACAACAATAAGTCAATTTTCACATGAAAAGGCCGATTTTTACTACGAAAGCCGAAAATCGAAAAGGGGCACTGCCCCACCCAAATATGGGGTTCCGCCGAAATTTGTTGTGCCGATCTTTATTCCATGAGCCTCCCTAACGATCTGTACAAGCATTTTTGAAATCTGAGATTCACACTTCGGACACCCTCCTTGAAAGACGAAAATGAACCAATTTGGCACATGTAACACTAAAGCTGGAAAACCATACATATGGAAAATAAAACGACATTATAAATAAGAAGAAACGTCTCAAAGCTCTGATTGTTTTTAATGAAACACACAACCATGTCGGGAGGCTGTACAAGAGCGCTTGCCAAAGAAAGTGGATACTCCTCAAAGAAATGAATACAGAGAAAGTGAGGCTCCTTCGAGCCTTAGGTCTAGAGCGCCCGCTTTCGCAGTTTCCAATCCTACTGGGAGCCCAAGGCCTCAGATTCAAGACCCGAGTAGTTATTTTCCTATTTTTCGCAAGTGGGACGGTGTCCCAGCAGTAGTGGAAATGTTGACATTCGTCCATTAGCTACATGTCTATATCAACACTCACATTGGCCACATTTCAATATCGATCATGCGATCCCACTAGTGACATTCATTTAGTTTACCCAGTTTCTTAGTGAGTCCCCTTGCACAATTTCAACTTGGCCTCAGTTGTTGCATCCCTATTGGTATGCAACCATGCACATCATATTGCATCGGTTTGAGGGAATATTATTGGTGAATTGGCAATATCTTTTATGTTCTTGACGCTAATCCTTACATTTCCGACGCTTTGAACTCACGTTTACTGAGTACTACGAGTGCATTTCTGGGCATTTTTCGTTAAGTGTTTCCCCACATGTGAATCACCCTGCTTCATCTGTTGTGCTCTGCCGACACTCCAGATGTCTTTCTAGAGCATTTGAGTACAAATTCGCTACACTTAATACTCAGAATGTCACTGTTGTCCAGCATCCGTACCTGGCGATTATGCAACCACACACAACGGGCATGAAGGTGTCCGCCATTTTGTATTTGTTCCAGATATCGACTTAATGCAAATGAATTATTGTTACCTGGTAGAAACCCTATCAATTCATATCCACTTATACCAATTTTCATTTGGCAGATTATCCGGGACTCCCTACGTTCCTTTGGGGAATCCCTTGCGCGTGCATGGTAGGGTTGTGAAACATGCAAAATTCAATACAGCAGGTATGACTTCTTCAGTGAATATTTTACCCGCCCTCTTTACGTTGGATAGTTTCCGAACTATTGACGTCTGAAAGTCATTTTTCCACACTTTCGGCACCTTGTAGATCCGAAACTATGTCCGATAGCCGAAAGTTCAAGAGAACTTTTTTTCTTGTCTCAGTGGCAGGAGTCACCTCCCAAGTGTTGTAACACTTATTTTGCAACACCCGATATATATATAAAAAGGTGCTAGACATACAAGTGACTTGCAATTCGTATTTCTTCCGAATTGCTGGTAAACAATTAAATGTGAAAATAAAGATTTTCTTAGAAAAATTGGTGCAGTTATTTACATTTCTGTACAAATTGCATAATTATGAGGCAATAATAGGAGAGATGTAAACACATTTTGATGTGACGAGGGGCCGCGGTGGCCCAGTGGTAGAGCGTTCACCTCTGGTACTTGGGGTCCCGGGTTCGATCCCAGACCCCGCCAAGTGAACTTTGTGGTGGACAAACACCGTGTTCGTGGGTTTCCCGGGATTCTGCCGTTTCCTCCCACTTTCTTCATTCCACCATTTCATTCATTACTTATAATCACCGTCTCCTTTAGCCTACCCGGCATAACCGTGGGACATAAAACTCAAAGATTTCATTTCATTTGATGTGACGACAGGGCAACGAACTGTTTATGAGTTGCTAAATCTACTCAAACAATAATCTTCAAGCGGTTAACCGTAAACCGACTAGAAGTACTGCGTATATGTACTAATGTAAAATCGGAATATTTAACGTGCAATGTAAGTAAATTTCCCTTTCCAGATCATGATGCCGTGCTAATCAATCTAAGTAATATAAAATTAGAATCTTGCGATTTTAGTTCTCCCATCACCAAACTTATCGCAACTAGACCAATCACCGAAACTAATTTACAAAATTTCATTATGTTACTATCGCGTATAAGCTGGGATGCAAACATTAAATATGATAATTTAAATGCCAGAGATACTTGATCTTTTTTAAACCTACTTTCTAGATATCTTTGAAATGTGTGTTCCTAAAAGGATAATCCGGTATAATTCATCAAAGAAAACCAGATCAAGTAATAGGTTGTGGTATACTCCAGAACTCTCTGCTATGAAAGTTAAAGTAATGCATTCCTATAAGAACAAAATGACTAGTGAAGCTAGGGATATTTATACGTCACAAAAGTGTAAGTATAAATCTGGAATAAAGATAGCAAAAGGAAAATACAGTGAAACCTCCCTTAACGGACACCTTTCAATAACGGACACCTCTGTAATATGGACAGATTTTTTTGCTCCTGCAAAAATATATGTTCTCTTACGCAACAAAACCCTCCCTTTTACGGACACTCTCAGATACGGACGCGGACAGTCCTTTCCCCCCCAATCTTTTCAATAACCTCTTCATAACGGACAGGGATTATTCTCGGTTCTGCGATATATTACAGTAGACAGAAAAATATTTTCCCCACAAGTGTATCTATCATGAGTCTAGACCTGGTGAACCATGAAACAGAACAGCTTCAAGCTGAACTTGAAATTCTTCTTTTCTTTCTGCCCACAATAAACTGCTTTCTGGTCAAAATCCTAGAAAACCTTCAATACACAATAACACTCACGCAGGGTCGTATGGCCAAGAATTCTATGCGAACTATCTTCCCTTCCCTAACAAATTTAGTCCTTTTTCCTCTGGACCTTACATCACAATTTCATAGATAACAAAACGAACAAACATTTTCAACGAGCAATGTTTTCTCTCTTACTATTTTGGAAAAGCTACATTTTTCTTTTACTTATGATACTGGAACAAGTCTGGGTTGGAGTTTTCCCGGCTTCCTTTTTCACTTTCTTTAAGAGGATATTCTTCATGATTGGGGCTGGGTCAATAAACATATGCATTGCCAATAACTTGCCTTTACATTCATTCCGCCAACCAAGATACCGTGCCAGTACACAAACTCTCTCTCTCTCACACACGCACACACATACGCACACAAATGTTTCTTCCGCAACCGTACTGAGAATTCTCATAGGACACTTGCTAATGAGTTTGTAGACCTCATTAGAAGACCCTTGTAGAAGAAAAAGCATGCCATTTTCGCTCAACAAAAGAGTTTAGCCGGTTAGCTGGTTCCTAACGCAACTTTTGAGAAGGTTCCGAGAATTTGAAATAAATGACAAACGCTTTCCTTAATTATTTATTCCCTAATTAATATTATTTAACAGAAATCAATTTCTCCTTCATCCCTCCCAATAATTCGAATATGTACTAAATAGAGTATTTTCATATTGGATTTTACATATTTACGGTCATACATAATCTATTTGCTGTATATTACTGCATACAATTACCGTTGTGAGAAGTTAAATTTCTGTAACCTCTCTGTAACGGACACCTCTCAGTAACGGACAAAAGATCATGTCCCATTGGTGTCCGTTATTCTGAGGTTTCACTGTACAATGAAATTGCACTGAAACATCATCCAATAAATGTAAAAATGCATGGAAGATGATTAACAAAGTAAATAAGTAAGTAAGTAAGTAATAATAATGCTACTCTGTCCTCTGATGCCTTTAATACATATTTTGTTACTTCCGTAAGGGAAATCAAGAAAAGCAATTCGGATACTAATGTTAATATGTATCACTATTTTAGTCAACATAGTCCATTGAGTAGTTCTTTCCTGATTACCCACATTAGCCCTGACGACTTCATAGAAGTAGTAAAAAGAATGGAAACTTCTAACAATAAGGATATATTTGACAAATCGAACCATTTTATAGAACCTGTCATTAATCACATTGCAAAACCCCTTACAATATGCTTCAGTAAATGTTTCTCACAAGGTATATTTCCTAAAGCACTTAAAATAGCTAAAGTTATTCCTATATTCAAGAAGGGAGATCGTTCGTGTTTGTCTAATTATCGCCCAATATCTCTTATTCTGTTTTTTTTTTCTAAAATAATGGAAATTATTGTTAAAGATCATATATAAAAATACATGACTAAGCAAAATATAATTCTGGAGGCTCAATTTGGATTCAGACCGGGGAAATCCACAACTGATGCAGTAGAATCGCTAACATATATATTTGAAATAAGGGTTTTGCTTTAGTGACATTCTACGATTTAAGTAAAGCATTTGATTGCGTAGGTCATAAAATCTTATGTGATTAATTATCGTATTATGGATTCCATAGCAGGAGTTTAAATTTTCTAAAATCCTATTTAAATGAATGTAAGCAGATAGTTAGTATTAACAATATGCATTTAAACATATTAAAAATTAAATACGGGGTACCGCAGGGTTCAGTTCTGCTTCCGATACTATTTTTAATAATGAAAAATAATTTACCTTTAACTACTACTGCCACATCAATTCTATTCGCAGATGATACTACCCTACTTAATATAAACACAAGGTTTGAAGAAATTTATATAGAAGATCAAGGTGCATTATCAGAAGCAGCGACATGGTTTAAAAGTAATGGTTTTGTCTTTAATCGAGACAAAACAAAACAAGTAACCTTTAGTCTAAATCACTGCAGTGATAAAGAAAACTACTATGATAAAAATGTGGTTAAATTTCATGGTATATGTATAGACAGCCAACTACCCTAGGAAAAACATGTAAAATATGTATGTACAAAGCTCTCCAGAGAGTTCTTTATGTTATCATCATCATCATCATCATCATCATCATCATCATCATAGGTACTCTGCCTTTATTGGCAGGTCACTTGCCGCAGCTGAGAAGCTTCCATACTCCACGGTCCTCCGCTAACTTCTTCGTTTTCGCGTATGATCTTTCTGTTTTTATATCATCCATTAATTGTAGTCTCCTTCGCCCCCTCCCTCTCTTTCCCGCCACCATACCCTCTAGGACGTCCATCATGACACAATCTCTTGTTAGGCAATGTCCCAACCGGTTTCTCTTCCTCTTCCTCTTCCTAATAATATCTAAAAGTGTTTTTTTTCTCACCCACCATTTCTAACACTCTCTCATTCGTTTTCCGCTCGACCCAACTAATTCTTTCCATTCTTCTCCACACCCACATTTCGAAGACTTCCATTATGTTAAGAAAACTAAAAAAATGCAATTCCCCGTGAGTATGTAAGAAATTCATATTTTGCATTTTTTCATAGTATAATTGGGTAGGACTTAGGATTTAGATTTCTGGGCGTTCGGCATCTAAGGCCGTTTAGCCCTTCATGTTTTGAAGGATGACGTCCCTCGGCGACCACACAATCCGGGGAAAGGGAAGGAAGGAAGCGGCCTGGGACCTATAAGTTAGGTACCATCACGGCATTTGCCTGGTGTGAATGAGGAAAACCCAGGAAAACCTCATTCAAGGTGGCTGGCCTGAAAAAGCGTTTTACACTTTTTCGACTGAGTGCCCCCACTGAGAATCGAAGCCGGGACCGCTCGCACCGAAGGCGAGAGCGTTAGGGACTACGCCAAGCGGGGTCACCATAGTATAATTGGATACGTGATTTTGCTTTGGGGTAACAGTAGTCGAGCACATGATGTTCTAGTTTTGCAAAAGAAAGCTATCAGGATTATTATTGGAACACATGATAAAGAACATTGTAAACCACTATTTATCAGGCTTAAGATAATGATAGAAGTTAATATATATATATATATATATATATATATATATATATATATATATATATATATATATATATATATATATATATATATATATCAAATGCTATTTTACACTAAATAAAATCTTGCAAATATGACACTTAGGGACAAAGTAGTACATACACATAATACTAGATGGTGTAACAAAATTGATGTACCATTTACTAGATTATCGAAGATCAGAAATAGCTATGAGGGGCATGGGCGGTAATTAGGGGGGAAAAGGGGGCAGTTGCCCCCACTTTTTTGAAGTTACCCATAATGTATATAGTTTCATTTGGAAATGTAAAGTTTTTGTATGTATTACTGGTTCATAGGAAAAAATGGTGCCATATAATATTTGCCGTTGCGTGAGTACGTATTGGTTGTCTTCCCGTGGAGTTAAGAAAGCTACAAGAATTGCGTTTTAATTGCCACTAAAAATGGCCCCAAAATTATCCTTTTGGAGCGGACGGATTCGAGCGTACTTTCATTTCTTCTTACAAGGACTCGATATGTTACTCACCCGATTTGAAACTAATTGAGGGAACATTTCGCAAAACAAGAAACGTCTTTCACAAGTTATTCTTTAATTACACAAAAATTGACAGTTCCTAAAATGTTTTTTCTTCTTTCTAATAGTAAAGAATATTGATTAAAAAGAGAGTAATAAGAAACAACCACTACCTTTTCCATTGTTTTGCAGTGGTGTGTCTTTTGGGGTGTACGAGTGTATATATAATTAAAATTAGTGAATTCACCATAATTCTAGGTTTTAGGATTATTTTGTACGTGGAATGTTTCTAAGTGTTGTGTTTTGATGTGTTCCAAGAAAGTGAAAACTGAACCTAATGGCAAAGAACGTGTTTCGGGAAGCTGCAAAAGCAAATATTTCTTTAAATGTCGTAACATATGCTTGTAGTATTTACTATCTTTCATTTCTTAAGCATGTGTGGAATTAAAAATATAAGTTGTTCATTAATCCCCAGTTTCAATATAACTTCTACAAAACAAGCCTCATTGTCCATTACTATGATTAATGTTATTCTTTCTATTTATTTGTTTTGCAAATTTGTTATTAAATAATCTGATCACAGAATTTTCCATGTTCATGAGCAAAGAATCAAACCTTTTCTTACATTTTCGTTGTTTAAGAGTACAAAGGGCTAGCACCTACTTTCGTTGTCCTTGTCAATTTACTTAATAAAATATGAAATACGATATACTGTATTTCAATCGAAAACGATAGTATACTATTAGTTATACAACCTTTCGTCAAACAAAATATTAGAAGCAACCAGGGAAACTAAGATTAACAGACAAATATTCAGATCATGTCTTGCCCCCTACTTTTAATGTCCAGTCGCCGCCATTGACGAGAGGCATACTGAAAGTCGTAAGCAACATATTTTCACAACCGTAATTTTTAGTTGTAAGTGAAACCAAGTTTATCATCTCAATCTACAGACCTTTCTTTCTGTCTTTCCAGACGTTGACACTGTTTGTTGCTAGCACGTGACCACAGGCAAGATTTCCCAAATGGCGGGTAGCGATGTTTCGTTTTGACAGCGTGCTGTGATTGAATTCCGTGTTAAAGAGAACCAATCTGCTTCTGAAATTGACCGCAGACTTCAGCGTGCCTACGGAGCTGTGTGCATGGGTGCCTGCAGTGTTATAAGATGGATTAAACATTTTAAGGATGGAAACATGAGTATCAAAGATGAACCTCGCAGCAGGCGCCCCCGAACTACCTCCACGGAACGCAGCAAGGTAAGGGTTGATTATATGATTATGGGAAATAAGCATATCACTGTGAATGAAATCGCTGAAAACTTGGTGTTGGACATAGTGTGTTGCAAGAAATGATTCACAGCTTAGGATATCGGAAGGTTTCTGCCTATTGGATCCCAAGTTTATTAACCGAGGATCACAAGCGTCAGAGACTAACCATTGCCCAAACCCTTCTTAAGAGATTTCGACATGAAGGTGATGACTTTTTAGCGAGTATTGTGACTGAAAATGAAAACTGGTTCCATCATTATGAACCTGAAAGAAAATGACAGAGTATAGAATGGCACCACTTGAATTCGCCACCGAAGAAGAAAGCGAAGGCAGTACAATTGTTAGGGAAAGTTATGGGGAACGTCTTCTAGGATGCGCAGGGTTGCATTCAGGTTGACTTTCTCGAGCCTGGACAAACCACAATTTCTGCCCGCTACATCCAGACACTTTTGAAGCTCTGTCGTGCGTTGCGTGATAAACGTCCTAGAAAGAAGATCATTCTTCAACAGAATAATGCGCGTTCGCATACTGCACGTGCAACTATGGAGCAGGAGCAGATCAGGAGATTTGGGTGGGAAACATTTCCACATCCTCCCTACAGCCCCGACATGGTATCCTCCGACTACCATCTTTTCGGTTTTGTGAAGGGCCATCGCTACGAGACACTGGAGGATATTCGGCAAGCAGTGCGTCAGTGTCTACGGGCAGCTGGAACAGATTTCTATCGCAAGGATGTTTTCAAACTTGCAGAACGACAGGGAAAGTGTGTGCAAAAGAACGAAGACTATGTGGAAAAGTGGAAGAAAGGTCTGTAGATTAAGATGGTATATTCAGTTTCAGTTATAAATAAAGATTACGGTTGTGAAAAAATATTGCTCACGACTTTCAGTATGCTCCTCATATTTACTTTTAGGACCAAAGCTGTTTAATGAACTAATAACCTCTATACAGCAGCTGCCGTTAGAGGTTTATAAAACAAAGTTATGTGATTGGTTAATAGCAAATCCATTTTATTCGATTCAAGAGTCCAGTGAATGTGAAGAAACTTTGTCGTAATTTCCAGAGTCATTCTATTTCTAATATTATTAGGTTATTTATTATACTATTAACCAGAAACTGATTGTACTTTTTCTTCTCTTTTGTTTTATATAGACCTATATATCTGTATGTATATTTCATTTGGACATTGTCTATTGCTTGTAAACTCAATGACAATAAAATATTCTATTCTAATGTAAAGGTAAAGTTTTAATTAAATATATAATATTCTGCCTTTGGGAAGTCCTCGGATTAATGAGTTCTTTTTAAAAGAAAGCTGACGGAACAGTTCTCACTGATAAAGATAACATCTTAAATAGATGGAAAAATTTATTTCACGATTTGCTTAACACGCAGCCAGAAACTAATGTTCGTGGAGAAAGGGAAATACATACAGCAGAACAGTATATTCCAGAACCTTCCCTAATGGAAGTAGAAATCACTCTAAAGATATTAAAGAAACATGAATCTCCGGGTGTAGACGAAATTTTGTCTTAGTTAATTTTAGCTGGAGGCGAAAAATTGTGGAAAACACACAAAAACTCATTCCCCTTATCTGGATCAAGGAGGAATTGCCACAAGAGTAGAAAGAATTTATCATTGTTCCAAATCACAAGAAAGGTGACAAAACTGATTGTAATAACTATCGAGGCATTTTCTTGTGTCAACATCCTATAAAATCCTCTCAAACACACTATTAGCAAGATTGGCTCCATAGGCAGATGAAATTATAGGGGGAGTGCGGATTTAGACGAAATCGATCAACTATTGACAAATATTTACCATTCGACAATTGTCGAAAAGAAATGGAAATACAATACCCCAGTATATCAATTATTTATTGATTTTAGAAGGGCTTACGACTCGGTTAGGAGATAAAATTTTGTACAACATTCTTACAGAATTTGGAATACCAAAAAAGCTAATTAGATTAATTACGATATGTTTTAATGTATCCGAAAGTAAAGTCCGGATAGGAAAATTCTTGTCCAAGACCTTTCACATCAAGAATGGCCTGAAATAAGGAGATGCGTTGTCGCCATTATTATTCAACTTTGTTCTGGAGTACGCTATAAGGAAAATCAAAGACAACAACCAGGGCCTAGAACTGAATGGTATTCACCAAGTTATGGCGGATGTTGATGATGTAAATTTAATAGGGGATGACAGGAGAACAATAGAAAGAAATGCAGAGGTCTTATTAAACGCTTGCAGGGACATGGGCTTAGAAGTAAATGCAGAGAAAACTAAATACATGGAAGTTCGTCGGGTTCGTAACACAGTAAATTATGGATGAGTTAAAATAGCGAATAATACTTTTGATAAGGTGGATACTTTCAAATATCTAGGATCAGTCTTAACAGACGAAAACCATATTTACTAAGAAATCAAATGTCGACTAAAAGCAGGGAATTCGTGTTATTATTCATTTTAAAATTCCTTGTCATCGCGAATTTGAAGCTTAAAATATATAAAACGATAATCATGCCTGTTGTGCTGTATGGTTATGAAACATGGTCACTTACTCTAAGGGAAGAACATAGATTGAAAGTATTTGAGAACAAAATCCTGTGACTAATATTAGTACCCAAGAGGAATAAGAATGTGAAATTGCGGGAACTTCATAAGAAGGAACTACAGAATTTATACCTTTTATCAAATATTGTTAGGGTCATCAAATCTAGAAGGCTCTGGTGGGCAGGTCATGCAGCCAGAATGGAAGAAAGTAGGAACGCTTTCGAAATCTTAACTGGAAGTCCACTCGGAAAACGACCACTAAGAAGACTTAGGCGCAGATGGGAGGACAATATTAAGACGAACCTTGCAGACATAGGTATACAAAGTAGAAACTGGATAAGGTTGGCTAAGGATAGAAGTCAGTGGAGACGCGTCATTGAACCTCTTGGTTACGTAGGCCGTAGAGCTAGTTAGTTAAACTAAATGTTAAATTCCAGATTTTATTGTAAAATTAGAATTAGGATTAATAGTTAGATTTCTGATTTTTGAAACATTGAAGACCATGCTACATCGTCACATATAAGGGATGATGTCCCTCGGCGATCACACTGCCCGGAAAATTGGTAGAAATATATGGGAAAAGATGGAGGTTACCTGGAACCATTATGTGAAATACCATCCTGGCACTTGCCTGATATGAATGAAGAAAACGCAGGGAAACCACACTCAGGATTGCTGACCTGAAAATGATTGCTGACCTGAAAATGATTTACACTTTTTTGACCAAGTGTCCCAACCAGGAATCGAACCCGGGACCGCTTTTATAGCACATACATTAAACTGTGTTAAGTTTATGAGAAGTTACCAGCGCATCACCGAATTTGGAAACGTTATCATCATCGTGTAATGAGTTATGAGTCATGAGTAATGAGTTGCGACTTTACATCATGTAATGTCGCCTCGCAGTGTCTTGTAAAAAAAAATAAACCCATGGTATGCAGTAAACTGAAGATCATTACATTAAATTTTGCTTGTAGTAATATTGATAACGAAGATTTAGTCGCGGAGAATGTTCGGAATCAGGACTATATTAGACAAGAATAAGATTGCCGGAGTCAGTCTATCGCAAACAAATGTATATCTGGAACAGTACACTTTGATGACTTGTACCATACATACATCAGTTTTTAATGTACTGAGTCCTTTGTCTTCTTCATCCATCTACTCTAGAGCTACGATCACGATTTCTCTTGGGCGGTATTTCGTCATATATATCCTTTAAGGATTCCTTCCGGATCCTAAGGATTGTTTGGTGGTCTGTGATTACTTGGTCTTGATATTCTATTCCAAATTTGTGTATACTTTTGTTAGGTTTCCCACCTAAGTCTTGTATTTTCTGATACGTCAGATCAATCTGCTACATTGGTGATTATGGGTTACTCACCTAAAACTTGCAGCGGGAGTAAGTAAAAAAATAAAGGTACAATCTAAGCGCTGTTTCAATGACATCAAGTGTTAGAAGGGCTGATACTTGACACCATAAAAAGAAAGAAAGAAAGATAAAATTAAATGGGGTTATATATATATATATATATATATATATATATATATATATATATATATATATATATATATATATATATATATATAAAGAGAGAGAGAGAGAGAGAGAGAGAGAGAGGATGTTCATTTATTACGTAGTCAAAATCCACTGGTGAAATCCTCACACTTAAACATTTTAAAAAGTCCAAAGAACATAGGGCGAAAACCGCGTTGTTTCAGTTACGAGATGCCGAAAGCGAGAAAATTGTAATTTTGAAGCTGCCTAGCTCGAAAACTATGAGAGATATCAAAGGCGGTTAAAGGAATATTAGAGGAACTAGTACACTGTCTATCTAAATAAGTTTCAGAGTTGGGTTGTACTATCGCACATGATTTTAGAGAGACAGGTGGAAGAGCGGAATCTATACCGCAGCTCTCTCTAAGAAATCCGTTGCGCCGATATGTCCCAACTCTGAAACATGGTTATTTAGATAGACAGTGTATTAGTTCCTCTAATATTTCTTTAACCGCATTTGATGTCTCTCATAGTTTTCGAGCTAGGCAGCCTCAAATTTACAACTTTCTCAATTTCGGCATCTTTTGGAACAACGCGTTTTTCGCCTAATGTTCATATGGACTTTTTTGTTGTTTAAGTGTTAGGATTTCACCAGGGACGTAGGTAGTGAGGGACACAAATTGTTTTTATCCGACAATAAATTTTAAAAAAATCTCCGTAGTAAACGAAAATTATTCATACTTCTAACAAAAGGTTATTTTTTAAATCTATTTATAGGCTATCTCTTAAACGTTAAGTGAACGATAATAAGAGTATAAGATCAGTAACTTTGGGGACTGGGCGTCATCTTCGTTAACATTGCGAGGTTCTTCCAATCCTTAAGCCTTACAATCGCCTTGAGGTACTAAGGGCTAAAAATCCACGCGAATGCGCTTTTGATAACCGACTAAGACAAAACTGAAAGATCGATTCGACTCAAAGGCTAAGAGGATCCCTCTCCCCCATTGCTGAGCTTTGCAATGTAGTGTCTTATATTTTAATTCGTTTTACGAGAAGATATTGAGTGTAGGTTTACTTTCTTATTTTTATTATATTTAACAAAGATTCTGGCAAAACAGAGGAGGATGGAATATGTAAACAATTTAGACTTTTATGTGTTCTTGAAATTAAGTTAAATATGGATATGTTTATAAAATCTGGATACTTTGTTTCACATGGAAAGAAGTGAGAAGCAATTGGAGAGTACCTGCAGCGAAAATGGTAAGGTGCATGTTGTTGCTGAGGAAAATATTCATTCGGACACTGTTGATAAGGAAGAAGCCAAGGAGGTTACTACTACCTCACAGCAAAACATTTATGTGAATTACTTAGGAAATAATTCTCCCAATCAACCAAAGCTACAAAATTACCCATGTACAACCTCCGGGAAACGAAAACGAACATTTTTTTTTAAAAAAATATATACTCTTTACAACTGGTTGTAATATAGTGTTTCGTGGGACGCATGCTTCTGTTTTCCACGCCTTGTTTTTGGAACCAATTGGGTTACGCGGAAGCTGCTTCTCGAACATCTGGGTTCCGGATTTGGAAGAAGGCTACAGATAAACTAAAGAAGCAAGCTGGGTCCAGGTACCATCAAAAAGACAATGGAAATGTGGATCAATTTCAAGGTAAGTAACAGCCATCTTAGAAAATGTGAGGTGCAGTAGTAGTAATCGCCCCACTTGGCCTAACTTTGGATTATCCTCAATGAGGGGCCCCAAGGCCAGGGGTCAATGACCTATGGGTACCTTGGACCACCCCCCTCTAAATTTTGGCAGGGGTACCTTGGCCCACCCCCTAAATTTTGGCAGTGGTACATAGGACCACCCCCCTTAAATTTTGGAAATTGCCAAATCTAAAAATTTGGTATGGTAGCCTAGGACCATAGTATGTACCTCTATCAGTATTGGGTGTCTATGTCGTTCCCTTTCATGGGTAAAAAATTGCCAAAAATTCAAATTTCGGGGGTTTTTGACCTAATTTATCCCCTTTGATGAGGTATTATTACCCTATATAGTTATATGGGCGTATACAGGGGTCCATTACCTTTCATAAGACATGGGTATATTAATGCACCCCTTGAAAAATTTGGGAGGGGTACCATGGCCCACCCCTTAAATTTTGGAAATTGACCAATTTAAACATTGGGTATAATAGTATAGGACCCTAATATGTATTATGATAAATTTGGGTGGTCTACCTCATTCCCTTCTAGGGGTACAAAATTGCCAAAACTATAAACGTAAGCAATACGTTGTACCACGTGTTTGGTTTTCGACCTAATTTATCTCCTTGGATGAGGTCCTATTACCTTATATGATTATATGGTCATGTATAGGGGTCCATTACCTATCATAAGACATAGGTACATTTGTGCACCCAGGGAGGGGTACCTTGGCCCACCCCTTTAATTTTGGAAATTGCCCAATTTAAACATTTGGTATTATAGTATAGGACACTAATATAGATCACTATAAATTTGGGTGGTCCACCTCGTTCCCTTTTAGGGGTACAAAATTGCCAAAATTTTAGTACAACCACGTGTTTGGTATTTGGTACATTTTATCCCCCTTTGATGAGGTTCTATTACCTTATATGGTTATATGGTCATGTATAGGGGTTCATTATCTATCATAAGACATAGGTACATTGGTGCACCCCGGGAGGGGTACCTTGGCCCACCCCTTAAATTTTGGAAATTGCCCAATTTAAACATTTGGTATTATAGTACAGGTCCTCAATATGTATCATGATAAATTTTAATGGTCTACATCGTTCCCTTTTAGGGGTACAAAAATTGCCAAAATATAAACGTAAGTAATACGTTGTACCACGTGTTTGTTTTTTTGGTCCATTTTATCCCCTTTGATGAGATCCTATGATTACAAGGGGTCCATATCCTATCATAAGACATGGGTATATTGTTGCACCCTTCTTAAATTTTGGCAATGGGGGTCCACTGAAATTGTCCAATTTAAGCATAGTACAGGACCTCAATATGTTTCGGTGGTCCTATTTTCAAATTTTTAAGTACAACCACGTGTTCGGTTACTGACTCAATTTATCCTATTTGATAAAGTTATAAGGTATGGACGGTATCTCCTTTCAATTTGGTAGTACCCTTCGGGTGTAGTACGGTCACGTGATCAATGATTTGGTTTTGATGCGCGACGAGGTCCCTGGTCAATGTTCTCTAGGAATTAGGTGGAAACTTTGTCCAGGGTTCTCGTCTTATATCGCACAATTCTTTAGGAGAATCTGATAACGTTGTATATGGAATGGACAATAAAAACACATAAATAAGTATAAATTGTATTTTATTCATTTTTCTGGTTTCTTCTTTTTCTTTCTTATTGACAATGTTTGTATATTGAGCTGGGTTTCTTCATTAGACCGCCTCCTCTTCTTGATTGTAATGATTTGTTTCCATGTTTTGCAGCATAGCACCCGTTTGCAAAGCTTCGTATTGTGAATTCTGTAAAAAAGAACGAGGAAAAAGATGATTAGTATAGAAATAGATGATGATTAAACAATACATTTGCAATGATAAATATGATAAAATTACCTGGAAGGTATATTGCAGCAGTCTACGATCATTAACCGTGGGTACTGTTGTAAACAAGTATTGAATTTCACGCAGAGATTTTCCTTGGGCTTTACAGCACAAATAAAAATAAGCATAATAGCCACATACGGATGAACCAAGACTTTGCATTTGGCTGTTATTATATTTATAGTACATACAATGAAGTTTTAAGAATGCAACATGTGGTACATAAGGAGGAAGGCCATAGCTGTCAAAATATTCTCCAACACCGCGATGATCAATATAAATTGCAATCCAATGACTTCCTAGTTTTGTGGATGGATCTGTATTTACAATCATTGCCAGAGGAAGAGAAATCCGTGAGGGCAACTCATCGCTTGCAAATACCCCGGTAAAATGATTTCTGAATAATGGACTACCGTGTAAAGCACTAGCTAATTGTAATGTATTCAACATCGTGAATGGAAATGATACATAACGTATACGTACCTTGTAATTTAAAAGTCCAGGATAATGTTGCGCTGGTGGTCGATCTCTAGAAGTGAGGAAAACTCTCCATACACAATACAGTTTGCAGGTGCTGCTAATTTCTCTTGGAAATGAACTTCCAATCGGATGGCGCCATGTCGTTGTAAATTCCAATAGTGACAATCTCCAGCAGAAGAATCGGGAGTTAGGTCAAATACAAACAGTGTATATCCATTCTTGTAGTCGGCTCTTGAAATTGTATTTCCAGTATTGGTAAAATGTATGCCAGAGCCTGAGAACAATGTGTGGTACGATGAAATGTAGAGATTTTCTTCAAAGTTGGGTTGCAATGGTTTTGAAGGTACAGCTTTTCCATCCACGTACAATGTAAAGAAATTAATGTTTAGATGTTGAAATTCAAATGGATTGGTGGTAATAGTTCCACTGGATGCTTCATTCGATGTAAATCCTACAATAATACGATTTGGCAATGTTCCCATATACAGGTTATCAATAGTTTTGGATTGTATATCCTTCGGGATGGTAAATGATTTCATTTGAACCCTTGTCAGAGGATACTTTGCCGGTGTAGATTGTAAAATTTTATTGTGTGCCAATTTAACACTAGGGCTGATGCTGACTTTTTTCACCTGCAACGATGCATCTAGAATATTGATTTTTGCATTGACACCACTTTCACCGGCCATGAGACAAAAGTTTGGTTTTGCAGGAATAAGTTTCACACGTAATTCCACTCCATGAATTAAAAATTTATCTTGATTAAAAATGTCACAATGAAGATGTCCAATCATATCGAATTTCATACTTTGTTTTGTCAGTTCATAGCGTTGTTGAAATCCTTTGTTCTCACTTGTGGTTGCGTTCATATGACCAGCCGTATCTTGAAACCACATTGCTGTTTGTAAATGTGTATTTTTAGCTCCATCACTATAATTGAGCAGTTTTTCCATGTACGAACGATATGGATGATTATGTGACGGAAATGAAATCAGTTTATTGTTCAAGTAGATTTGTACTTCACTAAACATAGCATTTAGAAAATCATTGACAGGTGCAATTGCTTTATCCGTATTGGTGAAGGAGGAACCATCTGGTTTCACAATTTGTGCTTGGATGTACAATAAGGTTTGTGGCAAATCAATGTATTCATCACTGCTACCACTCACTACAAATTCTATTGGTGAATTTTCAGCTATTGAACTAATTGGTTTGTAGCCTATAATACGATTGTCCAGAACACTGGTTTGCGTGGGCAACGTTGAAAAAATGTCCAATTCACTTTTTACACATTCACAGGATTGATGATGTAAGAAAGCCATCGTTGAATTAATCAAAAATATCTGGTGACGATGCCAATGATTTCTTCTTCTTCTTATGTGATAATTTACGTCTCTTTGTAGGATTGATGGTGTTGTTGATCGTTGGAAGGTCAACCTCAAACTGAGAGCAGTCATCCCATTTTCGTTTATGATATCCACTTCCCAGCATAGTTTTCAACTTATTTTTAGCTTTTTCTTGTAAATTTGATTTTGCCTCTTGCATCCGTTGATGAAACGATTCTTCCAGCGGTTGATTCGAGATCACAACATCATTAATCATATTGGCACCTGATTTTAATAATTCTTTTCCCACAGTTTTAGCTCCTTGCTTCACAAGTAGTAACACTGAACGAAATAAGCCACCAAGGAAACTTCCAATGCCATGTCCTGCTTGATAGGGACTTCCCACATAGACGTTGCCGATACCGGACAACGCTTGTTTTTGGTAGTATTGCAAATACGGATCAGTCATGACGACGACGACGGAAATGTAGTTTTGTACACACCGTTCCAAAGGTGAATGGCATCCGATGACCTGTGCTATCCCTTATATCGATTTGTATTTGCTCAAAATTCATTTTTTCCACCGGAACATAATGTGCAGGATTAAAGATTTGTACTGCATGACTTCCAAAAGTATGATTCACAGGATCCATGTTGACAATTCGTAGCAATGGTACCATTGTATCTCCAACAATGACAGATTCAATAATGTCACAATAGACGTACATTTGTGATGGTAAGCCTAATCGTACATCCGGTGTATATTGTCCCTTTTCCATATCTTTTAAATCACTTTTCGGTTCAAATCCAAGCATTAAACTAGCACTTGGTGAAATTTGTACAGAAGTATGGATTTCCTTTTTGGGATGTCTTATGAGGCATATATTATTAGTTGCGTCATGAGATATAAATAAATTGGTTTCTTTATGATGTATATTAATTGCATGAATAAGATCCCGTAT
This sequence comes from Thermobia domestica, assembly GCF_964235325.1. Classification (NCBI taxonomy): domain Eukaryota; kingdom Metazoa; phylum Arthropoda; class Insecta; order Zygentoma; family Lepismatidae; genus Thermobia; species Thermobia domestica. Next base: position 54,141,031 of record NC_137456.1, on the reverse strand, counting down.
ATTGTTATAATAGCGAACAGGGATCGTTACAACCTTCCACGGTTCTTGATCATTACTACTTGATGATTTGTAATATATTTTATTGTTTTCACTGTTAATGTTCAGCAAAGAATGTGGATAATGAATCTCTACAATTGCCACATCCCATTTCTGGCGAAACTCTACACGCCGTTGTAATTTCGTAATATATGAAGTCAATGTATTTTCTGGAAAATAATCCATGGAACTATTACTGGGAAGTGTAACGTAAAAATCTTGATCAGGTTCCATTCTTCTTCTTCAATGAAGTTGCAGGGATCCACGAATTGAATGAGGAAGGATATCCTTTCCACTGGACGAGATACTCCTTTCTGCGACCTTTTGTTCTTGTACGTAATATTTTATCGATGAGGAACGTCGAAGGGAGCGGTACTGGTTGTAATTCTTCTCTGTAGAAAACGCCATCGATGAGTTGATGATTTAAATCCTCTAGTCGATACACTGGTGGGTTTCTTGGTACAATGGCTTTTACTCTGAATATTTCCCAAGTCCAGTTCTCGAGGTAACCCTTGTCAAAGATACGTTTTGTTTTACTTATACGAACAGTATCACCAACAGATAAATCCGTATCTTGTTTTGAACGTTGTAGCTTTTTGTCGTATAAGTTATGCCACACCTCCAGTAAATTGTCCTGAGAAACGTTTGCAGGTGCCATTTTAATACTGGAATGCCGACTTTCATTGTATGCTTTTACAAGTAAAGGCAATACTTTGATGTAATTGTATGTTTGATATTTGGTAAAGTATTTCCACATACGATGTTTCAATGTCTGATTAAATCTTTCTGCGATGCTGGCTTTAATATCTGGATCCTTTGTTGTAACATGTTGCACGTTGTGTTTCCTGAGAAACTTTTGTACTGTCTTGTTGGTAAATTCAGTTCCTTGATCACTACGTAGTACAATTGGTTTCCTGTCCTGGAAAATCATTTCAAATGCATTCACTATATCCTCGGCACTTTTTGATTTTAGTGGTACAGCCCACCCGTACCGACTAAACACATCAATCACTGTAAGAATATAGCGGTAATTGTCATTATAGTTTTGAAGTGATTGTAAATCATTTAAATCACATTCCCATTGATCATCAATATTGTTGACAAGATAAAAATCTCTACGGAAACGACGACGTACAGGACGGTGTAACGTGTAGGTAGGTTGTTTGTTTAACCAAAGTTTTATTTTGGCTAGAGGTATAGATTTTCCTGTGGCTTGCCATAATTTCTTTGCAGTAGAAAACGATGCAGGATGTGCTGGATTGTAATAAATGGATTTCAACTTTTTGTTCATGGTTTGTACGTTGACCATTGTGGAATAATACGTTTTCTTTTTGGTCGGACTTCTAAAACATCATCATCATCTTCTTCTTCTTCTTCTTCTTCTCCGGAAGAAAATAATTCAGGTGCCGGTTTTGGTGGTGCAGATCCTTCAGATGCTGTTGTACTATTATGCTTGACAATATAGTTTAATCTTCGTGGATTACCAATCAATTCTTGAGGTGTGTTTGACGATGCAAGGTAGTTGCAAAACAATTCCCAGCCTTGAGGATTAGAATGTTTCCTCGGTCGAGTCACATCACACATTAAATCTACAATATTGGATCCATGTAGTTTATTATCGTTGATGTACACTGTTCCTTTATGATCCCACGTAATTGCGTCATCTTGTTTTAAACGACGGAATAGTAGTTCGGCTTTCTTACGATACATTTGTGGTATTGCGGCTAAAATTTCTTGTTTCGTGCTATCGTCAACATTCGGGACGTCACCATCAGGTTTCATTGATGTAATTGTAAGTGGTATTGGTTCTTCTTGTTTACGTATCACATAAAGATATTTCTGTAATATTCTATTGTACTGATTCCATTTTTCTTCATCACTTGGATACGATGTATTCAATATAGATTGCATTTCACGATCGAGATTAGATTCTCGATTTTCACTCACACGGGATGATGATGCATGAATTCGTTGAAGCATTTCTGGTGGCACTAAAACCATCTTCTTGCTATGTTCCATGAAGTTTATTGTTTAAACAAAATACTGGATAACACACTTCCTACAATAGGTGCAAGTAATGCAGGTAAGAATCCTCCTTGTTGTACGGCTAAATGTTTCTTCTTTTTATCCAATGATTTTGTATTGTCTACGAGATAGCGGAGCGTGTTCTTGTAACGCTTTAATCTTGACTTCTGCGCACTTGTCAGTGGAACATTGCCTTTTAAGACATTATAACAACATTCACAAATACTATGAATTAATGAAGCGTCTGCATTGGCAATAATAGCTTTACGCAATCTTGGTTTAGCTTTGTGCAGAGCACGTAGCAGATCAGCGTGTTTCACTGTAGGAGACATCGTGACAGACTAAGTCATTCTTTTCACATGCACAATAATTTAAACATGTTTTGTTGGTACGTAAACATAATGATGCAAATCGTCGGGAAAAATATTTGTACGAAATCGCATTTCATCGGGTGTATCTTGTTTAAGATCCATCAGTAAATAACCATGTGGATTTCTTGTTGCGTCTGCATAACTTTCTTGTAGAAACAGTGGATGCTCAGGCATGATTTGATAACTCATATGCTTGATTTGTGACTTGTCACGTGGATTTTTAAACAACACCAAATACGAACAATTTAAACTCATATTTCTATTTGCTTTACTTTGATGAAATACATTTTGTGTTATAAAAATCACACTAATATTTCGATGATGTGATCCTTTTGTGAACATATCAACAATATCACTATTCACTTCTCGCATATGGTCATCAATAATAATCAAATGTGGTCCATCTTGAGGCTGAAAATCTTTCATTCGTGGAAGTCCTTCGTGAAATTCTACTGGAACTGGCATTGTTGCATACACGTCTTGCCATTCTGCATAATACCAGTATATCTTACGAAATTTTGCATTGATCATGGTTGGGAGATGTGACAGTAATCGCTTCACAAAATACGTTTTTCCACACCCACTAGGCCCTGCGAGAATACAGGTAAATGGATGTTTCCACTGTGTATCCATAATGAACACTAACACCTTGTTTCAAAAATGATGCGTATTTAAAGAGAGTACAAATTTTCTTTTTGTTTTAGATTGTAAATTCTTGCACTCACTGGTGTGAAAAGGAAAGAAACAGTTCATCTGTTTATCGAATAGTTGAAAACCGTTTATTTGTTAATCGAATAGTTGAAAACCGTTTATTTGTTAATCGAATAGTTAAAAACCGGATAAAGTTTAACGGTTAACCGTGAAAGCTGGTCACTGTTTGATTTAAATTCTAATTGAAAATTTTTCGTTTGAAATTTGTTTTGAAAATTGTTTCAAAAATTTTTGTTTGAAAATTTTTTGTTTCAAATTTTTTTCAAATTTTTTCGTTTGAAATTGTTTTGTTTGTAAATTTATTGTTTCAAAATTTTTTGTTTGAAAATTTTTCGTTTCAAATTTTTTTGTTGAAAATTTTTCGTTTCAAAATTTTTGTTTCAAATGTTTTCGTTTCAAAATTTTTCGTTTCAAATTTTTGTTTTGAAAAATTTTTTTAGTTTCAAGATTTTTGTTTAAAAGTTTTCGTTTTCAATTTTTTGTTTTGATTTTTTTTAGTTTGAAAAGTTGAAAAAAAAAGTTTTAAATGCCAAGAATCTTGTTCAAAGTTTCCGCCTAATTCCTAGAGAACATTGACCAGGGACCTCGTCGCGCATCAAAACCAAATCATTGATCACGTGACCGTACTACACCCGAAGGGTACTACCAAATTGAAAGGAGATACCGTCCATACCTTATAACTTTATCAAATAGGATAAATTGAGTCAGTAACCGAACACGTGGTTGTACTTAAAAATTTGAAAATAGAACCACCGAAACATATTGAGGTCCTGTACTATGCTTAAATTGGACAATTTCAGTGGACCCCCATTGCCAAAATTTAAGAAGGGTGCAACAATATACCCATGTCTTATGATAGGATATGGACCCCTTGTAATCATAGGATCTCATCAAAGGGGATAAAATGGACCAAAAAAACAAACACGTGGTACAACGTATTACTTACGTTTATATTTTGGCAATTTTTGTACCCCTAAAAGGGAACGATGTAGACCATCCAAATTTATCATGATACATATTGAGGACCTGTACTATAATACCAAATGTTTAAATTGGGCAATTTCCAAAATTTAAGGGGTGGGCCAAGGTACCCCTCCCGGGGTGCACCAATGTACCTATGTCTTATGATAGATAATGAACCCCTATACATGACCATATAACCATATAAGGTAATAGAACCTTATCAAAGGGGGATAAAATGTACCAAATACCAAACACGTGGTTGTACTAAAATTTTGGCAAAAGAGGCAAAATCAAATTTACAAGAAAAAGCTAAAAATAAGTTGAAAACTATGCTGGGAAGTGGATATCATAAACGAAAATGGGATGACTGCTCTCAGTTTGAGGTTGACCTTCCAACGATCAACAACACCATCAATCCTACAAAGAGACGTAAATTATCACATAAGAAGAAGAAGAAATCATTGGCATCGTCACCAGATATTTTTGATTAATTCAACGATGGCTTTCTTACATCATCAATCCTGTGAATGTGTAAAAAGTGAATTGGACATTTTTTCAACGTTGCCCACGCAAACCAGTGTTCTGGACAATCGTATTATAGGCTACAAACCAATTAGTTCAATAGCTGAAAATTCACCAATAGAATTTGTAGTGAGTGGTAGCAGTGATGAATACATTGATTTGCCACAAACCTTATTGTACATCCAAGCACAAATTGTGAAACCAGATGGTTCCTCCTTCACCAATACGGATAAAGCAATTGCACCTGTCAATGATTTTCTAAATGCTATGTTTAGTGAAGTACAAATCTACTTGAACAATAAACTGATTTCATTTCCGTCACATAATCATCCATATCGTTCGTACATGGAAAAACTGCTCAATTATAGTGATGGAGCTAAAAATACACATTTACAAACAGCAATGTGGTTTCAAGATACGGCTGGTCATATGAACGCAACCACAAGTGAGAACAAAGGATTTCAACAACGCTATGAACTGACAAAACAAAGTATGAAATTCGATATGATTGGACATCTTCATTGTGACATTTTTAATCAAGATAAATTTTTAATTCATGGAGTGGAATTACGTGTGAAACTTATTCCTGCAAAACCAAACTTTTGTCTCATGGCCGGTGAAAGTGGTGTCAATGCAAAAATCAATATTCTAGATGCATCGTTGCAGGTGAAAAAAGTCAGCATCAGCCCTAGTGTTAAATTGGCACACAATAAAATTTTACAATCTACACCGGCAAAGTATCCTCTGACAAGGGTTCAAATGAAATCATTTACCATCCCGAAGGATATACAATCCAAAACTATTGATAACCTGTATATGGGAACATTGCCAAATCGTATTATTGTAGGATTTACATCGAATGAAGCATCCAGTGGAACTATTACCACCAATCCATTTGAATTTCAACATCTAAACATTAATTTCTTTACATTGTACGTGGATGGAAAAGCTGTACCTTCAAAACCATTGCAACCCAACTTTGAAGAAAATCTCTACATTTCATCGTACCACACATTGTTCTCAGGCTCTGGCATACATTTTACCAATACTGGAAATACAATTTCAAGAGCCGACTACAAGAATGGATATACACTGTTTGTATTTGACCTAACTCCCGATTCTTCTGCTGGAGATTGTCACTATTGGAATTTACAACGACATGGCGCCATCCGATTGGAAGTTCATTTCCAAGAGAAATTAGCAGCACCTGCAAACTGTATTGTGTATGGAGAGTTTTCCTCACTTCTAGAGATCGACCACCAGCGCAACATTATCCTGGACTTTTAAATTACAAGGTACGTATACGTTATGTATCATTTCCATTCACGATGTTGAATACATTACAATTAGCTAGTGCTTTACACGGTAGTCCATTATTCAGAAATCATTTTACCGGGGTATTTGCAAGCGATGAGTTGCCCTCACGGATTTCTCTTCCTCTGGCAATGATTGTAAATACAGATCCATCCACAAAACTAGGAAGTCATTGGATTGCAATTTATATTGATCATCGCGGTGTTGGAGAATATTTTGACAGCTATGGCCTTCCTCCTTATGTACCACAACATGTTGCATTCTTAAAACTTCATTGTATGTACTATAAATATAATAACAGCCAAATGCAAAGTCTTGGTTCATCCGTATGTGGCTATTATGCTTATTTTTATTTGTGCTGTAAAGCCCAAGGAAAATCTCTGCGTGAAATTCAATACTTGTTCACAACAGTACCCACGGTTAATGATCGTAGACTGCTGCAATATACCTTCCAGGTAATTTTATCATATTTATCATTGCAAATGTATTGTTTAATCATCATCTATTTCTATACTAATCATCTTTTTCCTCGTTCTTTTTTACAGAATTCACAATACGAAGCTTTGCAAACGGGTGCTATGCTGCAAAACATGGAAACAAATCATTACAATCAAGAAGAGGAGGCGGTCTAATGAAGAAACCCAGCTCAATATACAAACATTGTCAATAAGAAAGAAAAAGAAGAAACCAGAAAAATGAATAAAATACAATTTATACTTATTTATGTGTTTTTATTGTCCATTCCATATACAACGTTATCAGATTCTCCTAAAGAATTGTGCGATATAAGACGAGAACCCTGGACAAAGTTTCCACCTAATTCCTAGAGAACATTGACCAGGGACCTCGTCGCGCATCAAAACCAAATCATTGATCACGTGACCGTACTACACCCGAAGGGTACTACCAAATTGAAAGGAGATACCGTCCATACCTTATAACTTTATCAAATAGGATAAATTGAGTCAGTAACCGAACACGTGGTTGTACTTAAAAATTTGAAAATAGGACCACCGAAACATATTGAGGTCCTGTACTATGCTTAAATTGGACAATTTCAGTGGACCCCCATTGCCAAAATTTAAGAAGGGTGCAACAATATACCCATGTCTTATGATAGGATATGGACCCCTTGTAATCATAGGATCTCATCAAAGGGGATAAAATGGACCAAAAAAACAAACACGTGGTACAACGTATTACTTACGTTTATATTTTGGCAATTTTTGTACCCCTAAAAGGGAACGATGTAGACCATCCAAATTTATCATGATACATATTGAGGACCTGTACTATAATACCAAATGTTTAAATTGGGCAATTTCCAAAATTTAAGGGGTGGGCCAAGGTACCCCTCCCGGGGTGCACCAATGTACCTATGTCTTATGATAGATAATGAACCCCTATACATGACCATATAACCATATAAGGTAATAGAACCTCATCAAAGGGGGATAAAATGTACCAAATACCAAACACGTGGTTGTACTAAAATTTTGGCAATTTTGTACCCCTAAAAGGGAACGAGGTGGACCACCCAAATTTATAGTGATCTATATTAGTGTCCTATACTATAATACCAAATGTTTAAATTGGGCAATTTCCAAAATTAAAGGGGTGGGCCAAGGTACCCCTCCCTGGGTGCACAAATGTACCTATGTCTTATGATAGGTAATGGACCCCTATACATGACCATATAATCATATAAGGTAATAGGACCTCATCCAAGGAGATAAATTAGGTCGAAAACCAAACACGTGGTACAACGTATTGCTTACGTTTATAGTTTTGGCAATTTTGTACCCCTAGAAGGGAATGAGGTAGACCACCCAAATTTATCATAATACATATTAGGGTCCTATACTATTATACCCAATGTTTAAATTGGTCAATTTCCAAAATTTAAGGGGTGGGCCATGGTACCCCTCCCAAATTTTTCAAGGGGTGCATTAATATACCCATGTCTTATGAAAGGTAATGGACCCCTGTATACGCCCATATAACTATATAGGGTAATAATACCTCATCAAAGGGGATAAATTAGGTCAAAAACCCCCGAAATTTGAATTTTTGGCAATTTTTTACCCATGAAAGGGAACGACATAGACACCCAATACTGATAGAGGTACATACTATGGTCCTAGGCTACCATACCAAATTTTTAGATTTGGCAATTTCCAAAATTTAAGGGGGGTGGTCCTATGTACCACTGCCAAAATTTAGGGGGTGGGCCAAGGTACCCCTGCCAAAATTTAGAGGGGGGTGGTCCTAGGTACCCCTAGGTCATTGACCCCTGGCCTTGGGGCCCCTCATTGAGGATAATCCAAAGTTAGGCCAAGTGGGGCGATTACTACTGCAGTTCCTTTTCTTTTGTAAACTTCTTGTAAACTTTACAGATTACAGGAGAAATCTTACTACGGTGTACAAATTGGACCGTGAAGTGTAAGCTTGAACAGGTAACCCAGAGTGTTGTTGCTTAAATCATTTGAAATAATGTGTACATTATATGAAATAAGTATTGTCTTTAATATGTATTGTACTCTTCATCTTAATTATATAGATCCTTAAAATATACCATATATTCCTTTCGGAGGTCCAAAGAAACTGGAGATATCCTAAATCTGCAAAACCACGCATCTAGAAAAGAAATAACTGCTCGTCGCGAGTACTTAAAACGATCTATTTGAGTCGACAGAGACTGCCTTTCCGAGCAACGATGATGACAGCAGTTTAAATAAAGGGAATTTTTTGCAAATATTCGAGTAGTTACGACCTTTCAACCCTTTTTAAAAGAATTATACAGCTCCAGGGAATACTAGTTATTTATCCCCAGAAGTTCAAAAAGAAGTTACCTTGTGGTGCAGTGAGAAAATCACAAATGGCATTGTAAATGAACTGAATGCCGCTGGAAAGTTCAGCGTTATGGCTGATGAAACGCGAGATGTTAGTGTTTCTGAATAACTTAAATGTTTGCATGAGCTGAAAAATTCTAAACTGGCAGAGCACTTTTTGGAATTGGTTAAACTTTGTGAGGTAAATGCTGAATACAAAACGAAAACAATTATCGAAACTTTGGTTTCTGTAGGTGTTAATAAGGACTCAATATGCATTGGGTAAGCTTACTATGGGGCGAAAATTATGTGAGGTCACATACGTGGTGTGCAAAAGTTATTTCGGAAATCTTATTCCCTCGCACTGTATATCCATTGCTATGCGCACCAGTTAAATTGAAGAATTGCAGAAGTGTGTTCGTTCGAACAAGCAAATGTTCGTTTTTATTTATTACAGACTTTGCATAATTATTTCTCTGCCATAAAAGCTCATGAACGATTACAGTAAGTTCTGACAGCATTAGGTTTGGAGCAGTCCAGTATATCTGGCCTTTCAGACATTCGTTGGACTTCACATATTCGTTCACTGAATGCCGTTAAAAAGAATTATGGAGCTATAAACTCTGCATTAGAGAGCATGGATCTAAGAAGACTACTGAAGCTGAGAGTAGTGCGAACAAATTGAAATCATTGCAACTGTTTTTAGCAAAATTTGGGAATTACTAATGGCCTGAATAATTTTCTACAAGGAGAAGGTATTAACCAAGGATCTTATAAAATAGAGGATCTGCCCTTACAACAAAATCTTGAGACCATACGTCACAGTTTCGCCACCCCTACTCTGCCCACTCCACCCAATAGCATCGCAATGTTTTGAGCCAACAAACATGGCGGAAACGAAAGTAGCCAATTAGACAATGGCGGAAACGAGAGTAGCCAATCAGACGTGCCGATGCTCAGTTGCTTTTTGGCTTCATTATTTAATAGGATGAAGATACATATGGGCAGATCCTATATTTTATAAGATCCTTGATATTAACCTAGCAGACGCCCACCTGCTTATTTGTTCGTTGTTGAAGCCATAAAAGAACTTAGAGGAAATTTCATTGCGTCTATACACTGAAGCATTGAAGTTTTGAAACAAAAGGAGAGAAAAGCGAAATAATAGTAGTATGAAATATTTTCTGGTTTCGGCTAGTATTCCGAAGAAATATATAAACATTTATATAAATATATAAATATTCCGAAGTCAAATATAAATATCTGTGATTCGTGCATTCAAGTATGTGATTCTAAATCAAAACTGTTCTTGATGAAGGAGACAACGGAAAAGGCTGCTGCGCAATTCGAAATAGATTTTCCTGAACATGAATCCATTGTTGTGAAAAATTATGTAGAATATCTTATGAAGGAAAAGGAAATTACAAATATCTCGGACTTGCAAGTTGTTCTGTTCAAGGCAATTTTTGCCCAAACTACGAATTTGTTGGAAATACCCTTGACGCTACTTGTGTCATTAGCTTCTTGTGAGCGTTCTTTCAGCGACTCAAAGCATATCTTCGTTGCAAGTCTGCTCAGGACAGAACATCAGCATTAGCCGCACTTGAAACAGAACAACAGATAGCCTCTAGCAGATAGCTTGAAACAGATAAAATTATTGACATATTCGCAAAATCGTTGCATAGGCATCACAGTTTGTGTCCAGCAAGTAATTTGTAAATGTAGTGTGGCAGAATATTGTCAGGTGACGTAAAAACAGCATAAAAAATGGTGTTGTAATATTAGGCCAATATTTTAAAATCATTATTTTATATATATATATATATATATACTCTTCGTTGATTATATTTTTTATGTTCCCGAAAGTTCAAAAGTTCAAGTATTGTAGGCCAGTTTGATATTCATGTTATGTTTGAGAAGCACGGAAGACGTTAACGATTTTGTGAACAATAAAAATGTACTAATATATAAAGTAAGTCAAGATCTTTGAATAAATGAAAAAGTTTATTATTATTTAATTTACACAATATAATAGTCAGTTGAAATTATATTGAAGTTTATTATTCTAGTATATAATGTTACTTCAACTCAGTGGTTAAATTCAGCCGGGGCTCAGCCCCAGTACTTTTTTGGTTGCCGGGGCTGAGCCCCGGATCTTTTCTCGTTGCTTTTTCTAAAATTTTCTCGGCATCTGAAATAATGTTGATAAAATCCGTACTTTAACTTTCCTTTGTCACTGTTTCGGTAGCTCACCTTAATCTAAAATTCAAGTGCATTATTGAGGCAACCGGGGAGTGAGAAAATAGCAGAAACAACGTTCTTTTCTCTCCGGTCGCTGCTGGTAGTTTTCTTTCTTCTATTTGTTTTTCAACAGGGGTATAGCTGAGCTATACAATCCTTGGGAGGGATAGTGATAGAAACTAAGAAGTTCTTTCTTCTGCTGTCTTATGTGAGCTTTCTAGCCTTTCAGAATCCTTGCAAGAAAAGACTATAGCCCTACCGAAGGCAAACAAACTCATATACAGAACAATCGAGGTGTTTAAGGCCTACAAAGAGAGAGGAGGCATATACTGAAGAGAAGTACAGAGAACCATAAAAGAGAAACATTTTAAAGGGGTTCCCTTGAAAATGAGTGGCAGTAAAAACAACGCTTCGGAAATTAACAAAGGGCAGTTCTATGAATGTAATTACAACCTTGAACAGAAGGTGCTTGACTGAGAAGGACACTGTGTACTCCGAAATGATGAAAATTATTTACCCCGAGTACTGGCCGGAAAATATGAATGTCGATTATGGAGAACAAAACTTGAAAGAATTGTGCGAATTGTTTTCTTTGTGTTTTCGAGAAACTATTCAAGCTTATCGCGACTTTAAGGATAGTGGAGGCAGGCAAGTCTTGGGGGGAATGAAGGTACTAATGCAGTGTGTGCAAACGATACCAGTTTGCAATGCTGAATGTGAGCGGGGTTTTGAGTGTAATGAATAATGTTGTCATGCCAACTAGAAACGCGCTATCGGTTGAAAGCAGTGCATTTTTTAAGAAATCGCTACTGGGTATCCAGGTACAAAAGGGCCATTGACACACATGGCAGAGTTTTTAAAGTGCCTTTTTGTATAATGTACACTTTTGAAATAATGACATACAAAATGACGCATTTATCAGACTTCTGCTAACCATTTCATTTCCGATTCAACACATCGCCATCAATACAGGAACATTGTACGTAACCCTGCTTTCCCTATGAAAATAGAATGCATGTGGTGTATTGGAGATTTCGGCATTAGATACTATTAGGACAGTCTATTAATTATGTAACGCTACAGAGCATGAGAAAGGTTTACAATTTGTTACGCTTTGTGGCATAAGGGATTCTTTTGAACAATTTAATTGTCACAAACGTTCAATCATTTTGTAGCATCTTACTGTCGTAAAATTATCACAGAAAAGGAAATATTTCTGGCACTATTTAAGAGAACTCGCGCTGAAGAAAAAACCGGAAAATGGACAGTGACTATCTGAGTATTATCTAGTAATAGGGAAAACAGGGGGATTGGCACAGAGGTAACCAGTGACAAATTTAGAAAAATATTTCAGTAGGGGCTTCTCTTTAGGAATAATTTGTATTTAGAAATTTTAAATTTTAAGGGGAGGGGCTTGAAGATTATGAGGAACATTTGATTCGTTTTCTATAGAAATTCTAAAATTTTGGAGGAGCTCAGCCCTTCCCACCGGCGTAATTCCGCTACTGAAGGTAACTGTGCAACAAATTGTGTAAAAAATTGTTAAAAATAGCGCTTTGTTTTTAATGGACAATCCCTTACTTTCTTACAAGTTTGTGCCGTCTATTAATTGCGTCAGAAAATTGCGTGAACAAATATCACTAACCAATATTGCCCATAACAGACACGAAATGTTTGATTGCGAGGAAATGTTACGCCAGGATAAAACAGATTAGGTTAAAGCAGAGATGCAAATAACCACTCGCTCACTCACCATGGACAAGGGTTCATCGGTGCGGGCGAGTATTTAATATCATATCGAAGGTAAGTATATTATTTCTATTGTAGGATGTGGGCTAATAGCTTTTCTCTTGGGCAGTGTTGGGTAAGTTACTTGTAAAAATGTAACGCGTTACAAGTTACTTTACTTTCTCTTAAAATGTAACGCGTTAGTAACGCGTTACTTGCCTCAAAAAAGTAACTGTTACTTTACTTCGAAAGTAACGCGTTACTAACGCGTTACTTTTAGGTCCGAAACTTTGAATATGTGGAAAAAATCTTATTACTTCAGTTTTCCGTACTGCTATTACTATCGATATTATTATTATTATTATTATTATTATTATTATTATTATTATTATTATTATTATTATTATTATAACAACACTGTGTATAAACATGAAAAATAGGCGGTTTATATATGAATACTAAAAAAGTAGTTGACTGCCAATTTCGGTAGTCGTGAAGTCTAGGAGTAAAGTAAGATTGTTCACGAGCTTCTGAGTTTGGGTTGATGATCGAGGTTGAGTATTCGGGGTCGAGCCAAACGTTGTTAAAAGTTATAGGGCACTGGCCAAATATCTTCAAAACTGCTCGGCCCAGGTTTAGAATTGTCAACGACTCGAGCAGATCAGCACATAGCTCATTCACTATCGACTCAAACCGAGAAGTGAGCTGAGCCAACAACTCACCCAACCAAGTCGGCTAGAGCCCTTCGCTCAGTTGAGTCGAACCGAGCAGATGGCTTATTCCAACCAAGCCAGGTCGAGTCGATGGTTCACCCCAAGCGAGCCGGCTCGAGCCATCGGCTTAGTTAAGCCGAGCCGAGCTAAGCTTGTTTTAAAAAAATCTCTTGTAGTCTCGCTATAGAGACGAGACGAGATGCGAGCAGTGTCCCCTCTCGTGAGCAACACTAAAAGTATTCCATATTACTGCTTTGCTTACATTTCTCATGGTTTCGCTTTCCAGTGTAATCAGCCCATGATTTCAAAACGAGTTAAAACGAGCGAGCCACTTATCAAACTCGACTCAACTCGAAACTCGACGCCAAAAACAGTGAATCGGTTCGGAACTCGACTCGAGAATATTACTTTTGACTCGTCTCGAAACTCGACTTGGATTCGAGTCGAGTTTTAGCTTGACTCGTGCCCAACCCTATGCATTAGAAAAAATGGTTGCTTATTATTATTCTGCTAAACTAATAACAATGTTGCTATGTAAAATTAAAAATACAGAATATAGAGAAACATTACACTACAACTGACGAAATGAGAACACATGAACTGGGGGTGAATCAAATTTGCCAATAACTCTAAAATAGATACATGCTTTTTAAAGCTAGTTGTTCCAAACTCTATAATCAACGGGACTTTAGGATATGCAAACTGATCTAAAAGAACCCTAATATTACATACCATCAACATTACATCAATAAAGTAGGCCTGGTCATCAGAACATCCTTTATTCATATTAAACCCTTACTGAATGTCTTTCATTATGGCACCCTAATTGTTGATAAATATTTCCCGCCGGGGCACCACTTTACTTTTAAATTCTGTTCAGCAGTGGCGTACTTACTATTTTGTTTCGTTGGGGCTTTGCCTGAAAATGTGAAAATTCTGCAAGATATTTTATATACTTTACTATAGTAAGTAAGATTTCAGGGGGGCTTAAGCCCGGAAGTCCCACCCCTGAACACGCCACTGCTGTTCACCATCATCTTCAGCTTTAAGAAAAAGTATTCTTTCAAATGTTCGAACGATAAAATATTTTCGTTCTCCATCTTTATAAAATAATAATAATAAAAAAAAACATTCAAAGTAAAATAGACTACCAATACCATTGCACTCGTAGTTCACCTACTGAATGTATTGATTTGGAGCTGTCAATATCTAAGACAAAATCTTCCAGGTGCTTGCAATCAGTACACGTGATTTCCCTGAGGCTCTCCTCATCTTCCAAAAGCAGCAAGTGGCACTATATTTTGTTATGTAAATAAACAAATCAAATTGTATCTATGAATGTATTTGCAAGCCTACCAACGTAAAGTTCGTAAGGCGAAACGGGAAAATACACATCGAGATTTCCCGTTCCGTCTTGCATTAAGATGAAAAGTGATAACAGGTTTTACATGCTAATTTCATTGCTAGAGGTCATAAGGCGAAACGGGAAAAGGCGAACAGTGCAGGAATTGTCGGTCACTGGCATCGTTCATACTCCATTATTCCATTCTGAGAAATTCACTTACAGGAAAGAAACATTTGTTTCCAAAAAAAAAAAAATATACATATATTGTAGTTACTCATTCGAAATGTAACGCGAAAAAGTAACGCAAACTAAGTACGTTACTTAAAAATTTGTAACGCGTTACCGTTACAGTTACTTTGGAAAAAATGTAACGCGTTACTAGGAAACGTTACTGAAAAAGTAACGCGTTACAAGTAACGCGTTACTTGCGTTACGTTACTTCCCAAGACTGCTCTTGGGCGAGTAAAATTTTGTTTCTTGTTTGCATTCCTGGGTTAAAGAGAACAATCTTTGAGAAGACTGGAAATGGGC
This sequence comes from Thermobia domestica, assembly GCF_964235325.1. NCBI lineage: Eukaryota > Metazoa > Arthropoda > Insecta > Zygentoma > Lepismatidae > Thermobia > Thermobia domestica. The sequence continues at coordinate 54,125,700 of NC_137456.1, read as the reverse complement.
GATAATGAGAATTGGGAATTTCTGGAAAGGGAACCAAATTACGAGTGCAAGAGTGTAGCTCAGGAATAGCTGAAAGTTAGCCTCAACAGGCTTCTAAAATAACAACTTCAAAATTATGTATGTACTCAATATGACCCAACCTAAGAAAAAAATCAAAATTGCTTTATCAAAGTTTATAACCTAATATGCGTTGCATCAAATGAATATCAACAATATAGTGCATAGTAGATCGGTGTGATGGTCAAGGGCGCCGATTTCTCTGTAAATTTGGGGGACCCCATTCAGATGCAGAAGGTATATATATATGGGGATTTTAAGACAAATTGCATTCAAATTATGCCTAATATTGTATATTCATATATACAATAAGGGGGGCCACATGAGCTTTGGGGGGGCGTGCCCCCCAGGATCGGCGCCCTTGGTGATGATAGGATGTATGAAACAACCACATTATGGTAAAGAGTAAGAGACAATCTGACTTTAAAGGAAAAATCGTCTGTGATCGCCTCTTCTCAATAAAACGGAAATAGATGCTAGGAAACCCGATATTCAATTGTCTCCAGTAAACATGCAGGAAGCAAAGCAAAACAAACATGGCAAGCCTAACTAATTCTGTCACTCTACTTCCTCCCTCCTCTTCAATACTTGACAATAACCTCCTCTTCAATAGGCAGGTTAGCTTACCCTCAAATATGTTGTAAATGGTGGGCCTACCTTATAGATGACAGGCGACAATCCTGGATTTGGCTTCACGTAGCTACATTAATCATTTGGCATGAGATTTTCACTAAAAAGCCACCGGCGTCGGCACTGAATCAGCAACTCCTTCTTGCTCTACATATTGCCGATTTTGATCTAAGTGGCTATCGTTGCAACGCAAAGTGTTCCCCAAATGTGTTGTTCTATTCTCAATATTTTATCAGAAATAATGAGTCTTAATTGTAACGCACTAAAAAAAGTATTGTAAGTTAAGGATTAGTAAAAGTTCCATTTCATAAAAATTAAATATCCAAACAGCAAGTTGTTTTCTTCGGTTATTTTCTCTCAGAGACCATACAAAAGGTGTATAATCCAAACGCCATTTGGATCGTTACTGATGTGAGAGTTCGGCTTCAACCTTTCTACCTCTTTAATCAGTCTATTAACTTTCTCTGTATTAGAATAGAATGAAAGTGCTTACATCTCGAGGTAGACCAATGAGTAGGCGAAACGAAGAAAAGATAAATATCTGAAATTTCAAGAATGAAGCTCTCCAATTTTACACCTATCCACAGAATACAAACTAATACATATACTCACAAAAGCAAAGTATATTGAAGTAATTTTAAATTTACAGAGTAGTAATGACTAGATTTGTCAACGACAATAGATTTTATTGCCCCCTTAATTGCTTTTATCACTGTATACATTTGATGTCAATATGGCCGTGTCGGCCTTGGGAGGTTTCTGGGGGAGGTGGTTTTATTACCCTGTTTGTTAGGTGGTTAGACGGGTTCCTGGAAAAGGTTGAGTGTTAGGAGGGATGGAGTAGTTTCTAGAAGAGAGGTTGAAGGACATGTATCACGTGATTTTGATAGGGTTGTTTCTAACAGCTATGCTATGATCAAATTAATTATTCTTTTATTTGTATTTTCTTAATAAATTAGTCGGAACAATTGTACTGGTTCGCTTGCTAAGCAAGCTCCTTATTTATTAGATCGTTTGCTAAAGCATACTCCATAGAACAATCTCTGATTGTGATTATATTAATTAATTCGCTTCATTAGAAGCTCATTCTTATTTGCATTCTCTTAATAAATTAGTCGGAACATCTTATTTTACGGATTGCTTGCTAAGCAAGCTCCTTATTTATTGGATCGTATGCTAAAGCATACACGTTGTTAAATTTGATTGTGATCATTTTTCCCAAATCGTATGCTAAAGCATACTCGTTGTTAAATTTGATTGTGATCATATTAATTCTTTATTCTTTCGCTTCATTAGAAGCTCTTTCTTATTTGTATTTTCCTAATAAATTGGAGGGAATAAACTTTATTCATGCGGGACACATTGTGGATTCTCCGTCTGAAAGACGTCGTGTATAAAATATGTATACTTCGGTACGATAAGCATTGCTGGTACATATACAGAGCGTGGTTCTTGTACGTCTTTCGCTGGTGAACTCAAGACATGAACTGAACTTTTCGCGCGCTTTTTGGAAACTCGTTGTGCAAGAGGGAAAGATGTCGTTGTCGGGTAACAGGTGCGTGTTAAAACATGAAGACAAATACAAAGGAAAACCGACGACACGATTAGTACACATCACAGAGTGCCGACAAAGTAATAAAAACAAGTTTGGCGCCAGGGTAGGTGAACACAAGATATTGTCGGCGAAGAATACAAAGAATATTGAGGTTGTGGCAGGTAAACATGTTGAATCATGCCCCTTTGCTAATTGGTAATAGAAAACAAGTTTGGCGTAAGGGTAGTTGTACACAAGATATTGTTGACGGCGAATACAAAGAAGATTGAGGTCGTGCCAGGTAAACATCACAGAGTGCCGACAGAGTAATAAAAAGAAGTTTGGTAATGCGTTAGGTGAACACAAAACAATGTCGATGGTGAATACAAAGAAGATTAAGGTTACGGTAGATAAACATTACAGAATACCGACAGAGTAATAAAACAACTTTAATGGTATAGGAAATGAAAATAAAACCTTGTTGACGAAGAATACAAAAGAAGTTTGGCACCACGAATGGTGGTACATGACGCGACACTGAACGGAAATACAAAAGAACTGTTGATTCTGTTGAAACATGAAGCGGCATTGAATACAATAGAAGATTGTCACATTGATATGATACCGAGTGAAAACACAAAAGAAGTTTTGCAGTATGAACTGTGTTGACACTTTTCTTTGTACGTAGATAACATTTTAAGTGAATAGTACAGGATATGAATAACATTATTGAGGGAATACCGTTGTAAGATGTGAATGATCGTAACACAATGTAAATAATATTGACAATGTTGTTTCAAAAGAATGTTTGATCAATAAATGATACATGAGAACATAAATGCAATGTAAGTATATGTTTTCTCCGTCCATTATACCTATTGAAAGTTGTATAGAGAATTGGGAAAGTACATTTGAAAATATTTTAAATGATGTAAGGGGCGTGTTTTAAAGTACCATGTTGACATAAGTTTTCCTTATATACTGGGTATGATGAGAAGACTAGCATAGTATCATCATGGATTCGTCTGCCAGTACAGTACAACGAGAAATTCAACTTTGCAACGAAGTAGATTGCGATTCTTCATTTGACTATGTTGAATCTCCCAACAAAAAGTTTAAATTGCATAGAGAATCTCCGGACTTGTTTATTGATGAAGAAACTTGCTATTTTTCACCGGCTTCTCCAGATGTTATTATAGAGGAAGAAACTTGCTCACCGGCTTCTCCAGATGTTATTATAGAGGGAGAAATTTGCTCACCGGCTTCTCCAGATGTTATTATAGAGGAAGAAATCATTGATTTAAGAGAAGAGCCAATATTAATTCCAACTTCGCCCGTTGGATCAAGAACAACTTCACCAGTACCAGTAACAGGAACACCGGAGCAAAAGTTTCAAGTTCCAGCGATAAAGTGGACACTTGCAGAAGAAGAACAAGAAGAAAGATCAACATCTCCTGATTTATTTAATGAGGAAGAGGAGGAAGAAATTTGTAAGTTATTCAACGAGATAGAAGAGTGTAAACCCAGCACGCCATCACCAAGTGTTTCACCGTTGGACTTTCCATCTTCACCCCAAAAGGTTCCATTGGATTTGCGTGTGCAGTACCAGTGCGAGTGTAATAGTGACTTTGTTAGTGAAACATGTGTTAAAGATAGTATTTTAAAGTGGGAACCGAATACAGTTTTACTCTGCCCTGGTTGTACCCTAAATTTTTTCAATCAGTTCGGGCACAGGTGCCTTCTTGTGAATATATTAACTCTCGAAGCAGAAGCATGGAAAATTATGGCCAGCAAAAATGTGAGAGACAATGTGTATTCAAATTATGTGAAATCGCATTCTGCTAACAAAAGAAGTGAACATTTATTTCATGAAAACTATGACAACTTATTAAAGAACCCAAATTATATTGAAGGACTAGTGAACATTTTATTAGAAAAAGATAGAAACGCTGCAAAGTGATTTCTTTTTTTTGTATGTAATATAATCTGTATATATTATTTTTATATGTGTGTCTGTGTGTGTGTGTGTGTGTTTGTACATATATATCTTATTTTCTATACTTGTTTGCTTGTATATATCTTTATCTCCAAATAAATATATACGAATTTCATTTCTTGATTTTTATTTAATAAAAGAAACTTTCCTAAATAAAAGGTATCATTGACATTTTACAAGGTGAAACTCATTTATGGTTTCTATCGTTTAAAATTGGTATTTGATGAGCGTTTTATATTTTTTCTTCATTTTACTAATACTTTGAAGTATTTAAAAGTTTGATGAGTATTTTACAAGTTTGCGATTTTGAAACATAGATCCTCAAAGTTTGTGTAACAAACAAACATACCTTGAATAAGGAGAGTTTATGTAACGAAAGATCCACATAAATAAATAAGAACGAATTTGTGCAACAAATATTTGATGAATTACACTCTATGAGTATTGTGTTAAGAAAAGTAAGCAGACTTTCTGCAAGAATTTTTTATCATATTCACAATCATAAATTGTTCAGAGTTCCACAGAAACTTTTTTTTAAATATATTTACAATAAAAAAAATTAACACTGACTTTGCAATGAGAAAGCATTTTTAAGTTCACACTTAAGTGCCCTTAGTATTTTACATAGTATTTATTTAACACTACATAACTATGTTGATGTAAGAGTATTACGGTAAGTAAAACGAAATAAGAAGATTGTTCATCGCATTCTTAATACGTTCACACAAAGTGTTCGAGTAAATAATTACGAGATATTAAATAATACAAGAGAATAAAAAAATAGTAATATTATAATATGATTTATATACTTACCTTACAAATACAATAAGTTTCACATACATGTGATATAAAATGCAGAAACTGATTTTACAAACACGAATCATAACATGCAGAAAGTGTTTTTACAAACGCGAATCATAACATGCAGAAAATGTTTCACATACAAGCATCATAACATGTAGAAAGTGTTTTACAAACGCGAATCATAACATGCAGAAACTGTTTTACAAACGTGAATCATAACATGCAGAAACTGTTTTACAAACGCAAATCATAACATGCAGAAACTGTTTTACAAACGCGAATAATAACATGCAGAAAGTTTTAACATACAACCATCATAACATGCAGAAAGTGTTTTACAAACGCGAATCATAACATGCAGAAAATGTTTTTACAACGTGAATCACAACATGCAGAAAGTTTTCACATACATGTAATATAACATGCAGAAAATGTTTTACATACAAACATCATAACATGCAGAAAATGTTTTTTACAAACGCGAATCATAACATGCAGAAAATGTTTTTACAACGTGAATTACAATATGCAGAAAGTGTTTTTACAAACGCGAATCATAACATGCAGAAAGTTTTTCACATACATGTGGTATAAATGTCGAAAAGTGTTTTTCAAAAACAAATAATTAACACGGAACTTCTATTGAAGTGATTGAACAAAATTAAAACTAAAAATACAACTTACGAAAATGAAAATGTAACTTGCAAAAATGAAAATGCGAGTTGTCAAAACTAAAATGCAACTTGTGAAAAAATGAAAATGTAATTTTCAAAATTAAAAAAATGCAACTTGTCAAAATGAAAATGCAAGTTGTCAAAACTAAAATGCAACTTGTCAAAATGAAAATGTAATTTTCAAAATTAGAAATGCAAGTTGTCAAAACTAAAATGCAACTTGTCAAAATGAAAATGCAAGTTGTCAAAATTAAAAAATGAAAATGTAATTTTCAAAATTAAAAATTAAAAGTTGTCAAAATGAAAATGCAAGTTGTCAAAACTAAAATGCGAGTTGTCAAAATGAAAATGCAAGTTGTCAAAACTAAAATGCAACTTGTGAAAAAATGAAAATGTGAAGTTTTCACATGCATGCAATATAAAAGTGTACAAACAAATTTTAGGCACGCGGATCATAACATACGGATTTTTGTTATATGCACATGTTAAAGTTTCATATGCACATGTTAAAGTTTTTAGTTGCATGAAATAATTTTCACAGAATATTTTAAGTACGATAATGTAAAACGCATTTACACAAAAGAAAGTTTTAAAATCATACATCTAAGGAAATAATAAAAAAATGAAAACAAGTAATATACAGTGATAAAATTTTATTTACAAATTACAATAAGATATATATATATAGTTTACATACAGATACATTTGTGATTTTAACATTCCTTGATATATTGTTTAATACAATCTATATTTATATTAGTATATGTACAATTACATATTGGCCAGTTTACTGCTGAAAGTTTTTTATCACTTGTTTTTGTTAATTTATACACATTGTTATTATTATTATTTTGTAATTGATTAGCAGAAGAGTTTTTATTTTCCATTATTACTATTTTTTGTGCATATTATAATGTAAATCTTTTTTGTAAGAATAACTCTGTAATTAACTGAATGTTATCTTTGTTTAACAAAATGTTATATAATGTATATGTAAATGTCCAATCATCAATTTCAATATCACAATGCACTGTTGCAAAATCTTTATATAAGTCATCAAAACTTTGTGTGCTTACCATTCTACGCCATGCATTATAGCATAACATATCATAGTCTAAAGTAATACAGTCATGCTCATTTAAATTTGCGCGATTTTGAAAACACCCGTAACACAAAAGTTCTCGCTGTGGTTTCCAACGGTCAATACATAATAACATACATTGTTCATCTATAGAAAAAGAAGAACACCGATATTCGCAATACTTGTATGTATTTAGGAAACGACATTGGTATTCACAGTATGGATTGTTGATACACATTTTTATCGTGTTCAAGATATGTTTCTCTTAAATCAGAAATGTGATAATCATTGAATGTAATCTCCTGATATGTATAGTTAAATTTGTTTATAAGATGCGGAATAATGTTTACGTCTATATATTTCACATGAATCTTTAGATATTGTTTTAATATTTCCTCGCGTGTTGATTTCTTAATTAGGAAATTCCACACAGTAGTATTTAATTCTTCATCACTTTCACTTACACATTTATGCTCAGTTTCTTTCTCACTACGAATTGCACAACTTTCACAAAGTAATGGTTCAGAAAGTTTATATTTTTCTAGTAACTGTTTTACACAAACTTCATTTACTTCATTAGGAGTACAACCACACTTCACATCATTGAATATCAGAATGTCATTAGAAATTGTATTTTGATCTAGCACTACTACTTCCTCTTCAAAGGGTATTTCATTCGGGTATCTGAAATTTCGTCTATACACACTATCGTCTATGCTAATTTCTTGTGTTGGATAAATAATCCTATATTTTTCAGCGTCTTCTTCAGGAATGTCAGGATCATTTGGATGTACAACAATAATTTTCTTTTGTTTTTCAAGTTCAAAACGTTTTTCACGTGGTGAAATGTACTTTACATGTTTACTTTGCGATAAGGAAAGATTGGTTTCAATTTCACCTTTCCTTTTCTTATTATGAAAAGAAGAATATGTTCTTAATTGTTTAACATTATGCGGGTCTTTATTTATTTTTCGCTTTGCAACTGCTGAAACATCTACCTTTTGACTGTACATCTTAACAACGTATCATCCACTTTATTTGTGTTAGTACAAGTACACGCATGCGCAGGATTTATAGTGCAAAGGTAGGGGATGCGCGAAACAAATGCGCAGAAAATAAGTATGAATATTTTAAAAGTTTTCCCCATTATAATATTTGTTTACGTATTGAATTAGATTCTGTGTATTTTAAATATCAAAAATATTTAATTTGATACGTCAGACTAACTGCACTTTTTTTATTTTGATTGAATATAATATTAACTTAAGAATAACATTAATTATATACATGATCTTATGAAAATATAGTGTGAGAAAGCATGATTTTATTCATACAGATTTAATTGGATGACAATTCAGTATTTGGATGTTACAGTACTATATCCAATTGTAATGTTTCATGATACAGAACATATACACAAAGTAAAGAAATATGCATGTAACAGTAGACATATACGTGTAACGGTTGACATATGTTTGGCTTATGTTGCACATGTAAGGAAGAAGGTATCATTGAATGCACACATTGTGACACTCAGCATGTCTTAACAGACACATATTGTACCCCAGAACTTCATAAAGCGTTAAAGACTGGATATAAAATTCTGCAAATTATTGAAGTATGGGGATTTGATCTGTTGGTTCTGAGCATAGTCATTTAAATATATCAGGAAGCTTTAAGATTTTACCTTATGTCAAATCAAAGGAGACAAAGAAAAATACATGAAAGAGTATCATGTATATGAAGGAATAGAATTAATGGAAGATAACATTAGGACGAACCCATGCATGAAACAAACTACATGTCAATGTACGAAAAATGGACATAACGATCAGCCTTACTGCAAAACAAAAGATTTTGTTTACTTGGTGTTAACGCAACGCTATGCTACGGGTGTGAGGGTAAACATATGTAAACTTACTGCAGGCAGCATTCCTGCATTTTGGTTGTGTACCGGCTATTGTATTGAAGAGTTGCAAGTTCGCAAAAGATATTATTGATTTGTACTGTGTGGGCTTCTTTCGTCAAGACAATATGCTGAAAGCTACGTGTGAAAAAATTAGTGAATTTGTGTCTGTAGGGAAGACTACTGGCTTAACTGCTGATGATTCCGACGAGTTAATGGGTGTTTTTTTCGGGGTTAGTACGAGTTTTGCACCAGAACATAGTATATGTTCTACATTGTATGGTACTGGCACTCGGGAATACTTTCGCATTGTTAATAGTAAAACTATGCAATATCCTTATTTTGGTCTGCGTGGAAAGGAAGTTACCATTGAATGTGTGCACACTAGTGGTATCGAAGACCCGCAAACATATGTTCGCTCATTATTCGAATTTGCACAAGAACATAGGCTAAATGACGTCAATGATGATGATATGTTTATCAGTATTACTATTGAAAGCTCGCGTCAAAATTAAACAAACGATGTACATGACATGACATCCTAAAAAAAGGAATTGAATCCCGATATATCGTTACATATAGTTGAAAATGTTTTAAATACTAATGAACATTTGGAAAGAAGGGAGATCCATGCAAGGGAAAGGGTCGAACCCGTGGATCAGCCAAATATGAAGATTATGCAACGCTTTGGAAAAGTGTTCCATCCCAATGGAGAAACATTGTATATTGTCATTCTTGGAATGGGTAAGACTGATCAACGTCGTAACTGCATGTACAAACTAAAGAATCATCCTGAGCTAGTATTAAAACAGACTAAGGATTTGTGCATTGATCCCAATGTTAGTGTTGACCATTAACATGGTTGTACTATTGCAGATGCGAAGAAGTTCGAAAACAAACTAACCTCTGAATACCAGATAGTTATTTATGAGAAGAACAAATGAGTTAAGTATATAATATATCCGTGAATTAACGATGGCAACAAAATTTACACCTTGTATGAGAACCAATTGATAACTAACATACATAAACGTTTGTAACCCAATGTTTTTGTGGTTATTGTTTGTAGGATCTTAAATGTATTATAGTGAATATCTTACTATCACTTATTTCCCAAATAATTCTAGCAGAAGCGTATCTTTCAATATTTTAAATTGGGTTGTACATAGTTTTCATTTTGTATTAGTGTTAATCAGTTCTTTGCAGCATTTACTACTTTCTTTTCATCATTATCAAACATATGTTTAAAATTATCGCACTATACCGAACTATGCAGTAACTATTGTCAACTTTCTTAGAGAATTACAGCAGTTAGATTCATTTGTTATCAGTTTTTACGCTCACAGAAGAAATCAAGTCATACCAAATCCTTTTTACACTTTGTATGTGTAATACGTCTACAGAGGAGTAACATTTTCACCCATACGTCTATTATTTCTTCATATTTTTCAATCACAAACACTATCACTATCACTATGGTTTTTATTCCAAATTAAGAATTTCTTAAAATCTTTCTGCAAGAATATTTCTATCAGTTGATTAAGAAATGTATCATTATGAATGGCATCATCATATATATGAAAAAACTGTTCTAATTTATTAAAAGTATTGCCGTACATCTTTTGAAACTCATACCAAATTTCATCCTGTGTATCAATATCCATAACAATGCTTAGTACTTTTGTTTTCAATATATTTTATCTAACAGAATACAGTCATGGTTTATTGCGTCTTTTAATCCCCGTGCACATCCACTGCAAAGAAGCATACTTCTTCTTTTAGATTCCCACAGTTGAAACGCATTTATTAAGCACTGAGTGGTTATGCGAATGTTATCGCAGTAACAGACCCATACGTTTTCAGCATTAGACATTTTCAGTTCAAATCTTCAACAGTTTGAAAATATTGTTTTTATGTATTTTTCTAAAACACTAGGCACAAATATTTTCACTGCCCAACATACGAAGAAGAAATCTTTTCATCGACTACAACGGAACAAGATTATTATATGTACCTCTGTTAACCCTGGTATTTATACGTTTCACCGTAGGATGTATTGCATTATTTGGATTAACCAATGAAAACAGGTTTGAACAAGTTTAAGGTAGACCTGAAACTCATAGTTTCCACCCCCAATTAGTTTTAGTTGCTATTCTTTTATGATTATGAAGTGATTCTTATATTCAAATTAACTTGAATATTTCATCTTTGCAACAGTTTTTTTTAAAACAGATAAAGTCACCCATGCCATTTACACGCGCTTGCTTGAATATCACATCTTTGCAATAAAATCATTTTTTTACAAAAGTTTTTTTACAACATACAAAGTCACCCACCCCGTTTACCCGCGCTTGCTTGAATTTCTATATACTGACATTTAGATTAATAATTAGAAATCACGATACCTGAACACCAATAGATCCTTTGCATGTGTTTGTTTTAATTAGACTATTGGATTTCAACGCAATGTGACAGTTTGATTTGATCCATAAATAATCCCTTTAAAAGTTAAAGGGAAGATTTTAACAATGTTTACTAGATTTTCCGATTCTTAAGTAGTCCTTTGCTCTTGTTATTTTCCAATAATGATTATCTTAAGCTGTATCTAATTATCATTTTCTTACTTTTGAACATTCTTAAGTCTCTCTCATGCTGAGTTTCCTACTTTGTCCACAGTCGTCCTATCCTATTACCCATTGAAGCCTTAGCGGTTTACTCCCTTTTCTATTTGCTTTTAGTATTGCTTTTGATTTGGTTCCCGCGTAAAATTCATCAGAGTTGTCAACCGGATGTGGGTAGTTGCTCTACTAATGCAGAAAAGTATGTGCACAGATAAGTACAACAAACATTATCTAAAATAATACTGGTCATAGGAAAGATCAAATGGGAGTAATAAATTGTTTAAGGATCTGAGAAGTGAACTTTGTGCCGGACAATATTGTGTTCGTAACTTTTCTTGGGAATTTTCCCCGTTTTCCCTCATAGTTTTATTCATTTCGTCATTTCCTTTAGCCTAACCGACATAAATGTGGTACGTAATACTCAAAGATTTCATTTATTTCAATGTTTAAGGAGAACGAGAATGTTTGTCAGCATTGGTTAGTGTAGGTTGCGAATATATGTTGCAGATGTACTCGCTGTCCAAATCAGCTATTTTGCTACAAACTTATACAAATTCTCATATTCAGTTGATAAATCTCCGAGTGTCGATATTGATCACAGTGCAGTACACTTTTTATAGATAAATAGATACTGAGACCTTCATAGCTAACATGTCCTTAAATACTGATAAGCTCAAGCAAAGAAAGAAAAAAATCTAATTCCTAATAATATTTAAAGTAAACTGAGCAAATTATAAAAGTTTCCAACATCGGCCTCTGCCACCTTTCCTTCTTACGTTTCATGAAATTGGAATTTATTTTACGGATAAAGTGTAGTATATCGCCTATTTATCTGTTGTACAATCAAATAGCTTTATATGTAATAGGGTACACATCTTTGATGTGGTAGTTTGTGATTCGATTCCCAACACCCATGTTTTCATTCACCCACATGTCTTAAGAGGTGTTCTTCATACCCACTAGAAATAAAGATTTCAGTTCAAGTATACTTTCTTACTTGAGCCCATTCAACTTGTTGGTATTTAATAGCTTCAGCTATATATCAGGTCTAATTTTGAAGTGCTTACTCATCATTATTTAGTGTTCAAACAATTTTAACAAGGAGTCTGCTACGCATATGCACTCTAAAATAATACGAAAAATTACAGTGAGAACTATGAAATTGTTGACAAATCCATCATTAGGTTAGTTCTAGCTTCGTATTGCTTATGAGGAATTCAATTCAATATGAAGATCGTAATGTTGTAAAGAAAGATAGGAACATATTTCGCAAAACCATGAAGATTATTGAATACAAACTTCTTGTAGTGTACATCCTCTTTCTCTTCCTCTCTCTCTCCCTCTGTACTTTTCTCTCTGAACTTCTCTCTCTCTCTCCCTCTCTCCCTCCATCTCTGTACCTCTCTCTCTCCTTATCTATCCCTCTCTGTACCTCTCTCTATCCTTATCTGTCCCTCTCTGTACCTCTCTCTATCCTTCTCTTCCTCTCTCTCCCTCTCTGGACCTCTCTCTACCTCTCTACCTCTCTGTACCTCTCTCCCTTCATCTGTGGACCTCTCTCCCTCTCTCCTGCTCTGGACCTCTCTCTCCCTCTCTTCCTCTGTGGACCTCTCTCCCTATCTCCCTATCTGTACCTCTCTCTCCCTCCATCTCTGTACCTTTCTCTATTCATCTCTGGACCTCTATCCCTATCTCTGAACTTCTCTCTCTGTACCTCTCTCTCCCTCTCTGGACCTCTCTTTGAACTTCTCTCTCTATACCTTTCTCTATTCATCTCTCCCTCCCTCTCTGGACCTCTCTTTGAACTTCTCTCTCTATACCTTTCTCTATTCATCTGTGGACCTCTCTCTGAACTTCTCTCTCTCTCTCTCTATCCTTCTCTTCCTCTCTCTCCCTCCTTCCCTCTCTGTACATCTCTCTCCCTCCATCTCTGGACCTCTCTCTCTCTCTCCGTCTCTGTACCTCTCTCTCTTCCTCTAAATGTACATTTTGTTTTGTTTTGATTGTCAGCATTATTCATTTCTCTTAGCTTACAGAGCATAAGGAAAGGAGATTACACTAAATGATCAATGTATCGATTTCACGTCTCATATAACCTCACTACTAAAAGTAATAAGAATAGTTTTTCTCTTTCTTCTAGCTTGCCTATGAGATGAGACGAGATGAAACAAAAGTTTGTATGGTTAAGCGTACATGTCTTTGACATCTAAACTTTATTCGTACTTATAGTTTTCTAATATCATTTTCCATTTATTTCACAAGTAGCTCTTAATATGATCATAGACTTTAGTGTTTCGAAACATTTAACAACTATTTTTTAACGTTCACACTCAAAGAGTGTTCTGAATTTGCAAAAAGCAAATGATCCAATGTAAATTAAATAACACGAAAGAATTCAAAAGCTGAGTTTTAATAAAAACGAAATAACACAAAAGCAGAGCGTGAACTCTTAAAAATTGTAATTGCTAAGTCAAAATACATACCGCAAAGCAGATAATCCAATAAAAGAAATACTCAAAAGAAGAAGAAATAAGTAATAAGAGGATTCGATTCCCAAGTAGAATGTTTAAAAGAACTTCAAAGTCTATCAGTTTACTGTCTAAGGACTACAAAGAAAATATCTTTGATGATGGCGAACTCCAAACAAATTCATACAAATCATGACTATCTTACGTGAAGTTTTCCTTAATCCTGCAACGCAAATGTGATGTCAAATAAAATAAGATTGTTTTCACATTACGCTCACAAATTCAAAACCAAGGGAGGTTTACACCAATTAAATGTTAGAATGAGACTTGACATACAACTTGCTTACTGTTCTATCTTCACGAATCCATATTTTTAAACTAATTGTTGAACCAAACTTCACCTTAGATGGTTGAGATCCCGGGTTGACCAACTAAAATTATGGCTGAACATATTGTGTCTGTAACTTTTTTTTTCTTGAGCATTTCCAAGCGTTCCCCTCAGAGTTTCTTCATTTTACCAATTGCTTTATCCTAGAAAAAATAATTGTGAGGTGTCACATTTCATTTTAATACACAGTCAAGGGAGAAATCATTTCAATACATAGCGAAGAGAGACCACTAATTATTTATTTAACTAGTAAAGAATCTGATTTCAAATTTCAATATAAGACAGCTGTGGGTCAGTGGTAGTACCAGCAGTTAGACTTGTAGTGAACTCTCTTGGAGTTTTTCAAGACGAAACAACATTAAATCATTCATTTCTCATAATTACTATCTCCTTTAGCCTAACCAAGTTTAAACTTTGATTAGTTTACCACAAGACAAAGAGAAATATTACTGGTGAAAAATGAAATAAGCAATTACCAATAAGAAAATACTACTTCAATTCTCTTTCTCTCTTTTCAATTGTTTTGAAATCTTCAAGGTTTGTACAGTATAGTTTCGTGTACAGTTTGTTTTCTACTGTACCAATTAAAATTGTTTCATGGCCAAGTGGTTAGTATGATCGTCATGGGTAACTGAATAGTACATCAGTGTTGGACATTTAATATTTTTTATTTGTACGAAAACATTTTCTAATATCACTCGTCGAGGGTTCGATTCCCGAAGATAGGTCATGTGACAACAGATTAATTCTTACAAGGAATGTTCTAAGAATTTAGAAAAAATAGAGACTTCTTGCTGAAAAAATAGAGACTTCTTGCTGAAAAATAGAGACTTCTTGCTGAAAAAAAATAAACTCAAAATTCAACCATTCATCAAAAATAGAACCTGCATTAATTTCAAGTATATATATATATATAACAGAAGAAACCTTATATGTTTGCACATTAGTTATTGAGACTATTATCAAAATACCTCAGTACTGTTAAAAAGTTAGAAAGGTTTTAAAAATTCAGAGGAAAGAAAACACAAATTTCCCAGCACCCATCCAACAACAACACACGATTTATTTACAAATATATACAACTTATTTATTTCAAAAATTTTTCTTTTAATTTTCTCGCCTTCTCTAATCTATCCCACTTTTCCCCTGCCTTCACTATAGCCCAATCTTCACCATCGTTCAAGAATATTTGAAGTTCATCTGCTCCCCCGCTATTACCCCGCTCCCCCACTATTTCCACTGCTACTTTTTCCACAGGCTGAAGTTCTTCTCTTTGTTGAGTTAGTGGCACTGTTACTTCTTCCACTGGTGTAGCTTCTTTTCTTTTTTGAACTATTTCTACCACTGGTGAGTAGCGCGTCTTTTTCGTCCTTTGTGATGTCCCCTCATCTCTTCTCCTTTTCTTTCCCTCTGCTACATCTAATAAATTATGTATTTTTTCAAACCAATCGATATGGTTAAGGGATGAGGAGGAAGAAGCGAATGATGATGTTGATGGTTGTGGGTACTCATCCATTTTCTTCTGGAAAATAATAAAAATAAAAATTATTAGTACAACATAATTTCATCAAAATAGTGCAAATTATAATTAATGTTTTTAATGTGTACAATATATATATACTTAATAGAAATAAAAATTCTGTTATTCTATCCACGTACGAAAATCAGTTTCTTTTAGCCTATAAAAACTATCTTTAGTTTGCAAGAGCTATGTAGGATTCTGGCAAAGTACTTTATACATTTTCGAATTCTCAATAAATTTGTACAAGCAAACTATCTGTGTTGTGTAAAACCCAAAGCTAAACGTACCAATAACTTAAGATCAAATCTAGTGTTCCCTCACAATATAATCGGTAACGTTCTTGCATTCAGTGCGAGCACCACCGGGTTCAATTCCCGGTAGGGGAACTAATGTTCCCCTCACAATATAATTGCTAACGCTCTTGCATTCGGTGCGAGCACCACCGGGTTCAATTCCCGGTAGAGGAACTAGTGTTCCCTCACAGCGTAGTCGCTAACGCGTTTTGGCTTTAATGCGGGTGGTTCCGCGTAGCATACTTGCTTTCGCTTTTGCGTTCAATGTAAGCGGTCCCGGGCCCGATTCCCGGTATAAAGGTGTCGCGACGCGGACGTATCCGAAAACGCATTCAAAGCAAACGGTTCTGGTCCAATTACCGGCGGGGCATTTAGTCAAAAATAATAATAATAATGATTTTCTCATTTACACCAAACAAATGTCTTGCGTGATACCTAATTTCCCTCTTTTCCCGAATAGTATGCTTGCTGGGAGTTGTCTGATCTCACAGGTTAAAATGTTTAGAGATCGGAAATATAAAATCAAATCAATCTTTCATCATCGTATAAAAGATAAATCTAATTCACCCGCAAAAACTCTTGCACTTGTAAAATCCTATATCTCAATCCCGATAAAAAAAACTTATATGAGTCCACTCCAACAACATAACAAGCAAAATTTTGATGCTATAAACAGAATTCAAACAAAATTATTTATTTATTTATTTATTTAAAAAAAAGTGGTAAGGTGTTCACTTCATATGTTTAGGGGGTGTGTAGTTCAATCCTAGGTCATGCCAACTGAACAAACACTATGTCTGCGGATTCCTTATACTTTTTATACTAATACTACCAATATGTTTCCAAGAAAAAAAATCAGAACCAGTACATTAGCAATAGTGATTTAATACTATTTTAATAGAACTAGTAGTGACACCTATCGGCAAAAGTCATAATTAAAGATTAGTTGTGCGTTGAAAGTCCCGCAGTGCTGACGCGTGTGCGACTGATTTCCGTATATTTCTCAGGTGAGTATAGTATATATGTTTTCAATTTGTAATAAACCATAGCACATGCTTGTATATTCTGTTGGTCTTAATATTCTATGAAAGTATTGAAAATCAAACACGTATAAGTAAAACTATTGGGTTAAATACGGAATATAAACCCATGTCTTTCAGTGACAGACCGAGTATTTACTTAAGTGGTGCGGTACCTCCTCATTTCAGGGGGATGACTCCCTCTACTAGTATTGTTGTATACGTTTACATTGAAATCCTAGTGCCAAAAAAAGACGGGGTAAAACCAAAATCTCTCACTGCAAAATCCATGTATAAAACAAGTAACGTTCAGTAATTGAAAAGTTGTGAGGGGGAAATTCAGTGCGGGTATAGTCCCTCTTCTCTACGCAACAGAGCGCGTTCACACTGCATTGGATTCTCTTTCTGCATCCCTAACAATATATTTCGTATTTCATTTCATTTTTACAAAGCCAATATTTATTTTTCTCACTCATTACCTTGCTTAATATAGAGTTAGTATGTACAAAAAGCATGCGACTACCATATGATTAAGACTCTGAATACTGCAACACGTGTTTAAAATACGCAAGTTCATATTTCTTATATTTTTCAAATATATTCCCAACACTTATTCAGAAATAAAGAACATCTAGCTTAAATTTCTCTCACTTAATTACATTCTTTTATTCGTCATGTCTTGGAAAAAGAACCATTTGAGTATTCACTACGTTTCGTGATAAACAAGCTATTCTAACACGAATTCAAAGGGGGAAGTCCGCTGCTATGATCCAAAATGAATCAATGAACGTAGTTCTTTTCTTTGGAGTCTAACTGTGGGAAAGAAAAGTCTACACATTTACGTAAAAATTGCAATATCCACATGTATCTTGGAAATTGCATCCACTACAACTAAGAACTCTTTATATAAAACACTTAATACTGACTGATTTTCTAAAATATTAGGGATACAAGCAAAACAAATGTCTATCTTTTCTGTTGAACTTAATTATTTTACACTAAACAATATATTTTGAACATTATCTGTAGTAAATATGAATATGTATGTGTTCTAAAAGTGTTCTTTATGTGTAAACTGCTTATTTTCCGAAAAGACTTTCCAATATGAATACAGATTCATGACAAATCATTGAGACACAATGTATTTATATAAAATCTACCATCAACAATATTGGACAGTACGCAATTCTGTTTAATCACAATTTCAGTTATAAAGATTCAAAGAAATTGCACACTTGATTTTTGCCGTAAAGTCCATCAGTGGCGGGTCTTAAGGCACATTACCAAACATGTCTAAAATACCAACTATTATGTATTAAACTATAAAGTATCTCATTGACGGCTCTTAAGGGACGTCACCACGCATTTCTAAAACTATAAAGTATCTCATTGACGGCTCTTAAGGGATGTCACCATACATTTCTAAAACTATAAAGTATCTCATTGACGGGTCTTAAGGGATGTCACCATGCATTTCTAAAATACCAACTATTATGTAAAGTATCTCATTGACGGTTCTTAAGGAACGTCACCACGCATTTCTAAAAACGTCAAAAAATTCTGTAGTAAACTATAAGTCCATCTATCATTGGCGATTCTTAAGGGATGTCACCATGCATTTTTCTCTAAAAAGATTAACACTGCCAAGATATTTTTCGTGTCCCCACATATTCTTAACTATAATATAATAATGCTAGTTCCATTCTTCACTCTATCCTGTGGTTAACTTGTCCAAAAAAAAACGCAACCGAAACGGAATCAAAACTCAAACATAGTATTCAAACAATTTTAAAAAAAAGCAAATATTTCGTTCCTTCGTGGTGACCGTTCAGGAAGCTAGCTTTTCCGGTGTTGGGCGTTATGCCCCCGCATGTATGGTTCCCCTGTTTTGGCAAACACGGAAGGCGATATAAGTCAGACGCGGTTCCCCCACAGGTTTGGGGCACTATGCCCCACCATGTATGGTTCCCCTGTTTTGGCAAACACGGAAGGCGATATAAGTCAGACGCGGTTCCCTCAGGTTTGGGGGGGCTATGTCCCCATGTATGGTTCCCCTATTTTGGCAAACACGGAAGGCGTTATAAGTCAGACGCGGTTCCCCTGTTTGGGGGTGCTATGCTCCCCACAAGTTAAAACATATTGGCAAACTCTTAGTTCGTTTCTACACTGTGTTAATTATTTTCATAAGAAAAAACAATATGTGTTAATTTTCTAGGGGAGTCCCACCATTCGATACTTATGCAAATATATCTAATCAATTATAATGATATAAAACTTACTTGAATATAATATCTTCTTCTTTGAACAAACACAGAAAAAATCCAGAAAAACACTTTAAAGAAGCAACGTAGAAGCCTTCGCGAGCAAGATTGTCAATACAAGAAATGTATACTGCACTTATATAATATATTTTTTTATTTATTCATTAACATAAGGGGAATGGAATAGGGGGAGAAAAAAATAAAGTAAATGAATTTGCCTTGTAATACAGCATTGCCTCACCCTGCAAAGAAGCAGAAAAGAATTCCTTTGTCGGTCTCTTGCCGAATCGAAGTAAATATTTCTTTCTTTCTTTTTCTATAGAGGTAATACCAGGGAATTTTCACACAATGCCTAAAGTTTGAAAAACATCGCCAGCATGTCTGAATTCGTACCTCAAAGACGCCAAATTGTCGTATTTTTCACAGCAAATAGTTGTTTACCAAGCAATAAAATTCGTTAGCTGGGTTCAGGCGACAATGTTCCTAGATTTTAAAATTCCGGCTTTATTCAGTAAGCTATATAGCTATCATTTTCAACATCTGTTTCAATAACTTGTATTTTACCGAAAAGAACAGGACAATTATTGTATGTGGCAATACACAGAAACCATTCTACAGGTTCTTTTTTATGTGTTGTTTGCAAACTCAATATGAGGCTATCGACATTAAATCCAAGGACAGCCTGGAACCATCACCCTGTTTGTTTGTCCGAACAGGGTAGTGGGCGGGGGAAAGGTTGTTGTCCGCAAAACCAGCCACCACAAGTGGTTTGAAGAAAACATCCTTTGTGAGGAAAAATGTATGTCAGTTGTCCGGGGTGGGGAGAGAGTGTATAAGCATGTTCACAAGATGCGGCCAAAGAGAGGCGGGGAAGGGTGGGGACAAGAAATGTATGTCAGTTGTCCGGGGTGGGGAGAGAGAGTATAAGCATGTTCACACAAGACATTGATGAGGGAAAGAGAGGCGGGGAAGGGTTGGTTCTCCCGTTCACTCAAACTAGAGGTAATGATTGGCAGGTATCTATCTCCCATGGTTAAACATAGGAGGCGGAGCAAACTGGTCTTTCCTGGCCAATCATATCGCAAGGATGTTTGCATAGGGTGTGAGAAACTGAACTTCATTCTTCACCCTCAGTATTGCAATGGATGTTGGAGAGACCACAGGACCTTGCGTATCTGCGAATTTTGTACTGAGCAACGCTGAAAAATAGCAAAGTTAAGTCTGTCATTTAAGAACCACACAAGCTAAACGAAAGAAGTGCAGTTCGCAACAAAAAATAAATGAAAATAAATAAATATTTCTTCCTTTCCTTCCTTTTTCCTATCTTAATACTTTATTCCGTAAAACAAAGCACCATTAAAAATCGTTGCTAAACATAGGAGCTTAAAGGGTGTAATCATATTCATTATTCATAATTTTCTAGTTCAAATAAGAGTGTTCAATTAGTTACGAGCTTTACAAGTCAGATCATAATTAAATTAATGGGGAAAAACCTTGTGGAAGCTAGGGACCGCGTTTTAAGCCATATACTGAAGTTCTAATTATCTAAATCATAGTTTTAATTCTAATTTAATTATAATTTCGATTCAAAAACGTATAGGTTCATGTTTAAAGCTAGGAACAGCGTTCAAAGCCGTATCCTCAATCAAAATCGTGTTGGATCGCGTTCAATGACGTATACCAATGCTCTAATTATCTAAATCATAGTTTTAATTCTAATTTGATTATAATTTCGATTCAATAAACGTATTAAATCATGTTTAAAGCTAGGAACAGCGTTCAAAGCCGTATCCTCAATCAAATATCGTGCTGGATCGCATTCAAAGCCGTATACCAAGGCTCTAATTATCTAAATCATGGTTTTAATTCTAATTTGATTAAAATTTCGATTCAAGAATCGTATAGGAGCGTGTTTCAACAAGAAAGAAGGTCATTCCACTTTTCCAAACAACCTCTATTGCACAACTAATAAAACCACTTCCCCCAGAAACCTCCCCCAAGGACGGGGCCGGCCTCTCCAAGGCCGACACGGCCATATTGACATCAAATGTATACAGTCATAAAAGCAATTAAGGGGGCAATAAAATCTATTGTCGTTGACAAATCTAGTCATTACTACTTTACAGTAATTCAAGTAATTTATTGTTCAAGTACTTTTCCAGTAATTTAAAGATTTATGAAGTGCACTGGATATCCAAGTGCTGGGCCTGGGTATCCTTTTGGATACAAAAAGGTAGCTTAAAAATGCCCTGGTTGAAAGTGTGTCATCTTTAATAACAATAAATATTAATGGTCCGCCATTGTCACACTGTGATCCCCTCCCGTACGTTAAGCACTGGATATCCCAAGGGAGAAACCGCTCTCTCAAGTTGCAAGAAAAGAAATCGAGTCAGAAGACAAATCGAAGGAAGCATTATGGAAACTACTGTGACTTAACTGCATCCATTGTCTTATAAGAGGTAATTTCAGTTATTTTGATAGTATTATTCACATAAAAATTATGTGAAAATACTATATTGTCATGAGATTTGTTTGATTTGTATTTGCACAATTTTTCTCAACTCTATTTAATATGTATATATATGGTAGCCAGGAAGGGCCCCGGTACTTTTTCATCACGAATTTAAGCACTGCTTCAACTGTGTAGAACATTATATTTTAACGCAAAAATATACGTCTTGATAGCTTGTGTGTTCAGTTTAGGTAGCCTCTTCGAATTCATGTCATACTTTTAGGGTAGTGAACGTTTGTTACTATATTATTTGTGACTATTTTCTCAAGCTACGAAGTATATAAAAGTATAAGGCAAAAAGGTATACATAAATATATCAAAAATGTATAAATGTATCAAATTTATATGAAGTATTGCGTTTTTTTAAAACAAAAATTCTAGTTGGATGTCCTTCCATAAGTAAACACTATTAATAGGTCTACATAATTTTTAAATTATTGTTTCATTACCGCTTAGCGCGTTTTGTAGGAGAGGTTCACTTTTCTCTTCTAATCCTCGAAAGATTAGTTACAGTTTAATTTAAGACAATTTCTTGGTGAGTTCTCCAAACGATGTTTTCGTGTTGATTATCCGCGGTTGCCGCGCCACCCGATTAAGCAAAATATCGTGAGTGTCGTGACTACATAATATGTGTGTGTAGAGAGAGAGAGAAAAAAAAACCGGTTGTTAAAAAATCAGGGTTATTCCATTTATAAATATGGCCTTCAAACTCAGAACTCTATCACTGGATTTTACCAGTGGATTTTGTCTACATAATAAATGAACACTCTATATATATGAAACAATGGAACATACACGCAAACTATTAGGGAATGTGGCCAGTAGGTTTCTACAAGTGTGGTTTTGGCTCACCACATTTTGGAGGATTTACGGGAAAATTCAATACTTTGCATGAAAGAACGTGTTTATAAGGAACACATTTCTGAAGATTACAGAATTAAGTACGAAGTGATATTAAACTAAAATGAAATTAATTATTAGGAATCTTTATTTAAAAAAGGAATTTTGGATAGTTCTCGGATATGACTGTGGGAGATATCAAGTGATCTCCTTGGCAACACTGAATGGCGGGCTGCATTTTAAGTGATTTTATTTGTAGTTGCTGTGCCGATTCTGATACATTTCGTTTTTCCGTGAATGGTGTAGAAGATAAGACAAGAATAGTTGCAGTGTTTAGTAAATAAGCAGGTATTTCACATTGCAGTCCGTTTTATGCAAGTTAGGCGTACATAAATTGCAAATTCAGAATACCCCTGCATAAATACCTA
This sequence comes from Thermobia domestica, assembly GCF_964235325.1. Classification (NCBI taxonomy): domain Eukaryota; kingdom Metazoa; phylum Arthropoda; class Insecta; order Zygentoma; family Lepismatidae; genus Thermobia; species Thermobia domestica. The sequence goes on along the minus strand of NC_137456.1, from coordinate 54,102,666 downwards.
TAACTGGGACGTTCAGATTAAGAGTAGAAATGTTACTATGATGACAGTAGAATTTTAAAATAATAATCGAACACATTGAGAATAGACCAAAAAGGCATTACTGCTGTATCGCATTATCACACAAAAATCAAGAAGGAGTGAACATTTAGTTTCTCCCCCAAAATACAAGGTTGTTACCTTGACTCACTTAGTAGTGATTATTGTTCGAAATAGAGTATGGATGTATGGCATAAACACTAGTACATAGAACACAAACTAACTTGTGCTAGGTGGTCACTAAAAAATGTTATCCAACCAAGTGAGCAGGAGCGCAGCAGGTGGTCCCGAGCGCTAGCGATGGGCGCGTGAGCGGCGCTGGGTATACGTATAAACGAAGGGAGTAAAGACACATTTCCTATATTAAAATGCATGGCTTATGTGTTGCACAGCTTTGGGGGAGATAATAGATGCCATCCAAAATGTACGAAATTAGATTAGAATACACTTACGACGACTGTTGGCCTGTTTTGTGGACCATGCCTTGCACACAATTTCAATACTGACACTCATTTTTGTACAATTCGATAAAACACAAACACGATACGTGACAATCTTGAGATTTACACATTTCCACACTGCCTTCCCCATAAATTATAACAAGTATATCTGTTCGCCTGATAGTTCCATGCGCCTGCACATATAGTGCCGCTTACAAAATCAAAAACAACTAACAGCAAGTATTTTCTTAACTTCAAGTATTCCTCTTACGTGACTTTCACGCACTCTTCCTCAAAAACCAAAATACTTCATTTCTCTGGTAAATTTTCTAAAATTGGTTCAGCGATACAACAGTTAACCCGACCAAAAATAATAGTAATAAAGAATGTTTTTGTGCTTTAAACGATTCCCTCAGAATTCTTCACCCTTACTCCCTTAGCACAATAAGGGTGCCAAAATAATTGCGTACAGATTGATAATATATGTACAAACCGATGTGACCCCTTACGGTATAATTACGCGTCTGGACAAGTGCTATGAGAGTGAAGTAACGCAGGGTAGGTTTAGGAATGTTGAAGCTAACTAACTGAAACTAAACTAAACCAACCTACCACAATAAACTAATTCAAGTTCAAAATGTTATACTTACTCTGTAGTACAAAGGATGACATTTATTCCATTGGGCCCTGACGGCTTTTCATTATGACACTAGTTATTTAATGAAAGGTTAAATGATTCAGATTTACTATACGGATCAATACATTTGTTAAATTCACAGAAGAAATTTTTAATACTATTTTAATAGAGTAGTGTGTAAATAATGGAAATATAGTGTACACTTACCTATTTATTTACTTATTTGAACCTATCACAGGGCTTAAGCCACATAGGCTTGCATAGAGAAAAGTATAAAGATTTCATAAATAGAGACTATAAAATACTGGACAGGACGTTTGGGCGCTGCCGTTTGGGTGCAAAGCCGTTTGGGCGCGAGGTACTCCCATGCGCAAAAAATATTGCGCGTATACTGTAACTCACGATTTTTCGCAATTATTTCATTTTCCATATGTTTATGGGTAAAATTTAGTTATTAGTACGTGGAGATAATAGAAAGCAATCCATCTAAGGAGATATTTCCAAAAAATATAATAAAATAATAAAAATATAAGCAAAAAACAAAATTATGTTCGGTTTTGTGTATACTGGCAATAATGTTTTCGAGGGAATTTTTGGAGTAGCACAGCACGATTGCAGAGGGAATAACAAGATTAGTAGGAGAAGACCTGAACCAAGGAATGGAAATTGGAGTAAAATATTGCATTTATTGGCTTAAATCTAGGGTGTAAATTGTCTGCCAAATATAAATTAGCTTCTGTAAGCAAGATGTTATGCGAAAATATATAAACAAAGAGAAAAACTGTTGTCTTAAGTTTGGAAGTGACATGCTCTATAGCCATGAGCATTTATTTCTTAAGAAAAAGATAGGCAACAAAAGAAAATCTGTGTGGTCAAGTGGGTAGTGTGACGGACTAGTAATTCTTATACTGTTTTGACACCAGATCGAATCCCATCCGGTCCTGTTCAATTTTTTTTCTTTACAAAACATTGTAGAAAGTGTATAATTTTTATGTTGATAAAACTGAAACAATACAATTAGGAAATAACTTTTTGTTTCCTCTGATGACGTATTTATTTAGAATTAGTGTACTATTAGTAATACCGATTGCTTTCAGTTTATGGTGTTGTATAGCTTCCTTTATCATCCTCTTTTCTTGAAAAAAAAAAAATTATCTCCAATAAAGTATGAAAAATATATATAGTCAGAAACAGACATCTTAGTATCAAACGTGATTAATCGTGATGAAATGAATAAGTTTCCCGTTATTAAAAAAGAAAACTATAGAAAATCATTGAATTTGGTCTTAAGGTTTTTATTGTGCTATATATATTCTTTATAAGACTATACTTTATAAGGGAAGATGAGCGATCATACCCTCAAATTTAGCTAGTGAGTGAAAGATGTTTTCGGCACAAATATTTTACAGGTTTAGGTGCATGAAACACCAATACGCCATGGTCTTGACCTTCGTTTATTTCACATTATTATCCGACATATCATAGCAGGTAAAAAGCAGCATCAATCGGCAAGAAGAACTGCAAGTTGTGGTCTTAGTCTGTTTTTGATGCTCCGGACTCGACCGCCTAGCACGCTCGTCTATACCTTGACTCATACGTCTATCATTCAGTGCAGGCACATATCCAACTTTTCTTTTCGGAGGGGACCCGACACGAATCCTCGTAAGCACGTAATTCTAATGTTTCAAAAATATCAATAATAATAATAATAATAATAATAATAATAATAATAATAATAATAATAATAATGCAACAGTTCTGTATTTCTCTTAAACGTTTCTTACTTGTCATTTATGAACCGGTCAAACTTAATTCTAACTCACACGAAATCGAAAAATATTTTCTAGAGACATGTAAGGAAAACTGTCTGCTACGTATATCACATAACAAAAATAGCAAATGGCAATGAGTGTATCGTTCTAATAAAGTAATGTTATAAACAGACCGGAAACGAAATTGTAATCCCATTTAAAAGTGTTCTTTAATTCCACCTGGTATCAATGGCATTACGGTATATTCTTACAAGTAACACTTCCCAAGTGTAACACTCCGATTTTGATAAAATTTGACAGTCAGATACTACACATAAAATAAACGAATACATGTTTTTTATTTTCTGCGGAAAAACTGTTTTACGGGGGCAAAAGCACTCACCCAAAATTTTGAAAGTTGACGCCCGAAAGACAAAAACAACTGGACCAAAGTGTACGAAATTGTGCACAGATATGGCAGACGTAAAATGAAGGAATACGTGTTTTGTATTTTCCTGGAAAAAACGGTTAGGTGGGACGCAGACCCCTCCAAACCTTTGATCATGAAATATCAAAAGTGCTAGTAACAATATGTCTGATGTGTGTAAAGGACGAAGAATTCCGATGACACTTTGTGTATGGACAATACGCAAAAACTAAACGAATGCCTGTTTTAGGGGACAAAATCCCCTATCCAAAATGATGAAAGTTGACGCCCGAAAGGCAAGAAGAAGTGAACCGAAATGAATGAAATTGTGCACAGATATTGTAGACGAAAAATGAGGGAATATGGGTTCCGTATTTTCCTGAAAAAAAAAAAAAAAAAAAAAAAAAACGTTTCGGTGGGACACAGACCCCTCCAAACAGTATGTCAGAAGTGCTTAAAGGACATGAAGAATTGGAACGACACATTGTGTAGGGACAATACGCAAAAAAAAAAAAAAAAAAAAGTTTATTTTCTGCGAAAAATTGGTTTTAGGGGGCAGAATTCCCCCCCCCCCCCAATTTTGAAATCGTGCACAGATATTCTAGACGTAAATCGAGGTAATTGTGTTTCGTATTTTCCTGGAAAAAAGCGATTGAGTGGGGCTCGGACCTTCTAAGCTGTTGATTAGGAAATATCAAAAGTGCAAATAAGTATGTATACGTCAGAAGTTCCTAAAGAGTATGGAGAATTGCAACAAAACTTCGTATAGGGACAATTTGCAAAACAATAAATGAAATGCATTTTAATTTGTATGAAAAAACAGTGTTGGGGCCTAGAGCCCCTCCAAAAAAAAGTTAATATTACCGTAAAAGTGCAGGAAGGAGTGGACCGAAGAAAATGAAATTGTGTGTAGATATTGTATAGACTGTATGTAAAATAAGGACTTTCGTGTTTTAAAGATGTCCCTATCAATTTTGGCACATCAACAGCAAACAGGAAATTAATCGGCACGAGTTTTTGTTTATGCGGAAAAACATTGTAAGGGTTAAAGTTGCCTCGTGAAATACTACAAAATACGCTATACTGTTTGTGCTTGTTGTTGATCTGCCAAATTTGAAGAAATCTGATGGAGACACTTGTGAAACACGAGGGCTTTATTTTTCATATCCAATATCTACAGACAATTTCATTCGCTTCGGTCCAATCCTTCCGACATTCAACGCCTCGGTCCACTCAAAAGGTTTTTTTCTCTTTTCAGGAAAATACGAAGCACGTATTTCCTCATCTTACCTCTACAACATTTGTGAACAATTTCATTCAGTTCGGCACATTTTTTCTTGCCTTTCTTGCGTCAAATTTCAAAATTCATGGGGGAGACCTTTTGTCCTCTAAAACCGTTTTTTCGCAGGAAATAAAAAAGCCGAATTTGTTTATTTTTTGCTTATTGTCCTAACACAAAGTTTTGTTCCAATTCTTCATGTAAATTTAGGCACTTCTGACATACTGTTATTAGCACTTTTGATATTTCATGATCAAAGGTTTGGAGGGATCTGTGCCCCACCTAACCGTTTTTTCCAGGAAAATACAAAACACGTATTCTCTAATTTTATGTCCGCAATATCTGTTCACAATTTCGTTCACTTTGGTCCACTTGTTTTTGCCTTTCGAGCGTCAACTTTCAAATTTTGGGTGAGGGCTTTTGCCCCCTAAAACCGTTTTTCAGAAGAAAAAAAAATAAAAAAGCACTTATTTGTTTATTTTATGTATAGTATCTACCTGCCAAATTTTATCAAAATCGGAGTGTTACACTTGGGAAGTGTTACTTGTTAGAATTATAACAACAACGCATTGTCCACAGTTTGGACATTGACTCAAAGTAATCTGACATAAAAAAAAAAAAAAAAAAAAAAACTCAAAAGGGAAAAAGTAGGTTTATTAAAAAGTGCTTGAGGTTTGGTAAGGGACAGCTTCCAGGACCTCACGCTGGATATCACTGAGTCAATGCATTATATTTGTTTCTTGCAAAGATGATAATTAGATGCGTAATGTGTAAAATTATATCATAGTTTGACTTTTTATAGGTCTTTCCTTAACACATCCATATTATCCGGCGTTCTGCCTGCCTGTTTTATGTCGGATAAGCGAAACTCTACTATATTTTCAGATAGCATATACACAGGAGCTAGAGGTCTGCACGGGCCGGAATTTTTAGAACGGACTCGGCCCGTCCCCTTTAATTTATAATCTATAGGCATTAGCATTAAGGGCAGAGCCAATGGAGCCCAGGGCCCCCAGCTCAGGGGGCTCTTTAAAATCCCTCTGTTTAATACTTACGCTCGCGGTATCGCTAGATTTAAGTCTTTGCATCAGCAGCATTTACCTGTTAATAATGAATGCAATTATTTAATTGTTAATAATGAATTTAACTAAACTAATTATTGTAAACTTGGAGCACATTCAAATATTACAGCATAGTTCTCGGTATTTCCATAAGTAATTTCAGAGACCACGGTGTTTCAGTGGTAGAGCGTTCACCTTTGGTGCATGGAGTCCTTGGTTCGATCTATGCTCGCGCCAAGTGAACCTTGTGCTGGACAAACACTGTGTGCGTGGGATATCTCGAGGTTCTCCCGTTTTATCCCACTTTTTTCATTCCACCATTTCATTCATTTCTTATCATCACTGTCTCTTTTAGCCTATCCGGCATAATCGTGGGACGTAAAACTTAAAAATTTCATTTCAAATCATTTCAATCAAAAAACGGTTGCAGGAAGTACCGGTATGTAATTTCGAATAAAACAAACTACTATATACAATTCTGAGTATATTATTCTTTTATGAAATTCTCGCGAAACTTATTTCTAAATTGAAGGGTAAGAAGACTAAATTCATTCTCTTATTATTATAGATCCATTTCAATTGAAGCAGTTGGAATAGTTGAAAAAAAAAAAAAAACATACCCTATATTCCAGTGTGCCACAATCGGTATAACGCGCCACACTGGTGTGTCCAGCAAAGTGAACAGTGTGACGCAAACTTTTTCCTATTATTTGCAAGAATATTTGTCGAGTTCCTGTTATTTATTATTATTATTATTATTATTATTATTATTATTATTATTATTATTATTATTATTATTAACGATTTTTTCATGGATCAGCTGTCTGTATACGGTTAAGCAACCACAAGTATCACATTGAAGGAATGAGTGTAATTATTTACTTTAATAGTAATACAAAAGTCTATTTGCTTGTATATTTTACCGGTAATAACTGCATCCGTCTAGAAAGCTAGGACTAACAACAAAGGGATACCAAGTTGTGACCACACACCGCCCCAAATCGTGGGTGCCACAAGTTCTCTTCTACGCCTTAAAACAATAAGGGCTGTAGCGTTCAGGGAGAGAGAGAAACAACTTAATTCCATTGCAGTTATATGATTATTAAATGTTAACTTATATTTATAAATTGTGTAAGTGATCGTATCGTTTTCTGTTTATTATTATTATTATTATTATTATTATTATTATTATTATTATTATTATTATTATTATTATTATTATTAATAATAATAATAATAATAATAATAATAATAATTCTTATTATTATACATTTCTTAATACGTTGATTGCCATGTGTATGGAATTCCATACACACGGCTGTCCTGTACAGTAGAGCGTGATTATTTTCCATACGCAAACAATGTAGATATTCCAATTTTGTTGTGTTCGTTCTATAGGCGTGTATGTAATTAGATACATATGGCGTAGAAATCAAAATTTAATGGTGTATGGTTTTGCATGCCACGTATATGCAAAACCATACACAAAGACATTTATGAACAAAGACATTGAGTTTGAGTTTAACGTCTCGTTCAGCAACGAAGCTATATGAGACGTCGGCCTACTGATTAACGTGGACTCCGAACCACGTGAGCTCTCGCCAGGAATCGAAGCCGGGTCTTCCACGCCAAAGGCGCGTACGCTAGCCACTAAAGAGCTTATGACTGAGACATTTATGAGCTAAAACAAAGGCGAAAACAAAGATGTGTGATGTGATTTTGAGTTTATCGTCCCTTTCAGCAGCGAGGCTATATGAGACGTGGACCTACTGATTAACGTGAAATCCGAACCACATGAGCTCCCGCCGGACGAAAACAAAGACCTTTGGAATTGACAATTGTTTGGACATTCCAGTCGAACCTACCTAATATTAACAACGTTTCTACGATAATTTCGTAACTTGTATTATTTCTTTTGTTGATTAGCTTGGTTAGGCTTATTTAAACACTTGCTTCTTTGCACCGACGTGTCACATCTCTTGGATGAAGATTCACTAGCTCTCACTGGAAATCTAATCCAGAACCAATGCACTTGAACCATTTGACCACAACAAGGCACATTTAAAAAGAAGTTTCGATTTTGTTCGGAAAATTGCGATTAGGTGTAACATTTAAAAATATATTTAAGAAAGGGTACGGAGTAAACGCACTGTACTTTCTCGCTCGAATTTTTTACACTGACTTATGTTAGGCTGCAACTGTTATTGAAACATTTATTTGGGAAATTGCGAATAAAATAATGTTTTGGAAAACTTTGCTAGAAGAAACTTCAGGCCCAAAAGTAAAGTACCCATTGGTCATATTTCCGTTAGAAATAACTTGATCCATATATTAGAATTATAAAGGATATAATTGTATGTGAACTATAAGCAAAAGCGTCTGAGTAATTTCTGAGAAAATTATGCAAAAAGTCATCCCCAAGAATAAATTATCCCTTGTGGATCTTTTCAGTACAAACGAGCTATGCTATATTGTTAGTGTTTTCATAAAACATTTATTTATGAAATACAAACACAATCGCCTGAGTCGTTCTTGAGAATATCGCAGGGTAAAACTTACTGTCAAAAGTAATATACCATTTCTAGATTTTCCGGATGAGGGAATTATACCATATAGCTAGGTTATTTATGTAACACGTATTTATAAAATATGAACAACAAACATCTCCTGAGTTGTTTTTAGGAAGGTCATCGGGAAAAGCTTACCCCCAAAGGTAAACTCTTCTATCTGTACTTTTGACAGTATATCGAGTAATTTTTAAGCAAATCGTCGGGAAACATTTCACTGTCAAAGTAAACTCTCTCTTTTGGATTTTTCTTTTCGGAACAAGCGAGTTATACCATATTGTAAGATTATTACAGAAAATATTTTTACTGAAATTAGAACAAATTTGTCTCAGTTATTACTGAGACAATTGTCCAAAAAAAATCAACCCTTGAGAAAACCACTTCTTCTGTATGTTATCGGAATAAACTATTTATGCTCTATGTTAGTTTATTAATGAAATATTTCTTTACGAAATATGAACAAAATTGCCTGAGGCGTTAATGGGAAAACCATCGGGGGAAAGCTCACCCTAAGATTAAGCTACTCCTTCGAACGAGTTGTCATATTGTTAGGTAATTAATGATACGTTTATTTATGAAATGTGGTTGAGAAAATTGTGCAAAAAGAACGCATCCCATACAGTAAATTACACCATATATATTTTTTCAGAAAAATTATTCATATGTGGTGGAGATTTGTTAATAAAATATATATTTATCAAAAGTAAATAAAATCGTCACAGCTTTTTTTATTTGAGAAAATTGAATTATTTTAAATTTTAATCCTTCAGTAAATTACCCTTGCTTTTAGGTGTCGAAGGACATAAAATTCGAAAGATATTATGTTATTAAAATGTTATGTCTAGAATTCGGTGCAGATAAGTTGAACGTATGGCCTCTATTTGAGTGCGTGTAAAAGCGTGACGAACCGAGAGACAAATAGATGGACAGACATCGAAAAATCATTTTTTTCGATATGTAGGAGCCATGTAACTTGAATTTATTGAAATCTAGTATTCGGTTTTTATAACTATCACCACACTTTCTTCTTTCGTCGCTCGAATGTGAAAACGAATAGGCCTACACCGACACGTACTGTGATAATTTGTAATCTCAAAAATTTAATTTGTTATGTTTAATGTGTGGTTACTCTAGAAAAAAAGCTTATGCATGTTACATCATTTTATTATCAGTTTTTCATGCTACTGTATAATTTGGTACGATTATAGTTAATATTCATGGCATCTTTTGGAAGCATTCGCGTTCCTCACAAAGAGAGCTGTAAAATTTACTTTTGTTTAAAGAAAGCACTCTTGATTTTTTTTTTCACACAGACTTGCATTTGTTGTACTTGTGGATATGAAACAAAAGGAGAGAGAGAGAGAGTCAATACTTTAAAAAGAAACACACACACAGAAACACTAGAACAGTTTTTTTTCTTCATGACAACGAGCTATCGCTGTGACTGTGTTCCTCACGCTGTGTGTAAGCTGCAGGTTGCTCTTGTTTTGTTTTTTTCTGTTCCTGACTCACAGACACTCGCAGTGAGTTGAAGCTGTGTAAAAACGGAGAGGGAACGGTTAAGCATACCATACCATAAACTAAAAACAATCGCTATTAGTAATAAATAGTAAGCTAATTCTGAAAAAATACGTCATCAGAAAAACAAAAAGTTATTTCATTATTATATTATTTCGTTTCTTATTAACATAAAAATTATACACTTTCTACAATGTTTTGTAAAGAAAAAAAAATTGAACAGGACCGGATGGGATTCGATCTGGTGTCAAAACAGTATAACAATTACTGGTCCGTCACTCTACCCACTTGACCACACAGATTTTCTTTTGTTGCCGATCTTTTTCTTAAGAAATAAATGCTCATGGCTATAGAGCATGTCATTTCCAAACTTAAGACAACAGTTTTTCTCTTTGTTTATATATTTTCGCATAACATCTTGCTTACAGAAGCTAATTTATATTTGGCAGACAATTTACACCCTAGATTTAAGCCAATAAATGCAATATTTTACTCCAATTTCCATTCCTTGGTTCAGGTCTTCTCCTACTAATCTTGTTATTCCCTCTGCAATCGTGCTGTGCTACTCCAAAAATTCCCTCGAAAACATTATTGCCAGTATACACAAAACCGAACATAATTTTGTTTTTTGCTTATATTTTTATTATTTTATTATATTTTTTGGAAATATCTCCTTAGATGGATTGCTTTCTATTATCTCCACGTACTAATAACTGAATTTTACCAATAAACATATGGAAAATGGAATAATTGCGAAAAAATGTGAGTTACAGTATACGCGCAATATTTTTTGCGCATGGGAGTACATAGTAAAAATCACAATTTACGACATATAAAGTAAGCTAGGCACTGAAAACTAAGCGCGAATCAAGATATATACATTTCCTATACTTCTGTTCTTATCTCACCTCATTTATCTGTATATTTTCTAAATTAAATAATTTAATTCGTTTGTGGTATTTGTTGTCTAACCTCGTCATGGACTGATTTTTCGCTTGTTCACTATTCTTGTACTTCTGATCTAATGATCTAATTTTTGTATTATATAAGAAAGCTAGAAAATGAAGGAATCAGACGACTGTTAATAATGCCGGGGTGGTATCTAATTTACAGGTCCAGGCCGCTTCTTTTCTTCCCTTTCCCCGGATAGTGTGCTCCCTCAAACGTGACGGGTTAAATGGCCTTAAATGCCAAGAACCCAGAAATCTAAAAATCCTAAATACTAATCGAGTTGAGGGAAAGATGTTAATACAGGGTGTTTAAGACATTGAGTTCAGGAACTGCAGTATTTCTGGTATCACTTTTTTATATTAACATTCCAATATAACACACATTTTTTTCGTCCCATTGTAAGCATTTAATCTGCATTAAAGAAAGTGGAGAAAGGAAAAAAAGAACGATTTCAAAGTGAAAAATATTGTGAAGTGTACATATATTGGTCATTTAGCCACTAGAACATTCACACTTATTGCATAACCACAGTAGAAGGCCTGTTTAACACTTTCAGCCCCATGTGTATCTTTTTGATACACAGTGAGGGTTTACTGATGGACCACGTGTATCAAATAGATAGACATTGGCTGACAGTGTTCATAGCAAACTGTAGTCTGGTCCCGGGATGAAATTTACTCAAACAGGGTTGGGGCTGAAAGTGTTAAATTTTTTAATGGAATAGGCTCACTATGTATGTAATGCGGTCAATCATGTCTAGTCTGGTCTACTTACCTTTGGCTTGGAAAGTTATCAAATAAAAAGCACACAACTTTGGCTGAAACTTAAATTTACAAAATTTAATTGTTAATTCAGTTTTTAGAATTTTGAAATTCCAGTATTTCTAGTATGTAAAACAAAATCGAGTATAATTCAAGGACTTCCACTACAGTAGACACCTTGTGATATCTTGATTGGAACATAGTACTCAGCGCCTAACATAGTGACTTTTTAATTTAACTCGCGCCCAAACGTCCAGTGCCCAAACGGCGGGGCCCAAACGTCACGTACCGTATAAAATATATAGATCCAAACAATGCAAAAGTAAATAGAAATTACAATACCAAAAAAGAAAAAGAGATAATTACATACTTTCTTTTCAAATTATTTCCATAAACATAGGATTACATAGTCCAAAACAGTAAAAGTAATATATACACTACATACACATTCATATATTCATACATACATACATATCCACACACTCATACATGCAGTATATACACGGTGTTTCAAAACAGCACCGACAATGTTTGGGAGGTGATTCCTGACACCAAGGTAAGACAAAAAGTATAGACCAACCTGGGTGCACAAATGCTTCCTTTCTGAGTTATAGACTGCTAAAAGCATGAAAAAAAAAAAAAAATTAAAGGTCCATAGTTCCAAAATTATGCGATTTACTGTAGTCAAGACTTCTCTTAGGAAATAATGTGTATGCTATCCAAAAATGCATGTTTCAGAGTCCTAAGGTGCTCGCAAAGCATTTTTTACAGAGGAAGTTTGGCTACGGACATATAATTTGAAGTACTCTCCTACTACCTATATATAAATTGTTGCGAAATTACCACATAATTCTGTAACTGAGATTTTTGGATAGGGCTCATACTAGTTCCTAAGTAGTCCATAGTATTGGAGCTATGGACCTTCAAATTTCATTGTTTCATGTTTTCGTCAGCCTATAACTCCGATAGGAAGCATTTGTGCACCTGGGTTGGTCTATACTTTTTGTCTTATCTTGGTGTCAGGAATCACCTCTGGAAAGTTGTAGGTGTTGTTTTGAAACACCCTGTATATATATATACACACACACATATATACATACATACACATACACACATACATATACTAGGGATGTACCGATATATCGGTATCGGCAAATGGACACCGATATTTACCGATACATTCTCCGAACTATTTTCAGTTTGTTTAGTATTAACAGTGACAGTTATATTTCATCGATTTCTTTTAAAGTTGATCTAAATTATCATCAATTGAACGATGGATTCCTTTATGCACTTGTACACCATTCATTTGCACTACTCGTATTCATTCATGTTTTTAGTCTCTCCATGCCAAAGTACTGGCGAAGAAAAGCCAAATGTTCTCAGTCAGGATCATGGGCGCCCGAAGAAAATTTTCTAGGAAGGGCCCATTCCATGGCTGCTATATTACGTTTGGTATACTTTTTCGTGAGCCAGGGGGCCGCGGTGGCTCAGTGGTAGAACGTTCACCTCTGGTGCTTGGGGTCCCGGGTTCGATCCCAGCCCGCGCCAAGTGAACTTTGTGGTGGACAAACACCGTGTGCGTGGGTTTTCTCGGGGTTCTCCCGTTTCCTCCCACTTTCTTCATTCTACCATTTCATTCATTACTCATCATCACCGTCTCCTTTAGCCTAACCGGCATAACCGTGGGACGTAAAACTCAAAGATTTCATTTCATTTTATTTTTTTCGTGAGCCATGGGGGATTGGCCCCACCCTGCATTCCCCCTTCGATAGCCAATGATCAGGACAGTAGACCCGTCATTTGAAACCCAAACGAGACAGACATTTCGATTCCAAAGAAAATGTTATGGAAGAAACCCACAAAACGCTCACTTTGTCATTATTTTCTCCTACTTACTGGTTAAAAACAATTAATTTTAAAATTACTAAATAGTTGTATCGTTTTCGACTTTTTTTTTTTTTTTTTTTTTTTTTTAATGGTGTAAACAGCAACCCCTGGTTCACTATAGTTCATAATTTTCTAAACTATAAAAATTAGTAACGGTAGTATCCGTTTGCAGTATATGTATGCAGGGGCGACGATTAGGGGGGCAAGAAGGTGCAGTTGTCCTCCCACTTTTTTTTAAGTGACCCCTTAATGTATATAGTTTCATTTGGAAATGTGAAGTTTGTGTATGTATTATTGGTTCATAGAAAAAAATGGTGCCATATAATATTTTGCCGTGGCGTGAGTACGTATTGGTTATTTGTCTATCCGTGGAGTTAAGAAAGCTACATGAATTGTGTTTTAATTGCCATGGAAAATGGCCCCAAAATTAACCTTTTGAAGCGCAATAATTTCGGTATACTTTCATTTCTTCTTACAAGGACTCGATATGTTGGTCAGCCGCTTTGAAACTAATTGAGAGAACATTTCGAAAAACAAGAAAAGTCTTTCGCAAGTTATTCTTTAATTGAACAAAAATCGACGGTTCCTAAAATGTCTTTTCTTCTTTCTAATAGTAAAGAATATTGATTAAAAAGAGAGTAATAAGAATCAACTTCTACCTTTTTCATTGTTTTGCCTACAGCATTTTTGATGTTACAAATTGATGGTAAAAGTAAAAATATTTCCTTTTTTACTAGCACACACACCGATGCTCTTTTCGCAAACGCAGCAAAACCTTTTTCCTTTTTTTTTTTTTTTTTTAACAAAACAAGAAAGAAACCGTTGAGGATGCTCGAAGAGCATAGCCAGAACGAACTCAAAAAGAATTAATTTTTTCGAAATTTACATGAAATTGTATATTAAATGTATTTGATTAAATTCAATAGATAATCATTTACATATTTGGAACCTGCGTATTAGGGAATGTGTTGAATTAGCTATATTGAGCTGTCACTACCGTATATATATTCAAAATGAACATATAACCAGTGGCCACCAGTTACTATTTGTTAACAAAATGTTTACCGTCCTCTTAGGTATTGATCAACACAAAAATATATATCTCTCTCTATGACTTACGATTCCCGAGATATGGCTCCTTAAATCTCCCGAAATCAGAACTTTTTCGGCCAATATCTAGGGAACGGTGGCCAGTTGGCCAGTGGCCACCAGTTACTATTTTGTACCAAAATGTTCATAATCTTAGGCATTGATCAACACCAATATCGTCTATCTATGACTTACGGTTCCCGATATATGGCTTCCTAAATCTCCCGAAATCGGAACTTTTTTGGCCAATATCTTCGGAACGAGAGCTTCTTTTTTTCAAATTTCCACGGTCTCCCCTAGGGTTACCATCCGTTCCAGTTTCGGAGAAAATATCTCGACTTCCATGTTCATTGACCAGTTTTGTGAGTTTTATCATTCAGAATTGTAGGTTTCATGGAGTGAATATCAGGGTTTTGTTTTTTATTGTAACTGGAACATTGTTATTGATTAAAAAGAAAACTGAAAAATACATTACAAAACAATAAAAGTGCCATTCTTGTTTAGAAAATAAAAGCTCTTGGTTCATGACATTAGCTACGTATTTTGCAATGCTTATATCTACTAACTGCTAAAACATGTTTTGCTGTTATCTTACTAATAACACTCGCACATAGCTGGAAATCAGGATTGTTGTGGGAATGATCATGACTTAGCTATTTTTCCGTTTTTCAAAGAACATTTGTCTATAATGAGGACCAAATATTAATCAATTAGCTATATAGTACCCATTTTGCTCGATAACGTTTTACATCTTTCATGCTCATAATTTCTCGTTCATAGAAGGTTCGTATTTTATCTGGGAAACACTGAACAAGAGTTGATTTACAGTTTCATCTGTATTGGACGTTATACCAAGCAAGGAGTTCTGAAGAGAAAAATAAGGATGTCTGATGGCGCAAAGGTAGGCTATAGTGAGTATTGCAACACATCCCATTCAAGATCCCGAAAATTTCTGATCCGTGATCAGACTTGTGTGTAGTTTTGCGTCGTCTTGGTGAAACTGAACTGGTTTACAATTAATGAACCTTAGACGTTCCTGGATGATGGATGTGTTCATATTGTTTAATTGTCAACATTACATATTCGATTTGATTGTTTGGTTGCTTGGTAGGAGCTCGAAAAACATTACCTTCACATTCCCGCTGCACTGGAAACATGAACTTCCTCTGATAATTGTCTCCTTTCGATGTTGTCTGAGTGTTAGGCATCTTTCGATACTTTACAGGTAAAGAAAGTAAGTGATCAAAATGCTGCAAATCTCTTGATTTTGTCCTCATATTTTTAATGTATGCGACAAATTTGTATATGTAATTAATTTATGTAGTTATGAGTTTCGATGTCCTTTTTCAGGTCAAAATGGATATCGAAGTCCCGACAATGCCGGATGAGTACTTACTCGACAATATTAGAGAACTATTACCAGATTTTGTGATAACAGAAGCCAACCTGAAAATGCCTACGTGTGATTTTGTCAAACGTTTTTACTTGAAAGTTATTGATTCCATTGTAGGCAACGCGGATCAATTCTATGAGGTAAGTTTGAAATGATTTAGGGTCAGAATTTTCCACAAAGTATGTAACGTAAGGGCTTCTGTAATTCGTTTATGGCAAGTGTTAGTATATTTTATAGGAATTTTGTTTGAAATTTGTATTTCCATTATTTTTCATGTAGTGGGCCACAGTGGTTCAATGGTAGAGCACCCACCTCTGGTGCGTTGAGTCTCTGGTTCGATCCCAGCTCGTCTAAAGTGGGCTTTGTGAAGGACAAACACCGTGTACCCGGGATTTTCTCGGGATTCCTCACTTTCCTTCCTGTTTATTCATTCCATCATTTCGTTTATCATTATTATGGCTTTCTCACTTAGCCTCTTACTATAATAATCCTGGGACAAAAAAAGTACTTTCATGTATGTAGTTTTCGCCCTTCATTTGCTTCTTATAAAAAGTAAAGTTAGAGAAAGACGTAAACTAAACGTGACTTACAGAACTCATGAAGGTAGACCGTGGCTTGCTTAGTACACGTGTGAAATTGTTCTTTTGTTTCTGAGTTCTTACAACGTTTGGGAGGTGATTCCTGACACCAAGACGAAAAGTATAGACCAACATGGGTGAACAAATGTTTCCTTTCGAAATTATGGGCTGCCGAAAACATGGGGAAAAAATTAGGCCAATAGCTCCAATACTATGAGATCTACTGTAGTCGAGTAAAGTTAGAAACTAGTATGTGCCCTATCCAAATACCCATGTTTCAGAATCTTGCGATACTTCCGCACAATTTTTATGAAGGTACTTGGTGAGTACTTCAAATTATATACAGCCAAACTCCCTCTATGAAAATTGTGTGAGTATCTTAGGGTTCCGAAACATGTATTTTTGGATAGCGCACATATTAGTTCCTAAGTGAAGTCTTGACCCGACTACGGTAGGTCTCATAGTTTTGGAGCTATGGTCCTTTCAAGTTCGATTTCTTAATGTTTCCGGCAGCAGAAGCATTTGTGCACAGGTTGGTTTGTATTTTTCGTTTTATTTTGGTATTAGGAATGTGAAGGTACTTATGTGAAGTATTTTCCTGTGTAAACCTTTGGTTTCTGGTTATTTTTCATCAAAGTAGAATTAATTTTCGCAAATTAAAAGGAGAATAAAGAATAAAAAGGGTACGATTTATTTCGAACACGAATTAAGAGAAAGTACATGAAACAAATTTGTCAAAGTTAAGTAAAGGCAGTGTTACTCATAATAAAGATTGGTTAAAATCAATGAAGGATTTATTGTTTTCCACAATCGGGAAATTTCATTACTATTCAATATAGCTTACAGTATACCTGTGTAATGGTTTAGGATCCCGGAGGTTCATCATCGTAGAAAAGAAACTCATATCACTCCCTGAGATCCTCCTTTATATTACCTTCCATCTTTAGCCTACCTTAAGGTATCTGTGCGAGTCTTTCCAATTAGAACTGCACCATTCGTATGTTATACGTATCCCGCCCTTCTTAGGTCTCTACTTTTTTTTTACCTATGATATTCGGTAACCTGTAATTCTTGGAAAGTTCAACGTTGTGTATCTTTGGAGATTTACCCATTTGCTCATCTCTTTCTCTGGCACAATATTTATCTCAAAGTATTAGTTCTGGACATCCTTTATCTCCGTTCTTTCCGCGTAAGCGATCAATTTTCGCATCCAAACAATACTATAATTGTGAAAGAGAGCAGAATTATGCTTTTATGTATTTTATTTTCAATGTCTTCGATATTAGTTTTCACGATAAAAATTTTAAAACAAGTAATACGCATTTCCTGCCATTAGTCTATTCTTTTGCACTACACGTTCTCTGGTCAGCAATCTTTCGATTAGTTTGTCGCAGCTTTTCTTTCTTCCTTATGTTTACTTTTTCTTCTTATATTTTATTTTCCTTACATCTATTATTTGGCTCGTATATTTCAATTGCAGTCTTCCTTTAGTCATTTTTCCTTCTCTTCATAGCAGATTTCTTGACTTTTCCGTGTCCAGTAAAGTATCCAATCATCCTCTCTTTCCGAAATATTCTTCGGGGAGCACGGTAACTCAGTGGTCAAGCGATTACCTGTAGTGGGTGGTTCCTCAGCCAAATATGTTTGTGGTGGGCATCTTATACGTGGGTTTTCTCAGGGTACTCCCGTTTACTCCCTCTTTCTCATTCCACCAATTCTTCCGTCATTTACTTGCCTTAATCATTGTATCCCCTTATCCTAAAGGGCATAATCGTGGGACGTTAAACTGAAATATTTCATTTCATTTTGAATTACAAATATTCTTCAGTACTTTTTTTTTAATAATCAAAAGAACAATATATTTCAGGCAAAAAGTTTTTTGTAGGCCTCATATCTGGAGAACTACATATAATGTAGCCAAACTATCGTTTAACTCATTATGATGTGTTTATTCCGTCAAAATTACGAAAACTCAAATTTTGTGGCCCCTGATCCAAAAATGCATCAAAAGATCCTGTATATTTCAATCAAAAAATTTCTTGTACGCATTATTTCCGGAGAACTACATATAGTGTAGCCAAACCCAAACTAGGGGGCGCGGTGGCTCAGTGGTAGAGCGTTCACCTCCGGCGCTTGGGGTCCCTGGTTCGATCCCAGCCCGCGCCGTGTGGACTTTGTGGTGGACAAACACCGTGCTCGTGGGTTTTATCGGGGTTCTCCCGTTTCCTCCCACTTTCTTCATTCCACCATTTCATTCATTTCTCATAATCACCGTCTCCTTTAGCCTAACCGGCATAACCGTGGGACGTAAAACTCAAAGATTTCATTTCATTTCCAAACCCAAACTACCACTTAACTCAGTATAATGTTATCCCGTAAAAAAAATTCGAAAACTCAATTTAGGGGCCATTCAAAATTTTTTGCATAAACTAACTATTGGCCAAGATCGCAATCTTTTGATTTTTTTTTTTTTAATCATTAGTAAAATTCTTGTTTTCTACAATTTCCAACACTTTTGTATAATACTGTGTCTACCCATCTAATTCTCAACATCTTTCTGCAGCTCTCTATTTCAAAGATCTCCATTCTCCGTTTTTCCCCTTCCCCTAGAGTCCATATCTCATTTTCATACAACACCACACTCCATACGTATGCTTTTGTCAACCTTACTGGAGCAAGGTATTAGTTTTTACAGGGCAACTCTAAACCGTGAAAATAATGTTCCGGGACACGATTTTATTTTTCTCCGGAATAAGGGTGTTCTTTACTCGCTTTCTGGCGTGGGAGTTCAGTTAACTTTCGCAATAGTATTTGTGGCTTTAAGGTAAATACTCAGATGTGCGAAAACTAATAATAATACAAAGTGATTTAAAGACTTTATTACTTGAAATTCCAAGTGAATAAGTTGCTATTCGAAAATGGGCGTGTATTATGTAAGCACGCGATCGTATTTTATTGTTTATATGTTTTAGTTCCGTCATTTTCATTTCTTACCGTAGAAATTTAGCATGCTTAAACGCGTAGATTAAACAAAAGCTGGTTGTCCCAAAAGGGGAAGTACCAGTTACAAGTTGATTTTATGCAGTAGATAAATATAATCATCACCAACAGGCTTTTAGTAACGGCACCATAATTTTGTCTAGAAAGGCGGTCAGGATGGAAAGTGAAGAGATGTTTTAGTACTGGTTGTTCGTTGTGTCCAGTGTCCCTGTGTAAATAACAAGGATGTCAGTTTCCACGTAATCCTTTTTGGTTGTTAGATATTAGTGTATCATAGATTCGGGAAGTACTAAGTGACAAATTTTCTGCACGCTGCTATATTTGCCAGAGCGTCTTTTCACTAAGTAACATGAGACGGCAAGCGATAACAAGTCACATAAAATTTAAAAGAATATACAAGTAGTCACATTCATCATCAAGAACAGTTAGGGCTTTTGTGATTTTTTTTTTAAGGCAGTGTTTTCTGATTTGGCATGTCATTCTATTTGCAACTCATCTGCCCAGAACTTAAATGTTTCTGGTGATGTTGCGTGCTCAAATATGGATTTTACGATGCTAGTGGGTACGAGTTCGGGACGAAACAAAGTAGTTTACAGAGATTTGTAGTAAAAAATATCATTACAAAAGCAGAGTTGCTAGGGTATATTCAAAGTGTAATGACACACATTAATGCGCGCTACTGCTAAAGATGTGAAAATATTCAAACTTTTGTTCCGGGACAGTGAGATTGCGTAGAAAATGCTGCTTCAACATGACAAAATGTTGTACACTTTATTTTATACGTTAACACCATACTTTAGCAGTGATTTAATTCAGTTGTTGGACACACAAATGTGCGATTCTGAAGTACCATGAAAGAGCAAGTGTGCACGTGTTATTTTGACATGTGCATTTTCAGGGAATTCTGATCCTTTTAACCGCTTTCAAAGAGAGCTTTCACCCTTCACTTAAAAAAAGATAATTCAAATTTCAACGAATGACTTCAATTTAAACTTTACATTTCTACATGTCTTCAAGCCAGATACTACCGGTAAGACACTGCCAAATGTTTCTGTAATACTTAACATAGGAAGCAGTATGTTACTTACTTTGCATGCTATGGAAGTAACGAACTGGAGAATTGTTGAATTTCTAAAAGTTCTGTGTGGATTTGAAAATAGTAATGTTTCTCAGCGAGCCTTTAGATTTATTCGTCTTTTGTTGTGTATTCATGGTGCCGGTAAGGATAAGAATGTTCTCAGTTCTTCTAGTTATCAGATCGTGTTAGGTATGATGGAAGAAGATAAAATAATTGTTTCTAAACTTGCATTTTTTAAAACACGTGCTTCAGAAATAGAACCTCGCCTTACTGATCTTAAACTGACTCTCTTGTCACTTCACTTCTGTACAGTACTTTATAAATAAATAAAATAAATGCACAAATTTGTAGGAAATGGCAGGTTGTAGGAAATGTCTACGGAAATTTGTTCTTAAAGTTCTGCAAAAGTAGACTAGAGTTATTTGATGTTTGGATTTTAATGTTTCCTTAAGGGCTGATGTTGGAATGAATCCCATGAAATCTTTATCTAAACAAGTTTAAAATAATTAGTTAAATGACAATAGCGCAGATAAAATTGTGAGGGAGATAAAAGAATTTTGTTGAAATCTAAGTTGTAAAACAGTTTCAACAGAGTAAAATGATGTAAGAGATGTGTGCATTGAACGTGATGGAAGTGATCAATCTAGTTCAGCGATCCGCAACCAGTGTGCCGCGGTACACCGGAGTGCCAGATCAAGGTGAAAGGTGTGACGCGAATTTTTTCATGATTGTATAAAAAATAAATTTTATTTCATTTTTATTCCATTACTGTGTAAAATATGAATACAACTATTTACTTTAATAGTAGGTCTAATAGAAAAGAATTTCTCCTTAATATTTCTACACTCTTTCTACAGTGTTTTAAAGTATATAAATTCAGAAGTCTATTTTTGTTTAATAATAATAATAATAATAATAATATGAAATATAAATAATAATACATATTACATGTTTGTATTAGCAGTGACAATATCAACATTACATGAGAGAAATTACATTTTGGTGTGCCGTATTGGGTCATAAATAAGTTATGGTGTGCCGCGAGAAGCAAAAGGTCGAGGATCTCTGATCTAGTTGATCTGAAGATTTACCACCATGCCCTATAAGGGATTATTATAAAAGAATTGCTCCTCTATAATATGCAACCCAACTGTACATAAAGCTCAGATTAGTTACATGCCATTCAGTTACGTCCAATATTCTAAGCAAACTTCTACACGTGGTGTACACATGACACTGCTACTTGTTTTATCATAATTTGTTTATATATTTACTTTTTTATTTTGTTATAGATTACCACTGAAGAAAAGCAAAAAATATACTTTCCAGATATACTGAATAATTTAGGTGATATACGTCTTTTCGGTTTTCTAAAGAAATTGTTTGCTCAAATCTATATACAGGATTTTGGAATGAATGATCTCAAATATCCAAGTAAGTATGTGTAGTTTTATTATAGGCTTTTCTGTACGTACGAGTGTTTGTATTTAGCAGAGATTAGTACTTTGAAAATAATAATAATAATAATGTACTCGAATTATTTGTATATAATTATCAGGTAGTCTAAAACGTATTGAATCTTTGGGCACGAGATGGCATTAATATCCTAAATCTCAGAGTAGTTGCAGAGGATTTGGTCTAACGCCATGTGACTGGATGCTATACATAGGCAGGAAGTGGTGGAATTCTTATAATAGGATGAGATATTGTGCCGTGAAAATAGGTGAACTTCCCGCAAAACTAAGTTACATTTTACAGTTTTAAGCCACGAATACTGCCTAGGGCCGGGAACAAATTTGTACTGTTTGTGGCCAAAATACGTTATTAAAAGCATTTGTATTTTTGTATTTACTTGTATTTTATCCATTTTAAACAGCTAAAACTTTACTATTTTGTAATCCTATGACCGCTATGACTAAACTGCTCCACTATATGCAACCTTGGGCTTACACATCATGTGGATTAATTAGTAAGTTCATATTTGATGAATCTTAAATTTTTGAAACAAACTATTGATAATACAACAACAATCTTTGTACAGGTAACTTCATCAGAATTTAACTTAGGTTTCTTCTTTCTGTACTTGTACAGGGTATCTCAAAAGTCCCCCGGCATAGGGTAACTCTGTTATTAAGTTATAACAAAATGTAAGAGGGAAAACTGTCTCCAAATATGATGTTTTCAATCTAAAGTGAGGATTTTTTTTAAATCGGAGCAGCCGTTTCGGCTGTACACTCTTTATGCGCCCAGTGTTAAATGAAAATGCGACGTTGCCATTTACCTGGCCCCACAACATAATCAATAGGTAAATGAAGTTACTGTTTGAAATGGGGGCTGGCCATCGACACGTTGGCGTAAAAGACAGTGACTTCATTCACTTATGTTGTGGCTCCAGGTAAATGGCAACGTCGCATTTTCATTTAACATTGAGCACATAAAAAGTGTACAGTCTAAACGGCTCGTCTGATTTAAAAAATCCCTTCACTTTAGATTGAAAACATCATGTTCGGAGACGGTTTCCCCTCTTACATTTCGTTGTAACTCTGATAATAACAGGGGGTCGCGGTGACTCAGTGGTAGAGCGTTCACCTCTGGTGCTTGGGGTCCCGGGTTCAAATCCTGCTCTCGCCAAGTGAACTTTGTGGTGGACAAACACCATGTGGGGGGGGAGTTTCCTTAGGGCTCTCCCGTTTCCTCTTACTTTCTTCATTCCACCATTTCATTCATTAATCATCATCACCGTCTCCTTTAGCCTAACCGGCATAATTGTGGGACGTAAATCTCAAAGATTTCATTTCTGATAATAACAGTTACCCTATGTCAGGGGACTTTTGAGGCACCCTGTATATAAAACAGTGTATGTCTTCGTTTGTGTGTGCCTAGCAGCAGATTTTCGCATAGAAAAGAGTTACCCAGAGCGGCCAACTTTTGCACACAGATGATCTTCACTAGATCTAATGACATATGAAGCTCTCTTCTCTTTTTCCGATTCTTGACTTAGGAGGGGGGAGTGAAATGTATGCATAAAAGAAGAAGATAAATACCCGGAACGACGGATATTAATGGTGGTGGATTGGAGTTTATCGTCCCCTTCAGCACCAAGGCTATATAAGACGTGGGACTAGTTTCACGGGAAATTCGAACCACATGAGCCGCCGCCGAGAATCGAACCCGAGTACCCTGCGCCAAATTCAGGACGAAGCTTTCGACTGAAATTTTTGTATCAAATCCATAGTTTTTGAGGTCGCTGAGATGATTGGTGACGTTTTAAGCCCAAGTTTAGGCAAAAAGGGACATGTCAGCTGGTCCAGGAGTTGACAGGGATAACGTCTAAGGAGTTGTTCTTACTTATTTATTTCGCTCGCTGTAGTGCCCGGCTATGACAGCTTTACACTACTGTTTATTTTGCTTAATTCATGTTTTATTTGTTGCTTTGTTTGTTCGCATGTCTAGTTTATATTATGTATTGTGATTATTAATTTCACTTCAGTTATGTTACGTTTTTGTTAACTTACTCAATCTGGCCGTCATTCTCAAATCTGTACCCAAATTCTCATATAATTATATTAAATTAAAATTTCGAATTGGCAAAAAGGGTTAAATTATGGAACTTGAAGAAGAAAGAATTAAATATACATACATACAACGAAGTTTGATTTTAAATAATGATTGTCATCGGAGATTAACCCTAAAATTCCATCTAGCCACTGTAAATCATCATGAAAAACATACAGTAAAATAAATTATTCTCTTGTCAAAGTTATCGGTATTCTATAATCTATTTTGCTCATTATACCAAGATGAAACGATCCTTTCCAATGTCATTTGTGGATTCATATATTCATCATGTGTCACTCGCAGCTTCTATGAATAAAGTAAATGTATTTTATATAACTAAACATCAATATGTTTTCGTTGGAAACGAGGTACAGTACTACTAATTTTGACGTTTATTAACATTTTCATGTGCCGATATATATATATATATATATATATATATATATATATATATATATATATATATATATATATATATGAAGTTTTCTTAACGAAGTAAGGTGTGTACTAGGGATGGCCAATTCCGGAATTTTTACTTTCCGGAATCCGGAAAGTAAAATCGGAAAATTCCGGATTTCGGAAAAATTCCGAAATTCCGAAAAATTCCGGATTTCGGAAAAATTCCGGAATTCGGAAAAATCCGGAATTCGGAAAAAATTCCGGAATTCAGAAAAATTCCGGAATTCGGAAAAATTATTTTTTCTTTTTGTAACTCTAAGAATTTTGTTCAAATGCAAACGAACAAATTTCCTTTTTGTAATCCTAAGAATGTATGATGCAAGTTAAGCTGAAACTTACATCCTAAAGTATACACTACTCAATCTTCTCATGGTTAATGAGATGTAGTCCAAAAGTACGATGCACTCCTAATATTTAATTTTTGTTTTACTGTGATATTGTCCAGAGGTAATACATACATCACACTGAGATAAACAACTTGACAGAATGAAGATATCATACGTAGTTTTCCAGAAAATCGTGAGAAACGAATTTTTATGAAGTTAAAATATGCGTCGCTTGTTGCCAGTGTGATGCAATTGATAACTTTTATGCTGGAAGTCTTATTATTATTATTAATCGTTTATGTACTGTAAAAGAAAAATATGAACCGTTAAGTAGTAGATTTTATCTGTTGTTTTTTGATATCTTCTAACAGTAATAACAAACTGCTTGTAAATACGCAATGGCATATTAATGTAAGAACTACTCTGCAGACTAGCAATAAACAATAAACAATAACAGATAAACAATAGTTGCAAAAAAAAAAAAAAAAAAGTAACTAACTTGGGCATGTCAGAATGTTCGCGAGAATATAGGGACGCATTGAGACTAGCAAAGAGCGTTGTGTTATTATTACTCAAAGGGCCGTACGATGGAGGCATTAACGCTAATGTTAATGGCACTAATGATCACTTACTTACTCTAACGGTTAACCTCATTTTTGATGATTCTTAGAAGTGGGCGTGTTGGCATGCAGTTAGAAGACATATCCATTATTTAAAAAGCACACGTTATCTGTGGAGTACTAACGATTTGCGTCACTATCGAACACTAACATAGTACTAGCGACGTTTAAAGTCGAAATTGCAGTCTGACATAAGTGGCTTGTCAACTTCACGGACATTATATTTTCCTTGAATGCGAGAATTTTGCGCCCTACCACTAAAATAGGAAAAAATGCGCTCGCAATATATTTGCACTGGGATGTTTGCGCCCTACCGCAAAAAAAGGGGAAAATGCGCCGGCTATATATTTGCACTGGGATGTTAGCGCCCTACAATTCAACTTATTTTTGTATTGTGTAAAGTAACTTCCACTCACACTTGAACTAGGCTTGCCTCTCATCGTCTCAGTGAGTTACTCCATCCGTTACAATATTCCGAACAAATGAAAAAAATGCAATTTTAGTTCACTAAAGGATAATCCATACAAATACAATTTTTCATTACACTACAAAATTTACAATAAAAGTATAAATGACTGATATATAATTATTTATTAATATAATCAAAGAGTATAATTTAATCTACAAAAGGCTGTTTGGCTCTATCTTGTGATATCTCTGTTCACAATCCTTGCGAGTTGTTTGGCTTTTTAGGACACAAAATATAGAAAAGAAAATGTAAAGTGAATGTAAAATCAGTTCATTAATATTATCAAGAAAACTAGGTACAGTGTGTTTACTTGCTGGAATTACACTTCAAACACACAATTGCGTTCAGTCGTTCTTTCAGAAAAAATGTTCCGGGGGGCACACTTAGTATTCCGGAGGGGGTCACTGCTGGTACTATTCTATTTATTATTATATTATATACGTATTATTTTGGTCTCCTCCGAGGGGGCACTTTGAGAGCTTTGGGGAGGCCAGTGTTCCCCCAAAATCATCTCTCGAAGAAGCAGTGATTGCGTTGATCCGTTGGGTTCTTTTGGCTTATATTGAAGTTTATTGTCCCCTTATATAGCCACAATGAAAATAAATCACAAATGGCATGGTTGTGGAGGGAGAATTGTTTATGCTGTAATGTCAGCCCCTCCGAGCAAATGCGTAAGCTCCAATAGGTTCTTTTATTTCGCAGGGCTCAAACTTCCCGGTGGAGGTACATTGCAGGCGCAATTTTCCCTGTTCTTGAGGTAGGGCGCAAATTTCCCAGACGCAAAATTCTCGACACCGTTCGAATGACCTCGGAAGACTATATCTTTTTCAATACTTTTTTATATTTCTTTACTCGAGATTTCTTCATAGCTTCTTATTAAAATACTTACTAATATATCCTCATTTTATTGTCCTAACCAATCAATATGGGTATGTTGTCAGTAAAATATTTAGATTGATCGAGCCTCTGGTGTGTAACCACAGTATTTCATATCATCCCTCCATTAGAAATCTTGGCTAAACGAACCAATATATGTTGCCAATAAAATAGTTTAGAATGATTGAGCCCCTGGTAAATAACCACAGTATTTCGTGACAGACCCCCCCTTCCTATTACAATATTCTAGCTACGTGCCTGACTCAGCTAATTCTCTACATTCTTTACCAAGCATACATTTTCTAAAGCGGAAAATGCTCTCTAAATACCTAAGCTCATTATTTTCAGCAGATGCACAAATTGGGTAACATTCTATCTACATGAATGTTATAGGCCTATATGTCGATTACTGGAAACCACTTCTCGCTATCTATTACCATATTTACTATATAATGATTAACGTTAAAACTAGAAATGGTTGATTTGTACCGCTTCCGGTTTGAATATTACATTCATCAGGGAATTCGATTCTTAACTATTGACTCTGTACATCATGGCCAAAATTGATGGTAATCCATTAGATAGTTCTTGAGACTGTTTGTTTCACTGACGGACAGAATGAATATATGGCTATAGAGTTTTGATAAACTAAATTCGTTAATGAGTGATGATGGAACAAATATAAGAAAGGGAACCAAGAGTAGGCCTACCACCAGAAAAATTTTCGAACACAAAATTAGCTATCGAAAACCCACATGTCCTGGGTTAGAATACCATAGATGAAAACTCTACCACTGAGTCATCAATCACCCGCTTATTAGTTTTATTAATTATTATATTAATATAAATTAATGAATGCCTGCTTATGTTAATTATTGAACAATTACATTGTATACTTCGTAAAGTCAAAAATTATAAATTTGTATTTACTGTACATACAGTGAGCGCAGAAAGTGTTCGTACACCTATGCTATTGAAACGAGAATGCCTGCGAAAAAGAAACAGAAAATTTAAGAAGTGTAATAACACACACAATATGAATAATGAAAACTAAGCTTTATGAATATATCAATAAAGAACCACGAAGACAAGTTTAATGGTCAGAAAGTAAATAAATTCCGTAGAAAGTGTATAGAGTAGACGCAAAAAGAGATCGTACACCTGACATACGAATACGAAACAAAGATACCACAACTGGGGTTCACTAGTATTCACCTGATTATACGCCTCTGTATAGCATGACGAATAACAGAATGAGTTTAGTTGTGAATAGGAGTGAAAAAACTGCACGGTGGGCTGTCAAAATGGGAAGCAACCGAACATAAACAAATGAGGAGACAAGAAAAGTAATTATTAAATTGCATAAGAAAGGTAAATCTTTGAGAAAGATAGCAAACCTTGCAGACAGACCTCGTTCAACAGTACAAACAATAATTGCGATGTATAATGTTTCTATCACTGTGCGAAAAAAAAAAAAAAAAACTGGAAGACCAAGAGTGTTGAGTGAACAAGATAAACGTTACATTATTAGGGAAAGAAAAAAGGTTCCGAAAAGTAGTGCTGTGCAATTGGCAACGGATCTGGAAACACGCGGTGTTAAAGTATCAGCCAGTACAGTGCGGAATATTTGCAGGGTATCATGGTCGGATAGCCAGGAAAATGTTCAGGGTGAACAAGACAAATCATATAAAGAGACTAAAGTTTGAAATAGAGTATAAAGATAAGGGATCAGGCTTCTTTCTGGAATAGGGTCATATTTTCGGACGAAAGTAAATTTAATCTTATCGAATCCAATGGGAGGCGTATGGTATGACGCAAGGTGAATACAGAGATGAATCCTCAAAATCTCGTCCCTAAAGTAAGACACGGAGGAGGGTCCGTGCTCGTCTGGGGTTGTATGAGTGCCTCAAGAGTGGGTCGTCTCCACTTTATCGATGGAGTGATGATCCACAAAGTGTATATTAACATATTAAAGGAAAATCTCCATACTAGTGCGCAGAAAACAATTTATTGTTCAGCAAGGCAACAACTCCAAACATACAGCGGAAAATACTCGATTTTGGCTACTCTATAATACCTTGAAACAGCTTCGCACACCTCCCCAATCCCCAGACATGAACCCCATAGAACATCTATGGTCTGTTCTGGAGACAAGAATCAGAAGGCACAGCTTCTCTACTAAAGAAGGCCTGAGAAAAGCTATTCAAGAAGAATGGGACATAATCAGTAGGGTGGAGCGAAAAAATTTTTTTTCGAAATGTGAATTTGGATAGGGGGCAAAAGTTGCATCATATCATAATACTTTACCATAGAAAATTTCAGCTCTCTGAAATAATTTTTAGCCGGGGCGCAAGGGGCCTTAAGTTTGAGATTTTGTAAATCAATTTCCATTTACTACGTAACTATTTGGCAGATCTTCGCTGGAAGCAGACTGTAAGTTTTAGTGTAGATAGAGTGCAAAAGATGCATCCTGTATCAGTACATAACAACAAGAACTTTTAATTCACTAAAATTATGTTCAGCCGGGGCGCAATGGCCCTGAAATTTGGGAATAATTAGACGAAAAGTGATCAACTATAAGCAATTTGCTAGTTTGCCATAAAGAAGTTTTGT
Organism: Thermobia domestica; assembly: GCF_964235325.1. Lineage (NCBI taxonomy): Eukaryota > Metazoa > Arthropoda > Insecta > Zygentoma > Lepismatidae > Thermobia > Thermobia domestica. The sequence continues at coordinate 54,073,289 of NC_137456.1, read as the reverse complement.
TTTTTTGCTATTTAGTAACAGTATTTTTCTGGTATAATGAACTTGTTAGCTGTATTAAGTCACTAGTATAATAATTTGGTGAGTGGAGATACGAGGGTACAAAACGAAATCAGGGCGCGCGCTCGTGCAGCTGCTAAAGTATTGTGCAACTGTTTGGCAGCTTGACGATTGTTATTAGTGTGTTGTACCTGTGTTCGGGACACGTGTCTGGTTAGCGGCCGTGTTGCTACGTTAGTGATTTGATTAGATTTGCGCTTTTGTAGTTACTGATGGGTTTATTATCTACCACCGTATTACAGCCTAGTATCTGGTGTTTTTGTTTTCTGCTATAAAGAAGAAAGGTGGCAAAATCAACCAGGTAAAATATGTAAAAAGCACAAGAGATGTTTCGTAGTGCCAAAGGTCGCGACTGGAGAACGCTTCCAACTTACGAAGGCGTTATGGCATGTTATTTATTTACGCATCAGCAGCTGGAGGGGGCGGAAGTAAAGAACCAGCTGAGAATTTGGTTTCCACGAAGGTAGCAGAAAAGGTGGAAGACATTTGTTAACATGTTTCAATTCCTGTTGTTTCGCTCGGCCGTGTATCAATAGTGATCAACAGTTACCACAGGAAACTGAAAATATTTTTAAAATTGGCAGTAAGAGGGAGAATGAAAGAAGAAATAAATTACAAGAATTGAAGAAGCAGGGCAATAAATCATTTGATGTAGCAGCTTGCAAGTGTTTAGATTTCACGGTGTGTCGTTGTACAGAACACTCAAAATATCTGAATCGGAGAGAGTGTTTTATCAGACCAAAGGATAAGTAGAAAAATGGTAATCGGTAGTATTGATGTTACTTGGACAAAGAAAAGAGAAGAAAGGAAAGCCAAAAAGCAACTTGTGGTCAAACTTTCAACCAAAACAGTACCAGTTACATTATTGAATCTTTAGACTCCTCGTCATCTTTGGAAACAAGAAACGAAGGCAATAAAGAACACGCTAAAGCTGGAGAAGATCCTGATTTTAGTTCGAAGTATCCTTTAAAGACAAGAAAGCAATCACAGATTAGATGCACGGAAATGAGAAAATTCCTCTCGACATTAGCAAAAGTGAAGGAGAAAACCGGCATGACTAGAAGAAAAAATACAGCTATTGCAACTGAAGTTTTGAAAGATTTTTAATATTGTGAGTCCAAAGCAGCTGCAAAACAATTGATAGAAGTAAAATACAAAGAGAGGTTGCGAAAAATCGTAAAAGTGTAAGAACTAAAGTGACTGTTAATAAAGAGAAACCTCATACCATTTATTTTGTTGAGAAGAAAGACAAAACACTCATAATGTCCAGCTCAGGAAGTCATAGAGATGTGAAGAAGAAAGAACATTTTTGTGTGCTTGAAGAACCGGGTAATAAATTTTTCAGCCATGCTTCTTTGATCGTTTCAGCATTAGCAAAGAATACTGCTAATTCCATCTGCCGGGAATAACAAGAAAATAATGTGAACCTATGAGATATGGTAGCCATCGGCTGCGAGTACTAATACTAATGCTGGATCAAAAGGATGATGATTAGAGTGCTCGGAAACCATTTAGAGAGGTCCTTGCAGTGATGCATACGTTTATTACACATCATTGAACTCCTACTTCGTCATTTACTGAAAGAATTCGATTATGTATCTACTGGTACTTTGTCTGGTCCTATTGGTAGATCATTGGCGAATTGAGAGACGAATCCAGTGTGCAGCGTCGGAAAGATTTCTTCAGAACTCCCTACATACCTAAACGTGCGTCATCTCAGTTATGATCAAAGATATTTGTATGAAATATGTCAATCTGTCATAAGAGGAGGCTGTGATAAAAACCTAGCAGATAAGAAACCTAGGAAACTTGCGCATACTCGCTGGTTAACAATGGCTTGCAGACTTTTGCGTCTATGTACCGGTATATATACGCCAAATTCTTGGGAGAAGCTCTAAACTCTCGTAAAATTCGTAGTAAAAGTATATGCACCAGTGTGGTTCAGCATAAAACTGAAACCTCTTCCAAATACGGAACTAAACATTTGTTCTTGACCATAAGACTTTCGAGATGTTTGCAAGAACCATACAAGACTTTTGTCAATAAAGTAATTTCCAGAAATGCATTCTATGCGAATTCTGAAAATAACCTTGTTGCCATGATTGGTGACTACAGATCAGCTACGCGAATCCTTGCTGCCGATAAAATCCTCAAAACCAGAAAACAATGTAAACGTTGTGAAACTCGTTCCTTCCAAGTGCCAGTGTTAAACTTCGAGGCTAGTAATTACACAGAAATGATAAACTAAAATGGGTGTAACAATACAACCGCCAATACTATCTCATATTACAGATGATAAATTGCGAGAAATTTGTTCTTGAGAAAGTATAAGTGTTGATATCCCTCTGAGTTTCCATGTTATACGCAAGCAGTGAAAAGATTAGAGAAAATACTTAGTGAAGGTTCTTCGTTAGTATGTGAGCCACGAGAGATTTCTTTATTTGTTCCAAATATGACTTAAGAAAATACATGACTACTTTTCAGATAAAGTCGCAGTATTTTGCTTGAAGACGTGAATGAAATTTATGAAACATTCAGTCTAATACTGATGTAGCCTGTAACATAAAATATGAACTTCGATAGCTTTAGAAATCCACCTGGACACGACAACGAATCTTAACACCTTCAAATTATAGTCTCCTTCAAGCGAAGAGCTGCCTAATAATTACACAAATGAATAATAAACGTGCATTTATTTACAAAACCTATCAAACTTAAGGCCCATTGCGCCCCTGCTAAAGAATATTTTAGAGAATTGAAATTTTCGTTGGTAAAGTATTACAATATGATGCAACTTTTGCCCTATATCCAAATTCGAATTTTAGAAAAATTAAAATTTGGGCTCTTATCACTCATTTATAAAATCTGTCAAACTTAAGGCCCATTGCGCCCCGGCTAAAAATTATTTTAGAGAATTGAAATTTTGCATGGTAAAGTACTACGATATGATGCAACTTTTGCCCCCTATCCAAAATCGAATTTCGAAAAAAAAAATTTTTGGCCTCTTTTCACTCCACCCTAATAATCAGTCCCGAAGCTACTAACTAAGACTAACTCTATGGCCTATGGAACCCGGAGGTTCAATGCCGCGTTCACAAAAGCTCTCCACTGACTTCTATAGTCCCGAAGCTACAGAACTACGAACTAGTACAGGTGAAATCAATGCCACGAAGACTACAGACAATCATTAACGCACAGGGTAATCCCACAAAATATTAAATAACGTAATATACTTTATAAGCATTAATTCAATCATAAGTGTACGGTGACTTTTTGTGTTTACAAAAAAGGAATTCTCTCTTTTCTTCTGAACAAAACAGTGATTGTCTTTGTTTGGCCTTTCTCTTGTATATAGAAATAAAATGTATGAATGTGTAGTCTTAATTCTGGTTATATATATATTTTCCACCTCCCGTTCTCATGCTAGCTGTTTTCAATATAAAGTATGCATGGTGTACGAGCACTTTCTGCGCTCACTGTAGGTATGTTGACAATAAGCGAATGTTATTAGAATATTTGTTGAGATTTCTTTTCCTTCACTGCCTTTCGCCTGGTTAAAAAGTAGTTTGCAGTGCTTTGGAGCAGCTGCAGGTGGGAAAGCGATAATGTTTGAGACATACCGGCGACTTTTTTGTGTGTGAAAATAAGACCTTCCTCATAAAGCAGTAAATAACTGCAGTAGCAATTGTCTACGTAAGTGATAAAGACATATCCAACTACAAGAAACTAATACAGTATATATATTCATTATTGTGTTTCTCTTTTAACAGCTACTAGCTAGGGATGGCCAATTCCAGAATTTTTACTTTCCGGAATCCGGAAAGTAAAATCGGAAAAATTCCGAATTTTTTCTAAATTCCGGATTTTTTCCGAATGTCGGAATTTATCTGAATTCCGGAATTTTTCCGAATTCCGGAATTTTTCCGAAATCCGGATTTTTTCCGAATTCCGGAATTTTTCTGAAATCCGTATTTTTCAGAATTCCGGATTTTTTTTCTGAATTCCGGAATTTTTCCGAAATCCGGATTTTTCTGAATTCCGGAATTTTTCCGAATTCCGGAAAGTAAATTTTCCGATTCCGGAAAACAAAATTTCCGGATTCCGGAAAATTTTGGCCATCCCTAGTGTGTACATATCTACATCCTTAGCAATCAGTGTAGATTAATGCAATGGTGTTTCTTACAATGTAAACAAGTACTTACGTGTGTCGTACGAAGATTCATACTAGCACCGGCATCAATTAGGTTAACCTATAAAAGGAAAGTATATTAAATCGGATGATGAATCGATATAATGAATTTAGTGTATATATATATATATATATATATATAGCGCGTATAATGAAATATGATAAGGTGTAATTTTGCTTGTTATAAAAGAATAAGAATTATAATGCATTTTAAAGGATTAATATATATAATAGAGTCTACGATAAGACAAAAGAATGAGGGAAAATAAAATAAAAAGTACGTACCTGTGATGAAGAGGAATGACTGGTGATGTTGGGAATCATTGGATCTCGACGAAACATCTGAAAAATAGAAAATGTTACTAGACAGAAAATAATAACTAATCTAAACGTAGAAGTCTTATGAGACTCTTATACTAAAACTAACTATTGCTAAGTATGCACCACGCCTACGATACTATAGAAATGGATTCTTCACAAATAATAATTAAACTAAACAACGGATACTTACTTTAGTTACCAAGCATTGTGTTGTATGAAAGGATTGTTAAAAAAAAAATGTCAACCTACTTCATATTTGATGCTATTCGAATATGCTGTACTTAATTGACTCGAAGTAATTTTGTTTTGAATTCTTCATGTACAATTTAGTTAATAATATAATGTTTTCAAAATTGTATTTCACTGTTTCTATATTATTTCCACAATTGAAAGAATAAGCTCATGTTCCTTAGCTGCTGCTAAGTTCGATACGGAAACAATAATAAACCGTACGATGTGATTATTATATCGTCTTTGTGTACTCCTGTGCCCACACGAATTTGGAAAATGCGTTTTCTTCTCTTCCGTGGCGAGTGGCTGCGGTGGTGACTTCAGTATTTTACTGGGCCAAAATTGTTTAGTTCCTGCGTGTTTCCAGGAATGCGTTGATGAGCTATAAACTATATTATAAATATGTTGCGCAATGGAAAGAAATAAAAAAGACCGTAAGTACGGGCTACAACATCGGTTCGTGCTTTCAAATATGGTATGCTGCATAAACAGGGTGTCCACATTCTGGAAAGTCAGGGAAATAGCAGGTTGGTTAGGGAAAAATCGATTTAGGTCCATTGTTCAGTTACTGAATTTATGAAATAGTAAGTGTAATATCGGCCTAATGCATATGTTTGTAAATTTACATTCTTTTGGACTAGAGAAAATTGCAAAAGAAAGAAACAGAAGTGGAGATAGCACAAGGCTAGCTATGGGGAAGGGAGAGACTAGGATTTCTTGCTTTTTTTTATTTTTAAATTATTCAGTGGTCGGAGAGATCTGGAACTTTGGTCATGGAAAGTCAGGGAATTTTTGGCCAAATAGTATGGATAGCCTGATAAACTTTATCCTCCTCGTATGAAGATCGCGTATTTCAGTTAGTATATAATACAATTCAAACACATTCCTTTCAATGTATAATGAGGTCTCCTTCGTGGCTAAGCGGTTAGCGTACGCACCTTTGGCGTGGGAGACCCGGGTTCGATTTCCGGTGGGAGCTTATGTGGTTCGGATTCCACAGTAATCAGTAGGTCCTGTCTCATGTAGCCTCGCTGCTGGAAGGTACGTTAAACTCAAAATCAACTCGAATGATTTTAATCTTCTTAATACTATATAAACTTAAAACCTGAGAGTCCTGATCTTGAGTCTTACATGTTCCTTGATACTAGTGTCAATATTCCTCTGGGTCATATTAATCTAAGAGTTTCACATTGACGTATAGTTTCATGTACTGCCGACATTTACGTTTTATTTTTTTTTTTTCTGTGTGTGTTTTTGTGTGAAATTTTCCTTTATATTAATCGTAGACATACGTAACTTGCGTGTAGAGCATATTTCTTAGCAACTGTAAGTTAATTTACTGCAGAATGGAGTAGGCCACTTTTTATCATGATTGTTCATATCCTCCTCAATGTCCAGACCTCATTTCCTTAGTTTTTCTAAAGTACCCCAATATTATCCGTTTATTTCCCCAATTGAAAACTAATTTTTCATTTCTTCCTCCGTATATATCATTCTTTTGGAAGTGAATTTATTGCTCCGTCTCCTGTACGTTAAATCAGTGAAGTTCAATTTATTGCAAATAACTGGTACACTTCTGTTATCTTTCCATTTAACACAAGTACACTCCTTTAACACACTTTCAGCCACTGTATACAGTATACGCGTATCCAACACATTGCATTAAAGATTATTATAGCAATAATTTAAATTGAGCCCTGGGTTTTAAACAATCCATAACGATAGGCGGATAGATTTTGATATTAGAAAACAGCAGATTATAGCAAGAATAGGCGTAGGAGATTTAAAAAAAAAAAAAAAAAAAAAAAAAGCTGATCTGACAAATTTAATATTTTGTTCTATCTTTATTTCAGCTGCTAAAAGGACGCGAAAGTTGTTCTCGGCTCTTGTTAACTTTTGGATCTTCTGTGACAAGGTGACTGCTGAAAGGGATAATGTCATAGAGAGCGCAAAAAGGAGTGTTGTTCGTCGTAATACCCTCATAAAAGATATTGAAGAATTAAAGGAGTCCATTAATGACAAGATTCAGGCGCATGTAGAAAATGAAAAAAGAATAGAAGAGGTATAAAAAGAGTTCGATGAATCTTTTCAATTTTGGGTATCTTAATTATTTGATGTGTTTTGGAATTTAGTTTTGCATTTGAAGTTTCTACCACGTTGACTAGACTAGAGAACAATGCAACAGAGTGAAATGGAATGCGAAGAAACAGAACTAGCGAGACAAAATACAAATACGATGTTTTGGCCACATTCTGACTTCAGTGCTGCGATCAAAGCTAGAATTGCATCGCCCCATGAAGTCACTTAATCGTAACATGTTACCTGAACATCCGAATAACAATGTAATCCAATCGTAGCTGTTTCAGCGATAAATTATCTGGATTAAAATTGCGAATTAATTAAAAAAAAAATCCTGTGGTTGAGGAACCACATATTTATTAAACTCCTCTGCAGTACTAATAATTACAGATGCTTTACGAATCCCTTTAGTTTTACAGAGAAAATGACTTACTAAATACTAGCTGTAAGGACCTGTTGCTGCTGAATCTTAATTCACAACCTTGGAGAGGAAAAAAAAAAAAAAAAAAAAAAAAAAGAGAGAGAGAAGAATGTCCGTAAAGGAGTATGTTCACGCAACAATTCCATTGTCCAGATATTTATCCTCTCTTTTTAGGGAATTAGGAATTAGATTTCTGGGCTGTCGGCATCTAAGGCCATTTAGCCCGTCACGTACATGAGGGATGAAGTCCCTTGGCCAGCACACTATCCGATAAAAGGGAATTAAGGAAGCGGCCTAGGACCATTATGATAGGTATCATCCCGGCATTTGCCTGGTGTGAAGGAAACCCAGGATAAACCTTAGTCAAGATGGCTGGCCTGAAAAAGCGTAACACTTTTTCGACCGAGTATCCCCACCGGAAGTCGAACCTGGATCCGCTTGCACCGAAGGCGAGAACCTTAGCGACTACTATCCTCTCTTTTTACGTAAGCCCGCGTCAATATGAATAACCTTTAGGCTGTTCTGTTACGTAAGCTCACATACCCAAGATGTCATGTTGGTTGCATACAGGCAACTCTTCGTGAACATGTTAAATACGTAAATTTTCCAGTTAAAAAAGTGCATAACTTTTATCCTCCCTTCCTCCCAGATGAAAATCGAAAAGTCGGCTTCGTACGGAATTAGAGCTGTTAAAGATCTGTTTGTATTAGGAATGGCTAATTCGGGAATTTTTACTTTCCGGAGTCCGGAAAATAAAATCGGAAAAATTCCGGAATTAAAAAATTTCGATTTAAGAAAATTCCGGATTTTTTCGAATTCTGGAAAGTGAAATTTCCGGTTCCGGAAAATAAATGTTCAGGAATCCGGATACTTTTGACATCCCTAGTTTGTATACAAAATTTGGTGACTCTAGGTGATCCATGTTATGATCTGTTGACAGAGAGAGAGACATTATTTTATTGTTATTGAAAAATGTATATCTTCAAACAGTGTAAGTTTCTTTAAAAAGTACGAAGTAACAATGGCGAAGATTTATCACTGAAACGGCTTCGATTGTAACGTTGCTCTGATACTTAGATGAGTGTTAATACTGTTACTATAATTGGTATGCATCCTATTATTTCATTAAGTAATTGAAGACTTCGGTACAAGAAGGTGACAGCTCCAATTGTAGATTTGGCTTGGGATTGAAAAGAAAAACAGTTAAAACTCAACTTATTTCATTATAGGCTTCAAACGTTTTGTAAAGGGAGGTGCTATTATAGGGGTAATAACCTTTCTTTACAAAAAGTTTGGAGGCTAAAATACAAATATTGATTTTTTAAAAGTTTTTTTCTTTCAATCCTGAACCAAATGTACAATTGGAGTTGTCCCCTTTTTGCACCGAGGTCTTCAATTTCACTTATAACATGTACATTATGTCCAAAGAAATCATATTATGTGAATTACTTGTGTATGCTGTAATCTATAAGTATTATAGATTAACCTTTTTAATTAACATTTAATATACTGTTCTATAATATATACACACAAAGTATCAGATTCTATAAAGTCTTTCTACTATTCGTTCCATCTAAAGCTGATAGGCAATCAAAATAAATTCACCTGCTCTCCTTTTCTTTGCCATTACAAAAGCAAGTTACTACTTTTCTCAATGAAGATACTCTCTATAAAGCACAATACCGTGTAAAATCTAAATTTCCACCCCATTTCACTTGCATTTGACGCCGATGAAAAAACTTTGGTTTTCTTCTTTTTAGCTACTTTCAGCTCTATCTACCAATAATAATTATATTTAATTTATTATTATTCTAAAATTGAATTACTACAAATAATTCATTATATAAAGTTAATTTCTTTCATTTAAGATTCGAAGAAGGCTATGAGGCAAATCAATCTTGTCAAGTCTACCTTTGATGTAAATTTCAAAGCAGGTTGTGGTCTGTTCGATAGGGTAATCAAATACTTAGAGCATTGACGTTTACAAAATATACGAATTTAGCATCTGTAAATATATTTAGTGTTGTGTGTAAGATATATATTAGGGTGGATTGAATTCGGGTAACATTGTGTTGGGATAACGAAACATGGTGAAATTGGTGCTCCGTATCGTCCTGAGAGTGGGAAACAAAAGAATTTTGCATTTAAGTACTGTCTATTGGGGCCAATTTTACTTTGAATAGACGAATTTTACGTCAATTACTGCGAGATATGGAATACACATTCTATATGCACTCTGAACTGCTACCTGCAGTAGTATTGTGGTACAGATTGCAGACAACGTCAAATCGGAGCTCTATCCAGTTACAAACTAAAGTGTTTTAAGTAATTCATCCCAGATTCGTTTGTAGATCACAACGTTAGCTTGCTTTCGTTGTGTTTTCAATTACTACCACAGTGTAGAGTGAAGAGTAAATATTCCCAAATTCTTACATGCTAAAGCAACTGGCAGGCCAAACCCTTGTTCAAAATTAGGCTTTGTCTGTACAGAAGGTATTTCTGTTCAAGACTGTTTAAGTTTGTAGTATTGTACCATGTCAAGAAAAATGACCAAAGACGCTAGTACAAACAACGGACACATCTTTGATATTGCGTTCAACATCGACCAAATGACACGGATACTTTGGTAGAATAATTTGTGAGCTTGAGAGAACAACTGGTCCAGCGACACATGAAGGACCTATTACCAAACTGCTGTTCTTTGATCCTCAGACCAAGCTCATTACTATGTTTCAACCTATTTCAGGCTCTGTAATTGATGTGGCGAAAGATCTAAGTTCTGATCAGCTGTATTTACTAGGGATATGCGTATTAATTCAGCAAGGAGCGCAAAATTCAGATCCTGTTATTCTGCAATATTTGAAAGCTGTACAGCCAGGTGCCTTAAGCCATGCACGATGGTTGACTAAACCTAACCGACTATTTCAGACGAATCTCCATCAGAGGAACTGATACGTTTGGTACGATTCGTACTAAACTTCTATGCTCCTATATGGTTCTATATTCCATCCAGCCTGTCAAGATGGTGCAAAGAATTATTACTTCATGTATCATTGTATCAAAAACTTCCTCCTGAGGACCAGATCACAATTTTCCTCGTCCCCTTAAATAACTCCTATTTCTGCCATCCTGAAAACCTGTTGCTCGCTGGTGTTGCTGATGAACAGGAAAGTATAAGAACATTTTCATGTCGGCACATTGTTCAAGCAAGAACGAAGACTCCCAGGAGTGTGCAAGTACGCTAAAAATCAATCTCAATGCTACTGCCTACTTGGAACAAATAGACTGGAAGAGTACTCCCATCACCCCTCCATCTTTACTTGATGACATACACTGTAAAAAATTTCATAGGTAAATTTACAAAAAATGGTTGCAGTTTGTTTGCCAAACCTCTATGTAAATCAATTTACACCCGTAAAGTAAAATTACTAATATGAAATGTGTATAATTACATTTTTATCACTAAAAATATCATATTTTCTTATAAATCTGTAAATTTGTATAAAAAGAAACAGCAAATTTTGTAATTTAATCTAAGGAAATGTATATCAACTTACAAAATGAAGGGTGAATGATTTTACATTGATATTTGGCAATAACAGATTTTTTTTTTTCTGTGTAAGCGATAATGTTCTGGTACGTAATCAACAAATTATTCTACTAAAGTATCAGTGTCATTCGGTCGATGTTGAACGCAATGTCAAAGATATATCCGCTAGTTGTGCTAGGGTCTTTGGTCATTCTTCTCGACATGGTGCAATCCTACAAACCAAACATTCCAGAACAGAAATACCTCCTGTACTGACGAAATTTAATTTTGTATGAGAGTTTGTGCTTCCAGTTGCTTTAGCATGTGAGAATTTGAGAATATTTACTCTTCACTCTACACTGTGGTAGTAATTGTAAACACAACAAAAGCAAGCTAACGTTGTGATCTACAAACGAATCTGGAATGAATTACTTTTAACACATTTTAGTTTGTAACTGGATAGAGCTCCGATCTGACTTTTTCTACATTCTGTACCACTATACTACTGCAGGTAGCAGTTCAGAATGCATATAGAATGTGTATTCCATATCTGGCAGTAATTGACATAAAATCCACCTGTTCAAAGTAAAGTTGCCCTCCTCTCCCTCCTAGACAGTACTTAAATGCAAAATGCTTTTATTTTCCCCTGTCAGGACGCCACGGAGCACCAATTTCACCACGTTTCGTTACCCCGCCAAAATATTACCCGAATTCAACCCACCCTAATATATATATGCTCATTCGTAGCATATTGCATATTTAGTGGTTAGTGAAACGATAATTAGTCTTGCAGTTAAAAAACAATGAAAACAGTTTATTGATGGTCCGGACAAGGTTAGTGAGTATTTCCAATCATTTTACAAGTTCCTATATCCTTAGCGCACTTGTCTTCGGTGTGGGAAGCTCAGGTTTAATTCCCTCATATGCTTTGAATTCCACGTTAAGCTGTATGACTCCGTCTCTTAAGTCTCGTCTTGGTGCTAAAAGGAACGTTAAATTCCAATCCAACCAACGAGTTTACAAGTTCCACCGTTACCGCTCCGATACTCTACCCATACAGATTGTGTGTGCTTTTGGGTTGCATATTAATATGAAAAAAGTTTCTTTGAATTCCCATCCCTGTCATCGCTTGACATTCCAACATCATCTCACATCCCCCGAATACACGACAAATGTTCAACTAAATTTACAATTGTGCGAAAAGATGTGTTCCCTGCCTTGCTAATACAGATTAATGTAACAGTCTTCATGCATGTTAAGATGTATTTTAATCCTCCAGTTGCTTGGTTTGATGATAATAAGAGAAACATCAATATTTACGTTTATCAGATCCCGGGCGAGAACGTGGTGAGGAGAAACTTTGTTTTGATCCCCTGTTAGGTTGAGTGAATAGTACTTACTTTCAAACTTTTGATGTGGTTAAACTGAAATCTTTCTTTATAGTTTAATGTTCTACTATTATATTCTATCAGCTAATGATAATTGCAAGGGAACTAAGTCATGTTATGGTCTTAGAAACCAGCCGGTTCAACATCGAAGAAATACTAAAGGTAGGTTGTATAAGAAAAGATATATATGAGTAAATCCACTGACTGACTCAGTGATGCACACGTTAGCAAATGTCGGAAACTATTATGCATAGGAACTTAAAAGTGGAAATGTTCCTCTTGCACCGTAGACTAGGTAAGACGGAGTTTTGTGAAATACATATTGTGAGGGTTGATTGGAGAAGGGGGGACTTTAATGACTTTTTGCCGTTTGCCAGACCTCCGAAACTATTTTATGTAGAACGTTGAAATTTTGCATAAATGTTTTCCTTGCACCTTAGGCTGCAAATTATGTGAAGTTTTTGGAACTCGATATCCTAAAAGGGGAGAGAATAGCTTAAATAGTTATTTTTTTCATTCGCCATATCTCCGAAACATAATGCATAAAACCTTGATAATTTCTATAGATATTCTCCTTGCACCCTAGACAATTAATAAAACGAAGCTTCGGGTATTTTCTGTTCTAAGGGGGGTGGGTAGAGTAACCTTGATTTTTTTTTCCCTTTCGTCTGATCCCCGAAACTATAAGGCATAAATCCTTGAGATTTTGGATAAATATTATCCTTGCATTCTAACCTATAAATAAGATTGAGTTTCGGGAATTGCATATCCTTAGATGGAAGGTGGGCTGAAATACATATGTTTTTTTGTGTTCAATTCATTTGCATTTAATATCAAAGACGAGGAAAGAAATGCAGGGAGAGAAAGAGATGGAAAATATTGTCCGCGGTAACGTGCGGGGTGTATGCTAGTGTTAAATAAATTTATACTTAAGCTAATGAATACTATCCTTCTTGTTTTCCTTGAGGATTCTAAATGCAATACATTTTTTCAATCGTTTATTTTAAAATATTTAGCATTTTGGTTTGTTTAAACATTTTTTGAGGTTTCGAAAAACGAAACTAATTTAACTCAGAAACGAAACTAATTTTGAAGTTTCTTTGAGACAGGCTTGTTTTCTTGAATCGATTTACCTCTCAAACTTTCTAACGAAAATTTAGGAATACCCTATATAAGCAAGTTGCTAAGTGTTAAGATTGTACAATTTCTTATGCCACCTTTTGATATGTATTCCATTGATTTCTATGAATCGCCCTAATTTCTTTGAATTAAAGAACTTTTAGAGTTCTGATTTCGCTCTTTTTTCTTGTTTATTCTAACATTCCCGATTAGTAAGTGAGATTGTGATGGTTCAGGGGTAGTGCGTTCACCTTTGATGCCAGGAATTCCTGGTTCGATTCTCGTCCACGTAGGTTTCTGAGACTTCATAGTGTCCGTGTGTTTTCTAAACAGTTATTCCATTTCCTCCCACACTCATTCCATCAATTTTTCGATAATCATTCACTTTCACTAATCACCTATCTCCTTTAGCTTAAATGGCATAAGTGAGGGAAGTATAACTAAAAATGTCTTTTTCTGATTGGTGAAGAACTATTTTATTCGTAAAGTTAAAATTTGTACAGCTTGTAGCGTAGAGATTTCTAAGTAGACGAAGGAGAGGGTAGGAGAATACTATAAACGTTTGAGAGATGAATAATAACAATTTGACTGCATTGGCCCGACTTTTCGAAGCTATGTTGTATCTTTTATAGTTTACGTGACGTTAACTACGTATTTAAAATAATAATAGAATAAAAGTCGATCCCTTTTTGGTACAGGACATGAAAGCTCACAGATTGTGTGTGGAAGTAATCCAGTCAGCTCTACGCTTCTGGTTTCCCCAGATTGCCACAGCGAAAGTAGAAAATCTTTGAGTTTTACGTCCCACGATTATGCCGGTTAGGCTAAAGGAGAACAGCGAAAGTAGAACGAGAAAACATTCCGCCCCTGCTGGGATCGAACATGGGCCTCCCTGTTGGCAGTTAGACGTTTCACCGACTATGGCATTGCTCTTAGTATTAAATTCACTGAAACTCACTTCTATTGAGCGCAAGGATACTACAGTGATCATAGGAGTCCTTCATGTTGTTGCAGGAAACCAGATTTGATGCCCGATGAGAATAAATGTAGTTCAAATTCCACCTAAAACTGTTGGTTGACGTCTGCGTCTTTTCTGCGAAGGGACATTAAATTCCGAAGATGGAAGCAAATTGAAGAAAATCAGCGAAATCAAAACACTAAATTTTCTGCTCATTTCGAAGAAAAAAAAACTTTCTTATAGAAATAACGTATTAAAAATCAAAGGGGAACTGTGGCTTAAGGTGAAACGTTCACCTTTGGTAGTGGTATTTCTGGTTAAGTCTCAGCTCGAGTTATGTTTTATTTTAGTGCAAAAATACCGTGCATAGGTCTTCTCGGGGTTGTTCTCGCTTCATTCCACAAATGTTCATTATCATCACCGTCTCCCTTAGCCTTGGAGCGTAATCATGGGACGATAAAACAAATCAAAGATGTAGCCATGGTTGTACAATCTCAATATTCTATTGTCTTTCAAGCCTCAATCTAGAGTGAGACGTGTATTAATGCACTAAATTGTATATTTTCAGCTTCTTTCCGAATGTAAGAATATTGAAAACGAACTGACAGAATATCATGAGAGAAGAGAAGAACTGGAAGGTGACATTGAAAGATTGAAGAAAATTCTTTCTAAAGATACTCAAGAGAAAGAACGATTGGAAGCAAAAGCTTTGAAGGTAAAGTATTGATAGGAAAAGGAAATAGAAACCTTAGTAAATTAATTTAAGAACAAACATGAACTTATCAATCTTGACTTTGAGTTGTTGGTCGTTAAAAATCACTTGAAGGTAATGATATTTTTCTTCTAAAACTGAGTGATTGATAATTGAAGTGATTTATTCAATTTGGCTGGAGCCCCCAAAGAAGTAAACCAGAAAGGACTTTTGTATCCTTCAGCTTTCCTTATAACGGAAATGGTTATAATAATTTTAGAGTTCTGTTTCAGAGTTATTTCTTTGATTAATATATTCTAACTTTTAGGTGTTATTCATTTCTATATTAGTTTCTTTAAAGCTTAAATCCATAATTTTCATTCGAGAATAAATATTAGTACATATATATATATATATATATATATATATATAGAGAGAGAGAGAGAGAGAGAGCTTCAAAACACCGACAACATTTGAGAGGTGATTCCTGACACCAAGATAAGGCAAAATAAAGACCAACCTGGATGCAGAAATCCGTCATTTCGGAATTATAGGCTGCCGAAAACATGAAATAATAAAGTTTAAAGGTCCGTAGCTCCAATACTAGGGGACCTACCGTAGTCGGGTCAAGACTTCACTTAGGAATTGGTATGTGCCCTATCCAAATAACCATGTTTCAGAATCCTGCGGTACTTCCTCAACAATTTTTATAGAGGTGGTTGGTGAGTACTTCAAATTATATGCTCGTAGCCAAATTCTCTCACAGGGTGTCTATCTGTCGTGAAAGTAAAGAAAGAGTCACGAAATCAGAAAACGGTCATGAAAGTAAAGAAATTAAGCCTTTGGGTCACGAATTTTGTAATCTGTACAAATAAGTACAGAGTGGAAAATTTTGTTCTATAAAACGTAAAAATTCGCCACCAAAAATGTCTATGGTCGACTTTAGACGCTACCAAATCGTAAGCAAAGCATGCTACTATCGCATGCATGAAAATTCGGCTTATTCGCACTGGAGAATGTTACGAAATTTTATGGTTTAGTAAAGAAGAAGTCACGAAATTTCATTTTGTAATTTTAGTAGACACCCTGCAAAAACTGTTTTGTGAGTACCGCATGATTCTGAAACATGTATTTTTGGATAGCACACATTAGTTTCTCAGTACAGGTATATATGTACGGATATACCTGTAATCCAGCTCTCCTGGAGTTAAGAATGTTATGGATAATGGCTATGCTCCTGCATGATAATCTGTGCACCTAGCAACTCTGCCGAATTCAAGCTCCGATTATGTTTCGGATCCCACTTCAGTTGTAGGTTCTGTCCGTCATAACCTCGATATCGGATAAGAACGAAGCAACAAATTTGTTGTGGCGTCATGGTGAGTTAAATGCACGCAGGGTTAAGCGACTTGAACTGTGTGTGAGGCTAGTCCTGATGAATAAACAGTAAGAAGGCGAGTGCTATCGGTGAAAGTATAGCTATAAAGCTCACAGATTACTGGGAGGGATACATTTGCGGACTTTCGAAGATGGACTGGAGCCTGTCAACGATAGTTAAAGATTACAAAAAGTTTGGTTTAGAGATCAGTAATGCCACCGTGTGATGTGTCGCACTACCACTAGAAGAACGGGGGTGCCCCAAGAACAAGACGTGAAACTGACTTCAGCTGGCACGGTGCATACTATTCGCTGCGCCCGCGAACTCCCGTTATGTTGGAGGTGAGGTAATAACGGGAGTTCAGCCTTCCTTTCATTTCAGTTCTGTTTTTAAAACAAGTGACTTTTGTTGCACAGTCTGAAGCTATGATAGACTTTCAAACTATGGGAATTCAATAGACAATCTTGAAGTAGTACAGGGTGTCCGAGAAGTCCTTCCCTGATTACAGAAATTGATAACTCAGGCTAGAAATAAGATAGAAATATGAAACTGGTGTTGAATTGTTTACAAACTATAAAAGTTTTTGTCTGTGTTAGGTTTGTTCTGTTTTACCAAGTCTCAATTTTTTTTGTTTTAGGTTTGTAGTACGTAAGTAAGAAGCCCAAGAAGCCATGCCAACCAACCAGGAGAAGGCACAGTGTGTCCTGTGGTACCATGAGACACGATCACCAACCACGGTGCAGAGACAGTTCCAGACAACATTTGGGAGGACTCCACCTGATGTCAAGAGCATTAAAGCCTGGTATGAGAAGTTCAAGAACACAGGGTCGGTTGCTGACCTTCCGAGGGACATTTCCTGGGCGATGGATTGGTCGTGATGGACCAACAGCTTGGCCTCCCCGCTCTCCTGACATAACCCCATTAAACTTCTTTTTATGGGATTATGTCAAGGATGAGGTCTACCGAACACGTGTACCAGATCTTGAAACCCTGCAGCAACGAATAACCACAGTCGTTGCATCGATCCCTCCAGTGATGTTGGCTAATGTGTGGATGGAAATTGAATATCGCCTAGATGTGCTACGTGCTACCAAGGGTGCTCATGTGGAAGTGTACTGATGTGACCAAAACTTTTATAGTTGTAAACAATTCAACACCAGATTCATATTTCTATCTTATTTCTAGCCTGAGTTATCAATTTCTCTAATCAGGGAAGGACTTCTCGGACACCCTGTAAATCTATAATTACTGTAGATATTTTTTAATGAAAGAGTAAACAACCGATATTTTTTTTAACACACCATATTCTCTATAGATGTGAATTCGATAACGGACAGAGTGAAAAAGTGTGACTGGACTGTGACTCGAACTCGGGACCTCCAGCATACCATGCCGATGCGTTAACCACTACGCTACCCAGTCCACTTCCCAGAACAGCCACCCACTCTTTCACTCACACGGTATGCTGAAGGTCCCGGGTTCGAGTGGGAGTCCAGTCAGTCACTTTTCACTATGTACCTTACTATAATAGATTAATAAGATCAAAGATAGAACCTGTTCTTCGGACATTGTTGCATGTATGTTGCTGTCTTAGAAACCAGAAATCAAATATAGTGTTCCCTCTTGATGACTTAATAGTGTTTCGTGTGTATAAAATCAGTTTAATCGTCAAATAGCTATTACATCCCTCCATACTTAGTATAAATACCAATCTTTTGACTCACCTTTACTTATAAGAAAAATAAGGTATGTGATTACAGAAAAAGTTAAAAAAGAAAATCAGGGATAAAACAAGTGAGTTTCGTTTGACAGTGCGAAATTACGGTATGCTTCCAAACTCTGCAAATTCAATACTCTGACTTGAAGTAGAACATCTATAACTACTAATAATGATCAAGAGAGAGCCCATTCCTCGAGTGCTGAATTCATATCAAAAAGCCATCACTCGACATCTCTTAACCGTTTTGGCTCCATACAAATCAATATTAAAATCGGGTGTACTAGTAAATTTCTATAGGGTGTTGTGGGTGCTGATTGTATGTTCTGTTGAGATGCTGAATTGATTCCAAAAAAAAATTGCATGTTGTTATCTATTACCGTTTCTATTCTTTGGTAATCAACGTTGAAATCGGAAATGGTTGATTTCTACAACTTCCAGTTTGAATAAAAGGTTAGTGGAGGAGATGGAGACCTAGTCTTGGGACGTTGAATTGACTGCAGAAAACCGCTTCTCTATGTCTTTTACCGTTTTTACTCTATGAAAATCAGTGTTGAAACCTGAAGTATTGGTAAATTTCAACCACTTCCGGTTTCGAAGGTATGTTGCGGGTTGTGACGGAATGTTTTTCTTGAGAGGTTGAATTTATCGGAGAAAAACGCTTGGGGCTATCTATTACCGTCCGGTTTGAATAGAGGGTTAACGGAGAACAAGAAACCGTATTTCGCTATCTCTTATCGTTTTTGTTCTGATACTTGTCGACAGATGGACAGACGGATGTAGCGGTTCTATGAGACTTTCGGCATTTATGCATAACATACAAATCTAAAACTCAGGGCAATTTCTAATTGTACAAGTTTCTTTAAAACGGTAAATCCCAGAAGACCTCAGGACTAATAGGTCGAAATATTGGAAGAAGAAAATAATTATGGGTAATGAGGTTAATTAATATTATTATACAGGATGTCCACATGAAACCCCCCAGGTTACAAATATTAATTGCATGGAAACTATTAGTGCCAGAGAATAACAGTTTCCGGCATCTTGAAGAGCAACTCAGTTTTTTTAAATCTACATATGCACTTCTATATTGGCCCCGTTAGTACCTCTCAGAATGTCCAGTTGATATTCAATCTCCCGCCATGTGTTGTGTTGCATGTCCGGTGTGATCGGGTTGGTGGCTTCTTCAATTTTGTGACGACGAGTAGGAATATTACGTACTGGTGTGGCGTAGACTCTATCTTTCACATAACCCCATAGGAGGAAAGCCATAGGGGTTATGTCGGGAGATCGCGGTGGCCAAGGAGTGGGTCCATCGAGACCAATCCGTCGTTGTGGAAAAGTTCAATCTAAAGCTTTACGAACATCTAAACATCAGTGCGGGGGACACCATTCTATTGGAATGTCACATTTGGTTGCAAAGGGAGCAGCTGTGGAAAAGCAAAGTGTTTAAGCATGTCCAGGTAAACCAGTTATTGTTTGCTCCATGAAAAATGGTCCAATAATACTGTCGCGTCCCAAAGCACACCACGCCATTCACTTTCCCTCTATCTCTGACATATTTACGAACAACATTCGTAACCCCAAATGTGCACATTGTGACGATTCACCTTGCCTGATGTGTGGAAGGTTGCCTCATCGCTGAAAATAACCCTCCCTAAGTAATCGGTATCATCCTCTATCCGTTCCAGAATCTCCATTGCAAATCTCGTTTGTTTTGGTAGGTCATCGGGCTGTAGCGCCTGAAAGATTTGCACCTTATATGCATACAAACGCAGTCTTTTATGGAGCACCTTATGGACCATTGAACGTGGGGTGTTCAGCTCGATGTCCGCTCTACGAACAGACTTTGTTGGGGTTCTAGTAAAGGCCTCCCTGACCTCATCCAGTTTCTTCAGACGTTCGTGCTTTGTCTGAGCCAGGCTGTCGGTTGACACTCCCCGTGGCTAAAAACTTCTCAAACCATGTTCTTGACGTCTGGTGCGTCCCGCTGGTATTTTCGTCTGCAGTTCCTTTGCACGATAATTGGTGATTTAGTCTCAGTCAACCCCACCACACACTGCGCTCCTTCTTGTGCTGTAGTGATCTTTGTTCTTGAACACCTGCAACAAATAACAATTAACAACAAAAAACTGTTTGAATTGCTCTTCAGGGTGCCGCAAACCGTTATTCTATGGCACTAATGGTTTTCATGCAATTAATATTTATCAGGGAGGTCTCACGTGAACACCCTGTATGTGATTTAACAATAAAATACCACTCTGTAATTGATCATCATGACAGAAAATTGTTCATCATGTGAATTTTTATATATATATATGTATGGACATGTAAAGATTTGAAAACATATTAGCCCTTCTAACTTCTAAACGTAAGTCATCGAAGACATCGAGGTTCCCATTGTCAGACTCATAATTTTCATAGCACCAGGTTTCGTCACCTATAATGATCAGATCCATCAATAAGGGGAATCAATTTCACGGAATTAATCAGCTCTGTGCATGACTTAGCTCTGGGCCGTATGCTCTTCAGTCAAAGAATGAGGCACAAATCTTCCTTTTCCCCATATCTTTCAGGATCTGTCGGATTGTTTCGTGGTTGATGTGTAGCACACCCTACATCATGCTAACGATCTGACTGCTGCATATTCTCTGAATGACTGGTTGGAGGACATCCACTTGTAAGGTCATCCGAAACGTCTCCATGCCCATCACGACCACGAGATAGGGCATTCTCACTGTAAAGGGTTCTGGTCATCTCGTAAGTCTCGCTTTACTACTGTGTTTACTCGTGCAATAGTTGCACTTTTTGTACCAATTTTTTAATGCGCAAATCCAACTGCAACTATTATGCGAGGAAAGCTGCCATTGAATTATAGCTAAGATCAAAAGAATTTCGAATTTTGATACATACAGCATTGTGTCAACATAAAAAGTAAAATATACCCTACATAGATAAAATATTAAAACTTGTAAAAATAAACTCGTAACTTACCGATTCGTGGGTTACAAAAATGTCTTCTTGCCGTTGGTACAAAAGAACGATATATTCACACAATCTGAAAAGACATGAATTACAACTGTGCAATACCACAAAGAAGAAACATACACACACAAGAAGTGTCAAGAGCTGTCTATACATGCGAAGGGTACTGTTCACTCTCATCCAAAGTTTCACTTTCTGTCATATCTGCGTCTGCCAAATCTGTTCCACAGAGCATCATCTTCAATTCTGTCCAAAGCGTTGGATATGATGGTCTTTTTGAAGCTTTTTGACACGGTGTCAGATGTTATCGAAGACCAACTTTCTACTATCTACTTGCATAAGATAAGCAATTTCGAAGAAAGTCGCATTCACAGACAAAAATCTCATAGACTGCGTCTTTTATGCAGGGATTTTTTTTTTTTTTTTTTTTTTTTTTTTTTTTTTTTTTTTTTTTTTACGAATGATTTTACTTCAAAATTACGCGAATAAACAAGGTAATTTTCCTAACTTACAGTGAAATTTAATGTTTGTCCTTTATGCTATATAAGAATCCATGACAACGGGAATCAGGATGTTTTCGATGATCGATGTTTAGAAGGACAAAAGTTCTCTTTACTAAGTCTTGACACATCCTGCAAAAGAAGAATTACCATAACATTAATCTTACATGATAAAGAGTTTTCTATCGTTACCAGCATCAGTCCTGATACTTCATTGTCAAACATTTTAGTAACATATTTAGTACGTAAAAGAAAACTAACTAGTGCAAACTTTTTTTTTTTTTTAATTATTATACAGTTGGAGGAAGACATTGAAAAGATACGTTCACATATAGTGGAAAACCCTGATGAAGTGAACGCTCAACTTCAGGAAGGATTAAAAGCTTTGCAAGAGGTTGAAGAAGAAAGAAACGCTCGTTCAAAGCGAATTGAAGAGGCTAAGGATGCGTTGGATAGATTCGATTGTTTTATTCCAGAAGTGCAAGCGGCGATGAAGTTGTTAAGTGAAGTGTTAAATATGGAGAAGGAAGTGAAGTAAGCATATGAAGAAGAAAACAAGGAAGAGTACTTATATTTTATCTTTAATTTAGCGAATTCTTTGGTTTACATAACTAAATCTGCCATTAACTTTACCCTCTTCGTTACGAGACTGACAAATGTTTTGTATATGTGATTGAAATGTTACGAATTAATTTGCTTAGACTCCTGTTCTGACTTGTTCTTTATTTTTTATTTATTTAATTTATTTATTTATTTCGCACTTCTCTGCTGGCAGTTCCAATCCACCTAAAGCTTTCACTACTCACGAAAGACTTTTTAGAATAAGTATTTGAACTTTAATAAAGTAAATATTAATGAAACAGGAAACAACCGATATTTTAACACACCAGATCCTCTGTAGATGTTAATTCTATAACGCACAAAGAGTGAAAAAGTCACTCTCGAGGTCGGTGTTTACCACAGACCACTGCTGTGGACAATCCATGCGTCCACCGACCTTGAGAGTGAGTAGTTATTCTGGAAAGTGGACTGAGTGGCTTAGTGATTAATGCATCGGCATGGTATGCCCGAGGTCCCGGGTTCGAGTCTCTGCCCAGTTAGTCACTTTTTCACTCTTTGTGAGTTATCTAATTAAGTAAAATTTGCAGAAACTTTCTTTTGCTACTTTTTTAAGTTAGCCGTTAAATGAGTTAATGTAGATATGTTTTTCTTTGTGTGGTTGATTTCATCTTTAATTAGTGATCCGTGTTGTAAACTACTTCTGTACTACTTTCACCGCTAAGTTTTCAAATGCGATCATATATGAGGTATGATCAAAAAGTACGGTGAATAATTTTATTAGAAACAAAGTAATAAGTTTACATGGAATTTGATTTAATCTGCTTCAAAGTACTGTCCTTGGCTAGCAGTGCACTTATCCCTACGTTGAATCCATGACTGGAAGCATTTCTGAGAGACTTCTTTTGGAGGGGCATTCAGCTGCTCTGTCATGACCCTCTCAATCTCAGAAATGGTGTTAAAACTTCTTCCTTTAAGCACGGTTTTAATTTCTGGAAAGAGCTAGAAGTCGCATGGTGCTATATCTGGAGAGCACAGCGAATGTGAAGAGACAGGAATATTTTTTCGGCCAAAAACTCGCGGATCAAAAGCAAGGTATGGGTACGGCGCGTTTTCATGGTGAAGAAGGAAGACATG
This sequence comes from Thermobia domestica, assembly GCF_964235325.1. Classification (NCBI taxonomy): domain Eukaryota; kingdom Metazoa; phylum Arthropoda; class Insecta; order Zygentoma; family Lepismatidae; genus Thermobia; species Thermobia domestica. The sequence goes on along the minus strand of NC_137456.1, from coordinate 54,050,031 downwards.
TGCTCACTTAATCAGTGGTTAAAATGCTTTTCACGGACCCATACGAGATGTTTAGTTCTTCGGAAGACTCTCGAATAGTCATTCGCCTGTTTGAACGCGGTGGCTCAATGGTAGAGCGTTCACCTCTGGTGCTTGGGGTCCCGGGTTCGATCCCAGCCCCCGCCAAGTGAACTTTGTGGTGGACAAACACCGTGCTCGTGGGTTTTCTCGGGGTTCTCCCGTTTCCTCCCACTTTCTTCATTCCACCATTTCACTCATCTCTCATCATCACCGTCTCCTTTAGCCTAACCGGCATAACCGTGGGACGTAAAACTCAAAGATTTCATTTCATTTCATTTTTTCGCCTGTTTGAAAAAATCATTTGCGCCAGTTTTTGCACGTTTTCATGTTTTTGATGCGGAAGGACGTCTCAAACGTTGTTCGTTTTCAACCGACTTCCTGCCGCTTTTGGGTCGCTCATACTATTTGTAAATAGTTTTATTTATTTTTTAAAATGGCGGAGTTAAGGCATAAGTTTTCAATGCCACCACTTCATCGCCATACACTGATTTAGACATGTCGTGAGTTTCTTTGGCACTTTTTTGCAGATAGGACAAAACTTAATGTTTGTGCGCGACTAACACTTAGCACGTCTTACTCTTCTGCCTCTGGAACCAACTAACATGTCACAACTCGTTCAAACTCGACACTGACTGTCCAAATGAACTTCGTGGTGGACAAACACCATGTGCGTGGGTTTTTCGGGGTTCTCCCGTTCTCTCTCACTTTCTTTATTCCACCATTTCATTCATTTCTCATCCTCTCCGTCTCCTTTAGCCTAGCTGGCATAACAGCTTGACGTAAAACTCAAATATTTCATTTCATTTCGTTTCGACACTGACTGTTTCAAAGATTGAGGCTACCGGGCTTAGTAGTTCAAGTGGATACAACATCGATAGATGTCAGTGTGTAACTACATTTACCGTACTTTTTGATCATACCTTGGTAGAGATGAAGTGAAGTAAATTTGGACAAAGTTGTTAATTCTGAATTTTTATTTATTTATTTATTTATTTATTTATTAAAAAAGGTAGTTCCGATTTGATTCGTGTGTATAGATACATGCTGTCGGTGTGTTTACGCGACATCAGCTTCAATATAGGTGCACCAATTTTGATTATTCTTTTTCTTTAAAAGACTATGCTTGTACGATGATCCCATGTAAATTTCATCAGAATCTGATAGTCTTCAGAGCTAAACCATGAAACTCTAAACGGCTGACAGTATTATTTACTGGATACACATAGATGCACCAATCTTGATGGTCTTTTCTTTATGTCAAGTGGAGGAAGTAGTCGATTTTATATCGTACCAAATCCTCTATAGGTGCAAATTCAATTATAAACAGTTAAAAAAAAAAGAAGTTTAAAAGTGTGTTTCCGTTGTCTTTCAGAGCTGGGCCATGAAAATATCTCGACTTTTGACAGTATTAATACCGTGATTGTATGTATCTTCACGTATAATTCCGTAACGCGTATACTGATTTGAAATATACAGGTTGGTTCTGGTTCAAAAGTGTGGAAAGACCCAAATAAAATCCAAACCGTTCAGAATTGAGAAAAAAGTAAAAAGTGATAACAGACGAAAGGGAAAATCTTTTGAGACATATGGCACCATCGGCCACCATCTTGAAATGGTGGGAACTTTCCTAAGTGGGAACCCTATCGTGTGATACATCAGTAGGATTGAAATTTTTCAAGGAATCTAGTGGTGAAATATTTTTCGCTTTACCACCAACTGTTGCAAAGTTTTAACCGATTTTCTGCACTTATATGGAGATAACACTGCGGGGAATGTTGGCCCACTGACCAATGTTACAGCAGTTGTTCAATGTGCCGTCCCTTCTGAGCAATCGCTAAATGTATCCGCTGCTGCCAGTGATCCATTACCCTGCCCAGCATGAACTCAGGAATTCTGGCAAACGCGTCAGTGATCCTACGTTGAAGGTGGTTCGCATATGTTACGTTGGCTAATTCATTTTATTTAAAGTTAATATCTTACCTGTAGTTAAGGTGCCTACCTAAACTACTGGGTTAAATAAGTAGAAATATAAAAGAAAGAAAAAGAAATAGAAATATAAAAGAAGTAGAAATACAAAAGAAAAATAGTAGGAACTTTAAAGTGAAAAAAGTGCTAAAAGTAGACAATAATAAAATAAGTCATCAAAAGAGCAGAAAATAATGAAAAGCGTTGGAAAGCGAAAACAATTCACCTACCCTGATAAGTGCTTATGTAATTAATTAGAGGGCAATAACGGTACGAATCTACATAACAACTTAAATACCTATATTATATTGTATTTATTTATATAAGTTTTATACTATTATCTATAAAAGATTTTAAAGTCTGTATCAAGCCAAACAAATTAATGCGTAATATAAAGTAACAGGTTCAGTCTTGTTTTGAAACTTCTTGCCTCGTCCCTCAAGTTCCTATCCTGAAAACTAAATAAAAATAAAATAATAAAAATTACAAGATATCGTATACTTTTTTTTTTTTTTTTTTTTTTTTTTTTGTGGTGATGTGGGAAGAGTCTGCAGGAAGTGACTTCAACCTACTGAGAAAAAAAGGTGAATATGTGGTACCAGTTTAAGAAAAATCCATAGATAAACTTATTAAGACAAAGTGGTAAGTTTTGTCTTAATAGCATAGTAATTAATTAATAGTAATAAATACAGAGTTCATCTCTGGTTGAATTCCCTAATCATATATTGAGATTACTAAGGAATGAAATATTTTTTGCAGAAGCAAAGTAGCCAACATAGAATCCCATAAAGAGAATTCCAGGAATGTAATAGAAAAAGTGGAAGAAGCAGCTGAGGCTGGGCGTATGAACAAAGAAAAATTGGCAGTAATTAATGAAAGATTAGCCTCATTGAAGTTGAAGCATCAAATGCAAATGAAATCTATGTCAGAAAATCTAGAGAGTTTAAAAAGGTAGGATGATTATGTAGTTTATAGATGTCGTGCCCATTGCTCAGAATAGACGAATAATGAAGATTTTTGTGCTTTTTTTTAGAGAGAAAATTGGTAAAAGCATTCCTTACCTTTTTTTCTGAACACGAGCAGAAAGTTTTAAGTATAAAACTTACTGAAGTCCGTACATCTTCATAATAAAACTTGCTGAAGTGCCCATTCTTTGTAATAAAAGTTGCTGGACTACCCATTTTACTTTGTAATAAAACTTGCAGAAATACTAATTTTTCTTTATAATAGAAGTTGTTCATGTATTTATTCTTCTTTGTAACAGATAAGACTAATGGAAAACATTTGAAACATGCAATCCTTTTTGCTTCTGGCGCTGGAAATCTATTGACGCAAAATGGAATTCATCAGAATTCCGAAATTCCACTCACAATAGAAGTCGACTAGCAATTCAACTTTTCTTAATAAAAAGCAATCCCTGCTTCCACTAATTGAGTTTGCTCTCTCTCAGCATCATAATCAGAAACAGGTTCACTGGAAGCAATGAAATCACTGAGGATGTAAAAGGAATCGTATTTTCTTTCTCCAAACGGTTGCATCACAAGTTTTACTTCCTGATTGTTACCGGTATCTTGTCTTATACAGAAAACTCTATGATAGGTATGCCTTGAAGACTCGAGCAAAAAGTATTCAGGATATTGAAAATGTCCGCCAAGTAAGCAAGACGTGAACCGTGTGAAATCGTTTAAATTCTGTGTCAACCCAAATTGAAATTAATAAGGAGCAACTCATTTCGTTACGAAGCTCAAGCGACCGTGTCAGAACCTTATCCTGAGACAGCTAAAACACTTTTGAGTGTAATAGTGTTTCTGATCACTTCCCATTTCATTACAAAGGGCAGAGAATAATAGGCTGTTAAGAGAACGGTACAGGGTACAGCTAGTCTAGTTTATTAATCTGAATAAATATGTGGGGCCAGGTACTATTTGAGAATTAATAGCTTAAGTTCTTTATGTTGAAATTTAGTCTTGGTTGGTAATAAATTTTATTTCTTACGTTTTGTATTCTATTCTTTTTAATTGGTTGAAATCTAAATAATGTTAATTACAAATATCCCATGTGTGAGCTGCATAAGATAAATTTTAATGAAAATAAAATGAAGAAATAGATTGGGAAACACTGCGTTAGAAAAAAAGACCTTAGTGTCAGTATTTTTTTCTATTATACATCATGTAAGTGTCTCTAAAAATAAGCCTTTAGAATTGCATTATTAATATATCTGTGAATCATTTCATTATATTTTTAATCTTATTCGGTATGCATCGAAAAATGTCTAGTGAGCAGCGACTAGTATCATTATTTCTTTTAAAAAGTAATGCGTTTCAGTTTCCTTAATACTTTTTCCAGAGTTGAAGAAGAAACGCAGAAACGTTTACAGGATTCGATTAAGACAGATAAAAAGGAGCAGAAAATATTAGAATGCGCAAAGAAGAAGTTCGAGGATAAACAGAAATTTATTAACAACTATAATCTTCACCTTCAAAATTTGTATGCCAAAGTTCTTGAGCGGGTAAGTATTTCTTTGTTCTGTTCACGATTTTAATAGTACACATATCATGTATTTAGTTGGTGCGATTGAAATATGCCACTTCCAAATAAAAGAAATTAAAAAAAAATACCTGGTTAGTTGAAGTAGACCCTGGTGACAGCCACACCTTTTTACTTTCGTTCAGAAAACGATTAGCTTCCATAACGAAAGAAGTCCTCAACTGCAAGTGACACCACCCACCCGCAGGCATCAAGGAAGTTCTTACGTGTCAAGAATTGATGGAGGTGCCTGCAGAGGTGGTAGTCGGAGGAAGAGATAGCAGGGACGATAGGTGAGGAAAGATTTCATACGGCAAGTTGTGGAAAGTCAACACTGTCCCTTGAGCAACATGAGAATACCATGTCTGTTAACCATTACTGGTTATTTGCGGACAAGTCTGCTGTGCATTTTATGGAGTTCAGCACTAACGATCCGCAGTGATGCCTTTGCCTCGACAGAAAGATATGATAGTCACCCCCATCGTAGATTACCATATCACCAAGAACAGCTCCTATGGGTATAGGAGTGGTTTTGGAAACTACTCTGGATGTTGATCACTATGCAACGACTGTCTTGACTATTTAGGATTCTAGTAGCAGATCCATTTTTCGTCTGAAGTGACAATCCGATGGAGAAAACCTTCCCGTTTATCTCCTACATTCAGACAACCTCCGTTTATCTCAACTGCATACCTCTTCTTGATTAGTGTCAACTCATGTAGTACCCACGAATCCTACTTTTCACCTTACCGAATGCATGAAGCCGCCAAACTACGACAGTATAGTGTATGCCTAACTCGTCTGCAATTCCATGAGCACGTTTTCGAAAATCTACGTCCATGGTATTCTTGAGGAATGCATCAAAACATGCTGTTGGTTGGTGGGCTCACTTTTTAACAAACCAACGGTGTCTGATGTGTTCATTCATTACTTGTGGCCAAATACATTATTAATGTTTTCGCGGCTAAATGTGTAGAATGTTCCAGTGTGAAGTATTAAAGGAAGATCACCCGCAGTTGTCATACTGCCTGCTGACTGAGCACCCTAGCCTATTTTCTGAACATGTACGAGTTTGAGTTATCGTATGCTTGACTTCTGTTCTTCCATTGGTTTCCTTCAAAAGCTGGTTTTCCATCAGATATAAAAACGTTTATTTCAATCGCATTAACTTAATACACTGTATGAATTTTACATGTCAATTTTCATAATAAACCATAGGGTAAAGAAAATTACCTTCGTTTATTTTTATTATTAAGTTTAAGGATTTAGAAATACGTATAAGATACATGTGATATTTTAATGTGTATATGGCTTTTCTGGTATAAATTAGATTTTTGGTTCACTGGTATAATGTCAAATCATCGACCCTATAATATCGACAGTAAAAATCATCGACAGCCAAATCATTCACGACAGTACATTTAATAGACAACCAAAACATAGACAGTTAAATCATTGATTGCCAAGTCATCGACGACCAAGTTGACAACCAAATCATCTACAGCCAGTTCATCGAGGGGCAAATCATCGACACCCAGAAGATAAACAACCAAAACATAGACGACCAAATTATCGATAACCAAATCATTGACAATCAAAACCAGGGTGGATTGATTTAAATCAGTCTGATTTAAATCACTTGATTTTTTAAAATAAAAATCGCTGATTTAAATCAAATTCCGAAATAAAATAATTTAAAGTGAAAATAAGTAAAATCCCGTTTCTGTTCTGTTATTTCGGTTACGGAAGTTAATAATCATAATACAATGAGACTTAAATGTACAGTATGTACAGCATAGCATGAAAAAAGTGTCATGCATAGGATGATTAGGGAAAATCCCGTTTTGAACGGGTAACGAAGCAATGCTGCTTTCTTCTCTTCGTAACAATGGGTTTGGGTTTTCAAATCGTTAACTATTCCAACGGGGAAATCAACATCGACATTTAAGACGAAACTTCTTTCGCGTGCGCGTCTGCTTGTTTGTCCCCAGATAATAGGGCGTATATAGAGGGGTCCTATTCCCTCTCAGATTTTTTTAAAGATTTATAACTTTAGGCGAAATTTATGTATTTCGTGCCTAAAGCTAGTTCCAATTTTTTAAAAATATGCCCCTACCAAATATCAGTAACTTTTGTGAAAAAAGTGACATTTTGATAAACGTTGCTATACTTTTTCCTTAATGCTTAACATTTTAAATTATATTACCTATTTTTGTTCTATTAAAAATCGAATCTTCATTATTCGATTAAAAAAGTACCAAAAACTTTTTTTTTTTTTTTTTTTTTTTTTTTTTTTTTTTTTTTTTTTTTTTTTTTTTTTCAAGACTGAAGGCATTGTAGAACGTGTTACATATGCTTTCACGGCTTTCTGGGTTTAGACATAGTGTGTAATGACATCGTAAATTTAAAAAGATATTTTTTGTTATGCCTATTATTATTATTTTTTTTGGCAGGCTTACATTTTGCATTCAAAAGACTGAAATTTTGCACACTCGTTCAGTGCACCTCTTAGTATTTTTTAGATGTTTTCAGATCTCTGTGTGAAAACAAAGGGGTCCAGAAGGGAAAATGTATAAAAAAAAATAACAAAATAACTTTTTCCGCGATTCAGATGGAGACATATGAATGATACCATTTAAAAGGCTGTTCTATTCTGAAGAGAATGATGTACGAACCATGATCCTAGGATAAATAGGGATGTTTCAGGAAACTGTTACCTGAGATACTGTTTTATACGGAAATCTGGGGTATTTGGGGGATATTATTTTTCGCGGGCTTACTTTTGCACGTAGAAGATTGAAATTTTGCACATTTATTCAATGCACCCCTTAGTATTTTTCAGTGTTTCAGATCTTTACCTTAAAACACGGGGTTGGTCCAGAGGGTAGAAAGTAAAAAAGGATATTTTTAACAGAAAATCCTTTTTTTCGTGATTTTTCCGCCCCAGATACACGATAGAAACATTTGAATGATGCGATTTGAAAATATTTTTTTATTCTGAAGAGAATAATATACAAATCACGACCCTAGGATAAATAGAGATGTATGAGGAAATTTTTATATTACATGCAGGTTGTCTGGGGCATTGTGGGGATGTTGTTAGCTCATTGTTAAATATTTTCCCCGCCCTTGCTATTCAAGATAGCTTGAAATTTTATACACACATTTAGTACACCCCTTAGTATTTCCCAGTTAATTTTTTGAGATATGTGCGTTAACACAAGGGAGTCCAGAGGGGATCAAAATTTGAAAAAAAAATCAGAAAAATCCCATTTTCTCTCAAAATTTCCCGCTTCAGGGACATGATAGGGAAATGTGAATGTTACCATTTCAAAGGCTGTTCTACTCTGAACAGAATGAGGTATGAACCATGATCCTAGGATAAATAGGGATGATGATGTAGCTGCTTGACTGAAAGTCCATAATTTTCCTTTTTTTAAAAAAAAAAAAAAAACATAATTTAAAAGGGTTAAGAAACATTGTTTGGGATTAACAGAGGTTAGCAATTGGGGATTAATTCTAAATTCAACCCTAATACTTTCACTTAAATGGCATAATTAGCATTTAATACTAATTCCTAATGCTTTTTCTTCAGTTCGCGACTTGTGATTTACGAGGAGAAAGATTTGATTTAAATCGAAAAAATCGATTTAAATAAAAAAAAATCAACAAAAATGATTTTTAAAAAAATCATGATTTTTTCCACCCTGATCAAAACATCGACAGTGCGTAACATCAGATTCAAAATAGATAACTAAAAAATCGACAACTAAAATGTCGACACCTATGATATTGGCAACTAAAATATAGACGGTATATAACCTCGTCAGCTAAAACTTGATAGCACATAAAATTGACAAGCAAAGTATGAATATAGTCCAGGAAATCTAGAGCAACTTTACCCTCAACCTGGGCAAAATTGCAACACAAGCTTTTAAAACATTTTTCGATTCAGGAATTACTACTGAATAACATATTCAAAATCCGACAAAATCGGACCACGGGAACACCCACAAAAACGGTTTCAAAATGGCGGACCCTAGTTTTTCGAAAAAATCGTAGACCTTTACTTTGGAGGCTCTAGTAGCCCTCTTAATTGACACAAAGACATGAATGATACCTCGTTGGAACGCTCATAGACCACAAATTGCAACGAAGTGACTTTTGTACCCATCATGTCCAACCCGTAGAAGAAGAAGAAGAAGAAAGTCGATTTTTGTTTTTTTTTTAATTAATATTTCTTGGACCCTGGCAACACTGTACGTCCTCATACTCCGGCAGAAAAATTCCTACGCGTAGACCAGACATTGGTAACAATAATATTAAAAAATGAAGGACGTAGGTTCAACAGTAAGGGAGATAAAAATTCGGAACCGCGGACAAAGGAGGGTCACTCTGTATATTTTTTACTGTGGTCTAACTTCTGTTTCTTAGATCTAGTATCCTCCCTAATTGTCACAGAGACATGAAGCATACCGCGTTGGAAAGCTTATGGAACCCCCTTTGCCAACGACGTATCGTTTGTGCCCCCTGTGCCCAACCTGTAGAAAAAGAAAAAGAAGAAACCTTGAACAATTTGGGAAAATCTGTACTTTTACCTTTCTTGGGCTCTGGCAATCCTGATAATCGTTGGGTATATTGAGCACAAACGATACGTCGTTGGAAATGGGGTTCCATAAGCTTTTCTACATATCATGCATGAACCTAGACACTGAAGAACCATGGCTAATTCCCTTACACGTTTGTGTATCATCTGCAGAAGCCTAGATCCTGACGATAACCTCATCACACTTCAAGAAAAGGGAGCTGAAGGAGTAAACAATGCCAGTAAGGCTCGCGGTAGTAACATTCTCGCCGCTACAAGTATGGTGGGTCATGTCTCTTGTCGCAAACGTTACATTGATAAAAAAAATATTGCGATTGCCCTAGAAAGAAAAAACGTCATCGCCGATTCAAAAACGAGTTACTCGCTCGTCGGATGGGTCCTTCAACAGCAACAGCGACTGCCTGTTTTGCGGAACGCCTGTCTTATTTGATGACCGTCACGTGTTGAAATCAGAAAATATGCGAGTGAAAACACAAACATTGCCACACAGCATTTTAAAGAAACGATACCGGGTCACAAACTGTCCGAGGTCGAATTGAGTACTTCTCATCTGATCTTCATGCAGGAGATTGTGTCTATCACAGATCATGTAGTATCAACTTTCGAACAGGTAAAGCAATTCCTCAACAATACTGCACCGACAATCAGTCAGCGTCAAAAAATTCCGGGCTGGCCGACCTACAAATTATGAGAGAATCCGAGCATTTCAGCGCATCTGTAGTTATTTGGAAGAGCACGATGGTGAGCAACTGTGGGAGAACTTGTTACAAAAATGGACACATTTCTTGTAGAGACTGATCACATTGCATATGACAGACGGCACATGAAGCGTCAACTAATGGAGTACTTCGGTGAAAAAATTATAATTTCCAGTGACAGTGGAAAAAACGACTTCATTACACTTTGAGAAACTGCCAATCACATTCTACGGGCATATCGTGATTTACCACGAGAGTATGATGAAGAAAAGGAAAACATAGAATAATAGAAAACGTAGCTCGACTGATCAAAAGCGACGTAAAATCCAAACTACATACTGGAAGTGTTACATATCCTTCACCCAGCGACTTGACCATTCAGGAATTCCTTTAGTACATTCCACCTAGCCTTAAACTATTCTATGCCACACTTTTTGCCGGAAAGGATAATGAAACCAAAATAGCATCGATTGGCCAGTGTTTGATGCAAGCAGCCAGACTAAGAGATATGTTAGCTCCTCTTCAGTTAGGTGTTGCTATGCAGCTGCACCACCACTATCGATCGAAACACCTGATTGACACGCTGCATCACCTGGGATTTTGCTCTTCATACACGGAAGTGCAGCGGCTTGAACGCTGTGCTGCCAGTACATTTGGTAATCGTGTGATCGAAATGCCAGCAGACCAGACTCTCCTCTTTGCAGCAGATAATGTAGACCATAATCTCCAAACGCTGAGTGGTTTAGGCACATTCCATAGTATGGAAATGTTGGCGGCCATTATTCCATCCACTACTACCAGTCTAACCATTCTTCGGAAGCCCGTCTCTGATGCTGATGTGAAGTCCCTTGCCAGTGTTCCCATTCACGCATACACTGAAGCCAGGGTTATTCTTGAAAAGGTCAATTGTGAACTGGTAACAGCACCATCACCGAACAAAAGCTCCCTGGATATTTTGTGGAAACTTTCCTGGCACTTTCCGTCACGCACACCAAACTGGTCAGGAATGATGCAGTCCATTCATGCAGATCCATCTCTTCATCATTCAGGGAAATCCAGTTCTCTGCTTACCGATTATTGACCTCCATCCATCTGATATGTCATGCATCTATTCCACTTCAGTGTACCTGAATAGTCTTGCGAGAAAATATAAAGTCACACCAATCATCATCTTAGACCAACCACTGTTTAGGAAAGCTTCACGTATCCTGCATGACAGAGCACCTAATACCAGTATTAAGGACACGGTTCTCCTGTTGGGCTCATTTCATACTCTGATGAACCTTCTAGGAGCAATTGGTTCCCTGATGGATGGTTCAGACTTACGTGAAATCTTGCATGAGCTTTATGGAGAAAATTCGGTTGTACATATGTTAAGTGGCAAGTCCGTAGCAAGAGCCTTCCGTGCGCACATGATGGGTGACCTTGCATTAAATGCATTGCTTGTGGAAAATGTTTTTCTGCACACCGATAACGGAACACAGAATTATTAACGATGCTTACTCTCTCTACCAGAGTCTGATGTCGGGTGAGATTACTGTAACTGGAGCTAGTTCTTCACCTCTTCTTCAAGAAGCCCGAGAAAAAATAGAAGCACGAAAGTCAGAACTTATTAACACATCAAAAACAAGTCAGTTGTGGCTTGCATACCAGCACATGTTGACTACAGCAAGGAAACTTGTGGCAGCAGACCGAACAGGAAGCTGGGAGGATCACCTTGATGCTATAGCAGAGTGCATTCCCTTATTCGCTGCAGCAGAACACTTAAATTATTTGAAGTCGACGTGCTTGTACCTGCAAACAATGTTAACGCTGCCATCGGTTAATCCAACAGTTCACGAAAGCTTTCAAAATGGGTTCGGAGTTATTAGAAGAAGCAACCGTTATTGGTGGGTTCTCCTCTGATCTAGTCATAGAGCAGGTTCTGATGAGATCGCTAAAATCCACTGGAGGTCTAATCCATGGGAGTGGAATGTCGGAGATGCAACGAGCTTTGTGGGTGCTCTCAATGCCAGCATGCTCCGAGTACAATCTGGCGATGCAAACTCTTACTCACACAGCATATGTCACTAGCGAACAACATAAAGAAGCCGAAACGTCAAGAGTGTCACGTGATATCAGTGACACACGTCGCATTCTTGCAGGACTGCACCCCATTTCACCATTTGACGGAGACAAATCGTTGAGAAACATTGTCACTAGCGTCACAGCGGATTCCTCGGTCAACGTCCATAATTTATTTTCAGTTGGAGAAGAGCTTGCGAAGAAACTATTTGGCAAAGACCTGTTTGTGAAGTGGAAACGTGCAGATAGTCAAAACTCTAGCATCCCCGAGTAGTGTTAAAATCAGCAGTGATATCTCCGTCGATTCGAATCTTTTGTTTCAAAGACTGTTAGTTGTCGCTAATGCTGGCAGCACATCTTTAGAGGAGACCTTAGCGCAAGAATTATGTGCCTACCCATCAGCTTTATTTGAGTCACCCAGCATGATGCGTAAGGCAGACAAAGCCCCACTGGCCCATGCGATACTAGAGTTCAGCAAGCAGCACACCGCACAGTTTGAGGAAACAGAGCCAGACAATATTCTGTATGTCTTAGACGAAAGATCTCTGTTACATAGACTTCCATGGTGTAAAGGCAGTTCGTACGACAACATCGCTGCATCATTTGCTGAGTATACGGTTCGTAAATATGGCACATCAACTATCGTGTTTGATGGGTTTGGAATTTGCTCACCATTGTTCATTGCAACTGTGCTATCGGGTGTGCAAGAACGTATTATACTTGCAGAGAGTTTGTGGTGTGTGCCAAGAAACTGAATATTTTAACTCATTAAATGAATATGATGAGGACAGTGTTAGCGTAGGCAATGACGATGTAGATGTGTAATTTGCCTCCCAAAGTCTTTCGTTATTCCTATTCTTTTGCTTAAGAATATTTTTGTTTTATGTATAGTACTTATATTAAAGCGACCTTTGATTTAAAGAAAGAAACAAGATTTTTTCATACATAGAACGATTATCAGGGTTGCCAGAGCCCAAGAAAGGTAAAAGTACAGATTTTCCCAATTTGTTCAAGGTTTCTTCTTGTTCTTTTTCTACAGGTTGGGCACGGGGGGCACAAACGATACGTCGTTGGCAAGGGGATTCCATAAGCTTTGTAACGCGGTATGCTTCATGTCTCTGTGACAATTAGGGAGGATGCTAGATCTAAGAAACAGAAGTTAGACCACAGTAAAAAATATACAGAGTGACCCTCCTTTGTCCGCGGTTCCGAATTTTTATCTCCCTTACTGTTGAACCTACGTCCTTCATTTTTTAATATTATTGTTACCAATGTCTGGTCTACGCGTAGGAATTTTTCTGCCGGAGTATGAGGACGTACAGTGTTGCCAGGGTCCAAGAAATATTAATTAAAAAAACAAAAATCGACTTTCTTCTTCTTCTTCTTCTACAAATGGACATGATGGGTACAAAAGTCACTTCGTTGCAATTTGTGGTCTATTAGCGTTCCAACGAGGTATCATTCATGTCTCTATGTGAATTAAGAGGGCTACTAGAGCCTCCAACGTAAAGGTCTACGATTTTTTCGAAAAACTAAGGTCCGCCATTTTGAAACCGTTTTTGGGGGTGTTCCCGTGGTCCGATTTTGTCGGATTTTGGATATTTTCATCAGGTGAGGTACCTAAACAAATACAGGTGTAAAACTAAAGGTTGCAATTTTGCCCAGGTCAAACCGTATTTTGACTCGACTAATAATATATAATATCGAAAATCAGAAAACCAATGTTACGTAAAATGAGGAGCCAAAATACCGACGATGCAAAACATTTACGCATGGCACTCAAATTATCTTTAGAGCAAATGTAGAATTTAATGATTTCCTACAGTAACAATTAAAAGAATACTATACTATTTGAAGCAGCAGTTAGCAATATTTCGTCGTTCACCAGTTATATATAAGATGAAGTAAAGAACCTTTTCCCGTAATAGTTAACATTTTTGTCATTTTTAAAAATTAAAAGTTTCTTATATTCGATGTTTGATTATCGATATTTGTCTTTAATTTTGTCGTTGTTTCGGCGCCAGATATTACCTACCCCTGGTATTCTTAGTATCGGTCTATATACATATTATTCTTGTGTTGCATGTTAATTTTGTTTGTGGTCAATGTTATGTGCCTTCGTTGTTTTGGATGTCGATCATTAGCGAAGATATGTAGGTCAAGCTGGCGCTGTATAACAGCACATACACGTATATATACATACACATATAGTATGAGAGAGAGATCTGATCCATCACTTCAGCGATCAGAGAATTGGCGCTCTTTGCTGTTTTATTGGTCCAAGGCTTGACCTTTAATGACGTACTACCGTTATTTCTGGCTTACTTGACTGGAGTCCGCTACCTCTTAATTCAGACGATTTCCCAATTTCCTCCTGATTTGTTGGATCAACACCAAGAAATTTCTAAGCTCCCACCAGGAATCGAACCCGAGACTACAAATGAGGAAGATACACGCGCCAATCACTCAGCGAAGTGGAAGTTTTTAATAGCCACAATAACAATAGGCTTTCTCTTGTCTTTGTAAATCACTTAGATCAAACAATATCACAATCCTAAAAAGTGAAGCAGGTAATGCTTAGAAAATATTATTAAATGAACTGGTAGTTGCTTCTCAAGGTATTTCATAATGTACAGAAATTGGAATGTCAAGACAATTATGATATAGTAAAATGTACATCGAAATTTCTAGTCCATAAGTAGTAAAGACTTATGATTAGTTAAGTCATTAGTTTAGTAGCATTTCTAGATAGCGTCCCTCCTACTTTCTAAAATTTTTATACGTTTTGTGTCATTTTAGATATTCTTAGAATTCAAAGCAGTGTTGGGGAGCGTAGTGAAGGCTCTGAATAGCTTAGGGAATAAATTATATAGACTTATCTGTCCTTAGTATCATTATCTTTTGCAGCAGAATGAAAAAACCTACACCTGGATTCACATGACAAAACTAGAACTAAAAACTAATTAGTTTTTAGTTCTAGTTTTGTCATGTGAATCCAGGTGTAGGTTTCTCTACAGCTTTGTATCATTCCTCATATACATTTTCTTAATTGTACTTTCCGTATTACCTCGTGATTTGAATTAGTTTAAGTTATGGATATTGTTATTTTACCAAATTTAAATGTTTAAACTTAAATGTGTTGCTTCAAATATTATAATTACGACAACCTAGTTACTTTTGGGGCACCCTGTAGTTTAAATATGAGTGAAAACGCTAAAATCAAATAATTTTCTAGTGTTACGTCCCACTATTATGCTCTTCAAGCTAGAGGAGACAGATGGTTGGTGAAAGTGAGTAGTTATTGGAATATGTGAAATAAATGAAGGGGGGATAAGAATGTGGTAGGAAACGGGGAAATCCCGAGAAACCGAGGGACGCAATATTGATCACGACAAACTCGGTCTGGAATCGAACCAGGGACCCTTACATTAGAAGTGAGCTCTTTTCCGCTGAGCTACTGCGCTCCCCTCAAAATTTCAATTCGGAAAGTGAAGTACATGGAATATTTTTCGTGCAAAATTATTATAAGTTGAAAAAACAATTTAAGAACAAAAGTAGCACCATTGGCTTTTGTAGTCATATAGAGCAGCGATTCTTAAACTGTTATCAGCGGACTTCTGGCGGCCCTTAAGTTCATAGTCAGAGGTCCGCAAGTCGAACTAAATTTTCTTTAACTTCATTATGAAAATTACGAGTACAATAATTACGTTGGGAATATATAGATAGATAGATAGATACAGATATATTGTCAAAAAATAGTTTTTTTTTTTTTTTTTTAATCTTCTACGAGGGCTGTTAGATAAATTCTAAACCTAACCAAGAAATATTAGAACTACACATGTAATACTTCTAGGCCCTATTTATGAGCATTCCTATAATGTCATGCAATTTTGATGGTAATATCGATTATCGACATTTATTCTGTTGTTACAAATCCAGAAAAACAGAAGAGTGGGCAAAGTGTGGCCAAATGGAGAAATTGAGGGCGAGAGCTGTTATGGAATATCTCCACAAGAAAGGTTTAAGCCTCAGGAAATCCACGTTGACGTGGTTGCTAATTAAGGTGATAGTGCACCTTCATACAACACAGTGAAGAAATGGGCAGCCGAATTTAAGAGGGGGAGAACGTCCATTGAAAATGACACTGGATCAGGAAGACCCGTAAAAACAGTAACTCAAGAGAACATTGACAAAGTGCATGAAATCATCATGAATGATCGGCGAATGACCATCAGGCAGATTGCTGAGCCTGAACTTGTCTACTGGAAACGTTGGCCAAATTATCACCCGGTATCTGGGAATGAGCCGTTTCTGAGAGATTGGTGCCAAAATTTTTGACACCTGATCAAAAGCTAACCAAACGCAATATTTCAAGGGACAATCTTCATCTCTCCTGGACAAATCCAGATGCCTTTCGCACTCAATTCATAACAGTAGATGAGACCTGGGTACACCATTACCAACCAGAGTCCAAACAAAGTTCCAAGCAGTGCAAATACCCCTCATCCCCCCTCCCTCGAAGAAGGCCATGTCAGTGCCCTCAGGTGAAAAAGTGATGGCTACAGCTTTCTGGGATTCGGAAGGGATAATGATGATGGATTATCTTCTAAAGGGGCGAACAGTGACTGGGGAATTCTGTGCAGATCTTCTGTAACAGCTGCGTGATAGTATTTCTCAGAAGCGTCGTGGGGAAACTGACATCAGGTATTCTCCATCAAGACACTGTCCCTAACCTCAAGTCAGTCATCGCAATGGCGGCAATTCACAATCACGGGTACATATTTGTCCCCCACCCACCTTATCTAACTGATTTGGCACCTTCTGACTTTCATTTCTTTCCAAAGCTCAAAAAAAAAAAAAAGTTGGAAGGTATTCATTTTCACACTAATGATAATGTCATGCATGCCGTAGATGAAAATTTACATGCCTTCGACTTTTTTATACCAGCGGCATTAACGCACTTGCACATCGATGGGCAAAATGTGTTGACTTGTGAGGGAACTATGTTGAAAAGTAACACCATCCATAAACTTTCTGCTGCTTTGTTCATAGGTGGTCTTAGAACTTTTGTAACAACCCTCGTAGGGGCCTCTAAAATACACATCGTAAAGGAGGTCTTCGAAATCTCAAAGTTTAAGAACCGCTGGTATGAAGTCAATATTTTTAAAGTGGAACTTCCTGGCGCTGCAAAGCTTGTTGGGTTATAGTCACCAAATGGCATACCCCTTCGTACTGCATGAGGTTGGGTCAATACCGTATAATTGCATAAGATGCCACGCACCTAACAGTTCCGCTCAGAGTAGGTGTAAATTTCTAAAATTAAGTGTACATTGCAGTATTTTTGAACGTAACTACAGTATACCATACTTGTAGTATTGGTATCCCTTAACTTTAACTGTACCGATATACATATATGATTTTTGTTCTATTGAATTCAAGTTACTTTTCGTAGTAAGTTATTTTTATTTATCAGTATTTTCTTTTTAACTTCCAGGTAGAAACTCAAGTTAATGAAATCAATAAGTGCTTGGATCCCTAGTAATAGATTTAATTCTTTTATAATCTACGAAATTGCTTGCTTTTATTTTGTTTAAGCAATTATTAAATAATTGTAATAATGTCATACCACTAAAGATAATTATTAAATATATTTTGTAAATATGCAGAACAATTTTTATTGATTTTTCCTGTTTTGTCTGTTGTATTTTTTGGAAACAATGTTGTAAGATCTATATGGGTAGAGTAAATTTTAATAAATGCAATTTTTAACGATAACTTTCATAAAATAATGTTGATGGAGTATGGTGTGTAATTTTTTAAGGTAACTGCTGATCCCGAGGTGTTGTTTGCGGGTGAATCGAGCCTTGAACGGTGAAAATAGTACTCCCGTTACTTGAGAAAGTTGTCAGCAAGAACTTTGGTCCAGGGTCAAAATTAGGTAGGGGTGTTTAGGCACCGTTTCAGCACCAAGGCTACCTGAGGCGTCTAACCATCGTCATGAGTTCAAATTTTTCAAGGTTGCCCCACCGGGAATTAAATGGAGTTCATGCATCGAAGACGAGTGTGCTAGCCGCTAGACCAACATAAATTGCTCCTAATTTATATTTTCTGTTTTCATAATTTGTAATACTCCTACTGTATCTTTAAATAATATGCGTCGGCGGGACAAAACAGGGGGTTGACGGAAGCCCTCCCCCAAATCCTCTCGCACACAATAATCCACACCAGTGGTTTCCTTACCTTGTTTACCCTTTCGTAAATCCTTCAAAATTTTTCTCCCCTTTCCCTAATGTTCATTGGTCATAAGTGTTTTTTTCTTACCCGTTCTGCGATTTCAGATGCACTATTAAATTCTTAAATTTCAATAATAATAATAATAATAATAATACAGATTGGTATTTCCGTCAAGACTTTTTCATATCATTGTTCTGAAATACTACTTTTTTTATCAGCTTTTTTCTTTGTGAAACCATCGCTTACAGAATAGTTATTTTGTGTTTGTACAGTTTAATACCTTTTTTGACATTTGTAATATTTGTAATTACACATTTCTATCAGTAATTTGCATCTCTCTTGCTCGTTCTTCATGCACCACTAGGTTGGCAACCACTACACCATTCGTTATCTGTCACCACAGGTAGCCATAGTTCTCGTCTAAAATGTGGCAACCCGGTGATCGCTTTGGTGAAAGCATATATTTTAATCGCACTTGACCCTAGCTATAGGAGCTAAATATACGATTCTAATTGGTTGGAGTTATCAGTTTCTCGCCACGTAGCATACATATAGCACAAATCAAACGCGAGATGCTGCCGGTCCTCGTAGCCAAGCTTGCTAGCGAGTGGGCTAGTAATGAAAATCGCTTATGGTGTGGGTTCAAACCCGGCCCAAGGAAAGTGTTTAAGTTTACGATTTATGTATCTCTTGCCTGCAGTTTCATGAAAGGTGAACAGTTAAAACATGATTTTTTGATGTTGGATACGGAATCGCTTGAACGGAAAGCTATAGATGTAACAAAAGTTCAGGTTCGTAAAGAATTATCAATTTACAGGAAAAAACATGGACATCTGTTTGTGACTACGTGAAACTTTATTGAACGTTTACCAGAGAAAGACTGGAAAATATACTGATATGTTGTGAAAATGTACAAGAATGTAAGAAAGTACGTTAAAAGTAACTTTATTGTGAGTAAAAGATTTTTATCTTGAATTAGATTTTGTACATTATGTGTAGAAGATATTGCCAATAATAATAATACAAATATAATTTTATATTTTACTATTATACATTTATGTATTTTATTATAATGGAATATAAGTTCATGGAGTATATTTGAAAAATAATAGAACATACGTGATGATATCATATTGTTGAATTGTTTCTTGGAAAGATTTTTGTATCGCCTTGAAACATATTAAACAAGAAATTCGAATGAAATATTATTTAATTGTAATACAATGAAAATAAGAAATTAACAAGTGTTTGCTGTAGTAAGATTATCAATTATTACAAAAGGTGTGGACGATCCTAGTTAAACGTAAAATGAGAGAAAATTTATAAACTTTATTTCAAGACACATTTTAAAGGTTGTAATATTAAGAACATTTATGCTCCGTAGAAAAAAAATTAATCTGGTATATGAGTACATTAAAGAGTGGGATTTTTATATTAAAGAATTTTGGAGAAAGATAAACAACTATTTAATCCTGTAAATGCACACTGAGACACAGTAGCATATGCATTCGATTGTGTATGAATAGAACATACTTTGTCCTCATATATTAGAGCTAAATACTTTGATGTAATTTGTGACGTTAAAAACGGTTACAGGAAATTGAACTGTCATTGGGTTTACAAAAAATAAATGATCCGTAATCTTAGATGAATTAGTAGAAAAATTATGTAATCTAAAGATACCGATTAAAATTATTCGTATAATACTTAATACATTAGTTAATAAGAAAATTTATATAAAAATTGGAAACACAATACGTCTCGTACTACATCATTAGGACTCCTACAAGGTAGCAAATTAAGTCCTATACTCTTCAATATATATCAATGATTTATTTAAACTAAAATATTGCTGATGATATTTTATTTATTACACTGGCCACTGACTTGGAGAGTGGGAAAAAGAAGGTAGAAAATTTTCTTCAATCATTAGCATATTGGTCCCAGCAAAATGGATTACAAATAAATTGGAGAAACGAAGTTCATAATTTTTTCACGCAGTAAATTGATAGCTACAATTTCAATTAATATACAAAATAGTCAATTATTGAACGAATCCCATATCAAATATCTAGGATTAATTTTAGATAAATTAAATTGGAATCAACATTTATGTCATCTTTCACAGGAAGCTATTAAATACTCAAAACTTTTTCAGTGCACAGCATCAAAGAAATATGGTGTTAATCCTTTCAGCTTACTAAATATACTAAAACAATGTTGTGACAAAATTTATGTATGGAGAAATATTCTACTCTAATAATACTAAACAATTTTATAAACGATCGGAAAACATCATTTATGATTTGATTAAAATTTCTTTTTCACAACCAAAATTCTAAGACAAACACTTTAAGAAGAAACCAATTCAGTACCATATTAAATATATTATTACAAAGATCGGCAGAAAGATTCATTTTAACAAGATTTAGTCGCACATCCTTATTAACATTTAATAAGTTAAAATATATTGAAAATTTATTCAATAGGAAAAAAAAAAAAAAGATACCATATCTCAATAACCGGCCGTGGATTTATCAGTCATATTGTGGTTTAAAATATTTAATGCCATACATTCATAAAGTCCCTCTCCTACCATGTTTTAGCTGGCAATATACAAACTAATTTAGTCAATATTAAAGCTAACATCCCTAATTTCATGAAAATAGACAATCCAGAACTTCGTACTGAAATATATAAAAGCATTTGGGCAGAACAAATCCGAAATTTAAGTTCAGATACTGTCTTGATTTATACAGATGCATTCAAATATCCAGATATTTCAGTGGGAGCAGCAATAATCATTCCATCTAAAAACGTAGCCTTAAAATACAAATTATCATCTATTTGATACCCATTTGAATTTTGATTTGAATACATTTGAACCCCAAATCTTCTGAGAGTTAAAGCGTCAGGCAATACATTATACAGAACTATGTTAACCCGAAGAAAACTAATTCTGGTTTTCCCTTTCTCAGCAGAGAGCACAGTAGGTCAAATGCATCGACCTCCGTTTGAATCAATATTATTATTATAAATATTTGTAAACAATCATATACGGTATTCAGCCGAGGTTTTCATCTAAGAATGTCGGAATCGTTATATTCAAATTTCTATTTGTTTCTGTAATTTTAAATTTTTAAATAATTATTGATTTTATTAGTATGTAAAAAAATAATAAATAAACAAAAAAATACTGAATAAATATCACAACCTATCATAAAAAAAATTATCAATATCAATTTTTGAAGCAGAAGCTTTTCCTATTCGTCAAGCTTTATTATGTATCAAACACTATAAAATAATTTCTCAAGCATTGCAAAATACTCATTGGAATGCAAAGATTACTTGGATCATATTAAACATAAAACATATCTTTCAAACACTTCGTGAAAAGAATTACAACATAAAATTTTATTTTATGTGCTCTCATACTAGTTTAGATTATGCGGATATAATTGATAATGCCGCAAAGTCTGCAAGTAAACACGGAAAACTTTATATAAAAATTCCATATCGAAGTTACTACTGTATCATAGACAGACACTTCACATTACAAATATCACGATGGCATCACAATAATAAACTTCTTCCAGGACATTCTTACTGGGAAATAATTGAAAATTATTCCCAAAAACCCAGAAACTTTATCAATCATTGGTCAAGAAAAGAAATAATCACATATTATAGAATTCTTTTAGGTACAGCACTTACTCCAGTATAATTATTTCAAATAAAAAAAGATACTTATTACTGTTGGTGTGATAAGGGTATAGGTACTCTTAATGACCTTTTATTTGAATGTAGCTACTTACAAAAACAGAGATTTATCTTTCTCCAAAATATTAAATTACTTTCTTGGAATGGGTCCATTTTCATAGAAATACATAATGGCAACGTAATTGGAAAACAATACGAACCATGATACAATTCATTATCTATAAAGGTATAAATTTATAAAAAATATTTGGAAAAATAAATTTTATAGATTAAAATTAAGAAGAAATATATATATTTTTTTAAAAAAATCATGTTAAACTAAGTACTAATAAAGAAGACCTGGCACTAAAGAAGAAACTATGAAGAAGGCACTTAAAAGTATGATCCGAAATATTCCTTCACCCGAACAGTAACTTAAGTAGAAACAACTTAGGTTTGCTCAACAAACTCAACACCTGTAGTCTACTAAAACTTTAAATAATTTGGAGGCAATTACTGTAACACTATTAATAGTGAAGAAGAAAGAAAGATAAACAGTCAGACGAATTCACCGTACCTTGCCTGATGGTACCAAAAAAACTACCCAAACGTTAGTAATTACCTTTGGTTCACAAACCTTACCACTTGATATTGCTTTATATTATCAAAAGTTACCTGTCGAGTCTTACATCCCGGCAATCAGACAATGTACGCAATGCTGGCGGTATGGACATTTGACCTCCCAGTGTAAAGATAAATATATTAAATGTAGAAAATGTGGTGAATCACATAATAGGGAGCATTGTTCAAATTCACCCAGATGTCTACATTGTTTCCAACCTCATGAGTCTAATGCACAAAACTTTGGAACGGTTGAGACGGAACCTTATGGCAACAAAACACATATATAACGAAGCTTCACAACTCCCAAAATCAACGTCCCGACCATTGCAATATAGTACCTCTGTGTCATCTAAAGTAAGTTCATCTATTGTTGGTACATCTCTTTCAATTAACAATTCCCAATATTTACCTTCATTCTCATTCCAGGATAACACGGAAACAACCTTTCTTTCCCCAATATTAGAAACAAAAACCTTAGACGGTCCTCCAGGAAAAAAGAAAAGCCTACCCTAACCTAAACCCCAAACGACCTCAAATTAAAAAACGATAAAAAAAAAACATACAGTCACTTATTCAAAAGCAATACGGAATTGGTTAGAGATCCCTCCCACTCCACTAACATCAATAGTAACAGGATAAACAAGTCAACAAACTCCTCAAACACACAAGATGAAATGCATGCACCTCCACAATTGGACAACACTCGATTATTTGATACTCAGCCTGATATCTATAATCAAGCAACAAAATCTAATTCTTTATAAAAATCTCAACATTTTCTATGAAAAAAAAAATAGCAGCTATACAACAAATACTACAACTTTCACTTGGTATAGGTTCCCCGAATGACATCGTTAATACAATCATGTAACAAATTTCCCAAATTTTTGATTAACCGCTATGGATATAACAAATTCTAATCTATTCACGGTTCTTCAATGGAATATGCAGTCTTCGGGGAAAATGGTATGCATTAAAATTTCTTCTATATCTTTTCAAACCTCACATTATATTACTTCAAGAAACTTGGTCCAAACCAGAATATCCTATACACATACCTGATTATAATCTTAAACAAGAGCTAATGGGTATGGAGGGATAGCAGTGGGGGTACACAAAAGTCTCTCATACAAAAATATTCCTATTTCTCTCCCCCATATACATTATGCAACCCAAATTTTAGCTATAGAACTCTCCAATTATAAAATAGTAAATATATACAGTCCTCCCGATAAAATATTAACCACACAAAACTGGCAAACTTTATTTAATTACTTCTACTAAAAATTTTGACTTAATTGGAGCAGATGCAAATTCTAAATCTAAATTGTGGGGTAATACTAGAACTAATACTGCGGGATCAGAACTAAATTCGACACTAAAAAACTCAAATTATTTAATTCTACATGATGGAACTCCGAATAGACTCACAAAGGAAAACCCTTCAGCACCGGATGTAACTATCATTAAGAAAAATATATACATTCTGATTGGATAGTATATTATGACACCTTTGGAAGTGATCACTATCCCATTATTAACACAATTACAAATAAAGAATATAATTACCAGTCACGAACACTGAGAGGACTTTTTGTACAATTTACACACCTCCCCTTTCAACCAAAATAAATTGGCAGCAATTACAAAAGAAACCGATACTGTCATCCCAGAGGAAAAAAATACAGACATTGAACCTTTGATGTTACAGATTTTGCATGCTTCGGATGCTTCACAACTTAACAACGTAAAGCCACAAACAAAGTCCAAGAAAAAGTACATATACAAATCCCCGCACCCGGCCTGGTGGAATCTGACGTGCCAAAAATGGGTTAATATACGTACGATTGCTTTACGTGTATTTAGAAGATCTAATTCAAAAACAGATTTTCTGTATTATAGAAAGATAAATGTTGTGACAAAAAATCTTAAATACAGGAAAACGTCAATATTGGAAAGAATTTTGTAATAGCCTAAGTTTTCGTACTTCATTTTCCCAAGTTTAGCGGTTTTTCCGAAATAGGAAACCCCTTTATTCCCTATCCTCATACGGTATCTTGAAGAATGTAGATGAATGGGGACCTCTATTTCATACAAAATTCACTCTTTCATATACTAACAATTCCCGGAGTGTCCTAATCCAATATATGACTGGAAAGGAACCAACTAAACTTGAGGATTCTTATACATTAGATGAATTAAATCATTATTAGGAACTTTGAAGAAAAATCTACACCAGTTTTAGACAAAATACGGTACACATACATAAAGGAAAACATCGTTTGTGTGAAATATTTAATTACATTTGGAATACGTCTAATATACCTAATATTTGGAAAAATTATGCCATTGTCCCTATTTAAAAAAACCCTCAAAAACCTATAGGTTCTGCAGATAGTTATCGCCCCCATCGTATTAGCGTCATGCGTACAGCTTCTTTTAAACAGAATAACTTGGTTTATTGAACACAATAATCTATTTCCTAAAATCATATGCGGTTTTAGAAAATAACATTAGATGCATTTGCAAATTTAATAATAGATATTTGGTCTGCCTTTCAAACGCGTCAATATCTAATACTATTATCAATTAATTTTTCGGCTGCATATGATATTTTACACTTGAAAATTTAGTTTTTTACATGAATAAGTACAACATCCCCCAAAAATTCATTCGTATAATACATAATGTCCTCATTAACAGAAGGATTTACATAAAATTTGGAAACTATATTAGTACACCTAGAAAAAATTCACGGGGATTCCACAAGGCAGTAAATTAAGCCCTACGCTATTTAATATACACATTCTAGATTTAATTAACACTCTAAGTCAAGAAACTCATCTCCAATTCAATATCTTTGCAGATGATCTGATCTGATTATTTTTGTCAAAACATATGCCATCCAATCAGGTCTTCAACACCTACAAAATGAGCTTTAACGAGTGATCAAAATGATCTATCGATAAAATTGGCAGAAATCCAGTCTAATCAATTTTACACGTAAAAAACATAATCCTCCTATTCACCTTCAATTTAAAGATACTAGTATTAAACCATACCATATCAAATATTTAGGTTTACATTTACATGAAAAGCTGAAATGGCAACTACATATAAAACATCTCAACAATGAGGCTTCAAAATTATTTAAACTACTTATTGGCCCAAGTTCAAAAAGTGGGATGTCCACCCTTCAATTTTGTACACAATATATAAGCAGTGTTTAGAAACAAAATGTATGGTTCGATTTTTTTATCCCCCATACCACAAGATATTAGCTTGTTAACTGACATTCAGTACAAAGGTCCTAAATTAATTTTCTCACAACCGAGTTTCTGTCCAAAAAATGCATAACTAAAAGAAACTAAAACCATCCCAATAGATTTACAAATAAGGCAACAAGCTTATAAGTTTATTCTTTCACGACTTACAGTAACAGGATTACCGCTCATAGAAAAGCTACATCAGATGATACATGATAATGAATTTTAAAAAATTACCATATTATAAAAGACTCTCGTGGATTTTTGAGGCTTATTTGGATTTAAGACATATACAAGATCAAATTATCAAAAGTACCGTTATTACTCTGCTTCTGCGTTTCATACAACGCTGTCTCATCAAAAATTGTACCCATCATCCCATGGTATCCTACCAAATTAACATATGATCTTTCCTCCAAGATAGTACTAGCAATTTGGCAATTATGCATTGACAGACTTCCAACAAATACTATGATAATCTGTACTGACCGTTCAAAAACTCAGAACATGGTGAGTGCAGCTATTTACATACCAGAAGAAAAAAAAAAAAAAACTATAAAATATAAACTTCCGTCAAACACTTCTATTTATGAAGCAGAAACATTTTCTATCAGGCAAGCATTACATTATGTAAAAACAAATCAATTTAATAAAGCTTGTGTTTGCTCTGATGCTCTTAGTGTGTTGCACAGCTTATCCTCCATACATTGGAATAAACAATCAACTTGGCTTCAATTACAAATTAAAAGTATCATACTATCCCTCAACTCTAATGGAGTAGAAATTCATTTTATAAACACGAAAGCCCATAATAACGTAATTTTTAATGAACTAACTGACACAACATCCAAACTAGCAGCTCGAGACGGCTTATCTGCAAACATAAAACTTCCATACCACAATTTTATGCCTAGTATCAAAGAAAAATTTAAAATATATTTAGATCAATATAGACAAAAATCAAGATGGGCCCCGGTATATATTATTGGAACATCACAGATCCACAAACTACTAAACCGTGGGATCAAATTAAAGACTGGAAACACTCAGAAATTATAATATTTTAAAGCTTCGATTACATACGGAACTAACCCCAGCTCAATTATATAAAATCAATAAAAAAGACCCCCTGGATGTTGGTGTGGGGATGAAAAGGCCGATATAGATCATATTATCTTGTGATCGTTAAAGATAATAGTTGATATTATCTTTAACTGCTCTTCCACTAGTAAATATAGAAAATTCTAAATGACATAATCACGAAATATCATGGCATTGGCCCTCATAAGGTCCAAAATCTTTCGTAATTAAATAATGCAAAAATCAATCATGCTCTATTATCTTTCTTACAGGTTAACAATGTCAATATATAAAAAATCGACTAAAAAGACTGGACACTATAAAAATGATATGTAAACTTCATCTTTATATACATTATACTTTGCTGTAAATTTCAATCCAACGAAAGAAACAATAATAATAATTAAAAATATTATATTTCAATCACAAAATCTTTGGTAACAATCCTATAATTAGTCATAACAATGTAATGTAATTATTTCATCGGGTACTCAACAAGTGTATAAAATTTTGAACAACTTAGTGTAAGCACCTTTCTAGTGTTGTTGGCGAGACGGGTTTTAACATCTGCGCCAGTATAAAACACCTCTTTGGAGGTGACCAAGATCAAGATAGGACAAAGACAAAC
Source organism: Thermobia domestica (assembly GCF_964235325.1). Lineage (NCBI taxonomy): Eukaryota > Metazoa > Arthropoda > Insecta > Zygentoma > Lepismatidae > Thermobia > Thermobia domestica. The sequence continues at coordinate 54,022,581 of NC_137456.1, read as the reverse complement.
CTCTCTTCGATTCCAGACAGAACGTTGGGGGAGTCCAGCGGTGACCTTGGTAGGGATAACATCTCCCGAAGTGATGTCAAGAAGAGGAAGTGGTTCAAAGTGAAAAGTGTTAATTCTACATATAATCACACATTCACAGTTAATTACAAACAATTACACTCATCCACAATTATTCTTCTCATTTAAAATTCATGTATTTTCACTTTTTACCAATTTATTACACCCTGACCAACTGGGTAGCTGACTCTCTTCGTCCCGTTGAACCTCCTTCCCGATTTAGACTACCATACTTACCTATTATGACAATTTTATGCTTTTCCTGATTTTGAGTTTCTGCTTTTCTACTTTCATGATCATATTGCGCTGAATTTATTTTTTTTCTAACTTTTATCAATTATCTACAATACTTGACAGGCACTTCGACTTTTAAGTCGGCCAACCATTGCATGCGGTGTTAGCCATTTGAATAATTTTAATTTTTTTTTAGTATACATACAATTTTATACAAAGAACTATTCTTTCATACAAATAATTCAATAATCCTACATTCGTAGCACACAAGACCTTAGATGTCCGTGCAAAAACTTTTTAAACACCATTAAAGATGAAGAAGACAAGACAAGATCAAGATATGGAATATATATATCGTGAGGACAAAGATATACAAGAAACTTGGTGTATACCAAGAATTCCTCTAAAACTCAAAGGATATCAATGTATTAATCAGATTCGGCATGATGCTCACGGAGGAATTGCCATTTGTGTTAAAAATCATTTAAGTTTTAAAAAAATTAAATTTTAGTTTACAAAATATACATCCACATATACAGCTGCTTGGTATAATGATTGAGGACCTAAAAATAATTAATATTTATATACCTCCAAAAATAATTGTGGATCATAACTTTTGGAAACAATTATTCGCTAACAATGATATTGATTATATAGGTGGAGATTTTAATATTCATTCTGAATTATGGGAATCAAATAGAACTGATTCAGATGGTAGGAGTTTTCTTAAAGAATTGTTAAATTCATCTTATATATATCTCAATAATGGATCTTCTACTAGAATACAAAATATATATTAAGTGCTCCAGACTTAACACTAACGAAGAGCTCACATTATATAGAAACAGAATGGCAAACGTATTTTCATACTTTCACCAGCGATCATTTTCCTATTATTTTCAAAACTCACTTTATCTCAACAGGACTTACTCATAATGACAGGAAAAATATTACCTTTAAATCAAAATTACAACATGTGACCACGAACATATCATGGACAGACTATCAACATATAATTCAAAATCAAATCACTCAAGACCAGAATACTTCAGAAATATTTAAATTGATAAAAACTACAATTTCTATTTTGAATAATGAAACTAAAAATTCAGAAAAAAATTTAGACAATCATCTGAGAGGAAACATCAAAAACCAATCTGGTGGAATACACTATGTCAAAAATATGTGAATCAAACTATTCAAACCTTCAAAATTTTCATATCGACACGCACACCAAAAGCTTTCTTCAAATATCAACAATAAAGAGCTCAAACGAAAAGAATCATTAATCAAACTAAACGCTCAAAATGGCAAGAGTTCTGTAATACTTTATCTGATCGTACTCTACCTTATAAAATATGGAATTTCTGGAAAAAACTTCAACAATATCACTCCAAACATGATAATCAAATATATCTGCATGATTTAGAATGGATACCTAATTTTCATTTAAAATAAACACCATGCACCGTTAATAATGATCGGCGTTTACTATCCAAATTTTTATTTTCTAATACGAATTTCGAACTGGATAAGAACTTCACCATGGCTGAATTAGAAACTGTATTAAAAAATATACGTAAAAATACCACACCGGGAATAAACGGTATTAGTTATTTACACTATAAAAATCTACCAACTAAAGGATTGCAGATGTTATTAAATTACTACAACCACATTTGGAATACAGGACAAATACCATTAAACTGGAAAAAAGTGTTAATATTACCTATCCCAAAAAATGCTACAGATTCAAATGCAGCAAACAACTTCCGACCAATTTCTTTATTATCTTGTTCATACAAAATTTTCGAAAATTTAGTATTAAACAGATTAAATTGGTTTTTAGAAAACTCACAAACTTTCTCCTTCAATATAACTGGTTTTAGAAAAAAATGTTCAACATATGATGCATTAACGATATTAATACTTGATATTTATAAAGCTTTTATTTCAAGAGGAGCTCTATTGGTTACATCATTTGATATAAAAGGAGTATATGATCATGTGATATTAGATATCCTAGTGAAAAAAATGTATAAACTTCATATTCCTGGAAAGATTATTAGAATCATACATAATACTTTGATTAACAGACAAGTATTTATAAAAGTGAAGAATTCATATTCAGCACCGAGGATAACTTCATTAGGCTTATTACAAGGGAATAAATTAAGTCCGATTTATTTTAATATTTATATTGCTGATTTAATAAATTTAACATTGGATAATACCAGCATTACTTGTTTTGCTGACGATCTTCAGATACGATCTTATACAACACAAGTTGAACGTTCAATACCAAACATGGAGAAAAACTTAGACATAATTAATAAATGGATGAATAATAGACTAGAACTAAACTGGAATAAAACAAAATTCATTATTTTTTCCAGGAAAAGGAGTTTACAACAATATCAATTGACCTACCACAGGCACGTAGCCAGGATTTCGTGAAGGGGGGGGGGTCCGTGACATGAAATACTGTGGTCATCCCAAACGGGGTTCGATCATTCTAAACTATTTTACTGGAACATATATTGGTTCGTTTAGCCAGGATTTCGTAACGAGGGGGGGGGGGGCAGAGTGACATGAAATTATGAAGGCCCAGGAGCTCGATCAATCTAAACTACTTTACTATCAACATATATTTGGTTGTTAGGACAATAAAATGAGGATATGTTGGCAAGTATTTTAATAACAAACTATGAAGAAATTTCTAGCAAAATAATAAAAAAAAAGTATTGAAAAAGATTTTACAATATTTACGTCCTTCTCCTGTTTATTCAAATATAACAATTTTCCTTTCGTTATGACCTCAATTATTATAAAAAGTACTTACTCAATACTGTCTTGTAAACTATCTTCTAATATAAATAAAATAAAGAGTTTGTTTGTGTGTTTGTCTGTCTGTGTGCGGCCTGGGGACCAGATGAGTGGACCGAGAGTTACCAAATTTTGGGCAAGGGTACCTTGGCTCAGGCCCCAGATCAAAACAAAGCGTTTTTTTAAATTTCTAAACAGGGGGTCTCAGAGGGCGTTTACCGGAACCGGTTTGGGAACCAGACAAATTGACCGAGAGTTACCAAATTTTAGTCACGAATACCTTGGTCCAGGCTCCAGACCAGATTTAAATGTTTTTGTCGAAATTCGAACCAGGGGGGTCTCAGCGGGGCGTTTACCGGAACATGTAAAAGTAGTAGATTCTTCTACTGTAGAAAATGACCGATATTTATTTATTTATTTAACAATCACCAGATACAGCTCAGAGGCCATTTACACTGGTTATCCAACAACATTAACAACGGAAAGGATTTGGGAAGATATCGGCCAGGGCCTGTTTAGTAGGTACCATCCCGGCATTTGCCTGGTAGGACTGAGGGAAACCCTGGAAAATCTCAGGATGGTCGGCAGCAGGATTCGAAGCCACGACCTCTCGAATGCGAAGTCAACGCTCTACCACTTGAGCTATTAGTGTCGAATTCATATTTTCGCGGTCGTTGAAATCAATGGTGAAACTCGGATCGCATTAACTTCCAAATTCACGCTATTCGGCTCCGGGCCGGGGGTCGCCGGAGGGGAAAGACATAAAAGTAATCCAAAATGATCGACATTAGTGCCAAATCCATAGTTTTCGCGGTCGCTGAAATCAATGGTGACATTTCCATTAGCGATGACGTGCAAATTTAGTTACAATTGTATGCGGGTTGGGAGTCAGCGGGGGGTGGATACCGAGACATGTAAAAAATAGCCCAAAATGACCGATATTAGTATCAAATCCATAGTTTTTGCCGTCGCTGAGATTCATGGTGATACTCCCACAGGCGTTGACTTCCAAATACAGCCCCTGTGGCGAAGCATGTGTATGTTCAACTAGTTTTACAATATATACGTTCCTTTCTCTGTTGAATCAAATGCTAACAGAACTTTCTTTAAACATAAATTATTGTTTTTATTATTCCGTCAACTATTGTCGGTTCCAAATGACAGGTTAAACGAGCAATAGAAAATTGTCCTTGAAATAACATGTTGGATACTACAAGGATGCGATGACAAAAAATTATGATTTAAAATATCCACGCTGTTACACAACGGCACTATGCTTTCGAAAGCTTGAAATCTCCCTGACTAGTAGCGGAAATTCTGAGAATTCCATAACTTTTCTTGAAATTTCAAATTCCTTGACTCTTCCAGAATATCTCGCTTACCTCGCCACCAGATTGGAAGTAATACAAATTTCCTCATAAGAAAGAGTAAGCAAAAGCTTCCTGTAGTTTTCTTTTTAATTTTTAACGGTGATCCTTCATTTCATTTTGTCATTTCGTCATTTCATTTTGTTTTATCCTTCCTTAATTTTTTCATTTCTGGTCTCGAAGGGGGGGTCCGGACCCCCCGGACCCCCCCTTGGCTACGTGCCTGCCTACCATGATAATAAATTGAAATCAGAAAAACATATAAAATATATGGGTATATTATTAGATCGGAAATTAAATTGGAAATTACAACTACAATCACTGAGTAAAGAACATATAAAATATTTAAGTTTAATTAAATGTCTATCCTCAAAGCGATGGGGAATCAACCCATTTACGTTATTACCAATACTACATCAAGGATATATTTCGAAAATTTCATATGGTAGTATATTTTATAACAAGTCTGGTTTATATTATAAATGCTTAGAACAATCAATATATAATTTAACAAAAATAATATTTTCACAACCGTCATTCTGCCCAAAAATGGCCTTATTAAAGGAATCAGAATATACTCCATTATCAATATTATTTTCTATGTTGGCATCAAAATTTCTATTAAAAGCATTTGATAAATCAAAATCACCTATTATTACCAAACTTCAACAGTTAGAAATATTACTTAAGAAACGAAATCTTCCTTACACTCGCAATTATCCATGGATAGTCCAAGCTTATCTCAATTTTAAAATATTAAACACGAGGGTACATAAAGTTCCATCTCTTCCATGCTTTGTCTGGAAGTATAAGGTTAATACGACACAAATAGCAGTGATGAAACCTACTTATATCTCGGTATCAAATGAAGATCTAAAAGAAAAAAATTATCAACATTTATGGAAAGAATTTAAACAAAAATTTGATGAAGATGCTACATTAATCTATACAGACGCATCAAAATACAATAATATCAATGTAGGAGCAGCAATATATATACCATCTAGCACAACAACACTTAAGTATAAGTTACCCATTAATACAGCAATATTTGAAGGAGAAGCATTTGCCATCCGGCAAGCATTATTATACATCAAAAAATATAAAATAGAAAAATCTGTTATCTGCTCAGATTCGTTAAGTGTGCTAACAGCATTAAACTCTATTCACTGGAACAACTCTACAACCTGGAGCATCCTGAATATTAAATATTTATATCTTAACATGACTGAAAATAATTATAAAATTTATTTCACTTTTATTAAGGCTCATGTTAATATTGAAGTAAATAGTAATATTATAGATAAAGCGGCGAAAACAGCATGTATAGAAGGACAACCAACGGATATAAAATTATCATCCAGAAATTATTTTAATCTTATCAAAGAATATCATAAGGATGAGTTAAACAAATGGTATGACAAACAACAACCACTGCCTGGTGAATTTTATTGGTTAATTACTACTACTATTCAAAATTCAATGAAACAAAATATTAAAACATGGACTCGCCGAGAAATTATAATTTACTACCGCCTTATTTTTGGAACAGCGTTATCACCTCTAAAATTATATCAAATAAGAAAAAAACCCACATATCATTGTTGGTGTGATAAAGGAATAGGAACTATTAATCATATTATTTTGACTGTGAATTGTTTCAATCTCTACGTCCCCAGCTATTAAAGCAGTTATATTCTTATCTTGGATATGCACCTTTCTCCTATAAATACATATTGGCAACTAACAACTGGCTACCAATCAAAGCACTAGTACATTTTTTTTGTAAAATCTGATATAAATATTTAAAAAAAAAATCACTACATAATATTACTAATGGATCATATGAAATACAGTGAAGCAATATGCAACAACAAGAATACTAGAAAATCTTTTTATTCATCTTTTTACTAAACCAGATATCAATTACGACACAGGAAAACCTGATAAACATTGCACTCATAGTGAAAATAGATCAATAGAAACAGCAAGTCAAAATGGGAAATATATTACTTTATTGAAAATTTATACTATTTGTTGTTTATAAATTCTTTTTGGAAAATGAATAACGAATTTATTCCACATTTATAGCACATACTGGTGAAAAACCTGGTGCGCCCATAGAACACTGATAATATGTGATCTGTGCTGATAATAGTGAACAAGACAAGACAAGACAAGAGGACGAAGATAGTAAGGTTATATAAGTATATGAATTTGGAAAGATTCAAAGAGATTATTATCAAGAGAGATCAGAGGTATGATTTAAAGGAAGAATAAAGCTTCTAGATTTATATAAGAGTGAGCACATGAGTTTGATTTGTGGTGCAATGAATTTACGGATAGTTTAAAATAAGCATAATTCAAAGCTAACTAAGATTTGCCAAAATCATCCTTTTATATTTTTAGTAACACAGAAGGTATATCTTTCGTCAAGTCTATGACTAATCTCCGGTAATGTTATGTGTAGTCCTAGTATATTGATTTCTATTGTTGAGAATCCAGAACGTACTTAAAGAGGAAAGATTGAGTTTTAGAGCGTAGGGATATTAATTAATGAACGTTTACTAGTGTGATATCGAAAGAATAGTTGTGTCGTGAAGGAAAGATAATGAAACATTGTGTGTTTTTTTTTAAAAATATTTTTTTGCTGCAAAAGTAGCTCACTTTGATAAATTATGATCAAAAGTGCATAGCATTTTGCGTTGCAATATTTCGTTTCATCGCATTTCTATGATTTCGTATCACAAACTACGATGCGATACCTCTTTTTAAAAAAGCGGGATAATTTTGGAACTGAGGGCCACAATGAGAAAATCATCATGTTTGCAGGAGAAATGAATTGATATTACTTAAGTGTAATTACTAAGTACTGGCATAACATTACCTAACCTAACCTAACCACGAAAAAATGCAGAAAATATTTGTAGCAAGGAAGCACGAAATTTAAGCAAAATATTTTGGCCCCCCAGTTCCAAAAATATGCCGAAACGCTAATTTGAGTACTCACCGCAACCTTAAACAAAACATAAATACACAAATGTATGATATCAGGGGGAAGAGGCATTTCAGAAAACATTAAAAACTGATTTTAATTGCAATGCTTGTTATGTACTTTATAATATTTAACATAGTATTTGTCTAATTGCTTATTCTAACTTTTTAAAATTTTACTCACTGGATTTTTTTTTAATTTTGTATTTTCTTACTCTAATGTTTGCAATTAAGAAATTAACAGATGACTATTTTCGCTTTATATTTATTTCCTTAGACTGTGCTGCTTAGAAAATAAAATGACGATTTACTAGAGCAACGATGAGCAAGACCAACTAGAAATAACTGGAAAGCCTCGATTTGAGTTCAGAGATATGAGGAGCATTTTCGTCGATCCCAATGGAGTCCTCTATTGGACGATTTAATAGTGACGTTAAAACATCTCTTGTGTGTTACAGTCTGACCATCGCTAGTATTTTCGTACTAGCTCTAATACCTTTTATAATATTTTGATGTTCTAGTACATTCTAGGGATGCCCTGATCCGGATATGGCCGGATCCGAAGATCCGGATCTCGAATTTCGGATCTGGAGTACTTGGGGGTTTCGAGTTCGATCCCAGCCCCCGCCAAGTGAACTTTGTGGTGGACAAACACCGTGTGCGTGGGTTTTCTCGGGGTTCTCAAGTTTCCTCCCACTTTCTTCATTCCACCATTTCATTAATTTCTCATCTTCACCGTCTCCTTTAGCCTAACCGGCATAAACGTGGAAGGTAAAACTCAACGATGTCATTTCATTTCATTTCGGATCTGGATCCAGATCTCAGATCTGAAAGTTATATTTACTCCTTCAACAAACTCCCGACCTCAGAAGGGCAAGCCATAAGTTAGGTAATAAAGTCATACAACGAACACAACCATATCGCTATCCTGAAATTCTCGTGTGTATGTTTAAAAATCTATTGTTGTTCCACGCCAACCAGTCTGTATTTTTTGTTGTATATACCTTCTAAGTGAAAAATATTCATTATTACATTTGTTGATGGTTGGACTCTAGTTAGTCAGAAACTACTATTAATAAAGAGTTTGTTTTGTCTAGTATTCCTGCAATTAGAAGGGCCTTATCTAAAAGATATTTCATTTGTATATGAGAAAAGAAGAAAGTTTATTTTCTAAGAATAAATATTTTCAATGTGAAGCTAACATTAAGTTTCGAAGAGGAGCTAAACAGAAGAATTTGTTACCATTTACATCAGTTTTCAGACAATACAATATACTCTGAAATAGGAAGAAATCAAACTTGGAAACATTTTACTAAAGAGAATTCGACAGAAAGTGCAATATGTAAATATTGCAAGGTTAAAATAAAATAAAGAACAAAGGTAGCACAAACGTGTTATGAAAACATTTAAAAAGCACAACAACCTACTATATCAGTGAATCCGAAAAAAGTTTTAAGGAATTTTAGATATTCAATTTTATCATCATAACTTCAGATGCAGGTTTGGATACGAATCAAGATATCAGATTCGAGATCTGGATCCAGATCCGAATTTCGGATCTGAGATCCTGATCCAGGTCTGAGATCCGAATTTCGGATCCAAATCCGAGATTCGGACCGAGATCCGAATTTCGGATCCGGGTCTGAGATTCGGATCCGAATAACTAGCAATAACCCCACTAGTAATAACTCTATAGATCTAATGCAAATGAATGAGAAAACTTTTATAGAAACTAAGAAATGGTTCAAGGCAAACGGATTTCTTCTCAATGAAGATAAGACTACTCAGCAAGTATTTTCATTAAATGAATGTCCGGAAATGTCAAATAATGTGAAATTTCTTGGCACTATTCTTGACAGGCAGTTAACATGGAAGGCACATGTAGAATATGTATGTGTAAAACTTTCAAGAACGATAAGTTTAATTCGAAATTTAAGAGACATTGTACCGAACAACTATATAAGATCAGCCTATTTTGCCTTTTTTCAGAGTACCTTAGAATATGGAATATTGTTTTGGGGGAGTAGTAACTACATAAATGAGGTTCTGTTACTACAAAAAAAAAAAAAAAAAAAAAAAGGTCATCAGAATAATCAGTTGGGCATCATACAAGGAACACTGTAAACCATTGTTTTGTAAGTTGAAAATTATGACTGTTGTAAATTTGTATATATGTAAAGTTTTAGTTTATGTAAAACAAAACATGTCAGATGTGAAACGTAGACAGGATATTCATTCATGCAACAGAAGATATGCTAAACAAATTGATGTGTCATACAGCAGGCTAACAAAAATTAAAAATAGCTATGCAATACAGGGTGCAAAGTTTATGAATAGGGTACCAATAGACATCCAAAAGTTATCGCTCACTCATTTTAAAAGCAAACTATATGATTGGTTAATTACTGTACCATATTATAATATTAAGGAATTTGAAGAAGATAAGAGTATATTGAAATAGGGATTAAAAAAATAGTTGTAAAACTGCATTTGACGTTGTCTATTGTCTGTCTACAGACTTAACGACAATAAAAATATTCTATTCTATTCGACAATAAAAATATTCTATTCTATTCGCATCCGAGATCCGGATCCGAAAATTTTTGGCCATCCCTAGTACATTCACCAACAAATCTAGTACTTCGCTCCTCTTCTTTTCTCATAAATACATGAGAGAAAAAGGAATCATGAAAATTAAGCAATGTACGAAAATTTCACCGTTCCTGGTAACTTTTTCTGCCTGTTTTCTTTCAACAGGATATTTGCAAGAGCGGAAGTGGGACATAGGTGCCGTCCGGTCACCTCCTCCAACTAATAAATGACCACAGTAAACAATATTACATATTTGTTGATCCGTTTAAACAGTACGGTATTAAGGAATTAAAACTCCATTTTCTAAATAAGCCCATTTTTTGATATTTCTTGTTTTCTCCCTACATCCTCAATATTGTCATACTAGTGTTACTTTAGTGATTTACAGTAATTTCTAATACGACAGTTAAGCAAGAATTTCTCTAGGATTTGTAGTTTGGTGGGATTAACCCTTTCGGTATCCGATGGTACAATTTGTACCATACGGGTGTTTCATGGTACATTGCTTTATAACTCTCCTATTTGAGTTTTTTCGTCCGTTTTTTTTTCAAGTCCAGAGGCATTGTAGAGGACCTTACGTATGGTTTCACACCTTCCTGCGTCGAGACATAGGAGGTGGTGACGTCATAATTATAAAATATATATTTTCTTTTATTAAGCCTATGTTCATTATTTTTTGGCGGGCTTATTTTTGCACGTAGAAGATTGAAATTTTGCACAAACATTCAGTCCACCGAGTAGTATTTACCAATTTTTTCAGATTTCTGCGTTAAAACAGGGGGAATCCAGAGGGGCAAAAAGTCGAAAAAAGGGATATTTTTACCAGAAATTCCTTTTTTCAGGATTTTCCCGCCTTAGATACATGATGAAGACATGTGAATGGTACCGCCTGAAATGCAGTTCTATTCTGAAGAGAATGATGTGCAAACCATGATCCTAGGGTAATTAGGGATGTCTCAGGGAACTTTTACAAAATATCCTTCTGTATACGGGAATATGGGACCTTGCCGGTATATATTTTCTTTGGCGGGCTTACTTTTGCACCTGCAAGATTGAAATTGTGCATAAACATTCAGCCCACCTAGTAGTATTTATCAGATTTTTTTCAGATCTCTGCGTTAAAACAGGGGGGTCCAGAGGGGCTGAAAGTTGAAAATTGAACATTTAGACCAAAAAAATCCCTTTTTTCGGGATTTTCCCGCCTTAGATACAGGATGGAGACACGTGAGTCATATCGTCTGAAAGGGAGTTCTATTCTGAAGAGAATGATGGGCGAAACATGACCCTAGGGTAATTAGGGATGTGTCAGGGGATTTTAATCAAAATATACTTCTGTATAGGGGAATATTGGACATTTTCGGTATTTTTTTGCAGACTTATTTTTTCACCTAGAAGATTGAAATTGTGCACAAACATTCAGTCCACCGAGTAGTATTTAACAGTTTTTTCAGATTTCTGCGTTAAAACAGGGGGGTCCAGAGGGGCTAAAAGTTGAAAAAGGGATATTTAGACCAAAAAATCCCTTTTTTTTGGATTTTCCCGCCTTAGATTCATGATGGAGACGTGAATGGTACCGCCTGAAAGACAGTTCTATTCTGAAGAGAATGATTGGCGGATTATAGTTTTAGGGTAAATAGAGATGTCTCAGGAAATTTTTTACCTGAGATCATGGTGTTTTGCGGTAATTTGGGGCATTGTGGGGATTCTTGATAAAATTTCTCCCGCCCTTAGTATTCAAGATAGAAACTTGAAATTTGGCACACACATTCAGTATACCAAGTACTATTTAGCAGATTTTTTGAGATCTCTACGTTCACACAGGGTCGTTCCAGAGGGGCCCAAAGTGTGAAAAAAAAAATTCCTCCGAAATTTTCCCTTTGACATCACTTTTCCCTCTCCTGGTATATGGTATGAGCATGCAAGTGATACCATTTGAGAGCCAGCTCCATTCTGAAGATAATGAAGTATGAACCATGATCCTAGGATAAATAGTGACGATGCAGTAGCTGCTTGACTGAAAGTCTAAAAAATACCCAAAAACCCCGGATGCCGAAAGGGTTAAGGCCAAACTTGGAGGGTGCAAGTGGTTTTCACCGTTTGTATTGAATTTTGACACAAAATATTAAAGTTTGAGGTTTTATCAAGAATATGGGGTCATTCTCCCTATCCACAGGGGAGGGAAGCTGCAGGAAACCTTTTAATAAGATATTAATATAATAAAATATCATAAATAGGGTCGCACGGGGTATAGATTAAATTTTAGTACTTTTTCTCCAGATATAGTACTTTTTTTTTTTTTTTTGCATAGGTTAGTACTAAATATTTTTGCTGGGTGGTCACACTGGTTTCTTATTACATCAATGATCTTGAGACTGCTCTGTTCAGTATATGATTTACCTAAGCTTTTGGTATTAGCGAATATGAATCATATTCCTTAATTTAAATGCTGATTAATCTTAAGCAAGCTATAGAAAATCACTAAAAGCTGTAGTGTTTTCAAACAACATTAAAAGCTAGGATAAACAAATAAGTTACATAAGCTGCATTAGAGAGATATAGTAGTGAGGTAAAAATAATATATAATGTATGGGTGACTGCCACATAAGCCATCGTAAGAGATTAGGAATCTGATTATCACTTGATAAATGACTAAAAATCCACATTTCTTGTTTTTCTGCAAAGGATTTTTTTTTATTTAATTGACGCCTGCCTACCAGTTACGTACAGATATACAATGCGCAGTGGCGTATTTAAGGAATGCTTCCGGGCTTAAGCCCCCCGAAATTGTATTTGCTATATTTAAGTAAATGAAATATCTTGCAGAATGTTCACATTTCCAGGAACGAAGTTAGCAAAGCCCCCCTCCCCCCCGAAATAAAATCCAAAATACGCCACTGACAATGTGCATCCAAAAACGCAACGAAACTAAGCGAAACACTACGGGAATATATATTCTTCGTTCCACTGGAAAGTATGACAGCCACAGTGAGTAGAAGCAGAAGAACAGAAAGCCGAAAATTTAGGGCAGGTGCTATTTGCTAACAATATTAGATAAAAAAAAAAAAGTAATATACGAATATTAGTAAAGAACTACAAACCAATGTGCAGCACAAATACTGCAGAAATTTGAACATAATTCCCTTACTCCACCATTTTTCGATTTTCCCTTTATTTTCACTTCATTTGTGTAGACAGTACTTTCATACGATTAATATTTTCCTTTTCGGTGAAATCAAATTACTTTATTCACACTAAAGTTGGAAGAATGGATTTGAGTTTTGCGTCCCTTTGAGAACCGAGGCTATATGAGGTGTGAATCTAAGCTTAACGTTTGATCGAACCACATAACCTGCCACCGTGAATCAACCTCGGGTTTCCTGTGCAGAAATACAAAGTGATCGTGTAAATGTGCGATGGGGGAAGGGGGTGGAGATCCATACTATTAGTGTCACGATAATGGTCGCATATCGTTGGTGCATGCTTTCCCTACTGGAATTGCGTGTTAATGACGTTTTTAATGTTTATAACTGAATGCTTCGTTTACATGTTTAGTGTATACATAAACACCGTCCTTTAAAAAAATGCTCTTCGTTTCTAAATTACTACAGAAAGCTCCCACATGGCTATACGGGTAGTGTATACACCTTATGCGCTAGAGGCCCAGGTTTCAATTCCGGTGGAAGTTCATATGTTATGGGTCCTATGTTAAGGTGTAATTTCATGTCTCATATAGCCCCGCCGCTGAAAAGAACATTAAACTCAAATCAAAATTACCACACCTTTCCTGTAAAATTCCAACTTTTGACACCAGGATTTATACTCTGTCTCAATGACACTTTGGCGCCAGAGCGCTCGACCTTCCGCTTAACTCTCCTTCCATGTCTACTTATGTGCCTAAGTTTTCTCAGGAGCCCTAAACTTCCTAGTGGGCTATGAAACAATCTTTTCTTGCAAGCATTTGTAGCGAAATGGAAATTCGCTGAATGACTATTTAAGGCATTCCAATATAAGAAAAAAAGCGAGGCCTGTAGCTTGTTTGTACATTCGAAATATTTTGTCATTATAGAGTCTTTAATGATAAGGCTTGTTCATTGCATTTGTGTTGTCAAGTTTGTGAATTCCGTACTAAGGTGTGGTAAGTGGCTACTATACAAGTTAATATTGCATTAAATTCACACCAGTACAGGGTGTAGTAGAATGAACACGCGGGAGGTTATACAAAGTTTGTGATAGCTTGCTTCGCTTAGTTAAAGTCTAAAACGTGGTTCCCAATTTTGTTTACCTAGCGCCCTTTTGAAGCCCACCTCCCTTCCGCTCAAATTGTCATACGGTATGTGTTTTTTGTCTGACCCATCTGCAATTTCAGATTCAGCATTAAAATCTCAAATCTTCAATACCAATAACAATAATAATAAGGATATTTACCATATTTTTATTTTTAGCTCCTTCGTAGCCATATGTTTAGCATACGCATCTCTGGCCCAGGAGACCTGCTTCGATTTCCAGCGGAACCTCATGTAGTTCGAATTCCACATTAAGCAGTAGTCCAGGTATCGATATAACTGATGTTGAAAGGGACGCTGAAGTCGAGTGCAATGAAGTTCAATTTACATTCTCTCTCCAATTGAAATCGTTATGCGGGCACAAACAATGGTAGCCAATAGCAACAATATATCACAAGTTGGTAGCTTTTTCTCGCTCAATTGCACCGAGCTTGGTTTACCTACAAGGATACAGGAATGCTAATTGTCGCAAAATACTTCTAAAACAGGTCTACTTTCGGACGGATATGAAGACAAACTGGAGTGTGCCATGTAAAGTTAATCCGAGAAACATATTTCTTGTGTCTTGGAAAATGTATCAGGGCCAAGACAATCGTAGCACCACAGGGTAACCGAAACCCCATTTTTAGATATAAATTTGAAAATAAAACAAGATGTTGCTTTACAAGGAACACGGACTATCAACATATTAATTTTGCACATAATCAACTAACATATAATCTAACAAAAATTTTAAATTCCTACTTGGACGAAGATTACTTGAAGATAGTAGGCCTTATCCAAAGTTGTTTTGAGTATGATTAGCGTCATACTAAAGGTCTGACTGCAAGAACCATATGTTAGTCGAGCTCTTTAGCTGGCTCTAATCATGTGTCAGAACGACTGTGCATAAGACACAGTATATTTATACCGCGCAGAAAGTGAACATATGGTAAATCAAGAACTATAATACAAAGTTTTTAACATTTAAAAGTATTTACAATTTCCTCTCTCTCTCTCTCTCTGTCTGTCTGTCTGTCTCAGACACACACACACACACACACACACACACACATATATATATATATATATATATATATATATATATATATATATATATATATATATATACATACATACATACATACACACACACAATACAGAGAAAGAAACGAATGTATGAATCCAACTAGCATATTAGCTTGAACTTGAAACTTCGTAACATCATTTGCTAGTTCTTACGTCATTATTCAATTCGGGCAATAAGAGTGCTACTTTAGCCATGTATTGAATTAAACTCTTGGGATTGGCGAAAGTGCGTACTGCAAAATTATGAAGATATACGTCACAGCTTCGACACGCCCGCTCCGCCATCTTTGTTGGCTCAACACAAGTTAAAGTTGAAAACTACAATATTCTACGTGCTTTTGCTTCAAATTTTAAGCAGACAATCGGAAGTGAGTCTGGTAAATAAACCAATTGAGGTTGGTTAGCCCAGGCTCCATTGAAGATCGAACGAAGGTCCTGAGCTCTAGCTCAAATGACATCAAGGCCCACTGAAGGCAATGAGCGCTATCCACTTGAGGGTAATGAGCCCAAGCCCAGTTAACCGTAATAAGCCAAAGCGCGAACAAGAACCTGAGTGAACTCGAGAACAATTTAAATTAGTGAGAGCATCCCGAATGCGCACGAGCCCCACTAAAAGTAGACCCCAACTCCGTTGAAGGTAATGACCTCAAACCCAAACGAAATTATTAAACGCGAGATAACATGAGTGCAAGCCCCACTGAGTGCATTTAGTGTGAACTCCGTTGAGCGTATTAATCCCAAGCTGAGTTTACTACGATGTAAGCCAAAGTGCGATCTCATTTGATGGTAGCGATCCCGAGAACAAACTAAATTAGTAGTCCGATCGCGAATGGACCCGAGCTCCGCTGAGGATAGTGAACCCAAACTCATATACAATTGTAAGCCCAAACCCAAGTGAGCACGTGCCAGAACGAAGTTAATGAGCATAAGCTCCAAGGAGGCTAATCAGTGCCAGCCACATTTAGGGATGTCAGCCGAAGTAAGCGCGTACCTCAACAGAATATTGAGCACATACCATGCTCGGGTAATCAACCCCAGCGGAAACGAGTGCAAGCCCCATTGACGACAGTGAATTCTAGTCCTATTGATAATAGTGAGCCCTTGTCTAGTTGGCGGAAGTGATTTTAGGATTTTATATGTCTGGGCATTCGGCATCTATGGCTATTTAGCCCGTCACGTTTGAGGGATGACAACTTTCGAAGAGCACACTATCCGGGGAAGAGAAAGGAAGAAAGTATTAGGGAAGGAAGCAAGCGGCCTAGGACCTATAAGTTAGGTATCACCCCGGCATTTGCCTGGTGTGAATGAGGAAAACCCAGGAAAACTTCATTCAGGGTGGATGGCCTGAAAAAGCATTTTATACTTTTTCGACCGAGCGACCCTACCTTGGCGGAAGTGAGTCCGAGTGCTAATTGAGATTGCTGAACCCAAGTCATACTGAGTGTAGTGAGCCAAAGCATATGCCCGAAAGAAATTAGTGATCGCGAGCTCCATGGAGGCTAGTGAATGTAATCTTCATTGAAGAATATGATCCCGAGCCTGAATAAACATGAGCATCAACGAGTATAGTGAGGGCGAGCTCTACTGAAGGTAATGAACTCAATCCCAAATGAGTGGAAGCTCCAGTGACAGCAGAGAGCTCGAGCCTCACTGATGGTTAGTAAGTTCGAGCCAAGTTGAGGGAAATGAGCATAAGTGATCAGGAGTCCAATTGAGATTACTGAGCTCAAGCTTAAGTAAGAGATAGCACGAAAGAAATTACTGAGCGCGAGCTCTAAGGAGGTTAGTGAAGGTGAGCATTATTTAAGGATGTAAACCTGAGTAAACATGAGCTTCAAGGAAAATAGAAAGCACGAGCTCTATTGAAGGTAATGGACTCAAGCTCAAATAGGTGAAACGCTGTTGACGGCAGTGAGCCCAAGCTAAACGGAGGGAAGTGAGCCTATGTGCTAGTGGGCAGTGAACACGAGTCCAATTGAGATTAGTGAGCTCAAGCCCAAGTGAGTAAGTTCCCAATTTGAAGTATGTAACCATTTTGGACATTAAAGCAAAGATTGAAAGAAAAAGGAGTGGAATGAATACATGTTCACATACAGTGAACTTAACGTTTTGAGTAAACGTTAATGGCGGAAGATAGAGGAGCCAATCAGGTTGCGATGCTTGCTTATTTTTCAGCTTCACGAAGTTACGGGGAGAAGGATAGCTTTATACATTGCCCTCTATATTATAATATCCTTAGACTCTACTGCACTGCGTAATTTTTACTCCCACAAACTCACCTCAAAACATTCTTAAAACTTACTTTATGAGTTGTGTTGTGACACGAGAAAATGTTTGACTGCTGTTAAGAAATGAATTTCCCGATGAAGAGAATCCTTTAACGTGTTGCGTTAACTCAACGCAATTTATGCGTTTTTACCTTGGACCAATACAGACAGCAGTTATCATTGATTTTTGAGTGTTTTGGGTTCCATTATCCTCCTCAATATTTGCGAAATCTGGAACGGAATATGGGCTACATGGATTATAGTGAGCAGTCTGGTACAATCATTTTCTTGTCCTGATTTAAGTACGTTCTGATACGAGATAGATATTTGGTAAAGTTTTGAAGGATAGTTAGCAACATTGGCTCTATCACGTAATACATGAGGAACAAGTGAAGTGTTGTATAGTAGTGTAAGGAAAGCGGATACCTCCATCTTAATAAATTTGGTAAAATGGTGGAGTGATAAATATGTGCTAGTTCTAACGTTTTGCAACTGTGATATACTTAGGACAATATTAGAACTTTATTAGTTTTATAAATAGTTGTGCAGAATGGGTCGAAAGAAGAAGAAGCAGTCGAAGCCATGGTGTTGGTATCCTTTAAGTAAATAATGCTTGGTAATATGTCTGCGTATATTGTACGTAATTATAGATTGGAAGTATGCGAATATTATCAGAAAGTCTAAAAATATTAACGAATGTTATTGAAAGGGATAAAGTAGTTTCATATTTAGTTGGAAGATCATTATTTTCGGTAGTTAGCGTCTTAAATGCGATTCGAATAAATTAAGCGACCTGGAATTTTTTCTATTCAGTAAATATAATAAATTGTCTACAAGTTGATGTGGTAGTAGTCCTAGCTTATTTATTATTATAGTATGATTTTATTTTATGGTAAGAAGGAGGGGGTAATCATTTTCCAATAGGTAAAGACAGAACAGAAGGAATACGAATAGTTTTCTACAATTACCAAGGCTTATACAATTGCAATTTCAGTTTACAGTAGCTGCTATTATTTTGCGTAGAAATTCTAATTTTAGTACAAGTCTCTTCACAAATACTTATTTGGATCTTTCGAGGGGCGAAAGGACATTCCTAATACTACGTTTATAGGAGGTACCACAAAATTACGTTATCAAAGCAGTTTGATATGGATCAATTTGTAGAAAACCAGTGCAAGTTTGAATCGAATTCGGTTACGTGCATGGCGAAACTGAGTTTTAGCAAGAACATTAATCTTCAGAAATTTACGCATCAGCGCTAATAGATAATTGCGTAACGACACCTTAAGGCTTCATATGCTTTTACGCGTCCTACGACATATTTTTACGACTTCTCGTAAACCCGCATATTAATAGTTGGATGCGTGCAGTTTTACTATACGGGTCCACAGAGAAATTCAGAAAAAAACTACTTCTTTGTGTCTGCTTTCACTTTCTGTATCTTCAGCAATCACTTTTGTGGTGTGCTTTCGCATTCCCCGTTGCAGATTCACTTTAACAGGTTTTGTGCAAACTACCTGTGCTAGATAGCCGCTAAAAAAAAACATTAATGCTATATTAACAAAATATAGCCTAGCGACCGATGAGGGTTAGAAACCCGGCAGTGCTCGTTGTATTCTATCTTTTGCACAATTTACGCAAAAAAGGTGGCCACCGAAAACCTAAACAGGATTTTAATGGTTCCGCTTCTTAACTCTTGCTTGTCGTATACCCTGATTCACATTCAGTCCGTTTATTGCTTTTCTAGACTTAAGAGTGAAGTGTTGCTCTTATGGGAACAGCGATGTCAAGTTGAGAATTGAAAAGAAATGCAGAACAGATCGCACTTCTATTATACTTCCGTCTGATGTTGCCATCTCACGCAGAAAAAGAATATTCCACCACCACGACGATTAATGAATAATAAACAACTTACCACTTTGAGTCAATCTTTCTCTATATAAGCATGGCCTTATTTTGTCTTTTCTCATAAATTCAAGCTCTTTTAAAAGTATATGGAACGTGGATCTTTCGCAAATCGGGATCCGACTTTACCTGTTTGAGAACGGAATTTAGTGTTGGCAAATTTCTAAAGAAGGACTGATGGACTTTTTGTCTGATCACACTCCTAACAAATTCATTATGTTTTACAAATCGACCGTTCTTTTCCGTTTTCTTTCTTAATCACTTCTTGTTCGGTGTTACTAAAGGTTCGCGTGATAACTCGCTTCGAATTTTGAAGACGGTTGTCCTGGAAGTTTTCGTGGCTTCAGCTGTTTCACTCGCGACCCAACTTATACTTTTACGGGTTTTTAATAATTAAACAGGTTCATGACAATAGCCCTTCCTTGCTCTTCAACACTTGATCACTCACACTTAAAAGAGGTACTGGTTGTAACTTCTTCCATTTTGATATATTAACACACTCACTCACCTACGCACACACAGACACACGTGATTTTAGCAAATAGCACACGTGAGAATAGCAGAGTACGTAAATAAACACAATCAACAAAATGCCGAATGCTCAGAGACCACACACTGCACAGTAGCAAAGACACAACAGAGAATAATTTTGTCTGGAGTCTGGCATCAGTCATTTAGCGCGACAATAGATGATACAGTAGGTAATCAATTGGTCCCACCCACCGCACTAAACCGTCTTCTTATTTCCTGATGTAGTTTCTGAAACCAATGCTATTATGAAACCCAACAAAAATCACAGTCAGTTATGAACTCCCAAAGAAATTTCAATATACTAAAGATGAAAGAAGAAATACAAAATGTGTCCTACAGCAGTTCTCGCTGAAATTTTCTTCCCGACAAGGAATATATCTAATTAATAATCAAACTCAGATGTACGAGAAAAATTTCATGAATCAGTGTTGGGCTTAAGAAGTTTTGCACTTAGCATTTATTTTTAATACAAAGCAAGTCAATAGTTTTGAAAAGATGGATTATGGCTACCAAATAAAACTGAACTACCTGAGATGGAAAAATCACCGCGCAGACCATCCCCTGAAGTTACTTCCTTTTTATTCATAGTCCCCCACGTGGATGAGGGGTTACGTTCGTCGCCTTGTAATCAAAGGGTCCCGGGCTCGATTCCCGGTGGGCACACAAGTGGTTCGGATCTACTTTAAGCTGCAATCACTTTTCTGTTCTCTTTCCGTTTTTGATTAAAATAGTTTCCTTTGGTTGAAATAGAAATACGAAAGAAAAGGAGATTATAAGGAGTTTTACTTTTTCTAAAAATCAAAAAGATTTCATTCAAATCTTTCTGTCCGTACTTTTATTCCTTTTTTAACTACCTTTTTTCGTACTTGAAATCAGTGGAAGTGAACACACAAATGTAGGTTGACACCATGGTGAAATTTCCCAGCAGTTAGCAGTGCTCTTTGAGTAGACAGTTTGTCACATGCAAATGCAGCGGCAACGTTCTTAAAGCCGTTACGCTTATCATGTCTTCCCCTTCGAGTTTAAAAAACAAAAAGTAGCCATTAAAAGCTAATTAAATACTTTACAAGGAAAAGAGAAGTTACTAAAATTATTTTTGTATCGTCGGTAAATGTTTAACATTTTTAAAGATAAACTACAGTAGTGAAATCTGTTCTCTTTGACGGGGTAAGTACACAGGAGTAATAGCCCATAAGCAGCCACAGTACAGACCAAACTCGGGATAGCCTCTATGGCTGCCTCAACGTCAACATTTGTGTACAGTGTTACACTTCTTTTCACTGTTTTTTTTTCTTCTTTCTTTTTTAACGTACAAATCCGTGTCGGACGTAAAAGGGCAGACTATTTCGATTGCTTATAAATTACTCTAATACAATATTTGTTGTACTTTATCATAGACATTTCACAAACTATACATTCATCTGTAATTGCCTTATGGGAGTTTACGTGCATTTCAGGTTCGACTTTCATTTCGATATTTCAAAACAAGTACGCATTTTAGAGTGAAGTGCACACCATATTTCCATTACTTATACACTATTTTATTAAAGTATAATTAGAAATTTCTTTTGTACATTTTATAAGTCTGTGGATCCTTGTAGTAAAACTGCACCATTGGATGTATTTCAATGGCGTTTATTTCTTCTTAAATTTATTTTTATGTTCAGGTACCGTACGTTGCATTCGATTGGCAGTGAATTTATCGTCATGATTAATTGCCTTTTATCTCGCAATTAAGAGTAATGTTGATTACTAGGACAGATTCAGCATGTGTTAATAAAACTAGTTTCTTACTAATATGTATTTACTCAAGTTTTATTAATTTTTGGTGTTTTGTTGGCCTTTGTGCCACGGTGTAGGTCCAGTCATTTCAGGTCATTTATGAGGAAATTCACCGTCATTACCTTGGGAAGTGTTTGTTAAGAATTCCTTGGTGTACTTTCACTTTAAGAGGACTTTACCGTTTTTCGTTTAAATACTGCGTCCGAAAATATGTCATAAAAGCTGCGGTGGAGAAAACAAACTAACCTATGTTAGTGGTGGCCACTAGAAAGAACGAATACTGTCCAACCGAGTCAGAGGAGCGCAACAGGGGACCAAGCTGTAGTGAGTGGTTGCGTCCGTAGGAAGCAGGTGCGTCAGCGGTAGTGGGTATGTGCGTAAACGAGGATGTCGCCTAAAACACTTTCATTGCCGACTTTTGCCAATGACATTTCACACCATCGACACGATGTTGACATTTGAAATGGTAACAGTTCCTCCATTTCTTTATTTTCAATACCTTCCTACATTTGCCACACTTTCTGCTCAATAATCCGTGTCGCTCCGCATTACATGAAAACGCTTTCTCTGCACCAGCATAGGTTATAAAACTCTCAGTCGAAATGTCAAATCCATCACGTGTTACTACCATCTTTGGATGCTGTTGATTATTTCCTCATTAGGAATACACCATAATGTCTGACTTCAGCAGGCTGTAACTTAAAATAGTAGCAAAAGCACGCAGTTTTTAACACTTGTAAATACTACATTATACTTATTAAGTTAGCATGAATTTCATTAAAAATAACCAATTCACCCTTTTTTCCTGTAAATTTTGCGTTTTCTTTCATATTTCTGAACCTACTCTCCGATATCTAACACTTTGTTTTATTAATGCATGAAGGTTACTGTAAAATCGAAAATTAAACCGGTCATGTGTAATTCTTAATAAGTATTCCTATTGTGAAAATACAAGTCAGCGCTTTAGTTTTCACAAACTTCCGAGTTGTCTTGAATTGACTTCTGACCCTGACCAATTTAATTGAGTTGACTTCTGACCCTGACCAATTTAAACTCAAACAACATTGTAAGGCTAATATGATAATTCTGTGTTGAATAGTGGGAATCAGATGTCCGTGGCAATGTAGGCGGAGCCATAACCGTGAGTTTTAGTGGGTTCTCACGTTTACTTCCACATTCCGTTCCATAACTATTCATTCGGAATTGCTATTAGCTTTCTTTAGCATGTAATGCACCATAAATATGGATCGTTATACTAAAGAAAAGTCTATCAATCCTATCGTCGGTTTAAGTAGTAAACTTTTGCAGTTTCGATTCTTACGTAAATCTCTGTACTTTTCGGTGAAAAATAATAATACCCTTATGATCTGTATTGGTGGTAGAATTTTCCTTGACTTTAGACAGGTATTGTAATCGAGAGTTTGATGATGAAAAGATCCTCATTCAGCATCAAAAGGCCAAACATTTCAAGTGTCACATTTGTCATAAGAAGCTTTACACTGGTCCTGGATTATCAATACATTGTATGCAGGTAAGTTCTATCTTTTATTTCAGATAAAGTGAAGTGTCTGTATCTTGTAAGGGATTGAAAAATGTTGCTTGATTTTTCTATGGTATTTTCCAGAGGTGGTACATACAAAGTTTAACAAATTTCTATTGCTTTGTTCGGTGTGCAACGCGGTAATGTGAAAAATAGGGTCAGTGAGGGTAATTATAAGACAGATTTCACAACTTTTCCACGTTACTCAGCTTACGTTAGTTTTGAAAGCAGTTATCCTATGCAGCAGTTTATGGTGTCAATAGAGTAACAATTTGCTGCCAAGAAATTTCCTGTCATCTCGTAGGTTGAGTAAATCTAAAATTTGTGCTGTCTCATAATTTCCTTCCAAAAGGGTAATTATGAGGCATCTGTTGTTTCCAGCTTTCTGTAGGACTACCTAAACTACGCCGTGTGCGTGGGTTTTCTCGGGGTTCTCCCGTTTCCTCCCACTTTCTTCATTCCACCATTTCATTCATTTCTCATAATCACCGTCTCCTTTAGCCTAACCGGCATAACCGTGGGACGTAAAACTCAAAGATTTCATTTCATTTTTTTTACCTAAACTACGGAGTACAGCTTTTTTGAAACTTAAAATACTAGGATATAGAGACAAATTCCAGTTATTTCTCAGATACATTAATCTAACATGCGTCTCATAATTACCCTCCATATAAGGAAAATGAGATACAATAAAGTTAAAAAAAAAAAAAAAAGTAACTGAAACGGAAGCCCAAGGAACAAATTCAACTTAACCTATAACTGCTGACCTACCAGGCTTCCACCAGCACCCATTGGTTTTACAACAGTGATATTACTGCACGAGTAGAAATAAAAGTTAATATGATTTCAAATTCCAAAACAGATTGTTTTGAATGAGTTTGTTAAAAGAAATTGGTACATCCAAACTTTTGTAAACTGAAACTTAAAAGTATAGACAGAAAGTTGTGAAGGATGTTATTAAATGCCTGTGCTCTTAATTTTTATTTACCTATAGTGGTTGAAGGTAAGTGAGAGGTGTCTCATAATTACCCTCCATAGGGAGTGTCTCGTAATTACCCTCACTGACCCTATAGATCTCATTTCCATAGTGTTTATTTTAATAGTAGTTTTTCTTAACGAACCTGTCACATTTATTAACTGGAACTAGCATTAGTATATGTCTATCATTTAATAGTTACCGATACTTTCAGTGGATATTCCTATAAAGTAGGGTATACCTCTGTACTTACTAGCTGATATACGTATATGAAAGTTAGTCCAAGTTATTATTTGTTGTCAGTCGTCAGTTTAGTTTTTTTTTTAAAGATTCATTTCACATTTATTTCGTTGAAAATAATTTTCGGAGCGTCGTAATGTAGAAGCAAGTAACAATAAGATGTATCTGATCAAAATGATCATTAATATGTCAACAACAAAAATTTCGTTAAAACAAGTCCTACTTTTAGTAGGCAGTCAGGGATAAATATTTGCAAAGAATGTTTTAACAGAATCTACGCTGCATGTTCGTTGAAGTATGGTGATCGAACCTTATCCCAGTTATGATTATGGGATAAGTCTCCCCCAATCTTGCACATATAAGATCTCCAGTGTTACTTACTTCGCAAAATATAGCTGAGCGAATGACAGCGAGCGAAAGGAATTATAAGCCGCACAGGGCTCGTTGTTTTCTACCTTTATCACAATTTAGATAAAAACTAGGTACTCGGTTCTGGAGCCATGAAACGAGTTGGGGAAGATTCTAAATACCATCCTAATTAGGGTTAGGATTTTAGCTGCACACGTTTTACGTTTAGAGCGAAAACCAACTCTCAGAATGTACCCGAGTTCTTAGATGTTGCATCCAGTTGGGAATAGTAGAGATATAGTTACTAAATTGTGCTCAAAAATCTTACCTTGTAGTTTTTATTCAGGAAAAAGAGTTTTTGTTCAGGAGTAAAAGTATTTTTTTTTTCTCGGAGGCAAAATTTTTCATGAAGAACTTTCAACTCCAACTATATTTCACAATTTCTGAAAACCTTTCTAGCAATAAATCTTGTGCAGAAAACCTCATCCTCTGGTTTCAAATACTTTTGATACAAGCTTTTTTCACTTTTGATGACTGCATTGGAGAATCTTAGAAAAATCTCCTTTACTAAAACATTATCCTACTTTTATATATGTTTCATGAAAGACCATTATCTGCTTTAAGATAGTACAAATTATTACTTCTGGTCATTCGAAGTATCCATGCAGCAGCATGTTTCGTACTGCAAACACATTGGTATGCGCATCAGTGAAGAAAAATGAGTCTAATTCAATTTGGTGGCAGATAAAAAGGTAATCTTTCTCTTAATATCTCATTAGTAAGGTAACTTTGGTGAAAATATATATTTTAAATATCCGATGGTCGAGCAACTCCCCTGATGATTTGATATGGAATGACCTTTACTCCAAAACCTCGACAAAGGAAAATCAGCACCTAGAATTCCGCTGCACACCTGCTTCCTAATGTCTACCGTTGTTAGTTGCTTAAATTAGTTTATGGGCTTGGAAAGCTATAGAATAAATATCACTTAATCCTTGTGCGCTCCGAGCGCTAGAAATATAAATTGAGTAAGTTTTTATGTTTGAAAGCAGCTTTGTGTAATATTCACACTTTAGCACTTACACCTTTTTTTCTATAGTTAACCGGTCTTACGCCAGTTTTCTGAAGATCAGAAGAAAGAATAACAATTAGTTAAAAAAAAAAAAAAGTTAACCCTGGTGATTTTAAGAAGAGTTCATAATAGGAACCAAGGTGTAAGTGCTCAAGTGTGAATATTGCAAAGGAGTTATCAAATATAAAGAATGTTTTAATTGATATTTTTTAGCGTTCTGAGCGCACAAGGTTTGTTATATTTATTCTTCAATTTTGCAAGCTCGTAAACAGGTTTAAGCAACCAACAGAGGTAGACATTAGGAAGTAGTTACAGGGGTTAAGACAACAGATTTGTTTGCATAAAAACTCAGAAGTGTTGAAGAGAATTGACAGGAGTGTACTGCGGAATACTTGGTGCAGATTTTTTATTATTTATATGTTTCGGGGGTATATAATAATTTAACTATAAAAAGATTCCAGTATGCAACGTTTCCAGAGAATTGGAATATGGTGTAATATTACGTCCTAAACACGAGTGGCAGTTGGGGATACAGTGTAACATTTTTTGAGTAGGGTGGAGATATTTTTCGAGAACCTTTTATTCGCTTACTCTGTCCATTTTTTTTTTTAAGTGCTATTTTTTAAAAATTTATTCCAAGTTTTTTGATCATCGTCGATTGAATGTGTGAAATGTTTGAAAAGATTAAGCAGTTGTGCTTTCTCTCGATCCAAATAACGCAGGTAGAATTTTCGAAGCACACCATCTTTTTTGCCAGAGAATATTCTTAGTTTTCAAGCAGTACTATTTTATATCTATGATTACAAGTTTTTGATTAGAAAAAGAACGATGGGCTATTTAGTTCCGTGAGACAACAGTTCATGGTTTTGCTAAGGAAATACACGAGGTTAGTCTTCAGAAGTCGACAGAGTTTGCCAGGAGAGTACAAAGTTTGCCCAGAGGGGGCGCAGTGGTTAGTGGTAGAGCGCTTACCACTGATGCGTGAGGTCCCTGGGTTTTCTAGGAGTACTCTCGTCTCCTTCTCACCAGTTCTTCCATCCTCATTCACTTGCCTCAATCCGTCTTCCGTAGCCGAAAGAGCATAATCGTAGAACATTGAACTGCAAGATTTCATTTACGAATGGATATGGAAAGAAGGTTTACCATCCACAAATACGTTTTATATCCAAATAGAGACGGTTACATTTTAACGACTTAGAGATGCGTAGAGAGAGAGAGTGAGTACGTAATAGAAAAAAAAAACTTTATTTCTTTTTTATGCCTTATTTTAGCACCTGTCTGTTGATTTTTGGATCAAAAGATCCAACATATTTCAGGCAAAAATTTTCTTGTAGGCTCTATATCTGGATCACTACGTATAGTGTAGCCAAACTCAAACTATCACTTAATTCAGTATGATGTGCTTATTCTGTTATATATATATATATATATAGAAAAGGTCGTTCAAAAATTTTGTCGCTGATCCAAAAACTAGTTATTGACCAAAATCACAATCTTTTGATCCAATTTTTTTGGGTTATTCCTAAAATTCTTGTTTCCTGTGAAAACTGTGTTAGTAAGTAAATATCCTAACCCTGGTTACAACTCACTGGACAGAAAATCAAAAGCTTCCCAAACTAGACCAAAAGTTAAAACGATCGGTGTAAATGATACTGCAGTGTGTAAAAGATTCTTAGAGAACTCGTAGTCAGTTGCATTTTCTAGGACAATGGTGGGCCAATACAGAAGGTCGGTCCACATTTATGGAAACGGTGGAACGTCCGCCAGGGGCGCTAGAATCGCACAGAGAGTAAGCACAGCAGAGCAATCAGAAACCAGTTGTGGTGGAGAATTCGATAGCAGGGAATGAAATGCTCCGAGTGTAAAATGCCTCCAAAAGTGACCCCCTTCTGGGAGGGGCACATCACTGCTCTTTCCGACATCGGATACAGTACAGTGCAATTGTGAAACAGTGCTCGTCCAAGGGTTTCACCATTTCCAAGAAGGGTATTGCCAATGTACTCAGTCGCAACAAAAATGCACGGCAAGAGGAAGCGGATGTGCGCACAGTGGCACGAAAACAACACCCCCCTCCCAAATGTACAATGGATGTGGTTCAACAAGTGCAGAAGTTGGCGACCCAGGAAGATCCACCGCCACAAAGAGACATTGCCAGGATTGTTAAAAGGTCCAAATCAACTGGGCAGAGGATAATCACCCAGGATTTACGCCTGCAAGTGAAGCATAAGCCACGTGTTCACACACGCACAGTCAAACATATCCGCGAACGCAGGGTCCGTTGCAAAGGGCTCTATGAACGGTATTTAGCAGGTGACAAATGGAAATATGTGGTCACGTTAGACGAGGGCTGGATCTGTTTGTCAAACTCCAAGCCAGTTCGAGCCATTTACTATCATCCAAAGGATGCCAAGGACCATGCCAATTGAGTCCGCACGTACCGTGAAAGTCTTCTCCGTGGCTTCATGGTGGTTGCAGGTTTTTGTCATAAATGGAAACTTCCCTTGCATAGAGTTGCACGAAATGTGAAAATTTTTAGCGCAGCATACTAACAACAACACGTTCTGGAGCCATTATACCGGCAGCATATCCCGTCGTTGTATGGTACAGAGGTGTCGAAAGTCTTTATTCATCAAGACAAAGCAGCCAGCCACACCGCTCGAACAACTGTGGCATACATGGCCAGCAAAGCGCGTGAAACTAGAATTCATGCTATCCCATATTCAGACATCCCTGTCAAGTCTCCCGATGCTGCACCAATGGACTTTTGTGCTTTCGGGTGTTTGAAGCGAGCGATTTCCTTACGTCGTCCACGCACTTTGACTGGCTTGTTGAAAGTTTGCAAGGAGGAGTGGTCCAAACTGGATCAGGTTTCTTTGAACAGAAGCCTACTCCAATGGAAACTTCGGTGTCGGGCTATAGTTTATAGTCAGTGTCGTCATATCGAGCACAACCGCTGGTGGAAATACGGCTTTGCGCCGTAGCGTAGAGTATACAAAATCGTTTCCATAAATGTGGACCACCCTTCTGTATAATTTATTAAAATCAGGGTTGGCAAAAACCATGGTTTTTATTTAAAAAGAAAAACTTTTTTTTTTTTGGTTGAAACCCGTTTTTTTTTTTTTTGGGGGGGGGAATGATTTGTTGTATGTATTTATATCACATATGGACAGAAATAAGTTTGTTTCGCCTTGGTGCTATTATGCAACAACCGGGCTATGCTGGAAGGGGTCAAGTAAGCTTAAAGTGGAATCCAAACTGCTTCTCGGCTTACATTCGTGAGAAATTGTCCTCCATTTGAACTCGCAACCGGGACTGAATTGGTCACAAATGTGATAGGTCTGCTGACTCACTCACGAAGGACTCTTGATAAAAATACGTTGTACTGATCTTTACATACTTGTTAATATAATTGTCAAGGGTCATTTCAGAAGGACAAAAAGATAAAGTTGCAGAAGTGAAGCCATTATACAGAATTACATATGGACAATTTCGAAATACTGCAGAGTACAGAACTAATTTAGTTCAAGTTAGTTCACTATGACTTTTATTAGTCTAAGTTAAAGAAATACAACTTAATTTGCATATCAGTAAGAAAAGTGAATAAAGATACGAATTATATGAGTCCACTTTGGCTCTGACCCATTTATACACAGATACCAAAGATACTTCTGATTTCAATAAATGCCTCTCGTGGGGTTTGTATGAGAAATCCCCCCAGAAAAGTATGACATTTCGATGTATGTTATCAATAGTAAACATTATTAAAACGAAACGATATTTAGGATTATTTATTGCAATTGCCTAAGAATAATAACAAAAAAAAAAAGTTGTTTCTGTAGTATAATCTCTCTGAGTAATGGATGAGGAATTTAGGTCTGAATATAATACGAATATTACATGGGAGTAAAACGTGATAGCCCAAAAATGTGTGCTCATCAAGATTTTACAAACACTTACACTTTTACGAACATTTTTCGTGTTTTGGTTTAAACCAGCCAACCCTGATTAAAATCGACATGGCACATCTTTAAAAAATATTGTAATACTAATTACTAAAGCATATCGTAATCTGGTTGGAATTGTGATGCACTGATTCTCATCTGTCAGTCGGTTTCTAATTCAGCTCTTTCGAAGTAACCATATTCTTTTCATTGGTCAGATTTTTTTTGGGGGGTGGGTGGGGGCGTTTGCTCCGTTAGCTGTTCGAGAAAAAGGAGCTACTAATATACGTACTTCATGAAGAAGGATGCACACTTGTTAAGTGTGTTAGGGCGCTTCGTAGAGTGGCTGAGTCTGGTTCAAAGTTCATATCAGGAGTTACATAATACTGAACTGGAAGTAGGATAAAAAACAAGGAAAGTTCTAGAAGACAAAATGAAAAATAGAACACATTCTGTTTTCTTGCATGGAATGAAACAGTTTTATCAGGCAATAGGACATCCTTTTTCAGGAATCAGAACTACAATTGACCAATCTTGTTCTGAAAAACAATCCAAGTTATCGTAACGTAAGTGAATATTTTGTATTCTGCCCTCATTACTTCATTGAGATGAGTGAAAGATACCATAAATTGAGCATTTTTTTTTTTTTTTTTTTTAAACATGGGTTAGAAAATGAGAACATCTTGTATTATTAATACGGTGTTATTCCATCTTTAGCACGCAGTACATCTTGAATTGTTGACAGAATAGACCAATATGAGTGCAGAATAGTAATGAGTAGAATTTGAAGCCATTCTTGCAGTACAACCTCCAGTTCAGGTAGAAACGACGTCCACGCCGCGCCCTGTTTTTCAAAACAGCCTACAGAGGCCCGATGATATTCAGGTCTGAGAATTGGGTGGGTCAGGGAAAATGTTGAATTTCATCAGCATGCACTTGAATAGGGCCAGCGGTGTGAATCGGAACATTATCATCCTTGAGATGGCACTCTCGTCTGGAAACAAAGTTCGCACCTTTGGGGATTACCCTAAAGGAGTCTTTACATTGAAGCTGTGACCTGACTGTACAATGTAAGAAGAGGAGTTGCCGAATACCATGATATAGCGCCCCAGATCCTAAGAAAACTAGTACCATATTTGATAGTTGGGTAGATACAGTCCACATAATGTGCATCAGAGTTCGCTAGACAAGGACTCATCTTATGGGAGAGAGGGTAAAGGGTGACTCGTCCGAAGAAACAACACTTTGCCAGTCTTCCAGTTTTTGTAAGCATTGCTCTATACACATCCCTTTTTCGCATTCGTGTCGTTTATTAAGAGCTTGGCAACAGCAACACACACATGGATATTCATTTTATGCAGTTCGCTAGTTTCCTCGTTAATGATTTGGATGATACTGAAGCATTTAGGTGCAGATTTAGCTCTGTGGTCATCTCGACTTTTTTGTTTTTCTCCTGCCTAGTCACAATGCGCTTCACCGACTGCAGGTCCCTGTCCTGCAACTTCGTCTTTCGACCATCGTTGTGCTTCGCTGCCTGTGTTTTACTGTGCATTGGTATGCGGTCATAACATTTCAAGACAGTGCCCTTTGTTACGCGTAGCTCAGCGATGCTCCAGCTAGAGGGACATCAACAGTTAGACTTCTTTGAACCTGTCAGGTCAGATATAGTGGTCACAGACCACACCTATAGAACCACATTGCCTCACTCAACTAGTAGTGCATAGGTCATATTACCTGCAACAAACAAGAGACAGGTTCGCGGTGGTTCAGTGATAGAACGCCTGCGTCTGGCGTGCGGGGTCCCCAGCTATGAGAAGTTACAGGTCTTTATAACTTCTCAAACACTATGTAGGGCTTTAAAAAATTGGAGAAATTTGGTATCCGGACCAAATGTTCTTTCACTTGGGTTTCCCTGAGGAATCATGTAGCTACGATGGAGCTCATTCGTAGTTGTATTTGTCGTTTCATTACGATCCTGTAGGAAACGGTTCATTCTTTCTTGACTCTGTATTGTATCTAAGAATTAGTATTGATTCGACTAAACCATAGTACGTACCCTACCAAATTAGAAATTGGTGCGAAAGATTACTTCGTTTTTATATTGGATAATGAAGGTTTTTGAAAATTAGGTAGGAAATATATATTTTAATCAGACAATAAATTAATGTAATTTGAATTAAATTTGCTCCTGTTTTGTCCAATTTAATGTTCGTTCGCTCTTTCTGATTTCAGTGATGAATGAACGTACGTTTTTAAATTTTCGAACAAGATTTGCCAGTGGCTCAAATTTCAGTGCAGGGAGTAATATCACTTTCCGTTCAGATGGAAGTTACTCATACATTCCTTCACAGTCAATGCTGCAGGTACTTGAAAAGTAATTGGTTTGTGCAGTCTCGTTAATGAAAGTTGTTTTGTAGCACCGTAATCTCTTCGCGATAGCTTACTAGACATTTCGTTTTGTCGCCTTTAATATGGGAAATTCATTTACATGTTGTACATTTAAGAATGCAAAGATAAAAGTAGTAGCTTCGCTTAAAAATCTGCTGAAAATAATTTCTCCTTTATTTATTTTTATTTTTTCATTGAATGGTGAAATTTATGATTCCTTGCTGGGAACACCTGCTGAAACTTTAATATAAATATACATCGTACTACATATTGAAAATTCTTTTTGAATATTTAGGGGAAAAAATTGCAGTTCTTTCGAGTTCTTAGATATTGATAGTGTCGAGGTGACTGATTACTGAGGAAATACATACATATTTTTGGAAAATGTTAAAATCGCCCCAAAGAGAATAAATCACGCTTATCCTCCCCACAGGGCTACAGAGGTCCACGTTTATGGAAACGAATTGGAACGTCTGCTAGGGGTGCTACAATCGCACGGTGTGAAAATGAACGAACACTGAAAAGGCAAGTGTGTGGAGAAGACGCTAGCAGATAGTGAAGTGCACAGAGCGTAAAATGCCGCCAAAAGGCACTTCATTCTCTAAAAAGAAGTACGTTTCAGCACTTTCCGACATAGGATACAGCTACAGTGAAATTATGAAACAGTATTTGGCAGGGTTTTATCATTTCCAAGAAGGTGATTGCCAATGTAATCAAACTGTACTACCATGAGCAAAATAAATGACGCGTCTCTTTATTCTGAAGTTTTTTGAAAATATCTCCATTTTCTTTATATGTTCGAAATTTCGGAAGGTTTCCCCAGCAGGACAGGTTAATAACAAACCCGTTTTTAATATTTGTGTTAGATATGAGCTTAAAATAAATAAATTAGAAGCAAAAAACATTAAATCGACAGAAATCTCGAGAATTACCAACTCTGCTAAAGTGGGAAATTTTCAAGAACGCGAGGGAATTCTGCAGTTCAACACGAAGCAGCGACATCTATGTCATTGAGAGAGACGTGGATTAGATCTACAAACGAAACTTTTAACGAAACATTTCTAATGTGTCTTATAACATGCATTATCAGCGAACTCCAAATATATGAATCTATGCTAAGTATTAACGTATAGATAGAGCAAATAGTGGAAATTACCTATGGAAAAAGACGAATTCTTAGCACAATCGTAATGAAAAATCGTCTTTACCGTAGAACAGGTTCAGTTCACGTAAGAAAAGAAGTAGCTCAGTTAGTTAAAGCAAGTAGTCTGTATGCCGAAGGTATTGGGTTCGAACCCCATGGAAGTGCCGTTGTAATTTTTATTACTGTGGTTATTTTATTTATTTTTTATGTGGGAAAAAATCAAATTGTAACATATGTGTAAAACTCATGACGATACCAAAAAAAAAAAAAAAAAAAAAAAAAATGCCGTTCTCGCACTTGCATTAGTGTCTGTAATTTTTGTTTGCAAACAGTTTCGTAATAATTTCCCCTGTGCTCACTACTCACTACATGCT
Organism: Thermobia domestica; assembly: GCF_964235325.1. Lineage (NCBI taxonomy): Eukaryota > Metazoa > Arthropoda > Insecta > Zygentoma > Lepismatidae > Thermobia > Thermobia domestica. Next base: position 53,988,652 of record NC_137456.1, on the reverse strand, counting down.
CACTGGTGCATGACGAATGTTTTCCAGTAAATGTTAATTCTAATTTGGAGAATTTTATAAAGTTTCACAATGTTTCTCGCTTGATAGTCTTCTATCTACTTTTTTGGACACTTTGATAACAGATTTCCCTATTAAATGTTTAATTTCCCCTATATATATTTAATTACAGAAAAGTTTTACATGTATTTGTCTTAAATTGAAATTGTTTTGAATTTACCACATGAGGTAAGTAGCCCGAAGGAGGAGAACTGAAGTAACTGATATTCTACGTAAACGCAACCTATTGTAGAATTATTATGCTTCTTAACTTCAGCACATAATCTTTACGTTGGTCAGACAGAGAAAAACTCTGTTTTTTCCTCTCCTATGACCACTCATCTTAAAGCTCTACATGTAATGATTCGTGTCACATAATTTCGGCTCTCCAAAGACATTTATTATTATTATTATTATTATTATTATTATTATTATTATTATTATTATTCCTGAATATGTCACCCTTACATAATGTAACTTTAGATATTTTGGTTTAAAGTGCTTTGTTTAGTAATAATTTGAGCAACCATGTAACAAAATTTAAAATGTATGAGGAGGCACAAAGTTTTATTTTCCCCCCCCCTCTCTTTTCAGCAACGTCCCAACAGAAAGTATATAATTTCTGACAAGCAGAGTAGACAAAATGAATAAGAAATATATTTAAAGTAACCTTTCCTCCTTCGTGAATGGAATATCACGTAACATTTTTTATTCTACTGAAGAGACCCTAGGCCGTTATGGTTAGGTAACAAAAGTTGCTGTGACCAACTGAGTTTCGATTTCTTACGCGAAAGAAGTCTGTTATGTTACGAGGCATGCTTTTCATGAGCAAAACTGTTCGAAGTAATACGATCATGGCTCAAGGACAGAGACGGAACTGAATTACCACTCGATTGACCTTGAGGCCAAATCACCAAAGAGTAGCTATAAACGTAAGTTCAGCATGCATTTCTGTGGAGTTCTGTTCAGTATTCCTCTCTGTCAATCACGCTTGTTTGTAAGAGTAATATTTTACAAACCTAACCTTTCGATAGAGTACAATAGCAAAAGAATAAAAGGGAAGGAATTCTTGCCCTTGTGAACGTTGGATACCACCATGTTCAATAAAACTGTCGCGTCTCCTTGAAGTGATATTTTATCGAAAATAACTCTTTTCCCTTTATATATCCGAAGTTTTTGAGGGTTTCAAAATGAGGAAACGTTACTGACAAACAAGGACGCATTTAGGGGTGGGTACAGGGGGTCCGGACCCCCTCTGAAATCCCAACTTGTCTGTAAATTTAGCCTAATTTTTGGGATTATCTTTTAAAATTTTATTATAATTTATCCTAATATTGAAGTCGGGCCCCTTCCGAAATAAATTACTGTATACGTGCCTGCTGACAATTTTCAATATATTCGTTAAATAATAAAGTAAAATAATTAAATTAGGAGCAAAAAGCTTCAACACGGGCTAACTCATGTCCACTGCCAATATTGTTAGAAGGGATATTAATAGCAAAAACTGCTAGGCAATGCTGAACCTTGAAACTTCACCCCGAACAGCAAGCCTATTATTGAGAACTACATATGAAACATTTCATCAAAACTTATCTAGCTTTTATCTGGCATGAAATTATTATATACACTAAAATACACTATCCTAAAATGTGTATCTAAACATTGCTCTACGTATCTACGAAGCAATGAAAATTTTTTATCGAAATATTTGGGCAGGAAACTCTAACAGCCAGCCATTTTATTTAAATCGTAATAAACCCTGTAACCGTGCGTTAACGTGAAGACAAACCTTGGTCCATTGGTAATGTGTTGGAAGAATGAAAATTCAATGTTCGTAGGTTCGAATTTATCCACTCACCAGAACATTTTATTCTTATGTGTAACGATGAAATAAGAAAGAAAAAATGTATAACCGTTAAGACAAAACTTCAACCAAGTCTGAAGAGAACAATAATAAAATAGTAACACAATGACGTCAACCAAGAATTATTTCATGTAGCGTTTGGACGAAATTACAACTGTCAACAATTGCAGAAGTAAAAACATGCTGATAGGCGTAATGTAGTCTAGACTTCTGAATGCATTTACTTCCTCAAAACTTCCGTTTCGTCATTGGTATGCCGTTAGTCATGGTAAAACCTTTCAATTGGAAGTGAAATGACAAACTAAAACAGTTTTAAATCAATAAATGTCTATGTGTAAAAGTAGGTGTCTCTTATCTGTAGTTCTGAGTTCCTTTTACTTTGAAGTGACAAATGAGAGAAGGAAGTATGGTGATCGAAAAAAAAAAAATCAAATTTGAGATTGCAACGAATTTACAAGTATTATAGCCCCTAATACCGAAAAAGTTATTTTTTGATACATGTCCATCTGTTCGTCCGTCCGTTCGCTACACTTTTCTGTGCACTCGCCTAGAGGCCAACCGTTCAACTTATCTGCACCAAATTTTAGTTTAAGATTTTCATAGTATTTCCTATAGTTTCTTTTATTTCCCTCCTACTCCCAAAACAAGGGTAGTTTCCTGTACGATGAAAATAGAAAAAAGATATTTTCTCATAACTGACTCTAACGATCTTGTTTTCTTTCTTTTTTTATAAATCAATATTTAATTAGCAACCCTATTTTGTGGTATAAGGCATTTATCTGAGAAAAATCTACAAGGGGTAGTTTATACTAAGGGGGTGAGTTTTTTCTCAGTGATTTTCTCAAAATGGACTCAAATGTTTTCGTTCATATTTCATAAATAAAGATTTCATTAATAATTTATCAATATGGCATAACTCGTTTGTCCTAAAAAAATGCGAGGGATAGTGTATTCTTGGTGGAGTGTTGTCTGGGCGATTTTCTCAAAAACGACTCAAAAGGGTTTATTTATATTTCAAAAATAAATATTTCGTTAATAACCGAACAATATGGCAAAACTCGTTTGTCCTGAAAAAATATGCGAGGGGTAGTTTACTCTTGGGGGTGTTTTTCCTCCACGGTTTTCTCGAAAATGAGTCAAGCAATTTTGTTCGTACTCAGAAATAAATATTTCATTAAAAACCTAGTAATATGGAATAACTCGCTTACCCTGAAAGAATCCTCAAGAGATAGTTTATTCGGGGAGTTATTTTTCCCTCACGATTTTTCTCAAAAATTACTCGGACAATTTTATTGATAATTCATAAATAAGTATTTCATTAATAACCCTATATTTTAGTATAAGTCATTTCTATGAAAAACAATTACAACGGATAGTTTATTTTTGGGGTCAAGGTTATTTCCCCGACAATTTTCTCGAACGACAGGCGATACCGCCTAGAGGCCATACCGTTCAACTTATCTACACCAAATTTTAAACTTAGGGTTTACTTAGTATTCTTACAGGAGCTTTTCCTTTTTTTCCTACCACCTAAAATAAGTGTGGTTTACAAACAGCCGAAAATCGAAAAACGCTATTTTCTCAAAAATGGTTTTAACAATTTTGTTTATTTTTCATTAATCAATATTTAATTAACAACCCTATATTGCAGTATCAGATATTTCTCTTAGAAAAATTTACGAGGGGTAGTTTATTCTTGGAGGTGACTTTTTCTCGACGATTTTCTCAGAAAAGACCCTGGCGAATTTTGTACACACTTCATAAATAAATATTTGACCTTACAACATAGTATAAGTCAATTGACCTGAAAAATATATGAGTAGTAGTTTATTCTTGGACTTGAATTTATTCCCAGTGAGTTTCTCAAACACGACCAGTTGGCAACCCTGTATCTCGACAACGAAGCTGAATTCGAAAACTGCAAGAGGACCATTTGTCTCCTTTTGATGTCACGAATCACCTCCCGAAGTTTGTGGACATCTTTCAGGTTCACCCTTAATGAAGCTTCTTTTCGAAAAGTTAACTATTAACTTTAGGCATTGTTTATCTTTTTTTAAATCACAAATGTCGTTATTAATTTTAAGGCAGAGAACTACTTCTGAGAGAATAGATCTTGAAAAATAATTTTAAAACTTAGGCTTTTGTTTTCGAGACATTCCAGACAAGACGAGACATTTTACAAGCTATCTCGTGTCAAAAACATTTGCCTCGTATTATCTTGGATGTCACAAAGCGCGTCTTGTCTCTTTCTCGAGACATGTCTTATCTCGTGCGCATTCGTTAACACTTGGAAAGGATTATCTTTCTACTCAAAGCATTGTTTTTATAATGGTTGCATATTTATGATAATTGCTGTCCACATAAATTACAGTCCTTTCAGTTGAATTAATTTTTGTTATTATTATTATTGAAATTGCAATATCTAGTTTAACGTTGGACGATTATGCACCTACGCTAAGGGAGAATGATGATGAATGAAATGGTGAAATGAAGAAAGTGGGAGGAAAATGGAAAATCTCAAGAAAACACATACCCATGCACACGGTATTTGTGCACCTCAAATTTCACTTGGCACGAAGTGGAATCGAGCCACGGACCCCCTGCACCAAAGGTCCCTGCAATGCTTTATTATTATTATTATTATTATTATTATTATTATTATTATTATTATTATTATTATTATTATTATTATTATTATTATTAATAATAATAATAATAATAATAATAATTGAAGCGAGCTTAACGAGTTTCAACCGTACGACTCAACCAACGGTTGGGTGCCTGTTCGTTCGTCTGCTCCTCTCATAAAAGACATTTCATTTTAATGAAACTAGTAAGTGCCTTCTTTTAGCTCTGCGAAGTAACTATTGCTTGGAATATGAATCTGCAAAACATAAGAGGTAAAATTAACCAAATGGTGCAAGTTTCCACTTATATATACAAAACAATTTTGCAATATCAACTACGTGAATCTTGTCCCATAAAGAAGCCGAAACCCCTACACCGAAGAGCCCTCCGAGATTTGATCATTGTCCACACGGACTGAAATTGTCATTTGAAGCCAAGACTTTAATATGAAGCCAATAATTTCTTTAAAATAGACGGAAAATTCGGAAGTTATAAGCATTTTCATATTTTTGCCTTTTCCCATAAGGGAGCCGTAGCCCCCTATACTGAAGAGCCCCCCCCCCCAGGAGATTTGATCATTGTCCACTCGGACTGAATTTGTCATTTGGAACCAACACTTTAATACGAAGCAAAATATTTCTTTAAAATAGACGAAAAATTCGAAAGTTATAAACATGTTAATAATTTTGCCTTTTCTCATAAGGGGGCCGTATTAGCCTACACTGAAGAGCCCCACGAGATTTGATCATTGACCACTTGGACTGAAATTCTCATTTGAAACCAAAACTTTAATATGAAGCCAAAAATTAAACTTTTACATCAATTTAAACTGACTGGGTTCCGGTTCCCCCCACTATTGTTTAGTTTAGTTAAGTGGTAATTTGTGACAGCTTCACATCATCAAAAGAATGTTTCACTTCCCCTCTCCTCCCCTAGGAGTTCGTGCTGGATCCACCACTGGAATCAATAGACACTCTTCCTATTCTTTTTGTCACCCTTGATTGTGTAGGGGCTCCCTCGTACAAATAAAGAAGCGGTAATATTACAATCAAGGGGCGCTATATATTAGGTATTTTTTTAGTTACCTACCCCTAACCGCACAGGGCCATCTTTCGTAGAATAAAAAATATTACGTGATATTCCAATCATGAAAGGGGAGAGGATGCTGTAAATATATTTCTTATTCATTTTGTCTGTCCTGCTTATCAAAAATTACTTTCTGTTGGAAGGGTACTGAAATGAGAGGGGCAAAATAAAAAGTCGTACCCCCTCCTACATGGTTGCTCAAATAAGTACTAAAGAAAGCATTTTAAACTAAGATATTTAAGATTTAAACTAGGAAACTAAGATATCCTTACATTATGTAAGGATGGCATATTCAGGATTATTATTATTATTATTATTATTATTATTATTATTATTATTATTATTATTATTATTATTATTATTATTTGAATGTTTTTGGAGCACCGAAATTTTGTGAGACGAACAATGATATGTAGAGGTTTAAGATGGGTGGTCATAGAGGAGGAAAAACCAGGATTTTTCTCTATCTGACTCTCTAACGTAAAGATTATGTGCTGAAGGTAAGAAGCATCATCATTCTACAATAGGTTGCTTTTACGTAGAATATCAATTACTTGAGTTCTCCTCCTTCGGTCTACTTACCTTATGTAGTAAATTCAAAACAATTTCAATTCAATACAAATACATTGTAAAACTTTTCCGTAATTAAACATCTAGGGAAAATTAAACATTTAATAGGGACATCTGTTATCAAAATATCCAAACACGTAGATAGAAGACTATCTAGTGAGAAATATTGTGAAACTTTATAAAATTCTCCAAATTAGAATTAACATTTACTGGGAAACATTCGTTATGCGCCAGCGAGCATATGGTGAGCAGTGAGCACAGGGGAAATAATTACGAATCTGTTTGCAAACAAAATTAGGGACGCTAATGCAAGTGCGACAACGGCATTTTTTCTTTTTTTGGTATCGTCATGAGTTTTACACATACGTTACAATTTGATTCTTTCCCACATAAAAAAATTAATACAATAACCGTAGTGTAGTGATAAAAATGACAACGGCACTTCCATGGGATCAAACCCGCTACCTTCAGCATACAGACTCGTTGCTTTAACTAACTGAGCTATTTGTTTCTTTACGTGAACGGAGCCTGTTTCGGTAAAGACGATATTTCATTACGATCGTCCTACCAATTCGTCCTATTCCATAGATAATTTCCACTATTTGCTCTATCTTTATGTTAATACTTAGCATATATTCATATATTTGGAGTTTGCAGATAATGCATATAATAAGACATACAAGAAATATTCGTTAAAAGTTTAGTTTGTAGATTTAATCCACATTTCTCTCAATGACATAGATGTCGCTGCTTCGTGTTGAAATGCAGAATTCCCTCGTGTTCTTGAAAATTTCCCACTTTAGCAGAGTTGGTAATTCTCGAGATTTCTGTCGATTAAATGTTTTTTGCTTCTAATTTCTTTATTTTAAGCTAATATCTAACACAAATATTAAAAACGGGTTTGTTATTAACCTGTCCTGCTGGGGAAACCTTCCGAAATTTCGAACATATAAAGAAAACTGAGATATTTTCAAAAAACTTCAAAATAAAGAGACGCGTCATTTATTTTGCTCATGGTAGTACATAGTGCAGCCACAGAGGAGGAAGATGCGCGCACAGCAGCAAGAAAACGGGCAATGCGTGATTCAACTGGTGCAGCAGATGGTCACACAGGTTAATCCGCCGACACAAAGAGCCATTGCTAGAACAATGGAGACCTCGAAGACAATTGTGTAGAAGATACTCGCCCAGTATTTACGGCAGAAATTGAAATTTAAGTGTTCACACGCTCTCAGCCAAACACATCCGTGAACGTAGAGTACATTGCAGACTGCTTTATGAGTATTATTTAGTAACCGTAGATAAGGCCTGGATCTATTTGTCAACTTCTACGGGGGCCGAGGCATGTACTGTCTTTCAAAGAATGCCAAGAAAAGGACAAATTGGGTTTGCACTTGCCGCGAAAGTTTTCCCCAGGGCTTCGTGATAGATGCCAGTTTTGGCTACAAAGGGAAACTTCCACTGCATCAAGTAGTGCATAATGTGAAAATTAACGCCACATAATATCAACAGCATGTTCTATAACCATTATACCGGCAGGATATTTCTTCCTAGTATGATGCTTAGGTGTGAAAAGTGTTCATTCGTCAAAGACAAAGCGTCCACCCATACGGCTCGTACAACTGCGGTGTACTTGGTCCGCCAAGCGCATACACTGGTATCCGTGCTATCTCATATTCCAATATCCCTTTCAAGGTCCCGCTGGTGCACTAGTAGATTTTTGTGCCTTTGGGTTATTGAAGCGAGCTGTTTGCTGCCGTTATTCGCGCACAGTGCAAGGGTTGTAGAAAGTTTGCAAGGATGAGTAGTTAAAACTAGCTGAGATGTTTCTCAATAGAGGCCTCTTCTAATGGCTATTGCCTACAGCCAAGGTAGGTATATAGAACACAACCACTGGTGGAAACATGGCTTTATGACCTAGGGTGGATGTTCCAAAATAGTTTCCATAAACATAGACCTACTTCTGTAGTGGTTAGAGCTTGCATCTTTGTTACACGGAGTCTCGGGTTCGATTCTCGATAGGAGAACCATAAAATTTGAACGTGTTACGATGGTCCAGGTTCCACCTTAAACCGTAGTTTCATGTCTCATACAGCCTCGATGCTGAAAGGTACGCTAAACTCCAGTCCAACCAACAAATTACGCGGAAACTGAAAATTTTGTCTTCCATTTTTTTTTTTTTTGTATTCATACTACTATGAGACAGGTTCGAAATCATGTGCTTAAAGAACTTCACTGTCTTTGATAGAGTACATAGTATCAGCAGCGAGAATAAATAAAGATCCCTTAAAGATAGGCAAAGAGAGATGACAGTTCGTAGCATGGGTTGTATTTACTACCTAAGAAACTAAACTGATACTTGATTACAAATTGTAACTTCGGTATATGTGAATATATTTATGTATATAATACCAGAATTTCAGTAGATACTCCCATGGAAGGCAATTTTTTTTTTTTTTTTTTTTTTTTTAATAGTGTATACTGGTATTAATCACCTCGTGGCATCAATCATGTTACGAAAACTTTACCGGTATGGTATAGATGTTGAACAGGTATCCTTCTTGTCTTTCGTAGAGTTCATAAGACAAAGAATTCAGTTTGCACCCATACATAAGCGGGAGGAAATGAAGTTCTTTCAAGGCAGATGACAGTTGTAGAATGTTTGTATTTAATACTAAGGAATTAAACTGACTCTTGACTATGAATTTTAACTTCGTTATACGTCATTATAATTATTTACGAGGTGCCGTTTCGTTCGAATTTCCAAGAACAAAGAAATACAGTGAACTAACCTGTGTCTATTTCTCAACACTCTCTCCCTCTTCGTTGATAAACAGTTACCATCGATCCGCCCATTTTATGTAGCAAGTGCCACAGTCATCTTTAGGGGTATGTTTCAGATACTAGAAACCAGCACTTCCCATTGATGATCTACTGATAAAATGGCGTCCACGAAGAGAATCCTTGAGATTTAGGAACAATCAGAAGTCACTCGGGGCTAAATCTGGTGAGTAGGGGTGTGTGGCAAAAGTTAAGTACCATGATCAGCCAAGACTGAGGTCACAATATTAGCACAGTGTGACGGTGCCATTGTCCAGATAGAGGATGGAATTGCAATTTGCCCTTTCTAGTCGTTTCTCAGTCAATTTTGGCCAAAACCCTGTATCTGAAAGTGTACGAAAATACTTGCCCGTAATTGTGTGATCTTTTGGAAGAGGGTGGGATAACATTTATCCCTGGAAATCACAGAAGGTAGCGTACAGCACCTTCTCATTGGATGCTACCTGACGAAATTCTTCGGGGGATGGTGAATGTGTTTACACTGCATCGACTGTCTTTTTGTTTCTGGGTTGAATAATGGAATCTATCACATTTTCCAAGAATGTATTCATTGTCACATTTTCCAAGAAATTGCATCCCGTTGTTCGAAAGCGTGTCAGATTTGCTGTACTTGATCGCATCATTGCCTCGTGTGATCGTCATTTAGGATTCATAGAACCCAGTGAGAAGGAACTTTCCTTATGCTTAGTTCATTAGTAAATTATTCGTTCTACTGTTTCCATTGTTAGCCTCAGTGTATTACAAATCTACATCTACATCAAAATCTACATATCTTTCACAATTGTACGCCCTGCTTTGAACTCATGCACGTATATCCTAACATTGTTTCCTGTAAGAATACTACTAGTACCATACACACCCTCCAATTGACGAATATCGGCTGCACAACGTCTAGCTGCAGAGAGGGATTTCACAAGTACCTGCTGCTCTTCAACTGAAAATTCCATATCCCCGGACAGTATCAGAAATATGTCTTACTCGTTCAGGCACTTGGCTCAACTGGTCACAGTAAACGAAACCAGCACTGCTTAGAGACAAAGGATGGAGGTCTCCGACGCCGCAGTTGCTTTCGTGAAACGACAAAAAATGTGGACTTAAGAAGAAAACGGCACGCGTACTTTTGGTGTGCACCTCGTATATAATTATCGGAATTTTCAGTGAGTACTCCCATCATTAGTGGCGAGTTTTCTTACAATATCTGTTTGTATTTTTAATCACATCTTGTGGCATCAGTTTTGTTATGAGAAATTTACCAATACTGTATAGATGTATAGTTCGTACCTAAAGTAGCAACTTGAAATACATGGATGCTTAAAATAACATTATGTAGGCTACTCCAATTGAGAGAGAAAGAGTACTACAGAATCGTATGACCAAACTCACCTCATCAATATTGTTGACTTTTTTTTTTCTCGCACAGTAACTTAGTATCCTCAGAATAAAGGCAATGAGTTATTAATAAAGCATGTAGTCACCTAAGTATCCGACGGATAGACAATGGTAATCTTGATCGTTGAAGTTACAACGATGATTTGTCGCCTTCGTCAGTACAGATCCATAAGAAATCAATGTTACTTGAAGACTTACATTGTTAGTAACTTGTCCGTACTGTAGAAACAATTTAGAATTGAACTTATTTCTAATTTACTATAAATATAGGCCTACTTGTATTGAGTATTGTAGGGAAAAATTGATGAGTTAATGAAACATCGTTCCAGGCATCCTTTGTTCTATGTTTGGGTTGCTTTCTTTTTACTTGTATTCGAACTCAAATCGACATGTCTGAGGAATAGAAAAGCCCACCAGAAAATGTTCAATGTAACAATAATTTATTTGCGTTCACTGTAATGTTTCTTCTGATCTAAGGGAATACTTTGTTTCAACTGCCAAAAAGAACCGTGCCATTGACCAATTTCACTACCATTGCATACAGAGCAGGTAATTAGTTGATTACAAGCTTTATTATGGCTACACACACATCTAATGGATTCAGTAAGCAGTCAGTTACCGTTTTCCTAAAGTCATCATTTTCAGTACTTCACTCTCATAAAGAATTTTCAGGTTCCGAGAGAGTAGATAGTCATTGCGTCTGGGTGTGGAATGTAATGGATAGTTCAGCTGGATGAAGTCTTCTGTGTTACATTTGTAGAACCACAGAATAGTGCTCAAAATGCATTTATTACAGACGTACAGATCGATATGGTATCTCATTATTTGATATATATTGACTGGTTCGATCCTAACTCGCGCCGTGTGGACTTGGTGGTGGACAAACACCGTGCTCGTGGGTTTTCTCGGGGTTCTCCCGTTTCCTCCTACTTTCTTCATTCCACCATTTCATTCATTTCTCATAATCACCATCTCCTTTAGCCTAACTGGCATAACCGTGGGACGTAAAAACTCAAAAAGATTTCATTTGATATATATTGACTTGAAACTTCATTCTTGCATATCAAGACATATTTATATTTAGCTTCTATGTAGATGCATTCATAACACAATGTTCGAAAGTGTGCCCCCATTCGGATTTGAGTTTTTATGTTTTACTTTCTTATGTAACACTTTGTTTCTGAAATACAGAACAGTTGGCGAGTGTTATAGCTATAACGTTATAACCTATAACATGATAATTGATTATATCACCACCTATTAGAGCCAGAAAATATGAAGTTTTACTTACACCTCACACTACCTCTAATTGGGGAGGGGGCACCAGGACTGATGGTATGATATTGTAATCTCTCTTGTCGCCAACTATAACATTGATCTCGTACGAATCCTCTGCACCCGCCAACTGTACGGGTTATCAATGTTATAGTTGTACTATTTGCCTCCATGAGCATGGGTTGGCGACAAGAGAGATTACAATATCATGCCATCAGTCCCGGTGCCCCCTCCCCAATTAGAGGTAGTGTGAGGTGTAGGTAAAACTTCACATTTTCTGGCCCTAGTAGGAGGTGATATAATCAGTTATCATGCCCTGGCAGCATTTACCCCGCAAGCTTCCCAAAGTAATAATTTTACACAGTGTGGGTGAACATCTTGTGCCGCTATGGAACGAAGTTAGAACGGAAAAAAGTTCGGCATATTCCGAGGATCGAACGAGGGTTGCCCCATTAGTAGGTAGCGGCTGTAACTTAATAATTAAATATTTAACCTTTTCAGGGCGGATAGGAATTTCAAGAAAATCGTAGACCTTTACGTTGGAGGCCCTAGTACCCCTTCTAATTGTTACAAGGACAAGAACGATACCTCGTTGTAAAGCTTATGGAACACAGATCTAACGAGCTAACTTTTGTGGTCCCCGTGCCAAACCCGTAGAAGAAGAAAGATGATGATTCTTTTAAAAAAATGAGATTTTTGTTTTTGGAAATTTGAGAGGGGCTGGCAACACTCTTACTTGTCGTACGCAGGAAAAATATTTTCACGAGTAAGCCAGACATTGGGTACAACATGTAAAAAAATGAATGGCGAAAGTTCAGTACCAAGTTCCGAACGTGCTTCTTATGAGAATCACCCTGTACAATTTTTTCTAAATATATTTTGGCCTACCCACACTGGCAGACCTAGCGACGCAGCTAATTGTCACAGAGATATGAGCCATACCTTTTTGGAAATCTTTCGGGACAGATTCCAACGATGTAACTTTTGTGCTCCCCCGTGGCCAAGCCATGCCGAACCCGTAAAACAAGAAAATCATTTTTTAAAAAAATACATTTTTTCGAAGTTTGTGGGACTATAGCAACACTGTTATTTGTCGTACGCAAGTAAAAGAGTTCTCACATATACGCCAGACATCGGTGACCTTGAGAGCTCTCTGTCCGCTAGTTTTGTCCCAACTTCGTTTTCCGGGTTCTACCTTCACATCACACGATCTTCCTTATTTGGTCAAGGCGTCCCTCTCGACGCCACCCACGTCTAGCTCATTACTTTGACGTCACTCCGATGTCCACAGTGCATGCCGACCTCACCAGAATCGAACCCGGCAAAAACTCGATGTCCCAGCGGAAGACAAAAATCTCTGACTCTGAAGTAAACACGGAAGAAGCAAACCTCAGTAGAAAATCTTCCTCATTGCTGATCGCGGAAGCTAAAACCGGTAGACAGGATTCAGCATTACTGCTGTTTGTCAATAGACTGCATAAACAGAAATTAAAGGTACAGGTGAAGGACTTCTGGGACGTTTGCCTTGTATGCTAACTTTAATAACAGAAAATGAAAAATAATACAGAATGCTCTAAAAGCCTTGAGACTACATAAATCAAATAAGAGCGAAAATAAAGTCTTCCTCTGATGTGGGTCCAACGGGGGTCGAACCAAGGGGCCGGATCCTCAACAGTACAGAGAAATGAAGAGCGTATAACAACGGAGCAAAAAATTCGGAACATCGTACCTACGTGAACCATCCTGTATATTTTTCGTTCGACTGTCGTCTACCCTGACGTTGGCCGCCCTTGCGACGCCCCTAATTGTCACAGAGATATGAGTCATACCTCATTGCAAAGCTCAAGAGACCCAGATTCCAACGAGATAACTTCTGTCCCTCCCTTGTGTACGACAAATAACAGTGTTGCCATAGTCCCGCAAACTTCGCAAAAGTTTATTTTTTTCCGACTTTTTTGAATTTCTTCTTCTTTTAAGGGTTGGACACGGAGGACACAAAAGTTACCTCGTTGGATTATGTGTTCCATAAGTTTTCCAACGAGGTATGGCTTATGTCTCTGTGACAATTAGGGACAAGTTTCCTCCTCCCAAACGCTGAGGAGGAGAGGGAACTAAAAACATCAAAATTTTCCCCCGTACTCTTCCTCTGCGGGACCCCCGATGAGAATGAAATGCACACCGTTGGAAAGTTCCATCCTTTCTGAAGAGAGAGACTTAAATGATTTCTCTAGGTTAATTAGGAGCCGAGGTATGATGTTTAAACTGCTGGCTCAACCCTTGAGCCGTTCGTCCTAAAAAGGTTAATGTGTAGCGTTTCATATTTTTGTTCCTCGGTCTTTATCTTATTTTTCTCACTGATTAAGAGTGTTTTTCTCTCCAACGTTGGTGGAATGTCCACACCTTTATTCCAAAATTTGTGATTTTTTTTTTTTTCATTTTTGTTACTCAGATCCCACGAAGTTCAAATTTAAAAGTTACTGTGTATATATTAATCTTTCCCATTTTGCATGTACACTCATGTCCAAAATTATTGTCGCGTGTCTATAAATATGTTGTAGGAATATAATTTGATAACGAATTCGTCCGGTATTTCTTATAATGTTAGTATGTGTATAATCGGCAAAGACATGTATGGCAAATTTCATGTCAAAAGAGCAGTAAATAAGAACAATAAAACGAAAATAAAACTTTCTTCTCCATTTAGCAACATTTTGTTTTAGTCATTCTGATGTTTGTATTTATAATTGTTTTCCTATGAAATTTACCACAAATATACATTTTTCGATTATACACATAGTATCAGTATTAAAAGTACCTTCCAAAATCATTATCGAATTATATTCTTACAAGAAGACAGTTATACATATGCGACAATCATTTTGGACATGAGTGTACATATAAGTGATCTCGTATCTTTTCAATACGCAAAGAGTTATAGCTTAATATTTGTGGTGGTGTATACAGGGCAAACAATATAGGGAATTAGGAAACCTGCGATATGAGTCATCGACAGAAGGTAACGTGAAACCAGTTGCCTCAGGTACTAACAATGCGTTATTTTGAGAAATACAGCTAAGAAGAAACAAAAGAATAATGCTAATGAGGTCATTAGCCTGGTCATATCTTTTTCTTAAGGTACTTCCTGAAAATTTAAAACTAACATTACAGGAACATTTGCGGGGTTTTATTATTCCATTGGTCTTCTTTTTCATTTCAGGTACATAAAGAGACAATAGACAAAGTTCCAAATTCATTACCAAATAGGTCAAATATAGAAATAGAAATTTATGGTATGGAAGGTATTCCCGAGGAGGATGTAAAGGAACACGAGAGACAGAAGCAAGGTAAAGATAACGTTATTATAGACTAGTAACGCTTTATTTATACAATTAACATGAACTGTAAGAAACCTTAACAAATGTATAATTTTTATTCCAACTTTCCATTAAGATACTACAGCCTCAAAAATTGGGCAGGTTAATAATCTGGATATTAAAGTAATACAAAGTTTATGGCAATTTGTATGTTTTTATAAGGTCAAAGTAAGCAGATGGCCAGCTTAACAAAGTTTAACAGGTAAGTAAGTAACGAAACTCTCAGTGAAATAAAGTACTGGGGCATTTCTAAAAGTTTACAGCCTGGCACTGAAATATCTCGCACTAATAATGAGCCATTGGCATATAATCCCGTCTGTGGAAGAAATGATTTATCAGCGTCCACTTCTAGCTGCTTCAGTTCGTTGGAGACTGTCATTTGGCTGTCACTGTGTCGAACTCGCTTACTGCATGACAGTGCTCCAGTCCACACTACTGCTGTTGCCAAGGGTGCAGTAATTGGCTGTGGGTTCGAGGGGATTTATCATCCATCATCCAGCCCAAATTTAGCGCTATAGCCTTGACAGCAACAACCGTATGAACAGGAGCATTATCATGCAGTGTGCGAACCCAGTGTACAGCGGCTGATTCAGATTACTGCCTTCAACTAACTGACATAGCTAGACAGTTAAAACTAATACATCATTCTCTCCACAGATGGCACTATTTGCCATATGGCCAGTATTTCAGTGAGAGTCCGGAAGCTTTGAAATATCCTCTTAAATTACGCTTTTGATGTTTCATCCGTGTTCTGTATATTTTTACTGGCGTTATCGCCACAGTTGCACTAATTTGGTTAACTGTCATACAATTATTGTGACGTGATTTTTAATTGCTACATTGTTATTATTTTACATTTCAAAATATGACAATCAGATATTGTGACTTTTTACAGTTCAAATTTATATTATTTCCTTCGTTCATCATTTTTATAATTATTTGCGTGCTCTATTTTTTTATTATTATTTATACAATAAAATATTCCAAATTTCACTTAATTTCAAACTTTCCTTTCTATTGAACCTGTTCAATATTTTATCACGTACTCTTATGTCCATTGCTTCTCTTAACTTTTTATATCCATGACTGTATCTGCTTATAACTCAAGTATTTTTAAACAAAATATTATAGTATTCCAGTGCATGTTGTACTAATGTTGACTTCTCTGGTTGATATAATCGTACAGGAGATTTCTGATTGACGTAATATGGCGGAGACAGGGTAACACAAAAACCGGAAAGGCTGGATCTGGAGCTATAATTCTCAGTTCCTGCCACATCCATACTATTAGAAACACACTATTTTTAACAGACTCCACTCTTATTCGTATTTTCCGATTTCTTAGGCCAATACTTTATAAATATTTCTTATGTATTGTAATGTAAGTTTCAAGAATGTATTACAGAAAAGAGAAGCCTAAGAAAGAAATACGATTACTCCCATTTTAAAATAAATTTTATAATGTCTAACTTAGTTGCTGGAAACGTAAAATGATGTATAGTTACATACATACAATTCTAAAGTAATCAAAACATTAACGTAAAGTCGGTTATACAAAATCAAATATTGTATCAAATGTTTCAACGAAGTGGAATTTGAACGTGTACGATACCAAATTTTGGATTGGTTACAACATTTGATGCAACTGTTCTAAAATAAAACATGCTCTATTCCTATCCAACATTGCATCAAAGAAAACAAGCGAAAATCACTGTGCGGTGGTACTAAACATGAACACGGAAAGCAATTGAAATGGTTATTGATGTCTACAAGGAGCATATTTTTTTTTTTTTTTTTTTTTTAACTATAAAGACTACTACAATAAATACAAACATAAAGAAGCCTTGTACAAACAAATGTAACAATTGAATGAAGAAATGTAAACAAATGAGCAATAAATTTTTGTATTTGATCGTTGATGATGGGTGTAAAAAGTTTTAGCCAACTTATTTGACCAAATGATTATCAAAGATAAGTTGATACATTTGATGGAAAACTATGACCATGTATAATAGGCTAACGTAGTCCTAGTTCTTGAAAAAAATGATTTAAACTTACTTTCTTATTCATTGATAAATGATTACATAAATGTAAAAAGGAGGCTTAAAAAAATGTTAGAACTTTGTTACGAAGATTTGTTTTGTAACTAGGCCGAATAGTCGAAAGTTTAAGGTATATGCTTCTCCCGTATTGTTGTAATTATACCTCCCGGTTGTTCATTGTATGTTAGGACACATTCACATGGGATAGAATAAATAACCTCGGGTGTCTATCTTTTTGATTTTGGTTTTTCACGAAATGAAATATTAGTCTGATTTTTAAAGGTAGCATGTGAATGTTTGTTATTCTGTATTTATTCAGTGAACGACTTATTGTGTTAGAGGAATTGTCAATGAAGGATATGAATGCTAAATTCTGTTTATCTTCCGAAGTCCTGACTGAATTCTGCTTGTTGCTGCTTTTTCACAATGCCTTATGATTAACAATTTTGTTTTTTCTGTAGGATCTAAAACGCAAAGTGGAGGGAGTAGTGGAGATGATGAACCAAATCCGAAGAAACCAAAGCCAGACACGGGTGTTCAAAATGGTCCTAGTACAAATATGATGCCAGGTATGATGGCACCCGGTATGCCGCCACCTATGGGTCAGAATCCAATGCCTCCAATGGGCATGGGACCAATGCCACCTATGGGTCATATGATGGGACCGATGGGGCATATGGGACCTGGTCCGATGGGTGGTCCTCCGTTCATGGGACCTGGGTAAGTAGTGATTATATTAGTAGTAATAATTTCGTAAGTATTTGGCAATTAGGCTGCTTTCCTGTATATGTTCCTTCAGTGATTATTATTATTAAATTTTCTATAGTAGCACAGCTGTCAAAAGTATTTGTCTCAAACTAACTAGTCGGAGAGATCAAATTCTGCTTACATGTAGATTGCTTTTGATATATATTGAGAGTTATGTATATTTGGGATTCTGTAACAAATGCTTTTCTCTGGAGGTCAACATTTTTGCAGGAACAATTGAATATTTCATATTAATTTAAAAGAAATGTTGCAAGTGGCTACACAGCCATATCGTAAACATTATTCGTAAATAAATTAGTATTTAGTGCATGAATAAACTATTTCCCTATATAATTATTCTTTTATGTCAGAAATAATTTCACACAAGAAATTTTGAAAATCATTTTTGAATTTATACTTCTCATATTTTTATGCATATTCGAACCATCATGCGTTATTCCAATTAAAGTACACATTCTGTGCGTAATCATAACTAAAGTTTTCCCAACTTTTGTTCAACTATTGCAGACACACATCAAAATGTGACCTTTATTGTCTCCGTTGTATCGTTTGTATTTTTATCAGACGTAATTGTTCAGAAATGAAGGATGCTACTTTAGGCTAAATAATATAGAGCATTTCGAAAATCAGTGCCTATTTTGTTTCTTTGCACTTCTGTCCCAGTATATGATTGCTTTTACAAAAACTGCAGTAAACAATACGGTAAACGAGAGTTCAAGACTTATTTCCAGATGTTTAGCGATAAGTTTGTACATTTTTTCTGTAATAGTTTCATTGCATCAATGAGATCATTTAAATTTTGAAGTTACTTCATCTTCAAAGCAGCAAACTCCTTGATCAAAATACCCATAGCAGGAAGAAGCCCCTTTATAAAATTATTGCTATTGGTTTTGATTAGGCGAGATTCGACGAATAGTTATTAGAATTGACGATATATCTTTTCTTGCTTTCTCAGTCTGGTAATCAGACCCTAGGGAACTCATGTCGCTAGCAAATTCTTTTATTTCCTTTTTTCTCAAGTAGGTAAAACTTTCAAGACGTAGCTTCCGACTATCGTATGCACGAAATAAATTAAACAATATTTTGTCATCCAAATACTTGCCAAATCGGAGTTCGAGTTGTAGCGAGTATGACAATAGGATTATTCTGTATTTCGCCTTGTATCCAGCATAGAATTATATATACAGGGTGTTACAAAAATTTGGAATAGATTCCTCACATAAAATAAGAAAAAAAGGTTCATATGAATCTGTGGTCGGAAGTGCATAGTTCCGTAGTTATACGGTGCTGAAAACGTGAAAAAATGAACTTACAAAGGTCCATAGTTCCACTACTATAGGGCCAATCGTAGTCGGGTCAAGACATCACTGAATAAATGGTATGTGAACTATCCGAATATTCATATTTCACAATCTCCGGTGCGTGCACAATCATTTTAAGAGAGGCTGTTTGGGAATACTTGATCACCGTCCACCTGCCTTTGAAAATCGGTGTGCAAGTACTGGAGCATTCTTTAAACATGAATATTTGGATAGCTTACATACCAGATCCTCAGTAATGTCGTGATCCGACTACGATACGTCCCATAGTAGTGGAGCTATAAACTTTTAAAGTTCACTTATTTCATGTTTTCGGCACCCTATAACTCCGGAACTGTCCACTTTTGAGCACAGATCCATATAAACTTTTGTTTTTATTATAATGTGTGGAATCTGTTCGTAAAATATTGACACATTTTTTAACACCATAGATATATATAGAGAGAAAGAAGGAAAATGTTATCTTGTAAAATGTAATGTTCAATCTCATTTGTTAAGTTTGGAGCTAATAAGAATAATTTCATTACAGAATGCCAATGATGGGACCTATGGGCCCTATGGGTCCACCTCCTGGAGGGATGCCAGCGACGACAGCACCCCAGACACAACCTCCATCGAAACCATTATTTCCTGCAGCAGCGCCGGTAAGTTAGCATTTAATTAATTGTTACATACAAAATATTTTCATCATGAGGTAGTGTGGACCTAATGGAGAAGTGATTAATTCCTGTGCAGAAAGCAAGAAATAGTAGCGAAGGAATGTGTGTGCTGACAAAACATCAGTAAGGGGGAAAAAAAAAGTCTGGCTAACCATGGTCCTTTCGTGGCTGTATCTCCACTTAATATTGAATGAAGTATTTATAGCATGAAGCTTAATGTAAATAATAAAATTTGAATTTTAAATTCAATTTGTCACATTTTATATATTTGTTTATTCAATGTTAGGTGATTTTTTTGGGTTATAAATACTTAAAGGTACTGTTAGTATTCTTTTTGTTCATATATCACAATCTTAAGGTGTTTTTATTATTACTCATTTATCTGGATTAATCGTGTGAGGGTGTGCGTGTGTGCAAGATTATTCGAATATTAAGAAAGTAACATCATGGTCATAATGGTTAAGAGTTTCGGTATTTTTAAGCTAATAAGATTACTCTGTGTGTTTTAGGAGGAAAGGGGGAGGGAAGGTGTAAAAATGTTCAGGTTATGTTACTGTGAGTAATAGCGTTTCCCAGGTTAATAATAGATATTTTGATTTTTTGTTGCCTAAACTACCAAACATCTTGATTAGTCCTTACATTTTATCTTTTCGACAAAAAATTTGTTAAATACATAAATTGCTTACGGTGTAATAAGTATTCAATATTCCGTATGGTAATTACGATTTAGGGAGTAAAATAAGTGCCAGTACATGCAAATAAAATGTCAAGTTCAGAATAGTTAAGGAAGAAGACATTTGAAGGAAAGCAAATGCCATTTACGATACCGAGGAATACTATTAATTACAGTGATCAATGACAAAGCTTCCTAAAGGAAGACGGAATGACCAGTTGTTTTCTCTGCATGTACAGTCGTGCTGTTTAGAACTTGAAAATCCATCTTACTTCTGATACTGTCTAGTTATGTCAGTTAGATTAGTGTGATTTGGTAAATAAGCTTGTAGAAAAACTTCAGAAAAGAGCGTAAATTATTCTACTAGAATTAATGGTAAAATGATTTTGTGACATAGCTAATTATTCTTTCAGGTTGCAACGACTGCGTCATCCACGCCAGTGGGTGCAGATTTTAAACCTATTTCTGTGTCTAGTGCTAATTCTAGTGCACAGATCGGGCCAGTTAAACCAACGTTTCCTGCGTATAGGTAAGTTCGAAAAATCGTACTCCAAAGAATCGTGTAATCATTTTATGCTGTTACCTAGTTACTTTTTGAAATTTATTTATTTATTGATGACTTCTTTTACGGGGCGAAGTTAAGGCTCTACAGCCTTCTCTGAGCTCTTAAACTGTTCTTTTCATGCTTTAATGACTTTTTTTTTTTTGATGGATTGGAAAATCACAACGTAAATGTATCCCGAATTCGTAAATTTTAGTCAAATGTTAAAGAAACTACATTAACGCTTTGTATTATTTTGTAATTATTAATCTCGTCGCGTTAGATTTTATCTTTTATAGGCATATTTGCTTTAGGAGTTTTACCTCTTGTGTAAATAGTAGGATCAAGTTACAGAGGAAGGCCTGACTCACACATTAAAAATTGAGAAGACCCTTTGTATTTGAACTTAAGTATTGTCGTAAAAATATATTGAATAATTTATGTAGGAAGATATACTCAAATGAAAATGTATATGGAATATATGGCATGAGATGAAGGCACAATTTTAGCTACCTATGATTTTTTTTTTAAAATTAATATGTAAATAAACTAACATCATGTCTGTTGTTATGTATGGTTGCAAAACATGGTCGCTTGCTCTGAGGGAAGACTATAGACTGAAAGTATTTGAGGACAAGATCCTGAGACGAATATTCGGACCCAAGACGAACGGGAATGGAGAATGGCGGAAACTTCATAACGAGGAACTCACAATTTATACGGTTTACCAAACATTGTTAGGGTCATCAAGTCTAGGATGGGCAGGTCATATAGCCAGAATGGAAGAAAGTAGGAACGCTTTCAAAGTCTTATCTGGAAGACCAATTAGAAACGACCATTAGGAAGACCTAGGCGCAGATGGGAGGACAATATTAAGATGGTTCTCGCAGAAATACGAATACAAAGTAGAAACTGGATCTAATTGGGTAAAGATAGAAGTCAGTGGAGAGCTTTTGTGAACGCGGCTTTGAACCTCCGGGTTCCATAGCCCAGAGTTAGTTATGAATTAATGAACATACATAACAAAATGATGATTAATTATGTTCTGAGCCTTTAAAGGAGAGTATTTTCTATACAGATGTATGCCTTAAATATCAGAAACATTCAATTCTTGATTTAAACATAAAATTGATTACATGATTCAAACATAAATAGTTGATTACAAATCTTAAAGGAGCCATAAATGTATTGCAGTGAGGTAGTATTAAATTTTAAAGGGAATATGAGATTCATTCCTTTTCTTTGCCTATCGAGAAACCTTCCCAATCACGAATAGCACAGTCATAAGCCATAGTATCAAACCAAAGAACAAAGAGAGGTAAACTCACATAATTCCAGATACGAAAGCCATCGTCGAAAAGACTTCTTGTTTTGAGACCAAATGTAGGAGAACAGGTCTTATTCTTTTTCTTTCTCGATTCTCCGTGATTCTCGAGCTCTGTACTTATAGTTGACGAATCACTTTCACTTTCTGTACGATAGACATGTTTATCATTCCTTTGTTTTTTCTTATAAACTGATAGCCTTTTCATTTAAATCTTTAATATTTGAATACAAAATAATAATAATAATAATAATAATAATAATAATAATAATAATAATAATAATAATAATAATCCCCAAAATCATTAATCAATACACTCACGCTGAATAGTTGTGCTATTGCAGAAGAACTGTATTTTCAACATTTGGACCATGTTCACTTCAAATTAAAAGTGAAGTACTCGACCTTCACTGGTCGAGAGCTTACTGCGTTCCTGCAGCACAGTGCCAAACCTCATTGTAAACAGACGATGTAGAATATTTAGTGAGAAAGTAATTAACGCATTTTTAATCTAATTGTGAAGGAGATAAATGAAACATGTTGTTCTGTATCGCGCAATACGTCGGATGTTAAAATTTGGGTACTTTTAGTTAACACCAGTATTGGATCTGGCGGCACTTGTTTCATCACCTGGCAAAGTATATTTCAAAACTGTAAAATACAAAGCAGTTTTTTCGCTCTCCTGTAAAGTTGTGATTTTCAGTATACGACCTTTTCAATTTTCTCCACGGTTTCAACCACTTATTCTGTTGCCTTTTCACCAGGTTAAGTCACTTACATAAATATCGATTCCTTGCGTGTCTTCATAAAGGAATTGATCTTCAGGTAAGTGACTTAAACATTTGACAGCAACCAGATCAAATAGAAGTTGGTATTACTGAATGGGGTCGAAGTTATGCTCTACCATGCTGACGTGTGACGTTGCACTTACCAGCTAGTACTTGTTTTGTTGCATGCAGCACTCTTGTGCGGTCGCCGCTTGAGTTGTTCGAAGCATGCGGAGTTATGCATGGAATTTTACCCCTATTTACGATCCGGATGCTTGCAGATAAAAAGTTTTTCTTTCTTTTGACTTTTTTTTTTTTTTTTCACAAAATAAATTCTGTTTGTTATGAATGAGTCAGAATTCTCCTAAACATAGTAGAACATAGTAGGAAGAGGGATTACAACACCAGAATTTGCTTGGGGAGCAAATATTCTTAGATGTTATTGCACTCTTATTCTAAGTGGCCCGATCAGAGAATTGATCGTCGAATGTTTAACTAATAAAATATGCCAGAAAAAAGCGTGGATTTAATTACATTTTTTTCATTCTTTTTAAAGTGTTGTGACTTAAGCTGCATTAATGTCTGAGTGATTCAGTTAACAGAGATTTGTATTAGTAACTTGGCACTTGATGTGCTGTAATCAAGAGACTTTTACTTCTGTTGGTTTAGTAAGTTAGGCTTTAGGTAGTGATACATACAGAGTTTATGGATACAAATGTAGTATTTGTTATAATTGAACCTTTGTTTATTAGTCGCCGTTGATTATTTGATGTAGGTAACAGAAAATTACGCGTGCAGACAGCTTCACAATTATAATTGCACTCAGCATAAATGTACAGTCATCAATGACAAGTCATTTACAGCAAAATTTAGAAGTTTGCCCATGCAACGGTCCATTCTTCGTTCCCTCGTTTCGACGTGAGACTTTCCCTTTTATTACTGTCCGTCAATTGCGTTCATTTATAATCGCACTCACTCCTTTTCTTCTTCATTCCACTCAGATGGTTTCTTCTTAAATCTGAATCATTTTCAGAATGATATCTATGAAGGATGTTTTGGAATTAAATTTAGAACTGCACTTATACTCGTGGTTTTTCGCTTACAAACAACCACAGTGTGTATGTTGGAAACATGGTGGCTATTTGAAGAAAATCACGAATGATAAGTACAAGGATGTTCTAGATATGGATATTTGAATCTATGCCTTTCTCTAGATTCACTTGGACTATTCTTGGTATACGAGTGTTATTCAGTATTTGGTGAAATTTTCAGTGGGAACATCCATCATCTTCAGTGGCGGTTTATTCAAGCATTTACAGCAAGTTCATCACATCACAGAGCATCCTCATTTATCCCTAGTATTGTTCTTGCTCCCGCTTTTGATAACTTTTGTTCAGTGGTTTGTCGTTCTACTATTACTAGTTTGTTTTGGTGATTATCGAAACTCACATTTCGGACGTTTCAAACTGTTGCTTATCGCTCTTGTATCGTACAATACAATACTCTATATAAAATACAAGATAAAAAGATTTCTACTTTGTATGGGGAACAGAAAGTTATACATGTATTATTTCATTGCTCTAGTAACTTTTTCAAAGTTGCCTGATGCGCTGCTAAGCTGGAAACATGTAGGCGGATTCCTTCCTTTTCCTGATATTTTATTTTACGAAAATTCTGTAAGTATTCAGTATGTATCCTATAGTTAATGTTAGTAGACATTCGATATAAAAATTTCGGTGATTGTTGAAGGAGTGGTATTTAGATTGTCTTAAGCTGGCTGAAAGTGCTTTGGAAAATTATACTGAAGCCTATTGTAATTCGATATTGTAAGGTTTGTTGTAAACATTAGTAAAGACGGTAACCTCACATATAATTTCGTATTTAGTGGGCTTTCTACCTTTTATAAGATTCGATACTTATGTGCATACATCGTTAGATGTGTAGTCTGCTATTTGATGGTGTTAGCTAGATATAAAATATTGTATTAAAATCTTTATGATGAATGCAGTATGTCAGCGTGGGTTAGGTTGTTTTTTCTTTCTTTCTGAAACTATTGTAACTTAAGCTATATTGGTGAGTGAATGATTTAGTTAATAGTGATTTGTTGTATTACTGGCCTTCGTAATTGACTGGCCTTATTGAAGACACAGAAAATACTCCTTCTCTTCAGCCTAAAGGTTTCATTCGACATTTCTTTTATTTCTATTTCACATCATAGATTTCCGCTTCAAATACTACAAATACCATCAGGTACGTCAAACTAGATACTAGTTTTATTGCCTATCAATTTTCATAGACAACACGATTCCCTTAATTTCAGTTACCATTGTTGTCGTACACATCTATTTTCAGCTCATATTCTTGTCAAATTTTCTAACGTTTAGTTATTTTTTTGTTTTGCAAAAAATTCCTGTCAACCAATAACAATACTTGCTAATTTTTTGAATTATTTTCGTTGCAGTAATGCGAATACAACTTCATCGAGTACCTCTACGTCATCGTCAACCACCTCAACTGGCACGGATTCAAGTCAGAAGCCTGCGTTGATAAACACGACAGGGGCGTCAAGTAAAATTATTCATCCTCCTGAGGATATCTCCTTAGTAAGTATTATCTGAGTCAAAATGTAAATGTCAAATAACTGACTGCATATTATTGCTTTATTAATTCAAGTTAAAATTAGCTCGTTGGTGTTAAAAGCTTTCGGCAAATTGAAACAGAGTAAAACAGAAGTTATGCCAACATTACATTATATTAGTAGATATTAATTCTAAACTGCACGGGGAGAAACAGTATAAGTCAGAAATTGGCCGAAATGAGATAAGTCAAAATTAGAGATCTATATGTCATGCTCCACTCCCGTTTACTTGTTATGTCAATCCTAAACGTGAGTTGAATAATCGCATCTTGTACTGTAGTATAAGTGATCCATACTTACGCTTGGTAAAATGAAAGAAAATCGCCTCCTAAAAACCTGTATTTTTTGACTTATACTTTTTCTCTCGCGCAGTCGAGAATTTGATCCTACAGTTTATTGATTCCTGAAAATAAATAATTACAGACTATCATTTTATCTCATCTTGGCAATGGTATTCATTATTAGTTTTTCTTGTATACTCGTGTTGTTGATTAGTATTGTGAACTCGTACCAATAAATTTTAAGTAATGGTTTTGACATAAGGTAGATACTTTTATTTCACCGTTCATGCTCATATATTCTGTTATTATTCTTTATATAGGAAGAAAGACGTGCTAAGATGCCAAAGTATCAGCGCACTGTAAAATCTGTGGAAACCAGTACCTCTACTCCTGCTGTGGAGGTGAGTATAACATTTTGTGAAATATTACATTTTTTTTTAAGTATGTGTAGTTTCAAACCGATATATTGTTCATGTTCAAGCATCAGGAGGAGGGAAAAGATAATCTGCATCATAGGTGTATTACTGAACATTTATTTACACATACTGAACCAATAACACGCCTCCAACATTTGGAATCAACATCTACAATTCCGGTCCAGTATTTCACCTTCCAGTATTTCTAGTTTTCTTCGTAATTGACCTTGGCTCAAATGAGTAAATCCAGGAGTCTTGGTTTTAGGAAGAAACAACTCCATCACAAGCCTTTCTTCCTATGTATATTGTTGTTTATATTTGAACTGTTCGAACAAAGCGATGCAGAGGAAAGGTATCTGCAGTAGGTGTACACATAGAAGCACCGTTAAGTATCTTAGATTTTTTTTTTCCGGGTATGAGATCGAAAGTATTTGAGCTATTGAAAGAAAATTAGGGATCTTTCTGATTTATTCCAAACCACTTAGTTATGATAGCTGCTGTTATTTAATGATATTAATTGACACAATTTCATAATAATTTGTAAAATTACCTTGTTATTTACAGAGTCTAATATTTAATGTACTATTAGCTGTACTGTTTCAGTGTTACGTGACACTTTTGTGAGGAGATGTGGGCAACTTACGTGCATCTCATCTCATTTGTTAAGAATTTTGTCGTGCACTATTTCGTGCGCACGGTAAAAAATAATGAGGCAATGTAAATTTTTGCATAGGGTTTCTACCGACCTGGAAAGCCTGGAAAATTCAGGAAATTCAGCTTACTCGTAAAAAGTCGTGGAAAAGTCTGGGAATTTAAGTACAGGTTTTGAGTTTTCAAAACCCATTTCTCTTTTTTGCTTTACTCGGCTATTTGGTAGGGGTATTTTATAAAATAAATTAGTTTGTTTTGCGAAACTTCTGCCTGCACACACTGTGCATATACATACACGAGAAGCCCCCTGATCTGGAAAAGTAGAGTAGCTTTTTTACATTATATATGAATCTGAAAATTGGTAAATCATGACCTGGAAAACCTAAAAGTCATGGAATTCGTGCTCGCCAAAGAAGTGGGAACCTTATAACACTAGAATCCTCTCTCTTTCATTGATGTGAAACATCTACGGGTCAGATTTTTATGTAGATGTATGATTTTATGAAGTTTGTAGAAGTCTCGCATACTTATAATTGGCACTTTGTGAACATGCTGTAACAATCTTAAATCTACGATTAAACGTAAATTATTAATTGTACGTCAAACTTCAATGATAACCACTTCTTTAACTTATTGAGCAATTGTTCAAAACATATTAAATATTTATATTACATAGCAAATACGTAGCCAGCTCATTACGAAGTAGCAGTCCAACTGTAATATTTTTAATGTTTCTTCTTCTTCTGTTTGCTAGGCTGATAGACGTCTTTTTACCTGCGAAGGAAGGTGTCAGGGAACCGAAACAGAGCAGTTAATAGTACATTAAATATAAGACGCGCGAGTTCAATTGAGCCAAAAAGTAAATGGAAGAGGTTGAGAAGGATTAATTAACTGGAATCCTGTTTAAAAGTTTGAGAAAAGCACTGTGCAAATTTATAGAACTTTGAAAGAGTCATGTACAATTAATTTTTCATTGCATTCTGAATTTAGTCACTGTTGCCAGGTTTTGCTTCCGACGAAGTTATTTTTAAGATATGAGTAAAATAAATATCATAAATTTCAATCTTTAGTTACTAGATTTGCATTGGACGTCAATCTTGGAGCCATATGTAAATAATTATCCCAACAACTGCTTGAAAGCACTTTTAGAATGTTAATAGTTGTAATGATGTTACAGAAGCACAAAGCAAGAGCAGACTGTCAGAATGGACTGAATCTTTCGGTTTTCGGAGCTGTATTGGATTTTTATTTTCAAAACTATTACAGTATTTATGATAAACGAAATATTCATTGCTTTTATAGGTGGATTTATATTTTTAGTAATTGAAAAAGGTTTGCGGCTGTTGTAGAATGTGAATTATTGAAGAATTTGAGAGAGAAAAGATACATCTCCCTACCATATGTACTTCGAAAAAGTCATAACTTGCAACTAATAATGGGATATTTTGACACAAGGAGACCTAAAGATAACTTGTTGAAAATAATTTATTACTAAAGCAAAGCAAGGGACGCACAGTGAGTTTCACGTAAAAATACAAATTTTAGGCAAACTCTTCAATCATCAATAGGTTTTGATGAAAACTTAATAGACAGTTTAAGAATTCATTTACTGTATTTTTTTCCCCTCGATTATAAGCCCACTCCCCGGAAATCACAAACGAAAATCTAAAAACAAATTGAGTTCTATTAGTGAAGCATACAAAGCATAAGGGATATATATATTTTCTGCCATTTAATTTTTTAGTCAGTCATCACCATCAGCAGATTGAGAGTTACCCTCACCTATTTCTTTTGTCATTATCTTTGGATAGAGCATTGTTTTCTGTCCCTTCCAGCTCATATCCCTTCGAGATCGAATACCTTTTAAACGTACGACTGTCATTCTCTCTCGAGTATTTATAAACCCACTACAATTACATAAAATGCATGCAATACAAGCCCTATCCGCCGTCTATTTTACCTGCCGTGCTAACGATGAGGATTCTAAGCTGAGAGCACTTTTTAAACGAAGAAGAAAGGAACTAGTAAATTTTCCTCTAGCGGAAAAAAATCGTCCTTCATTGTTTCTAGCAACTGTTAAATACACAGTACACTTACTTCCCATAACATGCTTATTATCCAAGTCCGAAATTTGATGGTCAATATTTTTGGAGTGAAAGGTCTCCACTTGACTAAATTTGAAATGTTCGTAGGCTTAATATGTGTGCAAAATATCCTGGTGTCCATGCATTTGATTCTTGACCTATTGGCTATCAAACTTTGTGGTTTGCAAACCCTAACTTTGATGGGAAATAACTAGAGGACCACTATGCTAGATTTGGCTATGGTTCCATCAATCAATTTTAGTGAAGTTACTTCATTTTATTAAGTTCAAAGCAGGGTTGGCAAAAACCATGGTTTTTATTGAAAAAAAAAAAAAAAAAAAAACAGGTTTTTTGGGTTTAAACCAGGTTTTTTTTGGTTTAAATAATTTACTCTATGTATTTATATTAGATATGAACAGAAATTAGTTTGTTTCGCCTTGGTGTTATTATGCAACAACAAGGTTATGCTGGAAGGGGTCACATAAGCTTAAAGCGGAATCCAAACAGCTTCTCGACTTACATTCAAGAGAAATTGTCCATTTGGACACGAAACCGGGACTATTGGTCACAAATGCGATTGCCGACTCACGAAGGACTCCTGATAAAAATACGTTGTACTGATCTTTACATAGGCGTACTTGTTAATATAATTGTCAAGAGTCATTTCAAAAGGACAAAACGATAAACAGTTACACAAGTAGAATTATATATAAATCGGGAAACTCCCGCCTTAGCCATTGGGAAAATCCTGTTATTACTTTAAATGTATTTGTATGTAAAATTTTAAGGTCAACATATCATAATCACTACGCTAAAACTGAGGTATTAAATTACAAATTTGGTATGTAGATATCATTCAATAAAATTAAAACAGTCAAATCCAAGTTGATGTTGGAAGCTACATAGGCAGTTCATAAATTTTGCCAATTTCTATCAATAAGAGGCAAGCTTGGCTTCTTTATAAAACAACAAGCATTCATTCAAGTAGAAATATATAATTTGGTTTCATTTCGTATGTTTAGGCTTAACATCCTTATGAAATACCAAGGTTATCACGGAGAAGACTTTCGCTTAAAGGGACATCTCGAATCGCTACTTGGTTTACACTTGAAAGATGGGTTGTGGTTCGACCGCGAATTGAACACGGGACCCCTTGATTAAAAGGTGGAAAATAGATAAACGTAATGCGAATGGTTTGATATGTGGAAACGTCACCATGAAGTTCACACGATTTAAAACATTTTTCGTTTTTTTGTTTTTTTTTGTTTGTTTGTTTAAACCAGTCAACCCTGGTTCAAAACCAGGGTAATCAAGATTTGTATACGTAATATTTCATACTATGCTCGAATGTGTACAGGACTCGTCAACCTTTACTATCATACCTAGTTTAGTCAAGAACGAATGAATTTTATCGATTGTAACTTAGTAGAATTTCGTCATTTCATCAGACCAAACTCAAATTCGGTGGTCAGTAACTCGAGAACGTAAAATACCATAATATTTCATGTACGTACTAAGATACACGAGGTTTTACTATCGTACCAAAGTTCGTCAAGATCAGATTAGTATCGTCGATTGTGTACCACGCACAATAACCTTTGATGAAGTTGAACCCCAAATTTGATGGCCAATATCTCAGGAACCAAAGACCTGCATACCCAAGATTTCGTACCAAAATGTGTACTAAGCGCGGGAAGTTTTATCCTATCCCAGTTTTGGTCAAGATCAGATGAGTTCCATCGATCGTGTAGGGTGATACATGCCGTCCTGTATAAAGTCAAATGAAGGTCAAAATATCGGCCCTCATTTGGGTAAATCTGTTAATTTGTTAACAATAGCCAGTTCGTACGTTTTTATATATATTATCAGGCTTTCCAATGCTCCTCTATTTCCTACATTTTAACGAAACCACCTATACTTTTGTAGCATTGCTACTTCCACTTGTGAAAATAACATAAGGAAATAAGGTGTGGGTGGTTGTCTCCACAGTAATGTGATTGAATGGAGACTCTTCTGTGTTTTGCCCTTTCCTGCTTATTGCCTAAAGATAATTTCACCAAACAATATACAGTTAGCGCAAAAAATATCCATACACCTACAAAATGAAACAAAAAATAAACTAGTTTCGTCATATTCATTAAAAAGTTCTATGGAGTACTGATTTTAAACACTAATAAATTAATTCAGGTGTATCAATACTTCTTGCAGTAACTGTAGGTAAGTAATTGTAGAATAGGTTAGACATAGTCAAATCTTACCTCAAAAGCGCCAGCTGCAGAATATTTACATTTTAGATTTTATTTTACATTTCAGATTGTTGCTTAGTACTGGTGAGCTACGTACGAAAACACTAAGAAACTCGTATAAAATTTTACAAGGAGATAATTACCCATTTAATTATATTTAGAGTAGAATGTATGTATGTTCATATAACAATTGGTTTAATTTTCATGTGATTTTTAGTTTTTTTTTATTTGTACCTATTGAATAATTGAAATGTTTCTTCCAATAATTAGAAATATTTTTATATTTCTTTGTTCCTTGTTCTTTCAAAATGTTCCAAATACACAAATGTTCCCTCAAAATGTTCCAGGAAATAATTGAAATGTTCCTTTCTCACAGCTTCAGGAAACCTCCTATAGTTTTGCTTCATGATTTCCTATATTTTTTTCATTAGCATTGGAAAGCCTTATATATATATATATATATATATATATATATATATATATATATATAAAGATTTTTAAGCGTAGCATACTGTAATGTATCATGATTCCTTGTATATTAATTAGAAACTACTTTTCAGGAGGAACGGAGAGTACCTGCAATGCCACGGTATCAGCAGCGTCCTATTACAATGACAGCAGTGCCTGTCTCTGTTGCAGCAATGCCTCCCCCGGCTAGCACGGTAGCAATAATGTCTCCAATGACAGGGCCTCCTATAATGCGTCCTGCCATGCCTCCCGGACTAGGTCAGTTTCAGCCACCTCCAATGCATCATGGTCCTCCAGGACCTGGAATGATACACGGAGGTAATATGATGAGACCCCCTCCAATGGGGCTTCCACCAGGTAAGTGTCGAAACACGATGTTTCATTTTCGTTTCAGATGCGTGAGCTGAGCAATACTCAGGCCAGTATTATTTAATTTGTTATTGAGTAGATTATTGTTAATGCAATTGATGATGAGGAATAGAACGAGACTCTTATCTTAATTTATTCTGAGAAATTGTTTTATGCACACTGATATTCCGTGTCATCCGTAAATCTTTTTCTAAGTACTAGGAAAAGGATTAAAAACTGTGGATTAAGAAAATGAAAATTTACGTGATTTTGCTTATTTCTAACAGTAGTATTTATTTATGCTTTTTGCTACTTCGAAGAAGTCTTCAGATGACAGACAAAATACTTTGTCATTTGAATTCCTTAGAAGATATTAAGGTAAAAAGAAAATATTTTGTATAGCCTTCTCGGTGCGTTGCTTCACAAATACAATGTAATATTTATGGTCATAGAAGTCTAAGTTACTATTAACGATTTTTCTTTTTAGCCATAACGTGTAATTAAAAAGTTAACTTTGATTAAACTCCTGTCAAACTAGCCTTAGATCAGACAAATTATTGAGAGTTAAATCCATGGTTTTTTGATTTTTTTTAATTATTTTTTTTTAAAGTTAAATAAAAGTCTGATTTGAGTGTACAATTGATGAATCAAATATCTTAGAACGTATTTTGTTCTGAACGCTTTGTTCTCATGAATTGAGTATACAATTTATTATTATTATTATTATTAAAGTAGAAGACATCACTAAATCAATAAAACAACTTTCAGACATCATATGCAACACAAGTAGATATATTTAGGGAAAATTCAGTGCCCGCCCATCTTCAGGATAGAAAGTAAAAGAAGAAAGAATAAACCAATTGCGAGCTAATAATAATAAAATAAATCTTGCACTGAAGAGATTTTTTTTCACCTTTTCGAAGCATACCAACTTTAGTGTTACATGACTAGTGTTGTTTAAAAATTGCTAAAATAGTACTTTATCAGCTTCTCCACCCTTCATTTAAATAGTGTACACCTAACGAGGAACTTGTTCTTCAGACTTACAATTCGTAGGACCACTACTATCACATTGAAAGAGACATGATATGTTAAAAACTGCCCCTTTTTCAAACTGCGTAAATTTTAATTCGTAAACTGAACTGTATCAGATGAAGACGTAACTTCTTCATACTTTTAAAAACATGTATTGCAAGCTAATGTTCCGACGTGGGTCTACGTAATAATGATAAAACTGTTAGAGCTTTTCTATTTCAAGTGTACCCTCGGAAAGTATGTTGAACATTCTTCGACCCCACTCTAGCCGCTCTCTTACGGAGGAAAACCCTTTGCTTTGGGGAAAGAAGTGAGTGACCTCGGCTATGTTGTCAATTCGTCATTCAGTCGTTTGGTCTTGGCGAGTGAAGATCGTAGGTTACTTAGAATAGCTAAGAAGACAGTGCATAGCGAAGCCCGTCAATCTGGCAAGTATGTTAACATCCAACTATAGAAGGATCTCGGCCAAAGCAACTTGTCCCTCCTCTTTCGAGGAAGGTACGGAAAAACATACATCGACAGCAGCGCCAGCAGGGTTACACTTGAAATAGAAAGACTCTAGTATTCAAAATAGCTCTTTGACTGCATGTTACATAACTTCCTTACAGTAAATAAACCCATCATGCTTCACAAGTCAATATTTAAGGATCTACACAAAGAAGAACTCTGAGACTTCAAATTTCTCCCGTTGCTGTACATTTAGTTTGAAGTCAGATTAAATCCAATGGCTGTACTTCAGGAACAAGGAAAAATTCTTGAACTTATCGAATATTTCATCCTCTCATCAGTTACATTCACAGTTTACTTTCCCCAGAAGATAAGTAGGGCTAAGTAATGTAAATAGCAAAAGTTTATATATCTCCCTCATATTCTTTTGTTAACAAGTTGAAGTGTATAGTTTGCAGCAACATACAAATAACTTCAATCTATACGTAAAAGAAAATTTTGTTTTAATTTGATCACCTCGCTCGTAATTTGAGAACATGTAAGAAGCAGATAAACATTGTTGGTGACTACCAAATAATCTTTATTTCTATAACAGCATCATAATTCCTCAATATATACTTCGTTTCTTGCTAAAAACAAGATGTCGTTATTTGACCCATTGCTGAATTTTGAAATATTCTGTAGAAATTATGTCCTTTGCCGTGCAGTACCTTTGGTAGTTAGGTAGCAACACTTTTCATGATATTTGTAGTTTCTAAACCCTTTTCCATATCAAATTTGCATACGGCTTTCAATAATACCTTAATATGTACATAATATTTGTGTGTACATACAGGGTGTGGCAGATATTTGAGAATAGTCACGTCCGCAGTCAATAAGGAACAGATACTGGAGTGAGAGCATTTTTTACTTTTGAACGTGCTGTACAGGTGATAACATCCGCAGTGAAGCATTCAATGAAACCACTGTTAACAGTAAAAACAGTCTCTGCAAGCTGTCGAAACCATCTGCAAGCAATAAAAAGATAGCTTTTGGAAATGCTCGCCATTACATCTACAGCAGCTGCCCCGAGAGTCGCAACTTTGTTTTGAGGATACTTATTGTGGTCCCTCTCAACCGCCCCATACGTAGTAGTTAATTGAGTTAACGTCTGGGGAACTGGAGTCACATATTGGGAATGAGATGGTCATGAAAATCGTCGACCAGCCATTCTTGAGTTCGTGTGCTGTATGAGATGAAGCAGAGGTCTAATGAGAATCATACGGTCTCCCACGCGCTACAGCAGTAATCTAGGGCTTCACAACCATCTTCAACAGCGCAATATAAGCAACGGTGTTGACTCAGGGTAAGCAACGGTGGTATCTTGACGGAAGAAATGTGAGGAATCAAGTCGTTTTCACTGCTCACAACCCCCAGAACCATTACAAAGACTGGAATTTTGTGTGCACGATGGTTCGAACCTCTTCGTAGCTTTTACACGTTTACCGACATTTTTGCTGTTTACTTTCTAGTCTGGACATAGTTTTTCCCATTTGAGAAGAACCAGAGCATTCCGGGCTTCTCTAGATGTTCAGCTTGTTCAGGAGTCGCTTGGCTTTGGTCAGTCGGTTCCCCCTGGTTCTCTTGGATAAGAATCGTCGTCTTCGCATCATGTACGACCTGTAACGAAAGTTCTAATGAACCACACGTCGGATAATGGCCTCATCAACGTGCAGACATTTAATGTGTGCTCACATGAACTTCCTAGTATCCTCATCGATGGCAGCTTGGACAGAACAGACGAATTCCGACGTCCTGGTAATGTTCGAGAGCCGACAATGTTGTTTCTTGTGGAAAACCGTGATCACGTCACTCCTGACAGCCCCCAGTTCTCTCCGAACACGAATGATCGGGCGAGATTCAGGAATATAGCGATCTCTGAATCAGAGTGGGCTGCAGACAAAGATACGATTACAGCATGCCTCCTCATTACCTGGGTTAGTTCACGTTCTTCCATGTTTCTGTTCAAAAGAAAGGATTTTTAACTGTGACGTACGTGATACTGCCACTTATAATGTGTGTTCTCAAATGCATGCCGCACCCTGCATAGATATACAGAATGGTTCAAAAAATGTATACATTGTTTAATTGTGAATAACTCTGAAATGAATTGTCGGAAACATCTCATTTTTGGGAGTATTGTGGTTTAATGTTCTGTTATTGCATTGCAATGCATGAAGAACTGATATTAGTTTTTGTGTTCGAAGAGTTGACCATTAGGATCAATATACTGAGAATGCTGCCGAACTCTGCATAAACTAACGACTGCAACGTTCTAAGTTAAGTATCTGCACAGAAAAGTTCGAAGTTGCTCGTAGGTTGTGCAGTGTACGAGGCTTTTGTTCATAAACAATATTCTTGACAATCCCCCATAAGTAGAGTTGTAGAGGAGAAATGTTTGAAGAACATGGGATATACTCGATAAACCTTCTTCGACCTATTCATCTTTCGGATAAATTTTCATTGAGAAACTCCCTAACCAGATGATAGTAGTGGGGTGAGGCACCATCTTGTTGAAGATAAAATGTCTCGTTCCCGTAGAGAGTGTGTGTGTGGTGAGCGAGTGAATTATTGTAACACAGTACACGAGTTAGCAGGATTTCTTGCTGTGACAGGTCGTCCAGAACGGTTCTTGTGCACATCTATAGCACAACCATCGGCTTCAAATTTATCACAAATTCAGGCAATTGTTAAACGTGCCAGGTTGTGTTTCAAATTCATTCCGCTATTGTCGTTGCATTTCACTAGTTTCTACTTTATGTATCACCTCAAGATTGCCTTCCTTTTTTTCAAACGCCAACTTTGCAGCCTGTTGCTTTATTCACGTCACCTACACAAAACTATTACTGGCGCGTAATGTAAGAACAGAACATTAAACTATAACACTACAAAAAAATGAGACGCTACCGTCAATCCATTTCAGAGTTATTCATAATTAAACAGTGTATAAATTTTTTGAGCCATCTAGTATATAACAACGAAATTGAAACTGGCAGGAGTATAATGCATCTTTTTACATTTCGAGAACTATTGCAGGAGTATGATGTATGGATCTTTTTTATATTTCGAGAACAAAGGAAATTAATAGTATTTGGTGCTGTTGGTCTCATTGCAGCCCTACCACCCGGTCCCATGCATCACTACGGAGGGCCACCGATGGGATTCCACGGACCTCCTATGCTTGCACCGATGATGCATCCTCGCTTCAGATGATCAGGTTTGTTAAGCTATGAAGAAAGACCTGTTGCAAGTGTGTGGGTGATTTGGAGATAAAATAAAATAATTATTAATGTGTGTCTAAAAAAAAAAATCAACCAAGAAAAACAAAGGACATTTTACTGTCTCTCTTTAATTATTTTTTCACTTGAAAGGAAAAGAAAAAGAGAAAATGCATGTTATATTTGGCAGATCTTGAACTGTCGTCAGATTGTACTGTTTAATAATTAGTCATTGGTGTGCATCCACACATTCCAGTGGTTGTTTCAAACAGGGGAAAAAATATTAAAAAAGAACAATTATATAATATTTGTGGTTATGAGAAGATGTTATTGAAAAAGTTTTCCCATTATACTAACATTGGGAATGCTGTGAGTTTCAGTTTCTCTGCCTGCCGTTGGAACTGAAAGATACACGAAGTGATGAGCTGTGGTCTGTATTAGTTCCGATGCGTATGTTCATCGTTAGGAGGATAATTTCCCAGGTATTTCTACATGTTAACGTATTGTTAAATTTTGTGCTGAAATTTTAGTCCTTCTCCACTTCTAAGATTTCACTGTGTATCTTCGTCACTGCATGCGAGCAGTGCAGTTATAAATATAATATATTATCATGTAGTTTACTGCTACCTTTTTAAGTAAGTGTGATTTACAGGTGCTCGCAGGTAGATGCATTATATACCTGTTAGAACACGTTTATTATTATTATTTTTCTCTCTTTCGGGAGTTTATTAGTAAACGGCACAGGTTTGTGTGATGGCAGAATCAAATTGTTTAGTGCTTGCTGTTGTGACTATAGTTGATATATTGTGTTCTGGCTGTAGGTGTGGTAATTGTGACGATTACGGATCAGCTAATCACGTTTTGTATGCCAGGTAAGATTACCTACAAAACAAGATAAGTCGTAATTAATAGATAAAAGAAAACAAAGAATAGAGAAACCTACTTGTTTTTGTTTGAAGTACTGTTTAGAGTTCTATAACAATATAGCCAGATAATATATAAAAGAAAAAATTCTAGTTATTATTATTTTTTTTATTGTGTAGGTGATATTAGCACCTCAAACTGCGTAAAATCAACTAACCTTTTATTTCTTTCTTTGTAAATTGTGCTGTCATTTTTTCTGTCAAATGCTTTCATGTAACTAATTGGAAAATGAAAAGTGGTTCACTGGTTGTGACCTCAGTGGTAGAGTACCTTTTAAATTTCTTTTCTTTGCGATTCGGAATGTAGTGAGCTTCAGGATTATGGGGAGATAATTTATTAGAAATTCGCTTTTAATACAAATCACGTAAGAAATGTACAGTAGATTATATTTAAAATACATATACATATATATATATGTTCAAATGATTTATTTTTCGATTCGCCACTGAAGACAATGGTATATCCTGCTTAGAATTTAACGACTTTTATTTTTTAGTTTTGATTTGTTACAAATTACATAGCTTTCTAAGTAGGACTGGCCTAATGTGTTAAAGACATTTAGAATCTGCTCTAGCTCCTTAACAAGATCAGTCCTGCAGCTCACTTGTATCTCTCATATGTTATGTGTAGATTTGAAGTGCTTGTACATTTGTACACGTAAGTTGTTTTTTTGTATGCTCACATTGAAATAAATGGATTCCTTCCACTTGGCTATCATTTTTTGCATTCTCATGAAAAGAAAAGGTAAGCATTTTATATTTCAGGTGCCATTATAAAATATGCATTACATTTACTAAAGAAATAGTTAACCTCTCTTTCTATCTATTTGTGTTCAGTTAGACCTTCTGCCATTATTTATTATTTATTTTTAGTACTTTTTTTTGTACTTTCTAGAAAACACTTTAATAACAGAAAAGAAAAGTATCTGAACTTTCCTCCTTGCTTTTTGCCTTTTTAATATATTTCTTTGCAGTCAGTTAATTCTTTTTAAAGAAACTTAAACATAAAAATCATATAATTGGTGAAAGGCAAAAGACCCCTTTATCTGCAAGCACAAAGGTAAAGATGTGTCCTTTTCCTGTGGCATATAAGGTGGTGGAGCACGTAATACAGAAAGGTGATGATCGGTCGCAACACAATAAGTGTTGCTGGGCTCTCAGGGCCCCCAGCCTCACCTGTTTGTGAGGCTTGGTGATGACAAAAATTCTGTTGCATATTACTTCCGTAGCACTTTGAATGTTAGTTCTGCCAAACTTTTTATTTCTTGAATGAACACTTGCTGCGGTAACAGATGGAGCATTGCGACGGAATTTCAGGGGACCAAGGTAAAGAAATCAATCACAGCACTTTCGTGCTGTTGGACTTGATGTCCCCTGCCTCCATTATGAAGGCTAGGCGATTGACCTTTTTTTAATTTTTTTTAAAGCCAATGTAGCTTGTGTCAGGCTTCAGTGGAATGCCTGCATGTTAATTTCAAACAAATCACCGTGAAAGGCAAGTTGAAAAAAAAAAAGTACTATAATCGTTTTCAGTGCCACTAAGTGCCTGTTTTCTCTTGGGATTAAAGGTAAATATTAATATCTGCCAAGTAAGTACACATCTTATAATTTTTGTTTAAAATTTGATTTTAAATTTTGCCAGGCCATCAACACCATTATCATATTTATTAATTTTTCTCATGTCTTTCATAATATTCACTATTGTTAAAATATATGCTTAATCTGACAACTAAACTGGATGATACTTTCCTAGTAACATTCTCGAATGCTTGCAGTTTGTATTTATTTTATCTTAATTTTTAAATACCATTGTTTACTCGTAAATCACAAATAGTTGAATAAAGCGGATATTCTCCCACAGTTACAAGGTCAGATCAGTAAATGAAATATAGTTGCTAGAAATATTAAAGTATTTTTAAACAGATTACAATGAAACTTTGTTGCTTTTTACATTTACTAGATATACAGGATATGGTACTAAAATAGTACTTCGCACTTCAGTCGATTACGTACAGCAGGTTATTCGATTTACATCGGATCTATTTTAAAGGGTATTTGCCTTACGAGGCCATTACCGATAGGTTCCTTTGGACCTCTAATATTGTGGACTACCGCCGGATATTGAAGTTCCCATTGGAGTGAACTTTGGCGAAGTACGAACAAAGGAATTCGGTCCCACTCTGTCTTATAAGCTTTCCAGGGACCATCAAGGGTGCGACGACGCGGATGTTGGAAATGTCTTTTCAGCAGGACAGAACTTCAAAAATCAATTGGATTACCTCGTTACGGCAGTATCTTGATACATAATCACACGAATTCCTAATTACTGTTAAACATTTTTATAAAGTGTAGAGAGGTTCTGGCGGTATGACTTGAAGCCTTGTCCATGTGGATCCTTACCTGGGTGGCGTCCCCACCATATAATTCGAAGACAGGTGTCGTAATGGAGTCCTAGAAGTGTCTTGCATTCGCGCTTGTCACGCTCAACCATGTGTATTCAACTTCCCTGTAATTATATTTCGTAATAACCATAAACTCACGCGGGAAATTTTCTCGGTAATGGCGAACAGTTGCAGCGGCGCTTGGCATCGCTGTCGTGATAAGTCAGCGCTTGAATGTGACCAACAGCAGTGAGATGGATGCATGCATCATCCATTGGGACGATTCTTATAGTTTCGTTTTTCGTTCTTCACTGTGGTGCGGGAGCAGGTCGTGTACGCGGACCCTACGGAAGCTCATAATAAGTACCGACCGGAGTCGTTTACGAATGGTTGTGCTCATGTGGAAGTTGTCAGATCGAATTGCTGTCCAATCATACGTTGGTTTGATGGGTTTTTCTGACAACACAATCAGTGGATTTTCTGCAGCACATCGGGTGTCACTTCCCTTGAAAACCTTTTTCTGATGTGTTTCATGGACGACTTTTTTGCCACATATTCCTAATTTGTTTGTCGGCCACTGTAGTCACCCCGACTATGAATAAAAGCATTCTCCCGTGAACGCGTTTGATATGCGCATGTAGGAAAAATGAGCATGGAAAAGGGCCATGGCATAGCCTTACAAGGAACGGTTTAATTTAGACGACATTTGGGAATATTCCCACCTACAACTTCATACACACACACTACTGCTCTCAACAATAGACGCGTAGTTCTAGCACCATTTCGCACATAGCAGTGGCATTATTGATTCGGTCCAATGTAAACCGAACAACTGTCTGTATATTCTTACCAAAGTTTTTGTCCTCTGATACAATAGTTCTGGTTTATTTCTTCCGAATAAGTTGGGTCAGTCACAACAAAACGTAGAGATGGCCATATCCGCATCATCTTTCATTCGGATTTAAAATATGTGGTGGATAACATAATATTCGGATGGTATCCAGCTACTTATTGCCATCAGAAAAATATCCGTTTTTCAGATTGTTTGTTCTTCTGACAATGGATAGCAGAATGTTATCTGGATCTTCTTATTATATGTAATGCATTTCACTGTGTTGTGAAGAAAATAGTTTCGTCGCTTTATTCATTCCGTAGTTAGTAGTAAACTTTACAAAAGGAAGAAAACTTTTAGAGCCATTTATACACATTTTAAAAATGAGGTTTTGGTGATTTTTGGATGTGTGAATTTTTGTTGATTTTTTTTTTTTTTTTTTTAATTTAAAAGAGTAAATTCTAAGAACTAAAATATCCAGTAGATGATCAATGGCAAAAGGCCGTCTGACAGAGATGAGTATCATAATGGGGAAAAAATATAGCGGAACTTAGGGGGCGCGGTGGCTCAGTGGTAGAGCGTTCACCTCCGGTGTTTGGGATCCCTGGTTCGATCCCAGCTCGCGCCGTGTGGACTTTGTGGTGGACAAACACCGTACTCGTGGGTTTTCTCGGGGTTCTTCAATTTTCTTCATTCCACCATTTCACTCATCTCTCATCATCACCGTCTCCTTTAGCCTGACCGGCATAACCGTGGGACGTAAAACTTAGATTTCATTTCAATATAGCGGAACATTACTTAGCAAGATAATTAAAGAGTTTCCAAGACATTTTTTGTATAGAGGAATTTATAGTCACGTCTGTGGCAACATGATAACTAATCTTTTCCAATTACTTTGTGAGAAGGAATCTGAGAAAGGAAGTACTAGACCAGCCTATTTGCTAAATATTACGGTTATTTTGGATACTTCCTGACGAAGACAAATGAAAATTAAATGTTTGCGGTGCAGATTGAAGAGGACATATAATGTAATGTATATCATTAATGTAAAGCGAGTAATAATGACAGAATGAAGGAAAGGACATAATGCTGTCTACCAATAACTCTGATAGTCTGGATCCAATTTAGATCCGAGCTCATTCGTGACTAAGCGGTTAGCGTACGCGCCTTTGGCGTGGGAGACCCGGGTTTGATTCCCGGCGGGAGCTCATGTAGTTCGGATTCCACGTTAATCAGTAGGTTCACATTTCATATATCCTCGCTGCTGAACGGGACGTTAAACTCAAAATCACCGTATCAACTCGAACTTACGTAGATCTTTCCCACCAGAAGTGACTGACCATCACTCTCTACCATTAAATGAGAAAGTTCGCAAGCTGTTGCCCCCTCGACAACAATTCAGCTTTTAACTTTAACAAGAAAAATTACTCCCTGAAATGAGTTCTGTTTCTGAAAAATATTACGAAAATTAGGATATAACGATCTGAATTTCTGTACGTAACTATACTAATATAATCGTCAGGAAGTTAAATAATTCATTGATATGAAGGGAGTAATATATATATATATATATATATATATATATATATATATATATATATATATATATATATATATATATATTTTAAGAAATGAAAGATTCCAAACGTCTTCATTAATATTTAATTCCAGTATATAATTTCATCATGAATAAAATCAAATCAAATATTTCGTTCATGGGTACAAATTTTCTAAGAATTTTTACATAGACGTAATGATAAACGGGTTTCATTCGACATGGTGATATGATTTTATTCAAATTTTCTGATACTTCAGAAGTATCTGAAATGAATCGTGTTCCACATTCGAACTTCTGCGAATATGTAAAAGAAAGTTGTACAAATCAACGAAGATACACATAAACAACTTTTTATAGTACGTAGTGATTCAATTTTACTAAAATTTTCTGAATTAAACAGTGTTCTGCATTCGAACTTTTGCATATATTGACTTTCACAGGTCAACAAAGATAGACATAGTTGAAAAATAACTAATTCATCCAAATCAGAAAAGTGTGTATAGAGTGGTTGAAGGAAGTAAATTCCATAATGTGATGGATTTTCATATTGAATCTCATTACTACGGAACGTTTTACAACCCTTTAAAATTCAGTGAAATTCACAGTTATAACCTATGGCATAAGGGAAAATTTTCATGTGTGAAAATTGTTTTATGCTTTTTACACTTAAAACATACAGATTTTGGTACAAACTCACTTATATCTCACTGCAAACACAATATAGGTTATGCAAGGAACAAATTTAAACAAATTTACAATCACCCTCAGTGTAGACTAAGAAATAGTCAAGAGTTTTAGGTGAGTAATTCTGCGGTCATGTTCAGAATTACCGTATCTTCTGTATTTTGTTTTTATTAATATTTTTGCATAATCGTCTGTGACTTTTCAGGAAATGAAACTTAGGTATTAAAGTTAAAACACATTTTAAGTCGATTGTGAAACACAAAAATATTCATCGCATTTTTTTCCTTACTGTTATTTCTGTTGTATTGTTTCTGTGTGTATGGTTCTTATTTTCATCCTCGTGGAGCACATGTGGGTATAGGGCCATTCCGTCAATTTTCAGTGCCTGGAACGAAAGTTAATTGTGAAACCAGTGCTGTAGAATGCCATGTGGACATAAACAAATTTCGTTAGGCCAAGATTGATTTTATGTAGATGTTAGTAACATCCCTTTATGAGTGAACTTCGTGGTGGTAATATTTATGTTAGGAATTATATGTCCGAGCATTCGACATCTAGTCTTGTAAGCTCCTCATAATGAGGGTTTTCTCGGGGTTCTCCCGTTTCCTCCCACATTTTTGACTACTCCATTTTTCTTAATTTCTCATCACCGTCTGCTTTAGCCTAGCCGGCATAACGATGGGACGTAAAACAAAGATGATATTTCATTTTTCGTTCCAGTTTTCTATCTGAAACCAAGCTGGTCATCTGCTAGTACTAATTCTATCTTGGATTCCAATCTTCTATTGTCAAATTTTTTAAAAGCGTACGTAAGCAAGCTTATCGTTCTATAAATCTCACATTTCGCAGTGCCTACTGTTTTTGGTATCTTGATCATCTGGAAGTCTGGAGGCGCCTGCCTTTCTTCATAAATGCTGTTAATTAGTTTATGTAATCTGTCCTGAACTTCCTGTCCCGCACTTTGTACTCTTTCTCCTGATCTCATCCACACCTGCAGCTTTTCCGTGTTTTTAGGTCTTGTAATGCTTTATTGTTCTCGGATCTCAGTATGAATCTCCTCTCGCCTCTTCTAC
Organism: Thermobia domestica; assembly: GCF_964235325.1. Classification (NCBI taxonomy): domain Eukaryota; kingdom Metazoa; phylum Arthropoda; class Insecta; order Zygentoma; family Lepismatidae; genus Thermobia; species Thermobia domestica. The sequence goes on along the minus strand of NC_137456.1, from coordinate 53,944,174 downwards.
CTCCTCCATGATTTCTAATTATTCTAATTGCTTGTCGTTTCCATAGATCCTTTCCAAATATTTCTTCCATATTTTCACTTTATCTCTGTATTGTAACGGGTCTTCCTTATTTACCTTTTAGTACATTGGTCTTTGGTCTCCGTGGCTTCTCTTGTAAGCCACATCTGCTGTCTTTCTGTATTCATATTATTCTTTTCTATTTTTTCCACATTGTTGTCTTCTCCATTCCTTGGCAAGTCTGCATTTTCGAATGATTTGATTTCTTATTCTTTTACATTGCTTCTTATCATCTTTGTTGTTTATATTCTTCAATTTTCTTCTCTCATCCATTTAATCTAGAATTTCCTTGACGATCATTCTTTCCTTGTTATTTTTTCTTCGTGACTTAATAGCTACTTCCTTTGCAGTAGTAACCAGGCCGTTTTTATGAATGACTATTCTTTGTTAATTTCTTTCTTCGTTAGTTCATACAATATCTTATCTCCTGTTCCGGGTAACTTTCTTGAATTTCTTTGTTCTTCAACTTTTCTATATCAAGTCTTCCATTGTTCTTTTTTCCGAACTTCTAAATTTACACTCACTTCTCATTATGACTAAGTTGTAGCTACTGTCCGTGTTCGTTCCTGAGTAACTTCTGCAGTTCGTAATTTGGTATCTGAACCTCTTTTGTGAGTATATACAATGCATAACCTGACCGGTATTTGCCACTACTAGCTTGTTCTTCGTGCAAAATTCAGTCAGTCGTTCGCCTTCGTTAAACCTTCCTAATCTTATTTTCGTACTAATCTTCCTCCTGCTTCTCCTCCTACAATAGCATTCAAATCTATCTATCTTTTATGTCTTTCATGTCGTTTTCGTAGTTTCCATAAATTTGCCCTACTTCATCATCGTGCGTTGTCCTTGTCATTTAAACCTCGATAATAATCGTATCGAGGTAGCTACTTTTACTAATGACTCGATTACTATGGTATACTTCTTACCCGTCCACTTGTCTTCTTCATTGTAAACCCAACTCCAGTTACTCCATTTTCCGTACCGGAGTTAATTCTTTATTCATCTGACCAGAAATAATCTTCTTCTTTCCAATTCACTTTGCTGATCCTCATTATATCCGCGTTCGGTCGTTCTTTTCTTGTAACATTTTCTAACTTACCTGCTACGTTTATGTCCTCCAATTTGTATTGCCTGTTCATAACTGAGTGAGCCCATATGAAAATGTGACAAATTCCAGGCAATGTTCTGTGCATGTACAGGTACATGTGACTTTAACAGGTACTATACAGGCGCCTGTAGCTGTAAAAAGCATGTTAGTTTCCCACTGACAGGTGAATCTACCTGTGGCTATAAACATGTGATACATGTGTAGATGGTGTTCAATGTTAGAAGTTCTCAAACATGCAATGAAAAGTATCTGTACATATAAAGGAGACATGTAATGTACATACACCAAGGTACATGCATAGTACAGGTCCATGTAATATACCTGGGACATACAAGAGCAATAGGTATGTTCAAAAAACATGATTCAAATTGATGGCATGTGCCTGTAATCTATCAGTCACATGCATGGGAAATGCTAGTTTTTCCTCTTAAGCCCATGTACTTAACATGTACATGTAAAACACATGCAAAGTACCTGCAGAACGATAGAAAAAATGCAATGTAAATTACATGTTTACATGCGTAAGTTAGGAGTGAAAAACATGGAATGTACAATACGTGTACATATAAATGAAAACAGGTAAGGGACATGCATCCACGGAAAATGAATGTCACAGGTGCATGTATTGTACCTGGCAGACGTAGATAAAGCGTACATGTACAGGGAATATAAGACAGGTAAATCACTATGTATCGGAAACTACATGCCACATGCATGGGAAATGCATTATTTCACCAGTATGCCCAGGTACTTACCATGTACATGTAAAACACATGCAAAATACCTGCAGAACGATAGAAAAAATGCAATGTAAATTACATGTTTACATGCGTAAGTTAGGAGTGAAAAACATGGAATGTACAATTCCTGTACATATAAATGAAAACAGGTAAGGAACATGCATCCACGGAAAATGAATGTCACAGGTGCATGTATTGTACCTGGCAGACGTAGATAAAGCGTACATGTACAGGGAATATAAGACAGGTAAATCACTATGTATCGGAAACTACATGCCACATGCATGGGAAATGCATTATTTCACCAGTATGCCCAGGTACTTACCATGTACATGTAAAACACATGCAAAGTACCTGCAGAACGATAGAAAAAATGCAATGTAAATTACATGTTTACATGCGTAAGTTAGGAGTGAAAAACATGGAATGTACAATTCCTGTACATATAAATGAAAACAGGTAAGGAACATGCATCCACGGAAAATGAATGTCACAGGTGCATGTATTGTACCTGGCAGACGTAGATAAAGCGTACATGTACAGGGAATATAAGACAGGTAAATCACTATGTATCGGAAACTACATGCCACATGCATGGGAAATGCATTATTTCCCCAGTATGCCCAGGTACTTACCATGTACATGTAAAACACCTGGAAAGTACATGCAGATGGATAAAAGGATACGATAATGTGTACACTAACATGCAAAAGTCAGAAATTAAAAAACATGCAATATACAGCACCTGTAGGCCCTACAAATAAACGTAAACATGTAAGAAGCATGCACTTGACATAAATTATTTTGTGATCTTCGACACCCAAGTTACAGATCCGGATAGGGGAGGGCAGTGGTCAGGCCCTGTGTTGTAAAGTAGCCTACCATTCCTGTATTCACCTGGTGTAACTGGGGAAATGCAGCCAGGGTGGCCGCACTCTATAGAATCGATACTAGAACCTTCTGAATGCTAACATTCTACCAATGAGAAATACCTCTTTAGTTACATACATGCAGGTTTAAGATTTATGATAGTAACAAATGAGTTTCGTTTCCAAGTGTGAAACTCATGTAGACTTCCAAAATATGAAAATTCAATATTCACATCGGAAATCGTAGACATACGCTTTTTGATTTCAATAGATGGATAAGGACAGAGATGAGACAAAGGTCATGTCCAGCTATCTGTTACCATTTTTGCTCTATAGAGATTTATATTTATGTCTTGGTGTGCTTATTTCTACATGTCTCGGTGACCCGCCTGGTGGTTCTCGGCCCCTTGTCGATGGGGCTGAATTTGGAATTATACGCGATTGGGAATTTCACCATTGATCTCAGCAACCCCGAAAACGATGTATTTGACGCTAATATCGATAATTTTCGATTATTTTTACATGTCTCGGTAAAAAAACCCTCTCTTTGTGCCTTTCAGTCCTCCAGCCGACGGGGATGAATGTGGAAGTAAACGCGATCAGGAGTTTCACCACTGACCTCAGCGATCTCGAAAACTATGTATTTGACACTAATATCGGTAATTTTCGCTTATTTTATATGTCTCGGTGATCCGCCTGATGACTCGGCCCCCAGTCGATGTGGCTTAATTTGGAATTATACGCGATCGAAAGCTTCAGCATTGATCTCAGCGACTCCGTAACTATAGATTTGACACTAATATTGTTAATTTTCGATTATTTCTACATGTGTCGGTGACCCTCTGGTGACTCGGTGCCCAGCCGATGAAGTTGAATTTGTAAGTAAAAGCGATCAGGAGATTCACCATTGATCTCAGCGACCCCGAAAACTATGTATTTGATACTAATACCGGTTATTTTAGCTTATTCCTACATGTCTCGGTGACCCGCCTGGTGGTTCTCGGCCCCTAGTCGATGGAGCTGAATTTTTGGAATTATACGCGATCGGGAGTTTCATCATTAATCTCAGTGTCTCCGGAAACTTTGTATTTGACATTAATATTGTTAATTTTCGATTATTTCTATATGTGTCGGAGACCCCCACCTTTTTTGACTCTCGGTGCCAGCCGATGAGATTGAATTTGGAAGTAAAAGGGATCAGGAGCTTCACCATTGATCTCAGTGGCCCAGAAAACCATGGATTTGACACTAATATCGATCACTGTGGGTTACATCCACATGTGTCGGTGACCCCCCTGGTGATTCGGCGTCCAGCCGACGTGGCTGAATTTGGAAGTAAGCGCGATCAGGAGTTTCACCATTGATCTCAGCGATCTCGAAAACTAAGTATTTGACACTAACATCGGTAATTTTCGCTTATTTCTACGTGTCTCGGTGACCCGCTTGGTGACTCGGCAGTAGCGTACGCAGGAATTTATTTCGGGAGGAGTCCAAACTCAATATGAGAGTATTTTATATTAAAATTTCTAAAGTTGCCCCTAAAATTAGGCTAAATTTACATAAAAGTCGAAATTTCGGGGAGGGTCCGGACCCCCAGGACCACCCCCTGCGTATGTCCCTGACTCGGCCCCTAGGCGATGGGGCTGTATTTGGAATTATATACGGGATCCATAGCTTCAGCGTTAATCTCAGCGAGCCTGTAAATTATAGACTTGACACTAATATTGGTTATTTTCGATTATTTGTACATGTCTCGGTGACCTGCTGTTGACTCTTGGCCCCCAAGGGGGGTGGGCAAGTGAACGCAATCGGGAGTTTCACTATGATCTCAGCGATTCCGAAAACTATGAAGTTAACATTAATATAAGTCATTTTCGACTATATTTTCATGTCGTAGTAAATCCTCCCTTGCGACCCCTAGTTCGAAGTTTGGAAAAAATGCTTCGTCTTGGTCTTGGCCGTGGACCAGCATACCCGTGACCAAAATTTGATAACTCTCGGTCCATTCGTCTGGCACCCAAAGAAGCATACGCACAAACACACTAACATTTTATTTATATTATATTACTGCACAATTAATTAAGAGATTCTGAAACTCATGGGGCGATTGCCCCCTTGACTTTCTCAAATGACACCCCTGAGTCTGAATAATAAGTTTCCTTTCCTTAAGAATTGCGATATGTGAACAATACACAATTATCGTCATACACATATAAGTTATTCTTATATGTATATTGTAAAGTTGGGAGACAATATCGAAAACAACATAATTATAACGTGATCAGAACCTATATGTTTACGCACAGGAAAGACGCTTGGCGCCACAGCGTTCGTTTGTTCGTTGTCAATCGTCTGCTGGTTGTTGACGTTAGGGTTTGTGATCAGTGGTTTTTCTATGGTTGTGTGCTCGATGGTAGCGGATGAATTGTAAGTTTCCACAAGATTACAGTGGCTTTCAAGATGTCAACGGCAAATAATGCGTATGTTGTAGTTGAATGGGATAATAATACTTATTCCATTCTACACCGCAAGAAATGTAAATGTACAGGTAAACTTACACTTGGAAAAGTGTACCCTGTACAATGGAAAGGAAGCACGTGCTACGATGGTAGAATTCTTTATGTAGGTGAGTAATGTATTTGGCTCTAACAATACTTTAACAGCTATAGATGTAATTAATTTAAGATAATGACATATATTTAATGTGTGATTCATTACCGTGTGTTTTGCAGTGAACTGTCGAAACAGAAAATTACCGCGAATTTGTAGTAACTACCGAACGATGGAAATACAAATCGCATGAATCTACGGATGTTAATGACTCAGCGAAGTACATTGGAGAAAATGTCTTCTGGCTAAGTAACAGAGTATTGTGCTCACTTTTAATTCACTGTCACTCTGTTATATTTTAGAAGTATTTACTATTTATAATCCTAAGTTTTTTTTTTTTTAATTTATTTATTGTGTGGCTAGATCAACAACAGTTGGCGCCAAAATAAACTATTTAGTACACTTTAACTGTTGGCAGTCGACCTGAATCTAGATATCTGAGTTTAAATAACACTTTTGTAGGTATCAGAGTAGAATAGTAGATTTTTAGTGATTAACGTAAAACAGTGTGAACCATGTTGGTTCTTGGGGTTTAAGTGCTGTACCGCCTCCAATATTTTGGAAATCTACTGGGTGAATTGGATAATTTATTTTGGGGCCTATGTTTAGCAGAAGGGGTCCAGCACTTTTCTCTAAAAAATGTTACAATTTTGGTAATTTCTGTTCACATTAGGCTAGTTTAGGGTAGGTTATGTTAATTTAGGTAAGCTTAGGTTAGTTTATGTTATATTAGTGTATGGGTCCAGCATACTTTTCCAAAGAATGATAGAATTTCGCTTATTTCTACTAATAGTAGGTTGGTTTAGGTTAGGTTAGATTTGGTTACGTTCTGTTACGTCTAAGTACTTGCATCATTCGTTTCTTCTGTAAATTTTCTGTTTTTTACGTGCTTTTGGACCTCTTGTACTAAACATACTCCTATTTTGGTTTGTGAAGGAGCTTGAATGAAAAGCAGATTAGGGGAATAGCTGAAGTTAAGAAAGGGGTTTGGTAGGCTGGTTTTGGTGTTCTAAGCGTCATTGTATGTGGAGGCGGAAGAGACTATTTCACATAGAGGTACACTTGTTATGATTTAGTGGCGAGAAATGAAGTGTGGAAATGGCGCATATATATCAATATTATGACATATCGTGTGAGTTTTATAGAATTACGTACACGAAAATAACGAACGTCAGCTGTTGAAATTGTGTGAAAGACACGGTGTACTATTTACAAGTGGAGTGTTACTAGTATGAAACAACGACAAGTGCTATTCAAACTCTTATCATTGCCAACACCCACCTGTTTTCACTACCCTCGCTCATGCGCCTGTTCCTTTACCCGCCCTAACTAACGCGCTCTGCTTTTAGTGAGCACCTAGCACAGGTTGGTTAATGTCTTGTACTGTAGTTTTCATATCATATACATTCGGACGTCTTATTTATACGCAAATAGTAATGTTCTATTGCAAATTGTAAAAATTTACATGCCTTTGTTTTGAAGGTAATTGACTTGTAACTGAACCTAACCTGCCTAATGTAACATAACCTAACGTAAAGTAATGTACTCTAACCAAATGTAGTTCATGTTGGTACTTCTTTTTCGATTTTCATGTGGTCTGGCGATACAGCCAGCACAAATGCCATTTCTTGGGATGTAGGAAATGAACTGCAACATCATACGTTGTAGTTTGCGTGTAGGTTTTGTAAGTCTCGAATGAGATTATGAAGAATAGCTACACCATGCAAACATTACTACTGTGCCTAGATTCGTGAATATTTACATACGTCGGCAAAATAAAAATCATTTGTCTTAACTTTTCTTGCTTCAAATGATTCCATAAGGCATTCTTAAACTCTTACTGTACAGGCCCAAGTAACAATGTACTACTACCGAGTAATAATGTGTGTGTGTGTAAACCAATTTATAAAAGTTTTGTCTTCGGTTTACAGACATTCATAAAACATTTACTTCTTTCATCAGTAAACTTTAGGAATTGCACTACTGGGGAATAAACGAGGTTTATGCTTATTCTAAAAGCGCACCCACTGACTTTAAGTTTTGGAGTTTCCCGTTCTAATAGTTGAGTTGATTTTGAGTTCAACGTCCCTTTCAGCAACGAGGCCATATGAAACGTAGACATACTGATTAACAGGAAATCCGAACCACATGAGCTTCCACTGGGAATCAAACCCAAGTTTCTCACGTCAAAGGCGCGTGCGCTAACAGCTTAGCCACGATCTATTCTAATAGTCTTGCGACAGCGACATCGCAAATGGACTAACTAATGCGAGAACTGGTGTTTGTCCTGCAGGAGGCATGGAGAATGCAGGGCACTCCGATAGTCGGAATTAATATCGAACACAGTCCTCTTTCATATGCAGTCACTCGTTTAACCGCAAAGTTATCATTTTTATGTCCACATATTTTTAAAAAATCTGCGCCCCTATATATTAACTATCAGTATACACTGTTCTCTACGAAATTATTTATTATATATTTGTACTCCTACTGCGAACGAGTGATTTAGAAGCATCGGCTAGATTGAGGTATGCAGTTTCTGTAGTTTGCTAGCTGTATAAGGGACACTTTATCTCAAACTTTACCACCCGGGTCAATTAGATAGCCTTCTCACATCTCCCGCAATGGCACTACTTTCAATCGGTCAGTATCTGCCACGATTATTTAACTACTGAACCTACTACTTTTCCTTGGAAGCTGGTGCATGTAATCTGTAGTAGATCCCTTTAACGGGTGGCCCTTTTCTTGTATTGCTTATATTTTATGAAGTGATTATGATGTACCACCGAAAACTTCAGATGCAGATGACATCATGATGGATTTTTTTTTCAGGTACTAAAACCGAATGTGAGGTGGAACAAAGGAAGTTTGTCGGGAAGACGGAACGGGTAATAAGATATGATTCTGGCAGCAGTAATAATTCTGATGACCTAAGTTCAACAGATCCGATTCCAACAGATGAAGAGGATGAAAATCGTAGAAATCCAGGCAGTTTGAAAGAAATATTTGAAAGGAACTTTGAAACTATTGTGAAGGACCCCACACTATGTACGGATAATTTTCCATCTGAGTCGGCTACAGAAACTACACCCGGCAGTAACGTCTGGCAAGAGCAAATAAACAGAACTTCTTGCAACGGAAGTTTACAGTCAGCATCCGCCAGTAACGTTTGTCAAGAACAGATAGACAAGCATCCAAGCAACGCATACTTATCAGCTCAGAACAGTCCATCAGGCTCGAAACCAAAAGTACGAAAGATCGACAAATGTCAAAACTGCAGCGTACTGAAAGAAGAAGTTAATGATTTGCGCACCAAATTAGACGAAGAAAAATGCTTAGTAGATGCTCTAAAGAAGGAATGCGCTTCCAGAGATAAACAGCGGAAGCTCAAAGTACCGAGAAGTGTCAAGACATTCTTGTTCACATTGCTAGATGCCGAAGATCTTGAAGAATCCAACCATGAGGTGTCACCATCCAGTCAAAGTAGTAACGTAAGTTTCTTTTCTAGATTTTAAGACTAAGGTTTTAGATCAATTTATCGCCGTTTTGTAGGGAAGGGGTGCGGGCGTACAATTGTTCAAATTCTTAGGGTCATACAAATATGTAAGTGGCGGTCCAAATTTCTCTTTCTGCTTGCTTATTTCAAACTATGAGTAATTTAAGGTAACGGCATAGTCTCTATAAGACAGACAAAGTCTGCATTAAGTATTTTGTCTCTTTTCTTTGTGTGGGGTCGCAGTGGCTCAATGGTAGAGCGTTTACTTTTGATTATTTGATTTGATTATCGCTTACGTCTTTTTTTTCAGGAGGGAGGCTATATGAGACGTGGACATATAGTTTAAAGTGGAATCCGAACCTCTCTTTCAATGCTCTACCACCGGGAATCGAACCGGGATCTTTTACGCCAAAGGCGCGCATTCTAGCCACTAGACCAGTGGAGAGGGTTACAGCGTTCACCTCTGTTCATTCCATCATTTCATTGGTTCTCATCATCACTGTCTCCTTTAGCTTACTCCACATAACCGCAGAACGGAAGACTCGAAAGTCATTTCATTTTCTCTTTCTTTGTGTGTATATATTTGCATTTCATCTGTGCTTATAGGAAGATTGCACCTCGAAAATTCTTGCGTATAATGTATCCATTCTCGTCCCTTTCAAATGTGATTGGGTCACTATTTTCGGAAAGCCATCATTTGCGGTTTGCTTGTTTTAATTAGATTTGACGGCACTGTTCTTACATATGTTTCTTTTTGTTTCCTTTTTGCTAGCTGGAGGCGTATAAAATTATATGTATTCCCTAGACAATGCAATTTTAAAAACACGCTCAATTTCGCTGTTGTAGTAGTGTTTGATACATACTGTTCATATGTTGGGCAGTTATTGTGCTTATATACGGTAGAGTTACAATTATCCGGATTAATTGGACTACACTCGATCCTGATAACTTACGAAAATAGTATTTTTATACAAAAATCTAAATTTGCTTAAATGACAAATTAAAGACTTATAAAAACAAAGTAGTTTAAATTTTGCATGTACAGTGTGTTAAAATCAGTCAATCAGCTCACACTACTAGTTTCGATCCAGCTAAGTCTCGCATCGTTTCGGCTTTCGTTATCTCTACCCTTGTTTTGTGTTGGGGGGGTTCAAGAACCAAAATCAAGCGCAAAAGATTGTTCGTGGTAAGATCGTTTGTTTCCAAAGCAATTCGGGTAATTTTATTTCTACTGTACATCATATATGTAAAAGTAAATGGTAGAATGTGTTAAGATTAATTATTGTGTTAAACTTTTACTTACAGGAATACTCGAGATCCGTACATGGAGATGATGTGGTTCTCAGTCCTGATTACCCTGACATTACAATAAAGCATTCCCGATTAATTCGCTGCGTAGCCAGTGCAGGCCATTCTGCTACAAAGCTCACGAGAAATCTTATGTCGTGCTTTTTTGATGATGATGAGCTTAGTACAAGTTCAATAACTGGTCGTGGCAAAATAAAGAAAACACTGTCTCCAGATATTATTAGTGCTATCAAAGGTATGTTAGGTTTCATATGCCTTTTACTTATAATTTTTGTTTCGCATTTCTTGCATAGTACATCATGGAGGAAGTGGGCTATATTTTTAAATACAAATTGATACTTCTATAAATCAATAACAAAACAATTCTTTATTTATTTGTATCATGTTTAAGCACAATAATTTAGCTTATGCTGTATTCATTTTTTAATTCTTCCTTACTGGAAGTGTGAAAATTTGCTGATTTTGAAACTGCTCCGATAAAGTGGATCCCTGGGGTCTTCTGTTAATGGGCTAGAATCCTGTAGCACAAAAGGTGCTGAACGAGAAATTAAAGACGCCGGTCTGTAACCTTAATTGTCCTATCAAAGTTTTGTCAAATTACAGTGAGTGATAGGATGACCTGTAGGTCTGAGGTACATTATGATTTCTCCATTGTAGAAACGTTTCAGAACTCCAATGACCGACTTGTCCAATGGCTATAACAATACTGCAATGACTTGAGAAACTCGTACATGTGTGCATTTGTGTATCCAACAGTTATATCTGCATTAAGTTTACACATTTTAAGTTATGCCAGTCATTAATTCAGTAAAAGAACCTTTAAAGGAGCACTGCTGGAAAGGTTGAGCAAATTGGACTCTGCTTCACTTTAGCTACCATGCCGGGGTCCACTTTATCCGCCACCAGTAATTAAATATTTTTACATGATGGTTTTGATGTTCTTGTAAGGTCTAGTCAAGACAATGTCACCTATTTGTTCTTAATATAACATGAATCTAAATGAAACTAAATACATAAGGAAAGACTTTTTAACCGTTCGAAAGTTTTGAAGTCTGCTACAGACATAAATTTGCGTATTATTCTTTGCATTCAATGACATCTTCAGTGAAAGCTTTGACATAAGAGTAAGCAATTTGCGTTCTCTGATAATGTTGCCAACTCACTTCAAGAAAATCGACAAAATAAAAAAAGGAGGGTCTGCTTTAGATGACGGGTTCGCCAATACCCGAATTCCCTCTAATTTGACCTCGAATATAATTTTTTTTTGTTTTGAACAATGTCAGTACTGCAATTCAATCTGTGTTGGTGCGAGAGGATTTATGACACTTCTTTTTCACGTGTAAAACTCTATTTACTGTTTCTTTATTGGTGTTAGTAATTGCTCGAATTTTCATGTAGCGGTTTCGAACAATTGTACCGATTTTCTACACACATTCTCTGTCACAGTGGGTTTTTGGATTGTCCCTCCTTCCTTTAACATTCTTGAACCACTCGAATACGCGTGATAGATAGATACTGATCTCCATTAACGTATGTGAACAAATTGTAAGTTTCTGTGGCGAATTTTCCAAGTTTTGTACTTGTTTAACTTTTACACTTAGCATGATTCCGACTGATCCACCTGAACCCTTCTCTTGGTCACCGACATGACCTGAAATGAGAAGAAATCAGTCCAGGATTGAATGGTACGTTATGGCCAATTAATTTGCCACTTCTTTACCCAATCCTATCGCTACTTGACTCATAGCTGTAAAGAACCCTCGCTTGGTCTAGTGGCTAGCACGCTTGACTTCTGTTCGCGTGGTCCCGGGTTCGATTCCCGGTGGAAGTACAGTTGAACGATCGAAGTAGTTTCGATTCCACTATAATCAGCAGGTCATTCTCCTTTAGTCTAGCAGACATAACCGTGGGACGTTAAACTAAGTCAAACCAATCTTATAGCCGTAAAAACTATAAATACACTTCTAAAATACTCTTTAAACAGAATGTAACTATTTCTTTCTTAACAATAACTATATCTGTAGTTGTTAGTTTCTCTACTGTCCACCCAGTCACCTCCTACAATCAGTGTTCATTGTTCAATATATGACTTTTTTTTAACTTGGAGTTTGTTTCTTTCGTTATATTTTCAGCTTAGTATATGTGTAAAAGATCCTTGTTGATAAGACCTTTCTTTGATCACAGATTATGTTCTCCTCAAATTTCCTAATACCAAGACGTCTGCAGTTCACGCAGCTATGACGGACAAATGTGTACAGGCGGCTCGGAAGAATAGGCACGGAGACAAGCAGAAGGATCAAGATGATCAGTAGAGTTTGTGTTAATTTTGCTTCATACCAACAGTATAATAGTAATTTGTAGATACAGTGTATATATATTCTTTTGAGTTATTTGTAGTTACTTTTTGTATGTTCATTATACGTGTTTAAAATATAGTTACGTTAACTTATAAACTACAATGAAACGAAACTACAAACAATATGTTGCATGCAACAGTCCCACTCCCTCGGTGCTTCAGGTACCAAGAAAAACACGATATAGGTGGAATAAGCGTTTACATGTTAAGAGAGTAAACACTGAAATTCCTGGCACTCAACGAGAAGGTACATTATGTAATAGCCTTAGTACATCGTCTTGTTCTTCACGAGAAAAGGACGAAAACAACCATTATTCTTCGATACAATCCGATAAACCACAAATTGACCCTTTTCCCAATTACGCGGGCTTAAAAATCGGGGAAAATAAGTTGACAGGCAGTGTAAGCGTTGGTTCATCGGGCTGTATCGATGAACAATGTTCGTTTCCGGCGTTTCCTCTTGAGGAACAAAACGAAATACTTCACGGCACATATTCACAGCATCCTTTTAAATCAACGTTCGACTTTTCGCCTGATAGTTCAGAGTGCAATTCTGAGTTAAAAGATATTTCTGTTCCTGAATTGCAATTAAATGTAGTTCATAACGTTTCGGGACCAAACAGTTCTACATTGCAGGAGAACGTTGAAAGTAAATCTGTTATAAAAATAATGCAGTTTGTTCATAAGCACAAGCTCACGAAAACTGCAACATCAGATCTTCTTAGGTTAATGCATTCTGTAAATATTAAAGAAGTACCACGCACGAAATATTTATTATTGCAAGAATTCATGGCTTTACGTAACATAGAAGTCCAGCGGCATTTCTTCTGTTGTCAGTGTGCATATATTCACGATTCAGCCTGTGCTTCCCTTTCATGCAATAACTGTACTAAACACGTGTGCAAAAAAGCTCACTCTTTTTTTACTGTAGATATTGGTAAACAACTGGAGAACATGTTTTCCCGACCACATTTTCTGGCAAATCTGTCAATATCGCAATCACGTCAGGGTAACTTGAGTAGTGTTAGAGATGGTAAAATTTATAGGAAATTCAGGGAAGAACACCCATTATTAGTGGATGAAGATGGAATTTTATCTTTGACAGGGATCATAAATGTTGATGGCGTTACCTGTTTTAACAGTTCTCATATCACTTTCTGGCCATTCTACATTTCCATATTAGAAATAGATGAACCGATGCGATGGAAACCAGAAAACATTCTTCTAGTTGGATTGTTCACTTTCATCGGACTTCCAGAGTTGCACGTTAAAAAGAACGATTTATTGCATTCTGTATTTTATTCATGTGTAGCTGCACAATTGAAGAAGTTTGAATGTGGTGTTCTTCTACAAGGACAATATACTTTGAAAAATAATGTTATCACTCAGGTACGCTTGCATGCCATTCTTGGCACGTTTGATAAACCTGCAAAGTGTGCTGTACAGCAGCTAGTACAATTCAACGGCAAGTTTGGATGCAGTAAATGTCTTCAACCAGGACAGTACTTACAACATGGACTACGTATTTATCCGTACAATGTGGCACATCCTAAAGGTCCGCTGCGAAATGACGCAGACCACTCTCGACATAGTGAGAATAAAGAGTTTGGTGCTAAGGGGATAAGTGTATTTGCATTCCTTAATAATTATCAGATTATTGAGAGTACAATGATAGATTACATGCATTGTATATGTCTGGGTATATTTCGTTCTTTAGTCATGAATTGGCTGGATTCCAAAAACAAGGATGAAGTGTGGTACTTAGGCCGCAAGATTAATGTACTCAACAAGCGTTTGGCAGAAATAAAAACGCCATCATGTTTAACCCGTTCTCCACGATCGATCAAAGAACGTCGAAATTGGAAAGCTATCGAGTTTGAGAATCTTTTCTTACTGTACTTTCCTATATTTTCTGATATTTTCAATAATACTGATTATTTCAATCACACTTTGCAAATCATCAAACCAGTGGCGTGTTTCTTATCAAGTACAATTTCCGTGCAACATTTGGATGCAATGGAAAAATGTTTGCATGCATTTGTTTTCCAAACTGAACATTTATATGGTAGGAAGCATATGAGTTCTAACGTACATGATTTATTGCACCTCACTGATTGTGTCAAAAATGCAGGACCTTTGTATTCTTTCTCATGTTTCCCGTTTGAGTCACTAAATGGAAATTTAAAACACTACATGCATGGAACACAAGAGATAGGTTCACAGATTGTTAATGGCTTTGCACGAGAAAATGCGTGTAGCGGAACATCTGCAACAGTTAAGATTACAGAATTCCTTTTAAGTTCAAAATCAGTCTCGTTTGCCAATACCACAAAAACTGATTGCTCTACACAGTATATTTTAACACAAGTGTCCGGTATTCCTATTACAGCAACGTGTTTTTCTGGTAAAGAAAGCGCAAAAATATATAAATGTTCTCGAATAGGTGATATACACACAGGAAAAATGCTTTTCTGCACTTCTAAACACTGCACTAACAGGAAGCACGATGACAGTTACTTTTTGCTTGATGACTGTAGCACAGCACATGTTTGTAGGATCATAGAAATATATGTTATTGAATGCGAATCTTGTTGCAAAGAACATATATATTTTTATGTTGAAAAGATGGAAGCTGAAACTGCTTTCACAGAAAAGTGGTACAATCTGCCCATAACACACGTTTTTCACTGTAATAATGATTCGTCTGTTACTCATGATTATGTCATCCTTACGAAGGAATTATTATATACAAAAGTCATATGCATAAAAGTTGGACAGGATAGGTACTTTTCAACCTTCTTGAATTGGATGATATACAATTGAACACTACACCTGAGTCATCTGCAGATGAAGAATTTAAGAATAGCAGTAAGGTACTTTGCAATTATTATGGAATGTAGAGTTTATTAAGTTAATAGAACAAAACTTGTATCTTTTGTCTTGCAAGGGAAGTATCAATGAGCTCATATAGAAACCTACCGTAAAATTTCACTCAGAGAAAGGAAGTCCCACAGAAAGACCACACACAAAAAAGCAACTGCGTTTTTGAAGTGGAATTAACCGAAATGGCAGATTGAAATGTCGCGTATCCATGTCGACAATTGCACAATCGTTCAGTACCACATCTTGTAAACTGCCTGTTAATAATAAAAAGTCAATAACAACAATGTGGGTACATACTATACTTAAGGGGAAGTCGTACGGTAAGGTGAACCTTGACAGCAGCCATCTTGAATTCAGGTCAAGTTTTGTAAATGGGAATAGGGCAAAATGATACATGATTTTGGGCAAGAATTTAAGTAGTAAAACAATGGTAGCAATAGTTTTAAGATACGTACATTTGGTAAAAAGTTACAGGCATATTTGTTGTGTATATTTCCATGCACACAACTCCCGAATGAAGCAGCTGCCCAAAAGTAAGTTGTCGCTATTGAAATATAACTAAAATTTGTAACTAAATGTTACTAAAATTTGAGACAGATCAGAGGAAAATTGCACATACAGCATTTAATATAAGAATTTTGTTATCAACGATTTTGGCTAAATTTTCGTATTATCTAGTCTATCTCCGCTCCTATTCAACAGATTTGAACCATATTTTCAGAGTACGCTTTCGAAAGTATTGAGTTGTGACCACCGTAATTTCAAACAAATCATCAGAATTACATGGTGTTTAAACTATTTTGTATTTTTCCAATGGAATTTTCGTTTTTCCGGCTTGTATCTCCACCCCTATTCAACCAATTTGGACCAAATTTGCCGACTAATCTCCTACAAGTGTGTACCTTTGCTTAACAACATTTGGGACAAATTGGGAAAATATAAAGGGTGTTTCCTATATTTTTGTATTTTACAAATTGTTGGACAGCTGCTTCATTCGGGAGTTGTGTACATGGAAACATACACAATAAATATGACTGTAACTTTTTACCAAATGCATGTATCTTAAAACTATTGCTACCATTGTTTTTCTGCTTAAATTCTTACCCAAAATCATGTATCATTTGGCTCTATTCCTATTTACAAAACTTGACCTAAATTCAAGATGGCTGCTGTCAAGGTTCACCTTACCGTACGACTTCCCCTTAGGTATAGTATGTACCCACATTGTTGTTATTGATTTTTTATTATTAACAGGCAGTTTACAAGGGGTGGTACTGAACGTATTGTGCTATTGTCGACATGGATACGCGACATTTCAATCTGCCATTTAGGTTAACTCCACTTCAAAAACGCAGTTGTTTTATTGTGTGTTTTTTCTGTGGGACTTCCTTCCTCAGTGAAATTTTACGGTAGGTTTCAATATGAGCTCATTGATACTTCCCTTGTTTAGACGCACGGTTAACATTGTAAACTTGCTTTTGGTTTAATATTCACTGCTAAGATTTTCATAATTTATATAAAACGATGGAACAAAGAAAATATTGTGTTTTCTTTGCAAGAATTTAAAAAAATGTATTTTCAGTCTTTATATAATATACATTTGTATGAAAGCATTTCATTATTTCTTTAATAAACAAAACGAATCTTAAACGTGTGTGTTTCTTTGTTGTAAATACATTTGAATTTCACGCTGGCGACATACAGCAAACCTATTTGGAAGAAAAACGATAAATTGTGTACATCAGTATATCGTAAATTGCTTTGTTACTCAAAATATAAAACTACCATTCAGACAGTAAGACATGAAATAAAATTTATCCAGGTCTCTTTTCGGGTCAAAACGTGGTGACTGATTGGCATAAACATTGTTTCCAAACAGGAAAAGGTAATAAAGTATAAGTAAAAATAAAGGGGAACAACCGTACTTCAATGAAACAACTATGAAAGGCAACATGATTATTATTTCTTTAATGAACAAAACGAATCTTAAACATATTTGTTTCTTTGTTGCAAAAAATTCGCTGGCGATACACAGCAAACCTGTTTGGAAGAAAAATGAGTATATCGTAAATTGCTTTGTTACTCAAAATATAAAACTACCATTCAGACAGTAAGACATGAAATAAAATTTATCCAGGTCTCTTTTCGGGTCCAAACGTGGTGACTGATTTACACAAACCTTGCTTCCAAACAGGAAAAGATAATAAAGTATAAGCAAAAATAAAGGGGAACAACCGTACTTATATGAAACAACTATGAAAGGCAACAGGATTGCGTCTAAATATCTTTCGTTAATCATAGTTTTTCTGGCATTTCCTGTTAAACTTGCTTCTTGGAAATGGCATTTTAGTCGAAAATTCGCGTTACTCAGTTCTTCCATCGTTGTTTCGTATAGCATAGTAGCATGTACGAAAAATGTTTTGTAAATGTATTGCGCTCTCAGGAAACCTAAATATTCCTTGTAAGCAACGAAAGTGTTGTAAGTGCTAGCCTAAATGTTCATGTAGGTGACACAAATGTTACCGGCCCATGTCAAATGCTGTACAGGTATGTAAAATCTCTTGCCAGCAAGGAAACAGGTGAAAAACATGCATTGTTTTATGTGCGAAACATGCGATGTATATGCATTGTCCTAGTACCATTCAGGCATGTCGTAAGCAACATATACGCTGTAAGTGCACGTAACAAGCATTGTGTATATAGATTATATGCACATGGCATATAACTAAAGTAGATAAAATAACTGTATTCAAGCATATAAAAGTAGAAAAAATCAGAATTAATTAGCACTGTTGCATAGGATGTACATCCTGGGTAACATATACTTGAAGAAAAATAATAGACGAAGAATAAGTATTTAAGAAATGACCTTACGAAAAGTAACAATACTGACTTTCACTCATTTATAGGCGTGCAAGGAGGAAAGGAAAATGTTCAACAGATTTTGTACATTACAGACTAGCAAGTACATGAAGTACAAGTAAGAACTAATTTACATGCGTGTTCCAAAACTTTGTATATATTTTCTTTTCTCCTTGCACACTTGTAAACTAGGTTTCGACCTCAAAAGCTAGTTCCATTACTCTTCGTAATGTCATTTGTTGCATAATTATTCCTTATTCAGTATTATATGTTACCCTGCATGTACACATGTCCAAAATGATTGTCGCATATCTATAACTGTCTTCTTGGAAGAATATAATTTGATAATGATTTTGCAGGGTACTTTTAATACTGATACTATGTGTATAATCGGGAAATGTATATTTGTGGTAAATTACATGGGAAAAGAATTATACATACGAAAATTAGAATGAGTAAAACAAAATATTGCTAAATGGACAAAGAAGTTTCATTTTCGTTTTATTGTTCTTATTTACTGCTCTTTTGACATTAAATTTGCCACATACGTGTCTCTGCTGATTATACACATACTAACATTATAAGAAATACCGCGCGAATTCGTTATAAAATTATATTTCTACAAAAACATATTTATAGACATGCGACAATAATTTTGGACATGGGTGTACATCACATGCAGTACTTGTGCAAATTAATTCTCAGAAATCTATTTTTCTACTTTTACATGCATGGCTATCATTTTATCTGCTTTAGTTAACACAACGTGCATGTAATCTATATACACAATGCTTGTTAAGTGCACTTCCGGTGCATGTGTTGATAGCATGCCTGTATAATGCCGAGACAATGCATGTACATAACATGTTTCGTACATGTAACAACGCATGTACTTCACCTGTTTCCTTGCTGGCAACAGGTTTTATATACTTGTACAATACATGGGGCATGCACCTGTAACATGTATGTTACATACCTTAACATTCTATTTCCATGCAATGAAGCATCTAAGCAACAGGCCTGTTTCGCGCATGTATAATACATGTACAGCACATGTTTCTTACATGTTTTACATCTGCTACATGCAAGCAGCAGAGGCTTTCCAAACCTGTAACATGTATGTGGCATGTACCTGTCACATGTACAATTTTTATAAATTCTCCACCTGTAACATGCATTTCACATGTATGATTTTTCCATGTTCTCCACCTGTAACATGCATTTCACATGTATGATTTTTCCATGTTCTCCACCTGTTACATGCAAGCAGCAGATGTTTTCCATACCCGCAACATGCATTTCACATGTATGGTTTTTCCATGTTCTCCACCTGTTACATGCAAGCAGCAGATGTTTTCCATACCCGCAACATGCATGTCACATGTATGGTTTTTACATGTATACATACATTACATGCATGTTTCGTAAGTACTTTTCACATGTACCAGGCAAAAGCTATTTATCATACACGCGTATAACTTGTGTTCAGCATGCATGTTACAGACATTATACATGACATGTACATCACATGTTCTATACTGGTACAGCGGCTGTACTTGCACGTCTTCTTCGCTGACAGGCACTTTACATACGTTTTTATGGTAGATCTACTAGGGTATCTACCATACAAACACCTGTGCAGTAATACCTGTTCATGCCCTGTACATGTTTGCTCAACATGCATGTGTAGGGCGTTCAAACTGGGGTCATTTTCAGGCACCTGCACATGTGCCTGTCCCACAGGTGGATAAAGGGCCTGTGTTACATGCGCCTGTACATGTGCCTGTTTTTTTCATATGGGATAGGGCAAACTGTATTAAAATTTTCAGAGGTTTACAGGGTTGGGAAAAGGAAGTGTCAAAATCTCCAAATAAATTTCAATTAGAAGACCTGTCAGGCTGTCACCCCTGTCTATGAAGGAAATTGGTGGCTCGGGTATGTTTTACAAAAAAATGAAGAACCTGATAAAATAAAAATAATTTCTTCATCTACCCGGGCCATCTTTATCATTTTCATATCCAAGTAATACTGATGTTCTGTGGATGTT